>NC_050449.1:68203490-70758428 GCF_903995425.1 Onychomys torridus | reverse complement strand
CAGGGAGCTGCTCTTGGTCCAATCTGAGCTGGAGGATTCTGTGTCTCAGGAAGCCGCTGAGGTTGCAGTAGGGTCGGGGGGTTTGGGGTAGGGAGTGGATCTTATAGATTGTAGGGTCTGGTGTCAGGGTGTTGGTGGGGAAGCCTGCCCACAGGAGTCTTCCCTGCTGGCTGGCAACTCTGAACTCAGTTGTTACACAGGTCTCACTTCATTTGTAAATTCACAATAAAATCATGTTGTGGTGTTCCAGGTCACCCATGCTCTCTGCTCAGCTCCCTGCAGTAGCACTCACAACACACCACACAAAACCACTGCTGACAGCTTCTCTTCAAAGCCAAGCTGGACAGTGGTGGCCGGAAGGACCGTGTCAAAGTTTTTACATAACAGAGAAAAAAAAATTTTTTTTTTACAATGTCTCAGAAAGGAAAATGTTGTCAAGTGTTAATATTATGATTACTTACAGTAAATTGATTCTCAACATAGCTCATTCAATTGAATTTTACACTGGGAAGAAAAGGTTACTAGATTTTTGATTTATCAGGCTTAAAAAGTCATACCTTGAAGAGTTATAAACTCAGATCCTTATTCATAATTGCCCTAATAGTTAAACGTGTTTCTCCTTGTGTTTTTGTGTTCCACCAATCTTTCTAGTAGTTTCAAAGCACCCAGGTATCACCTAGCAGTTGTTGCAGGTAAGGGTCAGGCTTCTCCACCCTGAGAATTCCTGTAGGGCTCTGGGACAAGCAAGAAGTGAGAGAGGGGAGGAGGGAAGCGGTGGTACAGTGGACTTTATTCTCTTGCCCTGGCAACTTTGGTTCTATCTCTTCCTGGTTCTGCCCTTGACCTTCTATTTTCTCACTGGGTAAGTTGGAGACTGTTTAGAATCTATGGATTGGATCAGAAAAAGGGAAAATCTGCAGGAATACATGTTTACTTATTAATTTTTGAGACAGTGTCTTATGTGTCCTAGGCTGAGCTTGAATTCACTAAGGAGTTGTGGATGACCTTGAACTCTGATTTTCTTGCCTCCATCTCTCGAGTGCCGGGATTACAGGCAGGTGTGTACCACTGAGGCCTGGCCATTAGAATAAACCATCTTGCCTTGAAGGTGCTACAGAAGCATCTAGCTGAGTTAACAACTGACAGTTTGTGGCTTTGGTAAACTGACTTTTGAGCAGTGAGCATGGTCATAAGCTACATGTAACCTAAAAAGCAATATGCAACCCACTAGGTGACATAAAATATGAAGAAAACATATAATTTAACATAAGGGGCAATTCAGCCCCAGTCAGATTGAGAACTGGCTTTAATATGATACTGTGTCAAGATATCTTGGATCTCACAGGGACTGGGGTTTGGAGGTGTGTTAGGGTGATGATAGCATCTTGCTCTTATGTGTACTTCAGGAAGCATTCTTATTAGAACCATCTCCTAGGAGAAAGAGAGTTATATTAAAAAGATTGTGGCATGAGTTAGTTTTCAGTATTACAGAATGATGAAAAGCCACATCTGTGCATCTTGCTTGGAAATTTTATTAAGAGTGAAGTCTTAAAAAAAAATAAGAGAACATCACCAAAAAATGTTAGCTTCATTTCTAAGATTTACTAATCATAATAATGTGTGGGTACAGTTCTATCAAAAAAATATGACATTCATTTTACTCTGTGAGTTGTTGATATTGGTTTGTCTGCTCCTAATGGAGCTCTTTTGAATTTTATCTGATATTTGAGAAGAAAGAAAGTTATGATCTTCTTAGCAAATGAAAACGTCCTTTTCTCAGTTGTGTCCTAAAACTTTGAAAAGTATTTTCTTATAATGTCATCAAGGAAGTATTTTCAGAGCTGCTCCTTTTAAGACAGTTTTACTTTTCCCATTGATTCAAATTCAGAATGGACATCATAGACTTCAGCCGAGTGGTTTTCATTTCAGGTACACTCAACTGGGCAGCTCACAGTTTCCTGTGTCTGTAATCAGTGGTCCTGTTACAAGCTGGTTGGCTCCTTTGTGATGTCCCAAGTAGGAAAATCAGAGTACATTTAGCCCCAGCCAGCCTGGCCTGGCCTGGCCATTGTTTTTCTTTTCTTTTATTCTTTGACCTTTTAAAAGATTTCTTCTTCTTTTATCCGACCATCAACCTTCATCTCTGCTGATCATTCTCCTTCTGTCCTGCCATTTCTGGGTTTTATTTGCCTTTGTGGTGTGTGTGTGTGTGTGTGTGTGTGTGTGTGTGTGTGTGTGTATGTTACCTCCTGGGATGGGAAAGAGTTCAGCTCATTCAAAGTGCTGATGATACTGTACAGAGATCTTGATTGTACTTAATCTACAGTATTTTACCTGAGATAAATGTTGTTGTTCAGCAGTGTCCTCACTACAGCTCAGAGCAGGAGGCCAACAGGACATCATTTTTTTTTAAAACAAATTACTAAATCATAGAAAAATATGACCTGTGTCTGGGGAAAACAGGGCGATTTTGAGATGTTTTTATTCTCTCTGTTATTTAAATAAAATGTTTTTTTTTTTTAAATTTTTACCTTTGAGTATCAGTGCTCAGTTTTAAATTCCCACTGAAGATGTTATTTTAGCATAAAACTCAAATGAAATCTTTCAGTGTTTTCCTTAGATCTATCACCCTGGTATGGAGAGGAGCTGGAACACTGCCAAGTCTTCCTGGTGCTCCTGTTGGAGGTCTCCCTTACTCTGTGCTTATGAGACCCTTGTGACTACCTTCGCAGATGTTAAATATTGATATTAAGAAGGCCAATATTCCCCAGGGCCCAGAGACTCAATATCACCCTGGCACATGAAAGCCAACCTTTGCACAGTAAGAACAAAGCCATGAACACATGGAATGCTTTGGAAGGATTCCTACTGGAGAGCAGAGTCACAAGTCCTGATCACCTCTGTGCCACAGATACTTCCTTTTCTTCCCTAGTACATCACTTAGATGGCTCATTTCAATAGCACTGAGTTTGCCACCCTTGAAAGACTGATTCATCTTCTAGTCTATGCAAACACTCCATCTCTTCAGTCTAGCTATGACTAACTGAGCCCACCAAGAGATTGGATTTTTTTTAAACAAATGGGTGTTTATTTTTATTTGTGTTTTAAAAACATTACACAAGAATGGCATAAATGTGTTCATCTCTTTCTGATGGCACACTCATGAGAAAGGCAAATGGGTGTGTTTCCTTTCCACATTAAAACTAGGAAACAATTTTATAGAAGCCAAGAGTGGGATTCTGGTCTCAAGAGAGTAGAACATATATAGGTAGCAGGCTAGATGGAAATTGAATAACATGTATCAAAATACAATTACATAAAATTAAGTAGCTCTAATTCTCTGCAACATGAAAAGGTAACTGTGGTTTATGACACTCTTTATTTATTATTATTATTATTATTATTATTATTATTATTATATTTGTGTTTTAATTTTACACATCAGTCATGGGTTTCCCTGTCCTCCCCCTCCTGCCCCACCCCAACCTTCCCCCCATCCCCTCCCCTCCATTCCCATCTCCTTCAGGGCCAAGACTCCCCTGGGGATTCATTTAAACCTGGTGGAATCAGTACAGGCAGGTCCAGTCTCCTCCTTCCAGGCTGAGCATGTATCCCTGTGTAAAGCCCAAGGTTCCAAACAGCCAGCTCATGCACTAAGGACAGGTCTGGGTCCCACTGACTGGGTGCCTCCCAAACAGTTCAAGCTATTCAATTGTTTCACTTATCCAGAAGGCCTGATCCAGCTGGGGGCTCCACAGTCTTTGGTTCATAATTCATGTGCTTCCATTCGATTGGCTATTTGTCCCTGTGCTTTTTGCAATCTTGGATTCAACAATTCACGCTCTTACAGTCCCTCCTCTTTCTCGACAATTGGACACCTGGAGCTCCACCTGGGGCCTGGCCGAGGATCTCTGCATGCACTTCCATCAGTTATTGGATGAGAGTTCCAGCTCGACTGGTTAGGGTGTTTGGCCATCTGATCATCAGACTAGGTCAGATCAGGCTTTCTCTCAACCATTGCCAGCAGTCTACCTACAGAGGATGTATCATTGTGGATTTCAGGGGACCTCTGGAGCACTCTGCCTATTCCTGTTCTCATGTGGTCTTCATTTATCATGGTCTGTTATTCCTTGTTCTCCCTTTCTGTTCTTGATCCAGCTGGGATCTCCTGCTCCCCTAAGCTTTCTTTCCCTCAAATCTTGCCCTTCATTACTCCAACTGTCGTCCAGGTAGTTCATGTAGATCTCATCCAATTCTCTGTCATTGAGTGATCCCTGGGTCTTTCCTAGGGTCCCGTTTTCTAGATAGCCTCCCTGGAGTTGTGTAGCCCGTCTAGGTTCATCTTTGTTTTACATCTAGTATCCTCCTATGAGTGGAGTAACTATTACCGATGTTTGTCCTTCTGAGTCTGGGTTACCTCACTCAGGAATGATTTTTTTAGATCCATCCATTTGTCTGCAAACCTCAATGATGTCATGTGTTTTTCTCTGCTGAGAGTACTCCATGTGTATATGTACACATATTTCTTTATCCAATTCTTCAGTTGAAGGGGCATCTAGGTTGTTTCCAGGTACTGGCATTACAAGACAAAGCTGATACAAACATAGCTGAGCAAATGCCCTTGTATCTCTCTCAACAAGCACACGGAAGGTGATTCTCGTTACTCTTCCATCTCTTGCATTCTGTTGGCTATACTTGCATCTGAAGTTCCTGTTTGTTTACTCAGATTTTCTATTTCCAGCATTCCTTCTGCTAGTGTCTTCTTCATTTTTTTCTATTTCCCTCTTCAGGTCTTGAAGTGTTTCCCTTGCTTTTTCATGATTTTTTTTTCAGGGACTTATTGTTTTCTTCTGCTTTAATTGTCCTTTCCTCTGGTTTTTTATAGCATTCTTCCCATTTTTTGTTTGTTCCTCCACTTTATTTTTGATTTCTTCTATATAAGTCTCTAGCCTCTTCATGATGTTACTTATAAGGTTGTTTTCTTCTTCTTTTTCCATTCTGTGATGTTCAGGTCTAGCTGTTGGAGAAGGGCTAGGTTCTGGTGATGCTGTATTGCTCTTTATTTTGTTGTATGTACTTCTGGCTTGGTGTCTGCCCCTCTCCTCGTGGGTTTGTTCTTGGTCTTATCAGTGTACTTGATCAAGACAGAGCTGACAGATTTAGGGAGCCTCTCTCTGGTCCAGATGGAAGCTCTGGGCCGGATGGGAGTGCTGGTCCAGATGAGAATGCTGGCCGGATAGGAGCTGGGGGGCTCGACTCTGAGTCTCAGGAAGTTCCTGGGGTCTCCTTATCTTGTCCAGATGGGAGCTGCTCTTGTCCAGATGGGAGTTCCGGGACAGGATGGAAGTTCTGGTCCAGATGGGAGTTCCGGGGCAGATGGGAGCTGGGGGCTCTCTCGTCCATATGGGAGTGCCGAGGCAGGATGGAATGCTCCGGGCTGGTCTCTGAGTCTCAGGAAGTGGCTGGGGTCTTGGGCAGATGGTTGTGGGGCTAGGGTATGGAGATTGCAGGGTCTGCCTGCCATCTTGGAAAAGGGGAGCCTTCGGTTTGACACTCTTAAGTATTTTGTGGCGTTAACTGTTTCCAAAATAAACTATAATGTTTAAGGTGAGAGAAATGCTAATTTGATTTGCCTTAGTTTAATTATTAAGCTTTGTACATATATGTTTATATGCTTATCAAAATACATCTCAAAAATGTGCACAGTTGTAGAATGCTAATTTTTTTATTTTGAAAAGTAAAACAAAAACAAGAAGAACCCATAAAAGAAGTTCCACAAGTCATATATTCTACTGGTGAGGCAGATGTCACTTCTTGAAGACATATGTAATATGATGTATATGTATATATATCTTTTTATTTAGAAGTAATTTCATGTTTATAGAAGTTTCTTGAATAAGAATAGCATAAAGAACAGCATTTAACCAGTCCCCAGGGTCCATGCGTTGGTGAAATTTTACCTACCTGCTAGACTGTTGGTTTGCTGTCTTGTTCTCTCTGTTCTGTTCTTCTGTTCTCTCCCCTCTCTCACATATACATGCTATAAAGTTTATATTCAAGGGAGCTGCCAATGTGAGTAAATATATCACTAATTCTTTTTCTTTTCCCAAGATAGGGTTTCTCTGGAACTTTCTCTGTAGACTAGGCTGTCCTCAAACTTACAGAGATCTGCCTGCTTCTGCCTCTTCTGCTGGGGTTAAAGAGATGTACCACCCTGCCTGGCCTAGTTCTTTTATCTGATTTATAATTTCATTTTCTTCCATCCCACCACTGTTCAGTGAAGCTTACTCTTGCTGCAGCACAAGGTGTAGCCAGGAGGCTGGTGCTGCCCTGGCCAGGGTGTTTTAGTCTAAAGCATTTCTGCAGACTTTCCCTATGTTTATGGCATTGAAAGTTTCAGGAAGAGCCCCTTGTTTTTTAAAGGTAGAAGTCTCCTCACTATGAATTTGTCTGCCTTTCATTATGATTAGATTCAGGCTGTGTATTAATGGCCAGAACATCATATTTGTGACATGTGTGCTTCTCAGAGAGTTCATCTGCCCCTCTGGTTATGTGTTTTCATCACACAAAACTGTTGCTCCAATTCTCCAATTGTATGTGATCATTATTCCCCCTGATTCCCCACAAAAACTTTATGGAGAGACACTTTAGGATTGTGCGGACATCCGCATCCTCATCTAATTTTCTCTTAGGTCCAGCATCTATCGAGGATTCTTGCCTGAACCAGTCTTTATTGTCACGGAGACACAATGGTAAGCATGGATCTTCTCTGGTTTTTGTCAGCCAATATTGGACATTTGACTGGAGCCTAGAACTCTCCCTTCTCCCGGTGTGTGTGTGTGTGTGTGTGTGTGTGTGTGTGTGTGTGTGTGTGTGTCTTAGACTACTTTCCTTGTAATAAAATGTATTGCTCATGGTTATGGATGCTGAGATCAAGGCACCCTCAGAATCTGTACATTGTTAGGCCCCTTTCTCATGAAGAGTGCCTTTTGAGTATCCTCACAAACTCAGCCATATGTGTTATTTGTATGAACTCATGATTTCCCTTTTCTGTACTACATTTCAGGTGGTCAGCAATTATTATCCACACTTAGTTCAGAGCTTACTTCATTTTAGATCTGGTCAGTTGTAGGCCTTTCAACCCAGTTTTGTGTGCCTGTATCATATGGCTGTTATTCTTGGGCACACATCCCTAGATTCTGGTGTAACAACATATCCCAGGTTCATCTTGTATTTAAAGTTCTGGAACCTGGCCTTACTCCACTTCTCCAAGATTTTCTGGTTTGTTTTAATGGAAAACAATATTAAAGGTCAAGGTCTGGGTACTGGCTGTACTCATCGCTCCTGACATGCCTCTTTCCAGACTTTCTAGTTAGAAGATCCAGGAATACAGGCAGGCAAACATACACAGCATACACAGATGTATCTACATGTATACATGTGCATGTACAGCACTCCCATATTTCAGCAACTGTGTCTGCATCAGTCCCTCCAGTCATTGCCTTCTGCAGGGATTTGTCTTTAGGGGAATACAATCGCCTTGATTTGTCCCAGATTACAGCTGACTGACAAGTTGACAAGTAGCATGCAGGGCTTTACCATCATAGCTCTATACACGCCCCTTCAATGTTATCTTAAGACAAACCAATCATATTCTAGCTGTGGTGAAGTTATCTTTATCCTAAACCATAAATATACCCTTTTAACAAAAACTGTAGGTCTTGCTGACAGCTAGGAACACACATCCATTAACCACACCCTCTAACTCCACAGACTGCATCCTGCAGCTTCCCTGGCCCCATCAGCCTCTTCCTTTGGTCCCCAGGAGTGTGAGGGTCCCCATCCACTAGGATGGGGTCTCACCAGAGCACTTTCCCCATTCCACATTTGCTGGTCTTTCTTTCCTGGTGAGAGCCATGCTTCCTAAGGCTTCCACACATCTGTTTATTTCCTCAGTCCTGTAGCACATCAGAAATGATGGCTTTGCTCATATCGTACACACACAGGAAGCCCACTAGAATGAATCCACGGTCTTCACTTCCCAATTCTCTCATTTCCTCATCCTGATCATGACAAAAAATGGAAAATTATATGGAAATTATATAATAACTCATTATTTTATATAATAACTTGGATTATATATTTTTGATAAACCATTTTGTCTCTCTGCTATGGTTATTATTTTCATTTGACACATACTTGAGCTAATTTCCTGCACTGGCCCCTCTTTGCCTTGTTAACTGTTTTCACAGCTGAGGCAATTTTAGTGCTTTAGAAAAATATTTTCCTTCTCTTTATTTATTCATTTACAATTTTAAAATTATTTATTCATTTACAAAGTACACTGCAATGTATTTTGATCACATCCCCCCACTATGCTTTCGGACCTTCGTCTACTGAACCCCTTCCCTTCCTACTGAGCCCCCTCTTGTTGTCATAGCTTTTTCTTTTCTGTGCCTTGCTGCACTGCGTTAGAGATGCTTGCATGCTTGCGTGTGAGGTTATTGACTGAGGTGGGTTGTCTCTTGAGCTTAGGCTGTGACCTTCCCTTTCACTGGCAACCACAGTTGCCTGTGGCTCCCCAGGGAGGAGTGAAGCCTCATGCACCCCTCCACACTCTCTGAGGGAAAGTCCGGCACCCCAGTCTTGTACAGGTAGCCACTGCTACTGTGTGCTCATGGATGCCACAGCCATGGTGTGTTTCATAGAAGACAGTGTTTCACAGTACTCCTTCCCATTGTCCTTCACTCCTGCATCCTCCCCCCGACCCCGTGATGTTCTCTGAGCCTTTTTATGAGTACATTAAACATTATCTGGTTTCCAAAAGAAAAAGGGTAAAAGCAGGTGGATCAGAGAGTGTTCCTCCCCCCATATTCCTCTTCACCTGCCTGTATTTCAAGTTGTTGAAGGGATGTTTTGGGGGTAAATTTCCAGAAGGATTACAGGGGTTGACAGTGAATTGCATGCAGTTTGTTAAGTATTGCTGTGGGCTTGCAGCATTTTGTACCCCCAAGGATAGTATAGGAAATGCCCTCTGCTGAGGTTTATGAATTTTTCCAAATATCATTCCTGAGTAGTATTATGTGATTCTAGTCACTGTGCATTATTGTTAGTATTAATGAAGTTGAATATCTTTTCACATGTTTAAGGAAAAGTTACAAATGCTTTTTGTCAGTTGCTTGTTGGTATTTTTTTTTTTTGTTGCCATTTTTGATAGTATTTTTTTTTGTCCCCTCAATTGAAAGTTCTTTTCCTTATATATTCAGGATAGCCCTTTCTCTGTGATACATCAATATTATGTATATTGCAAATATTTCCATCTGGCTTGTACTTTGTGGCTTGACTTTGCTATGTTCCTTTTAGTCTTACAGTTAAAAACAATTAATTCAATTTATCATTATTTTCTTCAGTTGCCTCTGGATTTGGATTTAGTCACAGTTAGGAAGCCTTTTATATCCTGTGTCACAGAAGAACATACTCATTTGCCCTGTACTTGTGTAGTTTCATTTTTAAAATGCAGATCTTGGCTTGCTATGGAATTTATTCCTCTATAAAATATAAGGAATTGATCAAAATTTTCCAAATAAATAATTTGTTGTCTGACATAGTTTATATAAAATTTATTTTTGTGTAAGTTATTTGAATGATATACAGGATTCTGTATCTTAACTTGAGCTGTACTATTGTCATATATATATATGTGTGTGTGTGGTTCAGATATAAATGTTTGTTTTAACATAACATATGCATACATATGTATATGCTTCAGATACACACACACACACACACACACACACACACACACACACACACACACAATGAAGTGAATATCAATCCTGAGATTTAAAATTAAGCTGCCACCTAAAGCTTTCTTTATTAGCAATTCTGGCCTCTGAATCTTGTGTTATAATTACAGAGGTAACATGGTCAAACCCCAGCTCAGACAGCACAGAAATGCTGGCTCCTGAACTCACTCCTTAAAGGTCAGGAGTCAGGCATGGGGCCTTGCTTTTGATTGGTTTAAAATGCAACACAATAAAGATGGAGCAGAGGTTGCTGGATTCTTTTTTAAGAAGGTTTCAGAGGAAAGGGGCAGCCCATTTGAGGCAAATATCCAGCTGGCACGCATGACCAGTCATGGTTAAATTATTTGCACAGTGACACACACAACAGAGGAGGGTGACCCAGAGAGCTAAGCCTCCTTCTGTCACCACTTACCTGCTGGAAATAAATCCGTGTTTGGAGGCTCCATAGCTGCGATTTTCGTTTCATTTGTTTGTAATTTTGAGTTCTGTGGTTTTCAGTCTTCTTGTTTTAGACACCGCTTTAGCCAGTTAAGTGCTCTGAGCTACTTATTTTTTTGTGATAAGAGCCCATTGAGTTTACAGTCATCGATGGCTACTCTGATTCTGTGAGATTAGAAGTTAGATCAAAGGAATACATTTGCAAGAGTTTAGCATTACAGATTTTATGACATTGCCTCATATAGCCATGATTTGTTTTTTTCAGAACCAGGGGTGTAAATGGTTATTCATGGAAATGATAACCAATCTCTTTCCCAGAGATTCAGCGGGGCATTTGTATATATTGGATGATAGAGACTGCAGAATCACTCCCTTCCATTTTTTAAGCCTCATTCACTGAATCCTTTCATAAAAATTTGTTTTCCTCTGACCATTACTTCTTTTCTTAGATCAGGGTCTGTTGTGGTTCTAATGTCTGTAATGCTTGCTTGCTGTGAATACAATTCTGGTTCCATGGGGTGCACATGTGCACATTTTACTGTGGGATAGTAAAATCATAGAGGGTGGGGATCACACACATGGCATGGTCTTAATACTTTGCATGTTGAAAACATCACCCTGGCATTAAGCACAGGGATTTTTCTGTTTATTGTCAAAAATACATAGCAGCAATGGAGCAGTTAAACTTAGCTTTTGGGCAAAGACTTGAATATCTCTCCTCTGGATTTCTCTGGTTCTCATCTGTATTTCAGAACACAAAATTAACAGGGATTTAATTTGGGTGAAATCTGCCTACTAAATGATGCTTGCAAATAACACATTCACCCATTAGCATTTGGGATTTTGATTAAACCATTTTGCAAGTAATTTCACATTAGTGGCTGTTAAAGAGTATAGTTTGAAAGGGAAAAATATGTTTTGGCATTTAGCACTTTGAGATTCTCTGCTTTTTATCAAAATCTATGCAAATTTTAATGCGGCCTTTTAATGTACAGCTGAACCCTTCTGATCCAGCACTGTCTGCTGCATAAAGTAGCGCACATGCCTTCATTGCTAAAACCAGCAGAGAGGCAATGCTTTGTTTACACTTTTAGCATTGTTTTCTTGGCTCATTAGCCCTACTTGGCTGTATCCTCTCCATTTTTATCTTCAAATTTTTTGTTTCATTGCTTGCCTCCGTGCTTCTGGGGCATATGGTCTGCAGGCACCTTTGTCTGCTCACACGCTGGTTTCTCCTCACTACTTCCTTACTTGGGAAATTTCTCTACCTCACATGTCAACAACCTCTGGTTATGCCAAAGGTTCCTTGAGTTGTCTTGACTGGGCCTTCAGCTTCAGATGAAGACAGAGGCTTGGTATCTCAGGATCTGTGACTTGGACACAGGAGATGGAGCCAGCACTGATTCCCACCATGGTTCATGTATTCTCCCAACTCTTTCTTTTTTTTTCCCCTCACCCTACTGCTTTCCTAGGAAAATGGTTTGATAGTTTTGCCATTTATTGTTTCAGATCTTGTGCTTTAGTTGGTAACAGAGGCATAGTTAAGTAGGTTGTACCAAAATTGTTTTCAATAGAGCAAAAAAAAAAAAAAATAGGTTTAGGTTGTCTTTTATTTACAAATACTAGCTGGAATGAGTTAAAAATTGTAACACTTGGAATAAAACAATCAAATAAAATTGTTGGCTCATTGAAATTTCCTAATGTTTGGGCTGTGAAGATGGCTCAGTGGGTAGTCTTGCCTATGGAAGCGTGTGAACCTAAGTTTAGATTTCTAGCACCCATGTAAAAGCATACATGGCATACACCTGTACCCTTAGCACTAGGGTACTGTGAGATGTTCTGTATGTCAAATGTGTTGCTTTGATTGGTTAAAATAAATAAAGTGCTGATTGGCCAGTAGCCAGGCAGGAAGGATAGGGGAGGCCAGACAAGGAGGAGGAGAATTCTGGGACGTGAAGGCTGGGGCGAGGAGATACTGCTAGCCACCACCATGACAAGGAAGATGTAAGGTGCTGGTAAGCCATAAGCTATGTGGCAAAGTATAGACTAACAGAAATGGGTTAATTTAAGATAGAAGAAGTAGATAGCAAGAAACCTGCCATGGCCATACAGTTTGTAAACAATATAAATCTCTGTGTGCTTACTTGGTTGTGTCTGAGCGTCTATTGCCCTGGCGGGTGAGAGAGATTTGTCCTGACTGTGGGCCAGGCAGGAAAACTCAAACTACACTAGGGAGCTGGAGCAGGTAGATCCAAGGGGCTCCCTGGCCAGCCAGACTACCCAGTACACACACACACACACACACACACACACACACACACACACACACACACATCCTATTGTTTACTTTATGTGTATTTTATTAAACATGATAGTCCACAGCACTAAAGTAACCATGATGATATTTTTGTTCATTATATTCCACTGGGAAGAATGATGAAAATAATTGCATATATTTTTACCTTATTGTTTTGTGTTGCAAAGGCAATTATTTCCTTTATGTACAAATGCCTTGGTTTCAGAAATTGTTTACTGTTCATTGAAATAGAGAATATTTAATAAGTAACTCTTTATGTATATGCATTTGTTTTGAGAAAGACAAAATAATACTAATTTATTATCTGCAGCGTTTCTTCTGAACTTTATTAATCCACTCAGAGTATAATGGATTTCTCTCAGAATAATATTCTTTCCTCAAGTAAATGCTATCCTTCTTAAAATATTATAGCCTGTAGTTCATTTTTTTCAAGTTTATTTTTCTCAAGTTCCGTCATTAATAAATGTGATTTAGAGTTGGTTTAAGGACTTAGAGATGTCAGTCCGAATGGCACCATGAGTCCCAGAGCCTTTTGCTCATGGTCACAAGACAGCTGCAACCAGTCCAAGCATTGCATCTAGCCATATATTTATTGTCTCAATTCTTTAAACATTGTTTAGAACGTGGTGAACAACAGTCCTTAAATGAATAACTATTCGATGATAATTCATAGAAGATGTATGGTTTAGTTGACACTTCTGAAAAGTAAGGTGTTTTTGCAAATAAAAAAAAAATGTGGCATTTGTGCTGCCAGGTAACCGATTCTTGCCTTCCTGTTGCTTCTGGACTCATACAAGAAAGAGGACAGATGGGTTGGCTAGGTGCAGTACCACGTGAGTGAGTAGCATAGAGCTTGATGCTGCAAGTACAGGGCAGGGTGTGCAGTTGCTGTATGGAATTTGACCAGATGAGAAATGGGCTAAGAGGTGGTACTAAAATTGAAGAGAAGGGGTAGGGTTCTCTAAACATCAGGTCCAGGGTATGTACAACCTGTGTGGTTTGATTCCAGGGACAAGGTGTAGAACTCTAAATAATCCCTCCCTCTATACCTGTGTCTCCAACCTCCTCTTGGAATGCAGCCTTCTGCATTTGCCTGGTTCTGATTCCTTAGAAATTCATTTTGGATTCACTCTCCTGGAACCCACAGAATACAAAGTATGATATTTTTCTTGTATTAATGTTAGTGTTTAATAAAATTTCTGTTTTGGCAATTGGACAGCCTAATCTGTTCTATAGACATAGCTAGTGGCATATTTTTCCCGTTTTATCCTGTGAAGCTTAAAAAACAACAACAACAAACAAACAATCCATTATGATAGTAGACACTCAGGATCTTGTGTAGATGAATCCAATGACTTTGGAAAAACTAGAAGATTTGGAGTGGGAAGGTGAAACAAGAAGATTTGCAGGAGAAACACACAGCTAAACAAATGAGAGTGAAGAGGAGGAGGAAGTCTGGGAATCTCATGCCTCCTGCACTGTGTAGCTCACCACAGCCCCATTTTCTGCTTGTCTAAGACATGCTAACTTGACTAATCTAAGGATGCTGGCTAGTCCCTGAAGACATTTCTAATTGTTACCTCTAGTGAAGGGTATAGGGCAATATAAACTCTCTCAACTTGTAGTTTTTCTCAAGGCATGGTGACAGAAGTCTCTTGTCACTGATGCAAATTGACCATATGCTTGGTTAACGCTGACACCAGCTTGCTTGAATGAACACGAGTGAAATATCTCTACCTCATGAATCTTGTTTCTAATCGTCTTATGTCATCTTAGTGTGCATGTGTATGTGCGTTCATGTGTACACATTCAGATGGAGGCTTGAGGAAACCTGAGGTGTTGTTCCTTAGATGCCAGACACTATTTTTTTTAATTGAGACATTGTTGTCTCTCACTGGGCTGGAACTCATAGAATAGGCGAGGCTGGCTGGCCAGTGAACCCCAGGGGTCTGCTTGTCTCTACCCCCCAGCACCCCAGCACTGGGATGGCAAGAGCAAGCCACCATGTGTCGCTGTTGTAAATGGGCTCTTGGGATTGGGCTCAGGTCATCATCATGTTGCAGCAAGTGAGATGACTGAGCCATCACCCCAGCCCCTTGTGTGCCATTTCTGTCTCCAAAATGATTTCTTCCTGATAGATGTAATGATCTGTAAACTCTTATCAAACTGTACAAATAAAACACAATTATAAAACCATGAGTCTCTAGGCACAGTGTCCAGCAAATGTGCAGATGTTAGCTAACTGTGCTCACTCCCTTGGCTCTCAGGGTATCTTCTTGTCTAAAATACCTATAGTGGATGGGATGGGATATGACTTGGTGAGAATGCTCATTTACAATCACGGGGCCTTGGGTTCTTTCCTTAGAACCATAACAGTAAGAAAAAAAGAGAGGAATGTATCTGTGAGGTCATCACTAGCATTCAAGGAGTGTTCACTAGCATCACGTGTCATTCTTTGTGGAGGCTGTGGAGAGCTTCCAGTGGAGGGGCCAGTGCTCATGGTTGTATGGAGTCTTGGGACTGGGTGCAGTGATTTAGTTTTTGATTTACCCAAGAGTACTACTAGACTATGAAAATCGTCCTCCTTGAAATTGTGCCCACTTCAGCAAAGCCTGGAAGCTTGTGGCTTGTATACCAAAGGATACAGACAGGTGGGTTGAGGTTTTATGTTTTGCTCAGGGAATGCGTTAGATTCCTGTAACAGAAAGAAGCAAGTATCTGCCCCAGGTCACTCATTTTAACAACTGCCACATAGATTCTAGAGGGATGAAGGGACTAAGTAGTGTCAGCCATGAGATGAGAAGCATGCATGTATAAGTTGCAAACCAAGGACCCTTCTCTGATGACCCTGATACCTTCACCTTTCAAGAGGGAGATTGTGGTGCTGATATGGGGCTTAGTTGCAAAGCTGTTGATTTTTCTGACTCATAAAGAAGCCATTGAGTTTTAAGATGTCTTTACCTTGTGTGTCAAAGTGGGGAGCTTTAGTCAACAGTTCTCATCCCAGGTGGTTTGGAATCAGCAGGACTTGGGATGAGCTCTGACTTCTCAGTGGTGAGAGGAACATGAAGCAGGGTTGCTCCTTTGCCTCAGATACTCTGGAGTGAGGACATCTGAATTGTGTTTTACACCCTTGCGGCTGGAGTCCTGACTTTTTTCCTGGCTGTGCAAGAGGAATCATCTCAATGGCAAACCCATCGCAAGTCCCCCCCACCTGTAAGGAAACCTGTTACCGGTAGGTAAACTCATGTCAACACTAAGAAACTTCCTCTTTCATGGGGTTTAATTTTCAAATTATTGTTGCCAACTATATCTGTAAACAATCCCATTTCTAGCACCAACTAGCTTAAACTAGAAATCAGTCCTGTGTTTTTGTTTCATTGATTGCCAGGTCCTCTGGATTATTATTATTATTATTTTCTGTTTCTCCAGTTGAGATTTCTTTCTCACTAGCTCTGTCTTACCTGGGTCTCTCCAGTACAGCTTCTTCTGCTTTTCCTGCACTACTCCATGTTGAATCCTGCCTGTGAGAGACTGACTGAGCTTGAAATTGTCCTTCTGGAGCTTCCTTCTGGCTGAGTCTCCTGTAGAATTAGCGAGAGGGACCTGACTGACACACAGAGGTAGGAACAGTTAGTGTAGAGAAGACAGGAGACAGAGGCATCTGATGGATGCCAGCCGAGTCTCACAGTGCTTCCCTTGGTGAATCTTCCGTCACTCTGGCTCCTGGACCCGCTGACCATCTGTGACCCCAAGCCCACCATCAAGGGCAGGAGCTGCCAGTTCTGAGACCTCCAGGAGCTCAGCTCTTCAGCATTGCTTTGGAGACTGACCCTGCTTGGCTTCTCAGTCGGAAGTACCCCCTGCAGCTGCTCATAAGTCTGCCCTCTACCACCATCTTCTGGGGCTCTTGTTTCCCCTGCTCTCCTTACACTCACATAAGCCCTGACTCCTCTATCAAACCCCTTATTTCCATGATGGTTGTCTCTCTGACTGGAGCCCAGCACATACCCATCTAGGCTCATTTGTTTCCTTTTCCAGAGCAAAATTGGCATAGTGGAAATATCCTGTTGACTTAATCTTACCGCTGTTTCAATTAATCCTTGATCCTCATAAAATCTCTTTCAAAACTGTTATTTAACAAGATTCCAAGCTATCTTGCTGGATCCTACCCATCTTCAGCCACATACCTGCATATTTTGGAGTGTTGGACTTCTGCTTTGACAGGGTAAGGTCAGAGTCAGGTTAGAATCTACACTGGAAATGTTGATTCACTTCCTCAGTTTCCCTTTTCAAGGTAGGTAAAGTTTTGACATTTATTAGATGTAACTTTATCACTTGTGAAGTCAGGCTAATAGTAATAGCTACTATACAGAATTCCTTTTGGATGTAGATACAAAAGCTTATAGCATTTAGTAGGGTCAATACTTAATAATACTTCCACAGATAGTGGCTTTCCTTCAGCCATCAGTTTTCACTGCCTTCCTAAGGGAAAGATGTGGTCTCATGATTCAAGTACCTCATGGTTCCTACTCCCACAACATTGATAGAAAAAGGCTAGTATGAAGTGTGGGCTGAGACACTGTGCTCTGGGGTAGGGACATCTTGACTAAATTTATTTATTTAGATAGAGTCTTGCTTCCTGTATTAGTGTCCTGAGTGCTACGTTTGCTGCACTGGGCTCTCTGTCTTTAAGGGAAGTGTTCAGGTCAGTGACATTAAAAAAATGCTGATATTAGAGTTCATTAAATATTTGAAAATGGACAAAGTGGGAGAAGAGAAATAATGAAAAAGGACTTGATTGTAAAAGTAATTGTAGGCATTTATATTGATGGCTTTTCCTATATAATTAGCATGCCATTGCATAGCACTGATACACATTAGATACACAACACCATTGACTTCATTCAATTGAAAGAGTAAGCTCAGTACATGACCTTTTCTTGTTGTTTGGGTAGTTATGCTTATTTGTTATCAACCAAGAACAATTAGAGCCAAAACAGTTCCCATGAGATAATACTAATGTGTGGTCATTGCTTTTAAAATTCTCAGTCTTCAAACAGCACTGAGAGAGCTCTTAGTTCTTTGTTCTGATGAGAAAACTAAGGTTTGGAGTATGAAAATGAGCTTCAAATCCTCAGGATACTCAAGTTCTTGGCAGGTTTTGTGTTGGTGCTGTGTGGAATGTGTGATCTAGAAGAAGAGTCTAAGTGACAGACGGAAATGCCTCTAATCAGTGACACGAGAATGGGAAGAGATGATTTGTGAAAGTCAAGATTTGTGGGCATGGGCATGAATTCCAGATCCTGGGGTAAGGACTGAACTTCTCATTTGTCCCTGAAGTCAGATTTCCTCAAATATTTGCTTTAGATGTGTGTGACCATCTACATTTTATCATCCATTGGCCCAAGTTCTTGGCCCAAGTAGACACTGACACCTCATATCAAAAGGCTCTGCCCATCTCAGAACCAAATCAAATCAAAGCCATCAAGATCTAGAGAAGTGCATGGTTGATCCTAGCTCTTGTAGTGTAACAGTGTGTATTCCTGTCACTCTGATATAATGCTTCTGATATTCCTCTTCAAGGTCTGGAGGACAACCAATTGATCATAAGTAAAGGAAGGGACAGTGGTACCACTGAGGCTTTTAAAAGCTATTGAAGTCTTTTCCTTCCCTTTCCCTGGGCTTTCTTAAGATTCTCATCCTCTTCCTGCCTCAGCTTCCTGCTAGGAAAATAGACATGCATCTCCACACCAGCTTGCTCTGAAGGGTTCAAAAGGCCAGATGGCACTGTCCTCTTGAAGGTAAAGCTGGCTGTCACTCTTTTTGTAGTGTGGCTTGGCAGTTATTTCACACACCCTGAAAACACTGTAGCAATTACTCAGTGAATAGGGCACAATTAATTTATGAACAGGAAAATTACATGCAATCTGCTACTATGTTAATAAGTTTGTGGCTTTCATTAGTAGGTAGACCAATTTTGAGCTTTATCAACCCCAATTGTTGAAATTAAAATGGAAATAGCAACATTTGTTTTTATTCTTCTTATACAAATGACTAATTATTTTCCTCTGGGTAACGATAATTAACAAATTCCCTCCTGTGTTCCTGATCCGTGCACAGCTGCTACTCCAGTGATCACAAAGACTTAGTTTTATGTGGTGACATTAAGCTTCCAACTTGGGGAGTATATTAACTACATGGTATTGCCTGAGCTTATTAATTCTAAATTATGCCTCAATGAACTTCTCACATGGAGAGCAACATTTATTTGAATGAACTGAATGAGAGAGAAAAGATAGAGATGTGCATGTGTATGTGTATGTATATGTATAAACGGAGATAGAGAATGAAAATGTACCATGTGCAGATGTTTTCTGCTCCTCACAGTATAGCTGAGCATGTGCTTTGATATGTTTAAGTACATTCCAAAAGAGCAGCTCATCCATCATCTTGGATCTGCAGTCATTTGTTCCGTTAAGCAGGAACAGAACGTGCTACGTAGGCCTGGTTTCAGGGATGGAATATGTTCAGATCATTACCCACCTTATTCCTTGGCCTTCTCTTGCTTGCAGGTTTGAGTAAGACTGGCAGAAAAGCCTCCTGTGTGTGCTCTGTTGAGAGTTGGGTGCAGTGGTGTTTTTCTGAGTGTATGCCCCATCCCAACGGCACCTTTCTCTCATATCCTCTGTGTAACAGTCCCAGTAAAGATAAGTACCAGGTACCTATGCCAATTTATTTCTGAACTTTAAACAGTTATTGGTTGATTGTTATGTGATCAGTGTTTCCTGAATGAATGGAGTGTGGGACTGAAGAAGAAGGCTTGATGCTCATGTATGGGGTGACTGAGCCTCTGCAGTTTGAGAAGAAACTGTATGTGTACTCATATTAGCTCAGAGTGCTGGTAAATGTTCTCATTATCTCATTTCCATTATAGAAATTATTAAATACAACATTGCTCTAAATGTGTGTAAAGGATACATTATGTAACCCATGGAAAAGAAATTTAGTAGTACCTATCTACAACTTGAATAAAGTTTATTTAATGTGGCAAAACTGAGCATTGGGAAGTCACATTCAATTCAATAATTTAAAATAGAGGAATACCTTTCTACATAAATTTCTTGCAATGTGAAAATATACAAACAACCTAGAGTTCCAGTGAATGGGAATGTTGGTGCCAGTGGCACATTCCCCGACTAGTGCTTCATTTACTAAATTGAAAAGTAAAATGTTTCCCACCTTTACAGTTATATGAACAATCTCTATATTAAATACAAATCTGATGCATCACCCTTGCAACAGAAACACTGGGAGAGTATTCTTAAATGTAAGGAGAGAAAAGAAACCATGAAAAAAAAATCTATCAAGACTTTAACATATATTTAGTTGTATTTTTCATTCACTTTGATTTCATTTTCCTGGTTTCCAGTAGGCTCATTCTCTATTCTTCCCTTAATTTCTTTGGGTTGAGAATACCTAATCCTGTCTGTTCGTCCCTTCCCTCTCTACCTGCCCCACTCATAGATTGGATCATGATGGACACTTCACTCAAGCTCAGCAAATTGTGTTCTTTCTCCCAGGAATTTATGCTTGAGAAATCAGAGAAAGCAAGTCTATTTATATGCATGAATCAAGTTAAGGGGGGTGCAAATCACCATGTCTTCTCTCCCTTGTAAAAAGAAAGCAGAACTTCAGAAAAATAAGAAATAATATATACACAAATAAAGAGAAACATACGGGAGAAGGAAATACATGAATGAATGAATGAATGAATGAATGAATGAATGAATGAAGGAAGGAAGGAAGGAAAGACAACCCAAAACCCAGGCACTCAGGGGACCCCAGAGAAAAATTAATTTTCAGTGATTTGTTGTTGTTGCTTCTAGCCTTCCTGAGGACTGCCGAGTGCTGTGAAATGTTCTTTTGGCTATGAATATGGGGTTTTGGTCTCAGTCAAGTTTCTGTTACTTATAATCAGGTGAAAGTAAATGTAGGGGGAGTTTTTCTGTGTCCTGGCAGTTGCTGCCAAATAACCACAAAGAGGCTTATTATTAATTATAAATGCCTGGCCAATAGCTCAGGTTTGTTACCAGCTAACTCTTACACAATTTAAATTAACCCACTTATATTAATCTACAGTCTGCCACATGGCGTTACCACTCTTTCATCTTGAACCTCCTGTTTCTTCTTTGTGTCTCGCTGGTAAGATCTCTGATACCTCCCTTCAACCCAGTGTCCTTAGTCTGGTTTTCCCACCTAACCTTATCCTGTCCAGCTATTGGCCAGTCAGCTTCTTCACTAAACCAATTGCAATGACATATATTCACACAGTGTAAAGAAATAGTCCACAAGTGAATAAGATGCCTTTACTTTCAGGTGTTTTTAAGGATGTGTGTAAGGAACATGCATTACAGCATCATACATTGTTTGTTTGAATTTGAGATCCAGCTTCACTCTGTAGCTCAGGCTGCCCTCTAACTTGTGTTCCTTCTGGCTCAGGCTCTGAGTGTTGGTGTTATAGGCATACACTTCTACACCTGACGAGGCATTTAAAAAATTACTTTACCTTTAATTAGCATATGGAAGTCACAGGTTTCCTTATAACATTTTGATACATGCTTAATTTTGGTTGCTTCCTCCTAGCCACTCCCACATGCCTACGTTCTCTCCGTCCCCCTGATTTCCCTTTGCTTGTGACCTCCCACCTCACTATTCCTCTTCTCAGTTCCATATTACCTGTGTTCTATCACTCCCTTTTTCCTCCCCTCTGGGTCTCGTTCTCACTTCATGATCTGTAGCTACTCGCACTCACTACACTCACACATAAAGACATACTTATAACAATTGGAACCCAGGATACTCGCATGAGAGAGAACAAATTGATGAATAAAAGTATTGATACCAGAGGAAATTCTTAGTGATGTACTGGTCAGCAAAATTGTAGGTGACAGGACAGCATGCATACATGAAAAGTCATTGATACTCAAATCAGCCTGGAAAGAATTAGGCCTCGATCTTAGCTGTCATGTATTTGTGGCTGTTCAGATTACTGTGTCTTTTTGTATCTTTGTGTGCTTTTCCAAGTTTTCTATATTATATATGAATTTAATTGATAAAAATTAAAAGCTATACTTTTAATTTAAAAATAATTACATACTCATTAAACAAAGCAGAATTGTTGGTCTTCTTTCCCAATTCCACCAGGAACAGGATCTGGAGGAGGAGGGAAGAAAGGAACATGGGCCATGTGGGCTGCTCACCTGTGGGACTCGCCCTCTTGTGCTGTCTGTGGGCTGGATGTGGAGTACTGGAGGTTAGAGCAGGTAGGAGAGCACTGGCTCAGAAGTGAATAGTTTATAGAGTCTCAGCTCTACCCTTCTCCATCAGTGGGGATTTGGGAAATGATGTAACATCTGTCTCAGTGTTCTCATTTGTGAAATGATGGAGTTATTGGGCACAGAACAGGAGAGCTTTGAAACGATCATTTAGCAGAGTGGCTGCATCACAGTCAATGGTCTAGCAGTTTATTTTTGTTGTTTCTGATGGTGACAGCCACAGCTTTCAAACGTGTTCATAAATCCGCCACTTGTCCTTACCATTATTCATATACGTAGCTCATATTTTGGCTGTCGTTTGTCTTTCCACCTGACTTCTCCTTTCAATATCTCTATCAATCCCCAAAGCAGTTTAATAAATCCTTTTTAAACTTTTTTTTTCAAGACAGGGTTTCTCTGTGTAACAGCCCTGGCTGTCCTGTAACTCACTTTGTAGACCAGGCTGGGCTTTAACTCACAGAGATCCACCTGCCTCTGCCTCCTGAGTCCTGGGATGAAAGGTGTGCACCACCGTGCTTGGCTTATGCTTTTCAAACTTTAATGCTCATACATTCGACAGAGGATCTCACTAAAGTGCAGCTTCTGACTCTCTAGGTCTGGGTTGTGGCCAAGGACTTGGATTTTAATAGGCCACCATGTGAGGTTAGCTGCCTTTGTCCAATAACATCTTCACTAGCATGTACCATGATGACCTAGCTCCAATCCAGCATCTCTGTAGAGTCACATCAGCATCCCTACCAGGATGGCTTTCTTGGCATTCTTTAAGTACATCATTTGTACTTTTAGTTTAGCCCTGTAGTGATTTGAATGAGAAATGTCCCCCATGGGCTCTTATATTTGAACATTGAGTGCCCAAATGGTGGTGCCGTTTGGAGAAGTTTAGAGTTGTAGCCATGGTAGAGGAAGTCCATCACCAGGATGGCCTTTGAGAGATTATATATAGTCTTGCCCCACTTCCAGATTGCTCTTTCTACTCTGTGCTCATTGCTAAAGATATGGTCTCCTGGCTTCCTGATCCCACTGCCATGCCTGCCTCTTGCTCCCCTACATCCTTGTTATGATGGCCTCTTATCCCTCTAGAACTGTGAGCCAAAATGAACTCTTCCTTCTATACATCTTGATCATGGAATTTTTGTCAAAACAACATAAAAGTAACTAATACAAGCTCTCATCATTAGGCTACTGTAACACAAACCTTAAAAGGTCTTATTAATAAAAACAAACCTGGAGCCAGGTATTGGGGTGAATGCTGAAAGATCAGAGACATAGAACAAGCCAAAGCTAACCTCACCTCAATAACTTCTCAGCTGATTCTCTTTCCTCAAAGTGGAAGCCTCTGAGTCCCCATCCAAATGGCTCTCAGCTGGACTGCTAAAAGCCTAAAGCTTAACAAGGCTCTAGTTCCTGGCCCTCACGCCTTATATACCTTTCTGCTTCCTGCCATCACTTTCTGGGATTGAAGGCATGTGTCACTATGCCTGGCTGTTTCCAGTGTGGCTTTGAACTCACAGAGATCCAGATGGATCTCTGCCTCCAGAATGCTAGGATTAAAGGCATGTGCTACCACTGCCTAAATCTATGTTTAATATAGTGGCTGTCCTGTCTCTGACCCCCAGATAAGTTTATTAGGGTGCACAATATCTTGGGGAACACAATATTACCACAGGCTACACTGGTGAATCATTTTATGTGATTCTCTTTACTCCTAACTAAGCTCCTGACTGTGTTCAACTTTGGAAGCTATCAGTTCCAGCACTGTGATTTTTTTTTTTTAAATCAACAACTATAAGTGTCAAGCTATTGAGCTGGCTGAAAAGGAATAACAATGACACCTGAAAATAATATTGTTCATTTGATGGGCTATTAACTGACATCACCAATTTAAATCTCAATTAGAGTTATTGAAGACAATAGGGAGATGAATTATCCCAAATGCAAATGTAGAGTTGTGATTTGTTGCTTTTAAAAATGCACTGTGCATTATAAATGCAGAGTAGGATGATGGACTGGGTGGGCTGATGAAGACAGTCTTGGATGTTTTGTATTCTAAACACAATTGAAAATATAGGTAATGATTTGTTTCTCCAATTCTTGGTCTTTTAGGTTATAATGTAAATGGAGCTTCTAACTGGACTAGAGTCCAGAGTATATCCCTTGCATAAAGCTGAACACATAATTAGTGGTTTTGCGGGGGGTGGGTGGGTGGGTGTAATGTGGTCTCAATTCTGCTTAAAATATCCAAGGAATAAAATTCATGATAATGAGGAAGGAGTGAAGGAGGTCACCCTGCTCTGGACTGTTTTCCTGTTGGATAGCAGTCACTTATTTTACCTGATTGTGGAAGTTGCTCAGCCTTGTCGCTGTCCATCTATTGTATAAATCTAGCTTTCTTTCCAGGGAATAACTGGCATTTCATCTCAGAACTTTCAATTTCCTTTAGAAATCCACTCAAAGTACATAGGACTCATTTGGGTAGCTTTTGCTGTTCTACCACTCACATTTGTAGAAAGCTTGAAGAAATTTCACAAGTACACTAAAAGTAGATAATTGGCCATATTGAGAAACTTCCAACACTTGGCTCCAAACCTTCACTATTGCTAGGACATTATCGTGAAGAAGTTATTTTGGGGAAACTCAGCAACTATTGTTTTTGAAAAGTGGTCCCTGTGGGGATGAGGTGGATACCTAACTCTTTTAATTTAGTTTCTGCCTCTTGAGCCTGGCATCCAATATTAGTGACAGAGTAAACAGCATTTTCCAAAGATTGGCAGGGTCAGCTGCTTTGGGAATGTGGCTGTGACCTCTCTGTTAGATTACCATCCTGTAGACTGCTTCCAAGTCCGTGGAAAGGTAAGCATTCTTTTTGTAAGTGCGAGTTGCTGTGGAACACGGTTCAGTTTGCACTGATAAAACTGAGAGTGTAGCTGGACACGCTGTCTCAAAGGGCAGAGAGAGTTGTTACTTTGCAGACAAAGTGATTTGTCATGTCAACACCACCAGGACAGCTAAGCTGCTGGGTTTAAGGGAGGGTGAATGCTAGTATTGAATTTGGTAGTTTTGATTAAGCCACAAAGACAAAATTTTAATCCAGGATTCCTTTCTGAAGTTAGAAACATTCACTGCAATTTCATGTGAGTCCTTTTCCTGAAGACTCATCAGCTTAATCATTTTCCTGCCTTCACTCCTCAAACACGTGTGTGTGTGTGTGTGTGTGTGTGTGTGTGTGTGTGTGTGTGTGTGTATGGTGATATTTTATTTGTGTGGAAATATGATTTTATTTGTGTGTTAATAAATAAAAGTGCCTGGGGATCAGAGCTAATAGCAAGCCATAGCAGAAGTCTGGCAGTGGTAGCACATGCCCTTAATCCCGATCACATGACAGGCAGATCTCTGTGTGTTCAAGAACACCACCAGCATGGAGACACACACCTTTAATCTCAATACCAACCATAGAAGACCTGGAGGTCTGTATAGACAGGCAGTGATGAGGAGGTCATGTGGTTGGGTTTACAACCAATGGGAAGGCAGAACAGAAAGTCAATAAAAAGACAGACACACAGGAAGTAGGTCTCTTTCTTAGGGGAAGGACGGCAGTGGCATCGGGTGGTAAGAAGGTGGTCTCAGCTTTTGGCTACTGCTCTCTGATCTCTGGGCTTTTAACCTTGCATTTGGATCTATGTTTCTTATTTAATAAAATTGTTTAGAATTACATCTGTGTGTGTGTGTGTGTGTGTGTGTGTGTGTGTGAGAGAGAGAGAGAGAGAGAGAGAGAGAGAGAGAGAGAGAGAGAGAAACACTCTGGTAGGCAATTTATTTAGTATTCAAAGTGTCTGGAAGTTATTCTAGTACAAATGCAAGAGAGGAAAAAAAAAATCTATCCAATCATGCACCATCACCATGAACAGGAGAAAAATGTATCCAAGCCTCTTTGAAAACTGTGTATGTCAAGTGTGGAACTGTTAGGCATATGGAACATGCTAGACTTTGATTCCTAATGGATGTAGTCATTTTTATAGACCCTGGAGCAGTGAATTTAGCTTCATATCTGGATCATTTTTTTAAAAGTTGCCAGTATTTATGTTTTAGTATTCTTACAACCTCATTTTTTACTTCACAAGAAATTCTGATAAAAATGATTGGAGTTTCCAGATGTACATAAAGTAGCATTTTCTCACAGCCCTAACAACTATAACTTAAAATATTTTCTGCTATTACATACATACTCTAGCTCAAAAGTGATTTTTATAAAGAATATGTTCCTTCTTTTACAGTGATGAAAAGCTTTGTCTCTAGTTATTAGAAAATAGGACCCAGTGCCAAAGTCTGAAGAAAGACAGTATCTGAGGGGAAACGTTATGTTTTAGTAAGAGCAGTTCTTGTGAAGGTGGTTGTTACAAAGGCACAAATTCGTGGAGCATAATTATCATAATTATTATAGACTGATATTTTGAGGTTTATTTTTATGGCAGTTATGAAATATGTTTATTATATAGTGATAAATTCAACTTTCAGAAGTTTTTCTGTAGATGTTATCTTTCACAAGTTATGAATGTGTTCCATGACTGTTTTTTGCACTGATGGTGTGTTCAAGCTCTAAAGTGTGTTCTACACATGGCGGCGGTGGTGGTGTGGGAGGTTAGATGCTTCCTGGTGTTTGCCTTCTCACCAGATGGGAAGGCAAGAAGAGTCAAAGGCAGTTCCCAGAATAGTGTGAGCTGATGCTTGAGAGTTTCGAGTTGATAAACATGTGCTGGATGAACAGGAGGAGTTCAGAGCCACTTGCTCTTCTCCGCCTCCTCCACTCTCCACAGTCCGTGATCAGCCAATGGAACAGAGTCCTCTGTATACATAGTCGTAAAGAGTGAGTCCAGAGCAACAGCAATGGATAGGGTGTTACCACTTTGAACCAGGTCAGTTCACAGTGCTAGAGCTGATCCTCATCTTCAACTGGCCATCAGGCGCTACAGGAAGTATACTCTTGGTGTGGTTCTCTGGACAGGCTACCTGGTCCTTCAATAAATGAGTCTCCTCATCCTCTAACTGTACTCATAGAGAGAATCTGTGACCCATGTCCTGCATGGGCCATGTGGCCTGATAATAATCACTATAGCATGTCGATGGTCTTGGAGGACAAGGCTTAGCAGCAATGCTCTTTAACCTCGAAGAATGCAATGAGGAAAGTTGCCAACTCTGTCCTGTGCAAACTGTCATTTTTGCAAAGAAACTTCACATTTGTTTTCATGCCTTATGGGTGTAGTTGGTCTTGTGAGGCTTCAGTAGAAGAGCATTTATTTAGGTTTTCTTTTCTCTTCTCTTTCTTTCTTTCTTTTTTCTTTTCTCTTATTAACTTTGAGACAGGATCTCACACTGTAGCCCTGGCTGCCCTGGCATTGGTTGTACAGACCAGTTTGGCTTCAAGCTCGTAGTGTTCTTCCCATTTTAGTCTTCTGAGTTCTAGGATTACAGCCATCAGGCAGCCAGCCAGCTTGCCCAAGGTAATGATACAAAGGGGTGAAGAGAGGTGGCAATGTCTTGAAGTGAGTGACATTTGCTGAGTGTCTTCTGTGCCACTGTTGGCAGGAGCTTCTTGCTTGTGCTTCTGCAGTACAGGCTTCCACTCCTTTGTTGTAGAATATTATTTTAAGGTGTGTTACTTTTGTTTATGTTGTGTTTGTTTAACTCTGCAAAGCTGTGTTACTGTGCCTGTCTAAAACACTTGATGGTCTAATAAAGATCTGAATAGCCAATAGTGAGGCAGAGAAAGGGTAGGTGGGGCTGGCAAGTAGAGAGAAAATATACAAGGAGAAATCTGGGAGAGAAAAAAAAACCAAACAAAGCAGCAGCTAGAGGAAGAAGGAGGACTTCAGGGGCCAGCCACCTAGCTACCCAGCTACACAGTCAGACACAGAGTAAGAAGAAAAGAAAAGGTATACAGAAATATAGAAAGATAAAAGCCCTGAGGCAAAAGAGATGGGATAATTTAAAGTTAAGGAAAACTGACAAGAAACGAGCCAAGCTAAGGCCAGGCATTTATAATTAAGAATAAGTCTCTGTGTGTAATTTATTTGGGGCCCCAAAAGAGTAAAATAAACAACAACACTTCTTTTTTAAAAAAATATATTTATTAATTTTTTTCATTTTACATACCAACCCGTTTCCCCTCCCTTCCCTTCTCCCACTTCCTCACCTCCCTCCCACTCTACCCCCATCCATTCCTCAGAGTGGGTAAGGCCTCCCATGGTAGTCAACAAAGTCTGGCATACCAAGTACAACAACACTTCTTGTTTGAAATGATTCATTGTGCATATTATATTTCTAAAACCCCCAGAAATTTCCAGTTTAATAAAGAAATCATTCTTTTGTTAACTTTAAAAAGTTCTACTGAGACATATTTGATATATTTTAAAATTCATAATTTTCATATATGCCTAAAGTTCATTGGTTATTAGAGTTTTCAGAGTTATCTAATTATCAGTACCTGATTTCAGATTATTATATCACCCCAAAGAGAAATGCTGTACCCATTAACTACCGCTCACCATTGTGTCTATATCACAGCTTCTGGGAAGAATGTATCTTCTTTGTTGCTATGGACTTACCAGTTCTGAACTCTTAAGGAAGTCATATAGTAAGTGGCCTTTTGTGATTAGCATTTTCACTTATTGTATTTTCAGGGTTCTTCCATGTTGTCTGTATGACCATTCCATTCCCTGTTAGTATAGAATAATATTTTCTGTATATTATATAGATATACTACACCACTGTTGCTTCAATTTCCTGGAGGA
This sequence comes from Onychomys torridus, assembly GCF_903995425.1. Taxonomy (NCBI): domain Eukaryota; kingdom Metazoa; phylum Chordata; class Mammalia; order Rodentia; family Cricetidae; genus Onychomys; species Onychomys torridus. The sequence goes on along the minus strand of NC_050449.1, from coordinate 70,729,744 downwards.
GACATGAACAAATATCTTCTCAACTCCAATAGGGCACTAATGGCCAACCAAAGAAGTGATTTCACTCACGTCTAGCATGGTAAACCAGTGGCTTTAATTTGAGTTATTTAGGAGCACAGGAGAGAGGTTATATAGGGTGGGATGGGCAACTTATAGGCAGCTATGCCACTGAAGAAATCTCTGCCCCAGTAATTATTAGCAGCTTCTATATTCTTGGGGAGGAGTAGGGCCTGTGTGTTTGGGGTTGACTCAGTTTCTTTTTGTGTTTGACCAGCAAGTAGATGAGAGCCCACTTCTATGTGGGCATAATTTTACACAAGAAAATTTCTTGTCCCTGAATCATAGCTAAGGTATGTTTAAACATATTTCCAAAAAAAGAAAATAGAGTAAATGGTAGAAACATAGAATCCTGTATGCCACCACTCATCCAGTCATGCCCAGGGTGAAACTGTTCAGAGAAGCTACTGTCTACAGTGGTTAGTGAAGAGCTTAGATTGGAACTCAGATGCCAGTTGCTATTGATTGGCTTTGTCAGTGTTGAAATAGGTTTAATTATTAGGGAGTCCAGAACAAATACCACTGACTGGCTGCATGGTTTGGACAACAGAAATTTATGTCCTCACCATTCTGCAGACTAGAAGTCTGAGATCAAAATCTCAGTAGAGTTAGTACTAAAGTATCTTATATTGAAGAAGCTGTCTGCCCATCAGGTTGAGATTTCACATTGTCGTTCCTCTGTGGTGACCTGTGCCCCAATCTCCTCTGATTATAAGGACAGCAGTTAAACCGGATTAAGGTCTATTTTGATGGCTTCATTTAATCTTTTTTAAAAAAATTATATTTGTGTTTTAATTTTACATATCAGCCATGGTTTCCCCTGTCCTCCCCCTCCTGCCCCTGCCCCCACGTTGCCCCCATTCCCATCTCCTCCTGGACCAAGACCCCCCTGGGGATTCAGCTCAACCTGGTGGATTCAGTACAGGCAGGTCCAGTCCCCTCCTTCCAGGCTGAGCAAAGTGTCCCTGTGTAAGCCCAAGGTTCCAAACAGCCAACTCATGCACTAGGGACAGGTCCGGGTCCCACTGCCTGGGTGCCTCCCAAACAGTTGAAGCTATTCAATTGTCTCACTTTTCCAGAAGGCTTGATCCAGTTGGGGGCTCCACAGTTTTGGTTCATAATTCATGTATTTCCATTAGTTTGGATTGTCCCTGTGCTTTTCCAATCTTGGTCTCAACAATGCTCAATCATACCACAAGGGCATTTGCTTGGCTTCATTTAATCTTAATTACCTATGTTGACATATTCTAGAGTGTTGGGGAATTGGGACTTCAACATGTGAATTTGGAGGGGGATACAATGCAGCCCACAACAATGGTTTAGCAATAATGTCCACTTTCTGGATTTATTTCTAAGAATTTATTGAGATGTTATAGAGAAAACATTAAAGAAATACAGGCACAATGAGATGGTGTTGATACCATGGTTAGCACTGTAAGAAAATCCAGACCGCACCTGTGGTGGCGATAGAAATCTAGGAGACTTTCAATTTTATATTACTATTGGTTTTAGTGTCATAAACAACACATTTGTTACAATTCTAATGATAAAAGGTCTAAAATGCTGGTATCCAAGTGTCTGTGGATTCATCTCAGACTCCTTCTGGGGGCTGATAGAGTTCCTGAGGCATCCTTTTTTTTTTTAATTAAGAAAATTTTTCATTCATTTTACACACCAATCAAAGATCCCCCTTTTCTCTCCTCCCACCCCCAGTCTTCCCCTCACCTCACTCCACTCCCCTCCACAAGAAGGCAAGGCCTCCCATGGTGAGGCCCATCCAGTAGAGGCAAGTCCAAGGCCTTCCCCCTGTCAAGGCATCCTTCTATCTCAAGCCAGTGAGCCCACAGCTCTGATTTGCTCTTATGCACCTCTGCTCCCCTCACGTCTCTTTCACTAGTAAGAATGCTTGTAATTATATGGGGTCAATCTAGCTAAGCCAAGGTAGTTTCCCCATCTCTGCATCATTACTTTAACCTCATCCGCAAAGGGTCTTTTGCTATGCTGCATGATATGTTCACAGGTTCCCTGAATCAGAGCTGTTATCCTCCTTATCATGTCTGAGTAGGTTTGGGACAGTCAAAAAGGACACATTTTACAAATCATAAACAGATGCGTATAGCGTGTACCAGCATAATGAGGAATTTTTCTGACTGTTTTTTTTTAAATTTTTTTTTAAGGACTGTTTGCCACTAGGGAGACCTCCATCACTGCAGATCCTCATCACACTGCCTGAACATCCCTGTTCCCTCCCAGCCAACTCTGCACCTACTAGCCCATGTTTTCCTCCCTCATGGTCACTGGTTTCTTCTTCAGGCATCCAGGGAGCATGCTAAAGAGGACTAGGCTTCCTTTTGTGGTTGCTTCAGGATCCCCCCCCCCCCCCCCAAAGAGATATTTTAGAAGTTCAATTCGCACACAGTTTTTAATTAACAATGACTCTGAATATATCGAATTCACAAGCTAATAAATGTTTAAAGCATCATGTTGTAACTCATTAGGATAACCACTAGCATGTATGATTCTCTTCCTGGAATCAGAGTTGAGCTAAAAGGGAAAATCCTTTCCCCCATAATTCCAATAGGGAGTTTTTGGATTCATCACCCTGAAGTAGAATCAAATTTCTTTCCTCCATAATGCATCACTCCTAATGTCTTCCCTTTCCATCATTGGTGCAGAATAAACTCAGCTTTGCCTAGCAACACAGAACCAAGAAGTCACTGACAGATATGGTCTTCCAACGTATTTCCTGAAGTACTTTCTGAAGTCAATGAATGAAAAACTAATTTTAAAAAATGAGCGAGAGTAAAAAACATCATTTTAATGGATGTTTAAACTGGCCAAGGGCTAAGCTCCAGAGAGACCATCTTCACTTACTCTGAAAGACACTTTTATTATTTTTTTTTAATACCATCCACAGTTCTGTTTTGCTGCAAAACACAGGAGTTAATTAACATTAACCTGCACAATTAATTTTCTTTAAGGCATATAACATTTTCTAAAGAACTCTAAAAACATTTGTCGCATTGGATAAAATAAATTTTGTCTCCTGTATCCTGAATTTCTTCCCAGTGGAAGAGTTGGGGGAAGGAGGAACAAAACTGGCTTCTGTGAAGGAAAGTACCAGTTTTATCTCATGGTATTTCTAAATGTAGTTTGTCAAGTTTTCACAGAAGGACATGGGCAATCCCACTTGGCTTTCCACACTGGGCGTCCTTTCGGATTAGTCATTGCCTGTTCTCTTTCAGCAGCATGAGAGCTGTTTCTTTTTTATGGACAGAGGGAGCACACGTGTCTCCACTTCCAGGATGGAAATGTGGACTCTGAAAGAACGCAGCTTAGTCATGTTTGTCCTGTAACCGTCACGTCACGTTGGTCCATTTGAACTGGTTTATAAAGATGAATTCTAGAGTATATTTTATTCTGCTCCAGCAGTTATTGATGAAATTTGTGGCAAAGCTCCTTGTCACGTGCATCTTTCTGGGTTCAGGGAACCAAACTTGTTGGACATTCTCCTGCTGAAGGGTTGCTTTCATGTTCAGTGACATTTATCATTATCTAGGGCCAGCTGCCTGACTTCTCTTCAGTGCTCTGTTTATGGGGTTTGAACATCTATAAATGGAAACACTAGCTAACCAGAAATTATCGCCAGGGCTCCTGATAGTGCCCTAGGCTCTTACAACGTGGAATGCCCGGCATTATCTAACATGCAAGCATGTCAAATCATTTTCTAGACAGAATCTGGACCTCTCTCTCTTTCCTTCTCTTTCTCCTGGTCTCTTTTATTCTTTCAGCATGGAATTTGAAAAGCATGAACCAGGAAGCTCACTAAAGGAGAACAAGAATTTAGAGGAAAGAGTGACGGTAAGATGCCTGTGAGTTAGCAAACTCAAGTTTAAAATGTAATTGGCAGGGTGAAAGGGCAGCTGTCACAGATTAGGAAAGTTGTTACCCTGTCTCAGTTTCCATTTTGGGCTGGTGAATAACCTTGAAATTAATGAGTTCTCTAGCTTTCCTGAAAAAATGATATAATAAACTTCTACATAAAATTTCGTTACTGGGAAGTGGGCAAACTTGATTTGAATGAAGTCTCCCTCCACTTTCAAAGCTGATGTCCTTTACCCCGAGCCTTTACTCTGCTTGTTTTATTGTTTTACTTGTTGATACAAAGAGAGATTAGTGTTAAGACCAGTTTCCTGGGGGAATAGAATAAATATTCACAAAAGAAAGTGCTGTAGAATATTTCAATGTCTTCTGGAGTAAGTTTTATGAACTTAGGTTAAAGTTTACTCATTATAAAAATTTGGATTTATTTATTTATTTTGCCATAGAAATCATAAAAGCAACATTACTTGGGTACTAAGCAATGGACTGTCAGTTAGCTGTAGTCGCTTAGACTTTTTCCCCAGTACAATGTGCTCCACATGGTCCACCAACTGGGTTTAGGTGGATAATTTTTCATGCAAGCTTACTGTGATTACAAAGCAAATGTTAGAATCATGCATGCCTAATTTTAACAGCAACAGAGCAGCACAAAGCTAAGCCTGAATGATTTTGTTAAGGTCCCGCTTATGTGATAGTATTGTTCTGGATATCTGAAGTTAAGGATATATACTCCTACTGATATTAAAAACTAAACATGGGAAAAACATCCTGACTTGAATATTCCTGAAGAACATTAAAATTTCAAGATCTTAAAAACATTTTGGAGAAAATGTAAGTGTTTCTTAAAGGACTCAAGTCATCATTATTTTGAGTAATAATTGTGGGCACTATGTAGCATATAATGACTACAAAGTATTTTTCGTTTTGACTTTAAGGAAAGGTCAAGTGTTATAGAAATACCTAGGATTTGAGTAAAAAATATCTGCATGAAAATTCTTGCTACTCACCTTTCAAATGGAAAACTTCAGGATTTTGCTCAATCTTTCTGGACCCCAGTTCACTTATTTCTTGCTTACAAAACAGGGGATAGTAATAACTGGTTTGAAGGGGTTTGTGAAGATTAAAAGCTGTAATATGTGTGCAGGAAGTCTCGAGCATTACCTTATTTTCACATTGGTTTGGCTTGACTTAGTTGAAAAGCACATACCCCAAACACACACACACACACACACACACACACACACACACACACACACACGAAAAAAAAGCATGCATACATATATACATGCACACATTTGTGTGCACACACAAACAAATTATAAAAAGAGAAAGGTAAATTTCATTTCAAAGTAAAAGGAAAATCCAGATAGTCTAAGTATAAATGCTGAGTGTTGTAATACCCTGATAAAAATATGTGACTACAGTGTTGCTATGAACTAGTATCAACTCTATCTCTGAGTTAGTTTTACAAATAAACACAGTAGACTTGGGGCAAATGCACAGAGTGAAAATGATCTCTTATTATTGGACATGATTTGATGCATTACCATTTCACTTTATGTAAGGTCAAACATCTTGCATGCCCCACTCTACCTTGAAATCAACTATAAATCTAAAAGTGAGCAAAAAATGTCTCCTTAGAGGAAGCCGCTGTCCCGCAACTCATGAACATGACTGTTGCAGAGGCCTTAGGCTTGTCTTTGATGAATTTCCAGGGGACTGGAGGGCAGTATGGCAGGGGATGAAATCACAGGAGAACTCAGCTTGTAGTGTGGAGACAGCCCCCATGGAGGAATGGAGGGAAGAAATGCACAAAACTTAGTATCTAGGGAAACTGACATGGACAGCCTAGCAAGCTACATGTGTTAGACATCTTTCAGGTGCTGGGATTCTGATGGTACTGATACCAAGAAAAGACTAATTCATGGTCATTGTTTACTACATAAGAGAGCCTAGAAATGTGTGATACATCTTAGAAAAAAATTAACACAAAATTAATACAGTGAACATACAGTTGTTTTGTGGCTATGCATCCAACATATTCGTGGCTTTCTTTGTCAATGTCAGTATAACTCAGTATATTTAGTTAGATTGCTAAAAATAGTTAAAACATATTTTATATGGAGTTAACTTTGTTCTGAAAATTATTTACTATGTTTATTTTAAATAGTAATATTTCTTAAATTATGTTTGTAAAAGGAGAGCATATTTTGCTACCAAAATACTTTAATATGTGCATCTCATAATAGTCTCATCTGCACCTTGCTTAAATTAAAATTTTATATTTCTCTTTAATGAACAATGTTGTAATGTGTATCATGCCATAAGGCAATATATACATAGTCTCATTTACAATTTTAAGTTAATATTTGTATGAATAAATAAGAAAATTGCCAGCCTGCAGCATCTTGAAAGGCATCAATTTCTTCTACTAGAGACAAAGCTAAAGTGGTGGTCTTGACTGTATGCTGTCCTGTAGTGAATGAAGCAAGTTTCTATTTTTTGTGTGTATGTGAGTATATGCATGTTCACATGTTCAAATGTGTGTGGATGTACATGCACTTGGGTCTTTGTGAAAGTGGAGGGCCAAAGTTGATGTTGGATATATTTCTGAGTTTTTTGGTTCACTTTACTTATTGAGGTAGAATCGCTAGCTAAACCTGGAGCTTGCTTGACTCCAATTGGCCTGGCTAGCCAGCTTGCTCTAGGAAACCCCTGTTACTGTCCCATAAGTGTTGAGATTATAGACAGGGGACCCACCTGTCTGGCGTTAGTGTTGGTGCTGCATATCTGCACTCAACTGTCATATTAGCCTGGCAAACCTTTTATCCACTGACCCATATCTTCAGCCCCATCTACTTTTAAATGTTGATTTTTATTTTTCGTCCTGAATTTATTGATGTTTGGTAAAGATTTCTGGGTGCTACTTTAAAAAAAAATTAAGTTAATTTATTGTACATCTCAACTACATTTTCTCCCTCCTTCCTCTCCTCCCATTCTGTTCCCCACCCCACCAACTCCTCCTCTGTTTCTGTTCAGAAAGGGGCAGGCATCCCATGGGTGTCAACAAAGCATAAAATGTAAGCTGTCTATCTGATCTTGATTTAATTTTGGTGTATGGTATCTATCAAGAAATTTGTCCAATTCTTTTACATTTTCCAATTTTGTGGAGTTCAGGTTTTTGAAGTATGACCTAATGATTCTCTGGATTTCCTCAGTGTTGTCTCCTTTTTGTTTCTGATTTTGTTAATTTGGATGCTCTCTCTCTGCCTTTTAGTTAGTTTGGATAAGGGTTTGTCTATCTTGTTGATTTTCTCAAAGAACCAACTCTTTGTTTCATTGATTCTTTGTGTTGTTCTCTTTGTTTCTATTTTATTGATTTCAGCCCAGAGTTTGATTATTTTCTGTCTTATACTCCTCCTGGGTGAATTTGTTTCTTTTTTTCCCCTATAGCTTTTAGGTGTGCTGTTAAGTCACTAGTGTAAGTTTTCTACAAATTCTTTATGCAGGCACTTAGTGCTATGAACTTTCCTCTTAGCACTGCTTTCATTGTGTCTCATAAGTTTGGGTAAGTTGTGCATTCATTTTCATTGAATTATAGGAAGTCTTTAATTTTTTTTTATTTCTTTCTTGACCTCTTAGTAATTCAGTAGAGAGTTGTTCAGTTCAACGAGTTTGTAGGCTTTCTGTAGTTTTTATTGTTATTGAACTTCAACTTTAACCCATGATGATCTGATAAGATACAGGGGTTATTTCAATTTTTTTTTTTGTATCTGTTAAGACTTGCTTTGTGGAGAAGTTTCCATGGGGGTGCTGAAAAGAAGTTATATTCTTTGGTGTTTGGGTGAAATGTTCTGTAGATATCTGTTAGGTCCATTTGAGTCATAACATCTGTTAGTTCCATAATTTCTCTGTTTAGTTTCTTGTCTGGATGACCTGTCCATTGGTGAGAGAGTGGTGGTGAAGTCTCCCACTATTAATGTGTGGGGTGGATGTGTGATTTAAGCTTTAGTAATATTTTTCTTTTACAAATGTGGGTACCCTTGTGATTGAGACAAGTGCTACTTTCTTTTCATGTAATTAATATTCTGAAAAAATAGTGACGTTCGGATCTTTCAGAGATTTCTGCATTTGTCAGTGCTGAGTGAAGTCATTCATAATCAGGTGGCTATCATACAAAATTGTCAAACATCATAATGAAAAATCAGTTCATATGGATTTATAGGTACATTCCCAGTCCTTGGGAATCTAGCTATGAAGCATGCTGATGTCTCTGTTATCGAACCTGCAAAGTCAGATTACACTAAGGATAAGGCTTGTGGAATATGGTACAGGCTGAGGGGGGGGGCAATTTGTGAAATATTTCAGTGTGGCCATTTCCATACCACAGATGTTAGTTTCCTATCCTGTGTTCCTAGGATCTCTGGAAGTTTTCTGATGACTTCCTCCAAAAGTGGTTCTGGCTGTTCTCAGAACATTCAGAACTGTACTTTTTGAGACTTCTATTGTATTTAACATACATCTGTTGGCTACACTGGAGCTTGATTTAGTGTTTCTTGAGCTCATGGATGTGTGTGACATGTCTTAACATGCTTGCAGGGGCAGTTGAGTGTTATGAGGAACTGTATGCTCTGGAATGTAATTATGAGATCATATGTTAGCATGTAAGTTAGTCTTTTGGTCATATATATAACTTCATATATAACTTGCATCTAATATAACAAACAGTAGCTTCAAGTTATGTGTCACCAAAATCTATAACATAAAGTAAATTTTGACGTAGTTTAAAAACAGGTATTAGTTTCTGTTTAGTATGTCTTAGTAAATAAGCAAAACCAATGCAAAATATCCTGGCTGCTCTTCAAAATACCTCTTATTTAGACTAAAGTGCATTAGCAAAAACGTTACTCATATTTATAGTAATCAAAATCTTGAAATGAAAAGAAACAATTCATACATTACTGTAGTAGATATAGCCATATACCTTAGGGCATTCTAACATAATGTGGTTTAAAAGATGATAAAACCAACTAAATATGATGCTTAAGTCCAATAAGCCCAACTGTTTTATTGTGATGTGTCTCAGAACACATTTTCACTGTCTCAAGTATTGAAGATTCAATGAAATCATAAAATAACAACAAGAGGGTGTGCTTTTACTCATTTTATACTGAAACCGTTAGGTGCAAAGCTCGACTGCAGTCAGTTTTGGAATGTTGTAAATACTGCTCCCTTCAGGAGAAAGCACTCTCTAGGTGGAAGGCAATGGATGATTAGAATTCCAATGAGAAATAGGACTTAAGAAGATGAAAACTTAAATTGTACTTTTCATGTTTAATACTTGACTTATTTTGAATTTGAAAATGACTTATCCAACAACATATAAGTTTACATATTGCACAATATTTTTTTGACTTCAGAGAGAAGTTCATTTTGATTAGTTTGGAATACAATGAAAAGAAACAAAAGTAAAGTGTTAATCATTGTAGTAAGATGTGAAATATGAAGGATTGTGCCTTTAAAATTCTGTGTCACCTAGGGAAATTTAACTCTTTAAGTAAAAGTCATAGCTCCATCAATAGAAGAAAAATTAGTTACTATGTAAGAACAAATTTGTTAGCAAAGAGAAAAGTATAGGGTTAATGTTTTTGCTGTAATTCCTGATGTCATTGTGTTTTGTTGGGTATAACACAGGTGGAAACGTTTCTAGGAAAAGGGATTTTCAAATCAGTATATCTCTCTGGATGGCTGTTTTGAACAAGGCAGAAAGAATGTGACAAAGGCTCCATTTTTAAGACAATTAGTAAGAATTATTCTACGTGGATTATGAATAATATGCATAAATATTAGTAGCTTGCAAATATTCTAAGCAGACACAGCACAGACATTTCAATTCCTCATATAGATTTGTGGTGGCAAGTCCATAATTATTCATCAGAATGTTGTAACAATGGGACAATTATAGAGTGTTTATGCAGTAACATATTTTCCCATAATATCTACTTATTTGCCTTTCTTTTAACCATGTCTTGTTAGATAGAGTTAATTGGCATCAAGTAGTCAATACTGAAGACAGATGATACATAGTTTTTGTTGCCGTTATTTCGGTTGTGTCACTTGTTAAGTATGCATGAATATTGCTTCTGATATATACAGTATTCCTTACAGGGAAATTTCTATAGTAAAAGAATGGTAAATCTCTGAATGTAAGGTGGAATAATTATTGCATATTTAACTAGTTAATTTTGGTGGTGGTCAACATACAGGAAAGATGAAACTTTCCTTTTCGTTGGTCTGGACTCACTTCTTTTGGAACAAGTGATTCCTGCTATGCCATGTACTGTGATTTCACTGATGAGGTTCCCTTGTGTGGCCATTCTATCTGACCACTTAGTGAGTGTGAGTTAATTTATTTAATTTATACCTATATTTCAAATCCCTTATGCTGTTGCTGGCTCTCTCTCTCTCTCTCTCTCTCTCTCTCTCTCTCTCTCTCTCTCTGTGTGTGTGTGTGTGTGTGTGTACATGTGTGCGTGCGTGTCATGGGCAATGGTGGGCATTCTAGCATGATTAACAATGTGGCTGCTCTCTCTAACATGTTTGAGTTGCCTACTGTGCATTCAACTCTTCCACTTAGCACATCTTTCATGATGGCTCAATTATCAGTGTATCTTTTATTTATTGGCCTTTTTTTTCCCCTCCAAAGATTTCCAGCACTCTATAATAAGTCAATATCCAAAAAACTTTTTGGAAATAATTATTTTCAAAACCCAGATAGGCAAAATGCTACAGAAAGTTCCTTAGTAACCATCCATCCCTCAGCCAGAGTGCACACAGAGGAACTTCAGGGCAGGTTTCTCTGGGTTTCTGGACTCAGCATCACTTCTGAATCTTATGGGATGATCTAGCTAACTTATTTACTGTTATTCAGTAATTTATTTATTTTTATTCCTCAGGGAAACAAAACCTCTGAGAATCCATTAAAGAGGTTGTAGGATTGTTCCTTCTGCATTAGGTCCTGGAGAGTTCACTGGTTAAGACAGTGTTTTCTGAAGAAATGGCGAGGGCGGGGGCGGGGGGGGGGCTTTCCAACTCTCTTCTGAGCATCAGGGAATTCTGGCTTTACCTCAGGTGAAGAGGTACAGCCGCACACAGTTTGGTAGAAACCTAGAGTTGCTTTTTCCATACATTTCCCTTTTCATAAGAGCAAGCCTACCCTGACATATTTCTAGCCCCTTCTCTTTTAAAGCCAGTAACAAATAATAAACGATCTTGAAAAATCCATGTCCATTAAATAAAGAGGAGAGGGTGGTAAGATGCTGGGAAGGCAGTGAGAACTGAAATCCTACTGTGCACCTGTAAGGGAAGGTGAGTGAGGCTGGGAGCACGATGAACCAGATGCTTTGGTCCCACCCTTATCTGTCTACAAAGTCCACATTAAGTGCCAGCATGTGACTCTGGGGTGCAGATGTGTTGAGGGCATTGGGGACTTCTAAGTGGCTGCTAACACGAGTGGGTATCCTCCTCAAGGAGCCCAGCATTAGAAAAAAAATGTGTTTATGTGACCTTTGACAAATCACTTCCCCTGTGGTTTCCTTATCTACAAAGTGAGAGGTTAGATTGTTTTTTTCAAGGAAGGTTGAACTGTGTAGCATTTTATGTGTATGAAAAACGTCCTCTGGCTGTGGATTCAGTAAATCCTTTGCAAACATAAGCAATCTTGAGAAAGCTTATTTTTTTTTTTAATACGTAAAATGTGTTGGTAGAAGTTATTGCTACTAGATGAAGCCTTTTTAAAGTTTGGAATTCATAGTTCAGTACGCATGTGTTAAATGGCATATTTTTGCGATTGTTTTTTTAAACGGAGAAACAATAACATTTCAGGAATTTGATCATGGGAGAATGTCGTGGAATAAGTGAAGAAAATTAAGAGTCTTGGTATTTGGATAGAAAGATCAGAACAAAATAGTATTTTCTCATAATGTTACAACATTGTGGGTTCATCAGTAATGAAATCTTAGAACATACCGATACCTGTTTTAAAATGTCATTTCCAAAATGGCCCCTTCTCCTGTGACTCAGTCTGTTTTGTGGTTTTCACCACCCCCTGAGGAGCACCTGACACAGATATCTCAGCTCGCTCACAAGCTGCTTTAATTTTAGCCCCTCGGCATCACAGCAGGTTGAGAGAAAACGTAGGAGCTCAAGAGTGGCGAAATCCTAGCCAGTGTTTTCGCGTTCTTTTTTTCACCCCCCAAAAGCGAGGGCTGGTGACTGGTAGAACCCAGGGGGAGTTAAGAAGTGAAACTGATAAGGATCCAGATTTCTGCTTTCTGGTTCAAATCCAGTTCTTGAAGCCATCCAGCCTCTTGAGAACCACTGCTAATTAAAGCAGTGTCTGCTGATAATGTAAGTCCGCGATGCGCTGTTTGAATGGCTCTTTTGATGTAGCTGTGTGTGATGGCGAATACAGAAGCGAGGCGGATGGATTGCAGGCTGTTAACTCAGCTTTCAAAGTGACATTTAGAGCACACAGTATGAGGGGGGAAATATGTTGCAAGTCTTCATCGTGGGAATTACAACTATGTGTAAGTTCAGCCCCAAGCACGATTCCCCCTAGGGGACGGGGATGAGGAATAGACTATCGCTGGGATGGTATTACATAGCTACATGACCTTCATAAAAACAAGATGATTTTCAGAGACTTTTCTTGGAGGATAGCTGTAGTTTAATTGCTGGCCTGTTGTAAGTACTTTCTACCTAAACATTTCCCAAGGCTCCTTTCATGAGCTTTCTGAGTTAATGGGCGTTTCTTTGCATGGGTGGCCTCTGGGGAACAGACTCCCACCTCTCCAACTTGTTCTCCAAAACAGGCCCTGTTCCTTTGTAAATACCAGGAAACAGCGATCCAGGGGTCGCCTCGTGGTTTAAGTACAGACTTGATAACCTTCATCTTAGAAGATAAGAGCTAGTAGGATTGCTTTTTCAAGCCTGTTCTAATTTCTCTGGGGACACCATGCCATAGCATGAGGCTGAAGGCAGAAAATGTCAGCATGAATTAACAAGCTTATTGCAGAGAGTGGGGTTCTCTTTAGCCTGTGGGAGGTGAAATAAAATCTTTACCATTCTGACTTTGTTTATTTTTTTCAGTTGAGCTTAGCTTCTCAGCTGGAAAGTCCTACAGATTTTGTCAGGCTGTCTGCTCTGTTCCCCTGTAGGTACATCCATCCACCACCCATTTATCCATTCATCCATCCATCCATCCACCCACCCACCCACCCATCTGCATGCATTCATTCCTCAGTCTAAATGCATTCATTCATCCATACAACTGGGCAGTCTGTAGTTTATTCATTTCCTGGCTACTGCTACTACTGTCTGAGATGCAGAATGAGGTGCCCTCCCCAGACTTTCCCAGAACTCTCTTATAAGTTTAGCATCATTGTGGAGGCTCTGTGGGATTTTCTTTCCTTGATGGTGGCACTCTCAGGGTTTATACAGCACCTATTAGTGTCTTTTTCTTCAACTCAGCTTCATCCCTCACCAGAAAATTCCAGCACATTTTCCATACTGATTTTCCTCTCATGCCAGGTCTCTTTTGGTTGTAAGTTTAATTTTAAAGCCTACTTTGAGTGGCCAAGAGATACCTGCTTCATCCATCAGACATCTTGGGACAGAAGCTCTTTAATTTATTTTTAAAAACTTATTAATTAATTAGTGAGTGTGTGTGTGTGTGTGTGTGTGTGTGTGTGTGTGTGTGTGTAGGTGGATACATGTGAGTGCAGGGGCCTTTAGAGGCCAGAAAAGGGTGTCAATTTCCCTGGATCTGGAAATACCAACAGTTTTAGTCCTTCTGGTATAGGTACTAGGAACCAAACTCAGGTCCTCTGCAAGAGCAACACATGCTCTTAACCACTGAGCCATCTTCCCACCTGCGCAACTTATTTTTAAAGCTTTTTCTCAATGTTTTATTCATGTTGAAGATTCTTTGCAATCAATACATGATGAGTGTTTCGTGGCAATTTTAAAACTCTAATTTTAGATTTTTGTTTGTTCCTTGAGGTAGAGCATTGATATGTAGCTCAGGCTGGCCTAGAACTCCTTGTATATCCCAGGCTAGCTTTGCCTCCAACATCCTCCTCTCTTTGCCATCTGACTGCTATGATTAAAGTATGCCACCAGGCCTGGGCTGTTGTATAATATTCTTATTCTGGATCAGGAGATGTTACAGTCAGTATGTGTCCCTTTCAATTAATATGTTAAAACTAGCCAATGTGGTACTATTGGAGACTGGTTTTTTTTTTTTTTTTTTTTTTGGGTGACGGTAATTAAGTTATGTGGTTGGAGACTTAATAAGTGAGATTAAGATCTCATTCTTCTGTGTGTAAGGACAGAACAACTGTCCCCCTTTTATTTTTATTTTTGTCATTTATCCATTCCTTTATGTGAGGACACATGGGAGTCACCGTCTCTACTAAATAAGCCAAGCCTTTACCAGACAGAAAATATTCAATGCCTTCATCTTGAACTCCAAACCTCAGGGCTGTGAGAAGGAAAATTTCCGTTCTTGATAAATGATTACCACTTAGGTTCTTGGTCAAGCAGCACACATGGAGCATGGCCTTCCCAGCACTGTGGAAAACCCTTGTGTGAACTATGTCATGTGGCATGCCAAAATGCGTAAATCTTAAAAATCCAAATTTCATTTTCATGTCTTAGATTGACTTCCCTATTCCATTCTCCTCTTTGTCTTCTTCGAGTTGCTTGACTATGGCTCTAACCATTCTCTAAGGACTTTGGAAGTTATTCCATGCCTTTTCAGTAGGGGCTGTTATAAGATCTGTACTTTTTGGTGGTGGTATGTTATTATTGTTATTTTTATGATATATTTTTTTCTGAGTTGGGATTTGTTCATCCAGAGCTACTGTCAGCTGATAGCCTCTGGGAGAAAGGTATCACACATTTGTAAGGGTGTGGCCCCTCTGGTGGGTAGATTACCCTTGAGTGAAGGCAACACACCCAAGGGCATATGATCTGTAGCATGAATGTTAAAGGTACTGATTAATAAAACCTAACCTGAGGCCAGTTATTAGGGTGAATGCTGGAAGATCAGAGAAGCAGAACAAGCCACAGCTTCCTCACCTCGCCAGTTCCTCAGCTGATCCTGTTTCCTCAGACTGGAAGTTTCTGAGTCCTCATTTGAATGAATCTCATCTGAACTGCTTCTCAAAAGCCTGAATGCTTAACCAGCCCAGTTCCTGGTTTTCAGGCTTTTTATACCTTTCTGCTTTCTGCCCTCACTTCCTGGGATTAAAGGCTCACATTCTGGGATTAAAGGCGTGAGTCACCATGCCTGGCTGTTTCCAGTGTGGCCTTGAACTCTCAGAGATCCAGATGGATTTCTGCCTCTGGAATGCTAGGATTAAAGGCGTGAGTGCCACCATTTTCTAGCCTCTGTATCTAGTGGCTGTTCTATTCTCTGACCCCAGATAAGTTTGTTAGGGTGCACAATATCTTGGAGAACACAAAACCACCACAATGATCAGCATAAACTATAATTGGTATGTTAAGAAAATGCATTATAAAATATTCTCAAAGAACTAATATGAATGAGAAAAAAAATGTGGGTAGCATAACTAAAATGATCCCATGTTAGAGGTTTGAAAACTGTGGTTTGTGTGGTCATGATGTGCATATGGTAACCCATCTCATTATGCCATAGACATTCAGTGTGGATTCTTATAGGAAGGGATGATGAGGAGGAGAGAAAGAAAGCATCCTGGTGCATATGTGAGTGTGCAGGATGTTCAAACACAGCAATCAGCACTGCCTGATTCAAAGTTTTGTTAAAACCCCTTTTCTCCCATGGTGGGTGTCAAAGCCACACTGAGTTCCCTGCCCTGCAAGACCTCAAAGAGGTTTAAGCCCAGAACCCATTTCATTTTCAGAGTATCTTAATTTTTTTTACCGTTTTGTCTGGCGTTTTCCTTCCTTGTACAACTTTTCCCAGTAAGTATTTCTCATAGTCTCTATTTAAAAGTTTTCCTATGAAATATGCAGTCTAATATTCAGAAGAACACAGGAATGTACATCCCTGTAGCTTTTCTGAAGCATAACAGATACGGAGACCCAAATATTCAATAATGTGCTTTCAGGCAGGTAATTTTATTCTAGAAATTTATTAGAAGCAAAGATATACATACTTGATTTCAATGATGCATATGTAATATTGTTCATAAAAATAATAAATGCAGCAGAAAAGTGCTAATCTATGATGCCAATACCTAAGTGATTTTAGAGGCATGGGTTGCTAGACAACATTTTTTATTGTTTTGCTAGAAAATACAGCTTTTATGCAAGGTAGAAGCATCATAGATCATCCATGTCACAGATATTAACATGCAGTTCTATGAATGTATTTGTTCAGGACATCCCTATGTACCAAGCCCTATAATCTCTCCCCCCACTTTTCTTCTTACTTCTTCTCTCACACAGTATATTCTGACTGCAGTTTCCCTTCTTGCTGCCCCTCCCAGTTCCCCCACATGTCCGCTCTCTCCCAGATCCACTGATCCTCCATTTCTCTTCAGAAAAGAACAGGACTCCTAGGGGTATTAACCGAACATTGCATAACAAGATGAATTAGACTAGGTATACACTTTCTTATCAAGGTTGGATGAGGTAACCTGGTAGGAGGAAAAGGGTTCCAAGAGGAGGCGAAGGAGTCAGAGACATTCCTACTTCCACTGTTAAGACTCCCACAAAACCCCCAAGCTACACAACCATAACATATATGCAGAGGACCTAGATCAAACCCATACAGGCTCCCCGATTGTCACTTCCATCTCTGGGAGCCCCTGTGAGCACTGCTTAGTTGATTCTGTGGGCTGTGTTCTCCTGGTGTCCTTGATTCCTCTGGTTCCCACAATCTTATCTTAAAGGTCATTATAAGGATAATTGGGATAAGTTTTATTTTTTCACTTTTACTGAAATTTCAAATAGCTGAGAGTGAGTCTTTTTTTGGTAATAAGCTCATATTTTTATGACTGTGCTGATTGATGAAAGTGTATCATAAGGGATTTCAAGGCCATCTGAGACTTAGTACAGTATTCATCTGACAGCAGGTCTATAGAAGCTTTAAGTGCATTTAGGCTGCTGCCTTTGTAAGGTTGGCTGCCTGCAGACTGCAAGCTCCTCAAGGTCAAGGACCTTATGTTCTTGGTACTTTATCATTCAGATCAATGTGGAATGATAGTCTTAAAACTTTGAGCTGCATAGGCATGGTATGATTTTTATATACCTAAATGTGTATGTGTGGGCATGCATGTGTATTACACTATACATAATTTTGTTACATTGTGGAGATCCCAAGCTAAGCCTCAATTGCATACTCAAGCTTTAGCCACATATGAAAAGCTGGTCGTTTGACACATTTCAAGGACTGTTCTCAAAGACTCTTAAGGAGTCTCTCAGGAAGAGACATACCCCAAGGGAAGAGATAGGCCGGATACTTAGGTTTTTGTTCACGAAGAGTAATAATCCACAATTATGAGGGCTGCCTTCTCATTCTGACTGATTTCCAACTCAGCCTCTGCCATCATGACTATGAATATGAATTGAGTTGTCTTTCATAGAATCTTCATATGATATGAAGAGCCAGAACACAAGTATGCTTGCTGCTGTGGCATGGTAGAGCCCTTGACACCCCTGTGTGGATTGATGGCAGCAGCTGTGATGTTGGCAGCATTGTGGGCTCTTAGCATTGGCAGTAGCATCACCAGAGAGTTATGTGAAAGCGAGCCAGAGTATGACAAGAGGGACATAGCAGTTTCTACTTGTTTGCCAGTACCCCTGATCAAAGAATAATGAAGTAGAGATTGTGAAACTTTCTCTTCCTATGTAAAAGTATCAATAGAGCTATTTTATACTTTTTAATTTGTTTTTTGACTGCTTCATATATATATATATATATATACATATATAAAATACATTTTGGTCACACACATCCTTTCTCCCTCTCTTGTACTCCTACCAATCTCTCTCCAACATAGTCCTTCCTTCTACCAAGTCTCCATCTCATTTTTATGTTTTTTTTCGGGGGGGGAGGTTTGCTTTGAGGCCCAGTGGGTTTAACCATGGCCACTTATGTGAGCATAAATGTGGAGCTCTCTGCTGGAGCATGAGTAAGTCACCAGTGGCTTTATCACTCAAGAAGATGACTTATTTTTTTCCAGAAGCCCTTGAATGCTATTTGCTCTTCTCTGTGTGGAACACCCATGCGCTCCTCTCTCCGTCCATGATTGAAAGTTTACAGGCTCATTCTTGTATAGTCCCTATGCAGGCATCCGTAGTTTTGATTTCATAACTACCATGGCCATGTCATACCCGCAAGACAGCATTTCATTGCCTTACTCCTTATTCAGTTCTTAGATTACTTCTGTTCCCTATTTTGCAGTGTTCTGCTATGGGAGGTCCTCCTGTATACTGTGAATGTGTGTTGCTATGATTGGTTGATAATAAAGCAGTTTTGACCAATGGTGAGGCAAGATAAGGTTAGGCAGTACAATCAAACTGAGAATGGAGATGAAGAAGGGCAGAGTGAGGGCAGATGCCAGCCAGCCACTGAGGAAGCAAGACATGTAGAAAATGAGGTAATAAGACATGAACCATATGGCTAAATACAGATAAGAATTATGGGTGAATTTAAATGTAAGAGCTAGTTAGTAATAAGCCTGAGCTACCAGCTGAGCACTTATAAGTAATATTAAGCCACCAAGTCAATTATTTGGGAAGCAGCGGCTGGGTATTTGGGAGTTGCTGGCAGGACAGAAGCCTCCATTTACAGTGTTCCTCAAACTTTGTACAGAGTGATGTGAGTGTCCTTATCAATGCTGTCACTTATTTTTAGCACCTTGGTGAGCCTCAAATCTATACATTAATTACTGCTCACTGAAAAGGGACAGTTTTTAAATTAAGGCCAAGGACAGCACCAGTCCATGGTTGTAAACACAGATATTTAAGAGGCTGTTTGACAACATGTTTATTCATCAAAACAAAAATAGTACAGTTTCTCCTCATGCCTGTGACCTAGGCATGACCTGGGTGGCCTAAGACTTTGACCAAGTCCACAGTACCAGGCATGAACTCCCTTTTAATGGAGCAGGGAAATCTGTTACCGTCACAAATCGTCACACCACTGTTGCACTATTAAGCATCTCTTGCTTTGTAGCACGCAGGGTTGAAAGCTGGGGAAGACTGCTGCTTACTGAGCTCCTCCTCCAGCTTCCTGCATAGCGACTTCTGGCACCATGGAAACTAGTCAGTAGGAAGGAGGCTTCCAGCCCAGTTTCAGCTTGGTTTCTTTGTATTCTTCAGCCAACCTGTGTGGTATCTTCAGCAATAGGTTCTTACCATCCTGTTTTGGTGGCAACCAATGGCAGTGGCCGTCATCTGTACAGTTTTGGAGGCCACTGTGGCCTTCTTGGTCAACAATGCCTAAGAAGATGCCCCACACCTGGCACTGGGAGTTTTATTTAATAACCCTTGGGCTTCTGGGATCAGCATTATTCACCTATGAATGGCACTCACATTCAAAGGAGTATTTTAAAATACTTTATTTTTAATTATATGTCCCTGTGTATATGTATGCATAAATGAGTGTAGCTCTATATAGAGGCTAGACGAAGGCATTGGTTTTCCTGGATCTGGAGTCACAGACAGTTGGGAGTCATCTGACGTGGGTGCTGGAAACCAGATTCCAGTCCTCTGCACAAACAGCAAGTGCTGGTAGCTCCTATACTGTCTATCCAGTTCCTCACTATCTTAATTATCATTATTATTATCATAATTATTATTATTCAGCTTAAAAAGTAGTGGGTTTCCATGTGAATCCCTCATGAATCGTTAGTTTGGTTAACCCTTCTTGCATCCATATCCTCCTTTCCTCCATCTCTCTTCCAACTTGCTCACCCCAAGCAGCATTCCTTTCTGTTTTTATGACTCGTGTGTTCTGCCACCTCCACCTTCCTTAAGGCTGCTGGCTGCACCCGCAAGCTCCTTTCTGGTTTCCAAGTCTCTATAGACATTCCAGCTTAAATAAACAGATCAATAAATTCAAAGTTATGATCTACACATGAGAGAGAGCATATAGAGTTTCACTGTTTGGCCTGGGTTATCTCACTAAGCATGTTTTCCCTAAATCCTATCCATTTCCAGAACATTTCATTATTTCATTTTTTTATGACTGAATAAAATCCCATTGTATAGGTAGGTACCATGTTTTTATTATCTATTCATCTCTTGATGGATATTTAGGCTGACCCCATTTCTTAGCTATTGTGAATAGAGCAGTAATGTATCTCTTTAGTAAGATATACAGCCTATTGTGTATACTCTCAAGAGCGTTATAGCTATGTCTTATAGTAGTTCTGTTTCTTGGTAGTACCCTTCCTTCCTTCTCTCTCTCCTTTCCCCTTCCTTCCTTTGTTCTTTTCTTAAAACAAAATATTCATTTTAATTTCCAAAGTGTCTATATCATTTTACACTCAGATCAACAGTGTTTAAAGGTTCCTTTTTACCCACATTTAAGCCAATATTTGTTATCATTTGTAACCTTCATGATGGACGTTGTGGCTGGGAAAGATGGGATCTTAAAGCAGTTTTAATCCATATTTCTCTGATAGCTAAGGATTATGAGCACATTTAAAAGTGTTTCATAGCCATTTTTACCTCTTTTGAGCACTGTCTGTTCTGTTCAGTATCCCATTTCTTAATTAGGTGGTTTGTTTCTTGGATGCTTAGCTTCTCAAGTCCTTTGTAAATTTTAGAGCCTCTAATGTATAACTGGCAGAGATTGTCTGCCATTCTCTAGGATGACTCTCATGATTGAGAGTTTCCTTTTATGTACAGAAACTTTTCATTTTGTGAGGTCCCATTTGTCAGTTATGGGCCCTATTTCTTATGTTACTGGAGTCCTATTTAGAAAGTCCTTGCCTGTGCCTGTGTGTTGAAGGATACTCCCTTCTTTTTCCTCTAGCAGTCTTAAGGTGGTAGGTTTTATATTGAAGTCCTCGACCCATTTGTTTTGGAAAAAAATTCCATACCTTTGAATAAATCAACCCATTTCCTTGATTGGACTTATTCCCATTTTATTTTATTTCATTTTATTTATTTATTGTGAGTGGGCTTGTTCCCCTAATTTCTTCCTTGGCATGTTTGCCACTGGAATATAGGAAGACTAGTGATTTTTACATTTTGAGTTTGCATCACTGTGAATCCTGCCGCTTTGTTAAAAGTATTGTCACATTAATAATTTTTTAGTGGCATCTTGAAGGTCTCTTATGTGTATGGTCATGTCACTTTTCCCATTTGTTTAACTTTATTCCCTTCTCTCGTCTTAGCTAAGACTCAAGCACTATATTGAATAAAGTGGAAATCTTTGTGCTTGATGTCTTTTGTTTTTAGTTTAATCTCTTAATGACCTAAGAATGCATTTTAAGGTTTCAATATATGCATGTTAAGCTAGATCAATGTCACCCCTTAACATTATGTTATTTTATGATGGGGAGATAAATGATTGTCTTGTCATTACTTCAGAGATAAAGGGATAATGACATAGATAGTGTCCTTGACCATGAAGGGAAAAGGAAAATCAGCTCAGTTTTCCTCAAGTATTGTTGACTCTGCCCGTTAATGAGAACTGAGAGAAAGGAAGATGAGGGCCATGGCTAAGTAGCTACAATTCTATCATCTTCCCAGTGGACAGAATGTTGGGTGGGCTTATTCAATGAATGGAATGGAATGTCTTTTCAAACTTACAAATGGAATTATGTTTTCCTTGTATTACAAGATTATCAAGGACCTTTCAATGTTATTCAAATGCTTCACCTTTGTTCATTGAGTTATGCAAGGTGATGTAGTGAGAAGAAAGAAGGCCTGGGCAACAGTAAACATGGTTGAGAAAACTTGCTTTGCTCACTAACCCTCAGTTTCTTCATCAGGAAAAGAGAACTAGTGAATAGATAAACTGGAGCTTCTCCCACTTGAAGTCTATGTAACTGTTGGAAGTGTGTGTTTTTGGAAGTCTGATTTTAATGACATCATTCTGTAATTTCATGATTCATCTAAAGAAGGGGTAAGTCAAAATTATTTTTGAAGTTGTTTTTTACCCAGAATAATACCTCTTATACTAGCATTAATCGTTATAATGTATTTAAAAGCACCCACCCCATCTCCCTCTCAACATCACATCTTGTTTTTTTATTGTTATTAATAACCATTGAGTCAGCTAATGCTGCCTACATATATGGGTGGGTAGTGGTGGATGGATATGATCAATATGCAGCATATAAATGCAACTTGCAAGAAATAAAACTATCATTTATAAAAGAGTAAGTTTTTATATCAAGAAGTTTATTGAGAAACATATATATGCATATTACAGGAGAGCCATATTTTGGAATTAGCAATTTTAGTTTATAGAAAGGACAGTAAGGAATAAATATTGAGCAAATTTTTTTTTTTTAATTGAAAGGAATAGTTTGTTCATTTAAAAATTTCCAGTTACTTTTTCAAATATCTGAGCTGGCTTAGCTCTGTACATAGAGATGAAGGAATTATTTTTTTAAAAAGCAGATTAGTCTCTTAGTCATTAAGAAGTGGTAGCAATTTTCAGAAGTGTGTTTATTTGTTTTAAATCTGATTTGTTGATGAATGTTCTGGAAACATAGACCCTAGGTTCTTACAGGTGAGAATTGTTGAGTAATGGCCAGGACAGTCATTATGATGAAGGTAAACGTTAAGATGGATTTAGAGTCCAAGACTGACACTCAGTCTTTGCCAATAAGCTGGGGAGATGTCTGGTGACCCCTCTTCTATGAACTTCAGTGTTGTGTCTACATACTCAGTATTGTTATCAATGTCCGCTGACAGTAGCCTTGTGATTTAATGTGGCACTGAATAGGAAACTGCTTAGATGAACACATGCAGAGTGCAGAACATTCTTGTATATATAAGCCTTGCCTCTCTTCGAAGTTCCCTCCAGTCTTGCCAAGGCTCAGCAGTGTTTCCCGTATGCAGTATGAGTCCAGGTATGTGAAAGGATGTCAGACTGTGAGTACACCCTTTTAGCTCAGTTGTAGACACCAGCTACCTTGTGGGACTCCAGTCGGGGAATTTGTGAATTTCATAATAGGAGTTCCTGGTTCAAAATATGTGTTCAAAATATTTGAAACTACTGGAAGAGAAGACATAGTTTAACATAAGTGAAGCAGATATTGGAAGCATCTTGTTTAGTGTTTGATAGAAGACTGAATGGTGAAACTTTCTGAATTTGTGTGTGTTAGGGTAAGGTCTTACTCATTCTATGGTGAAAAAGAAAGATAAGAACAATATAATTTATTTTACCAAATAGCTTATGTTCATTCAATTTATTTACAGGATTGCCTTTTTTTCTGAGATCATATTAATCCTTGTGTTTTTTGTTTTAAGATTATCTTTGTGTTTACAAAGGGACTTTCCCTCAGACACAGTTACTGACTTGTATAGTTGAAAAGCCTGGAGACCCCTTTTTCTCTGACCTTTTGACTATACTTTCAAACATCCTTAAAAGGCTCACGTAACTTTGTTTTCAGACCAAACTGTAGCATATATTATATATCATTTTGCTTTCCTTTCTTTAAAATCTGAATTTTTGTATCCAGCAAATATATTAATTTTTGTCTATAACAAACAATGCTGATATGAACATAGTGAGCAAATGCCCTTGTGGTATGATTGAGCATTCCTTGGGTATATGCCCAAGAGTGCTACAGCTGGGTCTTGGGGGAGATGGATTCCCAATTTTCTAAGGAAGTGCCACATTGATTTCCAAAGTGGCTGTACAAGCTTGCATTCCCACCAGCAGTGGAGGAGAGTTCCCCTTGCTTCACATCCTCTCCAGCATAAGCTGTCTTCTGTGTTTCTGATCTTAGCCACTCTGATAGGTGTAAGGTGGTAGGTATCTCAGAGTCATTTTGATTTGCATTTCCTGGATTTTTGTCATATTCAAAAACTCATTTTTCCTATTTTTTCATTCTTGTACCATGTATAAATAGCCCCATTTATTTTTATATAAGAAAGTTTGATTCAAAACTAACAAAGATTTTGAATTTCTCATGCACCAGAAGACCACAGTCCTGTCCATGTGTTTTCACAGGGGTAGAGTTCTTTTTTTGTTTTTGTTTGAATCATAAAGACATATAATAACCATAAAATATCTATAAAATTAACACAACTTTTCTTGTCAAGATTGACAACCTTTAGATCTTTTAACACAAAGGTTTTACTCATTAAAAAGTATAAGCATAGCTGTATTAACAAATCATTGGTGATTTTTGAATAGATTGTGAATAGATTTTGAATAAAATGTTTAAATGGCTTAAGTTTGATTTTCATCTTCATTTCCTGAGTAATTTGTTAGTGAATGTGGAACTGTATGATGACATTTTATGAACTTTAAATCATTCTCTTCTGAAAATCATGCTGGGAGCTGCCATTTAAAAACAAACAAACACAAATAAAACTACTCTAGAGGAATAAATGTGTGGATGTAAAATGGGTGAATGCTGTTGAAGTGCATTAATGACCAAGACCAGTCTCAAAGTGGGAGCTTACCTGTCCATCAAAATGAAAGATACCAATCTCCTTTGGCATGGCATAAATATAGGCAATTGCATCTTCCAGGTATAAAGACTGAATAAAATGAACATTGGTGATTAAAACCAGACCAGAAAATTATCTCTGGCATAAGGCTGAACTTTGAATTTGGTTTCAAGTGAATGAGTGGCTACTCACCTCATAAATGAAATCACAGGCTGATTGTTTTCTTACTGACCCGCATAAACAAAATATGAAAATTATGAAATGCTGTGGTATAACTATCATCTTAAATCATCCAATGTCTTTTGTTATTTTTAAGCTCATAGAATAAAATTACAAAGAGTAAAGATAATCAGACACACTGCCCAAATCTGTTCCTTACCTCCAGTCTCCTGGAAAGCACACATTTATTCTCAGAAGCTCAACTTACATCTTTGTGAGAATGTTGAATCAATAGATTCATGTCATAGGTGTGTTGTCAGCTTATTGTCTTTGTGACACTGTGTTTGAGAGAAGCTTAGCATAAAGGAGATTTCAATCCAGTGTTGGCCGTTCCATTTGTTTGTAACTGTGACAAGACAGATATAATAGCAGCAGAGGATGTGGTGGATGAACTGTGTGTGTATGTGTGTGTGTGTGAGAGATGGGGGGGGGATAGTGACGAAATATACCTTTCAAGGACAGGTTCCCAGTGACCTACGCTCTCCAACTCCACCCCAGTTTCTAATATTTCACTCAGCTGTCAATTCATGCACTGGTTAATCCATTGATTAAGTGTGAGCTCTTGTGATCACACTTCTCATATTCTGCTCTGAGCACTGCTACGCTAAGCATTCCACACACAGGTCTTTGATGAATGACCTTTTGAGACTGTCTTTTCCTCAGAACTGTCTTTAAGGTTCCTGCTCAGCATGTCACCTGATTGGGCAGGACAGTAGTGTGCTCCCTTAGTGTTGAGTAAGATCCCATTCCACCATTTACTTAACTCCATCTGCTGAGAAACAGCTAGGTTGTTTCCAGTCCTACTGCTATGAAAAGAGCATAAGCACCTCTGTTCAGGTTTTATGTGAATATTAGAATGAATAGCTAGAGAAGAAATTTGTGGGTCATATAAGTATGTTTAACTTTATAAAAAAACCTTTCAACCTGTTTTTCTAGAGTTGACAAAATATGTTTCTTAGTATTTTAAAATGTTTTAAATGCCAGTTGCTTGACATCTTTATTCACACTTGATATTTTCATTATTTTTATCAGAGTCATTCTGGTGTACACACACACACACACACACACACATGTATATATATGCTGGTAAGATAGTTAATATTAATTGTCAACCTGATAACCTCTAGAGCCACCTAAGAGACAAACCTTTGGGTTTTGGTCTGTGAGGGAGTTTCAAGTTAATTTTCGGGGAATATCTACTCTGAATGTGGTGGTGCCATTCCATGGGCCAGGGTCCTAACCTGAAAAAAAGAGAGACTCTGCTGAGTTCCATCATCCGTGTCCTTCTACGTACTGACTGTGGATGTGACCCGCTGCCTCCTCCTCCTGCTGCTCTGGTTTCTTGGCCACAGTAGATTGTACCTCACACTGTGCACCAAAGGAAGCTTCCCTTTTCTCATGCTGTTTTTCAGGTACAAGGAAAATGACTAATTATAGCTGGAATCTTATCTTGTGTCTGAATTGCTTCCTCAGTAGCTAATGACAGATTTAACTTACTTCCTGGCAGTTCTGGGTCTTTTATTCACAGCTTTTCTATGATTGGAGAACTGACAGTACTCTTCCTACATGTAACAAATGTCTTCTGGACAGAGCTTCTTCCGTTGCTTAGTTTTTTTGTTAGTTTGTTTGTGTTTGTTTTTAATGATCTTCTTGGCAGAACAGCTACAAAAGGACACAGCAGCTACAAAAGGACACAGCATTTCCTCTCTGCCATTGTTATCATCCTTTTCTCCACTTCCGGTTCTTCTGTCTCCGTAAATGCATTCACAGATTTATGGCCAAGTTTTCATCTTATCTTCCTAGCAACTGATTTTAGGGTACCATTCCTTTTTTTTTTTAAAGTCAGAACTCTGATAAGAAATATTAAATCTAATAATAACAAGATTATTACCAAAAAGTTACAAACCAGTTAAAGATAGCATGAGAAATTATATAAGAACCGTTACCAACACCTGTAAGCCAGCGCTCTGTGATTAAAGCAAAGTACAGCGAGGTTCTAAAGGACAGAGGAGCTGTGGACAACGGCTCAATGAAAACACGCAGATGCTGTCACGTGACTGTTAGCACCAGGCACAATTTACCCAATCTCTCCTTTTAGGTTTCACATTTGTGAATTAGGAACGTATTTTTTTCCTTTTAAACATTACCTGGGCACAGCTGATGTCAGTTGGGTCATATACCTCATGGTCTGGTAGGGATCCATACATTACTACCAGTAACCACGAGTCCTTAGTGACTACGGCTGTCTGACTTCAGAGAGAAAACAGCCATGGACAGGAAAAGAGACAAGGAAGTTATAGGGGTATGAGGGGATATAGAGGGGGATTTAGACCTGGTTGTATCTGTTCATCTTAAACTATAAGCAAAAGCCTCAAGACACCTGGAGATAGCCCATCGGTGTGCTCTTAGATCTTGGCAAGCAGAGTACTTTACCATACATCTTCTCCTACAGCATCCTGAAAGTTGGTTTACCTCCCAGTGCTGCTTCCCCCTGGGCAGCCTTCAGTCAGAAAAGAAGAAATTTATACTTCTAATCAAAAGATGTAATGAACTGAAATGATTAATCTTGGCATGAATGGAAGTCTTAGTGTATCTTCTATATAATTTCTCTTTTTGGGGGGAGTTTGAGTTTATTCTGAAGATTTTTATTTATGACAACCCCCAACTTTTTCTAAAGAAATCTGCTCCACCCACAGCCCCATGACTTTTCCATTTTGTGCCAAGAATGTGGTCCACCCACCTCCTTAAAGTTTACTGAGCCAAGGGAACTAACTAGCTCAAAATTGGCAGTGTATGTGGTCTGGTACAGAGAAGAGCTGGACACACCCACTTTTAGAGTTAGGGAATGTGATGTCTGTTGGCAATAGGGGTTGCCATGCTACACAGAAGAGAGCATCTACAAAAGTAGAGGGTAATACTTGAGTAAATAGTGGAAAAAATACAGTCTTAGGTAATTAGAGTCAGGTTTGGCATTGCAGTATAATATGTAGTGAATGCTATTGAAGAGAAACTGTAAACAAGAATCAAGAACATTCCTATGTATTTCTCAATTTCCTTTATCTATAAAGAAATATTCAAGGCTTGATATTTTCTGAAGAAAGTGTTATTTAGCTTGCATTTTTGAAGCAGGACGTTCAAGATTGGTTCACCATTTTGGTCAGTCTCTGGTATGGCCCCCTTGGGTTGCATTATAACATGACAGATGGCTAATCTTGGGAATGCTATACAAGAAGGAGAGGTAGCCAGGTGAGACAGGAAGTCAGAGAGTGGAGTGGAACAAGTGTTTTACTCTTTGTGACTTGTTCTCACAAGAACTTATGCTGCAGGAGAGCAGCAGTAATTCCATCTGAGGACAATGCCCCAAGTGACCTGATTACCTTCCTTCCACTGGAACCCAACCCCTAATACTCCCTCTGTTACATGGCTTGGGGACTTACAGTCTGTGTCTTGAGACAGGTTCATCCCCCATCTTCAGCAAACCAATTAAAAGAGACAAATTAAGAGAGGTTAAAACAGAAAAAGGAGTTTTATTCCATATGGTCACATTGAGAAGATATACAAAGAGATAAAATTACAGCCCCTCTCCTCCAAGTCCATCTTTGGGATTCGGAAGTGAGATTAAAGTTTAAACATAGAGCCAGAGACATATTTACATCTAAGCACATAGAGCTAGGAACATATGCACATCTAAACAGTCCAGGTCAAGATATAGTCCCTTTCACCATTGATGAATCATTGGCAGGGCTAATGTCTGATACCATAAGGAGATCTGATAAGTCATTAGTAATGTATGAAGTTTCTTTCCAGGAGAAAAAAATCCCCATATCTGTGACTTTTCCCTTCTTCCAGCATGAGATTGCTGGGGGGAAATTTCCATTTCTGGCGGTGTTTGTATTAGTTACTTGGATTGCTGTGCTCAAACACTATGGCTAAGACAGATTATAATAGAAGAAAGGGTTTATTTGAGGGCTACAGTTCCAGAGAGATAGGAGCCCATTGCCATCATGGCAGGAAGCAGAGCAGCATGAATTTGGAACCTCAAAGCCAACCCCCAGTGACACATCTTCTCCAGCAGGGCTATACCACCCAATCTTCCCCCAGCAGTTCCACTGACTGGGAACCAAGTATTCAAATCTGTGAGCCTATCAGGGGGCATTCTCATCTAAATCACAGCAGAGTCCACTGTTTCAATAGCTGGTAGTCAGACTGAAAAATACAAGAGTCTCTTTAATACAAGAGTCTCTTTAGAATGTCTTCACGTCTGCCAGGCCTGTTGTGCTTCTTCTCTTCCGCCTTCTTCCCCTTCTCCTCCTCTTCTTTTTCTCTGCATCCTTCCTGATCCTGACTCTTAAAGGTTCTCCCATCCCTTAATGCTGCCACATGATTTGTGATTTGGGAGACCAATCACATCCAAGCCACAGCAGCATCTTTCTATCCCTGAAGTGTGATGTGAAGGTGGACTGGAATGAAGCACTAACTGTGGAACCAGCATGATTCAGATCTTGGGAACGTGTGTATCCTGCTAGTTTATTGTAAGAAGTCCCCAAAGAAATGATGACTTTCCTGATTGGAAAGTTGAATAAAAGACAAAATTCTGCTGTTGCCTTCTCCTAACACTGGGCATAGGGCTAAATGTCCACGAAGAACCTTGTTGAATATTTTAAAAATGGTCTAAGTTTGACCTAAGGTGATGGTTGTCATTCACTGAAGACTATAAAAATCTTTGAGCTGTATACTTGCAAGGGATAAATTATATGTTATGTAAAGTATTTGCCAATAATTCTGCTCCTTTTAGGCCAAACTTCTCAAACTTAAAGCAATAACTTCTCTCGTCTTGCTCTTACTAGTCCAGAGGCAGCAAGGCATAGCGAAGGCAGCAAACAGCTTGGCCACTTTAGATATTTGGTTCTTAATTTGACAAATGTGTTAATTACCTTGCGCTCTGGTTCCTGGTTCAAGAATTAAAAGCCACAATCAATTTTAAGAGCTGTCACTTTTCTTTCAGAGTGAATGGATGCAGAATGTCAAGCAGATGTTGGACACTGATTGGGCTTAAGCTGGGTCTGCATGAGGCATGCTGCACTAAACACTGTTTGTGTGGTATCCTTTCCCATATAAATCATTTTGTTCTTCTCTGGATGGAGGACAGGCTCACCGGATACTATTGTAAGAATATGCTTAGGTATTAAAAAAAGAATAGTGTATGTAGGCACTATTTTTGAGAAAACAGCTCTTGCTCGTTATTGCTTGAAGGTCAAACATGACTGCTTTTGCTAATTTTTAGATGTTTGAAGCAGATCCATTCCATTGATGGTAAATTTTCCTCTCTCCATGATACCATATTATTACATTAGACCTTGAAGTTCATTCTAAAGGCCTTGCTTCATTGTACTTCTCCTGCAGAACCTGTAGGGGGTATTACTTTGGTGAATTGAATAAATTCCCACTTGAACAGTGACCCTAAAAAAGGTCTTTGCCTAGTGCTGCTGAGGTATGTCACTTTATTTCCAATCCCTCACAGGGAAGAGCAGTCTGAGGGGGAAGTTGTTATCACAGGGAATGCCTCATGGAGGGGGATAAGCATAGTATCTGACATGTAGGCAATTTCAGAGTTTTATTTAAAAGTATTATATTTCAACATAGTGATTTTAAACTTGGCTTCCAACTGTCAAATAATATTTTCCTCATTAGAAATTCACGAGGCATAATGGTACAATACACCAAGACAAATTTTTAAGATCCTTAAGCTTCTCAAGGAATGTGCTATTGGCAAAAATCTGAATTGGGCTTCCCTATGAATCATCATGACCTATTTTGTTATTAATAGAGTTGCCTTCAGTGTGGAGAGAGGACCAGAATATTTGGGAGGGCCTCTAGTTCTTCATTTCTTTAAGGTCAGTTGTTTTTAGTGTCCAGCTCCTGCTAGGCAAGGTTCTTAAGTGGAAAAGCTGTAGTTTTTTCCTCCATTTACTTTGACCAGCTCAGCCACCAGGAGTTACATTCCCTGAGACCTAGAAACTGGCATCTGCTTCGTCCTGAGATTCTATGAAAATATTTTCCATAAATGTTCTACTTGATTAACACTAACTCGAACATTGGTGGATGAAGGCATAGTTTTTGGGTAGGGAGACTGGTAATGCTAAAGTTAAGGACATTCTTTTTCATTGGATAGTTTACCACATTGTATTATAGAACTTGTAAACTACAGTTAACAAAGAAAGCAATTTCCCTTATTCCAACAGCCAGCTCATGCACTAATGGAAGCAGATGCAGAGATCCATGGCCAGGCCCCAGGTGTAAAGTATTCTTGAGGCAGGTGATGGGGAAACCAAGCAAGAGTCAGTGAATGGCAAGGAGAGGTGTACTCAGAGGCAAGATTTGTGAGCTCGTCACCTCATTGGCTTCTAGGAGAGGGGAAGATAGGATCAAGGAACAAGGACTGAGGAGAGAGACTATGTATAATGATCTTGGAGCTTGGAAACCTGTTTTTCCATTCATTAAAGAATAAGTTTTGTGGACACAGAACAACTTTCTTCATTGAGGGCATTAGCTGAGTTTCTACTAGTTTTTACTCAGCCCTGAAAGGGACTGGATTTGACACCTAGAGCTGGGAACAACAGTGTTTATAATTTATTACTTTAGTCATAGAGAGAATAATATTTGTGGTGGTTTGAATGAGATGTCTATCATAATTTCGCAGCATTTGAATACTTGATCTCTGGTTGGTGGCTCTTTGGCTGAAGATTAGGAGGTGAGGTCTTGCTGGAGGAAGTATGTCACTAGAGGTGGGCCTTGAGGTTTCAAAAGACTTACACCATTTCCAGTGTACCCTCTCTGCTTCCTGTGTATTAAGTTTTAGATGTGAATTCTCAGGTGCCACTCCATCACCATGTCTTCCTGCCTGCTGCCACTATGATGGTGATGGAATTAAATGGCAGGAACTATAATCCCCAAATAAACCTTTCTGTAAGTTGCCTTGGTCGTGGTGTTTTATCATAGCAATAGAAAAGTAACTTATACAATATCCATAAGAATTTTTTTTTTTTTTTACATATGACAATGAAGGAAGTCGTATAATGACAGAGAGGGAGCAATACAGGGAGGTGGGAAGAGAGTTCATAGTTGGGAGGACACAGGAAGAAGACAGCTTTGGAGACAGATATGATTGAGCCCTGCCAATTCATTGATTTGCTTTCATTGTTGAATGTCAATTAAGAAGTCCCAAATGAAGGTACCAAACAATAACACAATGAATGCCAACCTTAAGAAATTCACTGCATGGAGTTTACCATGTGGTAACTCCAATGTCAGGCACATCATTTGTATTATATAATTTATTCCTAATAGTAACGGCTAAGTGCAGTGTGGTGATATTTGTCAGAGGTGGACGAAGGCCAGTGGAATTTATAGATATTTTTGAGAAAAAAGTCAGGTTTTGTTTTGAACGTAGGTTCCTGAGAAGGCTGCCAGTATCAATACGAACAAGCATAGAAGTGAATGGATTGAGAAGTAAGATGCTAATTGGTAGGAGGATAGACAACTGACCTACCTCCAAGTGGGAAAGAAGCCATACTTAGGCTGATGGGATTTGGAGGGAACAGGAGTTTATTAAGATGGAAGAGAATGATAGTGAGAAAGGACATAAGGAACCGAGGGTCATTTGGATATGAGCATATCACAGAGTGTTGTGGAATATTACTTTAACTATGTAAAGGTGTGTTACAGTTGTTTATGCTGCCTTTGTTTAATTATGTAAAGATGTGTTGTTATTTTACCTTGCCTGCCTAAGGTACCTGATTGGTCTAATAAAAAGCTGAATGGCCAATAGCTAGGCAGTAGAGGGATAGGTGGGGCCGGTGGGCAGATAGAATAAATAAGAGGAATCTAGGCTCAAGAGGCAAGAACGAGGAAGAAAGAGAGGGAGACACCTAGGGCCAGCCAGCAGCCACCAAGCAGCCAGACATGGAGGAAGCAGAACAAGTAGGACATGGAGAATGAAAGAAAGGTAAAAAGCCCCAAGACAAAAATGTAGATGAAGAGAAACAGGTTAAATTAAGTTATAGGAGCTAGTGGGACAAGCATAAGATAAGGCCAAGCATTCATAATTGATATTAAGTATCTATGTCTTGATTTGGGAGCTGGTTGGCAGTCCAAATAAGCCTGCTACAAAAGAGTGTGTTTCTAGCTTATTTGCTCTATTAGAGAAACCCAAGGGAAAGGGAGCAGACTTCAATTCCCAACGAGGAGGTAGAAGGAATGATCAAGATGGGGACTACACTCATTTTTCCCCCAAAGGAGTTTTGTTCCCCGGGTGCAGAAGTTTTTGTGGGATTATGATTATTAACTACTACATTTTATGGTTATTAACCACCACATGTGGTTAGTAGGTGATGAATAGACAGATGACACCCACCATTATGGGAAGAAAGAAGCATGGACAGGAGCCTTACTTTGGCTGTGTCTTAGGCCATATCCTCTCTACCAGTGCCTCTGTGAGAGCTGAATAGTTTTAAATGTTTGAAATCTGTTTTTGTTTTTGTTTTTTTGACAGTCAAGACTCAGCACTGTTCAGTACTCAGGGCTGTTGCAGAGAGGAAGACACTGATAGTGAGAGGGGCCAGATGCCTATGGAAACCTTCCTTGAAAATCTAGACGATACATTTTAAGAAAGGATAAGTCAATATCTTAAGTGTGAGTATACTCTTAAGCCACAGTGTTCATATTCTTCACAATGATGAGTCTTCTTACTCTTGGCTGTGAATTAGAAGCCAGGGTTCACCAAAGACCAAAGACAGTTCATCTCTCTGGTGGAATATTGATGTTGGTAGTTGAACAATACTCCTTGGTGCTTCTGATCCCCAACAGAGGCTAAACACAGCTGCTGTATGTAAAGAGCTGAAAATGCCCCTGCCAGGTCAGTGTTTTTATATCATGGATAAATCTTGGTGTTGATATTACATATAGCTTATTCTTTTTTTAATCACAGCCATATTAGCACACATGGTGGGCCAGTCTTTATGCTATTTACCTTATTCTGTAAGTCACGCATCACAATAGTAAGTGTTAGATGCAGGTCAGTGAATGGGGAAACAGTCTACTGCTTGCAGCACAAGAGACTGGCATAATCAAAATACAAGCTTAGTTTGTGGGGATGCTCTTATATCCCACAGGGCAGGTTCTGTAGTTCTCTGCTAAATATTCCCACTCACATGCACCATCCCTCCAAACCCCATTTTTAATGCATTATTTAAAAATTACATGGATTGATCCCTTCTGTCCTAATATACTAATCTAATATGAAACCTCTGTGGTTATCATCAAGTAGTTTTAGATATTTTTGTGAGATAATGTTCAAAAGAAATGAAAGGGTTTAATTTCTTTTCTTTCAGTTATATAAAAAGTAAACTATGTAAAATTTTTATTTTGCTGAAGTTCAACACTGTGGATATTCTGATTGAAATGTTGATGGAAGTTTAAAAATTGTCCTGGAATCATGTAAATGAATTTAAGTTTGATTAAAGGATTTGATGAAATTGTGTAGTGGGTATAGGAGTTCTTATTTCAGGAAAAAAGAATGTGCATGCATAGATTTACTATTTTTCTTTTAGAGTAAAATCCAGAAACACAGAGTCTATGTCTATTTTAAGTTTATTTTTACACAGGGAAGGAATTAGGCTTGCATATATACAACACACATGCACACACACACACACACACACACACACACTTTTTACTAATAGTAATATAAACTGCGTAGTAAGGATTTAACACATAATAAGCCAACAGAAGAAAATGAGAATGTCTGCAATATTTTTTCTACCTTCCTATCCAAGAGTGGACACTATTAATGCATTGAGTGTAATCTGCCCACTTTACCTACACTCATGCATTACCTACATTATCACACTTGCATTAATTCTTAGATAGTTCTTAGAATCCTCCCATTTACTGCATTTGAACCCTAGTTCTCATCAAGCATTCCTCCACAACATAACTTACCAGGATAGCATTTTTGTGGTGTGGATATTCTAATTCATTTAACAAACTTCTGCTAGCATTAGATTGTTCCTAATTTGGGACTTAAATTTCATTGCTTTTTTCACTACTGTAAAGGGTGCTATGTTGTATATGTTAAAAGGACAATTCAAAAATTTTAAGGAGGAAACACAAAATGTTAGAAAATGCAGTTTTGTCTTATTTGAAATATGTAATAGGAGGCACGATTTGTATGTCCACCAATGTAAAACACACCATTGTGTTAGTCCCCCAGCTCTGAAAACACCAAAAGCTTGTGAAATCACAAGCCCTCTCAGTAGGCTGCACCTGGTATTATTTTTACAAACTTACCTTTCCCATGAGCTCTCTGGATTCAAGACCCCAGCTTTAGAAACACACCTTGACCTGTTCGCACTCAAGCTCTTTCCCAAGACTGGACATCTTCGTGCTGCCCCACCCCATCCCAGCTCAGGCCTGTGGAATTCCAGCCTCCAATAAAGCCAGCTGAAAGGTCATTTTGTCAAGAAGATCTCCCCTGGTCTTGCTCCTTTTCTGTGCCTCTGGACCCACTGCTGTCCCCCACACCTACACATCCTGTCTCCACATTGAACCTTTACAGTTTACCTAATGAACAATATCTGAGAAGCTATTTCTACTGCAAATATTAACCACTTTCTGAAGTATGCTATACTGTGATTTTTGTGTACCTGAGATCAATTTAAATTCTTGGAAGTGCTTAATAATTCAATCTTAAAAAGACACTTCAAATATTGAATTTTCTTCTTGTCTTTTTCACTGCAACACAAAGGCAGAGAATGAGGAATAAAGCATAAACAGAAATATTATAATTTACTGATTATTACCAAATCTTATTTGAAAAATGAACAAAGTTTGAAACATGCAAAATAACTTTCCCACTTAGCTTGAAAGGCTGTTTATTTAGACTTCTTTATCTGTGCCCCATGACTTCTCTCATATTTTAAGCCTTAGTGAATTCTGAATTTATATTGCAGATACTAATGTAATATCATTATTTTTATTATAATAATATACAATGTTTTCAAGATGACACACAGGTATAAGAAAGTTTGGGTTAAGACACTAGATGTTCAAATAAGAGCAATTTGATTATGAAAAATTCTCTAACCTTCCTAGGTCTCAGTTCCTCTAGGAATGGAAGATCTCTGTATTCATCTGATTATAAAGTTCCATATTATAAAAACATGATTCTCCATTTTTTACTTTAGAATACTTGCTGCTGACTAGAACATTTTATAGACTTTATAGATTGAGAACACTTGCTATAGATTTATACCAGTCAGTCTTTCCCATAACTCTTTCTTGATAACAAAAATCTAATCGAAATGACTTTATTCCAAAGGAATACTTATTGGCTGATATAACCAGAAAGACAGAAGGGCATGGGTTGTGTTGTCAAATTCCAGAGCTGTAGTGAAACAATCAAGTGCTGTGACTGACTTGCTGCTGTCATGTTTTTGTGTTTTTATCCTCTGGCTTCTCTATGTTGGCCTTACATCCCAAGGCCACAGAACTAGACTATGCAGCAATTGAGCTTAAAGCTGGGTCTCATGCTTATGTCTTAAGCCTTCCAATGGGATCTGCTCTACAGAATTTTGTTTTTGTGGTTCCAAACAATCAATCAAGTCATTTCCTAGGGTAAAAGAGTCAGAAAGGACCAGAGTTTTTGAATGTGTATCAACAAATAACCATATTTTTCTGCCTTTCAAACCTCCTGTAAAAACAATAAGCATTCATCCTATTTCTTCTGTTTAGAGAAATTGTCTTTCTTTCCTCTTAATTCCCATTCCAGGAAAATACAGTAGAAAGCTTGAATTAGTACCTTTGCTTACTATAACCAGAGATGTACATATAATCTCATTGTAAAGTTTAAGTGACATGATACTAAGTTTTTGACTCACCATAGCAGGCAGTTATGAAATTATAATGGGAAAAAATTACTGTCAGCTCTGTGTGCTGTTGTGAACATGGTGTTTGGAACTGAGGGTAGGTAACTGAGTGTAATGTAAATGCATTCCTAATGTGATGTACTTTTGTAATACCATTGGAAAAACAAAAATAGAAACTACATAGAAAAGACTGAGGATAGTGTTGAGCTAAGTATTTTTTTCTGTTATTATGTTCATCATAGTACCAGATTTTTAAGTGTGTCTTTGAGACCTGTGTCTATTTGGATATTTTGAGATGCTTGGCTGATACCAGTATAGTGATGACTGATTCACTTGCAGCAGAAAATGCTCAATGCACTCTCAGGATGCTTAAATCTCTCTTCTGCCATCTAGTCCTGTGGTGATGTTTATGAGCAAAACTTAATTCAGAGTTTAAATTTTCTGGTCTGGAAACCTTCCAGTTTTGTAATTTGAACTGTTTGGGAGGAACTTTCTGATAATGAGGAAAGCTGCTTATCTCCAGCTTGGTTATTTTGCCACAGAAAAGCCGAGTGGTAAAAGTTCTTAGCGGTCATAGGTCATAGGAACTATGAGAAACCGTCTCCCTTTTTTCTGAAAGGCTCCTTCATCAGCACACGCCAAGAATTTCCATCCTGCTGTGAGTCACACTGTAAGTTTAGGACTTCCCGGCAAGTGGCTCAGCCTCAAGTTCCACAGCTATTCTTAGCTGCTCCACACCCGGGGATGGATGGAAGGTACTGGATAATCTTACAAACGACATACTGTACTGATGGCAAACAGGGCCTAGCTGTCATATTGGGTTTCTAAGTCTCTCCTTTCTTTGGTTAATGTAGGTTATGGTTATGAAGTAAACATAAAAACAGATGGCCCTCCTCCTTGTGATTCAGCACCTGAGCTAACATTGAGAGCGTGGATGGTGGAGAAAGAGCCTTTCAGTCCTCCAGATCTTTAGGTTCCTGTCCACATTCTGGCTTAGATACAAAATGCCAAAGCAATAGGAATTCATGTTTCACCAGCACTATAACATTGTGATGGAGTAGTGATTCTATAGTAGCTTTGCTGGTAAAATGGTGTTTGGAATGGTAAATTGTATCATCCCTGACTGGCAATATGACAAATGCCATCCCTGTCCCCATCACACACACAGACATTTTGTCTCATGAGATAAACTCTTTCAGCTTTCCCCCAGACCTCTTGTAACTCTGCCTAACAAATTCCACTACCACTGTTGTTTTTTAAAAAAATGTGTAGTCACATTGAGACAACATGCTTTCCTAGCTTCACCTTGTGCATCATGGAGCCTTGTTCATGTTTACCACACTGCCCTTTTCTGCCCACCCTCACTGGTCCTCTCCTCTAGTAGTTTTTCTGTCTTTACCATTCCTGTGTGCCTGTATACAGAGGCGTTGACAATTTGGATTTCACATAAATGAAAGCTTGTGACATTTGTCTTTCTGAGCCTAAGTCTGTCTGATGTCTTAGTTAAACGGGATGCTCTCCAGTTTCATTGGGTATAGAGAGCACAGTTCTTCATGCATTCATCTGTTGATGGGTATCTAGGTAAGTTCAATGTCTTAGTTGTTGGTATATTTCTGTAGCAAATATTAGTATCTCTGTGATATGCTCACTTGTATTTCTTTAGGTGTACACCATTGTTTCTTTATATGTGTATTTTCTGTGTGTGTTTTTCCCTTCTATATTTCCCAAGTATATGACATAATCCTAGTAATATACAGGGATTGTGTATCAATATGAACATGCATATATATGCACATTTACAGAGATTATAATCTCTGTATATATATTTATCTTTCAAATTCTGCTGTGCCAGTGGAAATATAGATACTGTTCAGCATCAAGATATAGGGATGCATACTTCAATATAGTTCTTTTTAAAGAAATTATCTTTTTATACTCATAGTTAGTTTAGAGAGATGAGAAAAATGAAAAACAAGAAAATGTATAATAAAGAATCAATATAAATCACTGTGACCTGTTTTCTGAATATATGTAACTTAGGAATCAGTATAGTATACTGAGTTCATATGTGATCACTAATATAGGAAAAACTTAAATGGGAAGTATTAGAGGGATATTTGAAATAAAGTGCTCAGGGACTGCCTAAGAAGGTGACATTAATTAAATGACCAGAAGAAAGGCTCCTGCTGCACTGTTCCTGGGCAGAGACCACAGCTGTTTTCATCACCTGTATGTGGGGATTCATGCACTCAAGTATATATAGTAATTTGGGTTGTTTCCAAGTACTGAGGCATAGATAGTTTCTGTATTTTATATATGCATATCATTTTCATACTCATGCAAAAACCATATGCTTTTTGAAATAGAGACAACTGATATGTCCCCCCTTATTTTCTGTAGCTGCTGCAAGTTGAACCAGGGCTTTTGAACTACGGCTTATCTACCATGTGTGGGAACAATCTTTGCTTTGTTTAAGGGCAGGACTTGATATATGCATCTTAAGATTTGGCTCCTGAGTTCACCATTGGAAAATTGCAAGATTCTGCTGAAAATCTGAAATGAGACACACTGTACAGTAGCTCGAATGTGAAAGGTCAGGATGACCTTTGGGAGCAATTCAGAGGCTGGTGCTGATCTCTGGCATCTTCTCTCCCCCTCTTTTGGAAAGATGTTGCTCTCCATTTTTGGAGGTCATTCTACCCTCCCCTGCTCAGTTGATAGCCTGCACTATGAATTGAGACTTTTGGGAATATTCATAGAACTGGGAGACTCAGGACTGAGGGATCTCTTCTGGTCCATTGAGGATGCTTTTACTTTTTTTTTTTTTTTTTTTTTTTTTGTAGTGTGTTTGTAGTTCACTCTGTGGTATAAAAGCTTTATGCTTCAAGATGTGAATAATGCTGAAAGCCTTATCCCTACATTTGGCATCTGCACCACCAGCTCCACTAGTTCTTAGTGGAACATTTCTCTTCAAGAATGGAGAGTCAAGTTTAACAAGTCCTTTCAACTGAAGGACAGAGATCATTTCTTAGTTTATAAGACTGGAAATGTTTTCTATTGGTCTTTGTATAGAAGTCATGCACTTGGAAGCATTTTCATATCTGCCCTATGATGGTCATTTGCTCTAAGTTGGGGGTAGACACTTCTATGCATTCTTTTTAAATGAGAAAATAAAGACACAGAAAAGGTAAGAAACTTCCTTGCAAGCATAGGGCTAACAGTTTTTGAAAACCTAACTGTGTCAGGTATGGTTGTCTGCTTTGAACCTGATGTTTGTATGCTCTTTAAAGTAGATGAGGTGACTTTGATAGTATATCTATTCTAGTTTTTCAGATCAGGAAACGAAGTACTGAAAATTTCAATGATCTGCCTAAGGACTGAAGATACTTAGAGATGGAGAAAGAGCTTAGACCCCCAAATCTGGTCCTGACTGAGAACACTGAGTACTGTCTGTGTGGAGGTGGAGACTCCAGTAAGAAATCTGTTTTCAGGAGTTCCCAAGTTTAGTGGCTGCAGCCACACTACAGTGGCTATCGAAAGCAGTCTCATGGTTTGCGTATCCAGCAGTGAGCACACAGCCAAACACACCCCTAGCAGTGCCATTGTGCTGTTTTCCATAATGGATAACAAACGGACAAAATGCCTATAGATTTACATGTAGAAGAATGTACTTTGTTGGTAAAAGGATCTGCATTTATAGGAAATGCTGAGAGTATACACTTCTTCATACTTTTTTTTTCCTTCTGGAGTCTCTTTACAACAGCCACCAACCTACTTCTGCTTCCTCAGGCCCTGAGTCATGGCAAGTTTTGTGTGTGTATGTTTGTTTTCAAGACAAGGTTTCTCTGTGTAGCTTTGCGCCTTTCCTGGTACTTACTCTGTAGCCCAGGCTGGCCTCGAACTCACAGAGATCCACCTGGCTCTGCCTCCTGAGTGCTGGGATTAAAGGCATGCACCACCACTGCCTGGCTGTAGTTTGTTTTGTATGAAGATAACCTGGTATTCAGAATTTGCTTTCCTTTTTAAAATACTGGATTTAAATCTATTTTGTTTGAATGGCTTTACTCAAATATAATCCACCCACCATGTGTAATCTTTTTAAATATATACGTAGTAGTTTCTAGCATACTCCCAGAGTAACAACAGTAAGTATATTCTAACTTTAGAGCCCTTCTTCAATCCTTGAAGAAAACCCCAACCAAAGAGCAGCCACGGCCTCATCCCCTGTTCTTGCTCACTCAAGATTTTAGGGACTCTAAGGTGGTGTTTATACCCCTACAGTTAATTAGAGCCCCATTATATAATACATAGTATATATAATCCATACTATATATAAAGCTTTATTTTAGTATACATGGGAACTACTGATTAAAATTTATTTCTGTAGTTATTCTGAATTTTCCTGTGTCTCACATATATAATTTGAGAGTATTTAAACTAATCTGCATTTGCAAAAACACAGAGGTATAAAAGGTACTGTGGGTAGTGTGGTAGTTTGAATGTAATTGGCCCCCATAATCTCATAGGGAGTGGCGCTATTAGGAGGTGCTGCTTTGTTGGAGTGGGTATGGCCTTGTTGGAGGAAGTGTGTCACTGTGGGAGCAGGTTTTGAGGTCTCCTTAGCTCAAGCTTCCCTCAGTGTGACAGTAAGTTGACTTCTTGTTGCTCGCAGGAAGTAGCACTCTCAGCTCCAGTGCCAGATCTGCCTGCACGCTGCCATGCTCCCCATCATGATAATGGACTGAACCTCTGAAACTGTATGCGAGCCATCCCAAAGAAATATTTCCTGTATAAGAGTGACCGTGTCTCCTCACAGCAATGGAAACCCTAACTAAGACACGTAGCAAATTTGTAACTTGAATAAGATCTGCAATTCCTTGGTAACATGTAAAATAACATATGGTGCCACTAATACAATGGAGCTTGCTTTAAAGATTTTAGCATGAGATTACTATCTCTGCTACACACATTTTAAATTACTAAGTCAATAGTCAGGAAAGAAAGGGTTATTAACTTGAGAGGGGGTGGGATGAGTTGAAGGGAGAAAACAATACAGGCTG
This sequence comes from Onychomys torridus, assembly GCF_903995425.1. Classification (NCBI taxonomy): domain Eukaryota; kingdom Metazoa; phylum Chordata; class Mammalia; order Rodentia; family Cricetidae; genus Onychomys; species Onychomys torridus. The sequence continues at coordinate 70,687,962 of NC_050449.1, read as the reverse complement.
AGTGAGGAAAGGAAGTGGGGAGAATAATGTAATTATATTTTAATTAAAATGTATTAAAGCAGTAACAACAGCTTCAGTTTTTTTTTTAATTTGAGGGACTGCAAGAAATCTTTATAAGCAGTTTGGGACAGGAAGGTAAAAAATAAACTGTGTTAAAAAAAAAAAAACTTAGCATTATTTAATCGCATAAAAAATCTGACTGTGATAACATATGACGTTAACCTTCCAATGTCTTCTACTGAACCGTTGACATTTTCACCATAAGTCTACGTTATAGTGGGCAGATTCCATGGAAGTCAGACTAGGCAAATGATTGAATCACAGGTTTAGAGCAAAAGGAATTTACTCTGTATATTTAGAGATTATTGCATGTGTGAAATTGCACGTAAGTACGTGTGTGTGTGTGTGTGTGTGTGTGTGTGTGTGTGTGTGTGTGTGTGTGTGTGTGTGTGTGTGTGTGTTTTAAGGGGAATGCAAAGAGCAGATTAACTGACGAGATCAATTGATTTTTCAATTTTTCAATTACATTTTACTCATTTTCCTATGTGTGTATGTGTTGTGGGAGATGTACATGTAGAGGTCAGAGGACACCTTGCTGCATTTAGTTCTTTCCTACCCTCTGCCTTGAGGGTGTTGTGTGTTGGTACACGTTTACTGCTATCATCATGAGTGGGGCTGGCTCTGGATAAAGCAGTTCATTGGATGAGCCCCAACCTGTCACAGGCTTATGTGCTATTAAAAGGGAAACTTCATGGAATCAACACAGGTGTACCATGGAAACTCTAGTCCTGCTTTATAAGGCCCACCTTCTAACAAGAAAGGCAGTCTTTGAACACAAACAATTAGTATTACAAATGAGAAACTTAAGATATTTGATTTGGGTCAAAATGTGAGAAAATCCTTCTTGAGTAATTGATGTTTAGAAAAAGTACAAAAGAACATGGTTAGGAATTGAAGTCACATTTAAGAGTCGGTCTCTGGCCTCACAGGGGAAATTGTTATTGAAATGTCCACTCAAACAAATGCATAATGTCATCTCAGAGACAGCTAGGATTTGTAGTTGGCTGGACAAGAGGAAGGAAGGAGGAAATTTACAGGAAGGTGCGAGGTCATTGGCTCATCTTCTTTCACTCCTGCATTTGAAACGGGATGGTTTTAGCAGTAACAACAGCAAGGAAACAAGCAACACATATGATCTAAGCGCGGAAAGTGCTATGAAACCATGGCTTGCTTCCTGCTGACTGACAGAATACCACAGACATCACAGTTGATAGACATTTATTTGGCTCACCATTCTGGAGGCTTGACTACTCTGGCAAATCTTGACTCTGCTGCATCTGCATTCCAGTTGGTTTTCTGTCGCTCTGATAAACACCAACACCAAAAGTAACCCAAAGAGGAAAGGGTTTATTTAATCTTAGAGCTTATCATTCATGTGTGGGAGAAGTCAGAGCAGGAGCTCAAGGCAGGAACCTGGAGGCAGGAACTGAAGCAGAGACCATGGCGGAATACTGCTTACTGGCTTGCTCTTATGGCTTGATCAGTTTGCTTTCTTATACAACCCAGGACCACCTGCTTAGGGGTGGCACTGACCATAGTGGGCTGAGCCTTCCCATATCAAGTTGGGTGTCAGCTTGAGGACCAGATTTTTCTCTCCAGCATCCACACTGTGGGAGGAGAGGAATGCTTGCTTCTAGCAAGTTGTCCTCTGACCTCCATACTGTTGCCATAATACAGAAGAGCACAGGCACACATAATAAATAAATAGGTAAATAAGTAAATACATACGTACATACATACATACATAAATGTAATTTAAAGTTTCTAAGTATAGTAAATTTATTTCTTCCTTGTAGTTCTTTTTTAATGCTCACTTTGTAGAGAGCAAGATCCTGTGAATGCCTGCCATGGAAATTCCTGTGTCCTGGAAGCTCCAGGCATCCCTTCCTCCCAGAAACATCTAGGTACACTTGCATCTTCTGGAACCCATACTTACAGATCACATTTAATGGCAACATCATGGTGTAGATACACAGAATTCTTGGCAGGATTCTAAAGCGTTTCACACTTAGGAGTGAGTCACTTTCCTGGGTCACAGAGCTTTAGAAATGCTTTTCAACTGAGAGGGAGAAAACCTCATTGGAGAACTTACTTATTTGGGTCATGGTTTGGCATTTTCTCCTGTTCCTCTAATGTTCCTAAATGTCCTCAAAGGGCTGGAGAAAACACCTCAGTGGAGGTGTTTGTGGTCTGTGCACATAGTGATAGGTGTCAAGGTCAAGATTGTAAGGTATGACCACACTGGGCTCTCTGACCTATACCACATTGTCTCATTGGCTGAGCTTTTAGTCATCCGGCTAATAGATACATCAATAACATTTTGATATCATTATAGGAAAATGAAAATCTATGAAACAGGTGGGAAATGTCTTTACTGTCAAGGGCAATGAATCTGTCAGGAGCAACAAGATTTCTCATTTATTAGTTCCGGAATTAGCTGAAGGTAAGATGAAAAGCAAGATGTATTTAAAATAAGAGCAATGAATCCACAGGAAGGGATTAGAAAGACAGAAGGAGGATTAATTGCAACCTGAACAAAGAATACAGGCATAAAAGAAAAAGTTTTCCTTGCATTTGACGAAATTAGTGCCTACTTTGGAACAATGCCTTAGGGAAGAAACCAGTTAAAGGTACTCAGGAAAGCTAGACCTTGGGATCCTGATTACGGACATCACAGGAATTTCAACTTTTATTGACTATTTTTTTTTTTTTTTGGCTAAAGAATTAAAATATTTGAATTTCACAAATCTAGGCACAGTTGGTATTTTACAAAAGCTGAAAGGGGCTGAGCTACCTAACAGAGCTGCCAGGACACGAGACTTCACTGCCAAGATTTGTCCATTCCACCCTTCTGAATAGTTTCCTGAATTACTTTGGCTTTGCAGATATTTCACCATATTATTAGAAACACAGCTGGTTCAGAAAGGAAATAGAGGCAAGAACATGTAGCTAACAGAGTGATATGTCTAGTGGACAAAACCCAGAAAATGAGGAGAAAGCTCCGTGGTAGACTGTGCTACCCACCTGGTAGTTCTTGTTAGTTACCTAACAGGGTGTCTTGTTTCTTATCCACTCATATAAACCAAGGCTTGGTCTGCTGGATTTTTTTTGAAGATCGAATGCAGTAGTGTACATCCCTCCTTAACTACAAGATGGACAATGTGAGAAAGTCACCCCTTTATTAATGACAGTCTTAGTTCTGTTGCTTTGAGGAGACACCATAGCCACAGTAACTCTTATGAAAGAAAGCATTTAATTGGGATTTGCTTACAGTTTCAGAGGTTTAGTCCATCATTATCATGGTGGGGAGCATGGTGACATGCCGAAGATCTAGCTGAAAGTTCTACATCTAGATCCACAAGCAAGAGAGAGAGAGAGAGAGAGAGAGAGAGAGAGAGAGAGAGAGAGAGAGAGACAGAGAGACAGAGACAGAGACAGAGAGAGACAGAGACAGAGAGAGACAGAGAGAGAGACAGACAGAGAGAGACAGAGAGACAGAGAGAGACAGAGAGAGAGACAGGCAGAGAGAGAGACAGAGAGAGACAGAGAGAGAGACAGGCAGAGAGAGAGACAGAGAGAGACAGAGAGACAGAGAGAGAGACAGAGAGAGACAGAGAAAGAGAGAGAGACAGAGAGTCACTAGGCCTAGTTTGGATTTTGAAAACCTCAAAGCCCACCTGCAGTGGTATACTTCCTCCAATAAGGCCACTCCCATTCCAGCAAGTCCATATCTCCCAATCCTCAAGTTGTGCTACTCCCTGATGACTAAGCATTAAAATATATGAACCATTCTTATTCAAACCCCCACAATGACCCAGGTCCTACCTTTCAAATTTTTCAATAATTCCAGAGGTAAAACATGCATGTTGATTTTAAATGTTAATGAATAAATAGAGAACACTGTGTGTTAACTACTGTACAAACGGCAGCATCACTTATTCCCTTGGGGAGTTTATACTGAACAATTAACATAAAAACCAAGGTAAACTGTACTAAAGTAATGCTAACAGTGCAGATGTGAAAGGCTAAAGAAGCTGCCGGACTATTACAGGGTTAAACAGGGAACTCTTGGAGAGCCGATGGAGCCAAGGTTAGTTTAGAAGTCAAATTGGTTGGAGTGCAAGGATTGCCTGGGGATTTGTGTCAATCCCATTACTTCCTCAAATATATATATATATATATTTTCCAAACCACTGCCTTTTAAAGGTTTTGCTTTGAAATGTTCTTATTTTCACTCGACACGTTTTAAACATCTCACTTTTAAGAGACTTCTGAAATCTTTTCTGGTTGACCTGATTTTGTACTGGTCACCTTGGTTATCAGGGAGGCAATTACAGACAGACAGGTAAACCCTGGTCTTCTCCATCTGTGTGAGGAGCCAAGGGAGCCATGAAAGGTAACTGTTATTTTCAGTCTGAGAACTGTTTTATTTTTCTGTATTAACGTTGATATCTGTATCATTCTCCCCAGACTTCTTTTCTCCTATATGATTCCTCTCTTATCCAGTCAGTGTTTTCTTCCGCCTTTCCTCTTTCCTCTTTCTTATTTTGTTAGCTCCTGACACAGGTTTCCTAAGAGTCATTTGAGAGTGAGTCATTTCTTCATAATGAATACCATAGACTTTTGTAATGTGTCTACAACAAAGTGTAGCAGGGTCAGGAGGCTGCAAAAGTACCCATAAAGGCTATTTCCTCATTTAAAAACTTGAGAGTCTCTTCCCCAAACGAAGTGTAAGTAGTTCTAGCATTTCAGGGCATCTGTGACCTTGGCTAGTGTCTAGAGGCTCCCTCTTCTCAACTCAAGCAGAACATGGAACCCTTTCATTTTCTGTTCCCCATGACACTGGGATATACAGGGGAAAGAAAGAGAGGGCCGAGAAACCGGAAGTCCTGGGGGGATGTTTAGTCCCCACTCTGCAGAATTCTGCTCTGACTCTGTTAGGTCTTGCTTAACATATGCTTCACATTTTTTAAAAAAGAAAAGTGATACTACATTATCCAAAAACAAAGAAAGAGGAGATGTGGGATACTGGGGGCGGAGTGGTTAGACTTTTCATATACTTTGAGTGGAAATCAAGCTATGCACCTACCACACAGCAGGTGCTCAGTAACATCTGTAGGATGACTAAGACCTGGCGCTGGAATTAAAGTGGATCAAATTGTGAGCTTTTCTCTCTTTCCCCCCCAGAGAGCTTTCATTTCCTCATTATTTCCTTCCTCTTTTAGCTTGGGAAGTTCTGACATTTTCCACACCAGTGTGAGTGCATTACAGATGGATGTGTGAGCTTTTAAAATTAACTAGAGGTTAGAAACATTGCATTTAAGGCTTACTTATTTTGTAAGAAATAGAGGAGATATTTTGTAGATGATAAAGATGTTATATTTGTCATATTCAAAAACAGTGCCTTATCTCTATATGTATGATTAATTTCTTGGTCATCACTTGGGTGTTGATGTCCTATAAAGAGACATTGAGCCATTCAAGCTTCATCGGGTTAAATATTACTGTAGTAAGGATATTTGTACACCACAGATGAATTGTAAAAGGTCTAAGCTTTTCTAAAGTAGGGTGAGGTAGACAGAAGCAGAATTGGGGTGGTGTGTGTGTGTGTGTGTGTGTGTGTGTGTGTGTGTGTGTATGTTTGTGAGTGTGTGAGTGTGTGAGTGTGTGTGTGTGTGTGTGTGTGTGTGTGTGGTTTTGTAAGTATATAGTTGTGAAATCTTGCCCTAGATTTTACTGTCCAAGACAAATATGTGTGTTTTGAGAATCTGTTGTGTGCTCTTGGAATTCCATGCTCAGTGTAATTGCTCTACACAAAGAGGTAAACAAGATGCTCAAGGCTTTAAATTAAATATTTTGTTTTATCTAGAATTCTCAATTAATGTTTCATTGGGACCAAGTTAGGTCTGCTTGAGGAATCGTTCTCATTTGGACCTTTTTGCTTCAGGTCATGATACTAATGAGCCCTGAATTTCCTACTACTAAAAATTGCTGTTTTTATTTTAGAAATAATTTGAGAGTAACCTTGATTAAGAGAGTAGAAAATAATAAAAATAAAAGAACAATAAATGATAGTGGATCATGGCTAATTTTCACGGTTTTATTTAATTTTCATTTATTAAATTTTCATTTTCTTCTTTCCTTTAAAAAGTGTATTGAGAATTTCATACATATCTACAATAAAATATTATAAACATGTATAAAAATAATCCCTCACTCTAACTTCCCTGGATCCTCCTAACATACCCTCCTCCCAACCTCCTGTGTTCTTTTTGTAAAAGCAAAATGGCCCACTCCAGTTAGTACTGTCCATATGTACATTATGGTAGGGCTCTCCAGTGGAGCATGGGAAATGTGCTAGTGGCCCTATTTCTAGCAAGAATGATTTCTCCTTCTCCATCAGCCCTCAACTGTCAATAGCTCTCCATCTAGGGATATGGTCTTGTGAGAGCTCTCCATAATTCATGCTAGAATTTTAGCTGGCTTGATATGCAGGTCTTGTACAGCTGCTGTTAACTCACAAGTTTAATAACCACGTCATATCCCAAAAGACAGTGTTTCATAGCATTTATCCCTATCTTCTGTCTCTTACATTTTTTTCTGCCTCCTCTTCCACAAAGTTCTCTGAGTCTTGGAGGGGTCAATAAAAATTTCCCATTTGGGTCGATCACTTACAGTGGCTTATTTTCATGACTTAGATCAATTATAAATCTCTGCACTGACTGCTTCTCTGAGCAAGCTTGAGAGCAGCTCAAGTCTATGTATAAACATACACATGAACGTCATTTAGCAAAATTGCAATAGTAGGTTTCACTTGTGTGTGTATGACCTAGTGCCATGGGATTTTGAAAAGATTTACAGTAGCAAGCATGAAATCCCTCCTGTGGAGCAGACCTCAAATCTGATCAGAAAGCAGTTGGTACCCCCATGCCAGTTATATACCACTACTGCATGATTAGCCTTTTAAAAATGCATTGAGTTCCAATTAGTTCCTGGCTTAAGAATTCAGAATAAGGCAACATTTTTGTTGTCTAAGGCAAATGATTTGGCTTTAGGAAAGAGCAATAGAGAACAGTGCCCAATAAATGCGTGCTCTGTGTTTGTTGTTATTAGTGTAAATTATGAAGGGGCCTTCATAGTTTCATCACTGCTGATAACTGTGTAGCTCCCTGGAGATTTGCCCCTTTCTTCCCTGCTTCTGAGCACTATCAATGTCAAAGTTATGATGCTTAATTAGTTTACAGAATAGTAGGTATTCATACAGCCTTTTGAATATTCTTACTGTCAGTTACCCTCCCTCCACAGCCCTGTTCTTCTCTGCTCTCCTTCCCTTTCCCCACTTAGTACTCCTTCCCCATCATCTCCCCTTCACCTTCCAGATCACCTGTCTTCTCTTATCTTTTTACCTTAAAACTTTTCTTCCCATTAATTGTCCATTTCTAGTTTTCTGGATCTACAGGTACCCATTTAAACACAAGTATAAAGATCGGTTGCTAAGATACAAGTGTAAGTAAGAACCTGTGATATTTGTCTTTCTAGGTCTGGGTTACCTCATTCAGTCTAATACTTTAAAATCACTCAGATTTGTTAGCTGTAAGATAAATGTATCTCCCTCATGTGTGAGTCAATGCCAGCTTTTTTTTTAAATTTGTAAAGGAAATTTAGGAGCATTTGAAACTGAAACAATAGATTAATTTACACTAATCCACGTGTAATAGCCCTGCCATGTCTGTGAGTCACCCATCCAAGTGACTCATGTTCAGCAAATGGCAACTTCTAAAACATTAGAGGATGATATATATATATATATATATATATATATATATATATATATATATATATATAGTATATGGTCACTTCTGCAAACAGCTCCTGAGGAAAGGGAGAGCCTTAAAGATGAGCATTAAAATTTTCCACTCTAACGTCTTGACTTAAAAATAATGAGCCAACATACACAACAACCAAAGAAAATACAAACTGGTATTCTTTCAGGGCAGTCATTTACAGTTTTCCATATGATATTCATTATTTTTTTTTAAGAGAAATGAACTAAGGGCTAAGGTAGGCAGTATTGAATGTAACTGAGTGCCTGTTCCTTTAGATGGTCCTTAACAATCCTGGCTCTCTTTTAACTAAGTTGTCAAATTTTAGAATTGTGCCTTCTGATTCCTTACATGAAGAACCGAATAAATAACATTCTATTAGCAAACACGTCTGAGTGTTGAGTATCTAAAATGAATGAACCCATGCTAAGCACTGAGAACAGTACCCAATAATTGCATGCTCTGTGTTTGTTGTTATTAGTGTAAATTATGAAGAATCATTTGTACATAAAAACAGTTGGGACACCTGATGGATTTTCATCACTCCTGTGGAAAGTGTGGGTACTGTATCTTCCCAAAGGTGTCCTTTATCAAGCACTGATCTCTTTGGGGGAAGAAGGAGGTTAAGATTGATGTGAAGGCCAGCATAAATTTTAAAATTCATGAGCTGGCTTTTGATCTTTAGCATGGCACTAGATTAATTCAGTATATTATATGTATTTGTAGCTGAGTTAATCAAATATACTGAAATTAATAAAAGAAGAAATAGACTTTGTCATACTGTGTGATAGTTGCCATTAATTAAATGCCCAGAAGCTTTAAAAAAGTACATAGTTAATGTGGAATTAAAATTTAGGTTTTTTTTTTTCCTTAAAATTGTCTCTAATTACCTTTTAACAGGTTCTGAAAAGTCCTTAATGTAGGGGATTCTTCAAAAACAAGGCAAAATTTTAATTCATTCGGAATCAGTAGCTTATTCCAGCTCATTTTCTGGAATTAGATCTGATCATTTTCTGTGAGTTAAGGATAAATTTTGCTTCTCTCTCCTAAACAGTCAATCAGCATGTTGAGGACTCATCTGAAGTAAATTTTGTATTTTGATATTCAAGGCACAAGCCCCAGAAAGTTAAAAGCTTTCCTGTGCATATCTTGAACCTTCTATCTACAGACTGAAGAGACCCAGGAAGCCACATAAGGGCAAGTCTCTGCACCTTTGTGATTAGGGTAGGGTGTGGCAGAAATCGAACATAATACAGGTTACTCCTAAACGAGTAACTTGCTGATAGACAAATTCAAGCCAATCCAGGGAATGCAGATCTCAGAAGAAACAGAGATGCGTAGTTTGGATGTTAGGAGCCAGGATGAATAGCATGCATGCTCTTTCCTGGACACCCAAATCTTTCTCACTGGAATAAGGTTTGCTATACAACTGGATGCAGACATGAAGAACTCCTAAAATGTTGGATGTACCACTTTGCTAGCCAAGGGGTTTTAACAACCCACTCATCAATTAAAAAAAATACAGAAAAAGAATTTCATTGATCTAGCTTAGCCCAGATGTCAACATTGAACCTGTTGTAAGGAAGTATCTGATGGAGAACTCTCAGATGAAAGCTTTAGTACTCAGAATATACTTTTAAACCTTGTTTTTCATAAGAGTTACAGCAAGTGGAAATCTTAATTTTATTTGATAGATGATATAATTATTAATTAAAAAGTTAGGTAACTTGCACAGCTTTACCAGTTAGAAATCTCAGAGCTAAGGATGTAGGCCAAGATATGATTCTCGGTCAGTGTTTTTACAGAGAGCACCCTACATCACCCACTGTCCTTTTCTGTCATTAACTCTGTCTGAGTCAGGTGAGTTCTTTCTGGTGTATTTCCAGGTAGAAAGCCTCAGAAGGACCATGGTACTTATACTGGACAGAGTAAAAGTTAAGGATACATCCTGAAGAGAGAACAGCATAGCAGAAATCCTCTACCTCCACACCATCACTACAGGGATCTTGTTGGTCCTCTTACACAGCCCGTTTGCTAAGTCTCCTGGTCCAGAGTCATATCTGATACGTCATGTGTTTGGCAGCATGCTGAGTATTCTGAGAGGCCTTCTGTGTTTTCATGTGTCTAAGCCAAGCTTGCAATTTCAACCCCTCCCCACTTTTTTTAGTTTTGAGATTATAATATAATTTAAACATTTTCCTCTTCCCTTTCCTCCTTTCAATTCCTCCTTATACCCTTCCTTGCTCTCTTTCAAATTCATGGCCTCTTTTATAAAGTTGTTGATATGTATGTACACTCATTTATGTATGTATACACATATATTCATAAACATTAGATAGTCAGTTTGTATAATGCTACTTCTATGTATGTTTCTGGGGCAGGCCATTTGGCATTGGATAGCCAATTGCTGTGCTCTTCCTGAGGAAGATCTGTTTCGCCCACTCTCAGCATTCCTTAGTTGCCTGTAGTTCTTTGATTAGGGTTGAGGCCTTGTGGTCTCCCCCCCATTTATTTATTTTCTCTTTAAGTCTATACGATGTATTTGTATCTCTTTGAGATAATTTTGAAACTATTCAATGAAGGTTATTTTCCTCCCAATTAATTAGATTTATCTTTCTCATTTGGGTGCTTGTAGATAACAAACAGTACAAAGATATTCATTTGTACATGTTCAGCTAGAGAGCTGCACATTTGCTGGATGATGGAGATAATGCTGATTTCAAAATTAAATATCTTAAAAGTCAGTAGATGGGTCCTTTCAACCGATGTATGGAAGTGGTATTTTTGTATCAGGCATGATAAATGGAACTATGAAAACAAACTTAAATGATATATTATTTCTCTTTCATATTGTAATGTTTTGTAAATGTAACCCATTGAAAGCAGCAAAAAATGTAGAGTAAGCTCAAAAGCAATTCCCTTTAGCTTTCTCAAGTCTGCTTTGCTCTTTGCTGCAGAGATGCCCCAACTCTTTATGCAAATGTTTGAACAGTTCCCAGTCATATCTGAAATAGCCAGTCCTTGTGCATGGAAAAGCTGGTCAAAATTCACGTTCACTGTTTTACAGCCCTGAAAATGGGTCTCTCTTTGGTAAATTACCAGCCTGTAATTCCTGGGCTGCTCAATCTCACCCCCATGCTGGGGATTTTGGATGGTGTCATGATCAAAGGTGTGGCAACACCCTTCCTCTCTTGAAAGATACCTTGGTAAAAGAGAAAGTGATGGCCCAGAAGGCCTGGGTGTAGTTGTTCATGTGGGCTCTGTGACAAAAAAAGAGATATTATAGTGAGGAAAGAGTTACTGAAAGCAAATGAAAAAATCTTCAAGGGCAAAGGTGCTGTCTTGGAGAAGTAGTCTAAGCTGTATCAGCTCAGATGTTTGTTGAGGAAAACTTGGTCAACACCAAGTGACTGCTAATGATTCAAAGAATACCATTATCTCAGAAGACCAGTCCTTGTCTGATTTTGTCAGCCATGCCAAGGTGAGATAGAAATTGAAGGAAGTTAGTGGAACTCCAAGATGGAGGCTAGCTTACAGAATTCACCATGACCATGCAGCAGCAAGGCTGTGCTATCCTCAAACTCAGAATCATCCAGTGCTGTCTGTTGTGGGAGCCAATCTCTGACCACAGCAGAGTGAACTGGATCAGAGCCTCAGAAGGAGAGCTGTGTTTGAGGGAGTTACCTCTGATGGAACCCCTGTGGGACTCCTGGCCATCTGCTCCCCTGTTTGGAAGAGAGTCTAGAGTAAGACCTGGAGGTTTCTTGACTGTCTTCTGGTCAAAGACTTTTCATATGAGTATCTTGTTGTGGAGAAAAAAGACAGAGGAAATATCCTGCTGTGGATTTTCTTCCTCCACATGACTGGCTCATCATTTTCATGTGAACAAATAACTCAAAGCTGGACAGTTTAAATGGTGGCTTTGATTCTAGTACCAAATATTGTAATTACTTATGAATGGCAGAACATTGTAAAGTTTTTGTGATTCTTGGTAGAGATTTGTGAGTGGTACTCTCTTGTCATGCTTATTAGTCTTGTATTCTAAATAAAAATAAATACAGGTAAAAAATGTTTTGCTAAGATTTAAAACAAAACAAAGTTTTATCTTTCTGTGTCCATTGCAAACCCTCTCCTTATTCTATTTTTCTCTTTCTTTTGAGAGTAAAGTATACAGCATGATTGCTCTCTTTAGCATAAAGTTTTGAAGGATGGACCATTCCTTAGGCCTGGCCAGTTTGCTCTTCACTAAGACAGCTACCCAGGGTACACACAAGTCAGTTTCTCTGCCTCACTCATGTGCTTTTTGTTCCCCTTTGAATTTTCTCAATGAATTGGTATCGTGCTGGGTTTCACACAGCTTGATATAGTGTCTCATATTTTACTTCTTTCTTTCCTTCCTTCTTCCACAATTGATACCTTGGATAATAATAGATTCCTAAACTAGGGTGTGTTATATAGAGATTCTCTGCTAATGTTTTAGCCACAGAGATACATAAGGTGAATCTAGCTAATTATTCCCAGGCTGACAGTGCTTTTCCACCCAAGTTGCTGCATTTATGTCTGGAAAAGGCAGCACATGTCAAGATTATGACATGCAAAATGTACCTTCTAATCTTGTTCCCATTTTCTTCTCAGCTGGAGGACTACCATTGTTTTTCCATGCTGATTTATCCTCAGAAAGAACCAACTGTCATGAGTTAGCTTGTTTGGGATGTAAAAACAAGGGCTATTTTAAGACAACGACACCCACTCTTTTAGAACTAAAAGAAGAACCTGATTCTGAGAAAGATTTAAAAATAATTTCAGAAAACAGAGCACCCTACCCTCATTGGATATATTGACATTGTGGATCAAACTCAGGTCCTTGTGCATGCTCAGCAATAGTTCTAGCATGGAGCTGTTCCTGAACTCTCCAAAGCAAATTCATTGTACATAGCATTCATATCAGTGTATGTTTGTTGAGCAAACCTTAGTTCCATGGTGGGTAAGATAGATTAGTGCACACGAATGTTTTCCACCAGGGAAGACAAGCTGAATTTGATTTCGAGGACTCACATGGTGGAAATGGAGAACTGATTCAGGGTGTCGTCTGACCTCTGTGGCACATGCACACATACACGGGGGCAGCAGAGGGAGAGTAAACAAATAAGTAAAATGAAATTTACAAGATAAGAAAATTAGTTTATGCATCACATCTTGCAATTTGGGGATAGAGAGACCTTTTGCTTGGATACCCCATCCTGTGATTTAGGCATCTGTATTTCCCTGCTTTAGACTGTGGCTTCTTTTAGTTCATTTAGACTCAGCTGCTGTTCGAATGGAATGAGCATTGCTTACACTGGTGTCTGGTCATGTTGGTATTAGTCTCCTGGAGTTTCCCGTGTTCCGCTGCCCAGAGCCTACTGTGATTTGCATTGAGATACCTCCATGATCTGGGAGAAGTACTAAACAGAGTAGAAACATGAATTCTGTCTGAATCTATCAGAAGTCATTTTGCCCTCCTTCCCCCCTGTGAATCTTTTCTGTAAATATATTAAGTGATTGGTGATCTAGCATTCTTTACATTGCATTTGTCCCTGCTTATGAAATGCCAATAACATTTTTAGTATGAAATATCTAACTGTAGAAGTTATTAAGGTTTTATGGATATGGCAGAATTTTTGTATTGTGTCTAGAATATTTTTAGGGAAAACAGCACACATTGGTAAATTTTAATTTCTGTAGGTTGAGAATTGCTGCAGTTCTCTATTTCTCGATTATTACTGTCTGCATATATTTTAACCAGTTCTCCTGAACTAGGTCACATAGTTTGTGCTTCATAGAGCAGATTGTAAAATTTTCAGATTTCCTGTGTGCTTAGACTGCTGCCTTTCCCATCAGACTCCAGAGTTTCCAATTTGAAAAGCTTGGGTCTGAAAGTTTGCATTCTAATGGATTAAAAATTGCTGTTAACCTCTGTGTTTTTATTTCTTGTGCATTAGAATGAGTTTTATATTGCCATCTGGATATGATATGGTCCTTGCAATCATGAATACACAGCAGCTACATTGCATAACTTCATAACGTCTACACAAGACTGGGCCCTTCAACGTCCCATCATGAATTGGAGGAGGTGCCAGTGAGGTCCAGCCTCCTGCTGAACAACCATTGGAAGCTGATGTTTTCAGGGTCGGAGGAGTGACAGTTTCCTCAGTGGTGTGGCCCCTACTGAATTGCCCAGTGTTCCAGCAAACAGCCGCCATCCATGCTTTTTCAAGCAGCCTTAAGTGGATTAAAAAGAACCAAAAACCAAAAAACTGAAAGTAGGAGAGGAACTAGTTAAGAAGGAAATGGCAGTGTGTGTGTGTGTGTGTGTGTGTGTGTGTGTGTGTGTGTGTGTCTGAGAGAGAGAGAGAGAGAGAGAGAGAGAGAGAGAGAGAGAGAGAGAGAGAAGGAGAGGGAGAGAGGAGAGGGGAATGGGAAATCAAATGTAATCAGAATATATTGTTTATACGTGTGTGAAATTATAAAAGAGGAATGTGAGTTTTGAATTACTTGAACACAAAACTAAATGGACATGCATCATACTTACTTAGTTGCTTATTTTTCAAGTTTGCAACCAGATATTTATTAAGCCCTCAATTTATAACAAGAGTCCTACCATCATTCCTCATCTTGTGATTTAATCTATTAGATCAATCCATGTTTACTTACTTGTGATCAATTTTTCCTTCTGGTCATTTGCTTTTGATCCACACGTTCTTGGGAATTGCCCTTCAAGTTTTGCTGTGGATATTGCTCTGTGTAAATAAAGTTCTGATTGGCCAGTGGCCAGGCAGGAAGTATAGGCGGGACAAGAGAGTAGAGAATTCTGGGAAGTAGAAGGCTGGGAAGAGACACTGCCAGCGGCCGCCATGAGAAGCAACATGTAAAGACACTGGTAAGCCACAAGCCATGTGGCAAAGTATAGACTAACAGAAATGGGTTAATTTAAGATAGAAGAAGCAGATAACAAGCAGCCTGCCACGGCCATACAGTTTGTAAGCAATATAAGTTTCTATGTGCTTTCTTGGTTGGGTCTGAGCGACTGTGGGACTGGCGGGTAAGAGAGATTTGTCCTGACTGGGCCAGGCAGGAAAACTCTAACTACAAAGTTTTGCAAACCAAGTTTGTTATCCTTTTAGTTTGAAGTCGATAAGGTTTTTTGTTTTTTTTTTTCTTTCCCTCTTGACAAATGGCTTGTGGTATATTCCTGCTACAATGGGTGAGCAATGTAACTGACTTCATTGTGGTGCAGGACTCTGCTCTGGAGATTGCCTACACAAATGTGCAAATGTGTGGATGGATCAGAATGGGCAAGTTCTGTGGCTCATCACTGCAAGATGCTGCACTGGGCTTGGGAGGCAAACAAGCAGAAGATTGCTTCTCCTTTTGGGGGGAAAATGAGGTCAAAGCTATAACATGTTTATGTAGTGTGTCCTCGTGTTTTCACTTTAAAAAACATGTACCTTTTGATTAAAGTATGGATATCTTAGTTCGGATGTCATCCTGAAATCTGAACGTTTTTTTAAATTCTTTTGATCCATGAGGTTTGCCTATAAGCAAGAACAGCCAGAATTTGTTACGTTTTATGAAAATTAATGAGTTGTTGCCGTGTGCACACTGGAAAATTCTTTGTCTTGTGAAGCATTGATATCACCAAGGAAACCAAGTGGTATTGAAGAATGAGGCCATAGGACAGCAGTTTTGAGTTCAAAACCTGAATCTGTTACTTTAGGTAAAGTGTACCCTTCACCTTGGAAAAGCAATCAATTTCCTTGTCTTTAACCTGGGAGATAATTGTAGGGAGAGGAGGGGAGGGATCAAACACAACAGTTATAGAATGCTTGGTATTGAGAGGAGCCAATAAGTGGAAGTTATTATAGACAGAGATTCGGGGATTTGCTTAGAAATTTAAAGCCCCAAACTTTTGGATCTGCAAAAGAGCAGCTGCCCTTTGGGAAGCTGCCCATGGTGATAATCAGCAGTTGCTTATGGGTTTCTCACTGAATTTTCACTCAAGGCGACCTCTGATCATTTGTCCCAGCTTTTGTTTATTGTGGAGGTAGTTAGATTTGCAATTGGCTTGCTGAATTTTCATAGCTACATCAGAACTTTCATCTATTTGATCAAATTATTCAAAGCAACTTTGAAGTGTGCAGGAGCTGTAAATAGAATGGTTATGGTCACCTGACAAATGTTGAAAATCTTGCCTAATATTGCCTAGAACATACAACTTAAAAATATTTATGTTTTTTTAAATAATTACATTCTACTGTATAGGCTTCAAATGCTTTCTGTCCTACTCACCACTTGCGTGGATCTATTTCAGATGCAAGTTGAGAGGAGTTGTTGCCCCTTTTTGTCCGTATAACTAACTGCCTTCTGGTCTTTGAGGTCACCAAGGTGGTTTTCCCAGCACTGAAATTGCTGCAGCCAAGGAGTTTTTCTACCTCCCATTAATGCCTCAGAGGACTATCCACAGACCTAACTGAAGCCTTGACAATTATGATTCATTTCCCTGCACTGGGAGGAAGGGCTTTGAATAGCTATTCCATCAGCACGGAACCATTTATTTTCTTCTTGTGGTTGATAAATGGCACACAAGGCAGAAGGAGGTACAACTGGATCCTGATTAAGAATGATTGATATTAAAGTTATTTCACTGGTTTTTAAACTCTCAGAGCTGATTGCTTTGGTAAAGTTAAGAATGATTCATTTCTGATCTGTATCCACCCATCCTCTCCTGTCCCTGTGAGTTTGGAATGAATGAATTTGGCAATGAGGGGGTTAATGTGAGAAAACCTGAGGTGCTTCACTTTTATCCACTTCAAGTATATCCAAAGGAAGCAAATGTGTCAAATATGTATGTGCTGATTGGTCAAATATTAACAATGTGTAGACAATATGAAGACCAGGTTCAGAGCAGACTGATGTGCCTTGGCTTTGTGTAAGCAGGGCAGTTCATGATGCAACAGTAGCAGCAAAGAGTCTGGACTATTTTTTGGGTCAGTTGCTGAATCCTGTTTCTGAAGGAAGAGTATCTATTGCATAACAAACAACTGTAATCAACAGAGATGGATTGAATCCCACAGCCTTTCTGATATGAGGCATGGCTGTAATTAATGCCCATAGGACTTACTGAAGGAAACTCTGAGTTATCAATAAATGACTTTTCCAGGCTTCAAAGGGTACACATTGCATGGTATGACAGCTAGATTTAATTGTCAATGTGACACAACCTAGAATCATCAGGAAGAGTGTCTCAATGAGAGATTGTCTACCTTGGGTTGGCCTGTGTGTCTGTGTGTGATTGTTTTAGTTACTTGATGTGGGCAAACCCAGCCCACTGTGGACAGCATTATCCCCTAGGGCCTAGGCAGATGGTCTTGAATTGTGTAAGAGTAGATAAATGGAGCTGAGCACAAGCAAGCGAGCATGCATGCATTTACTCTATCTGTGCTATTGACTGTGGGTATGATGTGACACATTGTCTCAAACTCCTGCCTTTGTGACTTCCTGGAAGTGGCCCATCATAACCTGGATTTGTGAGCTAAAAGATACCATTTCTATCTTAAGTTACTTTTTGTTAGAATATTTCATCATGGTAACAGAAAGGAAATTAAACACATAGTGTACAAATGTACTCTCAGATTAAAGCCTATATACAATTGCAACTAAAGAACCTGGTGTGAAAAAGTGTGTATGGCTGACATTGCATTAATGGGTGTATCTGAAAGACCATTCCAACATATTGCAATTGTCTCTGGTCTTGGTTTAGGTTAGCGTTTTCCAGGGATTAGAGTAGGAGTTTCTTGAGGAAAGAATTTAGAAGATTTGTAATTTCAGTAAAAAAGAGGTGTGGAGGCAGAAACAAAATGATTAATTCACTTGAATTTTATACCATCTGGTAAACTGTACCTTAGCTCTTATTCCTACCAGAAGTAAAGTTTTGAAGTGAAAGATTCTCTGGGCCTTTGCATTGAAATGAATAAGAGTTACTTTCTGTGTTGCTTTGGTAGACAATTTAGATCCACAGTGTTTCAGATGCCACTTGGCTACACAGAGTCTAAATTATCGAGTCTGCAATTGTTGGTGCTCCTAAATATATCCAAACCTATTCCCAGATCAGTACACACAGTTGTTGTTAAGTGTGTATTTAGACCACAGGTTATATAGTTTATGTTTAGGCCTTGATAGTCAATATTTTAGGCTTTGTTAGATATAACTACTCATCTTGCTTTTGAGCAAGAGATAAATTTTTCCAGGTGGAAATAAAAGTATGAAGGTCTGTTTTTTATAAATTTGTTTCAAATATAGGTCAGCGTTAGAAAGTGGACTTTTAGGTGCAGATCCCCGATTCATTCCCTACTGACAAATCTATAGCTATAGACTGAATTATAAGTGTCAATTCTAAAAATAATGAACAAATCTTGTTTGGAAAACACATTTATCAGTGTCTTTGAGCAATAACGATGTGAACTTAGAATACACACTGATGTGGACATGCTATTTATAAATCTTGTAAGCACAAACCTGCTTTGAAAAGCAGACTATGAAGTTCAATTAAGAATATCTGTCCTCAGATATATATGATGCAGAGCACGTGTTTTCTTATCAGATGTATAGTTGAATTGTTTATGGAAGGGTAGGGAACATTTCCTTTTCACTGATGAGAAAATAGCTTTTTTGTGGATCAAAATTAGTATTTTTCCCTATTGGGAATCCACTTTGCCGTGGTCTGGGCTATTCTCATTTTCATTCAGCAATTGAACAGGAAGAATAGAGTGGTGACCTGACTAGCCTTAGGTCCTCAAGTGCTGTTATTTTGGCCAAGATGTTTAAATGGCCCCATTTTCCTCTCCTGGCAGGTAGTAGGCTCTTTGTGATATTAAAGCAGCCATCTTTGGGGCAGCTGGTGCTTCTTATTGTCACCAGGCTAACATTGTTTGGAAATGGATTCATAATCAACTCATTTTCTCTTAAGAATTGATGCTCAGAAAGCATCCCCCAGGCAGTAAGTGGCCTAAGTACTTTGTTCCTGCCTTAGCACATGTCTCAGCTTCTTTTCTCTGTGACAACACACCCAATTGAAGCAACGTAGGGGAAGAGGGGCTTGCTTTGACTCATGATTGAGGGGATACAGTTCTCAGGATTACACATCTTTAGCAGTTGACATGGTTGGGTTCATGTGCACGGGAGCCTGCTCCATGGCTTGTTCTCATCTGAAGGGATCAGGGAAGCAGAGAGCTGTGGCCAGGAGCAAGGCCTATGATCCTCAGTGGCCTGTGTTGACCATCTGGGTTCTATGTCTTCAAATTTCTACAACCTCCCCGAAATGGCACCATCAACTGGGGAGTAAACATTCAAACACAGGAGCCTGTGGGGGACATTTTAGACACAACTGGAACAGCAGAAGATATAGAAGTGACTTGTCAAACTGAGTGACTGAAAACCTGTGAGGTCCAATCAAATTTGAATGTGAAATAATGCCAAATACTGCTTTAGTGTATTACAAACAAAATATTTGGGATATATAACACTTAACCATTTAACACTTTACTTGTTCTAAATATTTTCTGTGACACAATCATGACAAAATCTTATTTAGGTATAGTCTGAAATTCAAATTTATTTAGGCACCTTGAAACATGGAAGTGTGTTTTGGTAAGGAAAATTTTACTAGACAATTTTCTACTTACCCCAGGTTGCTTCAGCCATCTCAGTGTGCACATGGTGCAGGTGGGCACTTCTCCTTGGCAAATCCCTCTGGATGCTCCTGTTCCCCTTCTTAGCTGGGTAGGATTTGGTCACACTAGTGGGTGCAGCTGTGATGACAGCATGGATGGATATTTTCACTGCATGATTTTTGTTCTTAGTTCATAATTGGAACCCAAATGAAGTTAGGAAAACAATTCCACTCACAACGCCTAAAAACAACCATCCTCCCTGATTCCCCCCAGGGATAAACTCAAAAGGAAATCAAATGAAATGATATCTCATCTACAATGAAAAGCATAAAAGAACAAGGAAAGAAACTGAAGAAGGCAATGAAAATGGAAAGATCTCCCTTGCAGAACCTGCATGGGAAAATGTCCTTTATACTCCAAACAAACTACAGATTCAGTGGGATCTCTATCAAAATTTCAATGACATTCTTCACTGAAGCAGAAAAGAAAAGGCCGCAAATTCACCTGTACATGTAAAACATTAAAAAAATCTTGGGCAAAATGAAAAATGTACATTTTATTTATCCATTCTTCAGTTGAGAGACATGTAGGTTGTTTCCAGGTTCTGGCTATTACAAATAAAGCTGTTAGGAACATAGTTGAGCAAGTACACTTGTGGTATGGAAGAGCATTCTTTGGGTATATGCCCAGGAGTGGTATAGCTGGGTTTTGAAGTGGATAGATTTCCAATTTTCTGAGAAACCATACAGTGATTTCTAGAGTGGCTGTACAAGTTTGCACTCTCACCAGCAATGGAGGAGTGTTGCCTTTGCTCCACATCCTCACCAGCACAAGCTGTCACTTTTGTTTTTGATCTTAGCCATTCAGACAGGTGTAAGATGGAATTTCATTTTTATTTACATTTCCCTGATGGCTAAGGATATTGAACATTTCTTTAATTGTGTGGTAGTTTGGGAGTGGCACTATTTGGAGGTGTGGCTTTTTTGGAGTGGGTATGACCTTGTTGGAAGAAATGTGTCACTGTGGGGGTGGGCTTTGAGGTTTCTTATGCTCAGGATACCACCCAATGTCTTAGTTCCTGTTCCTTAGTTCCAGTGTTAGACTTCCTGTTGCCTGTAAGCTGTAGGAATCTCAGCTATTCTTCTAGCTCCAGATCTGCCTGCAAGCTGCCATGCTTCTTACTATGAAAATGGACTGAACCTCAGAAACTGTGAGTGAGCCACCCCAATTAAATGTTTTCTTTGTAAGTGTTGTCATGGTCATGATGTTTCTTCACAGTGATAGAAACCCTAAGACAGAAGTTGGTACCTGGGACTGGAGTATTGCTGTGATAGGCCTGACTATGTGTTTGGAGGAATTTGGACTTTCGTATTTTGGGCTATACAAGCAGTGGAATGCATTAAGCACTGCTTAATGGGCCATACTAGTAGGAGCATGGAAGACAAGAGTGCTGAATTATTTGAACTGTTGGGGCTCATGTAAGAGGTTTCAGAGGAAAAGAATTTTAGTATGTTGCCTAGAGATCATTCTTATGATATTTTGGTGAAGGAAGTAGGTGTTTTTTGCCCTTGTCCAAAGAGTCTGCCTGAGGTTAAAGTGAAAAGTTTTGGGTTAATTCCATTGGCAGAAGAAATATCAATATAGTCTAGTATAAACTCTATTTTGTGGATATCAGTGTTAACTCTAATGAAGATTTATAATGAAAAGGAGCAAATTGAGCAGGGTAAATTATAAAAAGTAAATTTTGAGGAGAAAAAAAGAGTGCCAGGAAGTGGAATGGAGCTAAATCCTGTGTTCAAGGAGATAAACATTAAGAAATGGAATAAAGGGAGTGGTGACCTCAGGGTAAGATCCTAACCATTTAAGTTTCCAACTAGTGGAAAGAAACTAAAGAAAAGCTTGGAGCCAGGTGTGGTGGGGCACAGCTTTAATCCTAGCACTGGGAAGACAGAGACTGGTGGATCTCTGAGTCTGAGGCCAGCTTGGTCTACAGAGCAAGAACAGCCAAGCTTAGGCAATGAGAGGCAGAAATCTGGTAAAGATGTAACTGAACAAGGCGGGGGGGGGGCATGTTCCAACTCCAGGAAGCAGCAGAACTTGTTAGCGTAGACCACATGGTTCTGGCTTTAGACTTAAGGATAGAGGAAAGGACTTATGGGATAAAGCCACTAAAGCCAGGCATTTGTCAGTGATATCCCTGACTAGCCTAGTAGAGAGGCCATTTTGTGAAGCTGTGAAGTTGAAGCCTGGATTGCTTTGGAGAACCCAAGATGTTAGAGATGCCAGTGTCATGGGATACCTGCCAAGGAGAGCTGCTAACAGACTGGAACCAGTCCAAGCACAGAATTGGAGATCTGAAGGGCATTTTGACATCAGACATGGAGATGCAGAATTTGGAATTTTCTCAGATGGTTTTTAGTCTTGCTCTGGTTCATTATTTCCTCACTGTTTTGCTCTCTTTCCTGTGTCTTGGAATGGTAATATATATCCTATGACATTATATGTTATAAGTATTTTGATTTTTTACATGTAATTACAGTTAAGAGATTGTATAAGTCTCAAGAACCTTTGAACTTTGGACTTTAAAACATGCTTGAGACTCTGATAGAATATGGGGAATTTTTAAGTTGGACTAAATGCATTCGCATTATGATATTATTACAAGCTTATAGGGGCCTGGGAGTGGCATTATTAGTAGATGTGACTTTATTAGAGTGGGTATTAATTACCTAGTTGGAGGAAGTGTCCCAATGTTGGGGCAGCCTTTGAGATTTCCTGTGCTCAGGATACCACCCAGTGTTTCAGTCAACTTTCTGTTGCCTGCAAGATGTAGGACTTTCAGCTATTCCTTCAGCACCACATCTGCCTGCATGCTGCCGTGTTCTCTGCCATGATGATAATGCTTGAACCTCAGAAACTGTAAGTGAGCCACCCCAATTAAATGTTTTCTTTATAAGGGTTGCCATGGTCATGATGTCTTTTCACAACAATAGAAAACCCTAACTAAGACAAGGTGTTTCTTGGCCATTTCAGATTTCTCTGTTAATAATTCTCTGTTTAGATTTGTACCCCATTTTTAAATTGGATTATTTGGCTTGTTGATGTCTAGTTTCTTGATTTCTTTATAATTTGGAAACCAGCCCTTTGTTGTACATGGGGTTGGTGAAGATCTTTTCCCATTCTATAGTCCGCTGCTGTTTTGTCCTTTTGATGGTATCCTTTACCTTACAGAAGTCTTTCAGTTTTACAAGGTCCCATTTATTAATTGTTGATATCAGTGCCTGCATTGTTGGTGTCCTGTTCAGGAAGTTGTCCCCTGTGACAATTTGTTTAAGGCTATTACCCACTTTCTCTTTTATCAGGTTCAGGGTGTCTGATTTTTTGTTGAAGTCCTTGATCCACTTGGACTTGAGTTTTTTGCAGGGTGGTAAGTATGGATCTATAGGATTCTTCTACATGCTGACATTGAGTTAGAATAGCATCATTTATAAAGATGCTTTCTTTTTTCCATTGTGTATTTCTGGCTTCTTTATAAAAGATCATATGTCCATAGGTATGTGGATTTACATCTGGGGCTTTGATTCAGTTCTGTTGTTCAACCTATCTGTTTTTATGCTAATACCATGTAGTTTTTTGTTACTACAGCTCTGTAGTACAGCTTGAAATCAGGATGGTGATACCTTCTGAAGGTTTCTTATTGTACAGGAGTGTTTTAGCTATTCTAGATTTTTTTCCATATGAAGTTGAATATTCTTCTTTCAAGTTCCATAAAGAATTGTGTTGGAATTTTGATTGGAATTGCATTGAATCTGTAGATTGCTTTTGGTAAGATGGCCTTAAAAAAAACTATGTTAATTCTACCAATCCATGAGCATGGGAGATCTTTCTATCTTCTGATAGCTTCTTCAATTTCTTTATTTAAAATAAGTATAATTATGTATATTTATTGAAAATAAATTTTTTTTGGATTTTTTTTATTATATTTGTGTTTTAATTTTACACATCAGCCATGGGTTCCCCTGTTCTCCCCCCTCCCACCCCCCCAACCTTCCCCCCAGCCCCTCCCCTCCATTCCCATCTCCTCCAGGGCCAAGACTCCCTGGGGGACTCATTTAAACATGGTGGATTCAGTACAGGCAGGTCCAGTACCCTCCTTCCAGGCTGAGCAAAGTGTCTCTGTGTAAGTCCATGCTCTAAGGACAGGTCCCGGTCCCACAGCCTGGATACTTCCCAAACAGTTCAAGTTATTCAATTGTCTCACTTATCCAGAGGGCCTGATCAAGCTGGGGGCTCCACAGCCTTTGGTTCATAATTCATGTGCTTCCATTCATTTGGCTATTTGTCCCTGTGCCTCTCCAATCTTGGTCTCAACAATTCACACTCTTACAGAGAACAGGAATAGGCAGAGAGCTGGAGAGGTCCCCAGAAATCCACAATGATACATCCTCTGTAGACTGCTGGCAATGGTAGAGAG
The DNA here is from genome assembly GCF_903995425.1 of Onychomys torridus. Taxonomy (NCBI): domain Eukaryota; kingdom Metazoa; phylum Chordata; class Mammalia; order Rodentia; family Cricetidae; genus Onychomys; species Onychomys torridus. The sequence continues at coordinate 70,663,897 of NC_050449.1, read as the reverse complement.
AAAGCCTGATCTGACGTAGTCTGGTGATCAGATGGCCAAACACCCTAACTGTCATGCTGGAACTCTCATCCAATAACTGACGGAAGTGGATGCAGAGATCCTCAGCCAGGCCCCAGGTGGAGCTCCAGGAGTCCAATTGCTGAGAAAGAGGAGGACTTCTTCAATTTCTTTATTCAAAGACTTGAAGTTCTTGCCATACAGGCCTTTTACTTGCTTGGTTAAGAGTTACACCAATCCAGTTGGGGACTCCACAGTGTTTGGTTCATAATTCATGTGTTTCCATTAGTTTGGCTATTTGTCCCTGTGCTTTTCCAATCTTGGTCTCAACAATTCACAGTCCCTCCTCTTTCTCGACACTTGGACTCCTGGAGCTCCACCTGGGGCCTGGTTGAGGATCTCTGTGTCCACTTCCATCAGTTATTGGATGAGAGTTCCAGCACGACAGTTAGGGTGTTTGGCCATCTGATCACCAGACTACGTCAGATCAGGCTTTCTCTTGACCATTGCCAGTAGTCTACAGTGGATGTATCATTGTGGATTTCTGGGGACCTCTCTAGCACTTTGCTTCTTCCTGTTCTCATGTGGTCTTTAATTATCATGGTCTGTGGGGGACCCATGGCTAACGTGTAAAATTAAAACACAAATATAAAAAAACAAAAGAGTTAAATCAAGATATTTTCTATTATTAGTGGCTATAGTGAAGGGTGTTGTTTTCCTAATTTCTTTCTCAGCCCATTCATCTTTTGTGTATGGAGGTCTACTGATTTTACTGCGTTTATTTTGTATTCAGCCACTTTGCTGAAGGTATTTATCAGCTGTAGGAGTTCCCTGGTAGAATTTTTGGAGTCACTTATATATACTATCATATCATCTGTGAATAATGATATTTTGACTTTTTCCTTTCCAATTTGTATCCCATTCTTTTCCTTTATTTGTCCTATTACTATAGCTAAATTTTCAAGTACTATGTTGAATAGATATGGAGAGAGTAGAACAGCCTTGTCTTGTCCCTGAATTTAGGAGAATTGCTTTGAGTTTCTCTCCATTTAATTTGATGTTGGCTGTTGGCTTGCTGTATATTGCCTTTATTCTCTCTAGGTATGTTCCTTGTATACCTGATCTCTCCAAGATCTTTATCTTGAAGAGGTGTTAGATTTTTGTCAAAGGCTTTTCCAGCATCTAATGAGATGATCATGTGGCTTCCAACATAAAAGCTTACGTTGTTTATCTAAAAAGATGTTTTAAGTTCTAAAAAGACATTTTTAGATGGTAATACACGTTACGATAGAAAGTGGTTTAGGTATAAAACTTTGAACTCACCAAGGTAGGAAAGATAGTGGAGTAATTTCTCCAAATTTGCTAAATACAAGTGGACTGGATATTGTAAATATAATTCTTACCTGACAATTGTTCTGATTGTATATAATTTTATTATGTTAGAATTAAATAAAATCTTTCTTTTTGAATTAAACCAAAAGGGGTAAATGTTGCAGAATATTTGTTTACATTGTAAAGATGCGTCTCTGCCTAAGGTACCTTCTAATTGGTTTAATATAGAGCTAAATAGCCAATAGCTAGGCAGGAGAGAATAGACAGGATTCTGGGCAGAGAGAGAGAGAAACTGAGAGAAGAAATCTAGACCCCCTATTTGTCCAGCAGACTTGGAGCAAATTGGATGTGCCATCATAAAAAGAGGTAACTGAGCTACTTGGCAGAATGTAGATTAAAAAATCATGGGTTAATTAAGTTATAAGAGTGAGTTGGGAAAAAGCCTAAATTAAGGCTAAGCTTTCATAATTAATAATAAATTTCTGTGTCATTATTGTGGGCTGGCAGTCCAAAGATTGTCCACTAAGAAAGTTTGCTACATTTAAAAAAAAAAATTCAGTTTGTTTATATGGTGGATTACATTAGCAGATTTTCTTTTGTTGAACCATCCCTGCATCTCTGGGATGATTCACAATCTACTTGATTTTGGTGGATGATCTTTTTGATGTGTTCTTGAATTCATTTTTCGAGTATTTTGTTGAGTATTTTTGCATTAGTATTCATGAGGGAAATTGGTCTGTAATTCTTTTTCTTTGTTGGGTCTTTTGTGATTTGGGTATCAGGGTAACTGTAGCCTCATACAAAGAGTTTGGTAATGTTCCTTTTATTTCTATTTTGTGAAATAATTTGAGGAGTATTGATGTTAGCGCTTCTTTGAAAGTTTGGTAGAATTCTGTGCTAAACCATCTGGCCTGAGCTTTTTTTGGGGGTGTGTGGTGGGTATTGTGTTCCCTGAAATATTGTGTGTTCCCTGAAATAAACATATCTGGGTTCAGAGAACAGACAGCCACTAGAACAGAGCCAGAAATGGTGGCTAGAAAATGGGAAGAGTAAGCCATAACAGAAGTTGGGCGGTGGTGATACACACCTTTAATCCCAGCACTTGGGAGGCAGAGCTAGCCGGATCTCTGAGTTCAAGGCCACTTTAGAAACAGCTAAGCATGGTGACCCACGCCTTTAATCCCAGGGAATGGGGGCAGAAAGAAAAAGATATATAAGGTGTGAGGACCAAGAACTAAAGAGGAAAAAGCATGTAGTTAGTTAAGCTTTGGAGCAACACAGTTCAGCTGAGATTCATGTGGAGGAGGAGGACTCAGAAGCTTCCAGTCTGAGGAAACAAGACCACCTGAGGAACTAGCAAGGTGAGATAGGCGTGGCTTGTTCTGTGTCTCTGATCTTCCAGCATTCACCCCAATAACTGGCCTCGGGTTTGTTTTATTAATAAGACTCTTTAAGATTCATACTACAGGGGGGGCAGTTGGGAGACTTTTACTGACTGCCTCTATTTCCTTAGGGGTTACAGGTCTATTTAAATTGTTTATCTGATTTTAATTTAACTCTGGTGAGTGGTATCTTTTGAGAAAACTTTCCTCTTCTTTTAGATTTTCCAATTTTGTGGAGGACAGGCTTTGGAAGTATGACCTAATGATTCATTTGATTTCCTCAGTGTCTGTTGCTACATTCCCCTTTTCATTTCTGATTTTGTTAAAGTGGATATTCTCTCTCTGCCTTTAGTTAGTTTGGATAGGGATTTGTCCATCTTGTTGGTTTTTTCAAAGAACGAACTCTTTGTTTCATTGACTCTCTGCATTGTTCTCTTTATTTCTATTTTATTGATTTTACCACTCAGTTTGATTATTTCCTGTTTTTATTCTTCTTAGGTATGTCTGCTTCTTTTTGTTCTAGAGCTTTCAGGTGTCCTGTTAGGTCCCTAGTAGGCGATCTCTCTAATTTCATTATGTAGGCACCTAGTGCTATGAACGTTCCTCTTAGCACTGTTTTCATTGTGTCCCATAAGTTTGGGTATGTTGTGCATTCATTTTCATTGAATTCTAGGAAGTCTTTAATTTTTTCTTTGACCAAGTGTTGATTCAGAAATTAGTTTTTCAGTTTCCTTAATTTGTAGTTTTTCTGTTGTTTCTTTTGTTGTTGAAATCCAGCTTTAATCCATGGTGGTCTGATAAGGTACAGGGGGTAATTTAAATTTTTTGGTATCTGTTGAGACTTGCTTTGTGACTGAGTGTATAGTCAGTTTTGGAGAATGTTCCATGAGGTACTGAGAGGAAGATATATTTTTTAGTGTTTGGGTGAAATGTTCTGTAGATATCTGTTAGGTCCATTTGAGTCATAATGTCTGTTAGCTCCATTATTTCTCTGTTTAGTTTTTGTTTGCATCACCCATCCATTAGTGAGAATGGCATATTGAAGTCTCCCACAATTAATTTGTGAGGTTTTATGTATGATTTAAGCTTTAATGATGTTTCTTCTACAAATGTAGGTACCTTCGTGTTTGGGGAATAGATGTTAAAAATTACAATGTCCTCTTGTTGGATTTTTCTTTTGATGAATATGAAATGTCCTTCCCCATCTCTTTTGATTAATTTTGGTTGGAAGTCTAATTTGTTAGATATTAGAATGGCTAGGATAGTTTGCTTTTTAGGTCCATTTGCTTAGAAAATCTTTTCCCAACCGTTTACTCAGAGGTAATGTCTATCTTTGGTGTTGAGGTGTGTTTCTTGTATGCATCAGAAGGATTGATCATGTTTTCATATCTATTCTGTTAGCCTGTATCTTTTATTGGGGAATTGAGTCCATTGATGTTGAGCAATATTAATGACCAATGATTATTAATTCCTATTATTTTGTTGTTGTTAGTAGTATGTGTGTGTGTGTGTGTGTGTGTGTGTGTGTGTGTGTGTGTGTGTGTATGTATGTATGTTTATGTGTTTCCCTTCTTTGGGTTTTGCTTATGTGAGGTTATTTATTGCCTCTGTTTTCATGGTCATAGCTAACCTTCTTAGGTTGGAATTTTCCTTCTAGTACATTTTGTAGGGCTGGATTTATGGGTAAATATTGTTTAAATTTGACTTTCTCATGAAATATCTTGTTTTTTCCATCTATGGTTGATTGTAAGTTTTGCTGGAAATAGTAGTCTAGGCTGGTATTTGTGGTCTCTTAGGGTCTGCAAAATATCTGCCCAGGACCTTCTGTATTGTGGAGTCTTTGTTGAGAAGTCAGGTGTAATTCTAATAAGTCTGCTTCATATGTTACTTGGCCCTTTTCCTTACAGCTTTTAATATTCTTTCTTTGTTCTGTACATTTAGTGTTTTGATTATTATGTGGCAAGGGAAGATTTTCTTTTTTTCTGGTCTAATCTATTTGGGGTTCTGTAAGCTTCTTGTACAGTTATAGGCATGTCCTTCTTTAGGTTAGAAATGTTTTCTTGTATTTTTTTTTTTTTGAATATATTTTTCAGGCCTTTGATCTGAGAATCTTCTCCTTCTTGTATTCCTATTATTCTTAGGTTTGGTCTTTTCATAGTGCCCCAGATTTCCTGGATGTTTTGTGTTAGGAATTTTTTAGATTTAATATTTTCTTTGACCAATGAATCTACTTCTTCTATTGTATCTTCAATGCCTGAGATTCTTTCCTCCATCTCTTGTATTCTGTTGGTGATACTTGCATCTGTAATTCACATTTGCTTACCCAGATTTTCCAATCCCAGAATTCCTTCTTTTTGTATTTTTTTAAATTGCTTCTAATTCCACTTGCAGGTCTTGAACTGTTTCCTTCACCTGTTTCTCCTCCCCTCTCCCTTGGTTTTCTTGGCATTGTTTAAGGGATTTATTGATTTCCTCCAATTTTTGTTTGTCTTTTCCTCAATTTCTTTAAGGGATTTTTTCTGTTTCCTCTTTAAGTACCTCTACCATCTCTGTATAGATGATTGTAATGTTGATTTCTTGTGTTTTGAATGCATGGGATTGTTCAGGTCTTGCTGTTGTAGGATAGCTGGGCTCTGGTGGTACCGTATTACCCTTTCTACTTTTATTGTTTTCTTATACTGGTGCTTAGACATCTGGTTTGGGATGATTAATAGGTCGAGGTGTTGTTTCCTGAGTTTGTCTTTGTTGTGTAGGTTTTTTTGTTCCTTGGTTTCTGTTTCCTCTTTGGTCTTCTGATTTAAGTGGCCAAGGGTTCTGGTAACTATTGAGTCTTCAGGTCCAGTAGGGTATCTCCAGTGGGGTTTTTGTGGCCTGCAAGACCTCTAGGGTTTTGGGTGCCAACATTGCCCTTGTTGTTCCAAGTATATGTGTGTTCTCTCCTTCAAGTGCTGACATTCTATATCAGCTTGGTCTGTTCTACTGGTAAGCCTTTCTCCCGAGTTTTCTAAATGGATTATTGAGGTTTTCAATTTCATCTGATCTTCAACCTGCACTTTCTTCAGTATTTCTATCTTATTTCTAAATTCAGTGTTCAGATTACATTTTCTTTTGTTTTCATTTATCTCTATATTTGTGTATTCTTAAACTTCACTCAGGAATTTTTTGATCTTCTTCATAAACTCTGAATTCTTTGATCATGTTTATGATTGCTCATTTAAATTCAACATTCTAGGATTCACCTAAGTACGTCTCATTGGAGGCTATTTCTATGAAACTAGTGGATTTCAAAGGTGACACACTGTCTTGGCCTTTCATATTGTTTATGTTTAGGGGATGTAACATGTGTGTGTGTGCTTCTTTGTTTATTGTTGTCTGATGTGTGATTGTAGCCTGATTCTGTTTTTTGTTTGTTTGTTTTTATTTTTTGTTTTTGTTTTTTGTTTTGTTTCCCAAGATTGGTGGATTGAGGATCATGTCTGAAGAATTGGCAGGTCTGCTCTCAGTGTTGATCTTTGAATTTAAAGATTTGGGAGTGATTCCACCAAAGTGGTAACTGAAGAATTGTGCAAATGTGACTTCTGGCTATGCTTGGCTAGTTTAGTGGTAAGATGTGCTACCTGGACTAGGCTTCTGGGAGTATGGGCTTGTCTTGGAGTGGGAAGTTTGGGGCACTCATTAGGATGGGCTGGTAAGTGGGCTGTATAACCCCAGGTGGATCTTCTAGGAGTGTGGGATTATATGGAAGGTTGGGGATCTGGAGCACTCATCAGGATGGACTTGGTCACTGGATACTTACCCTGAGCTAGGCCCAAGACTATGGGGTCAGCAAAGATCTGGAAGCATTTTAATTTTGAGGATACACTCTCATGTCTTCATTTGTGGCAGTGAAAAACCAGGGCCTTCCATGTGTTTGAAAACCGTATGTCCTTTTGATATTAGTGGCTATATTCAGTCATGGATTTTCTGAGCAAGTAAGTAAGTGGAAATTCAGTGGACTGAGTGAGTGAGCCTGGGTTTTTATGAGGATATTTGAAGGCACTCTGACCTTTCTCTAGAAGATTTTCAATGCCCTTAGGTGCTGTTATAAATTAACGCTCTTTCTGAAGTTTCATTTCTATCATCCCTTTCATAGGACATATGCATATATTCATTTTTGTGCATGTGAACATATGCTTACTCACGTGTTAAGAGTGGCAGTGTTGTGCAATGACATCTTTTATTTACTTTCAATTAAACATTTTCTCCAGGGAAAGGACTCCCCTGGAGATTCAGCTCAACCTGGTAGATTTGGTCGAGGCAGGTCCAGTCCCCTCCTCCTAGGCTGAGCAAAGTGTCCCTGCATAGGCCCCAGGTTCCAAACAGCCAGCTCATGCACTAAGGACAGGTCCAGGTCCCACTGCCTGGGTGCCTCCCAAACAGTTCAAGCTAATCAACTCATTGCCCTGGAGGAGATGGGAATGGGGGTTGGTCTGGGGAGAGGGGAGCGGTGGGAGGAGGGAGGACAGGGGAATTTGTGGTTGATATGTAAAATTAAATTAAATTATAAAATTAAAATAATACAATAAAAAACCCTTCTGAGATTTAAAATTTTTTTCATTTATTATTATTTTCAGCATGTTTGTACCAACATGAATATATGTATGCACACACATGCCTGTGTGCATGCAATGGTGTATGACTTTGAGGTATATGTGTACCATGACACTCATAAAAATTAGAACAACTTTCACGAGGCTGTTCTCTCATTTCAGATTACTTAGGAGGGGTCTCTACTGTGTTTCTGTATTCATATGTACTCTGGGTTAGATAGCTAGTGAGCAACTCTGCCTCTGCTTCCCATATCACCACAGGAGTGCAGGGATTAATTACACATGCATGCCACCTCATTCAGCTCTTTGTGGGTTCCAGTGACTGCACTCAGGCCATCAGTCTTGCATGGCAAATGTTCTTGTCCCTTGAGCCATTTTGCCAGCCCCTTATTCACTTCCACAAGAGAACTCTAGTTCTAGGCAGAGTTTCTCCCAGAACGTGACTGAGGTTGAGTAGGTTAATTGATTAAGATGGGATTGAAATAGCAGATTCGTTGTTCAGAGTTGTGTCCAGGCAAGAGGAAGGAGGGCATAATTTGTACATTGCTCTGTCATCTCTGCAGTTCCTCAGTGTCAGCAGCTGACACAGTTAAGTGTCCGTCAGTGAGCACTGTTGCCTGACACTGACCTTGTCATTGCAAACCACTCCTTTTTTGATGTCTGCTGGTTTGACATGGAGCAGACTCTGGACAGTTGGTAAGTTGGATCAGACTCTGGACAGTTGGTAAGTTGGACCGTGAGTTCCCTGATATTGGTGCAATTCCTTTACACAGTGTCATACCTCTGACATCAAGGAGAGCTGTGTACTTTTGTATCTTGTATCATGTCACATTAGTTGTATTTTAGGTAGTGGTTGCTGTTTATAGTGGATGGCAGCAGAGAACAGATATTAAAGTAGCTGTGGAGCAGCACACCTTCATTTGGGAATTGCTCCCTTTACTTTAATTTTACTTATGAGACACGAGAAAGAATTTATGTGAGTAAGTTGTGGGTAGGAGCGACATGAGGAATTTGCATTTAAGCTATAACTTTTCAAAATTAAAATAAGATTATACACCTAAAATTTTCTTTTTTATATTTTAAGGAGGAAGAGCTCAGAACTTTAAAATGTAGTATGGTTTTAATCACTAGATATTGAAATATTTCAAAGTGTAGGTCTAAATTCCCTTTTTTTTTTTTTTTTTTTGAGACAGGGTTTCTCATGTTGTTTTGGTGCTTGTCCTGGAACTCGTTCTGCAGACCAGGCTGGCCTCGAATTCACAGAGATCCACCTGGCTCTGCCTCCAGAGTGCTGGGATTAAAGGCGTGTGTCACCACCTCCAGGCAGGTCTAACTTCTTAATATAGTCTTACTTGTGAATTTGGATTATAAAACACAGAAGCCCAGAATCTCTGCTTTTTTTCCTTTGTCCTTCCTTAAACCTCTCTCCCTCCACCTCCCTCCCTCCCTCCCTCCCTCCCTCCCTCCCTCCCTCCCTCCCTCCCTCCTTCCCTGGCCCCTTCTCTCTCCTTTCCCTATCTTGGCAACTGGATTCCTGGTGTTCCAGATAGTCTTCCTTCTTCAGGTGAAGCTTAGGACTTGACTTAGAAAGCTTCATCATCTATTTTTCCCTGGTTGCTTCCCTTTAAGACTAAGAATTCTGCCCAGCACCTAGAAGAGCAGCACTGTGCTGGCTGTGGAACAGAACTGCACTTGCTGTTGGAATAATAAATGGTACTGAATGTTCCTGCAGCTTTTATGGGAGGCATTGCTCTGCCATCAGGGTCACATTACCTAGATGGAAGCAAAATGAGATGGGTAGAGGAGGATTTATCTAATCCCCTGTGAATGCGTCCCAGAGTGGTTTGATTGTTCTCAGTGTCTTTGAGCAGGGGGACTTGGGCATGTATAAATAGCTGGGAATCTCTTTTATATTTGTGTAAATAAGGAAAGGAAAGTATCCTTTGCTTTGCAAATTGAGGCTTTTTACCCCCTTGATTTCTTTAGATAAGAGAGAGCAGTGAGTGTATTTTCAGAGCTTCTTAGCTTGTTCCTCCAGTGTAGCCTGCTTGTTGTAAAGGCCTTTTAATCTCAGCATCAAGGGGACATTTGAATAGTGAACAAAAGCTCCAAATAGTCAAGCACCGTGCATCTCTGTAAATTCTGCGGTTTGCCTTATTTATTTTCTGTCTAAAATTTACGTATGTCAAGACTTGAAGTCTCCTTGAAGGGAAGCTTCAAAAACTTCTCATGAATGAGTTCATATTTTGTCACAAACACAAGTTTCTTAAAAGACCCAATAACTTAGATCTATGAGATTTCAGATGCATTATATGTCTGGGCTGCAGACAGCTTCATGAGTGAGACTCGTGGCACACTGCTCTTTTTTAAGTGAATCATAGCTCCAAATGGGAATTCCTTAAATGAACAAACGAGGCACAGAGCAGATGAATGATGGTCACAGCTCAACCTTACTTGTAACAAGTACTTGTTTTGTTGGGACCGCCAGCTCGCAAATAATGACCCAGAGACATATTAATTAGGAAAGCTTGGCCCTAACTTAGGCTTTTCCCCGACTAGCTCTTATAGCTTAAACTAACCTGTTTCTGTTAATCTGTGTTCTGCTACATGACTTGTTTACCTCTACTCTGTACCGGATGGCCTACCTCTTCAGTGTCTCCTTGGCATCTCTTGAATGTCTAGATTCCTTCCTCTGACCTCCTCTCTCTCTGCCTGGAAGTCTCACCTATTCCTCCTGTCTACCTATTGGCCATTCAGCTATTTTTTTTTTTTTTTTTTCCTAAGACAGGGTTTCTCTGTGTAACTTTGCGTCTTTCCTGGAACTCACTCGGTAGCCCAGGCTGGCTTCAAACTCACAGAGATCCGCCTGGTTCTGCCTCCCAAGTGCTGGGATTAAAGGTGTACACCACCAATGCCCGGCTGGCCATTCAGCTTTTTATCACACTGATCACAACAATACATTTTCACATAGTGTACAAATATTCCACAACACTTATGCATGATGCCAGCCCCCTGGCACCTGTGAGGAGAATAGCACTGAAAAACATTGCATCATAGTGGTTAATATCACAGTACTACATAGCCTGAAAGACCTGGACTGTGCCACACCTATCATTTGCCTAGTGTAAGACCTTGGGGAAGGTGAATTTACTCTTATCGAACATTAGCATTTTCCCTTTGAAATATGGAGAATGTAGTGTTCAGCTCATGGTTTCTATGAAGACCGACTGAGAAGGCACTCAGAGATATATTTTTTTTCATACAGTGAGCAGTAGGTGCATGTTAGCTTGAATTTCATGTTCAATATTCCATTGTGATCATCATTGCTGTTACTGGTGAAATCAGAATTCAGTGGGGGGATGTTTCAAGATAGCAGGTTTCTCATTTATAGCTAGGATACAGGTAAACAAAAGCAATCCATGAGATTAAGGAGTGAAAACCAGCAGGGCGAGTCTGAACAGTTTTGAAAGCACAGCTGCAGTATTCTGTGAGAAGCCTTCAACTTGCCAAGTGTTGATCCTTTCTTTTGAAAAGGTCATTGTGTAAGGAGCTGCCATCAGCACTTACCCTCTCACAAGCCTCTATTCATGTCCATTTTCTTATTCACACTTCCAGAGTGCCAGCCTCTGAGCCAAGCCTTTCCCCGGAAGAGGCATTGGATAAGTGAACCAAATTTCACCTTGTTTTATGTAGATGTCTGCAAGTCCATGATGCTTTGGAATTCTAAAGAAGAAATTTTTAGGCTGTATTCCAGGCCCTCTGTGCTCCCTTCTAGATCTCTCATCACAGTCTAAGTTCTACAGCTTAGCTTCCGTTACTGCATCCTACAAACTGAGCTTTTGAAAATGTTCTAGAGACACACTGTACTTTTCAGCCTTCATCTTCCCATATGATTGTCTATTCCTTGGCTGTGCAATATAACTTAACCTCAAGGCTATAAATACTCCTTGTGTCTTGTCCACACCATTTATATCTGCATACTTCGTATTTGAATATTAGACTTATGTTTAACTCCTCATTTAGCCTTTTTTTCTTGGACACCTGAATGATCTCTCTAACCTAACACATCCAAAATTAAACTCTAATATGTTCTTACCTTAATTCACTTGCCATGAATATATATGTAAAATTTTAGTTCACCTTTTATCTTAATAACCTTTTGTATTAATGGGACAAAAGGTTAGACCAAAGAACTTGGGGAAGGCAGACTTTCTTTTAGCCCTTCTTGTAAGGGTGCAGTCCCTGTGGTGGGCAAGGTGCTGCAGCAGGAGCTTTGAGGCAGGTGGTCACATTGCATCTGTTGTCAGGAGGCAGAGAGAGATGGACACCGAGGCTGAGTTCCCTTTTCATTTTTGTTCAGTCCAGGACCCCAGCCCATGGCTTGGTGGTGCTGCCCACATTTTGGGTCTGTCATTTCACATCAATTAATTTAATATAGAAACTCCCTATAGTTGCCCATTACTGTTAACACAGGATCTCGCACAGTGTCTGGAATTGGGCTAGTGTTCAATCAGTATTTATTGAACAAACTGCACGTAGTGAATGCAGCTGAAAAGACAGAAGGAAGGAATTGTTTTCAGAAGGTCCTTACAAATATGCCCAATCTCCTTATGGCCTAGAACTTTATCATTTCTGAGCCTGTGAGGAAAGAACATGCAGAGGAGTTAGAGAATTACCCTAAGTTTTTAAACTGCAGAGGAAGTGGAAGTTTCAAATTTATTGCAACTAGATTTGGGTTTGTAAGAAAAGATATTTTATATACTTTTGGGGAAAATACATTTTCTTTAATTTTTTAAAAATTCCTCTACTGTGTGAGACCCTGGCCTTGTGTCAGGAAATCTGTTCCCAGTAGGAAGTGGCCTGTCTGCATGTTCTGAAGTCTGCTTGGGGGACATGTGCAAAGGAGAACACCTGCATAGGTTGAACTTGCTAGTCACCTCTGCTTAGGAGCTGCATTTCCACTAAGAGCTTGTGGAAAAGGCCATTTTCACCTTGCGTTAGTTCCAAGATGAAAATGCAACATGTTTAGGATAATGTATTTTCTGCCCTTTACATGTTTAGTTTAAGCAATGTGGCTTAAGAATGGAGGTAAAATAATTTGTTTTCTCCAAAGAAAATATAAGGGAGTGAGAGGTATGTGTGTGTGTGTGTGTGTGTGTGTGTGTGTGTGTGTGTGTGTGTGTGTACATATGTATATATTTTCTCTAGATGCTATAATTTGAATTCTTTCGAAACTGCCATTGTAATTTAGTTGATGTCTTAGCATCCAGGAAAGGTGGAGCCTTTAACAGATAGTTGGGTTGTAAGGACTGCACTGTCACAGCAGATTAAGTCACTCCAGTGTAAGTGGGCTTGGATAGGTTTGGCCTTCATGCCTTTCTTGTCTCACTCAAGTAAGTCCCCTTCTTCTGGTGGATTATGGCACAGCAAGAAGGCCCTTACCAGATTGTCTTTCCAGCCTTTCCGTCTGAGTCAGATAAGTATTTGTTGTTAGTAACTTACCCAAGTCTGTGGTTTTGTTATAGCAGCTTCAAATAGACCAAGACACTGAGATTCTGTGGTAGATAAGACAGTCTTGTTGCCAGCGTTGACAGAGAAAATAATGTAATGGACCCTGATACAGATGTCACCCATTGCCTCTCTTCTTAGCTCATCCTTTTGATTATGGAGGCAGCAGAGAATGAGTTCCCCAAAGCATGCCTACGCCTGGGTATTGGAATAGACTGGGCCTCAGCATTATTGGGCTTTGTTTTCCAGTTACTATTGACCCAGAAACATTTATTAATGTTTATTTTATTTATTAACCCAGAAGAATTAGCTACTGTTCTTGAATAGATTAAATTACACTGGATGTAGTGGATTCATAACTCATAAGCACATTCACACTCTTATTCCCACATTCTAATTTTTCACTTATATACATATTTTACATAGTACATTCATGAAGAAGTATGTACATATTGAAAAAAATTCATAAAGTGGAAGAATGAGATCATATTATTTTATTGATGTGTACATAGAGCTGGGAGACCATTCTCTGTGTAAGCCATTGAACACACCGATCACAGCTTGAACATCCTCTGTGCTCAGACTCAGGCAGAAACTCACTTTTCAGTGTTTCATAGATACTTAGGTGCTTTGTAAGTCTTCACCATGGCAGAGGACACTGATTCACAACAAGGAATTTTATCCGTCTTTCCAAATGAGCACACATTCTTGTGGATTATAAGTCAGTAATTTAAAGCATTCTTTTGTATTAAAAAATATATGGAGAAATTGAAGTACACGGGGGAGGCAACATGGAAAAACAGAAAATTAAAATTTACAGTTAATTATGGCAGATTTTAAAGACATAGATTGTGTTGCAATAGCAAAAGTATAACATAAACATCTTTATTTTCAGAGAAGCCATCTTTTTTTCTCTAGTGGGCATTCAATGAATACAGGAGCAAGGGATTAAAAGACATAAGTGAATTTGTAGAGACTTTCCATATAGAGGCATGTTGAATCATGCAACTTAATTTTAAAAGCTAAAGGTCCCTTGAACATAGTAATCGGTCAATAAGGCTGGAATATTTCTGTTCAGGATGTGAATACCACTGGGACCTGTATTGGCTGACCTTAAATCTTGAACTATCTGTTACTGCATTTTACCTTATTGATGGTGTGTCCCAAGGTCACAGGATGATTTTTTTTGTGTGCGTGTGTAAGATTCAAGTCCATATCTTTTAACAGGTAGAAATTTTTTGAGTATGTATTTGTTTTTAGCAATGTCAGGAGAGTGGAATGGCCTGGGTGTTAGGATAGGCCTGTTTCTGTGTTTGGCTTACATAGTACAGCTCTGACTCTGAGACCGTCCCTCCTACAAAATGCTTCTACCTGGTCTTTTGAGTCCCACAGGAATAAGCATCAAACTATATCCCAAAAATAAACTGTAATTTCCCATAATACCAAAAATACTTGGAGAATTTGATGAAGTCTGAATTAAGCCCGATATTGAGTTTATTTCCTTAAAATTTGCACTGATCATACTTCATTATATTCTTAAACTATCTTGTTTGAACTGCTGTGGAACTTAAATATTCTCAAAATTGTGATGTGATGTTGTAAAAAGACTAGGCTGACAATATAGTCTCTGGAGGAAGTTGGGTTTAAGCCAGTGCCTTATCTTCAGTCCTGAACTGAACCTGCTCACAGCATGAAGATCCTCCAGGGCCCACAAACACCACCACAAAGAGTCTTCCTACTCATCTTTGCTGACAGTACCTTCCTTCTCTCAAACTACCTTGTTCCTAACTTGGAAGTATTCTCCTTAGAAAAAAGTAAAATGAATAGAATGACCCATCCATTTAAATGTATTTTCTCCATTATTTTTTTGTTTCTTGTGTTTACAGAAACACAAGCAAGTGTTCTCAAACTCTGTTGATCATCAGAGGAAATCTGATTCTTGCCTGTGTTCAGCTTTTGCCTCAACCTTTCCATTGGTGGTAATCTTCCTTAGCCCTTAAAGCAGAAAATGATCAAGAAAGCACAGTACAGAGTATCAGCATCTCATGATGGTGTATTAGATATATGTGTTGTGTTCTACACAATAGCTATATTACAGATACCGACTCTTAGAGTCTCTTAGATTAAAAAGGACTCAGAAGATGACATCTCCCACTTCTCCCCAGCCTCTAGTTCTTACATTCTTTCTGCCTCAGTTTTGATGGTCTTCAAATCTTGGCAGGGTGTAGGGGATAATGGGGAAGGGTATATGTGGGGAGAGCTGTGGTCAGATAGGGGACTGGGAAGTAAGGATGTTGGAGGACTGTGGAATGGGAAGACTGGTTTATAATAAAACAAAAGAAAAAGACATGAGGTTTTGAGGAGACATGTTTAGGAGATATGGGGAAAGCTGGAGGAGGGAAATGGAGGTGGATATATCACATTTCATTGTACACTTGTGTGAAATTCACAAGAATAAGGAAAAATTGGATTCATACACATGCACATACATATACATGCATACACACATACAACTCACCCCCAACTGTTTAATTAAAGAAAACTAAAAACAAAACAAAACCAGAAAGACAAAATAACCAGTCCTTTTGTCTCCGTAACAGGGTGATTGTCAACCTTAATCTTGATCTTCTGTTTAAAATAGTTTACTTTTACTTTTGAGTCAGAACAGCTTCTTTTGCCCATTAAAATAATGCAGTTTAGATCTGGAAGGTCTCCTATAGGCTCATGGTTTAAATTCGATCCCCTCCTGGTGGCGATATACTGGAGACAGTAGGCTGGGCTCAGCTTTTAATGGTTACATTTGCTCCTTGTTCAAGGTTGCTATCCTGAAGCCAGGAGTCAAAATAGACATTTTCTTCCTTCTGCTGCTTGTGAGGTATTTTGTCACAGCAACACAGAAGTAAGTAGTTACAGACATTATTAGTCTTTTCAGCATCAAGACAACCTTCCATTTGCAGCTGTCCCACAGTACTGAAGATTGAACCCCAAGCTTCTCAGCTGCTATGAAAGCACCCTACCACAGAACTACATCCTTATCCCAAGGCAGTCATCATGACTCTGACATGGCAGCTGTATAGGAAGCAGTTGCCACCAAGTACTGAGCACTAGTGGTGTGCAGGGGGCTCTCTGTGTATGTGTTTACATGTGTTTGATAGAAAGAGTCCCCACACGTACTCCCACACACCTAATGTAGGAGCTTCTGGCATGCATGCCCTTGAAATTCATAAGTAGTCCTCAGATTCCAAGTCAGGTATTCAGGGGATGATCTATAATTTTGCTCAGCATAATTGAATTTTATGTGTTTGTGCAAATCAAATTTCAGCATTGTTTCAATAACTTTTGTGTCTTCCTCCCTCCCTCCCTCCCTCCCTCCCTCCCTCCCTCCCTCCCTCCCTCTTTCCCTTGCTTTCTTTTTGAATAGTGTTCTATACTATTTCAAAACTATAGCATTATTGAAAGTTTAGGCTATATCTTTGTTTTGTTGGGACTCTCCTGTGTGTCAATGGATGTCTCAAAATATGCCTATTTTCTACCCTCTAAATGCCAGGTACATAACTCTTCCCTTTTTGGAGACAAATCAAAATGTCTTCTGGCATTGCTAAATGTACCATGGGGGGAAAATCTCCCATGATTAGAAGACTCTTTGATGATGAGTGAAAGTTGAGCCATCATAATTCATCATATAGAAAATACCTGTATTTTTTATAGATAGTCTATTATACTTTGTGATTTATTCCTAAGAACCCGTTCCTGTTTGCAGAATTACAAAATTGATTTACTTTATTTTTTTTTCTTTTTTTGTTTTTTCGAGACAGGGTTTCTCTGTGTAGCTTTGCACCTTTCCTGGATCTCACTCTGTAGCCCAGGCTGGCCTCAAACTCACAGAGATCCACCTGCCTCTGCCTCCCGAGTGCTGGGATTAAAGACATGCGCCCAGCTATTTTTGTTTTTTAAAGTACTTATTGATATGGTAAATGAAGTAGTATAAAATTTCTATTGCTTTTAAGGAAAGAAATTTGACCCATAGGGCCCCTTTAATCTCTTTAATCTTTGAACTGAACACTATCAACTTTTTCTGTTTAATATAAATGCACTCGCTTGATGTAAGCATTCTTCTTTATTGACAAGAATTATTCAGCATTTGAGTGTGTGATGAAATGAAAAGTGGGAACAGACTTTTTAAGGAATATGGACAGAAGACTGTTAGGATTAATCTTGCTTGTAAGACAAGAGGAAAGATAGGTTTTCAAAAACTCATAGAGTTCCAGACAAATGATCACATTCCACCCAGTGAAATACAACCATCACCCTCCTGCAGTGGGGACCCTGCACTGACTTGATCTTCTGAGTTGGGAGCCTTTAGGGGCTCAGCCTCTTCTACTAGGATAATTCTTGCAGTTGTCCAGCTCTTAGGTCTACAGTTACAACTCTTCTAACTATAGATGTTATCTATGGTTTCAGAACATGTAAAGGTTCAACATATTTCAGTTTTTTTTTAATTTTGTCTCACATTTTTGTACTTAACTGCTTTTATGATTTCTAATTCTTCAGTTCTCAGAGTTCTTTCTCTAGCCATCATGCTTGGTGGCATCTGAGCCTGTGTTTCTGAATGCATACCCATCAAGATAGTGTTCAGAAGAGAAATTGCAGCTAAGTGAAGCATTGATAATTTGTCAGCCCGGAACTTCTTTACATGACTTTATCGGGATCCAGACTCAAATACCCAAGAGAGGGCTAAGAATAGAGTGGGGTCCAGCTTCAGAAGGGGCTTCTCCAGCTGGTTTTCCTGTTATATGCATTGGCTGAACTCTTGGGTTTCTAGACTGAAGCAGAATCAAAGAAAAGGGACTAGTTCTTTTGCATGGATAGTTTTGCAAGCTAGTTGAGTGCAATTTTAAGGTGAATCATAATTATAGGCCTACTAATAGCATAGACTATATTCTTCAAATGGATGTAAGAAGTGGTGGAGTTTGTGCTTTTTTATACATGTTGGTGTACTATGGTTCTCTAAAGGAATAGAACTAATCAGGTGAATATATAGGATGCCTCAGCAATTCCCAATATGCTCCTGGAGTCTGGGAGGATTCCTAGAGAGCTGTTGGTTTTCTGTTTACACTGGAATCTTGAAAGTGTAGGTTCTAGCACCAGTGAAAGAATGCCTTAAATGCTGCAGCAGCTGGATAGATGAACTTGCCAGTGAGTGAGGATGAGCAAGTGAAAGCAAAGGCTCCCTTCTTCCATAGCCTTTTATGTGGGCTGCCACTGGAAGGTGTGGTTTAAATTTTAGAGTCTTCCCACTTAAATAATCCAATAAGAAATACTTCACAACTATGCCTAGCTTCTTGAGTTTTAGTTTATTTCTGATGTGGTCAAGAGGAGTCACCAGAATGATTGATATTGAATCATTTCAAAATAATGTAATATTTGATGTCATAAACATGTTTAATCTTACTGTTCTATTAGTAGTTAAGAAAGTAATGCTATGAAAATCAGGTGAGTTTTGTAGAACTTTGTTAAATAGTATTTTTCTTATCCAATTATATTTAAATATATACATATGAAGTTATATGTACTTTCAATATATCAAAAATAATATTATAACGGTACAATAATAGAAATACAAATACCATTGCAATAGAGTTACTATAGTAACAAAATGACTTTCCAAGTAATCGCACATCATGGCATGGTGGAGGAGGTTTGTGGTCAGTATGGCTCCTTTTACCTCTGTAATTTCAGAGTATGGACTGAATGCTTTCGTTGCAGTGAGGGGGAGTTATAGAGGTACTGAATCTCAAAGAATTCTTGGATCATCTGCTCCAGTAGTTTTCAAACTTAAGAATCACAAGCAAAGAGTGTGTGTTTTGACAGAACTCTGGAATAGCCTCCAAAATAGAACTTATTCAAATATTTTCTAATGAATTTGGTCCTATTCTGCTTTCTAGTTAAAATAAGTTTATGAGAATGTTTTCTGGCTGTGCTTTCCTTACAGTGAGATGAGTCACTGTAATGGCAGTGGTGCAGTTCATAGAATGCTCACTATTTGACCCTTCACAGGAACATTTGCCAAGTCCTGAGAATCATTTAATGAGCTACTTATGAGTCCTAGCACATAAAAACCTAAAAAGAAAAGGAGTTGCTACTTACTCCATGACAGTGGTGACTTAGATGGCAAGATGATACCGATGATGTTGGTCACGAACCTAATACATTATGGAGGTGTTAATAATGATAGTGTTGACAGTAGTAACAAAAATATAAATGAAAGTCATTTATTCCTTGGAGTACAAGCTTTGGATTATTTTCTCTTTTTGTAGAAGCAACTTTTTATATGGCCAGGATAACACACAGTTAATAATTTTCCTTTGGCTTATTATCAAAATTCCTTCTGAGGATCTGAAAACTGCAGTGAGATAGAAGAGATCTTGATGTTTAAGGCCTAGTCACTGAGTGTTGGGAACTACTTCAAAGGATGCTTTGGCCTGCTTCTTGTGAACATCTGCATAATGAAGCCTCCCATCTCATTGTCTCTCTCTATTTTTTTTATGTTGGAGCATTTTCACTTTTTCAGTTCCCTTAGATCCTATCAGCAGTGTCCATTGGAGCCTTCACCTATGTGAGGCTTGATGATGAGTTCTGGACATTTTCTTCGACCCTGATACTCTTCCAGGAAATATATTTGCCTTGTTTCTGGAATTTTAAAAAACACATTTCCAAAGATCAAACAAAGAATTTTTGGCCTACACCAACAAGAGTTCTTATTAACTGATAATTTTTGCTATGTCTGTGGCCTAAAAATATATGCCTTGTTTCTGCCACCCATGGACTCTGAATGTATCTTAAAGTAAATTGGATTCACTCAGAAACTTAGCATCCGTTTCTTCTCTCAGTTATAAATTCACAAAGAGATCTGTCTCTCCTTTTAAAGTGGTTTCCCTAGCAACAGAACCACCCTGAAATGATCAGAGTAGTTTGTCATTTTTGAAGTCTGACTTCCTGACAAAGCCACCTGACTCAGGGGGATGAGGAAAACATCATCTAAACACAAACACTTCCAAAACATGCCAATGGTGAGTTACAGATGGAAAGTACACTGAGGTGACGCCTCTGTAGATCACATGTTAGCCCCCATCAGCACCACCCTCCTCCACCAACTGGCAAAGGGAACTATCTCTTGAAGTATCTATCTTTGTAGCAGAAAACAGATGGGGGTGATTCTTAAAGTGGATCAATTACCATAAAGATGTATTCTAGGCAGCAGTGGGTAGATAGGAGGGAAGACAGCAGCAGGCACATGAAGTGAGCTCACTGTGTGATGGCTCAACCTTGCTTATTTATCTCCAGGCTAAAATAAACACGCTGGTCACCAAAGACACATCATGGGAACACAGACACTGGTCTTACAGAAAGGGAAAAAAATGAGAACAACCTGGGCCTTATTGAGTTCCCAGACTGCCTTTTCATTTGTTTTACTTCCTTTACAATGGTACAAATAAGAATATTCTGTGTGTATCCCTGGCCCTCCCCCAATACTGCATTGATGTGTTATTTTCCAGTGATCAGTCAGAACCGCATTCATTTTGGGTTTCCTTTCTTTCTGCAATCCTATTCCAGCTCTTATAACTAGAACACAATGGAAAGGATGTAGAGTAACTGGTATGGGAAGATGGGTACAGTAAATCTCTCTGCTTTTTTTAAATATAGTTCTCTTCTACCCATGAACAAAAGCGAGAAAAAGATTTATAAACCTTATTGAAAACGTTGAGATCTATAGTGGCCCCCAAATGGGCTTCTAGTCAAAGATGACTGAAGAACAGAGTGGATGCCCCAAATGGGGGCTCATCGAAGTTCTCCTAATGAGTTTGCACTATTGTTATAAGATGAATGACTGAAAAATGAGCAGCAGCATTATCCTGCTTGCTGGCATTCAGAGTGTGTTTGGAGGTCCTAGCAGCATCCAGCACGGTGGCAAGCATCTACAGTCTTACCCGATAAAAACCAAACAAAGCATGTCTGAACAGCAAGGCTCTTAACTTTTGTGCTGTGCTCTGAGTGCCCATTGCTGGGAGTAGAGGAAAATTCCTTGAAGGAGTTTTTTTGTTTTTTGTTTTTTCTTATAAAGAAACTTTTGGATACCTTTGTTGATGTGCAAGGGGATTAATTTCCTGAACTCGATACAGATCATATTTCTTAAGTTAGTTATAGAAGAGACTAAAATGAAGTGTTCTGTAAATATTCAGCAAGAATAAATTATATGTAGGCTTAATATTAAAACTAATATTTTGGAAAGTGAGTCTAGATACTATGGTAGTCACAAAGACAAGGAACACAGTTCCTTTTTGAGAAAGATCTTGCTGTTGAACCAATACAATGCAGGATATAGTTGGAAGTTTCTACCTGATGCTTCTTTGGGGATGCTTCCACTGCAGAATGATACTTTGCTGAGTTCAACAGTATCCCTGTGTAGCCCATGCCAGGTAAACCATTGACTACTTTGGCTGGTTACCATATGCTTTCATTTGGCAATGCTTCAAACCAGCACATGTTAAGAGATATATCCATTAGGGAAATCTTAAGTTCCCTGCTCAGGTGGATCTGCATTCCAATTCATTTTTTCCTTTGTCCCTCTCTGTTTCTGTCCCCTTGTAATGGTTAATCTTAACTGTCTACTTGATTGGATTAAGAACCTCTAGGAGATTAGTAAAGTGCACTTTGGGGGATCCTGGGAATATGTTTATGAAGGTATTTGAAGAGAGGATTAGATCACAAGGGCTCTTTCTTGCCTAATGAACAGATTCATCTATGGATTTATCCTCAATATGATGACATTATTGGAGATGGTGAAAAGTAGGAAGTCTTCAGGGACTAGATCTTGCTCAGGTTAATTCTTTTGTGTTTCCTATTTCCCAATGGAATGGACAATTCTCTGCCATAAGCTTCTATCATTGTGATGTTCTGCCCATGTACATGGGGGCAAGGGACCAGAGGCTATGTTCTCTGAAATTTGGCACTAAGCCCTTTAAATCTGTGGCTTAGGTCTTTGGGTTACAACAATGCAAAAGCAAGTCATGTCCCCCATCCGCTCATCTGCATTGATTTACTCCTCAGAAATAACTGGCATCCTGAACATGTCTTGGCTTTTGTTCTTGCATACATGGCTATTAAGTAATTCCAGAGATGAGATGGTTCTCTGGGGATTACTGGTGAGGAGGGACAGAATACACATGCCACAGTGCATTCACAAAAGAGGAAGGTGTTTAATCAGTTAAAAATCTGAGTGGCCTCCACACATACATGATTTAATTTAGTAGAATAAGGTAGGAAAATGAACGATAAAAATCGGCGCTAGTGGTGGCGCTGGTTACCAGTGGAAAAGTCATGAGCCACAGCCATGACTAACAGAGTTACAGAGAGCTTTATTAGGAGAGAAAGGGAGAGAGAGGAAGCAGGGGAGCCAGGCCTGGGGGGAGGGAGCAGAGCAGAGCAGGGAGCAGAGAGCAGAGAACAAAAAGAGAGTGTGGGGGTCTGAGTCAGGCTTTTTAAGGTGCAGATTGTGACCACTCTGCTAAGAAGTCTCCAGCGCCTGCTGGTGACATAAAACGCAAGAGAGCTGCACATGTGTGGGAGTGAGGGCAGGATCCTAACAGACAGTGTTAGAAGTGCCAAGGCAAGAGAGCAGAGGCAGTCAGAGAACACAGTGAAGCTATGAGAAGACTCTCCTGGCTGGACACACGTCTGCATAGTCGGCAGCAGTTAGAAATCAAACTATTGTTAACTACCTTCAGATTAGCTATGGGTATAGATAGCAGAGAAAACGATTTACTTCTCTTTCCTATTAAATGATTGAAGTTCTGGCATAATCAGTTCTGAGTTGGGTTTTTTTTTTTTGTGGTTTCATCATTCTGTTATCTCTAGAGCGAAGTCCTGTACTTAGGATCTAAAAAGGCTGTTGGACCTCTAGACACCACAACCAAATTCAAGATTCTAGAATGCAGGGTGAGATACAGACAGGCATACCATGTCATTTTAAAGAAGCTTGCTTCAAATCATGTCTCAGTGGTTATAACTTGGCCACAGGGCCCTACATATGCTCATCAGGGTAGCTGCAGGATATAACCTTCACATGAGGCAGCAATATTCACATCTTAAAATAATTGTTTTAAAATTGCACCTAAAATGTAATCTACTGTTGTGTATGATGAAAATATAAAAGTTAAAGCATGGTGTTTTAAACCAGAAGGTGACAACAATATATTCCTTGAAATCACAGAGAAATTATATGTGTGTTGAATGTCAAAAGACTAGTTCTGTCTCATGGGAGATCATTACTAATCATCTAAGATATATGACATGTTTCCCATGTACCAGACACTGTGCCACACTTTGTCGTTGTACTTGACAGAGCTTATGATACCATTTTTATGAATGACCTATTATAGCAGATAAATAAATAGAGGTTTTGAAAAGTGAAGAAAATTGATCAAAGTCACAAAACTCATGCCCTTCTAGAAAAGCCATGCCCTTTTAGAAAACTCATGCCCTTCTGGCCCCCCCCCCTTGCATTGTGGTGTTCATTTGAGGGTCCACAGGTGACATCTCACACAAGAAAAGCTGGGGGTCAGGGCAGATTGGGAAGTCAGGGTGGACTGAGAGATTCAGCCAGTTCTCTTACGTGTTGGAACTATGAGAGAAGAACATTCGAGGTCAAGGAGAAAAGAACTCTAAAGATGGAAGCAGGTTGGGAGCATGCCAACATTGTCTCTGGGAGGAAGGGACCCAGCAGAGTCCCTGGAAGAAAAGCAAAGAGGGAAATGTCAGGGAGGTCCAGAAGAAAGACTTCTGAAGAGGAAAAAGGTTGAAATCACCCACAGCCCAGAGTTTTACAAAAGCAGGAAAAAGCCAATGGATTGAGTAATGGAAGGATCTATATTGATTACCATTAGAGTGGGATCAAAGGTTCTGTTGGAATCTGTGTGGTAACTATAATACTAATAACAGCTGACAAGGGAGAGAATGAGAAGGGAATGCTGTGGACCAGGTGCTGTTCTGTGGGCTTGCTTGCATAGGGACACAGCCCTGTGGTATCACTTCTCTGACCATCTGTGTTACAGGTGGGAACAGTGAGCAGGGAGGCAGTAGCCTGTCCCAGGTCACACTGCTCTTCACTGACAGTGCTTACTGCTCAATTCTTGCTTATGACTCTAGTAAAATGGATACAATTTTTGTTGCCATTGTTGTTTTTTCTCTTGCCTTTCTGTTTTGGTGTAGGATGTTGACCTCAGGGTTTAGTGAGACATATTATAGACTGTTACTGAGCTGTGCTCCAATTAAGGGCTTCTGTGGTTTTTTGTTGTTTGTTTTTGTTTTTTCCAGAGCTGAGGACCGAACCCAAGTGCTCTACCACTGAGCTAAATCCCCAACCCCTGTTTTTATTTTTTGTAAAAGGATGGAAAAAATTCCATAGATTTCCCCCCAAGATGTAATAATATTGGGTGCATTTTCACAAGAAATATTATATGTATTTACTGATCACTTATTCTTCCCTTAAATAAAATGTCTTAAAGAGAAATATATTTTGATCTGTTTTTCCTGCACCAGTCTTTCAAGGCTATATAACTATTATTTTAAAAATTTTAAATGCCCAAGGTTCCAAACAGCCAGCTCATGCACTAAGGACAGGTCGTGGTCCCACTGCCTGGATGCCTCCCAAACAGTTCAAGCTATTCAATTGTCTCACTTATCCAGAGGGCCTGCTCCAGCTGGGGGCTCCACAACCTTTGGTTCATAATTCATGTGCTTCCATTCATTTGGCTATTTGTCCCTGTGCTTTTCCAATCTTGGTCTCAACAATTCACACTCTTACAGTCCCTCCTCTTTCTCCACTAGGTTTAAATGAATCCCCAGGGGAGTCTTGGCCCTGGAGGAGATAGGAATGGAGGGGAGAGCCTGGGGGAAAGGTGGAGGCGGGAGTGGGGAGGACAGGGGAACCCATGGCTGATGTGTAAAATTAAAACACAAATATAATAAAAAAAAGAAAAAAAATAATTTAAATGAAATTCTAAATTCTTTTGGAAAATAATGGATTTTTATGAGTAAGCTTATTAAGACAATTCAAATGATACATTTTGGATCACAGTAAATGTCTCTGAAAATAAAGAAGGCATTTTATCGTTAGAGGAAAACATTTTACCAACTCTGCACCACAACAGTGCTCTTTTGTGTTTTGAATTCCTTCATGCCTACAGATTGCTCAACTGAATGTCATTAGGACCTCTAGAACTTATTTACACATATTTGAAAGCTCCCCCATCTCCTACACAGTCATGCTGATAGGAGAAACCTACCATGTGTGTATAGTTGGGCATGATACAGCAAGGGCAGCTATTGGAATCTGAGGTTCATATATTGCTGTTCCACATCCCTGGCTTTTCTCAGACAACCAGATCAACACCATAATGCACTTTCAAAAGACCGGTAAGAACTTCCTAAAATCTTTTCACCATGATCATTGCAGGTATATATTTTTTAATAAAATAATATAATTGAGTTAAAAAAAAAGCTGTTTCTTTTAAAACTTTATGTATTAAATTTGGTAATAATTAAAATCATAGGATTTGAAATCAATTGGTTTGCCTTGTTGCCTTACCAATCAGTGGAATCATAAGTCAGGCTAAAGTCTTTTCTACACAGACTTATAAAGGCAAAGATATCAAAGCAAGAAAAATCAATAGAGATTGATTTGGAAATAAAGAGAAATCAAAACAGTGATTTTTAAAAGAAATGCACTTTGTGATATATTCAGTACCAATGTTTTGATTATGTCATGAAAATGTTCTTGCTTTTACTATGCTCTCAATGTTAAATTGCTAGTTGATTGGGAAACTGTTACATCATAGAGCAACAGCAACAAGTGTATTCCACAGCTGAATACTTATTGCATGAGGCTCATGTTAGGAACACCTTGTGTCTGTTTTTATTTAATTCTTACAGAAGTCCTAAGAGTTAAAAAACCCTCATTTGTTTTTGGAAATGAAGAGGCCATTGTCATCCATTTTTAACAATGACTTTGTTTTCACTTGTGGGCTAGGTTAATGTGTAGAGGGCCCCCTTTTTTTTCTCCCCAGGTGAGATGGTTGCTCTTTCAGTCCTTTTACGTTGTATGAAATACCTTTAAGCAATGTTATTCTGTTTGCTTGGAACTTTTCCTTTTCATATAGTACTTTTATTACTTCATTGTATACCCTGAAGAATCTAAGTAAAACATTTTCTTATGCCATCTTCTGTTTTACATCTTGCTATCTCGCCTTTGAAATATCATCTCTTTCTGATGTAGGCGACTGTCTATCCTCTAACATGGCTTGGGAGAGACAAGAGATTGGCAGAGGGGTGTTCAGTTACACCTTCATCTGATTTACACCAACTAGTGAGTCCTGGGGGAGAAGTTCACCTCATGTCTTCTGGTCCTTAACTGCTGACACACAACACTTATGTTTCTTAGCTTTCTTTGAGGTAAATACACACTGTACACTCACTCAGCAATAAAGGACATCCTCTAAGCCTGGGCACCAGGGGCAGAGTAACAACCCAAAGAGTCATCATTGACTCTGCCTCTATAGAAGCCTGCCTGACTTTTGTTTCCCAGAATGCTTTTTAAGCTTCAAGAACGTGCTGGCTAATCATGGCTACAAGATGCAAGGACACTTCTGTGTTTAAAATAAAACCCAAAGCTAAGGCCATCCTGGTGTAACTTGATTTACGTGCAAGTTCGCACATATCTGATCTGGTTCATTGTTTACAAATGCACATATCTTCATGCAAAACAAAATTTCGGTGTAAATGGTGATTCTTAGAATTTGCTTTTCTACTTCAGAGTAAAAAACATTAAGGACAGAAAAAAGGAAATTATATAAATAATAAACATACAAATGTGCTGATTGTATCAATTAGAGGTTTTTACTAAACCTCATGTGTTTTTTTCCTGAAAGAAAGAGAAGATAGTATTGATTGGGTTGCCACTGTGTGTA
Organism: Onychomys torridus; assembly: GCF_903995425.1. NCBI lineage: Eukaryota > Metazoa > Chordata > Mammalia > Rodentia > Cricetidae > Onychomys > Onychomys torridus. The sequence continues at coordinate 70,637,065 of NC_050449.1, read as the reverse complement.
GAGTAATTGCTAGGGGCTTAAATGTCATCTCACTTAATGTTCACAGATATCCTATGAGGTTTGAGACTTTTTAATGATCATTTTATAAGTAAAGGAGTGAAAGTTCATGGAATTCAACTAATTCGTGGAAGATCAGTAGTTAATAATAGATTAATTTAGGATTTGAGTCTGATTCTGAACATCATTCTTTCCATTAGCACAGTTAATAAATTGGTGAAATGAAACGTCAATGTAGAGATCACATATTACCTTTGGTTTACTCTTTATTTTAATTTTATGTGCATGGGTGTTTTGCCTGTATATATGTCTGTGTATCGTGTGCATGCCTGGTGCCTTCTGAGGCCAGAAAAGGGGGTTAGAGTCTTAGGAACTGGTGTTACAGACGTTTTTTGAGCCGTTGTGTGGATGCTGAGAATTGAACCCAGACCTTCTGGAAGAGCAGCCAGTGTGCCCTTAACCTCTGTGTCATCTCTTCAGCCCTACCATAGATATATATTTTAAGATAAATGTTATTTGCTAAGAACTTTGGTAACTGACCATGTTGCACTTCCTACATCTGAAAGCTGTGTTTAATGGCTTTGGAACTCTTACCAATGACAATGAAGTTTTATCCTGGGGTAAGCTCTTCTGTACTTTAAAGATGTGCTTCAAAACATACATTACTTTTATAGCTAGGATTAAACATGCAGACACTAAATGTAACATCTATGAATGGTCTATATAGTCCTATGAACCGATAGTTATACTTTAACTACTAGGGGTTTAAGAAAAATATTCGTCTGAGCTCAATTCTCCTGGGTAGGAACCATGTTACAGACCAAATCCTCACAGTTATGGTGCTGTAATTTATCATGTTCTGTCACCTTCCTTATCATTGTTCTGTAAGTGAGCATGTCTAAGATAGGCTTCAGAAACAAGGAACAAAAGAAAGACAGTTTGACCCTGGCTTCTGGCAGGCAGGTGCAAGTGCAAACCCTTGCATGTGTGCTGGTCAGCAAGGCCTTTAATCTTCTCTACACCCATTTTTCTTTCTTGTCTCGTTAACATAATTCTCTTGATGCCTTGTGAGAAACATAACAGATGAAGCATTGAGTACCAAGAGCAATCTCATAAAGCTCACTAAGTGGCATGTCTATGTTTTATATGTAGAGTGAAATCTGGTCTCTGGATAAGAGTTTGAGTTGGCCAGCATGTAAGACCATAGCTGCCAAGGAGCTCTGGTTTTGAGCAGGGAAGCTTTCCCTAGCTTTCTTCATGCCCTGGGCCCTTCGCACATACCACTTTGATGACGATTCCTTTCCTGTGTTCTTAAAACACCAAAAAGTTTGGCACTTGGCGTGGGTTATGTTTTGTGCTGTGTCTTCAAAGTGAAAAAAGAAAATATGGTGCTTAACTCCTGTACTCAGCAGACACTGAGGTTCTTTAAGTAGATACCTCTGGATCTACATGAATACATTCCATCACTCATGTAATAAACGTGTGTTGGACTTTGGAAGTGACAAGCACTATTTTAGGTGCTAGGGACATCTGGGAACAAAACAGAGACATTTCCATTGTCTTGTGATGTCTGAACAGGGGAACCAGATTCTTAAGAATTCTGAAGCTGGGTAGTGGTGGTGCACACCTTTAATCCCAGCACTCGGGAGGCAGAGGCAGGTGGATCTCTGTGAGTTTGAGGCCAGCCTGGTCTATAGATCCAGGTAAGGCACCAAAACTACACAGAGAAACCCTGTCTCAAAACAAAACAAAACAAAACAAAACAAAAACAAAACAAAAACAAAAACAGAATTTGCTGTCTGGAATAAAATGTAGGATAGTGAGTTCATGGTGAGAAGGGAGTGTACAGCAGGAGGCTTCTCAGGACCTAGGCTGTCAGGGAACCCTTAAGGTATGTGTTTAGAAAGAGTGACCTGTGTCAGAAATCGATACTCTCATGACATACATAAACATTTGCCACATAATCCAAGTTACTGAAAGCTTAGCAGAGAGAAGAGATGTATCTGGGGAGAAGCTTGTGGGAAGAATTCTAAGCCAAGCATGTAGGACCTTAGACATTCATCCTACTCTATTTAAAAATCTCTCCTTCTCTCCTTCCTTCCACCTGTGTGTGAGTGTGTCCACACACATGCCATGGTACATAGGTGGAGGTCAGAGGACAATCTTGGCTGTCAGAAACAATGTTGATAAATAGATTTAGCAGGGAGAGAGCTCACTACGTGTTCCATGTGGAGAAATGGTTCTTACCACTGGGCTCTTCTTTTAAATTCTTCTGTGGATGAGTCATATTTGTTTCATCTGAATATCTATTACATCAAAAACTCAGGTGTAGCTAGAGAGTTTTCTCTCGGGGTCCCGCCAAGCCCCAGCAGTCCAACAGCCCACTTATAAAATAAACACACAGACACTTATATTATTTAAACTGTTTGGCCTAATGGCTCAGGCTTCTTGCTAACTGTTCTTATATCTTAAATCAACCCATTTCTATTAATCTATAAGTAGTCACATGCCTCGTGGCTTACCGGTACCTTACATCTCACTTGTCATGGTGGTGGCTGGCAGCGTCTCTCTGCCTCAGCCTTCCACTTCCCAGAATTCTCTTCTCTGCTTGTACCACCTATACTTCCTGCCTGGCTACTGGCCAATCAGTGTTTTATTTATTAACCAATCAAAGCAACACATTTGACATACAGAACATCCCACAGCACTCAGGTGTTGGATTTTGATCAGTGCCTTGAAATCTCTGGTACATTTTAATTAAGGAAGGGTGGTAATATACTTTTTAACTAGGAGGAGGCAGTACAAGAAGCCATAACAGTGATGAGGAATGTAGACACAACCTAATTGCTCAATCTTCACAAAGCCAAGATTGTGTGTTAGTGGGTTCTCCCAGGCTGTGGAGATGACATTGCACTTTGCTCGAAACATCGTCTACCTGTAGATTGGGTTAATCCTGATTGGGATCATTATTATCAACTGTCACCCCAGAAGAGAATAATCCACACTCTTAGTATTTCTCATCATCAGAAGGGTAAAATCATCCAGGATGGAGACAGAATAACTGTGTGCTAATGTTGATGTCCAGAGACAGGACCAGAGAATGCAAAAACCAAGAGTGATGCTTCACCGTGCCATCTGAGACCAATTTCATGTGCAGCCTCAATTCAGCACCTTACTCTTTTCTCTCCTTTCCTTTACTCATCTTGATGTCATGTGTGAAAGCATCTTCTTCCTGAGACTATAGCCCTTGTTTGTGATGTCACTTGTGAAGGCATTTCCTTCTTAAGGTGATGCACCAGGTTGGTGGTAGGGTGTGTGTCTCCCCGTGTGTAGGACAGTGCATGCCATTCACCAGATGTTTAAGGAGGTAAGTGAATGGAGTGCTACTGTGTGCATGTGACCAAGCACAGAGCCCAAGAATAGACAAATGGATGCCAAAAGGGCTTTGGCAGGTAAATATCTTCAGTCGTAAGTGTCTTGGCCAACTTTCAGTGGGCTCATCTATTCTTCTTCTTCTCCAACTTGATTTTTGTATCAGGAAGAGACATTATTAATTCCATATTATTTATTTTAAAAGTAGTATCTTAAGAATCTCTCATCTAAGAAGAACTGCAGCAATACTTATATAAGAAATGTAAAGGATGTCTGCTTCAGCCATAAGCAGTGCCAGATGCTAAAGAGAGTTTAGGATTGGAGGTGTCTGTTGTGAACATTAATAAACTATAATTTCTTTTGGAGAAAAATTGTCTAGCAGAGTAGTTTTGGTCCTTGGCGGGAGAGAGATCATTGGAACTTTATATTTATAAAAAGCTTGCTCAGCCTGGAAGGAGGGGCTGGACCTGCCTGTACTGAATCTACCAGGTTTAAATGAATCTACCAGGTTTAAATCCCCAGGGGAGTCTTGGCCCTAGAGGAGATGGGAATGGAGGGGAGGGGATGGGGGAAAGGTGAGGTTGGGGGCGGGAGGGGGGAGGACAGGGGAATCCATGGCTGATGTGTAAAATTAAAACACAAATATAATAATAAAAAAATAAAGTAAAAAAAAAAAGTTTATGGTCCATGTAGAGAACCTAAATAGTTCTTGACCAGAGGAGAAACAACTATTAATTGTAGGTGACACTCTACCATTCTCCTCTCCTCAAGTAAATTATAACATTAGGATCTAGAGGGTTTTTCCCCCTTTCATCAGGGGCCCTCATTTTCTGGCCAAGTGAAAATGGTTTCTATAGAGATTATTCTAAACTCATGTACTCTTTAGAGCTATATGTGTAACTAACCAGATGGCTGACAAATGTTGCTGAAATGCATGGCTTTTAAGTTTTTATTTTAAGTAAAAATTGTGACTTCTGGTGCTGAAATAGTCTTAACAGCATGAATTATTTTCTTAATAAAATAATAAAAGAAAATTATTTGAAAAAAGTTGCTAAAAGATACATGAAAATAGCAAAGTCACAGGTTGACTGTTTTCATGTTATCAAGTGCTCCAAGGAAGGCTTTGGAAAGAGCTAAAGACAGAGGCTAAAACATTTCCTTTTCCAAATTTGTGTCTAATGGCTTGCCTTGTTTTATGCTTGGGGAAGAGAATGGGAACAAGGCAAGACCATAGTGGGAAGAACAGAGTGACATATAAGACAAGAGCATTGGAGTTGTCAAATTCATTTGGAATAAATGGAACCATTGACAAAAGACTAGAGATCACTGGCCCAGGATCCACAGACTAGAATCCAGAGATGAGTGTGTCTACAACTCGGTGGTGGTAGGCACTCTTTGAGGTTTTGTTCATTACATAAAAGTATGCATATGCAGCTCTTTATCCTTATTCCATGCTGCAGAAAGTTAAAATACCTGATTTGGTGATCTAGATTTGACATGCTTTTCTGGTTCTATGTGTAATGCAAATCTTAAATGGTCTTATTAGTAAAAAAATACCTGGAGCCAGATATTGGGGTGAATTCCAAAAGCGTCTCTGCTGAACTGCTGTTCAAAACCCTAAAAGCTTAAAAGCCTCTAGTTCCCTGTCCTCATGCCTAATATACCTTTCTGCTTCCTGCCACTTCCTGGGATTAAAGGCATGTGTCTTTCCCAAGTAAGACATGAGATCTCAAGTCCTGGGATTAAAGATGTGTGCTACTGTGCCAGGCTTTGTTTTCAGAGGGATCTCTGCCTCTGGAATGCTAGGAATAAGGGTGTGTGCCTCCACTGTCTGGCCTTGATGTCTAATCTAGTGGCTGTTCTGTTCTCTGACCCCAAATAAGTTTTATTAGGATACACAATATACCACCACACTTAGGAGCCTTTATTCTCACTCGTGTTATTTATAAGGTTAAAAAAACCCATAATGCCACGAGGAGTAATATGCATGGAGTATTGCCTGACACAGGGCTGTGGGCTCCCCAAGCTTAATCTGACTGCAATCCTCTGTGGTACAGTGCTACACTTCTCCACATTTCACAGGTGAGCCGTTCAGAACTGCTCTGAGGTCCTCTGGCCAATGTTCTGACTTGTGTCCCATGTCTTGTGACTGTTCCTGCCACTCTCTTCTCTTGCTGCTCCAACAAGGGCTTCCTTAAAGCTCTTCTACCTGCTAAGTAAGTTCTCCTAAAGCTAGAAGGACACTATTTACCCGTTCCTAGCATAGCCAAATTATTGCAATTAATTCACTGCAAGTATCTGTGATCTAATGAATTTTGAACAGTCAGTAGAATGCCTCTGTGCTGGTTAGTTTTGTCAGCTTGACACAAACTTGCATCACCTGGGAAGAACAAACTTCAACTGGGGAGATGCCTCCATTATATTGTCCTGTAGTGAAGTCTGTGTGGCATTTTCTTGATTGTGTCTTGATATCACAGGGTCCAGTCCGCTATGAGCAGTGCCACCCCTGGACAGGTGGTCCTAGGACATATAAGAAAGTTAGTTACATGGGAGCCTGGAAGCAAGCCGGTAGGCAGAGTTCCCCCATGGTGACTGTCCCGAGTTCCCTCAGTGGTGGACTGCAATCAGGATCTGTGAGCCAAATAAACCTTTCCTCCCCAAGTTGCTTTTGGTCATGGTGTTTATCAGAACAACAAAGAAGCAACACACCAGCAACAGGGCATGACCAGACCAGGAAGCTTGCTGAAAATGCAGGTGCAGAGACTTCATTGCAGAACCCCTCAAACAGAAACTGCAACTCCAAACGTGCCCCAGACGGTGCAGTGTGCAGTGACCTGCAAGAACGATAGGATGGGAGTCCTTTTCAGAACTCTCTTAATTTTCTGTCTTTATTATTTATATACCAGGTTTATATTCTCAGAGAGAATGAAAGGTTTTTGGCATCAGGTACACATTACCTCTTGGGTATCCATTAAGTGTAAATGTCAGAAGATACACGTTTCTGGTGATGTAACAGCACTTACATTGAGAAATTTAGCCCATTTCTAGGTCAAGATGTATTAATATTGTTTGCGATAGCTCTCCCACTTCTTAATAAAATCACTTTGAATAGTTATTGTACCCATGCTTTTCATAAATTCAGGCTTTTGACAATGTTGAAAGTGGTAAATGCTGTAACTGTACATAAAATAAAACCTTCATTCCTTCACATAGCATTCAGTGTATACTCAGCTCCTTCCACACTGCATCTTTCACCACATATGCACACATATAGATAGTAAAGATTTGTAGAAAAATAAACCAATGCTTAGAAAATAGAAATACTCAAAGCTGATGACAACAGCCAATCTAATGAGAAACATTTGCGACTTGTTTGTCAGTAATCAGGACAGCCACCGTCTTCCAGAAACTGGAAGGGAATTTTGTTCTGACAACTATAGGGTAACAAGTTCTATTTTAGAACTATTTTTGTTTAACAGCAAAAATTGAGTCACTTGGATGCTCCTGTATCATTGACTGCTGATCACACACCAAGGACTCATCATTGAAATGACTGACTTCCCCAAAATGATCACTGTGGTTTCCAGTTCTTTATTTAGACACTGTGTTTGCATGTGTTTGTGCCTCTGAATGTTCTCTGCAAGTGTGGCCAACTGATCACCAAGACTGGCAGATGCCAGGCCTTTCAATCAGCTTCTCATTGCTGTACAATCTGGTTTCTCTCTTCCTTTCACAGAATACATAATTGGACTGCATGCATGAGAGGAAAAGAGGGCAAGCACATATAGGTGGCAATTTTTCACTTCCACTGATCCCATTTTAGCAGTCAGTGTGACCTCTTGTGAAGTTCCAAATGTAAAAATTGTCAAAACAAATCTTTGGAGATGAAAAATATCCAACGCAGCGAAGAATCTGCTTCTCCTTCTTTTAGATTCCGCCCCGCAACCTGTGTGTGTGTGTGTGTGTGCTCGCGCACATGCACGCGCGTGCATGTGTGCGTATGCATGTGGATTCATGCGTATGTGTGCATATTCATGTGGGTGCATGCAAGTGTGTGTGTGTGTGTGTGTGTGTGTGTATGCGCGCGTGCGTGTGCCTGTGTTGTTTTAGTAACAGGCTCTCTTCCCACCTCAGTCGTTGGTTTGCTCACTCCCTTATGTGATGAATCAGTGCTTCCAGTACAGGGGCTTCTGAGTGACTTCGGGAACAATTACTTCCAAATGACCTCCTGCATCTTAGCGGGGAGCATTGAGACCTCACCCAAGGTAAAAGGAAGTCTTTGCTTAATGCTTTCAGTAACTTTTAAAGGCACCATGTTCCTGGTATATGCCAGAGGGTGTGAGGGTAAGCTACCCGGGTGCTGATCAATTTGTCTGTGTATCGAAATGAAATGCTATCTACAGTTAGAGAAACGGGCAATCGACGAAGAGAAAACTGTTCATTGGAAGCTAAGGATGCACTTGGCGTAGAGCTAGAATGCTCCCGGCCCCTTTAGTAAGAGGCTAGTGGCTCTCTGTGCTGCGGGTGTCAATATGGGGCTGTGACGGGCAGAGAACTTTTAGGGAAATAGGAGAAACAAAAGCACACAGCCTGAGGCTGAGCAAAGGAGCATGCAGCCTGTAAGGCAGTGGTGAAAACCATTTCTCACATTACTAGCCTGTGTGGTGAGAAGGGGTCAGCCTTACAGATTTGGGGTATTTCAAGCCAAATTTAGGATACTATTTTAATCCGTTTAGTTCTTGTCTCTGTCATTAAAGTAGTTTCCCAGTGATAAGATGTTTAACTGGCATTGGCAGCTGAAAGTGTTAATTGGCAATTAAGAAGTGAATGCCATTAGCTCGCATCTGCTTCTGCTTTGTTGGAAAATGATTTTCGTCACCATAGCGATTCATTTTGGGGCTCTGTTGGATCTGCCACACAGTATGTAGTAAATGGTAAATGGCTTTTTCTCAACCGAACAAGGGAATCAGCAGTGTCTTTTCAAGTGAACCTTAGATTTTTGGTAAGATACAGGTGATAGACAAAGAGGATGAAAGGAGGCCTGTGCTAATTTTGCTCTGCTTCCTTGAAAGTAAATAACAAAGGGTTGCCCCTTCCTGATGTTCTGGGAATATGTAGTGGGACAGAAATTAATCCCCGAATTTAGTTCTATTTAGTAGTAACCCAGGGAGACAAGCCTTTAATCATATATATATATATATATATATATATATATATGTATATATATATATAAAATCATATATAATTGTATATATAATTATATAGCTATAGTCTCATACATATAGGTATATATCTCTTTCTATATATGTATTTGAAACATCATATATTTTTTTAAACTAAAATAAGGAAGTGGAACTGTTTTCCTACATTGGTGAAAACATTTTACGTAGGGTTCAGAGGGTCCCATGGGGACAAAGTAACGATAACATTGAAGGCAACTTCCTTCTTCATCATGGTCATGTTTAGAGATTTTTCTGTTCATTCTTGCACTGGCTCCTCTTTATACTTGGTTCTTGTTTTATTCACTAAAATTATAGTTTCCAACCTTTAAAAAGTCTATAGGCTGTGAAGTATCACTTGTAGAATTGATAAGACAACTTCAACTGGACAGTTGTGTAAGGCATTTGGAGAAGCAAGTTTTGTTCAATGCACATGCTTTAGAAGGTGTGGCTACTTGCTGCTCATTAAATATCTATGGGTTTGTAACCCTGGGGCATTTATGTTGAAGTCTTTCACATAGAACTATTTATTTTCTTTTGGATGGACTTCAGGTAGACCAACACATTTGGTAGGAAAGTGAGGGCAGGTCTAAGCACCTGGACGTAGTAAGGTCACTCCTTTCTTGATTCCTATCGAATTACCATTTTGTCCAAATGAGAAGATAGGATGATTATTTGAATTACTATAGCTACTTTCCCCCCAATGTTGTAGCCAAATACTCGACAAAAAGCAATGTAAGAGAGGAAGGTTTTATTCTGGCTTGTGGTTTGAATGTGTAGTTCAACATGCTCACAGAGGCACAGTAGCCAGAGCATGAGGCAGCCTGTTAAACTGTACCCTCAGTCAGGAAGTAGAAAGAGATGGATGCTGCTGTTGATCTGGCTTCTTTATCTTTCCTTTTGTTTGGAACCCCAGTCCACTGATGATGATGCCCACTCAGGTGCACCCTTCCCTATCAGTCAAGCCTTTCTGGAGGCGCTTTCATAGTCACACCAGCGGTGTGTCTCCTAAAAGATTTCAAAATCCTATCAAATTGATAATGAAGCTCAACCTCTGGATATCCTCAGGGTTATCCTTTTCCCAACTACTCTCCAATCTCAGAAGGTCGATGACAAGATTAGATATGTAAGCAAACCTCCCTAGAATAATCTAGGAAGTCTGGAGCATTATGTGTTGTTGATCAGCCTAATGGCTTTTCTTAGCCTTATAAGAGGTCTAACCTTTCTTCCCACTAAGGAAAAAAGTGACTTACTACTTTCTGATGATGAGCGACTGCTTGTGAACTCTGACCTGGCTATCTTAAGGGCTAATGACAAATATTAATTTTTATTTTATATTTTGTTCATATTATTTCCCCTCCCCAAATCCTACCAGATAATTCCCTTTCCAATCCATACAACTTCATCAACTTTCTCAAAAAAAAAGGAGAAAGGAATGAAGGAAGGAAGGAGAAAAGAAAGAATAAAGACCTTTTTACTGGTGATTGGGGTACGAAGTAATCCATTGGCACTGTGCCCTTCCTCTCAGATCATCGTCTCAAGGTCAAGGTCCAGACTTCATAGTCATCCAGAATTTCTATATTATTATTTTTGTGGGAACACTTCTTACTTTTTTAGAGTAAAATATGGAGTTTAAAAATGATCAAAATAGAGCACATGCGCAGTTAATACTAAAGATTCAAATGCTTAGGTAGTTTCCCTTTAACCCACATGTGTTGAAAATCAAGTGTCAGAATTAGTGCATGGCAGGAATTCAGATGGCACCTGGCCTTCTACTGAAAATGAGAACATCGGTTCACACAAACAGTGGTTTCACAGAAGGCAAGGTAGGCCTGGGTTCCCTTTAGGATGCTAGAATTGCCAGCCTCCCCAAGTTATGACTGAGTGGCTCTTCCCAGGCATTCTTAAGTATTTTTCAATTTTCTCACCAAATCCTGAATTTCTTTTTTAAAGAAAAGATGTCTATATGTCTATATGCCTGTGTTGTCTGTGCAAGTGTGAGCGTTGGTGCCTCAGAGTCTAGATGAGGGTGTGGATTCCCCTGGACTTGGAGTTCCAGGTGGTTGTGAACTGCGAATCCGAACTCAGATTCTCTCCACAAGAGCAGTATGTTCTTTTAACCACTGAGGCACCTCTTGTCCCCTTTGGTTTTGAACTCTATCCTCAAACTACTTAGAACTATTTGGTTCCTTATTTTAGTGAAAGGATTATCATTTCCTGTAGTTATTCACATAAAACATTTTATGCTCATTTTAAATCTTGCCTTTCTCTCATCTTTCACTGCCAATTACATATTTTCCTTAAAAAAAAAAAAAAACAGCTCTAGAATTTAATACTTCCTATCATTATCACTATCAGAATGAACTCAAGTTTGACCCATTCTTTTCTTCTTCATGGGCTTCTATGAAGCCTGATAAGAAGTCTTCATAGCACTCAGGGAAATACTATATATTTTGCACATTTATTTATTACTGCTCACCTCCCTCCTCTGGTTAAATTCATGGCAGTAGGTATTTTTGTTCATTGTTAAATTGCTAGTCCCTAAAGTTGATTAGACTTTGTTGAATAAGCAAGAATAAGGCAGTGTCCGCAGGTGAGTGCCAACTGTAACATTAGCGTCACAGTAGAATTGAATAGCACGGAGGAGAATAGATTTGTGTGTTTGGAAGGGTATGAGTTGTGGGGATAGGTGTGAGGTTTAGGGATCTGGAAACACAGGTCCTTTAGCACTGCATGCATATCCTTTTCTATTTGTGAGTAGTCTGCTGACTGTTTCCTATTCACTATTACAGCCTTTCCTCCCAGGGTCACAAAGCAAGCACTTAATGAAATTGCTTTTAAGTAAATTAAGTATAAATGAATAAGAAGGCACATCCTCTAGTGCAGGAGCTGATGTTTGGATACACATCTTTTACTTTAAGTTCACACTTTAGCATGAATATGATGCATATTGGAATTTTCTTGCATGTTTGTTGGTCATAAGTCCATAATCCAAGCCTAGTACCTTAAGGCTAAATGGATAGATGACACATTTGAAGCAGACCAGGTTGTGTGTTTGGAATGACCTCTCTGCACATAGTAGGGACTTAGCTATTGTCTGATGAATAGCTTTCCAGTTTGCTGCTTTGTGCTTTCCCCTGCCACCACCCCTGGGCAGACTGCCTTCTTTGCTATGGGAATTTTTTATTTTATCTATCTATCTATCTATCTATCTATCTATCTATCTATCTATCTATCTATCTTTATTTATTTATTTGTTTGTTTGTTTTTCGAGACAGGGTTTCTCTCTGCAGCTTTGCGCCTTTCCTGGAACTCACTTGGTAGACCAGGCTGGCCTCGAACCCACAGAGATCCACCTGGCTCTGCCTCCCAAGTACTGGGATTAAAGGCGTGCGCCACCACCGCTATGGGAGTTTTAAAGGGGGTCCTCATGCAGTATGAATATTTTTATGTGATTTTTATTGGTATCAATACAAGACAGCAGGCAGCTTATCAAAGTGAATGAGATAGATAGGAAATGTGAAGAATAAAGTCAAGATAAACCCTTGACAAGGCTGAAAGTCTAATTTCTTACGTGTCTCATAGGTCTCTCCTGGAGATTCTGAAGCCAAACCTCTGATCTTCACATTTGTCCCCACTGTCAGAAGACTACCAACCCACATTCAGTTGGCTGACACTTCCAAATTCCTTGTTAAAATTCCCGAGGACCCAAGTGATAAGAGTCCAGAAAGAGTAAACAGGGTAGGCTTACTTTTCTTCTTTAAAATATTTGAACGACAGTCTAAAATTATCTATAATAACGACTTGGAAATTTTCATCAATTTGTATTTCCTCTGTTTAAAGTAAGATGATTGTGAAATCCAAGGATGATTAAAACTATGCTTCTGAGGGCTGAGGGTTTAGCTCTACAGTGGAACATGAGCTTAGCCTGAGCTACATGGGTTCCATCTCCAGGACTGCCATATGTATGCATATACATATGTATGTATAATGTATATATTTGAACAAATGTATAAAGCCTTATGTCTCTTGTTATGTGTCCCCAAACATGTTGCTATCTCAACCCTATTAAATAAGTCATGTGTCAAGAGCTTACCCTATCCAGACACAGTTCCATAGTTCCAAGTTCTCTCTTTTTGTACGTGTGTGTGTGTGTGTGTGTGTGTGTATGCATGTGTGTGTGCACATGCATGTGTGTGCATGAGTATGAGTGTATCATCACATTTATCATCTCTAAGAAAGTTAATATTATCTTGTTGTTTCATTTGTAAGCCTAACCTTTAACAACTGAACCATCTCTCCATCTCAAAAGTTGATAGTCTCACCTCATCTTATAAATGAAGAAAGTAATGATGACCTCAAGTGTCTTGCTCAGAGGATCAGGCTAGTAACACATTCCAAGTGGCTAATAACAGCTCACAGGACTCACTAGTTATCGAGAAGACAATGAGAGCAGAGTCAGGAAGAGTGTGTGGTGAAACCTGAGGTAGTGGTGGATGCTGTGAAAGACTCTACATTGAGTAAAGAGAGAATGGAGAAAGACACATCAGACAAATTTTACCCATGTTGTTTAGACTGCATCAGTATCAGGAGCAGGCAAACAGTATGGTCTGGGGTTATAAATTACCTCTTCAGTTCAGTTGCATTTAATCAACTTTTGACTGTCTCTATACATGCAACATATACATGTTAGCATATGTTAAATTGACTACCATAGTTGAACTTGTTAGGATTTAGTGACTTACATTTTCCTTTTGAACTAATTTGAGCATTATAGAAAAGTTGCTTAAAAAAAGAACAATCATAGAATAGTTATTAAAACAAGGAAATTGGCATTGGGTCCTTCAAGCACCATCTGTTCATGGTTGTTATTTTAGAAAAAGAAATCTGATAGCTTGATAAAACTATATCAATTTGGGTCTCGTAAACATTCTGAATATTCATAGAAAATGTATTGAAATATTGAAAAGTCCCAGTTCAAAAATAACAGTTCAAAATGAAATAGTGTACTGAAAAGGAAACCCATTTTATATTAAATTTGTCTATTTCTTTGTACATGGGCATGTACATCTTGTGGATGTTGGCATGAGTCAGGCCAAAAGTGGACCCTGGGGTGTCTTCCTCAGTTGCTCTTCTGCCACATCTTTTGAGACAGGGTCTCTCACTGAACCTGGAGCTCACTGTTTTGGCTAGAGTGGCTAGTGATGGTGTTATAGACATTTGTATGCCACTTAGCTTTTCTTTTGTGGGTGCTAAGGATCGGAAATCAAGTCTTCACACTCCTAAAGCAGTTGTTTTACCCACTCACACATCTTTCCAGCCCCTGTATCTTAAACAGTCCTACTCATGAGCTCCTTCCAACTGCTTAGATTATTTATTCTGATAACTGATGTACTTTGTATCAATGTTACCTTTCCTTTCAAAAGTTTAGAAATTTATTTATCTTCACCTTGCTCTGCCCATTCTGGTTTCTTTCCTCTCTCTCTTTCTCATGATTTCCTGGGAAGCAGGAAGCTTTACTTGTTGATGTTAAGTCTGAACTCTAAATCTTTGGGGCGGTACAAACAGATGAGCTAGTAAAAGGAAGCATATGTTTCAGGCCATTTCTCTCAGGCAAGCCTGGTATTTTAATGTATTTAAAACCTTTCAATGAATCGGTTAAACTTTTTAGCATATTTTAACAAAAAGATGCATTTTGTCACCTCCACGTCAGTATTTTTATCTCCCTACATTTGTTGCAGTGTGAGTACAGTGGCCATATGACCTTCAGCTGTGAGAGCAAACAGGAGAGAGACCAGAGGATACTGGCTTATCCCTCGGAGGTCAGTGGAAGGAACTCACAAGGAAAGAAATTTGATTCGAACGAACCACAAGGAATGCAGAAAGGTGACCTCTTCAAAGCAGAATATGTTTTTATTGTGGATTCGGATGGGGAAGGTGAAGCTACAAGCAGACAAAGTGAACAAGGCACCCTGGGGGGAACCGGCAACATAGCTACCCGGCCCAAGTCTCTGGCTATTTCTTCCAGTCTGGCCTCTGATGTGGTGCGTCCCAAAGTACATGACGTTGATCTCAAGGCCTCAACATATCCCAAAATTCCTCATGGGATGGCTCCTCAGCAAAAACATGGACAGGTATGTTTCATCAGAGTGTCCTTTTCATTATCTTTCACTGTGGGTGTCTGGAAACATTTTCCTGTTTAAAGAGTGTATGACTGTCAAAGAAAACTATAAGACCTTCAAATCTCAAGATCACAAATAACAGTGTAAATAAGCACTGAGAAGCTGATAAGATGGAAAATTACACTGTGAATCAACTGGACAGAAAAATGTAACACATTTAGCTAGAGTAGATTTGGGGAAATATTGTCTTTTCCTTTTGAGCAGTTCTTGGAGAAGGATGACAGTACAGAGAGTGTGTGAAGGGCTGCATGCTTCAAGAAGCACGTTTCAAACATGAAATATCTAGGAAGCATTACGTGTATCCTAGGAGTAAACATAGTACTTTTAAAGAAACAGAAGAGTAGTGAAAGGAGAGGCCAAGAAATAAGAGTATGTAAGGAACATAAATTTCCCATGTATATCTTAAGGAAAGTATCTATCTGTGTGCTTCTGGAATATGCTAAGACAGAACTGATGTCAGTGAATCCAGGGAGAATATCCCACTCTGAAATTTATCAGCAAGACAGAAGCACCCTCTAAAGTGGAGAGCCAATAGTGTGGTAGGAGAAGCCCATTCTGTGATGGCAAAAGAGATAGGAAGAGAGTTTAAAGGAAGACATGGGAAGAGTCTGATATTGACTGACTACTGAGTATAACTGAAATGCAAGGTGTAGCTAGAAGGCCAGGGACACAGAGGCTGACCTTTGAAGGTGCTTCAGGGAGAGGTCTCACTGTTTGACAGTGGAGAATGAGCTGGTTCTGAGACATCCTGTTTAGGCTCTATAAGCCAAACCCTTATAAGCATTATAAAGTAACTTAAGGGACTTTTTTTTTTTTTTGTGAATTGGTCTTTTGTGATATGAGGATTTAGCATGATGGTAGAGTAGGTCTTCCACCTTTCCTGTCATTCACATCTATTCCTGCAGCCTTCCCTAATTCCTGATGCTGTAATTTTTGTTACTTTCAAGCATCCAGTTTACTCCACTGCCTGTTAGTAATGGAAGATGCTCACTGGGGTACTACTATTTTGGGTCTAGATATAAAACTTCTCTCTCTCTCTCTCTCTCTCTCTCTCTCACACACACACACACACACACACACACACACACACACACACAAACACACACACATCTTTCATTCTTTAAAAACTTTTTATGGATATGTTTTTTTTTTCCTGAATATATGTCTGTGTATTATGCCTGTTGTCCTTGGAAGCAAGAGAGAGCATTGGATCTTCTGGAACTGGAGTTATAGATGGTTGTGAGCTACTGTGTGAATGTTGGGACTTGAACTCAGGTCCTCTGCAGGAGCAGCCAGTGCTGTTAACCACTGAGCCATCTCTCTGGCCTCTAAAATATTACTTTTTAAAAAATGTATTCTCAGTGAGGTACTGTAACAAAGTACTGTAGTAATGTAAATTAGGGTGATCTCAACAGGCAGTACAGATTTGGATATTGCTTTCTTGCCTCAGAAAAATTGATAGATAAACAAAAGGAGTGTCATAGATTTCTGTTGCCAGGGAAGACAGTTGAATGTGGCCACTTTGATAAGAATATGTAGCATGATAACAATAAATATAAAGGAAACATTTTTTTTTCTTTGAGCTGAGGATCAGACCCAGGGCCTTGTGCTTGCCAGGCAAGTACTCTACCACTGAGCTAAATCCCCAACCCTAAAGGAAACATTTATTATGAAGAAATTTGGAGATTTTATTTCTTCTTTTCCTGTTAATAGATTAATTTCCTTGACCTGACCAGTTATTCTGCTTTTGTGTAATCAAATATAGAGAGGTCAAAGTATATGGTGAGTTCATACTTTAGAATATTTCTTTCCTAGATAGATGAAGTCATCCAAGTGCCAAACCAAATGTAGAGATCAACCTAGTTGATTAGTAACTGAAGATTATGGTTACAAGCTATAGACCGATGCTTCAGTCTGATGTCAGGAAACTTATATTTGTTTTTCTGTGATGACATAGATCATAAAATAATATAGCTGCTACTCACAAGCATAAAGTAACAAAAAATGACTGGAGCAGCAATTAAGATAGTAGTGGGAGTTTTAAAAATTTGACAACAAATCCCAAGACTGGGTTGCTAGATACTAGCAACATTAATTTTTTTTTTTTTCATTTAGAAATGTAGTCAATGAAGTAAATCTCAGGGTCTTTCTTATAAAGAAAAATGAATCCATATGTGGAACTGCCTGTAAGTTAGCATTACTGGTTAGTCAAAAATGAAGTATTCCTAAAGAATGATTTCAAGTCTTCACTGGCCTCTGTCCTTTCCATAGTCTGGACTCTTAATCTAGCCACATCTTGCACTATTTTCCTGCAGCTCTTGTGAACTACCACTCAGCACAAACAGCCCATTCATCCATTGATGATCTCCTGGTTGCTCTCTTGAATGATATCTTCCCAGAACCCACATCCATGTTGTTTGATATTGATGCTTAGCCGTAGCTGGACTGCTTCCTAGAGATGAGTTAGTGCTCCTCTGTTTTTGTGATTTTCTTTGATGGGAGATTTAAGAAAATCTCTACCATTATTTCTTTCAACTTTTAAAATTGACTTTCTTTTTTCTTAATTAGATTGGAAATAACTGGAAATTAAAGCTTCTTTCTTGTTAATTTCTTCAGAGAAGCACTTTGTGTGAAAGTGGGATTCACTAAGGTATAGGAAAAACCCAAATATTGTTAAATTCACATTCTATTCATCTCTGAAGTCCTTGCTCAGATACTAACCCATGAAATTTGTTTGAGTGCCCTCAGTGGGAGCAACTCTCCCCCTGTATAATTCTAATAGTTCTTTAACACATAATTTTGAAATGGCCAGAGTATAGCATACGTTGTTACTGTTTCATACATGTCTTATCTCCCATAACAGTTTGTAAAGTCCATAAATTCCATGTTGACTTCATTTATATTAAACATTTTGTTACCTATTGACTTAGTATATTCTGAAAATACTAATATAAATTTTGTGATTTGGTATATCCTAAATATGTTTTTTTGAAGTGTGTCTGGTGAGCTGAGATTAAGGCATGCACCACCACACCTAGCTCTAAGCTTTTCTTTAATTCCTTTTTACAAGTTGGAAACTTAGCTGGGTCAGTAACTACTCCTTTTATTCCATTTCTTAATCTGTGTAGATTTTGAAGACAGAACTTAGCTCCTGGTGCTCCTTTTCTCCTCAAATTATATATTTTGTATTTTTACTTGCAGAGTTTACTCCTTTTCATTACAAATCTTCATAAGAGTGACCACTCATAACCATTTGACAGAGTCAATTACACTAGGCTGTTTTGAAATTTCCTCTGCCAGTGGAATTAATCCCAAACTGTTCACTTTAGTCTTAGGCAGACTTTTTTGAAAAGGGCAAAAAACAGCCACATTTTTCACCAAAATATCATAAGAACAGTCTCTAGGCAACATACTAAAATTCTTCTCCTCTGAAAGCTCTTAAGCCAGCCCTACATAGTTCAAATGATTTTCAGCACCATTGTCTTTTTTTTTTTTAAACAGTGATTAAAACATTCCACTATGCTCCTAATTCAAAGTACCAAAGTCCACAATAGTCTAAACAAAAACATGGTCAGGCCTATCCCAGTCTCTGGTACCAATTTCTATCTGGCACCAAATTCTAGTAGGGTTTCTATTGCTGTGAAGAGGCACCATGACTATGGTAACTCTTATAAAGAAAAGCATTTAATTGGGGTGGCTTACAGTTTCAGAGGTTTAGTCCATTATCATCATGGTGGGACATGGCGGTATGCAGGCAGACATAGTGCTGAAGAAGGGGCTGAGAATTCTACATCTTGAACCACAGGCAACAGGAAGTAAATTTAGTGTCACACTGTGAGTAGCTTAAGCATAGGGGACCTCACAGCCCATTCTCACAGTGACACACTTCTTCCAACAAGGCCACACCTACTTAAACAAAGCCATATCTCCTAATATTGCCACCACCTTTAATGGCCATTTCCTTTTTAGCCACCACAAAGTGAAATGTTTAAGTGAAAGCATACTTAAAAAAAAATCAATAAATAAAGTGTGAGTAAAAAGCAAATATGCTTTTGAAAATTAAATAAATAATTGAGTAAATTTTTTTTTAATAAATAATTTTTCTTTGTTATTATGTGTTTTAAATTTTATACATCAGCCATGGGTTCCCCTGTCCTCTCCACTCCCGCCTCAACTCCCTCCTTCCCCCAGCCCCTCCCCTCCATTCCCATGTCCTCCAGGATCAAGGCACGCCTGGTAGATTCAGTACAGGCAGGTCCTGTCACCTCCTTCCAGACTGAGCAAAGTGTCCATGTGTAAGCCCAAGGTTTCAAACAGCCAGCTCATGCACTAAGGACAGATCCTGGTTCCACAGACTGGATGCCTCCCAAACAGATCAAGCCTGACTGGTCTGACTTATCCAGAGGGCCTGATCCAGCTGGGGGCTCCACAGCCATTGGTTCATAATTCATGTGCTTCCATTCATTTGGCTATTTGTCCCTGTGCTTTTTGTAATCTTGGATTCAACAATTCACGCTACTGCAGACCCTCCTCTTTCTCGACAGTTGGACACCTGGAGCTCCACCTTGGGCCTGGCTGAGGATCTCTGTATCCACTTCCATCAGTTATTGGATGAGCGTTCCAAGACGACTGTTAGGATGTTTGGCCATATAATCACCAGACTAGGTCAGATCAGGCTTTCTCTCAACAATTGCCAGCAGAATACAGAGGATATATCATTGTGGATTTCTGGGGACCTCTCGAGCACTCTGCCTATTCCTGGTCTCATGTGGTCTTCATTTATCATGGTCTATTATTTCTTGTTCTCCCTTTCTGTTCTTGATCCAGCTGGCATCTCCTGATCCCCTAAGCTTTCTTTCCCTCAAATCTTGCCCTTCATTACTCCCACTGTCATTCAGGTTGTTCATGTAGATCTCATCCATTTCTCTGTCATTGGGTGATCCTTGGGTCTTTCCTAGGGTCCCATTTTCTAGGTAGCCTCCCTGGAGTTGTGTAACAGTCTAGTCATCTTTGTTTTACATCTAGTATCCTCCTATGAGTGAGTACATACCATGTTTGTCCTTCTGAGTCTGGGTTACCTCACTCAGGATGATTTTTTTCTAGATCCATCCATTTGCCTGCAAACCTCATGATGTCATTATTTTTCTCTGCTGAGTAGTACTCCATTGTGTATATGTACCATATTGTCTTGATCCATTCTTCAGTTGAAGGGCATCTAGGTTGTTTCCATGTTCTGGCTATTACAAACAAAGCTGATACAAACATAGCTGAGCAAATGCCCTTGTGGTATGATTGAGCATTCCTTGGGTATATGCCCAAGAGTGCTATAGCTGGGTCTTGGGGGAGATGGATTCCCAATTTTTTAAGGAAGCGCCATATTGATTTCTAAAGTGGCTGTACAAGCTTGCATTCCCACCAGCAGTAGAGGAGAGTTCCCCTTGCTCCACATCCTCTCCAGCATAAGATGTCTTCTGTGCTTTTGATCTTAGCCATTCTGACAGGTGTAAGGTGGTATCTCAGAGTTGTTTTCATTTGCATTTCCCGGATAATTAGGATGTTGAGCAATTCCTTAAATGTCTTTCAGCCATTTGAACTTCCTCTGTGGAGAATTCTCTGTTTAGTTCTATAGCCCATTTCTCAATTGGGCTGTTGGGCATTTTGATATCTAATTTCTTAAGTTCTTTATATATTCTGGATATCAGCCCTCTGTCAGATGTGGGGTTGGTGAAGACCTTTTCCCATTCTGTAGGCTGTTGCTTTGTCTTGTTGACCATGTCCTTTGCTCTACAAAAGCTTCTCAGTTTCAACAGGTCCCATTGATTGATTGTTTCTCTCAGTGTCTGTGCTATTGGTGTTATATTTAGAAAGTGATCTCTGGTACAAGTGCATTCAAGAGTACTTCCTACTTTCTCTACTATCAGGTTCAGGGTAGCTGGATTTATTTTGAGGTCTTTGATCCACTTGGATTTAAGTTTTGTGCACGGTGACAGATATGGATCTATTTGCAGCCTTCTACACATTGACATCCAGTTATGCCAGCACCATTTGTTGAAGATGCTTTCTTTTTTCCATTGTACATTTTTGGCCTCTTTGTCAAAAATTATATGTTCATAGGTGTGGGGGTTAATGTCAGGGTCTTCAATTCGATTCCATTGGTCCACATGTTGGTTTTTATGCTAGTACCAAGCTGTTTTTATTACAGTAGCCCTATAGTAGAGCTTGTGATTGTGATGCCTCCAGAGGTTGTTGTATTGTACAGGATTCTTTTGGCTATCCTGGCTTTTTTGTTTTTCCATATGAAGTTGAGTATTATTCTTTCCAGATCTGTGAAGAATTGTGTTGGTAATTTGATGGGAATTGCATTGAATCTGTAGATTGCTTTTGGTAAGATGGCCATTTTTACTATGTTAATCCTGCTTATCCATGAGCATGGGAGATCTTTCCATTTTCTGACATCTTCTTCAATTTCTTTTTTCAGGGACTTAAAGTTCTTGTCATATAGGTCCTTCACATGCTTAGTTAGCGTAACCCCAAGGTATTTTATACCATTTGTGGCTATTGTAAAGGGTGATGTATCTCTGATTTCCTTCTCAGCCTGTTTGTCTACTGTATATAGAAGGGCTACTGATTTTTTTGAGTTGATCTTGTATCCTGCAATGTTGCTGAAGGTTTTTATTAGCTGTATCAGTTCCTTGGTTGAATTTTTGGGATCACGCATGTATACTAACATGTCATCTGCAAATAGGGAGACCTTGACTTCTTCCTTTCAATTTGTATCCCCTTAATCTCTTTATGTTGTCTTATAGCTCTGGCTAGAACTTCAGGTACTATATTGAATAAGTATGGGGAGAGGGGACAGCCTTGTCTTGTTCCTGATTTTAGTGGTATTGCTTTGAGTTTCTCTCCATTTAATTTGATGTTGGCTCTTGGCTTGCTGTAGATTGCCTTTATTATGTTTAGGTATGTTCCCTGTATTCCTGATCGCTCCAAGACCTTTATCATGAAGGGGTGTTGGATTTTGTCAAAGGCCTTTTCTGCATCTAGTGAGATGATCATGTGGGTTTTTTCCTTGAGTTTATTTATATGGTGTGTTACATTAACAGACTTTCATATGTTGAACCACCCTTGCATCCCTGGGATGAAGCCTACTTGATCATGGTGGATAATTGTTTTGATGTGTTCTTGGAGTCTGTTTGCCAGAATTTTATTGAGTATTTTTGCATCAATGTTCATGAGGGAGATTGGTCTGTAGTTCTCTTTCTTTGTTGCATCTTTGTTTGGTTTGGGAATCAGGGTAATTGTAGCCTCATAGAAGGAGTTTGGTCATATGCCTTCTTCTATTGTGTGGAACAATTTAAACAGTATTAGTATTAAGTCTTCTTTGAAGTTCTGGTAGAATTCTGCAGTGAAACCATCTGGTCCTGGGCTTATTTTGGTCGGAAGACTTTTAATGACTGATTCTATTTCCTTAGGGGTTATTGGACTATTTAAATGGTTTATCTGGTCTTGATTTAACTTAGGTATGTGGTACCTATCCAGAAAATCATCCATTTCTTTTAGATTTTCCAGTTTTGTGGAGTAGAGGTTTTTGAAGTATGACCTGATGATTCTCTGGATTTCCTCATTGTCTGTTGTTATGTCCCCCTTTTCATTTCTGATTTTGTTAATTTGGATGCTCTCCCTCTGTCTTTTGGTTAGTTTGGATAAGGGCTTGTCTATCTTGTTGATCTTCTCAAAGAACCAACTCTTTGTTTCATTAATCCTTTGTATTGTTCTCTTTATTTCTATTTTATTGATTTCAGCTCTCAATTTGATAATTTCCTGGCATCTGTTCCTCCTGGGAGACTTTGCTTCTTCCTGTTCAAGGGCTTTCAGGTGTGCTGTCAAGTCACTAGCGTGAAATTTCTCCAGCTTATTTATGTGGGCATTCAGTGCTATGAATTTCCCTCTTAGCACTGCTTTCATAGTATCCCATAAGTTTGGGTATGCGGTGTATTCATTTTCATTGATCTCTAGGATGTCTTTAATTTCTTTCTTTATTTCTCCTTTAACCCATTGGTGATTCAGTTGAGCATTGTTCAGTTTCCATGAAATAGTACGATTTCTGTAGTTTTTTTTTTTTTTTTTTTTTTTTTTGTTGTTGTTGAAATCTAACTTTAAACCATGGTGGTCTGACAGAACACAGTGGGTTATTCCAATTTTTTGTATCTGTTGAGATTTTCTTTGTGGCCAAGTATGTGATTGATTTCAGAGAAGGTTCCATGGGGTGCTGAGAAGAAATTATATTCTTTTTTGTTTGGGTGGAATGTTCTGTAGATATCGATTACGTCCATTTGTATCATAACATCAGTTAAGTCCATTATGTCTCTGTTAAGTTTCAATTTGGCCAATCTGTCCAGAGGTGAAAGTGGGGTGTTGAAGTCTCCCACTATTAATGTGTAGGGTTTTGCATGTGATTTAGGCTTTAGTAATGTTTCTTTTACATACGTGGGTGCCCTTGTGTTTGGGGCATAAATGTTCAGAATTGAGACTTCTTCTTGGTGGATCTTTCCTGCGATGAGTATGTAATGTCCTTCATCATCTCTTTTGATTGATTTTAGTTTGAAGTCTATTTTGCTGGATATTAGGATGGCTACACCAGCTTGCTTCTTAAGACCATTTGATTGGAAAGTCTTTTCCCAGCCTTTTATTCTTAGGAGGTGTCTGTCTTTGAATTTGAGGTGTGTTTCTTGTATGCAGCAGAAAGATGGGTCCTGTTTTCATATCCATTCTGTTAGTCTGTGTCTTTTTATAGGTGAATTAAGTCCATTGATATTAAGGGATATTAATGACCAGTCATTGTTTATTCCTGTTATTATTTTTATTTTTTGGTGGTAGTGTGTGTGTACTTCTCTTCTGTGGGGTTTACTGTTGTGGTGTTATCTATCTGCCTTCCTTAGGTTGGAATTTTCCTTCTAGTGGTTTCTGTAGGGCTGGGTTTGTGGATAAGTATTGTTTAAATCTGGTTTTGTCTTGGAAGGTCTTATTCCCTCCATCTATGATGATTGAAAGTTTTGCTGGGTATATTAGTCTAGGCTGGCATCCATGGTCTCTTAGTGTCTGCATTATATCTGTCCAAGTCCTTCTGGCTTTCAAAGTCTCCATTGAGAAATCGGGTGTTATTCTGATGGGTTTGCCTTTATAAGTCACTTGGCCTTTTTCCTTTGCTGCCCTTAATATTCTTTCTTTATTCTGTACATTTAGTTGTTTAATTATAATGTGGTGAGGGGACTTTTTTTGGGGGGGTCTAGTCTGTTTGGTGTTCTATAGGCTTCTTCATAGGCATTTTCTTCTTTAAGTTGGGAAAATTTTCTTCTATGATCTTGTTAAATATATTTTCTGTGCCTTTGAGTTGGTATTCTTCTCCTTCCTCTGTCCCTATTATTCATAGGTTTGGTCTTTTCATGGTGTCCCAAATTTCTTGGACATTTTGGGTCATGACTTTGTTGGTTTTAGTGTTTTCTTTGACTGATGAATCTATTTCTTCTACCGTATCTTCAACACCAGAGATCCTCTCTTCCATCTCTTGCATTCTGTTGGTTATACTTGCCTCTGAAGTTCCTGTTTGTTTACTCAGATTTTCTATTTCCAACATTCCTTCTGCTAGTGTCTTCATTTTTTCTATTTCCCTCTTCAGGTCTTGGATTGTCTCCCTTGCTTTTTCATGATTTTCATTCAAGGTTTTATTGTTTTCTTCTGCTTTAATTGTCCTTTCCTCTAGTTTTTTTTATAGCGTTCTTCCCATTTTTTGTTTGTCTGTTCCTCCACTTTATTTTTGATTTCTTCTATATAAGGCTCTAGTCTCTTCATGATGTTACTTATAAGGTTGTTTTCTTCTTCTTCTTCTTCTTCCATTCTGTGATGTTCAGGTCTAGCTGTTGGAGAAGGGCTAGATTCTGGTGATGCTATATTGCTCTTTATTTTGTTGTATGTACTTCTGCCTTGACGTCTGCCCATCTCCTCTTATGTTAGTTCTTGGTCTTATCAGTGTACTTGGTCCAGAGATAGTTGACAGATTTAGGGAGCCTCTCTCTGGTCCAGATGGACGCTCTGGGCCAGATAGGAGTGCTGGTCCAGATGAGAGTGGTGGCTGGATAGGAGCTGGGGGGCTGGACTCTGAGTCTCGGGAAGTCCCAGGGGTCTCCTTATTTTGTACAGATGGGAGTTCTTCTGGTCTCTGGTCCATATGGGAGTTCCAGGGCAGGATGGGAGGTGGGGGCTGGTCTCTGAGTCTCAGGAAGTGGCTGGGGTCTCCGGCAAATGGGTATGGGGGCAGGGTGTGGATACTGCAGTGTCTGCCTGCAGTCTCGGAAAAGGGGAGCCTTCCTGCAGGGCCCACCAATTGGCAGGCAACTGGGGCCAAGTTGGTCAGGTCCTCCCGAGGTAGCCTGTGTCCAGAGGTGGGACCCAGGCGCAGTTGCCTCTCTGACTATAACCCAGGCACTCACCTCAGGTCCAGATGGGAGTTCGAGTAAAAATTTTTAACTAAAATTTAGATAGAAGAGATTTAAATGTTCATGATAAAGTCTAAAAATTTTTCATGTCTACAGATAAGAGACTTTGAAAAAAGGAAGTTTGTAATTGAGATATAGAGCAAGGCCAATAAAGTGGGTCGCCTCAAGCCCATTTAAATCTGAAAATTAGGAGGTTATTTGATGACCTTAGTGAGTAGAGTGTAAGTAGGGTTATAGGGCCAGAAATA
The DNA here is from genome assembly GCF_903995425.1 of Onychomys torridus. NCBI lineage: Eukaryota > Metazoa > Chordata > Mammalia > Rodentia > Cricetidae > Onychomys > Onychomys torridus. The sequence continues at coordinate 70,611,554 of NC_050449.1, read as the reverse complement.
GAACTGAAAACTGATGGGAAATGAGGTCAGGGAAGTCATTGTTTAGGAGGAACAGGTATAGGAAAACAGACATGAGATAGAAACCTTACTTGCCTGATCCTGTGAGCAAGTCATTTGAGGTCAGAATTACTTTCTTCATTTAAAAATGAATTGAAAATATTAATTTTTGACCTGGGGAGATGTTCAGCTGTTAAAGGCTAGGCTCAATTCAAACCATCAAGAGAGCATTAGCTTTCTTTAAGGGGATTATTAAGATGGTGCATGTACACACAGAGAGACAGAGATAGACAGACAGAAGAGACAGAGAGACAGAGAGAGATAGAGAAAGAGACAGAGATAGATAGACACACACAGGGACAGAGAGACAGAGATAGAGAGATAGACAGAGACAGAGAGACAGAATCAGACACAGAGGTAGATACGCACACAGAGATGGGGAGAGAGAGAGATATTGAAAGACAGAGATAGATAGACAGTCAGACAGACAGAGAACTTGGAACCATGGAACTGTGTCTGGCTATGGTAAGCTCTTGACACATGACCTTCTCTATTTAAGAAGGTTGGGATGGCAACATGCTTGGGGGCACATAATAAGAGACAAAAAGAGCAAGAGGCTTCATACGTTTGTTCAGATACAGCTTGGATAGGAGAACTGTGGAGAGAATGTGGACAATAAGATCAAAAGAACTCAGTAAAGTAAAACATTAAAGGTTATAATTCAAAATTCTATTCAATTTGGACATTACTGCATGTATTTGTTAGATCTAATAATGTATAATATGACAATACTTTGGCCAGTGATAGGTTCTCATGCAGTTGTGGTCCTAATCAAAATTATAGGGCACAGTGCTGTTGTGGAGGTCTATCTGTGCTCACTGTAATGTTTGTGCAATGATGAAATCAGGTGATGATGCATTTCTTAGAATGTTTCCCAATCATAAGTGTCAGTAAGTACTTGCCTTTCATAAATCTTAATATTCCCAGGCTTTGGTTTTTATAAGGAATGCCTTATTCACACTAGCATATTGTGTCACAGTAGCTTTTGTATGTCTTATACCATTAGAACAGTTTGTTGACAAAACTTTTTTCTCCCTTCTGGGCCCCAACATCTCACACAATACCTGAACTAGTGAGAATATTTAGAAAATACCACATGAATGATTAAACATATGATTCTGGGAAATATATCTGGAAAAGAAATTATTATACTAAAATTCTTGAAGAGTTTTCACAGCTGAGTGAGAGCTCAGGCATAGACAACAGCCCTGGGTCATCATTAGTGATGTTGCTATTCTTTAAATCATTGTCAGCTTACAGCCCAAGGAATTCAGGTATTGAAGATCTTGAAGTAAGTTGGGGCATTAAATTTCTTGTATTTTTCTAACTTCTGGAAGGACTGGCTTTGGACCCACCAGAAGATTTCTGCAATATGGTGTGTTTATATAAAATAGCTAGGAAGCAATATGAACATGATCACAGGTAGAAGACTCTGACTGCATGGTAAAACAGAAAACACAAAAGTAGTCCAACTGGGTACCAGTAGATGACAGGTGATCAAAGTCTTAACCAAGTAAGTTGGGCTCTCATGGTGAGGGATAAACATTTACATATGTGCATCCTTATAGTTGATAGACAAAAAATACAAGCATGTAGTTTCATTCATTTAAATCACTCTTCTCTAGTGATATTTCCCCTGCCACCTTACTGTTTTTCTTCCTGCTTGAGCTTCCTGTGGATTCTCTTTCTCTCCTTCCATGGCAAGTAAGAGTCAATAGAATGGAGAAGAAGTTTTCTGCGTTAGTGGGAGACCCCAGGATCTGTCAAATGCTCACCAAATCCCGACTACTCATGAGTAGCGGTTATTTCCTCCACATGGCATGGTTTGGACTAGTGGCCGTATACAAAGGAATTACTTATGAGAAAATCCGGTTGAGTTGGAAATTCCATCAGGAAAAGCTGTAGGCATTCTAGGGGATGGTTTCCCGACTTGCTGATATCAGAACATGATTTTGTCTGTGTCTAGGGAGGCAAAGACTACATCAGACATTAGTGTTGAGAGCCTAATGTAGAATAAGTAGAATAATCAGTGTGGTATGAGCTGAGACTCCACAGAGGAGCCCAAGCAAGCCATGGTGCAGTGACTTCCCAACCGATTGCTTCCTGTAGAAGATCTGCTATTATGCTACTGGCCCAGATTCAGTTCTGAGACAAGGGACTTAGTAAAAAACAGAAGATTGTTGGCATTTTCACCACCCACCACACTGACACTTAGTGTTAAAATGTGAAGAGATTGAATTTCTCTTCATAATTCTGTTAGGATGCGAGAGTTAGTAAAACTATAAAAAAAAAAGATGAATACTTACAGAGAATACCAGTGTGCCTGTGATTTAGAGTATACATGGAGAATTCAACTTCTAAAAAGTGATGGGTTAAGACTTGGAGGAGAATATTAACTTTGGAAAAGTTATAGTGTGGAAGTGGAGAGATGTCCAGCTGAGACAATTGACCTTGAAAGCAATCCACAGTGCCTTGTCATACCCAAATGTTTATTGAGAAAGGCACCACCCTGAACCGGTGTAGGATGTTTGTCCCATTTTCGCATTACTATTGTACAGGACATGGTTGCAAATAAAATGCAGTGATAATGTGATCTGACAGGGTGGTGCCAAGTTTTCTTTTATAGCAGCTTTGTGTAGACAGTGGCCAGGAATGTAATGGCAGTTAGTGTGAATAAGAATGAAGATATTCCAGAGCATTGATTAGAGACCAAGCTTGCTAGAATGTTAACAAGGCTCACAAAAATGGTAAGACTGAGAAAATTATTGTCAAAACCTAAAATGGAAAATATTGAGAAGTCAGGGAGATAAGACTGTAGTTGGAGAGCTTCTCTCCAGGTGCCACCAAGCCCCCGCGGCCCCACGACCCACATATAAAATAATCACTCAGACACTTATATTACTTATAAACTATATGGCCGTGGCAGGCTTCTTGTTATCTACTTCTTCTATCTTAAATAAACCCATTTTCATTAATCTATACTTTGCCACTTGGCTCGTAGCTTACCGGTTCCTTACATCTTTCTTGTCATGGCGGTGGCTGGCAGTGTCTCTCTGCCCCAGCCTTCCACCTCCCAGAATTCTCTTTTCTCTTGTCCCACCTACACTTCCTGCCTGGCCACTGGCCAAACAGCATTTTATTTATACAGAGCGATATCCACAGCATGAGACCAAATGGCAAGAGAAGGGCTGTGCAATGAAGGGAACATGTTTGGTTCACAGTAGCACTCACGAGGTCTTAGGAAATAGATGTTCATTGATTAGATTTTAAAAGTTCAATTTGGTGCTGAGTTAATATGGATTAAAGCTAGAGTTAGGAATATCAGCAATATTATTTCATTGGTTCAGACAAGAAAGGCTGAGAATCATAGTGTTATATGTATGCCTTAGAGAGAAAAGGACCAGCAATTAGGTATGAGGCCACCTTTCTATGATATAATGATTGTTGTGTTAGGACAATGGGGTGTTTTCTATAAGGCTGTCATGATTCTGGGGGAGGGCATGGTTGTGGAGGACCAGCATCTGGCCATGTCCACATCTCAGATAACAGCAGAAACTTCAGCTTTGATGTAGACACTCTCATATATCTTGGACACATTAGGAAAAGTGAACGTGTAAAGCCCCAGGTAACTCAAGGCAGCTCTCTAATAGCACCGTTGTTTAAAAAATGTGAGGCCTCAATGATACATGATATGGTGGTTAAGTTCCTCTACCTTATGATAATAGCAAATTGCAAGCATCTTCTCTCATTAGAGTTCTGATACTGCATCCAAAAGTTGAGGACAGACTTTTGAGAAGAGTGTCCTGAGGAAGAGTTTGGAGGAAGCATGTGGCCAAGGGCTCGAGGAAATAAGAGTACTGCAGATAAGCCCAGTCAGCACTAGAAGATCTTCAAACAATGGAGGAGAAAGAAGGAAATGGTTGAGAACACAGAGTCGTTATAAATGGGGAAAGATGAAAGGGAATGCACTATATACTTCGGTGAAAAAGTTTCCCATTGCCAAAGGGCTTGGAGGGGGAAAGGAAGGGCTCATTCCAAGTTACTGACTGAGAATTTGAAGAGCGACCCTCCTTCTTTCTCATGGCATTATTCATTTATGTCTTTGCCTTTTTTTTTTTTTGCAAAAGAATAAAAATAATATGCACCCAGGAATGTGAATTATTTTTTTTAAATTAATGATGAATCTCTCATGTCTGGAAAGTATATAAAATTTTGGTGCTTTATTTACATGTTTGTGTAAATTAGAATAATATTATAGTGCATTTGGAAATTACTAATGAATATATTATAAGTATAGTAATATTCCAACTAAAAATATAAGTAAAATTATATGTAGATCAACATAGTAAATATTATTAGATATCAGTGTTTTAGAGTTTCCTCAAAAATTAACTCTTAAAATGTGTGACAAAATTCTGAATTGTTATTAGGAAAATGTCCCATAGTTCAATAGGCTACTAGGGACTTAGAAGCCTTCACTTGGAGGAAGTTGCAGGGATGCCTTTCACTTTTAAAACACATAAAAAATTATGAACCTACATTCTTAATATGCTGGTAATTGGGTAAATAATTGAGATAAATTGATCGATTGTTGCATATGTTGAAGCTCTTAGAAAACAGCATTACTAGAAAGATAGTCAGATTCTCATGGCAGGTAGTAATTTACAAAAAATCTCTAGCAAATTCTAACAGCTTTTCTAAATAGGGTACAGCATGCAGAGACACCCTGGAGACTCAAAATGTCCCCATTCTTCTTGTGAGGAGAAATCAGTCATGGAAATGATTAGAGGAGATAGTTCATGGTTAAAAAAACACATACGCATGTGCACTAGCATACACACACACACACACACACACACACACACACACACACACACATCCTCTGGAAGAATAGGAACTCTTGAGAGAATAATTTTCCAACATTAGCACTCCAAATTAAATGTTGTCATCTTTTAGTAGCAGAAGCATCATGTTGTGTTGCCCAGTCAGTGATGTTTGTATGTAAATATCCTCCCCAACCATACGAGTCAGTTGCATAAACACCAGCTAAGCAGTGTTCCAAGATAAACTGCAAGAGGATGATTAAGCTTTCTCAGTTTGATTGAGTTTTGTTTGATTTTTCATTTTCACTGATGTTTTGGTAGTCTGGAGTCTGTCAATGATTTCAAATATTATTTATGTGGCAAAATTACTTGTTGATCTTCATATTTGTAAAGGAATATTTGGGGTGTATTTGCTCAGAGGCTAAGAAGTTTGGAATGAAATGTTTGAATTTGTTAGGTTTAAGTGATTTTAGGTCAAGATAACATGTCATGAAGTTCATCACAGTGGGTCTGTTAGAAATTTTATTCACATGGACCTGAATCAAAATATTTTTATCTACAACCCAAAATTTGCTGATTTTAGCCAGGTAGTGGTGGTGCACGCCTTTAATACCAGCACTCGGGAGGTAGAGGCAGGTGGATCTCTGTGAGTTCAAGGCCCACCTGGGCTACAAAATGAGTTCCAGAAAAGGCGCAAAGCTACACAGAGAAACCCTGTCTCAAAAAAAAAAAAAAAGAAAAGAAAAAGAAAAAATTTGTTAATTTAAGTTTATAGACGTTCTCCTGCTGTTTGCTCAGTGCAATATACTTATGTATATTAATATTAATTAATGTTTGTATGACTCCTATTTCTCAAGTTCACTAGCCATGGATACCTTTATTTTATAGTCTGATAAAATCAAATTAATAATTTTAAAGCCTCTGTTTAAAAACTTTAGCATGATTTCAGCATTTGCCTTAAATTGCAGATGACTTAAGTGGTGTAAGAATACATAAACAGGTTGTTCCACAGGCTAGCTCTACCTTCTTAAGCAAAATTATGATTTAAAATTTTCTTCTTTTTTTTTTTTTTTTTACTGTAGGATGGGCAGTTGCCTAGTTTCAAATAGATTTTAAAGTGCTCTGGCTTCTTTTCATAAGAAAGAAAGCCTATTGGTTCTAGAAGAACACAAATCATTGGCTAAGTGTTCGCTAAATTATCATTATATGTTCATTCTGGCATGCAACTATGGGAAAATAAGCCAAAGTGCCCTCTCTATTTTGGACTCTCAATTTATCATTGTATGTTGGTGTTGGGAGCTTCATCCTTTGAATTCTGGGCACCTTTTCAGATTCATCACATGTAGTCCAAGTCTTTAGAATCGTAAGCAATTGAAATACATTAACATTTAGGATTCTAGTCATCATCAAGCTATGGTGTATATTCTTTCAATGGCAGAAAAATCTATTTCATTTTCAAAAATGACATTTTAAATGTAATGGAGACAACTTCAGTCCTTTCAGATTATATAATTCCAAATTAGGACAACTATTTTAAATCAATTTGAATGTATTATTTTTTTTACAGTAGAATTATGAAAACAAATTTTATGTTGATGTTTGTTCCATGGATTAAGTGGCAATAGGATGTACTACTTCATGATTTATGTGTGATTTGAAATTCAAAGCCATGTCTCGTTAGTAAGCATGAACTCCTTCGTTACTAATGGAGGCTTAAAATGTCTCATTTCATGTAAACTAGTAGAAGGTCTGTTTGCACAAGCGCACTCTGCAAAGAGTATTTTGATAATTTCGTAAGTGATGCCCTATTTCAATCTATTTTTCTTTCCTCTAGCTAACTTCTCCCACTACCTCCGAGCAGCTTGCTCATAAACCACCTGCTTTCTCCTTTGTTTCTCCAACTAATCAGAAAACGCCACCGGTCCCAGCTAACGTCAGCGGAGCTGCTGTGCTAGAGGAGGTCCACACACGCAGGCTGGATGTCACAGGGGCCTCGGTGGAAGAAACAGCTACGTATTTTCACACTACTGCTCACGATTCCCCCCTTTCTGTGTGGAGGGGCGCTTCGTCATTATTATTTCCCCCTTCCACTCAACTGCCAGGTTCTAGTTCATGTGGCTCAAATGTTGCTGCTCACACACCTGGGCTGGCATCCGAAGCACAGAAGAAAACGTCAACTTCACATGTCCCTAATCCCAGGGAAGATCGGAAAACCTCTCCTTCACCTGCCTCTGGCACTTCTCTGAAGTCACCTTCAGCTTCCTATATACCAGTCCGCATTGTCATGCATTCACTGTCTCCAAGTCCCAAACCACTTACCTCCTCTTCCCATGGCTCCTTATCTACTGTCTGTAGCCGAATGTCATCCAGTGGAAATCTTTCAAAGTCAGGGCTGAAGTCCCCCGTACCCTCTCGGCTCTCTCTCCTCACTGCTATCCTCAAATCAAACCCTTCTCACCAAAGGCCTTTATCCCCTGCATCCTGCCCAACCTTCTCTCTCAATTCCCTGGCCTCATCCACTCTCACACTTGATCAAAAAGTAAAGCAAACTTCACCCACACCTAAGAAATCTCTCTCAAGTGGCTCCTTGACAGCTGGGTCTACAGAGCACGGAGAACACCAGGTTTCTGCAGAGACCCACCTACCTTGCCACCTCCCTTTCTTTCCCAAGTCTACCCCACTATCTCAGATATACCCCCTCTCTCCACTAGCCCCCAACAGTAGCAGCTATGCTTCTACGAAAGTAGAGAAAATACCACGAGGCACACTGAGGAACAGTCCAGCACTATCTCAACTACAGACTGACACGTTTGGTTTTGCTGATGTCCCTCCGGCCACACCGGACTCATCCCCTCTTTCTTCTTCAGAGGGCAGACAGGATGGTAACCTCAGGAGTTCAGAAAAGAACAGGAATACTTGCACACACCCTTCTCCCTTATTATCCTCTGCCTCTCCTGTTAATGAGAGCACTGCCCTTTCCTCTCTAGAGAAACGTTTCTACCCCTCCCCAGCTCTCTCAGACCTGATAGACAGATCCAAAAGAGCTTGCTCTCAACAGCACTCAGGCCCGGGGCTGAGCCCTTCGGTTCCCTCTGCTCCTTCTATCTCCCATGCTAGCTCTGCTTGTCATCCCAACCTCGGGCTTTCCATTCTCCCTCCTGAGAGTTCACTCACCCAGGTACTCCAGCCTAGTCCTTCAGAACTGCACTTAAGTTATGGCAGTGGTATATGTCCTTCAAGAACTGGACCGCCAGAAAGCATAATATCCAACCACAGCTCACTTGTTCCAACCCCATCACTTCCTTTCTCTCTAACAAGAACCAAGGAGCTGATCTCACCTTGTGCACTGTCCATGTCAACAGACCCTGAAAATAAGAAGCCCAAGGTATTTTTTGCATGTTGCATGTTTATTTTGAAATATTGAAGAATCTTCTTTTTAAGGAAAAATAAATAATTAATATATTCATCATACGACTATGAGTCAAGGGACACACACACACACACACACACACACACACACACACACACACACGACAAATATATATGTTTTTTTCTGGGCATGGGTTATAGCCTTGGTTCCAGTTAAAAACAGATAGCATTTTAGAATATGCTACATTTCTGATAAGTTAATAAGAAGAGTCCCATTCATCAAAATACTTTGTATTGACAGTATAGTTAGTAGACATGATTAATAGAATGCATATAGCATAGTTCTAGGATAATGATATAACCAACGCCAGTTTGGAAATTTTCTATTTCCCTTGCCTTTGTTTATTCATAATTATCACTTTCCTTTCCCTCCTGCAAGGCTAATTTTTCTTCATTTCTCTCCATCCTGAAAGCCAAATAAAATTGGATTTTACTCTTTACATTTAAGGCAAAAAGGAATAGAAATTTTCTTTCTATGCAAAAAAAAATTAGTTTACTACAGGCACTAGATATTTAACATTCTTCATTACGGAAAGAATGAACAAACCAAGTATGAAGAAACAGAAATAAGAGTAATTCTGGATTTTCAATGCTCTGAAGCAGTCTGTTGAGCAAGGGTGTGACATGGCACTTACTTAACATGAGAGAAGGCACGTTTGAGGAGGGACTTCATAATTCAGTCTTGCTGGAGCATGGAATTCTACTCTAGGCTCTGCTGGCTTCCTATATATTCTATTACCCTCAGGATTTGATAGTTGTTAAGTGAGTAAAACAAATCTATGAAAACTACTACTAGCTAGTAGTACATGGGACTTTTCAATCCCATATATTTTAATAATATAGTTTCTAGGTTTTTGAGTATCACAAAAAAATGAGTTCAATTCTGTTATTACCAGATAATGAATATAAGGTTAGAGAAATAGAGCAACTCACAAGATATTGTTATTGATATTGGAATGCCTTTCAGCTGAAAAAGTAGGCATTAGACACTGCATGCCTACCACTGTAGTAGCTCTTTAAGGAGTCTATGTGATAATTAAAAAAATAATAGGTAATTATTTATCTTAAAAAAAACTTGTTGACATTTGAATATAAATGCATGATTGTGAAAATTGTGTACCACATACTAAAAATTATCAATCTAATCACTTACTGAATTTTTTGACTTGGTATTTTTTAAAATTTGAGATAGGGTCTCACTACATAGACCATGCGGCCTTGAACTTGTGATTCCTGCTTCAGCCCCCCCTCCCACAGTGCGGACCACCCTTCTCCCACGCTCTGCCACCGAGAATCATTCTCCATTGCTTTCTTGATCTTCTGGTTTGCTTTTTAATTGCTGTGATAAAACACCATAACCAAAATTAATGTAAAGAAGAAAAGGTTTATTTCACATGATAGCTTAGAGTTCATCATGAGGGGAAATCAGGTAGGCACTGGGGCAGAGAACAAGTAGGGATGCTGCTTACTGACTTGATCCTCATGGTTGCTGAGTTTGATTTTTGTTTGTTTCTTTTTTTTTTCTTTTCTTTTTTTTGAGACAGGCTTTCTCTGTGTAATGTAACAGCCTTGGTTGTCCTGAAACTCACTCTATAGATCAGGCTAGCATTGAACTCACAGAGATCCACCTGTCTCTGCCTCCCAAGTACTGGAATTAAAGACATGTGCCACCATGCCCAGCTGCTCAGTTTGATTTTTTCTTTTCTTTCTTTTTTTTTTTGTTTTTTTGTTTTTGTTTTTTTTTGAGATAGGGTTTCTCTGTAGCTTTGGAGGCTGTCCTGGAACTCGCTTTGTAGATCAGGCTGGACTTGAACTCACAGAGATCCACCTGCCTCTGTCTCCCGAGTGCTGGGATTACAGGCGTGCGCCAACACCGCCTGGCTTCAGTTTAATTTTTATACAATGTAAGATCCCCTTTCTAGAGCTGGTGCCACTCACAGTAGTGAGCCCTCCCATATCAAACATTAATAAAATAAAATGCCCTACAGACTTGCCCATGGGCCAATGTGATGGAGGTATTTTCTCAGTTAAGAGTTCTTCCCAGATGACCTGAGCTTATGTTGAGTTGACAGAAATTAGTTGGCACACTTGCCATACACCTAAATTACTCATTATCCTTTGTGAGAAGTTTTCTCCACCATAGCAGCTTGTTCAAAGTGCTCCAGTGTGCTTTGCTCACATTTTATCCTATAGTGGATATAGACAGCATTTGATGAGGCCTGAAAAGCTTTTGATAAATTAAAGGCCCATATGTTAAGATCTACCTTTCTATGGTTTTCTTCCTGCTCTCAATTTTGAAGAATTCCAGTACTAGCTTTATTTAACTTTCCTGATTAGTAGTTTTTGAAATTGTAGTTAGATGTGCTCATTAAAATCAGTGATAATAACAAGAACTATTTACTTTTCAGTCAAAATAGCAACCTATGCCTTTGTTTACAAAAAAGTTTTAACATACAAATTCATAACTTCTGCCAAGAAGATGTTTCTGAGACATGCTCTTACTTTTCATCTTAGTTTCTATTGTCTTCTTACTGTTGCATTTCTATAGTTCAAAGTTAGAAAGTCAACTCACTTTTTATTACAAACTACCCTTCTTGGGGCTAATGTCTTCAGTATAGAAATTCATTTACCTTGACACCAGCGAGGATTCCAATTTTGGTTTTGCATCTGACTGTTTTGTTTAATTTGGTGAAATTACTTCACAGAAGGCAAGGACAGCTAGACAACAGCTTTGAGGTACCAAATAATTCATTCACTTTCACAAGTTGTGTCTTGCCTCACTCCTTCCAGGGTGGTGTCAACCCAAGAAAAGTGCTCTTTTTGAAGTTAAAAAACAACAACAACAACAAAAAAAACCCCAAAACCAAAAATCCCCCTTCAGATTTATTTAAGCATTATACACCAAACAGATAGGGGTCCTCAAACACAGGTAGTCAACAGACTAAAACAGAAATGCTTGAAGGACATCAGTTCAAAGTCTGGGCTGTACCTACTGCCCTTTGATATTAAAATAAAGTGGAATGGCTGGAGAATGCTGAGCTAAATTCAGATAGAAAACATATTTGAAGCTCCTTTGTTATTGTCATAATTGAATTGAATTAATATGGTATCATTGACATGCTAATTTCAGATATAGTTTTACAACAGTCTGTTTTATATTCATGGCCCTGGACAGAATGGGCATCTCCCTGAGTATTGCTGAGACTATTCTCTGATCAACTTCTATATTGTTTGAGAGACTTTTTCCCATTTGGGAAAGATGGTGGTACAACATTTACCCAAGATTGTGGTTGTGTTCCAAATATAATTGGTCATCATTTTTATAATAGTTTGATTTTTTCCCCTCCTAGTAAGCTGCTGTGGTATTTCACATAGAGTTGGAGAGATTATTATATCAAAAATCTCACATAATCTAGTACTCACTGAAAACGGCTTAAAATTTCTTCCAAATGAGTGCTTCCAATAGTCTGGCTTCAAGCTATTTGGACTCAGCTTTTTTACAGGATCAGTCGGGAGCTTTTACTGCTTCATGAGACTTTAGAGCCAGTGTCCTATTTATTAAACTCTCATTCCTTTAAGGCATAAAAACATTTCCAATTTTGTTATATTGAAAACTTGGTGCAGCAGGCAGGATGTGACTTTCACCATTTTTTTAGAACCAAATACAATTTTAGAAGTGAGTGATAGGAAGCATGAGCTAAAAAGGTAATCTGGGTGACCCATTCAGTATGTATGTACTGCCCATTTGTATGCTTTCCTAAGCTGTAAACATTGCAGTAAGTTAAAAACATGCAAAATTACTTCCTCAGAGAAAGTTTACATTCTGTGGTGGAAGAGAAACAATCCATTTCTCAAATTGAAAGTCAAGTGTCTCCTTTGAGGGTCAAGAATGGTATAGGGAAGAATATAGCCTAGTAAAGTTAGTACAGAAAGGGGCAGGGTCTTAGATATATGTCTGATGGGTGGATTTGTTTCCTTGAGAAGTTATCATGTAGGAGGTGTGTAATGAGGAAAATCCCTGAGGCTGAAGAGTACTTGATTGAAAAGTAGAAGGAACAGATTTAGGGCAGGTGTTGGGGTGTGTAGTGAGCAGGAGAATGCTGATGTTGTCAAAGAGAGAGAGAGGGGGATTAGAAACTAGATTCTACTCTGAGGTCTCTGATTTTTTACTTTGAGGAAGATAGGAGGCTGTTTTAGGTTTTCTTTTTACTGAAGTTTTCTTTCTTTCTTCTTTCTTTCTTTCTTTTTTCTTTCTTTCTTTTTTCTTTCTTTTCTTTCTTTCTTTCTTTCTTTCTTTCTTTCTTTTTTTCTTTCTTTCTTTCTTTCTTTCTTTCTTTCTTTCTTTCTTTCTTTCTTTCTTTCTTTCTTTCTTTCTTCTTTCTTCCTAATTTCATACAAGTTCAACAACTACATTGTTTTCATATCTCCTATTCTCACTACAGCTCTTCCTATGTTCTCCCTGACTCCTTGTCCAATTAATGACATCTTATTAAGTATCATATGCACGCTTGTATGTAGGTGGGTTTAGGGCTGAATACTTGGATTTAAATACCTATCAGAGGACTTATTCCTCAAGAAAACTGATTGTCCTTCTCTCAATAACCATTGATTGACTATAGTTCTTCATCTAGAAGTATATGCTTCTGAAATTTCCCCCATCCATGCTGTCATGATGAATAGTATTTAAACAACCATATAGCTGAGAATTCATGGGAATGACTTCCCTGACAAGTCAAGAAGAACGTGTCTAACAGCAGGCATCCTCATCATTTGGCTCTTACAATCTTACCTCTTCCTCTTCATCAATGTTTCCCGAGCTTTAAGATGTAGGGGTTGCATTGCAGGTGTAACAATTGCAGTTGAACACCCCATGGTCACTTATATTCTGCATTTTGACTTGTTGCAGATCTCTGCAATAGCTTCTGTCTGCTGCAAAAAGAGCCTTCTTTGATAAGTGGTGTGAGCTGCACTTACCTGTGAGAGTGAGGGTACATAGTTAGAGTATATTTAGAAATTATATTGGTTTAACAAAACAATAGTAGTAGGTTCTCCTCCAGGGTCTATGACCTAGGGTAGTGGTGAGGTTTACAGTTCCAGGCGTGGTTCCGCTCTCTTGAATGAAAGGCTTGTGTCTAGTTAGTTGCTGTTGGTTACTCCCCTGATGAAACTGCCGCTATTGCACCATTGAGAATATCGCTCTGGGCTGGTCAGCCACTGGTGAGATTTGTAGTCCATAAAGCTGGGTGGGACTTTCGATTGCTTTTCGCCATTGGCGGCTTCCATAGCACTTTTGGATGCTATGAGAGTGGGTTCTCAAAGAGGAAGCTTCCATTTACATCTCAGTTCTTTCAAGTGCTGTGTCTGAAGTGTGTAGTGTCTTCACACAGGGTTTAACTTTCAAGTTCTGGGAAGGTTTTGAATAGGTGACACACAGTTCTGACTGGCATATAAAGAGGAGACTATACAAGGGTAAGCAATGAAGTAAAAATCCCCTAGAAGGTGATTGTATCTGTCTTGTTAAGTCAATTCAAGCCATAGAAGTGAAGGTGAAGATGCTTGTATAGATTGTGTAAGTTGTATAACTTTCAGCAAACATTAGAACTGCTATATGAAATGTTAAGCTATTAGGTTTTTGTGACTTCCTATTTTTTTCCATTTTCTGTAACTAGTTTTTTTATTTCACTGTATTTTAGAGGACTAGCGACTCCTCATAATTCCATCTTTATTCCTGTCACTCCCATCTCAATACTGATTGGTATTGTGTCTCATTTCTTTGTGTTTTCTCCAGCTGGATCCTGGAGAAAATTGTTTGTAGTGATGCATCACATTCAGGTGTGAGGAGTTAATGCAAGCTTCTTTTCCACCTTAGGGGAGCATTTGCTTTTTAACTGGAGAGTTCAATTTTATTCAAAATGAGACTTTTTTATTTTTCTTTTGACGTGTGTGTGTGTGTGTGTGTGTGTGTGTGTGTGTGTGTGTGTGTGATGTAATATTGAGTGTATGTGTGTGATGTGATCATGGGTATATGTGTGTGCTTACCTGTTAGCTACATCTGAAAGTCAGATGTTGATATGTGGTGATATCTTTCTCAGTTGCCTCTGTACCATATATTTTGTGACTGGTTTCATGGGTTTCTCAATGAACTTGGAGTTCACCATTTTGACTAGATTGGCTGGCCAGTGAGTCCTCAGGATCTGCCTGTAACTTCCCTCCTCACCCCCAGTGCTGGGTTGCAGGGTGTGTAGCTGCACCTGACTTATTATATGGATGTTGGGAATCTGAACTTCATTCTTCCCATTTGGATAGCAAGCATTTTAACCAATGAGCCATCTCCCCAGCCCAGAAAAATATTCTAATGAAGTAAGTTTTATATATTTGGGATGTCCAAAACAAAAAGGATAAATCAGATACAAATAGAGTTCCTGTGAAGAAAGATGTACAGACAAATTTTGGTAATGACTACTTCTAGGTACTATGTTAGGTGTAGGTCTTTATAACTATTGGCAATTCCACCATGACTGTGACTTCTTGGCAGCAATGTAGATAGTCTAGGCATTTGTGCCCCTCCATTTGGCTATCAGATTTTTGAAAAAAGGCATTGTAAAAAATTAGAATTTTCCCAGTAATGACATTCTGAGAGAAAGAAAAGACCAAAAGCCCGATGTCAGCCAGAGGAATAATTTGTCTCTGGGAAACTTTCAGGAGAGACTAGAGCTCAAGCAATGGTGGGCAGGCTACATCTGGACCAAGACTACTTAGTTATGGATATACTCTTTGTCATTTGCTTAAGTCTCAACCTCATGTCAAGGCCCCAAAGATGGACTTCAGGACCACTGGGTATCTTTGTTCCCTTCCTAATACAACAACATTGACTAAATCGTTCTCTGTTTTCAGTATTACTTGTTTGTTTAATTGGCTTATTGAGGATGTGAAGCAAAGCCCACCTTGCCAGGTCTACCGTGGTCCAGAATCCATGCTCAACAGCCCCAGGAACACCATTCCTGCCCAGTCAGTCATCAGAATCATTATAGATTGTATTGCTCAGCACTCCAGAAATAAGAGGGTGGGTGTCTGGGTAATCTTCTATGAGTTGGCTCTGAGATAGGGTTGATCATTCATCTCAGACCTTACATCACCAATGTAATGACTGTAGCAATTTTGATGTGGTTCTGGAAAAATCAAGAAGTGTGAGTTTCATTCAGTCTCTCTTCAAGCTCAAAGATCTAAAGAAGCTGGTCATTCTTGCAGTGAGAATTTACACTAAGGATCCCCTGATGTTGCTATTTGGAGGTTCTTCTACTTCTAAAGGTGATTCCATAAATCTCAAGATGTTTAACCTAGTTTATCTTGAGATCTTCTGGGATTTTATGACTAGAGTCTGTAGTATACTTGTAGGCACTGGCCATGGACAGTGCAGTACTGGTTGGAGAATGGTTGTTGTAGGAATAAGATGTGTTCTTGTTACCATTAACTTCACAAACAGAATTAGTAAGATTAGATCTGCAAACAAGTATAAAATCGGTTTTCTTTTCTAAACCTAATATTGCTTTATACTGGGTGGTATATATTTAAGAAGTATTTCTTGAAGCTTAACTGAAAATACAAATTACCAATTGCACATCTATGGTGGATATCATTACTCTGTTTGCAAGATTCAGAAAGCTGCTTAGAGCTGGTTTTTCAGTTTTATTTTCCATGTGAGGTTTTTCAGTTCCATTTTCTGTGTGAAGCTGAAGGTGATTAGTTTCCTTAGTGTTTGTTATAATTGTGTAGGTATGCTTTGTGCTTTGTGTGTGTGAGTGTGTAAATTATGTGTGTTTGTTGGGGTGAAAGTGGGTAGAGGCTAGAGTACAGCTTTGTGGAGTTAATTCTCCCCTTCCACCTTTATGTGGGTTCTGGGGATCAAACTCAGATCCTGGTCAGTATGCAGTCACTTTATCTGCTAAACCATGTCTCTGGCCCTACTGATGGGATTCTTGTAATATAATTAAAGTTATCTCAAATGATCTTCTCTAGAAAAGTTCAGATTTATACCAAAGAAGGAAACCAAGGAGTGTTGCATAGCACCTGGAAGCCTTGGAATGCTAGGAAGATATATGTTCCAATTAGAACAAAGAACTCCATGTTGAAATCTGACACTATCTAGGAAATTCAGAAGAAAGATGCTGAATTCAAAAAGCATCTTTTATGGCAATAAGCATTGTATTAGGTAGGGTTTCTATTGTGAAGTGACACTATGACCATGGCAACTCTTATAAATGAAAACATTTAATTGGGGTAGCTTGCTTGTAGTTCAGAGATTTAGTTTATTTTTGTCATGTTGGGAAACAAGGCAGCATGCAGGCAGACATGGTGCTGGAGAAGAAGCTGAGAGTTCTTATATCTTGGCCCAATGGCAACAGGAAGTAGTCTCACTGGGCATGGCTTGAGCATATATGGCACCTCAAAGCCCACCTCCACAGTGACACACTTCCTCCAATAAGACCACACCTACTCCAACAAGGCCATACCTCCTAATAATGACACTTTCTTTGGGGGCCATTTTCTTTCAAACCACTACAAGTATGATTTTTCAGACACATGCCTTAGAGGAGGACTGTATGCCACGGAGTAGCTGCTCAATCAGTAATTGTTGAATGAATTCATTAGTTGAATTCTATATCCAGTATGACTGGCAGAATGTTCTAGCATCTACTACACTGAGAAAACCCAGTAGTAAGAGCTTTCCATCTTTGATGTATGTCTTAGGTAATGATAAAGATATCATACCTAACACAAATGGCTCATGAAATAATACAAAATTCTTATCTTCATAGTTTAAAATAAGAGCACAATTCTCTAAGATAAAATTGGATAGGAATAATACTCAAGTCTAGGATACATCATTTGACTACAGATTTTCCTGATGAATCTTCAGTGGCAGGGTTCTGTAAATTTATGTAAATATTCATAAAGAAATTACATTTTACTCTAAATCCTCACTCGGGCACATTGTTGTCTAGAGGTGACAGCATTGCAAGATCAATGTAGATGCTAGGACTGTAAGTGACCTCAGGTATTCAGGAATTGTCTCTCATGAAGATGAGAGCACAGGATGCAGGAGAGCTGGGAGGTTTGTAGGAGAGCTGGGAGGCTTACAGAAGATTGAAAAGCTGCTGCTTCTTATAGCAGAAGCATTTGGAGAGGAGAAAGTAGCAGCTAAATAAGCAGCCTATTCCCTGATGAGAGAATTGTTCAGATCCAGAGGTCTTTCTCTGTGTGTTGTTGAGTTTGTTTATGTTTGTATGAGAGTATGGATATATGCATTAATAAACATGAATTTGTATGTGCATTTAAATAAGTGCATTTATTTGCTTATGAGTATGTGTAAGTGAGAGCTGTGATAGACAGGCTACAGTGGCTTCCTGACATCCTGGCCTTGCATTGCTAATCTTACTATATCTAATATAATAAGCAGGAAGATAAGAAAGAAAGCAATGGAACAAGAAGAGAGCCTGTTTTGGGCTTTCAGCTGTGCGCTGCTGTTCTTTCTCTTCGTCATCAGAGAACTCATTCTCCCCAGGCCCTTCTTAGGAAAATGGATATGCTGGATTCAGCCTCATCACACAAGCTTATCCAAGTTTATTTTAATTACATCCATAAAAATTTTCATCCAGTACATTCTGACCACACTTTTCCCCTCTTGCAACTCCTCCCAGAGCTTCTCCACCTCCCTACCCACTCAACTTGACACTTTTTCTCTCTTTCTTTAAAAAAACAAATAGATAAACAAACAAACAAACAAAAACCTCATCAACAAATCAAATCAAACAAAAAACCCCACAAGAAACAAAACCCACAAAATTGGAAACAACACTATACAAGCAAAAGACAGATAAGACAAAAAATGCCTAAACAAAGAAATTTGAGACGAAATGTCTATAAAAATACCATTGAGCTTGTTTGTGTTGGTCATCTACTGATGGGCATGAGTCCTACTCTAAAGTTTGTTTAATAAACCCAGTGAGATTCCACTGGGTAAAAGACTCTTTGTAAGTAGGTCTCAATTGCAGATAGCTTATTGGTTATTGTTGGGAGCCTGTGTTGACTTCCCTCTCTCAGCCCTGTAATCCTGTCTAGTTTGAACTTGTAAAGGCCCTGCACATTCTTCCACAAGGTCTTTGAGCTCATATGTGTAGTGGTTCTGTTGTGCCTGAAGTATGCTGTTTCCCTGGAGTCGCCCACTTATCTAGCTCTTAGAATCTTTCCACTTTCTCTTCCATATGGTTTCCTGAGCCTTGAGAGGAGGGGTTTGATGAAGACATCCTACTTAGGACTGTGTATTCCAAAATCTCTCATTCTCTGCATGTTGTCCAGTTCTGGTCTCCCTGTTGGTGCCCATCTATTGCAGTAGGCAGCAGCTCTGGTGATGGCTGAGTGAACCACTAAGCAGAATGTCACTAGGAGTCATTTTATTGCTATGTTTCTTTAGCAGAGCAGTAGTATTGGTTTTCCTCTAGGACCATGGCCAACCAGTCCAAAGTTTGTGGCCACCTGAGAAGTGGCAGGCATGGGCTCCATTTCCTGGAAATGGCCTTAAATCCAATCAAACGGTGATTAGTTACTTCCACAATGTCTGTGCCACTATTATAGCAGTATATATTGCAGGCAGGTCACTATTATAGTTCACAGTATTTATAGCTGGGTTGATGGTTACTTTTCTCCCTTGGTAGTGTGCAGAATATTTTCTAGTCCAGTATGGGTGAAGCCTATCGTTAGGCAACAGATCAAATTTTCTGCATTCAAGAGATATGTAAGTGTTGTCATCAGCCACAGGATGTCATAAACCATCAGTTTGAGGACAGCAACCAACAACCATGGCATTAGCCTGAGATGTTTGGGGCTTCCTGTAGGGTCCCTTTGGCCAATGACTCAACCAGATGTAACCCATTCTTGGCACTGGAGGTTTAACTTTATGGTAAAGACATCTAGTTGGGGCATGTCTCCCCATCATTTGCTTACTCCACATGGACTTCTTTCTCATATAGATATATGAGGAAACCTCTCCAATAGTAGGTTTACATATGGTCCCTCAAATGGCCTTTAGTGCTAATTGCCCTTTCCATATTCCCTCACTTATCCCTTTCTTCCATTCCCCTTCCCATTTAATCCTAGTCTTTCACCTCTCTGCAATTATACATTCTATTTCCCCTTAGATTTTTTTTGACAACCCCAGTTTTGATTGGTTGACACTTTGGTTTGCTTTTCAAGGAACTAAGGACTGTAAGCCATTGGGGAAGCTGCCTCAGGCAGGGAATTTGGTATAATAGGAGTCTTGAAGTTAGCTAATCAACTCAAGATCCAGAATAATAGCAAACCAGGGCTCTTAATAATGGATTTTATCTTATCCCAATTTCTACATCTTCATTAATCTTCAACTCTTCCAAACAACTCACAAAGCTCTGTTTGACTTAAAACTCAGGATATTTTTAATTTCCTTTGTTAACAACTCTCCCATAGAAAGCAGAAGTACTGATAGTATGAAAAATGAGATTAGGACCATGAGATTGGACCCCATTTCAACTCTGGTGTTAAATTCTGATATTACTTAGTTATTGGCCAAATTACTGTGTTAAAACTGCTGTTATCCAGGAGTAGAGGCCTATCCAAATTCTACCACTTGGGAGGGGGAAGCAGGATGATCATGAATTTCAGGCCAGCTTGGGCTATTTGGAGATCAAGCCTATCTTAGGCTATGTAGAGAGACCTTGCCTAAAAAAGTCCAACCTAAACCAACTTGAAACTGCTGCTAAATTTTGTGTAGTATAATCTTTGTTTTTATGAATGATACAAATACGTATGAAGGGCTCAATTAAATTTATTGGCATATTTACCAATAATGGCTATATATTTGCTTGAGAATCCAACAGAACTCCTAAATCATTTATAGAATTATACTTCTCTGATATAAGACAGTTACTGAGAAATTTATATATAAATTTGTAGGAATGGATATTTTATTATAAAACTGAGTAATAATAATTGTTCAGGATCTGAAGGCTAACATGTTATTGCATATTTCTTGACTTATAAATATAAAAAAATATTAACATGGTGGACTAATTTCTTTTCAAAAACAAGTTGTGGAAAATAACCCCTTTCTTCACCTGATAATGTGTCATTTAACTTGATAGAGCTGCCTACAATTATGTCATATTCTTCTCCCTTTTCATCTCCACTCTTACTTTCTGGTTACCTATTCTAGCAATACAAGACCAAGTCAAGCTACAAGGCTTTTGCAGCAATCCCTACAAACACATTACTCTTGGAACAGAAGGTCAGTGTTGGCTTTTAAGCAAAGTGGTTTTTATGTTTCTAGTGTCAGTTTTGTTTTGTGTATAAAATTTCTAACGGAAAAATGTATGTTTTCTAGTTTTACTAAAATCAAAACTGATCCTAGTTTAAGATACTGTGACAAAAGCATCTTGGCTAGCATAATGGCTGATGTCCTTTTCACCACTAGGGTTTGAATATGATCTCAGAGATGTTTTGCCCACTGTCAAGAAGACGTGGAGGTTTGATTCAGATTTCACTAGATTCTCCCTTCTTTGGAAATTTAAAATCTGTTATGTTTAAAGTTTCTTCCTCTGTTTGCATAAATCAAAGTCAAGGTAAAATGAGATTATGTGCACAACTGGCTACCTTAGTCATTGATCAGGTCAAGATTTGATTAATGTCAGCCTCTATTATCATGTTATATGCATACCCAGATATAATACTGAGTGTCTGCTGTAGTAATGCAGACTCTACCATCAGCTCAAACTTCTCATCCATTCTCATCAATCACAGCTCCTGCCCCTACACTGCCTTCTGAGTAGCAGGGAGATTGGAAATCACTCCTAATGACTAAAAAAAAAAATCTTCCATATGGATCTAGGTAGTAGTTTTGCTTTGTTTTTAAGCATCACCAAGTATAAAATGGTAGGATGTTATATATTTTAATAAGCTAATCACATATATGCAAGTGAAATCACATGGAGTATTCACATCAGAATCAAAGTGAAATTGTTTACCAAGTGTGGGAAATTATAGATGTCATATGTTATTTTATGGTGATTTATTTAGGATATTTAGTAGTTACTGCATTAAGCCTATTTTTTACATGGTTAATGATAGCGTTTCAAATACTGTTGCTATCATTTGTCAAATGGTAATTGTTTGTCAGCCACGTGGTATGCAGTTTTATGAATTCTTATTCTCTTATGATCCAGAAAATGAAGCCTTTGTATGATGTCTAAAAAGTAGAAATTATATGGGAAATGTTTAGCAGTATAAGGTCAGCATTAAGTGGGTAACATTTCTCTAGCTCATGTCTCTGTTACTAACTCCAAACCATCTATATGTGGTCTAAAATCTGTGTTCTGTATTTACACATGCATTAATCTGCATGGTTGTCTGCTGGAGAAACATCTGAGAGTTAGTCTCGAGTTCCTTTCCTAACTTTTTACCTTTTGTAGATTAACAAAAGTTATAATAAGATTAAAGCATTGTAAGTGCATAGGAAGCAACTCTTCCTCAGTAGCCTTTTTTCTCACTGTCTAGGACCATCATGGTGAGTCATGGGGGCAGTGTTTAGGGACAAAGACCCTCTGTCATTTTCAGGTGGCCATTTATGAAATATGATCACAAGCATCTGCCTTCAGAGATCTGGGAGACATTTTTCCTAGCATGCGGCAAAGAGGAATGCACCTGCTGTGTTCTCTAACTGAGACACACTCCCCTGGAGAGTGTGGGCTGTATGTTAACTTTGTATGTAGAAACCTGATAGTTAATATTTCCTGGGACTCTGTGAGATATGGCCCCACATCACACTTCTTTTAGAACCTCTGACTTTACTGCTTTCTTTTCTACTACTGAACTATTTTATAGAGGTTATAATCTGCTGGACATTAAAGCTGAAAATTCATTAGTTGAACCTCCAGTTTTATCACAAACCTGTTTCACAAAGGTCTGTGGGGATATTGAGGCATATTCAATCCATGCAGTTCATATGAGACAGATCTTATAGATTTTAATTTACATATAAAATTATGTAGGAAATTTATCTTTGTACAATAGGATGCAAATGTTATGTATGATACATGATTTAAAATAATACTTCTCTAAGGAGGAGTAGATGATTGTAATGTACTCATTTGGCCAAGGTGAATTGTTCAACACCATAGATATTGGGGATACTCAAAAGCCATGAGTTAAGTGAGAATGATTTTTCATTTTCAGATCATTTACAATTCTACATTTTAAAAAATTTGACACCAGTAACCTCTAGGATTTATTTATACAATATCACCAGTCTTCCTCCCTTTAGTCAGAGGAGTCTCCCATGGACAACAACAAAACATCCAGAGTATACTCTTTATAGCACTCACTGGTCCCATCCTGATTTCATCTGCAAGGGACTTGATAGCATTGAGATAAAAAGAAGTTTGTCAAAGAAGGAAAAGAATAAACTAACAATGTTGTCACTTTCAGAGATGGAGCCAACCAAGTCATATGCAAGCAGCAAATGACTGCATCATTTGAGCAGGATAAAATGGAGCAGGGAAATTATAATTTTACATATTTTTAATTAATTTTTCTGATTGAATGTTTTTTAATCAGACAATTGCTTTTAAATAATTTAAAAATAATACTTATTTCCCTCTTTCCTGCCTTCCTTCCTTTTCTATTTTTGCTTTCCCTTCTCTCCTTTGTGACTTTCTGTTCAGTGGACTTCACCCAGGGCCTCATGCATGTTAGACAAACAGTCTACCATTTAGCGATATCCTCAGCACAACAAAAATTTTATGTAAAGTCATGTTCATTTCCACCAACATTTAAAATGATATTGTATTGCCTTTTTCAGTGTTGTAGTTTTTAAGAAATCTGATAATTTAGTTATTTGAACTCAACTATACAGCATAACTCATCATGTCATTGAAGTCAAGGGATTGACTTCTGAACTGAGTGAGAAAATAAAGAACATAATGTTTAGAAATGCATTTCTTCTGGTTGGGATGAGGTTCAGAGGCTGCTTTCCCCTCTGTGCTAGAACATTGACTGCCTTGAGTGTGTGCAGGTCTTGTGCATGAAACCACTGCTGTGAGTTCACGAGTGCAACAGTTTTGTCATGTCCAGAAGACTGTGTTTGCTATGGTACTTCCTGACCTCTGGCTCTTCCAATATTTCCACTGCCTCCTCTGCAATGATCCCTGATCCTCAGGAAGAGTGTGATATTATAGTTGTCCCATTTGGCCTAAGCACACTACAGAAATTTATTCTTTTTGATCAGTTTTAAGCTTTTGTGTAAACTTCTGTTCACTGCACAACAAAACTTCCATAATGAGGTCTGAGAGTGCACTAATCTGTGGCCATAGAGACACATATGTAGAGGACAATTTGGCACTATGTATATTTAACAAAATAATAGTAGTAAGTTTTTTCCTCAGGGTCATGATCTCCCAAACCATGAGTTCTTAGTTAAGTGTATAACATCATGCATCTGTTTCCTCCCATGGAGTAGACCTTAAATCCAATCAGAAAGTCTTTGGCTACCCTCATAACAGTCATGTCATTATTGCTCCCTTGGGGATATGTTACCATTCCAGTACTTACATTATTATAGCTCACAGAGGTCATAGCTAGGTTAGACTGTTGATGATCTGCTTCTCTAGCAGCCTGTACAGCACCATCTAGTATTTTGAAAGCTATCTAGTAGGGAGGAAACTTCCTTTTTAGTATCAATTTTATTTCTTTATGTCCTGTGACTGAAGTGGGTAGTATCTTCAGCAATAGGGTCAAGTTCTGGAGGGTGGCCAAGATCAGTTGAAATAGCCTGCACTGTTTTGGTGGTCCCTGGCACCCCTCTAACAACTCAAGGGAAGATATCCCACACCTGGCACCTTTTTATTTGGCAATTTATTACATCTGGGATGAACAATATTCTCTGTACAGGATAATTTCAATGAAAGTATTATATATATGAATATATACATATATGAATATATACATATATACAAATACACACATATATATGTATCATGTATATATGTGTGTTTATGTAAACATATATAATATATATATTATATATATGAAACTTACAGAATGGAATATTTTAATCATGGAAGTTTGTTTCTTTTCTGTCACATAGAACACAACTGGAAGGCTGATCTGGGAGAATCATTACAACATTTATTTGGGAGCTACACTGTGGGTTGCCTTGATAATAGAACTCACATATATAACTCAAGTCTTACATGCTTCAGCAGTTAAGCCTCTCTCAAGATAATTTTGTGCAAAGTAGATTTTTATGCCAAGCATATTGTATAATTAGCAAATAGAATTATTTTTGGAAAATAATGTTATTTTTAAAAACAGGATTTTTCAGCAAATTAGAACTCAGCCATCTTTTGTAATGAGTTGTTAAGCTATCAATAAATTATGGGATTAGTTAAGCTCTATTACCTTGGGATGAAACCCATTGTGTTTTCATTTTTGAAAGGATACATCTTGTTGGCAGGCAACATAAGTTTTCTTAACTTGTCTGCATCAAAACTTAAATTTATACCCGATTCCATTTCTAGCATTTTCCCTTAAGAACTGAAGAAAGAAGCACATTTAGCACACTCTTTCACCATGGTTTAATGGGAAGAGAAAAATGTGAGGCGTCATATTTTAATAAAGCAACTCCAGCATCTTTGCTTTAAGCACCTACCAATAATCATTTTCTCCCAGAGAGACATGAGCATGGGATACCAAGTTCTAGACCACCCTTTATAGACTTGGTTAAGAATGAGGTCCCTAGACAAGTGACTTTATCATAGACATTAACTTTAGTCACAATGTGTGCTGTTGTCTATTTCAGAAAGTGTTTGAGATATTTCTAAATTTTTTTTATCACTCAGGTCTGACAACAATAAGGACAATTTAAAAGTCAAATTGTTGTAACATACTGATATCTCAAGTTAATAAATAATAATTTTTACTATTAAATTGCTTCAAGGGAATAAAAAGGAAGGTATATCCATATGAAGGAAATTTATATGCAGTTTATTGTGTTATAAAAGAATAATATTTTTCTACAGAAAGATACTTCTGTTTTCTTGAAAGAAACTTATGTTGTTTTATCCCTGACCTTCTAAGCATCCATAAGGATAACATCTTTATCTAGTGTTAGATATAATTTTTCCAATAAATACCATTACTACCTCCCATTTTGAACATACATTTAATTTATAAAAATTTGTCTTTGCCAGATCCCAGAGAAGTTCCATTTTATATAAATGAAGTAAAGCTATAGAAATAATTGTTTAAATGTAAAATTAAAAGATTTTACCATAGCAGAAGATAGCAATTCTGAAGATCACAATGAAAACTTGGTATAAAAATACAAATGCAGATGTTTGGTTTATCCCATTGCCAAATTAATTTACCTTACCTTTTCTGTTTATTATTTTAGAGTATGGGTTGCTAACTACAACCTGATTAGATATAATTCTTTAGTGAATATTTTTAAGAGTTCTGTAGTTCAAAAGATAGTCTGGTTGTTAATTTAGGACATGAACTATACGGCGGAGACATGACTTGATTTCCTGTTTTTTTTTTTTTTTAATCAATGAAGAGATGTCTAGGATTCAAATTTGTACTAACTGGTTCTACTCAAGTGGGTGGTTGTCAGCCATGTACACATTTCCTTTAGAGAACTTGTGGATCCCACTTATTTATCTGTTGGTTTCATTCTTTAAAAAATATGTTATAACTACATCATGTCCCCCTTCTTTTTCTTCCCTCTATTTTCTCTCATGTGTTTCCCCCTTTTCATCCAAATACATGCTATCTTTCTAAAATATTGTCATTGCGCGTGCGTGCGCGCGCGCGCACACACACACACACACACACACACACACACACACACACACACACACCCTGTTCAGCTCATACAATATTACCTTTATGTATGTTTCTAGGAATTACCATTTGATGTTGCCTTTAGTTTTTGTCTAAGGTTGAGGACTCATGAACTTTCCCTCTTCTGTGTTTACATGCCTAGTGGTATTATCCTTTTTCAGAACTTGTTTAAGCAGTCATGTTGGTGAAATGTCATAGGTGCAGCTTCTCTGACATTTATAGAAAACACAGTCTCACAGAAAACTCTGGCTCTTAAGAATTCTTCTGCCCTCTCTTTTGCAAAGATCCTTCAGCCTTAGGTGCAGGAATTCTGTTATAGACATGTCAGTTGGGACTGGTTTCCACAACTCTGGGTCTCGAGTAATTGTGGTTTTCTGCAATACTGTGTCTGTTGCAAAGGGAATTGTTCTTGATGAGGGGTAAGAACTACACTTACCTTTGTGTATAAGGGTAAATATTTAGAATGTATAGGGATTATGCTGGTTTATTAAAGTGGCAGTCAATCATAGGTTCTCCTCTGAGATCCATGAGTTTACTAGCCATGGACAGTTGGCGAGATTTCTAGTGCCAGGCATTATTTTCCTCCTATTTAGTTGGCCTTAAGTCAAATTAGAGAGCTGTTTGTTACTACCAAGGTATGCATGCCACTGCTATAACCTTAAGGTTATCATGCCATACTGGACATTGTTGTGGTTATTGGTGCCACAATTGGGTAGGACTGTTGGTTGCTTCCCTTCTTGGGATGCTTGCATGGAGCCTTCTGGTATGAAGAAAGCTAGTCCTCAGGAAGGAGGCTTTCAGGTCAGGTCCAGCTAAGGTCCTCTGTTCCCTGTGTCCAAAGTGCATGGCATATTAGGTAGTAGAGACTTACCTTGCATCTATGGGGGACAAACAAAGGCAATAACAATGGCCTACACTGTTGTGGGAGTCTCTTGGACAACACTGACCAAAACTCAAAAGAGGAATTCTTATGTCTGGTGTTGGGCTTTTTGTTAGATAGTCTATGGCTGTTAGGGAAGCATTGTTTTCCCAGATGGGACAATTTCATTTAAACTATATGCATATTTATATACTAACTTATGTGTATTATCAATATTTTTAGCTAGACAGTTAGTAGTATGATTCCTTATGATTTTTTAGATGTCCCTACTGTTATTTTATCTTCTTCCTTCTTTCTTTATCTTTTCCCAATTATTAATTAGAGCCACTTCGTATTTCCTCTTTCCCCCTTTAGCTCACTTATACCCAGCCAGTATCCTCTCTGTTGCTTTTCCCCTTTCACACCCATGAAACCATTTGTTGTTATTTTCCTGCTTTCTGCACTTACTCCAGATTATATGCTCGCATCTGAAGATGTGGAGCTAGGAACCCAGGTGATAGAGAGCAAACGGCACTTGTCATTCTGGGCTTAGGGTTGTCTCACTTACTATGATCCTTTCTAGTTCTATTTATTTACCTGAAAATTTCATGATTTTGTCTTTCTTTACAGCCTAATAATAGTCTGTTGTGTGAATGTACCATATTTTCATTATCTACTCATCAGTTGAAAGACATTTAGGCTGTTTCCCTTCCTAGTTATTGTGAATAGAGCAATAATGAACATCGATGAGCAAGTATCTAGGGAGTAGGATATTGAGTCCTTTGGGCATGGGTCAATGAGTGCTATAGTTTGGTAATATGGTAGATTCATTTTTAAATTTTTAAGGATTCTTCCACTGGTTTTCAGAGTGGCAGGGCCAGTTTGTATTCCCCTCAACAGGGAATGAGGGTAATCTTTCCTGTATATCCCCTTCAGCATCTGATATTGGTTGTTTTGTTTATCTTTGTTGTAGGGTAAGACAGAATCTCAAAGTTGTTTTGATGTGGATTTCCCTAGTTTCTAGGGTTGCTAACGTATTTGACATACATTTTAGCCATTTTTTCCTTTGTTTTCTTGCATTCTTTTAATATTCTGTTTATTAATCATCTATTAGATGTAAAGCTGGCAGAGATTCTCTCCCATTCTATGGACTTTCTTCTTCTTCTTCTTCTTCTTCTTCTTCTTCTTCTTCTTCTTCTTCTTCTTCTTCTTCTTCTTCTTCTTCTTCTTCTTCTTCTTCTTCTTTTCTTCTTCTTCTTCTTCTTCTTCTTCTTCTTCTTCTTCTTCTTCTTCTTCTTCTTCTTCTTCTTCTGCTGCTGCTGCTGCTGCTGCTTCTTCTTCTTCTTCTTCTTCTTCTTCTTCTTCTTCTTCTTCTTCTTCTTCTTCACTTGACTGATTGCTTCTTTAGTTCTTCAGAATCTTTTAAGTTTTTGAAGTACCATTTGCTATTTGTTGGCCTTAACGCTTGGACAGATGGGGTCCTATTAGGAAAGTCCTTCTGTACAGCTATATTAGATAGGGTATAGCCTATATTTTATCCTGTAAGTTTCAGTGTTTCAGGTTTAATGTTAAAGTTTTTGATCCATTTGGAGTTAGATTTTGTGCAAGGTGATCGATAAGGGTCTAGTTTAATTTTTATACATGTAGGCACCCAATTTTCTCTGCACTATTTGTTGAAGATAGTTTCTTTTCTCCTGTGTATGTTTTTTTTGCATCTTTGTTAAATGCTAAATGGCTGAAGTTATATGTATTTACATTTGAGTCTTTAATTTTGCTCTATTGTCTGTATCTATATTTGTGCCTGTCCCATATTTTTTATCACCACGGATATCTAATATATCTTGATATCTGGAATGGAATGACCCCTCCAGCATTGTTCTTTTTACTCAGGATTGTTTTGGCTGTCTAAAGTCTTTTATAATTCCATCTGAGTTTTAGAATAATTTTTTTCTATTTATGTGATTGGATTGAAGATTTTGATTGGGATTATACTGAATCTGTAAATGGCTTTCAGTAGAATGGTCATTTTCACAACATTAATTCTACCAATCCATGAACATGGAATATTTTTCCATTTTCTGATGTCTTTCCCTGACTCTTTCTTCAGAGGTTTAAAGTTTCATTGTAGGGGTCTTTCACCTCCTTGGTTAGGTTTATTACTAGATATTTTATTGTCTTTGGGCTACTGTGTGTGTCCATGCTCCTTCTCGTGTGTTTGTTGGTGGTGGATAGAAATGCTATTATTTTGTGCAAGTTGATTCTGCATCCTGCCACATTGTTGAATTTGTTTACCAGTCTAGAACTTCTAGAAAGTTTTCTGCTACAAGTTTTAGTATCTCTTATGTAAAATATTATGTCATCTGTAAATAGGCCTAATTTGACTTCTTGTTCCCTAGTAGCATACCTTTAATTTCCTCTTTTTTTTCCTTATTGTTCCAGCTAGTCATTTGAGCACAGTATTGAAAAGGAGTGGGGATAGTGGACAGCCCTATCTCCTTCCTAATTTCCGTAAAACTGGGTCAAGTTTTTCTTCATTTTGATGCTTGTGGCTGTGGGCTTCTCACATGAAGTTTTTATTATGTTGAGGTGTCCTCTCACCAGTCCTACTGTCTAGGACTTTTGTCATGAAACTATATTGGATTTTTATCAAAGCCTTTTCTGAATTTATTGAGAGGATCGTGTGATTTCCTTTGTCTTTAAGTCCATGTACTACATAGTTTATAATGTTTATTGACTTGTGTATGTTGAGCCATCCCTGCAACTTAGGTATAAAGCCAACTTGGTCACAGTAAGTAATCGTTTTACTATGTGTCTGTATTTGAGTTTTAAGTATTTTTTGAGTATTTTTATATCTATGTTTATCAGGAATATTGGCCTGTAGTTTCTTTATGTTGTGTCTTTTCCTGTTTTGAATATTAGAATAATACTGGCTACAAAGAGAGAATTTGAGAGCACTCTTTCTGTTTTTATTTATTTTTTAAATAGTTTAAGAATGATTTGTGGTGGAATATTGTGTACCCTAATAAACTTCTCTGGGGATCAGATAAGGACAGAGCCAGATACCAAATTAGACATAGGGGTCAGGCGGTGGTGGCACACACCCTTAATTCCAGCACTTGAGATCTCATGTCTTTGCTTGGGAAGGACACACACCTTTAATCCCGGGCTGAGAATTTCATAGAGGTAAGAACATGGCTGGCTTGTTCTGTTTCTCTAATCTTTCAGCTTTCACTCCAATATCTGGCTCTGGTTTTTTTGTTATAAAACCTTTTGAGATTTGTGTTATAAGGATTGGCTATAGATTTTTTTTTGGAAAGTGTAGGAGAATTTTGTGTGAATCCATTGTTTTAGTTTTAATAAAGCATTTTAGAAGGCTTTTTATTATAGTTTAATTTTCTTGTTTGTTATGGGTCTGTTAAGATTGTTGACTTCTTGGTTTAATATTGGTAGTTTGGATGAATTTAGCAATTGTTCCATTTATTTTAGGTTTTCCATCTTAATGGAATCTAGACTAAAATTATTCCCTATGATATTCTGAATTATCTTTGGAGTATGCTGCAATGTCTCCTCATGCATTTCTTTTATGTGTTTGATTTCTCTCTTATTATGGTTAGGTATGCCAAGGGTTTGTCAATCATATCTTCTCAAAGAAATGGCTCTTATAATTAATTCTTTGCATTATTTTCTTTATTTTTACTTTATTGATTTCTGCTATGATTTTTATAATTTCCTCCTGCAGCTTTCAATACTTTTTCTTTGTTCCATATTCTTAGTGTTTTAACTATAGTATGCTGTGGGGATATTTTTTTTGCCTTGTCTATTTGGTGTTCTGAGTATATATTGTATTTGTATGGGTATGTTTTTAAAGTTGGGGGAGTTTCCTTCTGTGATCTTGTTGAAAATGTGGTTATTCCACTAACCTAGAGTGCTTCTCCTCCATTTATTCTTATAATTTCAAGTTTTGCCTTTTCCCACATATTTCATATGCTACTTTTCTGTGTTTTAAAAAAATCCTATTCTTTGCTTATTTCATCTAGATCATCTACTATATTTTCAAGTCCTATTGTTCTATGTTCTGTTTGATTCTATCTTCTTGTAAAGTTGTCCTTTGACTTTTCTAGTTGGGTTTTTGTACTCTTCAGTGTTTCCACCTCTTCATTAAATTATGTTTTTATACCCTAGATCGTCTTCTTCTTTGTCATTTCCATCAGCCACATGTTTGTGTTTTACTGTGCATCAGTCAGGTGTTTTCTCTTTTTAAACCCATTAAGTTCATCGAGCTGTTTGTATCTTTCAACTCCTTGAATTCTTTCATAAAATTTATGATTGTTGTTTTAAATTTTGTGTTCTGGGATTCATCTAGGTAATTTCCATTGGCAATCTGGTAGGGTTGGAGGGACTGGTTGGGTTGAAGGGAAGATACTTCCTTGATCTTTCATTTTGTTTTTATTTTTGTGAAGAGGTCTGGGCAGGTGTACTTCTTTTGGTAGTCCTGTGTCTGATATGGACAGAGCAGTTTGGGGCTGAAGCAAGGATGTACAGGTCAAGTTGGGCCGAGGGATTGGATATGGCTTATATGGAATGAAGTCAGGTGGACACAAGAGTCTGGGTTAATATACAGGTTGTGCAGCTAGATCCAAGCATGGAGTTTGGGAAGAGAACTGGTGCTTATGGGGGTGCATGGTAGAAAGGATCAGGCAGACTCACTTGGGTAAACCCTGGAGAAGGATGTGCAGGATATGGCTGGGTAGAGAGGTGAATGTAATATGGGAGGGTCCTGTCAGTAAGAGGCAGGCTTGGAAGTTCAGGAGGAAGCTTAGATATTGGTGGTTGTATAGGTAGTGCTGATCAGACTAGGCTAAGGCACTTGATCCAACCACAAGGGCTGGATCTGGGAAGCTGGAGAAGGTGCATGGAGGGAAGGATCAGGAAGGCTCACCTGGCTAGAACCCAAAGAAAGATCTGTAGAGTCTGGCTGGGTGGTAGGGCAGAATGAGTCCCATTAATTGTGCTTTCACTGAACTGTACTTTCACAAAAGTCCTTCTGCTGGAAGGGATTGTTTTAGACTTGGTGACCTTTAGCAACTGGACAATGCAGTTGTGATAGCTTCTGTATTGTGAACTTGAGGATGTGATGCATGCCTTATCATCTTCACAACTTGGTAAAGAATTTGGTGTTCTGAGCAGCTCATAACCCCAACTCCCAAAGTAGCACAACTAGGGTGTGTGATTGACTTGCAGCTCAGACTCTAGCCAGTGTCTCCTAAGCTTGTTCTGTTTTTTTTCCCCAGCAATGAGAACAGGCATGTTCATTGAGATACTGAGTAAGATGCAATGAGTTTGGATTCTTTTCTATAATGCTTTTTTGTTAGTTGCTAAAAATATATTCTTATTCTCATAACATGAGAAAGGCAGAATATTTTCTTTTTGTGAGAAAATATTAAAGGGAACTGGAAACAACTTTGAGAAGAATTGAAACCCTGTTCCTTGTGCTGCTCAGAGTATGAGGCACATTGTATTGAAGGGCGTACTGGCTGAGGTTAAGGGCCATTCTTCAGATGCTCTTACTGACAGGAAAGTCAGGTGTGAATCCATCTGCAAGGAAGCCTCAATGAAATGAGTTTGAAACTGGTGGCAAATTTGTAAAACCTAAAAAAGCAAACAAAACAACAAAAAAGAGCATAACTATCTCTGTGTAGAAGGAGTAGACATGGAAACCTCTAAATCTTCCAGAGCTAGAAACACCAAGTCAGAGAGAACTCCTCAGATTTTGAAGTTCATAAACATGACACATGAATTGGGCATATACTCTGAATAGTTCCAGATCTTTAAAGAAACTCTCATTGTATATTTCCCCATGCTCTTTTGGCTTTTGCTAATGGAGGTTTAAATATATTTAAATAAAAAAAATGTATCCTAAAATAAAAGCTACATTTTACGGCTATTTAGAGTGGGTCAAGATGATGCATTTGACAAACTATTCATCATAGTCAATTAAAAAAATAAATTTTAGTAAAATTTAAGGACATTTTGCCCCAAATACCTTTCTAGTTAACATAGTGTGGACAATTAGAGCATTCCAAAGTCACAGCCTAACTTCCCAATGCTCATTGTCTTTTATAGCTTTAGGGTATCATTTTGACATTCATTGGGTATAGTTTAATATTTCAAGTATCATAAGAATTATGTTTGCCTGTGGTAATTTTCCACAGACTAAACTATTGGCTTCATTTGGTTTGGACTGAAAAATGTCATTTCATGAATATTGATCACATGCTATGGTCTTTGATGGCAAAGGAGTTGAATAGTAATATGTAACATACTTATTTGTTTGTTAAAACACTCAGTTTAAATCACTTCTCTATAGTATTTTGCTGAGGAGAACTACAATAACATTATTTATGTGATATATTTATCTATGTAACTCTGTTTCTTCCTCAGTTTACCCTTCAATCCATTCTATACCTTTATTAATCCCTTTTCCCCAATGGAACAAAAGACCCAGTAGACTAGAGATACAATTGAAAATACACTCATGATACAACAGTCACTTCTGGTTTGTGCGTGTGTGTGTGTGTGTGTGTGTGTGTGTGTGTGTGTGTGTGTGTATGTGTGTGGTGTGTATATGTGTGTGCATGTGCATGCATCAAGAGGCCCAAGGTTGATGCTGGGAGTTGTCTGCTATTGCTTTTCCATCTTAGTTCATTGAGGCAAAATTTCTCAATCAAATGCAGAGGTCTCCAAGACTGGTAGTTTTGCTAGAGAGTTTGCTTTGTGAGTTCCCTGTCTTTGCCTTCTCAAGCTGGAAATACAGTTAACATATGCTCACCCTGCATTTATGTGGGTCCCTGGGGATCTTAATCTGATTCTCATGTGTGAGTGACAAACACTTAAATGCTGAGCCATCATCTCATGATATAGTCTTTTTTTTTTTTAAGTTGTGGCAATTTTATTAAAATCAATCAGACTTTTTATACCTTTTCCAGAAACAGAATATAATGGTATTGGCAGGATCAATACAGTTGTAGTTGCCAGGAGACAATGAAGTTTGCAAGTTATATAAGGTACACAAGATTAATGATTAAGACCATCAGTATTATTAAGATATGCAAAAAGTATTCCTAAATGGGGAATGAAAACATTTTAAACTGGAGTGAGGTCAAGAGAAGACATTTGATCTTCACAATGAAGAGTAATTCTCTATGTGAACTGAAATTTAGAGCAAGTCAGTACCAAAAAATATAAAAGATACAAAGTTCAAGGAACACAAGTGATTCTTTATGGCTAAAGAATGGCAATAAAAATGCATGGAAGAACATTGCTGGGAAGTTGAAGGATGCCATAAACAGCTTTGCTGCTGTGTTTAGCCTTTTCTACACCATTTGGATTTAATTTCTTGTAGTTTCTCTATAACTGTTACTATAGTGAAGGCCATGCATAGTCTAACACAAAAATAGATTCAATATTACATGTGCCTTATCATCTGGTAAATCAGGAGGTCCTCCAGTGTCTAACTATAACTTACCTCTCCTATACATCCGTGTAGATGTTCCCACTCACCAGACAACCCCTCTTCTCAAAAGACCAGGTGTTGTTCCTGCTTACGCCTTAGAAGCAGCTTTCAGTCCCAGTGGGATTCTTTCAATAACCGAACCACGTGTCTCTGTGCAATCAGGTGACACTTCATCCTTTAAAACTGCAAAGGCTCCCTTGACAGTCCTTCAGCAATGAAGGACTTTAGTGTAACTCTTTATTTTGTTTTATGGTATCCTCCCACGGGCTGTGGCTATCTGTGACCACACACACTGTACACTGTATATAAGGCACCGTGGCTGTGTCTGTCAAGCACAGACATTGTGTGCAATGTTATCTTCCTAACCTTACCTCCCTTACCCTATAGGATGAATAGTGGATGAGAAACACTGTGCTGGGGAAAATTAACTCTCTGAGTTGTTAGTTTCTATGAAAAATTCTGCTCCCTTCTCACCATTTCTCATGACTAGTGATAATTGTAGAACATAAAAGAGAAAAGAATAATCGCCACAAAGGTGATTCTTGTTATAATTAATTTTCCAAATTTTGTTTTGTAATACGGAGAAGATAAGTTTGAAAACAAAAGTTTTAAGACAATATTTTCCTGTATAAGGACTGCTAAAGGTAGAGGAAACAGTCTTCCCCAAGGAAGAGCACACCAATTAATTATCCAATACCAAATGGTCAGTTTTGAAAACACACAGACAAGTGACATGATAAGACTAAGCAGGTTGTATTTAGGAGCGTGCATGTATATACATATATGCATATAACAATAATTAATAAAAAAGAGGCCATGGCTTTGAAAGAGAACAATGATGGTGTCAGAGGGGTTTGGAGGGAGGGAAGATTTCAATTATATTAGAATCTCAAAACCTAAAAAATAACTTACTAAAATGAAGGAATGATGTAATTTATCTTTAATGTTCCTTTCTCTGAACTCTTCAGAGTATATCCCATGCTCATATCATAATTCTACCAGACATGGTGCCTGCTAGTGAAGACTAGTAGTTTTAGATATGTGTATTCCCTTGATCTGCTAAAAAAAAAGTGAATAAACAGATTCTGATGAAGAGTATATCCTGTTCCATAGCTGGTGAGGCATTTTGTAGTAAGGATATGAGAGCATCTGAATAACAATGTAGATGTAAGAACTGGAAGGTGAATGCAGATCAGAAGACAGGGTGGCTTGCTATTTTAAATACTGTACAATCCATTCCAGTAGAGAACTCTAATTTGTCTGTTTGCCAACCTACCAGGACACATATATGCAAGTGATCATTTTTTCTGTTGAAAGCCACTGCCTAAAGGGATCAGACATTTGTTCTAATTACTTTGCTAATCATATTTTATAACCTTTTATAATTGCCTTCAAACTCATTCCACATATTTTTGAATGACTTTAATGATGATAAATTGTCAAACTACAAAAGTAGATTAGGACTAGGTATCTTGAAAAATTCCCTGTAGCAGAAGACTTAGAGTGAGCAATAAAAATTTGAAAGATAAATAGGTATAAATGGTTAAAAGAGATTATAAAATAGGAAAGGTTCAAGGAAAGGAAAGGGCAGAGTAGAGAAGAGAATACTGGGAGACAGAAATAACACTAAAGATTTTTTGAAAAGTCATATGGAAACCTACTCTAGAGCTTCTGTATATATACATAAAAAGACTTAAAATGGAATCTCCCTTTTAGCAGGGCAACAGTATCTCATGTGAGATACCACAGGATAACAAAGAAGTCAGTAAGATTCCAAAGACTGCCAAACATTATAGACTATTGCCAATGTTGTTGGTTACTCCCTAGAACTTGAAGATATGATCCTGTTGCTGAAGACACCACACACCCAAGTCACAAAACATAGAGAAATTAAGCTTTTACTGATATTAGAAGCTTCCTTCTTACTGTATTGCTTTCATAGTGCTGGAAGGTACTAAGCACACCAACGGAAGTGAAAAGCAGTCATCAGTCTTACCCAGCTGTAAACCTTGTGAACTAGAATAATGACTGGCTTCATAAGACAGGCCCACTGGTGCAATAGTGGTACAAATGTCATAAGGAGTAACCAACCTCTTTTCAGTTGGGGTTTAAGACCTGCTCCACAAGGTGAGACCCATACTTGATACTATTATTGGATCAAGAATTTTAGGCTAGACAAGTCATAGACCATAGAAGAGAACTTATTACTATTATTCTGCTAGATGGACATAGTATTCAACCAGTTCCTAATGATAATCAATATACCCATAAATTAATGGATCTCTCAACCTGCATCTGAGAAATTTTTGTTTGCAATAGATGGCCAAGGTGCAGAGAATAAGAGAATTCAGAGTGCCCAGCCTTAAAAGGTCATATCATCTTCCTTCCTTCCTTCCTTCCTTCCTTCCTTCCTTCCTTCCTTCCTCCCTTCCTTCCTAGACTCAGGCATCATTGTGAAAGAGAGTAGAAAAGAGTGTAAGAGTCAGCAGTGGTAGATGAGTATAAAGAAGTGTCATCTTCTGGACACAGTGGTATAGCTGTACATATAAACTCACATCAGTAGTGACAGCATGAGCAAAGCCTGTATAAGCTCAAGCATACCAATTTTCTGCATAGAGAGAGGAGGTGTACACACAGTCCCACTGATGAGCTGTCGGTAATTGTCAGCTGCTGGGAGAAATTGGGTCATTTTTTTCCTAACAATGTGTCCCCTAATAAATTCACCATGACCATGCTCTAGAGTATGGCCACACACCCAAGTGTACTTGGGCAGTATAAATTGACTTTGGTAGGAGAAAAAAAATGACCCAAAGTTGGTTGAGTAAAGAAGGGGATATATCTGGAATAAGCTGTAGGAGGGAGAGTGAACATGGTGAAAAATCATTATAAAGAACTCTCAAAAAAGTAATAAAATACATCAAAACAGGATCAACTGTATGAAATTACCATCTTCCTAGGTAATTTTCAGTTGAATACTGACAAGCTCATGTGCTTCAATCTGTGAAAAAGTTTAATAACAAAAATGTAAGAGGAATCTCCAAGTTGTCAAATACTGTTTATTTGGATTCTGATGCTACTTTGAAGGTGTTGAAGGGACTCAGCATAAAGATTGTCAAGCAGGTAAGAGTAGAGGAAGGCTGGGCTGAGAAAGGTAGAAACAGAAAATGCACCACTGTTACAAAGCTAAGATCTTTAAAATATTGTGTTTTATATTACAATATAGATGAGAAATATTATTTTCAAAGAGAAATGAAAATTATATTTGCTTAGGGTAGGTAAGAAGTAATATTTAACCAGAAGGCTATTTTTAAGTGGGTTTGAAATTTGAATTCTCAAAATCTTCAAGTTGAGAAATTCATGAACTTAAAATATAAAGTTAGCTTCTCTCGCTGCTTCTGAAAATGGAGGGACAGCCTTCACTGGTCAGTTGTAATTTAGATCACAAACAAACTTAGGTTGAAACATTAAAAAGATACTTCTTGCTGTAGATATAACTCAACAGGTACAGTACCTGCATAGCTTGCACAAAGCCCTGGCTTCAACCTCAAGGAGGAGATAAACTAGGCAGCATGGTGGCCCACATCTATAATCCTAACATTTGGGAGATAGAGGCAGGAAGATCAGGAGTTCATAGCACGTTTGAGGTCAGTCTAAAATACATGAGAGCCCTGCATCACAAAAACAAAAAGGATGGTGTGAGGCTGCTGGAATAGTAGGTAGAAATTATAGCGAAGTCAATACTCCAAAGAATAAAATTATATTGGGTTGGCTTCTAGGTTTTATATATTTTCTTTCAAGAATGACCATTATTTACTCACTATAAAGTAGCTAACACTTAACCAAAATATAATGATTTGTTAATATAAAAAAAAATCAGAGAAAAACACGCGAGGTCACATAGAAACTGGAATTCAAGGGGAAGGGGCCATACTGGAAGTCTCCACAAAAGAGAGCCCCAAATGCTGCTTCCTAAACCCTGGGTATCACTTATTCCTAACATAGTATACAAAAACTGAGTAGAGACTTTGGCTGCTACTCAGTATCAGGGAGTTAGAGTTTGAAGTCAGAGACTGAAGGAAGGGCTGATAGATGGCTCAGGATGCAAAAGTGCCTGCTACCAACACTATCAACTTGAGCGAGAGTCATCTTTCATGGAAACAGCCATGTAGGAGAGAATTAGTCTGCTGACTTCCACACTTGTACCCTGGCATACACTAAATAAACAAACATAATGTTAAAAAATTTAAAACTAAATGAAAATAGTATTTATGGAATCATCAAAATTATAAGTCTTTTTGCATATACCATTGCCTCTAGTTCATAATTTTTAGGCATACCAACAGGGTAATGCCATCCATATTCAAAGGGAAATACAAATTCTTAACAACAACTCCAAGGCTTTGCAGATGTTGTAATTAACTAACATGGACTCAAGCTGTTGTTAAGATGAATAAGAAACAAGCCACATTCAATCAGTTAAAATTTAAAAATCGAATAAAAGCAAAATAGAAAATATAGAACAGATGTAAAAAAAAAAAAACAAAAACAGCCTCCAGTCTTTTCTTTTAGCCAGAGGGACAGCCGTGGGTGCTGCGAACTGAACTCCTATATTTTTGGTTGTGAGCCTAGCCTTTAACGGCTGAGCTATCCCTCCAACCTCCAGTCTTTATCATTACTACACCTTATATTAGAGACACTTGTTGCAGAGAAGAAACTGGACAGATGTGAAATGTGTCTTCCTGTCTGAGAATAGCTTACCAAATTGTGTCATTAGGGTTTTTTTTTTCCTTAGAAGTATTGAGATTTCTTTATAGGACTTCTTGATAAGGACATCACCACAGCATTGTAATGGATGAGGAACCTCATATGAGAACTGTTTCATTTATCACTAGGCACTAGATGGACCAGCCAGGACTGAAAGCAGCCCCAAGGCCAGCGTGTTAGATCTACCAGTGGAGGTAATGACTTCAGCTTGCCCTGCTTTGGTGTGCAACCCCCATACTCAATGCTAACCCCGTTCCTGGTTTCAATTCTTCCAGTTGTGTTTTCCTGCACAGCTCAGGCAGCAAACTGAAGAGCTCTGTGCTACTATTGATAAGGTCTTGCAGGACTCCTTGTCTATGGTAATGCCGTAGAGTAGAATGTGCTGTTCAAACCTTTGCTTTGCTTTTCTCCATTCCCCTCTGTCTTGCCATGATGCCTCATAGGCTTGTTCTTCCCTTTCCTTTTGTTCTTCTCTTTTCCAGCATTCTTCTGATTCTCCTTCACGGCCCCTACAGAAAATGTTGGGTTCTGAAACCATCAAAGTATGTATGTATTTATTATGGCTTACTGTCCCATTCCATTTCCTGCAGAGATGATTTCAAATGGTGTTTCAAGGCTCAGTAGTAATTTGAGGAGCCAACTCAATAACTAGTAACTTGGCAACAAAAGTACAGTGTAGTGTTGACTTTGCTTCTGTTTGTTTACATGTATACACATAGGTCAGTCTGCACTGTGAAGTTATTTTTAGCTGTGGATCAATTTCAAATTGTGTGAAAACCAATATTTGTAAAGCTACAAAATTTGGAATTTTGTGGATTTACACATCAAGATTGTAGCTTATATTAATCTTGGACCACAGCTTCAGTATTAATGAAACTTATGTACACTTAAAAGTGTAGAATTGGGATATTGAGTTTACTAAAGCAACACTGTAGTAGCTTTCACATGGCTGTCAATTCTTCAGTTCCTTCCTTCTCACTGATTGAATTAATTTCACTGTTCTGTGACTTAAAGAAGCAGAAATTTGGAGACATTAGCCTGTCAGAGTTGTTCTATATGTTTCTTTCTTTCTCATAAAGTAGCTGTTTTCTATTACTAGGACAAAGTATACAGCTCCCTAGTTTTATTACCTTCCCATGCTTAATGTAGCTCTATTCATCCTAATTTCAAGATGGTTTTTCCTTTCTGTGTACCAATATTCCTTTTATCATTTTCAGCCTTGTTTTCTCTCTTTCAATGACTACAAATACTTTTGGCATGAACTGGATACCATGGGACATTGTGTATTTGAAGCAGATTTTGAATGTACAGATGCTCATGACTTAAAAGAGTAGTCCTCATTTTCAGTTGCAGCATTACAGACAAATATAAATTGCTAATATGCTTATTTATTGTCCTTGCTGTTATGATGTTAGAGTTTCATAAGTAATCTGGACACCACCTCTTGTCAGATACTTTGGAAATAATTTCTGCTATTTGGTACGTGTGTGTGTGTGTGTGTGTGTGTGTGTGTGTGTGTGTGTGTGTGTGTGGTGTGGTATTGGCAGTTACCTTTGCTTCAAGTATTTATAATGTGGCAACTATGGGCTTGGGCTTTGTAGCCTAGAAAGATAAAGACAAGCCAGGTGGAAATCCTAAGGAGAATACTATAGCTGTAAAAGAAGAGAGAGAATTTACTCAGATCCACACATGGAATGGGGTTAGAAAGGCCACTGATAATACCTCCAGACAAAGGCATAGTAATGCATGCATTATGTTGTCCTGAGACAACATAGCTTGTTTCTGTTAAGATGTTGAAAAAGTCAGTGCATTTGAAGTTTAGTGAACCAGGTACAAACAGTATAAAATTAGTTTAAGAATATATTTGTCATGGTATGAAATTTTGATCTCAAGGAAAATGGGACACAAAAATGATCATTCTGACTGTGGGAAAGAGACTTCTGAGGAAGTCATGAGTACAGTTACTGATAGTGGACCGGAAAGGTGGGTTCAAAGAGCTGTAAGTAAGCAAATGGGTTGGGGTTTGATAACATTCAGATATGAGCAATAAAGGAGAGGAGTCATGAATGAGACCTTCATCTCTCATACTCAGGGCAGATGACAGTGAAGTAGATACAGCATAATGGAAAGGAGAGTGTGGGAATTTAGATAGTGTCTGTATTTGAATTGTACAAATGGAGTCATTGAATCTGCAGCTAATGGGAGAGATGTGGGCATCGCATACTGTGAGCCTGTACAGAATTCCAAGGAACAAAACATTACAGGTTGGTAAAGGTAGAACCAGTGAAGCATAGTGAAAGGTTATTTTAAGAGGGGAATCAGAGAAGTGTGCTATCATGAAAGCTGTTAAAACTGTTAAGAGACGAGAGTTGTTTATTGCTACCAAGAGGTAGGAAAACTGTAAGTCTAGAAGAGACCTTATGAGATTTGACTTGTGTATTTTGAAACTATATTACTGATGCTTATAGGTAGATCATTCTCAAATCTAAAATTTTATAACTTTGGTAGAATATAATCTTTTTGAAAGATTTTCTTAAGTTCTAAAGTAACCTTATATTTATAATTTTTAAAATGAGGTTTCCTCCATGTTTCTTCTTGTAGATTTTTATCTTTTATCTTTTACTATACCTTTGCCCAGTTTTCTTCAGGCTCACAAATTTCCATATATCACTTTATATTCAATGTAAGATTCTGCTTATTTGGGAATTTAAGTCACAGTTATTGTAATATTTGTTGTATCATTACTCACTTCTGTTAATATTAATTAATATTTTCAACTTAGATCATTTTGTCCTATTTGGTATTTTGATTAGTTTTTACTTTCCTTTTGGTAACTTGACATTTATTAATTTGAATTTGAAAAAATTTTAATTTGAAAAATTTACATTACATTTTCTTATTTTTGTGGTTGCACCCACACATTAAGGAGAGTGATTGTTGAGTTTATGTAAGGCTCATAAATGTTATTTTCAATATTATATAAAATAGTGCTTTTCAAATTTTACTTGTTTTTCACCAAATCAAAAACACAGAAACATACTATTTTTTAATATATTTTGGAATTGGATTTTAAAGTTTTTTTTAAATTTCTCCATTTAGAGTTAAAAAAATTTCTTCTTTATTTAGATCTCTCATTATCATTCATTCATATACTCATTTTTTTTTGTTTTTTTTTTTTTTTGAGACAGGGTTTCTCTGTGTAGCTTTGTGCCTTTCCTGGAACTCGCTCTGTAGACCAGGCTGGCCTTGAACTCACAGAGATCTGCCTGCCTCTGCCTTCCAAGTGCTGGGATTAAAGGTGTGCGCCACCACCGCCTGGCTCATATACTCATTTTTATTTTTTGTAATTGTTCTGATCATTGTTTCAACTGAATCTCTTTGTGTGTATTTTGTAAACTTCATCTATGATAAAAATCTTCATTTTGCTCTTTCATTCAAGCTTGTTTTCTGGGCTGATAAGATGGCTCAGAGAGTAAAGACACTGACCCCCAAGTCTGACAGCCCGAGTTCTACCTGCTGGACACATATGATGGAAGGAGAGGTCTTTTGACCTCCATGTGCCTGCTATGTCCCATCCCCCACACTGTCAGTCAATCAATATTGTAATTAAAATTATAGTTTTGCTAAAAAGTAGGATAATGGGTCTTCTCTTTGCCCTCTGTCTGTTTATATTCTCTTTCTTATACTTACAAATATTTTGTCACCACGATATTTGTAACTGCTAGAGAGTGAACATTTTCAATCTGGCTCTGTAAACACTGTGAATATTGTCTCTGGATATGACATTACTAATTTTTCCTATAGGTGGCTAGGAGTGCTTTTCATTTTCATGTATTTCTACTGTTAGTATCTATGGCCTTTCAGCTAGAGTCTTTCGACTTCTCTCCTAAATTCTGTAGATATTTTTCTGTTGCTGTATCTGATACCTAGAATAGCAATAATAATTCCCAGTACTAGGATTTGTCAACATTGTCAAGATTTCCTCA
The DNA here is from genome assembly GCF_903995425.1 of Onychomys torridus. Taxonomy (NCBI): domain Eukaryota; kingdom Metazoa; phylum Chordata; class Mammalia; order Rodentia; family Cricetidae; genus Onychomys; species Onychomys torridus. The sequence continues at coordinate 70,568,198 of NC_050449.1, read as the reverse complement.
TTATTTTCAGAATAAGAGGAATGTGTACCCTAGAATTTAGATTGTTCCCATTCTAGGTGCTGTGCATAGTGGGGACCCTGAACTTCCTTCTGCTCCCCTGTACCCCTGTTTACAGCTCTTTTCTCATCATTGCCCTGGTTGTCATCACTGAGGAAGAATTCAGCAGAGGAATAGCAGAAGCTGTCAGTCTGTGTGTCCATGTAATAAGAAGCTTCCCTTTCTGGAGCCTTCACAAAGGAGCACAATTTACTCCCTAACTATGCTCCTCTGCTTGCCTTGTCCCTTATGATGCAAAAAATTGTAAGACAGCAGAGACAAAAATATCTAAATGTCAACAGTTAAAAAAACATAGAATAAAATAATATGTGCCATTATTTTGGAAAAGATGAAGTAAGCGGTTAGTAATGGGATCAAGGAAGATATTTTTGTTCGATTTTTGAGGCTTGGAATGACAAAATCACATTCTTGTACTGGTGGGTCTTGTGTTAGATGAATGGGAGGTGCTGGCTATACAAAAGAATAGAAATACTGCAGAAAAATTCCATCTACAATCAGCTCTTGATTCAAAAAGGAATGTGTTATGGTCGGACTCCCTCCCCCAAGAATTAATAAGTAGAAGTAATCACTGATGTGGTGTTATAATGTGGGGCTTTTAAAGTGTGACTAGATCATAGGGAATGAGTCTTAATTGATGGGATTATGAAAAAGACCAGAGAGAAACTTCTTACCTCTTCTACCATGTGAGGAAACAAGAATTTCCAATATGTGAATGAGAAAATAGGACCTTATACAATGAACCTATCTAAGTCTGTTCACCCTCTAGAACTAAGAAAATTAAATATCTGTTGTTTACAAACTACCCTGTCCATTGCATTTTGTATAAGACAATTAGACATTTTTCTTTGATAAGAAAGAGAGAATGGCTTTCACAATAGCAGAACAGAAAATAGAAGTCACAAGTCCAGATGTAAGGACGGGCATGTTGAGGCTGAGAAAATTATTTCCCAAACAATGTTCTTATTTCACAACAAACACCTTTCAATGGAGTAAGTTTAAGATGAAAATTAAGCACCATATTTTACCAATTCCTTCTCTGTCCCTTATTATTTCTTGTTTTCCTCTGCTTGCTTATCTGGCTTTCCCAACTGACCAATGTAGGGGGTACATAGAGGTCAATCCCTAGGTTTCTCATCTGTTAGTATTGTCACCCAGCCTCACAAAAATCACAGAAGTGTTGACAGCTTCAAATGTGTGCTCTGGTCCAGTATCCTTTCCAGTTTTAGATTCCTAACTATTAATCTTCATTCCATTTCAGAGTTAGAAAATCTTTCAAGCTCAACACACAAATGAAGATGTAGTCAAGACTGTTTTCTACCAAGTGATCACATCCACCACTTTCCCACATTTATTGATAGTAGCTTTTCATTTGCTTTAGTCCATAAACTTTGTATGAAGTTTTTCTCTTTTTGTCATGTTCGACACCTTTTTTTTCTCACTATTGTTTCAAAACACCTGTAGAATGTGATTATTTCATAGCCTCTGTGCTATTGAACACTGGTCATATTTTGCTGGCCAGAACAGTAGCATAGCTGTCATGTTACTACATCACTCTACTCTGTTCTTAACATGCCACACAGAAATACTGTTATTCCTTTATGACTCTTGTCTAAAACCTACATATTTTCCCAAGAAATATGTAGTCAAAATCTTTATAAGATGCTTTCTCTGAACACTGTCATGATCTGCCCTTCCCTGGCACTCTCTACTCTGTATTGAGCCATGGTAGTCTTTACTATGTCTTGAATGCCCTAAATATGCTACCACTTAGTATATTTCTTTATCTGATTCCAGAGCTTGTAGAGTGAACAATCAAAACTAACCATCATGAGGAACAAGTTTTGGATCACTCTTCAGGCTCAAACCTGTTCCTGGCAAATGTTGTTCTAACCTCAGTAGACCTAAGAGAACAATATTGGGGGATTACCAAGGCATATGGAGTGTGCACAGGTGAAGCTGATGGCTATTTATTTAACATGAAATCAAGGTGTGGTTTAGAGTTTCCACAGAAACATTTTACTTATCAGGTACAAATGTGAGATAAGTGGATCAGAGAGACCATGTAGGGCTTCTGTTCTTGTTTGACAAGTGAATTTGTCACATAAAGGGAGGGAGGCAAGAGAAATGAAAATATTAAACATAAGGCCATGAAATAAATGGAAGCGAAGAACTTGAACTAGAATCAAGTTAATATTTTAGAAATCTCACTGTAAGCATAGCTGATAGCAGAGGTATTAGAGACATGAAGGTATTGGTAAAGAGGTGACAGGACCTGCCTGTACTGAATCCACCAGGTTTAAATGAATCCCCAGGGGTGCCTTGATCCTGGAGGACATGGGAATGGAGGGGAGGGGCTGGAGGTAAGGTAGGGGTGGAGGCGGGAGGGGGGAGGACAGGGGAACCCATGGCTGATGTATAAAATTTAAAACACATAATAATAAAGAAAAAAATTATAAAAAAAAGAGGTAGATTTTTTAGAGAGGGACATTTGAAGTTGAAATTTCAGAGAGTTTTTATGTTATTCTTGTAGGTGAAGTTGGTTTTGGTCTTCAAAGTAAATGATTGAAATGGGATGACTGTGTTTGGGTGTAAGGGGCTCAAAGAACAGACAGAACAGAAATTTCTAGTGAATTCTGAGACAGCCAAAACTATAGAAGAAATGTGATGAGGAACTATATGACTCATGGCTAACACTATCAATAAATAAGAAGAAATTGCCAGAGTTTTGACAATTAAAGGGTACTAATTTTATAAAGCAAATTTCAAAGATAAATAGAATTTTGTATAGATCAGTAGGATTCATGGTTAGAAAGACTCAGTAGAGAAAAAGATGCATTCCTGTCTTAAATTCTTAATCTTTCATTATTCACTAGTTATTGAGATGCATAATTCTTTTTATTTTCATGCAGACTCCTACAACTCATCCAAGAGCAGCTGGTCGAGAAACCAAATATGTAAGTATCTTTCTAACTATGCTTGCTACTTTTTCAATGGAGTCCTGTACATATTTTAAAGGGAATTCAGCTCTACAGAAATTATAATGGAATTTAGTCATTTTTTTTCATAAATTGAAAGGTGTAAGATGCTATGATTGGCCCAAGCACAGGAAATTAGATTATGTCAGGTGTACAGCATCAAGTAACTTAATCAACTGAATTCCTTCTTAAATGAATTATTGTTTAATCCCCTTAGATAAACAAAACAGAATTGTATTACCTGAGTTTTATACTTCCACTTATCAAAGCTTAGATGGCATTTATTTTCATAAGCACTGCTTGAGTTAAAGAAATAGTCAATTCACGTGCTTGACACATTAAGGTTAGTTCACATCCAAAGGAATCACCAGTTTAATTGGGATGACCAGTTTGTTGCTTTTCTGTGTTTAAATTATCAAGTAATTTAGTGTCTGTTTATGAGAAAAAAACTAAACCATAGAGATGGAGAGATGCATTGGGGGGGGGGTGAGAGCACCGGCTGCTCTTGCAGGGGACCCAGGTGCATTTTCCAGCACCCACCTGGTAGCTCACAACTGGCTGTAACTCCAGTTCCAAGGGATCTGATGTCTTCTTTCTTTCTTTCTTTCTTTCTTTCTTTCTTTCTTTCTTTCTTTCTTTCTTTCTTTCTTTCTTTCTTTCTTTCCTTCTTTCTTCCTTCCTTCCTTCCTTCCTTCCTTCCTTCCTTCCTTCCTTCCTTCCTTCCTTTCTTTTTTTTTTTTTTTTGCCTCTGGCAGGCAACAAGCCCTCAAGCAGGGCACATACATACAGTCAAACATGCATATGTAAATAAACAAGTCTTAGAGAAGAACACTACACTAACAGATATGTAGACATGAATTCCCATGCTTAATTCAAACCTTACCCACTTTGCAAATCATGTTATGATTGAGGTCCTCATCTGCTCTGCACAGACATATTTTGCTACAAATGAGACAGTTTCCTAGCACACATTGAGCATTTAATCTAAAATAAACCATTAATCTATTCCTTTTACAGCACATGCTGTTTTCTCTAATCTGTACTCTCCATCATTATCAAGGATAAATAGTTATTAAATGTGTATTGCATGCCATCATCACACTTCACACCTTTCTGCCTTCGTTTGGATCTCTCTAAGGCAAACAATAACCTCAGTGAAATTATTAAATTTTATCATATTCGGGAAATGATGTTTACAGGATGTGGCAGGAACATGTTTCAGAGCATTTTCTGGAAGCGTTTTCTGTCAGTTTCCATCATTATTGGAAGTCCTTTGGAGGAGACACTGGTAGGCTAGACCCTGGTGGGCACTGTTGCTCCTGGGGAAGGTCACTTACTTTATTTTACCATGCCTCCATTTTCACCCATAAGATAGGGGATGGCAATATCATTCCCATTTGATTAATTTAAGGTTTATAGGGTCCTTACATGAAAAGCCCTTAGAGCAGTCTCATTTCTGCATCTATCCACACCTCCTCCCTTCTCTTGCACCCATTTAGTGTCAGAAGACTAGAAGCCTCATGATTTGGATTCCTTGATTCTTTAGTTGGGCAAAAAGAAATTTCTCTCTGTCTCTCTCTGTCTCTCTCTGTCTCTGTCTCTCTCTGTGTCTCTCTCTGTCTCTGTCTGTCTGTCTGTCTGTCTGTCTGTCTCTTTCTCTCTCATTCAGACATGGATTCTGTGGTCATAAGGACTGGTCTCCAAAATAAACACCCAAAATCCTTTTCTCACTAACCTTTCTCATCAATTGCTGAAGTTTCATGAAATGTTCCTGATTAGACCACCTTACAGGCAGCTGCTAGCATCTATCTCACCCTCCTGGGGGAATTGTCTTAATTTGTATTTTTTTTTTTTTTTTTTTTTGTGTGTGTGTGTGTGTGTGTGTAATACCTGCACTTGTGTGGGTGTGGAGACCAGAGGTTGACATCATGAGTTTCCTCAATCACTTTCCGTTTTAATTACCAAAGCAGGGACTCCCACTTGAACTGGGAGTTTGACACTTTAGCTAGTGTAGGTAGCCAGCTGGATCAAGGATCGTCAGTCTCTGTCTCCTGATTGCTGAGGTAACTGGTGGCTTGCCATGCCCGGTGAAGGTACAGGTAAAGCCTGGGGTCTTCAGGTTTTCATAGTAATCCTTTTACTCAGTAAGTCATCTACCCAGGTTCTTAAAAGGTTCTTTATTATTATACCTAATCAAAGGAAGTTATATTTCATCCCCATAGTTTGTGAGAGTCATTTTAAGTTAACTGTGAATCATTGAACAAACTTTAGATTAGAAAAAACATAACTTTGCTACTAAGATTCTTGACCTTAATTAAAGTTTGTTTTTTGAGCAAGAAGCTCTGCCTTTTACTTTCTCCTAAAACATAACATTAAATTGTGTGTGGCATCTCAAATATGTCCGTGTCTTTGGAAGATATGTTTTTTTGGAAGAGGACATGTTATAATGGCAGATAAAACCAGTTTTTTGGTGTCAACTTATAGATAATTTACCAACCCATGGCTGCGGTTACCATAATTACTAAGTGACAGCTGATGCATTTACTCTGAGAAGAAAATAACACAATTTTAGGACAGAAGTTCAGTTTAGCTTTAGGCTGTCCTCCTATGTCAGCCATCTGTCTTAAATGTAATATATACCGACTTTTAAAAATGAATAAGGCAGCAATTCATTTTTGAAATTCTGATATAATGGGTAAAACACATGATGTTTTATTGAAGTACAAATTAAATAGTTTTACTTTATTAACTTCTTGTTTTAATTTTCTCTCATGTTCTGTCAGAGTAACTTTGAGAAGTCTGCAGTCTAACATTTTCTCCTGGGGAAATTAGTCACATTCATGATAACATACATGCCTAGACTCGAGGTTTCATTAACTTTGAAGAGAGTCCTAGATTTGGTTCAAAAGCAAGGGCCTTGCAGTTCACCAGTCCATTATTCCAGAGGGGGCCGAGTAAGGGAAGGATGGAAGTCAGGAAGAAAACTGTGTTGCACTTGAGGATATCCTGAGCATGTTAGCACCGAACACACTAAGTCCCTGATTTCAAATATAATCCAGGTATCATTAGTAGTGGAAAAACTAGCAGTAATTCCCAACTCTGTTGTCCAATTCCCGCTTTTTTTCATTGATCTGCCAAATATTTATTGGACATCTATCATGTACAAATTATTGATGGGTCACTGGGGTGAGTGAAGTGAACAGAATGGTAAGGTCCTCACTTCTGAGGTGTAATTTTCAACAGAGGCCATAGAAGTAACTAAAATACCAAATCAGTGATCCACTTTCTTATGGAGATAGGGGAGAAATAGCCAGGGAATGAATGACACCAAAAGAGACAGAGTGGGCACTTCGGGCTGTATCCACATGTTAGTACGTTCATGAGATTTTCACTCATGTTATTTTGACTGTAACACGTTAAGTAAGTAATCAGGGCTTTTGTGAGTAATAACTGCGTGGGTCTTGTGTGGAAGAGAGAAAGAAAAGTGGTGGAGAACAAGAGGAGGAGAAGGGAGAGAGGGACAGAGAAGAAGGAAGGAAGGAAACAAGATGGAGGAGTGGAGGGAAGAACGAGTGTTATCAGTAGACAATAATGTTCCTTCGGTCCTGGCTAAATGCCTGACTATTGTTTACAGACTGTTTTAGGATCAGTCTGGATCCATAAAATGCTCGTTTTGTTTAGATTAATTAACGTTTTAATATTGCTTCTCCCACGGTGTGCTTGAATTAGAGGCTATTTTAAAGTAATTTAGTGGAGATATTCTTAAGCACAAGAGAAGCAAAATAGGACTAACAACATATTGAAATGCACCGTTAGGTCTTTTGTACAATTGAATAGATCAGTTTCTCAACAATATTTCATTAAACTTTTAAACAGATACTGAATTCAGCAATAATAGCTAGCAACAAATAAACTTTAATTGGTTCATTTAAACCATCCATGAGTCCTGTGAGGTCAAGATTTCCAGCCACCCCCTCTTCTTCTTCTAGGGCTGGGAATTGAAACCAGGCACAGATAATATGGTAGGTCACTACTCTACCACTGAGCTGCATCCCAGTCTTCCTTCTGAGACAGTTTCTTTCCTCTGTGGGAAATAATAATTTTTATATTAAAACACTATTTCAGTTTTCATTTAGTCTCTTGCATTTGGAAGAAAAAAATTTTCTCTGCTTGCATTTGCCTTTATTATTTTTATGAACTGTCACCCATATAAATCTATTTCAGTCATGTAATTTAAAAATCACAGCATGTGTCCTTAGTAATTCAATCTTAGAAAATGGAATATTTGTGCTTCTAACGAATTTATCAGAAGCCCTTGGTTTTGGAGTAATGTTCTGTTTGATAATAACTTATTTCATGAACTTTTCACATTACATGAATTACTTTTTAAGTTCCATAAAAATGGTACAGCCTTATTAAATATATGATAGTTTATAGGTAAAAATCTCATTTTAATGAGCTCAAGGAACAGAAAATGTCATTACCATGGAAGAATATTGATTCCTAAATATCACAATATATTGAAAAACGTGTCAAACCTTACTAAGAATATTTTCCACTTTATACACAGATATTCAGATAAAGGTCATCTTCTCTCATTTATGCAGCTCACGGATTATTGTTGCTATGCTTGGAGGTGTTGCTATGCTTGGAGTGATTCAGGTGCTGCTTTGTTCCAGGCCTAAGTGTTGAGGGAAACCAAGACTTAATCTCACTTGGGGTCCAGATCTGCTTCCAGAGGCTGAGGCCAGAGGTTAATGAGTTACTGGAAGAGTTGTACACATGAAGGCAGGAAACTCCACTCTACCAATTACTTGCATGTGTTCTTCTTCCTGTTCAGATGAGTTTCTACAGTGCATTTGTGTGTGAAAAGGGCCGAAGGAGGAGTGGAAGTTACCATCAGGCTCTGCTCCTCTAGAATGGAGAGGACAGAATAGGTTCTATGTCTTATATTCATGAGAAGATATAATTTTATGTAATTTTAAAGTTTCTACAATATGAGTTCTGAGGAAATGGAGCTCCATACAGCAAGAAGGGGCCTGGTGGCACTTTATGATTTTGGTATTATGTCTTTGGAAAGCAAAATTAGTTGTTCCGAAGCTGGCTAGCATAGCTGGGGACCTCTATGGTCATTTGTCTTTCAGACAGTTACATCTTCACTTCCTAGTCTCCACTTTTTTAGTTCCTGTATAACCTAATTGTAAGAAAGGAATGGCAGCACATATTTCTGTTGTCAGCATTTAGAGGCTGAGACATTAAGGTCATGAGATTGAGCCCACTTTGAGCCCTATAAAACAAACAAACAAGCAACACACCCCCAAATAAAACCAAACAACCAAAAAAATACATCTAACAGTATTTCTTTGATGTTACAAATGTAACTTTACTGAAAATGTGCTCTATTATTTTATAAAAATTTATACTTTTTGATTGACAAATACTTTTATATTCATGGAAAACAGTGTGATGTCTCATCTGTGCATACATTATAAAAACTTTGATCAAATTTATATATATATATATATATCCCTACCAAATTATATTTTTTGCATGTGATAAAGAGTTTCAAAAGTAGACTTTAGTAGTTTTGAAGAACATGTTATTTGTAACTACAACCATAGACAGTGCAGTTGGTAACTCACACGCTCAGCCTGAATGAAGTTTCATGTAGCCTTTCTTTAACATCATCTTTTATCTTCCCTCTGCTGAGCCCACCCCTGTCATCCCTAGTCTCTAGGCACATCACTGTGAAGTACGTAACATTATTAGGAAAAATGGAAAATACTAACTAGTTGCAAAGATCTGATCACCAGACAAAACGAGTGAAATACAGGAACCAATGACAAAGAGATAATGTTAAATAGAATTTCTAAAGAATTTTGGAAGCAAATTATTCCCATTCCCAATTCTGGGGGTTCCTGTTACACTATTCTCTTAATATAAATCTGTTTTGAGAAAAATCTGCATTGTTTTTTTTTTTTTATTTTGGTGTAAGTAAACATAAATATCAACAAGAGTCTACGTTTAAATAAAATATGGATTGAACAAACAAACGATACTATCTAACCTTGAAGAATCATTGGTATCATGTGGTAGTGCTGATATTATTAAGACAAGAAGAAAAGCAGCATATACCCTACTATGCGAACTAAAATGCATAGGATGTGTGGCACATTGCTCAAAAGAACCATATCATGGCGTCATGCTTTTGTTTTTTTCTATAATTTCCAATAACATCCATCATATTTCTATTTTTAGGCAAATCTTTTATCATCATCTTCAACAGCATCTGAAAGTCAACTGGTATGTATCTTGTTCATAGTTGTTTACCTCCTTTGAACATTCTTTCTCAAGACAACTTCTGCTGAAAGAAAGTGAAGAGATAATAATTTTGCTCACTTGTCTAACAAAATTTATTAATGTTTTAGTGAAGTCACACGATGGCTGCTCTTTAGGTGACTAATACATACAAAAAAATTATAAACCAAGACTACACTAGCTCTGAGTGGTGGTATTACAAGAGATAGAATTGAAACAGAACAAAATGCGACTTGAATTTGCAAAGGAGATCACTTCCTGATAAGAGGGATCCAAAAATAGTTTAAGGAGATCAAAACAGATAACATGGGGTAGCTTCTGGATGTGTGGGGATGAAGGAGACTGTCTCTTTGTAAATTCAACAGAACAACCAGAATCTTCAATCATTCACTACCCAGCCCCTCCAGGATAGAATCAATGCTTTCTGACACAGAGAATGAAGCAGGAGCCTAGAAACAAACATTGCAGTTACATCATAAAGTTGACTAGTACCCACTTTAGATCTGAAAATATTACAATTCTTTTAATTTTTAAAATAATTCCTAATTGTTTCTTGAGAGCAATGTTTGGAAGTCAAGAGTGGTTGACCATGCTCATGTAGAAGTTCATTCACCACAACATACAAAAGATATATTTTTAGATGTTGATTGATAAAATACATGCTTGTGGATTTGTATGCTACATATATGATATTAAAAATTCTCCTTCAAAGGCATACTTGAAAAAAATATTTAAGTATCAGTTTTATAGAATGAAATATACCACAAACAAGTTATAAATACAGTAAAACCCACTTAAAAATCTATTAAAATATCCTGTATTTCTGTGTTTGTGTTCTCTAAGAGATATGAAAAATATCTCATTGACTTAATGAGGATATCTTTGCATTTAATTTAGAGCAGTTCTTTAAGGAGTCCAAAGCATGTCTTAATTAAGTTTTAATTTGAGATTTCTTCTGAGGTATAGATGCATTTATGAAGATGTTATAATCAAGAAAATCACAAAAAATATTGGACTGACACAATCATTCAGTCAAATTATTTTGATTTCACCTTGTGATATTTATCCTATATTTAAGATTGCCCAAAACAGATTTAACCAGAAAAGAAATATTTACACATAGTATCTTATTCTTCAGTGACATTATATCTAATTATAATTTTTTCATTTCCATAAAAATGTTAACCATCATATTCCCATGATCAACACTCTTGGGATTCAATTTAGAAAATGGGAATACATAGAAACAATTTTGAAAAATAAAACCACTATAATCACACACATATGTATATGAGTTAATATTTATATGAGTTTATAATGCATATGTATTAATGATATAACAGGCAGTTGCATATATATCTGACTAAATATGTATACATGTGTGTCTAGCACATAATAAATATTAGAAATTAATATATGTTAGAGTTAAATTGTATGAATAAATCTATCACTTTGGAATCAAATAAGCAGTTACTGTGACAATTATTTGAATCAGCTATAGGTCAGAAATATTGTAAGCTTATGTAAGTAAAAATATGTGACAAATTGTTATACTGCCACAAATTTAATATCAATCTCAAATGTAGAGATTTGACTTTTGAATGATAAAGTAATTTCAAGCTTTAAAAAATTTTCAACCTGGCCTACCTACTTGCTTATTGCTGTTACAAGTGTTCATCTCCAAAGAGTTATAACTTCAGCTCTTAAAATATTTGCATTCTGGATTTATGGTCTAGCTCAATGATGAAGTACTTGTCTAGCATCCACGAGACTCATGTTCAATCCCCAGAACTTCAAAACGCAAACGTGTGTGTGTGTGTCCACGCACACATATTATGTATGTTTTTTTTTCCCCTAGGAGCCAAATGATGTAATGTTGAACTTGAGAAACTATTTTGGTACTCTGATAAGGCTCACCCACAGTATTAACTTCTCCTCTATTAATCACCAATACAGTAGTTAACAACTGGAAAGGAATCTCTCACTCTAAGTGGAGGTTGGAATAAGTACGGTGCCAGCCTGAAGGGATTTTTATGAGACTCATATAGCACCACAAGCTATATTCAATATGATCCTATAGAAAATGAAGATATTATGATTGCTCTCCAAAGCCCTAGATCATCAAAAGATATGAGAAGCCATTTTTATAGGCAGCAAAGTGGAGGCTGCAAGAGTCTAATTAGATCATTTAAGGTCATAGCATTAATGTTTATCCTCGTTATGTGTGGTTTTCAAAAGGAATTATTGTTATTGATTTTTAATAGTTCATGAGGCTTAAGAAACCTCTGTTGAGTAAATTAGGAAACTGGCCTCTGGAGAACTCTTATCTCCATTGACCACCTGCATGGTCTGGCTTATCCTGAAGTTTTGCATTGTCTGCTAAATATGGGGACTTAATGAAAAGGTGCAGACAGGGTGAAGGCAGATTGAACAGGGCATCAGGGACCCTGGAGCAAACTGGATAGTGCTTCCTGTAGCATATCAAAAGGAACAAGAGGAAACAGAAAATGTTGATTGTCAGTTTGAAGCTTGGGTGAAGCTTTCCTAATTCTGGAACTGGACCATCTCAGTGTTAACAAAGATGGATATGTCCTCTTTTCTCTGCTTGGGAAACAGTTTAGTTTGGACAAGATGGGTAAGGCCTGTTCATTTGTTTATTTATTTTTGTTTTATGAGGGGAGCCTAGGTTAGATGACAGTTGACTCTTTTGCTGTTGGAAGTCCATGTCATTGCAGACCATTCAGTGTTGTTCAGGATGGGCTGCTGAATCTGCTGAGCAGACCATAAGAGGTTTAGAAAATAAGCCACATGGCCCCAGAGAAGTAAAAGCAAGTGCAGCTTACTGGAACAGAATAAAGAAGAGCCTTAAGCCGGCAGTGACTTTGTCTCTGGATCCGAGTGCCAGCTGTTGTACTCTGCTTTAGTGTGCATGACTCAGCTTTCTGAGGGCCTTTAAGTCCCTGTTGTTTAGAAAGGCTTTTGTGTAGAACTGATGTCTTCTTTAAACTCAAAGGCAGTTTCTCCTTGACCAGTTTTCCTTGACACAGCACACTTAGGAGCTATAGCATTCATCATGTACGCCTCCTGAGCTGTGACTCATGCTATTGTCTTTTCTTTTCCATCAGACTAGTTCAATCTGTATTGTGTATAGTCCACAAAACAGTTCTTGAGCCACAGGATATGCTTTATAATTACTGAAGCCCATGTTTAGTTTTATACAGTTGATATGGTAATTATAAAACTTTGAAAAAATAAGCACCCAGTAAGTAGATGTTCTTATGATTTGTCTAGAGTTATTTATTTATTATTATTTATTATGTATTATTTACAATTGACAGTCTATATAAATTCAAAATTCTTATTTTTTCTTTACAAAATTCTGTCATGTTTCTCATTGCATTGAACTGACCCATCTCAGTGGTCTCATAGCATAAAAATGAACTGCCTTTCATTTTCAGGAAATTTACCATATACTGGAAGATTTTGAGATCTGAGATATTTATTTGAAAGGAAAATGAGCATAAGTATTAGATTCAAGTACATAATATTGCTGATGGGGCAGAGTGAGTTACCACTCACTGATTGAATGAGTGAATTCTTACATAAATAAATTAGACAATGCTTCTTTCACTGTAGATTTTATATTGTAGATAATTGTGGGTTCCTACGAGCGAGCCTTTTTGCTACAAAGTGTCTAAGGATAAAAATCAACTTCTGAATGGAGAGAAGACAGAAGCAAACAGAAACAAGTAACAATCAGGTCACTTTAGAAATGTTTTAATCCATCAAATCAGCTGAGGTTCTACCAGGTCCACAGTGGTTGCTATGTGCTCTACCATTCCTATTTACTGTTGTGTAAATCTTATGATTCAAAAACATGAGATTACAGACTTGAAAACTGGGTCCCTTTTATGTTTTTTGTTCCACATCAATCATCTTATAATTTACTACTGTAGCTACAGGCAACCTATCATCCCATTTGTTGAAGTTACTAATTTAGGAAGGAGATTGCTCTAAGAAGCCATCATTTAAAAATGTTGGCAACAAATTTGCTAGGTCATTGCTGGCAGAAAATCTCCAACTTTGGTCTATAGCCAGAGGAAGTATCAACTTGCTGTCATAAAATTACGATTATAAGTTCTCAAGGCTGAAAAAAAATCCAATTTTATGTGCCCTAGTAACAGTGCTCAAGCACAATTTTACACATATGATAGATGTAAACATAAATAAATAACAGCTTTAGACTAATGTCTTTCAGCACCCCCCAAAAAAAATCATGATAGCGAACTCCAACTCTATTCTTTCCATCTCAGACTTTTTCTCACAGAAGGATAGCAATAGAGTGAGATATGATATAAGTTATACCCCACTTCTCATTTGTATTTTCCAGAAATACAAATACAAATATGACATCATCTTTTTTTTTTTAATGAAAGCATTTATAGGTTCCATAACCTGCATGGCTTTGGCTTTGGGTTGACCTGACTGGGGTGACAGGAAATGAAGAGATGTAAGGTACACATAAGGAAAACCTGGGATTGGATGGACCATACACTCAGAAGGAGACACTCAAGTAGCAGCCTGTAAACTGAGTGCATTTATTTTGCTATCTCCAGCATGAAGGAGGAAGGGGCAGGCTAGCTAATCTGGGTAGGAGGCCCTGAGCAGAGCAATTGCAGCTGCAGTCATCCTGGAGGAGGAAGCTGCAGTTGCTGTTTTCTGCATGTATTTTTCACATCCATACCTGGAGCCTTACCATTGCTCTGAGCTTGACCTGGGGAAGGATTTGCCATGGATCTGAGGTGTCAGGGTCCTTGACGTGGTTTATGCTCATGTCAATAATACACATTCACTCAGGACTTCATCCACTCACCCCATATGACTGAGAGAGTGCATATGTGTGTGTGTGGGTGCATATATAGGTGTCTGTATATGCATATTTGAGGCCAATGGAGCACCACAGATGTAATTTTCAGGAATGCCACCCACTTCTTTTGAGACAACATTTCTCTCTGGCCTAGAGCTCACTAATTAGGCTAGACTGGTTGGACAGCAAGCTCCAGGCATCCTCCTGTCTCCACATCCTTTGATTTGGATTACAAGTGTGTAGGCAACCATGGTGACAATTTTATGTGGGTTCTAGGGAACCAAATTCAGGTCTATAGAGATCTCTGGCCTCATGGAGGTTGTGTTTAGTAGATAGATCAAGACAATGAACACACATACACAGAAGTCAGATGGCAGCAAATGAAACAGGGTGGTAGGGATGAACATTTTATATGGATGATCAGGAGACACCTCTATGATAAGATGATGTTTGAGCATATACTTGAAATACAATCCACAGATAGGACAGAGCAAGTGAAAACTCCTGGAGAAGGTTTCCAGTGGGTGAGTTGCAGTGAGTCATAGTCAGGGAACTTGAGTGAGTGTGCTGGTGTGAGAGGTAGAGCATCAGAGGACAAGTTGGAAAGGGAAAAGCTATTTGAACATAGGGAAGGTCAGGCAAATGATTTCAAAGGAACCTTTGAAAGATCAGTTGACATGATTTGATGTGGAAGTGAGTGACATTGTTTGGAAGTTTAATGGCACAATGTAATAGACACTATAGTTACTCCATGGAGTGCTTTCTTAGGCTGTGAATCCCGAGTTAAGAGTTGTGTTGTATCCATCGCCACAGATACTGTGGTTTTGGGAGAGGTCTCCTTTGTCAGAATAGGTCCTAATAGCCTCAGAGAGTGGTGTCTTCAGAGTTCACAAACAGGTGTTTTCTTTTGGAGGCGCTTCAGAATATTTACATCTAGAGTAATTCATTTCTCAGTCGGCTATTCGCATAACTCTCCCTCTGGAGACCGTTTTTTCCATGTTCTGGGCACTAACTGCATGAAAAGGTCCTTTCAATTTTACCATTTATTCCAGACAAAAAATTACAGAATCTTGTTTTATGACATAACTGGAGAGATATGTGTCTCTCTATCAAGGCTGCTCATTCTTTATTCTACAGGTGACAAGGGGCCCTCTGTGGACGGGTTTAGTTGTTGGACAGTGACAGTTTTACAGTAACTCACTTTTTATGGACTCTTCTAATTTGATTCATCTAATTTTCTTTATATTTGCACACAGACTTAGCAAATTAGATTTGCAAAAATTAAGGAAATCCTTCAAGAGAACTCCTACTTGATGTTCAAGGATAACAAATTACTTTGAACAAAGAGAAAACAGAAATGAGAAATTTATAAAGAATAGCCTTATCTTCTTCCATGGGAGACAAAAGACCCCTATAAACAAGTTTGTCTGGAATGGCAATGTTGGCCCCCGCTGAGCAGCTCATTTGATAGATGCTCTGGTCTAATGCCTTACAGTTTTTACTTTGCACACAAATTATCTAGGGATCTTTTAACATGCAGTCATATGTCAAGGAAGGCTCGAAGGTCTGTACCGTGTGATTGATTCTCAGGTGGTGCTCACAATTGCAGGTCTATGGGCCCTATTCTGAGTGGCAAGGCACTAGGAAACTTCTTGAATGGAACTATGAGTTTGTTTTGTGCTGTAATTTCATGTTGAGAAAATGTAAATTTCATGATCATTTGCCATAAAGAAACAACATATTAGGAAGAACAGAAAGGAAGTCACCGTGGAAGAGCCTCCTGGGTGCCCATGTTAACTCTTGCTGCATCATGCATGTTAAAGGCTTTCTGAAGTATACATTAAAACTATATTTGAATGATGGATTTGAGTACATTGACATAAGGCTGATGCAGTAATCTTATGTGGTATCATTGTGAAGGAGACAAGGACATTAGGAATATAATGTAGCACTACCCATTATGAAAGGACACAGTAAGGATTAGCATTATAACACTTCATGTGGTTCAATATATCAAATGGCTTTTCCAAGATTATATAGTATAATAGCTGCATTTCAGAAATGAAAATCTGTGTCCTGATCCTCTCCTCATCCTGCTATCATGCTTTGTTAATCAAATCTAGAGACTGAAAATTTTAGACTCATTGAGATGTGTGTATGTGCATATGTGTATGTGCATATATACATACATACATACATACATACATACATACATACATACATATATACATCAGACCTGGAGAACATGGGGTTCCATAATGTTCTAGGAACATTTAGAAGAAAAAAGGAGAATGACAGAATGATGCTGTGATGGTTCAAAAGTGGGTTGGTAGTAGAAATGAAGAGATTAAATTGAACTAAATGGAATAGAAAATGGAAGGATTTCACCAGTTGTATAGGGAAGCAGGTTTTTAAAGAGATTTTTAGTTCCTTTATCCTATTCTCTCCGTTTTTTAAATTTAAATTTTTTATTTTTTTGTTTTTTTGAGACAGGGTTTCTTTGTGTAGCTTTGCGCCTTTCCTGGAACTCACTTGGTAGCCCAGGCTGGCCTCGAACTCACAAAGATCCACCTGCCTCTGCCTCCCGAGTGCTGGGATCAAAGCTATGACTATGACTACAGTTTTAAACTGACCAATAGTGAGAGAATTTGGAAGCTTTGATAAAGGTCATATGATGGGTAACATGAACACTATCAAAGACAATCTCTGCCTGTTTTTTTTCCCTTCCTCTGGTTTCCACTATGGCTCTGAAATACTGACAATTATACCAAGTCATGGTACAGAAGCAAAATCAAAAACAAAGAAAGAGGTATTGCACAATTTAAGAAAAAACAATCTGTGCAAAACAAGTTAGCAATGAAGAACATGGACGACTCAGAAACTTCAGGTAGACAAAGTCAAAGATTCGTTTTTTAATAATAATGAAAAGAGGAAAAACTTCACAGCACTGAGGAAACAGAAAATAAGGCCCAATAATCACCTAGAAATCAGAAGGCCACCATATCCAAGAAAGTAAGGCCACACAGAAAGTAAGGAGCAGAAAGCTTGGCAAAGAAGCAACATGAGGTGTCAGTAACTGACTGATACTGAATGTATTGCATTTACGATTTCATACCTTGAAAAGTTTCCTCCCTTTGTTCTGTTTTTACATTATTTTAAATTTGTGTGTGTGTGTGTGTGTGTGTGTGTGTGTGTGTGTGTGTGTGTGCACATATTGCAGAGAACACAGGACAACTGATGGAAGTCAGTTGTTAACTTCTACCATGTGGGTTTTGGGGATTGAATTCAGATTGTCTGGCTAAACAGCAACCTCCTTTGCCCTGAACCATCTCACTGGCCCAAACAGTCTCTTTTTGGATCTTATCTTTGAAGGTAGTCACAGGTCAGATGGGCTCTAGGCCAATATAACTCAAAATATCTGCTTGCAATACAGGAAATGAGACAGCCGTGTTTCTCTGGCACAGATATTCTCTACCATATCAACTTCTGCTAGGCACAGTTTCCCCCTCTGCATGCTGACACCTGCTTAAACTCCTGAAGTTCCATGTTGCTTTGGGCATGTGTGAGGTCGTTTGGATTTCCTATTTGATTTCATGAGGAAGGGGAAGAAGGAAGGAGAAATTAGCAGGGTACCCCATGGAAAAGAAGGACTCGTGTACAACATAGATAGGGTCATGGCCCCAGCACCAGGCAGTAGAATTGGAGACTGCCTGAGTGGTGTTCTTAAGCTGTTTGCTTGAGGAATACTGTTCTCACACTTGTTAAATAACTGGATACTACTGGCTCATTTTTTGTCTCTGGAGAGAAATGAGTTTCTTAAGTCGGAGCTATTTCTCAGGCTGGAGAAGAAAAGCACTTTCTCAGTCTGTATTTCCCCACGTGGTGTTTACACGAACAACAACTAGGGAAATAGCAACTGAAAAAAAGTATGAGAGAGAGACAGTGATTCAAGACTCAAAATACGTCAAGTGCCTTATAGAGAAGAGAGATAGATGTCGTCTCTTAAGGCTTAACTTGTGAGCACCAGGTTGGACTAGGCAGGGCTAATTTACAGTTTTCCAGGAGGAATGGGGTTGAGAAGGATGATTGCAGAGAAGAGCTCAAACAAAGAGGGGCAGCCTTGCTTTGTATTGCATTTTTACTTGGCGTGGTTTCAAAACAGATCAATCGCTTGGTGGTGTTTGTCAGTGTCTCAAGATTTTACACTTCGTGAAGCATTTAGAAATTGCCCCAAGTGAAAGAAACTCCCTCTCATATTGTCATTGACTACAATATTGTGAGTTCACAGTGACTGATGTGTTCATTAGGGCTATTCTGATACAAACTACATCAGTGTATAAGGAGAGGACAGTCCTGGGGAACTAAGGGGTAGAAGGTCCGGCACCTAGATGGGTGCTTTGGCCTTCATCTAGGGCTTTCCACTGTGGGTAGCAGCTTCACAAAGCTTCTTCATTTCAGTACATCTGCCTTTTAAGTGAAGTTAGGGCATGTTACAGCTCTTGCATTGACACACAGTAATCACAGGTAACCCAGAGCTCTCTATCACATTCTATTTTCCTTCTAGACCTAGTTCAGCCATATGTAATATGAGTGTGGCTTATACATAATGTGGGTGGACGTTCCAAGGTCCTCTATACCTACACTGTACATTGTGGAACAGGCACTCAAAGAACATTTGTCAAATGAAGGGTAGAGGAACATGTTTGGTGTGGTTTTGCAATTCCGATTGTGATAGGAGATCTTTATTACTTAGCTGCTACCATAATCAATGCACTAATTGTTTACAATTTGTTAACAATTATATTGATTTTTAGTGTCTAGTTACATTGTTAAAACAATCTAATTTCTGGGATGCTTTATATATTGTTTTAAATCACTTCAAATTTCAAAAGAAAAATTTTGTGAGAGCATTTGGGTAACAACAATAACTCATTTTTAATAGTGATTTTTTTTTTCACCTCTATTTAAAAAACATTTCTCCTTCATGAAGACTAAGCCTGGAGTAATTCGCCCAGTACCTGTCAAATCCAAATTACTACTGAGAAATGAGGAAGAAGTTTATGAACCCAATCCCTTCAGTAAATACCTTGAAGACAACAGTAGCCTGTTTTCTGAGCAGGTGAGTATACATATAAGAAAGTATTTCATATTACAAAAAGTGCCCATGTAAAAATATGTTTAATAGGTTCTACCCCTGGAAAAATGGAAAAGATCACTTTGTATACAAATAGAAGTTCTTTTTTAATCAAGGGTAGTATTTTGAAGCATCTCAAAGTTTGCTCTAAAAGAAACACTATCGACCCAGTGAAGGTACTGGGTGGGAACCTACACCATTTATTTGAGACCTCACGAGCATGCTGTGGGTAGCCACATGGCACTGAATTATTATTTCTGAGACAGTTTATTTTTGAGAATATATGATATTTTAGATTTGTTAGAGTTGACAAAGATCCCATTTTCCAGATTTGTATTAACATGGTAGGTTTGAGGGGTAATGCAATTCTTCTAGCTTGAGAGTACTGTTTATAGAGAGTGTGTACTCTATATGCTTTATATGTGCTGAATGCTGGATAAGGGAGAAAAGGAAACTGTTAGTCGGAACTCTATAATAATAGGAAAATATGGCAATACACATATACATACACATAATATAAAACTCCAGGGCCTAGAGAGATGGCTCAGCAGTTAAGGGGACTCACTGCTGCTGCTGAGGACCCAGGGTCAGATTCCAGCACCTACAACTTTCTGTAACTGTTTCTAGGGATCTGATGCTTCGTTATGGCTTCCTAGAGTACTGCATGCACTTATATGTTGCAAGCCAAACTCTCCTGAACATAAAATAAAAATAAGTTAAATATTAAAATCTACACAAACCTTTGTCTTGCCACCAAAGAGAAATTGTACATCTCTATTTGTCTTATTAAATGCAACAAATAGGCATGAGCTGTCCATTTTTTATCTTAAATATTAAGTGGATAAGCAGTGTACAATGAAAAATGCTGGATATAGTCAGAACATGTAAACTCATCACATTTTATAATCTAAAATGAATAGGTTTATCAAAGAATGTAAGCATAATATCTTCTTTAAACATTAGTTTAAAGGTGATAGTTAACATCATTCTTAAAATTTGAATTACATTTGTGTTTGTAAGACATAGGGAATGTTTCATGTGCTCTTTGACCTTTGGAAATACTGATTTCCCCAGCTTCAGTTTCTGAATATGTACAGTAAGTTATGAGGATCAAGTCCTTTTAATGGATCATTTAAACTCCAAGATTTGGGTTATTTTAAATGATTTGTTAACACAGAATGGCTCTGAAGTCTTTGTGTAGCTTTGAAAAGGGTCATCATATTTTCTCATGGGTAACCATTGATTTTATACATATAATGAGGTGGAGATGGCTGAACAGTGTCTAGCTGTGATTCCAGCCTCCTGAGAGGACCTCCTGATGCTTGAATTGAAGTCCAGACTGGACAGCATGGTGAGATTTCATCTCAGAATTGAGAGGAAAATTAACATTAGAACATTTTCCAGTTATTTATGTTCAGGTTGTGAGACTGCTCTAGTTCTTGTCAGTTTGAACATTTAAAGAGGTTTAGAGGTGGTCTGTTTTCATTTTGTGGAGAAATCTTATCGGTATGTAATTTATCATGGTTAATTATATAAATTACAGAAACAGAAATTTCTGTTAGGAAACTAGATTTCATTGTCAATAAAAGCACATATAAAATATCTATTGTTTGTACAAAACTAGTATTTTTGAAGATTAATGTGATATTTGGATTAGGAATTCATTGTAGACAGGTTATTAGAATATAATGTAGTATTTATATGGAAATGAACTACAGATGTTAAAATAAATCTCACATATAATTATCCATGCAAATTATACCCCTCAAAATTTGATTAACTGCTATAAAATAAAGATTTTTACTTTTTATATAATCTTGAAACTTAATTTTTCTTCAAGCAAGCTCCCTTGTAGCATATTAGGTTAATTTGTCTGTAGTTTATCACCTTCATTGTCTTGTGCAGTGATGAATTCCATTTATAGGGCAGAAAATTCTTGTCACTAAAAAGAATTGCTGTTTTCTTTCTTCACCATCTTGTCTGGTTATACAAGTCTAAACCTTGTTTTTGTTGCAACTTACACCTGTGTATTTCCAGATAATTGGATGAAAATGTGTTTTTCAAATATTTGGGGACTATAGGCATAATTGTGTTTATATTTTTTCATTAATTAATTCTTTTATATGTCCTTGTTTGAGGGTAGGGCATCTGACCTAATAGGACACCACAGAATGTTAAGAATTGAAAGAAATCTGGCATTCTGCTTACATGTGAATTCCAAAGCTCCCCTGGCCTCATTTGCTGGCTGTGTAGAATCCTGGGGCCACTGTACAGCCAGGAAAGGCACATTTACGCTCACCTGCTTTCTATATGTTGAGCACGACTTATAAATCCTTTGTGTTCCGAGTCTACAATGAAGCAAAATTGAAAAGTTCGCTCACAAATGTACATAGTTAGGTCCATTAAACAAAACAAAACAAAACAAAACAAAACAAAACAAAACAAAACAAAACAAGTGAGTGTCAATGACCCATAATGCTGGCTTTGCTACCAGACTAGAACTTCCTCTGAAGACATTCATGTTCAGCTCCACTCACTCCTGCTCTCTCTCAATCTGCCATAGACCAAATTGAATGTTTCCAAACTTTGCTAATCTTACTCACCCATGTAATAGAGAATTCCTTAGGCAGGCAGCCGGCCAAATGGAAGCAGCTCACATTCACTAATCTCTCTTGTACCGAGGGCAGTTCCACATGACAGGAGATGTTGGATGGGATGGTTAAGTTCATAAATTTCCCCTAGCAGGTTCACTGCCATAAAATCTGATTTCAAAATGCTGTTACAAAGTGTCAGATGCTAAAGTTGACGGGACTGAGCAGAGATGTATTTATCATAGCTCACATGATACAGCTGGGCAGCCTATTGAACAGATTAGGAGCTGAAAATTTGTCTGGAAATAGCCTCTCAGGGCTAAAAGCAAAGTTTGACACTAATGCAAAAATCTAGAAATTGAGACATTTTATTTAATGGTTTTTACATCGAGATGTCCTAAGGCAGTCAATATCATTCTGCACTACATGGATTAAACCAAACCAAACCAGAACTCTTTTGAATGAAGTTTATGCTTTCCTGAAATTAATTCCAAATCTATTATTGTATCAATTTACGGCCCTTTTGAATTATCGCAACACATCTTCACATTCTACCCTAAATATATGTATTTACATGGACTTACAGTGACAACCATGTATTTTGAACAATGCTTCTATTGACAACTAAAGGCTGAGCTAGATATAATTACTGGAATCGATTGGACTAGTGAGCATGCCGCAGGTGCAGAGACCTGAGACAGAATGTTTGTTTTGATGATTTGTGAGCATGCAAGATAAACAATGACTTGCTGATCATGAAACCAATATATTTAGATAATGGCTATTTCTCCACTGAATATTTTCATTTTAATGTAAAAACAATAGCTTAATTCATTTTTTACAGAGCAATATGTAACATATTTTTTCTTCTTTATATTAACAATTCAGTTCCTGACATTAGATATGTTACTCCCTCAGTAAACCCTTAGAGAGCCAAGCTTGAAGGTCTGGATTGAAATGAGGGGAGACTCCTATTGTTTTATTTGACTTCTCCAGAAACACCTTCTTTTTCTCTATGAGAAAAGGTGTTTCCTAGTGTTCATGCCCTTTCCACCTCATTTTTCTTCTGATGTGTTTCACTGGAGGAAAGGATGTGTTTTGGTTAAAATAACCATTTTGAGCAGTGGTTCTCAACCTGTAGGCTGCGACCCCTTTGGGATTCACCCTCTCATAGGGATTGCGTGTTATATATTTACATTACAATTCATAACAGTAGCAATTACAGTTATGAAGTAGCAATGAAAATAATTCTGTGGTGGGGTGTTACCACAACATGAGGAACCTGTATTAAAGAAAGGGTCACAGCATTAGGAAGGTCGAGAACCACTGCTCTAGAGAATTTCTTCTGTAACACTCACAGAAACACAAAAGGATCAATGTGGGGAAAATTTCCTCTTTGTATTCTTCTCATTCCTTTTTATTTGCCCCTGATATTTTAAAACATTCAACTTGTCTCTCTTCTCTCCCAGTTTCTCTCTATTTGATATTCCAGTTTGATGATTATGTGAACAACTTTCAGGTTTCTATTTAATTATCCATTGAGTTATATATTAACTGTGCCCTCCACCTGCCCTTCCTGGCTCCCCCCAGGTGGAAGTAACAGGCAAGTGTCTTTGTCACAGATAGGGTGAACAATGCCTCCTTTTATACAGAATGCTATAAATTACCACTTTTTCAAAAGTCATTTTCAACCAAGGTGATTCAGTCTCTTCTGTCATAATTGAGTCAAAGCCTGACAAAGTTTTGACTCATATTTTAAGGTAAGATGTTGACATGAACCTTTTTAGTTGTAGAAATGACTAAATGACTTGGACTGTTTTAAGGAGTGAGAAACGAAATCTTTTTGTAGTGTTACTTTCATTTCGGAAGGTTGAACCCATAAGATTTGGCTTTTCTCAAATAGTGCTGTCTTTGTGAATGCTCCTTCCTTCCTCCATCTTTTGTTCCCTCCCTCCTTTCCTCTCTTTGCTTTATATATATGAAATAATTTATCATGAATATGCTGTTTAATAGGTGTAATAGATAATTTATCATAACATAGCAAATCAATTTGCTCACTTCTATTTTTTTTAAAAACATGTTCCTTTGAAATAATAATATTTCTCTTCCAGGATATAATCAGATATGCTCACTTCATATTTAAGCTTTCATTACTCTTTTTTTGGCATTCAATTTCTCATGACCTGTCTTCCTATTGAAATTGAAAAATCATAACTTAAGCATTGCAGTTTTTGTCTCCAGCATTGACGTTGCTAAGGGAGACTTCCTTTTTAATTGCACTTTACCTGATGTATGTAGGGGTAAGAATCTTCAAGAGATTTTATTTTATTTTATTTTTTTGTTTTGTTCTTGGTTTTAAGCAAATGCACTAAGAAGCCTGATTTGCTACTTCTGTTGTCACAGTCCAAGGCCTTAGTTACTAAGGAATAATTGGTGGGTATGCAGTGTCTGATTAACCCTTAGTCAACGGGGGAAGAGTATCTTTGTGAAAGCTTTACATAGATGTTTCCTGAAACTTGTGTAACCTAAGATGCTCCTGTATCTTTACTCAAGGAGTTTGGTCATTGACATATTCAGGACCTCTCAAAGAAAGTGCAATCTAGTTTTAAGATAAGGGCCTTGTTAAAATAGATTTTCTAAATTCCACTTTGATTTAGTTTCTAAAAGTATTAAACTATGGAACTTCAAATAGAAGACAGCTGTATCAAATGGATGCTATTCACAGGCTAGAGCATTAGAGAACTTGACTGGTTGGTAGGGGAAGATACATTCTTCCATGTCTCTTCACAAGAATCTCTATGACAAAAGGTCTCCTTGAGTTTAAGAGTCAAGGCAGCCTATGTCTAGCACTGCAGAATACTATGACCACATGCCTTAGGAAGAGTTGTGTCTCCTGGCTTAAGACAGGACACTACCTATGCTTAGCTCACTCTTTGTCTGCACAGTTCCTGTCCACAGTTTCATTGAGAGATTTTTTTCAGATGACCATTATAAATGTGGGTAGTGCCAGAGGATCAGGGAGCTTGCTGTGAAGTTGTGTTTCCTAGTAATGTCAGGAGCTACACCCATCAAGTCTCACCAACATGACTTGATTTCAAGGTGCAAAACACATTTTACAAAGCTCCATGTGTTGTCAGGGACTTGCAATCCCAGCAGGGACTGTGGGGACAGACATGATTCCTGGGATTCACTGGTTAGCTATCCTAACTTAATGGGTAAGTCTTATGGTCAATGAAAGCCTCTATCTCAATGAAGGAGGTGGACATCCTACAGATGATGCATGCATGTGCACACTTGTGCACCAAACATATGTACACAGACACAGACAGACAGACAGATATATACACATTCAGTAGCTGTGTGGGTTTATTTCCATTCTATTGTATTCTGGTAGTCTATATAACCTGGTTTGATGCCAATAGAATGCTGTTTTTATAACTGTGGCAGTAATATAATTTGAAATCAGCTATTTAGATACTTTGAATATTGCTATTTCTGCTTGGATTTCCTTGGCTTCTCAAGAATTTTTATGCTTCCATGTGAATTTAGGATTTTTTTTTCTGGGTAAGTAAAAATCATTTGGATTTTGGTGAGGTTTGCCTTTAATATGTAGGTAACTTTTGGTATTACTGCTACTTTTTAAAAATCTTTTTTTATTGAGATTTTTTTTCATTCACTTTACACACCAAGCAAAGATCCCCTTCTTCCCTCCTCCTGCCCCCAAAACCTCCCTCCTGAACCCATCTCCACTCAGGCAAGGCCTCCCATGGGGAGGCACATCCAGTAGAGGCAAGTCCAAGCCCTTCCCCTTGCCTCAAGGCTGTACGAGGTGTCCCATCATTGGTAGTGTGCTACTTTTATAATATTAAATTTGCCAGGGCCTAAGTCTGGAATGGCTTTTTGTCTTCTTCTGTTTCTTTCAATTTCTTTTTTTTCAGTGTTTTAACATTTTAATTCTATAGACCTTTTGACTCCCTAGTTGGTATTCTTAGGTATTTTATCTTTTCTTTTTATTAGTTTTTTCCCATGCACTATATTTTGATCATATTTTTTTCCCTCCTCCAACCCCTTTTAGATTTTCCCTCCCAACCCATACAACTTTATGTTCTTTCTGTCTCTCAAAACTAACCCTAAACCCAAACCAACAAACAAAAAGGGAAAATTAAACTAGTAAACAAACCAAAATTAGTAAGATAGAAAATAATCAAATCAAACTAAACAAAAAGAAACAAAAACACCTCTCTCTCTCTCTCTCTCTCTCTCTCTCTCTCTCTCTCTCTCTCTCTCACACACACACACACACACACACACACACACACACACACACCATGGGCACCTGCTTAATTTCCACATTTGATGGCAAAAATAAGTAGTGTCCACCAATAGTTTTTTACTATTGGTTCAATAGTCTTTGATATTTACAGGAATGTATGGGGCCCATTTGTATACTGAATGAACAAAATGTAACCCATTCTGACACAGGAGGGTTTCCTTGGTGGCATAACATGTCTAGTTGAGATATTGTGTCCCCATTGCTATCAGTTTAATATTTCTAGGTGTTCTTTTGGTTTTGAAGCTATTGTAAGTGGGATTTCCCCTTTCCTGTCCTCATTTCTTCATTGACAATTTTTTTTATTGGCATGTAAAATTATATGTTGATTTTGAAAATTGCCAGAAGTACTTATTAGGGCTTAATGGTTTCTGGTGGGGTCTGTAAGAAGTTTTAAGGACTAGATCACGTCATCTGGAAGTAGGAATAATTTGACTTCTTTTTCTATTTTTACCTCTTGTGTTTTTCTTTGTCTTATTGCTCCGGTTTAGAATTTAAGATTATATTAAACAAGAGAAGAAATAGTCACAACCTTGCGTAGTTCTATATTTTAGGGAAAATGCTCTTATGTTTTCACTGTTTAGCATAAAGGTTTGCTGTATATAGCTTTTATTATGTTGAAGTATGTTCCTTCTATTCCCAGCTTTTAAAAAAAAATCATGAAGAGATAATGACTTTTGTTAAAGGACATTTTTTAATTTAATGAGATGGTCCTGTGGTTTTTGTTCTTAAATTTATGTACTGTATTTCCCTTATTAATTTGTATGTGTTGACTAACCTTGCACACCTGGAATGAAGTTACCTCTGCCATGGTGTAAGAATTTTCCTTATGTGCTCTTGAATTTGGTTTGTGAGAATTTTATTAAAAATTTTTACATCTTTGTTCATAATCTTTTTTTTCCTGTTGTGTCCTTTTCCAATTTTAGTAGTATGGTAGTGCTGATTCATAGAATGAATTAGGTACTTTTCCTTCCCTTTTTACTTTGTGAATCTCTTTGTGGAGCATTGGTATCAACTCTTCTTAAAATGCTTGGTAGAAGGTGGCAGTGAAAAGCTCAGGACATTTTTTTTTTTTTTTTTTTTTTTTTTTTGCCTCAATCTCATTCATTGCTGTGGGTCTGTTCAAGTTGTTTCGATTCTCTTGATTTAACATTGGTAGGTCATATGTGTTGGAGAATTTACCCATTTCTTCTAGCTTTTCTAGATTTTTAGAATAAAGTGTTGAAAGTACTCCCTATTGATTCTCCATATCACATTGAAATCCACAATAGTTTTATTTTATTTCTAATCTTATGTCACTTCACTTTTGTTTTTGGTTAGTTTTTGCTAGGAGTTTGTCAATACTGTTAATTTTTCGAAGAATCAACTATTTGTTTGATTGAATCCTTCTATATTTTAATTTATTATTTTTATTTACTTAAAGTATAAGATATTATTTATCCCTCCCTGTTCTTTCCCACTCCTCCCATGTTCATCCCACCCTCTTTAGCCATTGTTTTTACACATACATATAAATGAATATACATATAAGTACATCCTGATGAGTGCTTAGTATTACCTGCATGTAAGTGTCTCTAGGGCCAAACAATTGGTATTGGATAAACAATCAGGGGACTCAACCCCAGAGGAAGACTAATTCTACTAAAGGTTCAACATTGGCACTTCTTTCTTTGCAGTAACCAAAAATCATCTATATATTATTTTTAGCTCTATTTCATTAATTTCTGTTCTGAATTTTGACACTGATTTTTAACTTTATTGAACTATGATCTTATAAAATATATGAGATTATTAACTTATTTGTGTTTGGTAAGACTTGATTTGTGGCCTGGAACTGCACATTGATACTCTGATCTATTAATTTTTTTTCTAACAGGATATTTATGTCCAGTGTCCTAGATATTTGAAACCAAAATATTTTGTATCCCAAATATTACCTCTGCCATGGGCTCTCTAAATGTACTTTGAAACAAACAAACAAATGGGTAATTCTTTTGTATGCAAGTATGCCTTACTATTACCACCTGAGCATTAAGTTAAAGCTCATCTCTAGCTTCCTTGAGTTGCAGGAAGAACAAACTTGAAAATCCTATTGCCTGGCAAGTGGTTCCACAAGTTTGGGTGGTGATGTGGTTCCTGATAGTAGGTGTTGCTCTCTTCCTCCACACTCTCCCTTCTTCCTGCCATACTTGTGTTTTTTACTTTCCTGTTGCTGTGATAAAGCAGCATGACAAAGGGAAGCTTAAGGAAGAATCTACAATTCCAAAGTGATACAAGTTCACCCTGGTGTGGAGGGATGCAGCAGGCTTTAGGCATGGGAACAGGGAGATGAGAGATGTTGTCAACAGCAAGCATGAAGCAGAAAGACAGAGTTAATCAGAAGTGTAGTGAAGCTAAGAAAATTCTCAAAACTGCCCACCACATAACATTTTCCTCCAGCAAAGCCACACTTCCTGAACTTCCCTAAACAGCATCACCAACTGGGAACCACATGTTCATGTACCTAACTTTCTGCACATTGGCTGCCATCTTCCTAACCCCTCTCTCCACGCATTACTAGACACCATTGTTCTGCTCTGTTTCCATGAGTTTGATTTTTTCTATTTTATGTGTAAGATATGCAATATTTATCCTTCTGTGATTGATTTATTTCATTTGAAATAATGTTTTTTAGTTTCACCCATGTTGAAAATGGCATGATTTCCTTTGTTAAGGCTTAATAGTATTTCCTTGCCTCTATTTTACATTTTCTTTGTCTAGTCTTCATTGACAGGCTCTTAAGCTGCACCCATATCTTGGTTGCTGTACATAATTGTTGCCATAAGTAAATGAAATGACTGTGGTCAGTAGGTTCTGGACCCTTTGGAGGTGTACAATTTTAAAAAAAATGTCTGTTTAAAAATCATTGTAATTTTGGAAGAAGGAGATTGACTTCTTGCTGAGAAGTCACTGAGTGTACCTCCTTTCCATTTTATGAGATCACAGGAGCTTTCTAAATAAGTTACCTTCTTATATTTTCATTCTAAATATGTCCATATGAACAGTGTAAGATGTGAAATAAACCATAGAAATAGAAAAGCAAGAGACTCAGTATATAACCCTCTTCTGCTAATGTGATGAGGAACTATCTACTTTCTCCTTCTGTTGTTGAGTGCTGACATCAGCCATCTTCATACTGATCCATTTGCCATGGGAAACTGTCAGACACCATACACTTGAAATACTGTGACCCAAAGTCTATCTTGAAACTTATAATAAACACACACACACACACACACACACACACACACACACACACATAATTTGAAATAGCTAAACATATGCTAAGTTTTTTCTTCAAAAGTTCACATTTTTTTTGGTTCACATCAGTTTTCAAAATAGATGTGTTGGTTTAAATATGTCTGTTTTTAAAATGCACATGACTTACTCAAAATTAAGGTCTGTGAACCAGAAGTTATGCCTCACATTCATGGTTAGGAAGCCTAGTTTACTAGGCTAATATCCATAGCGTGCAGGCAGCCAGAATCTCTTTCATAGTATTGTGGGTTTTGTGATGGTATCTGTAGAGCAGCAAACTCATTCTGGATAACGGATTTATTCTTCCAAACTATACTATTACTGTACTCGAATTTAACTGGATGCTGCCTTAAATGAAAAGAGAAGATACACCTTATGATTTTGAATTTAAACAGTTGCTGATGTAGTTTACTGTTTCAACAAAGGACTGGCAGATGCCTAGAGCATGGAGTTGGGGCTCCTGGACTCCACTCACTGGTCACACAGTTGTCCTGTGCTCTGTAGATAACAGTCAGTATGAGGGGACAGCATCAGTGCAGAGACAGTGGATTTTCACTATCAATTCTAAACCACAGGAAATGAGGTAACTTAAAAATGCTAGGAACAGAACAAAAGAGTCTGAGATCTGCAGTCTTTAATGAGAAAAGCCCAAAGTGCCTTAAAATGCCCCTTTATTACAACAGAAGTAGCTTTTGAAGTTAAGAGCTTAATGGTTGAGGAGAAGGTAACCTTTTTCTAGAGTAGCCAGTGCCCCAGACAGGACTGGGGCATTAATTTTCTGATGTCTGTGACAATTAGGCAGAGCCAAATCAATTTACTTACCACACACTTGTCTGCTAATTTTCTCTAATGAACAGGATATTATTGCTTCATACTCCCATGTCTTCTTGAAGTTTTGCAGTGTACCGTATCAAAACCAATGAAAATAATTTGCCCCCTTTTCAATAATCAAACTTAAATAAGGCTTAAAGTTTTGGGAATTTTTAAAAAGTAATTTTGTGTTGAAGAGAGCAATTATGAAGAGAGCAAGAAGTGGTCTGAAACATTTTTACCAGAAATAGCTACACTGCCTATTTTACTAATAAGAACATGTATGAATTTTGTCCTTTAAAAACTAGAGCTTGAAGATTCACATGCTGAATACTGAGGTGGAGAGGAATGACAATCCCTTCAGATCTTTTATAAAACCAATTCCACAGTGACATTCTGAGCACAAGATAATTCACTAGGGTGAGACAGGATGCGGGTGAGATATGAGAGATTATTTATGTGCCTTAATAATAAACTGAAAAAGGAGTTTAAAACCATAGCCTAGGGGCAAAATCGGGTCCACCAATGTCTTTATAAACATGTTTATTAGAAGCCAGCTGCACATGTTTACCTGTGTTTTGTCAAAGCTGCTTTTATACAGTTGTGGCAAGGTCAAGTCATGGAATACACAGGTGTGCCAAGGCTGCTTTCACATGAGTGTGGTAAGGTCAAGTCATGGAATACACAGGAGTGCAGAGCCTACATTATCCATGTGCTGCTCCTTCACAAAGTGTCAGCAGCATCCACCTAAAGTAGGAAGGTGTGTGCTGCGCTCTTCATCTTTTGTAGACTGAGTTCTAAATGGTTCAGACTCAGGGGTATTCAAAATGAAGCTTCAGGGGACGTCAGGGCTGGCCAGGTAAGCACAGTATTTCTTTCTTAGTCCTGTTGCATCTAATTATATTTCATATGATTTACTCCCATGTTTGCCATTTTATCTTTTAAACTAAAATATTCCTGATAAAATATATTCCTTTTTTTAAGATAAAACTCAACTACTACTAATCTAGATGAAATACTACTACTGATATAAACATAAACAACAGAAATACTATGTGCAATATAAGCTTATCAACCATAAATAGACATTTAAAATATTGAATTTGACAAGTAGGCCAGTTTTTAATTATACAAGTCATTTGGAATAGAGACATTTATCTACATCCTCTCTGATTGCACCTAGCCCTAAGTGTATAATTTTGTCTTGCTTTGTAAATAATAATTCAGCACCACAATAAGATACTTACAGAGTAGGAAACTCAAGGCACAAAGGGCTTATGAAATTGTTGGCATTGTTTGAAGACAACATACTCAAGATGAATAACGTTTAAAGGAATTGTTGAGGCAAACAACAAAATTCTCTGTACAGGAAAAACATAAAAATGTTAACCTAATTTAATAAGGGATAAGTGTATTTTTCTGTAATAAATATAATATAGAAATGTGAAATGATTAATGGAAATCTTTTGTAATATAAAAAACACTTAGAAAACACATAAGAATCAAACTTAGAGATTTGTGGGAAAATGAGTAATGAGGAATTCAACTATATTGACTTTTATTATGTGTCTAGATCAGAATATACATTTTAAAACATTTACATCTTATCACATTTATGCTCTAAATGTGAACATACAAAAAGTGACATTCTTGATCCCCATGGGCAAATTAGCAAAAAACCCTGGCTAAAGTGAACAACCTTATTAATAAAAAGCACCCACTGTTTATGGAAAAATATGGAAAGAAGATTGTGATAGGAAGGTACAGTTCCATTAAGAACCATTAATAAGCAAAGATGACATAGAACAATCAGACCGGGGAGATGGTGCAATGGGTAAGGAGGTACTTCCTGCCCAAGCATGAAGTCTTGAGTTCAGATCCTCAACTGTAAGGTAGCTGAGGCAGCATGGGCATATAACCCCAGAACTGGGGCAAAGGGGCAGAGGGGAGGCAGGTGGCTCTTAGGGACTTGCTGCTCAGCCAATGTAGCCAATAGGATGTGTTCCAGGCTCAGCAAGAAACCCTATCTCAAGATATAATAATAATAATAATAGTATTAATGTCAACAACAAAAGGTAAGATGAGGATCCAGTTGAGGAAGACATCTTAAAGTCTACTTCTGGCCTCTGTATACACCTGCACACACACCTTCAGAATGGACAATATTCCCTTAAGTAAGCCAATATTTTCTCCTAATACTAAAGGATAAAACTCAAAAGGAAAATATAATCAGAGTATCTAAATGCTAAATTTAATATCCATGTACAAAAGTTTGAGTACATAAAATATTATGAAGCATTTAAAATTATTTGCTAGCTTATGACACAGCAAATAGTAAACACAAACACTGATTTTCTGAATTACATCTGATAAATTGATTTTGAATTCTGTGACCTCACAATGAAAGCCCAGCAAGACAAAACACTCTTTCTTAATGTTATCAACCTTATTTGATAGGACAAATAGAACCTATTAACTGCAAAGTAGAAAGGAGACACACATGTTGGTTAGATCACAAGAGTTTACAAATTAACAAACTGAGAATCCACAAAAGTTCTCTGACATTGTTTATTATTATTATTATTATATTTGTGTTTTAATTTTACATACCAGCCATGGGTTCCCCTGTCCTCCCCCTCCCGCCCCCACCCCCATCTTACTCCATCCCTTCCCCTCCATTCCCATCTCCTCCAGGGCCAAGACTCCCCTGGGGATTC
The DNA here is from genome assembly GCF_903995425.1 of Onychomys torridus. Classification (NCBI taxonomy): domain Eukaryota; kingdom Metazoa; phylum Chordata; class Mammalia; order Rodentia; family Cricetidae; genus Onychomys; species Onychomys torridus. The sequence goes on along the minus strand of NC_050449.1, from coordinate 70,535,102 downwards.
ATTTAAACCTGGTGGATTCAGTACAGGCAGGTCCAGTCCCCTCCTTCCAGGCTGAGCAAAGTGTCCCTGTGTAAGCCCAAGGTTCCAAACAGCCAGCTCATGCACTAAGGACAGGTCTGGGTACCACAGCCTGGATGCCTCCCAAACAGTTCAAGCTATTCAATTGTCTCACTTATCCAGAGGGCCTGATCCAGCTGGGGGCTCCACAGCCTTTGGTTCATAATTCATGTGCTTCCATTCGATTGGCTATTTGTCCCTGTGCTTTTTCCAGTCTTGGTCTCAACAATTCACGCTCTTACAGTCCCTCCTCTTTCTCGACAATTGGAGTCCTGGAGCTCCACCTGGGGCCTTGGTGAGGATCTCTGCATCCACTTCCATCAGTTATTGGATGTGAGTTCCAGCACAAAAGTTCTCTGACATTGTATATGAAATATTTGCTTTGCAATGAATTTTTAACTAAAGAGGAAACTCAAAATTTCTATTTTTCTTATTTATACCCACTTTTATTGATTTCTAGATAACAAGTAAAAATCATGTACATTTAAGGCATACAATTTGATGCTTTGATTTTTTATAGATTTTTAAATAGCCTTAATGAAAGTAGCACATCCATTACCCCCTATCGAGCCCTTAGTACTTGTTGATATTGCTGTTTTGGGAAGAACATGGTTCATCCTCTCAGCACCTTTAAATACCGTGCAAGGTTGCCAGTTACAGACATGTTGTATGCAATAGATCTCCAGAATCTATTTGATTCGCTTAGGTGAGGCTATATATCTTTTGGCCAGCATCTTCCATGTATCTAACTGTCGACTCCAGTCCTCCTACATTGCAGCAGCACACCAGACCTTCCTGTTCCTCTCCAGCTGTACCTCCGTGCCCATCAATCAGCATTTCTCATTATTTTTCCTACCTTTTCCCCATCCTTGGTTAACAACCATTTTATTCTCTGTTTCCATGAAGTCAGCTCTTACAGATTGCACATGATATTAGTGAGGTCACTCAGTGCCTGATAGTGCCTGGCTTTCTCACTGAACAACAACAACAATAACAACAACAACCACCACCACGACCACAACAACAAAATCTCTGTGTTACAAATGACAGGATTCTGTTCTTAAAGGATGGATAGTGCTCCATACTGTGTACATATCACATTTTCTTCATCCATTTATCAGTTGATGGGTATAGATCCAAAAAAATCTTTGCATAAGCCAATGTCAAAATACTTTTCATTATTATGTTTTTCAGAACATTTATTTGAGTTAATTTTTGTAGATTATATAAGGGTTCAATTTCATTCTCCTATATGTGGTTATCCATTTACCTCCTTGATGCTCTGACATCTTTATCAAAGGTCATAATGGATTTTAACTTTGGCCTCTCCATTTCATTGGCCTGTGCATCTCTTTTTACACTGTTATCATAATAGTTTGATTATTAAAGCTTTGTGATTTATTTTGAAACCAGGAAGTACATTCTCTGGCATCGTAGAAGTGATGTTAGAAGACTGTATCTGGGTATATAGGATTGAGAGAAATTTTTAATATTGTCCTTTTAGATTGTTCTGTGTTTTGGTGTTTTAAAGAATGATTGTGTTATTTTATAATAATACCAAGGAATGTTTTAAATAATAAAACAGAATATAATAAAAAAGTTTAATGTCCATCTAAGAAAACATACTGAAATCTTAGTACTGGAAATTGTTATTTATTAGATTAGAGGTTGTTAAAATTGTCTTTGGGAAAATTTTTATAATTGCCAATATGCTTGATAAAGAAAAGAAAGAGAACAAAAGATAATTGAGTATTTACCTTGGAAAATCTAAGAAAAACAACAATAAAACAAAAACCACAGAAAAATTAAAACATTTAGGAAGAAAATCATTATTTGCTGCATATAAAAAGCAATAGAATGGAGTTAGGATTGAGACTAGATAGCTAGAAAGGAGAAAACTGCAGAAACAACCAACATGAAGTGTATTCTTTGAAAGCTATCTAAAAGAGCAAACTGTTTGCTACAAGATTGGTAAAATGGCAGAAAATATAAAATACAAAATGAAAAGTAGACGATGTGGAACTAGCTAACAACACAGAAGTCATTAGAAGTACAACATCCTTCACCTTATACAGAGGGAAATCCAAGGGAGACATACAATTGATAACAGGCATGTAAAATTTCAAAGATATTATTTCCTATTCTAGTCCACCGAACCAGTTACCAAAAGAGAAACAATGAAAGTGGTGTAAGGTGCTCTCAAGATGAGTCAGCAGGGATGTTGTAGGCAGCTGTGGGCTATCTTCATCTAAGACTATCCAATAAAGTATTTCATGTTTCATGTAGCCAACACAGCCTTGTCATCATCACCCAACATGTAGTGCACAGAAAGGAAATTCAGTTATGAGCAGCCATGTAAACACCTCACTTTCACCTACATAGAATTCAGTAGTGCAATAAAGTAAACTGCAACCCAACACGTAGGAATTGTTCTAGACATGCAATGAGGTAATAGACCTTGCCTCTGTAGCTGACTTTTAAGGCCGACTTTTATCAAAGAAAACCTCTTGGGTGATTCAGAAGAGGATGGAGGATTGAACACCACCTCTAAATTTACACCCTATCAATATTGTTTTAAAAATTTTCTCTGTGGTTATATTTTTATGATAGAGCTCACAAACGCAGGGAAAAGAAGAGGACACAGGACAGTATGATGTTAGAGGTATAGCAGCATCTTGGTGTGCCTAAACCGATATAACAGAGGTAGAAACTAAATCCTGAGCTGGCTACTTAGATATCTAAGCCTTGATTCTATCCATGCCTTAGAGCTCTCAACAGGCTAAAGATTTAGATGTGCCTGTTGATAACCTCCCAGAGGAGATAAAAGAAGAGAAAAAGAGCAGCTAAAATAAGGAAACTACCAGTTATTTCAATATCTACTCCTAAGCCCCTGTTTCTCAGTGGCTGGCATTCTCCCTTCCTTCAGCTTGGAGGAAAATTGGGTTTCAGACTGAAGGGACAGCTGGCCCCACACAGGACATTTGGGCTTTCCAGGAAACGGCACAGTCTGAAGCCTTATAGCTCATGTTGATATCCTTCTTTCTTTTCTCCTACTGCATCTCAGAGTACTGTAGCCCAGCCTGTTTTATCTGCTGGTCAATGTTCTTTTGACCTTTAGCCTGAGCAATCTGACCAGCCCAAAGAAGAAAAACATGAAATTGTTGCGATTTTCATATTTGTGAGTATTTCATATTCTGGAACGTGAATTCAAATGTCAGTGTGTGAACTCAGTATCTCTAAGAAGCTCTGTGCAAGACTCACACGACATAAGCAGACTTTAGATATCCATATGTGTAGAAAACCTGCAATGCAAAGCACAGCACAGCAAAATTGACAAAACCACTAAATGGGAAATTAAACAAAAACTGAGAGGAGCTATTATCTAGGGAGAAAAAACAAAAGCCCACGAACACTAATATTTCCAGATGCTGATGAAACAGGGGCTTCACAGGAAAAAAAAAGAACAAAGGACTGTTTTGAGAACAGAGAAAAGTCTTGGCAATTAAGTGAAGAATAACATATGTGATACGGTACTAAAGTCAACCACTCCTGAATTGCTTTGGTACCACAAATCTCAGAGCCGGACGAAGTGTCTCAGGTGTTAACTATTGTTATCTCTCAGTCATCCCCTCCCGACCATTTTGCCAAGTACTCAAGTCAGCTGGGCCAATACTCAGCCTCCCCGAGTGTGTCCATAGTGATCAAATTAGGCCTTTTCTTTTCGCTCAGCTGTCTAGACAAGCTGAGGACACATGATCTCACAGAAGTGTACAGATTGATCCACTCCTCAGGCCAGAGATTGGTCACAGTAAAGCAGATGCAGAAAACACACAGGCGAGTGTTTTCTCTCAAACTGCACAAAGCTTGACTCTGTTTGATTTCCAACTCTTGTGGCTGCATAACTTCTCATGGATCTTGACTTGATGCCTGATACTCAGAGAACTAGTACTTTACCTTCCAAGAAATCTAAGTCTGTAAACAACAGACCAGTAGGCCACCCTTTTTCAAGCTTCTTCAACTATCAACAGGGATGTTTCCCTGTTCTCACACAGCTAGATTTGCTGTTGCTCCTCAATTTTCCATTAATTGCTTTTGGCACTAAACAATGCAATTGGTCGTTAATACAGTGATAACTATGTGACTGAGAAATTAGATAAAATTAGAATATATTTTAATTTAAATGAAAGAACACTAATAGAGAGACTCCATGTTTAATTTAAGTTGCTTACAAGCATGAATAGTTTTGAGAAGTACTGACCAAAGAAAGAAAGGAAATGTGTACTAACTGGAAAAAAGGAGCTGAATTCATTACTGTTGGGTGAGTCTACATTTTAGGTAGTATTCCTAGATGTTTTAAATAAATCAACTGAATAGTAATGCTCCTCTTGTAATTGGCATTTTTTGTTTACTGTTTTAAAGGCCTATCAGAGACATAAGAATATATTGCTTAAAATGAAGGAAATGAACATAAAATATTGACTTTATTGTGTTATAATTTGGGTTTACCTGTTAGTCAAATGTCATTTTGATCCATATGTATTATTTTATACTAAATTTGTTCCAAACCCAGCAAAACAGTCCATTGCTTATGAAGCATAGAAGTAATAGAATACATCATTGAAATTACAAGAAATATCATCTTCCTTTAAAATTCAATATTGATGTGTTAAGTATCTACCATAGCCTTTCTTTGCTTGATTTTGAGGTCAGAAAAATGTCATGCAGTAAATGTCCAAGAGGGTTTTATTGTAGGATAATCAATTTATCTTCTGACATGTAAGATTTCAGAAATATAAAACATTTCTGTGTATCTGTAACTATTAGCCCTTTGTTTTTACAGCTACATCTCATATACACATGTCAGCTCTTTCTAACCTGTGTTGATTCCTTGCTACATCTGCATAATTCATGCTCTTACTTAGTTGCCGGTTCCTTTAAGCTCTTGCGTTCATCTCTTTTCCGTGCTAATAATCATGCTAATACAGCCTCCTCTACAGCCAACCTTCCTGTCTATCCAAGACAACATGGCCTAGAATTGGATATGGTCTTTATTTCTTTTAGACTCACCTCTAATTGATCCTTTGTTTCTGCTCGGCTCAGCTGAATAAACTAATACACCCAGAGCTTCTGTGCTTCTGCTCATAAATTAATTCCTTCCCGTTTCCCTGGCAAATTCTGGACCAAATCTTCTGCATTCCTTAGTTAATAACCTCCACCTCTGAATCCTCTTTGCTGGGCCCAGGCAGCCCCCTGAAGATAGGTTCTGCTCTTACCTATACGTTTCTTCTCTCAATACTTTCAGCAATAATAAACAGCATCTTCAGGAGATATGTTGCAAGCCCCTGTTTTGCTTGCAGGAAAGACTGGAGGGGGTGGAAAAGATCATTCAAAGAGACTATATCATTCATATTCACTATGAAACCAAGTGTCTTGTGAGAGAGGCCTTATAAGGACTATTCTTCTTACTCATTAGAGGTTCTAACACATCTCTCCCAGGTAAGTCGTGGTGTGCCTGATGTCATACACTAACCTATCCTGTGCCTTTTCTTCCTAGGATGTGGCCATCCCTCACAGGCCTGTCTCTCTTCATCCTTTATATCAGTCTAAACTCTGCCCTCCTGCTAAATCCCTGCTGCATCCACAGACCTTGTCTCATGCTGACTGTCTTATCCCAGGACCCTTCAGTCATTTGTCCTCCTTCTCACTGAGGGATGAACAGGAGAAATCCCCCACTCTCCTTAGTCAGAACACATGCAATAAGGTGAGACTATTTACCCAAACGAGAATTGTTCTCTGCTATGAAACCTCAGGGTGCTTAACTTCTGAAGCTTACATATAATGAGAAAGTGTAGATAAAATCTCTAAGTGCTTGTGTTCTTTAATATGTAAGTATATCAGCACTATTGGAACTTGGATTGAGTTGTATCACTTTAAGTAGGTGACAGCTGACGTTGAGAAATAATAGACAATTATTTTCTTTTAAATGTCCATTCCTTTTCTATGTTCCTCAACAAGTCATGATTTAACCACAATGTGGAAATGTAAAGGAAGCTTCTAGAACTTTATGTGGTGGCATTATTAATTAATGTTCCAGTTTTATTTCAGTATCTTTAAAAGTTTAAGTAACTGCAATGACTTGTTGAGGAGACATAGCAGCAGACAGTGAGCAAGGAAATACTTATAATTATTTCAGGTATCTTGCAAAATAACCTTAATATTTTATTAAATAATATGCCTATCTATATAATAGTTTCTAGTAAATATATATGTAAATTATAATATGTTCAATACCTAGATACCTATATATATGTATATATATACAAGCTAGTTTTTTAATATGTATGATAATATATTTATGATTGGCATTGGAGTACATTCATGTGACCTACTAGCAGTACACAGCACCATTGAGTGATGTTTGAGTATGTGCCTTTTCCTTTTCATCTTTTATCATAGCAACCTGGTTATCTAATACAGTCTCCCAGACCCTAAAATTTTCCCTAAAACAACACTTGCCTTTCAATTAAATAAGTAATTCAGATTTCAAAATCTTATTTAAAAGAATTTATCTAAACATTCTCCATGGCCAATAAAATGCATCCCTACTTTTAAGAATAAAAACAAAGGTATCTCCTAGGAGCCGGCAGGACAAAAATCCCTTGGCCCTTGAGATTTTATTCATGTTTAAAGGAAATAATATTGATAACCTACTCCAAAGACAGTTATTTGAAAAGTGGGTATGGGTGTATAAGGAAGAATTAGCTTATTATATCTTATGCCATATATAATGAATAAAACAAGCAGTCTTGAATTAAACAACTTTTATAGGATCAATTTCCTACTATCAACATTTAGAGTGAGATTACTATTGATTTTAGGTGTGTCTTGCTCTTGGTGTTTGACAAAAAGAAGTATATACCCTGGAAGGAACCATCTTATCTGTCTTATAAATTATCATGAATGATAGGTTTTGGTGATATTTTATAGGTATGAATTATACTAAGCAGGTACATCTTTTGACATCTTTGTGATACTAACTGTAACTGTTCAACAATATTAGATCTAGTATTTCATTCCTAGTTGAGCTTTGCTTGTTGCGGCTATGAAAAACATTGCACAAGAGCCATATGCCTTCAGATATTGTAGACTTGCCTGTAGTGGCCAATATACAGTGGTAGGTTCATTATAGTCTATGAGATTGGTCTCAGCACAGGCAATGCAAGTGAGGATCTATTTCAGAAGAGAAATTTAAAAGGTAAAAGCTGTTTATGAACTAGACAACTTTCATGAATAGATTTTTGTCTTTCGGAGTCTAAGATTCATTTATATTGAACAAAAAGCCATTCATACCCAAAATACTAATAAAAATCATCTTGTAGTAAGACAGTATTTGTCAAAGGAAGATTTAACTGATAAGTCATATATTCCGAATTTTCCTGTTAAAATATATAAATTACTAAATTTTATAGGTATGCTTTGAAATATGTCATAGTTATGGGTTAATATTTTATTATTACCAACATTTCTGGTTTATTTGAAAAACCCCCTTGCAATCTGGAATTGTAAACCACAATTTACCATGTAAGTGAACTTTCTCCTAATGTGCTAATGTTACTCTCCAGCTTGACCTTACAACTTTACCTACAAATGAATCTTCCCACTCTTTCTTCTGAAGAACTTTCTGGGAATGCATGCTGAATTTTACTTGATTGTTCAGTATGCAGGGTTTCTCATCAACTAAGACTGCAGGGTTCAGCAGGCCTTCATTCTTTTGTTGAAGTTGCAGCACATTCTTCTAAATTTCCACCAAACTCTTTGTATCTTAATTTAGACCCTAGTCCCTTCCCTCCTTTCCTACTTTCTAATTAGAAGTCCATAATGAGATCACATTACATCATATGATGAGGTTCACACATTTTGATTTCATCTTATTCTGAGCTGCCTTATCCATCTTCCTTTATTTTTTCTCTCTAGTAAAAGGAAAGCCACACCTTTTAGTTCCTCCCATTGTCCTGAGAGAACTATAGGCCAGTGGGTAAGAGCATATTACTTCTGCTTTGGCTATTTAAATTCATTATTTAATTCCATCCATTTCAGACAGGGATATTTAGTGAGTAATTTATCCTTAGCATGCTTGTTTCCTCATCTTTTAAAATGAGTATTATAACAATAACCAGTTTATTAGAGTATATAAGAACTTGAACTAAAGTTTATTAATATATAACAAAGGAATTATGTGACCGCAGTGAGCTTTGTGAATTCAAAGACTCCTAGCATTTCCAGTGTGCATTCTGCTTCCTGCATTCAGTTTAAGATATGAGTTCTCAGCCTGATGCCATTCCTGCCTGGATCCACTCTTTCCAACTATGATAGTGATGGACTCTTGGCCCTCTGGAACTATAAATCAAAATAAACCCTTCCTTTCATAAATTGCCCTGGTCATGGTTTTTATATTACTTATTTACTTAATCACAGCAATAGAAATATAGCTTGAAAAATCAAATTGGCATTTCACACTCATTCATTTTACTGGAAACTAGTTTGTATTGATTTCCTTACTTCTGTCATTAATATCATAATTCTGGAAGTCCTCAGACTGAAAGTTGGATTCATGTATTATAATCCATCTTTCTTTCACTTTGTACTTGTAGCTAGTAATTTCCCAGGTTGAATGGGATCTTCTTTGGCTGTGCAGTAGCATTATTTCACACTGTTCTGCATTGCCAGTCTACTTTATTTTTTTTGAAATGATGTACAAATTTTCCTCTAGGCATGCCATCAGCATCCCTTACACTTCCAGTTCCATAGAGATTCACCCCTTAGAAAATCACCTAGTTTTTCCCTTATGGGTATGAACATTTGTATATTATGAATCAGACAAATTATGCCTCCTTTTTAGTGAGGTTTCTTCATGCAGCATTTAAAGTGATCATTTCCCTTTTCTACAATCCTTGTCTGTGCCAAGCACCTCATGTGCTATTATAGATTGACATGTTTATTGAGCTTTTCTTGTTCATCTACAATGTGACACACTTGACATGATGTTTCTCACGTTATAGGCATTGTAGCAAATGTGTGTTAATGATGAACAATCTAAAAATGATCCATTTTCCACACTGTGAACTGCAGTTGCTAGGATAACCACAATTGTTTCTGTTTTAAGCAAATACTAAATCTGAATCAACTTACAGTCTGCCAATATGTTTAGAATAATCTTAGCAAACTGAAGAGAATTCCTTTGTAGACCCTCACAGAATTTCAGTCAGCTACTCCTGTGCCTCTAGAGCATATTGTTATCTGTATATAGAGGTGAGAAACTCTAAGGCTGTCTCAGAGGTATCATCTTAGTTGCCCACACGTCCTCCACTCCTCTGTAAACGTGCTTTGGCCACCAGAAGCCACCAGTATCCATATGTATGACTGTGCCAAACTAAACTTCATTTGTATTTGGAAATTAAAAAGAGTTCTTTTGGTATATACATGACATGCATGTGTTGGAGTGAAGGTTCTGGCATGAAAGTGGAAGTCAGAGGACAACTTTGTCCAATTGTTCCTCCCCTTCCTTCTTTACACAACTTCCAAGGATCAAACTCAGGTGTCCAGACTTTAAAACAGCAAGTGCCTTTACACTGGGTCAGCTCTTCAGCCCCTAAATTTTATTATAAACCTCAAATACTTTATTTGATTTTCTGCACCTTATTTGATTTTCCAGTTGATTGTGGACATGCCCAAATGAGGAAAATTCATGTCATTAATGCATCTTCTTATAGTTGATCTTTATAAATGAAATTATGATCCCTTTTAGGCATGTCTGAGTGCATTTAGAGATGATTACCTGAGGATAGAGGACTTACCCTTACAATGGGCGGTATGGGTGGTGCCATCCTATGGGCTGGAGTCCAGGACTGATCCAAAAGGGAAAGGGGGGCAGCGAATCAAACTTGAGCATTCCTGCTTCTTGATCTGTATTGCCGACTAACCTCTTTCTATTGTGATTTCCTTGCAATGATGCACACTGTCCTCAATGGTGAGCCAGAGTGAACCTTTCATCCCTACCAATTGTGACTTATTAGATATTTGGCCATAGAAGTGTCAAGAGTTACTGGTGCACACATGCTCCCAGCTGATGAGCAAGGCAGTGCTCTGCTTCCTCTCATATACTGTGCTGGAATGTTCCTGCCTGTGATCTGTCCAGTGTGGTCTATTTTATACCCTTTGTACTATAATTCATGATTTTAATATTTAAAATGGGCCCTAAATTTGGTGTTGTGTTCTTACATAAATAGGCTACAATGTGCCTTATAGGTAAAATAGCTGTTAAACTCTTCTTTATCATGAATTAGAATGCTATTAGCCAGGAATTTATTGTCAGTTGAGGAGTAGTATGTAAATTCCTACTAGAGGAACACATATAAAACAAATTATTGATTGGTTAATAAATATGTGAATAGAGATAATTGACTGACTGTTCATTTAGATTTCACAGAGAAGAGAATTGACATCTGAGAAATGACTTCATGAGTGAATTCCAAACAGGTTAGGGAAGTAAGGAAGTGAAACAAAGGCATCCTGTGAAGGTAATGTTGGCAAACAAGTTACCATTGTGGAGAAACTCCAAAAGACAAACAAAAAAATAAGGCAGGACCCATAGCTTGGAACAGTGCCAACTGAGAGGTGGGAAGGGAAGTATTGACAATCAGTTGAATCTGTACCAGGGCAGAGGAAATGGCTGGAGGAACAGCACTAACTTCTAGAGAGGGCGGCCAGCAGGTAAGGGAAAGCACAGGTGGACAGCATGGGCTTCATGTTAAAGAAGGAGAAGAAGCCATGTGTAGACATGGATGTATCTCTGCTCATCTATTATTTTATACTTTTGAACTACATTTGAAGTCTAGGCTTCCCCATATAAAAACTCTGGCTATCAAAATTTAAGAGTGGGTTTGAGGATATGGTTCAGTGTTAGAATCTCTACAAGATCACCTCCAAATCTCAAGAACCAAAAGATCTCATGGGCATTTTATTTTTGATGTGTTATTCATAGTCTTGATCCTGCTAAACATGGAAGGGGACAGAAGATAGATGTGTCAGGGCATGACACTTAGTAGAGGCATTTATATGATCCTATGGGCTCTTCACTGCTTTTCTTGGTCCTCAGTTGAGAACATGCAGAAAATGACTAAGTAAAAGCTTTATCATTCTGTATAACTCTTACTGTTTTCTTTATCCATCTCTACCTTATCTCTCCTGTTTTCTACTCCCATAATCTCTGGTATGTCTATCTGACTTTTTCAGTCAGCCTGAAGTTGTAATTCTTCTGGCCTACTTTATGCACTCAGTTGTCTGCACTCTTTTTTCATATTCCAATTACTTTTTCTTACTTGTATTTTGCCCAGCTGAGGCAGCGTGGTCAGAAAGTGATACCCTATCTGTGTTTCTTTCAGTTCCCACTCTGTTGATAGCAACACACCAGAAAGATGTAGCCCCTGTGTGAAAGACCCTGCTGAGTGAGAACTAAACCCCTAAAGTCTGGATGGGGCTCCTGATCTGCCTGCAGGGTGGCAGTTAGGATTTTCTAGGTAGTAAGGTGACATTACTGTGAAAACTTGAATGGTTTACAAGCAAGAACAAGATATCGACTGCTTTGAAGCCACAGGAGAAAATCCACAGGCATCCTTAAAAGTATTTTCTCTTCCTGTTTTTAAAACTGCATCTTATTTTCATGCCTTGTGAATGACCATGCAACCATGCCATTTCCCTTTCATTTTCTAAAAATACATCACCGTTCTTTACAACTATACTCAGTGTTATTCTGGGTTTGCTCACATCTCACCAAAGACATACAGATAAGGAGATTTCTTTGTGAGCTGACTGCCACTGTCATATAGTATATGTACATTCTTTTTTTTTTTTTCAGTAGAAAATGAGAGCTTTATGGATAAAAACAAAGGAATGAGAAGCAACCATTTGCCATAGCTCCCATCAAAACATGTCATCTAATACAAGCTATGTAACTTCCTTCTAGTTGCTCTTTATTGTGCAATGACAAATGTATTCACTATTGCTCACTATGCTGTCTGGTCTTATGTCAACTTGACACAAGCCAGAGTTATCTCAACGGAGGACATGCCTCCGTCAGATCCAGCTCTAAGGCATTTTCTTAATTAGTGATTGATGTAGGAGGGCCCAGCCTGAGCTAGTGGTCTTGGGTTCTATAGGAAAGCAGGCTGAGCCAGCCATGGGGAACAAGCCAGTAAGCAGCACCCCTCCATGGCTTGCTTCTGCATCAGCTCCTGCCTCCAGGTTCCTGCCCTGTTTGAGTTCCTGCCCTGGCTTCCTTCAATGTTGAACAGCAATTTGGAAGTGTAAGGCCGAAATAAACCCTTTCATCCCCAACTTGCTTTTATTTATTTATTTTTTATTAAGAAATTAATTTTACTTCTTCCTGTTCTCATGTGGTCTTCATATATGTACATTCTTAATGCACTGTCTAGCTCTAGCTTTCCTACCTCATTAAATTTAAATATCTCAGTGATTGTCTCTGGAATAGATTATTTGGAAACACACAAACAACAGCAGTGGAAACCCAAAGGTAGAAACAAAAACTGAACCCTGCAGCTTTCACTTCGTGACCAATCCATGCACCCCACGTTCTCCCTGTCCAGAAGCCCTCACATCCCTGGCCATACCCACCCCCACCCCTTTAGACCCTCAGGCAGCCCCATCTTGCTGACAGCAGAGCAAGCCTTTAGGATCTCTCAAATGTCTCAAATGTTTCTGTGTAGATAATTTGTGTTCTGATCAGTTTGGAGCTTTAAAAAACATAAATGAATAGATGCAGTTATTTTGAGGGAGTTTATATTTACAAATAGTTTTTTTTTGGTAAAGAAATATCTCATCTGTTCTTTAACAAACTATTTCTATCAGTGAATATCTATTTTAATAATTATAATGTTAATTACTTCAGTGTCACCTTTCATTATCAAGTATTCTGGTTTGATTAGTAGTGGCAATTATTCTTAGTGAAACGCAAGTTAAAACTCAACTGCAATGCCTGCTTATATGACATCTATTGCTGAATTTTTTTTTTTGTGAGCCATTAAGTTACTTTATATCTATATTTGAAAAAGTGATTCAGCCCCTTGTGGGGAAAATAAAATCTTTTGATTGTTACCAGGATCAAGTGAAAATTTTCCTTACACACTCTATTTTTTTTGTACTGAATTTAATTCACGTTTCCAGATCTAGCTTTATTAGTGTAAATTTGGTGCTAAAATGAAAGAAAACCGATCAGTTTAACGGAGAAGACAGGTCTTCATCTAAACGGCTTTTCCTTTATTGCAGCATGCTTCCTCCTGATACTGCCGTTTATTCCCATGTGTCTCTTGTCACTTTTTCACTCCAGTTTTCCCCCTCAGAATCCTATTCTAGGTAGCTGAATTTTATGTTCTGCCTCTGCACACTTGGTTGTTCTCTCAGCTTTCCTCGACACGAAGAAATCCATTCTTGCCACAAGGAAATAAAGATGGCTTATTCCGAGGCCAACTATGAGTGACCATGGCCTGGAATCGCAAACTTACATTACCTCAAATTCCATGGAGCTGTTTCATGAAGTCTTTATAGTAACAGGACAGAGGAAGTCATAAATCAAGCCATTTTTAAAAACACATTGGTGGAAATATCAGAGAAGCAGGTTACATCCAGGTGGGCAAATCTCAGCTATGGGCTTCTGAGTCTTGGCACTGTGATTAGTGGAGAAAAGAGGTTTGTTAATGTTGTCCAACAGTTTATATCTGTTTATCAGAATGTGAGCAATAAAAAGCTCTTTGAGGCTAAAGATAGCCCAAGATATACAGTAACTGGGTTCTAGACCTGCAACAGCCCAACCCTTCACAATCACAAAGTTTTAATCAGTCCATCACCCTTTGCCGCTACAGCCTCTTTCCAGGAATTCTTGTTCACAATATAGTTCAATTTACATAAGTGCTATTGGCTATATCATTTTGTTTTTTTTTACTATGCTTGTCTGTTCTGGGCTATAATTTCAGAATATTTGACTTGGTTTTGAAGCTCTACCTGACCCCAAACTGAGACAACTGCATCAGAATTACCGGGAGAAGTAGGAAACTACAAGCTTCCAACCCACATAGAATTCTTGCAAGTGGATTATAAATTTAATATTACATGTGCATTATACAAAGCATGAGTTAAATTTAGCACCTTTGAAAGGAGATTTCTTCTGATATTTTAACAAAAACTATTGATGCACAGAAGGGGAAGCTGGTTATAACTGGTCTGGGTCAAGAAACCCCCAAAGTAATCCTAAATTTTACCTACTAGTGGTTCAAAGGCTTTGGGCAGCCTTGAAACCGTTTGTCTCTTTAAGGTAAAATGTAAATATTTAGATTTAGAGACACAAAGTGCAGTCAAGAGTAAAGCAGCACATTGAGATAAGCTTCCAGATGATAAAGTGAAGGTCAAGTGAAGTAATTAGATTCAAAATTATGAAGACCTTGTCTTACCCATAACCTATTTCTCTTCTCAAACAAAGACTATAGATGGTGTCTATTTTATACAGAAACCAAGGAGTCCAGAAGTAGACAAAACATGATTATTTGTTTGTGTCACAAAGGTTTATTGAATCTCCAGTAAGCAAACACCTATCTGATCAGTGCTGCCCATGCCAAGGGGAACAAGCAAAGAGAGGTGAGAAGGGCTTAACTAGGGATTGGCTTTCTATGTAGGAAAAACAAAGTAAGAAATTAAACAAGAAAAACAATTGAGGGCCATCACCATGTAGATGTTCTGTCGTCTATGATATCCCAAACTCCTCTGATGAATCAGGGCTGACTAACAAAGAATGTGACCTAGATAAGATAGGAGATGAGAATAAAGCAATGGCCTGGCCCTTGCTGGGTGGGAGACAGCAGCGGAGTTGGGGGGGGGGGGGGGAAGACAGAAGCTCTGGAAAAAGAAATGTGGGCCTGTGGTCAGGAACCCTGGGAATTGGCTAGCAAGAAGTCAGATTGTTAGGTGGGCTTCTGCTTTTGTGGGCTTATTGGGCTGTTTGAATTGGGAGGAGAATCTGGGGAACATACCAAGTTCTCCACCAGAGGGCAGAGGCATTTCAATATCATAGGTGTCTTAGTAGTGGTGGTTTGGTATGTATTGAAGAATCCCTGAAATTTGGTAAAAAACTGATATTTAGAGAAAAAAAATTTGATATTTATTTTACAGATGGTATATTATTTAAGTTTCAAAGCAATTGTAAAATGGGTTTCCTTTTCTCTATACATGAGGAAGCAGGAACAGAAAGCATAGATAATTTGCATAATATTCTATAAGATATTTTAAAATCTGGTGCTGGATTAGTTGCTCCTCAGAGACTCTCCTACAAACCTTATCAGCCAACAGCTTCATTGTCTCTACATTGTTACCACCTGCAGATCACAGGCTTTCAATCTGCTCCAAGGAGATACTTTTGTTTATTTAGTTATTTTACATTCCAACCAAAGTTTCCCCTCCTTCCTCTCTTTCTAGTCCCCATGCCTGCTCCAACCCTGTCTCATCTACTCCTCCTCTACTGTATATCTTCAGATACAGGTAGATATCCCATTGGATATCATCCAGCCATGGTAGTTACACTGAGACTAGGCACCTCCTCTTCCATTAAGACTGGATGAGGCAATCCAGTAGGATGAAAGGGTCCCCAAAGTAGGCAACAGTCAGAGACATCCCCTGCCCTCACTGTTCCAAGTCTCACAGGAAAACCAAATTACACAACTGTAACATACATGCAGAGGGCCTAGATCAGTCTCATGCAGGTTCAATCTCTGTGAGCCCCCATGAGTCCAGGTTGGTTCTGTGGGCTTTCTTGTGGTGACTTTGACACCACTGGGTCCTATAATCCTTCATCCCCCTCTTCTTAATTATTCCCTGAGCTCTGCCTAATGTTCGGCTGTGGATCTCTGTATCTGTTTCCATCAGTTGTTGGGTGAAGCCTCTCTGATAACAGTGGGCTAGGCACCAATCTAAGAGCATAGCAGAATATCATTAGGAATCATTTCATTGTCATTTTTTTCCCCCATCCAAGTTTGGTTCTGGGGTATCCTGCCTCTAGGTCCTGATCTTCAGCAGGGAGCTCCCTCTCACAGTAGGGTCTTCAGCTATGCCAGTCATTAGTGGTCACTGTCACAATTTCTGCATCTTATTTACCACAGCACATCTTGTAGATAAGACAAATTGTAAGTTGAAGGATTGTAGCTGGGTTGGTGTCCCAGTCCTTTCACTGAAGTCTTACTTGGTTACAGGAGATGGCTAGTTTGGACTCTCTATCCCCTATTGCTAGGCATCTTAGCTAGGGTTACCATCATAGATTTCTGGAAGTATCCATTGCTTTAAATTTCCAGCTCATTCCAGAGATGCACTCAGATTCCAATTGTCTCTCCTAGTACTGTCTCCATCCACGTTTCCCTGATCTTATCCCTCTTGTTCTAATCCCCATTCCCCTTCCAGGCCCCTTCCCACATCCTCTGCAAATGACGATTTTGTTCCTCCTTCACATTCATATAATCCCCCTTCCCACTTGAGCCATCCTTGTAATTTAACTTCTCTGGATCTGTGGGTTATAAAATTGTTCTTCTTTTCTTTACGCTAATATTCACTTATGAGTGAGTCTATACAAAAATCCCAGAATAGCTAAAACAATCCTATACAATAAAAGAACTTCTGGAGGTACCATTATCCCTGCTTTAAAGGTGTATTACAGAGCAATGTTAATAAGGACCATATGGTATTGACATAAAAACAGACAAGTTGATCAATGGAACCAAATTTAAGACCCTGACGTAAATTCACACACCTATGAACATCTGATTTTTTTTGACAAAGAAGCCAAAATTATACAACGGAAAAAAGCATCTTCATCGAATGGTGCTGGTCTAACTGGATGTCTGCATGTAGAAGAATGCAAATAGATCTATATCTATTACCCTGCACAAAACTCAAGTCCAAGTGGATTGAAGACCTCAACATATGTTGTAGAATAATAATTTAAGATGCGTCACATGTGTTTATGCTATGGAACATTTGTTTTAATGATGCAAAGACGTGTTGCCTTCTTTTATGTTGCATTTTTTTAACTCTGTGGAGCTGCATTACTTTGCCTGTCTAAAACACCTGATTGGTATAATAAAGAGCTGAATGGCTAATAGCAAGGCAGGAGAAAGGATATGTGGAGCTGGCAGGCAGAGTGAATAAATAGGAGGAGAAATGATTGAAGAGTGAGAAAAGAAGGAGGAAGACTTCGGGAGCCAGTCACCTCACCACCTAACCACAAAGCCAGCCACCCTGCTACACAGCAAGACACGGAGTAAGAAGTAAAGAAAGGTAGACAGAAATAGAGAAAAGTGAAAGCCCAGAGGCAAAAGATAGATGAGATAATTTAAAGAAAGCTGGCTAGAAATAAGCCAAGCTAAGGCCAGTCATTCATAAGTAAGAATAAGCCTCTGTGTGTTTATTTATTTGGTAGCTGGGTAGTGGGCACCCGAAGAGTAAAAACCAAAGAGCAAAGAGCCAAAAGAGTAAAAAAAAAAAGAGCAAGAAACATAAAACCAGATACAAAGAACCTGATAGAAGAGAAAGTGTGGAATAGCCTTGAACACATTGGCACGGGAGACCACTTCCTGAACAGAACACAGTAGCACAGGCACTGAGACCGACAATTAACAAACGGGACCTCTTGAAATGGAAAACCTTCTGTAAGGTTACGGACACTGTCAACGGGACAAAACAGCAGCCCACAGAATGGGAAAAGATTTTTTTTAAACCAACTCCACATCTGATAGAGGGCTAATATCCAAACTATATTAAAATCTCAAGAAGCTAGACATTAACAAAACAAGTAATCCAATTAAAAATGAAGTGTCGATCTAAACAGAGAATTCTCAAATGGCTAAGAAACACTTAAAGAAATGTTCAAGGGAGGCTACATAGCAGGGGGGGACCCTAGGATGACTGTGGCTTATAATAAGTTTTGGTTTTACTCAATGACTGGGCAAGTCTCAGTGAAATATTTCACTATTAGGATAAGAATTTGTACTGTATCAAGCTGGTAATAGAAAAACAAACAAATAAACAAACAAAAAATAAATAAATAAACCAAAAAACCCCAACCAACCAACCAAACAAAAACAGACAAGAAATGTTCAAAATCCTCAGCCATTAGGGAAATGAAAATCAAAATGACACTGATTATGTCAGAATGATTAAAATAAAAAACACAAGTGACAGCTAATGTTGGAGAGGATATGGAATAAGGGGAACACTCCTCCACTGCTGGTGGGAGTACAAACTTGTACAACCAGTTTGGAAATAAATATGATGGTTTCTCAGAAAATTGGGAATTTATTTACCTCAAGACACAGCTACACCACTCCTGGGCATATACTTAAAGAACACTCCACCATACAAGGACACTTGTACAACTATGTTCATAGCAGCTTTATTCTTAACCAGAAACTGGTAACAGCCTAGATGTCCTTCAACTGAAGAATGGATAAAGCAAATGTGGTAATTTTACACAATAGAGTATGACTCAGCTGTTAAAAACAATGACATCATGAAATTGGCTGGCAAATGGATGTAACTAGAAAAGATCATCTTGAAAAACAATATACCTTTTTAATGTAGGACTGGAACTCAACCTGAGGCCACCTGCCTGCCTTCAGCAACAGAGAACTATGGAGGCTGATAGTGTAGTGTAAAGTGGCTGTTTTCATTCTATTGGTCACAACCCCTTTGTGGATCAAACAACCCTCTCACAGTGGTTGCCTATGACTATCAGAAAATAGATATTTATAATACAATTCATAACAGTAGCAAAATTACACTTATGAAGTAGCCATGAGAATCATTTTATGTGTTGGGGTCACCACAACTTGAGGAACTGTGTTAAAGGGTCACAGCATCAGGAAGATTGAGAACCACTGCTGTAGTGTGACACCCAGAGTCACATCATACATGCTTCCTACATGCTTTCTCCAGACCCCAACATTCTATTTTCAGCCATAGTGCTGAAGGTTAGTGGGTAAGAGAATGTATCAGGAGAGAAAGAGGTGGGAAAAAGAAATAAAAACACAAAACAAAAATAATATACTTTTGCCGTCACTTTACTGAAAAAGGTCACTTTGTAAGTTGGAGGCAAAACTGCCTATAACTACCTCATTAATCATGCTTGCTTCACTCAGCCTGTATACACAAGTAGAAACCTGTCTGAGTGAATATACCAAGGTAATTTGTTTTTGATCAACATAGAGATAAATAGCCTTGCTCTCAATTTGAAAACTTTTCTGACAATTTTTGGAGGTAATGGGAATTGGATGACTATTAGGATGCTTCAGAAGAGAAAAATCTTTGTGGTGGGTGGAATAGGACATTTTATCAAACTCAAAATGGGTTTTTAATGTTCAGAACTTTTCAGGAAAGCAGAGCCGAGGCAGTGTTTTCAGATGCTAAATTGTTTTCAGAATGGATGGACTCTTTCAATATGTTCATTAAGAATGTTCTGTTCAACTGGCTAAATCAGACTAATTGGACTTTTAACATTAAAAAATGAATGCCAATGAGCAGGTATTTTAACAGATGCACTTGTGCAATTGAAGCGCTTACATTAGGTTCTTCACCAGAGGGCAGAGAGAGTATTTCAACATAGTAGAAGCCTTGCTGACAGTTTGCCATGTGAAATGGGAGGGTCTGTGTGTCTAACTGCCTGTTGTCATCCTGAAAATGTTCTTAGTTTAATTACAAAGTCATTGACTTTTACATTTCTTCTGGGAAACTGAGAACAATCTATTCTTTTATTCATATTTCTCTTTTGGGCTTAATTTTTGTGACAAAAACGTCTGTCACTGAGCTCTTATGTTGTGTGGTATTAGACATGCGGTATCTAGCTAAACTATTTCACTGTGGCATTTTTTCTTTTATTCTTTATTCTTTTTCATTGAAAATAGTTTTTTTTCCACACAATATATTCTGATTACAGTTTTCGTTCTCCCAACTATTCCCAGATCTTCCCTTCTTGTCCACCACCCAAATCCTTATCTTTTTCTTTCTCTTTCTTATTAGAATAATAGTTATTTTATAATAATTAGATAAAAATGGGCATCTAAAAATAATAAGATAAAATAAAACAAAAACAAAACAGAGTAGGACACAATAAACAACAACAACAACAACAACAAAAGAAGAGCCAAAGATGACACACAAGAAACACATATAGATTTGGTGACACACATGGTCACATATACAGAAATCCCATAATAATGCAAGAATAGAAATCATAATATACATGAAATGGACTTGTAAGAAAAAAATGGCCTGAGTAAGAATTATGAGAGCATGAACTGTCAAAAATGCCATTGAATTTGTTTTGTGTTGGCCAATTCCTGCTGGGCCTGAGGTTTGGCCCTTAGAGTAGTTTGTATAGTGTATACAACCAATTTATCTTTTGTCAGCAGGTATCAACTGCAGATAGCTCAGGTTTAGGGATGGGGGCTTGTGTCTACTTCCCTGTCTGTGCTGGGAACCCATCTGTCCCTGACTTGTACAGACTCTGTGCATGCTGCCATAATTCCTGTGAGTTAATATGTGCATTGGTCCTGCATATTTAGAAGGTCTTGCTTCCTTGATGTCCTCTATCCCCTCTGGCTTTTACGCCCTTTTGCATCCTCCTCCATAGAGTTCCCTAAACCCTAAGGGGAAGGTTTTGATGGAGACATTTCTTTTAGGGCTGAGTGTTTTAAAGTCTCTAATTCTCTGTACATTGTTTTGGGTCTCTGTATTTTTCCCGTCTACTGCAGGAGACTCTTCTCTGATGATGGATGAGCAAATCACTAATCTATAAGTATAGCAGAATGTCATTAGGAGTCATTTTATTGCTATGCTCTTTTAGTATAGTGTTAGTATTTGGTTCTCCCCTAGGTCCCTGACATATCTAGTCTCAGGTTGTTGGCTATCTGAGCAGTGTCAGGGATACGTCCTATCTCATGTAGTGGGCCTTAAATCCCATCAAATATTGGTTCATTAATCCTACAAGTTTTGTGCCATTGATGCACTAGCACATCTTTTTTTTTCCTTGTTAAACACACACACACACACACACACACACACACACACACACACACACATTATTCATCTATTTATTTTACATCCTGGCTACAGCCTCTCCTCCATTCTCCCCTCCCCATCCTTCTCCCCTATTCCCTATTCTCACCCCCAATCCCGTCCTCTTCCATCTCCATCCAGGAAAGGGCAGGTCTTCTATGACTATCAATAAAATATGTCATACCAAGTTGTAGTAAAGCCAAGCACATCCCCATGTGTTAAGGCTGGGCAAGGTGACCCAGTATGAGAAGCAGGATCCCAAAAGCCAGTAAAAGAGTTAGGCGTCCCATAAGAGGATCAAGCTATACAACTGTAACATATATGCAGAGTGCCTAAGTCAGTCTCTTGCAGGCAGGTTGCTCTTATAGATCAAAGGTTTTGTATCTGAGTTGGTGTTTACTTTTTTTCTTTGGTAGCAAACAGAAATATATCAAAAAGATTATCCACTAGGATCAAGTAGACTTTATCCCAGAGATGCAGAGATAGTTCAATACTTAAATCAATAAGCCTACTTAATCATGGTGGATGATCTTTTTGATGTTTTCTTGGATTTGATTTGTAAGCATTTAAAAAATGTATCAATATTCATGAGGTGCATTGTTCTGCAATTTTCTTTGTTGAGTCTTTGTAGTTTTATTATCAGGGTAACTGTGGCCTCATAAAATGAACGGGACAAGGTTCATTCATTCCTATTTTGTGGAATAATTTAAGGAGCATTGGAGTTAAAAAGTCTGGGAGAATTCTGCTCTAAAAACCATCTGGCCATGAACTTTTTTTAGTTAGGAGACTTTGATTATTGCTTCTTTTTCACTGTGGTTATAAATCTGTTTAAATTGCTTACCTGATCTTGATTTAACTTGGGTAAATGGTATGTATTGAGAAAATTTTCTATTTCTTTTAGATTTTCCAACCTGGTGGAGTACAGGTTTTTAAAGTACGTCCCTATGATTGATTCTCTGGATTTCCTTCGTGTTCATTGTGCCCCTTTCTCATTTCTAGTTTTGTTAACTTGGAGATTCTCTTTCTGCTTTTTAGTTAATTTGGATAAGGTTTTTCCAACCATATTGATTTTCTCAAAGAACCAACTCTTTGTTTCATTGATTATTTGTATTGTTTTGTTTGTTCATTTCTATTTTATTTCAGCCTTGAGTTTGATTATTTCTTGCCATCTAGTCTTTTTGGGTGTGATTTCTTCTTTTTGTTTTAGAGCTTTCAGGTGTGTTGTTTAGTTACTAGTATGAGATCTCTCCAATTTCTTACGTGGGCACTTAGTGCTATGAACTTTCCTCTTAGCACCTCCTTCCTTGTGTTCCATAAGCTTGGGTATGTTGTATATTTATTTTCATTCAATTCTAGAAAAAATCTTTAATTTGTTCATTAATTTCTGGTCTTGACCCATTTTTTTTTTTCATTCAGTTCCTGTGGGTTTGTAAGCTTTTTGTTGCTTCTGTTGTTGTTGTTAACCAATTTTAATCCTTGATGGTTACTTGGGATTCAGCGTGTTATTTCAGTTTTCTCCTATCTATTAAGATTTACTTTGTGTTCAAGTATGCGGTCAATTTTGGAGAAAGTTCCATGAGCTGCAGAGAAGAAGGTATATTCTTTTGTGCTTGGGTGAAATGTTTTGTAAATATCTCTTAGGTCCATTTGGCTTACAATATCAGTTAACCTAGCATTTCCTTATTTAGAGTTTATCTGGATGACCTGTTTGTTAGCAAGAATGTGGTATTGAAGTCATAGTCACACTATACCTGTGTGGTAGTCAATGCTATTTTATTAGCAAGAGTGTGGTATTGAAGTCATAGTCACACTATACCTGTGTGATAGTCAATGTTATTTTATTAGCAAGAGTGTGGTATTGAAGTCATAGTCACACGATAACTGTGTGGTAGTCAATGTTATTTTAGCTGTTGTGATGCTTTTTTTTTTTTTAAATGAGTTTGGGTGCCCTCATGTTTGGTAATGCAACATCCTTTTGGTGGATTTTTCTTTGATGAGTATGTAGTATTCGTCCTTGTCTCTTCTGATTAGTTTTGGGTTGAAGTCTCTTTTGTCAGATTTTTGATAAAATTTTCTTTTATGTTAAAAAAATTGCTAATTGGAAATAAGTGCTTGGTTGGAGGTGGGCAGAAGAGCATTTTTAGTGAGGACAAGTCTACTTGATGAAGATGATGTTTTTAAAGCTATAATCAGCGGTGAGATATTTGGTTTATGATTGTAGTTGAGCATTAGATATAGAAAACAATTGAAAATGATATTTTATGTGTAATTCTAAGCACGTAATTGCACCCTTAAAGGGTAGACAAGTAGAAGAGCAAATATACTTCCTTGTCAGTTCCAATCACAATTTCTGGAATCCATTTTTAACCCTAGGTGTTGGCTATATATTTTTTGCTCCAGTTTTATTATTGCCTGAAAACCCTACACTAAGATAAAGTGAACAGTGCAGTTGAGCCCCAGAGGAAGTGGTTTTCTACTTGAGAAGGAAACAACTCCAGGTAAAATGTGAGTAAACAAGAGAAAATGGAATTTATTTTTAAACAGGCTGAATATAGCATGGGCAGAAGAATTCCATTACCCTATAAGTTGTCCCTTAGAGCACAGAATGATGTCTTTGGAAAAAGGCAATGTTCTGCGTTTTATCTCATAGCATGGGACAGAAAGTCAAAGAATAAAACAAGTATATGTGGAGTGTTTTCAGATCTGCCACAGCGATCGGAACAGAAAACTTACTCTTACTGTGTTTCAAGAATTGAAATTGGAATATGATAAAACTAATTATCAGAACTCATCAGTGAGAAATCTGTGGGCACATAAAATAATGAGCACATATATAAAGTGATATGTATCAACATGTCATCAACTGAGCAGATGACACCCAGGGAGTACACAGCAGAATTCTATAAAATTTGATAGTGTTAATAAAGGCTCAAATAAAGGAGACAGTGGGAGAACTAAAAACAGATATTAAGGACCTCAGGTCATGTTCTCAGGGGATTCCTTTCTCCATCTGATGCCTGGAACTTCTAGCTCAGCTATGGCCGAGAACTGGAAACTTCAAAAGAAAAGAATTTTCATTTAGAGATTGTGTCATTCATCAGCTAATAGTATTTTGCTAAACAATCATTGAAACAATAAATTGGCCAAATGAAACAGAGACTTGAGAATATCTACTTAGGGCCTAGTTTTTTTTATTTTATTTTTATTTTACAAAATAATAAGTTTCACCATGACATTTCCATATTCAATTATCACCCCCACTACTTTCTCTTAAACCAACTTTCTCTCCTTTCCATATTCTAACAGTTCCACTGAGGTCAATATTTTATTTTAGTTGACTAATTAATCACACTAGTTATTATTGTTTTGGTAGTGATGGATAGCAAACCTAGGGCCTCACACATATTGAACAAATGTTCTATCACTGAGCTACCCACAGCCTTGGGCAGATTTTAAAAATGAAGAAACTGAGGTACAGAAAGAGGTCATATAGGGCATCAGTAGACAGATAAATTTGTAAACCTTTGGATACCACCCGAAATGCATTATTTTAAATGCAAGAAATAGTTAAGCTACTCATGTTTCCTATCTTTACTTTTAAAATTCAGCTCCATCAAATGAAATGTTCAGGACATGTAGCTGGTTCTCTGTTTGAAGCAGTATCATTTTCCTGAAGTACATGGAAGCCAGTCTTTCATTGTGGACATATGATGTACTGATTTTCATAAAGGCAAAGCTAGAGCACTGATATATTGTTGTGTCGCCCCCAGGCCTGGAATCATGAGTCATATATATATATATATATATATATATATATATATATATATATATATATATGTATATTTTGATGCACAACTGCTAGGATATGGCAGGGCCTATCATCTAGCAGCCTGTGGTCTTTTGGGGAAATAAGACAAACTTCAGTTTTACAGTGCTCTTTCATTTAGCAAATTGAAGCGCTTATTCATTGACTATGAAGTAGAGTTGATGCTTGCAAATATCTGTACAGCAATTCTCAAGACATTTTCTCAATCACTCATGTTATGCATTCCCACTGAATTTTTTCCCTAGTTTCCAATCATCCTAATTATGATTTATTCTTAGTGAGTGGATCCATGTGCACATTTCCTGTTCCTGGCTTCAAGCAGGTAACTTGGCTCATTGGGAAGTTTCTCTCATATCCTTCTAAACTGGTTCAGGTCTATCAGTAATAAACCCTCACAGCACTCAG
Source organism: Onychomys torridus (assembly GCF_903995425.1). Lineage (NCBI taxonomy): Eukaryota > Metazoa > Chordata > Mammalia > Rodentia > Cricetidae > Onychomys > Onychomys torridus. Next base: position 70,509,655 of record NC_050449.1, on the reverse strand, counting down.
AGAATTATTTCCTAATGCATTATTCTGTGTAATTATTATCATTATATTAATAATTATTCATATAATAGAAATAATATAAACAATATAATAGTATATTAATTATATTATAAATCATTAATTAATAAACAATTATAGAATAACTTTGTAATTATAATTACATAATTTTCAATACAATAATCTATTATAAGATTATAACAAATAGAGCAATATTATACAATTATTAATATAATTCTATTATTTATATATAAAATATAATTCATATCTATTTCTCCCACTAGACTGTAATCTTCAAGGTCAGGAAAATGTTCACTGCTGGGTTCACATCTAGCCACATGCCTGGCATATTAATCGGTATAAAATCCGAAAGATCCATGGCAAATGATTTTTATACAACTCCTATATTGTAGCCAGAAGTTTCTCTGGTCCTGCCTGGCCTGCTTTCAGGACGAATCTCTCCCACCTGCATCCTACAGCCGCTTGGTCCCAAGTAAACACATAGAGGCTTATATTATTTACAAACTCTATGGCCCTATGGCCTATGGGTTAGGCTTCTTGTTAGCTAGCTCCTATAACTTAACTCAACTCATTATATTAATCTATATGTTGCCACATGGCTGTGGTGATACCAGTCTGCTGGCATCTTTTTGTTCTTTTGGTGGCAGCTGGCATCTGTATCCCCTCACTCTCCTTTCTTCTCTGTCTCTTCAGTTCAAATATCCTGCCTAACCTTATTCTGCCTTGCCATTAGCCAAACAGCTTTATTTATCAACCAATCAGAGCAACACATATTCACAGCTTACAGAAAGCCATCCCACAGCTCCATGTAAGTTAATTGATTAGGGCATTTGAGTGTAGTCAAATGGAGGTGTGATGTGACTGGGCAATGTCTGAAGCAGGCTTTTCATAAAAGGTTGTTGTTCATGGCTTTGTTACTCAAAATGCAAGAACAACAACTCTTAGGGATGCCATGTTCTCATGGCCTCTTGCCTCTTCCTATGCATGTATGAGAAATTTATAGAATGTTCTCTGTGCCATGAAATGTTTGAAATCAGGGACTAAAGCCCCAGATTCTTTGATTGGCCAGGCAAATCTGCAGAGAGAGAGAGAGAGAGAGAGAGAGAGAGAGAGAGAGAGAGAGAGAGAGAGAAGGAGAAAACAATAGATTTATGAATTTGAATATAATGACAAATAGCCCCTGACCTCTTATCCCCTCATTGTAGAATTGACTGACCCATGCTGCCATGGGGATCTTTAGTGGCTTCCAACAGGGGCAAACTACTTTGCAGGCCCAGAAGGTATAAACCTCAGGGCTAGATCTTTTAATAGTTCAAGAGAAACTAGAAATAAGAAGCATTATGGAGAATCTGTGGAGTTCAACAGTGACAAATGGAATCTCCTTGAAGCGAAGGAATTGTTAGAGTCCTGTTTAACTCACTTGTCAATCTACCTGCAGAGTTCCAAGTGTGAGACATTCCAGGATGCAGTGAACAAATCCTAAATGTTTACAAATTTTGAATTCTTTAGCTTTGGGAATAAGAAAATATTCTCTCTACAATGTGTTTTATTTATTATTTGATTTATTTTTCCATATCAATTTGTTCTCTGTGCTAGGTGAGTTGTCTGCCAGACACAAACAACTTCAAGATGAATGTCACATGTTTCAGGACTCTCGGAGACCTGTGGTCTCATCATGACAGCCATATATTAAGGAAGCAGACTGTACACTATGGTTCTTGCTGGAGTCCACTTTCACAACTACTTGCTAGAGATATTTTTTTTATGAGGGTCATACTATACCTTGAGTTGTAGAGATAGAGAATGTGCAGGTTTCTATACATACGTGGTATAAAGAGGGTTTATAAGGGATGGTGGATGAACTTGGAAAAGCAATCTTAAGAAGGAAATTCTGAACACGCTGTCTTCCATTGATAAGTTCAAGATGTTAAAACTTCCTGCAGTACCTCTTCCTCTTTAGAGCTTTTAGCAGTCAAAAAATCACTCTGCCTTCAGACAAGAACTTTTCCATTAATGTCGCAGCATTGAAATTCACTTCTTATGGACAGACTTACTACGATTTGCAAAGTCTCTTCTTGGAGTTGTTAGAGTCTCATTTCTCCATCTGGCCTGGGAAAATTTCATCTTTTTGTCTTTTCGTGGAAGGTCATATGGGCTCTGGAGAAAGCCCACAGACAGTCAATACTTCGTAAGATTTTGTGCTAGTTTGCTGGCTGGTGTGATCAAGTGTAGGGAAAAGCAAATGAAGGTGCTATTTAAATACTGCAGTGATGCTTGCACAGAAGTCTAATTCAGTTGCAGTACAGAACTTAAGACTGAAGTTTCCACCTGAGACAGAAGTGGGCTTTGTCCAGTCTCCCCTGCACCTTCCTTTCCACTCACTTTCCTATGTTGAATAATGCTGAGATGGGAATAGTAACTTATCAGCTATAGCTTTTAATTGAGGCCAAATAGTAATTTGTTTTTTAAGAACATGACAACCATGTGTGTAGTCTTGGGTTACCCTCTCTCCCTCCATAGGAATCTTTGCTCTGTGTAGCAACTATGTGAAACTTAATTTAATATTTCTTTTTGAATTGTTCCTATTCTGACCCTTGCAGAACTCTTCTCCCATGTTTCATTGCTCTCCTCACCTGGCATCTCTGCTCGTCATGCTTTACCAAATCTCCACATTCTGCACAGGTGTTACCATTTACCATTGTTCTTTCTAATTATTCCCAGATCACCTGCCCTAGTCAGCACATCTGTTTGCTGCTTCGGTGAATCCTAGAAAACAGGAGAGAGAAACACACTGCCCCAAACTTGATCCTCTTGTCTTTTCCTAGATAGCATTTTCATCTGAAATTTCTTCTTTCCTTCCTTCCTTTCCTCCATCCCCTTTTCTCCCTCTTCCCTACTGCCCCACCTCTAATGGATTTCTTAAATATATCCAGCCGGCCATCAATATTTCGCATATCAGTGGCACTGGCTTCTGTTGAAGTTGGAATTTCCTATCATGTGCTCCTCTCTTGCTTATAGTTCCCCAAGGGCTCCTTACAGATGTATCCCCCCACATTTCTTTCAATTGCCCTGTCTTTAGAAACTTTCTCCCAGCTTTCTGTCACTTCTCACCATTTCTACTTCTGGCTCTTAAATAAATTGTTCTTGTCTTAGTGCTTTGGTCTATCTGTGAAGCAGGGTTAGACATGTGATAATTCAAAGATCTGCTGTCCACACCTCTGCTTCTAATCCTGGTACCTGAGAGGCTGAAACAGAGGCTCGGAGTTGGAAGAAAGCCTGGGCTTCTAAGTGGATAGATTCCCTAAACCCTAAACAAAATCCTTAATAAACGAACACTTACAAGTGACTTAGCACATGAGTATAAAATGGATCGATATGACTAAACTCATGAGCTTTACAAGATGCCAGCATACTTCAGCTACCTTGAAGAAAATGGAAGAACAAATTTACTGTGTTAAAAGTTCATTCTCAGGACCAAATGAAGTAACTTAGGGCTTAATAATTATTTATGACCAGTTAGTTATTGTTCCCTTTTGTTGATTAGGGAATCACAACAAAGGTTTTGAAATTGGAAGTGATAAAGAACTCAAGTGCCTATGTTGGAAAGGAGGGATGGAATAGAAATGTAGGTACCGCATCCTCACTCAGTTGCTTTTTTAATCTCAAAAAATTTAAAAATTTCCGGTTGATTCTCTTTGTTAAGTATTAGGAAATTAGAATAATGAAAATGTGCTATTACAAAACTGGAAAATCATATAAATGTTGAATCACCTTGTCTAGGTATATGTAAGAGTCTGACGTGTCCAGGTCTGATTACTCTGGTTGGAAGTTTGAGCAATACACAGGGACTGTGTTGCTGACACAATACAGCAAAACATAGTGTCCTGTGACCGACCACAAGACCACATGGCAGTAGATATTTTCAGCTGCTTCCCAGCTTGTTATTTAGAGCATGGACTGATTCCATTCTCTTCAAGCAGTTGTACTGAGAACTCCTGATGCCATGATCAGCAGAGGATTTGTGGCTGGGATAGACTTAAAGGACTGGAATTCAGTGGAGTTACAATTTTGAATAGAAGTAGGCTCAGTTCCTTAAAGCTGTTGGAACTGGGTGGGTCCTGATAAATAAGTAAGTGCTAGAGGAAGAGACCTCCGGAACCTGTTCAGAAGCCAGGACCAAAGGCTTCCCAGGACTGCTTCACTTATTGGCCTCTTTGAGCTCGCCTTGAAGAATTGGGAGTTAGTCACTGTCCTACAGTTTGCTCAAAGCAGGACTGTGTGGAGAGTGGAGGGGTTCAGTCATTTTGTCACCCTGATGTCATTTCCTCTAACAGAAAGGAATGTGCCTGGAAAATAGTTTTAAAACCTTAAAGTTAGAGCAATGAAGATGACACAAAGGAGGATAAATGGAGTTGCAAGTGGTAGTTGATGCCTGTAATTCCAGCATGTGGAAGGAAGGCTGAGGGAGGTGGAAAGCTAGCCTGAGCTACATAGTGAGTTCTAGGCTAGCCTGGACTATGAAGTGAGACTGTCTTAAACATAAGAAGGGCAGTGGGGTCTTGGATTTCAGTACAAATTCTTTTACTGGCATGTTGAGGACTTCCTGCTGCCTTAGTGGGGTTAAGGGTCTCTGTAGCACTCAGAAAATCTGTGCAATAAAAGTAAACATTTCCTCATACCAGAGGAACCCCTTCTGTTAAATGTTACTATGTTTCATTGCATTAGAATAATGTTAATCTGGTGGGGTTGCACAATTTTTGAAGTTTCTGCTTTTTTATATTATTGAAGTTTACAACAATGTATAATATTTTATTGCTCCAGAAAATAAATACTGTTTTGTGACATATGTATATTTATTGTGAATCTGAACATGAGCTTTTGAATCATATTTATCAGGGGCTAGCCTATGAGGCCTGAAACATCAACTCCACTTAGCTTCTTTTCTATAAAATTTATCGGTGTTTTGAGCATTCATTCAATAAGTAATGAATCTGTATCATTGCTGAGGCCTGTGAAACTTGACATGTGGCAAAAATAAGTAAAATGTGGTCTTATGCTGAGCACCCATTACTTGCCAAAATACTTACTGTACATTTGAAATGACAGTTAAATCTCAATAATTACAGTTGGTAAAATCTACTACTGATTGCAGCAAAATATCAGATGTCATTAACTAATTATCTGTTGAAATGAAATCTAAACATCTGTTTCTCCTCACTTTGGCTCCTGATCACAAGCTGGGCATCTTTTCTGTGAAGCTGGGTCATCCCATGGTGACAATTCCTGAACATGACACTCTTGACTCTAAAGAGGTAATGTAAGATAGGTGCAGAGATCTATGTCTGTAGAAGTAAGACATTCATATTTCTTTAATATTAACAAAATCACAATATTTTAGTTTTGAGATTATATATAATTGTAATGTTTATCCCTTCTCCTTTCTCCCTCCAAACCATCTCTCATACCCCTCCTTGCTATTTTTAAATTAATGGCTTCTTTCTTCATTAATTGTTAATATATATATATATATTAAAATATATATATAACCTTCATAGTCTGTATAATGCTGCTTGTATGTATGTTTTCAGGCTGATCATTTATTATTAGATAACCACTTTGTGTGCTCTTCCCTGGGGAAGATTATTTCTTCCCTGCTTAGGTTTCCTTAGTTGTCTGTAGTTCTTTATGTGGCCATTTCCTCTTCCTCTTTCTGTGTCTTTTGGTGTCCTTGTTCAGCTCATGCTTAGAGAGTTATGTTGATGAGACATTATGGGTGTAGCTCGTAACATTCCTAGGAGACACAATCTTACAGCAAACTCCCCGATCTTCTGTCTCACATTTTTTTTGGTTCCTTCTTCAGTAATGTTCTCTGAGACTTAGGTATGGTCATGTTTTGTGCATGAATCCATTAGCACTGACTTCTCAACTCTGCATTTTGATTGGTTGTAGTTTTCTGCAATTCTCTTGCTCTGGCTTAGTGAGGTCATGTTGTAGGTTCTCCTTCAAAATCCATGACTTCGCTGGTCTTGGCTAGGTTTCCAGTACCAGGCATAATTTCCTTCTTCTTGTTGACTGGGTTTTTTAGTCCCATTAGAGAGTTGTTCATTATTGACAAGGTATGAATGCCACTACTGAACTCTTAGGGTTATTGTGCCATTCTGGTCATGGTTACAGTTAATAGATGTGATAGCTAGGTAGAACTGTTGGCTGCTTCCCTCCTTTGGAAGTATATAGGGTCTTCTGGCACTATGAAAGCTAGTCATCAGGGGCGACATACTCATGTCAACTCCAGTTCCTGGACATCTTTGGCCCTGTTTCTGAATTGCATGGTATCTTCAGCAACAGGGTCTTATCTTTTACCACCAGAACAACCAAGAGTGAGTGATAGCTATAGACTGTCTGTTTTGGGAGTCCCTCAGAAGGTCCTGGCAAACAACTCAAAAGAGAGCTTTTCATGTTTGTATTGAGGCTTTCGGTAGGTAGACTTTGGCTCTTAGAGGCAACATTGTTTTCACTTTTTTAACAAGCGAGATAATGACTATCTGGCTGACCGTGTGGTTCCAAAGTACCTGATTGCTTGTAGAAGGACCACTGGAATTCCATCTATCACACCACAGGGACAAAGCAACTTCCTCTTCCTCAGCCATCAGTCTTGGGCATTTTTATGTTCAAGTGTAAAACTATCGCTTATTGTTGAGTGCGGGTGGGTGGCCTATGAACACGGGACATGTTTTAGTCAGGTGGCTGTGGTAGCTGGCTCTCAGGTACTGGGACAGAGGATAGCTCTGTTCCCTGACCACCTCTCCAACTCTACAAATGAGTTCAATATGTTGGCAAGTCTCTATAGAAAAAGTATGAACAAGTTCAGCCATAGCATCCCAATTTCATGTAATAATTTTTGTCATGTTCATATTTAAGCTGATAAACAGAGGCTAAATTTTAAACCATTCCTTTTATTTTCACAGATGCCACACTATACAAAGAAAACAATTGAGCAAAAGCTTCTATGTGTGGTTCAGTTTGTGTGTCTCAAGAGAAGTATGTTGATTTTTTAACATCATTTCAGATAAAGTGGAAAATCTGAGAAAATGTAAATTTTGCATTTTATCAATTTCTGTGTGTGTGTGTGTGTGTGTGTGTGTGTGTGTGTGTGTGTGTGTAAAAGCATGCCACAGTGTGCATGTGGAGGTCAGAGAACAATGATTGGATCTTTCTTCTCACCTTGTGGGACCCAGAGATTGAGCTCTGCTTATCAGGCTCAGCAGCAAGCATTGTTTTTACCTATTAAGCTTGAGAATGTGAATTTTAGAGGACTCATTCTTCAAAAGGGATGGGGAGCTTATGCATTCTTTTTAAATACCTTTGTTGTAGATACTCTCACAAATGAAGTATAGAAAACAACCCACTGTGAAACAAAGAAGTAAAAATGACAAAATTGGGAATAAAACTCAACATTTTCTTTTTAGGAATATTTTTCACAATTATGGATATACTATACATTTTTCATAAACTGACAATTCCTATGTCTATACTTTAGGGACAAATCTAAAATCTGGATTATTGTTTTATGTTTGAAAGACAATTCATATACTTTGATGAAGGTTCCAATGTTTTTATTTTTATTTATTTATTTCCCTTGAGATAGGGTCTCATGTAGCTCAGGCTGGCATTGAACTTTCTATGTACCCAAAAGTGACCTTGAATTCTAAATCCTCCTGTTTTCACTGGGATTAGAGGCATGTGTCACTATTCCTTGTGAAAATTTATTTATTGTCAATATTTTCATTATTAATAATAATTAATAATAGTCATCATAATCATCCCTATTATTATTATTATATTTTGAGTGATAATCATAATTGAACCCAGGGCCATATATATGCTAGGCAATTGCTTTACCAGTCCCCTATTTGGGCAAATTTTGAAGTTGTCATTGTGCAAAATCTTCTAGGCTTTCTGCAGTGACAATAGTGTAAAATGTAAAGGTGTATATGGGTGGGCCACATTAGTCCCTTTAGATACATTTCTGATTGTCTTTAAGGTAATGCACTAAGGATGAGTTTTTTGGTTCCTTGATATACACATATGGAGACATATATTGCTTCTAACACATGCATACACTGCTGTACTAAAAAATAATATACCTCAGTCTACCACGAGTATGGTACAATACCTGTCTCCATATGCTCTTGCTGGCACTGAAATGATTATACACAACAGTTTATGGAGAGCATAGTGTATGTGGAAAAGACATGCTTTCTTTGTCACTGAATATTCTTAAGCACTTTTATGTTTCTTATTTTACAGTGAGCAAACTTGGGCTGAGGAAAGTTAGTCTACTGGAATAGCTGGGAAGTGTAGGCTCAATCCAGTATTAAATCTCTGCTGATTGCCTAGCACTCTCTAGCATTTAAATTCAGAACATTAATTTAGATAAAGGTCTTTATCTACATTTTTTTTCTGTCTGTCTCTAAGTCTCCTCCTGTGCTATCTAGTTCCTTCTTCTTTTAGACACTGTTGTGGAATATTTGCCGTTTTCATTTAAAGGAGTTTAAAATTCTGTATTGTGTCTATTGTTTTGCATAGACTTATGCTCTTCAGATCCACTGGATACTGACATTGCTACTGAACAGCAAATGCTCTTTATGTCGTTAGGATAATGACCTTGTCACACGTGTCATCTTTCTCAGTATAATGGTGACAAATGATACAGAAATAAGAATTTGTATCAGTATATGTGTACCCAATAGGAGAATGACTGAACAAATTTTGATCTTTCCTGATGAATATTTTTAAAAATGAAATATTATTGCCTATATTTCAAACCATACAAGTTTGATTCATATTCACTTATGCCACATCTACTCTCTGTCAATGTTGCTATAAAATAGGGTTAAATTTGGTGTTTATGTAAACAACCAAAACATCCAGTTCAGACAGTAATACTGAACTGAGAACTTAACAGTTTTAGGTAATATAAAACACTGTTTCAAGTTGCCAAATAACATGGGATAGGGCATTTTATCACATTGTGTGCTTATGAAAACTTGTTTTTTTTTTCTTTTATTGAAGTAGACATTTTTCATGCAATATATTCTGTTTACAGTTTCACTTCCCGTCACTCCTCCCAGTTCCTCTTCACATCCCCTCCCATCCGGATCTACATTCTTTCTATCTCATTAGAAAGCAAACAGACATAAGGGATAATAATAAAATAAGATAATATAAATAAAAACCAAGTTGGAATATGAGAAAACTATAAAACAAGAAAAAGACTCAAAGCAAAAGCACAAGAAGTGTATATAGATGCAGAGACACATGTTTGCACACACAGGAATTCCACAAAAACCACAAAACTGGAAGCCATAATAAGGACATGTAAGGTAAGAGAGAGAGAGAGAGAGAGAGAGAGAGAGAGAGAGAGAGAGAGAGAGAGAGAGAGAGAGGAAGGGAGGAAAGAAAGAAAAAGAAAGAAAGAAAGAAAGAAAGAAAGAAAGAGAAAGAAAAATAAAGAAAGACCAAGTTTCTTTGACTTAACATAATGAGACAAAGAACCTCCAAAAATGCTGTTGACTTCTTTTTCTGTTGACCATTTATTGCTGGGCTTACCCTTAAAGAGTGGTTTGTTTTCTCAGTGAGATTCCCTTGGAGAAAAAGAATTTTTCATTTGCAATGGCTATCATTGGAGATAGCTTCCTTGTTAGGGATGGGTATGTGTGTCTACTTCTCCCTTCAACTCTAGGATTCCATCTGGTGCAGACCCATGCAGGCCCTGTGCATGCTGTCTCAGTTCTTCTAAGTTCCTATGTGTGCCGTTCCCATTGTGTCTAGAACAAGGCTTGATTCCTTGGTGTCTTCCATCCCCTCTGGCTCTTACTCTCTTTTTGCCTCCTCTCTTTCAGAGTTCCCTGATCCTCAAGGGGAGGGATTTGATGGAGACATCCCTTGTAGGGCAGAAAATGTTCCAAGGTCTCTCAATTTCTGCAGGAGGAAGCCTCTCTGGTGATGGCTGAGCAAGACACTGATTTTTGAGGGTGGCAGAATGTTATTAGGAGTCATTTTATTGCTACATTCCTTTAACAGAACAGCAATGTTTAGTTTTCCCTAGGTCCATGGCCTATCATCCATCCTCAGGTTCGTCATCTAGGCACTGTTGGGCATGGGTTCCATCCCATGGAGTGGGCCTTAAGTCAAATCAGATATTGGTTGATTTTCCTACAAGTTTTGTGCTACTATTGCACCAGAACACTGGCATCTCAGTCATCATTACAGATCTAGGGTTTGTGTTTACGTTTCTCCTTTGGTAGTGTTCATGGCACCTTCTAGTACCACGGTTAGCAGTCTGTAGTGGTGAAGGGCACCAAGTACATGTTCAATGAGTCGTGTAGATGCTGTCTTCAGTAACAGGGCCTTACTGTCAGTTTGTGGGGAGCCACCAATAGCATAGCAACAGCTTGGTTTATTTGGGGGTTTCAATGGGATCTCTTTTAATTTGAGACTTATTGGTGAAATTATTAAGGCCACTCCACATAGTTAAAAGGGAGGTTTATTTTGTGGGGTAACTTACAAGTGAAGGGGTAGGTTGCAGGGTCTGGCAAAGGTATAGTGCAGTCCAGCGGTGTTCTCTGGAGAACTCTGCTCGGTCTACCTCCAGCATCCAGGGTCCTGGGACCAAGAGAGAGACCTCCTCTTGATCCTCGGTCTTCCGCTCCCTCCTCTGCCCCGCCTTGTGGGCGTGATCATTACCAAAGCCTCAGTGGGGGTTGGAACTTCCAGGCCAATTCTGGGATGGCTATCCACTACATCTCCCCCTTTTGTCTAAATAAGAAAGTTCTAACCTAATACAAGACTATATACAAAGAGATGGTTATCAAATAGTGTCCAGGAGTAATGAGGGATAATGACTTAGATAAATTGGAATTACAATAAGTGCAAACAATATCAAGCAAAAAACACATAGTAAAATCCAGGGAAGTCTAGGGCATGGGTAGGTGGCATGTTACAAGGATCATTCCAAAAGGTGTCCTATCCTAAAGAACCTGAGTCTAATACTTAATATATTTTATCTAAGATATTATATATGTATATATACTAAGTTGTAACTATAACTGTTAATCTCCAACCTCATCAAAGACCTGAGAAGGAATATAATAATACCTGAGAAATGAGAGAAGGACGCAAGCAACTTTCGGGAGTCTTGCAAGAGTAGACAGAGAGAGCTAGCAGCCTGGACAGTCACCTAATGTTTCTCAGCATCATTGGTGCATTCAAATTGGCTACAGGCCTAGAGTATCTGATAGACCATTTTCAGAAGCAGGAATTCTGAAAGACCATCTTACCCTGTCTTGGCAAAGTATGGTGGTCGCTTTCCTTGTGTCCCGCTTGTCCAGAAAGGACAGCATTTGTACTGTCAGCAGTTGAGGCAAGGGCAGTTCTTTGCCCAGTAGGCCATTTTGTGCCAAGAAGACAAACTTCCAAATGGAAATGTCTTAGAAGCCCAACATTCTCTCAGGATCAAATTGGTGCTGCCAGGAGCAATTGTGTCTCACGTCAACAGAATTCTAAATTATTTAAATGCCATATTCTCTAGGTCCATGAAGTGTTTGAAGATTACCTGTCCATCTGACCTATGTGTTTATAAATATGGATAACCTAACTAACATAATTATAGAGATGACAAGCATAGGTGACAATAACTCTGTAAGTCTCATCTACCTAAACAACCTAAGGACTAAGGCTGCCTATAAATAAGGCAAACAGTCTGTAAACAAATGTACAGTAAAAGGACAATGACTTCAAATTGTGACAATACACAAAATATCTTTAATAGAGGTAGGAATGTATAGTGCAATATGCAATATGATAATAATCCTAAATATATATCAGTATACAGAATATCTTAAACAGAAGTAGAACATACATACAGTATGACAGACATAAATTTACATTTGTATCAATATACAAATATTTCAAATAAGAGTAAAAATATGTGTACAATATAACAAACATAGTTCTGTAGTTGTATCAATATACAAATTATCTTAAATAGGAATATAAAAAGTTTATATTTGTATCAACATATAAGAATTCATAACAGTGCAAAGGCTGCTTTATTACTAAATTTGTTTACTAAAGTATATGATAGTCTACCATAATATCTTATACCTATCCATGAGAGATGGCTCAGAGGTTAAGAGCACCAACTGCTCTTCCAGAGGTTCTGAGTTCAATTCCCAGCAACCACATGGTGGCTCACAACCATCTGTAATGAGATCTGGCGCCCTCTTCTGTATACATAATAAATAAATAAATCTTTAAAAAAAAAGTGTCTCTCTCTCTCTCTTTAAAAAAAAAAAAAAAAAGACAAATGCCCCAACTTTACAAAGGAACGTTAGGTGACTGTGACTGTCCAGGCTGCCAGCTGTCTTTGTCTACTCTTGCAAGACTCCTGAAAAATGCTTACATCCTTCTCCCAGTTCTCAGGTAATAAATATTATACCTTTCTGAGGTCTTTGATATGATTGAAGACTAGATAGTTATAATTTCCTCAGTTATGATAAAAGATAAGTTAGATATAAAACCTTAGACTCACAAATATAAGATAGATAGGATATCTTCTTTAATATTGTAACTGTAATTCTTGCTTGATAATTGTTTTGTTATATGTAATTATACTATGTAAAAGTTAAAACCTTCCTTAAAAAAAAAAAAAAGAAAAGGGAAGTGCTGTGGATATCGCTCTGAGTAAATAAAGTTCTGATTGGCCAGTGGCCAGGCAGGAAGTATAGGCGGGACAAGAGAGAAGAGAATTCTGGGAAGTAGAAGGCTGGGAGGAGACACTGCCAGCCACCGCCATGAGAAGCAACATGTAAAGACACCGATAAGCCACAAGCCACGTGGCAAAGAATAGATGAACAGAAATGGGTTAATTTAAGATAGAAGAAGCAGATAACAAGAAGCCTGCCACAGCCATACAGTTTCTAAACAATGTAAGTTCTGTGTGCTTACTTGGTTAGGTCTGAGAGACTGTGGGCCTGGCGGGTAAGAGAGATTTGTCCTGACTGGGCCAGGCAGGAAAACTCTAACTACAGAGACTGGATTTTACTGTGTTTCTCGGACTGGCCTAGACTCACTGTGTAGACTAGATTAGACTCAGATGCAAAGAGATACACCTACCTCTGCTTCTACTTCTAAAGTGTTGGGTCCTGCCACACTTTGATTCTTTTAAATAGAAAATATCATAACCCTGAAGACAAGACTTAAAATTAGGCTACTGGGTAAGATTTAAAGAACAATTTTGAGTTAGATTTGAAATATAATGGAAACCCTCATAAAAGGATCTAAATGTTAACATTTGTGAATGATAGAAATGGTTCACTAAATGAAACAAATAATGAATGAGGGTCACTTTCTTCTTCTAGTACGGCATATGTATTACTAACATTGGCACATTTGGGAACAATTTAAAAGCTTTCTACAACTTCTTGAGCCATATATTTTCTCCAAACCCTTGCCTTATTATTAACTCATCTGTATAAAATTAACAGATTGAAGAAAAATATTCTGTTTTTATAAACAATTGTCATCTTACAACCATATGCCTGGGAGAGCATATTTTTTCTAACTATGTGCCCAGTGCATAAAGAATTATGTGCGATACTTGGCCTTTTTTTCATGTCCTAGAGATGCTAATCTGCCTCTCTTACTGTTACATTCTCAACTCCTGACCCAATAATGAGTTTTGTACCTAAAGAGATTTTCAAATTAACTATTTAATTCATTTAATAAAAAGATATATCTCAGATTAGCTAAGTGGGCTTACACACTGCTTTTGCCACATGATTTCTAATGCTTATCTTAAAGGAACTAACCCTAAGAATAACAGCACTTACCCTACAGCCTCAGCAGTGCTGGCTAAAGGACAGAATCATCAGCAGTGACTTGTGTGACCAATGCCAGGCTTCCCCTCACCCAGTCCTGGACCAGGGGAACGAAGGATCTCTGTCATACAAAGGCCATGGCCAGCTTTGAAGTGATTCATTCATTCCTTTTTATGTCGTTGTGTTTGTACATCTGTCTGTGTACCAGGTACATACTGATGCTCACAGAGGCCAGAAGGAGCATTGGGTTTTCTGGGATTAGAGTCACTGACATTTGTGAGCTACTGTGAGTGTGCTGGGAATCAAGCCTGGGTCCTCTGGAAGAGCAACCAGTGCTCTTAACTATTGAGCCATCTCTCAAACCCCAACTTGGCCAGCTTTAAACTAAGTTTCCCCCAGTGATTCAAATGTATGGTGCTGACTGTCAGTCCCCTCACCAGCAGGGTTGGCTTGCCAATCAAATCAGCAATTTAATTTTGAACACACAAAAAATAAAAGCAAAGAGAATCGTTTAAAAAAAAATTGTCTCAGTGAATGTTTTCAGTTACTAAACTTTGGGTCACATTTTCTAGCCCAATAGTGCAAAGTTGTACTGTGAGCTTTAACTTGTGGTACAATGATTCTGAGAAATCTGCATGATGAAATTCATGATTTCATGTGAGATGAAACACTTTGTTTTTCTCTTGGCAAACCACACAAAGTTTGGAAGTTGCTTGGTCTGATTGTATACTTGCACAGTAAAGTCAGAGAACTTAGGGCATTTGATGCAATGTTTCATTTGTGTTTTAGCATACACACATACCGATGTATACATACTCATACACATATACTTACTTATACACATAGAATCATACACTTACACACAGACACAAAATACATACACATGCCTACATATGCATACATACATATGTATACATATACACACATGCACATACCACTCAAATATACAGACACACATACACTCATGTACACATACATATACAGATATATACACACATAAACTCATACACACTTAAGTACACACATAGACTTACACATGCACATATATGACCATATACATATACTTACATATATTCATATGCATAAACACATACACATATATACGTATTTATACACACACATGAAAAAACACACAAACATGGCCTTGAATGAATCCTCACATAACCAGTTTAGCTTCCTAAATAATAAATTGAGTGTTCATCAGCTGACTGAATAATCTTGAAAGAAGATCAGTTTTGTTGATTTCTATTGTCCACAGAGATATAATAATTTCTAAATAGGTGAATACTTAGCACTTAACAAGGATCATATACTCCCTGTCTGAGATTAATAACATCTGGGTGGAGTTATAGAGAAGAACTCTGTATTCTACTAGAAATAGTCATTTCTGCTTGCATATAGCAATCCTGTGAATTCAGCATTAGATATAAATAGACGCATAAAAAGAATACATATAATACATATACATGTATTCTTTGATCCACAGTCCACTCTGTAATTCACTTCTCTCTTTCCAGGATGAATTGCAAACACCACAGTACAGAGCAGCATATCATCAACCTTGCCCTCTTGGGTCCTCTGCTGAGGACAACTATGGAGGATTTTTTTTTTTTTTCAGTTCGACTTCCAGAACAGAACCAGATTCCCTTCTCAATAACACAGCAGCTAATTATTCACTAATTCCCAGAAAACACATGCTCTGCAAATTCTTCTCCCAGTTTCATAATGATTTGTGTGTGAGGTGCTAGGGATTGGATTTAAGACTTGTGCATGCAGGAAACACTTTGTCACTGAGCTACACCCCCAAATGTTGTTTTTCCCTGTTCCTCCTCTTTCAGATTTTGATAAGTATTGAGGATTGTCAGAATTCTGTTTCTAATAGCAAGGAACAGTGATTGATTTGCTGTTGTGTGGCAAATGAGCTTGGTGTGCCAGTATTATAGAGAATTTCAGAAGCTCTATTGATGCCCAGGGTTCTTATCCTACAGACAAGAACGGCCCCTTCTCATGATAAACAGAAAAGGGAAAAAGTCACTTGCTCACAGGAACCACTTTCACATTATGGCTTGATTCAAGGTAAATTCAAGTCCTTAAGGGGGATTGGCCCACTTTTTTTTTCATCAGATAATTTCCCCAAACTCTTATTTCTCAAAATCAAGCTTGGATAAATCTTGGATCGCTAAGAGGTCAGGACTGGACTTTCAAGGGTGAACTTGAAACCTGGCTTTTCTGATGATTAAAAGATGGTTCACTTACTTTGATTCATAACTTGCTGGAGGACCAGAGTGAATTTGTCTTAACAAAAATAGATTTATCCTCAGCAGGCATATTGAAGCCATCACCTAGTCTAGACATCCAGAAGGCCATTTCTACTCCCAGGATTGGCAACAGTGAACCATCAAAATGACTCTCTTGTCATTATTGTTTCTGTCATAAACCCTGAATCTGTCTGTGTACGTAAAATATACCCTATCTTAAGATTTCTTCTTGAGAATTCCACCTAGGAGTCCTGTTGTTTACAGAATTTCCACCCCACCTTCTCCCTCTCTAACTCTTTCCATGCCCACTCCCCAATCCTTCTTTCTTCTAAAACAAACAATGTGACCCCATATTTAGTATTGATCAGTATTGACTCAGCAGAATGGGAAATTCTTATCAGAAAGCCAAATAGACATAGTCCATTATCTTTATCCTCTCTTGATAAAATAAATCACTTTACCCTTAAGTAAGAAGTGTCGGGTGTTGGTGTACTGATTGTAACCCAAAGCTTGTCCTAGATTTACCTGGTAATTTGGGAACTCATCTGTGTTTTATTTTTGCTCAAAAAAGAATTAAACATCTTTAGGATGTAGTGTTACAACACAGAGCCAGACACCCACTGAAGGTAGCATCTGCTAAGCATAAGGTGTTTCTTTCTTTCTTTCTTTCTTCCTTCCTTCCTTTCTTTCTTTCCTTCTTTCTTTCTTTGTTTCTTTCTTTGTTTCTTTCTTTTTTTTTTTTTTTTTGCTCTGGGAACTAGGAGAGAGAGAGGAGAGAGAGAGAGAGAGAGAGAGAGAGAGAGAGAGAGAGAGAGAGAGAGAGAGGTCAAATTCCTTGGATGTTTGCATTTTGAAAAAGCTGGTTAAAGCCTCAGAAAGACTTCCTAGTCTTATAAAACTCCCATCTAGTTCCCTCAAAAGGACTTCTAGACAGTTCCAAGAATAAGGACAGTACTGCTGACACATTTTCTAAAATGCACACCTCAAAAAAAGGAGGGGAGAGAAATATATTCCTTTATGTTCAGCAGGGAGGGTGGAACATGTATTTTAAATTTCTGTGTGTTTGCAGATTTTGTTAGAAAATCATAGAACTGAGATCTTAGAGATGCTAGGCAATACAAAGAAACAGATCTCGTGTGTGTGTGTGTGTGTGTGTGTGTGTGTGTGTGTGTGTGTGTGTGTTTAAGACCTTGTGTGATTCTACTACAGGAGAGCCTGGCAATTGAGAGATCTTTCCTCCAATGCCATCTTAGCAGATGAAAGGTACACTTTGTTTTGGACTGAGTTGGTGAGGTAAGCAGGAGGCATTAGAATGGGGTGGTTGTGACTATGGGATTCCAGAACCTGCAGTGAGGTCATGCCACCTTTTTGTTCTGACTCATTTTCAAAAAACAATAACAGCAAACAAGGCAGTAAGAACAAGCCAACCATCTGGATCTCAGATCTAGAGAACAGTGATTTTGAACCCAGATTCAATATTGAGTTCTTAGTGTGGTTTCTCTGCCATGCTATATATTGAGAGAACCTTAATTACTGAAGGCTCCATAGGCTTTGGTCTATGGATAATAAACTATAATACTCTGCCTTATGTCTTTGCATAAGGTGAATAATTATGAATTTGTGCAAATGACATCATAGTATGGGAGAAGATTATTTATTTGGAAGTGCTTTTGGATTCTGGATGTGCAAAGTCTGGTTTTATATTTTCAAGAACAATTATACAGATCATTTTTTCTTTATTTTGCAGGAAAATGTATGCATATTTACATTAAAAGAGAGTAAGAACATATTTACACAGCACGTTCTTTAAAAACACATGCTTTCTGCGACATTGGCTTCAAGTTTCACAGGCTACACTCACTTATTAACCAAAGTCAGCTCTGGATAGAAGTAATGGAGTAAGATTCTCTTCAGAGTTATGATTTTTCAGTGTATTAAGTTTTTCTTATATTTTTAAAAGCCAAATAAGTGTGTCAGTTCAGTTGGCAATGAAACACTGGGTCTGAGCAGCAGTGTCAGCTTGAAGATTAGAATGTTTTATTGATTGATTTGATTGTCTGCATCTGTCTGACGTGTTTACTCTTGCCCCTCTTGTGTTTAGTTTTTTTGTTTTCTTTTTAGCTATATTGAGATTGGCAAAGGGAAGTAGACATATCAGAATGAATCTAAGGTGATGGCTCTACCTGGCATAGCATCATCGGTCATTTCTAACCAGTCACCAAATTGTTATGCCAAACATGACTTGGTTTTCTCAGCAGCCTCTGAGGGTGACGATGAGCCTGGGGCTGAGCAGTTTGTATTGCCTCAGCCGCTTTTAATCGTGTACAGAACTATAGCATCTTGTATCTGGAAAGGAACTGAGAGGCACAGGGCATATGATATTGTATCTCGTGTAAACCCATGTATACACCTTTCCAATGACAGAACATAAGCCATAGTCAATACTTGCTTTGGTATGGCTAAGACAGACTAACTTGTGGCTATACCAACCATGAAAACAAGTAGAAACACTGACTAAACTAAGGTTGAATGTGGAATAGAGTTGCCTTACATGCGCTGTTTAATCTTCTTGGACTGTAGTTTCATTCTCTGTAAAACGACATCAAGATACTATGTTATACAAATTAGAATATATATATATGCTGTTTAGCTTATAGAAGTCTTAACATTTCCTAAATGTGAGCCATATGATGAGTTAAAATCATTTATAATATTAACTACTATATGCTGACACCTTGAAGAAAATTTGATTAATAGACAGGGTTTCTCTGTGTAGCTTTATGCATTTTCCTGGAACTCACTCTGTAGCCCAGGCTGGCTTCGAACTCACAGAGATCCACCTGCCTCTGCCTCCCTAGTGCTGGGATTAAAGGCGTGCACCACCACTGCCTGGCGATTAATAATAATTTTTATTGCTAGCAACATAAAGGATCTATAATTTAGTTATTTCCTTCCTTCATTAGAGTTCAGAGAATCTGAGATATTGAGTGCTCTGCTTCTTACCTCACAGCTAGTGGTTGTCTGTGGCTAGACCCTACAGTGCTGACTTCACAGAGCTATCCTCCATTTTAGTGCTTTTCTCCTTTCCTCTTTTCCCTCTACTGAATACTGTTCACCTTAAAGGCTAAAGGAGGCATACACTTTTCACAATGCTGCAAGATTTTCTTCCTGCCTACGTTACCCCTTGAGTAGATTGTGTTCCTTCTTGGAGCCAGCTCCAAGCCATAGGTCTTTCAGACTCCTGCTCCTGCCCATGACCAAACCTTGTGCGAAGCTAAAAGAGTTGCCAATAAAAGAGCAACTGGTCTCCTTCACTCGCCATTGGCCATGTTGGATTGTTTCATTCTCAATCATGATTTAACACCTGGAAAGAGAAAGTTCTAGTCATTTCCCCCTTTGTCATTTTATCACAGTGTTCTATCAGACTGTTTTAGAAATTAATTTCCTTCCCATCTCATCTCTGATGCTTTCTTTTGTCCACTTGGACTCTCTGCTGCAAATGCCCATCTTCATTAGTCAAGTTTATCTTATCTGTTCCAGACGAGTCTCACTGTATCAGCTGGGAACACACAGAAGTGAACAAATAAAGACATTTTTTTTGTAATCACTCTTCTACTGCACTGTGGCATTATAAAGCCACAACAATCAACATAGAAAGACAGGCAAGAGGGTCTTTGGTCTCTTTGCTTTATCCCACAGGTCATTTAACAAAAGTCGCACTTTAGCTGAATCCCTGCTCACTTTCCCCTTCTTGTTTTAGATAATACCTTTTGGGGAATGATGCACTCAATGCCACAGAGACAGTAAGGCATCAGGACGAGATCCTGAAGGGAGATGGTGTATCAAATTGCATTCCTTAAACAACACCTGCCCTCAAAGCCAGCAAGACTGTTTATAGGACTTGAGTAGATCTTTTGAACTCTCCAGACTAGAACCTGATGCAGAATCTATTTTTACTTTTGGTACTCTATCTACACATTAATGTATAACTTTCAATGTATTTTCTCTAGAAGTCCTCATCTTCATCAATCTATTGTTTTATTTTGCAGTGATGAAGTTGGAGCAGAAGTGAAAAACAGTTTGCTGAATGAAGAGTTTTGGA
This sequence comes from Onychomys torridus, assembly GCF_903995425.1. Taxonomy (NCBI): domain Eukaryota; kingdom Metazoa; phylum Chordata; class Mammalia; order Rodentia; family Cricetidae; genus Onychomys; species Onychomys torridus. The sequence goes on along the minus strand of NC_050449.1, from coordinate 70,489,400 downwards.
ATGCCGGTGCTAACCATTTACTCGATTTCACTCATGCTTTTACAGAATGATGCTCTGTTGATGAGTTCAGTCCAGCAGAAGCATCTGAAAGGTTTGCTGCAACCACATAGCATCGGTACACTTGCAAAACCCAGAGCAGGATGATAGACCTGTAGCTTCTAGCGTTGCCGTTCAAGCCTATAATGCCTTCTATAAAGTTGACAGCAATACTAATGCACCCCTTTATTTAGCAGCTAAATAAAGAAAAATTATACCTGAATACAAAATGACTGGGACTGTTTTCTCAATGGTCGTTTTGTTAATGTATACATTACTAACTGAATCAAGTTTCCTTATTGAGACCATATCTCAGAGGAGGCTGATACTTTAGGGTCCATCAGAGAAACTGTAAACAAGAGTAAGGTGGTACTTTTCATAATGCATGCTGCTTCCTAAACTGTTAGGGCTCTGAAATGTTGTATGGACTGTGTCCAAGGGACAGTTTAAGGGTAATGACCAATATTGTGCTGGGATGACTTGAACAGTCATGTCTTTGCTTATGGCTACATGGTTCCTATGGAAGCCATCTCACAGATGGTGCTCCCACAGAGCAAACCCACACTACAATGGCAGTCTCAAGAGGGCAGCAGTGCCAATGCTGCTGCCAACCCTATTGAGCACGTTCCACTTGTCTCTCAGTCGTCACCCCAGCAGTTGATCTTGCTTTCCTCTAGTGATTTCCTTCTTCTGCCCCTAGGGAAGACCAAGACAACACCCACCGAGAGTTCTCAGCAGTTCCCAGCAGCAAACCTTAGATAGCAAAGGAGCCTTTGCAAAATCTTTTTGACTTGTCTTTGGCATGTAGCTCACACTTCCCGAGAGACAGATCTCCATTACTACTTCTCCCTCAGCCCAGCCATCCCACTCAAAGGAGGTTGCTATGAAGGAGCAACAGGAATGGGAATGCTCCATTACCAGCCATCAGGTGGTAACTGGAAATATAAACTTCTTTTGGTTCCCCCTACTAGTATTAGAAATGCGTATCTTCTCAGTAAAGGTATCTGCTCTTTCATCTTCCCCAAACAACTACACCATCTCCATGAACCACTTAATAGATCTCAACATTCACTGAGTCTTGTTCTACACCAGTTACCACAAGTTCTTAAGATGAATTTGAATTAATATTCATAATGAATTATTTTGTGAGGCAGATGATAATCTTTACCTATGTTTTATGTTTGCAAAAGTAGGCTTATCCAAGTGGTTAAATCAAGCTAATAAATGGTAGGGGTAGAAAGCCAGGTAATTTGATTCTAGTGTATTCACCAATATATTTTCCTGATGTTTCACTCATTCATTCAATTGTTGAGTTGGTCATACAATTGTTTATATTTGGGCAGATTCCTTTCTGTATTTAATTATTAATTTGTAATTTTTATTTATAGTATTTTCCATTTTTCCCTTGCTGAACACAAAGATCCTTATGTGTCTGATGTTTATGTATGTTTGAAGATGTTTTGGGTTTCGGCATAAGTATTTAATAAGTGTACATTTTATTGCTCACATTGTTTCCAATATATGTGTACCCATTTTTATTCCTACCAGATATTCAACATCCGTAAAGGCAACTTTTTATATGCAAAGGTTGTTTGAATGTGGTATCCTATTGGTCTAGTCTTCAGAGGCTTGTGTTGGTCATTTCATGCTGTTGTGACAAAATGACGTACATTAAATGTTTAAGAGTAGGAGTGAAATTTACTTTAGCTTGTGGTTCTGACACTTAAGCCCATTGCCCCATTTTGATTCTAGGTCCATGGTGAGGTAAAATATCATGGTGGCTGGAATTTGCAGAACAGAGTGAGTCCCTCCATGGGGGTTAGCAAGAAGAGAGATAGGAAGGGATAAGTTGTAATAAATGTACAACCTCCAGTGTGCTAGGACTCACCTCCTAAAATGTGTAGAACCTCTCAAAATAGTGCCATCCACTGAGAAGCAAACATTCAATACATGAGCCCAGGGTGGACATTTCATATTAAACACATGTTTAATCCATTAATCCATTTGCATTGTCAAGCAAATAATATTACCTTCATTTATTGGTAAAACCCTTGAACTTTTTTTTTTTGATTGAGCCATCAAATTTATGAGCCCTAAATCTGTCATGAAGCCTTTTAATTCTTGTACTACTTCTAAAGAATCACATGCATCTGAACATTGTATTCTAATGTGTTTGTTCAGAATCTCAGCAAAGATGAGAGTCTTACTGGTGTGAAGGCAGGAGGAGCAAGTGTTGGTTTTAGGGAGAACACAGAACATGGAGAATTAGAATTAGCTGCTTTATAGGCTTAGCAATATGGAATTTGCTGTCCAAAGGATGTTGGAGTGTAGTGTATATTTCTGAAGAGGAAACAGGTAGGGACAGTAAATATAAAACAGACAGAACAGACAAATATGCTGTGTTTCATCCCAATTTGGGTTTCCCAGAAGCCAATTGTAAGACAAAGCTTTAATGTTATTATTTCAGAGGTGACTACCCAAAAAACACTGCTAAGTGACTGAGGAATTAACAAATGCAGTGTTTGTTATAAAGCCACTTACCAAAATTGGCAACTGGCTCATATTCCACCAATTTGGAAATACAAAATTGAATGAACATGTGCTAAAATTAGTCCAACTTTGAGGAAAATAAAAGGAGATCACTGTTCTCTAGATTGCATATCAATCCTCACTGGTCACCAATTCCATTTGTGAGGCATTTAAAAACAAACAAACAAAACATTTCATTGTGCAAATCCAGTAGGCCTCATTATTTTATTATGAACATTTTCTTTGGGGGAATTGAAATGTATAGTCTGTTGAACTGTAGTGTTCATTTTAGTTTCTGAAGTGAGGAAGTAAGAGAGAAGTCGGTGCTTAAGTAACGGATTATTTTCAGTTTAGTGTCCTGAGCAAGCAGACAATTCTGCAGGTAGCAAATGGAACAATTCTCTTTCCTTTAACTGGAATTCTGTGAATTTCTACATTGGAAAGCATCTTCTATTGGAACTTAAATCATTCAATGAGAGGGTAACTACCTTAGAAAGAAAGCTTGTTTGGTTTAGACTAAGCCCAGAGGATTTAGAATTATAACCTAGGAATTAGAAAGCATTTTACAATTAAAAAAAATGTTACATTTGGAAGATTTCCTCCATTTTCTATGGTATTTTGTAAAATTAGCTATTATATTCCCCTGAAGTTTTAGGCAATCAACTTGTTTGACTGGAATCAAATTTTCTTTACTATATTTAGTGACTATATGTTGATACCTTTTAAATGAAAGTTTTATAATGTGCTTTTAAAAATGTTTTTGCAATTTCTCAGCATCACTTAAGCACCTGAGCCTAGATTTTTTTCATTTACTGAAGACTCTAGAGGTAAATTAAAAAAAAATACTACATAGGAGTGAAGTATGTGAATATATTTGAAGGGGGAAACTCCACATAAAATGAAAAAAAAAAAACATGAACAAAATAAAGTCAAAATTTTCTAGGGAGCCACAGATTACAATTAAAAACATTAGCAAAATGTCTACTCTAAGAACAGTAAGAGACTTGAACTGAGTTAAATCATTAAAGTAGGAGTCCAGAAGTATTTGCAAATTCTGCTTTTAGGACTCAGTTGAGTATTTATCTAAATAAATACTATATTAGATAAAAGGAACAAATTGTGGGGAAGTTAAAATGAACATTTTTTTGTTGTTTTCTAACATAGTTTATGCAAAATTGTTTATTTGAGCCAATTCACATTAGAGGAAAATATGGATTTTAAATACTAGGGGACTGCAGAGGGGTCTCTGTGGCTTAAACCCCTGGTGTTGAAGCAGTAGGGTCTTCCTGCAGATTCCTAATACCCTGAAAACCCAGCATGCTGTTTGTAACCTCAGCACTGGGAGAAGGTGGAGAACATGGCGGCAGATCCATGGAGCTAGATTTTTGCCAGGGCAGCCAGTTGGTGAGCCAGTGTCAGGGAGATCTTACCTCAAAGATAAAATGGAGAATGATTGAATGCATGTTGATCTCAGGCTTCCATGCATAATCACAAATGTGAATGCACAACCACACATCTTGACATCATATTTTGGTTTCCTTGGTGCACATTCAGTGTGTGTGTGTGTGTGTGTGTGTGTGTGTGTGTGTGTGTGTGTACTAATAGGCAGCAAATAAGCAAATGAACAGTGCATACTCTATGTTAGAATATGCTCTGAATTTTCTTAGTCTGGTCCTAGATGATAAACACATTAAATAGGTCCAACAGAATTTTGTCAGTTATAACATGTTAAAGAGTAATGCCAGGGGTGTGGGTGGGACAAAATTTAAAAAAAAAAACCTGTCAGTTTCCCAAGATTTCATCCTGCAGTAGACTGATAACATTTTCCTAAGAGAGAGAAAATTGAAATAATGCTTCCTCTGAAGTTTCAATCTGGTCGCTAGCCACAGATTATCCCATTATTGCCCCAGTAATGCCCACCAGAGAGATTGTCTGCTAGGGTGCAGTACTGTGGGACTTGTCCCTGTATTTCTCACTATAGAGTGATCTTACCAGGGCCTTTCATCTTTCCCTGCTACATGCCCTGTGCAGGTGTATCATTGCTAGTTATTAAATTGAGATGAAAGCCAGAGCCTGTCTACCAGCTGAGACAGCCTTGAGCCTTTTAGTTTTCAGGTTAATAGTTCAAGTCTCCACTTGTGCAATCAGCAGGAAACCTTAATGGCTACATCTTGACATTGTACTCTGGGTCCCCTCGACAAGGTCTGTGTGCAAGATGAAACAATCTTTAGAGAGCTAAGTTCTCCTGGTCTGTCTCGATGGACACTATACCACTCAATCAATTCTCAAATTAACAAAACCTACGGCAAGGTGATGTGCTCTTGAACTATGGACATGGCTCTGCCTGTTTGAGCTCTCTTTTGAAAAGTTCCACTTTGGCACTCCATCACCATGGAGAAAGCTTTCCAGAGTAAATTTCAGGGATCCTTCAAGCTTCACTCCATGACCATGCTTCACTGCCTCACACAGAGCCCTTCTACCTCACACTATTATCTGGAGTCAAGTAAGCCCAGAGTGATTTGTTCACCATTTCAGGACATACTTCCTAAGTTATGATCAATAATATTTAGAAAGTGCTGCATGTAGTTAAGATTGGTTTACATCTGTACCTATTTGCTAAGAGAAATCCGGTGTTTTCTCTAAGGTGCCCATGAATTTCCAAAGACTTAGATTTTTCTTAGCTTTCCATAGCGCAAAAATCTCAGTGTCTATGGAATACTTCTCTTGTTTTATAACTTGTCCTGATGTTCCTAGAGTGTTCCCTGTGTTGGTACAATATTTTTTTTCTTGAACATCTCCCCTTAAGATTCCCTGCAACATGGTAGAGAATAGGCTTCACTAGAGATTTGTGGGAACGGTGAGAGTTGAAAAGACAAGGTCATTTGGCTTGGTATCAACTGGTTGTTTCAACTGGGTTACAGAGTTCCCTATTCTCAGGAATAGCTGGTTAGTGTTTTGGGTTTCCATCTTGGGGACACGGGACTTTCCTATATCTCACATCTTCTTAGTTCTGCTCCATTTACAAATGGTGTCTTAATATCGATACAACTGTTTTAATTTCTCTTTCTCACATCTCCCTACCATTAAGTAGAGTGTAGATTTTCTTAAATAAAAAACTGACATTCCCATCAGCAGTGTGTAAGGGTTCTGTTCTGTTTGCATCCAGCTTTGTTGTCATTAGTTTTCCTACTGATTGCCCTTTTATTAATATAAATTTGATTTTCAGTGTCTATTTAATTTTCATTTTTCTGTTGGCTATGGAGGTTGAGCAATTTGTTATATTAATTTTCAGGAGAATATGTTTAACTAGAAGTCATTATATTTAGTGAATTAAGTGAGTCATTGAAGAAAAAATATTTTTTTTTCTCTCATTCATGGATCTTATATTTTATACAGATACATAAAACAATGCATATACATATATATACATACATACACACACACACACACACACATATATATGTATCTATGACACGAAGATAGATGTGAAACTCTCTGGAAGAACAAAGGGAAGAAGTGGGAGTGGAAAAGGAGGGGAAAAGTGAGAGGGGGATGTTCTCTAGGCACATTATATACATGTGTGAAAATGAATCTCCCTGACTAAACATGGAAACAAAAAATAGCTAGCTTTCCCAGATTCCCCAGAACCTCCCTAAAGAGGTGTTACTGTCAGTTAGCAGAAGATCGGATTGTCAGCAGCAGTTAAAAGCCTGGCTCAGTCTTTCTCCTTTCTCTGTCTTTACAGAATGTGGAAATACCCTGAAAGTTGAGCCAATTCAAAGCAGCACTGTGAAAACTAAAACAAAATCGATCTCCAAACCAAATCCACAAACTGATCTGGTCAGCTCGGTACTTGCTGATATGGGAGTCCTCTCTAAAATGGCAGTCGCTGGCCGATGTTGAATTTCCATGACAGGAAGTCTTTCTGGTTCTTTGACCCACTCAAACCTCCTACCATTTCACCTCTCGGTCCCCACCAAGACTTGACTTCCCCTTTTCTCCACATATTCCTTTTTCTTTGAAACTTTGGACCAAATCCTGAGGTTCTGACCTGATACCTTAGTGTTAAGAACCAGGACCCTGCATGGGTGCTTCAGAAACCCTGCTAGTCTCAGACAGCAGGACCACTCTCTATAGGAAACTCAGGGTAGGACTCTAGACTGGAATCACTTGGAAGAGGGCATTGGTGGCCAGGAATTGATTAAGCAGCAATGGTGAAGGTGACCCTTACCTTCCACTATCTCTTAGAAATAGAATAATGTTAAGGAAAACACAAAACCATGTCTATAACTGCAAATATACTTGATTTTCCAGAAAAATACTCATAATTTTCTTTCTTTTTTTTTTAGTTTTTGTTGATTGCCCATGTGAGAGTTAGATATCCTGTTTACGTGGAAGAGAATGTATTAGCCTTGCATATAGGCATTGACTCCTAATGTAATTTGTTACATAAAACACTTTCCCAGGCTTATTAAAATATCACATGTAGTTTTATTTCTTAAGTAAGAATCTCATCTGTACATTTATCCAAGGAAGAAAAGGAAGCTTCCAGCTCACAGAAAGAGTCAGAGTGAAGCCAAGGAAATGTTTCTACCCTGAATGAGCTCCTGCTATGGAAGAGGCTTCAGTGAGAGTTTCTGGCATTTTCTACAAAGAGAACTTCCTCTTGGTGTTGTGCCAGCCCAGACATAACCCAGGTGAAAGTTCCTGGCAAACACTTCCCCAGGCATGTGGGATGAGAAGAGTACCTTGTCAGTCATCTCAGGCCTCTGGCCTTTGAAGTGTCACAGGCTACCAGAAACTTTACCTGGTTCAGGGACAGAGCCAAGGAACAAGGGGAGAAAACCAAAATAAAATAAAAATAGACAGGTTGTCAGTTTTTGACTTTTGACCCACCATACTTCCCAGGAGATACAAAGTCACACACACACACACACACACACACACACACACACACACACACACACCCGACATGCATACAAAAATACACATTTGAGCCTCATTGTTTTTAGACAACTGTAAGCATTATTTTATTATGTTTGTGGCTTAAGAGTAGAAGAGTAGTCCGACATCATACCTGGAGATGCAGAGTTTGGAGTTTGCCCAGCTGGTTTTTGGTCTTTCTTTGGCTCAATATTTCCTCACTATGCTCCATTTCCTCCCTTTTGGAATGGTATGGTATATACTGTGTCATGATACAATGGAAGTATGTGATCTGTTTTTTGATTTTTATTTTTTTACAGGGGGCTAGAGTTAAGAGATAGCTATATGTCTCAGAAGAGACTTTAGACTTTAGACTTGTAAGCAAGTTGGGACTGCTATAGATTATGGGGACCTTTGAAGTTGGAATGAATGTATTCTTTTGCATTATGATATGGTTATAAGCCTTTGGGGACAGTGGAGTAGAATGTGGTTGTTTGGATGAAAAGGGCCACCAAAGGGAGTGGCACTATTAGGAGGTGTGGTCTTATTGGAGGAAGTGTGTCACTGTCCAGTAAACTATGAGGTCTCTTTTGCTTAAGCTTCCCTCGGTGTGACTTCCTGATGCCTGCAAGATGTAGGATTCTCAGCTATTCTTCCAGTATATGCCTGCATGCCACCATGATTCCTGCCACAAAGATAATGGGATAAGTTTCTGAAACTGTAAGCAAGACATCCCAATTAAATGTTTTCATATAAGAGTTGCCATGGCCATGGTGTCTCTTTGCAGCAATAAAAACCCTAACTTAAAAAAAAAAAAAAAAAGAGTAGTCTGAATCTCTTGCACACATCCTCTAAAACCAAGGTGATGATTTGTGAAGCCTCTAGGTGATCCCAGCACTTCAGGGGATGAGAAAAGCCATTCCAGTTACAACAAACATCTGTCAGCAGCTTCCTCATTTGCTGACCCATCATGGCAAGATCTTTCTGGTCTGTTGGCAGACTCCTCTACAATCATGGTCATGATAGTCATGATGTCTAGGTTCAGCTTCAGTATCTTCAAAGGATTCCAGGTTGTGAAAATCAATGGTCAAAATTTAAGAACTCTGTTACCATTTCTACCTCAAAGTGTTGCAGTTGCTTTAGAAAACCAATTCTCCTCTTTTGTGTTCCGCAGGTATTGGTGAAATTATTAAGGCCACTCCATGTAGTTAAAAGGGAGGTTTATTTAGTGGTGTAACTTACAAATGAAGGGATAGGTAGGTTTCAGGGTCTGGGAAAGGTATGGCACAGTCCAGTGGTGTTCTCTGGAGAACTCTGCTCCATCTACCTCCAGCGTCCAGGGTCCTGGAACTAAGAGAGCCCCGGCATCCGGAACTCAGGTCTTCAACGTCCTCTCTTGGCCCCGCCTTCTAGGCGTGATCAGTACCAAAGCCTCAATGGGGGTTGGAACTTCCAGATCAAAGCTGGAATGGCTACCCACTACACTCAGGCATCATTCTCTCTAGTTGTCTGCCAACCCAGATGCTCAGTGTGCCTCTTATCTACTGGAAGATGAGGGTGGTAATCTCTATACCAAAGGATCTGAAGCTTGGGGATACCTTCCTTAAAAGTGTCTGAGAGACCCACAGGCAGACATTAGGCAGATCTTGGGGAATCCTGCAGAAGATGGAAGAAAGAGGATTGTAGGAGCCAGAGGGGACAAGGACACAACAAGAAACCCCACAAAATCAATTAACCTGGGCTCATAGGGACTCACAGAGACTGAACCAATAACCAGGGAGCCTACATGGGTCTGACCTAGAACATTTGCATGTATGTTATGGCTGTGTAGCTTGGTTTTCTTCTGGGATTCCTAACAGTGGGAGTGCGGGCTGTCTCTGACTCTTTTGCCTGCTTTTGGAACCTTTTTTTCTCTGACTGAATTGTCCAGCTTTAATACAAGGCAAGGTGCCTAGTCTTTTGGCAACTTGATATGCCATGTTTGATTGATAACCCTTGAAGGGCTGCCCTTTTCTGAAGGGAAAGGAGAAGGAGTGGATCTTTCAGTGAAGGAAGGGAGGGACAAGGGACTTGGAGGAGAGGAGGGAGGGGACACTGCAGTCAGGATGTAATATGTGAGAGAAAAAAAGTGCCTTACCACTCTTTCATTTCTAGAAGGAGCAAGGGTTGAAAATGTCCACAAGACAGGGCAGCTGTTTAAGCCCCCATCCCATGCAGAGGTTCTCTTCTGTTTATAATATGCACAAATCAATTGCATAAGGAGTGGCACTGAGAGACTCAAGCCTTCCATCTCAAGTTCATGAAGTTGCTGCAAACAGTCTGTCTTAAAAGAAGTCTCCCTGAGATGGTAGCACCACCCATGTCCTACTTACCTTTGTCTGGGTCTTTCAAAACTTTGTCTTCCCTTATTTCACAAAATTAAAAAAATCCTTAATTAATTTTATTTATTTTTATTTTTATTTTTTGAGACAGGGTTTCTCTGTGTAGCTTTGAAGCCGGTCCTGGAACTCACTCTGTAGCCCAGGCTGGCCTTGAACTCACAGAGATCTGCCTACCTCTGCCTCCCAAGTGCTAGGATTAAAGGTGGGCGCCACCACTGCCTGGCTTTTTTTTTTTTTTAAATTTGAAGGGAATTTCACACAAATAGAGTATTCACATCATTTATCATTTCTACCCCTTTCTCTGCACTTGACAATCCCTCCCAAGTCTCCCTCCTCAGCTCTTTCTGATTCAGGATCTCTTCTTCAATTATCATTGTTATCAACAATACCTATACATATATGTTCATATAAAAAAACTTCTGAGTGTATTTAGTGTTGCTTATGTAGACATGTGCTTAGGATTGCCCGCTTGGGATTGGATAACCTAATAGCAAGCTCATTCCTGGAGAAGACCGATTTTTCCCTCTCTCAGAAGGCATTGACTCCCTGTAGCTCTTCAACTAGTAGTGAAGGGCTTATGAGACATGCCTCCCCTCCATCTACACAGCATGCCAACTGTTGTTGCCATTCTGTAGTTCTTGTGTAGGTACCCACATCGCTTGGGCAACCATATGATTGCATGGGTGCAGTTTCCCAGGCATGATCAGAAGACCCTCTGTCACAACAGGTAACATGGTCCTCTGGCTTCTACAGTCTTTCTGTCATGTTTCTCATGCTGTTGCCTGAGCCTTAAGTGGAGGGGTTGTGTTGTCAGCTTATCCATTGGTGCTGGGCATCCTGCAGTCCCTTATTCACTGCATGCTGGCCAGTGTAGATCTCTGTAATAGCGTCCATCTGCTGCAAACAGAGGCTTTTTTGATGATGGGTGAGAACTACAGACATCTGTGGCTATAAGGCTAAATGTTTAGAACACAGTTCAAATTATATTGACTTTGGAAAATGGCAGAAGTAGATTCTCCTATCCCGTCTGTAATTTCTCCAGCCCTGGGTATTTCAATAGGTTTAACATACCAGGCATGAATTCCCTTTTATTATGTGGGTCTTAAGTCCAATTAGACAGCTCTGGATTTCCTCCAGAGTAAAAAAAAAAAAACTCTCTAAGTACCACTGGGAGTATCTTACTAGGCTGGTCACTGGAATGGCTCATGGACATAACAGCTGGGCAGGACTAGTGATTTCTTGTCTCTCTTGGAAGCTTATATAGAACCTTCCAATGCTATGACAGCCAGCCTTCTGGGAAGAGGCTTCCAGGCAGCTTTAGCTGGATTCCTCTGACAAAAGTGTGTGATGTAATCAGCAAGGAATTCCCATTGGGTAATAGCCTAATTTGGTTCAGGAGTTACTTGGGCATAACTCTCCACCCCCACCATGAACAACTAACTTGAGAGCAAGGTTCATGTGCTTGGCTCTAGGCTTTTGTTAGATACCAGGAGGTTCTTGTGTGAAACATTATCATTCCATTTGTCACAGTTCCATAGATATATATTAATATATATGTGTGAGCTTTGGGTGGCTTATAAAATGTTCCTCTGAAAATTTCAAGCATCCCTAGTGTTATTTATGCCTCCTGCATTCATCTCACTGTGTGTTACCCTGATTTCTCTCTCCCTAGTTAATGCTCCTGGATGTTTTTCCCACTTCCCTTTTCATAACATCCGTCCTATGGCCCCTTTCTCTAGAGCTCCTTCTCTTCCTCTTTCCCTATGGTCCATAGTCTTGGATTTTGTGGTTTCTTCAGGAAATAGATTCACATATAAAATTTCAGAGCAAACACCCATAAACAAGAAAGGACATGTGATATTTATTTTTCTTGGTCTGGGTTACCTCACTCAGTATAGTATTTTCCAGTTCCGTCCATTTATCTGCTAATTTCATTTTTCTTTGCAGTTGAACTTTCCATTGTGTCTATACCACATTGCCATTATTCTGGATTTCACTTAGGAGTTTATTCTTACTCTCACTAAGTTTGTTGAGGTATTTCTTCATGTCCTTTTTAAATACCTTGAGTTCTTTGATAGTATTTATGAATGTTCTTTTAAATTCTGTGTCCTGGGGTTCATTTAAGTAATTCTCATTACAAAGCATTTCTGTAGGACTAGTGGTTTTAGCAGAGGGTGGTATTCCTTTGTATTTTTATATTGTTTGTGTTTTTGCAGTGTGAGTTGGGCATGCGTAGATCTGAGGATTGGCTCAGCAATAGAGTGCTGGCCTAGCATGTATGGAGCTTGGGGTTCAACCCTCAGCATGGATAATACAGACACAGTAATGCATGCTTATAATCCCAGCATTTCATGTAGGAGGATTAGCAATTAAGGTCATCCTGAGCTACATACTAAGTTTGAAGTTAGCCTCAGCTACATAAGACCCTGCCTCAAATAGAAAAATAATTATGTATCTGCTCCTTTTGTGTATAATCAAGAATCTAATCTGATTAATAGGCTCTTGCATCATAATTAGACATGGGAACAGCTACATCTAATACAGTAGGAAATAGCTCTTTTCCCTGATCCTGTACCCATGCTGAAGAAGAAACTATGGGTGTTCATATGTTCCCTTACAGCTATATGATACTGTAAAACTTCATTATTTAGTTATGTAATGCAAAGGAAATGGGGCTGTGCATGTTCCATGGCACAGGTTTGCAAGTCAGAGGAACACTTAGGGGAATGGTTCTCTCTTTCTCTTAAGATCTCTAGGGATCTCAAACTTAGATCATCAAGCTTTGCAGCAAGCATCTTGACCAGCTGAGCCATGGTACTAACACTGCATTACATATGTATGTATGTATGCATGCATGTATATATGTATACATGGCTTCTCAAGAATCTTCCAAAGGGTTTACATCTGTTCTGAACCACTGATGAGATGCAGCCTAACACAGATATCTGGAGGCCACTGTAAATAAAAAGAGCTGGGCAGCATGCTACTCCTCCAGAAAGCTCATGGTAGGCTGTTATGGCTTGATGCACTCATCCTCAGCAGGTTGTCCAGAAAATTGGTTTCTATCTCTCTTGTTTGGGGAATGCAAAGGAAAAAATGAAAAAAAAAATCAAAGCATACCACAACAACAATAGCAAAACCAAAACAATGGGAGACAGCGAAAGAGGCAGAGAACAAAATGGCTAAAAATACAGAAAATTAAAATGAAATTCTACTTCTTTATCAATAATTACACTAAGTATAAAAAATTAAGCTTCTTAATGAAATATAATAGAGTACTGGACAATAAAAACAAACAAACAAAAGCCCGATGAACATAAGATCTATCTTTATGTTATTTATATTACAGAATTGTTTTAGATTTAGATATGCTGAAGATGCAGACATGGTGAAATATTCAATGTGAATGGTAACCCAAAAGTATCAGACATAGCAATACTTGTATCAGACAAATATTACTGGTGGTGATAATACATAGAGGAGGTAATATAGTATAGTATAGTATAATATAACATAACATTACAATATACTATACTATAATATATTGTTATATAATATTATATAATGTGTGATTATATAATGTCAAAGGGTAAATTCGCTAGGATGATATATGTGCCTAATATCAAAACACCTAATATGTGAAGTGAAGAATGATAGAATTGAAGGGAGAACTCAACAGCCACGTAATAATAGCAGGGGACTTTTCATATCTAACTTTTAATAATGAGAAAATACAGAAAGAAGGTCCAGAAGAGGACACAGTAACACTACAGACACATACTGACCATTGAACCAACACAGCACAAGTTGTGTTATTCTCCAAAATGCACCCCCATGTTAGATCATTCAAAAAGTCAATAAATTTAAGGAGTTCAAAATCATATCAGGTGTTTTTCTCTGATGTAAAAGAATGAAACTAGAAATTAATAGCAGATGGGAATTAGAAAATTCACAACTAAGTGGTAATTAAAGTACAAACACTTGAGCAATCACTAGATTCAAAAAGAAAAAAGAATGACATGGGAAATATCTATAGATAAGTAAAAAAGAATCAGAATTTATGAGAGGCTGCAAGCCACACAAAAGAGAAATTCATAATGATAAATGCTGACAATAAAAAGAGAAACATTTCAAATGAATGCTCAAACAAGGCCTCAAGGGACTAAAACAGAAAAAAAATGAGCACAAATATAGCAAAAGAGAAAGAAAAAGTGAGGATTAGAAAAGGAAAAAATGAAATAAAGAAGAATAAAATCATTAGAAAAACCCAAAGTATAAGATTTGACATTTGGAAAGATGAATAGAATTGTCAAAACTTTAGTCTCACTATAAAAAAAAGAGAATTAAAATAAAGACAACTGAAGAGAAAGAGGGACCCACAGCTATACCATACAAATACACATCAACACACTGGGTAACCTAAAGGGAAAATGGATAAACTCCTGTAACATACAAACCACCAACACTAAATACAAATACAAACCAGCACGACTTCATATGGAGAAACAGAACATCTAAGCAAACCTATAACTAGGAAGCAGATTGAATCAATACTTGAAAACCTCTCAAAAAATGAGAGCCCAAGGCCAGATGGCTTCACGGATGAATTTTACTGAATTTAAAAATGAGATTGAATGTCAGTCTTTCTCAAACTCATGCAAAAACTAAAAAGGAACAAAGTATTCCAAACTGGTATGATATTGGTTTTAATGCCAAAGCCAGAAAGAAATTATTAAAATGAAGACTTAGAACAATATCTCTGATGAATACAGATGGAAAAGTCCACAACAAAACACTGCCAAACAAATTCAATGTCACGTTAAAGAAGTCAGACATTGTGTCTTCATTAATTTATCTGTGGATTGTTCCACACATGATATTCCACCATGAAATTTCACCAATGTGATAAACTAAGTTAACAGAGGACACATAAAACTTACATAATCATCTTCTGTAGGCCCAGAAAAATGATAAAATTCAGTGACCTTTCATGATAAAAATATTTTATAAACCAATAGAAGGAAATTGTCCCAACACGGATAAAGGCTACATCCAAAATTCCACAGTTGAGATCATATTGAATGTTAAAAAAAATCCAAAATTATTTTTTCTTAAATTAGAAATAGGGTTCTCCTTTGAGATAAGGATAAAGCTGCCTGCTCCTGTAACTTCAGCCAACATCATTCTAGCAGTCCTAGCCAGAGCAATTTTGCAATAAAGAAATGAAAATATCATCATCAGAAAAGGAGCAAAATTACCTCAGAGTATGTGATAGAGTTTTCCCCCAAATAAGATTATTTAAACTCTATACATATTTTGAACTATAAAATAGTGCCAGCAAGATAGCTCAGTGGTAAAAGCACTTACGATCAGGTATAGCTGTCAGATCCCCAAGACACACATGTGGAGAGAACTGACTCTGGCAACTTGTGCTTTGACCTCCACACACATGCTATACCATATGTAATACATAAAATAAAGAAATAAAGAGAGAAACAATTTTGTTTCTTTGATATAAATTAAAACTCTATATGTATATGAAATCTGTCTATCTATCATCTATCTATCTATCTATCTATCTATCTATCTATCTAACATCTATCTCTCTATATAAATTAAACTATAAATTTAAAAATTAAAATCAGGGCTTCCATCCGCCCCGACCTCCCATCTGGACCAGAGGTGAGTGCCTGGGTTATATAGTCAGAGGGGCAACTGCGACTGGATCCCACCACTGGACACAGGCCACTCCGGGGAGGACCTGACCAACTTGGCCGCAGTTTCCTGCCAATCGGCAGGCCCTGCAGGAAGGCTCCCCTTTTCCAAGACTGCAGGCAGACACTGCAGTCTCCACACCCTGTCCCCACACTCATCTGTTGGAGACCCCAGCCACTTCCTGAGAATCAGAGACCAGCCCCAAGCTTCCATTCTGCCTTCGAACTCCCATCTGGACCAGAGACCAGAGGAACTCCCATCTGGACAAGAGGAGCTCCCATCTGGACAAAATAAGGAGACCTCAGGGACTTCCTGAGACTCAGAGTCCAGCCCCCCAGCTCCTATCCGGCCAGCACTCTCATCTGGACCAGCGCTCCCATCTGGCACAGAACTTCCATCTGGACCAGAGAGAGGCCCCCTAAATCTGTCAACTTTCTCTGTACCAAGTACACTGATAAGACCAAGAACGAACACAAGAGGAGATGGGCAGATGTCAAGGCAGAAGTACATACAACAAAATAAAGAGCAATACAGCATCACCAGAACCTAGCCCTTCTCCAACAGCTAGACCTGAACATCATGGAATGGAAGAAGAAGGAGAAAACAACCTTATAAGTAACATCATGAAGAGGCTAGAGCCTTATATAGAAGAAATCAAAAATAAAGTAGAGAAACAGACAAACAAAAAATGGGAAGAACGCTATAAAAACACTAGAGGAAAGGACAATTAAAGCAGAAGAAAACAATAAATCCTTGAATGAAAATCATGAAAAAGCAAGAGAGACAATCCAAGACCTGAAGAGGGAAATAGAAAAAATGAAGACACTAGCAGAAGGAATGTTGGAAACAGAAAATCTGAGTAAACAAACAGGAACTTCAGAGGCAAGTATAACCAACAGAATGCAAGAGATGGAAGAGAGGATCTCTGGTGTTGAAGATACGGTAGAAGAAATAGATTCATCAGTCAAAGAAAACACTAAAACCAACAAAGTCATGACCCAAAATGTCCAAGAAATTTGGGACACCATGAAAAGACCAAACCTATGAATAATAGGGATAGAGGAAGGAGAAGAATACCAACTCAAAGGCACAGAAAATATATTTAACAAGATCATAGAAGAAAATTTCCCAACTTAAAGAACGAAATGCCTATGAAGAAGCCTATAGAACACCAAACAGACTAGACCCCCCAAAATAGGCCCCTCACCACATAATAATTAAACAATTAAATGTAAAGAATAAAGAAAGAATATTAAGGGCAGCAAAGGAAAAAGGCCAAGTGACTTATGTAGTTGGAGAGCTTCTGTCCAGGTTCCACCAAGCCCCTGTGGTCCCATAAACCACATATAAAATAATCATAGACATTTATATTATTTAAACTGCTTGGCCATTAGCTCAGGCCTACCATTGTCTAGCTCTTACTCTTATATTTAGCCCATTTTTGTTAGTCTATATTTTGTCACATGGCTTATGGCTTACCAGTGTCTTTACATGTTGCTTTTTATGGCAGCAGCTGGTGGTGTCTCCTTCTACCCAGCCTTCCACCTCCCCGACTTCTCTTTTCTCTTGTCCCGCCTATACTTCCTGCCTGGCCACTGGCCAATCAGCACTTTATTTACACAGAGCAATATCCACAGCAGACTTATAAAGGCAAACCCATCAGAATAACACCCGATTTCTCAATGGAGACTTTGAAAGCCAGAAGGACCTCGACAGATATAATGCAGACACTAAGAGACCTGGATGCCAGCCTAGACTAATATACCCAGCAAAACTTTCAATCATCATAGATGGAGTAAACAAGACCTTCCAAGACAAAACCAGATTTAAACAATACTTATCCACAAAACCCAGCCCTACAGAAAGCACTAGAAGGAAAATTCCAACCTAAGGAAGGCAGATACACCCAGGAAAACACAGGCAATAGATAACACCACAGCAGCAAACCCCAAAGAAGAGAAGTACACACACACTACCACCAAAAAATCAAAATAACAACAGGAACGAACAATCACTGGTCATTAATATCCCTTCATATCAATGGACTTAATTCACCGATAAAAAGACACAGACTAACAGAATGGATATGAAAACAGGACCCATCTTTCTGCTGCATACAAGAAACACACCTCAAATTCAAAGACAGACACCTCCTAAGAATAAAAGGCTGGGAAAAGACTTTCCAATCAAATGGTCTTAAGAAGCAAGCTGGTGTAGCCATCTTAACATCCAGCAAAATAGACTTCAAACTAAAATCAATCAAAAGAGGTGATGAAGGACATTACATATTCATCGCAGGAAAGATCCACCAAGATGAAGTTTCAATTCTGAACATTTATGCCCCAAACACAAGGGCAACCACATATGTAAAAGAAACATTACTAAAGTGTAAATCACATATAAAACCCCACACATTAATAGTGGGAGACTTCAACACCCCACTTTCACCTCTGGAAAGATAGGCCAAATTGAAACTTAACAGAGGCATAATGGACTTAACTGATGTTATGGCTCAAATGGACTTAATCGATAGCTACAGAACATTCCACCCAAACAAAAAAGAATATACCTTCTTCTCAGCACCCCATGGAACCTTCTCTAAAATCGACCACATACTTGGCCACAAAGAAAATCTCAACAGATACAAAACAATTGGAATAACCTCCTGTGTTCTATCAGACCACCATGGTTTAAAGTTAGATTTCAACAACAGAAAAAACTACAGAAATCCTACAATCTCATGGAAACTGAATAATGCTCAACTGAATCACCAATGGGTTAAGGAAGAAATAAAGAAAGAAATTAAAGACTTCCTAGAGATCAGTGAAAATGAATACATCACATACCCAAAATTATGGGATACTATGAAAGCAGTGCTAAGAGGGAAATTCATAGCACTGAATGCCCACATAAAGAAACTGGAGAAATCTCACGCTAGTGACTTACAGCATACCTGAAAGCCCTTGAACAGAAGAAGCAAAGTTTCCCAGGAGGAACAGATGCCAGGAAATTATCAAATTGAGAGCTGAAATCAATAAAATAGAAATAAAGAGAACAATACAAAGGATTAATGAAACAAAGAGTTGGTTCTTTGAGAAGATCAACAAGATAGACAAGCCCTTATCCAAACTAACCAAAAGACAGAGAGAGAGCATCCAAGTTAACAAAATCAGAAATGAAAAGGGGGACATAACAACAGATAATGAGGAAATCCAGAGAATCATTAGGTCATACTTCAAAAAACTCTACTCCACAAAACTGGAAAATCTAAAAGAAATGGATAATTTTCTGGATAGGTACCACATACCTAAGTTAAATAAGACCAGATAAACCATTTACGTAGTCCAATAACCCCTAAGGAAATAGAATCAGTCATTAAAAGTCTCCCAACCAAAAAAAAAGCCCTGGACCTGATGGTTTCACTGCAGAATTCTACCAGGTCTTCAAAGAAGACTTAATACCAATACTCTTTAAATTGTTCCACACAATAGAAGCAGAAGGTATATTATCAAACTCCTTCTATGAGGCTACAATTACCCTGATTCCTAAACCAAACAAAGATGCAACAAAGAAAGAGAACTACAGATCGATCTCCCTCATGAACATTGATGCAAAAATACTCAATAAAATTCTGGCAAACAGACTCCAAGAACACATCAAAACAATTATCCACCATGATCAAGTAGGCGTCATCCCAGGGATGCAAGGATGGTTCAATATATGAAAGTCTGTCAATATAATACACCATATTAACAAACTCAAAGAAAAAAACCACATGATCGTCTCACTAGATGCAGAAAAGGCATTTGACAAAATCCAACACCCCTTCATGATAAAGGTCTTGGAGCAATCAGGAATACAGGGAACATACCTAAACATAATAAAGGCAATCTACAGCAAGCCAACAGCCAACATCAAATTAAATGGAGAGAAACTCAAAGCAATACCACTAAAATCAGGAACAAGACAAGGCTATCCGCTCTCCCAATACTTATTCAATATAGTACTTGAAGTTCTAGCCAGATCTATAAGACGACATAAAGAGATTAATTGGATACAAATTGGAAAGGAAGAAGTCAAGCTTTCCCTATTTGCAGATGACATGTTAGTATACATGAGTGACCCCAAAAATTCAACTAAGGAACTGATACAGCTAATAAAAACCTTCAGCAACATTGCAGGATACAAGATCAACTCAAAAAAATCAGTAGCCCTCCTATATACAGTAGACAAACAGTCTGAGAAGGAAATCAGAGATACATCACCTTTTACAATAACCACAAATGATATAAAATACTTTGGAGTAACTCTAACTAAGCATGTGAAAGACCTATATGACAAGAACTTTAAGTCCCTGAAAAAAGAAATTGAAGAAGATGTCAGAAAATGGAAAGATCTCCCATGCTCATGGACAGGCAGGATTAACATAGTAAAAATGGCAATCTTACCAAAAGCAATCTACAGATTCAATGCAATTCCCATCAAATTACCAACACAATTCTTCACAGATCAGGAAAGAATAATACTCAGCTTCATATGGAAAAACAAAAAAGCCAGGATAGCCAAAAGAATCCTGTACAATAAAACAACCTCTGGAGGCATCACAATCCCTGACCTCAAGCTCTACTATAGGGCTACTGTAATAAAAACAGCTTGGTACTGGCATAAAAACCAACATGTGGACCAATAGAATCTAATTGAAGACCCTGACATTAACCCGCACAGCTATGAACATATAATTTTTGACAAAGAAGCCAAAAATGTACAATGGAGAAAAGAAAGCATCTTCAACAAATGGTGCTGGCATAACTAGACATCAATGTGTAGAAGGCTGCAAAGAGATCCATATCTGTCATCATGCACAAAACTTAAATCCAAGTGGATCAAAGACATCAACATAAATCCAGCTACTCTCAACCTGATAGTAGAGAAAGTAGGAAGTACTCTTGAACGCAATGGTACCAGAGATCACTTTCTAAATATAACACCAGTAGCACAGACACTGAGAGAAACAATCAATCAATGGGACCTGCTGAAACTGAGAAGCTTTTGTAGAGCAAAGGACATGGTCAACAAGACAAAGCGACAGCCTACAGAATGGGAAAAGGTCTTCACCAACCCCACATCTGACAGAGGGCTGATATCCAGAATATATAAAGAACTCAAGAAATTAGACATCAAAATGCCCAACAGTCCAATTAAGAAATGGGCTATAGAACTAAACAGAGAATTCTCCACAGAGGAAGTTCAAATGGCTGAAAGACATTTAAGGAATTGCTCAATCCCTAATTATCTGGGAAATACAAATCAAAACGACTCTGAGATACCACCTTACACCTCTCAGAATGGCTAAGATCAAAAGCACAGAAGACATCTTATGCTGGAGAGGATGTGGAGCAAGGGGAACTCTCCTCCACTGCTGGTGGGAATGCAAGCTTGTACAGCCATTTTGGAAATCAATATGGTGCTTCCTTAGAAAATTGGGAATCCATCTCCCCCAAGACCCAGCTATAGCACTCTTGGGCATATATCCAAGGAATGCTCAATCATACCACAAGGGCATTTGCTCAGCTATGTTCGTATCAGCTTTGTTTGTAATAGCCAGTACCTGGAAACAACCTAGATGCCCTTCAACTGAAGAATGGATCAAGAAAATATGGTACATATACACAATGGAGTACTACTCAGCAGAGAAAAACAATGACATCATGAGGTTTGCAGGCAAATGGATGGATCTAGAAAAAATCATCCTGAGTGAGGTAACCCAGACTCAGAAGGACAAACAAGGTTTGTACTCACTCATAGGAGGATACTAGATGTAAAACAAAGATGACTAGACTGCTATTCACAACTTCAATGAGGCTACCTAGAAAACGGGACTCTAGGAAAGACCCAAGGATCACCCAATCATAGAGAAATGGATGAGATCTACATGAACAACCTGGACAACAGTGGGAGTAATGAAGGCCAAGATTTGAGGGAAAGAAAGCTTTGGGGATCAGGAGATCCCAGCTGGATCATAAACAGAAAGGGAGAATGAGGAATAACAGACCATGATAAATGAAGACCACATGAGAACAGGAATAGGCAGAGTGCTGGAGAGGTCCCCAGAAATCCACAATGATATATCCTCTGTAGACTGCTGGCAATGGTTGAGAGAAAGCCTGATCTGACCTAGTCTGGTGTTCAGATGACTAAACACCCTAACAGTCGTCTTGGAACTCTCATCCAATAACTGATGGAAGTTGATGCAGAGATCCTCAGCCAGGCCCCAGATGGAGCTCCAGGTGTCCAACTGTTGAGAAAGAGGAGGGTCTGCAAGAGCGTGAATTGTTGAATCCAAGATTGCAAAAAGCACAGGGACAAATAGCCAAATGAATGGAAGCACATGAATTATGAACCAAAGGCTGTGGAGCCCCCAGCTAGATCAGGCCCTCTGGATAAGTGAGACAATTGAATAGCTTGATCTGTTTTGGAGGCACCCCGTCTGTGGGACCAGGATCTGTCCTTAGTGCATCAGTTGGCTGTTTGAAACCTTGGGCTTACACAGGGACACTTTGCTCAGTCTGGAAGGAGGTGACAGGACCTGCCTGTACTGAATCCACCAGGTTTAAATGAATCCCTAGTGGTGCCTTGATCCTGGAGGACATGGGAATGGAAGGGAGGGTCTGGGGGGAAGGTGGGGTTGGGGACGGGAGGAGGGAGGACAGGGGAACCCATGGCTGATGTCTAAAATTTAAAACACATAATAATAAAGAAAAAATAATAAAAAATGAGTTCCCTTGCCCAGCAGTGGTGGTGTCTATGGATCTAGTTCCAGGACAGCCAGTGCTGCACAGAGAACCACTGTCTTGAAAAAAAAAAAAAAAAGAATTGCCTTAAATCACAAAGTATAATATTCTAGTTTATTGTTTGTGGATCTTTAAGTATTGTTCTAATTTGTATTTTACTTTAACAGATTGTTTAACTCTCAGAAGTTTTTAATCACTTAGTATTAATAAATATTTACATGAATAAAAAAATAAAAATTAAAATCAGGAGAAAAAACCCTTAGGAAAAAGGAAACTCTTAAAAGCTACTGGATAGAAAACCAATATAAAAATCAGTCATAGTTCTATGTACTCATAATGATAAAACTGAAAGTATGATCAAGAAAATAATCATATTTTCATTAATCTAAAAGTGTTGGGGATGAATTTAACTTAGACATGAGAAAGTTCTGTACACTTAAAACCATAAAAAATTGCAAAAGAATTAAGAAAGAGAATAAATAGAAAAGTATTACATGTTTATCGGTGGGAAAAATCCCTAGTTTTAGAAATCTGATACTTCTCAGAGAAATCTACACATTCATTGCAATCTTCATCAAAATTTTATTGATACTTTTAAAATAAATGAGTAAATAATTCTAAATTTCAATGAAATTGCCAGTGACCCAAAATAACCAAAGCAATTCCTAGAAGAACAAGGTGAGGGACTTTGCTTTTGTTTCAAAATATACTAAAATACAGTAACTAAACTGGCATTGATCTGACATAAGAACAGGTACATAGATAAATGAAGCAGAATAGGAAGGCCAGAAATAAGCTTACAATGAGACAATCAATGTGTCTTCCACAGGGGCCAAGCATACCCTAATGTGAGGAAGCATAGTCTCAGAACAATTACATTGGAAGACTGGACTGTTTCTAAAGCTGGTGTTGAGACTGGCTATGAAAGGAAATATACTAAATCCTTATATGTATACAAAGTAAACCTAGGTGGATTAAGTATTTAAAGAAGAATTGAAACTATGAAACAGGATGCTATATGTTTATGCCCTTATCCGATGCCACTCAAGCCATTTCTTGTCTGAATTCCATTCACTACCTCACCCTGTTTTCAAATTGGCTTCTTCTAAAGAATTTCTTCTGATACTTGAATGTTGAACAGCTACTGAGAACCACTGACACTTGAAGGAAAGTTTTCATGAATGTAAATTTCTTGGATCAATTTTTTCCTTTAGTATTTTAATATGGTACTCCATTTCTTTCAGTAATTTTCTACATTCATGTGGAGAACTGAGACCATTCTAATTTTCTATTCCTGACACTTCCCATGCATTTCTTGCCCAGATTCTCTTGAGTTGCTCAATTTTCTTCTTTGCTAAGTTACACTTTTGTTAACATGTAATTCATAGAACATGAGAGCACCTCTACGGAATATGGAAACTCAGTGGTTAATTACATGTGTTCATGAAGCTGTATAGCTGTCATCATACCCAACTTTTAGATATGTTTGTCATCCCAAAGGAGGTCCCAAATGACCTACCACTCTCACCTTGAAGTTCCTAGAAACAATCAATCAGCCTGCTTTTTCCATGGGTCTATTTTGTGCACTTCATATAACTACTTGGGGGTTTTATTACTTGTTTCTTTTATGAAACATAATTATAGGTTCATCCATGCTATAACATTTATCAGGACTTGGCTACTTTTCATTACAAGTATTCCATTAAATGGTTACAATGCATTTTGTTGAGTCATGTAAGCTGATCCCATCCTATAGCTATTCTATTATAAAATTGCTGTAATTAAGAGTCTTACACAAATTTTATGAACATATATGCTGATAATTTTGCCATGCTGAAGATTTTTATTTTGTTTGAGTCCTATTTGTTTTGTTTTTAAACTGTGTCATGCATAAATTCATTTCCAGGAACAATGTCATAAACCTTCTCCGATCCCATGTGTTATGTGGAGGTCCTTATGGCTATCAGGGGCTGGAGGATCATAAAAGATGGACAGGCACTATTCAGAAACTGGGTATGAGGAAAGCACAGAGATGGATAAGCCAGACTTGAGGAAGAAATAGATTCAGCAAGGACATCAAGACTGGTATGGGGATCTCATAGCTTTCGTGAGCACTTAGGTGAGGCAGGATCTTTATAAAGTTGGACAGGCTTTGGTAGATGTATGAGACTGAGACAGCATGTGAGGTGTGTGGAAAGTGGCAGAGCAACCTAGAGGAGATAGGAGAAAGGCAAAGTTGGCAAAGAGGTCTAGCTGGGTAATTCAAAGGTCAATGTGGCAAGATTTGCTTCAAGCAGGAGTTCCTAATGAGGTGGGGTGGGGAAATGGACAGCAAGCCAAATTCTTTGCTAAGGAGCTTCGGGAAGGTGTTAGAGCCCAAGGAGCAGTTCTCAGAAGGACTCTATGATAAAACAACACAGGTAAAGATAATCAAGCCTCTCTCAGTGGTGGGTAATTCTCCCCCCCCCCCCACATACTAAGCAGGATGTCTCTCTGCTCTAGCAAAGGTTATGCTTGGTTATTGTTAATCGTCCCCAAGAAGGAATTTTAACAACATTGTTTTTGTTTACCTTTATATGTCATTGTTTATTGCTGTTGTTTTTATTTTACAGATAAAAAATGAGTTATATGGATGTTAGGTATCATTACTAAGCCTATCATGTTACAGAGATCTCTAGAACACAACATTTTTCACTCAAGGAAACGTTTTGGCTGATTCTGGCAGCAAAAGTGGCTTTCAAGGGTATATAGTGCAAAATCATGATTTGGACTTAATTAATTATCTCACTCAGTCACTTCATACATTTTTGTCATGTTGAGCAACTGATCTTTGTAGGGGCTGGGCTGCAGAGCTGTAATTTAGGGATGTTAATCCTGTCTTGTAAGCCCAGAGAATGATGGCCAGAGCCTCAAAGCCCACTCCCAATCTATTCATTAACCAAGCTCCTCAAATCTTGAGGTATGTGATCTTACCTTTCTAAATCATGCCAAAGAAATTCCTCACACTGTGAGAAACTGTGTCTTACAGATTCCATCACTGCACACAGCAGCATTATTGCTCAGTCTCACATTTGCCTCCATGTCCAGGAACTCGGTTACCACCCAGTTCTTTCCCTCTTTCCTTTGTCCAGATGCTAATATTTTCTTTGTTAATTCATCTAGTATTTACATTGTATTATATGTGCTATATATATTATATAGCACAATATGTTATATATATGTATATATGCCAAAATTCTTCTGTGCTTAGCATTTTGAACTACATTATTAGTCTATATTAATTCTCTCCCATTGTTGTCTCTTGCTTCTCCCACATGAATCTCCTTCCTCTTCCCAAATAGCATGCTAAATTATTTTCATAATTTAGAAAAAGTCTGAATTCTGTCTTTAAGATAGTTAAAAAAACTACTGTATTTTTTCTATGTATTTTTCATGTAAGTTTGACTTTTGAAAATTGAAAAATGTGGTTTGCAGTAAAAGGGACCAATGGTGGAAATCTACAGAGAAACCAATGAAGCCTTGGAATTCCTCCTGCTCTTACGGCCTTGGTTGCCACATACTCTCTGCAGTCTTTCAATGAGTGCTTAAGCATTAGTGCAAATGAGTTCACACAGGATGTTATTATTGTAACTGAAAGAATGTTGCCAAGTAATAATTATATTAAAACTCTTAGTCTGATAATGTGGGCACAGGTGCTATGGCATTTAGAAACACTGACTCAGTCTCCAAAGGTATCTTTGTTTCCTGGGTGATTATTCAGTCCTAATATGTATGCCATTAACCTATGGATGTTCAGACCCTGAATTTCCAAGGGACTCTTAGTTTAGGCTTGGTGTGCAAAGAGGGTTAGTTTTAGGGTACATTAGAATATTTGTCTGGCTTTAAAATATAGAACTCCAGAACAAGGATCAAGTTAAATGAACTTAGTGTATGAAAACCATAACAGTTTCATTTCATTGGGAAACTAATGCCTATGTCAGAGCAGTAATTGTCATAATAAAATAATTTTCATTTGTCGAAAGCAAACAGAAAACAGACTTGTTCATTAATAAATTTGAATTATGATTTCAAGACTTAGCAAGTGCATGATTTTGGTTAACCTACTTATAATCCTTGTGCCTCAGTTTCAAATCTGTAAAATGGAAACAAACTTATCAACATTTGGGATACTTAAAAGCATACATGTATGGAAAACACTGTTTCCTGTCATTCATCTACCACCCCAGGCTCTTATGGTCTTCCAAGATGATCCCTGAGCCTTTTGGGGAGAGGTGTGCTATAGACAAATCACTCAGGGCTGAGTACTTTGAAGTCTCTCACTCTCTGCATGTTGACTTGTTGTGGGTTTCTCTGTTAACTGCCATTTTCTGTGATCTATTTGCATCTGGGTACGACTGATGATTACTATTTTTTCTCATGGAATGTGCATAGCACCTTCCAGCTCTATGAAAACTAGGCAGAAGGGATTAAGTTTCTGGGTCAGTACCCACATGGCATCTATCTGCTATCTATCTATCTATCTATCTATCTATCTATCTATCTATCTATCTATCTATCAATCATCTATCTACCCATCCATCTATCTGTCTATCCTTATGGAGTTACCCTATAAGGGGGGATAATGCCCCAACTCGATACCACTTGCTAGCAAAATAGAAACCCTAGTATCAGGAATGGGTTACCTCCTTTTGAGTTGTTTGTGAGTGGTGTGAATGCTATCCCATAGACCCCCACCCCAATCATTACAGGATTTTGCCATTGCTCTTTGTTACCCTACAGAACTTGACAGAAAGAACCTATTTCGACAAACACCAGAAACATGAATCATTTTAATACTATAGCTAAGTATTAGAATAATTTAAAAATTATGTGTATCTGATTTCATAATTGAATCAATATTCTGAAATTACTTATAATTCTCAAACATAATTCCTTTATTTAATATATTTATGCATGCTGGATGGTATTGTTACTAAATTATATTTGGAAGATTTTAAGGCAGTCAAAAACAGCTAATAGAACAGGAAAAATGGTTACTAAGCACTAGAAGTTGCTGCCTAATGGTATAACATCTGTTTGGTGAAAGTAATTAATAAACATAAAAATACACCTAACTAGGATGTATACTATCAGTCAAGTTAGTGTGGATTAGGGTAAGTGTGAGGAGATGATGTGCGTGGCATTAACAGGAGAGGGTAGATAGCCTAGAATAACTTGAATGGCAGGTAGACCAGTTCTGAGTGCCCTTTACCACTATAAATAATGATATTTGCTAGATTACTCATCCAAGTTGCCAAGGCTAATGAAACTACTACTGGCAGAAAATGCACACCCTCGGGGACCAAAGATAAGAATAGCTGTGATGTGGATGGTGAAAATTCCGTACAAGTGTTAACTCCATGTATGCTTTTCCCAGGGCAAGCCATGGTGCTTTCCCGAGGATGAGCCACAGAACTTTCCCCAGAATGAGCCATGGAACTAGAATGATCCACAGAACTTTCCCCAGAATGAGCCACAGAGATGTCCCAGGATGAGCTGTGGAGCTTTCCCAGGTGTAGTTGGAGAGCTTCTCTCCAGGTGCCACCAAGCCCTGTTAGTCCAACAACCCATTTGTAAAATAAACACACAGACATTTATATTATTTAAACTGCTTGGCCACTATGTCAGGCTTACCATTGTCTAGCTCTTACTCTTATATTTAGCCCATTTCTATTAATCTATACTTTGTCACGTGGCTCATGGCTTACCAGTACCTTATCCCTTTCTTGTCATGGCAGCGGCTGCAGTATCTCCTCGTTCCAGCCTTTACTTCCCAGAATTCCCTTCTCCTTGTCCCGCCTACCCTATCCTTCCTGCCTGGCTATTGGCCAATCAGCACTTTATTTTAACCAATCAGAGCAACACATTTGACATACAGATCATCCCACAGCACTTCCCCTTTTCTTTTTTTCAAAAAGCAAGGTTTTAATTTTTATATAATAAAAATTCAGATAACAAAACAATTATCAAGCAAGAATTACAGTTACAATATTAAAGAAGATATCCTATCTATCTTATATTTGTGAGTCTAAGGTTTTATATCTAACCTATCTTTTATCATAATTGAGAAAATTAAAACTATCTAGTCTTCAACCACATCAAAGACCACAGAAGGATATAATACCACCTGAGAACTGGGAGAAGGATGCAACCAACTTTTGGGAGTCTTGTAGGGTAAACAGAGACAGCTGTCAGCCTGGACAGTCACCTAATGTTCCTTTGTAAAGTTGGTGCATTTTTCTTTAGCCCACAGGGCTAGAGTCTCTTGGTCATTATTTTTTTAGTGTTCTGTAGAATGTCTGGCAGTTTCCTCTGTGAAGCAGGAACCTGAAGGACCATTTTGTCAATCCAAGTTCAGTGGTCACCTTTCTATGGGTCCTGCATGTCCAGTTGATCAAGCAGTCCAGGCAAGAACAGTTTCTTGCCCAAATGGCTATTTTTGCCAAGGTGAAGATAAACTCCATATGAAGTGTCTTCAATGCCCATCTTTTTCTCTGAAGTAAATTGGTGCTTCCAGGAGCAGACATGTCTCACTGTCCAGAAAGTCTAAATTTTAAAAATATTTTAAATGCCATATTTTGTAGACCTTTGAAGTGTTTGAAGATTACCTGTCTATCTGAAATATATATATGTATATCTAGAAAACTTAACATGACTATAAGTTTGACTATCATAGAAGACTAATTGATCTGTATTTTTTAATTATCCATTACAATCTAAATGAGTTGCATAAACATAATACCTCAAATGAGAGTAGAAATATATATACAGTATAACAAAATTAACTTTAAGTTTGTATCAATAGACTAAAATCTATACCAATGTAAGACATTTTAAACAAGTTGTTGTTCTTTAAAAGTAAGTTTATTAATCTACCCTTTCATCCTATTATATCTATATCATATGTCCTTTTTTTTCTTTAGAAAGAGATCATATTTATAATCAACCTGATTTAAATAAAAATACTAGTTTTTCTCTGTCCCATACCAGAGGGCTCTTCTGATTTGGGACACAAGAATCTCTTAACCTTTTCTTTTAGTAATATGCCTAGGTTTAGAGAAGGAGTGAGCCAATTCCATCTCCAAAGCCAGTTTGATAATTTTGGGAGTTTGGGCATAGTTTTTTTTACTACTTCCTGCTGGAGGGGGGTGCTGTATCTTATGGGGGACACAAAGACAATTTTAGGATTATGGAGTAGTCTGTGAGGGTAAACCTCTGAGCCAGTTGCCTTAAAACCATGCTGGATGCTGCATCATCTGGGCCATGGTGTCATCGGAGACATTTCAGGGAGTCTTGTCTGGTCAAATCTGATGTATCTTAGTCTGGAACAAATCCATAGCTTCTGGCTTTCTGTGGAAACAAAAGCAGAGACTCTTTTCCAAAGCAACATATCCTTATATCCAAATTTTGAAGTTAAGGTACCTTTAAAATGTACATATTTGTTTAACTCAACAGCTTTTACAATCAAATCTTTTTCTGTAGTTAAAAATCCCAAAGACAACACAAACCAGATTCTCTGCATAATATCCATCTTTGTAAGACTGAAATGCCACTGTAGCTGTTGGCTCCACCCACCTCAGCTTCCCAAAGTGGTGGTGTATAGTTTACCGCCAGCTCTGGGTCTGAAGCCATGTGTACCATCAACTATCAGAAACAGTTCTATCAAAGCAGTGCATAGCCCAGAAACTTTTTTTTTTTAAACTAGCAAAGGCTAAATCCAACACGCAGTAGAGTAAAGTGCCGCTTGTAGACTCCTCATTCCCTCCATACTGCAGGTCAGAGGCATACACCAGGAACCTGCTATAGTAGCTCAAATCGGCAGGCTGCTGCTATCTTGAGAGAGACAACTAGGAAGCTGTTTTTAGTTCTGTTTTAGAATCTTTTTTGTCAGGTTTTAGGTGGAAACTCTTGCCTCACGTTGAGCGCCATTTGTAGTTGGAGAACTTCTCTCCAGGTGCCACCAAGCTCTGTTAGTCCAACAACCCATTTGTAAAATAAACATACAGACATTTATATTATTTTAACTGCTTGGCCATTAGCTTAGGCCTACCATTGTCTAGCTCTTACTCTTATATTTAGCCCATTTCTATTAATCTATACCTTGCCACGTGGCTCATGGCTTACCAGTACCTTATCTCTTTCTTTGTCATGGCGGCAGCGGCTGCAGTATCTCCTCGTTCCAGCCTTTACTTCCCAGAATTCCCTTCTCCTTGTCCTGCCTACCCTATCCTTCCTGCCTCCTACTGGCCAATCAGCACTTTATTTATTTTAACCAATCAGAGCAACACATTTGACATACAGAACATCCCACAGTACCCAGGATGAGCCACAAAGCTTTCCCAGGATGAGTCACAGAACATTCCCAGGGTAAGGCTCATAGTTTTCCTAGGATGAGCCTCAGAGCCTTTCCAGGATGAGCCACAGAGTTTTCCCAGGATGAGTCACAGAATATTCCCAGGATGAGCCACAGAGCTTTCCCCAGGATGAGTCACAGAACTTTCCCTTGCTGAGTCACCGAACTTTCCCAGAGTGAGTCATGGAGCTTTCCCTAAGAAGGGCCATATTGCTGAGAAAAGTGACTTTCCTGAATTTACATCTGGTTGTTGTAGTTTTTACACCTTAAGGAGGTCAGAGCTCTGAAGGAGGTCATAATAAAAGAAGTGGTTTTCCAAATTATTTGACCTTCCTTAGCATATCACAATATTCTTAGTGGAAGAATGAATTAAAGGTACAGAGAGATCTCAAAATACTGGAGAAGACATTGAAAGCAGGTACTAGCTTTGAGGATTAAGAGAAGAAAGGGAAAAAAAAGGTGTTAATAAGGGGAAAGATAAAAACTACTGTGATAATGCCTTTTGCTAGGCCGAAGGGTAAGGCCAGTACCTACATTACTTATCTCCATCTACTTCTAATCTATTAGCCTTCACTGAGTTCTCACACTTAGTTACTACATGAATGAGTCAAGATAAAGCAGGTGACATCTAGGTAGCCTTGTCCATGTGCCGACTTCTGGTGACCTGTTACTTCACAAGTCAAGAGATACTGAAGATCCATTCCATAGAGCAAGTGCAGGCCTATTTTCAGAATAAAGACTCTAAGCCAGATGACTAGACCACAGACTTAACGATGGTTCTGTCAGGTTACCTCACACACAGGGGCGTTGTACTTCAATGTTTCAAGGAAAAGGATATGCACATAGTCTGCGTACGGATAGGGAGAGGGAAGGGTGTATATGCAATGCCTAATAAGAAGTTCGTAAGAGGGTATCTTTGTTGATGTGATATTTATGCCCAGTTCTAAAGGATAAGTAGATACTGTCCTTTGAAATTTGGGAGGAGTGAGTGGCTTTCCAGTGCTCGGACATGTGTGAAGTGTTTGTAAGGAAGAATTATTATTCTGGAACTATAAGAGTTTTCAATGGCTGTAGAGTGTTGAAAGGGAAGCTTAAGGTATGAAACAGCAGAAGACAGTTTTTAGAATTAGATTTATTTATTCTTACTCATATATACATGGTTGCTTTATAATGTATATGCCTGGTACCTATGCAGGCCACAAGGGGCCCTGGAATTGGAGTTACAGATGGTTTTCAGGTATCATGTGGGTGCTGGGAATTGAACACTAGTCCTCTGGAAGAAAAGCATGTGCTTTTAACGACAAAGCCTTTCCTCTATCCTCAAGGACATATTTTGGTGCAGGGAGTTATATAGAATTATTCTGAATGAAAAGAATAACTGGAGACTGAAGGAGACCATACTGGCCATATTCTAGTTGCAACCAAGCTCACATAAAACAATCAATAGTGAATTCTGGAGGGCAAGGCATTTGCCTTCCATTGACCTGAAATAAAAGTTCAAACGTGGTGTAGTAATCATAAGGCAGCTGATTTTCATTCTCAGAAAAGCATTTCAGCTGTGAACCATCAGTTGGTCATACCACAGCAGCTAGAAAAAAAGTGACTCACACTTGAAAGGGAAGTCTACCCAGCATATGAAACTGTAAATTTGACTAAATAAGGCTGGAGTGGAAATTGCATAACCAGGCGATACAGGGATTTATAATCACAGTTAGAGGTTTATTAAGCTGAAGTGTTATTTTAAACAATGGGGTGTTAATGATTGTAAGTTAAAAGTTAATACATTTGATCATCTTAGTACTTTTAAAGAATCAGTATGGCTTAAAGGTAAAGTTGATTTAGGGTAAGTTTAATAGACCCTTTTTGAAGTTGTTCCTGCTGACAAGGAGGAAATGGTGAGAATTTGATGTTTGTAGGTAGAGCTTTGTAGCAGACCTTTCTTTGGACCACCAGCTCCCAAATGATGACACAGAGACTTCTTATTAGCTATGAAAGATTAGCTTTAGCTTGGGCTTCTTCTCAACTATCTCTTAAAAGTTAAATTAACCCATTTCTATTAATCTATGTTCTGCCACATGGCTCATTACCTCTCCTCCTTACTGTACATCAATTTCCTCCATTTGGTAAAATCTCCAGCCTCTCAAATTCTCTACCCCCACCTCCCAAGTTCCCCTCTTTCCCTGGAAATCCTGCATATTCTCTCCTGCATAGGTATTGGCCCTTCAGTTCTTTATTAAAACATTCAGAAGGTACCTTAGGTAGGTGAGGAAGGACAGACACATCTTCACACAATGTGATCAAATATCCTGCAACAATTCTTCCTTTTTGTTTAAATAAAAAGGAAAGATTTTTAACTTTAACATAGTAAAATTATATATGATAAGAATAATTATCAGGTAAGAATTACATTCATAATGTCCAGTTCATTTGTATTTGGCAACTTTGGAGGAAGTACTCTATTATCTATTATCATGGTGAGTCCAAAGTTTTACACCTTAACCACTTTCTATCATAACTTGTATTACTAACCTAAATATATCCCTTTAGACCTTAACATTTTTCTTAGATAAACAACTTTTATATCTCTCAACCTTTATAAACCTTACATCTTTTTTTGTGAGTTTTTTTAAGTTGGTAATAAAGAAAATGGTAAGACTATAACAATACAGTTTTCAAACCCATCAGAGACCTGGGGAGGATAAATTATTACCTGAGTAAACAAGAAGTGCAGAGCAAGCACCTTCCAAAACTATGCAAATGATAGAGACAGCTGGCTGCCTGGACCCAAGATTCCTTTGTAATGTTGGGGTATCCATATTTGGCCTACAGGCCTAGAATATCTGTCAGACTTTTTTGTGAGGCAGGAATTTCCAAGGACTGTACTACTTGGTCTTGGCAAAGTTCATCAGTTGAGTTTCTTTGTGTCTTTTTTGTTCAATTTGGAAAGCAAACTGTCAGCAGTTGAGGCAAGGGCAGTTTCTTTCCCAGTGTCTAGTATTGCCACATTGAAATCAAACTCCACATGGAGGTTCTTTGATGCCCAGCATATTCTCTGAAGTAGATTGGTGCTGACAGGAGCAGACATATCTCACTGTCATGAAAAGACTTATGTTATTAAAACATTTTAAATGCTATATTATGTAGCTCTCTGAAGTGTTCAAAGACCACCTATCTATCTAAAATGTATCTATTTATCCTTGAAAATACACGTATACACATAACAAGTTGGATTATTATAGATGACTAACTACTAACCAGCACTTCGTATTTATTCTAAACAGTTTGTAATAATAGCTTTCAAGGACTAGAGCTTTACATTACATTTTTAATGAGATATATATATATGTACAGTACCTTAAACAAGTATGTTATAACAAAAATTTATATCAATATAAAAATCCACACCAATGTGAAATATTTGAGACTAGTAGTTGCTTTTTAATAGGCTCATTAATCTACTGTTTTATCCTATCATTTCTGTAGCCCCCTTTTCTTTCTTTTCATTTCCCATCCCCATTTTTTCCAACACTAGATAAAAGAGAAAGAATGATAGAGGAAAGGAAAAGAAAGAAAGAAGGAAATCCCTTAATCTTACCTTCTTTGTTTAGTTTCCTCCCTGACCATGACCAATAACAACTTGCAACTAACCCCCTCCCCAAGAACAATGATAGACATCCATAACCCACTGAATGACCAAAAACTACCCATCCCACCTCTTGGAAATGTGGTTGCCATGTTCTTAAAACTACTTCCAGTTGTCTGGGGATGGTGGCATATTTAGAGGACCCTGAGACAATTGGTATAATGGTCCAGTGCTGGGAGAGATAGCTGTGTCATTTGTTGTCTCATCTCTGTATGATGGGGAAGTTTTGAAGTCTTGGGTGGAGTAGCTGTGAGGCCAGATCATCTTAGCTAGCAGGTTTGAAGTTAACCTAAGCAGTTCGTAGTCCCTTTTTTTTTTGGTTTGGTTTTATTGTTGTTGTTGTTTTTGTTTTGTTTTCTTCGAGACAGGGATTCTCTGTGTAGCTTTACACCTTTCCAAGATCTCACTCTGTAGACCAGGCTGGCCTTGAACTCACAAAGATCCATCTGCCTCTGGCTCTTGAGTGCTGGGATGAAAGGCATGCGCCACCACTGCCCAGTGCAATTTGTAGTCCTAAACAACCTTTGGATGGTATTTGTCAGCTTAATGGTGTTACCACAGTCCAGGTAGATTTATTGTTTCAGGGCCTCCATCACATTTTGTGAAACCTCAAAGGTCACTGTTAGGAATGGTTATGGTTCACTGCAGAAAACTTAAAACATTTCAAATGCCATATAGAGCAGATCTCTGACAGATTAGAGGACTACAATCTATTAAGTACATCCAGGGTACACAAACTTAGTTCCTCATTATCTGCTTCAGACTCAAACCCAAATATGGGTACAGGAAGCTAGATGAAGAAGCTTATTTCTAAAATTAGTTAGCACTCTGTGTAACTATTACTAATATACCAACAGAAAGTTCATGTATATACATAATAATCTTATGGATTTTGAGATACTATTTATATTATAAGAAAAGTTTCAAAGAGTCAAAATAAACCAAAGGATTATGAGATTAGTGGCAATAGAATAGTCCCTTAATTTTGTTTTTCTTCTGTCCCATATCAGGTGGTTCTTCTGACATGAGACAGAGATTTTGGATTTTCCTTTAACAAGCATGCTTGAGTTTAGAGAAGGAGAGAGCCATGCTCCAACTCCAAAGCTAGATTGATTTTTTTAATTGAGTTGGGACCATGAAAAGACCATTTGCCTTTTATGTTTGTATAGAGCAGCAATTCAGTCAGTAGAGCATGAGACTCTTAATCTCAGGGTCATGGCTTCTAGCCCCACAGTGGGTGCCAAATGTAGCAGGTCTTTCTTTGGACTGCCAGTTTGGTGGTCTTTTGACATCTCTTTTAACACAGAGACTTATTAATTATGGAAACTTGGCTTTAGCTTAGGCTTGTTCAACAAGTTCTTAAAACTTAAATTAACCCATTTATGTTAATCTATATACTGCCTATTACCTCTCCTCCATACTGTAGATCAGACTTCTTCCACGTTTTGATGGTGAAATTCTCAGTCTATCAGATTATTCTTAGGTTCCCCTCTCTCCCAAGAAGTCCTGCCCATCTTTTCCTACTTAGCTATTGTCCATTCAGCCCTTTATTAAACCAATCAGAAGGTACCTTAGGCAGGTGAGGAAGGACCGACATATCTTCACACAGTGTGATCAAATACCTTACAACAGAACTTGGAATGTAGAAAAGTGAACTGGTTAAGAAGATATAGAAATATTCTAACTAGTGGTCCATATTTCAAATGGAAAGGATGCAGGGTGGTAGAGAAATATGGATGAAGGTGGTTTCTGACCTGAGAATCTGAAATAGGAAATTTGGTTAAATACAAGGTTATGGGACTTTCATTTCCTACTCTTCCTGTCTGGGCCATAGAAAATTATAATTAGAAGTACACTTGAGTTTAGGGGGAAATATGCAAACATCTCTGTTTAATTAAGGATGGTTGGAAATGAAGCATGCTACTATGATGTACCAAAAAACCCCTCAGATATACTGTAACCTTTTCCCCCCTTTCTTTGGCAGGAAGCAGAGAGTCCATATGTAAGATCCTGAGTTCCAGAATCAAAGTGCTGAGAACAGTGAATCCCCTCCTGGAGACCAGCTGCTTTGGCCTATTGCCCAGTCAAGAACGGACTTTGTATAAAAAGCTCTTTGGAATAAACTTTGAGGCAACTGGGTATTAACCCAGGGCCTTCTGAAGCTATCCTGTGTCTCTGTCTTTTTGTTTATCATCTCCTTCAATCTTTCTATTTAATACTTCCTCATTCTTCTTTTCTCCCCCGCCCCAAGAACCCTTTGAGAGGTCAGAGCTGGGCTCTGATAGACTCCCACAGGGAGTAGAACAAGCCAATATGCCATTTTCAATAATTATAATCTCAATGTCATTATTTCAGTAACAGAAAGTAAGATACTTATTTGGCAATCTAAATTTACATGGCTAAGCCAGACTTCATAATACTGTAGATGCTGTTATATTAGGGGACAGCAATGTATCAGGGTCAATTATGAGTTCAGCCTGCCTTAGGCTTAGTGTATTTTTGTTCAGTTATATGTGTGTGTTCCTGCTCAGCAGTTTACTTTCAGACACTTGAAACTCTGGGTTCAGCAGGAAAACATAAAGTCCTGAGATTCACACCACTTTGTAAATGAGGCAGAAACAAAGAATTTATTTGAACTTGCCCAGATTAGTATGGTCTGAAATGCTGCTGTCTTTCATATAGTAACCTAGATGTATGTGAGGGAAGATGAAGCCCATACTGAACTGATATATTATGCAACCTATAAATAAGATGCAAAGATAAAAAAAGGTCAAAACCTCAAGAGAAATCTGAAAGGAATACTCTGCAGGCTAAAGCCCAAGCTAGAAGCTAAACTTCATTCTCCTTGATTCAAAGTCCTCTTTGCTTCCTTTTGTCAGTGCTACCATGCATGGGATTATGGTAGGTGAGAATTTCCATCTATGTCATGTCAAGACTTTCCTTCCTCTCTCCCTCCTTCCCTCCTTTCCTTCCTAGTTTCCTTTTTGTCTTTCTTTTTGTTTGGGACATTGAAACATCTTAGAAAGCAATTGGTCTTTATGCTCTCTGATTATGTGTCTCTCTGTGAGTGATCACTACAATAGAATCCTTCTTTATTCCCTGGTTTCAGCTATAGCCCTGCTAAAAGTAACTTTTTCAAGCCAGTGATGGTGTGTGCCTCATGATGTGGAAGAAAGATCGACAGGGTACCATCTCTATAACAATATGTAGAAAGGTATGTTCTTGTAAAACAAGAAACTCTGGACTTGACTAGAGCCATCAGCTATCTCAGCCCACATACATCGTCTCATCCAGTCTCTCATCTCATCTTGCTCATCTGTTCTCATTTTTTGAATGGCTTGCTATCATCATCTTTATGAGTAAATGGGAAATGAATGCCCTGAGGAACCACTCATGAATACAAAGTCTCTTTTGTTCTACATAGGAGATGCATAATGCTGCTGAATAATAATAACACACCAGGGATATGAATTTAAGATTAGACAAGTTCTGCCTAATGCATTTATTAGCTGACGGCTAATGTTAGGAATGGGATGACAGGGCAAGGAAATGGTTCAGAGGAAGTGGCAGATACTGACTGCCTATTTCACATCTGGTACAGAGCCTTTTAATCAGATACACTTTCAATTTATGGACTCCCAGTAAGTGAGTAAAATTATACTGCAATTAAAATCACCCATCACCATTAGATATGGTTAGGACAGTGTTAGGACATTTAGTCATTGTGTTTCTAGACTCATGGACAGGAAGTAGGCCATGTGCACCATTTTGGGGGTAAATTATTACCATGGATAACCCTACATGTCTGAAAAGTACCAAGTGAATACCTAAATAACAAGTTAACTTTTATAAATTAAATGATATGAAAATTGATTAATTATGTATGATTGTAGATGATGACTGGTTTTTCTCAAAGAATGTGTCCTACTTGTTATAACCAATCAAGGCACAGAGAGGCCTGAGTCTATATTGGGATTGATAGGCAAAACACAATGAGAGAGTGATTGACAAATAAACCAGATTTTGCTCTAGTAGTTGTCCTTCACCTGCCTGCTTCTCATTCCCCAGTGATGATGTAAAGTACCACTTCTTTACTCTTCCTTGCCACTGCTCTCCCTAACTCCATCAGGAGGAAATGGGCATTATTCTGTGTGTTCTTTTGCATTTTCCTGGAATGAAGCAGAGCTGATGACTCCTATGGTTTGTTTACAAGTTTATTTCCATGACCACACTGGATGCTCCTTCAGTACAAGGAACAGGTTTCATCAATCTGTATGTCTTCAAATGGAGCACAGTGCCTGAGATCCATTCAGGGTTCTATTTCTTGGAATGAGATATGAGCTAATAGTTTCTTGTGTCACTTCCCAGTGGGTTCTAATCTGAAGCTATTCTGAAACCACTGGATTAGGGTTTCTGGAAGGAGATTATGAGTTTCTAAATGAAAAGGCTTTAAGCACCTGGAAGTACTGATGAAGTATGTTTTCAATGATACCATCATGCCAGTGGTGGTATTGCAGGATCAAAGCTGCTCAGTGTAGACATTAATACCAAACTGGATTCAGTGATTGTGGACACCGTGTGATAAGAAGGATTGTTCATGCATAGACATCATTGGGAATTTGCTGGTTCCACTCATGTATTTTTTTGTATTTATGTTTCAAAAAGGATTATTAATTGAAAGAAGGTATTTTATGTCATTTCAGATGAATTGTATCTAAGGATTTGAGTTTGTAATTTTCTCAGTTTCTGGACTTCAGGACACATGGACTTTTTATTAGTCTTTGCAAACTGATACTTTGCAAGAACAGAAATGTCTGCATGGCTGCAGCACATTCACCTGTGTTGTTTTATTCAATCGCCAAACCTGCTCTATTAGTTTGATGTTATACTTCCTACTCCAGTGTTTGAGGCAGTCAAATCTGTAAGAACATAATTAACTTGATCAATGTCCCATGACTTGTAAGGAGGGCTTGATTTCAAAGCTGATGATCATTCTATTATACCGTGTCTCTCAAAAACGTGTATATGAGGGACACTGGAATTTCCCTATCATTTGAGGAAAGACTATGTAGTGTGAAAGTACAATTCTTTGCAGCTGACTTTTATAAACACACTTAGACTAAGTATCTTAATGACAGAGTCATGCTTCTGTCTTGGCTGATGACTGGTAACACCATTTATTTCTACAGCTTTCAGCATCAACTGTATACTGACAGCTCCCAAATCTACACTATGGCAAAGATGGAAGTTTCTCATTAGACATCCATCTGGATAATCTAGCAGAAGGTCAAACCGGGTACATTGCAAACTGAGTTCAGTTTTGCATTCAACTGATTTTTTTTTTTTAAGCTCCTCTCACCTACTAGCTAGTCATTCATGCAAGAAAACTAAAACGCACCCTAGGTAACCACAGTTCCCTTTCTGTCAGGTCTGAGTGACTTTCACAACCCTAAGCTCCTTGCTGTGTCTCTTCATTCTAGGACCACTTCTCACAGGAAGGTTCTCATCATCATTCACACCAAGTGTTGCAATGTTTTCCCAGCTCATCTTCTAAGCATCAATCTTACCATTATAGAACCTGTCTTCTCTTTGGATGACATAGCAATCTATTTAAAAACAGCATTCTAGCAAGTGTGCTGTTGCACATCTATAATCATAGTCCTTGGGAGGCTGGAGTAGGGGGCTTGTTAGTTCCTGGACCAATTGAGATACATAAGCACATTCTTTTGTAGCTGGGGAGCTTCTCTCCAGGTTCCACCATGCCCCGGCAGTCCTATAGCCCACTTATAAAATAAACACACAGACTTTTATATTACTTATAAACTGTATGGCCATGGCAGGCTTCTTGTTATCTACTTCTTCTATCTTAAATTAACCCATTTCTATTAATCAATACTTTGCCACATGGCTCGTGGCTTACCAGCACCTTACATCTCCCTTGTTATGGTGGCAGCTGGCAGTGTCCCCCTTCATCAGCCTTCCACCCCAATTCTCTTCTCTGCTTGTCCCACCTATACTTCCTACCTGGCTACTGGCCAATCAGTGTTTTATTTACTAACCAATCAGAGCAACACATTTGACATACAGAACATCCCACAACATTCTCCAAAATAAATGAATAAGTATTTTTCTTTCCTTTTCTTAAGATTGTATTATAATTACATCATATCTTCCTCTGAACCCTCCCATATGCCCCTCCTTGTTCTCTTTCAAATTCATAGCCAATTAATTATGTTACATGTATATATGGATTTTTAAATACATATATATTCTTAGATATAATCTGCTCAGTCTTTATAATGTATTTATGTTTTCAGATCTGATATTTATTTGTTGTTTAATTTTGGAATTTTCATTTAATTACCACATTTTCCCTTCCCTTTCCTCTCTCCAAACCCTCCCATATAACACTCCCTGCTATTTTTCAAATACATGGCCTCTTTTTTCATTAATTTGTATATATGTAATATGTACACACATATATTCTCAGGTATATCTGGTTGAGTCCATGTAATGTTAGATGTATGTATATTTCCAGGGATGACTATTTGGCACCAGACAACCAATCAGTATGCTCTTCCCTGGGGAGGACCACCTCTCCTGCTCCCAGCTTTATTTACTTGCCAGTGTTTGTGTATGGTTGAAGCTTTGTGAGCTTTTTTCTACGTGCAGTTTGGCATGACCATTGGTGTCAGCCTTGTTCAGCTCAAGTTTGACTGCTCATACTGGTGAGACTTTATGTGTAGAGCTCCTAATGTTACTAGGAGACATGATCTCACAGAAAACTCCCTGATTCTCTGTCTCTTGCAGT
The DNA here is from genome assembly GCF_903995425.1 of Onychomys torridus. NCBI lineage: Eukaryota > Metazoa > Chordata > Mammalia > Rodentia > Cricetidae > Onychomys > Onychomys torridus. The sequence goes on along the minus strand of NC_050449.1, from coordinate 70,448,179 downwards.
CTTTCTGCCCCCTCTTCCACAACGTTCCCTGAGTCTTGGGTGTGGAAACATTTTGTGCATGTATCCACTGAGACTGACTCCATAAATCTGCATTTTGATAGGTTACAGTCTCCATCTGCTGCAAAGAGAAGTTTCCTTAATGAGGGGTATAAAGACAAATGTTTATAGATTGTTGTTTGGAATTATGCTAGTTTAGTAAATCAGTGGTTGTAGATTCTCCTCCAATAACCACAATTTCACCAGCACTGAGTTTTTAGCTAGTACCAGGCATGGTATCCCTCCTGTTGAGTGGGTCTTAAGTCCAGAGAGCAATTGATTACTGCCAAGGTGTATGTTCAACTACTTTACCCATAGGGTTATCATGCCATGCTGTTCATGACATGATCCATAGGCATCATAACTGGTAGGACTTTTGCTTTCTTCCCTCCTTTAGAAGCTGCATAGTGCCTTCTGGCTCCTTGAAACCTAGTCCTTAGGGAAGGGCATTCAGATCAGGGGTCTCTGGGCCCCGTTTCTGAAATGTATTGTATCTTTAGCAATAGGGACTCAGCTTCGACTTCTGGGATAACCAAGGGTAACAGCAATAGGCTTTGTGTTTGGGAAATCTCTTAGCTCTATTAAAAAATTCAAGAGGGTTTCTCTGTCCAGTGTTGAGGTTTATTAAGGTGGTCTTTCTGTTTCATGAGCTCTGTTTTGTGGCAGAGGGAGGGCTGAATTAACGGTGAATATGACTAAGATACATTGTATATATGGACGAAATTGTTGAATAATAAAAACAAAATATTCATAAGAGATGAATTCTTTGACTACAAACAGCTAATCTCCCTGCTGCCAAATTTAAAAAAGAAAAATGAAGGTTTTATCAGAATGTTATCATTTACAGAATTAAGGAAAAGTTGAAAGTGTACAAGTTATGATTAAGTTTGGGAGTGCTGCATCTGGAAGATTGACTCCACTGTCCATATAGTCACTTTCCTCTGGGATCTGGGTGGCCATGCGGTAGGAAACCTCTGAGATACAGTGAAAGTAAAGCCCCGAGGCTGACAATCTCACTAGAACATCAGGGTAGAAGTGGAGTAGACAGATCCTCCAGGGAAACTATGTGCTGTTACATAAAACATAATAGCGAGAACAAAACAAAGCAAGTCTTCTTTATTTTTAAAGTCTCCACTTCTTGAGACACACATGTCATTCAGAATACAGTTATGTGAGCCAACCAGCTTTGCAGTTGTACTGTGTGTGGTATTTTTCCTCAGTCTACAAATTGCATGGCAAACAGCCTATTACTTTTCAACCCTCATGTGTAATATCACTTGGTGTTGTTTTCCTTATATTCACCAGAAGGGATTGGCAGAACCCTCTCTGTGTCTTTGTGAAAACCTTTTAAATGCCCCAGCAATAAAAATTAAGTGGGGGGCACTGAAATGGGTTCTTTACAAGTTTGATTCTTGACTACGTTTGGCTTGTCTTTAAGGATTAGGACCATTAATCCTTGAACCCCATTATGTGACACGGCATCTGGAACATGTTTGAAATAGCCTCTTTTCTGTTTTCTGGGAGCCAACTCCAGGGCTGTTTGAATACTAGGTACATTCTCTACTTGATGAGATACATCCATAATGCCCAACATTTTTTTTTGAATAAAATAGAGTGACTAATATTTACCTTCTTCAAAGCATTATAATGCTGGAAGTGCTGGGTATGTTTAGTTTGAGATAGCAGGCCTATTTCTTCTTTTCAAGTGCTTCTTGTGGAATGAAGTACTAAATAAACATTTTTTTAACCTCTAGAACAAATTCCTTTGCTTTCTCCATTACTTCCCATATTGAAATGTGAGTTTGGAAGTGAAACGTTGTTCTGACTCAGATGTGGAGCCTCATTCTGCAGAGAGCTTTCCGTTGGCCCTTTCTGTTCAGTTCTTTTGTCTTTGCAATGTCATTTGCCTTTATGCATTTTCCTTCATTTTCTGTTTCATTTTTGGCTTTTGGGGAGGATTTGTTATTATGGAGTTGGAATGACTGCTCCCTATTCCACAAGGAAGTGGAAAGTTGTCAATACTGTCTCACTGGGAGGCCATTCAACAAGAATAGAATCCAGGAAGGAGGTGAGGCAAGGCTTCAGTGAATCTCTCTTCATTCCAGGTTCAGAAAAACACATCATATTGGTCTAATAGAAATTTCTGTGTTGACCACCGAGTTTGTCTAAATACATTGTTTCACAAATCAGCATACCATGTGCTCTGTGCTGCTGCATACATGGGGGGAAAAGATGTTGAAAAAACAAGAGGAAAGTGGTACCCAAAGTATCCATCTAACTATAATGAGATGTGAGGAGGCTATGGATAAGAATACTAAAAGCTCAGACCTCAGCCAGAATCCCAAATTGTACTACAAGATTCTTTTTTCCATCTTATGGGTCTATGAAGTTTTTAATATTTTTTTCTATTTTTATCAGCATTGTATAATTAGATACTGAGTCTGCATTAATGGCTATAGTTCTGCAGGTGAATATTCTTTTATCACTTAGACATTTTTATAACACACAACCAATTAGTAAAACACCATTATCCTTTCCTAGATCTCTACCTGTACCACCCATCTCCATTATATTCTCTCCTCCTCAAAAATCACTCACTTGGAAAAAGATATGGAACATGTTTTCTGATGTCATGGATGGAGGCCTGGCTTTAGACAAGAGTCTCAGGTGAATGTTTAGATGGAAGAACAGACAGAGCAGGGAGATGTCTTCTGAGCTTGATATCAAACATTTCGTGTTACTTTGATTAGTCACTTGATCCTTAGCCTTTAAAACTTAATATGTTTGGTAAAAACTAAAATATGAATGATAGCTATAACTGCTGTCATCAAGGACAATTGCAAAAATCTTATACGATCTCACACTGGACTACATGTGTTTTCTTCAGTCACTGAAATTCTTCATTCTAAAATGTTGAGTTAACTCTGTGGAGGAGAAATAGGCAGCCTCAATGTTTAGCTGATGAATCGATGTGTGTGGAAAGATCTCTTCACTTGCAAGTCTCTAGACATCTTTTCTGTCCAATCAGAACTCACTAACTCCTGAGCCATCCTGGGTGATCTCTTATCAAGATACAGGTGAAGCCCAGAATGTGCAGAGGTGTGTTCACATTACTTGGTTTCCTTTACCAAAACACTTCCAAACAGCTGAATTTTTTTTAACGTGATAAATCAATACTTACAGAGTTTAAGTTACTCAAGTCTGTTCTTTTGGCAAGTCCATCTTTCTGTTTTGTCACTGTGTCTGTCTCATAACCCTTTGCCCCACATTGAAAAAGCCCTATCAATCAATTCTAGACAAGGGCAGGTGTTTCCCCTTGGATACACATGCCATTTCACTAGTTACTTTCACCACAGGGCCGCTTGTTGGCGGTCTATCTGCTGAAACTTCACAGGGCCCAAAGTGAAAATAAGCATGCTTCAGATCCTTTCTGTCTATTCCAGGGTGCTTACCATTGTCCTGTCCACTGCTCACAAAATAAAGGCGGTAGCCTCTCTACAGCTGGGACAACAAAAATGTCCCCACACACTGCCTAACTCTTATGAATGAAATCATCACCCTCTGCTTTAAACTACTGGCTTAAGTGAATCAAACCATAGTCGAACATGTATCACATATGACATTTTCGGCATGGAGTTAATTCCTCTCACAAAATTTAAAGCATTAATTTAGAGGTCATTTATTAAATAAAGGAAGATAGTATCAGCAGTAGATGTACTTACTAGACACTGATAAATTGAGGTTGTTAACAAAATGCCATAAGCAAGTGCATTAGGACAATTCTTTCCATTCTGCTCCTGACAGAGCTTTCCAGAGGATATGGTATGTATTGATATGGGTCCCAGAAAGAACATAGACACATGCTGGCAGAACATGGTACATGGTACATGCCCAAAGATTTAGAGCATTGTTTAAGATCTGCTTCTGAATATCTTCACAACATTGGTCTAGGTAAACATTTTAAGAGCATATGCTATGTTTTCACTCCTATGTAGGATATAGATTAAAATATATATACAAAGCATGGATGTAGAAGGGAGAAAATCTGGAAAGAGGAAAAAAGAAAGGATACTGGAGGATAAAGATAATCCAAGCACATGATATTCATATATGCAGCTGTCATAATGAAACCCATTAATAAATATTTCATTCATGGATTGAATATTATGGGAGAAATAATTTAATCCTTTTTTAAAATAAAAAGGAAAATAAATAGAAGAGACATAAATAAATGTTCCCTGAAAGAATACACATAAATGACCAATAAATACAGAAAACATATTTCAAGTTATTAATTAATATGTAAATAAAATGTGAAACATGAGTGGTTGTGGCAGTTTGAATGTAATTGGCCCACATAATCTCATAGGGAGTGGCACTATTAGGAGGTGTGGCTTTGTTGGAGTCAGTATGGCCTCGTTGGAGGAAGTGTGTCACTGTGGGAAAAGGCTTTGAAGTTTCCTATGCTTAGTATACTGCCCAGTGTCTCAGTTGATTTCCTGTTGCCTGCAAGATACAGGATTCTCAGCTGTTTCTCCAATAACACATCTGCCTGCCTGCTACCATGCTCCCCACCATGATGATAATGGATTGAACCTCTGAAACTATAAATGAGCCATCCCAATTAAATGTTTCCTTTATAGGAGTTGCCATGTTTCTGATGTCTTTGCACAGCAATAGAAATCATAACTAAGGCAGTGGTCAACTCATATCTGTTAGGATGGCTATGATCAAAAGAACAAAAAAATTAGCAAATATTTATGTTGATATGGAGAAAAGGGAAATTGTGTGCTGTTGATGAAGTGCAAAATCTATGGAGATCCTTCACATAAAAATATAACTATCACATTATCTGCCTTGGACTGAGCTCTGTGTGTGTGTGTGTGTGTGTGTGTGTGTGTGTGTGTGTATTATGTATGTAAAGACTGTATGTGGTTATATGTACAAAGGGTATGAAATGGGTATGCTGATGAAATACTGAGATTTAGAATTAGCAAGTGAAAGGATGAGAAACATTGAGAGAATTAATTTCTCATTCTAAACTTCTGTTCTGTGGTAGAAGTAGTTGTCCCTCCTCCTCTTCCTTCTCCTCTTTCTCCTCCTCCTCCTCTTCCTCCCCTTCCTCCTCTTCCCCTTCCTTCTCCTCCTCTTCTTTCTCCTCCTCCTCTTCCTCTTCCTCCTCCTCCTCTTCCTCTTCTTTCTCCTCTTCCTCTTCTTTCTCCTCCTCCTCTTCCTCTTCCTCCTTCTCTTCCCCTTCCTCCTCCTCCCCCTCCTCCTCCTTTTCCTGAGGCATGTTCTCATCTGTCCCAGACTCACTATGTAGCTCATGATAGCCTTGAACTCCTGACGCAAGAGCCTCCTCCATCTCTTGAGTTCCGAGTGTCGCCACACCTGGGTGAGTGGGTTCCAGTGATAGTACCAAGGACCTCATACATGGTAGGGAAGTTTAGTGACTCACCACAGGACTAAAAGGTGGAATTATCAGCCACTGGGCAGGAAGCAGGACAGGAGATAGGACAGTGTACCAAGATGGCGGAGGATCTTTTAAACACACAGACAGAATTACACTTGTTTTCACCCTGAGGGTTGACTACTTAAAGGAAGTGACATCATGAGGAAGAGAATGAGGAGAATGAAGGGCAAAGCGAGGTCAGGGAATATGTAGATGAAGTGTCTAAGTTACGAAATACCCACAGAGAAGAAGAATCCTTGTTTTATAGGGAAATATTTGAGAGATATATAAGTAAACAGTGTTCCCCAGGCCTTAGGAGCAATAAATTGCTTGGGGACAGAAGTCCAGGTTTCTAACTGTTAAGGCAGATCTTTTTCAATAGTCCACCTAGCCACTCTTGCTGAATCATCACCTGCTGGTTATTTATCCCACATCCAAAGGCAGTTACTGTAGTTAATGAATAAATACAGCCTGGCAAGACCCATTGTAAACCCATAGCTTCACAGACTACCAGACATCTCGACCTCTGAGTGTCCTCTATGGCTCCTTCCCCCACAGCTGCTTAGCAGGCAGACCTGACTTCTCTTGGCTAAAAATGCTTCCCAGAACAGACAGTTTCTCATTGCTGCTAGGTAGAGACTTAGGTGGGAGAAGTAAGGTCAAACTCAGAATATTCTTGCTGAAGAGGGCTTTGGCAAGCCTAAAAATGGAAATGCTTGTGGTAGGTAAATGAGGTGCAGATGGGAAAAGAGGCCAGTGCATGAGTGTGTGATTCACAGGAACTGCTGTTGGTGGGACAGATTTAGCAGGTGACATTGGGAGAGCTTGGATCTAGTTACCATGCAAGTAGGTAACATGGGTAATTGTAATTTTGACTTTTGAATTTTCTGCATGTTGCCAGCGGGTTTTTTTTTTTGTTGTTGTTGTTTTGTTGTTTGTTTTCGAGACAGTGTTTCCACTGTGTAGCTTTGTACCTCTCCTGGATCTCACTCTGTAGCCCAGGCTGGCCTCGAACTTAGAGAGATCCGTCTGCCTCTGCCTCCTGAGTGCTGGGATTAAAGGTGTGCACCACCACCGCTGGCTTTTCTTTCTTTCTTTCTTTCTTTCTTTCTTTCTTTCTTTCTTTCTTTCTTTCTTTCTTTCTTTCTTTCTTCCTTCCTTCCTTCCTTCCTTCCTTCCTTCCTTCCTTCCTTTCTTTCTTTCTTTCTTTCTTTCTTTCTTTCTTTCTTTCTTTTTTGGAGCTGAGGGTTGAACCCAGCTTGTGCTTGCTAGGCAAGTGCTCTACCACTGAGCTAAATCACCAACCTGCCAGTGTTTTTATAGTCATACTTTGGGACATACTAGGGGTTCTCTTAGAGTTAGAAACCTGGAATTTCTAAGGGACAAGCAATATTCCATTTATCATTTATACTTAAGATTCTCGATAGACTTCTTTGATGATCATATAAATTTTGTAACATTGTAGGAAATACACATATTTGAGACTTTAGATAAATCATAATAGTCTATGTATAACACTTGTATTATCTTGTGCAAGAACTGGAAGGTTTTATTAATGTTTAACTATAAGAGGCTCAAGTAAAGAATCAGTCTCAAGGTTCAGGCTGAGGTGTTCTGATGATTAGAGATCAGGCTTTAAGGAAAAACCCTCAAGACTGGAATCAGAGATAGCTGAAAGAGGAAGCTGAACCTACGTCCAGAGAATGTGGACCAGATATAAGATCTTATTCTTCTCCTACCTGATGGCAGAAATCTGTACAGAGACTCATTCTTTATCAAAAAGAGAAGTGGATCCAGGACCATATTTCACTAGAAATCACACCATTTTTGAAGGTACTCGGCACAAAAGGGCCATTTTCCAAGGGCAATACTGTAGCCACTTTGGCTGTTGTGAAGACAGAGATGATGCCTGTGTCACTCAGTTCTATGAAGCCAATGCATTGTGTTACTGTGATAGCTTCTGTGAAAGGGGAAACTCTGATTGCTGTCCTGATTACAAGTCATTTTGCCGTGAAGAAAAAGAATGGTCTCCTACTAAACAACCTTTAGACCCAGAAGGTAGGCTCTGGGAATGTGTTTGAACACGATCCTAGTCATCAGATCTGACAGCTTTATCTTCCTTCTCCTCTCCTCTCCTCTCCTCTCCTCTCCTCTCCTCTCCTCTCCTCTCCTCTCCTCTTCTCTCCTTTCCTCCATTCTGTTTCCTTCAGTGGAATGAAAATGATTATTTCAGCACATTTTCTTGAAATTTGAAGTTTATTTGCTTCAAATGCAGGGCACCTGTACCATACTGGCACCATTAGGAAAGTTTTGGTCTGAGTGTAGTAAGTATGGGTCTGGATTCTGTTTTGAACATTCTTTCAATATATATGTTGTTCAAAACTTTCAATAATGTACTCAGCATGACTTTCAAGCATTTGAGTGTAGTTTTCTTAGAGAATTTTGTGAAATTTAAAAACCTGATCATCTAGAACCATTGGATATTCTCCTTATGTAACATGTTACTTATTATTTTGTCAGACTCATGAACCTGCAACATTAGAGTACATGGTATTAGCAACGACATGAAAACAAATTAAAGCAAAATAAAACTAGGCACTATCCTTGCTTAAGGATAATAAATTTTTCTCAAGTATGTTTTTTTTTTCTGATTTCACCACTTTGGAAATTTTGAGAACGTGATTCAGTTAGTAGAATGCCTGCTTAGCATGCATGAAGTCTTGGGTTTGATCGTCAACACCATACAAGATGGACATTGTTAGCACATACCTGTTTTCCTAGCACTCTAGGGGTAGAGGAAGGAGGATGAGACATGCACGGTCACACTCAGCTACACAGTGAGACTGAGGACACCCTGGCTGCATGACAGCCTATCTAAAAAAAAATGAAAGAGAAAAGAGGGTCAATAGAATAGTCATAAAAGAGTCCACGGTAAATAGAAATGATACATGAGAAGATAACTAGAATGGTGGTATTTGCTACACAGATGCGATTATATGAGAACAGGTATTAATTCTGGGAAGTTGCTACAAGAAAGCTCCATGGACAAATGTGCCCTATACACTTCCCTAGATGAAGATCTCATAGTACCAAATCTCTTCATCAGACATTTTTGGTTAATCAGAACTCTGTGACACAATTATATATGGGTCTAGAACTTGTAGTATATAAACGACTAGAACTTGTAGTTAGAAGGCACTTAAAAATCCTACTTCAAAATGGAGATGGTATTGACAACCCTTATTTTCAATGAACTCATTTTGTTTATAAAATTTAAAAATATTTCTTTAAATGTATATTTAATAGTTAGAATTGTCCACAGAATTTCCATTTAGTCCAGACTTTAATTTTTCCATCAGACATCTCATTAAACATTTACTTTATTTTACAAAGTAGCAGATACTCTACTACGTTTGAGAAGTTTAGTCTTCCTTCAATAATTCTTCAAGTATCCCTGTTGTGCCAGGCAATGTGAAAGGTCTTATTGTTGTAAACATTAGTCAAGCTGGATGAGTAGGAAAGAAATTTTAGGAAATTTACTAAGAGGCTGTAAACAGTGATACATTCTTTGAAGAAAAGAAGAGTGCTTCTACAGACTGAGGAAATAGCTTCAGTAATTAAAGTACTTGCCTTGCAATCACCAGGACTATGTTTGGCATCCAGAAGCCACACACAAAAACAGGAATGGTGGCATGTGTTTATGATCTCTTGACCGGACAGACAAAGGTAGGCAGATGTCCAGTGTTCAGTGGCCAGCTGGTCTATTATACTTCTTCCACAACGGAGACAGACCACGTCTCATCCTCCTTCCTCTACCTCTAGAGTGCTAGGAAAACAGGTATGTGCTAACAATGTCCATCTTGTATGGTGCTGATGATCAAACCCAAGACTTCAGTAAGGTGGTGGCTCCCAAGGCATGATGTTGAGGTTAACCTCTGATCAACATACACATGAATATGCACATGCACTCACACACAATTTGGGTGATGTGATAATATTAATATGTAGCAAAATATACGCCATCTGTCTCATTGGAGGACCAGTAAGTGAAAACATTCAAGCTGCCACATGATAAAGAAAGAGCTGAATTAGAGAACAGTTTGCACTAGAGTGTTACAGACATGAGCATGAAGACCATAGTATTATTTATCAACTGAAAGGAAGCCATTGTCTCTAGAGAGTCAGGATGAGGGAAGGGTAGGTGCAGGAGATTGGTTTTAGAAGCAAGTATAAGTTATTGTAAATCAGACCATTTAGGTCATGTTGGGCATTTGTGATCACATTTGTTTACTAGAAGTTACCAAAAGATGCTACTTTGGAGTATGTTGTTCGAATCTTAGATGTTCTTTTAATAAAAAAATCTATAGCCAGATATCAGGGTGAGTGTCTCAGATGTGTAATAATGTAAGCAAAGACTTTCCCACTCTTAGAGGACTCTACGCTTAGTTGCTGCCATCTTGATAATCTGTAAATATTAGGTTCCAATCTTAATTTTTGGCTTTGCTCCTCAACTAATGCATGCTTCAGATATTAAGTAGTATGGAAGGGTGAAGAAACAAGGCAGCATGGACAAGTCCTGCAATAATTAGGCTCAGATGGTGTAAAAGCAGGAACTTTGAAAGACATGGTTTTACTCTAGAGGACCTTGGAAAAGTTAATGATACCTGGGGGCAGTAGTTGTGACAGGAATGTACTCAATCAGCTAGAAAGCAGGACATTAGAACTGAGTCATAAGAAATGAGTGGGTTGTCTAGGGGATGAGTGGGTCAGGTTGCATTTGAGCATTTTTCAGGGGTAACATAATAAATGCTCGAAGAGTTTGTAAGAAACTGCGTAGTGCTGAATCAGTAATTAGGCAGAATGGAAAGAAAGGTCAGGTAGGGATGCTGAATATTGCACTAGTGCTTAAATGTTCAAGGTCTCGTATTGTGTGCTGCCTGTCTATAAATGTGTGTCTGGCCCCATAGACAGATTTTGCAGAATGAAACACTTTATTTCTCCTCTGCATCATCTCTGGAAAGAGAGCATTGAGCTAATTAAAGTCTATTTAGGATACAATGGACCTTTATGTACCATTATAAACCACATGGACTGATTTTATATATCTGAATTATTAATTTTTTAAAGTACTTACAATTTTTCTCCTTGCTATTTCCTGACAGCATGATGTTTAAGAGTCATTGTGATTGACTAGACTTTTGTGAATGTCCTTTTCATGTTAGTTCCATTTCTGCTACCACATTGGCAACCACAGATGAGTCTATGGTGGGAAGTCTCATGCAAAATATCTCTTTAAAAACTGGTTTTTGTTTACAGACAGTCTATTATATCCAATTTCTGTGTGCTACAAAGAAGCATGAGTAACTTTTCATCCTTTTTTCTTAGAGTGTATATGTGTAGAGGTTTCTTTAAAGACATGCCTTCAGAAGATTTTTGTCATAACCCACAGTAATAAAATTCATCACAAAACTTGATTATTATACACATTTATTGAAATTAAAAAAAATTAATTGAACTTTACCTGCCTTGACTGCAAATCATCCCATTCTGTTCTATTCTATCATATAAAATAATAATGCTTTAAAAATGCCTTGGTCTCAACATTCAACTAATTTATTTTTATTTAAACTACACTTTTACAGTGTCATACATATAGCATGTTCTTTTATCATATTCTCCCCCAATTAAGCTCTTATTTACTTTCCCAATTCACAGAACCTCTTCTTTTCATTTATCTATTTTTCTTGTGTGTGTGACCACTGTATTTAGTTATGGTTGCCTTCATTAGCCTGGGTGGAAGTTAATTACAGGAGCAAGGGTTACTTACTAATAGCTGCATAGTTGAGAGGCATGTGACTCCTTATCCTGGGTCGATATTAAAGTCTATAGCTCTCAGAAAGAATTGGGGCCTCATGTGCCTTTCTCTCCTCTGTGATAGACCATTAATGGGCCCAGTCTTGAGAAGGTCTCATGCAAGCAGCCACTGCTTCTGTGAGTTTGTGGGTACAACCATCATACCATGTTCAGAAGACAGCATTTCACAACTCTCCTTACCATCCCCTGTTTCTTATTTCCCTAACTGCCCCCCCGCCATGTCTGCTCCTTGAACTGTGTGCCAATAAACAAAGAACTGAGGTTCCAAGGACTGGAGCATGCAATCATTTAAGCTGAGCACTGCTCTATGGCTCTCAAGCCTGTCTATTCCAGTCTGTTAGTCCCCATCTGACACTGTATACAAGTTCATTTACCCAACGTTTTTAATACCCAGTGCTTCAACCTTTCCTTAGATGAACAGTGAAAACTGGCTTCTCCTCTGATTACTGATGGGTTGAGCTTTTCTTCCTATCTCATGTTGGGATTTCTTCTCATGACTTGCTTTCAACCACCCACAGCTTTCCACTTTGTCTTAACCTCTAGAACAGCCAGTTTATTTTCCCTTTTTTCTTTCTAGGATGACAGGATGGATACTTAGTCCTTTAAAATCAGTTATCTTGTTACTAAGACTATGAGAATAATTGCTTAGCATTTGTAATTTTTATTTAAATTAAATTTATTTTTTTTAGTTGACACAAAACATAAACTGTAAGTATTAAGGGTGCAGTGTGATGTTTTGGTACACTTGTGTATTGTATAGTATTTAGATGAAGTTTGGCACTTGTCATTTGTTTATAGTTAAAACATCCAAAAATCTTTCTTCTAGTGAGTGTGATGTACAGGTACATTGCTTTTGTCTGTGGTCACCCTCTGTGCAATAGCACTTCAGGACTTCCTGTTCCTACTTAACTTTGATGCAACACCACTTATCAACATTCTCTACATCTCACTGCTCCTATCCTTCCTTTCCTTCTCAGCCTGTTTGTCTATTGTATATATGAGGGCTACTGATTTTTTTGAGTTGATCTTGTATCCTGCTATGTTGCTGAAGGTTTTTATTAGCTGTATCAGTTCCTTGGTTGAATTTTTGGGGTCATTCACATATACTATCATGTGATCTGCAAATAGGGAAAGCTTGACTTCTTCCTTTCCAATTTGTATCCCCTTAATCTCCTTATGTTGTCTTATAGTTCTGGCTAGAACTTCAAGTACTATATTGAATAAGTATGGTGAGAGGGGACAGCCTTGCCTTGTTCATGATTTTAGTGGCATTGCTTTGAGTTTCTAAACACACCTCAAATTCAAAGACAGACACCTCCTAAGAATAAAAGGCTGGGAAAAGATTTTCTAATCAAGTGGTATTAAGAAGCAAGCTGGTGTGGCCATCATACTATCCAGCAAAATAGACTTCAAACTAAAATCAATTAAAAGAGATGATGAAGGACATTACATACTCATCTCAGTAAAGATCCACCAAGATGAAGTCTCAATTCTGAACATTTTTTCCCCAAACACAAGGGCACCCACATATGTAAAAGAAACATTACTAAAGCTTAAATCACATATAAAACCCTACACATTAATAGTGGGAGACTTCAACACCCCACTTTCACCTCTGGACAGATAGGCCAAATTGAAACTTAACAGAGAAATAAAGGACTTAACTGATGTTATGACTCAAATGGACTTAATCAATATCTAGAGAACATTCCACCCAACAAAAAATATATATACCTTCTTCTCAGCACCCCATGGAACCTTCTCTAAAATCGACCACATACTTGGACACAAAGCAAATATCAACAGATACAAAACAATTGGAATAACCTTCTGTGTTCTATCAGACCACCATGGTTTAAAGTTAGATTTCAACAACAGAAAAAACTACAGAAAACCTACAATCTCATGGAAACTCAATAATGCCCAACTGAGTCACCAATGGGTTAAGGAAGAAAGAAAGAAAGAAATTAAAGACTTCCTAGAGATCAATGAAAATGAATACACCACATACCCAAACTTATGGGACACTGTGAAAGAAGTGCTAAGAGGGAAATTCATAGCACTAAATGCCCACATAAAGAAGCTGGAGAAATCTCATGCTAGTGTCTTGACAGCACACCTGAATGCCCTTGAACAGGAAGAAGCAAAGTTTCCCAGGAGGAACAGATGCCAGGAAATTATCAAATTGAGAGCTGAAATCAATAAAATAGAAATAAAGAGAACAATACAAAGGATTAATGAAACAAAGAGTTGGTTCTTTGAGAAGATCAACAAGATAGACAAGCCCTTATCCAAACTAACCAAAAGACAGAGAGAGAGAGCATCCAAGAAATCAGAAATGAAAGGGGGGACATAACAACAGACAATGAGGAAATCCAGAGAATCATCAGGTCATACTTCAAAATCCTCTACTCCACAAAACTGGAAAATCTAAAAGAAATGGATGATTTTCTGGATAGGTACCACATACCTAAGTTAAATCAAGACCAGATAAACCATTTAAATAGTCCAATAACCCCTAAGGAAATAGAATCAGTCATTAAAATTCTCACAACAACAACAACAACAACAAAAAAAAAAAGCCCAGGACCAGATGGTTTCACTGCAGAATTCTACCAGATCTTCAAAGAAGACTTAATACCAACAGTTTTTAAATTGTTCCACACAATAGAAGCAGAAGGAATATTACCAAACTCCTTCTATTAGTCTACAATTACCCTGATTACCCTGATTCCTAAACCAAACAAAGATGCAACAAAGAAAGAGAACTACAGATCGATCTCCCTCATGAACATTGATGTAAAAATACTCAATAAAATTCTGGCAAACAGACTCCAAGAACACATCAAAACAATTATCCACCATGATCAAGTAGGCTTCATCCCAGGGATGCAAGGGTGGTTCAACATATGAAAGTCCGTCAATGTAATACACCATATAAACAAACTCAAAGAAAAAAAACCCACGTGATCATCTCACTAGATGCAGAAAAGGCATTTGACAAAATCCAACACCCCTTCATGATAAAGGTCTTGGAGCGATCAGGAATATAGGGAACATACCTAAACATAATAAAGGCAATCTACAGCAAGCCAACAGCCAACATCAAATTAAATGGAGAGCTATATTTCTTTAAGACTAGTAACAGGCATGTAAATGCCTTATCTTCACAACTGCTAAATAAGAAGGTCCCTGATACTGCTTTAAAAATTATATGAACAAACTGAAGAGATGAAACTCTCATTATTGGAGTCAATGTAATTATGTAACAGAAAATACCACTAATATGGATTGCAAGCACTTGAAATCAATGTTTTCAATATGAAATATAAATTGTTAGCTATCCTTGGAGAACTGGAAGGCTTGGTGATGCTGTGTTACTGCTGGATGTGAATATGGATGTCACTCTTTGAAACACATGCAGTTTCCATGCAACCATATCCCACAATCCCAATTTCTTCCCTGGCCCTCTTTTCTTATTTAATGCAGAGACATCTATATATTTTCTGTGGGTAGAATTCTGTCTGTGCCCAAGGTTCAACTTGCACAACCGTATACATTAGTCATGGGATACTACTGTATGTATTTGAGATCTGAAAAACAGTGATTTTTTGGAAAGCGTAAGAAGCTTCGGAGTTGCTTTTGTAGTTAAATTTGTCTATTCTGTCATATTGAAATGATTAGTAAAGGACCTAATAAAGTCAAATTGCATGATAATTTATATTTAAAACTCAATGATAATGTATGGGCATTGTGTAGAGCTCTATGTCTGTAAACAGTCAGAAGTAAGATTCTTTCTGTAAGCATTAACCCAAATAGTGTATGTTTGAATGTTGTAGATAGAAATTCACTTACCACTTACTACACACAATAGATGCTTAACAGGAGTTTCTTAAGTAGCATGTTTGCTATCATCCTACTAACCCTTCTATTCCTCTTCCCTAGTAACTAATATTATCAAGTACTTACTATTGCATGTAAGAATTTTCCACACACCCTTCAGACTTTAATCTGCCCATTACTTTGTGACCCTTGTTTAGTAGGGCAGCACTCTGCATGGATTGTGTAGGCAGCTATGGAGAGGGGATGATGCTTATTGCCTGTGTTCTAGTGACAGCATATGAAGACTCCTAAGGACCCTACTAAACATTGGTTAAGTTAGTACTGGATTGATTCCCATAAAGTTTTTATGTTTTTTTTTGAATGACAGATTGATGAAATTATATAATAATCTTATTTCTGTATAATTGTAAAGAATAAATACATTTTAAAATTATTTCTTTTAATTTTTTGAGGGGTATAATATAATATAACTACTTTTTTTTGTTTTGGTTTTTTGAGACAGGGTTTCTCTGCGTAGCTTTGCACCTTTTCTGGATCTTGCTTGGTAGACCAGGCTGGCCTCGAACTCACAAAGATCTGCCTGCTCTGCCTCCAGAGTGCTGGGATTAAAGGCGTGCGCCACCACCGCCCAACATAATTTCCTCCTTAAGTTTCCTCCATTCAAACCCTTCTATATATCTCTCTTTGCCCCTGTTTAAATTCGTGGCCTCCTTTTTCATTACTAGTTGATAGTTATCTATGGCTATCTATGTCTGTATCTCTCTATATTAGGAACACACACACACATTCCGAAATACATAATAAATACAACCTACTCTGTATAATGTACTTCAATGTGTCTGCTTACGGGGCTGACCATTTGGTATTGGATAACCAGTTGATGTGCTCTTCCCTGGCTAACACTGTTTCTCCTCCTCTTCTCAGCATTTCTAGTTGTCTGTAGCTCTGTGTAGAGTTGAGGCTTCTTGGGCTTTCTCCTGTCTGTTAGCATGTCTCTTTGTATCATTCTTATTAAGTCCAGCTTAGGCAGTCATATTAATGAGACCTTATGGGCATTGCTTCTGACATTCCCAGGGTACACAACAAACTCCCTGATCCTTTGGCTCTCATGCTCTTCCTCCCATTCTTCACAATGGTCCCTGAGCCTTAGGCGCAGGCATTGTGTTGTAGATGTAGTTTGTAGTGGGCTCCACAACTCTGCATTTTGATCAGTTTTGTTTTTCTATAATGGTGTCTGTTGCAAAGAGATATTTTCTAGATGAGGAAGGAAGGCCAAACGTGTCTGTTGCTGTGTATTTAGAATGCAGTTAGAGGTTATTGTGATTCAGTAAAGTGATGGGTTTTCCTTCAAGTTACACTCCTATTAAATGTAGGTTCTAATAGTATTGGGTTGATAGCTAGAAAAAGAAAGAAAATTCTTACATTTTTGAACATCATATTCACCAAGTAATAATTTTATTTTGACATAGCTTTAACTTATTTGTTATAGTTTTGAGATAATATAATTACAACATTTCTCCCTTCCCTTTCCTCCCTCCAAACCCTCCCATACGCTACTTCCTTCAAATTCATGGCCTTTTTTTTCTCATTAATTGTTATTACAAGAATGCAGTATATATGTATTCCTAAATGTAAGCTTCTAAGTCCATATAATGTTTTCTGTATGTGTATGACTTCAGAGCTGACCATTTGGTGCTGATAATCAGTTGGTTTGCTCTTCCTCGGGGAAGACCGCCTTTCCCACTCCCAGCTTTCCTTTGTTGTCTATAGCTCTTTATCTATATAATTTTAAAGAATAAACACACTTTATGAAGCATGCTTTTTCAAGCATGAGTTAGTTATTAAACTGCGTTGGTAGAATAATGAAATGTCATTTTTCATTCCAATAGGTAACTCTTACATCTTTTCTCAAGGTGACAGTTTGGTAACAGATATTGATAGTATTTAAAGCCTCAGTTTGAAATAATCATTGATGTGCTAATAAAAGAGTATTATAAAGCCCCATATCTTAAGAAATTTAGGATCTATGTGAGTAAGAAGATTTTAGCATATAAAACACCTAGAACCATTGTGAAAGAGTAATAATATGGTGACATGTCTGGACAACAGTATAACCCTACAACATATTCTAGAAAGCAGGTTGTCCTGCAGTGGTTAATACTTCCTTAAATATAATGTGCCAGAAAAGTTTAGCATAGGGTTTGTGAAAAACATAATATAAATATTTTTATTTATTTAAAATTTTTCCTTTTTTTCCTTTTTTTAAATTAAGAGATTTTCTATTCATTTTTACAAACCAACCACAGATTCCCCTGTCCTCCCTCCTCCCACCACCCAGCCTTCCCCCCAACCCACCCCACATTTCCACCTCCTCCAAGGCAAGATCTTCTCCCATAGGGAGTCAGCAGAGCCTGGTATATTAAGTTGAGGTAGGTCCAAGTCCCTCCTCCCTGCACCAAGCCTGCACAAAGTGTCCCACCGTAGGCATTAGGCTCCAAAAAGCTGGCTCATGTACTACTGACAGGTCAGGATCCCACTGCCTGGGGAGGCCCTAAACAATTCAAGCTAAACAACTGTCTCACTTATCCAGAGGGCCTAGTCCAGTACTATGGGCTCCTCAGTTACTGGTCCACAGTTCATGTGTTTCCACTACTTTGGCTAGTTGTCTCTGTACTTTTTGCTATTATCGTCTTGATATCTCTTGCTCATAGAAACCCTCCTCTCTCTCATGAGTTGGATTCCTGGAGCTTAGCTTGGGACCTGGCCATGGATCTCTGCATCTGCTTCCATCAGTTATTGGAGGAGGGTTCTATGATGACAATTAGGGTGTTCAGCCATCCAGTCACCAGAGTAGGTCAGCTCAGGCACCCTTTTGACCATTGCCAGTAGTCTAAGGTGGAATCATCTTTATGGATTCCTGGGGACCTCCCTAGCACTCTGCTTCTCCCTATTCCCATGGTGCCTTCATTTATCATGGTATCTCTTTCCTTGTTCTCCCACTCTGTTCCCATTCCAGCTCAAACCTCCTGTTCTCCTAAACTTTCATTCCCCTGTCCATTACCCATTACCCCCTCATTCCTTACATTATTATTATTATTATTGTTATTATTATTATTATTATTATTATTATTATTATTTTTGTGTGTTTGTGCATGTGTTTGGCTGTAGCTGGATTCTTAAGCCTAAGTTCCACCTAGCTCTCTACTCTTCCATTTCTTCACTAGACTTTGGCTCTTGTGTTTGCAATTCAGATTGACCTCTCCTGCTATATCAGTCAAATATAAGTTCCAATAAATAAAAGTAGAATGAGAGTAGTCTTCACATCTTAAGAAGAGATTTTGGAGTTCAAAACAGCACTGCCACTCTTGTCTATTTGGACAGAACATAGTCACATGGCCACACTTTCTGAAGAGGCTAAACATCAACACTTTGGTTTGGTTTGGTTTTGCTGTGTGGAAATGTGCCTCCCTAAACATGGGGTTCTCTTGTATGACACAAATAGTAAGCAATAATCTTGGGAACTGCCATTGCAATCTCTGAAAAAATTCAGTGTCATGTAAAAGCATGCCTAGCTAGATGCTTGCATTTTTATTTATGTCACAATTTCAATGAAATAAAATTATCTCCTGCTTTGAGATTGGAATTTGCTTTTTTTCCAAGCTAGGCTTGAATGCTTGGACTCAGTTAATTCTCTTGCCTCAGTTTCCTGAGCACTGGGGATTCAGGTGTGCCTAAGCTCAATTTACTACCATTTTGTATATTAGTCATATAAAATAAGATATAATTCACTATCCTTTCTCACTGACAAATGAGTCAAGGTTTCACCTTGTAACCCAAGCTGGCCTGTATCTCACTGTGTGGTCCACACAGGGCTTAAACTCACAGCAAGCCTCCCTTCAAAGCCTCCCTCCTACTTATCAGGATTACAGGAATAATACCCGACTCAGCTATAGGGCTGTTGATACACTAAAGCATATTCAGCTCTCTCTTATTTAAAACATATAGTCCATTCTGAAAAATAATTGCTACCTCTTCAACATTCATTTTTGCTTGAGAGGGGGAGTATTTCAAAGATTTCAGCTCAGAGATATATTTTAGGTAGAATTTATGTTCCAGCGATAGCTTTTAGTCCATTCATTATGGATAGGAGCAATTACCATTTCACTTAGCAGCAAAAAAGTTCACATTAGACTATAATTGCTCTCAAGAAAGGTAATTTTTCCTCTTGCTTTGTCTTCCCTTGGGAAACAATTTGTTGGAAAGAGTACTATGTGAAATTGAAGAAATATGTGAAATTAATTACAAAAGGAAATAGTTTATCATTTACATTAATTTTTCATATACAAAGCAACTTTCCTCTATTTTACACATTTCCTCTATGTTATATGTTTCCTACATGTTTACATAGTGATTTATTAGTTTCATATGACCTAGTTACATGGTGGTTTCTATGTCTGTCCTAAGAACTGTTTAAATAAAAACTGGAAATTTTACATTATCTTAAGGATTAAAATTAGTGTGTCAATTTTATCTAAAGTGGAAGTAGACATACATTAATTACATCCCTTCCTTCCTTATGTGCAGCATCATATCTGATGGTAACGTCTAGTAACTTCAGAATTTCAAATTTCAAATACAGAAAACCAGTGATAGATTTTAAAACAAAAAACCAGCATGAAGAATGCGCGCGCGCACGCACACACACACACACACACACACAAACACACTTACACACACACACACACACACACGCACGCACGCACGCACGCACGCACGCACATTCATATAACTTCTCTAAGCTGGGTGAAATGTCAAGTCTTTGCACTGTTAGGAATTCATTTCTTGAAAAAGAATTATTGGAGGAACACATGGTGCTGTTAACAGAGGTTCTATCACCCTTCGAGTAGGTATCAAGTTGGTAAATCTTAAGTGATGTCACAGTACGCAGGATAAAGGTCAGTCTGGGGTCACTAGGTCCATGATTGTATACAATTTATCCTTAAGGAATAATAGATAAATATGAACTGTGAGGTGAGAGGTGCAATGTGACACTGAAATATTTTAGCTCACCACCTAACCTGAATACTATTAACTTAACCAGTGTAAACTATGTAGATCCACTGTGCTTATTAACAAGCCACTAATTTTGCCAATGAAATCCCATTTTTATTTTCACTATGCTAATTATGGTGCTGAAAATGTGGATAATGTAAGCATTCAAAGCAGCTACCCTCAAGTCTGGCCCCTTAGAATGCATGCTAGTGCACCCCCCTGGGGTGCAGATTCCTGATTACAGCAAGTGACTGCCTTTCCTACAGTGCAGCTTCAGGCAGCACAGATATTTATAACACACTGTGATGAAGCATTTTAAAATAAATCACAGGCACTATATTATTATCTTTTTCTTGAAGCAACGAGACCAACTATTTCCCTCTTCAAATATTTGATTTGCCTAATTCTAAAAGCTGTCAAAGTTGTAAGACTCCCTTAATTTCAGTATTCATTAGATTTTATTTTTATTTATTTTATTGTATTGTTTTTTTTTTTTTACAAAACAGTTATATGTATGATATGTATAAAAATTTGGTGAACTCAGTTGGAGATACTCTATATACATTTTACTAAAAAAATGGAATTGTCTTATGGCTCCATCATCATAGGAAAAGCTCCATCTTAGTTCCATCTTGGTCCTCACTGATTTGCTCTTATGACCTCAGAGTCCTGTATTCCCATGTCTTCTCGAGTCTTCTTTTGTATTACAACCCCCCCCTCTCTCTCTCTCTCACACACACACACACACACACACACACACACACACACAAACACACACCTCAGTCTTCTAAAGGCAATTTAAAAAAATCTTTTAATTAAATTTGAAAAAAAAAAGGACTTTTCCTTGACTCTGTTCTTTACGCTATCTGAAAGAAAAATTTTGCTTTCTTTCTTTAAAGTTGCTCATCAACTTATTCTGACAGGATTTCTCTCTTTGCTACTCTGCTGGCCCTTTTCTGATGAGGCTGTTGACAGTTTCTCTAGTATTGGATGTAATGTCCAGATTTTTGCTTTCTTGCTCTTGATCCCTGGCAATGTCCATGACTAGCTGTATGGGTTTGTTTCTCATTATTTGCTAGACATTGATAAACAGCATGAAAAAAGAAGCTTGGAGAGGAAAGGGTTTATTTCATTTGACACTTTAAAATTCATCATTCCCTGAGGTCATGGCAGGCATTCAAGGCAGGATCATGGAGACAGGAACTGAGACAGAGGCCATGGAGCAGTGCTTCTTTTTGGATTGTTCCTCATTGCTTTCTCAGTTTGTTTTCCTCTACCACCTGTCTATGGGTGGCACTGCCCACTATGGACCTTCCTACATCAATCATTAATCTAAAATTGTCCCACGGATTGCCTACAGGCCACCCTGATGGAGATATTTTCCCAGTTGTGGGTTCCTCTTCCCAGATGACCCTTGGTATATCAAGTCAAAACAACAACAACATCACCACCACCACCACCAACACCACCAACAACAACAATAACACTAACCACTGTACCAGCCTTTTGGTTCATAAGAAATTCATTTCTTTCAGATTCAATCTCTATTGAATTCCCTGTTTCCTTACAGGCCATTCATTTCCAGTTTCTTCTGAATGTTTCTCATCTGGAATGCTTTCAGCTCAGTCCTGTACAGCTTTTACTTGACTGAACATACTGCTGAAACATACATGTAGTCTTAGGTTTTAAGAAACACATAATGTATATTATTATTTCTGGATTTCTATGTATTACCATCAGTCCCCCAATTTAGATGTTTAGCCTATATTTAATATAAATCTAAAATATACAAAACAGAACTGAAGCTTTTCTTTTCTGTGTGTTAAGTAAGTACTCCACCACTGATATAAACCTTCAGCCTTAGAATTCTTTATGTCATGGTACTATCTGATTCTTTATTCCAGTAATAGCTGTTCCAACTCATTATTAAAACTACCTCACCTGTGTAGTAATTAACTCATCCTTTCATATGCAAATTTCATAGCTGTTTATCTTAATAGCTGAATAGTATTCCTTTGTGTAGTGTAAATATACCACATTTTAACCATCTTTTGAACAGTTGATGGGCATCTAAGCTGTTGCCAATATCTGGTTATTATGAATAGAGCAGCAATGTACATGGATGAGCATGTATCTCTGTAGATAGATGTACGGTCCATTCAGTAAGTATATGCTTACAAATGATATAGCTGGATTTTGAGGTAGATTATTCCCAGCTCCCTGAGGAGCTACCACACTGATTTCCATAGGTTTTTTAAATCTTTTTTTTTTTTTTTAAATTCAGGATTGTTTTAACTATCCTGGTATTTTTGTGTTTCCATATGTAATTGAAAAATATTTTTGTTCTTTTAAAATTCTGTGAAGAGTTATATTGGAATTTTAATGGGGATTGCATTGAATCTGTAAATTGTTTTTGGTAAGATTAACATTTTCACAATATTAGTCCCTACAATCCATGAATATCAGACATCTTTCCATCTTTTGGTGCCTTCTTTAATTTATTTATTCTCCAAGGAATTTGGGTCTTCAAAACAAATGACTGCAATTTAGTGATTCCGTGATTTTTTTTCTCATGGCCCAAAATCCTGGAGGAAAAAGTAGTTGTCAGGTGAACTCAGCATTGTATTGGAGCATTACAACTTTGAATGTGGGTCATCTGTTGTAATTATACCCATTTATAAGATCTGATTAAAATTTAAATATAGGAGATGCTATAAATTGATTCAGTGTTTACACATTACCAACTTAAACATTTTAAAAGCAAAGCTAGTGATTAAATCCCTGATAATCTAGTTTTCAAGTCTTACAGTCCTGTTTTGGAATGTAATGTCCACTGTAAAAACAAAACCTCACAGAACAAGCACAGAAGAATTTGGTGTATAAACTTTAACATAAACTAGATGGAGGCTGCTATCAGATTGGCACTAAGTATTTTTTACATTCTAACAACTAATGAGAATCGTAGATGACTTGCTGAGAATATGGTTTATTCAGTTCAGAATGTTCATTTGTTTACATGTCCTGTTATTAGGTTGCTCCAGAGATAGCCAACATTATGAAGAAGGATCAGTAGTTAAGGAAAACTGCAACTCCTGGTAAGTGATAAGTGGTACAGAACAGAGCTCTAGTGTTCATGTATTTCTTCACGAATGAGGAAATCTTCTGATTAAAGCATACATTTAAACACATTTAGTCAAAAATCACATGCCATAAGACCTTCATTTTCAGAAGCATGAAAATAATTTTGGAAATGTATGTATTTAACGCAAGCTTTAAATTTGATGTTTTTATAGTAAGCCTTCTCCATATATCATGTACTCATTAAGCATATTCTAAATTATAAATGTTTTGATAGACTGACAACAAACCATGGTTATTTTTGAGTACAGTAAGTACATATGAAAACATGAAGCTTAAATTAGATTAGCCCATAGAAAAATTTTCAAATATAAGTATATAAAATCTATATTTTAATTTGTTTTTAAACCTTAATGAATATGGGATCATGTCAAATGTAGTTACTTCAGGGGATAAGAGCACCTTGACTAGCACCTAATACATTTTTATGCATTTTATGATTTATTTTCTCCAACAATCAAACAGCCACATGGCAGACATTAGTCAAGAAATTAGTTCCATGACTTACTTAATAATCTACCACTCTTGTTACTATTCTGAGAACATATTCTGTAAAGGTCAAAGGAGTTTTGTAATTGTTTTTGTCTTTACAGTACATGCTCAGGACAGCAATGGAAATGTTCCCAGCATGTGTGCCTTGTTCATCCAGAGTTAATTGACCACATCAATAAAGGGGATTATGGGTAAGTTCATCTTTCAGTATAGGCTTCTTGGCATTCTCACTTACTCCAAACACATACTGTGTGTCATTTACTTCTAACCATGGTCATTAATCATAAAGAAAGATTGGGAAAAATATGAAGGAAGATTTTTTTTAGAAACATGTGCACTTAAGATGTAAAAGATGAACATTAAATGGTTAAAATGTGATGTGTAAGTAAAAATTAAAACATAGACGTTAGCCTTAGAATGCTAGGAAAGATCAGTGTCATTGTGTGGTTTTGAGAGACTGAAAGAACATCCCATTGTATACATGATAAGTAAAATCAGAAAGTTGAAAAGACTGACTCATTTTCTCCCTGTTATTGCCTTTACCAAGCTAAACCCATGCTCAGCTATCCTAGGTAGACTATGAACTCAACCAGATGGTGTTCTCTCTTGCCAACATCTGTAGTGTAGCACTAATCTACAGTTTCATGGAACTGACTGACATTTAACCAGTTTTAGTTACATTGACAACAATGTGGAGGTGTATTATGTTGCTAGCAACTTCAAAATTAAAAAACGACCAAGAAACACTAGGAATAGCTGTTTGCTCAGCTGAAGACTATTAAATTAGTTTGCTTCTCCACTTACATACAAGGGAATCTGATGTAGACACTCATATTTGTTTTCTTTACAGAACTGAATGAAAGTGGAATAACTTGGATAATCTATGCCTTAAAATTTCTCCACTGCCACTTACCAGTCTACATGCCACTGATAACATTACTGACATTCTGCAAAATGCCAGACATAAAAAGACCATATTGAAGCAACTAGAAAAGTGAAATAATTTTGAGATGTGTACTTTTAAAGACCGTTTGAAATTACAATTTTAGAAACTTGTGTGTGTGGAGGAGGGTGGGAGCAGGATGGTTGTGGTATGGTGCTCATGTTGTAGCTCATGTCTATTATCAAAGCAAAACTTCTGGGAGTGGGCTCTCCCCTTCCACCATTGGACCTCTGGCATTGAGCTCCCTACATCAGACTTGGTAGTATCCATTACCTTCTGACCTATCTCAAAGGCCCCTGAGATACATTTTTTGAATATAAGTACTATTTCTTTAAGGTATAAAATTTTATGGCTCTCAGGACAATACTAACACTGGATTTCAATGTATCTAAAGTATTTTCCTGGAAGACACAAAGCACAGAAAGTCACATTTTTTGACATTAGTATTCTGAAGTCATTCTCTAAAGTCCTCTGTATGATATGTTTGTTTAACTAGGGTTTTAGGTGATAGCTTGATGACACCTGAGTATTTCTAGGGAAACCAATTATGGTTTCCTGTGCCTAAATTATGTCTAAGTCATTGAAAAGGCCTAACAAACACAAGAGTATGTGCCATCTTGATAAATGACCCTAGTCAGGTTTCTTAAAGGATTCAAATGCTCTGCCTAAGCAGCACACATTTCCAAGAAGTCATAAGAGAACTTCCCAGCTTCCAACTGTTTCAGCATGCATGTGAACCACTCTTAAGCAAGCTGGAAAGCAAGCATTCTTAAGAACATAGATATTGTTGGACAACTGCCTTCTTTGGAAGAAGAGTTTTCTTTCCCTTATTTGCTTGTTAGGGTATAATGGAGGGCTATTTATGAGCCATAGACTTTCTACTTTTGTATAAAACCTTAAAACATGTGACTTACAAATATACAAGCTTTGCTACTCCAAATCTTCACTGTATTTTAAGCTCAGGTCTGTATGTATTGTACTTAATATACTATAGTGCATATTTATCCACATTATTTATTCATGTGTTTATTTATTTATTGAGACAGCATTTTGCTGCATAGTCCAGGGTGATCTAAAAGTCAAGACAATCTTTCTTGTTCACCCTTCCAAGCTCTGGTATCACAGACTCGATACACTATGTCCCACTTCTCTGCATTATTTTTCATGGTAATGACTAGCAAAACAAGTCTCCCTTTTATTGCAGTGCTGAAAATAAAAGTAAATATTTTTGCCCTAAACTAATTTATCTTCTACTGGAAGAGCCAACAAGCCATACCATTACAAAAGACCAGAACATAAAGCCACATCAAAATTGTACAAATAATCCTCGGTGAGTTAGAACACTAAAGGAGATACATACCTATTATATTTATCTGAAGCTGTGATGAAAACACTTCAGACTCAACACTTTCAAGCTCAATCTTAATCAAGCTTGGTAGCTCAAGCTCACAATTCCAGTCATTGAGAGACTGAGGCAGGAGGATCACTGTGAGTTTGAAGTCAATCTGAGAATGAGATAGCCATTCTGGGCTACAGAATGAGAATCTGCCTGAGAAACTAAACTAAGAACAAAACACAACAAAACAAGTTCTCTTAATTTATGCATGCCAGTAATTTGGAATGGGTTCATCTGGGGCTATCCTTTTTAAAATTTTATTAGTTCTGGGTTGGGGATTTAGCTCAGTGGTAGAGCACTTGCCTAGCAAGCGCAAGGCCCTGGGTTGGATCCTCAGCTCAAAAAAATTTATCAAATCTACAAATCTCAAATATCCCTGGATATGTGGTCTTCTACTATAGAGTGGTGGTTGACTTACAAGGAACTATCCTCTTAGGGAAAAGTCTCTCCCTCTTCCAATACCTAATAATTGCCAATAGCTCACAGCAAGGAATCAGACTATGTGCCCAGCTCCTCTCTGCTTACTGAGATTTGGTCTGGCTTGGGCTTTTATGGGTTTTATTCACGCTGTTGAAATCCTGTGAGTTCATGTGTGCAGTTGCCTTCCTATGTCCAAAGATTATATTTCCTTATAGTTATCCCTTGCCACTTGGGATAATGGTTTGTGATATGTTATGTTTCCTTTAGTGTTGAATATTCTGTAGTCTCTTATTTTCTGCTCTTTGACCAGTTGTGGGTTATTGTCTTAACCAAAATATACTGTAATTAGGAGCATCTCTCATGAAGAATAAGAGAAGTATTAATCTATGGATCTAAATATAAGTCATTAGGAGTCAGATTAATACCAAGTCCTTTAGCAACATTTATAGCCTTTTTTTTTTATCTCCTAGGACCTATGATCTGTTTAGTCATAGATTCTTGGTCTGACAATGATGACAGGTATGGGTTTTATCCTGTGGAATGATACTTATAGCTAAGCAGAAAATGATTGTTTACTCCCATGATGTTTGTGCCACTATTACATCAGTGGGCATGTCTTGCCAGGCCAGTCATTAGTATAGCTCAAAAGATGAGTATCTGGGTATTATTGATGATTTTCCTCTTCTAGCAGCATGCATAGCACCTTCTAGCACTATGTAAGCTAGCCAATAGGTACAAAGATTTCAGGTCTGTATCAAATTGATTTTTGCAATGTGTGTCGTGCATCTGGTATTTTCAGCAATAGTCTTAGTGTTAAGTTCTAGAGGGTAATAAAGAATAATGGAAATAGACTGTGATAGCTGTGACTGTACAGGACCTCATCGGCCAACCCTGCCAAATGAAGTAACTCAAACATAGTATAGAGCTTTATATTTGTTACCCTCTAGTTGGGTTGAGTAAGGGTGTTATTTGGTTATTTTTCAGGATCTTAATATCTAGGCTGAATTTTTTCTGGTTTTTTAGATTTTTTCCTCCTAGTTACTTATTCTTTCACTCACTTTGGTAACTTTGTTGTCTGTCTTGATTTCATAACTGTTTTTGTACACATCTTAAAATATATTTCTCATCTGTTTATTTGAGTTTCTTTTGGTCATGGAACCTTATAAAAAGTAGGAATCTGAAATTTTCCTCTGGCAGTTATACTAGCTTGCTATCTTTGTTTTGCAGCACTGAAAATCTATCAACTGTGCCTATGTCGTGGTGAAATGATGTCTCACATGTTTTGTTTCTTAGTGTGCTTTTCACCTCCACTGGAGAGGATATGTCCTCCAGTTTTTAAAAGTTCCCCTTTCCTTTTGCTTTTGTTTATTTTATGTGCATTCTCCTTGTATGCTGAATTCATTAGGAACTATTTTTAGAGGGAAATTTACTGTAGTAAAGACTATGATGGTTTGATCAAGGTCTTGGTGACAGCTTAGCTCTATTCATCCAGATACAAGCCAAGGTTCATCATAAACACCGTTTGCACAGCCTCTCTGTGGTATGGTCTGGATAGGAGTGTTAGTAATCTCTGCCTGTGTCTGCTTCTGTGTGATAAAACTCTGGTCAAAAGTGACTAAGAAGGGAAGAGTTTATTTGGCTTATAGCTCAAATCTCATCATGGAGGAAAGCCAAGACAGGAACTTAAGGCAGGAATCTGAAGGCAGGAACTGAAGCAGAGACCATGGAAGAACACTGCCACCTGGCCAGGAATATCACAGCTCATGGATGGATGGGTTCTCCTGAATCAATTAACAATCAAGAATGCCCCATAGACTTATTCAATTGAGACAATTCTCCAATCAGCTTTGCCTTTTCCCAAGTGGTTCAATTTAACAGCAAAGTTATCCAGGACACTACCCTCTTTCAGCTCTTACAACACTTTAGTTTCTGTCTACACTGTTTGTGGCCTGCTTTGGAAGCAGCGATCTAACCTCCATCACATTCTCCCCTGAATCCCAGTGGATCTCTGCTCTTGCTATAATAAAGAGGGTGAGGCGATGATGAGATGTACAGATTTTTTAGCTTTAGGTCCCTTTACCCTTTCTCTGGAGCTGTGCCTGAGGGCTCATGTGCCTCTGTTCCTTGATGGTGGATTTAGGCAGGCCAAGTTTATGTTTTTCTCTCATTCTTGAATCTTGTTTATTTTTTCTCATATAATGCATCCTGACAGAAGTTTCACTTCCCCAAATTCCTCTACCTCCCTTCTCTCTCAGTTCCACTCCTACTCCATTTACCTTCATAAAAGAGCAGGCCTCCCAGGGATATCAACAGAACAGGCATAACAAGACACAATAAGACTAGGCAAATACCCTCATATCAAAGCTGGACAAGGCAACCTAGGAGGAGGAAAAGGGTCCCAGGAGCAGGCAGAAGAGCCAGAGACACCTCCACTCCCACTGTTAGAAGTCTCACAAAACCTTTTTGCACAGCTGTCAACTATTCCTTCAGTCTGGTTCTATGAACCCACAGTCTGATTATATGTTCCTTCAAGCAGTGCAGGGATGTAACATCATGAGCACCAGAATTCTCTCCATTTTAGATTTTCTCACACTCTTCTAGTACTTGCTGAAGGTTTCTGTCCAATTCCCTTTTTAGTGGTTAGGTTCAGCCTGTGGTTTGGGTTTCTAGCAGAGCCAACCAATTCTCCGGGTTCTTACAAGGCCAGGTGCTTAGGTCCTCATGATTCTCCCTGATAGGATGTGGCTCTACACCACTGCTGGGTGGTTCTCATTGTTCTGGCTTCTTTGTGGACAAAAGCCCACCTAGTCTTAGTTCTTTGGTCCATAACTATTTCTCAGATTTCTTCTATTATTGGCTTTTTATTTTGACTTTCTTGCATTTACTGGGTCTCAAGGATACCATTTCCCCAGAATTGAATTCAAAGATGCCACATGCCTTGCAGGAACTCTAGGGGAAGTGGAGTCATTGCATGCCCTTAGCCAGTAAGAGGACGATCTCTACTCTTATTATTATTGTTGTTGTTATTTGTTTTGTTTTTAGGTGTATCTATTTATATAGATTTATCTATTTTTGTGTATGAGTGTTTGCCTGCTTGCATGTATATATACATATTGAATATGGTCTGTAGTACCTGCAAAAGCTAGAAGAAGACCCAGAATCCCTTGGATCTAGAATTATAGAGGGTTATGAGCCACCATGTGGGTACTGAGAACTGAATTCCAGTCCTTTGCATGAGCAGCAAATGCTCCTAACCACAGCTGAACCATCTCTTTTGACTGTCTTACTATCCATCCATGGCTGGCCTAGAACTCACTGTATAGACCAGACTGGCCTTGAGCTTACAGAACCTCCAGAGTCATGGTATTAAAAGTTGGAGCCACCACTCCAGACAAGTCCCTCTATCTTATATTTTTAAATGCTTCTTCTTTTCATCAAGTCCAGTTCTCGTTAAATGATCCCTCAATGTATCTTACCTATTTGGAAACTACTAATGCAGGGTACACCCTGCTCCCAGAATCACTTTGCTCAACAGGTTCTGTTTGTTTCTTGAATAACATGGCATGTACAATACAGGTCCAGGGGTTTCCACCTTGAAATTTCTTAGGTGTTGCAGATTTTGCTTTAAACATATTACTGAGAATTGAGTTGAATTTCTAATCACTCAAAAGAGCTTGTCACATTATAAGTAATTTTGATAATAAACACAACAGAGTATAGTATAGACCCGTTTTATATACTGAAAGAATTTGTCTGCAATGCAGATGGTTTGGATGAGCAATGTTTAGATGCCTGTCAAGTGTCCAGTGTTCAACCACTATCACCTACTGGAGAATTCTATCTTCAAATTTCCTTATTACAGTTTGAAAATAAGGCATTTTTTTCTAATCAAGGTAAAAAATAAGTCTGTAGAAAAACATGCATTTTAATAGGTAATTTCAAAATAATAGACTTAATATGTTTACCAGTAACTATTAGTAGTTAACACTGGATACAAATTAACTCACTTAACTTAATGTCTAATTAACAGTTGCTGATATAATCTTTTTAAAGTAGGATGATGAAGGTTGCCAAGCAGGCACTCAATGGTGGAGTACTTGCCTGTGTGTATGCAGTCCTAGGTTCAGTCTCCAATACTGAAAAAATAAAATGTATAGCTAGCTAAGTTTTAATTTTTCATAGGTACTTCTGTTTCCCTGAGAAACTTCGATTATAAATTCTGAAGGCACAGATTGTCCTCTTTAATGTGTCAGCTCTTGTCTGTGGTGTCAGATTCCCCTCTAAAGAGCAATTACGGACATTTAAAGGACACTGCATATATTAGCATTATTATACTTAATCCTTTTATAGAATATAAGGTTCTCATATTCCTGGTTTCAACATATAATTAGATGGCCTCATGTTTCTTATATCAATCATAACTGAAATAGGCCAAATCCAAAACTGGTGTTTAATGTAATTGATTTTAGAAAAAAAATCAGTGTTGCATCTATATGAAGACTATCCACCCTGTACTGATCATTCTTGTATTTTGAGATCCCATTACTATATAATTTTCAAACCTAGAAATAAACATTTATTTATAAGAGTGATATCAGTGTAACCTATATGTGTTTTTCTGCTTCATTTGTAAGGTAGATGGACAGCACAGAACTATAGCCAGTTCTGGGGAATGACTTTAGAAGAAGGGTTCAGATTTCGCCTTGGCACCTTGCCACCTAGCCCCATGCTTCTGAGCATGAATGAAATGACAGTAAGTGTTCCTTTCCAATTCATGAATGTACACATGTTTTTACAGGTGCATATTTGAAGAAATCTGAAATATAATATACAGTTTTGATTTTTCAGAATCATGAAAATGAAACATTTTGTCATATAAATTAAAAAGAAAATCCCTAAATATAATAACCACTATATACCTATAAAGTTGATGTGTCCTTTAAGCAATTACTGCGTGTTCTGTTTCATTGTCAATGATTTCACAGAAATACTTATTTCTGCTAAAGGGTTGGATATTCAATGCTTTCAATGGCTAATCTTGATTGTCAGGTTGATTTGACTGAGGAGGTTAAGTCTATGAGAGTGTTTCTAGAAAGTATAAATTAAGAAAGGAAGACAACTACATATTATAAAAAAGTTATCAAGAATTACATTTACAGTATTCAATCAATTGGTATTTAGCAAATTCAGAGAAAACATTCCACCATCCATCCCATCTCAGTGACTCCAAAGTTTTATACCTAATTTACTTTCTTAATTAAGGAAAACTACAAGTATAATTATCTAGTCTTCAACTTCATCCAAGACCACAGAAAGATAAAATATTACCTAAAAATGGAGGCATTTGGGTGCCTGGGCAAACACCCAAAGTTCTTTTTCATGTTGGGGCTTCTATCTTCAGCCTACAGGCCTAGAGCACCAGGCAGACTTTTCAATGAAGCAGGAAATTTGAAGGACTGTCCTGCCTTGTACTGGCAAAGTTTGTTAGTCCCTCTCCTCTGTGTCCTGCAGAATGTCTGACAGACTCTTCTGTGAAGCAGGAATCTCAAAGGACTGTCCTGCCATGTTTTGGCAAGGTTCAACAGTCACTTTCCTGTGGGTTCTGCATGTCCAGTCTACACAGCACACAGTCAAGCAGTTAAGGCAAAAGCAGTTTCTTGCACAAATTGCTAATCTTGCCACAATGAAAGCAGACTCCTATGGAGTTTCTTCAATGCCCATCATCCTTTTATGAAGTAGATTGGTGCTGCTAGGAGCAGATGTATCTCATTACCATAAAAACCAATCTTAGTCATGTACTCCATGATGATTAGAAGAGATTTGTCCTCAAAGGTCCTCAAGCTCCCTTAAAGAATATATTTGAGTTTTGCCTGGAGACCTGCCACACTTATTTGTGAAATCATGCTTCTTAGTATTTTCATGTTTCCTGCTTTCACACCGGTAGTCAGTCTTTCATCTTACTACCTTTACAGGGACCACAGACACTTACTACTTAGTGTATAGTGTTTCCTGAGCATACACACTTTCAAGCTGAGCTATTTCCTGGAGGTCTGCTATTACAATCCTGAGCAGACTGGCTCACAGTGGCACTGCAGGGCAGCTTGTCAGTCTACAATAAAGGCATCAGGCTCCAGATGCCCAAATTCTCTCAGAATTCTGCTGTCACATGAATTGCAAATTAACTAGTGTCTGTTAAACATCCAGCCCCAGCTTTGTTTTCCATGCATATGATCACCCCAGTTAAGTTCCAGTGTAGATGCCAGCATTGCTAGATCATAACTAGTATCAGAGAAAATGATACCAGCTGACGTTTGAGCAAATATGTGCCAAGCATGCAAATACCTTTATGCTTCATCTCATTTAATTGCTACAACAGCTTGATGTTCTGGGTACTATCATCACTGAGTGGTTTAATGTCAAGGAAACTAAGACTGAGTGAGCCAAAGATACCCTGAGACTGAACAAGCAAAGTGCTGCCTCAGAATTCATTAATTGCAAACTTTGTCCGTTGCACCTACCCCAATAGTCTGTAATATAAGTAGGTCCAGGTAACTTTAGTCAATTCACATTCAATATAAAGAAGAAAATGTTTAATCTCCTACCAAGAGTTATTTTTCATAGTTGTTCAGTTTAGAAATAATTTAGGGTCTTTTACAACTAGTATGGCAAAACCTTTAGCAGCATGGCTCATTTCATGGTTTTTAGTGACTTGACTTTATGCTCAGCTGGCAAAAGGTTTTTGTTGTTGTTGTTTTTTTATTTCCTTTTTGCCCTTAACATTGTTTAAGAAAAACTCCATTGTAATGTTTATTCTTGCATTTTTTTCATTGAGTGACAGGGTAAGCCCAATATTTATATGTGTAAACACTAATATACTCTTCCTCAAGATTGTTTCCAACATTTACTTTTCAAACTTTAACTTTTCAGCTTCTGATAACTTACTGTAGTCTAGAAAAACACATGATAGAGTTTTTCAAGTTGCCACTCACCACAGCAGACAACAGAACATTTCATTCTAAACCATTATTGGTTCCTGGGTATTTGCCTAAAAGTTTCTGTAGCAATATATAAATGAAAAACAATTTTAATGATTGGTGTTCTAGGAAAATTTAAAGTTCCTAGTTGTTAAGTAATTCCAAGAAAGAAGCAAGGACAATTCAGCTGACTTCCAAGGGTTCCATAACCTAATTATGACATATGACACAGAAACTGATTCTGATTTCTTGGGCACAGTAACTTGAGGGCTAACTTTCTGTGTTAGAATTGTCTTCAATTTTAGTCAAGTGGGAGAGAATAGAAACCACAGCAAGTATATATGGAAAGAACATGAGGTCAACACGAACTGAATTAAGCTGGTAGCCATACATAGGCTAAAGATGTAGCCTGGTGACTATACAATTAATACCCAATAAATGATATCAAATGACTCAAAGTACAATACAAATGGACAATTTATGAAGTTGTATGTCTGAATAACTGATATTTTCTTCATTTAAAAATTATTTTCAGCACAGGATGGCCTATGTATGTAAGAGGGTTGTTGGTATAAAATCCTGTAGAGGAAGGACTGTACATTAGTGAAGCTATTGTTCTTGGTAGTTGCCAAACCATGATATGATTCTTGGTGTGCTAAGAAAATGAATTGCACCCTAACCCCCAAATCTCTCTTATTCTTTGGCCACATTGCCTAGATGAGTGTTGGAATGTAAAAGCCTTTACTCTGCATTGGAAAAATGAGTGTTGAATCATCCTTAATTCTTGGATAAGCTCTTCTTGTCCCTATTTGGTATTCCAGCTATATTCTTTGGCTTAAGTTACAATTGTTTGCAATAGACTACTTCAGTTACAGAAATATTGATGGGCATTATACGGGTATTTACACAATAAATTAAAAACTCTGTTGTACTCATGAACTAACAACAGCTTAGGTTCTCTGCTTAAGACCTGTACAGGATCAAACCAGTGAAAATTCTAGCACGAAGGGGAGAAGAACTCATGAACTTCCACCCCTAACTGAGGAGCTATTGACAGTGGATGGCTTCTGGGGAAGGGAGAGTTAGTTTTCTTCACAGATATTGCCACTAGCTAGTGGACTATGCTACAGTAGACGGTCCTATACCTATGAACATGGGCAGTATAAATTGGACTTTGTGGGTTATTAAAAAAGAAAAAGATAACAAGTTGTGAAGGGGTTGGGAGTGGAAAGTGGATCTGGAAAGAGTTAGCAGGGAGAGTGGGGGTTGAATATGATCCAAAATACATGGTATGAATTTCTCAAAGATTTAATAAAAATGTATTAAAATTAATTCAGAAATAGCTTCAACTGCATTTTTCATGGGTTGTAATTAGTAACAATGAAGAATAGAAATATTTCAAAAGTGTGGTGTTAGAAAGGCAATTTTTTGATTTGGGGGATGACTCTCCTGTATGGGAATCCTATGTGAGGGAAGATAAAAAGCAAGTAAACATATTCTCTCTGGGAAAAAGCAGAGCATTGAGCAGAAGGAGAAGGAGCAAAAGGGAGAAGGTTGAGGGAGCTGGCCTGTACTCTGAACCTAGGCTCCCTAGGGTAGCTGACAGCTAGGAGACCTGTATCTCAGCTGCCTCCAGATGACATTGTAATAAACAGCTCATCATATCTGTCTTCTGAAGATTCATGTTACTCATAAGAATATGGAGAACATGGCAGTTTTTATTTCATCAACTTTTTAATGCAGCATTTCCTAAATTCATAAAATTAGATAAGCTTTTGGTTAGTAGTCAGATCTTGGGTTCCACACAATGTAATTTAAGAAATACTGACTTCAGCTAAAATTTTAAAAGAAGAATACTGGAAGGAACAGAAGTATATTCTGGGAAAAAAATAGAACATTGCCAATTCCTCAGAAAAAAACTTGAGACAACCAATTATTATGGCTGCATGCAAAGCTTACATTGACAAAGGCTCTTCTGAGCCAGCAGAAACATAACTGCTGAAGAGATGTTAAAAAGTATATGTGGGTTTGGTGATAAGCTTAGTGGAAGAGTGCTTGCCTACCTAGTATGTACAAAGCCCAGTTTCGACATCAAGTACTATAAGCTTTCACAGACATGTGCAGGCATTTGTATATCTAGGGTATATATAGCCTAATGTTGTTGCTGGAGCCAGTGTGTTTGGACTTACCACTTGTGTCCTCCATAAAATGATGAATTCAGTTTACTTAGGTGTTAAAGTTGTATGAGTTCTGTAAACTGCTCAATATGTCCTCAATAAAACAGACTATAGTAGGACATTAAGGCAATACATTAATTATATTTTAGATACTTTCCTCCTTCTTTGTATTTTTTACCTTGATTTCTTTAACCTTCAGAGAACAGCAGCACTCTGAAATGGGTTAGTTCTGAAAGGACTTAATTATTTAGACCTTCATAATTTTTAGCATTTTATTTCCAGCTATAATGTAATGTGCAGCTTTCCATTTCCTGGCTGATGGATTTTAGAGATTTTTGATAAACCTGACAATTCTTACCATGCTCTTAGACCAAACCAAATCAAATCAAACCAACATAGTATATATAAGATTGTTATTTCCAGATTTAATGTCCAAGTACTTGGGAATTTACCAAATAGCTCTAAGAAGCCTCATTGTGTTAAATTTATTTATAAACATTGAAAGTACTTTGGATTAAAAATACTATTTTTGCTCAAAATTCTGAAAATTAAGAGCTTATTGGTATATTTGGTTCAGTTGAAATGTCTTAAAGCAGAGCCTGGAGATATTACTCAGCGATTAAGGATACTTTCTACTCTTGTAGAAAGACAGTTTTAGTTGCCAGCACCCACATGGAGGCTAACAACCACCTATAACTACAGTTACAATCAATTTGATGCTATCTTTTGACTCTGCAGGTACTAGGCATGCATATAGTACACATGCATGTAACATATATTCAGAAGAGACATGCTAACACATGCAATAAAACTTAGTACATTCAAGAAATGAGAAGTTTTGTTACTGGCATTGTTGATGAACCCAGAAAAACAATTGGTGTTATATCTAAAGTAGAACTCTTCTGGAGATATTAAAATGTTAAGAAGGCTGGTATGTCAACTGAAACCCATAGCCATGCTACTATACTTGATGTCAAGTTGACATAGGTTGAAAAAAAATGTTGTTACCCTAATGAGAATCTTTATTCAGCATAAATGAACTTAGTTGACAAACTTAAGATAAAAATGATGACATAAATTTTACATGGTATGTGAGAGTTAAACAAAAGTATTATTTTATGAATCATATACTAACTTTTTAAAAAATTTTATTATATTTGTGTTTTAATTTTACACATCAGCCATGGGTTCCCCTGTCCAGCCTTCGCCTCATCCCCTCCCCTCCATTCCCATCTCCTCCAGGGCCAAGACTCCCCTGGGGGTTCATTTAAACCTGGTGGATTCAGTATAGGCAGGTCCAGGCCCCTCCTTCCAGGCTGAGCAAAGTGTCCCTGTGTAAGCCCAAGGTTCCAAACAGCCAGCTCATGCACTAAGGACAGGTCCGGGTCCCACTGCCTGGGGGCCTCCCAAACAGTTGAAGCTATTCAGTTGTCTCACTTATCCAGAGGGCCTGATCTAGCTGGGGGCTCCACAGTCTTTGGTTCATAATTCATGTGCTTCCATTCATTTGGCTATTTGTCCCTGTGCTTTTTCCAGTCTTGGTCTCAACAATTCACACTCTTACAGTCCCTCCTTTTTCTCGACAATTGGAGTCCTGGAGCTCTACCTGGGGCCTGGCTGAGGATCTCTTCATCCACTTCCATCAGTTATTGGATGAGAGTTCCAGCACAACAGTTAGGGTGTTTGGCCATCTGATCACCAGACTAGGTCAGATCAGGCTTTCTCTCGACCACTGCCAGCAGTCTACAGAGGATATATCATTGTGGATTTCTGGGGACCTCTCCAGCACTCTGCCTAGTCCTGTTCTCATGTGGTCATCATTTATCATGGTCTGTTATTCCTTGTTCTCCCTTTCTGTTCTTGATCCAGCTGGGATCTCCTGCTCCCCTAAGCTTTCTTTCCCTCAAACCTTGCCCTTCATTACTCCCACTGTCATCTAGGTTGTTCATGTAGATCTCATCCATTTCTCTGTCATTGGGTGATCTCTGTGTCTTTCCTAGGGTCCTGTTTTCTAGGTAGCCTCCCTGGAGTTGTGAGTAGCAGTCTAGTCATCTTTGTTTTACATCTAGTATCCTACTATGAGTGAGTACATACCATGTTTGTCCCTCTGAGTCTGGGTTACCTCACACAGGATGATTTTTTCTAGATCCATCCATTTGCCTGCAAACCTCATGATGTCATTGTTTTTCTCTGCTGAGTAGTACTCCATTGTGTATTATTTGATATTTTGATTTCTAATTTCTTGAGTTCCTTATATATTTTGGAAATTAGCCCTCAGTCTGAAGAAGGGATGGTGAAGATCTTTTCCATTCTGTAGGCTGCCATTTTGTCCTATTGACAATGTCTTTTGCCTTACAGAAGCTTTTGTTTCATGAAGTCCCATTTATTAATTGTTGAAATTTTTATTTGAGTAAAAATAGTCTTTTCTGAAAGAAGATCTCATCCTAGCACCATTAGCACCTGTGTGACAGAAGGCTCTGAGGAGACCAACATGCTGACAATGAAAAGGAAAAGCAGAGTTAAATACCTTTGTAATTCACATATTTGTTTGGCTCCCACCCTCATGTATGCCAAGTAGCCACAGCACAGTGAGTGTGGATGATGCCAGAGGGGCTGGGTCAGTCATTGTGAGGGAGCTTGTGTTGGTGTGTGTTCACCTCAGAACCTTCTCATATATGTAGGAAAAGGACAAGAGCAAACTGTGATTGGTAGACTTTCTTCCTGTCACTAGGTTAAGGTTGTTAAAATTCTAGCCACCACTTTATGCACACTGCTATGACGGTAACTGAGAACAACCAGACCACTGCAGGGACCTCACTGATCATCACAGATAGGTCTTCACAAAAGCTGTTAAAGAGAAGTTTTCTAATGTAATTGGAGGATCCCATGTACCATATACCCACTAGCTGTCTTTCCAGTGCCAGCCACTTTCTTTTCTGTTCATATTTCTTCCCCAAATCTGCTGCACAAAACATTAATTCTTTTCATTACTATTTTAGCATGAAATAGAAAATGAAATAAAACAAAACAATCTGCATTGAACCAAATGATAAACCTTTAAAACTATGAATATTATTCATAAGTTTTGGATACCCACATACACTGGAACTTGCTAAATAAAATATTGTGGTGAAAATATAAAAAAAAAGGTCCTTATAAATTGTTCAAGTAAATCAACTCCCTTTAAAATTACCTGTTAAATTTTTTTCAAAATTGAGTTCTAGGCAAACCATTTAAGATCTATTCATCTGTTCTCATATGCACTTTTCTAAACTTTTAGCACCTCTGAAATTGGGGAGTTTTCTTACATTTCATGGATTTGGCTCAATGAAAGACAGCATTGACCTGGAAACTTTAATGGCAATTCTTTATTCTTTACTAAATATAATAAGGCTCAACTCTGAGGGACAATACCAAAAAACAGCAGTGGCATAAGCATGGCGTAATCACCCTCCACTTCCGCAAGCAAAGCTGCAAAGGAAGAAGGTCTGGGCCCGAGCTGCAGGCTGTTGTTGCTCCTTCTTCTCTCGCCCCTTCATTTCCAAAGTTGGATAATGGCTCAAGGAGTCTCCGCCATGCCCGTCTGGTGTCACTCAATTTCTGGTAGCCGGAAAAAGCGGGAGTAGAAAAAAATGAGCTGTCTTTTAAAGAAAATTCTCAGACAGTACCAAGTGACACTGGTTTGTATTATACTGGAAATAGTAAGAGTAGCATCTGGAGCCTGACCAGTGTCCTCACTTTCCTCAGCCTGTGTGGGCCACGATAAATAAAAGTTCTGTGACGATGAAGAAAGGGTAGGACTGGAGAACCGACCCTAGCCACTGAGCATGAGGCACCCTGGAATCATCAAAGGATTTCAAATGATAATGCGCAAAGTTAAATATTATTGAGGATGAGAAGTATTCCTGCATTCCCAGAAAAACAACCTTTTCTTCCCCAGGACAAAATAGTTCTGAGAAATGTCTCGGCATTCTTTGGCCACTGACCTGGAACTGTGAAATGTTGGAATAGACTTAAGTTCTCAGTTTCATTATTTAAATTTTAGATGTTTCTGGTTATTCAAATTAAAATTGGGGAAAGGGTAAAGCTGGAGCTGGGGATAGAAGGGTGTCCCCCACAGTGGGTGTCCTGTAGGTGTCAATAGTAACAATGCATAGATTCATAATGGTGTTCTGGAGAAAATGTGGTTTAAGCCTCTCAATGACTGCCTTCCCATTCCCCATAATCTAACTAATGCAGAGGGTAATGTAAACAATTATCATGATTGGCACTGCTGTGTATTTCTATCTCTGTGCATAGTATCTTTATAACTTCC
Organism: Onychomys torridus; assembly: GCF_903995425.1. Taxonomy (NCBI): domain Eukaryota; kingdom Metazoa; phylum Chordata; class Mammalia; order Rodentia; family Cricetidae; genus Onychomys; species Onychomys torridus. The sequence goes on along the minus strand of NC_050449.1, from coordinate 70,408,067 downwards.
AAATAAAATGTTGAAATAGGCAGACTGTTCAAATTAATTCTCAAATTTGGCTAATGTTGATTTGGGAATAGAATTTATAATTGATTTTTTTCAACATAACGATATAAACATTTAAAAAGGCCCTAATGAAAGAATGCATACTCTGTTTGAAGAAAAATTGTACTTTATATAAGTTCACATTTGGAGTTTCTGTCTCTCTTGGGTTGTCCTCTTGATTATTTTAGTTATTGCATAATATTTAATCAAATTAATGTAATTAGAATGCATCATTTATTAAAGCCAGAATTCTTTAACCAATTCTTGAAAGTTATTATTTTGTGATACTATTTTTACTTATTGTCTCTTGAAAATATTAGTTTCTAAGGGAATGTAATACTTAGGGGACCATGGGATGTAACATTTTCTCTGTGTTCCTTAATTAAATCATTTGATATCATGAGGGAAATAAAATTGAAGATAATTTCTCTGACTAGCTTTAAATCATAGAGGCTAATTTTCAAGGAGAACAACATTAAAAAGTGGTAAAAATCTTTAAAAAGACAAAACATGAACTTTATGAATTCTTCTGTCTTATCAGATAGGCAAATATGTTTTCAATAAAACACTATTATAATTGCAGTTTATCTATTATGTTATCTCACTGAGAAGGATTACCAATGTTTGTTTTTTTGTTTGTTTGTTTTTTTCAATTGTTAGCTTTAACGAATAAATCATTAACTAAGCAAAATAGTGCTATAATAGTTTAACAGGCCTAAAGGGGAACTCTATGTGATTTACACACACACACACACACACACACACACACACACACTTACTTTTATTATTGTCAGACTAACTTCCATATGTGAAACAGCCTGATCACCTCTCAAATGTGGAAGTCACATGCTAATACCACTAAATCCTGCTGAAATTTATTAGAAATGATAGATCTTAATTGCTTCAACAGGGCAGAAGAGATGTATCCTCACTCTACTCTTAAATTGTATTTCAAAGTCATAAAATAACAACTGACATTTAGACACTCAAGTTTTCTGGAAGCTTGAGGCAACTTAATGTGATAAGGACTTAAGTGCACACTGATAAGCAGATGCGAGTGATATGGGAAAGCACAGGTGATGTATAAATCATGTTTCTGTTTCACATTTAGAAAGACACCTTTGAGTGTCTCTCCTCAGTCATTCCTCTCAGCTTATGCTGCTGCAACTCTGAGGTTCTGCTATATGGTCCATCGAGCAGCACTGGAATGCCAGATCCCCGTGATGCTGATCCTTATCATTTAGGCAATTTGTGGTAACTAGCTCTATGGCCTTCATTCTCCTGTCTAAGTTGCAATACCTTTTGGAATGGATGCAGGATTTCTTTCTCTCTACTTGGGAAGTAATAGTTCTTGAAGTCTAAAGTGAATTCTCTCATCAATGCCCTAGCTCGCAAGTTATTTTGGATGGATGCATTTGTCATAGAGATGGATACATTTTAAATTTTACTAGTTTTAGACTTTGAATCTTTTTTTTAATTGTCAGAAGTAATTTTTTGTAAGATGTCAGATCAGTGGAATCACTAGCACAAATCATAAAACCATTAAATCAATGAACCTTTATCATTTATGGACATTTAGCTTCTGATACAAGGTGCTGCATCCACGTATTGCTCATAGAAATGACAATAATTGAGCATGATGTCATCAAAATTCTAAATCAAGGGTCTAGTCTAAGGAGAAAATCATATTTAACTAAGTCTTTAGCATATTCATTAGCTTTTAGAAGTCAATTACCTCATTTATTGAAAAGGGTTGCAAATATTTCCTCTTATTATGTCTCATTGATATGTTGACATAGTAGCAAGAACTGACCCTGTTAGAAATTTAATGTGGGATTTTATGACATCATAGTATTATCTCTTTGGTATTATACAACTTTTAAAGTACTCTTTAATAAGAATTTTACAACAAGTTAATTTTCAGTTTCATTTCTCATGATAATGCAAAATTGAATGATTTCCTGTGTTAATGTACAATTGCCCTAAATGTCTTTTGTTTGAAATTCTTTCAACTGACAGTCATATATACTCTCAAATGGAAGAGAGAGATGGAAGTAAACATTCTTTATGAGGACTGAGTTTCACAATCTCATATGTCATTTCATGTGAATGAACAATCTAAGATTCCAATGACGGGTACACTGGTAGAAAGGTCCTTGTACTACATGGTAAAAAAAAAAAAAGGATCCAATCCATGCAATGATTCTACACATACAGCTGCCTTTAAACACAAGTTGAAGAGAAATCCCCTGTAGCTTTGCTTTCTTCAGACACCCGAATGCATAAAATAATTGAAAAATCATTAAAAACATTGCAAGAGGGCATGCATGCATCTTACAGGGACAGGGGACATACCTGAGAACATCTAATCTCTCTCTCTCTCTTTCCCTTAGGCATCTTTTCCTGCCAGAGTTGATCTTCCTGAGATTTTCATTGCTTCTTATAAGTGGCCTGGATGGACTCACGGTCCATTGGATCAAAGAAACTGTGCTGCATCCTGGGCTTTTTCCACTGCAAGTAATAATATTTCACTCACTCCCTCATAACTTCTCTTGTGTTTAGAGCATGGTAGAGTATTTGGACAGTTTATAAACATAGAAAATGTAAATAATAGAAAAAATGGTCAGTTAAAATATTCTGGCCAAAGAAAGGAACCTGGAGGTTATAAATTTTATTCTAAAACTTGGATGTTAGTGCCCAATGTACATAGACATTGAATAAAGAGGCAAATTTTATTTGATTTTGAGTTTGAATGAGGTAAAGAATTTTGATCCTTTTCACCATGACATCATGGAGAATCCTATTTTTCCTATATAAACTCACACAGAATCTTTACATTATTTCTTTTCATAAGATTTTCAAAACTATAGTTATTAAACTATTTTGAAGCAAAATCCATTTCTAGAATTTAAACATAGTAGACTAAAGTTTTACATCTCATCTTATACAAAATTAATCTATAGATTTCAAATTTAAGATGATATAACATCTTTTAATAAGATTACTTTCCGAAATAATGTTAATGTTCATTTTAAACTGTAAGAAATACCTCTCTAACAGATAATTTTGTGCGAGTTCCTAAGGCCAATAAATAAGAAACTCAGGTTGACCCCAAGATTTGATCTCCAGAATTATCTCCAAAAACTTTCCCACAATTAAGTAAGATACTATCAACAATTTTTTGGGGGGGAGGGTTTTGAGACAGGGTTTCTCTGTGTAGCTTTGGCGCCTTTTTCCTGGAACTCACTTGGTAGCCTAGGGTGGCCTTGAACTCACCGAGATCTGCCTGGCTCTGCCTCCAGAGTGCTGGGATTACAGGTGTACGCCACCACCGCCTGGCCAACTATCAACATCTTTATCGAGCTATGTTCTGGTACTTTAATTCAGTCTAAAAGAGCATTTAGGAGCAAACTAAACACTACAGGCACTGTGAGATGAGTGCCGAGGATCTCGGGGAGGACAGTGTAGGCACTGACATTCTCTGGGACAAGAAACTGCTGATCACTATGTACTTTTAATTCTTCGTATTAACCAGGTTACTCCAGAAAGGCTCTGGAATAGCCATAGTCTTGGGATAGCTCACTTCAGAGGTAGTTACGAATTTTTATTCTGTACTAGTACCCACCTTATGTTTTCCCATTGTTTCTCTTAATGAGTTAGAAATCCATAACTCATTTGGGCCCTGTTTCAGACTCATTTCAGCACTGTTTGAATAAAGATTTAATCAACTAAAACACTAATTTGTGCTTATATGGTAAAAACCTCCTAAACTATGTGAATTCCTTAAATTTAGGGTAGACCAATAGACCAAATGTATTTCTGTATACATTTGTATTTCTGGATACATTTATTTTTTTCCTTTACTAAGAAAATTTTTAATTCATTTTATATACCAACCCCAGATCCCCCTCTCTTCCCTCCTTCTGCTCCCCAGCCTTACCTCCTCAGATCACCCCCAATACTTATGTTCTTAGTGGTAAGAAACACAGCCCCTTACCAGGGCTGCTGTGGAGAATGTGTGCATTAGTGTCCTCAGGTCATGTCCCACAGACAGTCTCATTGCAGTCTCTGGTAATTCTCCTGCTTTATGAAGGAAGCCCATGAAAGTAAAGTAATTCACAAAGACAAGAAGTGTCAGAAATCATTCTGGCCTCAAGCTTCCACCTCCATTGTTACTGTTTTTCTTCACTGTAAAATATTTTCAATAAAATGATATACAAACACTTAACAATACATTTTTGATACTAATCACATAAACAAATATCAATATATCAAAGAACTTCTATTATCCACTAGAAAATAAAGATTTACTCTCTTGAGAAAATCAGAGGTGACAGGATACTGTTATTTTATCCTACAAAGTGTATCCTGTTGAAAAAAAAAAACCAGGGTTGAAAATGAAGGGGAAGCTGTTAATGAATACATCTAAACACAGCAGACTAATACACACATTTGAGATGTGTAGAAAGTATACACAGACACATGTCTACAGGAATTAAGTTAAAGTGAATTACTTTAGAAAACAACTCCAAATTGATACCTTGAGGGATTCCCATGAGGCTTTTTGGAGAAGAAGAAACAAAAACAAACAAACAGACAAAAAACAAAAACTATGTTCCACTGAGAAAAGAGAATGCATTTAAAAAAGGCTTTGTGTTTTCTGCCTTTAATTGAAAGTGCACAAAATACTGATGTGGGATTTGACCAAGATGAACTATGAACACAGAAATGATGGTAGGTTTCTAACATCTCAAAAATTCCTACTGAAATGATCCTCACCCTAACTTTTTCTTCTTTTATATTTGTTTACATTTTTTTCCTGGTTTTTCGAGACAGGGTTTCTCTGTGTAGCTTTGTGCCTTTCCTGGAACTCACCTGGTAGACCAGGCTGGCCTTGAACTCACAGAGATCCATGATGGAAGTGTGGCCACACTGAAGACACCATTTCTGCTACCATTGATTCACTTCCCATTATCCTATGAGGGTGGAGATAGGACCCCTTTCCTTTTCTGTTCTTTACCAGTCAATATATATTTATTTTTATGATAATATTTAAAATAGTGTGCATGGTGTTAAGTGTCATGGCACCCCAGCAACAACAAAACAGGAAAAGCCCATACCTAGTGACCCATTTCCTCCAGCAAGACCACTTTTCCTAAACATTCTCTAATGCTGCAAGCAACTGGGAAGTAAGTTTTCAAATTCTAGAAACTATTGGGTACGTTTATCATCCAAACAACTATGATATACAGCTAATGACTTTTAAGAGTATTATAGTAATAATAGTTACATACCTATTGATACACTCACTAAGTTGCACATATATGCATATATGTGTGTATATCTATATGTTTACGTATAGAATTAGCTGCATGCCTACTAAAATATGACTATTTTGAATCACATTATGGATATAAAAGTGTGCTACAAATATTTTAGCTATAGTATAATATAGATATAGTAGCTTAAATTAACAGAAGTATGGCCTCCAGGGTAGGTACATTAGATGCCAATGTAAAAATTAGGGATTTGGTATACTTTAGTATACTAAGTTACACTAGATAAATGGATTAATTAAACTGGATTAATTTATAGTTAATATTTCTGTGATGAATTTTCTTTATTTTTCATTCATATAAATCATAGATTAACTTGCAATTCTAGGGAAGATGCTGTCCTAGATGCAAGAGGTACCATCTGCCACTCGACAGGTTTCTTAATGAAAAGGTGTTCAAATATATAGAGACTATAAATGAGTATGGAACCAGAGAAACCTTTAAGACTTGAGTTACTGGAGCAATACCAATTTTGAAAACTAGTTGAGGTTCAAATAACAAAGTATTAGAAATATGATATCACATAGTATTTGAATATTCATCAGTATTTTGTTTGAAACAGGTGTGGCAGCTGACCGAATAGCAATTCAGTCCAAGGGTCGATACACAGCCAATCTATCCCCTCAGAATTTGATCTCCTGCTGTGCCAAGAACCGTCATGGATGCAACAGTGGAAGCATTGATAGGGCTTGGTGGTTCCTGAGAAAACGTGGGTAAATAACTGTTCAACATGTGTTTCTAGGATTCTTAGAAGTGGCTTTCTTTTTTAAAGTGAGAATATAGAAAAAGACTGGTTTCAATTTTTTTTGTTTTACAAAAAGAAATTCTAAAAAAGGTGCCACATCTATATAACCACAAGTAAATACCACATTTAAAATATATATTGTCTTGGCTTCTACTAACACTATCAGCCACTGGAGATAGTGTTGGAAGAAGGTACATATTTTCAGATAAATTAATATGAAGACTCAAAGAAGTATCTGTTCCTGTTGCTCTGAGCTAAACAAGCTGTATTGGGTCTTCACAGAGCAAGTAACATTGGTCAATGTCACTGATGAATCTGTTATTCCATTTGGTTAGCCAAATTGAGGAATATAGAACTCCAGGAAAAATCAGATTAAACACATGGAAAAGAAAATAAATGAGCAATTTAGAGTTTTCATGACCCATTAGTTTCTATCTTATTGAATGTAAAAATGGCAAGGTTTTTTTACTCTCATGTAGTTTGATATATATGTAACATCCTATGTCAAGTGTGTAACAAAGCTATTTAAGAACAAAGGGAATTCTAGCTGATAGACAGTGGTCTAAAAGGTGGTTAATTTGTTCTTTACCATATAAGACTGATATGCCAGCTATTTCATGGCATCTGCCCATAGCCAGCCATGAGTGAGAGGCATGACAGATATTAATGGGAGCAAATACATTAATTTGTTCATATGTTTCATATAATAAAGAATTGTTATGTATCTTCCAGTTTGGTTAACTTTTGCTTAGTCCTATGATCAAATAAAACAGTTGATATTGTACAATGTAACTCCTACACCTAGGTCTTAGGGCAAATCACAGATGTGGGGACAGAGAGAGTAAGAGCCTGAGGAACAGGATGACTACTATCAGATAGCATGTATATATATATATATATATATATATATATATATATATATATATATATATATATATATATATATATATACCACACATAGTAGTAATTAGTGAAGAAGGGTCATGAATTTAAGAGGAAGTGGGAGAAGGAGCATTGGAGGAGTTGGAGGCAGGAGAAGTAGTGATATAAATGATGTGAATCCAGTACTAACATATGAAATTTTTAAAAAAATGAACTTATCATCATCATCATCATCATCAGTAGTAGTAGTTTGCAGAGATGGCTCAGTGGATAAAGTGCTTGCTGTGGAAGCATCATAACCTGCATAAAAATCCAGTTATGGCATCACAAGCCTATGACAGCAGTGCTAGAGATCAGAAACAGAATATCCCAAGGATTCACTGGCCAGAGAGACTAATCCATTGGTAAACTCTAGGTTCAGTGAGAGACTCTATAAGGAGAGTGAAAGACAAAGAAATAAACTTTAATTTCTGTCCGCTATGTGTGTAGTTAAGGACACAAGCACCATTACACATGTGTACACATGTATGTCACACACAGATTTAATATGTATATGTTAAATATATTACATACATAAGTTGGCATTGCAACCCAACAAATCCCATTGTGTTCATCTGCTTAGCCCACCATAAAAAAATGCCATAGACAACAGACATTTTGTTCTGGCATTTGCAAAGTCAAGATCAACATGCTGGTTGATTCAGTGCATCAGAAGTAATCTTTTCTTGGCTGGCAAATATCTACCTTCTCATAGTATCCTCATATAGTGGAGAAATAGTTTCTTCTTTTTATGAGGAGAATAATCCCATTTATATGGAGTCCATTCTCATAACCTCACTTAAACCTGATTATCTTAAGGCAAAAATTCAGATGTCATTACCTAAGCTTTAGAGATTCAATATCTTTAAAAAAGATTACATTTATAATTAAAATTGAATTATATCACTTCTTCTATTCTCTTTCCTTCCTCTAGGTCCTCCATTCAACTCTTCTGTGCCCCAACTCTCAAATTTATAATTTTACTCTGATTATTTTTATTACATACACACACATATATGCACTACAAAATTTATATACATTTACATAAGTACAACCTATTGAGTATGTTTTTGTTGTTTGCCTGTATACAGTTTCAGGATTGGCCACAATGAATTGGATAACCAATAAGAAGGCTCATCCCTGGGAGAGGCTAATTCTTCTCTCTCAACAGTCACTACTTGCTCATAGTTCTTTGTCTAGGGGTATGGCAATTTTGGTATTGCATTTTGATATAAATAATTACATGGTTTTATTTCCATTCTATCTACTTCTCTATTCAGCAAGGTAATGTTAAATTTGGAGTCAAATATTTTGGAGACAAATAACTTACTTGTGTGTTCAGTTTAAAAATCTATCAATAATAGCATAAATTTTGTATAATATACAACTTAGTACTTTTGGACTTATAAATTTCAATACTATATGAATATTATACTGTTTCTCCCACAGTATCATGAACTAGGCACATATTCAATGAAATCTTAAGAAAAAGGATAGTGCAGTAGATATGTTAACAAAAAAAATCTTAATTCTAAAAGTGAAGTTTTCAGAATATTCCATCAGCAAATAATCAAATAAATGTCTTCATATTAACCTGGATTTATGGCAGAATATTTTTCATTTTCAGGAAATTACACACCAAGTATATAATTACGTATGAAGAATGGATCGAAGTAAGAGTTAAAAATAATAATTAAATAGGAAAAGGAGAGAAGATTATAGTATCATTAAGCTGCTGTGTTATGTAATTGTCTGGCAGTTTAGAGTTATGCAGGTGAATAAACAGGAAAATTGGCAAATGTTTACTTCAGTAAACTTGAGTATAGACAAGATGCTAGGACATTTTCCTGAATACTATCCTCTTTTTTTCCTTATTACTCTTAGCCTGGTATCTCATGCATGCTACCCACTTTTCAAGGACCAAAACACTACCAATAATATCTGTGCCATGACAAGTAAATCAGATGGGCGGGGCAAACGGCATGCCACAAAGCCATGCCCCAACAGCTATGAGAAATCCAACAGAATCTACCAGTGTTCTCCTCCATACAGAGTCTCTTCAAATGTAAGTCTAAGCAGCAGGAACTAACAAGGATGCCATTCTCAAATTATATAGCTCTGCTGTTATTCATACTATTTTGAAATTATTATAGACTAACAAATATTATGTTTACAGATGTAATTTTCTATTTACTACATTCATTTGTGAATGGTGTGTGTGTGTGTGTGTATGTGTGCGTGCATGTCTGTCTGTCTGCCTGGGGATGAGTGTACTTCACTTGTATCTGGAAATCAGAGAACAACTTGGCAGGAACTGCTTCTCTCTTTCCATCATGTTGGTCCTGGAGATGGTGCTCAGGTCATCAGGCTTGGTGGCTTACACCTGGATCTCTGAAATACCCACTGAATCTCCCTAACCTGTTCACATACAGTTGATGTTATTCTTAAAGTGCCCATTAAAAACTTGCATTTTGATCAATTATAGCACAATATAATTATTATAGCAAAAATGTAAGCGATTGGCTTAAATTGTAAAATGCTTCCCAAAAGAAAGTTTTTAATTATGCTTTATAAAGTGAATGAAATTGACAATTCATAGCTAAGCCATTACCTGTTAATGGCAATAATTCATTTTATTGTTCTCATGCTTTAGTCCATTATATAAGAGAAGCTCACTATAGTGAGAAAAAGATCCCCTTAGACTCTCCAGCTTGTCATGCTTAGTGCTCACCCAGTTTTAACCCAATCTCACCAGAGTTATCTGGACTCATTTTAGAAACACATGAACCTTTGGTTACCACCAGTTCTTTCAAGATTATAATCAAATGTTTTTATCCTGGTATACTGGCCTTTTATTTGTAGTAGACCTAGAACTTAGAGAAGTTAATATCTTGCCATTGTTTAAACCTCTACTCAACTATAATGATCTTAATAAATGAGATCATTCTCTATGGACTACATAGCTCATACCTTCTTAATCTTCTTTACTAATACAGAAAATAATTTCTCTGACTCAAATGGGTATTCACCTTTCCATCTGACGAAACTTCACACAAGGGTTCAGACCTGTGGCAAAACTTCCTGCTGTTTTCTTTGACATGCAAGTGGGATTGTCTTCATATGGATTTATTGTAGGATTCTGTTCATGCTGAGTATAATTATTTACCAAAATGGATTGGAATAAGAGTTAAAAATCATAATGAAATAGTAAAAGGAGGCAAGACTACAGTTTGATTACATTACTGTGTTATGCAGTTGTTTTCTGGTTTTATCAATGGTCCTTTATGCTTGTCCCTATAATTGAACATATTATATGATCCTGAAGTTAGCTGTTCCTTTTTCTGTCTACACACCATGATGTAACTAACTTAAGGATGATTAAGCATCAAAATTTGTTTCTATCAGACTTTGTAATACAGACTTTGTGCTAAATGTGCATGGAAGAACAAACAAACGAATGAATGGATGGATGGATGGATGGATGGATGGATGGATGGATGAACCAACTGCCTCCATACTCAGGGGAAACTAAGTGAAAAATAGCAGTATTTATAATGAAGTTGTAGAATCTTGCTCATCAGTTGTTTGGTGTAGCTACTCTTATGATCAAAAGCTCAGAGGTGACATGAATATTTACTTGCTCAATCTTCTAAGTGATTTTTACTATTTTTCTTTATCACTGTAAAAAGTTACTATAATTTTCTCTACTTCAAAATTATTGTCATAAAAAAATCAATAAAGCAAATGGGCTTATCCTGATTTTAGCAAGTTCATCACTGCAGTATGGTGCACATGACCATTTCAAAGCAGGACTACAGGGCACCTCAAGTGGCCAAGTGAGGATTATGGAATCCCTAAATGGATTGTACTCCAGCTCATATTATACACAGACGTCAGCCATAGTATTTATCATTTATTCTCATTGATACTTTTCATTCCAGGAAACTGAAATTATGAGAGAAATCATACAAAATGGACCAGTTCAAGGTAAGATCAGATGAAATGTCATTTTCAGTTATGAATTTCTATAGTAAGCAACATTACATGATATGACATCAAAGGAGCATAATGAAAAGAAAAGCTTAAGCATCTTCATAAGGGTCAACACTTTTAGCCTGTGCAGTTGCAGAAGATTGGCTCATCAAAGCACATCATGAGCTTCAATTTTACTTTATGAAGATAAACTTATTTATTAGTTGAACTCTTAAATGCTAGCAACACATTTAAGGAAAGCTGGCTAAGTCTCTCCAGAGTTATCATGGACCACCTGATAGGAACACATGACTTGCAGTGATTAATTCAATGCAATGCATATTATCCTTGGTCACATGTATGAATCACACATAATGTTATTTAATCACTTTCCATTTAGGTGGCTTTAGGAATACATTGACAAAAAAAAATGAACATTACCAGAAACAAAGTAGATAGTTTCCCTTCTATAGCAGGTCAAAGAAAATCAAACAAACTAGGATGGATTTTGTGTTTTACAAAACCATTTTTTAATTAGACTTATTTTGTAAATTTGTTGTTGGTAGTAAAGTATTATTAAATAATAAAACATACAGTGGTATACTAGATATAGATTTTGACTTTAGGGTGTATCTGATCCTTTTTCTTTATTGGAATCTGTCTTGTATCAAAAATGTTGATAAAGATAAATTCACAAAATGTATTTTCTGTATAAAATTTTGCCTGAAATGCATGGGAAAACAAACCCAATGAGATGTGAAATGGAATTCAAATAGTTCCCACAAAAGGCCTGAGAATAGCATCAATATAGTGGGACATAAATTAAAAATGCTTGCTATATATTCGATGAACTATTGGTTAGTATTTTCCCTTTATTTCTGAATGCTGATCTAATTAGTATTGATATAGGGAGAATCATGGATTTTAATATTTTTTATTGAAATTATTTATCAAAAAATCGAAGCTTATGATAAGCATTTCCTAAATTTAATTTTAAAAGATCTTAGAACTTTGCAACCAATAGATAAGGCTTTTTTCTTCTTAAGCATGTGGAATTTGTTGGCAGTTATAACTGTGAGAATTCATGTGTAATTTTACTGTGTGCTTTGTCTAGTGGTGTCTATGATACAAATATGAAAGACAGAAGAAATTTTAATTAAAGAGCAAACTCACAACCCACACTTTGACATTTTCTTCTTAAATGATTTTGGCAATTCACTAGGCAATACATTTGGCTTAAATCATTCTGAATTTCCAAAACATTGTAATACTACTCCCCAGCCTCTACTCTTAATCAAAATAAATTTGGATCCTAATTCTTTTTATATTGTGCAAAACTGAGATTTACTTTGTGGCCATATATTATTTTTTGAATATCACATAATAAATTAGAAATAGAAAAAATTCAAGGCCATAGAATAAAAAATAAAATCAGTGAGCTCTTATTTTGGAATTTTTCAGAAAATATCTCCCACCAGCCTTAGCCAGAGTCAAAACAAAACATGCACTAGGACTTCTGTCTTTTGTCCTCATACATCTTACAGTTCTGTGCAATAGTTTACTGTGTGCAGCTTCCCAAGACTCAGAGTGCAAAGCCGGTTCTTGCACACGTGCAGGCTTATAGATTCATCTGCTTTGGTTTAATGTCAGAGACTGAAGGAAGATGGTACCTTTGTGTTACTCATGTTGGCTTCTTACCATTTGCTTTAGTTGCAATGTTTTATAGTTTTATAGCAGTCATAATATATTTTGTTCATGATATTTAAAGTAGATATTTAAGGGTTAAAAGAGTCAGTGGTTACATAGAGAGGAAAATCACCAGGAATATCTTCATATTTTTGTGAATGAAAAGAATGCTACTTGGCTCTTGCTGTAGATGCAATTTGATTGCCTGCTAGCTGTAGCTTGGTTTCACTTATAGCATTTCTGTCTGCCTCAGGACAAAAATATGACAAATGGATTGAATATTGAATATATAACACTGTGCGTATTTCTCTAAAACCTGCAGAAAGCAGAAATTTACACAGGGTACAATCTAAAAATTCTTAAAACTTGGTAGGGGATGTGTTTTATAGTGAATAAAGGAGACTCAGCTTCCAATGACCCTTACAGCCCCCAAAGACCTTGAACACTAAAGAACGAAGCTAAAAACAGAATATGAGAAGCCACATTTCAATTTGCGGCATGAGCTTCACTGTGGGATCTAGCAAATGCCAGTGACCTTCATTCTGACTTCATTTAAAACACATGTTACATTAAGATAGGGAAACTTCGTTCTTAGCTACTGTGATATTCATATCTAGTTCCAATTTAAAAAAAAATAACAAACAAAAAACAACAAACCTCAGAACATGCTTCCTGAGAGAGAAGTTTAAAGCTTTCAACCTGAATTGCACAAGTCTTTCCACAAAGCACCACATGAAATAGCAAAGTAATCTAAGAGAAGGAATGAAGGAGGATTTATGAAGCATAGGTTATGGTTTGTAAAGAGTGTAACACTGACTCAGCTCTTCAGAGCAGAAAGGATGAAATCCTGCCAGAATATTCCTTTGTACATGATTTTTCTTTTATTAGAATCCAACAAAGAAAGGTTTGAAAGACATTTTAAATGTAAAACATGTACATAAGTAATATTATAAATAGTAGATTTTTTTTTTAAGGAATAGGAAAAGTTTGTAACCAATTTATAAGAAAATGAAGTTGCTGTCTCCTTAGACCCCACTCCTCACAACTTAACCTTTGATTGTTCTGGGAGCACTTCTGAGGTTTTGAAGAAGCATTTTAGTAACTGTGCTGTTTATCCTGTTGGGTTTATTTCAGCCATAATGCAAGTCCATGAAGATTTCTTCTACTACAAGACAGGGATATACAGACATGTTATCAGCACAAATGAAGAATCAGAAAAGTATAGAAAACTTCAGACACATGCAGTCAAACTCACTGGGTAAGGCAATTACTTTAAATCTTTATTATTTGATTTTTTTTTTAATTTTTGGAAAATGAAGTCAAGAACAAGAGGAAACAGTTATATAGCTTTGATTGATTGACTGGCTGTTCTTGAGTATTCAATCACCTTTTCTTTGACCCTGTGTCTGCTATCTCCAACTGGCCTTAGATAACTCATTTTCAGCCATACATTCTGTGTTTGCCTTTTCATCAATACATTTAGAAATGCAATTTCCTATATCTGTATTCCCCTCCTACTAGCATTTCCTATTTTTCCAGTTCATTTCCTTCTGTATCTTGGCATTTAACAGCTCTTTGTATGTTGTAATAAATTATTTATTCAATTTGACCCATATTCAACTGATCCTCTTCTAAACCTACATATACTTACCAAGTTGTGTGTGACCCCATAGTAAGTCTTTATAACCACGCTTGCATGTACATTTCAGTGATCAGAGATCTTTAGGGGAACAGAACTGATAGAATGAACACATGAGAATGTATTCAATAGACTTATGTAAAGATAATAACTATAGTTTTCTTGCACCTGAGAGGCTTCAAGAACACTGACAATACAGTAGCTGTTTGGTCCTTGAGGCTGGATGCCTGAGCACTTACAATATAGACACCCAGTAGCTGTCTTGCCTCAGACAGAACAAGAATCCGGTAGCTATTCTGTCCACAAGGCTAAGTGCTTTAGCAGTCCCAGTCTGGCCACCAAAACTTGAGAGGTCCCTGGAGAGCTGGCTCTCAGTCAGTAATGGAGCCTAGATGCTGGTTCTGATATCAGCGACAGAATCGACGCTAGCAGCAGCAACATGATAAATCAACACAGCAGCAAACAGGCGAGCTGGGCAGACAAGAGAGAGGGCAAAAGGTGATAGTCTTCTTTCTGTCATGATGTCTCTATTGAAATCAGGGCTGCCACTGAAGGTGCTGTCTACACTTGGGTAGCCTTTCTGTATCAATAAAGCAATTAGGATAATTTTTCAGGCAAGGCTCCCTACTCTAGATGATTCTAATTTGTGGCAAGTTGGCATTAAAACCAACCATCATCATACCCTTGATTCTTCTTCCTTGCCTTAATCTTTATGTTAACTCATAAATAATGCTGATTTTACTTTTATATCATTGTATAATGATAAATTTCAACGAGATGTCTTATGATACCAGGTAATTGCATTCTAAACCCCTATTCTCTTTGTTTTCTCACTTTTCAAAATTAGTATCTCAAAACCCTGGATGCTCTTTGCTGCTCTTAAATTATAATCACATGTTTGACATCACTGAAGAGTCTGGAATCATTAGAACACATTTCCTGGCATCACAAGTGTCACTGTATTGTCTTTATCTTGTAAAATATACACAGAAACTGTGTGTCGTTTTCCCTCAAGTCCTCTTCTTATAGTATGCCCCTTGACTCCTTACAAGTATTCAAGGACTCATTGAAGAGTTTTATCTATTTCTTCTCAGGATTTGGTTTCATTTGAGTAAATCTCAGATCTCAGCTTTAAGAGCAAAATCTTTACTCTTAGCTCAACTTTTTTCCAGTTTCCTAATGTTCTCTCTCTCAGCACCGACACACTTGCAAACTTTGCCTACACTCAATGTCCTCAAGACTTCCTCCCCAAGTTTTTCTTAAACTTATTAATGAAGTAATTCCAAGTATTGTCTCACATTCATTCACCCCATTACCTTTTTAAAATGCTTATTTCAGGGCTATCAATTTTTCCATCTTGTTAATACTATTTGTCAGACTGGACACTTGCTTATGCCTCCCTCCTGACATGTCTGTCCTTATTGAAATCTGTCAAGTTTCTTTTCTTTTCTTGTTCTGGCTTTTTTTTTTTGTAGTTGTCAAACTGTGGCCTCAGGTCTTGCTCTTGTCTCCCTGCTTTTCTTGCCTGTTCTCTGGCGAATTTAGTACTCTCTGAACTCGTTCTGGATTTCAGCACCAGATAAAGCTGGCATCAGTTACATGATATTCTCAGGTTAGATCTCCCCCCCTCTCTCTCTCTCTCTCTGTCTCCAGACATTCATATTCTGTGCTCTAAGCAACATCTCCCCATGTACAAGATGGATGCTTCAAACTTAGCACTTCCAAATCAAGGCTCTCTATCTTCCTCTTTCTCTGTGCAGCCTATAACAATGCCCCACTCCTGATACCAACTTTTGTCTTATTTGGATTTTTGTTGCTGTGAACAGACACCATGACCATGGCAACTCTTATAAAGAAAACATTTACTTGATGGTGGCTTGCTTATGGTTTCAGAGGTTCAGTCCATTGTCATCATGAAGGGGAGCATGGCTGCTTTCAGGCAGACATGGTACTGGAGCCAAGAGTATTACAGGAAGTCAAATTGGCAGTCATGCTGAAGGAAGCTTGAGCTAAAGAGACCTCATAGCCTGGTCCCACAGTGACGTACTTCCTCTAACAAGGCTATAACTCTTAATAGTGCCACTCCCAATGGGGGCCATCTTCTTTTAAACCACTACAACCATCCTCCCACATACTCTGACTGGAAAACTTGGAATTATCCTTTATTCCTTTCCTCACAGCCCACTTTGAGTATATCACAGCATCTGTTGGCATTATAGCCAAAGGTAACTACTCTATATTGTCTGAACTTGCCTAAGTGCTCGTTACATTTATTTCAAAGCTGGATTAGTGATAGGTCTTCTAGATTTTGCATTTTCCACTGTGTTTTCAACATAGAAACCAGGGTTTCCCTGTAGAACATTACTCAGATCTAGTTGCTCATGTGCTTGGAACACAACAATGATTTTCCATTACCCTCAGAGCAAATGTAAAGTTCTTTGCAATGATTTTGTAAAAGTCGGTCTTGCCTACTACACAACCACAGCTACCAGCATTCTGAAATCAAATTCTATTCAGTTATACTCTCCTTCTATCTAAAATGCTTTTCTACCAAATATCCAATCACTTGATGTGTTCACCTTCATTTTATCCACTCAAATTTACCTTGTCAGTGTGGCTTCTCCGAATATCTGTTGGAACCCACTATTTGCTCTGTCTTCCATTAATTCTGCTTCTCTTTACATGCCACTCTGTTTCTCTATAGTTTCATTTAATTATAACTTCCATCTTAGTGATTGATTTAATAATCCCTTCTTGTTGATCATGTATCATCTAGATTGAAGCTTCCTGAAACCAGGTCTCTTTGTACAATGACTTTATATTACCAAATCACCTAATTCAGTGTTAATTCATGATACACATTTAATACTTTTTTCAATTGAAAAGTAACCTTTTTAGCTTCTGTTCTTATCTAGTTCTCAGTTGTTGTTATTAATCTTTAAGTAGGGTAATTCTTAGTTTAAAAATAAGATAGGAAGAAACTGGATAAGAAAGCCAAGGCAGACCTCAGCTTTGGTTCAGTTTTGTGGATATTGGACCCATGATCACAAGACCCTTTCTTTTTCTTCTTTCCCAAAGGCGTGTCTGGTTCTGATATCAGCTTAAAACAAGCCAAATGATCCTTGTACTACATCTCTTGCAGGTGTTTGATACCCTGGGATACTCTTTGCCTGCCTTCTTTAAATTACCTTGCTTCGGTTTTTAGCCATTACTTCTAGATTACTGCTGGGATTGTAGTTTTGCTTCTTATCTGTGATAGGTGTTTTGGGAAGGGAGTAGTGTCTGCAAATGGCCTCACTATAAAGATCTTGAGAGAAATTTCTGCAAAGTCCAACATAGTTTCAAAGGTGAATTTTGGTATCCAGGTTCAGTGAGGAAAGGGTTGAATCAAGTGCCATCTTTCAATGTCCAGTCTTATTTGGTATAGTAAAAATGAGTTATTTCATTATTCTTTAAAATTATGGGGTTTTGTTGTTGTTGTTTCCTGGGGTTTTTTTTGTTTGTTTGTTTTTTGTTTTTTTGAGACAGTGTTTCTCTGTGTAGCTTTGCGCCTTTCCTGGAACTTGCTTTGGAGACCAGACTGGCCTCGAACTCACAGAGATCCACCTGGCTCTGACTCCCGAGTGCTGGGATTAAAGGCGTGCGCCACCACTGCCCGGCAAAGTTATGTTTTTTATTATGACTGCCTCACTCACTAATGATAGAAAAAAAGCACTGATGCTAAAAGTTGTTTCTCTAGTCTTAATCATGTAGCAGATTTTCAAAAGCAAATGGACTATAAGTTGATGCATCAGTGATTGTGTACTGTGTCATTTTGATCGAAGATTTAACTCTACTTCAGTTCTGCTCCCCATCAGTTTGAAAGTTCACTTTTTCAATCTTCATCTGTGTATTTCATATCCACTTTCATCTTGTCTGGTGATACCCTTGGTCTAGAAAAACTTCCTCATAACATCTTATGTGGTAGATGGATTTTTTTTCTTTCAGAGCCCTCGGATTTATAGAACTGCTCCCTGTCTGTCTCTCCTGCTTGGGTAGCCAGGTGCTCCTGTTAGCTTCACTGTTATTCTCTTTCAGGCTGTGGTTGAAAGATATTTACATGTGTTTCCATTTTACTACTGCCATTGTTTGTATATTCCTTGTCTTAACTTTGTTAGCCACAGTAGTGTGTTCACTTTCATAAGCTAGAATTTGGAACCTTTGAAAATATATCTTCCTTCTTTGATAATTAACAAAACTAACTTTGTTGGTAAGAATATATCTATTTTTAACAAATGTTTTAGGTCATCTTGGGCATTGTTTGGTGCTCTGGAGTGGTAGATTTTAATTCCTTTCTCCACCAGCAATTCCTTATTTGGTAATTGCTACATTCAAGAGACAAATGCATCAGTGAGTTAGAGAATAATCAAGTAGTTCAAGAAAGTTAATGTCCCTTATCAGAAGAGCTCAACATACTTTTGTGAAGTACCTAACAAATTTATCTCAACAAATTGTTTGGTGTCCTTTGTGTAGAATTCAAAGCTATTAGATTTAATTTACTTGAACAAATGAACTTGAGCTTATATTAAGTGCTTAGCACTAGGGAACAAAAGCTGGAATAACATGTAGTCTCATTTTTCAGTAATTTAGAGTTTTGATGGTTAATTCCCATTGTCATTTCTATTGGATTTGAAATACCTAGGAAATTAATGAGGCATACTTTTGGGTGTGTCTGTAAGCACTTTCCAGAGGATCAACTGAGATACCTGTATGACCTGCCTTTAATGTGGGTAGCACCATCCTATTGTTTGGATTCTTACACTGGATAATAAGGGAAAAGTAGAGAGCTTGTGGAGTACCAGCATTTTATTTCTGTGCTTCCTGACTCATCAGGATATGAACAAGTTCCCCAATGGCAAGTGTGAGCCAATTCTGCCTCTACACTTTAGCCCCCAAGATCAACTGTATCTTCTTAAGCCATAACTCAATATATAACCTTCTTCCTTTAAGCTGTTTCTTGTTAGACATTTGGTATCAGTAAAGAAAAAGTAGCTAACACAGAACGTGAGGCAGATACATCCATGACCAATTCTACCAGATCTTCCTATGTATAAAATACAGGATAGTGATGGACATATATAAATAAATCTAGAATTCTTCTTTTCTAACACTCTTATTCAATCTCTCTCTCTTTTTTTAATCTCACAAACCTTTCTTGATCCTGTTTGTGGATGCTGTTTTGAATAAAAATACTGTATCTTTAGACAATGTTGTTTCCTAAACTGCTAATTAGAAAATATTACTGCCAAAACTAAGGAGTCCCTTTGGTTTTAAGACCAATCCTAGTTTTTAAGATGTTGAAACATGAAAACAGTGCATCTAAGAAACAAAAAATACATGTTGAGATTTTTTTCATTCCACCCCATATTCCCTACGTTACAATCACACTGCCTTATCATGGTTCATCCATGTCCCTGAGATTTCTTTACCCAGAGTTTGCAATGCATTGCATGAAGTGCTATTTATTTTGAAAATGATTCTCAAGAATCATTAATAGAATTCAGTGAGTAAATTGACTATTTGGAATTCTAGGTAATTATAGTAAAAAAAGGTGACAAATATTTACCTTCCCTATTTTCCCCTCTGTGGAACAGAATTTTATTGAAGCTCTAGTCTACACATCATTAAAAAAGAATAATATTTCAAGTCATTGTTTTGTTATGTTTAATCAATACCTTATCTATTACATTTTCTGAACAAATGGTTAAGTGCTAGGTTTTGGTCCATGAGTGGAACAGAGAATGATTCTGGCCCTCATCAAACTGAAAGCCTGATAAAAGTTAAATAACTGTTAGAAAACTAAAAATATATTTTGTTGGGCCAGAATATAGATACTAAATCTGTTTGTCTAGAGTCGGTAGTATGAAGGATTTTCCTTTACATTAAAATGGATCTAGAAATTTCAATGAATTTTGAGGCCAATATATCATATGGCTTTAAATTGGGCACAAATAGAGGGTATCAAGATAGCTCTTATCAATGTATTCAACAGACATTAAAAGATAACCTTTAGTACTGTGTGGACTGGGTGTTCATAGTACTGTGCTGAGTGCTAGGCACAGTGAGCAGAAATCTAAAACAGCCCTTTCACTCATGCTTTAGGTAGGTATTAAACAAAAATGGGTAAAATGTAGACAGGAGACATAATGCATAAATTTATAAGATGGAATGTCATAAACACAATCTAGTCTTGATGAGAAAAAATGTCCATTGGGAATTATGTTGAAGCTTAGACTTATGGTTTATATAGACACAGTCTTAGGAACAGGTTGTTTAAAGTCCCTTTGGTTAGTGGAATACAGACTTTACCAAGAGCACTAAGAAGAATGTGCTTGCTCAATTGCAGAACATAAGAATGTATGTCATTTTGAAGATTTTAGTTAAGGATCTGAGGAGCAAAGAAAAATTACTAAAGGTTTTTGATGGGAAAACATCATGGATTTTACTTGTATTTTTAAAAGATTGCTCCATGAAGACTGTAATGTAAAAAGGCAAACTTTGATGCTCCAAGTAAAAGATAACAATTCAGACCTTATAAATTGATAGAGTAACGGGGGAAGTATAGCAGACAGAGAAATACTTAAGAACTTAGTCAGTAGAAATGGCACACTTGCAATGCAACAAAACCAAAGATAGGGTCAGAATGAGCCGGGCTTAGAATTGTAGCTGCAGGTATTGGCTAGGGTGTTATGTCACCCAATGAGGTACAGAAAAGGAACTATTGTTGGCCCTTTCTTCTTACTGTTCATAATGTTTTTAAGATGAAAAAAAAAAATACAGATGAGGGCTAGGTATGCAGCTCAGTGGTACAGCATTCGCTTAGAAGATGTTAGGCCTTGGCTTTGATTCTTGACATCCCCACCCACCACCATATAAAGATAAATGACAGAGTCAGCGAGTGGATTTATTGATCTTATGACAGAAAATCAATATAACCTGAAGATGGATAGTATTAAAAATAATAAGAAAAGCATTGAAACTAAGGTGTGAGAAATCCAATATTTGATGGACTAAGAAAGAGTTCAGAGTGATGGAGCAGGAGAGGCTGGTATGGAGGGGGCAGGGCACGACACAGAGTGATACTGAGATTTCTTAGAAATTTGGAAAGCTGAAAAATATTGGAATGTTCCATAGATATCATTTAAGACCACATGAGAATAGGAAGAAGCAAAGTGCTAGAGAGGTCCCCAGAAATCCACAATGATATATCCACTTTAGACTACTGGCAATCTCGAGAGAAAGCCTGAACTGACCTAGTCTGGTGATCAGATGGCCAAACACCCTAACTGTCATGCTGGAACTCTCATCCAATAACTGATGGAAGTGGATGAAGAGATCCTCAGCCAGGCCCCAAGTGGAGCTCCAGGAGTTCAATTGTTGAGAAAGAGGAGGGACTGTAAGAGTGTGAATTGTTGAGACCAAGATTGGAAAAGCACAGGGACAAATAGCCAAACGAATGGAAGCACATGAATTATGAACCAAAGGCTGTGGAGCGCCCAGCTGGAACAGGCCCTCTGGATAAGTGAGACAATTGAATAGCTTCAACTGTTTGGGAGGCACCCAGGCAGTGGGACCCAGACCTGTCCTTAGTGCATGAGCTGGCTGTTTGGAACCTTGGGCTTACACAGGGACACTTTGCTCAGCCTGGAAGGAGGGGACTGGACCTGACTGTACTGAATCCACTAGGTTGAATTGAATTCCCAGGGGAGTCTTGGCCCTGGATGAGATGGGAATGGAGGGGAGGGGCTGGGGAGAAGGTAGGGGTGGGGGTGGGAGGGGGGAGGACAGAGGAACCCATGGCTGATGTGTAAAATTAAAACACAAATATAATAATAATAATAATAAAGAAATTTGGAAAGCTGAAAAGGGTTGGAACCCAAAGACTATATAAGTCTTTTGGGAGGCCTTGTGATAACTCTGCTGTGTCAGACCAATAAACCAGGACAGAACAAATTGCTTTAGTGCTTAAGGAAGTAGTATCTTGAAGAATGGTTCTTTCATCTCTATGGAGTATAAGATTAGGTTATCTGTAGAAGAGGTTCAAATTGCATTGTCAGTAATTTGGGGGAAATAAGAATTAATGTTAATGGGCTTCTAGATGTTTAGGAGACAGAGGAGCCCAAAGAATCAAGAAGGGGTTGCCATATACTATCTAGCCTTCCTGTGTGCACTTTCTACAGTGGTGGGCAACTGCTTAGATTACAGACAAATGCAAACAGGAAGGTATAGCTGAGTTCATCCAGTACTGATAAGCATTAGAGATGGGTGCCATTAAAGAGTCAGAGAAGTCAAGTGTTGAGGATATGAATATCCATGTGCTATAAATACTACAGAAACTTTAATGAAATAGGAAAGACGAAGATTCAGGGATTTAGAAAAAGTAGAAAAATAGTGGGCTAGAAGCCATGATAATTCTACTCTCAGTGATTTTGTGATTCTCTGATTTCTTACTAAGTTTTAAAAACAATTATGAAAAAGTATCATATAATAAATAGTATTCTGCAGGTTAAAGATAGTCTTACTGATTACTAAATACCATGATTTTCTACAATAGGTGCTCAACTATATTGCCATATCAGTTGTGTACTCTATGGTCAGAAGCTGTCTATCTATGTGTCTGTGTGTCTGAATTAGGATTTCTGGTACTGTGAAGAGACATCATGATCATGGCAACTCTTATAAAGAAAACATTTCATTGGAGTGGCTTGCCTACATTTTCAGATGTTTAGTCCATATTAACATGGTAGAGAGTACAGTGGCATGCAGGCAGACATGATGCTAGCTACATCCCTAAGAATGAGGAAAAATCTGTACAGTCTCTCATGATGGGGAAACAAAGGTTTGTATGGCCCCACTTAGTTTATTCTTTGTCTTAGCAACCATCCACAACCAAGTTCTGCAGTGAAGTTTGTGCTGATGTGCCCAGCTGTTGCTAGTCAATCTCTGCTACATTGGCAAGATTGGTTGTTCTCAGGGCCAGTCAGTACTCATTATGACAAGCAAACTTTCTCATCACAACCAATGGTCACATTTTCTTTATGAAGATTACCTTACCTCGTGTCATACTTTATTAATTACATCTTTGTCTTTACTATTTTTTAAATCAATAATTACAAGGAGCTCAGGCAAAACAGAAATTTGGAGAATGTGGTCAAGAGAAAAGATGAGATAGATGTAGGATGGGCTTTTGTTTTTTTTGTTTTTTTTTTGTTTTGTTTTGTTTTTTTGTTTGTTTGTTTTGTTTTTTTTTTTTTTTTAGTTATAGTCAGTGTCATCTAAAGCCAAAAGGGGGTATTTTTAAAGCCTTCTCATTGGACACCTACGTGACGTAAATTTTAATAAAGGTCACTGTTTGTGGTGCTTAGAGAATAAGATATGTAGTTTAAGTTTAGAAGAATCACAAATGGGAAACTAATGGACAAATATCTGAAAGATTTAATAGTAGGTGGGATAAAGAGATGGATCACCAGTTAAGGTTAAGAGTACTTCTTGTTCTTGCAGAAGACCAAAATTCAGTACTGAGCACCCACTCCAAGGTGGGTGCTCAAAATCACCTCTAATCCCAGGTTTATACCTTCTGTCTTCAACAGGCATCTACAATCACATGTGCATGCATACACAAACACACACACATAAGCAAAAGAGAAATCTAAAAAGAAGAAGTAATAGTAGCATTGCTAGCCATTAATATGAATAGACGATTTTGAGGTATGTTTTTGTTGGAACTGACAGTTCACAGGAGTTTGTTGGATATGTCGGTAGTGGAAAGAAATGTGTCTGCTTTGACTCCCAAGTATCTTCCATATAAGATGCACTATTAACCATATTGAGGAGTCATGGAAAGGCAACAGATGGATGCACAAAAAGAATGGCAAGTTCACTGTTAGTGCGCTGAAATGGGGAGTTCTGGAGAGATCTAATTTAAAATATAAAGCGAGCATTTACATATATATATATATATATATATATATATATATATATATATATATATATTTCAGGAATTTAAACTTAGATTTTTAAAACTCTAAAGCAGAAACATTAACAATTATTGTCATTTCAGGGAGAGATATATGGGAGAAATTGGAGGGAGAAAAGGGAATTGACAAATGTAATTAGATTATAATCTCGAAGTTATCATACTTAATTATAAAATATAACCTCAAAAATAAATATATTAGAATCTCAAAATTTTAAGGAAGATTTTTTAAAAAGCACAATCAATTATATGAGCATGAAGAAAAGTAAATTTATTTTACTGATAAAAGAGAGTGGCAATGATATGTCTAATTTAAAAAATACTGTTGACATTCCATCTATAGCCAAGGACCTGGAAGAAGAGGACTTCCCTCAGGACAGGAGCATAGGACAGGAGAACTCAGGGCCCATCCTGAAGAAACCCTGCCTTTTAGGTCAGGCAGAGAAAGAGCCAAATGAGGGAGTAGGAAGCTAGAGGGTGTCATGACAGATAAATTTTGGGGCAAGAGTACTCCAAAAAAGATAAAATGCTCATAGTGAGGAATGTCACTTAGACGTTGAATGAAATAGGTGCTGGAAAACTGTACTTTGTTATGGGAGACTTAAGCCTTAGGAAAAGAAATTAAAAAAAATAACAGGTGGTTCTCACTGAATCTTCAGGTTGTTTTGTTTGTTTATTTGTGTATAACTGTAGTGAAGATTCTTTCATCTCCATTTTAAGTTATAATGAATTTGATTTCTTCCATGTTAATTTTCTTGGCATTTATCTATTTCTATTGTGTTGTGTGTGTGTGGTGTGTGTGTGTGTGTGTGTGTGTGTGTGTGTGTGTGTGTGTGTGTTGTGATGAAAGATAGAGGTAGAGAGATGTCTCGGTGATTAAAAATGCTTTCCTGCTGTTTCTGCAGTGGACTGGAGCGCTGTTCTAGGCACTCATGCTGGGTGGCTTACAACCCCCGCCCCCTGCCCATAACTACAGCTCCAGGATATCTGACACTCTATCCTGGCATCTGTGGGTGCCTACACCAATAAACATACACATAATTGAAAAAATAATCAGCATGGAGAGATGGTTCAGTGATTAAGAGCTCTTGCTGCTCTACCAGGGGACCCAAGTTCAGGTTCCAGCACCTATATTAGGTAGCACAAAAATATCTGTAACTCCAGCTCCAGGAGACCTGAAGTCTCTGGCCTTTGAATGAACCAGCACTTTGATGTCCATATCCACATGCTCACATACATACCTATACACAATTTAAAATAACAAATATATCTTTTAAAAATATGAAGGTAATGTTAATGGCTTTCCAAAATATTTGACCCTTGTTCACAAGTGGAAAAATGTCATTTAGTTCTGTTAGAGCCTACTCATTTTTTCTCAACTCTCAATAAATTTTATTGAGCAACAAATGCTTTAAAAGCCTTCAGTTAGATGCAGTGGATACTGATATGATGAATAAATGCATTACCTCAATACATGAAATGAAGTTAATGGCCTCACTGATTTGCCGTAGATCAGTCATTCTCGGAACTCATTGGGAGGTCTCCTAGTGATGCTGACATCCTGTGAGTTAGATGTAGAGTACACGGGAAAGGCCTGGGAGACAATGAAACTGATAAATGGGTTTTCTTTGCTTCTGTTTTCAGGGTGATAGACTCCCGTTGTCTCCCTTGTCAGTACTGAATCAAACTGACGAGTCTACACTTCGCTGCTTCTCTTGTATGACACTGTCTCTCACTGATTTGTTATCTCAGTGGCTGATCAGTTCTGTCCCCTGCTATAGCTGCTGTTATTGTAAACTGGCTTTTATAAACAATACAACATCAAGGAAACAACATCCTTGATGCAACAGCATCAAGGAAAGAGAGCTTTATTTATTAGTTAGACAAACACATGATAGGAGTAGTATTATAAAAGGATTCTGAGAAAGCCATATTGGTGTTCATAAAAATGTGATTTATTAAATGTGTTTGCACACATTCAAGTGCATGTGTGTGTGTGCATGTGTGTAAGTGTATGAATGTGTATACACATATATGTGTAAGTGTGTGTGTGTGTGTGTGTGTGTGTGTGTGTGTGTGCATGTGTGTATGTGAGTATGTGTATGAGATTTTTCATATGATGTCAATCACAGGATTAATGGTGGTTGTGATGAAATACTGTGCATCTTAAAATACAAGAGTTCTTTGGGAAGTCTTGGATTGAAATGCTAGTTCTGTCCTTTCTTGGCAAACTCAGTTTATTTAATCATTTGGTTGTATTGCAGCTTTCTCAAGTCATCCACTGAGATGACAATTTTCCTCACTGCCTTGTTGTGAAGATTAATTAAGACAAAATATATGCCGTCTAGTAGGCTGATTGTTATATACTTTCTTAAACATTTAAAATCTGTGCTTGCTCTTGGTCAAATTAATCCAAGAGGACTTTTCAGTCCTCATTCCTTAGGATGAGGCATTTTGACGCCCTCTCTAAGGATTCTTTAATGTATTAACCAACACAAGAGCTGACTCTTCAGGTCTTCTTTTTCTTGCAAAGGACAACTGACTGATTCATGCCAGTTGGCAAAAGTTAGGCACCACCTTATTTTCAGCTTCTGAGGTCCCCTTTCCCATCTCCAAATCTCTGGAAATTTACACGTGACAGTGACTAGTGAACATATGCCTTCTAGGTGTGCACAGACTGGGACACACAAGCAAGGTGGAAGAACAGACAGCAGAGTTAAGTGTGGTTATTATAGATATTAGTATGCATAGCACAGGAAAAGATGCTACTGGTGTGAAGATAGCACTGGTGGACAACTGAAATTCCTGGGGCAGGCTCAGCACCAGAATAAACCATAAGTAAGAGAAGCATAGGAATTAATGTGAACACTGCTCTCACTCTATACCCGAAACTTAGGAATTTAGAGGACCAAAAAAGAAACTGCATTGAAATTCTTATCACTCCAGTCAGAATGGTTATCATTACCAGGAAGCCAGTGTCCCTTTTGTGAGTTCTTAGTCTCATTAGTAAAAAAGTTTCAAAACTGGGTTGAGGATTTAGCTCAGTGGTAGAGCGTTTGCCTAGCAAGCACAAGGCCCTGGGTTCGATCCTCAGCTCAAAAAAAAAAAAAAAAAGAATTTCAAAACTGACTTAGAAGAAAGCTTATGGACAATTTTCATAGAATGTGAGAGAAAAACAACAGGACACACAGTCAATAACCTTGGAATCTTCCAGGAGGAGGGAGACAGATAAGAAGAAAGAGAAAGCCATGTCTTTTTGAGTCAACGTCCAAGAAAACAGGCAGTTAGCTCTTGATGTCTGTAAGCGGCTACTTGGTTAAGAGGCAACTGCACTGTGCAAGGCCGAGCAGCTTCGGACCAAGGTGGGAAACCATATGTGTCTGGGGAAGTACACTGAGGCTTAGGGCCAGTACTCAAAAGTAAAAGATAGAAATAAATAAGGAGATGTTATACTTTTCTGGGTTAGAACTCAAGAAAATGGACAGGCTTAACAGTGCTTCCATATAGAAGCTTTGTATGTGACGGTGCTAAGGAAGTGGCTCATGGGATAAATAAGTACATTATCTCATGAAGAAGGTAATTTGTTCTTCAAATGTCCTCAGGTAAATTATATTTCCTGAGGGGTGGATTCCTAGCCAGATGATTGACAGGCCAGGTGGATTAACTCTTAGGGGAAGACATAACACTCTGTGGCAGAGAACCAAAGATTACATAGTTTTTAACCAAGAGGAAGTGATTTTCTCTGAATGAGTGTCAAGAAATCCCTAATATCTCAACCTTTTCATATGCTCAAAGGGCTTTGATATTTATTTATTGAACAACACAAAAAACATGGTATGGGAAAGATATTAAAAAAAAACTGTTTAATAGAGGTTTACAAAGAAAGAATTTATTTTCCCAACTAACCCAGAATAGAACTCAAAGCCACAAACAGTTGTTATTAAACTATATCCACATGTTGCTTACAACATTTGTTGCATATTAATTTTGTCTACTGCTGGTTGCCTTTAACCTGTTGGCTGCTTTTAGAAAATGATTAATACACACACACACACACAAACACACATTCATTATTCTGTATCAGGGTCATGGGAAGAGTATGTAACTTAAGAGTAAAGTCATATATTAAACTTAGGTTATACATGCTGATTGCATGGGAAATCCGAGCCATAGTAGGTTAGTTACATTGTTCTCTTAGAAGCAGTTTAAATTTAAACAAGTTGAGCACACAGTAGGGCAGCAGACTAAATAAAAATCTTAAAATTATCTAAAGGGATAAAGGTAAGCTGCAGCAAAAATCAGTCTCTTTGGGATCAAGATATATTTTCAGAAAAATGTGTAACCATGAACGCTATATGTTTGTTTAAATCACATGACACAAGGTTACCTTTCAGAATGTTAAATCAGTAGTTTATCCTGTGGCCTAGAAATACTATTTATACATAAGAAATATATAAAAGACAGATCTATGAATGAATGATCCAGGAGTTTTTGTTAAGGGAATATGTTGCTATGGAAACTTACAATTTGTTCTCTGCACAGAAAATTTTGTTTTATTACTGACTGCCTCAATAAGAAGGAGAAGTTGTGCTTAAATCTATGATGCATCAAAAAGGGAAAGCCTGCACAAAAATTGCCACAATTTGTAGATAATAAGTGAATACTGTTTGTGACATGTGATAACTTTTATTTATTCTGATCTGTAAAATATGCACATTAAATATTGCTCTTACCTAGCCCCTTCTTTGTAATAACTATGTTCATTACATTTCAGGATATACAAAATAGGATGTGACTAGTTGAACTTTTGCTAGAATATTTTTCTTAATGACCCCTATGTTTTCTCTGCTGTGAAAGTTGACGTTTATTCACATATTCGCCTTCACTAACTAACTTTTTAATCCTATGTTTGCTTATAATTGTCTTTTTTCCAGACTTTCATAATTTTGTGAGAATGTATCAAGGGTGGCTTTTTACATTAGCTAGTGTTTTTCTCTGATTTCCACCCTCATTTCTCCTCAGGATCGCCTATAAATTATTCAAGACTCAGTATGCTTTCATAACTCAGCACAGCAAAGTAGTGGCTCCACCCTTTCTCGCTTCAGGTTCTAGTTTTTATTGCTTACGTGATTAATTTCTCCTCAGATATTAGCAGCAACTTGTACACGGAGATGTGTGTGTTTTGGAATGCTAGTTTATTTCTTCAGGCTTCATTTTTATTATCTGTGAAACAAAATATCTTAGTTTGGATAACCATTGCTGTGATGAAACACCATGACCAAAATCAATTTGGGAATGAAAGGGTTTATTTCATCTTACAGCTTGTAGTCCATCATCCAGAAAAGTCAGGGTAGGATTTCAAGGCAGGAACTTGACAACAGGAACTGATGAAGAGGCGATGGAGGAGTGCTACTTACTGGTTTATTTCTTATGGCTTGCTCAGCCTGCTTTCTTAGGGCAACTGGAATCACAAGGCCAGAGGTGGCACTACCCCTTATGGATGGGTTTATGCACATCAACCAAGAAAATACACCACAGACTTGCCCTCAGCCTAAATCAACCTCTGTCTGTCTCTGTCTTTCTGTCTGTCTCTCTCTCCCCCTTCTCTGTCTTTCTCTCTCCCCCAATTGAATATAGATTCTTCTCTCATACAATACAATCTACAACAGTTTCCTCTCCCTCCACTCCTCCTAGCTCCCCCACACACACACACAATCTCCCCTCTCCCCAGAATCTACTCTCTCTCCTCCCAACAGAGAAGAGCAGGACTCCAAGAGACAACAACCAAATATAACAAAACAAAATCCAAAAAGACAAGACAGAAGCCCTCACAGCTAAGCTGGACAAGGCAACCCAACAGAAGGCAAAGGTCCCATGAGCAGCAAAAAAAAAAAAAAAAAAAAAAAGACAGAGACACACCTGCTCCCACAGTTAGGAGTTCCACAGACTCACCAAGCTAACAGCCACAACATACATTCAGAGGACCTGGTGCAGACCCTTGTGGGCCCTATGCTTGCTGCTGTTTCCGTCTCTGTGAGCCCATATGTGTACTGTATAGTTGATTAAGTGGGCCATGTTCTCCTGTGTCCTTTATCACATCTAACTCTTGCAATCTTTCTACTTCCTTTTAATGGGATTTCAGAGCTCTAAGACAAGGGACCCGATGAAGACATCCAGTTTAGACTCTCTTTCTGCATAATGTCTGATGCCTGAAGAAGCCTCTCCAATGATGGATGACTGGGCTGATCTATGAGTATAGCAGAATATCATTAGTAATCATTTTATATAAATATTAGAAATTAATTATTAATTAGAAATTAAAAATATTAGAATATATTTAGACCACCAGTTGTGTTTGGTTCTAGCCTAGGTCTTCGGACTATCCAGTTTCCAGTTTCTGGCCATACAAGCAGTGTCTGGCATAGGCTCCCTCTCCTGGGGTTGACCTCAAGTTAAATCAGGCAACCAGGTATTGGTTGGCCACTACCACAAGTTCTGCACCACCATTGCCCCATATATCTTGCAGGCAGGACAGGTTAAAGGTTTTGTGGCTGAGTTGGTGTTCATGTTTCTCTTTCAGGAGACCGTAGAGAACCTTCCTGTACCAAAGAGACTAGACTACAAGGGTGAAGACTCCATGCAGGCACCAGCTCGACCTCTCCACTTTCAATGAGCATTGTGGGTGTTGTCCTCAGCAATGGGACAACACTTTGCCATAGCTTTAGCCTGGGTTGTTTGGGGACAGTGAAACCTCTGGAAGTTCTTTTATTGTATAGGATTGTTTTACCTTCCTGGGTTTTCTGTTTTCCCATATGAAGTTGTGAATTATTCTTTTAAGGTCTGAAAAAAATTACATTGGAATTTTGATGGAGATTTTGTTGAATTCTGTAGATTACTTTTGATAGGATGGCCAGTTTTACTAGGTTAATCCTAGAGATCTATGAGTAGGTGAGATCTTTCCATCTTCTGATATCTTCTTCAATTTCTTTCTTCAAAGACTCGAATTTTTAATTATATGAGTATTTTACTTGCTTGGCTAGAGTTACCCTAAGATATTTTACATTACTTGAGGGTATAGTGAAAGGTGTTATTTCCTGTATTTCTTTTTCAGTCTGTTAGTCTTTTGCATATAGGAAGGCTACTAATTTTTTTAAAGTTTTATTTTTTATTTATTATGTTGAGGTATGTCCCTTGAATCCCTAATCTCTCCAGGAATTTTATCATAAGTGATGTTGGATTTTGTCAAAGGCCTTTTCTGCATCTAGTGAGATGATCATGTAGGTTTTTTCTTTCAGTTTATTTATATGGTGGATTACATCCACTGATTTTCATGTTGTACCATTCCTGCATCTTCTCATTGAAGCCTACTTGAAGATGGTGGATGATCTTTTTGATGTGTTTTTGGATTTGGTTTGCAAGTATTTTATTGAGTATTTTAGCATCTATGTTCATAAGGGAAATTGGTTTGCAATGATCCTCTTTATTAGGTACTTATGTAGTCTGGGTATCAGGGTAACTTTGGCCTTGTAAAATGAATTGGGCAATGTTTCTTTTGTTTTTATTTTGTTGATTAATTTCAGGAGTATTGGCATTATCTATTCTTTGAAAGTCTGGTAGAATTCTATACTAAAACTGTCTAGCCCTGGGCTTTTGGGGAATGGGGGTAGGAGAGTTTTATTGACTGCTTCTATTTCACTAGGGTGTATAGGTTTATTTAAATTGTTTATCTGATCTTGTTTTAACTTTGGTAAGTGGGTACCTATTGAGAAAAATATCCATTTCTTTGAGTTTTTCTAATTTGGTGGAGTACAGGTTTTTAAAGTATGTCCTAATGATTCTTTGAATTTTCTCAGTGTCTGTTGTTATGTCCTTTTTTGTTTCTGATTTTATTAATGTGGATACTCTCTCTCCATCTTTTAGTTAATTTGGGTAATGGTTTGTTTATCTTGTCGATTTTCTCAAAGAGCTAGCTCTTTGTTTCATTGGTTCTTTGTATTGTTTTATTTGTTTCTATTTTATTGATTTCAGACCTCAGTGTGATTTATTTCTTGCCATTTAGTCCTTTTGAAAGTGCTTGCTTCTTTTTGTTCTAGGTCTTTTAGGTCCTGTTAGGTTGCTGATATGAGATCTCTCTATTTTTTGTAGGCATTTAGTGCTATGAACTTTCCTCTTAGCACCACTTTTGTTATGTCCCATAAATTTCAGTATGCTGTGTATTCATTTTCATGGAATTCTAGAAAGTCTTCAGTTTCTTCATTTGTGTGTTGACCCATTTTTCATAGAGAGTTATTCACTTTCCATGAATTTGTAAGCTTTCTGCTGTTGATAATATCTAGCTTTAATCTGTGGTGGTCTGATGGGATGTAGGGAGTTATTTCAAATTTCTTGTATTTGTTAAGACTTGCTTTGTGTCTAAACATGAGGTCAATTTTTGAGAAAGTTTCATGAGGTGCTGAGAAGGTATATTCTTTTGGGTTTTGGTGCAATGTTCTGTAAATATCTGTTAAGTCCATTTATTTTATAATGTCTGTTAGCACCAATATTTCTCTATTTACTCTTTGTTGTAACCTGTATATTGGTAAGAGTGGGGTACTGAAGTCTCCCACTATCAGTATGTGAAGGTCAATATGTTATTTTAGCTATAGAAATGTTTCTTTTACAAAAGAGAGTGCCCTTGTGTTTGGGGCATAGGTATTAGGAATTGAAACATCATCTTAGAGGATAATTCCTTTGATGAGTATGTAGTATCCTTTCTCATCTCTTTTGATTTGCTTTTGTTTGAAGGCTATTTTGTGAGATATTAAAATAGCTACACCAGCTTTATTCCGGATATTGTTTTTCAACTTTTCACCACATGCAAAAGTGTATACTTGATGTTGAGGTATGTTTCTTGGATTCAGTTGAAAGATGGATCTGGTTTTTGCTTTCATTCTGTTAGTCTTTTCTTTTACTAAGGAATTGACACTGTCAGTATTGAGAGATATCAATGGCCAATGATTATTAATTCCTTTTACTTTGTTGTTGTCAGTGGTGCTGGTGTTATTGTTGGTGTGTGTGTGTGTGTGTGTGTGTGTGTGTGTGTGTGTGTGTGTGTATGTGTTTCCTGTCTTTTGATTTTGTTGGTATGAGATTATTTATTTCCTGTGTTTACATGGGTGTAGTTAACATGGGTTGGAGCTTTCCTTCTATCACTTTCTGTAGGGTTGGATTTGTAGGTAGATATTAATTTTGACTTTATCATGGAATATCTTATTTTTTCCATCTATGGTAATTGAAAGTTTTGCTGAGTATAGCATTCTGGTCTGGCTTCTGTGGTCTCTTAAGAGTCTGTTTAAGCCTTTCAAGCTTTTAGAGTCTCCACTGAGAAGTAAGGGGTAATTCTAATAGGTTTGCCTTTATATGCTTCTTGGTATTTTTCCTTTGAATCTTTTAATATTCTTTGTTTTATGTATGTTTAGTGTTTTATTAGTATGTAGCAAGGGGGTGTTCTCTTATGGTCCAGTCTATTTAGTGTTCTATATTCTTGTATCTTTATAGGCATGTCCTTCTTTAGGTTAGAAAAGTTTTCTTCCATGATTTTATTGAAAACATTTTCTGGACCTTTGAGCTGGGATTCTTCTCCTTCTTCTATTCCTATTATTATTAGGTTTGGTGTTTTCATAATGTCCCAGATTTACTAGATTATTTGTGTCAGTAATTATTTAGATTTAACATTTTTTGAATGATGTATCCATTTCTTCTATCATATCTTAAATGCCTGAGTTTCTCTCTTCCATACCTTGTTTTCTGTTGGTAAAGCTTGAAATTTCTGTTTCTGTTGAAATTCTTAAATCTTTACTTCCAGAATTCCCTTAGTTTGTATTTTCATTCTTGCTTCTATTTCTATTTTCAGTTCCTGATCAGTTTTATTTGTTTCCTTCAACTGCTTGTTTATTTTTTCTTAGATTTTTTTAAGGGATTTATTCATTTACTCCAATTGTTTGTTTGTGTTTTCCTGAATTTATTTCAGGAAGCTATTCATTTCCATTTTAAGGGCCTTCATGGTATTCATATAGTTGATTTTAAGGTATACTTCTTAGGTTCCAGCTATATTGGAATGTTCAGGGTCCACTGTGATAGGATAGCTGGGTTATAGTTGAGACATTTACCCTGGCTGCTGTTGACTGTTTTTACACTGGTGTCTTGGCATCTGGTTTCGGGTCATTATAGCTCTAGGTGCTGATTTCTGGGTTTGTCTTCATTGGGTGGATATTTTGTTCCTTGGTTTCTGTTTCCTCTCTGGATTTTCAGAGAGTGTGATGGCTGTGTGTTGTCTGTTTTACTGGCCTGCTTATCTGGTGTCCTCACAGGGAATGCTTATTGGTATTGGAAGCTGGATGCAGTGATACAGGGGGAGGGATGTCAGGAGGAGATGGTCTATTGGATCCACAGGATATGTGGTAGAAGTGAGGCCACATCTGGTGATCTGTTGAAGCTCTAGGGAGGAGACTAAGGGATTGGGTTTGGGGGAACAGAGAGAATGGAGAAGATTTCAAGACATTTTCTCATTTGAGATTTTCTCCTTCCAGCTAACAATATTTTGTGTCAAGTTGACATAACACTAGCCAGCACATAAAGATATTAGATTACATTGTATGGGCTTTTGGTCTTGAGCTTTCAACTGTGCTGTTAGCAGATATAGACAACATTTAAATAAATGAAGATAGATTTTTCTATTAAATTATATTTAGAAAAGGAGACATCTGGCCAGCTTAAGCCTGTCAACCATGGCTGGCCAACCCTTTGTGTGCACTATAGTCTTCAAGTCTTCTTCAAGTGCTTTTTATTCTAAGAAAATGTAAAGAGTAATTTCTATTCTTCATATTAAAAAACTAATGCTTTTCTTAAACCATCTTGTAGTAATATATTACATTGATTAATTGCCGTTGGTAGTAATAGATGACTTGGGACTTTGCTTTTCTTTCTCAATATATTTCTCATGATTGTGTGAATTTAACATATAGTGTCTCCATTTGTCAGATTGTAGACAGGCGGCTCTCTCATATTTATGACACTTCATTAGCTGGTTGTAACTTTCTGCCCATCTGCCTATGTTTATTGTTGCAGGCCAGTTTTCAGTTGATAGTATACTTGCATGCCCTTTCTTTCTTGATATAGTAGGATAAGAAAGATCTGTGAAATAGTTTATGAAAGCATTAACTTTCAGAAATCTATATCTGTTTTTCAAATCCACAGTAAAAATTGAACTGCTTGGCTGGATATAAGAACAAAAGTACTAATAGTAGGGTCAATGAATTCTGGTTTGATTTCTATTTTTCCCGAAGTGGCAAATGGAGCAGGGTACAGGGAGTAGCTTCATTTCTCCCTTCTCTTCCACAATCCATTGTCATTCATCTTTGATGCAATGTTAAGCGGCACTTTCTGCAAGCTCCCCGACATACTCTACACAGCTACCCTTGGTAGGTGAGTACATCTTCAAAAGTCAGCCTCCTAAGCACTTCTAGTAGAATATTCACAAGGAAACAAAAGCGTACATGGCTTTGCCTCATTCTCACTGCAGTTAGCTTTCAAATCTTTATGTAAAAGGAACAGAGAGTCTAACTGCTGTCTCAAGTCTAAAAGCAAATTACCATACCAAGAATAATTAAGTCATTGTTATTTACTCAAACTCCAACTGAGGGTTTCTTCACACTTGGACTCTAGCTTTCATATTCTAACACGAATGATTGAGGTTTCATGTGAACACCCATATTTCTTGCTGAAATGGGCTGTGCTGCATAGAAAATCTTTTATGGGTCCACCATTTGTGACCTTTGTCTTCATCTGTCTGGATCTCTATTCACTAGTACAAAATGAGTCTGCTTAGAAAACATGAATTTGAGTTCTCAGTGTAAGCCATTTGGGGACATGCCAGTGTCCCAGAAGTAGCAACTTTGGGATGCATTCTGACACTTTTGTCTAATGATTCTGTTACAAAGCAGAATCTACCATCAGTTAAAATAAGCTGGAGTGGGGGATCCTGCAATCCTAGCACTGGAGGGCTGAGACAGGGAGAGTGTCACATTCTAACATTAGCCTACCCAGCACAGTGACTTTCAGGAAGCCTGATCTATAGGTTGAGATTCAATCTAAAGCAATAATAAGGAAGTGGATGATTTATCTCAGTGGTAGAGCACTTGCCTATCGAGCACAAGGCCCTGGGTTTAGCACTCAGTTATGGGAAAAAAAGGGTGGGTGAAGAGGAGGGAAGGAATACAGAAAGACAGAAGAGAAAGAAAGAAAGAGAGAAAGGAAGGAAAAAGGGAAGGAAGGAAGAGAGGGAAGAAAGAAGGAAGGGAAGGAGGAAGGAAGGAAGGAAGGAAGGGAGGAAAGAAGGAAGGAAGGAAGGAAGGAAGGAAGGAAGAGAGGAAAGAAGGAAGGAAGGAAAGAAGGAAGGAAGGAAGGAAGGAAGGAAGGAAGGAAGGGAGGGAGGAAGGAAGGGAGGAAGGGAGGGAGGAAGGGAGGGAGGAAGGAAGGAAGAGAAAGGAAAAGAAAGGCTAAAAGTAGTCAGGCAAGTTGAAACAAAAATACTATAAACTGAAACTGGCTGGGAGCCATGGATCAGTCCCTCTGTACCACCCCACCCCCAGCCACCGAGAGAGAGAGAGAGAGAGAGAGAGAGAGAGAGAGAGACAGAGACACAGAGACACAGAGACACACAGAGAGAATAAATAAAAATTTTAAAAAGAATAATATAACTATTAACTTATTGTTACTTCAGATTTTTATATGAATTAGATTCCTAGGCAAATGTGGTTTTGATGTATGAATTAGAAACATTGTCTTTATAGCAAAATTTCTCATTGTGTAGAATTGCTTTTTCAGAATTTATCTTTTCAGGATAGTTAAGAATACTTAATCAACTTTCCAGGATCATTAAATATATTTGCTGTCTATAATCTTGAATTGCCATGTATTAAAGATTAATATGGACAGCCACCATCAACCACCAATACAGAGATCCCAACAGAAGATGTCTTAATTCTATAATTGTGATATTAGGCGATGGTAAAATATCCTAGTCATCAGGAAGACACAGCTGTGCAATACAAGGTGCTTCACAGGTAACATGTATAGTTCATATTTATCAATTTAACCTTGAAATCCCAGAGTGGATCTTGACTTTTTTTTTCGGCTCATGTAAATGAATCAACAAATTCCATCACTTTACCTCATCTGTATTCTTCATATTCCCATTGCCCATATTCCTTACAAGCAGAAAAATACTTACTCTCCAACTTGATAGTCACTTTTTGGTGTTACTGATATAGCTGTTAAAAATAATAAACAATTTATCTCCTATCAGAACTTAGTTATTTTCTGTTTGTCCTGTAAAATTTATATTTACTACTACTAGGCTTCTTCCTCTGGCATTTATCTCCACAGTAGTGTCAGAGCTGTCATTTCGGAGGACTATCTAGATCACACCATATCCCATGTAGGAATACTTCTTATCACTCACACTGTGTCAGTGTTGATTGACATGAATACTCTGGACAGTCTGTGTCAAAACTGGCTTTTCTAACATCATGTCCTGACATTTTCATTCTGCTTGGGGCCAAGTGCTGTTCTAGAATGAGCTGCAGTGGAGTTCAAGCACTGTCCTTAGGGCAGACCCAGGTGGGGACCAAGTGCTCTCCTTAGAGCAGGCCCAGATGGTGTTCAAGTAAAGCTTCTAGAACAGACAGACATGATATTAGCCCTCTTGTGCTTTTACATTTACTTACTGTGCCTCAATTTCTATACTCTGATTTCAACCTGAAGACTTTATGCTCACCTCAATGAAGGAAGTTGTCATTGCCCTCAACACACAGTTCATTTATCATCTGCAGCTTGTAGAAGTGCAAATAACACACTGTTATAAAAGGCTACAAATATAATTATAGTTGCTTATACTCTCATCTTTTTCTCCACTTCTACACTTACTTGAATGTCAGGTACTTTGGACAAAATAAAATAGTTCACTGGATGAAAATAGAACTTAATACATGAAGTGCAGAGGTAACACTCTTCTCCCTATTATTTTGATAAAAATAATTTTATTATTTAAGAATTTCATGTAATGTATTTTAATGATATTCACCACAAACCCCTCCATTAACTACTCTTAGATGTATCCCCATGCTCCAATCAACTATATGTCTTCTTTTTTTCTAATTTAACGACCCATCATCTCCAATTGGTGCTGTCTGGGTGTGGGGCCATGCACTGGAAACATTACATTGAGTGAGGTATCCTGGGTCTATGGCACATGGTTCTCACTCATATGTATGTCTTGGCATACATATTTAGATTTGTGTGTTTAACTTGGAGAAGTTCCAGGGTAGACAGAGAGCACTGAAGAGGAGAAAGTGGAAGATCTTAAGGGACAGGGATAGTAGAACACAGGCACTATGAATGGAGAGGGCAGTATGATGGAGAGGAGGCCTTGAGTGGGCAGAGGTATGGGTGCACAGGACAGGGTGGCTCAGGAAGGGGTAGCTAGCTCTCTGCTCTTTTAAGAAGTACTGGAGGAACACATCTCACTTTAGTAAAGTTATATGTAAATTTCTCTGGTTTACCATAACTGTTCTTGCACAATAATAATATGTGCTTCTAATTCCACCAAAATAAGAGAAAAAAATAAAATCTTGTTCAAATTTCTTATCCTAGCCCAATAATTTTACAAAAACATAGAATAGTATTTTGAGAAGTTTATTTTTGTTATTTAAAAATTCTACTCTAAAACCAGCATGATAACTATACAGTATATCTGTATTTAGAGAAACATGAGTAAAGATATTCATAGTCTCACAAATATAAAATGCTATAGAATTCTTTTATGGTTTTTGAATATCACACTCTGAAGGAAGTTCATAGAAAAGTCTTTCTAAAACTATTTACATTATACAAGAGTTGTGTTTCTAAAAAGTGAGCACATGTGGCTTGTAGGGAAGAAAAGTTTCAGTGGAGGGGATCAGAGAGGGCATTAGCAGGGAAATGGTTTTAAAGACATCTATAACTACCATTAGATTTCACAATTCAATAACGACTTTTTATTTCAAAATAGCTAAAGGAGAAGATTTAGAGTGTATTAATCTCACCACAAAGAAGTGATATATGTTTGAGGTGGTAGACTTGCTAATTACCTTGATGTAATTATTATGCAACGTAAGTATATCAATATAGCACATTGCCCTCCATACATATAGGAAATTATGTGTCAGTTTTAAAAAGTGAATATATAATATGAAGCCTGAGGGAGAATCTCAGTGACCATGGCACTGAATGAGAGCTGCCCAGAGTTTTTCTAAACCTGCATGTTCTGAAAGAGAGGAAGAAACTGCTCATTCTGAAAGGGAGAAGAAACTTCTAAGGAGTCCCAAATAATTAAAACAGTTTATTTTAATGATGTGGGTAAATTTCTGAAGGGCAATGTAAAGTCAAAATTAAGTATATTACTCTACGGGAAGAAAAATATTAATGCTAGGAGTGCTCCAGCTTGTCAAACTAAGTGTTTAATATTCCAGATAGCAAAGTTATGGGAAAATTTCACCAAAGGTCCTGGTGAACAAAGGTGCATAAATTATTCTTACAATGAAGGGATTGATTTTATTGGAAATGGAGGAGGAATAGTTAGGCTTACAGATAATATATATGCTGTAAAAGTCCTCACATCTTCAAAGACATTCACTGACTTACAAGAGGACATGTGTCAAAATGTATGTGTATTTCTTCAATTTTTCACCTGTTCTTAACATACATGACCACAATTCAGCAGCACACATGAATTAGGGGAAATGTTCTCCATCGATCAAGAAAGGAGTTTTCAATAATGAATAACGTAGGTTGTACCACTTACCTTTGTTTGACTAAACATTTTTTTAGCTTTTATTTTTTTATTTATTCATTTTTTAGATTTTTATTATTATTATATTTGTGTTTTAATTTTACACATCAGCCACGGGTTGCCCTGTCCTCCCCACTCCCGTCCCCACCCTCACCTTCCATCCATCCCCTCCCCTCCATTCCCAACTCCTCCAGGGCCAAGACTCCCCTGGGGATTCATTTAAACCTGGTGGATTCAGTACAGGCAGGTCCAGTCCCCTCCTTCCAGGCTGAGCAAAGTGTCCCTGTGTAAGCCCAAGGTTCCAAACAGCCAGCTCATGCACTAAGGACAGGTCTGGGTCCCACAGCTTGGATGCCTCCCAAACAGTTGAAGATATTCAGTTGTCTCACTTATCCAGAGGGCCTGATCCAGCTGGGGGCTCCACAGCCTTTGGTTCATAATTCATATGCTTCCATTCGTTTGGCTATTTGTCCCTGTGCTTTTTCCAATCTTGGGCTCAACAATTCATGCTCTTACAGTCCCTCCTCTTTCTTGACAATTGGACACTTGGAGCTCCACCTGGGGCCTTGGTGAGGATCTCTTCATCCACTTCCATCAGTTATTGGATGAGAGTTCCAGCACAACTCTTAGGGTGTTTGGCCATCTGATCACCAGACTAGGTCAGATCAGGCTTTCTCTCTACCATTGCCAGCTTAGGGAAGCAGGAGATCCCAGCTGGATCAAGAACAGGAAGGGAGAACAAGGAATAACAGACCATGATAAATGAAGACCACATGAGAACAGGAACAGGCAGAGTACTGGAGAGGTCCACTGAAATCCAAAATGATGACTAAACATTTTTAATCTCATGAATTTACCCTAACACCAGGTTCATTTGGTTCAAATTGGTGATTCTTAGTCTCTTAGACCATGGGACTATTAGGGAAATAGCCCTCAAGTCTGTTTCTTTATAACACTCTGCAACAATTCTACACCATATTAGATGACTATCTTAGATGCCTTCCAGAAAAGACCAGGAAGTGAAAGGACCACTGAGGGTCACTGTGTAAATGCTGGATTCAAGTCAGTCTTGCTTATTATTTGACCCAGAGACTATAGCATAGATTACCCAAGTGGTATCTGTGGTGTTCTCTCTGTGATGTTTTATTTCCATTTGAATTGTGCATAGAGGTGGATATTCTGTTAAAATATTCTCTTACAAGCCTCCTCCTCCCTAAAAATATTCAACTCAGCTACCATCCTTTATTTTCCCTCTCTTGTGTCTAGGCAGTTATGATTTATCTGTTTTGCTGTCCATTTTATGAATGTTTATCATAATCTCAATGTCAGCATCCTCTCTGTGTTTGAAATGATGATGATTTATTAGTTCCTTTATTATTTATTTATTCATTATTTAGTGTTAACAGAAATTGAAGCATAGGCCTCAGACACATTAGATAAATACTGTACCACTGAGCCACACCCTGGGATCTCATCTTACTTTCTAGCTTTAG
The DNA here is from genome assembly GCF_903995425.1 of Onychomys torridus. NCBI lineage: Eukaryota > Metazoa > Chordata > Mammalia > Rodentia > Cricetidae > Onychomys > Onychomys torridus. The sequence continues at coordinate 70,366,356 of NC_050449.1, read as the reverse complement.
ACAGGGTCTCACCCAGTTGCCTGGGATTGACTTGAACATGTTTCTTTCCTGATATGCTTCCAGAATAGCTGTGATTCCAGCTATTTAAGACCCAGATATGAGTGTTATTTTAAATAAGCATACTAAAGTTATAATTAAAATGCTTCTTGAGAAGATATCTAGGGTAATTCCAGAATCTTTAGAATTATTTCTATATTTTCATTTCACTGAAAATATCCTTTTATCATTACAACAGAGTACATAAAAGCACAGTAAAAGATGTTGACAAGTGAACAGCTATAAAGACAAAAATATGTCTTAAAAGTCAGCAAACTAAGGCATTTTTAAACTTTCATTTTATTCAGGTTTACTAGAATAATGAAGAATTTGAACAATTAAATATCTTTTACCCTTTGTGGGCAAATGTCTTGTACGTGGGACTGTGACATTGTTGAATTTTAATTCCATTTGTCATCATGTGTTTTCATTTTCCCTAAAAATATCATGACGTATTTGAGAGTTCTGAGGGGTATGTTAAGTAGACTTATGAAAATCACAGTGTCTGTTTCCTGGTATAGTTTATTTTAAGTCTCATCTGTTTCCTCTATTAACTTCTTTATTCTTCTATGCTTCCTACCTAGATGCATCATAGTGCAAGGAATATATTATTGGTCACTTTGGGTTTGTAAACTACTTGAATGTTTTGAAATTGCTGTGTATAATATGCACAATTTTTTGGGGGAAGGAATAGTTCCTTTAGAAGTATTTTGATAATAAGTGTGTTGTACACGTTTTTCAAATCAACTTCTCACAATATTTGTTAGGATCTCAGACAGCAGGACTATATTTATGCTTATATAATCACAGAGATGAATAATTCTTTTGATTTAATCTTATATTTTATACTTTAAGTAAACAGCTAATGTGTCAGCCAGACAACATGAAAGGTAGTTTGCTAGCACACCAAAAGCATTCTGAAATTTTTAAGATGGCTATGATCAATGATCAGAAAATGAGTAATAGGATGTTTTTGTATATAGGATTGGGGAGGTTGCTCAGTAAATATAACACTTGTTGCACAAGCATGAAGACCCAAATTTAAATTCCCCAAACCCACAAAAAAGCCAGACCTCCTAGAAGAAGAGTCTGCAATCCTGGCAATCATAGATGGATATGAAATACAGAGAAACGAGATTCCCAGGATGCTCATGGGCAGTTATCCTGTAATTGTCTAGAGCAGTGGGGATAAGGGAGAAGAAGAGTACCAATATCTGAGATTGTCCTTTGGCTTGGACATACCACTGTTGTGCACACAAACATACATGCAAATGCACACAGATATATACAGACACATATACTCACAAAACACACAAACACTCACTTCTGATGTGATCTAGTACTTGAAATAGGCAATGGCCTTCTAATTATTTTTAGGCACTTATGATTGACAAGTGTTTCAACAATCAGTTGTAACACAGATTGCTAAATGGTCTTACTAATAAAATACCTGGATCCAAATATTGGGGTGAAAGCTGAAAGATCAGAGGAATAAAACAAGCCAGCCACAAGTTCTTATCCCTAGGAAATCCTCAGCCCAAGAGAGCCACTTCTGGTAAACTCATGCCTTATATACCTTTCGGTTCCCTGCCACCTCACCTCCTCTCTCTACCCGCTATATCACTTCCTTTTTCCACTCAGCTTTATCACTTCCTGTCTGTCTGTACAGACCTCCAGACCTCTATGGTTAACCAGTGCTGGGATTAAAATGCCTGGCTCTATTCCCAGTGTGGCTTTGAACTCATGGAGATCCAGATGAAGCTCTGCCTCCCAAATGCTAGGATTAAAGGCATGTGCTACCACTGCCTGACCTCTATGTTTAATATAGTGGCTGGCTTTGTCCTCTGATCCTCAGGCAAGCTTTATTTGTTAAAGCACAAATAAAATATCGCCATAATCAGTGGGTTTCGAAAAGAAGTGACAAACATGTAAAAGTAACTATAAAACTATGTAATGGCTTTGGGAATTGGACTCTTTCCTCTTGTTAACTTACATATTAAGTTGCCCAGAAATTTGGAACAATATATTCTTTTTTGTAGCACAGAAAAAAGGGAGATCATTAGTGCAGTTACCTCCCAACCTCAGAAAGGAAAGAGAGTTGGTCTTCAAATTTCTTAAGCTTTCTTATTACAGTATTGTTTCACATGATCATGACAAAGGATACAAATGTAGAGGAATATTCTAAGAATTCCACCCCCCCTCCAGAAGCTGAGGTGTGAAAATTCTCCAGGACAGATCAGAACAAACATCTATTTACCTGAGACAGAAAATCAATTACAGAACAAAATAATGTGTCCACTAAAGTCAAACTTTGTGAGCCAATGAGTTTATTAAGTGTTGTTCACATGGGTGTAGTTGAGTGGTTATTTATAGAAGCAGGCACAGCTCAGAGACAGCTGCATCACTGAAGGTGACAAATTATGGAAACTCCATCCCTGGAGGTCACTGTGTGACTTCCAGGCAACCTCCTAGGTCTGAGAGCCTCTTTTAGGCATCTCAGATGGTCAGTCATTTTTCCTCCAATGTTTTTTTTTTTATTTTATTTTACTGCTTCTATATTTGGGGGAGGGGCCTTGTTAATCTTAGTAGTTTCAGTAACTTTCTGAGACTTGTGAGTTGTTTGCTTCCTGAGTCTAATGAGTGTTCTTCCACCATCCTGGAAGAAATCTGTCAGTTAAGAGGAAATTATCCTACAGAAGAAGCCTCTCATCTTTGGGCAATAACTTTGTATTATGTTATAATTATTCTTTTAACCATTGAGTGCTATTTGTACAAAGGGATTGATTATAAAGTATTTGAACAATAAGTTTATATGTCTTTTGGAAAAGGTTGTTCTATAACATTTTGTCTTGATTTAGTATAAATGAACTCTGAGGATAAGATTGTGCTTGTTATGGAAATGTTAGTGTGATGTCAGAGGATAATACATTTTATTCTCACAGTCTATCAAATCTTATGAAAATGGAGGTCAAGGTGCTTCGTCCCATACAGTCCAGTGTTGTATAGGTTACTTTACAGCTGAGAGGTTATGCGTTTATATTAAAAAGGAGCATAAGATAAATGTGGTGGTTTAAGACTATAACTTTGGAGCTCAGGAAACAGAGGCAGGATTTCTACCATGTAAGTTGGTCTGCATAGTGAGTTTCTGGACCAAGCACATAGCAAAACCTTGTCTCACACAAAAAAGAAAGAAGAAATAGGAGAAATACAGTATGTTAAAGAATATGAGATTTGGATTCCTGGTTCAACTTTCCCTATGTATTATTCTAATCAGCCATTCATTATGCCATCAAATAGAAGGTATGTTTAATACCTACCTCAGGGGTTTAGTTAAGAGAAAAAAAACTCAATATATTGGAGGTCAGTTGCTTTAGGAACTGTTACATATAGATGGATTTATCTTTGGGCTGCCAAATCACAAATAATGACATGGAGACTTATTATTAATCATGAAAGCTCAGCTTTAGCTTAGGTTTGTTCCTAACTAGTTCCTCTAACTTAAGTTAACCCATATTTTTAAATCTACTTTTCATCACATGGCTCCATAACTCATCACTCCATACTTTCCATCCTGCTTCCTCTGTGCTGGCTGGGGACGCTCTCTTGTACTTAGATTTCTCCTCCTACTTCCTCTCTCTCTGCTCAGAAGTCCTGCCTATACCTCCTGCCTAGCTATTGGCTGTTCAGCTCTTTATTAAACCAATCATAGCAATATATCTTCATACAGTGTACAAATACCACACAACATTTCCCACTTTTGTTTAAATAAAAAGGGAAAGTTTAACTCTAAAATAGTAAAACTATATACAGTAAGAACAATTATCAGTAAGAATTATATTTACAGTGTCCAGTTTATCTGTATTTGGCAAATTCAGAGAAAATATTCCATTATCTATCCTATGTTGGTGAGTCAAAAGTTTTGTACCTAGTTTACTTTTTATCCTAACATGTATTACCAACTCAAAACTATCATTTTAGGCCTTAAAACATTTTTTAGATAAAAACTTAAGCATTTATGTATCTCAACTTTATATACTTTGTAATTTTTATGATTTTTTTCTGAATTTGGTAACAAGGAAAACTATAACTATCTAGCCTTTAACCTTAATCAAAGATCTGAGAAGGATATAGTATTACCTGATTAAACATAAAGTACAGAGTAAGAAATTTTCCAAACTAAGAAATAACAGAGACATCTGCCTGGACAGTCATCCAAGGTTTCTCTGCAACACTCAGGCATCCATCTTCAGCCTACAGGCCTTGAATATCTGATAGACTGTTCAGCAAAGCAGGAATTTTGAAGAACTGTCCTACCTTGCTTTAGCAAAGTTCAGCAGTCACTTCCTTTGTGTCCTGGTTGTCCAATTTGGACAGCCTCAGGTGATCAGGTGAAACAAGGACAGTTTTTCCCCCAAATAGCTAGCTTTGCCACATTTGATTCTTATAGATGACTAACTATTAACCTGTCTTTCTTTATTATTCCAAATAGCTTCCAAGGACTAGAACTTTACATTACATTTTTAAATGAGCTGCATAGGTACAATACCTTAAAGAAGAAATAGAAACATATAATAAATTATAACAAAAATAACCTTAAATTTGTATCAGTATACAAAAATCCATGTAAAATATTAGAGACTAGAGGTTGTTCAAATGTAGACTGAACAATACACCCTTTTATCCTGTCATTTCTATGCTATATCTGTAGCATAGATCTTAAAAGATCTTATTAATAAAATCAAACCTGGAGCTAGGTATTGGGGTGAATACTGGAAGATCAGGGAAAGAGAACAGGCCACAGCCACCACACCTTGCCAATTGCACAGCTGGTCTTATTTCCTCAGACTGGAAGCTTCTGTGTCCTTATCCAAATGGATCTCAGCTGAATTGCTGCTAAAAGCCTAAAAGCTTAACCAGGCTAGTTCCTGGTTTTCATGCCTTATATACCTTTCTGCTTTCTGCCATCACTTCCTGGGGTTAAAGGCATGAGTCACCCTGCCTGGCTGTTTCCAGTGTGGCTTTTAACTTACAGAGATCTGGATGGATCTCTGCTTCCCAAGTGAAAGGATTAAAAGTGTGTGTATGCCACTGTTTTCTGGTCTCTATGTCTATCTAGTGGCTGTTCTATTCTCTGACCCCAGATATGTTTATTAGGATGCACAATATATTGGGGGACATAATATATCGCCACATACACCTCCCCCTTTTCCCTTCAGAAATAGACCCCTGAATCTAATGTTCTTCATTCAGCATTTTCTCTTGACCATGATTGATAACTTGTGACCAGTCTTCCTAAACAATGACAAACATAGCCATAATCATATGACCAGTAACACCCACCCCACATCTTTGGAATGTGGGTGTCATTTTCTGTAGACTGTTTCATGTTGTCTGGGGGTGATGGCATCTTTAGGAGACCCTGAGAAAGTTGGGATAATGGTCAAGTCCTGGGAGAGATAGCAGTATTATTTTTTGTTTAGTGTCTGTGTGATAGGGAAATGTAGAGGATATCTGAAGTTTTGGCAGGATAGTCTGTGAGACTGGACCATCTCAGCTAACAGCTTTGAAGTTGGTCTGGATGTAGAATTTTGAGGTAATAGAGGCATTCTGAGAGGCTGGATCACCCAGGCTACCTGTTTATACTGGTGCTTTTTTTTTTTTTTTAAAAAAAAAAAAAACAACATAAACCTTTAAAGGTAACACACACACACACACACACACACACACACACACACACACACACACACACGTGTGTGTGTGTGTGTGTGTGTGTGTGTGTGTGCTTTAAGACAAGTATGGAATGTGAAGCATGCACAAGTCAGTTAAAGATGTTTTTCTTTTATGTTTGAGCAGATAAAAGACATCTGTTAAATTTATGTTTGTTTGGACTGAATAACTAAACCTCTATCCATGCCATGTGAAAGGATGACTTGTAATAATGTTATGAGGACTCTGTAGCCAACAAGATTTATCATATCTCATCCAGTCTCAGAGCTGTTCCCATAGTAGAGAGATCAACATACATGTCAGCTGTCCTGTAGTCTTTCTTGGTTTCTTTTTTCATGTCTGTAGCCAAGATTTTTAGGAGGTCTCCCCAAATCAAATCTGATCTTCATTAATTTGGAAGTGAACCATAACTTTCTGTTTCCTGTAGAAACGAAAGCATAACCTCTCCCCCAATTGAACATATTTCCTGACTTCCGTTTTAAAGTTAAGACATTCTTAAAATATATAGGTTGCTTTAATTAAGCAGTTTCCATAATCTGGTGTCTCTCAGCAGCTATTGATTTTTTTATTGACATTAGCATTTAAAAGATTCAAATAAGGGGGCTGGAGGGATGGCTCAAAGGTTAAGAGCACCGACTGCTCTTTAAGAGGTCCTGAGTTCAATTCCCAGCAACCACATGGTGGCTCACAACCATCTGTAATGAGAACTGATGCCCTCTTCTGTATACATAATAAATAAATATATCTTTAAAAAAATTCAAATAAAAAAAATTCACCATACACGTTCCAGACACCCTGTGTATTTCCCATCTTTATGTGGTTCATTCTGTTTATATTACTTTAGTTTTTCTTTAAAGACTTTATTATTTTTAAACTATTTTTTCTATGACTGTCTACACTAATTTTCTTATCTTTCTTTAGCATCTAAGCACATTATAAAACATACTGTATCTTTTTAGAGGTTTTTCTGTGTCTGGACCTGACTTTACTAAGGGTCTGTAGCATTCTCTGACAATGTGAGACAAATCTCAAACTGTCATGTCAGCCACTGCATAGCTCAGCTTAGGGCATGGCACTGATGTATAGCACTGGCAGCTGCCTCAAGCTTGCAGACAAAGGCCAGTAGCTGCACCTCTGTATGCCAAACACTGACCCATCTGAGAGACTGCAGGACTTGGAAGCTCCATCTGGATTCTTGTTTAGAACTTTTTTTTAGCATTCTTAGGCCCTATGTTGGAACATTTGAGCCTCCACATTGGATGTCATATGTAAATGTTGTGTGGTATTTGTACACTATGTGAAGATATATTGTTGTGATTGGTTTAATAAAGAGCTGAACAGCCAATAGCTAGGCAGGAGGTATAGGCAGCACTTCTGAGCAGTGAGAGAGGAAGTAGGAGGAGAAATCAAGGTGCAAGAGAGAGTCCCAACCCAGCACAGAGGAAGCAGGATGGAAAGTATGGAGTGATGAGTTATGAAGCCATGTGATGAAAAGTAGATTTAAAAATATGGGTTAATTTAAGTTACAGGAACTAGTTAGGAACAAACCTAAGCTAAAGCTGAGCTTTCATGATTAATAATAAGTCTCCATGTCATTATTTGTGATCTGGCAGCCCAAAGAAAAATCCATCTACATATGGCACTCAACATGAGGCACCAGATATAACATTTACCTAAATTGTTGCAGCATTAATAAGAAACAAACACAGGAGTCAGAAACTGAGGTAAAAACCTATTGGTGAAATTATTAAGGCCGCTCCACATAGTTAAAAGGGAGGTTTATTTTGTGGGGTACTTACAAATGAGGGGGTAGGTTACAGGGTCTGGCAAGGGTATAGTGCAGTCCGGCCGTGTTCTCTGGAGAACTCTGCTCAGTCTACCTCCAGCGTCCAGAGTCTGGGAACCAAGAGAGTGACCTCTTCCCAATCCTTGCTCATCTGCTTCCTCCTCCGCCCTGCCTTGTGGGCGTGACCATTACCGAAGCCTCAATGGGGGTTGGAACTTCAGGCCAATGCTGGGATGGCTATCCACTACAAAAACCTGATAAATCTAAGGAACAGTGGTAGGGCAATTTGCTGACCCTGCTGTCCATTTTTTCATGTCGAAAAGACCCAGAAATCTCCCCCTAGTCCCTTCTTCTCTCTCCTGTCCTTCTCTATTCAGCTTCTTCAGTCTTCCAACAACTCTATGGCTACTTCCATTCAGCCAATAACTGCCTCCATCTTCCTTCATTCAAGGTGGCTTTATTGGAAGAGCAAGGTGGCAGTGTGAACAGTTCTCCTGCAACAGTCATGTGCTATTTGGCATCTAGAACTCAGTTTCTACCTGTGTACACATATATACAGAGATAGGAAATTTGGCAGTTCGCTAGATTTTATATATATACAAACTCTCTACCTATAGCAATTATTTATATTTACAATATGCTTTGCATCAATAGTCTTGGAGATTTTTTTTTATTATATTTGTGTTTTAATTTTACACATCAGCCATGGGTTCCCCTGTCCTCCCCGCTCCCACCCCCAACTTCTCCCCAGCCCCTCCCCTTGGTTCCTATCTCCTGCAGGGCCAAGACTCCCCTGGGATTCATTTAAACCTGATGGATTCAGTATAGGCAGGTCCAGTCCCCTCTTTCCAGGCTGAGCAAAGTGTCCCTGTGTAAGCCCAAGGTTCCAAACAGCCAGCTCATGCACTAAGGATAGGTCTGGGTCCCACAGCCTGGATGCCTCCCAAACAGTTGAAGCTATTCAGTTGTCTCACTTATCCAGAGGGCCTGATCCAGCTGGGGGCTCCACAGCCTTGCTTCATAATTCATGTGCTTCCATTTGTTTGGCTATTTGTCCCTGTGCTTTTTCCAGTCTTGGTCTCAACAATTCATGCTCTTACAGTCCCTCCTCTTTCTTGACAATTGGACTCCTGGAACTTCACTTGGGGCCTGGCCGAGGATCTCTGCATCCACTTCCATCAGTTATTGGATGAGAGTTCCAGCATGACTGTTAGGGTGTTTGGCCATCTGATCACCAGACTAGGTCAGATCAGGCTTTCTTTCGACCATTGCCAGCAGTCTACAGAGGATGTATCATTGTGGATTTCTGGGGACCTCTCCAGCACTCTGCCTATTCCTGTTCTCATGTGGTCATCATTTATCATGGTCTGTTATTCCTTGTTCTCCCTTTCTGTTCTTGATCCAGCTGGGATCTCCTGCTCTCCTAAGCTTTCTTTCCCTCAAACCTTGCTCTTCATTACTCCCACTGTCATCCATGTTGTTCATGTAGATCTCATCCATTTCCTCTGTCATTAGGCGATCCCTGTGTCTTTCCTAGGGTCCCATTTTCTAGGTAGCCTCCCTGGAGTTGTGTAGCAGTCTGGTCATCTTTATTTTATATCTAGTTTCCTCCTATGAGTGAGTACATACCATGTTTGTATTTCTGAGTCTGGATTACCTCACTCAGGATGATTTTTTCTAGATCCATCCATTTGCCTGCAAACCTCATGATGTCATTGTTTTTCTCTGCTGAGTACTACTCCATTGTTTATATGTACCATATTTTCTTTATCCATTCTTCAGTTGAAGGGCATCTAGGTTGTTTCCAGGTTCTGGCTATTACAAACAATGCTGCTATGAACATAGTTGGGCAAATGCCCTTGTGGTATATTGAGCATTCCTTGAGTATAAGCCCAAGAGTAGTATATCTGGGTCTTAGGGGAGATGGATTCCCAATTTTCTAAGGAAGTGCCATATTGATTTCCAAAGTGGTTGTACAAGCTTGCATTCCCACCAGCAGTGAAGGAGAGTTCCCTTTGCTCCACATCCTCTCTAGCATAAGCTGTCTTCTGTGTTTTTGATCTTAGCCATTCTGACAGGTATAAGGTGGTATCTCAGAGTCATTTTGATTTGCATTTCCCAGATAATTAGGGATGTTGAGCAATTCCTTAAATGTCCTTCAGCCATTTGAACTTCCTCTGTTGAGAATTCTCTGTTTAGTTCTATAGCCCATTTCTTAATTGGACTGTTGGACATTTTGATGTCTAATTTCTTGAGTTCTTTATATATTCTGGATATCAGCCCTCTGTCAGATGTGGGATTGGTGAAGACCTTTTCCCATTCTGTAGGCTGTTGCTTTGTTTTGTTGACTGTGTCCATTGCTCTACAAAAGCTTCTCAGTTTCAGCAGATTCTATTGATTGATTGTTTCTCTCAGTGTCTGTGCTACTGGTTATATTTAGAAAGTGATCTCCAGTGCCAATACATTCAAGACTACTTCCTACTTTCTCTTCTATCAGGTTCAGAGTAACTGGATTTATGTTGAGGTCTTTTTTTCCGCTTGGACTTAAGTTTTGTGCACGGTGACAGATATGGATCTATTTGCAGCCTTCTACACATTGACATCCAGTTATGCCAGCAAAATTTGCTGAAGATGCTTTCTTTTTTTCCATTGTACATTTTTGGCTTCTTTGTCAAAAATTATATGTTCTTAGGTGTGTGGGTTAATGTCAGGGCTTGAGTTCGAGGATTGTAATGCCTCCAGAGGTTGTTTTATTGTACAGGATTATTTTGGCTATCCTGGGTTTTTTGTTTTTCCATATGAAGTTGAGTATTATTCTTTCCAGATCTGTGAAGAATTGTGTTGGTAATTTGATGGGGATTGCATTAAATTGCTTTTGGTAAGATCGCCATTTTTACTATGTTAATCCTGCCTATCCATGAGCATGGGAGATCTTTCCATTTTCTGACATCTTCTTCAATTTCTTTTTTCAGGGTCTAAAGTTCTTGTCATATAGGTCCTTCACATGCTTAATTAGAGTAATCCCAAGATATTTTATATCATTTGTGGCTATTGTAAAGGGTAATGTATCTCTGATTTCCTTCTCAGCCTGTTTGTCTATTGTATATAGGAGGGCTACTGATTTTTTGAGTTTATCTTATATCCTGTTATGTCTATCTATCTATCTATCTATCTATCTATCTATCTATCTATCTATCTCTATACATATATATATATGTATATATATATATATATATATATACATATATATACAAACTATAGCAATTATTTATATTTACATTATACTTTGCATCAATAGTCTTGGAGATGTTTTAGATTCTTTCATTTATGGTAGATATTTAGCAAGCCATATGAAAATATGGGAGCTAACTTTAAAACTCCTGGACCTTTTGCTAAAATTCCTTCTGAGTGTGAGATGTAAGCATTGTCTACCCTTTATCCCAATGTTCCAATTACAAATTGAGGCACCATTCCATAAAAGTTCATTCTTGGGAACTGATGAATTTATTGGGTGAGGGGTTACTAACAAGATAATAGGCACTCAACTCCCAACCTCCTGTACCTGGAAAACCTTACCCAGCAGGAATGATGGTGTCTCTGTGCTTCATAGATGGAACCACTGCTTTTGTACACACACACACACACACAGGAGTGTGGGAGAGAGAGAGAGAGAGAGAGAGAGAGAGAGAGAGAGAGAGAGAGAGAGAGAATCTCTTAGTCCACATGCAAATAGGATCAACTTTTTCATGGGGCCTCAGTTGACTGTCTCAAGATGGCCATTGCTTGTCTCAGAGGCCAGTCACTCATGATATGGTGTCTGTCTTTTGGTAAATAAGTTTCCTTTTATGCTACTTGGATAAAGGTGACTCTGTATTGTTCATGTAAATAATGTTATAGTGAAGAAGAAAGCTATACTATCAAATTTCTGTGTTGTAAAGCACATTGGAACATGGAAAATACAAGAGTGTCAGCAAAACTAATGTTCTCAAGGTACAATCAAATGTCTGAACTAATTAATCATTGTTATTTGTAGGTGGGGCACACTGAGAGGAGCACAAGGGAAGAAAGAAAAATTTTGGGTATGTAAAAGCTTTTCAATAGAATTCCTACTGTGGAGTGAAAACCAGCCCCTCTTTTCTCAGCTTCATATTATGTAATCATATCCTGTAATGTTTTTCACACATTGGTGTTTTCTTCAGCACAAAGCTAATTATAACAGTTTGTATTGTAATAATAGTTTTCTTCAAGTCCAGTGTGTTCAAATTGTAAAAGGAGAATTTGTTTTTATTTCTTTCAAATTGAGGATCAATAGTACAAGTATTTATTTTACCATCTAGATTAAAATAATGCCTATACTTATACTACATAAATGTCAATCAAATTGAGGCCTTTCCTATCTTAATATGATGCAAATACTATGTGCTATAATATACACATACATCTTTCATAGAACTTCAGTGGGGTTTTTTTTCCAATTTTAATATTTATATGTATCTTCACTGGGAAAGAGTTAGCATCTAATCTCAAAAGTAACATGGTACTTTACCAATTCTGTTGGTGGGTGTCTATTATCTTGGCACTTAGATAGCTGAGACAGGAGGATTGGAAGTTCATGGTATCCTTGGATACATAGTGAATTAAAACTCCAGCTCAGGTTAGAAAACTACTTCCAAAATAACATACCCTAATAAGATACAGGTAAGGTTGGAACATATTGATGAATGCAGCTGATTATCCTGAGTCTTATTTTTAAGTTTTAAAAATTACATTGTTATTTATTTATTTTGTGAGCATGTATTCGTATGTACAGGTATGAATCATCCGCATTAAGGAAGTGGACTTCAGAGGATAACTTGCAGAAGTAAATTTTCTCATTCAACTATTATTGCCAAACAAGCCAAACTCACTCAGATTATCAGGGTTATCAGCAAGTGGCTTTATCCACAGAAGCAGCACACACACACACACACACACACACACACACACACACACACACAAATACACACACACACACACACACACACAAATACACACACACACACACACACACACTTAAACATGGAGAGGGAGAGAGAGAGAGAGAGAGGGAGGGAGGGAGACACACACACACACACACACACACACACACACACAGAGAGAGAGAGAGAGAGAGAGAGAGAGAGAGAGAGTTTTAGTTACTTTTCTGTTTTTATGTTAAAACACTATGTCCAAAGCAACATATGAAAGAAAGCACATAATTATGGTCATAGTGTTAGAATCATGACTCTCCTGATGTGGAAAATGGTAGCAGGTGTTCAGCTGATGTAGTGGCTGAGAGATCACACATTGAGACTCAACTACGTGGCAGGGAGAGAGACTGGAAATAATAGTTCAAGTCTTCTGAAACCTCAAAGTCCTTTACAAATGACACATCTCATTAAATATGGCCATACTTCCTAAACCTTCCCAAACATTTCTACAAACATATGAGCCAATCAGGGCCATCTTCATTCAACTACCACTCCCTGGCCCCCATCAATTGTGGCCAAATCATAATGCAAAATGCATTATGATTTAGTCCCACTTCAAAGTCCCCCATAGTCTTTCACACTCTAACACAGTTTGAAAGTCCAAAGTTACTCCTGAGACTCAAAGCAGTCTCTAAATGCAACTCTGTGTAAAATCAAAAGGTCAAATTACATACTTCCAACATATAATGACAGAGAACATATCATTCTAGGAGGGGAATAAGGACATAGTAAAGAAATACTGGACCAAAACAAAACCAAATCCCAGTGGGAGAAAAGTCCAAATTCTGTAGCTCTATGTCTGATATCAAAGGACTCTACCCTTCCAGTTTTACAATATACTTCTCTCTCTTGGGCTGGTTCCACTCCTTGTCTGAAACTCTCCTTGGCAGATGTCTCAAGGATCTGGCATCTACAAAATGTTGGGGTCTCCAATCATTCCAATTTATACTTCACTCAATAGCCTTTTAGGGCCTCCATGCAAGGACTCGCCTGCCAGACACCTGACCTCAGTAGTTTTCCATAACTGTTAAGAAAGATGTCTGTAGTTAGAGTTTTTCTGTCTGGCCCAGTCAGGACAAATCTCTCTTACCCGCCAGTCCCACAGTCGCTCAGACCCAACCAAGAAAGCACACAGAAACTGACATTGCTTACAAACGGTATGGCTGTGGCAGGCTTTTTGTTATCTACTTCTCCTATCTTAAATTAACCCATTTCTGTTAGTCTATATTTTGCCACATGGCTTGTGGTTTACCAGTGTCTTTACATGTTGCTTTTCATGGCGGTGGCTGGCAGTGTCCCTCTCCAACCTTCTACTTCCCAGAATTCTCTTCTCTCTTGTCCCACCTATACTTCCTGCCTGGCCACTGGCCAATCAGAACTTTATTTACACAGAGCGCTATCCACAGCACTTCCCCTTTTCTTTTTTTTTTTTAAGGAAGGTTTTAACTTTTACTTAGTACAATTACATATAACAAAACAATTATCAAGCAAGAATTATAGTTACAATATGAAAGAAGGTATCCTATCTATCTTATATTTGTGAGTCCAAGGTTTTATATCTAACTTATCTTTTATCATAACTGAGAAAATTATAACTATCTAGTTTTCAACCACATCAAAGACCTCAGAAGGATATAATATTACCTGAGAACCGGGAGAAGGATGCAAGCATTTTTCGGGAGTCTTGCAAGAGTAGACAGAGACAGCTGGCAGCCTGGACAGTCACCTAATGTTCCTTTGTAAAGTTGGGGCATCTGTTTTCAGCCCACAGGGCTAGAGTCTCTTGGTCACTTCTCTCAGTGTCCTGTAGAATGTCTGGCATTTTCCTCTGTGAAGCAGGAACCTGAAGGACCATTCTGTCAAGCAAAGTTTACTGGTCACCTTTCTATGGGTCCTGCATGTCCAGTCGATCAAGCAGTCCAGGCAAGAACAGTTTCTTGCCCAAATGGCTATTTTTGCCAAGGTGAAGATAAGATATGAAGTGTCTTCAATGCCCATCATTGTCTCTGAAGTAAATCGGTGTTGCCAGGAGCAGACATGTCTCACTGTCCAGAAAGTCTAAATTTTAAAAACATTTTAAATGCCATATTCTGAAGGTCTTTGAAGTATTTGAAGATTACCTATCTATCTGAAATATCTCTGTGTATACCTAGAAGACTTAACTAACATGGCTACAAGTATGATTATCCTAGATGATTAATTATTAATCTATTTTTAATTATCCATTACAATTTTAAATGAGCTATACAAACATAATACCTTAAACAAGAGTAGAAATATATACATAGTATAACAAAATTAACTAAGTTTGTATCAATAGACTAAAATCTATACCAATGTAAAACATTTTAAACAAGTTGTTGCTCTTTAGAAGTAAGTTCCTTAATCTACCCTTTCATCCTATTATATCTGTATCATATCCCCCTTTCTTCTTTAGAAAGAGATCTCATTTATAATCAACCTGCCTTAAAGAAAAATATTGGTTTTTCTCTGTCCCACACCAGAGGGCTCTTCTGATTTGGGACACAAGAATCTCTTAACCATTTCTTTTAGCAATATGTCTGGGTTTAGAGAAGGAGTGCGCCAATTCCATCTCCAAAGCCAGCTTGATAATTTTGGGAATGTGGGCATAGTTTTTCTTACTACTTCCTGCTGGAAGGGGGCGCTGTATCTTATGGGGACACAAAGAAAATTTTAGAATTATGGAGTAGTCCATTAGGGTGAACCTCTGAGCCAGTTGCCTTGAAACCATTCTGGATGTTGGATCATCTGGGCCATGGTGTCATTGGAGACCTTTCAGGTGGTCTTGGCTGATCAAACTTGATGTATCTTAATCTGGAACGAATCCACAGCCTCTGGCTTTCTGTAGAAACAAAAGCAGAGACTCTTTTCCAAAGCAACATATTCTTATATCCAAATTTTGAAGTCAAGGTACCTTTAAAATTCACATATTTGTTTAACTCAACAGCTTTTACGATCAAATCTTTTTTTGTAGTTAAAAATCCCAAAGACAACATAAACCAGATTCTCTGTGTAATATCCATCTTTGTAAGACTGAAATGCCGCTGTTGCTGCTGACTCCGCCCACCTCAGCTTTCCAACATGGCGGTGGTACAGTTTACTGTCAGCTCTGGGTCTGGAGCCATGTGTACCATCAACTATCAGAAGCAGTTCTGTCAAAGCAGTGCATAGCCCAGAAACCTTTTTGTTTGTTTGTTTTTTGTTTTTTGAACTAGCAAAGGCTAAATCCACCATGCAGCAGAGTGAAGTGCTGCTTGTAGATTCCTCATTCCTGCCACACTGCAGGTCAGACACACACACACCAGGAACCCGCCATAGTAGCTCAAACCGGCAGGCTGCCGCTAACTTGAGAGAGACAACTAGGAAGCTGTTTTTAGCTCTGTTTTAGAATCTTTTTTCTCAGGTTTTAGGTGGAAACTCTTACCAACACGTTGGGCGCCATTTGTAGTTAGAGTTTTTCTGTCTGGCCCAGTCAGGACAAATCTCTCTTACCCGCCAGTCCCACAGTCGCTCAGACCCAACCAAGAAAGCACACAGAAACTTACATTGCTTACAAACTGTATGGCTGTGGCAGGCTTTTTGTTATCTACTTCTCCTATCTTAAATTAACCCATTTCTGTTAGTCTATATTTTGCCACATGGCTTGTGGCTTACCAGTGTCTTTACATGTTGCTTTTCATGGCGGCGGCTGGCAGTGTCCCTCTCCAACCTTCTACTTCCCAGAATTCTCTTCTCTCTTGTCCCACCTATACTTCCTGCCTGGCCTCTGGCCAATCAGAACTTTATTTACACAGAGCGCTATCCACAGCAGATGTCACTACCCTTTACCCATAAATCTTTCATGATCCTAAAGCCAGAACTGCACTGGCGGTATTGCCAATTTTGACTACCTTCTTGGGATGGAGCTTTGAACTTTTGAGGTGCAGAAAATTCTTCAGACCTTTACTTTTTGCAAGTTGGAAGCTTATCTGGGTGGGGTCTTGCCTTGAGGTCACTCCTCACTTTATTCCATTTTGGAATGTGTCTTTCTTCTCATCTCTCCAGCATAAGCCTTGGCTCCAACATTAAACATTAAATTTCCCGGTGTTTTTTTTTTTACTTTAACCTGTATATATCCACTCTCCCACCCTCTTCTTGTGTGTGTGTGTGTGTGTGTGTGTGTGTGTGTGTGTGTGTGTATGTGTGTGTGTGTGTGTGTATGTGTGTGTGTGTTGCCCTGATTTCTCTTAATATTAGTCTCTCTTGAGATACCCTCCACCAAGGAAATTAGGCTAATATTTCATTTTTGCTTCAGGAAGATTCTTAGGACAAGAGCAAAGGGCAGCTACATTCTTTGCCAAAATATTGCAAGAATTATCTCTAGCCCAGCTGCTTCCCCACTGAAGCCTCTTAACTGAGATTCCATAGTCTCCATTACTCTCTGCACTACTGTCCACTGATCTTCTCTTGGGATGCCCTGTTAAGCTTCACTTACAGCATTCAACTATTTTGCTAGTTCAAAGTCCCAGAGTCTTCCACATCCTTCCAAAACAAGTACAGTGAAGTCTGTCATAGTATGCACTCTCTGATACCAACATCTTACTTACTTTTCTATTGCTATGATAAAACATCATGGCCAAGGCAACTTATAAAAAACTGTATTTAATTTGGGAGCTCACAGTTTCAGAGGGTTAGAGTTCATAATGGCAGAACAAAGGCATGCAGCAAGAAGATCTGAGAACTTACATCTTGATCCACAAGTAGGAGACACACACACAGAGAGAGAACTGTACTTAAAATGCTGCAAGACTTTTGAAACTTCAAAGTCCAACCTCAAGGACACACCTCCTTCAATAAGGCCACACCTCCTAACTCATCCCAAATCATTCCACCAACAGGAAGTATTCAAATATATGGGTGCCAATCTCATCTACACCTCCAGCCAGCAGACATTTCCAGAAATAAAAAATCAATACCTTGGAATATATTTGAATGGAGAAAGCAGAATGACTATAACATACAAACTGTTATATGTTGGGATTTACACTCACCAGAATAATTTTTGGTAAACATCTTCATAACTAACGCTAATGTTTTATAGTTTAAAATATTGTGAAGTAGATTGTTATTTAAATATTTGCAATTAGGCTTCTCTGTTGAGATTCTCTTTTTTGTCAGGGGTGGGGTTCAAGATAGCATTTCTCTTTGTAGCCTTGGCTGTCCTGGAACTCTGTAGACCAGGTTAGCCTCAGACTCACAGAGATCCACCTGACTCTGCCTCCCAAGTTCTGAGATTAAAGGCTTGTACCACCACTGCCTGGATCTATGTTGAGATTCTTATTGAATGAATTTAAAGTATATTCAATATCATAATAATATAATATTTAGAGACAGCCATGCTTTGATGTAGTTAATTCATAATAGTTATTAACATAGAACACTGGATAGTTATTTGTTGAGTAGGTATGAGGAAATATACACTGGAAAATAGTATGAAATTCTCTCATCTTCTTTTTAATCTTTTCCAACTGACAGCCCATAAGTGGTATGCATATGGATACATGCACAGATACATATGCCAATATGCACATGTATACTCACACATATATCCTCTCACATTTTTATTACATGCATTGTCTCTCTTTTTCTCCTCAGAGTGAGTGAGTGTGTGTGTGTGTGTGTGTGTGTGTGTGTGTGTGTTCATTACTGTGAATATGTAGAGGTCTAAAAACAACCTAAGTGATGGCCTTTTGGTGCTACTCTTTGGAGGGGTAAATATCACTCACTGGCCTGGAAGTTGCCAATAGCTAAGGCTAGTGGGACAGGGATCTCTAGGAATCCACTTATGCTTACTCTGCTAGCATTGGGATTATAAGTATGCACTACCACACCAGGATTTTATAAATATGGCTTCCAAGCATTGGACTCAGCCTTTGTGCTTATTACTCATCTTCAACTGTGATAATATTTGACTTCTACAAGGAATCCAAAGGCTGAATATTTGCTACTACATGTAGGATATATTTAATATAGGAATATAAATAATCATTGAACAAACAAATAAATATGCATTTAGGGAAAGTAAATCAAGCTGCTAAAATAATATTCAGTTTATGTAGAATAAATTGAGATTTAATTAAAATATATAATCTTTAAGTGCTCTTGATTGTTTTACATGAATGCTGAAGCATCCAACATTATCAACATGTGCACACAGATGCATCACACAGGACAGAGTTCTTGGGTCATTAACAGAAACTGCTTCACAGTACAGCCAGGCAGCTAGAGTAACAACACAGCAAAGCTGCACATACCACACACACCTCACATTTGCTTATGATGTGATGTGAGTCAATGGAAATTTTGACATAACCAGCAGTAGATGCACCATAATGAAGTGAGAGAGAGCAGAAGATTCCTCTAGTTACTTCCAGGAGAAAAAAAAATAGTTTTCTTCTTTCCTGAAGAATAATTGAAAATATAATGACATTTATTACATTGCCCCAGCTTTGACAATATAAATATGTCTTTCTAAGGCCTGGATAAACTACATATGATGTCCTCTAATACTGAACTTAGTCTCTTCTGGCATGTAAACATGGGGGGAGATAATGTGATGTCCTTGGGGACTAATTCAGGACCTTGTCTGAGCAATCACTCTGGCTTAGAAGGAGATGAGAGAAGTTGTGTTGCCCATGTATATTAAATCAGTTAACTAGGCAGATGGCTACAGAGTTACTCCCCATGGTATGTGAAGAGTAAGTGTTTCTAGAAGGAAAGGCAACCATTCCTTGTATTTGTATTATACTCATTTTTGGTTTATCAACATTCTTGGATTTCTATTTATTTATTTATACAAAATACCCAGAAATAGGAAAACTATTGCTTTCCTGAGGTTGTGTGATGTTAACTTGAAAATATTTACAATGTAGGCTTATTTTCTAACAGAAGTTGTTGGGTGTTTTCCATTGTTGGGTAAAATGTAATAGATATCAGCAAGCCAGAAACAAAACTAAATAAAACCAGCAATACAATTCTTTCTGTTTCTATTTGTCTTATTGAAAATAGATTCTTCTCTCATGAAGCACAACACAACCACAGTTTCCCCTCCAACTAAACCCCTCTCCCCACTTCCCCAGATCAACTCCATTGTTTCCTCTTCAGAAAAGATCAGACCTCCAAGACAGACAGCCAAACAGGACAATACAAGATACAATAAGACAAGGCGAAAGCCCTCATATTGAGGCTGGAAAAAGACAATCCATAAGGAAGAGAATAATCTCAAGAGCAGACAGAAGAGTAGAGATACACCTGCTCCCACTGTTATGAGTTCACAGAAATATCAAGCAAACAGCCATAATATATGCACAGAGGACCTGGTACAAATTTTAAACATGCTTTATTTTAAAAATGAGAGCTGAATGAATCACTGACCTTTATCTGTGACCTGGGAGCATTTGGTAAGTCTGGACTCAAGCTGAGAATCATTTTCGTAATGAGTACAGAAAGCATTATTGAGAATGTGAATCAACCTGGAATGAAGTCTAGAGGGACCAGAAGCTTACATCTATTTCCTCCCATGAAATAATTACAGAGCACTGGAACAAAGCTATCAGTCAAAGAAGAGGGTGGAATATCAGGACAAATTCTTCAGGATAGTTTGTAAACTGATTGTCTTGGAATACTTGAAACCACATATAGACTGAATTTAATAAAACCCCTATCTCTGACGAACTTAAGTTTTACAATGCTGAAATGATCAGTACCTTAGCATATTCTCCTATATAAAGAAAAAGTTAACCCTTGGTGGAAAATAAATATAATACTAGTGCTTGCAATTAGCATAAAAATCTAGCACATACTAAAAATTTAGATGAATAAGAAAAATTATTACCAATAGGTAGCTATAAGTTTTCCTGTGTCCCGCTCATTCCACAGCCACTCAGACCCAAGTAAACAAATAGAGGCTTACATTAATTAATTAAAACTGCTTGGCCATTAGCTCAGGCTTACTATTGACTAGCTCTTACACTTAAAATTGGCCCATTTCTGTTAATCTGTATGTTGCCATGTTTTCTGTGTCTTTACCTGTGTGCCATTAGACGCTGTTCCCTGGATGGTGGGCTGGCATCTCATGACTTAGCTTTCCTCTTCCCAGAATTCTCCTTGTTTGCTTATCTCGCCTATATTTCCTGCCTGGCTACTGGCCAACCAGCATTTTATTTATCAGCCAATCAGAGCAACACACATTCACAGCATACAGAATGGCATTCCATAGCACCAATACTCAATAGAAGAAAGCTTTCAATATAATTAACAAATGATACCTAGTAGGTAGGCCTTAAAATAGCCACTATAAAATACTTAATAAAAATTAAAGAAATCAATCTGTAAAAAAAAATTGAAAATTTTAATTCATACAGAAAACTTTTAGTTTTGAGTTTCCACTTTCCTTAATTCCTAAACAAATGGAGTCTTACTCAGAAAGTCCTTTCTTACACCTATGTCTTGTGGGGTACTGCTTATATTTTCTTTCAGAATTTCCAGGTTTCATATTGAAGTCTTTGGTCCATTTGGGGTTAATTTTTGTGCAGGTTGATTGATACAGGTCAAATTTAATTTTTCTACAAGTGGACATCTAGTTTTCACAATACTAGCTTTCACCAGCATATGTTTTTTAGCATTTTGTCAACTATCAGATGGTTGTAGTTATGTGTACCAATGTTTAGATTTCCTGTTTTGTTCTATTGGTCTACATGTCTGTTTTCCAAGCCAATACCAGACTGTTTTATTACTATCGCTCTATAATATGTCTTGAAATCTAGAAAATTAATTCCATCAACATTGTTCATTTTGCTAGGATTGTTTCAGAAACCTGGAGTTTTTTATGACTCCATATGAATTTTAAGTCTTTTTTTTCTATTCCTGTGAAGAATGAAATGAGGATTGAGAGTGGAATTGTATTGAATCTGGAAATAGCTTTTAACAGAGTGGTTATTTTCATAATATTAATTCTACCAATGCATTGGAAGTCTTTCATTTTCTAGTATTTTCCTCATCTCATCAGAGATTTAGTTTTCACCATCAAGGTCTTTAACCTACTTGATTAGGTTTACTTCTAGGTATTTTATTTTCTCTGGGGTTATTGTGAAATGAGGGTGTGTCTGTGATGTCTTTGTCTTTGTATTTGTTGTTGATGTCTAGAAAAGTTACCGATTTTTATAGTTTGACCTTATATTTTGTCAATTTGCTGAAAGTGTTGATAATTTCTACAAGTATTCTGATGGAATTTGGGGGTTCTCTTATGCATAATATTATATCATCTGAAAATAATGATAACTCGTCTTCTTTTCCTACTTGTATCACTTTAATTTTTGGCTCTAATCTTATTTTTCTACCTAGTGCTTCAAGCTCCATATTGAAATGGAGTGGATATAGTAATTAATGATTAGAAATGGAGTTCAACAAAATATAAGCATTATAATATACAGAAGATTATTGAAGGAAATGAAAAGACATTAAACAAATCCATGAGAGCATGTACAGAGAAAGGAGGAACCAGTATGTGATCGTACAGTTATATTCCTGCAAGGGAAAGAGAGAAAGACAACAGGGCAGAATTTCTATTATACCCCATAATGACCAGTTTTCCAAAAATGGAGGATACCAACCAAAGTTTTAGAAACCTCCATAAACTCTATTCAGGTCAAGATAATCATACAGAGGAATTTCCTTATGAATTGCAGAAAAAAGATAATTTTTAGTTATACATGTTCCATAATAATATATAGCAAGAATAATCCAAGGAAAAGGTGCCCACAGATTTGAGAGAGTGAAGAGGAATATGGGATGGACTAGAGGGAGGAAATGGAAGGAGAAATTATGTAATCATATTTTAATTTAAAGATAAATAAAAGCATCAAAATTGACCTTAAGGCAAACCACTGATCTTTAAATACAAAAATAAAAGTAGACAGTGAGAAGCCACCTGATGACAGCATTCGTAAGTGGCTGGGTGAAGCAGAGAGGACAGAGGATGCTGATGATGTGTCCGCCTCCTTAGCATCTTCAGTTACTGACAGCTTTCTTCAAAGTAGAACAAGGCATATCCACACAAGTTAACACGGAAAGAATGCAGTCTTTATAATGGAAAGCTAACATTACAAAAATGAATAAATGTTAATCTCTAACTCAGTATCTCACAGGAAAAACCAGTAATATCTAAGTATGGATGTTGACTAGGGACACTACTTGATGGTTTTGTACTATAGATATTTATTAGAAAGCTCATTGAATGTTTACCTAAATTGCCAAGATGCATGGCAAGTTTGATGAATATGTAAGATGGAAATTATATAGGATATACCATGTTAGAAATGTTATGTATTTAAAGCATTACACAACTTAATATAAAATCATAAAAGAAGTCTCAAATACAATTTTAAGATGTTGAAACAAGCTGGGCAGTGGTAGCGTACGCCTTTAATCCCAGCACTTGGGAAGCAAAGGCAAGTGGAGTTCGAGGCCAGCCGGTGCTACAGAGTGAGTTCCAGGAAAGGTTCTAAAGCTACACAGAGAAACCCTATCTCAAAAAAAAAAAAAGTTGAAGCTGTATTTCAATTAGCTGAGAAACTCATAGTCAACAAAGGATGAAAATTTACAAAGACAAGGCCCCAAATTAATTTAAAAAAAGAAAGCACATGTAAACAAAATAAAATAAATTTTTGAAAAATAATTTCTGAAACACTAAAATGGAAACAAAATAATCCATATTGAAAGTGAAACTGCTAAGCACCAAATGCATATTAATCAGTTAATTAAGATAATATTAGGAAAAATTATGGCAATAGATACATTGTTAATTATCCAATGTGAAGTGTGTAGGAAAAGAAAGATTCAGCAGGATGAAAGTAGAAAGGCTGAGCACTTCTTGGAAGATTTTTTGTTTATTTGTTTTTTCGAGACAGGGTTTCTCTGTGTAGCTTTGCACCTTTCCTGGAACTCACTCTGCAGCCCAGGGTGGCCTCAAACTCACAAAGTTCTGCCTGCCTCTGCCTCCAGAGTACTGGGATTAAAGGCATGTGGCACCACTGCCTGGCTCTTGGAAGATTTTTACAAAGCTGACTGCATTACAACCTCACAAGGAAACTTGGGGTGGGCAGTCTTGTCAATCTTCCCAGACATTTAAACAACAAGTAAAACCAGTGTTACATTAAATCCTTTTATGACTATACAGTAAGGAAAAGTTCCACAATCCAGGATAACATTGCCAAAACTTGAGGATCTAATTTCATTCTTCCACATGTATATCCAGTTTTCACAAAACTGTTGAAGATACCATCTTTTCTATATAGTCTCCATTTTTTACATCATTTTGGTATCATTGTGAAAAGTAACGTGTCTGTGGTTATGGATATATATATATCTCCTTAATTCTATTCTGTTGATCTCATATCTATTATGACTTTACCAGTGCCAGCTATTTTTATCTGTTTCTATTTATGTGAAGAATGGCATTGAAATTTTGATCAGGGTTGTGTTGAATCTGTAGATGTCCCTTAGTAGAATGGCCATTTTCACAAGATTAACTTTTCCAATCCATGGGAATGCATTTCCATTTTCCAGTGCCCTTTTAAATTTCTTCACTTTTTTATAATTTCCATTAGACTTTTTTCACTTTCTTGGTTAGGTTGATTCCAGGTATTTTGTCGTTGTTTGTGTGTTTGTTTTATTTTTGCTATTGTGTATGGGATTATTTCTCTGACTTCTTTCTCAATGTGTTTGTAATTGGTATATAGAAAGGCTTCTGCTATTTATATGTTAATTTTGTATCCCACAAGTTTAATGGAAATATTTATGAGCTCTTATAATATTCTGGTAAAGTATTAGAGTTTCATATACAGAATCATGTCTCTTATGTATATTAATTATATTTCTTATTATACATTTTTCATATTTCTTTCCCTTCGTTAAATGAAACCTATGAACCTCCACTGAAATATTGATGGGTGTGATAATAAAGAATGCCCATGCTCTGTTTTATAAGGGTAAAAGAAATGCTTTTAATACTTTAAAACTAACTTTGGTATTGGTGTGGATTTCTTGAAGATAAATTGTGTAAAATAGTGGAGAGCCCACTTTATTTCTAGTTTACTAACATTTAGATCATGAATGGATTTTGTGGTAGGCTGAATTTAATATATCCCCCAAGATTCTTGCCCCTTTGTGACAAAGTTAAGAAAAACTGAAGAGTAGTTTGAATGGACTCTGTTAATTTCAGCAGTCCCAATCTTGTGGTAGAGACCCAAACGATTTCTAGAGAGCTACTTTGTCTGTGTTGGAATTCTGAGGAAGTAGGCTCTAATGTCAGTGAAGGAATGGCTCAGCAAGAAGATAGAGAAACTTGACCAGAGGCTGAGTACAGACCAACAAAAGGAGAAGCTTCCTTCTTCCATGTCCTTTAGCCTGAGCCTCACTGGAAGGGGGGTGGCTCCCAGATTTAGGGTGTGTCTTCCCACTTCAAATGATTCGCTCAAGAAAATCCCCCACAAGTGTTACCCAGCTGTTTGGGTTTGAGTTGATTGCAGATATAGTCAGGTTGACAACCAAGATTAGCCATCACAACTTTCATTGGTACATGAATTTGCATTTGTTTAACGAATTTTACATGTTCTTCCCAGATTCACCAAAGATAAAATGACAAGGAAATAATCTTTAGATAGTCAGATGAAAATAGGTTCAATGCAACAAATATCATAGTTTTACTATAAAAAATAATAATGTTCCTAAAATATTTTTCATTTCAAATTAATTTTATTAGATTTTTTTCTGTCGTTGGGAATACATGTTATATAATACACACACACACACACACACACACACACACACACACACACACAAACCCATATAATTATTTTCCAACATGTTCATATATTGGAACTGACTACAAAATTTGGGAATTGGAATTTTGTTTAGCCCCTAGTTGCAAAGATGCACATTTCACCACTGTCTCATTTCCAGCTATTCAAAGTCCATTTCAACTTTGAGGAGACACACTGAATTTGTGATTTCAGACCCATCTTTGAGAGTGCTCCTTTCAGGTGTCAGGGATGATTGAGGAGGCAAAAAGCCAACTCTAAAATAAGAAATGCTGATGATAATTGGATGTTTTTGAAAACTGATGTTGTCATGACAGTTTCTGAAGCTGAGGGAGTCTATTCTCATAGGAAAAAATGGAGGAAACTGAATGCAACACCATATGCCCTGGGAATATCAGTGTAGATCACACTCAAGATGATTTTTCCATCTTCATCCCAGCAAGGGTGAATGGAAGCCAAGTGTGGCAGCTGTTGTTATGAAGTCTCTAATTTATGGAGCTGGTCTACTGCATTTAGTTGTGGTCAACTAATTCCCTCCATGTGCCTCTTCTGCCTTTATGGCATTCTCTGCACACTCCATTAGCGTTTTTGCCTCACAATGTACTTACTCACTCAAGCTTTAGATCTAGGAGTTATTCTGGACCCGTCCCAGCTCTCTAATCATCCTCAGAGTTTAAAAAGAAAAAGAATAAAGGGAAAACTTCTAATTCCTGCTGATTTTACTTTCTCAGATACTTTATTTCCTCTGCCTTCATTAGATTACATAACTGAAAGCAGTGATTTAGTCACCAGGCTTGGTGGCTCATACCTATAGTGCTAGTTCTAGGGAGGAAAGTCTTAGTGAGTTCCATGCTGGTACATTCCCTATGATGAATTGAAGGTTTTTCTGCCAGGGTGAGCTACCTAACAAGAATTTTAACAATTTAATTACTTCAATAAACTCCCTAATGTGGCTTCATGCTTAGTGTTTATGGGTTTTGCTGCTTCCCTCTGCTGGAGCATTTTTCTACATTGAGAATTTGGTCAGTTTCTGCATACCCTTCCCTATGCATTTCACATAGCCAGTCTACACTTTTCCTAAGCCAAGCAAATAAATGTGATGCAGCTAGGGTGACCTCAATAACACTCTACGACTATATCCACCTCAGCACTTAACTCATGCTGGTCATAATTCATTAGATTACAACTCCCTTGAACACAGAATGATATATCATGTATTTGGGGTTTTCTGGTGTTTAACGCAAGAATAGGTCATAACTCTCATGCATCTGTGTCATATTTTCTTTTCCATTTGATGTGACAAAATGCCCGGACAAAAGTCATTTAGGGAAGAAAGGGTTTATTTCAGGTCTAATTTCTAGATTCTAGTTCATCATAGTGGGAAAGTCACAACCACAACACATTGAGAGAGCTGCTCACATTATATCCAGTCAGGAATAGAGCACAAAAAATACCTGCATGCTAGTTCTCATCTTGCTTTTTTGTTTTTCTCATTTAGCCCAGGGTCCAGTTCAGGAAATGATGCTGCCTGTATTCAGGGATGGGTCTTTTCATCTCAATTAATCAAATTAAGAAAATTCCTCATAGGCATGCTAATGAAATAACCTAATCTACAGAATTCCCCAGTGAGAATACCATTTCAGGTTATTGTATATTATGTCAAGTCTACAATCCAAGAGTACCATCACATTTGAAGACATGTCAGTTCTGGCTCTTGCCAGTGAATACACATGAGGATATTAACAAGATATAAGTAATAAAGTTCCTTGAACACTATCCAGAAAATACTTATGTGCTTTATCATTACCATCTGTAAAAGTCAAAGGCTATTTAAAACTAAATAGTATTTTTCTGTTTTTATATAAAAGATTAAAAATATCAAAGTATAATACTCAACATTTTCTTATTTTTGTTTCTCTTGCAGATTGCTGCCAATTCCTGGGGAAAGTCGTGGGGAGAGAATGGCTATTTTAGGATTCTTCGAGGAGTAAATGAGTCTGACATTGAAAAATTGATTATAGCAGCGTGGGGCCAACTGACAAGTTCAGATGATCCATAGCTATCAAATTCCCATAAGGTCATGCATTTAGGTAACTCATTAAATCAAATTTTAGCAATGTAAGCCTCCCTGTGTCAATGGAAGTGTTGCATTTTTGCTGTGTGCGTTAGAACATTCTTTTTTCCTGTTTTACTCCAGGATCTAATCTTTTGTTCTCTTTATATTACTGAGTATATTGAAATACTAATAAAAGAAAGAGTGGCTAAATGTCATTGAAGATCCCTGAGCATTATTATTTTATTCTCATGATGGTGTCCCATTTGATTTTAATTGTTCACAGTGTGACAGGATTAGTTTTCAATTTCATATCAATCTTTTATGGAAGTTGTATGAACCCAACCTGAGCTGAGGATTCCATCAGACAACAAAAAGCAAACTCACTATTGTCCCAGCTCCATGATTTTCTTTTCAACAAATAATGTTTTCTTAGTTTAAACATTGCTTATGTTTTGCTGGAGGCAGAAGAAATGATCAATTATTCTCTCAATAAGCTACTATTTTGTTTCCTTTTATTTTGTCTAAATTTTGCGTGTAGTTTTATCTCAAAAGAAGAGTAACTCCATATAAACAACTACTTGAGTACTGTGTACTGGTCTCTGAGATAGAGACAATAGTAAGCAAAGAAAAGCTTAAAGGCTACAAAAGATTGTCTTGATATAAACACACCTATTTAGAAAAGCTAGTACACTATGTGCAATCTTTATCATAAAATTAACCATAAATTTGTACATAGAAAACTAACATATTAACCCCTGAAAACAAAAAAACAACATGATGCTAAGAGTCACAAAAAATAAATGCATTTTTGTCACAAACATTTTATAGTTTACTGCTTGAGACTGTAAAAAGTAAGCTAGATTCATATTAATTTTTATTTAAGTTCTCTGTAGTCAGAGAAATAAAAAATAAAGACATACTCTTTTTGTAATTCACTGGCACCTAAATAAGAGAGCAAAGCTAGTCATGAACATAGCTTATCATGATGGAATGGTAGAATAGGCATGGTCTAACTTTCTGGGTACACTGTCTTATTTTCATTGTATGGATTTTTATGTTGTATACACAAAGGTATACTTTGATTAGATAAGCCAATCATGATGAGAATGAGAGAATGCAAGGCACCTGGATATTCACCCCTACCCCGACACAGACACATAAACATGTCTGCAGTTATGTTGGTCATGAATATTATAGTTTTATCACAAGTATCTATT
Organism: Onychomys torridus; assembly: GCF_903995425.1. NCBI lineage: Eukaryota > Metazoa > Chordata > Mammalia > Rodentia > Cricetidae > Onychomys > Onychomys torridus. The sequence goes on along the minus strand of NC_050449.1, from coordinate 70,337,647 downwards.
CGCTTGTTTGTTTCCTCCCTCAAAGAATTTACATGGTTATAAATTGGTGTTGTTTCTCATTCTGTAGAAGATTGAGAAGTAGTTTGCTTTGTTTTGTATGCTGGCATGCTTTAGAAACAGTGGCTATAACACATAATTTATTTGGGTCTTGAAATGAATGCTAAGCAGGGAGGGGGCAGTACGTAAAGCAGGCACCGACAGGCTAAATCTGTCAGAACCAACTGCACCTCGTAAAGAAAGAAATAATACCCAGACAAAAGACATTTAGGGAAGAAAGGGCTTATTTCTAGATTCCAGTCCATCGTAGCGGGGAACTCACAGCCACAACATATTGAGGGAGCTGCTCACATTGTAGCCAGCCAGTCAGGAACAGTGAGCAAAAAAATACGGGCATCCAAGTCAGGATTCTTTGAGGAGTAAATGATTCTGACATTGTCAGTCTCATTTGTTTATTTGTTTGTTTTGTTTGTTTTTCACATTCAGCCCAGGGGCCAGTCCAGGAATTGGTGTGCCTACATTCAAGGGTGGGTCTTTCTACCTTAATTAATTAATTATTCAGCCAAAGGATGTTTTGGAGTATCTTTATTACCTGGCAAAAGTAGGGAAAATAGATCCAGCATCAAGACAAAACACAAGCACAGAACAGCAGGAGCGGCTTGTTAAATATTCAGCCTATATTTGCTGAACTAGTGCAAACAAAGCAACATGAACAGGCACTGGCAGTGTTTCTTGTGGGTGTTAAAACACAAGCAACACACTCTAAAGCTTAGAATGCCAGATGTTGAGCATCTCTTTTCAAAAGGTATCACCATGATTCAGTAGGTACCCATACATCGTGCTATTCAAATGGAAAACAATATTGAAAATATTTTCCCCACTTGACTTCTGTGCTTAGATTATGCTTTTTTAAAAATTTCCCATCACTTGGAAGACAGTCAAGAGGATTCATCAAGAGCCAAAGCTACATGGCAAAACTGTGTCAAAAAAAAAGAGAGAGAGAAAAAGAAAAAGAAAAAAAGAAAAGAAGGTAGAAATGAAGGAAAATAAAATGTTCTATGTTTATAATGATCCCAAATCAGGAGCAAACTTAAAGAAGAACAAGGAAAGACAATACCAGTATATCAAACCTTAGTGTCAAACCTAGGGTAAATTTACCCAGCAGAATATGATCCAAAGTAAGATAGACACTCCTTGGAGAGTAATCCTCTAGTGCGTTGAATTGGTGACTTACCGTATCACACAGACACAGAAAAGTTGGGAACTGACAGTCTGGGCTTTCTGATGGAAAAGTCAGCAGTTGCAGAAGCTCAACATATTTATCATATACAGCTGAACAAGAAATCAGGATAATCATATATAGATAAACAAGAAGTGAAGCGGGATTATTATAAATAATCAAACCAGGAGGCACGTTTAGCTAATCTCAGTAGGAGTAGTTTCTGTCTGGGAGCAGTCTTCAGGCTGTACATATCCTAGGAGAAGAAAGCTGTTATGGACATTTTCTACACAGGGTGTCAACATTCCCACTTGGACTGGAGGAAGGCTTCACCTTTCTGTGAGCCTCACTCAGTGAAGGCTTTGTCACTTCTATTGGACTGAGGCACTGGGGTCCTTGACATGGCTGTGCCCACATCAGTAACAATGCTCAGGACTTCATTTACTCCCTACCAGCTACCCCAAGAAGAGAACATTTTAGTTCAGAAGAAATAGTTACACAACATATGAGGACGAGGACTGCACATTGGCTTATGCCATTTTAATGATTTCTTTTTCATTTTGTTTCCATGCATCTAAGTTTCTTGTTTCAAATTAAAAATACATGAAAGTAGAATGGGCCACAAATATGATTTTATTCCACCAGAAAAAATGTCTCAGATTAGAAGATACTTGACTACTAACACCTTATTTTTTTCCTGTCTACTTAGAAATTTTGGCTTTGTTGTGGGTTCCTGTTTAGATTAGTTATTTCCTTCAATTTTCTTGATGAAACATTCTAAATATTGGATGTTGAAATGCTTGGGCATTTCTTTGACTTGAACTGTGTCTCTTCAGATGGCATCAAGACATAAGCAAATGATGAATGAAGGAGGGGGAAACATGACAAATATATACCACATGAAAAATTTTAATTAAGAAAATATAAAACCTACCCCTTAACAGCAGCAAAACTCAGGAAAGCAGGCCCTGCTCCTCTCCTGGGTCAGCACAACAGAGCTGATCCTGTTGTCAGAGACTCCTGTGAGCTGGCCCTGAGGGTGTGAGAGTGGGATAGCTGGCCACCCGCCCTGCCCCCCCCACCTGCCACTCAGTCGTGAGGGTGAGGGAATGGTACACTCTGCCCTTGCCCTATGACCTGGTGGGTGAGGAATCCGGCTCTGCCCCTTATAAGCTGTAGCACTCTGGAAAGTGGACCCTGCATCTTGCCTGGGCAGCACAGCAGAGCTGACCCTTCTGACAGGGCTAGGGGTAAAAGAGCCCGAGAATGTGAGCATGGGAGATCTGGCCTGGGTCCTCATCTGCCATAAGGTGGTGTGGGCCGAGGAGGGATGCTCCTGCTTCCCTCCCCTGCCCCTTGCCAGCTGTGGCAGGTGGGAGAGCTGGCCCTGAGGTCCTAAGAGTGAAGAGAGCTGCTATGATCTGCTGGAGCACGTGAAGGGGCCATTCTTGCAGACCCAAAGCTGCAGGAGCTCCAGGACAGAGGGCAAGTACGAGATATACAAGAAGAGTCTCAGTGAGGGCCCAGCATCGATAGTGTAGCAGAGAGCAGGGGCCTTGAACCAGACCAAGGACTCTTTGCAATGAACACTTGCAAGTAAAGACATGTGAATAAAAATGTTTACCACATGACTCACAATGTCATACTTCAGCTTCTGTGATGAGATTTTTTTTTCCTTTTTAAAAAAATTTTATGTTATTTTATTTTGGGGAAGGGTACAAGGGCTGACAGTGGAAAGGGATGGGAAATGAGTGGGATTGAGATGCATGATTAGAAAGACACAAAGAATAAAAAAGAATAAATTTAAAAAGCATATATATATATATATATATATATATATATATATATATTCAAAAAAGACAAAAAAAACCTTTAACATCAGGCCTCACTCCCTTCCTACTTTAAGGTGCTATTGTATCTTACTTTGTTCTAAATAAACTCATTCCTCAGCTTTTAAAAATATGTATTGACAAATTCTCTTAAAATGAATAAATAGAATGAAGTTTTAAAGTTAGTATTCAACCAATAAAAGAAACGTAGTAAAAAGCAAACAAAACAAATCAAGACAAAAAACCCAATTACCTGGCTGGAGGTAAAAGGCAATGGGAAGTGCTGAGTCTAAATAGAAATGAGCAACAGTAGGCAGCATCCCTCAGTCCTAGACTTAAGGGATGAAGACAGGAATCTGGACTAGAATCCAGCAGCTAGAATTCATCCTGCATTATCTCTAAGTGGAACTGGTTTGCTGGTGAGAGCTAGAGCTATTAATAGAAATGAGGCTGCCAAATTTGTCACAAGTCATACAAAGGGGCTGGCCCAGGGTTCCTCCATACATAATGCTTTCTAAGCTCTCATCAGAATCTCTAGCATTTTTGGAAGGTAAGTGATAGATAATTTATGAAAGAAAGTGAGGTGTCAAGATCATTCTTCATACTTTATCGGATACAGAGGAGAATAAGAGGAAGCAGGAAACATAGGAAACCACATTTAAATTTTGGTTTATTCCATGTAGATGTGGGAATAATTTACTTAGTTCATGGGCTCAGTCTCCTTGTTAATACATCTGTATTAGGTAATGTAGTACCTACTGCTATGTATGTTTCTGTCCCTGTTTACGTTGAGGGACTATATTATGATCTGCACAGAGAAAGGCTTTTATCCAACTTTCTTCCCTATGGTTTGTAGATACTCATGTTCTATTATCATCTGTCTGAAAGTCTGTGGTGATATAACTATGAGACATTTCTTTTTCTTTGGATGGAAGTTAATTCCATTTTCAAAGACAATACATGGAGGTAAAGAGAGTGGAGCTTTGTATTTGAAATATTTCAAGAGACATAAAGCATCAACCCATGAGGTGCCATTGTATCAGAAAAGAGACTTCTAAAGAACACACAGACATTCTGTCTCCTGAAAAGTCAAAGTCAGAAGAAAAAGTCAACCCCACAATTTCAAAAAGAGATGATTGGAGGAGAAGAAAAAAGCTCCTCTGGTTCCCCTGTGGATATTTTCATACCTCATTTTGATACCCTCTCTGATAGAAATGATTAAAAATCATTGGCACTGAGTCAAAGGAAATGGAATTTCACTCTGTAGCCACCACCAGTAAGAGCCCCTTTATTTAGACAAAGAATGGTAGTGATACTTCTTTCTGTCTATGATGTGCTATCTCCAACCTTAGGGTTCCTATAAGGCAGGCAATTTCATTCTTTGTTTCCTAAGATAGTTTCCAGGGTCTCTGTGTCGTCTGAGACTCTAAGAAAAAAGACGTACAGTGAATTTAAGGAAAATCTTGTATTATATTCTCAACTGGAAAAATTCAGTTTGCAGCTGCTAAAAGGAGCCCACAGTGAAGTGTAGCACAGACCCACTGGGCTTCTGTCCTCATTTACTTCACCGTGTATCTGTTCATGGTTATGGAGTTACACCCTTGCAACTCCATGAATGACCTCATAAACTTTCTCCTAAAAAGCTTTAGTAAATTATGCACCATTCACTTGATGTTTATGATATGCTTCCAGTGTGTTAGCTACTGTGCAAGGTACTAGCTATGAAGTAAGTGATTGCCAAGAGAGATAATTCCTGCCTACATCAGGTCCCTAAATATTCTTTTGTAGAACAGATTTGGGGAAACACTGGCCAGTTTTGAATGGGAAATTGTGCACGAGTACTTAGACTTTGGATCCAGGAACCTCTGAGATGTTGGGGAATATTATTTTAGGTTATGTCAGTTTTGTTGATGTTGCCTTTGTTTAACTCTATGAAGCTGTGTTACTGTGCCTGTCTAATAAAACACATGATGGTCTAACAAAGAGCAGAACGGCCAATGGTGAGGCAGGAGAAAGGATAGGCAGGACTGGCAGGCAGGGAGAAGAAATAAAGGGAGACATCAGGGAGAAAGAGGAGAAGGAGCAAGAGAAGGAGAAGGATGCAAGGGACCAGTTACCCAGCTACACAATCAGCAGCAGAGTGAAAAAGAAAAGTATATAGAAATAGAGAATGGTAAAAGCCCAGAGGCAAAAGACATACAGGTTAATTTAACATTAAGGAAAGCAGGCAAGAAACCAGCCAAACTAAAGACCAGGCATTTATAATTAAGAGTAAGCCTCAATGTGTGATTTACTTGGGAGATGGGTGGCAAGCCCCCCAAAAGAACAAAAATAAATAACAACAATTTAGCATAGCAGGGAGCAGGTATCTCACTGCACAAATCAGCTTTGATGCCTCTATCAGAAGGCGGCCTTGGGTTGAAGGACTTGGGTTTGAGGTACTCTAGTTCCTTTTGACAGTACACTGGTTAGTACATAATTTTTTTTCTGCATGTGTATCATGAAAGAAAAAAGCATATTTTTGCTAAGCCCCAGGACTCTGTATGAATAAATTACTTCAAGTGTTTAGTCTATGTTCATCATAGGCATTCCCAGTGACAAATTTGCGACTTGCCAGATCATTTGATTGGTCCACATGAATGGATGTTCCAGCAGTAGCTCCATGAGTAACAAGTGACATTATCCCAATGGCCTTAGTTTAAACAAGAAATTAGGATCCACGAGGAAACTTTTGCAGGTTGTGGCTTTGGCAGAATATGTATAGTTATCTCCAGACCCATTAAGTTGGACACATTAAATAAGCACAACTGTTTGTATGTCAATCACTCCTGTTTTTATATGATCATGCTAGTCTTCACTTATTTTATTTCATTCTACTCCAGAGTTTCTGTTTTATTTTTTCTAGGTATTTATTTGGGTGTGGCCTCTTCTTTTAATCTCTGAGGTGAATCACTAAGTAATTTGAGTTCTTGATTCAATATAACGTGTCCTCCTTAGGGTTGCTATTGCTAGGATGAAACACCATGGCCAAAGCAAAGTTGGAGAGGAATGCTTTTATTTAGCTTAACTTCCACATTGTAGTCTCTCATTTAAGGAAGTCAGGGCAGGAACTCAAAAAGGGAAGGAACCTGGAAGCAGGAGTTGATACAGGGGACACAGAGGAGTGTCGCTTACTGGCTTGTTCCTTATAGTTTGCTTAGCCTACTTTATTATAGAACATAAGACCATCAGCTCAGCAGTGTCCCACACACAACAGACTGAGTCCTCTTCCATCAGTCACCAGTTAAGAAAATGCTCTACAGGTTTGCCTGCAGCCCTTTCTTAATGAAGGCACTTTCTCAATCAAGGTTCCCTCTTTGCAGATGACTGTGGCTTATGTCAAGTTGACATAAAATTAGCCAGCACAGTATTCATAGTTATAAACTTCTTAGACCACCCTTTTTAGCATTCTAAAAGTTCCTGTAAATTACATTTCCATTTGAATTTGATCTAGGTATTTAAAAACTTCCTGCTTGAGTTCTTCCGTGACCCAGCAGTCATTCTAGAATGCATTACTGACAACACTCTCTTATAAAGAATTGTAAGACAGTGCTTTCCTTTTAAGCAAACTAGCTTCCCACAGAGTCAAAGATAATAGAGATTAAAAAGTCAGATGAGATGTAAATGATTTTATATTTTAGATCATTTCATATCCTTCCTCATATAATATTTGTCCTGAAGATACCTTGTATCTTAGCATATTAATTCACAGATTTTTTTCCTCAGGAAGGGATATTTGACTGAAGGAAGTTTTATTTTTATAATAAATAATAGATAATTACCAATTGCAATCTGTAGCATTTCATCAACCTAATTTATGCTTTTGTTTATGAGACACCTTTCTGAGGAAGTGACTATTAGTTTAGAATTGCTGTATCTCTATAGTCTGATAAGGCAAAATTCTTTTGACTCTTAGTCACTGCATATTGTTGACTGCCATGCTTTTGAATGTACTGAAGAGGATTATGGGATGATGAAGATGATTGCACACCGAGGTAGTAAGTAGCCTTTGCCCTGATTAGCAGTGTTAGATGGCACCTGTAAGATAAGCAACACAAGACTGAAATTCCCACCCTGTGTATTAAAGTCCCAGGAAAAATCACTGTGGGAATTTTAGAGAAATGACTAACCTTTGTAGTTACATTTGCTTTGTTGATTAACTAAATTATCATGTTAGTTACATTCACAGTCATTTAGCGTCTGCAGTAAACTGAGTGATATGGCTTCTGTTCATGCAGTTTCTAACTTGACTTAGGAACTGATCTATGTTGCTGGGGAATGTTTAACCAGCACACCAGCTAAAGATCCTTAATAACAGCGGTGTCTCCCCATCTTGACATACAGGAGGATGAGTGGGAGCAGAGGAAGGGAATGGGAACACGTCACCCCTGTCATAAGAGTGATTTTTCTCATGCCATGTGATCAAACCTGCCATGGTTAGGAGGAACCAGACTGTATTCTGAGTAGCTTTGCTTGACACCATTCTCCATCATTTCTAAACAAATCTCAAAAAACAAAACAAAACAAAACAAAACAAAACAAAACAAAAAAACAACCAATACTTGCTTGAACGTATGTAAGTATGCTTAAGGAGAGAGCTAAAACATTATCACAGTTCTGGGAAATTTTATTTTCACTAATCTGTCTAGAATGAACCATATATACTTGAATCTTGTCTAGTCCCCAGGTTACTTTTAAAGAAAATCTTGGGGTAGTGTGGGAAAGAGCTGGGAAGGCAGTTCAAGGAGGTAACTGAGGAATAGGAGACTCGAAAAAGTAAAATTAAAGAGGATGAGGATATGAAAATTGGGAGACAAGGTTTTTCTCTTGGCCAGCAGGTTGACGGTGGCAGAGGGATGAGCAAAGGCAGGGTTAGAGGTGAAACAGCAGCTTGAGTTTGGATCCACTGCACTATGATGTCAAGTTTTCCACAATTCTAAACTGACAAAGTATCTTCTCAGCCTAGGACAGAGACATGATGAGAGTGGCCTTTAGTTTTGAAAGAGTTGAACAATGGAAGAGTAAGCTGAAGAGCAACAGGGAGCTAGTCAATAAGCTGAGAGATGCCCTGACCGCATGTGAAGGGCCTTCATGACACAGGTGCCAAAGGAACATGGACAGATGAAGAGATTTGGCAACCCTCTTCCCCATCAAGATCCAATTAAAACTAAGTAACTCCTTGAATTTAACTATCTCCAGACAGCAATTAGGCAAGACATAAACTGATTTCGACATAGGATTGATCATGTTTAGCTATGAGTTAAATATATTTTTGCTTATAATAAAGTATAATAGGTGGATAATTAACATAGAAATTACACAGTAATACTTTTATAAAAACTAAAAATACATTACTTGTATATATTTGCATGTACATATGGTATGCGTGCATACACATGTACATTATTACCATGGGAAATTTTGAGAAATTTTTGTATCTTCAGTAATGCTTATTGTGGTGTTTGTCTTCAGCAGATAATGCTAGCTTGTTGATAAATACTCAATATTTTTTAAGCTCAAAAGTATGAACGTGTTGTTAAAAAGCTTTGGTGAGAATACAAAATTTTATAAAATTATTTTATTAGTGATGTCTGTAAAATGAGGTAATTATTTTATCTCTTAAGAAAATCACTGAGAGTTTAGCTTTAATAGCACCACAAATTTGATATCCTTGTACAATATAAATGTATAACATTGTTACTAAAATTTAGGGGACCCCCTCTTTGTCTACATATGTAACCATTATTTGTCAAGCTGTATGTCTTTTTGAAAGAGAAGAGAATACTGAAGACAAGAATCAAAACTGACACTTTTGTTACTTTTGCTCTGACAAGTACGGAATAAACTACAAGTGTGGTTTAGAGAAAGAAATAAGGAAAACAACAAACTCTGAAACCCACGTTTCTTTGTATACAAACTAAATAAAATAGCAGGGCAGCATGGGCTCTGCTTTTTGACTTTTCATGCTCTATATGAAATCTAATTTAGACTCGGGAAAAAATTACATCACCAGCGTAGCTGGCTTTGTACTTACAGCGTTGATGAGAACTGAAGGACTTTTCAGTGAAGTAAAAAGACATCTAGACAGGGGGAGCAAAATAAAAGAGGCAGAGGACTTTGATTTGAGTTTTGTGGGGTACAAGGAAGGTATTCCTGTTGGGTTGATGAGGTCAGGTCACAGGACATTCCAGATTCTTCTGTAACACCTTTTCTAAACCATTACCATCTCACTCGGCTTTGTGGAAGTAGATTTAGGCTTTTGAAAAAGTTTTGTGATTGCAGTCACTAAAAATTTGTAAAAAAAACCCAAAAAACAAAAAAAAAACAAAAACAAAAAACAAAACAACAACAACAAAAAACAGTAGTGCTGATATTACAAAGCTGGAAAATTCTCTCCTGATATTTTCTAAGCTATAGGACTAAGAGGCATGTGAGCTATGGATACATAATCTAACCTTTCCTAAGGAACCTTTTCAAAATCCACTGACTATGGAAAACATATAAAAATGAATGCTGAAACTAATCATTGTCTTTAATGTAGTGCATAATGATTAGATGTTTCTATTCCATAAGTAAACAATAATGGGTGCACTGATACTCTGTGCTGTTTAAATACATTGCCATATAACACATAAAATGGTAAACCTATTTGAAAATTACCTTGAAAGCAAATATATACAATAGTCTTCAGCCCTTTCTTTGGAGTGCCTCCAGAAGCACATTTTTTCTAGAAGATTTCTTAAATAAAACTTAGATTATAAGTTGATGCTGATATCAAGTTTCATATTAATTTTTTTAATGAACAAAATTTTTTCCCATTACACAACAATGTGTTTCAAGTTGGAGTGAAGTGTACAGGAGAGTCGTTGATTTGTGTGACGGGTAAAATGTCGAGGTGGAGTCAAGGCCTGGCACGACTAAATCTGCACCCGTGGAGGTTGTGAGTCCCCGCGCTCTCATCTCTCCATTTACCTCTCTTGCTGCAGCTTGTTGGGTTTCAGTCCCCAATACACACCGAGTCACTTGAGTAGCGGACCTTATTCACACAGGAGTTTGCATTCTGCATCCTTCTAACTTGATGAACAGATGAGTCTCCAAGAGTGGTCCCCAGACCATGAGCGTCAGCAAAAGCTGGAAATCTGTTAGAAATATATTCCCAGTGTCACAACAGGAAGTCTTGTTGGGCGCTTCTACACACCTATTAGGTGTTTCTGAGAAACGTTGTATCATTCACTAACCATTGCCTTAGAACAGAAAGGGTGTCTTGGTAGTAAAAAGCTTGAGAATGGGGGACCACCCCAGGCTCCAAGGAGGAAGCAGAGTCTTCCCGGTGCCAAGATGGGCAGAGCTGGACAAGGAGTCCCACAGGTAGGCCTGGGGTGGTCTGCCCTGAGCACCAAGGAGAAAACAAGGGCCCACCCAGTGCCTTGCAGCATCAGGCAGTGGGCACTATTATGGTGAGCAAATGTATGGTGTGGTATGGGGGAGAGAGAGAGAGAGAGAGAGAGAGAGAGAGAGAGAGAGAGAGAGAGACAGACAGAATGGTTCATGCCCTATTGGTGAAATGATTAAGGCCACTCCACGTAGTTAAAAGGGAGGTTTATTTTGTGGGGTAACTTACAAATGAAGGGGTAGGTTGCAGGATCTGGGAAAGGGATGGCACAGTCCGGCGGTGTTCTCTGGAGAACTCTGCTCGGTCTACCTCCAGCGTCCAGAGTCCGGGAACCAAGAGAGAGACCTCTTTCTGATCCTTGGTCTTCCGCTTCCTCCTCCGCCCTGCCTTGTAGGCGTGACCATTACCGAAGCCTCAATGGGGGTTGGAACTTCCAGGCCAATGCTGGGATGGCTATCCACTACATCTCCCCCTTTTGTCTAAATAAGAAAGTTCTAACCTAATACAAGACTATATACAAAGAGATGGTTATCAAATATTGTCCAGGAGTAATGAGGGATAATGACCTAGATAAGTTGGAATTACAATAAGTACAAACAATATCAAGCAAAAAACATATAGTAAAATCCAGGGAAGTCTAGGGCATGGGTAGGTGGCGTGTTACAAAGATCATTCCAAAAGGTGTCCTATCCTAAAGAACCTGAGTTTAATACTTAATATATCCTATCTAAGATATTATATATGTATATATACTAACTTGTAACTATAACTGCTAATCTCCAACCTCATCAAAGACCTGAGAAGGAATATAATAATACCTGAGAAATGGGAGAAGGACATAAGCAACTTTCGGGAGTCTTGTAAGAGTAGACAGAGAGAGCTAGCAGCCTGGACAGTCACCTAATGTTTCTCAGCACCGTTGGTGCATTCAAATTGGCTACAGGCCTAGAGTATCTGACAGACAATTTTTAGAAGCAGGAATTTTGAAAGACCATCTTACCCTGTCTTGGCAAAGTATAGTGGTCGCTTTTTTTGTATCCTGCTTGTCCAGAAAGGACAGCATTTGTACTGTCAGCAGTTGAAGCAAGGGCAGTTCTTTGCCCAGTAGCCTATTCTTTGGGTAGCAGAGAGGGCAAGGGCATCCCAGTCTGTATGGAGCCCATTGGCTGAATTACTTTATTAATAGCTCTCAGATCTGTCAGCATTCTCCAATTACCAGACTTTTTTTAAATAACAAATACAGGAGAATTCCAAGGGCTGGTAGATTCTTCAATGTGTTGAGCATTTAACTGCTCTTGAACCAGCTGTTCTAAAGCTTGTAGCTTCTCTTTTTTCAAAGGCCACTGTCCAACCCAGACAGGTTTATTAGTTAGCCATTTTAAGGGTAAGGCAGTTGGTACTTCTGAGAGTTCAACAGCAGTTGTGCTCTGTTTGTGTATAGCCTGAATGGTTGGTGACTGTTTTTTATAGCATTTTATGATATTATTCCTAGAAACATGCATTGGCCTGTATTCCTTTTCTGAGAGTGTAGGAATTTTAATCTGGGTATTCCACTGTTGTAACAGATCTCGGCCCCATAGATTTACTGCTACATTTGCTACATATGGCTTCAGCCTTCCTCTCTGTCCTTCTGGCCCTATGCATTCAACCCATCTCGAGCTCTGTTATATCTGAGATAGGGTGCCAATTCCTAAAAGTTGGACATCTACCTCTTGAAGAGGCCAATTTGGATGCCATGATTTTGGTGTAATTACAGTCACATCCGCACCTGTGTCTACCAGGCCCTCCAGAACCAAGCCATTAATTCGAATTCTAAGCTTTGGTCTTTGTTCATTTATGGAAGTCTGCCAAAATATTTGTTTTATTGTGTTCTTTGTAAACTGTGATTCATCTATCAGAGCTGTTTTATCATCCATTGCAGTATCAGTTTTTACATTAGACATTGGTTTATTCAGTTGTCCTGGAGAGGAATGTCTTCCACAGTGGCTGGGAATGTTCTTACCACATTTGCTTTGGGGGCCTGCAAGAGGCCCCCTGAGGCATTTCCCGCTACTAAAGGGTTGCCTCGTATATCTATTTTTGATCTGCACTCACTGGTCCAATGTCGGCCTTTGCCACATCTTCTACATAATCCGGGAGGTGGTTGGGGTCTTCTGTTTAGGCTATTCCAAGAAAGGGGAAATATGATATAGATATAATAGGATGAATGGGTAGATTAGGGAACTTACTTCTAAAGAGCAACAACTTATTTAAAATGTTTTACATTGGTTTAGATTTTAGTCTATTGATACAAACTTAAAGTTAATTTTGTTATACTATGTATATATTTCTAATCGTGTTTAAGGTATTATGTTTGTATAGCTCATTTTAAATTGAAATGGATAATTAAAAATAGATTAATAATTAGTCATCTATGAATATAAGATAGATAGGATATCTTCTTTAATATTGTAACTGTAATTCTTGCTAGATAATTGTTTTGTTATATGTAATTGTACTATGTAAAAGTTAAAACCTTCCTTTTAAAAAAACAAAAAAAGAAAAGGGGAAGTGCTGTGGATATCGCTCTGTGTAAATAAAGTTCTGATTGGCCAGTAGCCAGGCAGGAAGTATAGGCGGGACAAGAGAGAAAAGAATTCTGGGAAGTAGAAGGCTGGAGAGAGACACCGCCAGCTGCCGCCATGAAAAGCAATGTGTAAAGACACTGGTAAGCCACAAGCCATGTGGCAAAGTATAGACTAACAAAAATGGGTTAATTTAAGATAGAAGAAGCAGATAACAAGAAGCCTGCCACAGCCACACAATTTGTAAGCAATATAAGTCTCTGTGTGCTTTCTTGGTTGGGTCTGAGCGTCTATGGGCCTGGTGGGTGAGAGAGATTTGTCCTGACTCTGGGCCAGGTAGGAAAACTCCAACTACAATGTCCTGTGGACAGAGGCATATATAAGGAGGTAAAAGCGGTGAGAAGCAGGCTGATGTGGGTGGCTTGATTGCTACTCATGGTCATGGTGATGTGTGGGCCTGGACTGCTGCTGGGACCCAAATCTGGGTTCATGGCCCTGATGCAGCTGCAGTCTGTGTTCATGTCCCTGGCTCCTGATACCACCCCAGGCCTGGAGGATAGGGCTGTACAGAGTTGCTCCACCTCCTCACAGGCTGAATACTAGGGAGAACTGATCCTGTCCCTCACCTGCTGAAGCATTTAGGAGAGAGAATCCTACATCTGACCCGGACAGCACTATGAGGCTGACTCTGTTCTCAGGGGCATGGGCGAGCTGGCCTGAGGGAGTGAGAATGGGAGAACAGGTCATGCTTGCCATGTGGTGAGAGAAAGATGCCTCTCCTTGCCCTTTGCCACCTGGAACCTGACCCAAACCCTCACCAGCTGTAGCACTTGGGAGAACTGGCCCTGCTTGTCACCTGGGCATCACAGTAGAGCTGACCCTGCAGACAGGGGCCTGGGTGAGCCATCTTTGGGGGCATGTGAGGGGCATAGTTGATACTGCCTCCCTGTCTGTGGTATAATGGTGGTGGTAAGGGAAAAATGTCCTCTCCTCTTGCCCATACTGCCTCCAGCTAGCTAGGAAGCTGACTCTATCCTTTACTAGCTGCAACACCCAGGAAAGTGGGTCTTGCACCTTGTCTGGGCAGCACAGTAGAATTGACCCTGTTTATGGGGCAGGAGTGAGCCAGCCCAAAATATAAGTCTGGGAGATCTGGCCCTGCTCCTCATCTGCCATATACTGGTGTGGGTGGGGAAGAGATGACCTCCTCTTGCCCTCCAGCTGCCTGTGACAGGTGGGAGAGCTGGCCCTGAGGTCACGAGAGTGAAGAGAGCTGTCCCTGCCCCTCACCAGGTGCAGCACTCAGAAGAGTGTCCCCTGCACCTCACCTCACGTGGACAACACAGTGGAGGTGGTTGTATAGATGTGGGAGAGCCTACTCTAATGGCATGAAAGCCAGAGAACTGGCCCCGCCCCTTGCTCATTAATGGAAGGGGGAGAACAATCAAGGACAATGCTGGAGAGCTCCGCCTGGTGGTGAGGACAGGGAAAAGCTGGCAGGCTGACCAACCCTGCAAATACCCAGACTCAGAACCAGGGTTACAAGTTGGCCCACTCCAACATCCACCCCCTCTATGATCTGCTGGAGCACATGAAGGGACCGGTCCTACAGATGCAAAGCTGCAGGATCTCCAGGACACAGGGCAATAAGTCACCTAAGAGGAATCCCAGTAAGGGCCCACCCAGCATTGAAGCAGAAACCAGACCAATGACTCTTGTCAATGAACATTTGCAAGTAAAGATACATGGGTAAAAAGGGTTACTGCACAACCCACTGTGCCGCACTACAGCTTTCATGACAAGACTGATTTTTCTTTCTTTCTTTTTTTCTCTTAAATATTATCTTATTTTGGGCAGAAGATTGCAAGGGCAGAGGGTGGTTATAAAAGGACAAGGAAATGAATGAGATTGAGATGCATGATGTAAAAGACACAAAGAATAAATAAAAGGAAAGTTGAAAAACTTCAGAATGGGACTCTTATTGACTTAACTTCAATTATACAGCAAGATTTTGTATGGTTGGATGACTAGAGAAGTGCAAAACCAAACACCATGTGGAATAGAAACAAAAGGATAATAGACCACAGCTTAACTCCTCTAAGAAAAATCACAAGCCCTTATTGATTAGATTCATTTTTTTAAAATAAGGTCCTTGGAAACTAAAGTATTTGATAAAGTTTTACAAATAGAGGTAACAGGCTAAACACCTTGAATAAAAGCAAAGTCTGCTCTTACCGTGTGTGTCTGAAAGCACAGAAACTGATTGCTTCTTGTTCATATCACCAACAGATGGATCCACTCTCAGTCATCCCAGAGACTGTCACTCATTGAAGATCACAGTCTTAGAAGTTCACTTTCAGTTTGGGAGTGGGGAAAGGAAGGGAGAATGTTGTAATTATGTTATCATCTCAAAAAATGGAAAAAACAAAACAAACAAACAAAATTCTCAACAACTGTAGTTGAATTAAATGACCACTTTAAACTGCAATTTAAAAATAAAGTTTGAGGTTAGATGGTGGTGGCACACGCCTTTAATCCCAGCACTCGGGAGGCAGAGCCAGGCCAATCTCTGTGAGTTTGAGGCCAGCCTGGACTACCAAGTGAGTTCCAGGAAAAGGCCCAAAGCTACACAGAGAAACCCAGTCTCGAAAAAACAAAAACAAACAAATAAATAAATAAAAATAAAGTTTGACTCAGAACTTCTTTTCAGGGAAGTACGTGACAATCATTCATCTGTGGGCCATATGCTAAAACACAAAAATGTATATCCTAATGGGATGGGGGTGATGAGTATCAAAAATTTCCTCTAGTTTTCCAGTATGACTGTTAATCAGGGATCTTTCTACGCAAGTATAATGACCATCTAACTTTCAGAGATGTTTCAAATCCTTTGAAGGTGCTTTCTGTATGTTGAACTCTGCCTTACTGAATGCTATCTTCTCAAAGCAAAAATAGTAACAGCATGTCCAGCTGGTTAAGAGCCCTCTGATACAAGGTGTCCTCTTGGACATTGCTTCATGATGTAGGGATATGAAGGAGGCCTATATGGAAAATGGACTTCATTGGCTGGGGTAGGCTAAGGCTTGTTTCTGTTTTGTAGCAGTGCCAAGTCATAGGTAAAGCACTTTAGCATGGGGCATCCGAGGCAAGGTCAGGTGAGGGTACCTCCGATTCCGAATCTCAACTGTAGCAAAGCCAACGTTGTTCTGTTGCCATGGTAGTCAGAGAAATCTCAAATCAGGCTTGTGGTGGTAGATATGCCTGAGAATGTGGTCCAGACCTCTGGTCTGAGTGCTTCCTATGGGTCTAATAAAACCCTGTTAGCTTAAACTGGCCGCTGTGTATTTTATATATAAACTGAAGACTCTGAATGAAACAAAGAGATGAGCATTATGAAATATTACTGGAATGTTTAACTGTATTATATGAATTTCTTTGTTCTCCAATAATATGACAGCTCATGTAGTCTGTTTGGATTGGTTTTATAAGCTGAATAGGGCATGCAACTGTGTTGCTGCCCTGCACACTGAGCTTTTGTGTGGTATACTTGGTACGTTAATAGAATAATAATAATAATTTAATATAAAATAAACATTCTAAGTAAAGTAGATAAATTGTCTAAGTTATGGTGGACAAAGAAGGAAGAATAAATATGTTATTGATTGGCATAATATTTCCAATCACTCTGTTATGAGTGAAATGTAATGTTTGATTGATATGTACTTTGTGTACTAAGAAAGATCAAGTCAAAATGATCACCATATGCATCACTTTAAACCTTGGTAATTCCTTGATGGGGTTGTTCAAATGCCTCTACTTGTTGGTTTCAAGTTTTAACACTTAAACAAAATGTAAACTACCAATCAATACTCTTCTGCTTGCTGAGTTATTCTGCTAAAAGGACTAAATTCTTTAGAATTATACATGACTGCAATGAGTCTTTTCTATTTATGAATACAAATTATTTATAGTAAACAAGAACTTTCAGATACCCCAGGAACAGTTGCTCTTCCACAAATTCAGTAACATGTTTTCTTTTGATTAACATGTCCTGAAAAATGAATAAAAATTTATATGTAAAAAATTGAAATAAAAATTTAAATAACTTTACTATATTTATTACGAATTTGTGGGAGTGTAGGAGGAGAAAGAAATAAAAGGTATTCATTTCTCTACATTTCTTAAATATTTAAGATTTGGAAAGAACGTTAGTTATATAAATAAATAGTGGAAAGGTAAGTTGTACTTTCAGTCAATTTAAATCTTTAGTAAAACTCACTGAGAATAAATCTTTCAGGGTGAGATCCGGCTTATAGCACAGTCTTACCCCTCGGGAAGCAGACAGGGTAGCTAGTGACAGAAAAGTAGTTCTTTATACTGAGGGGTAGAATGGTAATGACTAGCAAGTGCAGAATGTTGCAGAGTGAAAATCAGCACAGCAGTGGGTCAAATACTTACCTCACCCCTTATTCATGGCCTGTCTCGTTTCTCTGTCCATACTTTGTCTGACTATATTCTCTCCATTTGCGTTAAAACTTATGGAGAGAGTACATGGTTAAATATTTGAAACCGAGCTCTTTTCCCCAAGAATTCTGCATTTAACCCCCAGATGTATCAATTCTCCCCTTTCCCTTGTTATTAAAATCCTCATTTGACTATTAAAATAATATAAAATCAGTTTTAATAATATTAAAGCAGCTTTAAAGAGGTTGTATAGCAATGTATAAGTGGGTAGAAAATCTGTTGACACTCAGCAGAGATTTTTTATTTGAACAAATGTTCATGACTATGTGAACTTGATCTAGATTGTTATGCAGTGTTTCTTCATATGCTATATATTATCAAGTACAACTCTCTTTGTTTCTAAGACTATAAACTTTAATGTAACGTCAGCTTCTTCTCACTTAGTTATTCTTGTTTGGGGGAGGGAAGAGCAGGTGTGTGCATGTGCATTTGTGTGTATGTGCGTGTGTGTGGGGGGGTGAAGGTGTGAATCTTTATGGAAAAACATCTCCAAGTATATTCAGGCCCATATTGCTTCCCTCCTCCCCATCCCCTTTATCTTACTTTTTGTCTGTAACTGTGCCTATGTGGATAATCACTTTCTTCCTTTCAGGTTATTGGTCAAATTCTTCTCCAGTATTCTCTATGGTCCTCAAATCCTACTCTCTCTCTCCTTTTGAATCACTCTTTTTCAGCAGGTGTTTATTAGATGTAGGGGTACCCACTGGGTTAGAGGCAACCAAATTCAACTTTGTTCCTTATAGGGAAAATAAAAACATAGGCATTTCTATCCACAGATGTATTTCTAAGAAGAGCAGCTTGGTGCCCCAGAGGTTCTCATCTATCATGACATACAGTTTCTTCCTTGCACATCTACACTTCAGCCCCAATTGATTTCCTGAACTGACAGAATTATATTCACATATGTATTCTTGATATAAAAAGGATTACCTTACTGGAAATTATATTCACTAATTTTTGTGTTTAAAAAATTAATCTTTTCTAGCTTTAGGAAACTAGAAACAGTCCAATAAATTCAATTAACAAACATACAAAATATTCTTCATTTGACTTAAGTAGCAGGCACTGTGCATTAGAGCACACAACTAAATGGACATTGATTATCCATAAATGTGACAAGGGAGAACAGCGTGCAATCCTGTTTGCCCTTTCAGGGAGTTCTGCTTCTCACAGGGCTCTGGCTTTCTATAGAGCTAAAAGGTCCACACAGTTGCTAAGACCTTCAACACAAAAGGACAAAGTGGAGGCAGTTAGCTCCCTGTAGACCAAAGAAAGCTCAATCAGGCCCCAAACTACTAATCACCACTGCTTTGACAATCACTGTTTCTGAAATAGAAAGCATGGCTAAGTTCCACTGGAAATCACAGAGCAATGCTACCAACATTGGCAGACTTTGGAGAGTATATTGTTAACATGCAGTCCATTGACTGAATGAAATACTCTTCAATTTCATATGGTCATAAGAATGTTATAACCCTTCTTCTGACATAATTTTGAGTCAGTTAAGTAAATCGATGGAATCTTTTGTTTGTATATTTTCCCAAAGATAGATGATAAAAACTACAATATGCTATATAGGTAGTCCTTCCCAATGTAGAATATAATATATAAAGTGTGCCCTACATTGGATTACAATAGAATTCCTTTGATAACACCCCCTTCCCTTTAGTCCTCCTGTTCCCTTCCTGTCCTTTCCCTTCCCCTGGTTCTCTCTCTCTCTCTTTCAACACAATGGAATATTTCTTTTGATTTTGCTGTACTAGGAAGGTCTCCTATTTCCTAGTTTATACTTGCTGAATATAGCTGAAAGAAATGAAGGACAATGGTAAGTTTTAATTAATTATTTAAGAATTTAAATAAATAATTTATTGACCCATTCATTTCATTAAGTTAAATGAATGGGTCAAGAACAATGTTATACATACAGTTGATTGTATTCATGCATTGTTAAAAACGAAATCATGACATTTTAAAGATTACCAGACAACCAGGAAAATTAGCAACTTCTGTAAGTTAATACTGAAAATTTTGGATTGGTGTCCAAAGCATTTCTCAATATTACATGGTTTAGCTAGCATCATGTATTTTTCAATGAGTGTCATGGCGTTTTTATTTAGAAACTAAGGCTGTGTGCTAATTCTTCTGACTTATTTTATCCTTGTAGAGAAGGAGTGATGGGGTAAGAGGGGACTGAGCCATGAGGTACAGCCCCAGTGGTAATGGAGGGACCTAGAACCAAGCTGAGCCAGTGTTGTGTCACTGTGATGAGCAAGAGCTTCTCTCAGCACTGGAGGCTCTCAAGGGGCTGAAGATGGATTCGAAATCCAAACTAGCTCATGTTCAATTTTGTAACAAGAAGTGACCCCGGTAATTATCTATTTTCTTTTAATATCCGTGTGTATCCTCAGTAGTTCCCTTCCTTCCTGCAAACCTGTCCTTTCTTTCTCATGTCAAAGATTTAGTCTATTACCTTCTCTTCCTTGAAGCTCTTAAGGTAATTTCCTCTCCTCTCATGATCCCCTTTCTATTTTGATGGACTACACAAACACACTCACACAACTTATATGCCAATTAAAAATGTGGATTTCACACATGAGAGAGAACATAGTATTTTTTTTTTCTTTCTGAGTTGATTTTATTTCACCCAATGAAATGATTTCCATTCATTTACCTGCCAAATATCATGATTTCACTTTTTTTTTTACAATGGATGAATATAATCAATTGTGTATACATACATAATTCTTTACCCATTCGTTTGTTTGATAGACATATAGATTGGCTCAATTTCTTAGCTTTTATGAATACAGGAATGGTAAACATAGATGTACAAGAATCTCTGTGTGAATTGACATAGAATGTTTTAGGTATATATCAAAGAGCGTTATAATTGGTCATATGCTATTTCTCATCTAGAGATTTTTAAGGAAACAGCATATTGACTTATATATTAGTTGTACAAATTTCTATGTCCATTAGTAGTAAAAAAAAATGTTCTCCCTTTCCTACTTTCTCACCCAGTATTTGTTGTTATTTGGATTGTTTGATGGTTCTAATGAGGTGAGATGGAATCTCAAAGCAGTTTAAATTTGCATTACCTATTGATGGCTAAAAATATTGAACATTTTAATGAAAATTTACTGGCTATTTGTATCTTTCCTTGGAAATGACCTTTTCAGTATATTGACCTATTTTTGGATTGGATGACTTGGAGGTTGGTGTTTTATTTTAAAAAATGCTTTATATATTTTATGCATTAATCCCCTATCTGGTATGTAGTTGACTAATATTTCTTCCCATTTGAAGGCTGTCTCTTAAATTTAGTGATTGCTTACTGTGTAAACCTTTCTAATTTTATGTAATTCCACTTGTTAATTAGAGAGATTATTTCCTATACAACTGGGCTTCTTTTCAGAAGTGTTTTGCCTTTGTTTTCTTCTAACAGTTTCAAAACTCAGGTGAAATTATTTTATCAATTTTGAAAAATTTTTGGTTCAAGATGAACTATATCCATCTAGTTTCATTGTTCTAAGTGTGGAAATCCAGCTTTCCCAGAACCATTTGTAAAAGGCTGTCTTTTTTTCCCAATCCTTTTGATGCCTTTATAAAAAATAAATTAGGTGGCCATAGCTCTATACGTTTGTTTCTGTGTTTTCTTGTATGGATTAAACACAATAAAAATAAAACTTTGAGTCATTGGTAAGTCATTGGTGTCAAGTTAATTAAGGAAATCAAAGCAATTCCTTTTAGTGTCTGTTAATCAAGACTGAGTCCAGATTTGAATTCTCAACTTAGCTCTCCCTGTGCCTTCCATCCTTCTGTCTGTTGCATGAGTCTGAATCTGTGCTTGTCTGAAGGCTGTCTTGTGGCTCTGTCCCTGTGACTTTGTCTGAGTCTGTGTGTGTGTGTGTTTGTCTGTCCCTACCAAAGGAATTTACTCTGTCTTTGCTAAACAGCACAGAAAGCATCACATGGGGAAGAAATGGGAGATAACTTATAAAATCTTTAACAGAATTTTACAAAGGATTAAGCTATAGACTCCTATTAACCCCAGCTGAACCAGATGAAATCAGTATTATCAGCATCACTGTTTGTCAAGCAATGTACAAAAGTTGTATTCAATATTTGTGGTGGATATTAATTTATAAGATTTCTTTCTACTTCTAACTTTGCTGTTACAAGAAAATAATTATTAGAACATCCATTCATTAGTCTTGGGTTATGGGCATGCAAAAGTACATAACTTAACAATTACAGTTATGCATTAGTTTAGGTTGTAGACATTGATCACATGGGAAATCCAAGACAAATAAGGTGACTCTTACATTGTTCTTTTAAAGGTATGTTAAACACAGTATATAGCAGTGTTAAGTCTCAAGTGACCTTGAGTTACATTATTAACTGTAGCCATGAGGTCCAGTAAAAATTCCAGTCTCCTGGAATGTAAGAAATATGTATGTTCTAGTGTATTACCACATCTCCTGTCTTAACCAATGTTCTATTGCTGTGAAGAGACTCTAACCAAGTATGTGAAAGACTTTATAATAAAAGTTCTAAGACTTTAAAGAAAGAAATTAAAGAAGACACTAGAAGATTGAAATATCTCCCATGCCCATGGATTGGTAGGATTAATATTATAAAAATGGCTATCTTACCCAAAGTGGTCTACAGATTCAGTGCAATCCCCATCAAAATTCCAACAGATTTATTCAGATAAATTGCAGAAAAAACCCTTTAATTGATATAGAAATATGAAAAAAGGTTAGATTATTAAATCTACTTTAATCAAAAAAATTTCGTTAATCTTACATATTTTACATCAGTATGGATTTTAGTTTATTGATACAAATTTAAAGTTAGTTTTGTTATACTGTATGTATATTTCTACTATTGTTTAGGATATTATTTTTATGCAGCTCATTTAAAAATGTAATATATAATTAATAAATATAGATTAATAGTCATTTATAATTGCAAACTTGTGGTCATGTTAAGTATGTTTTCAAGGTCATACAGAGGTATATATAAGATAGATAGGCAATCTCCAAACACTTCAAAGACCTACAGAATATAGCATTTAAAATGTTTTAAGAAGTTAGACTTTTCTTGACAGTGAGACATGTCTGTTCCCGACATCACCAATTAATTAAAAGAGGATCATGAGCATCAAAGAAACCCATGTGGAGTTTTTTTTTTATGGTAAAAGCTAGCCATGCAGGCAAAGAAAGTGCCCTTGCCTCAACTGCTGACAGTATGCTTTACAGTTTGGACAAGCAGGATACAAAAGAAAGTGACTGCAGAACTTTGCCAAGATAAGGTAAGACAGTCCTTCAAAAATTCTGCTTCACAATTAAGTCTGTCAAATATGCTAGACCTGTAAGTCAAAGATGGACACCCCAACATTGCAGAGGAACTTTGGGTGAGTGTCCAGGGAGCCTGATGTCCCTGTTACTAGGTAACATTACATTCTTCTGGAGTCTTTGATGGAGTTGAAGCTAGTTATATTTTTCTTAGTTTTCTTTAGTTATAGTAAAAGATAAATTAGATACAAAACTTTAGACTCACCAAAATAAGATAGATAATTATTTTCATCAATTTTAACAAATACAAATGGATTGGATATTGTTACTGTAATTCTTACTTAATAACTTTTTGTTTTACTATATTAAGGTTAAACCTTCTTATTTAAACAAAAAAGGGGAAATGCTGTGTGATAATGCTCTTGTACACTCTAAAGATTTATCACTTGAATTGGTTTAATAAAACGCTGATTGACCAGTAGCCAGGCATGAAATACAGGCAGTTCAAGCAGACTGGGAGAATGCTGGGAAGAGGGCAGAGTCAGGAGTCACCAGACAGATACAGCGGAAGCAAGATGAGCATGCCAAACTGAGAAAAGGTATCAAGCCACATAGCTAAACATAGATAAGAATTATGGGTTAATTTAAGTGTAAGAGCTAGTCAGTAATGTACCAGAGCTAATGGCAGAGCAGTTATAATTAATATAAGCTTCTGTGTGGTAATTTGGGAAGCATCTCCTGGGTATTAGTTGTTGGAACAGAAACTTATGCCTACATTTAATTTCACATGGAAATAAAAAATTTCCAAGATAGTGAAAACAAAACTGGATAGTAAAAGAACTGAAGGAGATATATCAATTCCAGACTTCAAGCTTTAATGCAGAGGTATGGGATAAAATAATCATGGTTCTGCCATAAAAGCAAACACATTGATCAACAGAATTGAATGGAAGACCCAGACATAAATACACACAACTACAGACACCTGATTTTCAACAAAGAAGCAAAAAAGAAGGAAAGAGAAAAAAAACAGAAGAAAAGACAGCATCTTCAAATAGTGCTGCACAAACTGATATCTGCATGTAGAAAAATGAAAATATATCAATATCTACCATCCTTCACAAACTCAACTCCAAATGGATCAAGGACCTCAACATCAGACCAGAAACCCTTATTGTAACAAATAGATGAAAAATTAGCAAACAGACTTGATCTTATTGGCACAGGAATGGACTTTCTTAACAGGACACAGACAGAACAAGCATTAAGACCAAAACTTAATAAACAGGATGTCATGAACTTAAAACATTTCTATACAGCAAAGGACATCAATATCTAAACAAAACATAAGCCTACAGAATGGGAGAAATTCTTTACCAACTACACATCTGATAAAGGATTTGTATCTAGAACACATAAAGTACAAAAAAAAAAAAAAACCAAAACCCTCAATATCAAGAAAACAAATAATGGAATTTAAAAATAGGATACAGAATGAGTTATTATGAGTCTTTGGAAAATAGGGATGTTAAGTAATGTGCAGATGATAGAGGCTTGGCTTGGGAGGTTTCAGAATAAAGCAAACACTCTATTGAGTCTATTGATATGAAATTTTGGATTAAGACTGTAAGAATGAGACAAATTATTAGCTGAGCTGACAAATCAGCTGTGATTTTAACAAGTGGCTAGTGACACTGCAGTGAACCTTTACTTTACAACTATGCTGATACTGGTAAGTTGAGACTGAAAACAAAAGAAAACACACAAAAACATCCATGATTAATTTTTAAAAAGCATCACTGATGTGAAATCTTCAGGGAAGTATTTCTTCAAGTTCAGTAAAAGGAAGCTGTGGTCACCATGAGGGCAAAGTTGTATGTCATTCTGGAAGCTGAACTTGGCGGTGTGTAAGAGTCTCCTGTATGGTACCAGTTTGCAAGGTTGAAGGTATGGTGGTGAGCAACTGAAGTTTGATACTTTGAGAGACCCGGAAAGGCCATTGGTGAAGGTGCAGCCTCAGTTAAAATGGAAAGCCCAGGAATAAAGTTCTCACGGAGAGAGGCTGAAGCTTGGCACCATGTGACATGGTTGGAATCTCTGAGGAAGACGGAAGAGGCCCTTGGTGTGGCCTCAGCTGCAGTGAAGACTACATATGTTGCTGAAGCTAGGGCTGTGGAATGTCCATCAACGACAGTGACAGGTGTGGTGTGAAGCTGGCATGAGCCTCCAAGAAAGACTGTGTGCTGCACGTAGTAGAACTGGAAAGTATGATTATTTAAACTTTCAGAGCCCAGAAGATCATAAGTGAGTTCCAGATCTGGATATGGAGTTCTTTATACTGTTAAAATTTAGTTTTGCTTTCATCTATTTGTAACTGTGCTGTGATTCTTCTGACTTGAAATAGGAATTTAAAAAGTAACTTATATTGGACTTTATATTACAAAATGAAGAGATGCTGAATTTTAAAAAAAGCTGAAAACGGACTTTGAAAGTCTGTTTAAAGACTGGGAATTCTGAAGTTACACTGTGTTTTGTCTTGTGATATTAGCAGACAATTTGAGGACATATTAGAAAGAAAAGATTATGGTGGGATAGTGATGTGTTTATGTGTCAATTTGAAAGGGGAGAAGCTGTGGTGACCAGTTTTCTCAGTTTGACAGAGTCACCTGAGAAGATGGAGATTCAATTGGAGAATTATATCCATCAGATTGACATGTGGGCATTTCTGTGGGATATTTTCTTGATTTCTAATTAAAGGAGAAGGGTCTAGTCCACTATGAGCAGTTACATGCTGAGCAGGTGGTCCAGGTTCCAAATAAGTGTATTTGAGCAAGCCAGCAGAAATAAACCTGTGAGGAGCAGTCTTGCATGCACTCTGATTCGGTTTCTGCCTTCACGTTCCTGCTTAAGGTCTTGTTCTGACTTCCCGCATCAATGCACCATGATATAGACGTGTAAGCCGGAGAAACCATTTCTTCCCCTAGATTGCTGGTGGCTAATGACATTCCTCACAACAGCAGAGAGTGAAGGAGGACATACGGCTCTGTAATACAGTTGAAAATCGGGTCTTTTGACACCTCCATCCTTGCTATTTCTTAAGTTTGCTTTGACTCTCAGAGATTCTGTGCTTAGTTATGCATTTCTGGATTATTCTATTGTCGTCTGAGGAATGTCATTGGGATTTCAGTAGGAATGCACTTGGTCTATAGACTGTTTGTGGTAATCCAGTCATCTGAACAATATTCCTGACCATGGGAGACTTTCCATCTACCGTCTTTTTCAATTTGTTCCATGTCATTAGTTCTATTGTTGGGCCCTTTTAACTCTGTAGTAAGTTTACTCCTATTAAAAAAAAAAAAAAAACTTTGAAGACATTGTGAATGGAATGGCTTTCTAATTTCTTTCTTAGCCAGTTTCCTATTGATATATAAAAAAAGCTATCGATTGTTGTATGGTAATTTTGTATCTTTCTGTTTTTGCTAAACTCTGTATCAGATATAAGGATTATTTGGTTGATCCTTAGAGTCTCTAAGCTTAATATCTTGTCATTTGTAAGTAGAGACAATTTAACTTCTTCCATTGCTATTTATAGCCCTTTAATTTCTTTCTCTTTTCTTACTGATCTGAGACCTGGAACATTATGTTGTGTACATCAGTCAGGCAGGTTGTAACAAAATGGGGAGAACTCTGCTAAAAGCCTTGGATGCTGTCTGACAATGCTCTTAGACCACTGATTGGTGGAAAACTAGGGTGTTGTAAAGTTAATACATTCCAAAAGATTTTTATCTGTTTATCAGGATGTTAGATCCAGCTACAAAGGCATAAGGAATGTCTTTAGGAGTCTGAAGATCAAGGTAAATCGTAACTAAGCTCTGGAACCACAATATTCTAATATCTCTACATTATTGAAATTTGAACCAATCAGCCTTTGCAGACATAGTTCCTTCCTGCAAATTCCTGTTCACATACATTATATATAAATGTAAAGGAAAGGACAACTATGAGAAACCATTGAGGCAATATGCAAACTAAATTACAACAAATGAACAAAGTAAAAAAAAAAGTTTAGAGAACAAAAACTAATTAAAGTAAGTTTAAAAATAAAGGGAAAGGATTGTGGCTTTAGACAGTAATTTTTCCTAGTTGTGTTGACATGGTTTTTCTCTCCCCTCTGACAGTCTCTCTTATTAGACTGTGCAGATTGAGAGAGTGCTATTAAGCCAACATGTTCCCGTAGCAGAGAGGAATTTCTTCCAGAAGTACACTTTCTGCAGAAATACTTAGATCTGATCTACAGGAATACCTTGCCTACCAAGGTTTGGATTGTTTTTGTTTGTTTGTTTGTTTGTTTGTTTGTTTGTGGGGGTTCTTTTTGGAGAAGGTGTCTTTACCTGCACAGGACTTTCTGTGACTGAAGCTCCAAGCAGCTGTGGGAGTTTCACTTTCCTAATGTTTACTTAGTAAACCTAATGTTTACTAAGAGGGCTTTTGAATGGCATCTTTCAGGAAGAGGTATAGACTCTACAGTGAAAGTCCCAAGATCACATGCAGCTGGCTCAAGCCAACACTGGTCTAATGCTTTGGTTCCTCTGGTAAAGTTGTCCAGGGCATCTATGGAGAATCAGTTTCAGGCTTCTGTACCATACATCTGCTTTTGTCTCCACAGTCTGCTCTGCTCCAGCCACTCTGTTTCAGACATCTCTCCATGCAAACTGTAGTTGGCCTGGACACTTGCCATTTGCTAAGTGTTGGAAGTAATGTGAGGTAATGGTGTGTGATTATAGTAGTCATTTTATTGTTTATTTTTATATCACAACACCTTGTGGACGCTGAATAAGCATTTCTGTCAACTATGTGTCAGTAAACCACAAACAAATCCAAATAGAAACCACAGTGAAATCTCAGAGTTTACTGTTGCAGAGTTAGCTCAAGGAAATAGCCTTTCACAAAGATTTCAGTTAAGATCCTCCATAAAATCATCTGTTTTCTCTCATTATCATGGAAAAGTTGTATACAGTAGGTCAGTGAGGAAATTTCTCATGTTATTTGGCTGGAGTAGGAGGATTACCTCATCTGTGACATTATTTAGAGGAGGCATGCAGATTATAAATGTCTCCCATAAGTTAAAGACCTTTCACTACGTCACATTTCAATGTCATTTAGGTCTTTCTAATGTCCAATAGTCACTCAGCAAAATTGCTAGGAAAAAAAAAATTGGGTTCTATCTATGGAGAGCAGTAACACCATAGATAAGAAGAAATGTAGAGTGTGGTAGAATTAAAAATGTCAACATACAATAATGGATCACCCTAATACATTCAACGTTCTGTGTGTGTGTGTGTGTGTGTGTGTGTGTGTGTGTGTGTGTGTATACATGAGACACAAAAATAAAGGAGACTTCCTTGAGTGGAGAGATGGCCAAACATTTTGTCCATCCCTATAATTTCAAGCATCTTTGAATACTAACACTCTGGTAATATAAAGCTGTTATAATAGTAACAGTATTTGCAATGATGACATGGGTCATTGAAAATGTGTTTCCACTTTGGGAATATTTTATCTAATGTATTATGTGTAATAAAATCTTTGGTTTTATATGGTGCTATCATGAATTGTTAAGATACACCAACTGAGATTTCTATAGTATCTTATTTCTTTTAGTTAGTGAATGATATTATAAAAATTGTCAAATAAAAATAGAATTTCTCATGTGGAATTTCTAAAAAGTTAGAGATAATGTATTTGTACGTCTATATAGTATACAGGAGGCACTGATTTTGAATAAACTCCATGATCCACTTTTTGTGAATTCCCCTGCCTCTTTAACTACATAAAGACTATCTCTCGTTTAGACATCTGGAAACCAATTCCTATTATCCAAATATCTGGAGCTCAGTCTAATACTATTTTCAGACACTAGGCAGACAGAAAAATAATTGGTCCATCCTTGCTATCACCGACTTCTATAGCAGCATGGGAGCTGATTGGTGACATAGTGAATGTGAGTGAAGACAACAGCAAAGATTTTTGTTGTTGTTGTTGTTGTTGGTTCACACCGCTGCCCACACTGCGGTGAAGCTCCATGATGAAAGCCGGTTCACAGCACTTTTTATTTATATGCATGTGCTCAGCTGTTAATCCACGAAACACAAGCAATATACCAAGGAGACTAGTTTGCTAAAGTCCAGGAACTTTGGACTTGGTTTCGGCTTTCAGCTGCAAAAATACATTCTTGGAGTCATCCCACAGCAGCGTATCTGAGCCTCGAAGGCCGGGCACTGTTTCCTACTCTATCTATGGAACGTAGACCAGTGCTTAGCCCTTAATGGTTGGGTGGGTGGAGGATCGAGTCACTCAATGAGTCACTTATTGAATTTAATGGAGATTGACTGCAAATCTCTTCTTGGAACTTTTTCTTCCAAAACGCCTTTGGAAAATTGATTCCTCTCTTCTCACAAAATCTGTTCTGTAAATCAAATGGTTTTTGTTGTTTTGGTTTGTGGTTTCATTGTTTCATTGAGCAGATGCCTCACTTCCGGCTGCAAAACCTCACTCAATACCCTTTCTCTTATTAAGTGAAGGCAAGCATGCTCTGTTCTCATCCTAAACACACAGTGATGACTAACGATGCCTCACAGCACATTCTTCGTGGAAATGCTTTATTCTTGTGTTAAAGGGGAGGCAACTGGCAGTTGCTTTGGGGAGGCAACTGGCAGTTGCTTTGGCGTTCATGGGACAGACATTTGTTTATAGACTTTCTGTTTTGAAGCATAATTGCAATGATTACATTTCTGAGCATCATTAACTTAACAGTGTTATTACTAAGAGGAAAGCTTGACTGGAAATTTGATACATGAACGAAATCTCATATTTCAGGGTGCAGGATTAATGCAGTACTAAAAGTATGCTTTCAAGATAAGTTAGTGTTAGATGTCTTAGAATCCCTAATACATGAGCACATATGATATATCACAGTTACCAAACATGTAGAGTGACTGGCATACAAGTAGGTGAGCTGTGACAATGGAAGACAAGCTGGTAGGATGCCCCTTTTAAATCTCATTTTTAGAATTATAAGAAAGCCAACTTGAACAAATTATGTGTGTATGAGTGGGTGGGTGTGCATATTTTGTGTGTAGGTGCACATTTATGCAAATGCATATAGAAGTCAAAGGACAAAATTTGACAGATTAATGTTTCATCTTTAACAAAATTCACTCAGTTATAGAGTAGCCACTTTGCCAAATAGTTTTGTGCTTGTCTGTAATAAAAACAATTTTTCTTTCATATGGTAAGATGTACCCAGGAATAAAGGTCACTGTTTAGGGACCTTTCACCTTGTTTTCTAAGACAGGATCTCTTACCAGACTGAGATAGCCAAGTAGGCTGGCCCCTAGCCAGTGAGTCTAAGGGCTCTGTCTGTCTTTTCAGAGCTAGAATCAGCAGTGTAGGCACCATAGCCCGTTTTCTGTGTGGGAGCTGGGTACACACTGCTTTTTCCTGACCATCAGTTGACTCAAAAATAGTCAGAGTGCCTCTTTTTCCGTATAAATTTTCAACTAGAATTGTCAGAAGAACTTACCGTGGTTACTGGGAGAGGTATTTCTGCTTTGGCTAGGAAGTTAGAATTCATGATTAATATCCTTTCTAATATGAAAACTCTGTTTTTGGTCTTGTGATTTACAATCTAATTGGTATTTTTTTTTCTAGTTTAAATCTTCAGCACATTTCTAATATAAATTTCTGTGTACAATTAAAATAAATACACTATTTCAAGAGATGCACATTTGAATCTTAACATCATCCAGACAGTTGTATATCAACCATGTTGCTCAATATAATTTTTGGCTATGTGTCAGAAAACTTGTTTTCATAAGATAAAATGTACCCAAATGAAACTTTAGTTTTCTCATATTCTTCCTTGAAGATTTCTTTCCTCAGGCCATGCTAATGTCTCACTGCTCCCCATCATGTCCTTCCTTTTCAGGGTTAGCGCCACTTCTGTTTGAGCAATTCACTACAAATCACCACAATACTGGAAAACTTCTCTCCATCTCTCTCTCTGCCTCTGTCTCTCCCTCCCTTTCTCCCTCCTCCTCCATCTCTCTCCTCTCTTGTACTGGCCATTTTCTCTCTTTTTTTAATGACAAAAGTTACTTCCTATTTGTTTATTCATTTATTCATTCGTTTATTTATTTGTTTGTTTGTTTATTTATTTATTTATTTATTGGTGAATGTACTTTGCTTATGCTTGTGTGCAGGTCAACCACATGCATGCCTGGTACCTACAGAGGACAGAAGAGGTCCTCAGATCCTCTGGGTTTGGAGTTAGTAATGGTTGTGAACCCCCACGTGGTTACAGGGAATTGAACCCAGGCCCTTTGAAAGAGGAGCCCATCCTCTCAACAGTGAAGCTATTGCAAACCATGGGATCTGCTCCAGGGTAAATGAAAAGAACTCCTCAGAGGAGTGGAGGCTAGGGAAACTTTTTTATCTGAGGGTATTTAGAAATAAGTTTCTATCTATCTGACTGTTAAAATAAGGAAACACATGCTTTCTGAGGGTAACTTTCTCTTTTACTTCATCTTAAAAATGGTCTCTGACTCTTTCTGTCTCCACACGGCTGCATTCTATACATGCAGCTGTATATCTTTCTTTACATAATACATACGGCCGTACATCTCCGTGCACAGTTACATCTGTTTTCACTCACTCTTTGTTCACTCCCTCCCTCATTCATTCATTCTCTCTCATTTCTCTCAGACCTCTTACTCTTTCATTCAGCACACATACACTTCACTCACATTCTGCATAGCTTCCTCCTCTACATTTCCACTGCTCTCTCTTAGCCAAACTCTGGAAAATTAAATGTTACATTTTTCAGGGTTCAACCCATTCTCATAATGCATGGTAAGTCACACAGTTTTCTCAGGCTAGTTAGGTCACAAAGACTGGCCAGTGAGAAATGCTTGGCCTTGCATATGACTTTTTCCCAGACAGAGAATGACATTGAAATCCAGGACTTAACAATAACAGTTGGCTGAACCTTGAATGGTAGGGTATGTGCAGAAGGAGAATTATAGCAGGGAGTTATGTCTACCAAAGTTGCTTCAGTTCTGACCTTGAATCATCAACAAACAACACCTGGGATCTTGTCTTTGTGTGTATTCTGCAGGGGCAGCTTAGTCTGTTCTGAAGTCTAAAATTAGCTGTCTTTGACACTGAGAACAGTGTTACTTTCCTGTGTCAGTTAAGAAAAATACTCTGGTATTATTCCTATACATTAGAATTATACAGCTTAAACAGAAATTATGTTCCTCCTCATCCACAACTTTAAGTGTTCCCAAAGATGTAAAACACAGTACCAATGGGCTGTGGAAGGAACCACACAGCTATTCTTCTTACCGAGGTATGTATTGCTGCAAGTCACTGGATTTATGAAACTGAGGATAAAGGAAAACATCATTAAACTATAGTCCAGGGCTTAGGCCATCTCCTTGTTTACAGGCAGCATGCACTCAGAAAGTGTTATGGTGGAGTGACTCCAGCTGAGAGGAGACAGTGAAAGCAGTATACTGCAAATTCAGTGTAAGAGTTACCTGGTGGCCTTGTTAAACCACAAATGCCAGCCCTGGCTGGGGTTTGTGATTCGCTCAGTCACCCCAACAAGTTCCCAGGTGCCATTGAGGTGGCTGGTTCACAGATCAACTTCGAGAACAACTTGGGTAAGGATTTATATCTCACCTTTGTCAGAATTGGCCTAGAGCTACAATTGTGGGCAAGTGGGATTCAGAATTGTCTGTCTTAGCATACCCACTGCTTTCCTTAATGTCATGTACATTTGCGGCAAGCCTAGATCACTTCTTTATTTTTTTATAGTGAAGCACTCAATGCCAGCTGCATTTTGTGTTAGAGTGGGAGTGGCCAACTGGGAGATAAGCGGAGAAATGTAACTTTTGTCTTGTGCTTTAAATGCTTCCAGTGACTCAGTTGCAGGTCAGAGCGAATTACCATTTCGTCACAAGGGAGTGCTTTTCTACATGAAGATATTCTTCTCTACAAAGTCATCTTGCCTCAGGGATTTGAAGGTCTACTGGAATTCTGAATATTTCACTTGGCCTGGATACATAACTGAATATTTTATTTTGTCAAGTGCATTTTTTCTATTCGGTACCTTCAGTAATTCCTCTTCACCTATGCAGACTCCAAAGGTGACCTATAAAAAGCCTCAAACTAATCCCCATGTCCTCAGGCACTTCTTTCAAGTCCGCCTTTAAATACCAGTTTAAAACCTTGCGTAGTTCTGAGACACTTTAGTTGTTCTACCTCTTATTTGGATTATGCTTTCTCACTGGGCCCTAAGATATGGTGCTTCTGTTGAACCTTTGCTTAGCTTTTAAATCCCACCCTTATTCTTTCTCTATGCCTTTAAACACGTGAATCTCATCTCAGTACTCTAGCTTAAGTCTGCATCTCTCCACCTCTATTGTCTGTGTTTTGATGGATGTGTGTGTGTACGTATACACACACACACACACACACACACACACACACACACACTTATATCTCTTTGCTGTATTAAAAGACATGTGTCATAGTCAGAAAAACAAAATTCTGATGTCTAGAATTTTACATCCCAAATTACTAAATTTAGTGTTTACAAAATATTCCAAGACTTTAGAACTCAATGTATACCTATTCCACATTTTTTATTTTATTTCAAGTGTCATAGAGGCTGATTTGGACTAACTTGGACTGGATTACATTCAATTGAGTTGTTGGTCCACTGGGTACCATGGAAATCCCCCAAAACCCAGGCTGTTGCTAAGACAATGGATGGTTCTCTGAAAAGGACAGTGGGGCCCCATTGTTGAGGACAATACACACACAACTCAGGGAACATGGAACAGTTGTGCTAGTTCTTACATAGATCTTTCACCCCTGCATTCTAATGTTTTTGGTAGAAGAAGGTACTCTGCAGATTACCAAAAGAGAAATGTAAAATACCAATCCAGCCACAAAACTTTTGACCTATAATCTGTCCTGCCTGAAAAATATTCTAAGACGTTGGTGACACAGAACTTGTGGGAATAGCCAATTAATGTCTCATTTGACTTAAGACCCACTCCATGAGACAGAACCCATATCTAGTTCTGCTTGAGTGACTAAGAACCAGAGACTAGATAGCCCAGAGACCTAGAATAAAAACAAACAGTACTAGTCTAAAAAATATCGAAAAATGACTCCTAATAATAGATCAGTGCCTTATTCAGTCATTATTAGAGAAGCTTCCTCCTACAGCAGACAGAAACAAATGCACAGAGCCATGGCCATACATTATGCAGAGAGACAGAGTCCTTGGGACACACAACTCTAAATATGATGTCTCTATCAAATCCCTCCCATCAGAGCTCTGGGAACCCCACAGAAGAGGAGGAAGAAATAGTATAAGAACTAGAAGGGATTAAGAATATGAGGATTAGGCCTTCTCAGTCAACTGAACAAGGCTGGAATGAACTCACAGAGACTGAAACAGCCAGTATGATATGCATCATATCGTCTGCATATATATTGTAGCATTTTTATGGGACTCTTGAGTGTGTGAATGAGTGGGTGTCTGGCTTGTGCTTACTCTTGGGGCTCTTTTCCTTCTGTTGGGTTGCCTTGTCCAGCATTAATATGATGTTTTTTGTTTTATGATATTGTATTTATTTTATCATGTTTGGTTGTTTGAAAAAAAGGAAGAAAGAAAGAAAGGAAGAAAGAAAGAAAGGAAGAAAGAAAGAAAGGAAGGGAGGAAGGAAGGAAGGAAAGAAAGAAAGAATGAAGGAAGGAAGGAAAGAATGAATGAATGAATGAAGGAAAGAAAGAATGAAAGATAGAAAGAAAGAAAGAAAGACAGACAGAAAGAAAGAAAGAGAATGGATTTACCAGTCACGTGAAGAAGCTATAGGTGGGGGAGGCTGTTTTCAAGTCATAATACTTGACACTGAAGTCTGGTCTCTGTCCTCAACATTCTCAGTTCCACTTCTCAAATCCTTCTTTATGAGAGCAACTCAGTAGCCCTTCAAACACATACCTCTGTGGCTGGCAGTAAGAGAGAGCAATTGTCTATCAGCTCCTCATCACCTCCTATAACTGTTCAATGTGTTTTGTCTGGGGTCCAGTGACCTCTGAAACAGTCTTCTGACCAGCAGAATGCCAGTGTTTTAGACTTGGGTTTTGTGTTCCATCATTGGCAGAGTGCTTGTGAGAACATTTAGTAATTAGGGAAAGGTAGATCTTTACATTAAAGATACATGTCCCCATCTGTACTCTATTCAGAGGAGAGATGAAATTTGTAGAAAAATGTCCTTTTTACCTATTGGTCACTTAGTATTTCCCTCTTAGACCACGGGACATTGACATATCATTTCTAACTTGAATTGTAAAGAAGTTCTTTGTTTTATCAGGATTTATAACAGATATGTAATATTTATAAATAAACTCTCCATATATCAGATTCATGGTTGTTTTTTCTCCCTGCTACTTTACTTAAAATTAGGTCAGAACTACAGTGTGAACAAAGGAATTTTTGGAAGGTAGAAAGCTAACATTAGTGGGAGTTTAGAAAAAGGCAAATTTTTTATTTTTATGTTATGTGGGATTGTGTGCATGGTACATTCATGTGTGAGGCCATTTGTTATTTTATTTTGTGTGCAGGTGTGCTTTATATATTCATGTGTGAAGAATTTTCTCTTGTTTTATTTTGTGTGGGAATGTGTGGGAATGGGATGTGTATGATTTCCCATTCTAAAACCTCATAAAAGAGAAGAACACATTGATTAAATAATTGAAACAATTATGACACACACTTAGCTGCAACCACTCGTGTTGCTTTTTTGATGTGACCTTACATTATACAGGTTTGTTCACATTCCCTTCAAAGGAGTTTCAAAATATTCACTGTTTGAAATAGCCATGTAGTGTTACTTATCCTTTTTGACTCTTCCATGCCACGCCTACCTCACCTGGGAATAAGTCACAAGTCTTTGATATGGCTGCATAGTCCTGGATGCTCTGGCCCTGTTACTTCTTTTGCTGATGTTCTGCTACCTTCCTGCCCACTCACTTTGTGAAAATTTCACCAGCCATCTCTCAATACCTGATTCACACCCTCAAAAGCAGTTAAAGGATGATAATTCTGATTGGTGTTACTTTCCCTGGAGACCGACATTGTCTTCAATAATACTGTTTGGAGTTAGAGACTCTGGACCTGGAGAACATTTTGTTTTAGAAGGGGCTGGTAGCCACATGAGACTGAGAACTTTCAAAAGACAAGCCTTAAAACAAATAATTGTGACAGATTGTCTTCTGGGAAAACATTTATAAATTGATTTGCTTCCAGTTGGAGAGTGTTTCTCACATCTTGGCAAGATGCTATCCTGGTTAGAATGGTAATCCTGTCTCTATCAACACTGTACCCTTAGGTGGTTAAAGTATTATTAAATTTTAATTTGCAGTTGACCTCCTCCCATTGCTTCTGCAGGATACTGCTAGTTTTTTACAGCAGAATCAAGTCCTCTGGCTGGCCTCCTTTTTGCAGCTTCAGGGAACTTGGATTGGGAATGCTTGCATAAAACCTTTCAAATATTGGCCTCTTATATCTGTGTAAGGGTACCTGATATCCTGAACTAACTCAAACAACAACTCCATTTTCCTTTCTTTGGAAGATGGGCAAGAAATGACTGAGGTGGTTACTTCTCCTTTAGGACATCCTAAATTTGAATCCTTGTAGATTAAAATTGATTGGCTTTAGAATATTTGAAGGTTATTACCTGTGCACAGGTAAAATTCAAAAGAAAAGCTGTTAAAGATTTAAGAGGAATAGTTTGGGCTAGGGACAGTTTTGACTAAATCATCCAAGTTAAACAATGAGTGCAATGATTCATGGGACATGGAAGAAGGAGGTAAGGGACCTGACTGGCTGAACATGCTCCGATTTTTAATATGATAATTAGCGGCTCTTGAGCTTCCCAAATGTCTAGGGTTTATCCACTGTTTGCATCTCAAGCTCAACAGCTGACTCTTCATGAATTCTGAAGGAAACATACATTTCAGAAAATTCAACCAATCTTTTGTTTGGAGTATGGATCATACTAGACACTGAATCATAGTGGGTGGGTTGAAAATGAGTTTTAGAATCATAATGAAATGTTCCTGTTCCTTTATCCTAGAAACCTGTGAAGACAAGAGTTAGTGTGTGCTTTATTCACCATGGCACCTCATCACCTATAACTGAACACAGTATACACTCAGTAAATATCATTGCATGGTATGGTCAGGCACTGGTCCTCCCCACACACTAAAGGAAGCAACAGGGGTAATTCACATATTTTCAATCTACCATCAAAGACATGGATATGTAGCCTCAGCCCATTCTACAAAACATTCAGGATGGCCTCTTTGATACTAAAGTGTGGGGAATGGGAGGGGTTGAAGGAAAAGAACATGGGAGGGCCTGAAGGGAGGGAAAGGGAGAAAGTGATGGAATTGTGGTTTTGTTAAAAATGTAAACAATTAAATTAAATTTCAAAAAGAAAGACTCCCTTCACACAGGCTGTATCTCACATCCCTGTACTCTACCATGTAGAAACTTTAAGGCAACAAACATGACTGTTGGCCTTGCTGCTGAGAAACAGTCTGTCTCTAAACTGGTCATGTTTTAATCCAGCTAAATAAACACTGAGTCAATCCACTGGAAAAAGATCAAGCAAAGAAACAGACAAACATAAAATATTCCTGAGTGGGAGCTTAAATCTGGAGAAAGAGACGCAAGTTGGTGTGGATACTCTTCATACAAGGCGAGTTGGAGCAGATGGCTGAAGTGGTGGTCTCAGGTCTCTGTTTCAGTGGCCGTGGTGTCCCACACAATCATAAGACCGGAAGCAGTTTCATCAGGCTTGTCCATAGCTGTAAACTGTAGTTCTTACCACCCCATCTCCCTCAGTGACGTTCTGAGCCAGACTTCACAACTCTTGTTGATTTTTTTCAGTATCCATTATTGCCCTTCTGAACACGGTACTCAAATTCACTTTTGTGACTCATTTCGTGAGCTGACTGACACAGAACAGAGGTAACATGAAATCAAGGAGTTAGGATAAGTTTTTTTTTGTTTTTTTGTTTTTGTTTTTGTTGTTGTTGTTTTCTTTTCTTTCTGTTTAGGGCATTGTAACAAAACACCAAGACTTGGTTAGCTTCTAAATAACATATATTTATTTCTGAAAGTACCAGAAGCTAGGAAGTCCAAGATCAAATAACTTGCAGATTCAGCATCTGATGAGGGGAGGTGTTCTCATACAGGGAACACCTCAGAGGCACTGAGTTTTATGTTAGAAAGAGCAAAGAAATTCCCTCAAGAGTGCTGTGTTCCATTGGTATAATTCAGGAAAGCCCTCATCTTCTGACACAACCACCTCTGCTTCTCAGTGCCATCTTCATGGGGGCAGGACTTCATCATTAACACCCTATTATGGATCAATGGGTAGAATAAGCTTTTTAATGAACTCTGAAGGTTAGAGGAAGCATTTCTATTCTTGTGTAGTAAGACAAGTTAATGATTAATCAGGTGGAACATTATATCTGAATCCAGGAGAACTATAGGACTAGGTCAAAGTTTTGCTTTACAATCAAGTCATTGTTTTTTGTTTTTGTTTTTTTCCAGTAGAATCTGTTATAACATCTTTGGGTACTATGAGCCAGTCCTCAGGGAGGAGGATTCCAGATCAGTTCTGGCTTGATTCCTCTAAGTTTTGAGGCAGAAGTGCATGGTATCTTTAGCAATATGTTCTGCAAGAGCATGCATGGTAATAGCCTATATTTGGCAGCCTCTCAGATTCCCCTGACCAAATACATGAAGGGAAGTTTCCCATTCCCCATGCTGGGGATTTTGTTAGATAGTCTACAGTTTGGGGAGAGCTCGTTAGTACTGCAAGTGGTGTCACTTCATTTAAACTCTCTACACATGTGCACATACACAATCCCACAAATTTATTTTTAAGTAAATGTGAAATACTGTGTTTCCACATGGCTCTTTCATACATCCCACGCTCTTATTCTCTTTTTATTACCTTCTCTCCCTCCTCACAAGTTAAAGTCCATCTTCCCTTTTCCATTTATGATTTCATAAGCTTATGGACCACAACAATGATCATATTGCCAAGATATCTTCAACAATGTACTGTTGGCACTTCTGTTTTGAGAATACTCAACAGCTGTCTGATTGAACTCAAGACCTATGAAACAGAAGGGGACTTATGCCTGGTACTTGTAGACCTAGTCAACTGGCTGGTGAGGGCAAGGATGCTATGGGAGAACCTATTACTGCCACTTATCTAAACTAGTATAATTTCTAAATCCATTTTAAAAGCTTATTGGTATACCTACAGATGAATGCAGCTCTCACCAGTCATCAACGAAGCTCCTTTTTACAGTGTGTGGAGCCCATGGTAGAAATCTAAGACTACATTAAATGTAGACAATGTACTACAGCACAGCTGATATGTCTACAGCACAACCCTCACACCTAAGACTTAAAGAACGTCATGGATGGGAAGGTGGGAAGATTGTAAAAGTCAGAAGACCAGCAAATCTGCTCCAAGATGTGTGGCAAAAAGCAACAGCCTTGAAATATTAACACTATTTTTGCTGAAACAAGACCTGCATAGTGACAATACCATTTAACATGCTAACATGGATTGGGAAAATGTCACAGAGCCCCACTCCTAGATAAAGAGTTCCAGGCAAAAAATGGCTGCTGAGAGAGGGAGAATCAGTCCTCTCCAGGGATGAATCTCCTATAGGTTGTTATCCAATCCCAAGTGGTCAGCCTTAAACACATATACATATAATCAACACTAGATGTATTCAGATGATTAATATATAAATCTTACACATACGTGTATATATGTATGTGTGTCAATAATAATTAAGGAAAAAAGGTCATCAGTTTTAGAGGGAGTGGTAGAACATTGATGTAATGGGGGTAGACATAATATGAACACAGTACACCTTATTTTAAAAATTAAATTTAAAAATAAGACTGATTTCCTATCTGCGATAAACATGCACAAATTCTTTTCTTTGTCACTGTTCTTTAAGCAGTGGAGTATGACAGCCATTTCTTTAGTATATACAGCGAATAAAGTATGAGCCATAATAAAGAGATTAAAGTATACAGGAAGATATAGATATGTTATAGTCAAATGCTATTCTCTTTATGTATAGAACTTGAACCGACAAGGAATGTGCTAAGCACTGTGAGTCCACATGGATGACTCAAGTAGAGTTCTAGTTCTGGAGATACTTCAGGACCACATACTTTTTATTACGGTTATTTTTCTTTTGTTGTGATCCTGTTTGTCATCGTAGAATCCTCAGTGGCATCTCGGGCTCCTGTAGTCACCTCATCTCCATGCCCTCATCTATTTACTCCCCTCATTTTCCACTCTGTCTTAGGCCAAACAATGAATTATCTCTCCCTCAAACTACTGAAACAGCGCCTTAGCAAGAACTGGTTAACTCTCTCAAAACAATTTTCCAAATAGAATGCATCTTAAATAGCCTAAAACAATTATTTTAAAAGAATAATCAGGTATTTCCCTCACTTGTTAAATTTTTTAAAAGACTACAAAAATGTCAATTGGAGCATGTTGCTACGGCACTTCCATTAAGGCTCTCATCTTCTCTGTGGTGGGAATTTAAAGGATAAATGAACAATAAGGATACTTCAAATTTTTGATAATAAAATATCTTTGTGCCCTTTCCCCCTGCAATCTTTAATATCTTTCCTCTTTTTTTTCTGTTCATTTAGTGTTTTAATTATTATGTGTCTAGGGGAGTTGCTTTTCTGTTCCTGTCTATTTGATGTTCTGTGTACCTTCTACATCGTGATGGGCATCTCTTCCTTTAGATTTGGGTAGTTTTCGTCTATGATTTTGTTAAAAATATTTTGAGTAGGGTTTATTCACCTACCTGTATATCTATTATTTGTAGGTTTGGTCTTGTCACAGTCTCCCAGTGTTCCTAGATGTCTTGAATCTGGATTAATTTTATATCTAACATTTTCTTTGACTGAGTGATCCATTTCTTCTCCAAGACCCAATGTTCTCTCTTCCACTTCATCATTTCTGTTGGCGTGGCTTTTCTTTGAACTTACTATTTGACTTCCTGAGTTTTTCATGTGGATTTTGATTTCAGTCTCTAGAAATCCTATTTCTTTGTTAAATTATATTTTCATATTATGATTTGTTTACAATATTTCATTCAACTGTGTTTTCTTTTATAATATATTGTATTCTGATTATGATTTCCTTTCACCCAACTCCTCCCAGATCCCCTCTTCTTCCCTATCCACCCAAATCTACAGAATTTCTATCTCACGTTCATTACTATACAAAAAGGTATCTAAAAAAAATTAAAATAAAATAAAGTAAAAACAAACACAACAGAATAGGGTAAAAACAAACAGAAGTAAAAGATCCAAAGAAAAGTCTTAAGGAATACATATAGACACAGAGACAAACACATTCCCATGCACAGAAATTCCATAATAACAAAAATCAGAATCCATAATGTATGTACAAAGCACCTGTAAAGGAAAAAAAACTGACAAAGCACTATGAGATAAAAGGAAATGCTATTGAGTGTGTTTTGTGTTGACCATCTACTTCTGGCATGGGGCCTGGCCTTGTTTGAAAACCCAGTGAGGCTCCATTGGAAAAAAACTAATTTTTCATTTGTGAGCAGTTGGTTTAGGGATGTGGGCTTGTGTCCACAGCTCCTCTCAATGCTGGGACCCCATAAGGTCCAGACCTATGCAGGCTCACACAGTGAGCATGCTGTCACAGTCTCTGTGAGTTTATATGTGCATCAGTCCTGCTTGTTTCCCTGACGGCCTCCATCCCTTCTGGCTCTAACAACCAAATTGATATCCAGATCCAGAGGTATATATCTTCTGCAAGTGCTGTGCTCAGGTACACACTCCCTGCTCTCCACAGGCATACACATATAGAATTAAAATGAAATAAACTCGTTAAGAAAAAGAGAAAGATTGTAGCTTTAGGAGCTGGACTCTGTGTCAATGGAGAAAAGAGTAAATTCAGAGTAACAAATGATATGACTGGAAAGTGACCGGCTCTGGTGTGCTTATTGGTATAAAGCCATTAGAAACTAGAGGCTACAAAAAGAGATGTAGCAGAATCAAGTATTTTAAGGGTAGAGAAAACTTAAGCTTTAATAACATCTGGGGTATAGCAGTAGAGATATATTTGGGGCAGGTCAATGGAGATGAAGTTAGTTGCTGAGAAAACCTCCTTATACTCTTTGTCATCATCCAGAGGCCCCATGAGTGACTACAAGTAAAGCACGTAGCTCTAAGCCACATGTGGATCAAGAGGAGGGCATGCGATCAACAAGAATTCTGCCAGAGCTTCAAAGATGGTTTGGAAACATAAATAGGGAGCAGGAGAAGAAGTGAGTGTTCCTTTATTAGTTTCTGCACAATGTGGCTGATGGACAATGTACAATTAAGCCTGGCTTAGAACATGGGTGGTTAGTATTATTTCTACTTTTCTATTGTCATGAAGACATGAAGACTCAGTTATAGAAGTATGAACATACTCGTGTAACAACAAGTGATTATTTTCTATTAATAAATATAATGAAAGGAGAGTATTTGAGGAAGCAAGGGGAAAAGAGCTTCCAGATGAGATCAAAGAACACAACAGAAGTCACAAAGGAGGATGACACATTTTTTCCTGCGTCTGGAGGGAATCTTGAGACTCTAAATATGCAAATGGAAACTCTACTATCTTCATTCATCTAGTGGTTTCCAACCTGTGGGTTGAGACCCCTTGGGGTTGCATATCAGATATTTACATTAGGATACATAACAATATCAAAATTGCAGTATGAAGTCGCAACAGAAATATTTTTATGGTTGGGGGTCACTACAACATGAAGGACTGTATTAAAGTGTCACAGCATTCAGAAGGTTGGAAACCATGGGTCTATAGACTCATTTTGGGTCAGTTCTGTAGACTCGGAATATATATGTTGATAAACTTGCTTTATGAACTCATTAATCTGGGAGACTGGCTTGAATTTTAACGCCATTTACTTTTTGCATTTATATCATATCCACTGGCACATTCT
The DNA here is from genome assembly GCF_903995425.1 of Onychomys torridus. Classification (NCBI taxonomy): domain Eukaryota; kingdom Metazoa; phylum Chordata; class Mammalia; order Rodentia; family Cricetidae; genus Onychomys; species Onychomys torridus. Next base: position 70,294,589 of record NC_050449.1, on the reverse strand, counting down.
GCTTTGAAAATGGACCCCTTTGCTATGCAGCAGCCAAGGCTTAGAGAACAACATTCAGCATGGGGTCTGTGTTTTCATCATTGGTAAGTCAGAAATGAGTTCCACCCAAGCAGATGATTTCCGGCTCGGAGGCCATCACACCGAGACCCATGCCCTGGGCTGAGCGGAGAAGGAGAAGAGTGGGGATGTTTTCAGAGTTCTCATCTCTTCTCACTGTTGACCCTTTGCACCTGTTTTGCAAATGTGAAAATACAATTACGTAAAGGAGTTTAACTTGGGGAAGAAAATTAAGTAATTCAGAATCACAGTGTCTCTGACTTTCTTTAGTACTGCAAATGAATATCAAAACAATTTCTAACATTTCAAAGTGATTGTGAAGGTTGGATATTTTGTATGTCATTGTTACCATCCCCAAAACAAATTATGGGATTGGGCCAATGTATCTTCTGCAGAGACTACCTTCTAAAGATTTCAGTTTTTGATGAGCCTTATTCTGTTTGCTTTGAGTGAGTGGAGCTACAGTACAGTGCAGGGAGCATCTTATCTGTTAGGTTGGCTGCCATTTATTCCAGTGTTGGGCTTTGTCACACACACTTGAAGGTGTGGTTTGTGTAAATTTAACTGTATGAAAAGAATACATACTTAACAAGATATAGCAGAAATTTAATTTTGTTTATCACATGTAGGTATAACCATTATAGGTGTTATTAACTTTTGAGCTTTGCTTGCTATACCTGAGGGACTCTGAGTCCTAAAATTTCCATTGGGCTTTAGCTTTGTAGATCCTTAGAATCTCTCTGTCTCTCTTTCTCCCTTTCTCTCTGTCAAGGTCTCATGTAGTTCAGACTGCCCTTGAACTTTCTATGCAATGAAGAAAGCCTAGAATTCTTTCCTGACTCTGTACATTATCACACCTAGAAAATATCATGATTCTTTTCTCTAAATTGTTTAATTAGTGTTGTTTGACCAGTGTTTTACCCATTATTGTTTCCTCTTCTATTAACCTTGATTTTATGTAATTGAAAACTGATCTATCAGCTCCTCCTCATCAATTGTCATCCTGGAGACAATGTGCTGAGTGAGACAGTGCATGGAGTCTGCATAATCACATCCCCATTTGATAACAAATGCTTAAGCCATCCTTTTGGAAACCCAAATAATGTCCTACCCAGTGAGTAAAGGTGAATCTCTGGGAATTGGAGGCTAGTCATGGCTGCATAGTGGCAGGCAGGAAGAGGAGGGGAGGATAGGAGAAGGAAGACGAGAAGCAGAGGAAGAGGAAGAGGAGGAAGAAGAAGAAGGAAAAGGAGAAAGAGAAAAAGGAGGAGAAGGAATGATAATTATTATATGACTAGAGTTGCCATGTTTTATATTATAAATACTGCTTAAGTGTAAGTATTCCCATTTATTTCATCTTTTAAGAATTCCTGTGCAGTGTGGAATTTTACAGCCTCAAATTGTCCCACTTAGTTATATTTTTCATTGAGGCTGAACATTTGACGTTTGACTTGACCCTTTTATTTTTTTAATAACACCTTTCAGAGCAGTGGAAGAATCCATGCTTTTTTTCAAGACAGTTTAGTCAGCTGTGGATGTCCCTGCCGCCTTCAATTCCTTTCATTGCCCTCCATTTTAAGGACATCGGAGTGCACATGAGAGTGTCATGGCGGCTGTGCTGTTAGTAGCCGATGCTGTATTATTCCATGTTGCATTGGGGAGAGGGAACAAGACATTAGAAAGTGTTTCCAACTCAGTAATGACTCCTTGACGTCTTTGGGTTTTTGTTCTTCTAGGAATCTTTTAGTTCATTCTTCATAAAATGTCTAAATGAGTAACTCTTGCCTCAAGATGTAATTGTTTTACCTTTGTTACAAGCCTGATGGCTTTATTGTCTGTTTTTCATATTTATTATATAATTATCATATTTTATAATTCTGAATCTCTTGCAGTATGTGATATTTTATATGCTCTTATTAAACAAGCTATTTCAGTGAGATTTTATGAAATCTATAATTATATACATTGCTAACTTGCCCCTAATTATAATACAATGAATACCAATACATTATTTTAGATATTAGTTCCTTAAAAGGAACAGGATCTTCTATTGTTAAAAAAGCTTATATACTTTACTATATAGCTATTGTTGAAATATCTGATACACTACATATACATTATATGTCAAAAAGCTTTCAGTAACTATGTATTTTATTCTATTGAGTATGTATTTTGTTAGACTAGGTTTTATGAAATATTAGCAGCACGTTCTACATCTCCCAGTAAATGAATAAAACTTGTACCATCTCTACACCCTAATTTATCAGGAGCTTGGAACAGTTCAGGATTTAAATTGTGTAATTACTTTGGCTTTAGCACAAGCACGTTTTAGACATAAAAGAACAGAGCACACCAGGAGTAATAACAAGCCTGTGACAGGCCTATCAGCTGGACAGATGGTGGTAATTCTGGTTAAGTGTCCTCTTCTAGAGTGCTTGGAAGCACAGTAGGTATAATATTCAAAACTGGAATGCATAACTCAGAACTACACAGGTTTTGAAAACAAAATGAGAAACTAGTGGGTAGACTTTAATTTATAAGCAATTGTTAAATTATTTTGAGTGAAATCATTATTCTTTTGTTTGTGTATTAAGCTGAAATTGTGACATCTCTGAACATAATTTTGAGAGTTGTATAGATATAGGCCTTTTATTTTTAGATTTAATGCTTTTTTATCTAAAAATTTTGAACAAAGATATTCCTTGTCTTTATTTCCTTCACTGAGAATTATATTTAATTTGAATTTTATTTTGCTTTGAAATAAGGTATAAAATGAACTGTTAAAGTCTCATTAGTAAAACAAACAAACAAACAAACAAAAAAACCAGAGCCAGATATCAGGGTTAAAATCTGAGAGATCAGAGACAGAACAAGCCACAGCCAACTTCACCTTGTCAACTCCTCTGCTGATCTTGTTTCCTCAGACTGAAAGCCTCTGAGTCCTCACTGGAATAGATCTCAGCTGAACTGCTGCTAAAAAGTTTCTAGTTCCTGGTCTTTCTGCCTTATATACCTTTCTGCTTCCTGCCATCTTTTCCTGGCATAAAAGGCATGTGTCTTTCCCAAGCAAGACATGAGATCTCAAGTCTGGGATTAAAGGAGTGTGTACTTCCCAAGCAAAGACATGAGATCTCAAGTGCTGGGATTAAAGGTGTGTGGCACCATGCCTGGCTCTGTTCCTAGTGTGGCCTTGAACTCACAGAGATCTGGATGAATCTCTGCCTCCAGAATGCTAGGATTAAAGGCGTGTGCTACCACTGTCTGGCCTCTATGTCTAATTTAGTGGCTGTTCTGTGCTTTGACCCCAGATAGGTTTTATTAGGGTACACAACATATTTGGGTGATATAATATATCATCATAATAAGGGATTTTGCATTGTGTCTGAGGGGATTCTCTTATACACATCTTCCTCCCTCTTACCACTTTCATGAAGTAGGAGGGTATAGCACAGAGGAAAGTGTTGCCACATCACCACCTTCATGCTGTAGGGAAAGGCAGTAGCATGGCTGCCCACAAGGTAGTTGTAAGGAGAATTTCTACAACTATAGAAAGAAATGTAGCTTCACATCTGAGCATCATATTAATGGTATCAAATGTACGTGTTTTGAAGTATCTGACAGCTATAGAACATGTATTGGATATTGGAGCTTCCTCTACACAATTTCATCTTTTTCCTTGCATGTTCTCTTGTGATATTATAAGCTATAAGCTATGGTGTTTTTTTTCATTTCTCATAGTTACTTGGTGAGAGGTAAAACATTATAAGAAAAAATACTCATTTTACACATCTCTATTGTATAAAGAAAAGTTCCCCCCCTTTTTTAAAATTAAATTTGTGTTTTAATTTTATACATCAGCCATAGGTTTCCCTGTCCTCCCTCTTCTGCCCCCCCCCCCACCTTCCTCCAGCCCCCCTCCCCATTCCCATCTCCTCCAGGGCAAAGACTCTCCTGGGGATTCAGCTCAACCTGGTGGATTCAGTACAGGCAGGTCCAGTCCCCTCTTTTCAGGCTGAGCAAAGTGTCCCTGCATAAACAGACAGCTCATGCACTAAGGACAGGTCTGGGTCCCACTGCCTGGGTGCCTGCCAAACAGTTCAAGCTATTCAATTGTCTCACTCACTTATCCAGAGGGCCTGATCCAGTTGGGGGCTCCAAGCTTTTGGTTCATAATTCATGTGTTTCCATTAGTTTGGCTATTAGTTTGTCCCTGTGCTTTTTCCAATCTTGGGCTCAACAATTCATACTATTATAGTCTCTCCTCTTTCTCGACAATTAGACTCCTGGAGCTTCACCTGGGGCCTGGCCAAGGACCTCTGCATCCACTTCTATCAGTTATTGGATGAGAGTTCCAGCACGGCCATTAGGGTGTTTGGCCATCTGATCACCAGACTAGGTCAGATCAGACTTTCAACCATTGCCAGTAGTCTACAGAGGATGTATCATTGTAGATTTCTGGGGATCTCTCCAGCACTTTGCTTCTTCCTGTTCTCATGTGGTCTTCATTTATCATGGTCTGTTATTCCTTGTTATCCCTTTCTGTTCTTGATCTAGCTGGGATCTCCTGCTCCCCTAAGCTTTCTTTCCCTTGAAACTTGCCCTTCATTACCTCCACTCACGGCCAGGTTGTTCATGTAGATCTCATCCATTTCTGTGTCTTTCCTAGGGTCCCGTTTTCTAGGTAGCCTCCCTGGAGTTGTGAGTAGCAGTCTAGTCATCTTTGTTTTACATCTAGTATCCTCCTATGAGTGAGTACATACCATGTTTGCCTTTCTAAGTTTGGGTTACCTCACTCAGGATGATTTTTTCTAGATCTACCTATTTGCCTGCAATCCTCATGATGTCATTGTTTTTCTCTGCTGAGTAGTACTCCATTGTGTATATGTACCACATTTTCTTTATCCATTCTTCAGTTGAAGGGCATCTAGGTTGTTTCCAGGTTCTAGCTATTACAAACAATGCTGATGTGAACATAGCTGAGCAAATGCCTTTGTGGTATGATTGAGCATTCCTTGGGTATATGCCCAAGAGTGGTATAGCTGGGTCTTGGGGGAGATGGATTCCCAATTTTCTAAGGAAGCGCCATATTGATTTCCAAAGTGGCTGTACAAGCTTGCATTCCCACCAGCAGTGGAGGAGAGTTCCCTTTGCTCCACATCCTCTCCAGCATAAGCTGTCTTCAGTGTTTTTGACAAAATCTAACACCCCTTCATGATAAAGGTCTTGGAATGATCAGGAATACAGGGAACATACCTAAACCTAATAAAGGCAATTTACAGCAAGACAACAGGCAACATCAAATTAAATGAAGAGAAACTCAAAGCAATACCAAGGCAAGGCTGTCCACTCCCCCCATACTTATTCAATATAGTACTTGAAGTTCTGGCCAGAGCAATAAGACAACAGAAGGAGATTAAGGGGATACAAATTGGAAAGGAAGAAGTCAAGCTTTCCCTATTTGCAGATGACATCATAGAATACATGAGTGACCCCAAAAATTCAACCAAAGAACTGATACAGCTTATAAACACCTTCAGCAACATAGCAGGATACAAGATCAACTCAAATAAATCAGTAGCCCTCCTATATACAATAGACAAACAGGCTGAGAAGGAAATCAGAGATATATCACCCTTTACAAATAGCCACAAGTGATATACTTTTTCTCTCTCTCTCTTTTTTTTTTCTTTTTGAGCCTTTGGTGTACTGAAACTACATGAGGTTGCTCGCCTCTCCTGCACTGCACTTTTAGCATCATGGTAATTGTCAGTTTGCAGTTGTTTCTGAAAGGAACTGTGTGATCTTCTCCATGGCTTGAGAGAAGCGCCTGCCCTCAGAGACTAGGTGAGTCAATATGCCGTATCTGTGACTCTCTGATAACTCTGAGAGAGGAAGAAAAATGCAGAGTATTTAAGTTGTAATTCCCACTTAGTTGAGCTGAAAAATTGGTCCCCAGAACAAACTCAGATGAGTAGAGAGTGAGGCAGTGGCTCTCAGTTTTCAAAATCCTCTAGCATCATCTGGAGGGCGGGCATTCTTCAGAGTTCCTAAGTCAGTATTCCTAGGAACAAGCTGACTACTTGGCATCTCTGAAATGCAACAGGTGATTGTGGTCCTGGTTGTAAAGCATGCTTTAAAGGCTACTGCATAAATACCAAGTAGTTTTCCTTATTCCTCATCTCACCTAACACAGTACACTAAACACGAGAGAGTCCCAGCAAATCAGTATTTATTCTACACTGAACTCTGATTTCCATATGTAGGCTCCGTAGATTGCTGTAAAATTCTAATTTCTACACTCTCAGCAAATGTTGCAAAAGAAAATACAACAATTTGGTGATCCAATAGATATAATTATTATTTTAATTAATCATGTGTCTATTACATTGACAAGTTTTATTTTCTCCATAGAATTTGTCAGTAAATAAGATTACCTTTATCGTTCATTTATATTTTATTAGATAGCCTCAATTCCCACAAAGTCTTCATCTACCTTGCTGAATTTTGTACAATACTGCTTTTGATGGATGTAAAATACCTAGAGAATGGAAGAAGAAACAAACTACTATAAAATTTATCAAATTGCAAATATCAGTCTCTCAGTGCTGGTAGTACACATTTCCTTGTTACAAATAAAATCAAATCTGTTTCACACAAAATTGAGAAATAATTCAAGCATGCTTAGCCATATCCAAAGAACAGTGTTTCTGGAAATTTAGGCAATTATGCAAGTACTTTTTATGTCCCTTCTCTCTCCTCATGACACTGTAGACATTCCCATGACTTGATGCTTTTCTATTACTTCATATTCCTCTCTACTTCTCCATCTCCGTGCTTATTTAACCCTCTCTCAGCTTCTTCAGATGCAATGAGTGAAGAAGACTGATGTTACTTTTTCCTAGAGGAATTTAAAAGGAGGGATCCTGTAGCCTATCTCCCCTTCTTTGAAAGTCCTTGCCAAGGACTACACAATTTATTTATTCAGCTCTATGGACATCCCCAATGCATGCTGTAGGATGAAGGGCTAAAGAGCAATAGTGGGGAAGGAAGGGTTAAAAGAAGATAGGGGAATAGAAGGTCAGGGTAAAAGAGGAAATACTAGAAGGAGTAAATAACACTGAAGACATTTTTAAAAAGTCATGTAGAATAATCCTACTGTAGAAGCTCCCTAAAATATATGCATGTATGTATAAAAACAATTAAAATGAAGTTACTCTTAATGGCATTGTAATTCAACTGTTAGACACCATGGGTTAACAAATAAAAAGCACAGTGCCAGGAATAAGTTATCTCTTTTAGAGTGTTGGCCAGTGAATTTCCATAGATCTGCAAACATTATAGGCTATTGCAATGCTATTGATTACCCTCCAGAACTTGACAGTGTGGCCCTATTTACTGAATATAGTACATATTCTAGTGAGTCAGAGGATGAGGAGGAATCAAGCTGTACTGACCCAGAAGCTTCATCACTATTGGTGCTAGAAGGTATTATACCTGCTACTACTACCATAGGAGAAAAGTAAGCATTCGTCTTAACTAGCTAGGAACCTATTGTAGTTAGTAAAGCTACAATAATAGCTGGCTGGGAAACATGTCTCCTGGTTCAATAGTGACATGAACATCATGGAGTTACCAACTCCATTTAAGGTCTACTCCATCAGATGAAACACATTTTTGGCAGTATTATTTGGCTAAGAATATGTCTCTAGACAAGGTCTATGCCTTAATGGTGAATTCATTACTGTTATTCTGCTAATGAATATAGTATTAAACCAGCTTAGTAGTGCATCTCTCAACCCTTACCAGGGAAGCTTCCATTTGCAGTAGTGATGAGCACAGAGACCCTCAACTGGTCAAGGATCAGAGTATAAAAAGACATTGGATGTTCAGGCCCAAATGGGATGTCTGTATTCACAACCTATTCTCCAAAGGCTCTGGATTATTTCAGAAGTGATGGGAAGAAAGATTATAAGGGCCAGATGTTGGTGGAAGTTTCTGTTCCACAAACAACTCCCAAATACCCAGCAACCACTTCTTAAATTACCACACAGAAGCTTAAATTAATTAGAACTGCTAGGCCATTGGCTCAGACTTATTACCTACTAGCTCTTACACTTAAATTAATCCAGAATTCTTATTGATTTTAGCCACATGGCTTGGTACCTTTTCTCAGTTCCACATTCTCATTTCTCTTCCTTTGCCTCTGGCTGGTGACTCCTGACCCTACTCTTCCTTTTCCCAGCTTTCTTAGTTTGCCCACCCCACCTATTCTTCCTGTCTGGCTACTGGCCAATCAGCATTTTTATTAAACCAATTTGAGTGACAAATCTTTATAGTATTCAAGAGCATTATCCCACAGCAGCCAGAAGTGGTGGAAGACCACAAGGACACAGCAGGGCAGGCAGACGTGGGAACTCACAGTGGTTGTGACAGCATTCAGGAGATCTACAAAAGTTCAAGCCAGACCAAACCCCTTGCTGAGAAGATATTGGAAACTTATATAGGGTTAGCTCTTTTTAAGACAGTAACACCTAGTAGGTTAATCATCTTCCATTGGAAGGCCACATACCCAAGAATAGGACACAAAGTTGGGTGGGTAGGGAAGGGTGGGTGCATGTGAGGATGGGGGTATTAATATGATCAAAACACACTGTACAAAAGTACATGATCTTACATAATATAAATGAGAAAAACACAAAAACACTAATGAGGGTTCATTAATTTGTATAATAAAGCTAATCCATGATCATTAAAACCCATAAAAAAACAGATAGACTTAGAGGGAAATCATATTTCACTGGAGATGGCTCCCACTAACCTACTAATGGTTTTCTGTCCCGCTCCTTGTTGCCATGACTTGCTGTTCCTCATTATGCTTCTTGCTCACTTTATGGAACTGTACCATAGAAAAGACCTTCCCCCTGAACAGAAATGTAGTGGCAGTCACAGAACATTTTAAAAATTCACAAAGTATAGGGGAAAAGTGGCCATAATCTTACATTGAGTAAGTTACATTCAGTGGTAACTAAAATTCTGGCAAATTTCCTTGGAGCCTTTTAATCATTGCAAATATTTAAACAAGCTAAGACCATCTTCCTTTCATGGAAACTGAACAAGCACTCAGTCAGTGACTTAGCAAGGAACATAAGAAAGGTTTGAGATGCCAAGTAGCATCTGCCACACATGATTTATGGGTCTCCCTCAGTTAAAATAAAAACAACTTAGTGCTTAAGGTTATTCAAAGGTAATGAAAATATGTGAGTTTTCAAGTCATGAAAACTATCATTACGGAACTGTAAGAACCTTTTGTTTTTCATTATATTTTTTTCATGCAATGTATTTTGAACATGTTCCTTCTTCTCTTCTAAATCCTTTCACATCCCCTCATCCAACTTCATGGTGTCTCTTGAAAAGAAACCACAAAAACAAAAGCCAGTAAGACCAAAATTGCTAGGAAAAAAATGAAACCAATAGTCCTCAAAAATCCATGAAATTAATTTCATGTTTGCTAACTATTGTTCCCGAGCATGGACCTGCCCTGGAATGGGGTTGTGATCCCCAGTGAAATTCCATTAGAGAACACTGATTTTCCCTTTGCCAGTAGGTATTTGTTGCATACAGTTTCTTGGTTAAGGATAGGACTCCATGTCCACTTCCCTGTCTCAGTGCTGGGACCTCACCTGGTTTGCACCTGTGTAGGTCTTATGCTTGCTGCTATGAATCTTTTCTTAAAGGAGGCCGGGAAACAGACATTTTACCGTTTCTGCAGTATTTCAATGGGAAAAAATTTTAACAGATTTAGAACTCAGTAGATATGATTATTATAATTGATTGTCATGTAACATATGAGTCCCCACCCAGATTGGGAATGGCACAGGAGTAGCCTATATGCTTGCAGCATGGGTCCTGGTACTGGCCTAGAGGTGGGTAGAGGCATAAGTCAGTGTGTATAGACTAGGTTGGGCCCCTGGTTATGGACCCAGGCCACATCCTGGGGACTCATAAGGGTTTGTGGAGGTGAAGTGCAGGCAAACTTATCTAACTAGACCCTAGATAAAGATCGGCAGGATCTGGCAGGGTAGAGAGGTTGGATGGCTTCATTAATTTCTTCCTTGGTTTCTTAAAGTATTAATTGTTCAAGATTTCTCTTCCTCGGTTGGATTTACTTCAAGATATGTTTTTGAGGCTATTAAAAGTGATATTGTTTCCCTGGTTTCTTTTATAGTATGTTTATCATTTTTGTATCACAAGGCAGCGGAATTTTTTTGTTTGTTTTTTTTTTTTTGGGTTTTTTGAGACAGGATTTCTCTGTGTAGCTTTGTGCCTTTCTTGGAACTCCCTCTGTAGACCAGGCTGGCCTTGAACTCAAAGAGATCTGCCTGCCTCTGCCTCCCAAGTGCTGGGATTAAAGGCATGCACCACCACCGCCTGGCCTAGGCAACTGATTTTTGTGCAGTAATTTTGTATCCTATTACTTTGCTTAATAATTTTATCAGCTCTAAGACTTTTCTGATGAGGACTTTAGGGTCTTTTTTGTATACAATCATATCATCTGCAAATCAGGATGCTTTTTTCATTCCTATTTGTAATCTCTTTATCTCTTCCACTTATTTTATTGTTTTAGTTAAGACTTACATACTATGCTAAAGAGGAAGTGGGGAAGTGAACCTGAGAGAGGAGAAAGTATGAAATATGCTTTTAGGAAAAAGTTTCTGAACAGGACCCAATAGCACAAGTGTTAAGCCCAACAACTAACAAATGGGACCTCATTAAATTAAAAAGCTTCTGTGTATCAAAGGACACCAATACTTGAGTGAACAGGCAACATATATAAAGGAGAGGGTCTTTCCCAGCTGTACATATGACCAAGGGTTAGTATTTAGAATATATAAAGCACTGAAAACAACTAATCATCAAGAAAACACACAATCCAATTTAAAATGGGACACAGAGCTAAACAGGGAGTTCTCAGAAGATGATATGAAAACATAAACTGTGGTGATATTGTGTTCCCCAATATATTGCGCACCCTAATAAACTTATCTGGGGTCAGAGAACAGAACAGCCACTAGATATAGAGGCCAGAAAATGGTGGCCCACACACCTTTAATCCTAGCATTCTGAAGGCAGAGATCCGTGTGGATCTCTGTGAGTTCAAAACCACACTGGAAACAGTCAGGCATGGTGACTCACCTTTAATCTCAGGAAGTGATGGCAGAAAGCAGAAAGGTATATAAGGAACTGGAGGAGCTAGAGCCCATTAAGCTTTGAAGCTTTTAGCAGCAGTTCAGCTGAGATCCATTTGGATGAGGCTTTCAGTCTGAGGAAACAGGATCAGCTGAGGAATTGGCGATGTGAGGTTGGCTGTGGCTGGTTCTGTTTCTCTGATCTTTCAGTGTTCACTACAATACCTGGCTCCAGGTTGGTTTTTTTTTATTAATAAGACATTTTTTAAAGATTTGTGCTACATCATAAACAAACATTCAACATCCTTAGCCGTTAGGGAAATGACAATTTAAATCTACTTGAGATTTTGTATTACCCCAGTCATAATGGATAAAATTTAAAAGAAAATGACTACAAATGCTGACATGGGTGTGGGTAAAGGGGAACACTTAGTTACTGTTGGGTGGAATACAATTTGTACAACAACCATGGAAATCAACATGGAGGTTCTACAAAAAACTAGAAATAGGTCTACAGGACCCAAATATACCACTATGACCAAAAGACTATATCATACTACAAAGATACCTTCTCACCCATCCTTGTTGCTGTTCTGTTCAAAGGAGTGAGGAATGGAAGTAGTCCAATCAACTGATTACTAGATGATAAAAATATGGTATATTTACATAATTGAATTGTTACAAAGCCATTAAAAAAACTGTAAAATGTGTACTAAATAGATGGGCCTGGAAACAATAGTTTGAAGTGAGATGATCTAGACCTAGAGAGACAACAATGTTTTTTCTCATTTATGAGTGTTATCTCCAATTCTTCAGGTACATATATTCATCTGGAATAGTCATAGTGTCAGAAAAGTAGTAAGTGGATATAAAAGGGGTGTTTTCTGGAGAGGGTAGATAGAATTCAGAGATACAAAGGGTTAGAGAAGAATAATGAAACAGGAAGTGTTAATTTAGAGAAGGAGATGGGAGGGTGGGTTAGAAGAAACATACTATGAAGAAATAATAATGATAAAGACCTTTTTAGAGACTCATATGAAAACCTAACACGACACATAGACCCAAGACTCATGCAAACACAAGCCAGACAGAATTCCAGCTTGGAGATGGGAGATAAATGTACAGTCTCAGACCCAGCTGAGGAACTGTTGGGAATTGATAGATGCTAGAAAAGGCAGTGTAAGTTTTCCTTTCTCTTTCTCTCTTTTTGAATTCTTATTGTAACATTTTAAAATATTTTTGTTTTATTTATTTTTAAATACAATAATGTAAAACAAAAACCATCACATTGAAGTTGGAAAGGCAAACCAGCAGGAGGAAAAGAGCCCCAAGAGCAGGCACAGGAATCAGAGACCCATGTGCTCACACATTCAGGAGTCCCATAAAAGCACTAAACTGAAAGCTATAATACAGACACAGAGGACCTGGTACAGACCTGTGTATACCTGTGGATGCTATCTCAGTCTCTGTGAGTTCATATGAGCTTCGCTCAGTTGATTTAGAGGGCGTTGTTTTCCTGGTGCCCTGCATCCCCTCTGGCACATGTACTCAATCTGCCTTCTCTTCTGTGGGGTTCCCTGAAGGAAGGGATTTGATGGAAACATCTCATTTAGAGCTGGGTGTTCCAAGGTCTCTCTCTTTGTGTAATGTCTGTCTGTGAGTCTTTGTATTTGTTCCCATCTGCTATAGGAGGAAGACTGTGGAAGAAGGCTAAATAAGTCACCAATCTATGAGTACAGCAGGATAGCATAAAAGGTCATTTCATGGCTCCTTTTTTTTTTTGTTAGACTAGTAGGATTTGGTTTTACGCTAGGTCTCTGGGCTATCTAGTCTCTGTTTCTTTGTCACCATAGCAGTGTTGGTTATGAGCTCCATCTCACAGAGTTGACCTTAAATCAAATCAGACATTATTGGTTATTCCCACAAGCTTTGTGCCATCATTGCCCAACAGATCTTGCAAGCAGGACAAATTGTAGATTAAGGGTTCGTGGCTGGGTTTCTTTCCATAGCCTGTGGAGCAACTTCTTGCATCGAAGACACTAGAAAGTAGCTGTGAAGTGTCCTTGTAGGCACCAGCTCAACTTTTCCATGTTCAATAAGTTATGTGGGTGTTGTCCTCGACAATGGGGCCCTTCTGTTTCTTATTTGTGTTTCCAGGGTGAGGCTTATTGTTTTCTTTCATATAAATTCTGTAATTAAATTGTTCCACAACAGTGGAATTATCAATCATGTTTTTGATTCAATTTCACACACACACACACACACACACACACACACACAGACAGAGACAGAGAGAGACAGAGAGAGAGACAAAGAGAGACAGAAAGAGAACTTAATAGGCCAAGGACAGTCTAACTGGACCATGAATAGACCCTTCTACCAAGGTAAAAATTACCTTCACAGAGGTAGAAATTGACAGAGAAGATAAGGTAAAGTATAGAGAAAAAGAAAAAGGAAAAGGAAAAGAAAGAAAAAAGAGAAGGGGAAGAGAAAAGAGGAGCAAAGAGTAGTGATCACCTGATTCCATTGGCATTTTCTGAGAATTAATGAGAAAATGCTATGAAAGTTTTGATAACACTGTGAAAACAAAGTAATGGCTGTGTTTTGCTGTGCCCCAGCTTACTGTAAGTCTCTAGTAATTTCAATGAAAAATTAGGCAAAGTATTATAGCATGAATCTTAAAAGTTCTTATTAATGAAATCAAACCTGAGGCCAGTTATTAGGGTGAATGCTGGAAGATCAGAGAAACAGAGCAAGCCACAGCTACTTCACCTCGCCAGTTCCTCAGCTGATCCTGTTTCCTCAGACTGGAAGCTTCTGAATCCTCATCCATATGAATCTCAGCTGAACTGTCCTGCTCCAAAGCCTATGCTTAACCAGCCAAATGCTGCTAGTTTCTGGTCTTCACGCTTTATATATCTTTCTCTTTCTGCCATCACTCCCTGGGATTAAAGGCTCGATTTCTGGGATTAAAGTGTCTCCATGCTGGCTGCATCCTTGAACACACAGAGATCTGCCTAGCTCTGCCTTACAAGTGCTGGGATTAAAGGCAAGCACCACCACCACCCAGCTTCTGCTATGGCTTGTTCTGACCCATTTTCTAGCCACCATTTTTGGCTCTGTATCTAGTGGTTGTCTGTTCTCTGACCCCAGGTAAATTTATTAGGGCGCACAATATTTTGGGGAGCACAATACCACCACAAAGTATAGGAAAATAAGTAATTGCATTGTTTTCAGGCATTGTTTGCACTAAATTCATGTAATCTTTCTACTGCTACCTAAACTTAATCTTCAGGCCTTGAGTAAAAACAAACAACAAACAAAAATGACCATTTTCTTTTCAAAGCAAAGAAAATTAAAGCACATTTTGCTTATTATACTCCTGTTAAAAGAGGTATTTTTTATGGCTGGACTATATTTTCTGGGGAAATGAAGAGTAAGGAACAGCAGAGTAGCAAAAAAAAAAAAAAGGCTGTTTTTAGTGTGCTCTCTTTGGTTAATGAAACACTGCACTATTCATATGGTCAGTCAGTTACTTAGTCAGAATTTCTTCATCCCTCTTAAGTGATGAGAATACTGATGTGGGGTATATGGAAAAACCACCTAATATCACAGCCTACTTCCCTCACACTCCATGTAGTGGCACAATGCTCAGGAGGGAATGCAGAATATTACAATAGTTCTATAATAGTTCTATGGAAATTTGACACTTTGATCTATTACATCTGCTCAACCTAACTGTCTGCACACAGCAAGATATATATGGGCTATGGTGAATAATAAAGCTCCCATATCTAGTTCCATGTCAACTTACATCTGACTCAATGGTATCATCTTTTTAGTTCATCAAAAGTTACTGTCAAAACAAATATGGTAATAAATATTCACTAGGCATTGTGCAGTATTCCAAATACTTTATATAAATTGCTTTAAAATTAACCCAGAGAAATTATTCTGTTGTTCATTAAATATAACAGGAATAATTATAAGCTGTCCCCTGTTAGTCCTGCTTTCTTGATGGACATGCTGGTGTCATCCAGTTTTATGGGTATGGATAGAACCCATCACTTGTTCAAAAAAAAAATAAGGCAAAGGTGAAAAGATTTTCAGGATTCCATTGAAGTTCTAGTCAGTCAACTTAGAGTAACTCTAAAGAGAGAATATCCTGTATAATATTTATCATATCATGTTATCCCTTTGAAATGGTCCTCATCCTGACCTCAAGAAAGAGTAGAGAAGTTGGAGGGACTCTCTTCTGCTACTCCTGAAGCACATGACCCCTGGAACACTGCCTGTGTACTGGGGGCTATCTCTAGGAACTAAGAGTCACAGCGCTGTAAACTCCAAATCTAAACTGGAACAAGAATTTGAATGTGCTTCAAAGTAGGCTCTCAGCTCCATGAAAGATTCAGTCCCAGAGTTGTTCCTTTTAGTCTAAATGACTATCAGAACTGGACAAAGACCCAGGTAATCTATCGTTATATCCCTTGGACACTGAGATAAAAGCCATTCTAAGCCATCAAGGATGTAGTACCTCATTATATAGTAATAAATTTTCAGTACGCCCCCATCTTTCAAGTAAACTAAAGAAATAATTGCATTCCCTTGTAGTAAAGTCATGGGAAAAACCAAGATTCAGTTCTATACAGCCTAAATGCTAATCGGTATGAATAATGTTTTGTTATTAAGCCTAAAAAATCTGATTGGTACCCATAGGCCCACATCAGCAGTCATATTAAACATACAACAGTAAATGCATACCACATATTTAAACATTGCATATCAACTTAATTATTTAGAGTAGTAAAAGACTTGTTTAAATCTTTATTGAGCAGTACAATCAAGGTTATCCTGGTTGTAGACTATTCTTTTTAAACTAGAAAATTTTGAAAAATCACTAAGTGTCAATTAAATCCCATTCTTTAAATGTCTTTTGCTTAAAATACTTTTAATTTCAACATGAAGAATATAATTTTGAGAATTTTTACAAAATTTGTAAATATTTTACTTAAGGTTATATTTTATATATAAAAATAAAAATTCTAGTTTTTAAAATAGAAACATTTGTTGTAGAATGTACAATTTAAGAAGCTGAGTTACTTAGGATGAAAGAGTGGCTGAGTACATTGGCTCACACATGCAATCCCTATATGTGGGGGGTCCACACAGGAGGATTATGCTGAATTTGTGGCCATTCTGGGCTATAGAGTGAGACAGAATATCCCCGTGAAGAAAGAATGAATAAATAACAACAACAAAAAAAATCCCTATGTAATTTTAAAAGCATGAAGGAATTAACAGTTTTTTTGAGACAGGGTTTCTCTATGTGGTTTTGGTGCCTGTCCTGGATCTTGCTGTGTAGACCAGCCTTGCCTTGAACTCTATCTGCCTGGCTCTGCCTCCTGAGTGCTGACACTAAAGGTGTGTACCACCAGAGCAAAACAGTAGTTTTTTAAGAGAAAAAATTTCCAAAGGAACCCAAGTAGCTCAAGAAATTGTCCTTGAGTGTAAGAACACAGTTAACATGTGAAGGACCTATTTTGATCTATGGAATATTACTGAAAGTCTTTCTTAACACTAAATGTTCTATGGTAAACCAATAGGCTATGAACAGTGTACATAAATTGCTTCTTGTCAGATTATCTAAATGGTTTTTCTGTTAAGCTGCTAATTAAAGCAAGCTACTTTCATTTATATGTGATAATTATTGCTAATGATATTTTTTAAAATGCCAAAATAATATCCAAAGAATTGACTTTAAAACTAGAATGCTTAGGATGGTAAGCCACTAGCATGCCTAAATAACTTCAATATTTCCATGAAATGATTTTAATATGATATATTTGTGTAAATCTCTGTTGTTGTTTTTGTTAACTACTAATTCAATGCAGATTCAACCAATCAATAACACTTATTTTATTAATACCATCAATAAAATTCTAATTAAAGTCTTTGGAATACCTCATTACTGGTTTCAATGCAGCGGTCAATATGAAACATCCACAAAATGTACTGTGATATTAAAATAGTAGCTAAACTGCTTAGGCAGCTAAGTGCAATACCTTCACACTATGATAGAAATATATGCAATACTGCAGAGACATCATTACATCTTTCAGACCCCAGTGCAGGGAAGTAATTTGATGGGGGAAGAGTATGCTTGTCCTCCTGTTCCTCAATTATCAACTCATTTTAATTCCATTTTCTGCATAGCACCCTGCTCAGGTTCTCTTTACAGAGCTTTGGAAAGCTGGAAATTGCATAAGCTCTTAGTTCTTTCAGTTTATGGTAAGAAGGTCCCATCATACACACATAATATTCATCATTCTACTGGATTTTGGAATATTAAGGGTTATTTCTATCTAAACCTTTTACCTGTATTTTTTAGGTATGTCCCTCCACTTTTTATTTTCCCCTTTATCTTTATTCGTGGATTTAATCCTCATTTGCAGTTCATGGAAGAGTATTCTTTTGCTCTGTGACTTCTTAGATATGAAATATAGGCAAGCATATTATGAAGGTGATTAACAATGAAATGTTTAATGTCTTGTAAGAAAACCAGGGAAGATCTTTATGTTGGTCAAGAAAGGGACTTTTCATACAGCACTAACAAGGACAATGAATCACTTCTCATTTACTGTCATGCTCAATTATACAGACCACAGGCCAATAAAATGTTTGATACATTTTATCTCATCTCTGAAACAGAACCATGGCCTTGACATATTAAAATATTCATTTTAATGCCTTGGAGATGTTGCTTTGAATGAATACTTGAATGCTGGCTAGATCTTTCTCATTGAATGCTTCCAGTCAATCAATACTAACTTTCATAATAAAATGACGTGCTCTCATTTTATAATAAAGGAAATCACATTTTCAAAGCCAAAGCCAGGAATCCAATAAAATTATGTGAAAATCGTTTCTGATTCTCAGGAAACTACTTTAAACAACTTGTACTATCAAATGAGGCTCCTCATATGTGAGAACCTAACCTAGATCATAAATCATAAATTATTATTATAAATCCTATAAAGAAAATTCCTCTCATGACATTTTTCTTTTAGTAAAATAAAAACACTAGCCAGAATTCACACAATCATTTCTGAAGCAGATGTGAGTTGTAAATTAATGAAATAAAAAAACAAAAGGCTCTCTACTAAAATCTACCTCTTTCATTTGCCAGTAGACATTTTTTCCGTTATTGCTCATCATCAGGATAATTATATGCACTCATATTGTGGTGTATTATTTATAAATTTTGTGTAAAAGTCTCATATAACTTCATTTAAAAGGTAAGTTGCTAAATCACATAGGAAACTAAACATTCCATGTCAAAGATTGGACAAGGAGCTTACCTCTATGAAGACTTGCCCTTTTACAAGATTGTCTTGCGTTTTTGCATTGAGGCTGAAATATTGATGTTCAGTAAAATTACCTAGAGAGGTCATTAGAATATTGTTTGGTGGGCTCATTTCATGGAGCTGGTTCAATGGGTCTGGACTGAAGGCCAGGATTTGAATTTGTAAACCATTTCCACATACTGCAAATCTGAAGAGAAAAGGAGAATGGCTGTCCTGTTAGTACCACCGCATTTCCAGAAAGTAAGGCTTTAAAACAAAGTGTATTCAATAGAACCAAGAGACACGCTTTGCTGCTAGGGACTAAAAGAGCATCCTATCTTGTAACTAGTTAATCTAATAATAGTAGTAAGATTTATTTAAGAATTTTTATCTGCTGTGTCACATATGTATTCATTTAGTTATCAAAATGAGTCTATGACATTTACACTAATAACCAATTTTATAGCTTAAAGAACTATACCACCATGACTTTTAAGATCCATGGTGATGGCATGACTGAGGATCTGAACTTGTTATGGATCCCAGAGCTTCTACATTTTGCTTCTATGGTGCTGTGGGCTGCATTATGTCTTATAAAAATTGCCTCATACTTTCAAGGCCTAACTCTGGCTTCTTTTAGAGGCAGGGATATTGGAAGGTGATTAAAATTAAATGAAGTCATAAATACAGAGTAAGTCTGGTAGGACTGCCTGCCTAAGACTAGGTAGAGAAAAACAAATCTCATATGATCTCTGGGCACATCTGGGAAAGACGATTGTGCACACAGTGAGAAGGTAGAGAATCCCACAAATCTGGTACTCTGATTTTGTGCTCTCAGACTCTAGGACTGAAAAATTAACTTTCTGATGTTGACAGTCCCCAAGTGTATAGTTATATCATTTTGTAATAACAGTCTGTGCAACCAACCAAAATGGTAGCTTGTTCTAAAATTTGGATTGTAATTTATCCCATTTAGCAAAATTATATTTTGATATCTTTAAATAGAATTACTTTAATTTTAGTTTATATTCGTTTGTCTTTCATTAAGTAAATGTAAAGGCACACACCATTCTCATTTATGACAGGAAAAAAAGATAGGTCATCAAAGTCCTTGGCCTCCTGTATTCCTTAAGGGCATTGTGATATCTATACATGATGGCCTAGGAGATAATTTTAATCTGATACTTTTAAGAATGTGAAAAAAAGGTGTTACTGGATTTGTTTTCTCTCTATTACATTGCTACCATATGACTTTGATTGCCATTTCTGCTGCAGTTAAATCAAACTCTGTTTTTGAATAAGATTGTGGACACTAATTTTTTGCCTAGTGATGGAGTCAGAATTCAAAACAAATAGCGACAGCAAAAAAGCCACAAACTCTCTAGAAAACCATGAATTTACAAAGACTAGCAGAACCCTCTGGAAGTATACAGAGAAATATGGGAACAACAACAACAAACAACAACAACAACAACACACACACACACACACACACACACACACACACACACACACACACTAAGAAAACCATGAATTTACAAAGACTGTAGCAGAACCCTCTGGAAGTATACAGAGAAATATGGGAACAACAACAACAACAACAACACACACACACACACACACACACACACACAAACACAAACACACACACACTAAGAAAACCATGAATTTACAAAGACTGTAGCAGAACCCTCTGGAAGTATACAGAGAAATATGGAAACAACAACAACAACAACAACACACACACACACACACACACACACAAACACACACTAAGAAAAAGTGAGCAAGCCTAAAACAATTCTATTATTTATCTTATCACAGCATACAGGGGTGGGAAACTCTAAAGAGCAACAAGAGAAAACCCAGAATGTGTGAAAATACTAGTAGACTTAACACTATAATCTTGAATGAATAGTGGTTTCCAAGGAAATCAGGGGTGAGATTAAACAAATCAAATAAATCAGATGTCATGAATTATCTGAATCAGTGGGGTACAGCATGGACAGTTCTAAGAGCGCAGATTATTAAAAGTAAAGTGCTGATAGGCAAGACAGCTCAGAAGGTAAAGGCTTGCCATACAGACCTCACAGTATGATTCCCAGGTCCCATGATGGACAAAGAGAACCCTAAAATTATCTTTTGACTTCTGTTTATGTGCCTGCACTTACATACAGATAACAAACACACAGAAACACATGGCATAAAAATTACAAATAAAATTTACAGAATTTTGAAGCTTTCAGATAAATAACATAATCAAACATTTTAAGGCTTAAGAAAACCAAGAACAAGTCAAACATGAGATGACTGGGGAGTTAGAAATGCTGAGCCTGAGGGCAGGAGTGAACACAAGTGAGACTGAAAGACGCAAACAGAATAAAGAAGCTAGTTCTGCAAGATGAGAGTGAGACCACAAACTCCCAGTGAAGCTAGCCAAAGGCACTTCAAATTAATAAAATTAGACAAGGAAAATGGGGAATTTCATGCCAGGTCCAGTGAAATCTAGAGGATTACCAGTGGATGTACTGAATATCTAAATTACCAAATACCAGATCTTCAAGAAATGGATAAATTCCCAGGACATGCAATGTATCAAAATTAAATCATAAGTATATAAAAAAATCTTACTCTGGAAACTTAGAAATGTAGGGAATTATCAAAGTCCACCAATCTTTAAGAAACATCTGATGCCAACACTTCTCAAACGGTTGTGCAAAACAGAAATGGAAAAAGGCACAAAGCTACCTTTGTCCTACTACCCCAAACCAAACAAGCATACAACAAAAGAAAAAGAAAAATCAATTTTCCTGGTGAATATAGACATACAGAAAATATTTGCAAACATAATTCAAAAATACACTAAAGCGATCATGTACCACAACCAAATGGATTTCATTCAGGGATGCAAAGATCAATCAACACATGCAAATTAATATGTGTCTTAAAGCACATAAATTAGATAAGGACAGAAATCATGCCAAAAAAAACAGGAACACTTTTGACAAAGTTCAATATTCTTTTTTTCATAAAAGCCCAATAGAAACTGGGAAATGAATAAACAAATCTCATGATCATTTTGACTACATATGACAAATCTATGGCCAGCATTATACTAAATGGGAAGGAATCTGCAAGCATTTTTGGCAAGATTAGGATTAAAACTGGGGTCAAGATTGCCCACTCTACTTTATCATCAACATACCACTTAAGCTATTAGCCAGAGCAGTAAGGAAAGAAACAGAAACAAAAAAGACAGCAGTAACACAAGAAGATGCTGAAGGGGCTCTATTGGTAGGGAACATGATCTTAATCATAAAAAGGATCCTAGATCTGATGCTATTTTTCAGAAAAGTAGTAAGTTATAAAATCAAAATGCAAAAATCAGTAACCTTTCTATACATTAATAATAAATTTTATTTTTAAAAGATCAGTAAAAAAAAATAACCATCCACAATAACTCAAAAAAAATCAGTCAACCAAACAAGCAAATAAACAACTTGGAACAAACAAGGAGCTAAAAGCTCCTCTACAATATTCAAAGAACTAAAGAATTAGAGATTCAAGAACACAAATGACTGAAAATAAAGGGTAGTGGGGTGTGAATCTGAATGGAGTTCTCAAAGGAAAAAGTAAAAATGGTTAAGAAACATGTTCTTAAAGTGTTCAATTACCTTAGCCATCAGGGAAATGTGAGTTAAAATTATTTGCCCTAGCCAGAGTGGCTAAGATCAAGAAAGCACCCGAATCAAATCCTGGTGAGGATGGGGGTAAAGGAGAAGCCTCATCCACTATTAGTGTGGTTGCAAACTGTTGAAGCCACGATGGAAGTGGCTGTGCAAAATTCTCAAGAAACTAAAAATACATCTGTTCTATAACCTAGTCATACTGCTCCTTCCTATATA
Source organism: Onychomys torridus (assembly GCF_903995425.1). NCBI lineage: Eukaryota > Metazoa > Chordata > Mammalia > Rodentia > Cricetidae > Onychomys > Onychomys torridus. The sequence goes on along the minus strand of NC_050449.1, from coordinate 70,272,098 downwards.
ACCAAAGACTTGATATCTTACTACAGAGATACTTGCTCAGCCATGTTCAGGTTAGACTATTCACATTAGTTAAGAAATAGAAACAATCTAGCTGTCAGTCAAGTGGTGATGAATGGAAAATGAATATGTGGTGCATATAAATAATGTAATTCTATTCAGCTGTGAAGAAAAATGAAATCATGACTATTTCAAGTAAAGGAATGGAACTGGAAAGTATAACACTGTGTAAGAGAACCCAGACCCAGATTGTGTGTGTGTGTGTGTGTGTGTGTGTGTGTGTGTGTGTGTGTGTGTGTGTGTGTTTTCTATCTCCACATCTTTGGACTTGAATATTTAAACTGGAGCAACCACAGAAAGCAACAGAAGTGGGCAGGGGCCATAGAAGAGAGAAAGAGCACTAGAAGGTGTCACCACTGCAGCTGCTAGGAAGAGGACAGGGGAAAACAGCAAGGACCATAACTGAGGAGGGAAGAGAGTAATACAGATGGAGAGATACATGAAACTAAGGGTGTTTGAAAAAAATCACAGGGAAGCATCCTATAAGTCTTCCTAAAAATATATACATACTATAGATATACTGACTATATATAATGCAGTTATTCCACACAGGGTGCTAATGCTTCCCTATAGAACCACAAACTAACAAAACTCTAGTTTCAGGCATGGGAAATCTCCCTTTGAGATATTGATCATAAAAGTCCAAGGAACTTCCACAAAAATGTAGGCTATTTTCTTTCCCCTTGGATAATTCCCGGAACTTGAAGGTAACCCGCTCTTGCTGAAGACATCAAACTTCAGACACATAACTTGGAAAAATCAAGGTGATATCTCCAAGCTGACCTTGAATCCTCCTCCCCAAGAGCTACTTCTCATAGTACCAGAAGAGTCCAAGGAGAAAAGAAATCAGTTGTCTTGCCCACCTGCAAAACAACAGTGAACAGCCTTGAAAAGTACCTTGTATGGTACAATGTCAGTACTTACATTTTGGGGGTAACCAGAATCTGTGTGATTTGACTTAAGGCACACACAAGGGGAGGAAACCATGCCTGGTATGAAACAGCCAACTACCCACAACTGGAGAGGTCATAGACCTTAGAGGAGAATGTACTACTGCAATTTTTCTACGACAGTATATGTGATGGCTGCTATAGAGATCCACAATGGATCCAATTGCAAAGAGTATGTGACACTAGGGTGACCAGCCCTAGTTGGTACATCGGTACCACAAGTCCTACACCTGAGACTCAGGGAACATCACAGAGGAGGTGGTAGAAAGATTGTGAGAGCCAGAGAAGGGGGACACCTACTTTGAGATAGTGTATTCAGGATGTGATAAAGATGCTGCCCCCTTGAAACCTCAATGCTATGCTTGGGGGGAAAGAAAAAGAAAAAGAAAACTTTAATAATGACAACACCATTCAAAATACCAACAGAAATAGGAGAAAGTCCATAAGATTCCATTGTCTTAGTGGTCTGTTGCTGCAAAGAAACAGCATGACCAAGGAAAGTCTTATAAAAGAAAACATTTAATTGGGGACTTGCTTATAGTTTCAAAGGAATAGTCCATTATCCTCATGGTGGGGGCATTGTGGCATGTATGATACTGGAGCAGTAGCTGAGAGCTACATCCTTATCTGTAGGTCAAGAAAGAGTGATGGTAAGCTTGGCATGCACTTTGAAACCTCAAAGCCCATACCCAGTGACACACTTCCCCCAACAAGGCCACATCTACTCTTATTTAAACCACACCTACCCTAGATGAAAAACCCCAGGCAGTTGGTAGCTGCTAAGGCAGGGAGAATCAGTGCTTTTCATGGGTAAGTCCTCTGTTAGTTTATCCAATCACAAGTGGTCTACCCTAAACATAGCACATCTAAGCAATACTAATGGACTTGATATGCTGTTTATTATATGATAATAACAGCAGAAGCTGAGAATCACAGAGTGTGAAGGGAATGGAAAGAGTTGAAGGTAGGAAAGGAGAGATGGAAATGATGTAAATACAGTACTCATGTTGGAAATACCCAAAATTATTTTTTAAAGCAAATAGATTCTCATTCCCTGTCCTTTTGGAGTCCATTACCTATGGTGGGACACCTTGCACAGGGGTGCAGGAGAGGGAGGAGGGGTCTTGGACCTGCCTTGGCTGAGTGTACCAGGCTCTGTTGACTCTCCATAGGAGGTCTTACCTTTTCAGAAGTGGAAATGGGGAATGGGGTGGGTTGAGGAGGAAGGAGAGAGGAGAGGGGATCTGTGATTGGTATGTAGAGTGAATGGGAAATTTCTTAATTTAAAAAAGTGAATAAGAGAAATCCAAAAATAGACTGCAGCAAGTACTTTTGGAAAGGACTGGAAAAGCACAAAAAAAAAGACCCAAGAACTGACAAATGGGATTATATCCAGTTTCAGAGCTTCTGCATGGTAAAGGACACCAGCACATATGGAAAAACAATCTACAGAATGAGAAAGAAGTCCTTGAAAACTGCCTATTGACAGGTTATTTATGTATAGAATTTATGAATGACTGAAAAAAACTAAACAAAAAATTCTAATCAATACATGGGTTAATAAACTGAATAAACAATTCTAAAAATAAAATAAATACATATGGCCCAGAATTACTTTAAAATTGTTCAATAGGCTATTGAGAATTTATGGGTGTAGCTTCTGACATTACTAAGAGACAAAGCCTCATGGCAAACTCCCTGATCTTCTAGCTTTTCTAATCTTTCTCTCCCCAAATCTGTGATTTTCCTTGAGCTTTAGGTACAGGAGTTGTTTCCTAGATGTGCTGGTTGGGTCTGGGGTCCACAACTCTGTGTTTCGGTTGGTTGTGGTTTCCCATAATGCTCTTGATTCATTTTAAAGAGAATTTTCCATGATGGGGAATGAGGACTACACTTATCTATACGTATAAGGACTTTGGTGGTTTGAAAGAAAATGGCCCCCAAAGGGAGTGGCACTATGAGGAGGTGTGGCCTTGTTGGAGGAAGTGTATCACTGTGGAGGGGGATTTTAGGTCTCTTTTGCTCAAGCTTTCCTCAGTATAACAGTCAGTTGACTTCCTGTTGCATGCAAGATGTAGGACTCTCAGCTCTAGCTCCATGTCTGCCTGCATGCCACCATGCTCCCCAACATGACAATAATGAACTGAACCACTGAAACTGTGAATGAGCCACCCCAAAGAAATGTTTTCTTTACAAGAGCTTCTGTGGTCATAGTGTCTCTTCTCAGCAATAAAAACTCAAACTTAGACAAGGACAATATTTAAAATATAGTTAAGTATTATTCTGGTTTAGTAAAGTGGTAGTTGTAACCTCTCCTCCAAAAACAGACCCTTGACAAAACATTACAGAGGGATAAGAAATGCTGAGAGAAGAATAAGCGATCTTCATAAAGAGTACAGCAATTGGTTGTACAGTACCAAATGATCAGCTCTGAAAACATATAGACAAGTAATAATATATAGGCTGAGAAGGTTATGTTTAGGAACATATATGTGTATATGCATGTAACATCAAGTAATTACAAGAGGCCAAGAGTTTGAAAGATTTAAAGTATGTGTATATGGAATAGTTTGGAGGGAAGAAAGGGAAGGGGAAATGTAATTATATTATAATCTCAAAAGTAAGAAACATAATTTTTAAAAAATGTTTAATATGATTAACAACTAGGGGAATGTAAATTAAAATTTCTTTGAAATTCCATTTTCCTCAAATCAGAATGGCAGTCATCAAAAAAGCAAATGGAAACAGACACTGGTAAGGATGTTGGAAAAGAAGAAACTTTGTTCAATGCTGATGGAAATGCACATTACCATCCTAGCCAGCTAGACTAGTCCTTAGTGTACCCCTGAAAGATTCTAAGCCAACATACCACATAGATACTTGCTGATCAGTGTTTGTTTTTCCACCATTCACAATAGCTAGGAAATAGAACGACCCCAGGTACCCAACAACATAGTAATGGATAAAATGTATACTTAGATACAACTGAGTTTTACTTTAAAGATGAAATAATGACACTCTCAGGAAAATGGGGATAACTAGAAAACATTAAATTAAACAAAATAAGTCATACTCAAAATCTCAAATATTTTTTAGAGACATTCTAAAGAAAAAAGCCACATTTATTAAAACTCAAAGATGTAGGAATGATTGACCAAACATGAATTGATAAATATAACCTGCCACACAAATATACTAAAAGACAGAATGCAAGAACATCTCATCAGACATGGGAAAAGTGTTTGAAAAAATCTAACACCCATTCATCATGTAAGTTCTGGAGAAAATAGGAACAAGGGATACATCTCAACACAATAAAGGCAATACACAGGAAAACCACAAAAACATCACCCTAAATAGAGAAAAACTCAAAACACCTTTATTAAAGTCAGGGACAAGACAAAGATGCTCCAGGTCCCTGCTACTGTTGAGCATAGTACTTGAATTTTGACCTATAGCAATTAGTGAAGAACATAAAGGGATATAAATAGGAAAAAAAGTCCAAGTACCCTTATTTACAGATTATATTATTTTCTACGCAAAACCCCTTAAAGACTTGACCAAGAAACTTCTACAGTTGATAACCACTTTCATAAAAGTAACAGGATATAAAATTAGTACATACTAACCAGTAACCTTCCTATCTACAAATGAAAAACACACTGAGAAAGAAATCAAAGAAACAGAACTTTTCACAATCATTTAAAAATATCTTGGGGTAACTAATCAAGCAAGTGAAGGACTTGTATAAAAAACTTGAGGACACTGAAAGCCAGGCAAATAAAACTTAGAACTATTTTTAGATTCCATCTTATCACAGAATGGTTAAGTTCCAAAAAATCTAATCATGACCATGCTGGTATGGATGTGTGTATGGAATTCAGTGGTTGTAGGAGTGCAAGCTAATTCAACCAGTACGGAAATAATTGTGGAGGTTTCTCAAAAAGCTGAGAACAGAGATAACAGGGCCCAGTTATATTATTAGTGGCCATATATCCAAAGAAGTTTATATCCTCCTAGAGAGATACTTGCTTAGCCATGTCCATTGTTGTCCTATTAGACATACCCAGGAAGTGGAAACAATTTAGATGTCTATAGATAGATAAATTCATAATGGAAACTTGGTTTATTTACACAATGGAATATTAGCCAGTTGTTAAGAAAAATGTAATTATGAAAGGAGGGAACTGGGTTAATCATTCTGAGTGAGGTCACTAAGCACAGAAAGACAAATATTATGTTTTTCTTCATCTGTGAATATTAGTTTTGAATTTTTTGATATGTATGTTTCATTAGGAATGTGTATAGAGGTCAAACAATTACTAAGGGGCTATGGTGAGGGGCTTCATATAAGAGAGAATGAATGCACTGGTATAAATGGGGTAAAAGCGCAGTGTGGAACAGGAGGAGATAAAACAGGGCAAGGGTTGGGTGAGCAGGGTAGAAGATGTCAATTGAAAACGTTAACTAGCCTTAAAGACTTTGAAACCTGGTTTAAGGCCTTTATTTGAAACAAGGTCTTCCTAGCCTTGCACTTGCTATAGAGCTCAGGCAGTCCTTGATTTCTCATTCTTTGGCTTCAGCCTCTTGAGAACTGAAATTTCAGATATAAGGCACCACTCTGTCTGTTGCCATTGTGATTTTTTCAAATACTTATTTTGTTCCTATTTTTTTAAATACTCGTAAACTCCATTTTTTCAATCTATTCCCTTAGTCTTTATAGATATCAAATAGCTCTACATTACATATGATAACTTGGTTTCCATGGCTCTAATAATGTATGCCATGAATTTTGAGGCCTTATTGCATTGACATCAAATGTGATGATAATAACCAGACATCTTGACTCTGATCCTCAAAGAAATGGCTACACTTCAAGTCTAAATTTATAATAAATGCCTAAACTATTTTCTAAATATACACTGAAATTTGAAATAGTTTTTTTTTTCTAAGAAAATGTTTTTGACTACTGCCAGAGAAGCTGTTATTTCTTAGCAATGACGTTTTACTCTGTGGGATCTCTGATATTCATCAGCTACCCCCATGCTCACTGCTTTGTTTAGAAGGAAATGATTCAGCCTCCATGACTACTTGGCAGGAAGGAGAAGTTTTAACATTTTTTCCCTTCACATGTGTCTTCCTAATTGTTGGGAACCATAAACTCCATAGTGCTTCCAGGTTCTCAGTCATGCAGAAATGCTAAAAAGCACCTTAAACTCACACATTTAATTTCATTAAACTGAAAGCCAAGAGAGTGAATATACCACAGTGAGTTAAAAGACTACTGAGTTCATGGTGCTTATGGTCTTGGAACAGGAAAGGTCACCAATAAAACAAAGTTTCAACAGATGTCTCAATAAAAGGAGAGAGGGAACCATACACACTTGTGGAGAATGTGAGCTGTGGATCAAGCAAATACTTTGTCTGACCCAGAAGGTCATTGTGGGTGGCCTGAGAAAAGAGAGGGCAGGCTTATGGGATCCATGTGTCCAGCACCATGTAAGGCTGGGATCTTACTTGGGTGAGATGCACTTAGTTGGAATTTGTTTAGCTGCATGGGGTGTAAAGAAAAGTGTCCACAAACTCTAACAAAATAAGCTCATTTTTCTCTCACCAAAAGGTCTGTAACACCAAATCTAGGTCAGGAATTTTAGTTTTGATCTGCAAGTCCTCTGCTCTAAGAGATGTTTATGGTTATTGAAAGGGTTCAGATTATATGTAGCAGAAGGGAAAGCATATGTTCAAAACATAAATCATTAAAAAATTGTATGCAGAAATAACTTGAATGTATGGGTATATGAATGTATGAGTAACTCATTCCAGTTTCTACTATTTTGGCTGAGGATTTCTGAGTCTGACTACATCTGTGGTCTAAACCCAGGGAGAAGGAAATAATGGCATTGTTGTTGGGAAATTATTTCTCATTGAATTTTTGTCCATCTCTTGGGAACTCTATAGACTGAGGTATTGAACTAGACCATTGGAAAATATGGGCACATCTTTAATTCACTTTAGACTGGAGAATATATGTGATAAGTAAAGCTGGAGAAGTATCTTTCATCATTGAAGATGAGAATAACTTTTCTGTTAGAAAAAACATACATGAACACATATGCACAGGCATACAAATCACCATCCTATTTATTTCTAGGTTATTTCCTATGCAAGATTTAGTGTTGATGTTGGTAATTAACAGAGGAGTGGTGTTACCACGTTAGAGGTTGTTTGATTATTAAAACTATTTGTACCTATTATTATCTACATATGTATTTATAATTTTGGAATATATAGAAAATACTAGGCATAAATATGAATGTGCCTAGTCCCTTATATATTCATAGGTATCTATTATAAAATATGTGTTTATTTTCTGAGTGTTGCATTTTATAAATATGTAAAGAGATTTAGGATAGCTATGTAAATATAGACATATACACACCAGGAAGTGTTTGTACTTAGTCTTTGTTCCAGTCGGATCTTCTCCCTATGATAACTCAGCCTCTAGAAATTGATCATATGCCTAGAATTAGAGACCTTTGTAAGAAAAACATTTTTCTTAATATTGAAGTAGTTTTATATCCCATAGTTCAATAAAACTTAAAAAGGAATTTCTACATGGTATGTTAGTATATAAAATATAATATAGTATTATATTATAAATTTTATATTATATATGCTATAATATATTATATATAATTTTATATTATAAAATAAAATATAGTATATAAAAGAAGACTTGGAAGACCTTTTATTCATACAGTTCTTATAACAATTTATCTACAAAATTAGTTTTAATGTTTGTCAGACAGGAAAGAACAACATACCATATAAATAGGATTTTGACCATTTATATTTGGACATTGCAATATCAACTGTACCTATATACTTAATTAAAAGGAAAGTAAACATACTTTAATATAAATTTGTATCTTTATGGAATTACTACTTTAGACTTTAATTTAATATCTCTATTGGAAGGAATTTCCCAGTGCTTGTCTGGAAGCAACCTTTCTGCTGAATGTTGGTTTAACACCAATTCAAAAGTACACTGAAAAATGGTAAGGGTATGTATAAGGAGGCTAGTCAGTTCTCTGACTTTCTATATGAAGAATATCACCCCTAGTTTTCTTACATTGTGGACAATGAGCTACTTACAGAGAAGTACTATTATTTTGGGTTCCACTTGGAAATCAGGGAATAGCGAATAAACCAGAATGAGCAAGTTGAGAGACTCTTGAACTCCATTTGGAGCTAGTTTACCAGGCAAAGGGTGTGCAAGTTGCTGTCAGCTTTATGCCTTAGATTGAAAGAGAGGGTGTTCTGTTCCATGTCAAGTGTTCCAGCATGACTCAGAAAATAAATGCAGAGCTTTGAGTATAGCTAAAAATTTCCTCCAATCCTTACTTACTGTGCTTACAAGCTATTAAAAAGAAATGGCTTAGGAGACAGTAAAAACAGTAATTCTGATACAGAGTTGCATATGCTTTAACTGAAGTATATATGTACTCATTTGTCTACCCATCAATTCTGTGTGTAATCATTGAGTGTCTCCTAAATAATGGACACGGAACTTGTACTTCTGTCATGGGAATTCCATTCTATAGGGAAGCTGTAGACTTTCAAAGGTTGCACATTAAAAACAATCAAAACGTCACAGTAGGTAGGGGAATGAACTAGGCAAAGCCCCAATTCAGGTAGTATGCTAGGAAAAAATGCACTCAGGAAATAGCATTTATTTAATGTTCCAAGTGTTTCATTAGTGAGGCAGACAATTAATAGAAATATGGAATCACCATGTATAAAGTGGGAGACCAAATCCACGACTATGCTTAGAGAAATAACAGTATCAGTATGATTTGGTTTCAATTTAACAAAGAAGCAGTTTCATGATGCATGACTGTTCCCAAACAGCATTAATTATGTGGAAGAAAGAAATATGGGAAAGGACAGGAGGAAAGAAATCAGATGTTCAAATTCTGGGTAGCAAAAATATGTTCATAGTACCTGCCAATACCAAGAGTAACTAGACACAGAGCAGAAACCTATTAATTTTTCTAGAGAATTTCTTGACAATAAAAGCAAATGTTTTAGGATAAGTGAGTAAATTTCTAGCATCAAAGAAATCCTGAGTCTCCCTGATATGCATAGATATATAACAAGACTGTTAAAGTTTTTATTATTATTATAATATTTTTATTTTAAATTTTTTTCTTTCTTTTTACCTAACAACCCCTGTTACCAACCCCTTTCTCCTGCTTCCCCCAACCTACCCCCATCCCACCATTATCCCCTTTTCATAAAGGGTAAATCCTCCCTTTGGTAGTCAATACAGGCTGGCATACCAAACTGCGGCTGGTCCTAGCTCCTCCCCGCTGCATCAAGGCATCACACCATAGAGAATGGGCCCTAAAAAGTCAGTGTGTGTACCTGGGATAAGTCCTGGTTCCATTGCCAGGGGACCCACAAACAAATCAAGCCATGAAATTTTCACCCACATTCAGAAGGCCTAGTTCAGTCCCATGCAGGCTCCCCAGCTGTCAGTCCAGAGTTCAGGAACTTCCATCAGCTATCTGGGTGGTTTTTCCAATCATGATTCTGACCCTCCTTGCTCTTATAATCTTTCTTCCTTCTTTTCAAATGAACTGCAGGATCTTGACCATGTACTTGGCTGTGGGTCTCTGTATCTGCTCCCATCAGTCACTGGATGTAGGTCCTATGATGATAATTAGGGTAGACACCAGATGGAAAAAAAAAAGATCTTTTCAGGAAGTGGCACTAAGGACAAGAGAGGAAAGAACAGTTTTCTGGTAGGACTCCAACAAAGTCACAGGATTTACATAAAATCATCTTTTATTTTAGTGTAAACTTTCATTGAAAACCTTGTGCCCCTGTCACTTCATAACATGTGGAATTTTCATCAGAGACATATTGATGAGTTTCTCTTAGTTCATTGGATATGGATCTTTGAGACAGACCTTCACATCCTCAGAGATCCAGGATGAGAGCTGAGTGTAGGGACTGCATATAATTATAGTTTTCTCCCGGAAAAATAAGTTTAAAAGAACATACACCTACATACACAACACACACACAGCATAACACACAAACACACACACACACACATGCACGCACGCACATGCATACCCCACATATACACACACTTTGTAGTCTTGTGTATAAGTGTTATTTTCTTAATGAACATACTTGATATCTGTGGAGATAACTTGCAGCTTTATTAGGGTGGATCTAAAGTAGCCACTGCTTTAGGACTGTATCTAGCCCTAAGGATAAAGATTTCAGTGGGGTTTTCAGGTTGTTTGTCAAGATTGTTGTCAGATTCTGGGAGGTGTCCCTGCCATAGTGGCTCAGCACTTCTGTCAGTCAGTGTTGTTTTGAGCTTCCTCTGCTCACCTCACAGCTTTCCAGGAAACACAGATTATGTGGGATTTGTATTAGAAAAATGCTTAAAATTTGATTGTATAAAGGATGCACATATCTGAATATTGTTGGCATATTCTGTTGTATATGAATGTCTCCAGGAAATACCTGAAGGAGAAAAAAATGAAACCTTCAAGAGAATGAGATAAAGGAACAATGTAGATCCTAAGGAAGACAACAGTGAAAAATCAATTTATACATATTTTTGGTCTTAAAAAAACCAAAGTAATGAACCAGAACTAATACTTAATACAAAAAAAATAAAGAAACTTGGATTTTATATTGAGTTTTACAAATGAAGTTTGATCCAGAGTGAAGTACTCTAAAACAGTTTAGTGCAATTATATCCTAAGGAATGCTGGGACAAATGGTAGGCTAGGAACTGCTTCTGTGTGACTGAGTGAAAGAGAGTGTTAGAATAAAAAGGGCAAAAAAGGGGCTCTGTTCCAAATCTAGAGACAAGATAGGCTCTGGAGGTTCACAAAGGTATTAAGAGGACACCTATATGGAACAAGCCTGTTGTGAAATATTAGTTTAAAATGTGTTACATTCATTTATGTTGTTGAATATTTGTTTAATGATGCAAAGATGTGTTGAATTCTTTGATGTTGCATTTGTTTAACTCTGTAAAGCTGTGTTACTTTGCCTGTCTAAAATCCGTGATTGGTCTAATAAAGAGCTGAACAGCAAATAGTTAGGCAGAAGAGGGATAGGTGGGGCTGTCAGGCAGAGAGATGTAGTGGGTAGCCATCCCAGCCTTGGCCTGGAAGTTCCAACCCCCATTGAGGCTTTGGTAATGGTTACGCCCACAGGTGGGGTGGAGGGAGGAAGCAGAAGACCCAGGATTGAGAGGAGAGGCTTCTCTTGGTTCTGGGACCCTGGACGCTGGAGGTAGACTGAGCAGAGTTCTCCAGAGAACACCTCCGGACTGCAACATACCTTTCCCAGACCCTGCAACCTATCCCTTCATTTGTAAGTTACCCCACAAAATAAACCTTCCTTTTAACTACGTGGAATGGCCTTAATAATTTCACCAATAGAGAGAATAAATAGGAGAAATCTAGGCTACAGTGAAGACTCCAGCAATGGAGTAAGAAGGAAAGAAAGATATATAGAATAAAGAAAGGCAAAAAGCCCAGAGACAAAGAGGAGTTAAAGAGAAATAGGATAATTTAAGTTAGAAAAGCCGACTAGAAACAAGCCAAATACGGCCAGGTATTCATAAGTAAGAATACATCTCCATACATTTATTTGGGAGTTGGGTAGCAGGCCTCAAAGAGTAAAAAGAAAAGAAAACAAACAAACACACACACACACACACACACACACACACACACACACAAAACAACCCAACAACAACAACAAAAAAACCTCATAACATTTAGCACCCAACATGGGGCTGAAATATCTAGATAAGGCCTGAGAAACCAGAGGAGGAAAAAAAAAAGTTGCAGCTCTTTTAAGAGTCTCTGCTGTACAGCAGAACATTTAAACAGTCTTTTTCACACTAAGTAGAAATAAAAAACATTGGCCGAGTACAGGGCACTGGCATTCCAGAGCTGGGGGCATTGAATGCAGGTTTTGGTCACCTACCTCTGGGTCAGTGAGCTTTAGGCTTGGCTCTCAAAAACCCAAGAAACAGGTAGAGCCAGCTGCCAAAGCTGTGACAGAGGTCCTAGCTGTGTCCTTAGCAGTTTAAAGACTCGTGGTCAAAAAAAGACTAGAGATATGCTGTAAAAGAGATCCAGATGGGAATAAAACCTCTAAACAGATTCCAATTTATTTTAAAATGTGCATAAGCTTATGAAAGAAAAGAGAAAAGATATAGAAAGTAATAGAAAGATACAGTTTAAAAATAATAAAGCATTTAAAGAAAGAGTAAAAATAATAGAAAAGAAAAAAGCCAGGTGACAATGGAAAATACATAGGGAGCCTGGATCCTACATTGTATTGTGTTGATTTTGATTTTTTTTGTTGTTGTTAATAAGCAAATGACAGCTGCTAAGAGACATGGGATTGGAAGAGGGACTTAACTTTAAAATGTAAATAAAAAAATGTTTTTGTCAATGGAAGTCAAATATGCTTTGGGGAAGAGATTATGCTTTTGTTTCCATAGGGAGCACAAAGCTGTGAGTTCTTTCCAGATAATATGGATCAAGTTTGATCAGGGGAGACCTCTTGAATCTTGACAGGTGATACATATCAAGAAAGGTTACAGTTGGTCTTCCCAGGACTTGGCTATTATCTCAATTTTCTCAGGGACCCCTAAAGAAGCCTTTGCCTGTAGACAACAGGAAACAGTCTAGAGAAGATGATGCAAACATTCCCAAGAGATGGAGTAGATGGTTGGTTGGTGGTTATTTTGTGGCTTAGGGATGTTTGTTATCATTTAGGGGAATAGAAGAATATAGGATAAAAAGACAACTATTACTATCAGATATTTTGTATTGGCATATTGATACAAATTTAAAGTTATTTTTGTTGTACTGTATATATGCTTCTATTCTTGTTGGTATGTTCTCAAGGTTAAACAGATAAATGATTTTCAAACACTTCAAAGATCTACAGAATATGGCATTTAAGATATTTAATAACCTAAGTTTTTTCCATGTCAATGAGACACATCTGCTCCTGAAAGCACCGGTTTACTTCATAAAGGGATGATGGGCATTGAAGAAACTCCATGTGGAGTTAGCATTCAATGTGGCAGGGCTAGACATTTGGGCAAGAAACTGCTCTGGCCTTGACTGCTGACAGTATGCTGTACAGAATGGACAAAAGGGGCACAGGAAAAAGACTGTTGAAATTGGCCATGACAAGGCAGGACTGTCCTTTCAGATTCTTCCTTCACAGAAGTATTTGCTAGATATTCAGCAGGACACAGAGGAAAGTGGCTGATGAACTTTGCCAATACAAGACAGGATAGTCCTTCAAATTTCCTGATTCACTGAGAATTCTGCCAGATACTCCTGGCCTATAGGCCAAAGATAGATGTCCAAATCTTACAGAAGAATTTGGGTGACTGTCCAGGTAGCCAGATGTCTCTGTTGTTAGGTAATGCTACATCCTTCTGGGGTCTTTGATGGAGTTAAAGACTAAATAGTTGGAGTTACAGTGTTCTTTAGTTATGATAGAAAGTAAATTAGGTATAAAACTTTGGAATCACAAGATAAGATAGATAATGGAGTATTTTCTCTGAATTTGCTAAACACATATGGACCAAATATTATAAATTGAATTTTCTTACTTGATAACTCTTTTTGTTGCATATAGTTTTACTATGTTAAAGTCAAAACGTTTCATTTTTATTTATACAAAGAGGGAGGGTGTTGTTGAATATTAGTTTAAGATGTGTTACATTTGTTTATGCTGTGGAATATTTGTTTAATGATGCAAAGATGTATTGCATTCTTTGATGTTGCATTTGTTTAAAAATGTAAAGCTGTGTTACTTTGCTTGCCCAAAACACCTGATTGTTCTAATCAAGATCTGAACAGCCAAAAACTAGACAGAAGAGAGAAACAGGTGGAGCTGCCAGGCAAAGAGAATAAATAGGAGGAGAAATTCAGGCTCCAGAGAAGAGATACAGGAGTGAGAAAAGGAGGAGAGGAGGACACTGGGGGCTATCCATCCAGCCACACAGCCAGCCAAGGAGCAAGAAGGAACGAAAGATATATAGAATAAAGAAAGATAAAATGCCTAGAGGCAAAATGTAGTTAAAGAGAAGCAGGCTAACTTAAGTTAGCAAAACTGGCTAGAAACAAGCCAAGCTAATGCTGGGCAATAATAAATAAGAATCAGTCTCCATATATTTGTTTGGGAGCTTGGTGGCAGGCACCCAAAGAGTTAAAAAAAAACCCACAAACTTATATGATAAATAAGCTAAGTACAGTGCAGGCCACACAGGACTCCTGTGTGAAGAGGAGAAGTGAATCAATTTCCAAAGGTGAATGACTGATATGTCTCACCTAAAGATAAGACTAGTGCCCTCAAAAGCTTTAAATCCAATTGTGTTTTTTTGATGATGGATCAGCAGTTGAGGCAGACAATTTTTTCATGCTATGTGACTTGAGACAACAGATGACCAAATCTGTTAAAAATTGAATTTTTCTAGGTGCTGTGGGATAGTCTTTCTGTATGGAGTGAATATGTGTTGCTGTGATTGGTTAATAAAGAAGATGCTCTGGCTTATGGCAAGTCAGATTATAGCCAGGCAGAAAATCCAAGACAAATACAGGAAGAAAAAAGGCAGAGGGAGGAGAGACACCAGCCACCACCAAAGGAGCAGCAAGATGCCAGCAGACTGGTAATGCCATGGTCACATGGCAATTTATAGATTAATAAAATGGGTTAAGTTGTAAAAGCTAGCTAGCAAGAAGACTTCAATAGGTCATACAATTGGTAATTAATATCAAGCCTCTGAATGATTATTTTATAAGCACTACAGGAATGTGGGGTGAGAGAGATTTGTTTGGATCTCAGGGCCAGGCCAGGCCAGACCCGAGAAACTTCCCACTATACCTAGGGACCTAAGGACAGGGGACAGCCTCTGGTCAGTGAGCCTCATTTTGGCCTGCCATAGCTCCAGGTTGAGTCAAGTTCCTGGGAGACAGTTATGGAGAGAAGAGAGCTGAACACTAACAATTCAAAGGGAGCAGGTAGGAGAAGGAGATGTAGGCAAGGGAACTCTTACAAAAAGCCCTCCTTTTCATGGCCAAGAGTAAGTCTCATCAACTGAGACTATCTTTGGAGCGGGAAAGTTCTGGGTTTGAGGTCAGTGGATGTATGGACCTCTAGAGCCATTTGTCTCCTGTTGATCACTGTAGAGTCAGAACTTATTGGAATCCATAGACACATCCCACTAGCAGGGTGATTAATACTGAGGACATCCTGAGAGCACAAAGACATGTCCTCTTCCTCTTTGATCTCAATGTTATGAGATTTTCCTATACTGACAAAGCACTTAGAGTCCTCTCTCTCCAACTCCCATTTAGATATAAGCTGCCACAGGGATTAGTGTCTGAGGATTCTCCATATTAAGTGAGAGAACCTGCTCACCCCACTGAATGCAAAGCTAAGTGTGGTCAGGTGTGGATAAAATATAAATAAGGTGAAGATGGACAGGAAAGTGAAGGTGGCTCTAGTGGACAGCAGACATTTGTCCAATGCAGATTCTACAATTGTAAAACAAAACAACAAAACAAACAAACAAAAACAATGGAAACATGTGAATCCACACAATCTTATGTTCAAGTTCCCTTTTTCTCATTTTTTTAATCTCTGGATTTCTTCCTCTTCCCCCTCTCTCTGCTATATTTTTAATGGCATTTTGACTTCAATTTATTGATTTTTGAAAATACTCAAGCTTTTTAAAATTCCTCTTCTTAAATTCATCTAATTTTGTTTTTGAGCATTTCATTTACTGAGAAATATTGTTAATGTTTCTTCCCTTGATTTCTTCTTTCTAACAATAATCTTCTCTATGCCTCTTCATCTTAAACTTCTCATCATCTCCATTCCTCCATTGCCACGTCCTTTTATAGAATTCATTTACTATTTCCACAAGAGCTTCAAATAATTTTAAGTTTCTTATCGTATTTTGCAGTATTCCTACCATTTTTGTTTTTATGATTGCTAGTGATATTTCCATGGACTTTAACTGATTTTAAGTGTGTGTATGCTTGTGTGTGTGTGTGTGTGTGTGTGTGTGTGTGTGTGTGTGTGAATGTGGCACAGTTTAGTTTAGTAATGGCACAGTTGGTGCTACAGCATCAACAAATTCAGTTTTTATGCTCTCTGTAGTCTGTGAACAGAGGCTTCAGTGGTAAGTTGTTAGACAGATGTTCACAGAAACACAAACACCATGAAAAAAAAAACAACAAGGCAGCAAGCTTCTTAAAAGATTCATAGCTACAGCTAGTGGGATCAAAACTGAAGTAAGCAAAATGCCAGGTGATGATTTCAAGTTTGCTGGCAAAAATGATCAAGATCTAAAGATGATCCAAAACTTTCAATGGATCCAACCCAGGAAAATTAAAATTACCAGCAAGGAGGAAAATGTCAGCAATGTGGATGAAAACATCAAGATGCATGAAAAATAAGGAAGGAAATGGATACTTCAGGAAACAAATGATTATTGCTCTTCCTCAAATTTGTCATTATTAGTCATTTTATAACAATTTTGGTGAGTTTAAAGTGGCTTATTTCACTTAACATAATGCTTTAGGTCAATCACTTTCTTAACATGGTAAAATTATTAACTCTAAATAAAATTATTAATATTACAGTCAGCATCTTACTTAATGGAGAAATTCCAGAAACAGTCTAGCTATTAAGTATTACATATACTACTGTTCTACTATACCAATGGCATTTTATACAGTTAAGGCAGATAGACAGGTAAAACATAAGCACATCCCTTTCTAGATGATGATATTGTCATATACTTAGATAACTCAACAACCCAGCTAAAACTAGTCTAGAGTGTAAAGAAATTCAGTAATTTAGAAGATAAAAATTGTCATACATCTATGGTCTTTGTGTGAGAAAAGAACACAGATAGAGATTTTTGCTTTGTTATTTTAATTTTATGTGTATCAGTGGTTTGCCTTTTATGTTTGGTACTTTTGGAAGCCAGAAGAGGGCATCCTGGAATGGGAGTTACAGGTGTTTGTGAACCATCATGTGGGTGTTGGGAACTGAATCCAGGTCCTCTACAATAGCAGCAAATGTTCTTAACTACTAAAGCATCTCTTCCACCCCCTTTTAGTTGTATTTCACTTGTTTGTTTTGTTTATGTTGTTATTGTTTTGAGACAGAGTTTCTCTGTGTAAACAAGCATAACTCACAGAGATCTGCCTGCTTTTGCATTACAAGTACTGGACTAAAGGTGTGTATCAACAGGACAGTTTTGGATAACTGGAATTAAGAAGATTTTTTTTCCTGCAAAGAATCTATATGTAGTATTATATATCATGCTATTGAGCATCATAAGCACATTTTTGCAATTATTTAGTCCTATTGTTTTAGCATGGAAGTAAACATATATAATACAGATGCAAAAGAGCATTGCTGTGTGCTAATAGGAATTCACTTTGAAAATGGAACATTCAGCTATTTTTAGCCCTTGGGCCATAGTTTGTCAACCAATGAGGTAGATGACCAGAAAAAAATTAAAATAAGTTATAATAGCAAATCCAATGTATACCTTATGTGAGAATAAAGAGGGAATAAGCATTTTTCACCCATTAATCTAATTTGTTCAAAGTAAAACACAAGAATAGCCGGGCGGTGGTGGCACACACAGAGGCAGGTGGATTTCTGTGAGTTCAAGGCCAGCCTGGGCTACCAAGTGAGTTCTAGGAAAGGTGCAAAGCTACACAGAGAAACCCTGTCTAGAAAAATTTAAAAAAACATAAGAATATTCCAGAAAGCCATAAGATTGGTCACCTTCAACATGTAAGGAAAACAGGATAGAAAATAAAATTAGGAGACTTTCACAGGAGATGAGAGAGGAAGAAAGAGCAGAAAGAGCAAGGAGAAGAGGACAAAGGAGGACAGCTGCACACTGCAAAGTCATAGTGGTTTTGGCAGTATTCACAAAAATCTGTGCAAGTCCAAACCAGATGAAACCCCAGTGTGGAAAGGGGAACTGGGTATAATCCCATCCTGAGCCATGGAGCCAATGGCAATTGTTAGCTGTTGGGAAAGAAAGAGCCAGTTTTCTCCATGTGTAGCCCCTAGTAAGTTGATTGTGTCCCAGTGGAAGACCACACATCCGAGATTATTTGGGAAGCACGTAAGTTTACAAAGAATGTAAATAAAGAGACACAAAGTTAAGTGGGTAGGGAAGGGAGGAATCTGGACACAGTTGGGCAAGTGGCTAAATATGAGCAAAACAGGTTGCACAAGACTTGAAAGACTCTAAGTATTAAACAAGGATAATGCAATATAAATACAGATATGTGTGTTTGTTTCCTGTTTCTGTGTGTGAGTTTCCTAGATGCTCTGCTGAGAAGATCCAGAAAAACGAACATTCTAGGTACTTAAAAGTACATCTAAGGCTCTGAGGCTGATATTCTTTCTGTGTCTCTGTTTCTCTGTCTCTCTTTCTCCATCTATGTCTCTGTCTCCTCTCTTCCTCTCACTCTCTCTCTTTCCCTTTCGTTCTGTTACTTTAGATTTGGCTTTGCTGTGTCAAATCTGAAGGGTTCAAACCTTTGTATTCCTAGGGGTTTCCAAATACAAGTTACACTTTTAAAAATTGGATTTTGGGGGAAGAGGGGTAAAGCCACTATTGGAATGTAAATTCATGACTAATCTGGGATATCTTAATTTCCTAGAATGTAATGAAATGTTTAAAGAATGATAAAGAGATGTCAAAAGGATTTGGAAACTGATTTCAAAGGATTCTCACTTGTCAATTTTAGAATAATTAAATGTCAAGAAAAATAACAATAGTTATCCAAATCAAATAAGGATTAAAGTTGACCTGAAAGCAGAAAGGTAGGTAGAATAAACAAAATTGGAAGAGGAGGAGGTGGAGGAGGCAGAGGAGGAGGAGGAGGAGGAGGAGGAGGAGGAGGAGGAGGAGGAGGAGGAGGAGGAGGGAAAAACCAGAATAGCAAACAAAAAATGTGGAAGAAATGATGGAATTAAAAATAACCATGTAATAATGAACTTTTAAAGCAAGAATCATCAATGGATCAATAGCTTGTAAGGCTAGGCTGAAAGCATGAGTTGTGATTAGTATTTCACATAGTCTCAAAGTGTGTTCATCTAGCATTTTTAACTGACAAAGGAAAAGCAATACACACATAGTAGAGACAATGAGCAAAGACCACATTAGCCAGATGATGGAATTTAGCCAGCAGTAAATGGGATACCTCAGTGCCATGTCCCTTTAGATAGGGTGTACCAAAAGTGTGGTGTCACCAGGATGACACACCTGACAGATGCCTGATTTGCTTGTGAGGATACCCCAGGCAAACTGAGATTGAAGTAGCTTCTATAAAATTGTTAGTCTGTTTTGAAAAAAAATTCAACACTAAACAAATCCCCATCCAGGAGGCAACATAGCTATTACATACATGAACTCAGAATAGCTGTGATTACCTGCACAAGACCTGTAAAAGATCAAGCAAGTTCAAATGTATAAAGGAGGGAGGGTACCCTGGGACTCCACCCCTAGCTATAGGCAGTTGATGGTTGCAAGGGGTAGGAGAGTTGTTTTCTTTGGGGTTGTAGCACCAATAGGTTGCCCATTCCCCTGTGGATCTCCTCATACTCATGTGCATAAGGGCAGCACTAATTTTGACTCAATGATTTTAGAACTATCTCATTAAATAAAAATTTTAAAAAGACATGAAGTTGAGAGGGCTGTATTAGGTGGGGGTCCTGAGGGCCTCTTCCCCCCAAATATTATCAAGACACATTATATATATGTAGGAATATTTTCAAAGAATAAACTTATTGAAAACTTTCTAGTCTACACATAAAAAAGAAAAGTAATTATAAGTTGCTCTTAAAGTCAGAGAGAAATAATACAGAGAGATAGACATAGTAAAAACAAAGCAGCTACGGTAAACATTTATGTTAGCATTTGTGAAACCAGAGAAAGGCGCATGGGAAACATTTTTTTTTTTTAATTCTCACAATGTGGCCTGGAGAGATGGTTCAGCCATTAAAGGCTAAGTTCACAACCAAAAATATATTCTCACAATGTTTTTAAAGATTTGATGTAAGTCACAAGAGAAGGTTAAAAAGAGCAAGGACTACATCTTCCTCAAAAGCATCCAGACTGCCGACAACCTCCAGCTGGGAGACTGGCAAAAATCCATACTTTAAGTACAAATTGAAATATCGTTTACTGTATGAGACTTGGCAGTATAATTTCTGAGTTAAGATCGTATGAATCTCCAAGAGGCCCTCTGACTTTTCTGTGCCCTCTACGTCTGTAGAAGGCCATAGAACCAGGTACGATTTCATCCTATAGCATAGAAAAACTTTCTCCATTCAATCAACTGTAAACAGAGAGCAGAAAACAGAAATAGGACTGCATTTAGATGAGACGATGTAGAATAAAAGATACATGTACACTGTTTTCAAGATCTGCCAGTAACTGACGCTAGATTGGTAACCCTTCCTAAGGTGTGCAAAATTAATGAACTGCTCACAAATAGTGGTTGCTCTTATAATAATATCTGCATTTTACATTTACTTCAGGTAATATCAATTCTTTAACATTCTTTTTACCCATACAGAAAAAGCAAAGGTACCCTGTGGAAATCTGAGCACTTATTTGATTAACCAGGCAATCATTCATCAAGGGATTTCTCCAGAGGCATCTATTAAACCTCTGTAATTGCTCATGTCACTTTAAGCTGTACTTATATGTCTCATGTGGGGTGGGGGTTGCCTCCCCACATCCCCAAAAAGCCTCTCTCTTTGACAACATTCTGAAAGAGAAAGCATTTACTTTTCATTTTATTTAGAATTTTCTCTTTCAATGTAAGAGAAATTGGTTTTCCCAATTCATTCCCCCTCCTCTGAGTTGGTTTTACTTTATTTCGATGTTATATATTAAATATATTAATCTACATTGTAGTTGGAAACATCCACTTTTAATCTGTTAGTGTTCGGTTTATTTCAAAACAATTTTGTATCTGGTAAGTTTAAGAAAAAATGGTATCTTAAAACAGTAAAATTGATTTTTCTTTGTTTATTTAAATGTGAAACAAAGATCCATGTTTTAATTAATTACCACATCACCCATCTGTCCATATCGTGGCTGGAACATTCATTATCATATTAGATAAAAAGTCTTAATCAGTTAGTTTGCATTCTAATGTTGTTTGACTTTTAGGATTGAGGAAGTTGGCACATTAAAAGTCTTAAAATACGGAATGAGAAAATTAGAGGCCAGCCTGTTAATGATTTTAAACATCTGTGTTTTTATTTACACTACATTGCTGAATGTAATCCCTAAAATCTCATCTAAAGAATCATACAACTGGTAAGAAAATCTAATATGATAGTTAATATACAATCTACATACAATTTAAGATGCATTCTGCAGTTCATATCTTTTTAAAATTTTTTAATCAGGCTAAATTCTGTCTTTAATGCTTAGGTAGAACACCTTCATTTTTCAGTGTATGGTCTACTTGCAACAAACAAAGCAAAGTAAAGATTTATATTGAAAAATACCTATAAATGTAACATAAATGTATATTTAATTTAAAAGGAGATTTGAAGAGTTCTTCTTACTTTTACCCAAATGATAACCTACATACATTCCCTCTGTCTTTAAAACGTCATTCTCTCACACATACATACACTGCATTGTTGTTTCCTTCACCTATAACACAACAAATTCTGTGCTAACTGAAAGTTTTTTTTTAATATATCCTCCCATATCCAGAATGCTCTTTTCTTATCTTCTTGTACACCAAAAATCAAACAAGGTAAGTGCACACCTAGTGAGGCCAATGGTGACTGATCTCCATAAAGAATAATGAAGGGGCAAGGTAGGAATGGGCAGGCATACATAGTTACTTGATGCACAATAGTTAGTGCAGAAGTTCCTAATACGATGATATTTGAGCACTGAATTGGAAAAAAACACAGTCCATTCATCGAGTAGCCTTTGAGATGAATATCTTTATCATACTTAAGAAATAAGTCCAGATTACAAGTTCTGTTTTAAGAGGTTGTATCACAGAAGATAAGACATAGAAGTGCCCAGGGTAAGCTCACATAAGACTTTTTAGGCCATGTTAACAAAAGTTGTTTATGACGTGGCTTCACACTCATGTACTCAGAGCAACTGTGGTATTGTCTACTATATAGCTGCATGCTCATGAACTCACAGCAGCTGTGGTTTCCTGTCTAAAACCTGTACAAGATCTAGTCAACCTGAATTCTAGCATAAATAGGGGAAATCTCTTCAGAACCCACTTCTTACTGAGTTGCTAGTTGCTGGGTGATGAAGAATTATTCTTTTTGGAGGATACGGACATTGCAAAGCTCTACAACAAGCATGTATGGGCAGCAATAAAATGTACTTTACTTGGAAGAAGAAGACAAAGTCAAAGAAGAAGAAGAAGAAGGAGGAAGAGGAGGAGGAGGAGGAGGAGAAGATGATGATGGAGGAAAAGTAGAAGATGATGATTAAGGAGAAGAAAAAGAAGGAGGAGGAGGAGGGGGAGGAAATAAATTGTGAGGTATTTGTGTTTAGGACACAGTGAGGAAATTGGAGGAGTTGGTTGATTAGGGTGGATATGACCATATTCTGATTGATATATATATATATCCCTTTCAGGACTTGCCTGGACTGAATCTACCAGGTTGAGCTGAATTCCTGGGGGAGTCTTTGCCCTGGAGGAGATGGGAATAGAGGGGAGGGGCTGAGGGGAAGGCAGGGGTGGGAGCTGGAGGGGGAGAACAGGGGAACCCATGGCTGATATGTAAAATTAAAACACAAATATCTGTATATAAAAAATATAATTTGAAATAAAATTTTAAAAAAATTCTCAAGAAAAGTATTTTTAAAAGTAGACTATTCCGAATTTATTTGAGTTATTTTCATGGCTTCTTCCTGGATTTCCACCTGGAAGTGATACTTGATGTTCAAAGAATCATTGTTACCATGCTTTAGTTGCATAAAATTGAAACAGTATATGGGCATAAGAGATCCAGAGCAATGTATTTATGAAAATGTTCCAAATAGTCTTTGAAAAGTTCCCAACTGTTTCTCATGTGACCAGGTTGCTGAAACATATATAAACATCTAGGGTTACTTGGAACATTTTTTTGTAACTGTCTTTGGTTACTAAAAGTTCTAGTCTGTTCTTTTTGTTACTGAAGATAAAAAGCTTTTAGGGCCATAAAGATGGTTCAGTAGGAAAGGCACTTGTTTCCAAACCTGATGACTTGAGTTCAATATCTAGGCCCCACAAGGTAGAAGGAAGTAACCAATTTCTCAAGCTGTCCTGTGATTTACACACACACAAATAAGTAAATCTAGGAAATAATTTCTTCAAATATTTAGAAACTGTTTCTTTTAAAACAATAATATATAGTTTTATTTTTAAAATAATATTTTAAAACATATATAGTTTTAAAACCTATATATAGTTATATATGAATATGTATATTAATAATAGGACTTATCAATAATAATCGGCCCGGTAAGACATGCCCACTGGTACAGTAGCGGCAGGACTATCATGAGAGTAATCAGTCCCTTTCTGACCTTAAAGCCTACTCCACAAGATGAAACTCATACCTGTCACCATCACCAGGCAAACAATTTATGGCTAGATAGAACACACACAGACTTTAGGAATTACCACACTATTCTGCTAAATAGAAATAGTATGTCACCAACTCCTAGTGACCTGTCATTATTCCAATGGTTTAAGACCTCACTCCACCTTCATCAGAGAAACTTCTATTTGCAGTAGATGATGATCAACATAGGCACCCAGAACTAACCAAAGTGAGGAGAATAAAAGACTGCAGAATGCCCAGCCCTAAATGGAATAAATGGAGATCACTGTGGAAGAGTGGTAGAAAGAAGATATGAGCAGAGGTGGTGAATGACTACAAGAAAACCACACGTTCTGACACATCAGGGAAGTTGGACATATAAACTCACAACATTGATGAACCATACACAAGACCTATGCAAGCTTAAACCAGACGAAATCCAAGCATGGAAATAGGAGATGGGCATTAGGTTTAAGCCCTAGTCAAGGGACTATTGGCAATTATCAGCTGCTGCAAGATGAAAGGACAGATTTCTCTAAGAATATAGCCTTTGGTAAGTCAACTGCGCTTCCAGTGGAGGGCCACATCCAAGAATAGTTGGGTAGTATAAATTGGCCTTGACGGGCTCAAAAGGATACAAGTTGGGTGGGAAGAAAAAGGGAGTAGGTCTGAGAGAAGTTGGAGAAGAGAGGATGAACATGATGAAAACACATTGTACAAAACTCTCAATTTTTGTTGAAACTTGTAACAAAATTTATTTTTAAAAAACCTAAACAGTAGGGGAATTGAGACACAATCTCCCTAGATTTAGTGTAGGTACCAGAAGGAGAGGAAAAGACACCAACACAGAGAGAAAGACTTTGTCAACATGAGAGCCAGCTGGTGTGTGGAGCACAGCAGTGAGGTCCAGGGATCATGGAGGCTTTGTGGGGATAAAACATGATGATCCTACTTTCAGAACCCCGGCCCTCAGAGCCACAGGAAAACACTCTGGGCCATTTGGAACTACTCAGTTTATGATACTTTTATGGAAGTTAACTCCCTTTCTTATTTTTGAAAATCAAAAATTATTAATTATTTGCTATTGTTAAGCACCGTCAAATGTATTAACTTTTAACCGCTTTCTTTTGTAGAGATAGGGAAAATGTCAACCCAAGTCTATATGTACATTTTCTCATGCATCACCTCTAATCTATTCCAATGCATGCATCATTCTAAATTCTGTACCTTAATGTTCACATGTAGCTCCTCCAGTATGTATACCCATGTTTGTATGTGTAACACAGGATATATACCTACATGTATATCCACCTTAGTCTATGCATAAATGTTCATTACATATCAACCACATCCTGAATCAACATGTTCATAAACATCATTCCCAATACCTACAGATATGTTCATATGCATCACCACCAGTCTGTATCTGCTTGTTCACAGGCATTATTGGTAGTGTATACCTACATGTTCACGCACATTACTCCCTATTTTAAACATGCATGTTTACATCCATCACCCTTATTCTATACTCACATGTTCACCTTCACCACCTCAGTCCATATCTATGTAAATATGCATCCAACCTAGTCTATACCTGTGTTGACATGCATCAGTTCCCCTCTATGCCTGTATGTTCACATGCATCACTACTAGCCTCTACAAATGCCTCCACAGACACAAATTCCGTCAAGTTTACAGTGAGCATCAACCATCACAGATTCCCCAACAGATATATGGAAATGGACTGATATCTTTCTGTGTTTTCAACTATTACCATTAACAAGGAGTTTGAATTCTCAACCTGGCCAAGCAGGGGTGGAGGGGAGGTGGGGTAGGGGGTGGAGTCCATCATGGGAATTTACTTTTGCCACTACAAGAACTGAAAGTTTCAGCGGGAGCTAGGACATCTTCCTGTGGCTGCTAATTAAACTGTACAGGTTTCTGGCAGATGAACCAACTCCACCTTCAAGCAAGTTGCGCTGAAAAGTTGCACTGTCTGGCCACCTCTGTCCTTGTCCTGGATGATCTGGAAGATGATGCTTTGTAGTGGAAAGAACAAACCAGCTGTGTTTGTGAGGATAGTCACAGCTGACATTCAGATTCTGGAAGTGTCCAAACTGAAGGTGTGTGCACTGAGGGTGAGCAGCCAAGTCTGAAGACAGGTCCCAAAGACTGAAGGTAAGATCCTTACCTTCGACCGTCTGACCCCAGAGTTCCTCAAAGGCCGTGGCACTGTGCTCCTGTCTGGTCCTCAGAAGTGTCAGGAGGTGTACAGGCATTTTGGCAAAGTCTCAGGAACCCCACACAGCCACACAAAACCCTAAATCTACCCCAAGGGCCGTAAATTCAAGCATGTCAGAAGCTGAAGGGCCAGCCTTGGCCACAAAAACTAATACTGTATCCTAGTATTATTTTTTAAAACTTGGGATGCTAAACAAACAAACAAAGAAAGAAAACAAATAGTCCATGGGGCTGGAGAGATGGCTCAGAAGAGTGCATCTTACTCTTCTAAAGGATCCAAGTTCAGGTTCTGGCATTTGGGTCAAATAGCTATACTTCCAAGGGATCCCATACTGCTGTCCTCTGCAGATACTGTACAACCAGCAGTATACCCTCACAGATATGCATATATATATAATTTAAAATAAAATAAATCTTTGAAATGAAACAAAAACAGAATCTGTCTGGTGTGGTGGCCTGTGTCTGTAGTTCTAGAAAGGTGAAGTAGAAGGATTGTGTGAGTTCCCATGTTTGAGATGATCCTAAGCAATATGTCTAACAACAGCAAACCCAGAGGATTGGCATCAAAGTGCATGCTCTGTACTGACCAAGCTGGAGGATCTCAGCATGGCTGAATGACCATGGTCTTCATACCCAATCATAGCCAGGGCAGCCAAATCTATACTCTTCCTTCTTGTATTCTCCTTGTGGAAGAGGCAACTCTGTTGAATGCCTTCAAAATAAAGTAGTAAATACTATGAACTGGAAAAATGGTGTTTGTAATTTTTTAGGCTTTTGTTTTCTCATTTTGTTACTTCAATTAGCTCTGAAATAGCATTTCTTAATTTCTTTTCTTTCTATGTCTCTTATCTGCCATATGAAACAGAGAAGAGCAAAAGACTGGGAAGAAAATAATACCTGTGTCCTCTTCCCTTTCATTTCCTTGTGTACCTGACCTTTGCCTTAACCAGCAAGTGATCAATCACTTTTATAGTTGGTGGATTATGGTAGAAATTGGGATTTATTCCTACAAAAATGAAAAGAGAAAGAAATAACTCATACTAAACTTCAGACACCCAAAATTGGATTTTCAAAACTTCAGAAAAAAAAAAAACTTAGATTCCTTGGCTATGTAAGGACGACTTCTTTTCTATCACATCAAGACATAGATTCAGAATGAATATTTTTATTAAAAGAGGTTATGGTAAAAGAAAAATACAGTTATACTTGTAGATTCAGGAAATATAAGACTAGGTTGTTAAGAGTTTCATAGTTTGGAACAAAGTATGACCTAAAGGTCTACAGTAACTAGTTTTATTTTCTATTATATATACATATATGTATATGTATATGTATGTATGTATATATATATATGTATGCATATACATATATACATATATATAAACTATGAATTAATGGACTTCTTTATAGTGTTTTTACAATGCATACATCATGATGCATTGTCCATGTCCATCCACCTTCTTCTCCCCTTGTCCTATTCTCTGACATACTTGGGGGTCACAATGTTTCTACCAGGGGTCAAATTTACCTGACGTTCAGCTGGGGCCATCACACTAATGACCCCAGGAAAATTGGTTTCCAACTCACAGTTTCTAATTAGTAATATCTTGCATGCTTTTCTAGCTGCTGTCAAATCTAGAAAATCTCGGTATAGATTTTGTCATGACGAGCAATCTAAAATTTCAGTACATTTTAGATCTTCTCAAATGCTATCTAAACTGACTACAATATTCCTAGGAACCTTCCAAGACTGCTAGCGATAATTTAACTTACATAGTAATGACTGCAAACCACACTGCTCTAACAGTCACACACATACACACACACACACACCTAAGTATGTACTTACTTCCATTGTTAAATGCCCCTAGTCAGATTGCAAAATATGTGGACATACCAACACTACCCAACAAGAGGAGAAATGTTCCAGAAGGGAAAGCAGAGGACAATCAGGGTGGCTAACCTGTAAGTATATCTTCTTGTAAGTAGATTGCATAGGCGTGGAAAAATACTTGTGTTATTTTAAGGGCCTTTGGAGCTTAAGCTGCTTGTCCTTAGTCACTCCGTACTAGCTGGAGAGAAGTTATATGGATCTTTCCTCTGCATTTACTCATCCCCCTCCTGGGGAGCGGAGTTGGGCTCTTAAGACTCAGGAAGCTAAAGATTCTTAAAAGACGGTACTCTCAGGAGGTTTCAAGACTTCATGGAGCCTCATGAATCTTATAAAAGCACCAAATGGGCCTGGCTTGATGGTACATGATTTCAATCCCTGCACTCAAGAGGCTAAGGCAGGCAGAATTCTGTGAGTTCAAAGTCAATCTGGTCTACATAGTAACTTCTATACTAGCTGGGGATTCTTAGTGAGACCTGTCCAAAAACAATTTAGTAAATCATTACTGGCTATGAAGATCCTTTGCTAGAGCTCCCTTTGAATTGGATGGAGAACTCAAGGTATGCAAGTTCTATGAGCTCTCACTCACTCTTTCAAGTGATCGCCCATTCATACTCCTGTGAGCTGCTGGCTTTTTACCCATACTCCTGCGTATCCTCACTTCTGTAAATAAGCCCTCACCCATGCTTTTAAAGTAACTTCTCACATGTACTCCTGCAAGAAGCCTCATTCCATGTTCCTATATGCATTCCCAATAAAATCATTGCATTGCCAAGTTGGACTTGAGAGGAATCATTTCTGGGAACTACACACAGTTCCCTCTCTGGGTAAGTAGGCATTTTGTTCACATCTTTTTGAGGAAAAAGTCACGTGGTGAGCCTTTAATTTTGGTGAGAAACATGAAAATCTAAGAAAAACGATTTATATAAAAAAGAATGTGCAAGTTTAAAGTTCTTTCAACTAATTCCTATGAAACCAATATTGTCATATCAAAATAAATGTACTATTTTCCACTTGTTTCCACTCTAGTCAGGAGGTTGCTCTTTGTGGTAGTTTGAATGTAACTGGCCCCCACAGTCTCATAGACAGTGGCACTATTAGGAGGTGCTACTTTGTTGGAGTGGGTATGGCCTTGTTGGAGGAAGTGTGTCACTGTAGGGGCAGGCTTTGAGGTTTCCTGTGCTCAGGATATAGCCCAATGTCACAGTCAACTTGCTGTTGCCTGCAAGATGCAGCACTCCCAGCTCCAGTACCACATCTGCCTGAATACTGCCATGCTTCCCGTCATGATGATAATGGACTGAACCTCTGAAATTGTAAGCAAGCCACCCCAATCAAATGCTTTATTTATAAGAGTTGTTGTGGTCATGGTGTCTCTTCACAGCAATGGTAAACCAAAACTACAACACTACTACATCTATAAATTGAAAATAAAGTGGAAGATTATTTCTATATCTAAATATGTTAATAAAGATTTGACATTATTATTATTTAGACTTTACCAGTTGGTTCAGTGACTGTTTAACAATAGGGAAATACTCTGAGAAAGTGTCATTAAGTAATTTTATAATTGTTAGAAGATCATTATTAGGTCACAAATTTATATGGTGTAAGCTATTACATCTTTATGATGTCCAGAGACACACTAAACATTCCATCTCTAAACCCAGACATATTGATTAAAAAAAAAAGGTTAAGAGATTCTTGTGTCCAAAATCAGAAGAGCCCTCTGGTGTGGGACAAAGAAAAACCAATATTTTTATTTAAATCAGGTTGATCAGGTTGATTATAAATGTGATCTTTTTCTGAAGAAGAAAAGGGGATATGATATAAATATGATGGGATGAAAGGATAGATTAATGAACTTACTTTTAAAGAACAACAACTTATTTAAAATGTTTTACATTGGTATAGATTTTAGTCTATTGACACAAACAAAGTTAATTTTGTTATACTGTATATGTATTTCTACTCTCATTTGAGGTATTATGTTTGTGCAACTCATTTAGATAGTAATGGATAATTAAGAAATACAGATCAATTTAGTCTTCTATGATAGTCAAACTTATAGTCATGTTAAGTTTTCTAGGTATACATAGATATATTTCAGATAGACAGGTAATCTTCAAACACTTCAAAGGTCTACAGAATATGGTTTTTAAAATTTAGACTTTCTTGACATGTCTGCTCCTAGAAGCACCAATTTACTTCAGAGAGGAGGATGGGCATTGAAGACACTTCATAAGGAGTTTATCTTCACTTTGGCAAAAATAGCCATTTGGGCAAGAAACTGTTCTTGCCTGGACTGCTTGAACAACTGGACATGCAGGACCCATAGAAAGGTGACCACTAAACTTTGCTTGACAAAATGGTCTTTCAGGTTCCTGCTTCGGAGAGGAAACTGCCAGACATTCTACAGGACGCTGAGAAAGGTGACTGAGAGACTCTAGCCCTGTGGACTGAAAACAGATGCCCCAACTTAACAAAAGAACATTAGGTGACTGTCCAGGCTGACAGCTGTCTCTGTCTACCCTGCAAGACTCCCAAAAGTTTCTTGCATCCTTCTCCTGGTTCTAAGGTAATATTAAATCCTTCCGAGGTTTTTAATGTGGTTGAAGACTAGATAGTTATAATATCCTCAGTTATGATAAAAGATAAATTAGATATAAAACCTTAGACTCACAAATATAAGATAAATAGGGTATCTTTTTTAATATTGTAACTGTAATTCTTGCTTGATAATTGTTTTGTTATCTGTAATTTTACTATGTAAAAGTTAAAACCTTCTGCTGTGGATACCACTCTGTGTAAATAAAGTTTTGATTGGCCAGTGGCCAGGCAGGAAGTATAGGCGGGACAAGAGAGAATTCTGGAAGGTGGAAGGCCAGGTGGAGAAAGATACCACCAGCCCCCGCCATGACAAGATGTAAGGTACTGGTAAGCCACGAGCCATGTGGCAAAGTATAGACTAACAGAAATGGGTTAATTTAAGATAGAAGAAGTAGATAACAAGAAGCCTGCCACGGCCATACAGTTTGTAATCAATATAAGTTTCTGTGTGTTTTCTTGCTTGGGTCTGAGCGACTGTGGGACTGATGGGTAAGAGAGATTTGTCCTGACTGGGCCAGGCAGGAAAACTCTAACTACAACCTTCCTTTAAAAAAAACAAGAAAAGGGGAAGTGCTGTGGATATCACTCTGTGCAAATAAAGTGCTGATTGGCCAGTAGCCAGGCAGGAAGGATAGGGTAGGCAGGACAAGGAGGAGAAGAATTGTGGGAAGTGGAAGGCTGAGGGAGAGAGACACTGCCAGCCACCGTCATGACAAGAAAGATATAAGGTACTGGTAAGCCACAAGCCATGTGGCAAAGTATTGATTATTAGAAATTGGCTAAATTTAAGAGTAAGAGCTAGACAATGGTAGGCCTGAGCTAATGGCCAAACAGTTTAAATAATATAAGTGTCTGTGTGTTTATTTTATACGTGGGTTGTGGGACCTCAGGAGCTTGGTGGCACCTAGAGAGAAGATCTCCAACTACAAAACAGATGTGCTAGGTCAGTGTTTACTAAGAAATAGAAGTACATTAAAAAATCATGATAACAAGTAAAGGACACTCAATATATAAGTTGGTAATAAGTGTATTTAGTATAATTACCAAGTATTATATGTAACTACATTGCTACAATTTTATATACTGACAATTTGCTCCACTGTTCTCGCAAATGCTGAGGAATGAATTTCCTTGTGTCACCACTATGATGTGGCATCAAAAAGAACTTTCAACATTTGCTGTATTCTTACAGGATTACTACATGTGTATGTTTTTCACCAGTGACTGAAATATTTACTTTCTTTTAAAATTGTCTTATTGTTTAATTGTATACTTCAGCTTTGTTAAAAAATCAAAATTCTTAATTATATTTACTCATTATTAGAAATGTAGTATAAAAGCTTTGCATTACTTGATCACAATTTCTTCATAGCATGCTAATATTATTGTTAAAGTCTGATACTCAGTAACACATCAGAAGTATAATGATAGGAACTAATTTATCAGGTTCCAGAAATAGTGAGTCTAATTGTTAATTTCCCTTTGAAATTATAATCTTCTTTCTTCTCAAACTCATGATTAGACTGAGGTAACAGCATAATGTAGAGTAAAATATTTGTCTAACATCTGTTTTCACTACTGAATATATTTGCTCCTATGGAGTTAAGATGGAAATTAGACTTTAAAATACAGACGTGAGTTAGTAAAATCACACTGATTACTTCTGGAATATCTCCCCATTGTATTGGTGACTTGGGATATTCCCTTCACTGTTAGAATACAAAGATGATAGGGACATGGACATAGTTCTCTCTCTCTCTCTTTCTCTCTCTCTCTCTCTCTCTCTCTCTCTCTCTCTCTCTCTGTGTGTGTGTGTGTGTGTGTGTGTGTGTGTGTGTGTGTGTATTCAGTTAAAAAGCATTGCATGTCTTCTGTATGTTCCTATTGACACCTACTGAGAACAGGGGATAGAGTTATAAAAAGGGTAATGTTTGCAATGAGTATAATGTTGAAGTGAGGTCTTCTAAAGTAAACTGTAAGTAGGTTAGGTGTGAGATAGAGGGATAAGTTAGATAATATATATGATAGGTGCTTTAAAGAAAAGGGAATAGCATTTCAAAGGAGAGGTGAGATACAGCATGTTTGCAGTAGACATGGGTGCTATGAAGAGGAAAAGGGGGAAAATGGGGGGACAGGAAGGAAGAGAAAGACGGATAAATAACATTAAGAGTATTTCAAAAATGCCTTAGGCAAATACTATTTTATAAGTTAATTTAAGAAGTGTGTGTGTGTGTGTATGTGTGTGTGTGTGTGTATGTGTGTGTGTGTGTGTGTGTGTGTTGGGGGGGTAATGTATGTACGTAATGGAAGTTAAATCACACAGATGACAGTGCTCTCCCACTAGCCCACTAGGTATAGACTATCTAAAAAACAACCATGAATAGGAGGCAAGGGAAACCTTCCTTTAAGTTGTTGGTAAGGGGAAGTGTGTCCATAAGGACAGAGTAAACAATATAGGCTATTCCCATTGCCCTTTGCGGCTTTCCAAAACATCAAGGTAAAACCCTAATGATACTAATATCCACAACAATTACATCCTCCCTTCCAATACATGGCTTGCTTGCACCATTAAGCTCCCACTCCTTTTACTCTCCAAATGGCACATTTTGTATTTCTTTCTGCTTCACTTTCTCTTTTTCTCTGTAGACCTACATAAGCATTATCAATAACAATCATGCCATAGAGGCAATATTTTGTTTTCTTGGATTTTCCTCCTACAAAGAAAGTAATCAATTACTTTTTAATTTAGCCACAAGCAAAGTCTGAGGATAAATGTAGAAAGCTGCCAGATTCTTTGCCAAAATCTCAGGAATGGGTTCTGTTCCAGTAGCTGATGTTGGTCCCTTCTGAACCGTCTTGGGCCGATCCTCTGCAGTCTGTTTGGCTCTTTCACAGCTAGCTCTCCTTCCAGAATCCTTCTGAGATGCCCTGCTAAGAGGCTTCAACTGTTTTTGGTAGTCAAAACTTCCATAATCTTCCAAATGACTCCACAGCAACATCCCATTGTTTAATACCAACTTCTATAACAGTTTGTTTTTCTCTTGCTGTGATGAAACATCATGACCCAAAGAAATTAATGAAAGAAAGAATTTATTTTGGCTTATCAGTTTCCAAGAAATAACAGTCCATCATGACAGGGAAACATGGGTTTCAGGAGCACCAAGTTGAGAGTTCACATATCCAAACGTGAACACAAAACAGAGAGAGAACTAGAGTTGGGGCGAGACATTAAAAGTTCACCTCCTGTTTTGTCCTCCTTCCAGGAAGGCTGCATAAAACCTCTGTAGCCTCTTCAAATAGCCCCACCAACTGATGACCAAGTGTTCAAAAGCCCGAGCCTGTGGGACACATTTCTCGTTCAAGTCAGCACACATTGGAACCTGACTGTACTGAAGGAGAGTGGAAAGCAGTTATGTCTTGATATTCTACCACCAAAATCCTAACTGGACCTGAAAATCCAATATTCTTACATTGAGCGTGGTGATATTTTGTGCACCCCAATAAAGCTTATCTGGGGATGAGAGGGGAAAGCCAGCAGCAATATTAAACTTAGAAGTCAGGCAGTGGCAGCCCACACCTTTCATCCTAGCATTATGAGGCAGAGATTCATCCAGATCTCTGTGAGTTCAAGGCCACACTGGGAACAGAGCCAGATGTGGTGGCACATGCTAGTTAACCATAGAGGTCTGGAGGTCTGAACAGACAGACAGGAAGTGATAGAGCTGGGTGGAAAGAGGAAGTGATGTGGCTGGGCCGAAAGAGGTACTAAGATGGCAGAGCACAGAAAGACATAAGAGTGTGGGTGTACAGGAAGTAGCTCTCTCTGGAGACTGAGGTGAGGTTGGCTGTGGCTTGTCCTATTCCTCTGATCTCTCAGTTTTCACCCCAATATCTGACTCTGTTTTTTTCTTTATTAATATGACCACTTAGCAATTTGTCTTACAGTTGAGAGTGAAAATAGGATTTCTAAATGAATTCTAATCTCATTTGATCTACTGAACACAAAAACATTTACTTTATTGGGTGCTTTCATATATGTTATCAAATGGGAATGTAATAGACTTTTTTCCACAAGAGAAAAGACTAACATATCTAAACTTAAACTTTAACAGGATGTTAGAATTTGCAACCAGGTCATCCATATTTATTGTCTAAAAATTATACAGTTTGAATAAAGTTTCATTTAGGCTAATATTTTCATCAAGCCTCTAGTACTTGAAAGGTATGGCATTTTAAATTCACTGTCATTTAAACTACAGATAATCCATAGCAATAAGTTGCGAGTCTAATAATGATCACAATGCTTGCATTTTGACCGCACAACCTCAAATTCAAAAGAGATCTTAACCAAGGAAATGCATTATGTATACAAAGCTGTGTCCTAAATTTCCAACTTTTCTGATGTAGTGTGCATCCTGAGTCCAGAACAATCAATTACACTCTTGCCTCCTGGTGTGAATATCTGAATACAAATTAAAAATGAGACACATGTTCACAACATCTGAATAAAGATCAAAATTATTACTCAAATTTTCATATTAGGCATGCCAAATATGAAATGCTTCAGAATTTCATATTAGGCATGGCTGTAATTAGAAGAGAATCACATGTACTCATATTACCAGTGGCAAATAACTGTATCAGGTTTGAAAGATTGCAATTTATTAAGCAGAAGATATTTAGCAATAGCTAAAAGTTCTCAGGTAAGTGATGTAACATTTAAGTTTAGAAGTCAAGAAAGGCCACATCCTTCCTTCCAAAGGGGCTAGCCTGGTGAGTCTGACTTTCACCTTTATATATTCTCCCTGGCTCACCATATCCAGTCTGGATCCCACATTCAGTGTCCAGGCCTGATCTGGCAAGGCCTGTCTGTGCTTCAGCCAACCACAAGGCTTCCATCAGTACTTATGCAACTTGGCCCTGACTCACATGCCTCTGCCATACCACATGCAACCCCGCACACAACCAGATCCACTCCCACACTTCAAACTTGGACCAAGATGCAGATTCTGTATACCAGGCCAGACTTCTCGACCCATAGGACTTCATTCTATCTAAGCCATTTCCAATCACTAGGCCCAGTCCATCCACATATCCTCTTTTCTGCTCCAACCTGCTCTGTCCATGTCAGACACAGAACTAACAAAAAGATCTCATTTAAAAAACATATGCAACATTAAAATTCAATCTATATCTCCCCTCCTAAACCTACCAATACTATAGGAATGTTTGCCAATGAGAAATACCTAAATAAACCCCAAGAATCAAAAGTTCAAAGTACAATCATGAACTTCATAAAAAATTCAGATAATTTAAAGAAGACACAAGAATATATTTCAATATAATTAAGGAGAAGGAACTCAAGGAGTATAAATTTCTGAGTGAAGCCCAAGGAAAGAAACATGAGGTTGATGGAAATGACAAAGATAATCCAGGACTTGAATACAGAATTCAATAAACAGATAGAAATACTTGAGTAGGATTCAAGCTGAAATGAAGATGGAATTGAAAGGCCCATTAACCCCGGAAAAAAAGCAAAACAAAAAACAAAAAAATTCAGAAGAAATCATTACAAGTAGAATGAATCAATCAAGCAGAAGATAGAATAATATAATATCAAGGCTACACATTAGAGGATCCAGAAACAATGAGTGAGAACCATGAATATTTTAAAACAATATAGGATAGGAATATACAGGAATTGTGGGACACTATGAAAGGAACAAACCTGCTGTTGTTTGTTTGTTTGTTTTTATACTCTTTATTCTTTCAGGGCCCTGCCTGCCTGCTGTTAATAATCACTTGAGGACTTATTCTTTTGTATGAATTCCCAGCCTTAGTTTGCATTGTGTCTAGCCAGCTTTCCTTAACTTAAATTATCCCATCTACCTTTTGCTTCTGGGCTTTTACCTTTCTCTATTCTATATACCTTTCTTTACTTTTTACTCTGTGGCTTGCTGTGCTGCTGGGTGGCTGGCCCCTGATGTTCTCCTTTCCTTCCCATTTTCTTGCTCCTCTTTCTCTCTCTTTTTCTCCTTCTATGTATTCTCTCTGCCTGGCAGCCCCACCTATCTCTCTCCTGCTGAGCTATTGGCCATTCAGCTTTTTATGAGACTAATCAAGTGTTTTAGACAGGCAAAGTAACAGAGTTAAATAAACGCAACAGAAAAGAATGTACCACATCTTTGCATCATTAAACAAATATTCAACAGCATAAACAAAGGTAACACATCTTCAACTCATATTCTACAACACACACCTTCAAAGTATAAGTATAGATGAGAGAGAACAATCAGAAGGCATAGACCACATCTTTAACAAGAACATAAAAGAAAACTTCCTCAAGCTAAGGAAATACGCATCAATATAGACATAAGAAACAAACAAAACTCCAAATAGACTGGACCAGAAAAGAAAATCCCTGTGACATATTATAGTAAGAACACTAAGTATACAGAATAAAGAGAGACATTTGAAAGCTGCTAGAAAACAAAAACAAAAACAGGTCACATATAAAGGAAAACCCACCAGAATAACACCTGATTTGTCAATGGAAATTTTTTTTTTTTAAGAATAACAGGAATAGTCAATGGAAATTTTAAAAACCAAAGAGGCTGGAACCACACATTTCAAATCCCAAAAGACCAAGAGGACCAACATAGGTAAATATAACCAACAAAACATATTTCCATAGTTAAAGAAGAAAAATCAACTTTGTATAATATCAACAGCCTAAAAAATTTATATCCAAGAAACCAAACCTAAAGAAAATACAAGCAGCAATATTTGAGGCTGAGAAGAGGAATGAGCATAACCAAGGTGTTTTGAGAAAAATATGATGTCATGATTACAAAGCCACTAAGAAGAGAAACAAAACAGCCAAAATTCAACAAGACAATGAACTCAAGTAGCACACACACATTTCAGTAATATATTTAAATAGCAGTGACCTCTGTTCTCCAGCCAAAGCATACAACATTTGCACAAGATCAAGTCAGTAAACATTCCAGCATGGAGTGGAAAGGATTTCATGACACTCATGCCCTAACTAAGGAGCTATGGACAGTTGATGTCTACTGGGAAAAGAAGAATCAGTTTTCTTTAAGGGGATGGCTTCTGGTTCATTAACCACATTCCAGTGGCTTGCCCCACACCCAGGAGTATATTGGCACCACACACACACACACACACACACACACACACACACACACACACGCACACACATAAAAAAAAATAAAAACAAGACACCAAGTTGGGGGTTAGGAAGTTGGCGGACAGATCTGGGAGGAGCTAGGGTGAAGAGTTGGAGTGACTATGAACGAATATACTGTATAAAATTCTCAAGAATTAATTAAATAATAAAAAATTAAACAACAAGACAAAATTCCAAGTGGAAGTGTTCATGTATTAATTATATTCACTTCTTTACTCAGTATCTATAAACAATATCAACTACAAACCTGTAAGATTTGTATAATACTTTGGTGTGTCCTCACGATTATTTGGTCTTATATACCACCATTTTTGCAGTGTGACTACACATGCCTGTGAGTTTTTGCTATTTTCATTCAGGCCATTTAGAATTGGGGAATCATTGACTTTACATGTTTATGAAATTCTTACTTGGGATTTTGGAACAGATAGGAAAATTTTAACCCATTGCACTATTGTTTCAGAGTGGGATACTTAAAACAGTCAAGGCTTGGGCCACCTTGGTCATTCTATAAGTTTTTGGAGAGCTTGTAATGGAAAAATACTATGACTAATCTGAATTAACATTATGCTATCTGCATAAAGATAATTTTACTACATACATCTTTTGAGGACCACAGCAAAAATATGTCGACTGTAGATGAATTGCTTACCTACTAACATTTCTCTCTTTCTACATTAAGAGGAGATCTTTGACAAAGATTAAATTGTGTGATGTTCATTTTCCTGTTACATACAGGACTAGATTGTGGCAGGCATCAGAGCTCACTGTAGCTAGAATTCAGCTTGGGCTCCAAATGGCCCTTTGCCTAGCTTGAAGGAAAGATTTCCAGCCATTATATAATAATGTTGATGAATGTCCTTTCCTTCAGATGGATGCTATTTCAATTGGCTATTGTGGCTCTTGGAACTGCACTGGCAGTTCTCTCGCTGTGACGAGCAAGCCTAAAGCTGATGCACTATGCTGAAAATAATAGACAAGAAAGATTAAGAAAATAGCTGGAGAGGAGTTTAATGGTAGAACATTGCCTGCCATGCGCACGGCCCTGGAATTGATCTCCAGCACCTCAAGAAAGGAAAATGCTAAACAGTGAGGAGGCCTGAGTTCATCAAGCTCTTGAAGTAACACAAGAACCCTGTTACCTCAGACAATTGCCTTATGGGGAACTGAGCTCTATTCCATGGACTCACTGAGTTCTGTTCCAGTCCTAACTTTGACAGTCTTTGAGTCTGATAAAGAAAACTCTTCCAGTTTGAATTCTGTGTTTACACTGAAGTCCTCTAGGCAGTGCAATAGCACATAGCACAGGGCAATGTGAGGGTCATCTACAGTGTCAGTGCCATTAACTTTCCAGGGTTGGCAAAAGTTACAATTCTGTTTCCTTAAGTGTAATTTTCAAAGTGTTAAATGAGCCTTCAGTGTTAGGATTGTCAATTATACCAG
This sequence comes from Onychomys torridus, assembly GCF_903995425.1. NCBI lineage: Eukaryota > Metazoa > Chordata > Mammalia > Rodentia > Cricetidae > Onychomys > Onychomys torridus. The sequence continues at coordinate 70,232,983 of NC_050449.1, read as the reverse complement.
AGCCCTTTCTCATCTTCTCCCTACAATAGAATCTGACTCTTCTGTCCCAACATCTAATTTTTGTTTGTTTGGTTTTGGTTGATTTTTTTTCAAATTATAGTACATCCAGTAAGTTGGAATTCATCCCTGGCTTTATCCTCACAATGCAGGCCCATATCCAGAGTGTGTATAAATTATACCCAGAGGATCTGCAAATTAATACTGAGAGAGCCAGAAAGGTGGTAATGTTGTCTTGGACACTAAAGATGCTGTCCAGAAGATAGGGGCAAAAACTTGCCGTTAGTGCTGTATTTGTTTACTTTGTAATTGATAAACAGCAGGCAGTGCTAGAGAGTATTGCCATCTTGTTGGTTTAATTGACAATTGCCCTATGTCCTAGTTCATATATGAGCCATTATCTGCTGTAATTTTCACAAAGATTCAATGGCTGAGGGAGAAATGACTTGATCCACAGACATGCCGCTAATCTGACTGCTCAAGCACGCATGTTTCCTGTGGAAGGTTTCATTCCTGTTAGTGGCTGATTAGAGATACTGATAGAGGAAATCTCCAGGAGAGCTCAAAGGACCTTTCTCCACTGGTGGGAAGAGCAGGTACTACAGGAGTGTTATGATGAGTAATGGTCATAGTGAGGAGGCAGGGGTTGCCATGTCCGCAACTTCAAGAAGGGGGTTTAGAATTACAGATTTAGGGAATAAAATACTGCAGACATTTGCTTGCAACTTAGGAAACACGGCATCAAATATAAAAGTTACTTAATTTGTGAAACCTGAGAAATTGTACTGGACTGTTGGGTGCGAGTTGTGCTTCCAACATACTGACAAGGTGGAATAGAGACACTAAAGTCTGAAGAGCTGAACTCAGGCTCCATCTTAGTGTGGTGTGTTTTTTGTTTCTTGTAAATTGTGATGAAAATGCCACTTGAAAATGTTTAGATAGTATAAAAGTAGAGAAGATTCTCTTGAAAGTTACAGGAATAGAAAATCCCAACTACTTTGCTTCTAAGGCACTCATCCCTGATCTCCTTGGTTACAGTGGGATTGAAGGTGATCAGAAAAACAGACAATGAAGAACCTAGTGTAATGACTGCTATAATTGCTTGAATACATTCTGTGACACTGTATCATTTGCAAAAATGTCAAAACAGTATAAATTGACATAAGTAAAATTTTGAGAAGGGGTACTTCAGAAGTCTACAAGCCATGGGCCAATTAGACCCTGGAGGCTTCCACATCAAATGATAAGCGATTCTGAATTTTTCCCACAGTAGGTGAAACACATAATGCATATTTACACAATCATGATGACCCAGATTCGGAAATGCATACTTGGAAAGTTTATTTAATAATTGAAAATAAATCAGGCTTCTGGCTCCTTAGTCCAGGCAGTCCCTGCATTTTCCTACAAACACTTTCAATATAGTCCTATGTAAAACTCAAAGACACAAAGTGTCCAACTTTATTTCTTCCATGTACTTCATAATTTAGCTGAAGATCTGCCCCTCATTTACGTAAACATAGGCCTCAGTCTTGACATCATTGCACCCTCAGCAAGCTTCAAAATATTCTGCTTAGAGTTCTGCCCAGTGGTACTTGTCTTTCTCACTTGTCTTCAGGCTCTTCTGCAGGGAGACTTTTATGCTGCAGCCATTTTTAATCCTCTGTAAATTGTTTGCTGCTATGAAGGCATAAAGTTATAGATCTTGCAGCCAAAACCCACTTCTCTTTTGCCAATAATATTTGGTTCATTAAGCTTCTAGAATAAATGCCTAAATATGAGATATTAATGCAAAGGACCTCAAGATGTGAACTGAACAATGTGACTTGTGCAGGGTATAGTGTACTCCAACAAAGGTTTGCAGACATTTAGATGAAGCCTGCCACGAAGTTCAAATAGTCTGCTTAGGATCAAGCTCTGGCAACCCAAGGAAACAAGCTATTCCCAGCATTTATTCAATCTTTGGGGATCATACTACCATTTACTTCTCAGTCTACCTCTATGAGATCACAGATTTGCTCTGTTCAACTACAGAGGAGCCAAACCTTTAAGTTTCCACAGGGAATTCCTCAGGATGTCATTACTGTTGAAACATCAGACTCCCCCAGAATAAGGTTAAAGATATGAAGGAAAGAAAGAATTGCCACTGGGCAGAACTCCAAGCAGAACATTTTGAAGCTTGCTGGGCTTCAAGGAAGTCCAGACCCAGACCTACATTCACCTTAATTTGGAGAGTGGCAGATGATATTTGACTAAATTATAAAGTATGTGGAGGAAATTACATTAGGAGATTTGTGCCTTGGGCTTTAAGATAAGAATGATATGAAAGCATTTTCAGGAAAGGGACCAGCAGTTTATTATTATTCTACCAGTTGTTGACTTTTAAATCGACAAGATGGTCAATTGATATCAGTTGCTTTTTTTCTTCCTGGCTGTGAGTTCAAGACTGTAGTGTCAAAGACTGAAAAAATGGACTGAAACAAAGAAAGAAACATAGACTGCTTCGGCATGATGGGCTAGCCTCTTATATCTAATGTAACTCAGTCTGCAGACATCCGCATGGATATGGCTATGACAATGACCTCCACTCACTGGGAACACTATTTCAGAGTTGGTTCTGGATTTCTGTGGCCATGCTACTTTTGATTTTTGTCTTAGGTTTAATTTATTCCACCATCAATTGCCAAGCTCTTCCATCAATACCATTGTATTATGGAACTCATTTTGAAGAAACAGGTAAGTCATGAGTGGGTGGCTGATCTTACATAATGGTAATTTGGCTTCTGAGGATTCATTTGCACCATCACATAGTTGGCTGTGACAGGTTGAAGTTCTCCCGTGTGCTGTGCAGTGAATGCAGTTAGACAAGAGTTATATACACTGTTGTCTTTTTCCATAGCTAAATTTAAAAACAGAGGGCCATTAGGACCAGTGAGTGCCCTGTCAAAATCCTGATAAACCCCCTTCAAATGCATTTTCTTCTAATCTTCATCCTGAAACTGGGCATATGAAAGTGACAGCACACAAGAGAGGCTGGCATGATAAACTATGGCTGATGTGGCAATCTTGAACTTGTGATATTATGATAAAAAGATCATTGGTGCATTGAAAGGAGTAAATACGTCAATTCCTTAAAAGGAAGCTTGAAAAGAATTATGAAAGAGAGTAACCTATGGTCACTGCCTTTTATGTCCTGCTTGAAAGCTAATGGGTAAATGTATCTCTAGATCACTTGGAAATTATTTTTCGTGCTAGTCTGTATAGCACGTGTGCTGTGTCAATGGATGTACTAGGTAAAGGAGAAAAGAAAAAGAACAAAAGTCTAACTACTAGAAATGAAATTCTGTTCAGTTACATACAAAGATTTATTTTAAATATTAAAAAGTAAATGAATATAACTAGAGAAAGCAGATTTTACTACTTTTAAATTCATTTTTATTATAAATTGGCCAACTATAATTGTATATACTTGAGAGTATATTTAATATCAGAAATGGCCACTTTCTGTGATTAATATACTTGGGATTTTCAAGGGAATGTGTTGAATTTGAACATCTTTGGAAAGGACATTTTAGCAACATTTCTCCTGTCAGCCATGAAATGGCCCGTCTTTTCCTTTTCTCTTGCCTCCTACAGTTTCTTTCTACAGTACTTAAAAAGATTATAGCTGTCCTTATGAACACTGGCTAGGTTTATGTACAGCCATTAATTACTTTTTAGGGTATCACAAATGGGATTGTTTTTCTGACTTACTTTTTTAGAAAATTCATTGGTATTACACAGAAAAGCTACTTGGTTTTATATTGCTATATTGTATCCTACTACATCACTAAAGTGTTCAGCAGATTCTAGCTTCTTCTGGTGAAACTTTTAGGATACATTTAATATAGTATTATATCATGTGAAAACAGGGTTCATTTGGCTTCCTGCTGTCCTTTTTGGGTCATTTCACTGCCTTTGTCTTGCCTTATTTCTCTGGCAAAGATTTAGAGTGTGTACTGAATAATACTGATTTTACTGAATAATTTCATCTTATTCCTGATCTCAGACAGAATACTTTTCTTTTGCATCCATTTCACTACAGTGATAGCTCAAAGTCTATGGAATGTAGCCTTTATTATATGGAGGTCAAATACTTATATGACTAGTTTAGGGACCTTTATCATTAAGGCTGTTAAACTTTGTCAAAGGCCTTTTCTATATCTACTGAGGCAAGACATATTTCTGACTCTGTATATATGCTATATCAAGTGTGCTGATTTGCATAGAGTAAAACAATGTTGCATCCCTGAAGTGAATCCCCATGATCATGGTGTCTGATCATTTTGCATTGTTGAGTCCAATGAAAGCATTTTATTAAGGAGATTTTGTTTTTTAATTCATCAAGGAAATTGATCAAGAGTTTTCTTTCTACATATTTTTCTGCTTTAAGTGTCAAGGTATAGTCTATACCAGCTTCACATTTGGAACTGTTCTTGCCCTTTCTATTCCAGAAGTAGCATGAAGAATATACATTGTTCATTTAAAAATACCTAAAAGAATTCAGCACTTAACTCAGCATCTAATCATGAGCTTTCTTTTGTTGAAAAAATATTTTAAATTACTGTTTCAACATAATTGTTTGCTATAGGATTGTTTAAATTTTTTAATTTTCTTGATTCAATTTTAGTGCCTACAAATTTATTCATTTCTAACTGGCTTTTTCTATATTTTTGGAATAAAGTTAATATATAGAAAATATATTTAAAACTCCTGAATATTGAAATCAAACATGAGCACAAATAGCAATGATATCTGGCTTCAGACTATACTGTAGAACCATAGTAACAGAACAAGCATGTACTGGAACAGAAATGGAAACATAGACTGACAGAATGAAACAGAAGATCCAGAGAGACAGACAAGCATGAGTGTTAATAAAAGTTTCAAAAATGTATATTGGAGAAAAGTTAGTTTCTTCATCACACGGTGCTGAGAAAACTGATACCCACATTCAGAATATTGAAATCAGATCGATCCCTTTCACTCTGTACAGAAATAAACCCTAAGTTGGTCAGGGACCTTAATGTGAACACACACACACACACACACACACACACAAATAGAAACAGCCAAAGTAAAATGTAGGGGAAATACTTTAAGGCTATGTATGGCCAATAATCCATGAAACAAAAATCAAGGGATGACAAATCAGATTACATAAAATCAGAAAGTTTCTACCCAGAAAAATAACCAATATAAAGAAACATCTATAAAATGGGAGAAAATCTTGTCAGATATTCATCTGAGAGAAAATTAATATTTAGAATATATAAAGAGCTGAAAACAAGAACAAATTATCCAGTTGGTAGGTGGGTAATGGATGTGACCAAACACTTTTCCAACAAAGATATACAAACAGCCAACAAACACATGCCAATACATTCACCACCCTTACTCAATGAGCTGACGAAGGGAAATCAAATTTAAACCCAGATTCTGTCTCTTCTCACTAAGAACTTCCCTGTGGAAAACAAACAACAAATGTTAGTTGGAAATACAGGAGAAAGGGATCTTTACTCACCACCACTGGAGATGCTAAATATGCCTCCCACTCTGAAAATCAGTATAAAAGTTTCCCAAAATTAAAATTCCAGCTTCCACATAATTCACAGTCTGTCATCAAGGGAGGCCAAGCAGATGGCTGTAGGCAGGAACTGAAGCAGAGGCCATGGGGAAAACTGTTCACTGACTTGCCTCCTCTGGTTACTCAACTCTCTTGTACAGCCCAGACCACCTGGCAAGGGATAACACAGCTCACAGTGGGCTGAGCTGCTATTTCAAATATTAGTCAAGAAAATGGCTCACAGACATGCCAGCAGGCTAATCTGATGGAGGCAATTTCTCAACTTAGACATGTTCTTTCTACATGTGACTATATTATTTTTGTAAATTTGACAAAAACTAACCAGTTCAATCCACTTCTTGTCATATCACTCTAAACCATAACCTTTCCTTTCCTCATTTGTCCCAGAGATTTCATGTAAATATTATAATATAAAAAATAGTACAATTATAAAAGCCTCATGATCTTTACAAAATTGTGGTGCTTTAAAGTTTAACGTCTCTTTAAAAGTCAAAAGTCTCTCAACTGCAGGTTCCTGTGAAATAATAAAAAATATATATTTATGCATTTCTTATTTTAAGAGGGAAGAATGAAGAAACAGTTACAATCAGATCAAAATAAAACTCAAGTCTAGCACTGCACCTTGAATTCTGTTGCTCAATGTCTGACTGTTAGTTATTTAGCAGTGCTCTTACCCTGTGAGGAAACGTCCCGAAACATGACATATCCACAGAGTTTTTATTAAGATAGGAGAGAAGAGACAGACAGACGTGAACAGGCCTGTGGGAACACACATGACCAAGAGGGAAAGTGAGGCTGGTGCAAAATGGCACCAGCTTATAAAGGGTGGGCTGCACGTGCATACAGGAACTCATGTGGCTACTCCATGCATGCGTGTAGATCACATGGCTATGCACACACTTTACACAACCACACAAAGCCATGGGGTCCTAGTCACGCAAGAAGTTTTGACTCCAAAATGGCTATTTTGAACCGGAAATAACTAGACAGAAGTGTCTAGGTCCTCCAGGCATGCCCAACCGTGGGGGCATTTTGTGACTTCATGTCACTGACATCTAAGACTCACAATCTTCTGGGTTCTAAAAGGATTAGATGTCCCAGTTCTCTGACTCTACCAACTTCAGGATACACAGCTTGTCTTGCAGGGTCAAATTTGCTCCGCTCTTATCTGCTACTGGCCTTATATGTTATCTCACATTCCTGGCATCTCCAATATGCAGGGGCCTCTACCACAACTGGCATTGCATCCTCACTAATAGACTCACCTGACCTCTACAAGCACACTGACCCTGTCACATTTGCCTTATTGCCCTTTCAGTCCTGGAGTCTCCACTGCAGCTGAGGCTGTACCTTTACCAATGCTCTGTGTTGGCCTCTTACAGTGAGTGCCAAGCCTCAGCTGTTCTCTATGACTCCTTCATGCCTTATAAAGCAGGAGCCATGTAAAAGAACCTTATACATTGCCAAGTTCAGCTTTAAATGAAGCCATGGACGTCTCTAGACCACAGCTTCTGTAGGCTGACACTTAGAAAATACTCCCTAGAAGATTTTACTTTAATGATGTTGGGTTTTTGCTATTTACAGCTTTTTATTCTGAGCTAAACAGCACAATTGTAACAGTAAAGCAAAGATTTCAGGTCAATGGTACTGGTCTCCTATTAACCATACATGATTCTTCAGGCCAAATTTAACATAAAACAGACTCTTGGTTCAAAAATATTCATGAACATAACTAATGTAGTTTTTGAGGTACTCTTACATTTTCCTCTAGCCAGGCCTCCATCATCAGCATTTGCCTCAGAATTCTTACCTTCTAAGCTTCCATGGAACAGCTCAGTAGGCTATGAGCACTCGATGACTTTTCAGCCCAAATCTTTGAAATATTTCCACAATCCTCTCCTCGCTTACAGGCTTACAGGCCTTCTGTAAGGAAAGGCAGGACATAAACTCAAGACAGGAACCCAGAGGCAGGAACTGAAATAAACACCATTGCTGTGGATATCGCTCTGTGTAAATAAAGTTCTGATTGGCCAGTGGCCAGGCAGGAAGTATAGGCGGGACAAGAGAGAAGAGAATTCTGGGAAGTAGAAGGTTGGAGAGAGACACTGCCAGCCGCCGCCATGAGAAGCAATGTGTAAAGACACTGGTAAGCCACAAGCCATGTGGCAAAGTATAAACTAACAAACAGAAATGGGTTAATTTAAGATAGAAGAAGTAGATAACAAGAAGCCTGCCACGGCCATACAGTTTCTAAACAATGTAAGTTTCTGTGTGCTTTCTTGGTTGGGTCTGAGTGACTGTGGGACTGGCGGGTAAGAGAGATTTGTCCTGACTGGGCCAGGCAGGAAAACTCTAACTACACACCATGGAGGAAGACTGCTTATAGGCTTGTTCCCTGTTTTGTTTTCAGTAGCATTTGTTATACAGCTTAGAACCACCTGCTCAGACATAGCAGCATCCACAGTGAGGTAGGTTCTCCCACATCAACCATCAGTTAAGGAAATAATGTAGAGACATTCCCACAGGTCAATATGATGGAGGCAATCCTTCAGATGAGGTCACTTGTTCATGATTGTCGCTACTTTTTGTCTCAAGTTCACAACAGGTAAATAGTGCTAGATAGTTTTTGAGGAAAGCCAACAAGCCACTCCCTTTTCATTTCAAAATGCTGCCTGCACAGCAAAAACATTTTCTAAAATCAAATCTTATTTTAAATTGAAACTTAACAAGGAAAGAAGCCCACTGGGCTGTAAAACAAACAAACAAACAAACAAACAATAAACACTCTACTAATGTTTTGGAAGCATTTTCCAGACATTTGATATTCTTTTCTTAGAGTACCGTTGTATGGTCGTTATCTCTCCATCATGAAAGGGTAGGAAGCAACAGGAATGGTCCCTTCTGTGAAGGGTTTTTCATTTAGGTCACTCATGAGACTTTCACGTGGGTTTTGTTCCTGAGCAGTGGAAAGAGAAATTGTAGATTATGGCCTTCTTCCTAGAAAAGCAATTAATGACTAATATGGTGCTTGCTTTTTTTAATATGGAAGTCTGGGTCATAGTTTTGCTTACTTCTGCAGTTATTTTTTGATAGAGAATTATGAATTGACTACAGAGCTTCAGTTTTGCAAGACTGGCTGCAGAGTGATGTGAACGCATTTAGCGTGCTCCAGCACCACAGGCTTCTGTGGGCCTCAATGGCATGGGTTTGGGGGATTTTGTTTTGTTTTGTTGAGACAGGGTCTCTTTATGTAGTCCTGGTTGTCCTAGAGCTTGCTATGTAGACTATGCTGGCCTCAAACTCACAGAGATCCTTCTGCCCCTGCCTCTTGGGTTCCAGAATTAAAAGCCTATGTCACTATGCCTGGTCAATATATTTTGTGTCATATGTATTTTACCACAACTTAATGGATTAAAGACATAATGTGTGAGATATTAAATATTTCTAAGCTATTCATATTCCATAATGGTTTATTATACAGAATATGTAAGAAACTCATAAACTTAGCATTATAAACAACAAATGACCTAACTTAAAGTTAATGAATACCAGGAACAGTAGAACATACCAATGAATATAGAACTCAGGAGATATAGGTAGTAGAATTGCAGTTTTAAGACCAGTGTGGGCAAAATAGTGAAACTCTGTCTCTGAGTGAGGAGAACAGGCAAATCTGAATAGACATTTCTCAACAAAGCATACAAAAGGCTAAATGTAAAAAATACCCAACACCATTAATCATCGGGAAACATAAGTCAAACCAGAATGAGATAGCATTCATGTCTGTCAGAACAGCTATTATCAAAAAGATAGAGAATAGCAAATGCTGGCAAGAAAAAAGGAACTCTTGTACAGCGTTGGTAGGAATACAAATTAGCACAGATATTGTGGTAACAACACCAAGTTTCTCATATTTGCCAGAAGTACAAGTGTCATGTGACCCTGCCATCCCATAAACAATGGAAATTTAAAAGGTATGTCAAAGTGGTCCTTGCTCTCCACATTCACTGTAGGACTATTTACAAGAACAAAGATATGGACTCAACTTCTCTGTTCATTTACCTATGCAGAATGGAATACCTTCCCTACATCAAAAAACAAAGCCCTGTAATTTGCACTGTCATGAGTACAGCTGGAGGCCATTTTGTTAGGTGGAGTAAGTATTGTATGACATGGAAACCACCCTCCAGGGGAATGGGAGGCTCATGAGCCTCAGAGAGTAAATGAAAGGTTTCACGTCTCCGAGAAAAGAAACTTGGAAGATTCTTGGTGTTCCTCCCAGAAGTATAAAAGGAATTAATAAATTGTTAAAGAAACACTGAGCAGCCTAACTGCAAAGAGAAGGTTTTATGTGTTCCAGTTTGTCTTACTGGCTTCACTCATGGATTGCATGGAAGTAGCTTTTTTTGATCTCCAAATATTTGGCTCACATTCTAACTTTAATTTTATTTTCATTTGTTATTTATATACATTTATATATGAGAGCACATTTTTAAGGATTTCTCTCCTATATTACTGAGTGGATTTTAAAGGCTAGCTTCTGACTAACTCTGATTTTCTCTGATGGCTTGAGAAGTTTCCATATCTACAGTTAGTAGATAAAGTATTAGATAAAACAATTCAATTAGGTTGATTGATACTAATTCTGTTCAAGTCAAACATGTTCATATTGACTTCTTTTTCTATCCATCACTGAAAGATAAGCTCTAAAATCTCCCACTTTGGCACTGAATTTGTGTGTTTTTCTTTGCAATTCTGTTATTTGCAGTCTGTTGTTGAATAGATAAATATTAGAGATCATTGTGTTTTGTTGGGTAATTGATTGTTTTGATCATTATAAAATGTCCCTTTTTTGTTCTTGGCAATTATATTTGTTCTGAATTTAACACCTTCCTTTTGATTTCTGTACACCATGTCTGCCTGCCTTCTTCCCTCCCTCCTGCCTTCCCTTCCTTCCTCCTTCCTTCCTTCCTTTTGTCTTGGTTTTTATTTGTTTTTTAGCCCAGGAAGGGCCTGAACTTAACATGTTATCCATGCTGGATTGTACTTGAAGTCCTTCTGCCTTGGCCTCCCCTCAATCAAGTGCTGGGATGTACCAGGGTGGCAGGTTTGCTTTCAGAAAGTATCTATTGAGGTGTCATCAAGCACACTGGTCCTTTACATGTCTGTCTAGTCTGCTGAAGCCCTTCCAGGACATTTTCCATTTTTTTGGAGATTCCATTTCTAGTATTTCCTTTCTATTCTCTTTAGCATTCCTTTCTTATTTTTCATCTCTGCTAATGTTAATAATATGTTCATGTGTGTGTGTGTGTGTGTGTGTGTGTGTGTGTGTGTGTGTGTATATACATATGTGTTCTATTTTCTCATAAGCTTAATATCTCCTAAGTATTAAGTATCTTAAATAAGTTTAAAGTTCCTTGTGCTGTGGAATGTTGTTCTGTATGCTGTGAATATGTGTTGCTCTGATTGGTTGATAAATACAGCACTGATTGGGCAGTAAACAGGCAGGAAGTATAGGAGGGACAAGCAGAGAGGAGAATTCTGGAAAGAGGAAGGCTGAATCAGGAGTTGCCTGACACAAAAAGGGCAAGATGACAAGGCAGAACTGAAAAAAAAGGTACCAAGCCACATGGCTGAACACAGGTAAGAATTATGGGTTAATTTAAGTGTAAGAGCTAGTCAGTAATAAGCCTGAGCTAATAGCCAAGCAGTTACAATTAATATAAGCCTTTCTGTGCTTACTTGGGGGACACAAGTAGGAGTTATTTGTCCTGACTGCTGGCCAGTTGGGACACAGAAAAACTTCTAACTACATTTGGTGCAACTGAAAATATTGTTCTGACATTTGTTTGTGTCCATGACCCTTTTATCTGGGCTTCCCAAAAGTGCTGGGATTGCAGATGTGTACCACTCACTGGGCTTTGTAACAGTATAAAATTTTAAGCTTTTCTGTATAGTAATTGGGCCAATTTTAGTATTTACTTTTGGAGCTCTCAGAGTCAGGAACTTCAAATTACTCTTTGTTGTAATACCTTGGCAGGTATTTTTTCCCCTCTACTTGTGACCTGAAGATTTTCTAACATCTTTTGTTTTATAGCATCCAAGTCTTATAGGGCCTCCAGTTGTAAGTCACCAACACACAATGGCTAGTGTAAGATAGGGATACTGTTCTGTGAGTGGGCCTGTGTCCATGGGGGTGACTTTTATAAGATATGTAGATACACTTGTAAGCAGACAAGTAGGAAGGGGAGCAATGGCCACTTCGCAGACACTAAAGATCTGGTAGTTGTCTTCCCTGGGGAATTTGCCTTTGCTGCAGACACATTGTAGAACACTTTTCACAAAGGACCTTTTCTCCTCTTCCTTTGCCAAGCCTTACGGGAATCGTTCTTGTTTCTTGGGCTCTTGGACCCCGGTGGTGTATTCTGCAGATAAAATGTATCAAATAGTGAGAAAGGAGTGATTTAAGATCCTCTTCTTAGGAGTCTCCTGTTTCATGCTAGGTTTTGCTTAGCCTCCAGAAAGTCTTCAAATTTCCCAGTTACCTGTTCCATGGTTAATCGCTGTAGCAGTTTCTGTTCCTGGTAAGCAGATACCAGCTGTGTGTCCTAGGTACTTCTCTGGATTTTCTGGTGATGTTTGCTCTGCAACATCAGTACCCTGATGACTCCTGCTAATTTTTAAGGTTTAGCTTTCTCTTGTTGTCAAAATCAGATCTAGAACTTAGAAGTACCTGCAGAATTTTTTTAATAGATCTATTCTGATATTTTTAATAGGTAGAAATATTATCTTATTGGAGAAACTCGCATATAAGTTACTGTCAGTTTTTAACAAGCATCCAAAGAGGATTACACACCCAGGTTCGAGGGAACAAGGACAGACTAATGGGCTGGTGATCACCCCAGGGACACTGCCTTAAAAAAGTGTTTACCGACCTCCTGAGGAAAGTGAGTAAAACCTGGTTGCCATAAATAAAACATTTTTACTTTATATGAGGGAATAACAAAGACCCTGTTTTGATGCATGTTAAATACAAAATACAAAATACTCTCTGACCCAGATGAGGAGGAAAAATCCTTCTTCCCACACTTCAAGTCTCATGAAATAAAATCCAGAGGTCTCTTGAGTAGGCCTTTTTGATTCAGATACCGCCTGTACTTCCTCTTCTGAGACAAGTTATGGCACAGGAGTTTATTGTCATGTACCTTCATCCTCTTTGTGAAGTTAAAAAAAGGCGAATCCCATTAATTTCTTTATTTCTCTTTCTTCCTTCGTAGTCTGACATTCTTCTTTATTTCGTTAGTTTCTTTCTTATTTCCTTCTTTTATTCACCTCTTCTTTCTTTCAATGGAGGAGTAGAAGGAGATGTGGATCTATACTTTCTTGGAGAACTGGCACGACTCTGGTGTGGGGATCTTGAGAGGCTTCAGCGATCTCTCTCCTGAGATCTGGACCTTCTTCCGTGTCTAACTGTATCTCTCGATGTGGACCTGGACTGCCTACTTCCTGTAACACCAGGACTGGGGAAATGGAGGCAGAAAGATTCAAGGCCAATTCGTCCTGCATGTCTCCCTCCATGGGGAGCATCTGGAGTCCTGATCCTCCGATCTCTATTCTGAATTTTAACTGCCCCCCACCCCCGCCCCACCTCTCCTCCCCCATGCTTTACTTTTTATAGTTCTAAACAGATTGTTCATAGACACAAAGTCACAAAATAGGAGCCTGATGTTCTTTCTTTTTTGATGTCAACGTCATCAGATGTTAAGTGCCTTTAAGGCAGTGGTTCTCAGCCTTCCTAATACTACAACACTTTAATACAGTTCCTTATGTTGTGGAGACTCCAACTATTAAAAAAAAAATACTTTCTTTGCTACTTCTTAACTGTGATTTTGCTACTGTTTTGAATTGTAATGTCAATGTTTGTGTTTACTGATGGTCTTAGAGGACATTGAAGGAGTCTCCACCCTTAGGGGGAGAACCAGTTTTAAGGTCTTCAGGTATATGTACATTTTTGCATCCAAACTCCATGCATACCTCTGCTGCCATTGCCACTAATGCCCAAAATGCCATAAACAAAATCAGAAACAAATTATAATGAAGATGTTAATGGCATTTCTTTAAATATCTAAAAATACACTATAGAGTTGTAACTTACACTTGACAAATACATAGCAGGTCCTCTATGACTCAACCAACTGCAGATGAAAAATGTCAGAAGAACATGTTGTGAGTGCTAAACATGTACAGAGTTTGTGCCTAGCTGTTATTTCCTTTATTTTACTTTTAGTTATGTGTGAGTGTATGTGCGCATGAGTATATGCCTATGTGCATGCATAGGTACCTGGCACTGAATCCCTCTAAAACTGGACTTACAAGCAACTGTTAGCTGCCTGATGTATTGTGAGTCAAACTCAAGTCATTGCAAGAGAAGTTTGTGCTCTTAACTAGTGAGCCAGCTCTCCAGTTTTGTTGTAATTTTCCAAACTATATAGTAATATAGTGGTTTATATGATATTCGTGGCATATTAGGAGTTATAAACAATATAGATTGTAGATTGAATCTTAAGAGGTCTTATTAATAAAAACAAAGCCAGAGCCAGGTATTGGGGTGAACGCTGAAAGATCAGAGAAACAGAATAAGCCACATCCAACCTCACCTTGCCAACTTCTCAGCTGATCTTTTTTCCTCAAACAGGAAGCCTCTGAGTCCTCATCCAAATGCATCTCACCTAAACTGCTGCTAAAAGCCTAAAAGTTTAAAAAGCTTCTAGTTCCTGGTCCTCACGCCTTAATAGACCTTTCTGCTTTCTGCCATAACTTCCTGGGATTAAAGGCTTGTGTCTTTCCCAAGCAAGACATGAGATCTCAAGTCCTAGGATTAAAGGTGTGTGTCACCATGCCTGGCTTCTATGTCTATCTAGTGGCTGTTCTGTTCTCTGACCCAAGATAAGTTTATTGGGGTGCACAATATATCAACCACAATAGATATTCTTGAAAAGGATATGGGTGGGATGTGCAAATACCAGGGCACTTTTTATGTATATGGACTTCAAGTACTGTAGATATGACAAGAATTCTGAAACCAATGTTCCTCAGCTACAGATCATGTAGCCAGATATGAAATAACTCTCCTGAGCTCAGCTCTATGGTATTTCTCTAATTCTGTCTATAATTGCTTCAAAACAGAATGTCTCCATGGTCTCAGTGTGGACCACAGATGCATCAAAATTTCTTTTTAACCTTGTCTCTTTATTTTAACTGGAAGACTGATGAGTAATGCTATGACTAAGGTATATGGATCTTTAGGCATATCAAAGTAGACTGAAAGATTATAAAGATTTTTAGTTTTATGTACATACCACAAGAGTGATTGTCGCTGGCCTGTCCAGCTTTTCAAGTCCAGTGAGGAGGCAATTTTGTAAAATTTAAATTTAAAATAATTTTTATCTTTAGTCTCAGAATTGGGCTTATTTTGGTTTTTAGCTCTCCTTTCCATGGCCACAGGCTGTGCCAGTTTACCACACTCAATTTCATTAATTCCACATATGTCCTATATATTGGTAACAGTGCCCTTCTTTCTGTGAGTTTTGGTAGACTGATAATGGCATCTCCTCTTCTGTTTCTTCGTCTTCTTATAGAGATTCGCTTTCCTTTTTAATTATATGTGCATGTACATGTGTGGGTGTGTGCACTTGAGAGTAGTATTCCTGAGGCCAAGAGAAGGCACTGGATAACTTGGAGCTTACATGCAGTTGCAAGCACCATGTAAGTTCTGGGTAGTGAACTCAGGTCCTCTACCAGAGCTTTACATGCTCTTTACCCCTGAGCATCTCTCCAGCCACTATTTACTTTGTGCTAACTAATTGATAGATGGAATTTTATGTGTTTCTACCATTTTATGCTGTTATAAATAATATATTGCCATTTGCATCTGTATTTTGAATCATAAGTAACTCCATCTTGTGTATCTAAACAATAAAGCTTGTTGGCATTTTTCCTAGTGATTATGTGACTTAAATGTTTATATTTAAATATCTGGAGAAAAAAAATCTAAGGTTGTCGGACACTTTGTGTATCCGTAATTGCCTTTTGTGCATTTATACCAAAATTTCCTTCAGATTATTATTTTTTAAACTAAATTAGTTTTATTTATGGCAAGATGCTTAATTCTTGAATTATTTTCATTTTAGATTCTCAGATAATGAACTTAGATATATTTTCTCTCTTTTCTTTTTAAATTTACATACATAATCTAATTAAACAGCAGTTTTAATTAACATATAAATTTAGTATTAAGGTAATTTTGAGTTACTTCTATATAAAATAAATAGAAACAATCTGTTTCAATGGACAAGGCAAGATTAAGCTGGAGTAATTTCATGATTAACTAATTTCCATGGGTAAATATTATTATTGATTTAGCACAGGGTACAGTAGATGTGCCATTTTCTCTGGATTCGTATTCTGTTTATGAGTACATGTTAGGAACATCTGTTCAGAAATACCTTGCATATTAATTGGTGGTCACTCACTATATTTGAAACAATCAGGACATTATATTCAATAATTTAAGGTCAAAGGTCTCACACCCAAGGGAAAACCCCACATAGAAAGTTTTGCTGGTTGGTTCAGGTGACAGGGTGAGGCAGAATGAATTATGATACAAAAGGGAGAAATATCTCTCGAGCTCACAAGGGAATTAGAGCTTCTGTGCGGTCATTTGCCAAAAGCTCCTAACTAGTTCTGGACATCAGTGTAGCTAGATGTTATAAAACTCATCCTGAATAAACACAAAATGTACTGTACTGTTTAAAAAATGTAATGATTGTTATCTCATATGTCAAAGCAATGCTGACTTAACTATGATTTCTAATTCATTAGAGATTCCTGCCATTGGAAGAGAACATCAGCCTGACAGACCTTAGAACCTGCTTAGGTGTGAGGGAGTGATATGGAAGAATAACCAATCAAGATCTACCAGATTTTCTCCATAGTTGAGATTTAGGACAATGAGCAAAATGAGGGGGAAAGAAGAGTAAATCTTGAAGAGTTGACCTATTCAAGGTTGACCTACACCAGTAGTTTTCAAATTGGTCCAAACTCAGAATCATCTCTCCTACCCTACATGTACCGGCATATAAAAGCCTCTCCTCTGAAGAGACTGACTCATTAAGAAATATTTTGTAATCTTGATAAATCTCCATACTTTATTCTGGTGAAAGGTAGGAGTTGAGGATATTTGGGTACTTCAGAAATCCTCAGCAAGGCCCAATGTTATTAACTTACTTACAGAAATAGAAGTGAGCTAGTCTCTGTAGTATGTAATAGCATGACAAAATCCATTATAAAAATATCTACTAAAAAAAGATATGCTTGAGAATAATAAACAAACACCCAACACACATCTCAGGAGAGAATTCTGTTCAGGCAGCAGCACATCACTTTGATTCTTTTTCTAGAAGTTATTTTCAGTAACTATGGTAGTTTGAATAGGTGTGGCCCCGATTGGCGCACAGATTTGAAGTGTGTAGCACTATTAGAAGGTGTGGACTTGTAGTAGTGTGGCCTTTTCAGAGGAAGTATGTCCCTGGGAATGAGCTTTAAAGTTTTGAATGCTCAAGCCAGGCTCAGTGTCTCTTTCTCTTCCTGCTGCCTGCTGATCCAGATGTAGAGTTCTCAGCTCCTTCTCCAGCACCATGTCTGCTTGTATGCCATCATGCTTCTCACTTTGACTATAATCGACTAAACCTCTGTAAGTGAACCCCAATTAAATGTTTTACTTTATGAGAGTTCTCATTGTCATGGTGTCTCTTCACAGTAATAGAAGCCTGACTAAGATAGAAACTGGTACCAGGGACTTTGTTATAACACAAATTGCTAAACTATCTTATGAATAAAAAAAAAACCAGAGCCAGATATTGGGGTAAAAGCTGAAAGATCAGAGGAATAGAACAAACAAGTCACAAATTCTTGCCACTAGGAAATCCTCAGCCCAAGAGAGCTACTTCCTGTATACTCACTGCACATATAACTTTCTGTGCCCTGCCATTTTACTTCCCGGCTACATCACTTCCTCTTTCTGCTCAGATCTATCACTTCCTGTCTGTCTGTACAAACCTCCAGACCTCTATGGTTAACTAATACTGGGATTAAAGGCATGTTCCACCAGCCTGGCTCTGTTCCCAGTGTGGCCTTGAACTCACAGAGATCAGGAAGAATCTGTCTCTTGAATGCTAGGATTAAAGGCATGTGCTACCTCTATGTTTAATGTAATGGCTGGCTTTTTCCTCTGATCTCCAGGCAAGCTTTATTTCTTAGAGAACAAACAAAATATCACCACACTTGGGTACTGCTATACAATGCTTCTTGTTGGAGGACTGTGGACTTTGGACTTTGGATTGGAAAAGCAGTTGAATGCTTTAAGTGGAGCTTAATTGGACATACTTGTAGCAGCATGAAAGGCAGTGGTACTGAGGGTGATTTGAACTATGGTAGGCCAGCTCAAGAGGTTTCAGAGGAAAAGAATATTAGTAGGTAGCATAGAGACCATTCTTGTGATATTCTGGTGAAGAATGTGGTTGCTTTCTGCCCTTGTCAAAGAAATCTGCCTGAGGATAAATTGAAGAGTTATGGATTAACAGCTTTGGCTGTGAAGATTTCCAGACAGCCTAGTATTGACTGTGTTGATTGGTTATTAGTGGCCATGCTTATACAGATCTATAATGAAAAGGAGCAAGCTGAGCAAGGAAAAGGTCAAAATACACAGTTTGAGGATAACAAGAGAACCAGAAAGTGTAATGGAGTCAAGTCTGGTTGTCTGGAAGATAAAAAGTTTAAAGAAAAACCTGATGCTAAATGGAATAAAGAGAGTGGTGACCTCAGGGAAAGATCTAGTCCAGCTAAGCTTCCAACTAGTGAAGAGGAATTAAAGAAAAATTATGGCCAAGTTTGGTAGAGCATGCCATGCTTTTAATTACAGCACTCAGGAGGCAAAGGCAAAGGCAAAGGCAGGCAGTTCTCTGATTACCAGACCAGCCTGGTCTATAGAGTGATTTTTCAGGACAGCCAAGCTTAGAGAGTGAAGGAACCCATCAAAGACAGAAAGTTGGTGAAAATGCATTTGAACAAGGAGGCCATGTTCCAGCTTCAGCAAGCAACAGAACTTGGCAGCTTTGGCCACAAGGTTCTAGCTTTGGAGTTAAGGATACAAGAAAAGGGATGGAATCTCCCTCCACAACTAAGAAAAGCTGCTGAGGCTAGGCATGTCAGGGGTGTCCTTGCATGGAGTCCTGAAGAGGCCATTGCATGAAGCTGTGAAGGGGAAGTCTGGATTGCCTTGAAGACCCCCTGATGTTGGAGATGTTAGAGTTGTGGAATACCTGCTGAGGAAAGCTGTTAACAGGAAGTGGAACCAGCCCAACAGAAAGAAGCGTGTTTTAGTCAATAAAGATGCAAGGAGTTGGATATCTGAACAGGGCTTTGATATTAGCCATGGAGATGCAGAGTTTGAAGTTTGCCCTGATAGTTTTTTTGTTTTGTTTTGTTAACTTTGGGCCAGTATTTCCTTACCATGCTTCTGTCCTCCCTTTTGAAATGTTAATGTACATCGTGTTCCATTGTATGTTGGAAATATGTGTTCTGCTCTTTCATTTTGATCTTACAGGGGGTTATAGTTATTGCTTTCAGTCTCAGAAGAGACTTTGAACTTTGGACTTCTAAGCACTGTTGTGACTGTTACAAACCACAGCTACTTTTGAGTTTAGACTGAATACATTTCTGCATTATGATATGGCTACAAGCCTATGGGGGCCAGAGAATATAATGTGGTGGTTTCAAAAGGTATTGACCCCATAGGCTCATTTGTATGCTTGTTCACCAGGAAGTGGCACTATTAGGAGGTATGGCCTTGTTGAGGTAGGTGTGGCCCTTTTGGATGAAGTGTGTCACTAGCATTTGAGGTTTGAGGTTTCAAATGCTCAAGCCAGACCCAGTCTCTTTCTCTCTTCCTCCTGCCTACTTATCCAAATGTAGCATTCTCAGCTCCTTCTCCAGCACCATGTCTGTGTGCTATCATGCTTCCTGTCATGACGATACTGTACTAAGCCTCTGAGCCTGTAAGCCAGCCCCAATTAAATGTTTTTCTTTATAAAAGTTGCCATGGTCACAGCATCTCTTCACAGCAATTGAAACCCTAACTAAGACAGTAGGGTAATGTACATAATAGAGGTATGTTTTTAGTAAGGTAATGGACATGATAGTTGATTGTTTTCAGTAGTGCTAATGCATGTACTAGGTGGGTGTCCCCTATCATTTCTTTTTCAGTACACTTTGTGGTCCTGACATTTATCAAACATTCCTGATATGCTAGCTATTTTTGCCTTTGTAAAATTCACCTACTTGTAACATTTTTAATAACTTCTGAAATGATGGTTTCATTTTTTATTCTTTTATAATGATTCTGTTACCATGCTGGCAGATCAACTAAACAACAATTAAGAAGCAATACCATTATAAATTTCAGGGGGAAAGTATATATACTGAAGATAATGATACCTGTGTTGTGTACTTACTCCTGCCATTACACACAGTAGATACTTAAAACTTGCCCCTTAGAAGCTTTGTGACTCAGTTGACAGTCTGATCTCTATCAACTTTCCCTGTCCTCTTCAACATAACATGCCCCACTAGAGCTCATCTCAGGGTATGTGGAAGCTCTGAAATCTGCTCCCAAATGTTTCTCAGGCTGTACCTGTTAGCTGCACTCTTGTGGGAAGGAGCATTCTTCTGAATGTACAGAACACTTGGATTTCATTCTGTGAGTCAGAACTGCTAAGGGCCCATTCAGTTCAACTTCATTAGTAAGCAACTAGCATATCTACTGAGCAGGTGGCTGAACACAATTTGGAAGCTGTTTTCTGGAAAGCCTGTTGATTAGAAACAGTCACTGGGTTTTCATTCAGACCAAGAGCCTCATACTGCTGAATGATCTTTCTGTTTCATGAAGAGCAAAGGGAAGAATCAGGTTGTCAGAGATATAGCAGGATGCCGGCACTCAGCAATGTAGCTGACAACTTAATGCCTCTCTCTGATTAGGAGAGGAGAGATCAGTTCTCTCCTAGAGATGGACAGTGAAACACTTGGGGGTGGGGGCACAGTTGTATGAAAAGAGCTTATGGAGATCTGAAGGAGACAGAGCAAACCCTCAGAGATGACAATGAAGTTTTAAAGGTAGTAGTTAAACTGAGGAGAAAAAAAAGTGCTAACAAATAAATCAAAAGACAAAATTGTACAGAATAGGTTTAATGTATGTTTTCACAAACATACTGAAATAGTTCCATTATATGTTTACAATGAGTTATTGCAGTTTATGAATGTCTGAATGCTGTCATGGTGATGATGATGGATGTAGCTTAGTAAGGCCAAAGGAGTGACTGACTGAGGCTTCTGACATCTTGTCTACCTACTTCCTTCTAACTGTTCTTTGACGTCCACATGTCTGTGTCAGTGCTTTGCTTTAGTAGAGATTTTCTGCACATTCCTTCTAATATAAATTTTTAAGCATACATATGTATGCATGTAACATTTGCATACCATCATATATTGAAAAGTTATACATATAATCCCATGTACTCAGTACTACAACCAATCAAGATGTAAACCATTGCCAACTGAACTCCTCTAGTCATTCTCTCCTGTGTATGCTCACTAACCAATGTTCTAACCTCCTTCTCTCCCACTCCATTTCTCTCTGTCTCTGTCTCTCTGTCTGTCTCTGTCTCTGTCTCTCTGTCTCTCTCTCTGTCTCTCTCTCTCTCTCTGAGACAGGATCTCTTGTATCCCAGGATGACCTCCTCAAATTCATTGTTTCAGAGGATGGCCTTGAACTTAAGATCTTCCTGCCTATATATCCCAAGTGTTGAGATTACAAGTGTGTACCCCCACAACTGATTTATATGGGGCTGGGATTAGAACCCAGGGTGATATACATGCATGCTAGGCAGGTACCAGCTGAGCTGTATCCTGTACCCATGCCCCAAAGTTGTTTTTTCTGTGGCCATAGATTAATTTTGCTGACTGCCATTTAGATGAAGTTTAATTTTTTTAACATTTTTATTCAACATGCTTTTAATACAATGCAATGTTCATAATAATAAAATATATTAAGATATGAATATATAATAAAATATAAAATAATGATAAAAGTAAGAGCTTTTAATATTTCAGTTTTTCTTATAATTTAGTAATATTTAATTGTATGACCATAATGCAATGCTTTCCACTCTTTGCTTAATGGGTCTCAGTTAAATCAGTTGCTCTCCACTTCTGGCTATGTGCATATGTGTATATGTGTATGTATGCAAAGTGAGTGCAAGTATATCCACCTTTATATGCACATGTGGAGACAGAGGGTTTGATTCTTAAGGCATATTCTTTCCAGAGTTTAGAACATAATGCCCAAGGTGAGTAATGATGTCTCCATTCTGCCAAGAGCAGAACTCTAATATCCCTTAATCCTGCATGTCCTCTGCATTCTGTTTAATATTTCTTCTCATTGAAAGCACTCCTTGGTGAGCATTGTAGAGTTCTGTCTAGAATATGTGCAGTCTAGTCTTCAGCAACAGATACACATAGAAACATCCTGGGTGATCTCTGTGGAGACAGTGCCTTTTTGATTGATAGCTAAACAATTTTAGGTACTTCTCTGGTCCTGAGGTCTGATCTCTGTTTCTTTATCAAGAGGAGATCCCTTCACTATGGGCCCCACCTTCCAGTGTGGAATCGTATTAGTAATTTTTCCATCACAATGATAAAACACCATGACGAAGTGTTTAAATACCCAAGGGAGAATTTCTCATTGAAACCACCACAGTAGTTTAGAAAAATGTTCCTAGAGAAGCCTTACTTCTGACCTCTTTTCTCCCCTACATCGATAGTCATTCTCTAAAAATAGTCATCTCATGTAGTATTATGGTTTTGCAGTTCTCAGTGCAAAGATAATATGTTCTTTAGTAGTTTCTAAATCCTGGTGAGAAATAGAAGCCAATCAACATGGTAAACATTTAAAGAGAATCAATGCAGTAATTGCAACTGGGAACTCCATGCTACCTTTTATGAGCACTGCCTACAAGACCATTTGCAAATTGCATCTACTGTACTTAGTTCATTCATTATTATTCACCACTTCTTCAAATACCCTGCTTATTCACTCACAAACCACATTTGTTGTTAAAATGTACCTTTTATTCTGCACAAATCTTCTCAATGCTAATCCCTAGGTAGTGTTGCATTGTTTTCATACACACTGGAGGACTGTTTTTCGCTTCTATTTTATTTATTTATTTATTTATTTATTTATTTATTTATTTGCTGTGGATATCACTCTGTGTAAATAAAGTTCTGACTGGCCAGTGGCCAGGCAGGAAATATAGGCAGGACAAGAGAGAAGAGAATTCTGGGAAGTAGAAGGCTGGGGAGAGACACCGCCAGCAGCCGCCAAGAAAAGCAACATGTAAAGGTACTGGTAAGCCACAAGCCATGTGGCAAAGTATAGACTAACAGAAATGGGTTAATTTAAGATAGAAGAAGTAGATAACAAGAAACCTGCCACGGCCATACAGTTTGTAAAGCAATATAAGTTTCTGTGTATTTACTTGGTTGGGTCTGAGCGACTGTGGGACTGGCGGGTAAGAGAGATTTGTCCTGACTGTGGGCCAGTCAGGAAAACTCTAGCTACATTTATTTATTTATTTATTTATTTATTTATTTATTTATTTATTTATTGTGTGTGTGTGTGTGTGTGTGTGTGTGTGTGTGTGTGTGTGTATGTGTGTGATAGTCTCATTATGCCCCTTGTTCAGGCTGATCTCAGATTCACTGTGTACCCACACTGCTTAGCTAGGTTTTCTATTGCTGTGATAAGTAAAGACCTTGACCAGAAACAACTTTAGGAGGAAAGATTTTATTTCATCTTACACATAATAATCTATCATTGGTAGAAATCATGGCAGAAACTCACGTAGCTGCCTGGAGGCAGGAGCTGAAGTAGAGACTGTGGAGGAACACTGCTTACTGACCGCTCCCCATAGCTTTCTTACTCTGCTTTCTCATGCAACCCTGTACCACTTTCCCAGGAATAACAATGCCTACAGTGGGTGAACCCTTCCACCCATCATCAGTCAAGAGATACCTTACAAGACTGCCTACAGGCCAATATGATGGAGACATTTTCTCACTGAAATTCCCTTTTCTGAGATGACTCCAGTGTATATTAAGCTGACAAACACCTGCTAACACACCCATTCTGGCCTCATATGCAGAATGTTAACCTGGTGCTGTTGACCACACCAGGCTGGATGCCACTTTTTACTCTTTTGCACTTACACTTTACTCTGAGTTTCTCATGTACATAAAAAGGTCTATGAAATACATTTATTTTATTTCCTGATCCTATCCATTTCCGTTGGAAAGTGATCCCTATAGAATATCTGCCTAAAAGATGGTTATAGATAACAAGTGCATTAATTTTTAATATTTGATTTGATGAGAAAGAGTTTATGTATGTATCTATTTTCACCCATGATGTCCGGATCATAGTTCCATTCCCAAGGCAGGCCATAAAAACTAGAATTGCTTGTCTCTAAGGCAGGTCACAGAAACTCTAACCTTATCCTACTTTTCTGCCTTGAAGATGACCAGAAAGAAATTCCCTGATCTCTCAGAGAAGACCATAAGACTCTCCTTATCAGAGAAGTCTTATTTCAAGCCCTGAAAAGAAAAGTGGTGTGTAGAAAGAGCAAGGTGGTCGAGGTATCCTGTCCTTGCTACATTTTCACACCTCCACAAGTAGCATTAGATCACACCCTTTGCATCTAATGTTGGTTTTGTGCTGTGGTGCATACTTCATTCACATCAGTGCAATTGATGTGGTCCATACTTCAATCACATTTATGCCTTGGAGGTTCTATAAAAGGTCAAAAAAGAACAGGGGAGATGGTTCAGTGGCTAAGATATGTACTTCTCTGGAAAAGGACCCAAATTTGATTGCCAGCAGCTAATTAGGACAGCTCACAATTGCCTCTAGCTTTCACCCCTGACCTCTGCAGCCACCCACACATCCATGTAGATATGCCCAATGGACACACACATCCACATAGCTTTTTAAAATTATATCTTTTAAAACAACTGAAAAGCTAAGGATTTAGATTATTTCCAGCGAGCTGAACACACAGAGGTCCATGGGGGAGGGGAGGACAATGTACCTGGAAAGGGCCTATGCCAGACAATTCACACTGTGGTACTCTTCTTTTGCACTATTGTGATATTTATAATGCCAGAAAACAAAAGTGTTTCCCTAAGTTCTGTCTGTGAGCCACTCCAGCAAATACATCAAAGAGGTCCTAGGAACTCTAATTTATAGTGAGCCAGCCAGTCAGAAGCAAAAGTAAAACAAACCCAGAGCTTTAGACAACTCAAGTCAGGGAGGGAGGGAGCTGAGTTATGGCCTGTGAGATCTGACACTCTCTCTAGGTACACAGTATCACAGTGAATTGGACTAGAGGACACCAGCTGTGGCCCATTGCAGAATGAATTATGTGCTTACTAGGGAGGAGAAACACCCACACCTTCTGTGGCCATGGGGATCTTTTCATTGAAGTCTGTGTTGGTGGCGTAAGAGCAAAGGAAAAACACCTTCCTTTTTCTGAAATAACTGATAATTGGAAATTTCATATTTTAACCTCAAGATCTTACCTTTCTCTAAAGCACAAAACAGATAAATTCCAACCAAGCAACTTGAACCAATATTCTATCCTAACTCAGAAATGCAAACACAAATTTCCTTTCTATTTTCCAAAATATTTTGCTGTCCAACTAAAAGCCAAATTCAAAATTACAGAATGTATATTATCATTCCCTATTCAAAATGAATTACTTATTGTACTTTTGATGGTTTTCCTCATCCATTAATTTTCCTCTTTCTATTTACCCAATCCTAGTTGAATCATATTGTCCCTCTCAACAGAATTATAGCAGTGGTTTCCTAAATTTATACCTCCATTGTTGTCGTACTGCTAAAGGTGCATTTCCAAAGTCGATTTCTAATGCCGTCTCATACAAACACATTTGTTAATTCTTCATCACTTTTGGGAAAGGAAACAAAAAAGGGTAAGTTTCTAAGCATGGCTTTAAGGCACTATGCCTGCTCTCAAGTGTTTCTTCCAAATCTCTTTCAGTAGCTTTGCTCGTTCCCTCTCCTGGGATGGCGTACTCTTGGCATCAGCCGTCACTTCTAATTTTTGCTATCTAGAACCGTCATACTCATTACAATGCACTCTGCATTTGGGGAATCTACTGTCTGTCAATTAATTCCCCACCTTTCCCTTTCCTTACCTGCAAATAGACATGCCCGCCATCCTTTTGGCGTGGTGAAACTGATCACCTTGAACTGAACATTTTTCCCCTTGTGTGTTTGCTGCCATTTTCTTCCTCCAGAAATGCTTCTGTATGCACACGCTTCCCATCTGCAGCACTGCAGTGTTTTAAAATGCAACTTGCCTATGGCCTTCAATCTCTTCTCTTAGAAAACTGGCACTATATCTATTGACTTACTAAGTGTGCCAGGTAATGTACTAAATACATTGTGTTCATTATTATCTCATTAAATTCTCAGAATACAAGGACTGCCATTTCATATATAGCATGTTATAATAAATTCACTAGAATTCACTTCTAGGTTATAGATCATTGAAGAACAGGATTCAGATCAGGTTCAGGTTTTTTTTTTTTTCACTTTAATATTATTTTACTGTGCAACATGTAACTTCTGAGCTGAAAGTAATTTGCCCTATTTTTTCCTTCCTTTTGGCTTTCTTCCTGTCTTTATTTCCATGTAGATTTTCTGTCTATTCTTAACTTTCACCATTCATAGTTTGGGGGTAATTTTAACTAAACATCCCTGGAATTTCACCAGCCAATGAATATAGCCTTTTATATGAACTGATATTTGTTTATCACTATCTTTTATTACATCTTATTGAAGTCATCAATCTTTGGAAGGATCAGGGGTGATGTGAGCTTTTAAATGCTTTCATGTCCTGATTTGTTATTCTCTGTGAAGTATTTTAGAAGCACTATCGATGGTTCCAGAAATTTCATATCTCCATTTTGCTAAGGCAAGGACGAAATTCCAGGACCATCCATGGCACTGAAGCTGAGTAGAATTTGGAGATGAGTAGAGAGTGTTTTCTACACTTATGGGCATGTTCCTCCATGTTGCTTTTTATAGCATATAAGCACTGATTTTATTTGTGAGGAAAATGTCCCATTACAGAACCACTTTAACTTCTGGTTATTATTTCTCTCTTACAAGGCACTGTTTACAAACTGTCATTTGCTTTTCCATCCTCTTTCCACCTTTTATTTTCAATAACTTCAGTTTTAGATGAATATCAAATCTTTCAAATATTTTGAGAGATCTGCAACTCTGTTCTGAGATTAAGTCCCTGACACAAGCCCAAGCTGGTCTATACCAACACATAACCCAGCCATACTCTCTGTTTTAGATATGGAAATATCAATTAAGTCAGTCTTACATGAATGTATACTTAAGTTACATGGGGCCATCACCACAGAGGTTTATCATTTTCAGTGAATTAAAAAAAAAGTATCTTAACAGCCTTTCATAAGAGGATGGAAATGTTTATTTTAGGCAGATAAGGCAAAAAAAAGGAGGCAAAAAATGTCAACTGTAAGAGAGAGGTAGGGGAAAGCACAGATGGAGGGGATAGAGAGGGAGGGAGGGAGGCAGGCTGGCTTGTATCATGTTAATACAATTTTACAGCTAAGCTTAACCATGACAATTGCTGGACTTCTGAGTTTTGCTACACAGACTTCATTTTAGACAGGTTTCATTATGTTGTCCGAGACGGACTCGAAGTTATAACTTTCAGCTTCAGCCCTTCCAGTTGATGAGGTAACAGGCAGGTACCGATGCTTCCACCTTAGTATCTAACTCACTGGGTTCAGCTTCTGTTTCATAGCAGTTTTTCTCTGAGATTAAAACCATTCACAGGATGTTGGAAAGGAAAGGGAACAACAGAGCATTCTAAGGGGAGGTAACACATACTATCCTGCAGGGAAACTCCTTAACTCAGGAAGGAAACAGATTCAAAAGCTTCAGGAAGTTGCTGAAATTGATATACTAGGCTCCTCTATGTCCAAGCATATGTAAGTTGTAATACCTGTGGAGAGACACTGTTAAACAATATGAGCTATCTAGAAGAAGTAGGCTCCAAAAACTACCTAGAAAGAGCACTCTTCAACCTGTGGAAACATCTGAAGGGTGTGCAGTATGCTCCAGGTTTCCGGTTCTTTACCTGTCACTCATGCGGGGGTGGGATCTTGTTGATGCAACTGTCTTTGAGTTATTTCTGCACCTGTAAGGAACCCCTCACCCGTATTACTGTAAGTAACCCCATTATTGCACCAAATTGGCCTATGGTGGCATCCATACTTCTAGTTGTTGTTGTTTCCCTATTGGAGTGAAGAGATTTTTGCTCACATATTCCTAGGGATAATGTCACACAACATCTTCTCTTACCTGCATCAAAGGAAGGTGAGAGGGTGCTTGAATGCACCAGGCCATACTCTCATAAGGAAATCACAGCAAATAGAAAAAATAGCCAATAGAAAATGCCATCTTAGAAACATGATGCCCTTCCATCTGGCTATCCACTCAAACGTAACATTTTTAGGGTCAGTACTTGACTTTAAATGCTGCAGTTGAAACCCTTTATTAGGATTTAAAGTTGGAGAGCAGTGGTAATGAAGCAAGTTAAGTTCTAGGGGCAAGGCTTTTAGCATTGTGACAAGCCACTATCAGAGGTGAAGAGAAACAGCTCCAAAAGCATCCAGGACTTTTCTAAACTATATTGGAGGGAATTAATACAGGCAACGAGGAGGTGATTGGTCAATACTTATGTTTAGCTATACTGTACCCCACATTTATATCACTAGTGTAAAAAAGTACTGTTTTTTGGTGCTCAGGTTGCCTAACATAGTGTTTACTATATATAGTGAACAATTTTTTTGTTAGAGTCACATTCTAAGTTCATATTTGATTAACTCATTTCCACATAATTTATTTAAATTGTGTAGGAAGCCTTTGAGCCAATGCCAGCTCTGCTATTTTTCTTATGATTTACTGGACTGGGGAAGCAGCCTGTTTCTGAAGACAGCATTTGTATCTGTCCTTTACTAGGAATGCTCAGTTTGGCTAATTTCTGCCCCCCTGGCTGTATTCTAATCTGTGATTCTGCTCTCAGAAAAAAAAAAAGTTATATTCTTGAAAAGCAAACACATGATAATGAGATAAGAATAAAATGGAGAATTTTCCATCCTTTTTCTGAATGGCCATAGCTTTTTATAAGTCAGAATCTTCATAAATACATTCTGCTTCAGTCAATAATTTAATAGCTAACTTTTCTTCTAATCTTCTAAAAGTACCAGACTTCCAGTGAATATGTATCATTTTTATATCATGTTGAAAATCAGGAGAAACAACCAAAGGTCATTTCTTACCCCTATTTCATTCTATGATGATCTGGTGAAGAAAATTTCAAAGCCCATGTAATTTAAACTTCTAACCTATGAACTCCATTTAAGTTTCTGGGGACAAGAGGGGAAACTGAAGATGAGTGATTAGTGCTTTTAAGAAGGGTTAGACTAGGAGACCTGAGAAGTCAGATCAGAAACAGGCATTTTTTAAAATATTGAAATAAACTTTCAAAATCTCCTCATGCTTCATATTAGTCAACATGACTCAGATAAGTAGTGTATTTAGTCAAAATGCTTAAAACTAGTTTCTCTTCAATTTTTGTGGCTACTTGAAAGGTCTGATATATGAGACCCTGTCTTCAAAACACAAATGGGCTATAGAACTAAACAGAGAATTCTCAACAGAGGAAGCTTAAATGGCTAAAAGACATTTAAAAAATTGCTCAAATCCCTAATTATCTGGGAAATGCAAATCAAAACAACTCTGAGATACCACCTTATACCTGTCAGAATGGCTAAGATCAAAAACATTAAAGACAGCTTATGCTGGAGAAGATGTAGAGCAATGGGAACTCCCCCCCCCCCACTGCTGGTGGCAATGCAAGCTTGTACAGCCACTTTGGAAATCAATATGGCACTTCCTTAGAAAATTGGGAATCCATCTCCCCCAAGACCAGCTATAGCACTCTTGGCACAAGGGCATTTGCTCAGCTGTGTTCATATCAGCATTGTTTGTAATAGCCAGAACCTGGAAACAACCTAGATGCCCTTCAACTGAAGAATGGATAAAGAAAATATGGCCCAAATACACAATGGAGTACTACTCAGCAGAGAAAAACAATGATATCATGAGGTTTGCAGGCAAATGGATGCGTCTAGAAAAAATCATCTTGAGTGAGGTAACCCAGTCTCAGAAAGACAAACATGGTGTGTACTCACTCATAGGAGGATGCTAGATGTAAAACAAAGATGACTAGACTGTTACTCACAACTCCAGGGAAGCTACCTAGAAAACAGGACCCTGGGAAGGACACAGGTATCACCTAATGACAGAGAACTGGATGAGATCTACATGAACAATCTGGATGAGAGTGGGGGTAATGAAGTGCAAGGTTGAAGGGAAAGCAAGCTTAGGGGAGCAGGAGATCCCAGCTGGATCAAGAACAGAATGGGGGAACAAGGAATAACAGACAGTGATAAATGAAGACCATATGAGAATAGGAAGAAGCAAAGTGCTAGAGAGGTCCCCAGAAATCCACAATGATACCTCCACTGTAGACTACTGGCAATGGTCAAGAGAAAGCCTGAACTGACCTACTCTGGTGATTGGATGGCTAAACACCCTAACTGTCATGCTAGAACTCTCATCCAATAACTGATGGAAGTGGATGAAGAGATCCTCTGCCAGGCCCCAGGTGGAGTTCCAGGAGTCCAGTTGTCAAGAAAGAGGAGGGATTGTAACAATGTGAATTGTTGAGACCAAGATTGGAAAAGCACAAGGACAAATAGCCAAACGAATGGAAGAACATGAATTATGAACCAAAGGCTGTGGAGCACCCAGCTGGAACAGGCCCTCTGGATAAGTGAGACAATTGAATAGCTTGAACTGTTGGGGAGGCACCCAGGCAGTGGGACCTGGACCTGTCCTTAGTGCATGAGCTGGCTATTTGGAACCTGGGGCTTACACAGGGACACTTTGCTCAGCCTGGAAGGAGGGGACTGGACCTGCCTGGACTGAATCTACCAGGTTTGGCTGAATCCCCTGGGAGTCTTTGCCCTGGAGGAGATGGGGATGTGGGGGCAGCTGTGGGGAAGGCAGGGGCGGCGTTGTGGGCAGGAGGAGGGAGGACAGGGGAACCCATGGCTGATATATAAAATTGAATTAAATTTAAAAAAAAAGAATAAAAAAACTCACAGAAACAAACTAAAAAAAAACTCCCTGCAAACAAAATAGAGTTCCACATCAAAAAGGTTGTTCACCATGATCAATTTGACTCTATTACAGAGACTCAGAGGAGGCTCAATATAGATGAGTTGATAAGTGCAAGAGATCATATAATGGACTCAAGTGTAGAAATAACAGAATACCCTCAATAAATGCAGAAAGAGACCTTTGCCGAAAAGCAATAATAAAACCCCTGCAAAAATAAAAGGGACCAAATTCAGCATAATAAAGGCTATATATGTCAAACCTGTCACCAAGACCATGCTGAGTGGGAAAAACACTTGAAGCATCCCCACTAATCAGGAAAAAGACAGTGCTGTTTATCCTCTCCAATTTCATTCAGTATAGCGCTGGAAGTCTTAACTAGAGAAATAATGTGGAAACCTACTATTATAGAAGTGTGTGTGTGTGTGTGTGTGTGTGTGTGTGTGTGTGTGTGTGTGTGTCTGTGTGTATTCACACACGTGCACGCACACACACTCACACACGTGCACGCACACACACACACACACACACACACACGTGTGCGCACGTGTGGACATGTGTGCATTTGTGAAAAAAAGGTTTAATGAAGAGGCCTACTACTGGGTTATTGTAACTCAACTAGAGACCTCATGCTAACATAAAATCCCAAAGTCCTCTGGATACTCGAGGTAATGAAAATAAGTGACTGCTCAATGATTGGCACTAAACAATACAAAATTATGCTCCTCCTCCTTTAAGATGCAGTGATTATCATGGAAGAGGGGTAAGAATGGGGCTTAAGATCTGGATTATAAGGAGAAAGACTGCAGATGCCATCTTCTGGGCATAGTATAGCCATTGCAATCATGAATTCCCAGCAACCGCAGTGGCCTGAATAATGTCTTTACAAGATGGGACCTCTCTACTCTCAGTCATGCAAAGGGACATAAAGGGTTATGCTCTCTGTGGAGAACTATTGGTTATAGATAGTCATGGGATAGAAGAGTTTGTCTTCAGTTGTGTACCCACTGGTGAGCCCACTAGCCTTCAATGTATAGCTGCACACCCAGGGTCATGGAAGTGGTCTTTGTTAATCTATGCGGGCCACAAAAATAAAGCAAAAGGATGAATGTGGCAAAGAGACTTATAGAAAGGAAGGGGATTGATGAGAAGGAGAGCAAGAGATAAAAAAAGAAAGTAAGAGTAATCAGAATCCACTATATATGTTTGAAATTGTCAAAAAAATTTAATTAATTAAAAGAACCTTCATAATTCTATATCTTCTATTCTTTTGATCATTTTTATACAAGAGACAGGGTTGTCTTAGAATAAATCCCATTCAGTTCTTTTTACTGAATCAGACTGCAGGATCTCAAGATAGTAGATTAAAGAGAAAAAGCTGATGTCCACCTTCAGGATGTCACCTCCTTCTCACTGAGCTTATTATGCAATAAATATGTTTTGATTGGTAATTTACATAATGTGATTAGTGGCAAAGAATTTGTTAGGGGAGCATTATATAATGAAATTCATAACATAAGACTTATTTTTTATCATATCTCTTATTTTCCTGCCAAATTAACTTTCAAGAGGAATGAACCAAAAGTGTAAATATGGACAAAAGAATTGACTTTGATTTAAAGAGAATCAGAATGTATATAGTTTTAAGTTACTGTTCCCATTTTTCATTCCTGATTATTCTCTCTTATCGACTTAATACCCATTATCCTGTGCTGTAAAATATTATTTTAAGGTGTGTTACTTTCGTTTATGTTGCATTTGTTTAATTCTGTGAAGCTGTGTTATTGTGCCTCTCTAAAACACCTGATGGCCTAATAAAAAGCCAAACGGCAAATAGCAAGGCAGGAGAAGGATAGGTGGGGCTGTCAGGTAGAAAGAATATGTACAGGGAGAAATCTGGAAAAAAAAAAAGAAAAAAAAATAGCCAGAGAAGGAGGAGGACTCCAGGGACCATCCACCCAGGTACACAGCAAGCCATGAAGAAAGAAACAAAGTAAGATTACAGCAGTAAGAAAAAAGGAAAAGACCAGAGGCAAAAGATAGATGGGATAATGTAAGTTAAGGAAAGCTGGCAAGAAACAGCCAAACTAACACCAGGCATTCATAAGTAATAATAAGTCTCTGTATGTATTTACTTGTGAGCTGGGTGACGGACCCCCCCAAAAGACCAAAAACAAATAACAACAATTCTGATCATTGAAATATCTAATAAAAACTGAAATAAAATTATGAGGAAGAGAATAGCTGAAGAGTCTATGACTATGTGTCAAAAGCCATCTTCATCATCATCATATTTTCACAAGATTGGAAAATAATGATGAAGGGAATAACTTTTCCTCTCTATATTCTCTACATCTGAAACTCAAAGTAATTAGGTTTCACATAAGAGCATTTAATTTTGGTTTATCATGAAAATAATACATGCAAATCATCAATAATTTTCTTATAGCTCCCTTAAGTACTCTATGTTGCAATATATTGAATAAATTCTGGCTTTTGCTATTACAACTGATAATGAAAAAACAAACTTAGTAGGAAAATAAAGATGATATTAAAGAATAAACATTGGCCTTCTCTTACACAGCCTCTACCTCTCAATGATTCTTCTCTTACTGACTGAATAGAGATATGTTTGTTCCTAGAGTTTAAAATTAAAAAAAGAAAACACCAAACATATCTACATACGAGCAACAGTAAATGAACTCGGTTAGTTGTATATGCATACCTACATGTTCACATGTGTATATATCTTTATATGTGTGTAACAACAATAAAGAAGTCATGAAATTGAGAGAAACAGTGGGGATGTGGGAAGAATTGGAGGTGAGAGAAAGAAGTGTGGAAATAATTCAAGTACAGTACCTATGTATGAAATATGACCCAAGACATGCATTAAAATCATTCTTTCATGACACCTTTCAAGGGCTTACTATGACTCTGTAGCCAGTGCTGGTTCAAACTTTGAGTGTCTGCCCCCTGAGTTAGGAATATTTAGCAAAGCACAATTTGGTGAGAACCATTCTGGTGATAATTAACTCAATCCTGCTTGCCCAACAAAGCATACATAAATCTCCTTGAGCAAAGTAAGCTAAATACAGCTCAGATGTGACTCCACTGAAACTCTTTGTAAAGTCCATAAAGATAAGTTCTATAGATTGACTGAGAAAAACAGCTTACAATGAGGATTTGAAGGAGGGCCAGTGCCAGAAAATCTCTAACTACACAGATAGTCCAAAGGTCACCAGGTTGGAAAGGCACATTGGTTCCAGCCTTCTGGGTGGATAGCAGGTATTGCATTCCTTCCCTTGAAGGAACAACCATGTGCTCTTAGCATTCCAGGTTACCCTAGTACTTGTCTGTGAGCACAAAGACAGCTGTGCCTCCTGCAATCCAGCAACTTGGGTTTCTTGGGATCTACCCAAAGAAACCAAAATTTTCTGTCCATATAAAAATCCTGTGCATGGATGTGTAAGCTTTGCTATTTGTTGCCCAAACTTTGTAGCACCAAAATGTCCTTCAGGGGTAAAGATAATTAAACTCTAGCATATTTCAGTGACATAATACTACTCAGTGCTGAATATATAATCTATTCAGCAATGGAAATACATAAAGGAAACTTAAATTCATTTACTAAGGGAAAGCAGCTAATCTGAAATAATACTACCTAATTTGTTATCCCAACTGCATGACCTTCTGAAGAAGGTCAAAATAATGGAGACAGTGAAAAGATTACCAGTTGCCAAGTGGGCAGTAGCGGGTGGAAATTGATAGATTGCAGTGGACTTTCAGTGTATGAGAGCATTTTGTGTGATACTGTAGGTTATCTTTTTGTCCAAGTCCACAGAAAGTACATCACAAAAAGTGAACATGAACATGAACTATGGATTCTATGAAGAGATGCTAGGTCCATTCAGATATCAGTTAAAGCAAGTTTAATTTCTAGGTCAGTATGTTCATTGTGCTTGTATGGAGAAGAGCTAAAGGGTGTTCTGCATTTTCTGTGAATTTAAAACTGCTATAATCATGGTCTGTTATTCCTTGTTCTCCCTCTCTGTTCTTGATCCAGCTGGGATCTCCTGCTCCTCTAAGCTCTATTTCCCTCCAACCTTGCCCTTCATTGCCCACATTTGTGTCCAGATTCTTCATGTAGATCTCATCCATTTCTCTCTCATTGGGCAATCCCTGTGTCTTTCTTAGGGTCCTGTTTTCTAGGTAGCCTCCCTAGAGTTGTAAATAGCAGTCTAGTCATCTTTGTTTTACATCTAGTATCCTCCTATGAGTGAGTATATACCATGTTTGTCTTTCTGAGTCTGGGTTACCTCACTCAGGATGATTTTTTCTAGATGCATCCATTTGCCTGCAAACCTCATGATGTCGTTGTTTTTCTCTGCTGTTTTTCATTCTTTAGTTGAAGGGCATGAGAATAGGAAGAAGAAAAGGGCTAGGGAGGTCCCCAGAAATCCACAATGATACCTTCACTGTAGATTACTGGCTATGCTCAAGAGAAAGCCCGAACTGACCTAGTCTGGTGGTTGGATGGCTAAACACCCTAACTGTCATGCTAGAGCTCTCATCCAATAACTGATGGAAGTGGATGAAGAGATCTTCTGCCAGGACCCAGGTGGAGCTCTGGGAGTCCAGTTGTCGAGAAAGAGGAGGGATTGTAAGAACGTGAATTGTTGAGACCAAGATTGGAAAAAGCACAGGGACAAATAGCCAAACTAATGGAAACACATGAATTATGAATCAAAAGCTGTGGAGCCCCCAACTGGATCAGGCCCTCTGGAAAAGTGAGACAATTGAATAGCTTGAACTGTTTGGAAGGCGCCCAGGCTGTGGGACCCATACCTGTCCTTAGTGCATGAGCTGGCTGTTTGGAACCTTGGGCTTATGTGGGGACACTTTGCTCAGCCTGGAAGGAGGGGACTGGACCTGCCTGGACTGAATCTACCAGGTTGAGCTGAATCCCCAGGGGAGTCTTTGCCCTGGAGGAGATGGGAATGGGAGGGGTGTAGCTGGGGGGAAGGGGGAGTGGAGGGGGAGGGCAGGGGAATCCATGGCTGATATGTAAAATTAAATTAAATTTAAAAACTGCAATAAAGCAGAGCATAATTTATGATTAAACAAAAGGATACTAAAGAAGTAAACAAATTCCAACTACTAGACATGGTCACATGGATGGTAATTTACTAAAAATAGCCAAAGGGAATCTCCAGGTTAATGCTTCTGAAAACAAAATGGAGTCTAAGCATATGAGTTAATGATAAACAATCTAAGTTTCCGTACGGCCTTACTAGATCTTTCACATGAATGTTGGAGTGGCAGTTGTGAAGGATACTGAAGTTGGCTTCAAGTATTCTAATAAATTTTAAATGAGCCTGAGCAATGTGAACTCAAAAATCCTACTGAGTTGTTCTTGTTATCAAGACACTCAATGTGTCCTTGATGTGCTGGCTCTACCTTGCTTTAAGACTCCTCAGTAACACTGACTGCACAAGCCGTCCTCCTAGACAGGCCTGGCCTCTCACTGTCCCTAATATTCTGGCTCCCCTTTCCTTCCAAGCTCTGAAAGCCAAACAAGGTTGGACCCAAAAGAATCACTGGATGTTGCTAATCTTTATCAGTGAAAACTTTTGATATGTGAGCGAGACTAGTGGCTAAGGATGTTATATCCAGTGAAATTCCATGAGTTAAGTAGAGTGTATTGATAGGGAGCATGTCATAGGGAGATTTAGGGGTTTATTGTGATAAACTTAAGTGATAAGATAAGATTTTATGGCTAAAGCATCTACTCCATGGTGTCCTGCAGTGAATGTGGCTTGAGCATGGTGAGCCCCATCAATGAGGTGAGTAGCAGGGGAAGCCTTGGGGTTACAGAGAAAAGCAGTGAACTCTGTTGTAGATGACTAGATTGTATCCAGAAACCACTGACCCCAGACAGAAGACAAATAACTAACCAAGTTATTTGGTAAATTCTGTTTAAAAAAAAAAAAAGACCAAATTGAAGAGCAAATTTAAAAAAAATTAAGAATAGCAGCAATAATACAGTAAAAATTATACTAAATGTGTCATTAAATAATCATTACTATAATGAAAAATGAGGAGGAAGAGGGAAAGGGGATGGAGGTAGGGGAGGAGAAGAAGGAGGGGAAGGGAAGGGGGAGAAGGGAAGAAGGGGAAAGAAAACAAGGAAAACAAGTAGGAATGAGGAGAGATATAAAGATAACCAAACATCCAAGAGTAAAAAGAAGAAAAACCAGGCTGACAGACTTGAAAATTAAGTTTCCTGGCAAAGATAATAGATACAGAAAGGCAGACAAAGTATGTATATTGGGAAATTGATCACAGGATAAGACAAAGATTTTACAATGTAAGTTTTATACAATACCAACATGAATACAAAAATAACAGGATTCAGAAAGAGTAGAAAGTCATGAAATGGCAGATCAAGTTCCAGATTTGAAAGCTCCAATGCTAGGACTATGACAATTGTTTCCCAAATATAAATTAAATAAAATGCCCCAACCAATGGTAGAAATTAGTTCCTCTCTACTTTTCTGTCTAACTTTATTTTCTGATTTTTTCTTCCTTCTTTTGTATGTGAGAAATTTGATAAAATGATTTA
This sequence comes from Onychomys torridus, assembly GCF_903995425.1. Lineage (NCBI taxonomy): Eukaryota > Metazoa > Chordata > Mammalia > Rodentia > Cricetidae > Onychomys > Onychomys torridus. The sequence goes on along the minus strand of NC_050449.1, from coordinate 70,195,252 downwards.
TCTATTTATCTAGACAACTATATTGATTGAGAAACTAAGACAATTTAAAGAAAGATACCAATAGACATTATGAACTGCTAGCATATACATTGTCATGGTATACAGAGATATAATAGAAAATCATTAGAAAACAAAATGCAATAAAAACATTAGAATTAAAAATTGAGGGAGTGTGTGTGTATATGTGTGTGTGTATGTGTGTGTATGTATATGTGTGTGTGTGTGTGTGTGTGTGTGTGTGTGTGTTGTGTATATGTGCCTCTTGTGCTTTCCTTTTTTAATTTTATTTTTTTTGCCTGTTTATTTTACTTCTTCTAAACGGGAATGAAGGGCATAGAGTTGGGTGGGTGGAGAGGTGGGGAGGATTTGGAATGAGATTGAGGAGGGGAAACCATGATGTGTATATGTTGTGTGAAAACAATTTCATATAAAGAAATAACAACCTTGAACAAAAGTTAAAAGCATACAAGAAAAAAATTAAAATACAGATTAAATGTCAATTAAGTCTTTTATGGAGTTTGTTTGATGTGAACTAATGATCTCTTTAGATAAAATAGTTACAATAGCACTACATTCCTATAAAAATGTGTGTAAAATTATTAAAGGAAAACCAATTTATATTTACATACGCAATAATGTAAATAACAGGAAAATTGTGGTTGCATCTTAAATATATGCACGTGTAAAAAATTCAGTATATATATGTATACATATATATATTTATTGTATGTATTATATATATATGTGTATGTATACATACACACATATGCGCGTGCGTACACACACACACACACACACACACACATATATATATATATATATATATATATATATATAGAGAGAGAGAGAGAGAGAGAGAGAGAGAGAGAGAGAGCGAGAGAGAGAGAGAGAGGTATGTTGTGGTAGAATTGTTTACACTGCCACTCAACTTTGCCAATAAAGCCACCTTGAATGAAAAGATGGAGTCAGGGATTGGCTGACCAGGATTAGCCATAGAGATGTTGGAGGACTGAGAAAGTCTGATAGAGGGACAGAAAAAGAAAAGGAAGGCCTGGGGAGAGTTCACAGGCTTTTTGTTATGGAAAATGGGAATGGTAAGATCAAACGATCATCCTCCACTGTTCCTTGGGTTATCTCGTTTTTATCTCAATTTCTGACTCCTAAGTTTTATTAATAGTAGAACAATTAAGGTGAATGCTTTAAAGATATACATAAGTGTAGATGCAGCTACTTCTGTTACAGTTGGGTACAGGGGAAGAGATTACTGTATTAATTTTCATAAATATGTTACATTAATAGCAGCAAAATAAATATATTAAGATTTTAATTACTGGGAAATGAAGCTCACTTCTGATTCATTACCACAGAATCCCACACTGCAGAATGTTAGCTAAGGGTCATGCTATCTAATTGCTAAATACTTCCCCCAAGTGTTTTGCATGTCTAATCTTGTTTACCACTCACAATAACACTCCCATAAACTCTCCAGTTTTCAAATGAGGAAAACTAGTTACTAGCCAGAATTCACAAGCAGGGAGCTGGGCCTGAGAAGTCTTCTTCCTAGCTAGCTAAAACTGAAAGTAGATACAGAAGAAAATCATATTTTATTGAAAACCGGGAATCAATACGGTACTATCCTCATCCCCCAAATCATGACCTCTATTTAGCTGGTGGATCCACCTTTGAGAGAACATTAACAGGGACCTAGTTCTTGCCCACTGGGATGCTGCCAACTGATTTGTTTGTACTTAATTCCATCCTGCTGATGTAAGGTCCAAAGCCAGAACAGCAGGGGAAGGAATTTGGCATCTTTTTTTCTTTTATAGGATCATCTTTCAACTCCTTGATGAATTATAAATGATTCCTTTTGGACTGAACTTCCATCTTGGTAAATATTTTATCTTATGGGATTATTGATTTAGGTAATGAAGTTACTATTGTTTGAGAGCCATCACGTGAGTGCTAGGAACTTAACACCAATCTTTGCTAGAGCAACAAGTGCTCTGAACTGCAGAGACAACTCTGAAGCCTCTGTTGCTGGTGCAATGAATTCTCAGACATTTAGTGCTATCCAACATCCTCTTCTGAACTTCCAGCACACCAGGCATGCACACAGTACACATACATACCTGCATTTAAAACATGCATACAAAATGAAATAAAATAAATAAATCTAAAAAGTGGAAACAGATACAATAGATAATTTGGCTGACTTGAAATATTTGTAGGTTTAAATTTTAAGCTCTAAGTGAAATAAATTATAATATATTCTGTGTTTCAAAGTCTAATATTTTCATTCTATACACTTTTCTATTCACACCTTTTGATTCAATTTCTACTGATTGATGACCTTTTATAAAAGTGTACAAACCACCATTCTCCTGCTCATTTAATATTCCTGTACTTGGAAACTTGGTTTTAACTTGCCCTTTGCCTTGCAAGACTGGAATGATTTCTAAATTTTCTTGATATAATTGTCATTCTTTTTTTTCAGTATTTTATTTCTCTGGGGACACCGTAATTTTAAAAGAATTTCCTAGTGTTTTTACATTTCCTTCTTCCCTCTCCAGTCTCTTGTGCTTTTTCTTCATTAGAAGTCATTCTTAATCATGGGTTTCTCAATTCTCTACCAACAACCAACCAACAAACCCCGCCCTCTTGAGTAAGCCCATTAGTCTTTTCCCAGGGGTTCCAAATAGTGCTTGTTGATACCTGAATCCCAGTCCTGAATTTTGATTTGCATTAGCTAAACACATCTGCTGACTTCACTGTACTGTCAGCTCTTTGCAAGCTTAGCTCAGTGCATGACACACTGTAGATAATGCTATATGAGTAATAAATGCCCAAATAATTTGTACAAGAACATATTCCACTATCATAGCAATGCAATACTCCATTCAAGCCAATGCCATAGCATGTATTCACTGGCCTATTTGTTTATTGTTGCAAAAAAACAAGAAACAAACAACAACAACAAAACACATCTCTTACCTTAAAGAGAGTAAGAGATAGTTTATTCTGGAACTATTTTGAGTGAGCATGGTTACCCAAAACTCTGTTCTCACATGGAAGCAGTTTCATTAGGTTTTGTAGTTTTACAGAATGAAATTGTCATAAACAACGAAAAGTTCAAAATACATTGGTAAGAATAGCAGAGTGAGTGACAGTTACAGCAAAACAGGGGTCGCTGATCTGTGGTTCTATGGGCTGCTATGCTATCTGAGGACAATCCTAACATTGGGTGGGTGGAAGCAAGAAGCCTACTAAAGTTAATACATTCCATTTTTTTTCTGTTTGTCACATGATATTATTTCCATCATAGAACTGGGCAAGGAATGGCAATTTAGAAGCCTAACACTAGGCTGAGATCAGATAATTTGTCTCTGGACCTGTAACGTATCAACCTCTCCCCACTACAAATCATTCAATCAGTTTTGAATGATACAGCTCCTTTCCGGGAATTTTGGTTCAAGGTGTTTAGATGGGTTCCTTCAATATCATCTTTCTTTATTTCAGAAGTCGTTCACTACAGATATCTGTATGCAAGAATTTTCTCACATTATTTTTATGGTTGTGTTTTAGCCAAATTGAGTGTCTTTCAGGTACTGGTTGTCAATGAGTGGCACAAATGCTTTACCATTTAACCTTCTCCCCCGCCTTGGTGGAAGGAAAGGAATCCTCCTCTGTTTTCAATGACTAATGAGCTGCTATCCAGAATGGGATGATATTGAAATCATGCTGTATCAGAAATTATGATAAGATCTGATAAAACATTCACTAAGTTTGAAGTTCAGGCACAAGGGAATCATTTATACATTCATCAAGGAGTTGAAAGATGATCCTATAAAAGAAAAAAGATGCCAAATTCCTTCCCTTGCTGTTCTGGCTTTGGACCTTACATCAGCAGAATGGAATTAAGTACAAACTAAAATGCGATTTTCTTCTGTATCTACTTTCAGTTTTAGCTAGCTAGGAAGAAGACCTCCCAGGCCCAGCTCCCTGCTTGTGAATTCTGGCTCCCACACTTCCTAGATGCTTAATGAAGTGTGAATATTTACTTCTGTGTAACTAGTTTTCCTCATTTGAAAACTGGAGAGTTTATGGGAGTGTTATTGTGAGTGGTAAACAAGATTAGACATGCAAAACACTTGGGGGAAGTATTTAGCAATTAGATAACATGACCCTTAGCTAACATTCTGCAGTGTGGGATTCTGTAGTAATGAATCAGAAGTGAGCTTCATTTCCCAGTGATTAAAATCTTAATATATTTATTTTGCTGCTATTAATGTAACATATTTATGAAAATTAATACAGTAATCTCTTCCCCTGTACCCAACTGTAACAAAACTAGCTGCTTCTACACTAATATATAGAATGTCATGTTGTAGAATAATTATGTACACTGTAAAGATGTGTCTGTGCCTAAGGCACCTTCTGATAGTTTAATAAAGAGCTGAATGGCCAATAGCTAGGCAGGAGAGGATAGGCAGGACTTCTGAAGAGAGAAGAAGAAGAATCAAGGTGCATGGGTTTTACCAGAAACTCTGAAGAAGTCAGACATATGATACAGAAAGAAGCAACTGAATCACATAGCAGAATGTAGATTAATAGAGACAGATTAATTTAAGTTATAAGAGCTAGCTGGGGAAAAGCCTAAGCTAAGGTCAAAATTTTATAATTAATATTAAGTCTCAGTGACTTTATTGGGATGCTGGAAGTCTCACAAAAGAAAGTCCAACTACATTAGACAAAGCTTGTTACAATTGCCCCACAACATCTAGCTCATAAGTCCACATAGGACCTGAAGAAACTAAAAAAAAAAAAATAGTTCTAAGTAGGCTCAGTGCTCCTGCCACACAGAGGCATGACTCTTTTAAGAGGTTCTGCTACCAAGCGCTTGAATGGGGCTTATGAACATCAGGCAGAGCAGTAGTACTCAGTGTAAGAGACTAGGTAGAAAAGGCTACCACAGCATGGACCCAGAAACTTCCCAGATTTGGGGGAGATAGACTAGCTCCACTCTGGAGCCACAGGCATGAAGCTCTTCATTTGCTGACCCTAAGTGGGTGGAGCCAGCCACCAGACTATATGCTAAGTGGAGCCATGCAGGAGCCGAGGGCCTAGTCACTGATTAGTAGTTCAAAGTTTGGCTCACACAGTCAGAGAAGGCTGTAAGTGCATGGCTGCTGGTGGTTAGAAAGTCAGGTCTAAACAGAGAAAACCTCTGAATAGATATATTATGCTTAAAGTGTGGTTATATGCTGAAGAAAGAAAATAAAATGGGTATACTCATAGAAAAATAAATGAATAGTTAAAAAATAATAAAGTGAAGTCTTTAAAGAGAGAGTAAAGTAATATAAAAGGAAAAAGCCACAAGAAGATGGGAAATAGTGTCTGGATCCTGTGGGATGTTTTGTTGACTTTTAATTTTTTAAATGCTAGTGAACAAAAAAAATAGCTGCTGAGAGACACTGGGTTATGGAAACTGCTAACTTAAGCCAACCTACATATTTTAAGAATGTTTTAATTTCAGAATGAAAGTCAGAAAATATGTTGAATTGGGGGAGAAATTTTGCTTCTGTTTCCACAGGAAACTAAAAACTGTGAATTTCTTCAAAATTAGTAAAGACCAGATTTGATCAGGAGAGGCCTTCTGAAAATTGTGGCTACGGATACAAAGAAAAAACAAACAAACAAACAAACAAACAAAACCCAAGAAAAATCTCAAAAACAGGTAACATAACATATAAGCTGATCTCTTGACATGGGAACAGCTCTGAGGCTGAGTGAGACATGATAAGTCTCGTTGGCTACAGAGTCCTCATTATATGACATGGATAGAGGTTTGGTTATACAGGCCAAACAGACTTATAAAGTTAACAGATGCCTTTTACCTCCTCAAACATAAAACAAACAAATAAAAATCATCTTTAGCTGGCGTGTGCACACGATACATTCCATACTTGTGTAAATGCAGATACGTACCCTGCTTTAAAATTTTGTGTGTTTTCAGAAAAAAAAAGGACCACATACCAATAAAGACAAGTAGCCCAGATGAGCTAGCCTCAAAATATCTATGTTTCAGTTTCCTCAATCTTCTGCATCCACAACAGATTCAGAGCTGCTAGCTAAGTCTAGCCTCATGCACTACTCCAGTCAGGACTTCAGATAAGCCCTGCACTTTTCCATTCCACAGATACTGAATAACAAATGTTGCAGCTAGTTTTCCCAGGTCTGGACCATTATCTCAATTTTATCAGGATCCCCTAAAGACACTGTCACACCCAGACTACAGGAAATAATTTTAAGGACATGACACCCACATTCCCAAAAGGTAGGATGGGTGGTTTTGGTTGTTCAGTCAGTTATGGATGTTTACCATCATTTAGGGGCTTTGGTTGCAAACTGTTACTGTGAATATGTGTTGCTCTAATTGGTTGATAAATGCAAAGCTGATTTGCCAGTAGTCAGGCAGGAAGTATAGGTGGAGCAAGCAGAGAGAATTCTGGGAAGAGGAGGTCTGAGTCAAGAACACCAGCTCCACACAGAGGAAGCAAGATGACAAGACAGAACTGAGAAAAGGTACCAAGTCACATGACTAAACATAGATAAGAATTATGGGTTAATTTAAGTATAAGAGCTAGTCAGCAATAAGTGTGAGCTAATGGCCATACAATTCATAAATAATATGAGCCTCTGTGTGTTTAATTGGAACTGAGCATGTGCAGGACTGGGTGGGTAAGAGAGAGTTGTCCTGACCACAGGGCAGGAGGGACACAGGAAAACGTCAGCTACAGGTCTTGGTAAGGGAGGAAACTAAGCAAAGGGGATTAGGTTCAGGGATCTCTTTCTGAAGGGAAAAGGGAGGATATAGTATGGAAATGATAGGGAAAAAGTATAGATCACTGAATCTATTTTTAGACTAAGAAGCAACTACTAGTCCTAACTATTTTACATTGGTATGGATTTTGTCTATTGATATAAATTTAAGGTTATTTTTGTTATACTCTATACATATTTATATTCTTGTTTAAGGTATTTTTACCTATGCAGTGCATTTAAAAATGTAACATATAATTAATAAATACAGGTTAGTAGTCATCTATAATGTTTCAAGGTTAAACAGAGATATATTTTAGATAGATAGGTGGCCTTCAAACACTTTAGAAACCTATAGAATGTGGCATTTTAAATGTTTTAATAACCTAAGGCTTTTCATGACAATAAGATAAATCTGTTCCTGGCTGTACCAATTAACTTCAGAAAAGGAGATGGGCATCAAAGAACCTTTATATGGAGTTTGCTTCCATTATGGTAAAGTTAGTCACTGTCAGGAAACTGCCAGTGCCTTGAATGCTGAAAGTATGCTATCCAATCTGGACAAACAGAACACAAGAGAGAGCAACTGCTGAACTTTGCCCAAACAAGGTAGGACAGTCCTTCAAAATTCCTACTTCACAGAAAAATTTGTCAGACATTCCAGGCCTGTAAGCCAAAGGTGGATGCCCCAACATTGTAAAGAAACCTTGGGTGACTGTCCAGGTGGCCAGCTGTTTCTGTCATTTCTATTGTTTTGGAGGTTGTTTGCTCTGCATTTTCTGCTTACTCAAGTCTCTGATGGGGGTTGAAGGCTAGGTAGTTATACCATTTTCTTTGTTACCAAATTCAAAAAGGAAACTTAACAAGAGCAATGTAAAGCTTATAAAGGTTGAGAGACATAGAAGCTTAAGTTATTTAAGATAGTTTAAGATCCAAAAAAATTTTTTTAGGATGATAATAGAAGTTATGATAGAAAGTAATTTAGTGTAGCAGGGTTCTTGCTGTTGTTCCCTTTGGGGGTGGGGGCCAAGTAGGCGCAGAGTCAATGACACACAGACTCCAGGAGAATGTCGAAACAACAAGCTCAGTTTATTCAGGAAGAGGCAAGCCTTATAGACCTTAATCTGATGAATATGCATCAGCTGGTGTGACATGGCTGTCTCTCATTGGTCCAGGTCATCTCCAGATCATGATTTAGCTGCTGTTGCTAAGGCCCTTAGGCAGACCCAGCTAACTCTCAGAAAGTATCTGTTTTACTTGTTTGGTCCAGATAACCCACAAGCCTGTTAGGGATGAGTCATCCCACAATTTAGGTATAAAACTTTGGACTCACTAAGACAGGATATATACAATACTTTCTCTGAATTTGTGAAAGACATATGGACTGGTCATTGTAAAAGTAATTCTTACCTGATAATTATTTTTATTGTATATACTTCTACTATGTTAGTGTTAAAATCTTTCCTTTTTATTTAAATAATACCTGATAATTGTTATTGTTATATATAGTTTTATTGTGTTAGAGTTAAACCCTTTCCATTTTATTTTGATAAAATGGGGAAAATGCGGAATATTTGTGTACACTGCAAAAATGTGTCTCTACCTAAGGCACCTTCTGATTGGTTTAATAAAAAGATGAATGACCAATAGCTAGCAGAGAGGACAGGTAGCATTTCTTGGGAGAGAGAGAAATGGCGGGAGTATAGTCATAGAAATTTCACCAGAAATTCTGAAGAAGTCAGACATACAGTACAAAACAGAGGTAACCAAGCCATGTGGCAAAATGTAGACTAACAGAGACAGGTTAATGTAAGTTATAAAAGCTAATTGGAAAAAGCATAATCTAAGACCAAGCTTTCATACTTAATATTAAGTCTCCATGTCATTACTGGGGAGATGTCAAAACAAAGTCCAACTACATTTGAGAAAGCTTGTTACAATGTCAGACTTTTCTTATTGTGACTATATTTAAGACATATACATGCATGAACTATATGTGTTATATACATTGTGTCATATATAAGGTGCTAAAAACATTACTGCCACATATGATTTTTTTAATCCCTGCATCATAATTTTGTACTACCCACTTTAGCTAAGCAGAGGCATGCATGTGGCCAGGCAGTTTGGATGCGCATGGGCCTGTGGTGCCTCAGACACAGCATGGTGGCAGGTGCAGGCTACAAGGTCAATGGTGAAAGATGAATTGGGAGTGCACAGGAGTCCTAGGAGCCCCAGGCACCAAGCACTGGGTGATGGGTAGACCAGTAGGTGGGGGTGAGATGAGTTTGGAATGGACAGGCCAAAAGAGGCAGAAACTATGCTTCAGATGTGAGTTAACATGGCATCCTAGGCCCTGAGAGGTGGAATATGGACTAAATTAAGATCATATTAGAAGTGCAAGGTGTGGAATACATCTTTTCACAATTGACTTACTGCACTTACCAGTTTTCTCTCCTACCCAAGCAAACTTGTACAAAGTACAGCCCCAGAAAGGGAGAAACCATAGCACTCCACTAAAGAAGAAAGCTGAACCAACCTCCAATAGTGAGAAAAAATGACTTGATTAAAAAGCAAAATGAATATTGACCCAGCACAGAAACAAGGGCACAAAAGAGAACTGAGAGTATCATGGGCTTTTAAAATCTTAATGCATATGAGATTCTTCTGTTGAGAATTCTCTGGTTAGCTCTGTAGTCCATTTTAAAAATTGGATTATTTGATATTTTGCTGTCTAGTTTATTGAGTTCTTTATATATTTTGGAGATCAACCCTCTATCAGATGTAAAGATCTTTTCCCATTCTGTAGGCTGCCTTTTTGTCTTATTGTCTATGTCCTTTGTCTTACAGAATCTTCTCAGTTGCAGGTGGTCCCATTTACTAATTGTTGCTCTCAGTGTCTGTGCTACTGGTGTTATATTTAGGAAGTGATCTCCTGTGCCAGTGTATTCAAGGCTACTTCTCACCTTCTCTGCTATGAGGTTCATTTCCTATGGTGCACTGCCTTATTCAGCCTTGATATAAGGAGAAGGAGCTGGGTCTGGCCACAACTTGGTATGCCGGCTTGTGTTGACTACCCAAGGAAGTCTTTATCCTCTATAAGGAGGGGATGCAGGTGGGATGGGAGTATGTGAGGAGGAGTGGGAAAAGGAGAGGAAGGCAAAACAGGGGTTGGTATGTAAAAGAAAGAAAAAATTTAAATAAAAAAGAAGGAAAACAAAACAAATGCCCAAAAATCTTAGAACAGATTCCCAATGACACTCCCTCCAACAAGGCAACACCTCTTGATCTGTCCCAAACAGGTCTACCAACTGAGGACCAAGAATTCAAATATATGAGCCTGTGAAGGCCATTCTCATCTAAACTACCATAAACACCTGTAGTTAAGAGTTTTCCTGCCTGGCCCACAGTCAGGACAAATCTCTCTTACCCACCAGTCCCACAGTTGCTCAGACCCAACCAAGAAAGCACACAGGAACTTATATTGCTTATAAACTGTATGGCCGTGGCAGGCTGCTTGTTATCTACTTCTTCTATCTTAAATTAACCCATTTCTGTTAATCTATACTTTGCCACATGGCATGTGGCTTACCAGTGTCTTTACATGTTGCTTCTCATGGCGGCAGCTGGCGGTGTCTCCCCCCAGCCTTCTACTTCCTAGAATTCTCTTCTCTCTTGTCCCGCCTATACCTCCTGCCTGGCCACTGGCCAATCAGAACTTTATTTACACAGAGCGGTATCCACAGCACTTCCCCTTTTCTTTTTTTTTTTAAGGAAGGTTTTAACTTTTACATAGTAAAATTACATATAACAAAACAATTATCAAGTAAGAATTATAGTTACAATATGAAAGAAGGTATCCTATCTATCTTATATTTGTGAGTCCAAGGTTTTATATCTAACTTATCTTTTATCATAACTGAGAAAATTATAACTATCTAGTTTTCAACCACATCAAAGACCTCAGAAGGATATAATATTACCTGAGAACCGGGAGAAGGATGCAAGCATTTTTCGGGAGTCTTGCAAGAGTAGACAGAGACAGCTGGCAGCCTGGACAGTCACCTAATGTTCCTTTGTAAAGTTGGGGCATCTGTTTTCAGCCCACAGGGCTAGAGTCTCTTGGTCACTTCTCTCAGTGTCCTGTAGAATGTCTGGCATTTTCCTCTGTGAAGCAGGAACCTGAAGGACCATTCTGTCAAGCAAAGTTTACTGGTCACCTTTCTATGGGTCCTGCATGTCCAGTCGATCAAGCAGTCCAGGCAAGAACAGTTTCTTGCCCAAATGGCTATTTTTGCCAAGGTGAAGATAAGATATGAAGTGTCTTCAATGCCCATCGTTGTCTCTGAAGTAAATCGGTGTTGCCAGGAGCAGACATGTCTCACTGTCCAGAAAGTCTAAATTTTAAAAACATTTTAAATGCCATATTCTGAAGGTCTTTGAAGTATTTGAAGATTACCTATCTATCTGAAATATCTCTGTGTATACCTTGAAGACTTAACTAACATGGCTACAAGTATGATGATCCTAGATGATTAATTATTAATCTATTTTTAATTATCCATTACAATTTTAAATGAGCTATACAAACATAATACCTTAAACAAGAGTAGAAATATATACATAGTATAACAAAATTAACTAAGTTTGTATCAATAGACTAAAATCTATACCAATGTAAAACATTTTAAACAAGTTGTTGCTCTTTAGAAGTAAGTTCCTTAATCTACCCTTTCATCCTATTATATCTGTATCATATCCCCCTTTCTTCTTTAGAAAGAGATCTCATTTATAATCAACCTGCCTTAAAGAAAAATATTGGTTTTTCTCTGTCCCACACCAGAGGGCTCTTCTGATTTGGGACACAAGAATCTCTTAACCATTTCTTTTAGCAATATGTCTGGGTTTAGAGAAGGAGTGCGCCAATTCCATCTCCAAAGCCAGCTTGATAATTTTGGGAATGTGGGCATAGTTTTTCTTACTACTTCCTGCTGGAAGGGGGCGCTGTATCTTATGGGGACACAAAGAAAATTTTAGAATTATGGAGTAGTCCATTAGGGTGAACCTCTGAGCCAGTTGCCTTGAAACCATTCTGGATGTTGGATCATCTGGGCCATGGTGTCATTGGAGACCTTTCAGGTGGTCTTGGCTGATCAAACCTGATGTATCTTAATCTGGAACAAATCCACAGCCTCTGGCTTTCTGTGGAAACAAAAGCAGAGACTCTTTTCCAAAGCAACATATTCTTATATCCAAATTTTGAAGTCAAGGTACCTTTAAAATTCACATATTTGTTTAACTCAACAGCTTTTACGATCAAATCTTTTTTTGTAGTTAAAAATCCCAAAGACAACATAAACCAGATTCTCTGTGTAATATCCATCTTTGTAAGACTGAAACACTGCTGTGGCTGCTGGCTCTGCCCACCTCAGCTTTCCAACATGGCGGTGGTACAGTTTACCGCCAGCTCTGGGTCTGGAGCCATGTGTACCATCAACTCTCAGAAGCAGTTCTATCAAAGCAGTGCATAGCCCAGAATTTTTTTTTTTAAACTAGCAAAGGCTAAATCTACCATGCAGCAGAGTAAAGTGCCGCTTGTAGATTCCTCATTCCCACCATACTGCAGGTCAGACACACATGCCAGGAACCCACCATAGTAGTTCAAACGGGCAGGCTGCTGCTAACTTGAGGGAGACAATTAGGAAGCTGTTTTTAGCTCCGTCTTAGAATCTTTTTTCTTAGGTTTTAGGTGGAAATTCTTGCCAATATGTTGGGTGCCATTTGTAGTTAAGAGTTTTCCTGCCTGGCCCACAGTCAGGACAAATCTCTCTTACCCACCAGTCCCACAGTTGCTCAGACCCAACCAAGAAAGCACACAGGAATTTATATTGCTTATAAACTGTATGGCCGTGGCAGGCTGCTTGTTATCTACTTCTTCTATCTTAAATTAACCCATTTCTGTTAATCTATACTTTGCCACAAGGCATGTGGCTTACCAGTGTCTTTACATGTTGCTTCTCATGGCGGCAGCTGGCGGTGTCTCCCCCCAGCCTTCTACTTCCTAGAATTCTCTTCTCTCTTGTCCCGCCTATACTTCCTGCCTGGCCACTGGCCAATCAGAACTTTATTTACACAGAGCGGTATCCACAGCAAACACCTCTCCTTAAGGCTCAGGGATCTATGTGGAAGAGGAGCCAGAAAGATTTAAGAGCCAGAGGAAGTGGATGACTCTAAGGAAAGAGGACTGATGCACATATGAACTCATGGAGATTGACAGCATATACAAAACTTATATAGGTTCAAGTCAACATATTCACAACACTGATAAGGGCAAGTAGATACAGAATCACTCACATCCCCAGTAAGTTATTTGTAACTGATGCCTAGTGGGAAGGGAAATCAGTTTCCTACAATGGAATGTTACTGGGTATATCAACCATACTCCAGGACAGGCTCAATACACAGTATGATTTGGTCAATACAAAATGAACTCCCTGTTTTGTTTTGTTTTGGTCCATTCTGTTTTGTTTTGGAGTGTGTGTGTGTGTGTGTGTGTGTGTGTGTGTGTGTGTGTGAACTTTTTGTTTAGATGTGGTATGAGGCATTATTGGTTTTTGTTTTGATTTTAGGTTTTTGTGGGGGTTTGGTTTTGTTTAGAAAGAGAAAGAACATGAAATTGAGTGGAGAGGGAGGTAGGTAAGGATCTGAGAGCAGTTACAGGAGGGGAAAATATGGTCAAAGCATATTGCATAAAAATAATAAAAAGTTGTAAAAACAGAATTCAGTAAAGATATAGAAGTGCTGAAGACCTTAAGTTAAATATCACTGGAAATGAAAATGTCAGTAAGTCAAACAAAAAGCTCAATGGGAAGCCTCACTAATAAAATGAATGGTGTGGAGGGCAGAATGTCGTGGTTAAAGACAAGGGAGATTGCTGTGGATATCGCTCTATATAAATAAAATGCTGTTTGGCCAGTGGCCAGGCAGGAAGTATAGGTGGGACAAGAGAGAAGAGAATTCTGGGAGGTGGAAGGCTGGGGGAGGAGAGACTGCCAGCCACCGCCATGACAAGCAACATGTAAAGACACCGGTAAGCCACAAGCCACGTGGCCAAGTATAGATTAATAGAAATTAATGGGCTAAATATAAGAGTAAGAGCTAAACAATGGCAGGCCTGAACTAATGGTCAAGCAGTTTAAATAATATGAATGTCTGTGTGTTTATTTTATAAGTGGGCTGCAGGACTGCAGGGGTTTGGTGGGACTGGGAGAGAAACTCTTCAACTACACCATTTGTTGGCAAGAGTTTCCACCTAAAACCTGACAAAAAAGATTCTAAAACAGAGCTAAAAACAGCTTCCTAGTTGTCTCTCTCAAGTTAGCGGCAGCCTGCTGGTTTGAGCTACTATGGCGGGTTCCTGGCATGTGCATCTGACCTACAGTATGGTGGGAATGAAGAATCTACAAGCAGCACTTTACTCTGCTGCATGGTGGATTTAGCCTTTGCGAGTTCCAAAAAGGGGTGGGAGGCCTCTGGGCTATGAACTGCTTTGATAGAACTGCTTCTGATAGTTGATGGTACACATGGCTCCAGACCCAGAGCTGGCGATAAACTGTACCACCGCCCTGTTGGGAAGCTGAGGTGGGTGGAGCCAGCAGCCACAGCTGTGTTTCAGTCTTACAAAGATGGATATTACACAGAGAATCTGGTTTATGTTGTCTTTGGGATTTTTAACTACAGAAAAAGATTTGATCATAAAAGTTGTTGAGTTAAACAAATATGTAAATTTTAAAGGTACCTTGACTTCAAAATTTGGATATAAGGATATGTTGCTTTGGAAAAGAGTCTCTGCTTTTGTTTCCACAGAAAGCCAGAGGCTGTGGATTTGTTCCAGATTAAGATACATCAGATTTGACCAGACAAGACCCCCTGAAAGGTCTCCGATGACACCATGGCCCAGATGATACAGCATCCAGAATGGTTTTAAGGCAACTGGCTCAGAGGTTTACCCTCACAGACTACTCCATAATCCTAAAATTTTCTTTGTGTCCCCATAAGATACAGCACCCCACCTCCAGCAGGAAGTAGTAAGAAAAACTACGCCCAATTTCCCAAAATTATCAACCTGGCTTTGGAGATGGAATTGGCGCACTCCTTCTCTAAACCCAGACATACTGCTAAAAAAAAATGGTTAAGAGATTTTTGTGTCCCAAATCAGAAGAGCCCTCTGATATGGGACAGAGAAAAACCAATATTTTTATTTAAATCAGGTTGATTATAAATGTGATCTCTTTCTAAAGAAAAAAAGGGCATATGATATAGATATAATAGGGTAAAAGGGTAGATTAATGAACTTACTTTTAAAGAACAACAACTTGTTTAAGATGTCTTACATTGGTATAGATTTTAGTCTATTGATACAAACTTAAAGTTAATTTTGTTATACTGTATATATATATATATATATATATATATATATATATATATATATATTTCTACTCTCGTTTGAGATATTATGTTTATGCAACTCATTTAGATTATAATGGACAATTATGAAATACAGATGAATTAATCTTCTATGATAGTTAAATTTATAGTCATGTTAAGTTTTCTAGGTATACATAGATGTATTTCAGATAGACAGATAATCTTCAAACACTTCAAAGGTCCACAGAATATGGCATTTAAAATATTTTTAAAATTTAGACTTTCTGGACAATGAGAGATGTCTGCTCCTGGCAGCACTGATTTACTTCAGAGAGGAAGATGGGCATTGAAGACACTTCATATGGAGTTTATCTTCACCTTGGCAAAAATAGCCATTTGGGCAAGAAACTGTTCTTGCCTGGACTGCTTGATCGACTGGACATGCAGGACCCATAGAAAGGTGACCACTAAACTTTGCTTGACAAAATGGTCCTTTGGGTTCCTGCTTTGCAGAGGAAACTGCCAGACATTCTACAGGACACTGAGAGAAGTGACCAAGAGACTCTAGCCCTGTGGGCTGCAGACAAATGCCCCAACTTTACAAAGGAACATTAGGTGACTGTCCAGGCTGCCAGCTGTCTCTGTCTACCCTGCAAGACTCCTGAAAGTTGCCTGCATGCTTTTCCTGGTTCTCAGGTAATATTATATCCTTCTGAGGTCTTTGATGCGGTTGAAGACTAGATAGTTATAATTTCCTCAATTATGATAAAAGATAAGTTAGATATAAAACCTTAGATTCACAAATATAGGATAGATAGGATATCTTCTTTCATATTGTAACTGTAATTCTTGCTTGATAATTGTTTTGTTATATGTAATTTTACTATGTAAGAGTTAAAACCTTCCTTTAAAAAAAAAAAGAAAAGAAAAGGGGAAGTACTGTGGATATTGCTCTGTATAAATAAAATGCTGTTTGGCCAGTGGCCAGGCAGGAAGTATAGGTGGGACAAGAGAGAAGAGAATTCTGGGAGGTGGAAGGCTGGAGGAGGAGAGACTGCCAGCCACCACCATGAGAAGCAACATGTAAAGACACCAGTAAGCCACAGGAGTGGCTGGATAACTCAATCAAAATCGATGACAAATTTAACAATATATATGAATGGAACATGTGAAAATATTCAACACTATGAAGAGACCAAATTTATGATTCAGAAACAAAGAAGGAGAATAATTTGAAGCTAAAGGCAAAGAAAATATTTTCAATAGTATCATAGATGAAATTTTGAAAAATCTAGGGAAAGAGATGTCTATTCAGCTACAGTGAACATATACAACACCAAATAGGCAGAAAAGAAACTTGCCATATAATGTTATAAACAGAACACTGAGTGCAAAGAGCAAAGAAAGAGTGCTGAATGCTGCAAAAGAATGAGACCAAGTCACACGTGCAGGTAGGACAATCAGAATAAGATCTGACAAGTCAACTGAAACTCACAAAAGTCAAAAGGCTTAAAAAGATGTATCTCAAATTCTTCAAGATCATAGCTACCAACACAGGCCTTAATATATGGCAAGCCTGTTATAATTGAAGAAGAAATAAAGTCTCATGATAAAAACAGACTAAAGGAATTTATTACTACTAAGCCAAAACCATTGAAGATACTGAAGGAAGACTTTGGACTGAAGAAAAGGATAAGCACAAGCAAGAGGCCCCATGTGAAAAATTAATACTGATACTGGGGTAACTAAAGAAGTGAATAGTGAGCCCAGGTCTAGATGAACTCATTGCATAACTCCACCAGAACATCAAATAAGTGAGAGCAATGCTTGTTAATTTTTTTCTTTTTTTGCAGAAAACAAACTCTTCTTATGAAGCTCTTATACAAACACCCAACAAAGAAACAACAGAAAGGAGAGAAACTATAAAGCAATTTCTTTATAAACAAAAATGAGAAAAGTCTTAGCAAAATCCTTAGATCATTTCATCATTTCAGTAGGTTTAGAATATGTTTGTCTTTGGCAAGATCTAGCATCCCTTCTTGACAAAAGCCATGGAAAGGAAACTGATAGAAGGACAATATCTCAAACTAATGAAGGCTTTAAAAGAAATGTTTGAGAATTAACTAATAATTAATTGTTTGTGATTGTAACTGAGGTGCCTCAGCAGGAGAAAATTTATGTCTTGGACCATAAACCTGATCAAAACACCATGGTTGAAGGGGTCATAGGCCCTATGAAGAAGTTTAAGGATATTGTTTTTCTAAATGGACATTGTATCAAACTATTTCTTAATCTTTATGTTTATCCCTATAGACAAATATTGCTCTTACCCTTAATCATATAACCTTTCTTACCTTAAATGACACTAATACCGCTCCTTCTAAAGTTCAGGGAACATGACAGAATAGAGAAAAAAGAAGATGAGAGACAGATAAAGGGGAACAGTGATGTGAAGTTCTGTCTCATAGATATGGCACAGATATTATAATTATGAATTCACAGTAGCTATATTTCTTTACACAGACTAGGCCTGTCACCATTCATGGATAGGGGAGAGGTTCATGGGACCCTACTCCTTTCTGGAGAAATATTGGTTGCTGATGGACACTCAAGAAGGAGGGTTCATTGACTTCAATGCTATAGCTCCCTATAAGAACCGCATGCACTAGTGGACAGCTCCACATCCCTGTGCACGTGGATGGACCTGGTTAAATCACCAGAAGTAGAGGTTGTCGAAATCGGCAGGAGAGGAAATAGGGTCTGGATGAATGTAATCAGAGTGAATCATGTGATAAGAAATATAAATGGCCAAATAAACACTTGAGACAGTGTTCAACACTTTAATCATGAGGGATTTGCCATTCAAAATTGATTTGTGATTTCATCTCATCCCGATCAGAATGGCCATTATCAAAAACAAACAAACAAAAATGACAACAAATGCTAATGAGGATGTGGGAAAGGCGGGACCTTCATAAATTGGTGGTGAGATTATAAACACGCAACTGCTATTTAAATAAATTCAGAGATTCCTTAAGACACTAACAAGAAAACCACACTGTAAACCATATGTCTCTTTTCACTCTTAGGTTCATATCCAAAAACCTGAAAGCCCACATACAACAGAAATATTTATACATTGTGTTTCTTACTTCACTATTCACCATAGCCAGCTAATGGAATCAGCTTACATGTTCCTCAGTAGATGAATGAATAAAGAAATACTATATATATAATGGAATTTCTTATAGTAATAAAGAAAATGAAATAATGACATTTACAAATAAATGGATAGTGATGGGATGACTATGACACACTGTAGGCTCATGTTTGAATACTTGGTCCCCATTGGTGGAACTGTTTGGGAAGAATTAGGAGATGTGGCTTTGTTGGAGGCATTCAACTTTGAGGTTTGAAAAGACATCATTTCCAGATTTTCTCATGAATAAAATTCCAGTTTTGCTTGTGAATAAAGATGTGAGCCCTCAACTACTGCCCCTGATACCATGCCTTTACTTCACCATCATGAACCCCTTAAAACCATAAGCCAAATTAAATTTTATCTTATAAGTTGCTTTTGCCATGGTGTTTTGTCAATAGAAAAGTAACAAAGACATGGCTGTAACTACAAATCATAATATTAAGTGACATTAGACAACTCATCTGAAAAAATGCAGCCTGTTTCAAGCTAGATTTTATATATATGTACACACACATATATACATGCAAATGTGTGTATTTCTATATGTGTGCAGACCATCAAATTACAAGGGGGGTCATGAAAAGGCAGGAAGAGATCATAAAGGGAGAGTATAATGGAATGTATGTGATAAAGAATAGAAAGGAAGATTCTGTGGTGTGGAAGGGAATAAGGTAGATGGAGAAAGCAACATGGGAGAAGAACAGTGGCAGAGGGGAACACATGAGAACATACTGTAATCTACAGTTACACCACCTTGAACATGCCCAATCTCATCTAATCTCATCTACGACTATAATTCAAAGTTGGTCTTTTGATGCTGTCCCACATTTCCTGAATTTTCCTTTACAAGTGCTTTTCAAAAAAAATCCATATTCTTTGTTTGCTTCATCTATGTTCTTGCTTTATCTTTGAACCCTGATTGTCTGTCTTCTGTTTGATTCTTTGTACTTATGAAGTTTTCCCATGAGGTTCCTAAGCAGGATATTATGGGTTTTTCTTTTCAATTCTACCTTCACTTCCGCTTGTACAAATTGTTGTTTCTATCTCTTCACTGAATTCATTTTACAAGTGTTGAATTAACTTGGTCATTTCATTCAGTTGTGTACTTGTGTTTTTGTGAAGACCACTCAAGTTTTTAATTGCTGTTCTCTCAGAGGATAAAATGATTTTCATATCTTATCCAAATTATTTCATAAAGTTTAAGATTATTCTTTTAAGTTCTGTGCGCTGGGGTTTTCCTGGGAAGTTATCAGATACCATTTAATTTTTTTCTCTTTATTAAGAAATTTTTTTTCATTTTACATACCAACCACAGATCCCCGTCTCTTCCCTTCTTCCACTCCCTGCCCCAGCCTTTCCCCCTCAATGCAACTCCATTCCCTCCTCCAAGAAAGTAAGGCCTCTCATGGGAAATTAGCAAAGCCTAGTACATTTGGTTGAGACAGGTCCAAAGCCCTGCAAGGTGTCCCACCAGGACTAGTAAGCTTAACAGGAGAGAAACTCACTTTGTCATTTATGTTTTTGTTTTACCGTTTGTCCTGGGCATGTGAACTTCTTTCTTTGGTGATGTGTGTAATATGACCATCTGGCCTTCCTTGTATTGGGTCAGTCCAAGAACTGAGTGACCTGGCTTTGTCAGATAAAGTCTTGTATAAGCTATTAAACCAAATCAGGCAAAGTTGGCTCCCAAACTGTGAGCCTGAAGCTAGCTAGACCTGTGAGTTCAGAGATGGTAAAGGGTAGAAGAAAGGAGTGCCTCACCAGTCAAAGATGGCTCTTGATCAAGGTAGGTTAGAAGGCCACTGGTCAGACCTAGACCTGTGAGTGTGTCAATGGCTACAAGCAGGGGATACAGAGATATGGAGCGGGAATGGGAAATGGAAGAAGCAACTTATATGACAAAGATCTCACAAAGTGGGTTCATGGGTTGCAGGTCTGGAACTAGGCTTGTGGGTTTACAGATCTACCTTGCTATTTTCAACACATTATTGAAGACATAAAGTCAATTTAGGCAAATTGGTTCTGGGATCTACTTAATGTTCATCCTCCAAAATATTGTTAGAATAAATATTGGCAGATGTTCTATGTCACAACTACTAAAATTTTGCTAAACAAAATGGAAATGCATTCATGTGTTGCTTTTTGATAGGTACACACTCTGAAAATGTATCATTAGGGAATTTCAAAGTGTTTTAAAAATCAAAGAATGAACATACAGAAACTGTGATGACATCATTAGGAGGTATAATCTTACAGTAATAATACTATCTTATATATGATTCATCATTCACCAAGTTGTTTAATATGGCACATGTCTATATAAGTATGAGATTCATTGACTATGAGCCAAAACTCCATAATTGTATGAATTGAGTAATAAGTATTTGTAAATATTAAGGGATTATTGTGTTTATAAAATTAAATCCCTCTGTTTTATAGTCTGACTTTGTGAGCAATAGTACCCAAGGAAAATAAATGTGACAACATATCATTACCAACCATACTGTTTATTCAAAATGATCAAGAGTATTGCACATGTCAAGGGCATCCTCCATCCCATGTATTTGTTAACAATATAGACTCTAGAACTGTGTACTTTCTTCTAGGTCATTTGAAACGGATTCATGAGGAATTGTCATTGATTGTTTTCAGAGCTAGACATGGAATCAAATCAATGCGAAGAAAAGGAAAAGCAGATCTCACCTTGAGAGGTACAGAAAGTGTTAGTATTGGTATTTATACTAATTAGAAGAATTCCTATTATCTATGTGTGTTTTTTTCTCAATCATAGAAGGGCCTACTCTAACATAATTTTGGATTGGCTATACTCTTGGTCATGTTGTGACAGAAAGATTTACAGCTCTAGGCAGCTAAAAATTCAAAGCACTGTGACACTAACAAATGAGTTTTCATTCACCACTGGGAGGCAGGCAGGTTGCAGTACTGGGTGTAGTTACTCAGAGGCAGGTCAGTGCTCAGCAGCAGCATTTTAACTGGCTGGTGTTTTATTTTTGAGCATGAAGCTACATAGTTGAAGGGGATTCAGTTGGCTTAAAGCACCCATATTCTAGAGAAAGTTGCTAGGGTCAGTAAGGCCACATGAGTACTTCTTTGTCAGACTATCATTTTTGAAGGAAGTTGGAAGAATCAATATTTATCTGGTACATTGCCATTCCAAAAAAATACGGTAGAAGAAATACAAAAAAGATACGGTAGAAGAAATAGATTCATCAGTCAAGGAAAACACTAAAACCAACAAAGTCATGACCCAAAATGTCCAAGAAATTTGGGACACCATGAAAAGACCAAACCTACAAATAATAGGGATAGAGGAAGGAGAAGAATACCAACTCAAAGGCACAGAAAATACATTTAACAAGATCAGAGAAGAAAACTTGCCCAACTTAAAGAAGAAAATGCCTATGAAGATACAAGAAGCCTATAGAACACCAAACAGACTACACCCCCCAAAATGTCCCCTGGCCACATAATAATTAAACAACTAAATGTACAGAATAAAGAAAGAATATTAAGGGCAGCAAAGGAAAAAGGCCAAGTGACTTATAAAGGCAAACCCATCAGAATAACACCCGATTTCTCAATGGAGACTTTGAAAGCCAGAAGGACCTGAACAGATATAATGCAGACACTAAGAGACCATGGAGGCCAGCCTAGACTAATATACCCAGCAAAACTTTCAATCATCATAGATGGAGTAAACAAGACCTTCCAAGACAAAACCAGATTTAAACAATACTTATCCACAAAGCCAGCCCTACAGAAAGCACTAGAAGGAAAATTCCAACCTAAAGGAATTCAGATACACCCAGGAAAACACAGGCAATAGACAACACCACAGCAGTAAACCCCAAAGAAGAGAAGTACACACACACTACCACCAAAAAATAAAAATAATAACAGGAATGAACAATCACTGGTCATTTAATATCCCTAAATTGTAGAGAGCTGCACACAGCCGCACCCATAAGATGGTGCCAGCTTCTGCCCCCACCTTGCAGATGGTGAGTGCTCTTGGGGGTAAATAACTCCATATTTGGCTTAGTCCTAGGATCTGGCTTGCTTCCATGAACCTGGACCTATCCGCAGTGCCCACGTGGCAGGCTGGGGTTGGCCACCCAGGGACTATTTAGGTCGTGGGCAGGCTTTCCCTGGGGTCAGAAGATTGTTCAAGGTTCCTGAGTAAACTGCTGAAAGAAGAGCTCCGTGTTGCATCTTCTTTGCTGATCGAGGCGGTCATGACAAGTGGTGGCCCGTACGGGAAACTTCACTACTTTCAACGAGGGTTCAGAACTTTCTGCAGTCAGGGCAGTGCACTGGTAAGTTTCCAGGTAAGGTGGGAACCTGCGACAAAAGCAGGGTTAAAGGAATTCCCAGGCAAATTGGGAACCCGGGACAAAAGTGGGGAGGGTTTTGCTCTTCTCTGTAGACAAAGAGAGAGTGAAAGTGAAACATTGTTTAAAAGGTTGCCAAAAGTGAAAGTGAAACATTGT
The DNA here is from genome assembly GCF_903995425.1 of Onychomys torridus. Lineage (NCBI taxonomy): Eukaryota > Metazoa > Chordata > Mammalia > Rodentia > Cricetidae > Onychomys > Onychomys torridus. The sequence continues at coordinate 70,172,293 of NC_050449.1, read as the reverse complement.
CTAAAAGGTTGAAAAGTTTTAGACATGGGCACTTCCACTTCACACCCAATTTTTTTGGCTCTTAATGAGCTGCTTAAACACAAATGCTGGAACAAGCCTATGTAGATCTGGTCAAAATGCTTAAGAGAGGGGGCTGTTTATAGCCCCTGAAAAGGTACAAAAGGACAAAATTATTAATTATTTAGGAGCAAAGGTTAATGCGAGATGTATCATCCCACAGACAGTGGAATTGAGAAAAGATAATTTACGAACCCTAAATGATTTTCAAAAATTGTTAGGAGATATAAATTGGATTAGATGTTATTTAAAGTTACCAAATTATGACTTAAAGCCTCTTTACAACATCTTAAATGGGGATTCTGCATTAGATTCTCAGAGACAATTAACTGAGGAGGCACAGAAGGCTTTACAAAAGGTGGAAGAGAGGTTACAGGGTGCCTTCTTACAAAGGTTACAAGAAGGTAAAGACATTATCCTGTGCATCCTTCCTACCTATTACCAGCCCAGCTGGTTGTTATGGCAGGATGGGCCATTATTCTGGATTTATTCCAAGATTTCGTCAACTAAATCCATTGAACATTACCCTACTGCCCTGGCAAACCTTGCCGTGATTGGAATCCAACAATGCCTACAGTATTTTGGGGTTGCTCCGGTTACCATTATAGTGCCTTATACCAGTCATCAAGTTCAAACATTGTGTGCTACAATAGATGATTGGGCCATTTTGCAATGTAGCTTTACTGGATGCATGGATAACCATTACCCCAAACACCCACTATTTGGGTTCTTTAAGGAACACCTGGTGATATTCCCTAGGATAACGTCATTGCAGCCCATCCCTAATGCCCTAAATGGGTTTACAGATTGATCTATGACTAGATGTGGCGTATACATGATAGATACACAAGAGGCTATACAACACCAATTTCAACCTGGCTCCCCTCAGATTGTAGAATTGAAGATAGTGATTGAAGCCTTTAAGGCTTGTCCTTTTCCTTTTAATTTGATATCAGACTCTGCCTACATTATTAATGGCCTCAAAATTTTGGAAGTAGCTGGACCTGTTAAAAGCTCCAGTCCGGTCTGCATTTTGTTTCAACAACTGCAACAATTGATTTGGCATAGGAAGTCCTGCTTTTATCCCCAACATATTAGAGCTCATACAGGCCTGCCAGGGCCTCTGAGCAAAAGTAATGATATAGTAGATCAATGGACTTGAAAGGAATGGATATTCATTAGCTCTGCCTTAGACAGAGCCAGAACCTTTCATGAAACATTTCACGTCAATGCAAAAATGTTACAACAAAAGTTTCAACTTTCTCGAGCTGATGCTTGACAAGTGATTCTAGATTGCCCTCAATGTGTAGTTTATCAGCATCTGCCTAGTATTGGGGTAAATCCCCGGGGTCTACTCCCGCTAAAGGTTTGGCAAATGGATGTGACACACATCTCTGAATTTGGACACATAAAATATGTGCACGTGTCTGTGGACACCTGCTCAGGCATCATGCACGCCACACCTTTGACTGGGGAAAAGGCACGAAATATTATTGCCCATTGCTTGGAGGCCTGGGCCGCCTGGGGAAAACCTCATCAACTTAAGACTGACAATGGACCTGCTTACACGGGACAACAGTTTGCCTCCTTTTGTCATCAGATGGAGGTGCAACTTGTACATGGCTTGCCCTACAATCCCCAAGGTCAAGGCATTGTGGAACGTGCTCACCGCACATTAAAAGAATGCCTGCAAAAACAAAAAGGGGGAATAAGCCGCGGCCATACCTCAAAGGAAAGACTTTCTCTTGCTTTATTTACCATCAGTTTTTTAAAATTTGGATGCTCAGGGCCATTCTGCAGCAGATAGGCATCATGAGTTTCATGGTACAGCTAAAGGAATGGTAAAATGGAAAGATGTGTTGACAGGGCTCTGGTGCAGGCCCAATCCCGTGCTGACATGGGCACAAGGTTCTGTTTGTTTTCCCTCAGGATCAACAGGATCTGGTGTGGGTGCTCGAATGCCTCACTAGAAGAGTCCAGTGTGGGGAAATCCACGATGGTCGAAATGACAATCCTCCTGCTCTTCCTCATGACAATGCAGCCGGGAATGCTGGAAAAAAGATGGGGGGATACTGTCCATGTTCCTGAGACTGATGCCTGTTCGCCATGATGCCAAGTTGTTTCCATGGTTATTTAGCAGTGTAATTGGACCGGAGAGTTTGACAACCTGATGGAACAGCTGAGGGTGGCTATTGTCACAGTGAACTCAACCCAGGTGGATGCTGGATTGGTGGAGGGATTGTCTGTGTGGACCTCTAATGCCATGAATCATCTCAAGGAGTGGGCAGGTCTGGGAGCCTTGACAGGCCTTCTGGTGTTGGTCTCCTTAGTTTGTGGTGTATTTGTCAGATTAAGGTTTCCCAGCATCACAATGCAGCCATGATCATTCAGGGCCTTACAGCTGTTGATACAGGCCAGTCCCCCCAGGCATGGCTAGCCACCATGACGTACTAAGTTCCTTAGCACAGGTTGCAAGTCCTGAGCACTGCACTTGGGGTCCATTGCACATTGGATCCTAAGGAGAGCACGCCTGATTGTATGTGGGTAGATACCTCAAGTCCTACCTCTGTGAAAAGGGTATCGGACGGGTCTGACACTCCTCGGGTGGCTGATGCCTAAGTGAGAGTCAGTACATTGTCCCTGATTCGTTCTTACAGAGATCAGGCCTCTATTCTTACCAGTTGCTATAATAAAAAAGGGGGAACTGTAGAGAGCTGCGCACAGCCGCACCCATAAGACAGCGCCAGCTTCCGCTCCCCCCACCCTTCCCGATGGTGAGTGCTCTCAGGAGTAAACAACTCCATATTTGGCTTAGTCCTAGGATCTGGCTTGCTTCCGTGAACCTGGACCTATCTGCAGTGCCCACGTGGCAGGCTGGGGTTCTCCACCCAGGGACTATTTAGGTTGTGGGCGGGCTTTCCCCAGGATCAGAAGATTATTCAAGGTTCCTGAGTAAACTGCTGAAAGAAGAGCTCGGTGTTGCATCTTCCTTGCTGATCGAGGGGCTTGTGACACTAAATATCAATGGACTTAATTAACCTATAAAAAGAAACAGACTAACAGAATAGATACAAAAACAGGATACATCTTTCTGCTGCATACAAGAAACACACCTCAAATTCAAAGACAGACACCTCCTAAGAATAAAAGGCTGGGAAAAGGCTTTCCAATCAAATGGTCTTAAGAAGCAAGCTGGTGTAGCCATCCCAATATCTAGCAAAATAGACTTCAAACTAAAATCAATCAAAAGAGATGATGAAGGACATTACATACTCATCACAGGAAAGATCCACCAAGATGAAATCTCAATTCTGAACATCTATGCCCCAAACACAAGGGCACCCACATATGTAAAAGAAACATTACTAAAGCTTAAATCACATATAAAACCCCACACATTAATAGTGGGAGACTTCAACACCCCAATTTCACCTCTGGACAGATCGGTCAAATTGAAACTTAACAGAGACATAATGATCTTAACTGATGTTATGCCTCAAATGGACTTATTGATATCTACAGAACATTCCACTCAAACATAAAAGAATATACCTTCTTCTCAGCACCCCATGGAAACTTCTCTAAAATCGACCACATACTTGGCCACAAAGAAAATCTCAACAGGTACAAAACAATTGGAATAACCTCCTGTGTTCTATTGGATCACCATGGTTTAAAGTTAGATTTTAACAACAACAACAACAACAAAAACAACCTACAAAAATCCTAAAATCTCATGGAAACTGAATAATGCTCAACTGAATCACCAATGGGTTAAGGAAGAAATAAAGAAAGAAATTAAAGACTTCCTAGAGATCAATGAAAATGAATACACCACATACCCAAATTTATGGGACACTATGAAAGCAGTGCTAAGAGGGAAATTAATAGCTTTAAATGCCCACATAAACAAATTGGGGAAATCTCAAGCTAGGGACTTGATAGCACACCTGAAAGCACTGGAAAAGGAAGAAGCAAAGTCTCCCAGGAGGAACAGACACCAGGAAATTATCAGATTGAGAGCTGATAATTTCAATAAAATAGAAATAAAGAGAACAATACAAAGGATTAATGAAACAAAGAGTTGGTTCTTTGAGAAGATCAACAAGATAGACAAGCCCTTATCTAAACTAACCAAAACAGAGAGAGAGAGCATCCAAATTAACAAAATCAGAAATGAAAAGGGGGACATAACAACAGACAATGAGGAAATCCAGAGAATCATCAGGTCATACTTCAAAAACCTCTACTCTACAAAACTGGAAAATCTAAAAGAAATGGATAATTTTCCAGATAGGTACCACGTACCTACGTTAAATCAAGACCAGATAAACCATTTAAATAGTCCAATAACCCCTAAGGAAATAGAAACAGTCATTAAAAGTCTCCCAACCAAAAAAAGCCCTGGACCTGATGGTTTCACTGCAGAATTCTACCAGATCTTCAAAGAAGACTTAATACCAATACTCTTTAAATTGTTCCACACAATAGAAGCAGAAGGAATATTATGAAACTCCTTCTATGAGGCTACAATTACCCTGATTCCTAAACCAAACAAAGATACAACAAATAAAGAGAACTACAGACCAATCTCCCTCATGAACATTGATGCAAAAATACTCAATAAAATACTGGCAAACAGACTCCAAGAACACATCAAAACAATTATCCACCATGATCAAGTAGGCTTCATCCCAGGGATGCAATGGTGGTTCAACATACGAAAGTCCATCAATGTAATACACCATATAAACAAACTCAAAGAAAAAACCACATGATCATCTCACTAGATGCAGAAAAGGCATTTAACAAAATCCAACACCCCTTCATGATAAAGGTCTTGGAGCAATCAGGAATACAAGGAACATGCCTAAACATAATAAAGACAATCTACAGCAAGCCAATAGCCAACATCAAATTAAATGGAGAGAAAATCAAAGCAATACCACTAAAATCAGGAACAAGGCAAGGCTATCGCCTCTTCCCATAGTTATTGAATATAATACTTGAAGTTCTAGCCAGAGCTATAAGACAACATAAAGAGATTAATTGGATACAAATTGGAAAGGAAGAAGTCAAGCTCTCCCTATTTGCAGATGACATGATAGTATACTTGAGTGACCCCAAAAATTCAACCAAGGAACTCATACAGCTAATGAAAAACCTTCAGCAACATAGCAGGATGCAAGATCAACTCAAAAAAATCAGTAGCCCTCCTATATACAATAGACAAACAGGCTGAGAAGGAAATCAGAGATACATCACCCTTTACAATAGCCACAAATGATATAAAATACCTTGGGGTTACTCTAACTAAGCATGTAAAGGACTTATATGACAAGAACTTTAAGTCCCTGAAAAAGAAATTGAAGAAGAGGTCAGAAAATGGAGATACCTCCCATGTTCATGGATAGGCAGGATTAACATAGTAAAAATGGTGATCTTACCAAAAGCAATCTACAAATTCAATGCAATCCCCATCAAATTACCAACACAATTCTTCACAGATCTGGAAAGAATAATACTCAACTTCATATGGAAAAACAAAAAACCAAGGATAGCCAAAAGAACCCTGTACAAATAAACAACATCTAGAGGCATCACAATCCCAGACCTCAAGCTCTACTACAGAGCTACCATAATAAAAACACCTTGGTACTGGCATAAAAACCAGCATGTGGACCAATGGAATCAAATTGAAGACCCTGACATCAACCCGCACACCTATGAACATATAATTTTTGACAAAGAAGCCAAAAATGTACAATGGAAAAAAGAAAGCATCTTCAACAAATGGTGCTGGCATAACTAGATGTCAATGTGTAGAAGGCTGCAAATAGATCCATATCTGTCACCGTGCACAAAACTTCAGTCCAAGTGGATCAAAGACCTCAACATAAGTCCAGTTACTCTGAACCTGATAGAAGAGAAAGTAGGAAGTACTCTTGAACACATTGGCACCAGAGATCACTTCCTAAATACAACACCAGTAGCACAGACACTGAGAGAAACAATCAGTCAATGGGACCTCTTGAAACTGAGAAGCTTTTGTAGAGCAAAGGACATGATCAATAAGACAAAGCGACAGCCTACAGAATGGGAAAAGGTCTTCACCAACCCCACATCTGACAGAGGGCTAATATCCAGAATATATAAAGAACTCAAGAAATTAGACATCAAAATGCCCAACAGTCCAATTAAGAAATGGGCTATAGAACTAAACAGAGAATTCTCAACAGAGGAATTTCAAATGGCTGAAAGTCATTTAAGGAATTGCTCAACATCCCTAATTATCCAGGAAATGCAAATCAAAACAACTCTGAGATACCACCTTACACCTGTCAGAGTGGCTAAGATCAAAATCACAGAAGACAGCTTATGCTGGAGAGGATGTGGAATAAGGGGAACTCTCCTCCACTGCTGGTGGGAAGGCAAGCTTGTACAGCCACTTTGGAAATCAATATGGTGCTTCCTTAGAAAACTGGGAATCCATCTCCCCCAAGACCCAGCTGTAGCACTCTTTGGCATATGCCCAAGGAATGCTCAATCATACCACAAGGGCATTTGCTCAGCTATGTTCATATCAGCATTGTTTGTAATAGCCAGAACCTGGAAACAACCTAGATGCCCTTCAACTGAAGAATAGATAAAGAAATATGGCCCATACACACAATGGAGTACTACTCAGCAGAGAAAAACAATGACACCATGAGGTTTGCAGGCAAATGGATGGATCTAGAAAAAATCATCCTGAGTGAGGTAACCCAGACTCAGAAATACAAACTTGGTATGTACTCACTCATAGGAGGATACTAGAGGTAAAACAAAGATGAGTAAACTGCTACACAACTCCAGGGAGGCTACCTAGAAAACGCGACCCCAGGAAAGACACAGGGATTGTCCAATGACAGAGAAATGGATGAGATCTACATGAACAACCTGGACGACAGTGGGAGTAATGAAGGGCAAGGTTTGAGGGAAAGAAAGCTTAGGGGAGCAGGAGATCACAGCTGGATCATGAACAGAAAGAGAGAACAAGGCATAACAGACCATGATAAATGAAGACCACATGAGAACAGGAATAGGCAGAGTGCTGGAGAGGTCCCCAGAAATCCACAATGATACATCCTCTCTAGACTGCTGGCAATGGTAGAGAGAAAGCCTGATCTGACCTAGTGTAGTGATCAGATGGCCAAAGACCCTAATGGTCGTGCTGGAACTCTCATCCAATAACTGATGGAAGTGGATGCAGAGATCCTCAGCCAGGCCCCAGGTGGAGCTCCAGGTGTCCAATTGTTGAGAAAGAGGAGGGACTATAAGAGTGTGAATTGTTGAGACCAAGATTGGAAAAAGCACAGGGACAAATAGCCAAACAAATGGAAGCATGTGAATTATGAACCAAAGGCTGTGGAGCCCCCAGCTGGATCAGGCCCTCTGGATAAGTGAGACAATTGAATAGCTTGAACTGTTTGGGAGGAATCCAGGTGCTGGGACTGAGACCTGTCCTTAGTGAATGAGCTGGCTGTTTGGTACCTGGGGCTTACACAGGGACACTTTGCTCAGCCTGGATGGAGGGGACTAGACCTGCCTGTACTGAATCCACCAGGTTTAAATGAATCCCCAGGGGAGTCTTGGCCCTGGAGGAGATGGGAATGGAGGGGAGGGGCTGGGGGAAGGTGGGGGGGGGGGCTGGAAGGGGAAGGACAGGGGAACCCATGACTGATGTGTAAAATTAAAACACAAATATAATAATAATAATAAAAGAAAAATAAATAAATATAAAAATAAAGTAACAAAAATAAATATAAAAGAAAAAATACTAAACTAAAGCACCAAGAACTGCAAACAAGACTGGTACAATGACTTATCTCTGTTAATAATGCAAATTATATTAGAGAATTGTCACGTACTGTTACTCTTACTGAGACAAGATGCTGCCTCTGGAAGTGAGGTAGCCCCTCTATGCATATGGTGCCCTTGAGAACAGAAGGAAATCAAATCATGTAAACGAAAACACTGTGTCCTTGACAACAGCTAGATATAACTCATACCCAGGAATGTTTGGCATCATCACCAAACTTCAGGCTCACACACTGTTTATTTCATAATATAAAAATATCGTCCTGGCGGTGGTGGCGCACACCTTTAATTCCAGCATTCAGGAGGCAGAGACAGGCAGATCTCTGAGTTCCAGGCCAACCTGGTCTACAAAGCGAGTTCCAGGAAAGATGCAAAGCTACACAGAGAAACCCTGTCTCGAAAAACCAAACATATATATATACATATATATATATATATATATATACATATACACACACACACACACACACACACATATATATATATATATATATATATATATATATATATATATATATATCAGTGGTTATGGCTAATTGGAAGTCATTTAGTCATTGATCTTTTTTTATTAATCAGGGTCTCCAGGTGACCGTGTTCACTGGGCTACTATAGTCATTCCTACTGGGTCATATGAGTGCCTTTTCTGATGTTCTGCGGTTTCTCTGCTTCTCTCTCTCTCTCTCTCTCTCTCTCTCTCTCTCTCTCTCTCTCTCCAGTCGAAGTCATTTTGGTTGGACCCCAGCATGCTGGCTTTTCTGTCATGAAAATAAAGCTGCTTTCTGTAATTGCATAGTGAGTGTCTTCTAGTCATTTGGAGCAACCAAAGAGTAAAATGATTGATGAAGAGATAAGTGAGCGTAGCTTCTTTGCCTAAATGCCTCCTTGCTAGCTTGCTTTCTTCGCTGTTGTGCAGTTTAGGGCCCAGCCAAGGGAATGATACTGCCCACAATTGGATGGGCTCTCCTACATCAATAAACAGCACAATCCCCCACAGATGTGCTCACGGGCCCACTTGATCTAAACAGTTCCTGAACTGAAGCCACTAGACAAAGCACTAAGAGTGCCTTGTTTGTGGCCCTTCTTAGGCAAGATTTATACTCCTTCTCAGCAAGAAAAAGTTTTAAACAAGATACATTGTTCATCATACTACTGTTGTGTAGCAATTTCCTCTGAGGTTAACACTTCCATCTAGGAGGGAAGCTTAAGACACAGGGTATTAATAGAAATGAAACAACACTGCATTTTAAGACAAGATGTTTACAAGGAGGTAGAGCAACAGAGTGTTCTAAGAGGAGATGAAACACTCCCACCTACAGGAAAACTAGTTAAGAGAGGAAGTAAACAACTCAAAAACTGTTTCAGGAAGTCTCTGAAACTGACCACATTCATTAGACCCCTCATTTCCCAAGCATATATAAACAGCAAAGCCTGCTGCAACTCACATATGAGCTCTGCTGCCTGGAAAAAGCAGAAGCTAGCCAAACTACCTAGAAGAAACAAGAGCCATCTGACCTGTCTAGAAGTAACTCGGATCAATTGAGCCACCCGAATAAAATACTCTCCAACCCACTGAGCTGCTTTCAGGTTATCCAGTGGGCTCCAGGTTTAGCTTTTGTGAGCTGCCATCAATGAGGAGATGCACATTGATAACACAATTGTCTTTGAGTGATTCTGTGCCAGCATTGCAGTAAGCAACTCATTGGTTCGCCATAATGGACTTGGGTGGTATTTGTACTTTGGTCTATCATTAGTTCCTTGTCTAAGGTAAGTAGAAGCTCATTTATATCTCCCCAGGAAGAGTGTCTCACAACACCTTCTGCTCCTCAGAAAGTTTTGGCCCCACAGCAGTCAAGGAAGTGTTGTATATGGCCTGGGGACTATAGAATCATGACTAACATGTAAAATAAGGTTGATAACAAAAAAGACTGGAAACAGTTTACCCAGTGGATTACATATGTGAAAAAGAGCCACAATATGCAAATGCAAATCAGGAAAGTGCTATGTAAGTGACCAGTGAAGGGTCAGGAGCATCAGTGCTCAATGCTGTTTGAAATAGGCATTTATCCATCTCACTAGCCCACTCCCCCTTGGGAGTGCTTTCCTTTTCTTAATAAACAATCTTTATCTTTATCTCTGTTTCTAACAATGTATCCTCAGTGCAATTCTTAACCTGGAGCAAAAAGAACCTGACAACTTCAATGGGAACCCTGCAAATGCAGATTCATATGCATCACATAATGACTTGCCTAACATAAATCTGGGTGTGACCAAAAGAAATGAAATCATCACAGCATATAGATACTTTCATGTTCCTGATCACTGTGGCACTAGTCACAATAGGAGAGATATGAAACCAGGATCTGTACCCACTGACAGATCAATGGATAAAGAAAATGGGGTATGCTTACACAACAGAGCACTTTTCAGGTATATTAGAGAGGCTATCCTATTCATCAAGCAGACAACATAATAAGCCAGCTATGAAAATATAAGTAGTTTGTTCATCATGTGAAAAATAGAAGATCCAACTTGAAAGTTGAATAGTGATTACAACAGATTTGAAGGGTGTGGTAAAGAAGAGGGTAAAAAAGAGGTAGATGAATATGATAAATGTCTGCCATATGCATACATGAATAGGTTACATTACAATGAACACCATTGATATGCACAAGCAATGTGCTTTAAAATGCTTTCTGCGCAGTTGAAATTAGTTTCTTGACATTCACTTCAAGACAAAGAGCACATGTCTCATTCAACTTTGAAGTCTTACAATAACTGGCATTGGGCTTTTCCAGTAACTCAGAACTCTGCTAAGTTTGAGAATAAAACAGTCCTATGCTGTTCTTTGTTTCAGCTATGTGAACTGTAACAACATTGGCAGATGTCAGGATAATTTTAAGTAGTAGAAGTGGAGCTAAAATTCTATGAAACTGAGAACAAATACTTAGCCAAATAAAAAAATCTATCTTCAGATTTAGCCTAAATGAAGATTTAAAATGATAAAAATAAACATCATCTCCTTCTGATGGAAAGAACACACATCGGTTATTTGAGTTGGAGAAAATGAACATCTTGGATTTCAGGTACAAGAAGACATGAAGCATTGTGAATGTGGCATAATATCTCATAGAACAAGTGTCTGTTAATTACAACATGCTTCAGCATATAGCAGGCAGTCTCCATAAACTGAAAGAAATATCCAATTGTTCTTTTAGGGAAGTTTCATTAATTCAGTTCACTGTCGCTCTTGTTCCTTACAATGAACAGCCAGAAAGTCTGTAGCCCAGTCTCCAATAGGCTGTAATTATTGTCTATGCTACCACATGGAGCATTGACAATAAGAAACAGTTCCATTCTGAACACCTGCTACCATCACATGTACACGATGAGTAAAAATTTTCTTTACCAATATGGTTTCATCAACTTCCAAGTTTTAAATTGTTATGTTTCCCAACTAATTCTGAGCAAGAATATTTTTGTTCACCACTTTGGAATCTTTTGAACTGATCTTGTAAATGACTTGCTGAAAACAGAATGAATAACTAATTGATAATGCTGAGAAAAATGACACTCAACCAACATGATTACTGGAATAAAATGGAAATGGTTGCATGGCTTTTTGTTATTACTGCTAAACATATGTTGGATAATATGCCTAATATATGTCAAATAAGCAATCATTTGAGACTCTTCTTAGCCAAGTGATGCCATGAAGCATATCAAAGCATTTTAATTCTGACAAAATGTTCAGTGGGATTTTGAAACACAGTCTATGAAATGTTTTCCACTGAGATCACTCTGTGGCTTCTTTTGGTTCTGAATCCAAAGGTCAACACATGCTGAAACAAACAAAAACCCACTTTTTCATTCTAGGCTTCCAATTCTTTCCTGGCAAGTTATGCTTATTGAGAACACACCGTTGAATTTCCTCCCCATGATACAGCTCTATTGCACGCTCCAATAACTTCTGATTTATCCTCAGGAAAGCCCACATTATACATCTGTGTGATGTAGTTATTGTTAACAACCCAGGTTAATGCTGTGCCTGTGTTTGTATCAGTAACATTTTTTTGTTCAGTGTCCTGTGTGGTTAATAGTAATAGCTGCACTAGGCAGAAATCTTCTACTCATTATTCTGTATGGTTATGGTGATCTATTAAAGGACATTCAGACACTTAGATTATATTTATATTCTCAAATAGGTTTGATTTTTGTGTGATATGAAGTTTATTACATTTGGGAGAAAAAACATTAAGAAGTCTGAAATCTTCTTCAATTCCAACAATCAGATCAGATCTCTGTCCTTCCATGAATTAATTGCTTAGGTCTTGTTTTCATCATATAAAATAATATGTATATAAAGCGATGCTCCTTACCTTCAGATCTTATTTTTATATTCAATTTGTAAACCTCTAATATGATATTTGAAATTACACATTTAGTTGCTTTGTTTGATTAAATGGTAGTAATGATTTATGTTAGGAGAGTGATGCTGAGTGTTTTCTTTCAGCCAAATAAATGTATAGGATTAAAATGAATAAATTGTGTTTCTATCATGTGCTGAATGTTTTTTGTCTGGTTGGTTGGTTGGTGGGATTTTCCTTTTTGGCAGAGCTTTGAAGGAAAGTCAAATTCAATGAGAAATAGCTTCAAAAAGAATAAATATTTGACTGTGATGGTAGTTTTGCCAACTTGTCATGAACTAGAATCATTAGGGAAGAGGAATCCTCAGTCTAGGAATTACCTCCATGTGATTGGATGGTAGTAAGTCTGTGGGGGCATCTTCTTGATTAATTATTGATGCAGGAGAGACTAGCCCACTGTGAACATTGTCACCCCTCAACAGGTTGTCCTAAGTTGTATAAAGAAGGTAGCTGAGAAAGCCATGCAAATCAAACCAATAGAGATTCCTTCATGGTGTCACCTACTGTTCCTGCATCTAAGCTCCTACCTTGACTTCCCCCAATGATGGACTGTAAACTGTGAGCCAAAAAAAAAAAAAAAAAAAAAAAAAAGCTTTCCTCATAAGTTTTCTTTTGTCATGGCATTTATCAGAACAACAAAAAGCAAACTAAGACATTAACATACCTAAAAATGACTACAGAGCCTTCAAGATGGCTCATCAGGAAAAGATACTGATATCAATCCTGATACTTGAGTTCAATCACAAGGATTCACATGATGGAAAGAGAGAAGTGATTCCCAAAAGTTGTCCTCTCCGCACACATGGCATTGTAAAAGTAAAAAAGTAAAAGAAACAATGCAAGGCAGAACTTGTGATTCAAGTTTAATGATGCCCTAAGGGAAGCTTTGGGGATTTGGATAGAGGACTTGGCCTATGTGCTTGGGGTGGTCTCTCGTGGATGTATGCTGCCTTGAAAGGGTTCTATTAAAGCTGCTGGACATAGATAAGACAACACTTGAAGGTGACTCTTCCACTCCTATAGATAAGAAGTAAGTAGCTCCTTGAGAAGGAGTCAGGGCATGCTGTAGAGTCCCTAAGCTCCAGAACATAGTGGATGGAATGAAGGCTGAGAGGTGTCAAAGGAGTGTATAGAAATAAAAATTGATTTTTATTTAATATTTACTATGGTCCAAGCACTGAACTAGGCACTCTGTTGGTGATCCCATTTGATGTATACAACTTTCTCTGTGTATAAGTGGCACTTCCGTTTTTAGTAAGGGAACTCAAGTTCAGAGGACAGTCATCATCACTTAACCCAAGGTCTGGAAGGTGGCTGGAACACAGCTGCTGCAGTCCAGGTTCTCCTGTGCTGCAGGGAGAGAAACTTCTGAACAGTTGGTGTCAATTCTAAACAGCACCAGACTTTCATTACCTCTGCTTCATTTCACACAGTCTAACCCAGCATCCTGATATTTCAATTTGGAGTCCTCATGACACGCCAAAGAAATATTTAGTGCCAATCAATTAAAACACATTCTGGAATAAATGTAAGGTTTGAATTGTTTGGGTTTCTTTTTCAGGACAAATATTTTATTACAAATGTTAAAAATCAAGAAAATTTTACACTTTGTTATAAACCAAGATCAATATCTGGATCTGGTGACTAAGTCAAGGAACAGCTAACAGGAAAGTTGGGAAGAGAGTTGATTGAAGTTCTGACAGTCCAAAAGCCAATTGATATTGTTAGTACTCAACAGAAGTTCAGTTGTATAGTCTGACAGAACTTACATTTGACAGAAATTGAAAACACTCTTATCAGTTAAATGAAATGAACTTCAAATGGTAAGCTTCTGATATAAATTGTGCCTTCCATGGTACCTTCAGTGGCTTAGGAAATGGGGAAAACAGACATTGTCTAGTATAAATTGTACTAAAAGTCAGTATTTTATAAAAGTGTTCTCCCTCCAAAGCTGGTGCAACACCAGATAATAAGTTATATAAAGATTAATCTCTATTTTACTTGTAAATTATTTCAACTAACAATTTGTCATGCTAATGGAGTATTTTCATGCAAACTGGTATTTAAATACAAAATGAGTACTATTGACCCAAACCTCCTAAATAATAGAATTTGAAATATCCTTAGAACAAACAAAAATAGATAGAAATAGAAACCTCTGCAAGGTTTTAATGAGAAAGAAAGAAAGAAAGAAGGGAAGGAAGGAAGGAAGGAAGGAAGGAAGGAAGGAAGGAAGGAAGAAAGAAAGAAAGAAAGAAAGAAAGAAAGAAAGAAAGAAAGAAAGAAAGAAAGTGTCCTTAATGTCCCCTGTGTGTTGTTTTGTAGCAATTTTATCCCTGTGGAAATTGGACAGCACATCAGCCACCTGAGAAGTTAATAAATGTGGCACCTTCATAGTCATTGCATGGCGTAGTATCATACTTCACTGCTTAAAACACCTGCTTTCAAGGTACATTAGCTCTCATCAGTAGAACTATAACAGAATTTAAACCCAAATGCTCTAGCATTTACACTGATCTATCCTGTTTACTATTTATTTTTATCTGACAGAATTTGACTCATTTCTAAGCTTCATTTTTTCCATTTTTTATTTTTTTATTACTGAAAATATATTCTTCTGTCATACAATGCACCCTGACCACAGTTTCCCCTCCCTCCACTCCTTTTCACCCCAACTTGTCCTCTCCTCCAGATTCCTTCCCTCTTTCTTTCCTCTTCAGAAAAGATGAGGCTTCCAGGCAAATAACACTCACTTATGATGGAAGGATGAATTTAGGTAATACATGTAAAATAAATTTTACCAAAATTGTAAGTCCCAAGCTCAATGGGAGAATACCAATTTAATAGGGTCAGCCACAGTGTTGGAGGAATTTTCCACAAGTTCTTCCCCAAATAACACATAACCAGAATGTTTCCATTTCTCTGTCTAATAGAAGAAAATGTGTTTTAACTATGTTTTATTAAATTTTTGTTGAATTTGGACAATCTGATAATATGGTTTTGAGATGACTGTAGTATAAACCACCTGCCTATAATCTTTGTCTCTTACAAATAAATTTGTAAAATGTTTTAGAGACTAAAGGACTAAAGATGTTTAAAGAACTAAATATGTTTAATATTTTATCAAATATTTCTTTTTTCTTTCATGCTGTAATCTTTTGTGATTTTGATGTTTTATGTTTCACAAGTCACATTTTTTCAGCTTTTGACTAACATATTGAAATTATTTTTATTTTTCTATTCTTAAAAAAACTGTCACTTACTATAATATTCTCATGTATCTTTTAGGTTTTCTTTTGAATATGTGTATCAAGCATTAGAAAAGATTTGAAGACACTGACACATTTGCCAGTGAATGGCAGACTTTGAAAGTAATACTTTACATAATGGGGAACCCACAAACACAGCCGACCTCAGCTGGTGGGAGCTTATGAACTCTGGACCAACAGTTAGGGAGCCTGAATGGAACCCACCTAGGCCCTCTGCATGAGTGAGACCATGGTGTAGCTTGGTCTGTTTGTGGAGCTCCTAGCAGTGAGATCAGGACCTGTCCCTGATGCTCAAGCTGGCTTTTGGGAACCTATTCCCCAGGCTGGATTACCTTGCCAGTATTGATGCAGGGGGAGGACCTTGGTCCTGCCTCAACTTGATGTGCCATGCTTTGCTCAAGCCGATGGGAGGCTTGCCCCTTTCTGAATGGAGGCAGAGGGGCAGGAGAGGAGGAAGAGGGGAAAAAAGAAAAGAAAAAAAAGTAATACTTTAATGTGTAAAAATCCATTTAATTTTAAGCCAGAAACTAAAGGGAATATTTGTAAATCATATATTTAATAAAGGACATACATCCAGTACAAATAACTCCCAAAAGACATACTACCAAAGATACATGGACTGAGAATAAACACATAGAAAGACTTAACATTGGTTGTGATGAAAAAAGTACCACTTAAATCCCCAGTAAGTGACAGTCTATTCCTATTCAAATGAAAAGAAAGACACTCAATAATCCCAAGATCTGGTAGTAATGTAGGGCAAAAACAAAGACACTCTTGGAAACAGCTTGGCAGCCTTGTAGATTAAATCCATTCTTATCATATGCTCCATTTGAATATCTATTCAAGAGATTTAAAAATACCCACACAGCCACAACTATAAGTGCATGCTTAACAACTTCATAGCATACACGATAAACTTCCACCCCTGAACTGTACTGTCCATGCAATGGAATACTACTCAACACTGTAAAACGGAAGCCATTTACATGTGTAACAACATGGGCAGACTCCAAGAATGTTCTGTCTGGTCCAAGTAAACATACCCTGCACCATTCTATTCACATTACAGTTCAGGTCAGTATTTTCCAAAGAACAGCAGTGAAAACACAGCAAAGAGCAGCAAGGGGACATCTCTCAGAGATAAAACTTGGAGATTATGGTGTTGGGTTTACACAATGAAGTGACTAGATTTGGCAAACATTACCATAAGGCAATGTTTCTTATATGTAATTTTTATGAACTTATTATAATCAAGATATCAAAACTACAAAACTAAACACAAACGCTGAAAACTGTAAAGGAAATATATCAACTCCAATACAAAGGTGGACACATAAGAAAAATTATGTATTTATAGCCTTGAGCTTGCATAATTGTCAATCAAGATTCAATTCTAAGGAAAAAAACTATTAAAATACATGAAAAAATCAGATAACTAAATATATTTCAAGACAAAACAAGTTAAGGCCATTATGATAGAAAATTATCTAAGGAGTACTTACTCTAAGGAGTACAAGAAATATAATGGCAATCATCAATGGGAACCCAGGAAGGAATGCATTTGAGATAAACAAACATATGAGAACCAAGAAGGAACCAATCTTGTTCAGCAAATCAAGGCAGCAAAGACCCAATAGTACAAAGAGAAGGGAAAATAAATACCAACAAACCAAACAACCATAACAACAGACAACAAAATCATCAATACTTGTAAACCCATACCCATAATAAACTTGAACACAAATGGTCTCAGTTCACAACTTAGAAGATACAGGCAGACCAGATGAAAATACATGAAAGTGGGAGGCAGGTTAGGGATGGAGATAAATCTAGGAGGACTAAAGATGGGGAGTGAGGGTGAATATGATCAAAATATATTTTATGTATTTATTAAATTAAATTAATAAATTAATTAAAATGTTAAACACATCCCCATTCTATGCTGTCTTCAAGAAACACACATATCATAGCTGGGAAAAATATCCATAAACAGAATTAAAGATTAGTTATAAACTATTAAGTCAATGAATGCCACATACAGAAGGCATAGCACTTTCATTTGATAAACTCAGTGCAAAATAAAACTACTCATAAGAGATAAGTGAACCCCTACATATTGAAAAAAGGAACACTTCATCAAGAGGACATAAATATGATACTTACACACTGACCTTTAAGGCTTTCTGTTTTATAAAGCAAACCCTAAAAAGCAAAAAAAGACCACATAGGTCCAGACACAATAATGAAGGAAGTCCTTAGTGCCCTGCTTTTATATCTAGATATGTCTTCCAAATAAAAATCAGCAAAGAAACCTCAGAGATAAACCACATAGTAGATCAATTGGATTTAAAGATATCTACATTAACATCAGTCCAACAAATAACAAGTTTGTATTTTTCTCTATTATAGAATCTTTTCTAAAATGAGCCACATTATATTCCACATAGTATACACTACAATATATACATTATTTATATACATAAAATATATATAATTCCAAGTGTAGTCAAATTGACAGTGAAGAATAGGCTTCACAAGCCCACCCCTTGTCAACTTGGCATACAGTCACATCTCCTATACCATGCTTAATTTCTAAATGGAAAGAATAACCAGGCCATGATTATACTTAACATGATATAGGTATCCCTTGTATAGCCACAAATGCATTAAAAAAATTAGAATAGATGTCAATATCCCTTGAGGGACATTCCTTTAGTGTCTCAAACTTAAACATGATAACCACTGATATCATCTTAATTGATGTTACATCATATGATAATGACAATGAAGAAAGAAAACACAAATAACTGTACATATGCATTCTTAACAAAATACGACAGAAACACATGCCAATCATAATCCCTGTTTCTGATTTCTGCAACTAGTCATGCCTTAGTTTGTATTTATAACTATCTTCCTCTACTACACATACTGTATTTCATTTTCATTACACCCTCAGCAAGCACCTCAGCAAGTCTTGGCTCTTTTCTTGGAGGAGTGACCCATACTTTCATTCCTGCTAGTCTGTGCACTTTGTTATCCTGCTTGTATTAGGCTGTTGTAGTTTCACATTGACTTTAATCACAGGACATGGAATCACCAAAAGACATCCTAAAGATCTCCCACACTCCAGATTAAACTTTCTTACCTTCATTATAGGGAAGTAATCCAATTCCCCCGTGGTAATTTGGATCAATCACCCTTCTTAACACTGTTTTTCCTTTCTTAGCTTATTGGCTTAAGGTTATCAGAAGCCCAATGTAGGCCAATGTAGTCAACTTGCCATCAGGTTTCTGGTTGCTCCTCACCCCCAGGAAATGGTGCCATATCTGGGACTCTGTGTTGATGTCTGCTGTTGGCAGATCTTTCACTTAACAGCAGCTGTAGCCAGGTCAGCCTTGATGAGCGGAAGTCCATGTTGTTGAGTCCATGAATAACTATCATCTCTGCCACTATATATGCTTAGTTCATGAACCCATTGGGTAATGATAGGAATGGCTGGGGAAAGAAGCTGACTGTTCACAGAACAGGATACCCTATCTACTTGATTATTAATCTACTCTTGTGCTGAAGTCATCTTTTGATGAGCATTTACATAGGACACAGGCATCTTCACATACTTCACACATTAGGAGAGATCTATGCACATACGTCTTCCCCACATGCCGATGTTTTTTCTCACCAATTTTCTAATCATGCTCCTTCCAAGTCCCTGACCATTCAGCCAATCCACTGGCTACAGGCCATGAATCAGTGAATGATTACACACCTGCCCATTTCTCCTTCCAAACAAAATATGTCACACTGTGTGCTGCCTAAAGTTCTGCCCACTGTGAATATTTCCCTTTGCTGGTGTCTTTCAGGATTGTCCAAGAAAGGGGTTATAATGCTGCACCTGTCCACTTTTGGAGGGCACCTGCAAAACATGCAGAATCATCAATAAGCCAGGCCCTAGTCTTCTCTCCTCAGTCAACCGATCATAGGGAATATCCCATGAGGCTATAAGTGAATGCTTGGCAACAGAAAGCATTGTACCAGGAGTAGAAACCTTGGGCATTTGGTTAACTTCTTCATGTAACATGTTTGTGCCTTTGGGACCTGCTCAGGCCTGATCTCATATATGCCACTTCCATTTAATAACAGATTGCTATTGTACATGTCCTACTTTATGATATGCTGGGTCAGATAATACCAAGCTCATGATGGGTAGTTCAGATCTTAGTGACCCATTGTCAAACGTTCAGTTTCCATTAAGGCCCAATAGCAGGGCAAAAACTTTCTTTCTGAGGGAGAACAGTTGTCTGCAGGTGATGGTAGAGCCTTACTCTAAAATCCCAAAGATCTTCTGTGGTTCACCTATATGGGCTTGCCAAAGGCTCCAAACAGCCTCCCTGTCTGTCATTGACACCTCAAGTACCATAAAGTCTGCTGGATCTTATGATCCAAGTGGTAGAGCAGCCTGCACTGCATCCTGGACCTGTTGAAGTACTTTCTTCTGTTCTGGAAAGATAGAAGAATTAAAGGGAGATGTGGTAGGAAACACCACCCCTGCATCTTTTAAGTCTTTAATAGTAACACTAATTTCTGCAGTTCCTCCAAGGATGTGATACTGATATTGGTTTACTATTTTTCTTGGTAGAAGAAACTCTAAAGGCTTCCATTTGCCTTTTCAACCATAATAGGCCTCACTGCACACACAGTTCAGGGAACCAGTGTGAGAATTATCCCAATTATACATTCTGGGACTGGGTAAATAACCACAGGATGAGTTCAGGGACCCACTGGATCTACTGTGTATCATATTTCAGCCAAAACTCCATTAATCACCTGACCTTCACAGGTCCCTACTTTAACTGGAGGACCACAATGTTTCTTAGGATCTCCTGGAATCAGTATTAGTTCAGAACCAGTATCCAATAGACACTGGAAAGTCTGACTATTTCCTTTCCTCCAATGTAAAATCTATAAGTCCTTCTGGGGAAGGACTGCAGAAAGACTGACTGTAAAGCTTTTGGGTATGTTAACAAGGTCCTTCCTCAGGGGAACCTGACTTTCCTTACATTCAAGGTGTCTGGAGCTGTACACTGGCTCAAGTCTGAAAACTATTCACTGGCTGAACATCCAATGGAGCCTTCCTTTCATTTGTTTAAGAATTTTTCCACTTATACAGATAAAATGAAAATCCAGTAGGCTTATCTATTTAATGCCTGGAAACACCATGATTGAGTGGCCAATACCAAAGGTCCATACAAATCATATCACTATAAAATTTGTTTTGCCTGTGATGACCATTACAGGTTAGGCCATGATGGCCATTACTTTGTCTGTGCTGCCCATTATAATAACTACAATCACCCTGCCTTGGGTGATTCATTGCTGCTACCTGGCCCCTGCTTCCTTGGGGCCCAATTATACTCATTGCATTTAATTCATCCAACTGAGCAGCAGCATCTCCAACCCTAAAGTCTGGCACAAAAAATGGGCAACAACAAAACTCTTTGAGTATGCTGTGCCTCTCTCACTATTTAGCTTATTATAGGATTAGTGAAGGGCATGTCTTTTGGGCCTTCCTATTGTGGAAGATTAGGTTTCACATAGCATATCCACTCTACCATTACAATTTCCCTGAACCTTAAAATCCCTTCATCAACACTAAGCCAAGGGATATTAGCCACCAACAATTCCTTTTCAGTAGGCCATCTTTTGACAAATGCTTTAGCCAACCATTCAAACAAACTTTTGGCACCTCTTATTTTTCTCCCTTATTTTAAACTCTGCTAGCTTCCATATTAAACCTAGTATCTCCACTCAGGGGGCCCATATCAATAAAATCAGCCTGATCCAGGTTTATGTTTCTTCTACCATTATTCCACACCCTTAAAATTCATTCTCACACATATAAGCTAGACTTCTGCTTGAATGAATTAGCATACTCATTAACATCTATAGTAGTATAGCTCACCTCCTCATGGACTATACTTTGTACCTCCCCTCTCAGAGCCCACTTTACTTTGAGTGTGTTTATAGGTCTAGAGGCAACTGTTGATGACATCAGTATTGTCTTGGCTTACATTTCCTGCAGAGAAAGTCATTGCTTGTTTAGTAGACAAGGGTTAATTCCCTCAAAGGTGCAAGTGGCAATAATTCAAGAAGTGGGCAGAGGGTAGAAAGATTTACTTCCTCAGGTGAGATAAACCCTTGAAAATCTGAGGGTTCAAAGTTCTCAGCTTCAGTAGGGTCCTCCCACACACCCCCATCCAAAGTCACAGGTCCCATTCTTTACCAATTAATGCCCTTTCTTTAACCACTGAAACCCTCTTGAATTTCTGCTGTGATGGAGCCAAACTCATAATAAGTGTTCCAGTTTGATCTTCCACAACTTGAGTTCTGTGGCTGCTGGAAAGATTTTCTTCCAGGACATTCTTAGAAACCTTTAGGCTGTTTATATGCATCTGGAGCCGATTAATTTTATGACTAAGTACAGTGTTGTCCTTCACTGTATTCTGAAATGCTACAAGTTGGTTAATTTTGTCAGGGAGCTCATTCCTATCCTTTGTCAATTAACCCAGAGATGCTAAGAGCAACCAACCAACCAGCTTCATCATATTCCATGTTTTTCCACAAACTATAAAAAGTTTTGTATACAAATTCAACAAAGCCATTGCTGCTCACAATTGGTGAACTGGGATTATAAAATGCATTTATCTCCTTAAATCTGTAAAATAGTTCACACCATGGGCTTTCAGTACTCTCCAAGCTCTCAGGAGAGGTGTCAATAACTTGAGAAGCTTCTTAACTGTAGGTATTGGCAAATTGGCAAGCTTATTCCAAATACTTAAAGGATTTATCCTTGTTGGTCTAAAATCACTTTTGGTACCCAAGTCTGTATTAGTCAGGGTTCTTTAGAGTAACAGAACTTATAAATGAATCTCTCCACATATGCATAAAAAGGGTATTTATTAGAATGACTTACAGGCTGTGGTCCCCCTAATTTAACAATGGTTGGCCATGAACAGAAAGTCCAAGAATGCAGTAGTTTCTTAGCCCACAAGGCTGTATGTCTAAGTTGGTCTTCAGTATATGCTGGAATCCCAAAGAAGTAGCCTCTAATGCCTGTTAAGGAAAAGATTTGCTAGCAAGGCAAGAGCAAACAGGCAAAGAGCAAAAGTTTCCTTCCTCCATGTCATTATATAGGCTTCCAGCAGAAGGTGGGGCTCAGATTAAATCTAGATTAAAGGTGTGTCTTCCTGCCTCAAAGAGTTTGGATCAAAAGTAGATTTTCCCACTTCAAATTAATCAGACATCCCTCATAGGTAGGCCCTTCATTAATTCCAGATGTAGTCAGGTTGACATAGTCATCATGTCATCCTACTAGATCACACAGCAATAAAACTAGAAATCAATATTGAATAACATACAAGTATTTGAGTATTGAACAATTTAATTTTGAATGGTCAGTTTAATTTTAAAGGAAGCAATAGAGGTGGGAAATTTAAATTTCCCATAATGAAATAAAAACGAGATCACAACTTCTAGGATGTACTTAAGTGATCATGAAAAGAAAGGTTATGGGCATATTTTCTTACATGGAAAAATAATAGAGCATCTTGGAACAGGCCTGTGGCTCTGCCAAGACCAAAGATCACCACAGGACCAGCTTTTATCCTGCAGAAACCTCATAGGGCAGGGAAGGTTAAGTGCTTTGGCTCAAGTGGGAGAAGAATTCTCCTAGATATCAGTGGTCCCAAAATTCAGCAAGTGACAGGAGTTGTTACTTGTTAGGTTCAGAGGCCTCTGTAGGACAGTGACATTTTGCTCCATTAATCCCATAGGTCACCCTGGCCCTGAGGTTCTAACTGCAGCCTCAAGGTGGTTAGAAGACTTGGATTCTTCCCTAAATGGGGTTCACAAAGCATGTGAAAGTAAGTAACTGTAAGAAAAGTAAAGTTATGTTCCAAAATTGCTGAGGAAGTAAGGATGATTCAAGTCAAATAGAATGGGAAAAGAAAGTCATGACATAGGTAGTAGAATCACAACCATTCCGGCAACAACATTAAGAGTTGACAAATGAAATTAAAAAGTTTCTGTACAAAAAAATAAACCTAAAAACAGAATGAAGAACCTACAGAGTGGTAAGACAGTCTTCAAGGGTTAATATCTAGAATATACACAGAACTAAAAAAATTAGTTTGCCTAACACATCCTTGTCACAGTCTACAATCTGAGGAAGCCAAGGCAGGAGTTAAAACTCAGGAACCTTGAGACAGGAGTTGAAACAAAGACCATAAAGGTACACCACTTTACTAGCTTGCTTTCCATTGGTTGCTTGTTTATACAACTCGGGCCCACTCCCCCAGAGGTGGCACTGCCTAAAATAGGGTAGGCCCCCCACAGCAATATTATTCAAGAAAATATCCCCACAGACTTCTCTACCAGCTGATCTTATGGAAGCAATTGGGATCCCTCTTCCAAGGTGACTACAGTTTGTATAATATTGACAAAAACTAACAAGTACAATTAAACACCAAAATAAAAACAACTTTCAATCAATAAATAGGGCTATAACTTAAACATGATTTTCAAAGAAATACAAATGATCGATTCATGATTTTAGAAGTGTTCAAAATTGCTATCCAAATTTTAGAAGTGTTCAAAATTGCTATTCATCAGAGAAATGCAAATTAAAACTATGGTAAGATAGAATCATAATTGCCATCATCAAGGAAAGTTTTGATGGGATTGTAAGCCACTAATCTTGATGGAATTGTAGCCATTATGGAAATGAACATGGAGTCTCCTGAAGAACATTAAAAATAGAACTATCAGTTATACCATACCCACACACATATGATATAGAATTCCAAAGAATTCTATATCATACAACAGAGAAACATGCATGCCCATGTATGTGCTGGGGCAATCAAAGCAACTGGAATTAGCCTAGATGTCTATGAACAGATGAATGGGCAGTGAACATTTGATACATTTACACAGGGCGATTTTACTCTGCTGTAAAGAAAAATGAAATTTGCAAGTTTTCCATGAGAGAACTCAGAAAGGATTATGCTACAGTGTCCCTAGCAGTGACTGCCATGTAACTTCTTTATTGCATTGACCAGACATGTTAAAACTGCTTTAATCAATAACATCTTGGTTTTTATTAATATTGATTATTGATTATTGTTTTGGTTCTTGATTTGTTGCTGTTTTCCTCAATGGGCAAACTACAGCACTATAAAGTCTAGAGACTCTGTAATACCTTTTGTGCATAGAGTAGAAAGAACAAGTAGTCAGAATTTTTCAAACTTTACTGGTCATGCCCTTAGCTATTAATTTTATCTCTGCTCCAAATGATAGTTCTCTTGAATTTTTTTTTCAGCTTAGCCCTACTCTTTCATACCCATCATGATATATATAGGCAGTAAATTCATAGAGGAAATCATTCTGTTGTGTTTGTAGACACTATTTTTCTTCAGAAATTTAAAATTGGCTACACATTTTAAAGGGCTAACAAATCATCTAGTGGCTTAAGACAGATTTCTCTGATTTCAACTGGTCAGATCTTATTATGCCAAACTTTATCTAGAGTTTGGCTTCTTATTGGAATAATTTTTTTTCATGTCCCTCTGAGAAAGAGGAATATGTAAGGACTTAGTCTTAGGCCAGTGTATCATAGGAATTCCTGGACATGCAATTCCATTTTGATAGCATATGCTGGTAATTCATAAAGGCCAAAAAAGTCTTCATTAAAAAAAAATAACCATTGTAACTCATATAAGGCTTTCCCTATCAACTATGAGTGTAAAACACTTTACAAGTCATGTGGGTCTTTATTCTGAATTTCAAAGTAGTGAAATTTTTTTAAGGAAACCATAGATGTATGTTTGTTGTACTGAATAATTAAGCAAGTTTTTCCATTGTTACCTCGTCTAGCTCACACAATAGAATATACCCTTATACAAGGGGTAATATAAGCCATTGTTACAATTTTAAAATAGTAGTAATAGATTTTAAACATCCATTCTCTAACTCTTAATTGTGTGTGTGTGTGTGTGTGTGTGTGTGTGTGTGTGTGTGTGTGTATACAAGTGTCGATGATACTGTGGAAACTTTGGGTTCCTTAGTTTCCTTAATAACAGAATTTATTGGAATTTGGTTGGAATTTGAGGGCAATTTTACTAAAGTTTGAGAGAAAAATAACAGTGCAGCAAGTTGTAATCTTGGCACTTGCCAGGAGAGGGGAAAGAGAGGTGAGGAAGAAAGCCATGTCTTTTGAGTTAGGATCCAGCATGTTCGGCCAGCAGCCTCATGACAGATGGTGAGGGGGCTTCAGAGAAAGAGTGGAAAGACACAGCAATCCAGGGAAAGTGTGGTGGATTTGACTAATATTCAAAATGGAGATACATGAAAAAAAAAGTTATGCTTTTCTGAGTCCTAACTCTGAAAGGTGGGCCTGCTGCTTGACAGTCTCCATAGTACTTTCCAATTGGAGCAATTGTAAGGGTCTGCACTGATCTGAGGTTTCTGGGAAATAAAAATGCATTCTCTTATTAAAACAATGATTATTCTTCACATCTACTTTGGGGCAGCTCTGAATAAAGGTCTCCATCCAGGCTTAGAGATAGGACTTAGAATGAAGTCCATATATTTTACCTTTTCACACACTGATTTAAATTCCAAGAGACAGAAAAGCTGCTTTTGATATTTCTAATATTACTAGATAAACAGGTGGGATTCAAAGCTCCAATAGCCTAAGGCTAGAATAACATGTGTGTATATGCAAGTGTGCTAGTCCATACATGCATGAATGTGAAGAAAGCAGAGATCTATGCTAGATAACTTTCCCTATCATTCTCCACCTTATTTCTTGAGACAAGGTCTCTCCCTGAACTTAGAGGTCACTGTTTTGCACAGACCAGCTGGACAGAGAGTCCTAGGGATCCTTAGATTTCTGCCTTTTCCTCCATGAAGTGAGGTTACAGATGTGACTGCCATTTCTGGCTTTTATGTGGGTTATGGGGATCCAAACTCTGGCCCTGGTTTGCCTGCATTAATAATAAAGGCAGGGTCACAAATGTGTTGGTGTCACCTTAAGAAAGGAAGTCAAAGTGCTTCCCCATCGTGTCATTTAACTGACAGTCAGTCCTGATTTGAATTCTCTATTTTAGGATGCTCCCTGAATCTTTCTTCATTCCTGCCTGTCTGTTGTATGTTCTGAATCTGTGTCTGTCTGAAGACTGTTTGGCGACTCTGTCCCTGTCTCTGTGTCTGTGTGTAATGGGGTTCATTTGTTCTCACTTTGTTGAAAGAAAAGGAAGAATCACATGGGAGAAGGAAAGAGACAAACCACAGAAATCTTTAACAGAATTTTATAAGGGATTCAGTCTCTGACATCTGCTTACGCTAACTGAGCCAGACAACAAATACTATTGTTTATCAAGAAATATGTATACGTTGCTTTCATCATGTATGATGATTATTAGTTCACAATCCTGCTTTCAACCTATTTTCTGTTTCCAGTGAATGACTATAGAATGAATATATTACTCTTGGGTGGGGCATGGGAGAGTAGATCAATTAAGCTTACAGCTATGCATTGGTTTGGGTTGTAAACACTGATTACATGGGAAATTCAAGGCAAGTAAGGATGATGGTCCCATTGTTCTCTTAAATGAAAGTTAAACAAACAGGCTGAGTACACAGTAAGATATCAGAGTGAACTCAAGGTGGAATATTATCTCTGGCTGTGAGGTCCAGCCTCTTAGAATGTAAGAGGGATTTTCATCACAATTTTGCATAGCTAAACTCCTGTTCATGCAGCAAGTGCTTTATCTACTGAACTATCACCCTAGCCCTGATTATTTTTTTCTAGTATTTTTTTCAATAATGCTTTACTATATACATTCTGATCCATATGTTCAGATGATAACAATGTTCTAGAGTGGTTGCTTAGCCCTTTCTGTTTAACTGTGGATGCAGCCTGATCAACTGCCTGACATTCCTGCCATCATTCCTTCCTGTCACAATAAACCCTATCCCTTCTCAAAATAACTCCCTTTTCCCCTTCAATTGATTCTGTTAGGTGTTTTCTCACAGCAGCAAGAAAAAGAAAGCAGACAAGAAAGCTGTGAATTAGAGAGCCCAGCTGGAAACCCTCTCACAAAGACTTCCTGCCAGCTGCCCAAATAAAGCTACCCAGGAAAGAATGGTAGAAATTGCAAGGAACTTGCTGCTGCTCACACACATCAGACCTGTTGGATCAGAGGAGACCTTGATGGAGTGTAACCCAGAGGAAACTGGAAGGAAAGGCTTAAAATGCACCACCCCACAACCCATGAACTCTCAACAATACAGATACCTGCCTAAGACCTGCAAAAGATCATACTAGTTGGCATGGCCCCCAAACAAAACAAAACAAAGGGATGAAAATTTGTCATAGTCCCACAGCTATTAATCATTACAGCTGGGAGGAGCAGTTTTGTTCAGGGAAGAGACTCTAATCTTAAGTGGTTAGTCCTAACCATGAGCACTAGTGCGTGCACACACACACACACACACACACACACACACACACACACACACACACACACACACACACACACACACACACAATTACTGAAGAGCTCATGATTTTAAAAACATGATGGGGTTGACACAGGAGAAGGAGTTGGAAGCAGAAAAGAGAGGTGTGTGGATGATGCAAATATGTGTACAAATATATGAAATTCTCAAATAAACAAAAATATTTAACAAATATTTTCTCAAAATTTTTTTCTTAAAATATTAAAATACTAATAATTCTTTTAAAAAATGAAAATTTGGTTCTTCATGTTATATAATTAATGCTTTAAAGTAATTTAAATATATTCTGAGAAAAGTTCAATATTAAACTCATATAAAATCTCTAAATAATATATTTCAAAGCAGTTAGTAGAATGCTGCATATGGTTTTGGAATATCATGTTCTCAAATGTATGCTTAGAGTTGCCAGTCTCTTCAATTCTGTAATAATAAATTATTCAGATTTTCAGAAGTCAGCAGCTGTGGTAATTTTGTTCATGTGCATAGGTACAATCTAAAACCTTCTGAAAATCAACCCATACCTATAGCTACTGAGGTTCCAAGTAGAGTATTAAGCAGTATTTCCTCTTCTAATGATAGTGTCAATTTTTACAAGAATATGTAAGCAGATTTGAATTCAATTTACCGTTTTCATATTATTTGTTCTACACAATAGTGTATTTATATAATACCAACGACAAAAAGCCTTTGTTGTTGTTGTTGTTGTCAATTTTAGTATCTATCAGTCATAGATAGGGAGAATATACTTGAGGTATGATCCAGGGGTACTACCGGGAGTTCCAACAGCTTCCAGTTATAACCAATCTTGTTTGTGGGCTATACCTCCTGCCCTTTAGGACTTAAGATATAATACAAGGTGCTCTGTGACTATTAACCTATGACAGCATTGGAATAGCTGGTTGCCAGCCTTTAAAGCACATATCCACATGCCAGCATTTTGTGATGAAACCTAAAACACTGAGTGAAACAGAGTTAAAATGGATAGGCAAGTAAAGCAAGGGCATGTTCTCTGAGATGGTCACTTTTTGTTCCTAGAAGACTCTGGAAGGAGAAATGGCAGGAGAGCACAGGGATGGGTGTCTAATCATAACCAGTAGGAGAGAGGAGAGGACCCAGGAGTCAGACAGTGTTTGTTTGGTGGACTCCTGAACTTAGGCCTCTCTTATCCCGAATAGACAGCTGTTACTTTTCTTTTCTCTGCATCTTGGTCTTCTGTATTTCCTGGCCTTTCAATTTGTTGTTCATGCCAAAGGATAAACTCCACTAGATAACTACCAGTGCCCTTGTTACCTGAGTACACACAAGTTCACAGCTGGAGGGTAGCCTGCCTTACTGCATTATACTGTTTTGTGTTACTGGCCATCCATAAGAGAATGCAATAGGGTAAATAGTGTATGAAGCTAATTATCCATTGTCATTAGCTAACACAGACCCCACTAGGAAACCTCAGAATGGAGGTGACCATGGCTTTTTAGAATAGTCCATAATCTAAAAGTATAATGTGGCAGAATATGGACTGAATTGAAATATCAAGATTAACATATGGAATAACCCAGTTTGCAAAGGAAGAATGGAAGTTCTTCCTTACCCAGACTTCATCTAAGGGACAGCAAGCATGAAAGAGAGGAAGAAAGAAAGAAAGAAAGAAAGAAAGAAAGAAAGAAAGAAAGGAAGAGGGAAGGAAGAGGGAAGGAGGGAGAGAGGAAAGAAGAGAAAGGGAGAGAGATAAAAGGAAGGAAGGAAGAAAGAAAGAGAGAAAGAGAGAGAGAAAGAGAGAGAGAGAGAGAAAGAAAGAAAGAAAGAAAGAAAGAAAGAAAGAAAGAAAGAAAGAAAAGAGAGAGAGGAAGGAAGGAAGGAAGGAAGGAAGGAAGGAAGGAAGGAAGGAAGGAAGGAAGGAAGGAAGGAAGGTGAAAGCAGAGGGAGAAAAGAAAGAAAGATCCAAAAGGCGCTACCTGGATTTTGGACTATAAGGTCCTATGAAGGTTTTTACACACCATGGACAAATGTCTTTGTGGCTCCTTACTCAGATTACTAGGCCACTCCCATTTTTAAGTGTGTTTTTCCTTTCATAATAAGCTGTCTCTATTTCTTTTGCTAACCATGTGTCCACAAGAAATGTAGCTAGAGTTTCCCTGGTCCTGCCTGGCCCACAGTCAGGACAAATCTCTCTCACCCACTAGTCCCACAGCTGCTCAGATCCAACTGAGTAAACACACAGAGACTTATATTGCTTATAAACTGTATGGTCATGGCAGGCTTCTTGCTAACTGTTCTTAAATCCTAAATCAATCCATTTCTATTAATCTATAAGTTATCATGTGGTTCGTGGCTTACTGGTACTTTACATCTTGATTTCATGGTAGCAGCTGGCAGCATCTGTCGACTCAGCCTTCCTGTTTCCCAGAATTCTCTTCTCTGCTTGTCCCACCTATACTTCCTGCCTAGCTACTGACCAATCAGCATTTTGTTTATACAGATCAATATCCATAGCAATAAAGCTTTTTGCCTAGGGACACAGAAGTTGGATGGGCTGCTCTCTGAACTCAGATCTCTAGCTCAGTCCTCCCAAGCAAACTTGCCCTGACTTTTTGGACTTTTGTCTATTCTTCTGTCTTGACTTTATTCTCCAATCCTTATCCTCTGTCAGTTGCTAAGATTTTAACCATTCTTTCCATTGTTTGTCTCCCAAATTCTAATAAAATTGTCTTCCTTTTGCATCTGTTTTTAAACTCTTTTTATTAATGAGAGAATTTACTGAAAAAGAGCCTCAGTTTGCCTATTAACTCATGGAAAATGTCAATCATACAAAGAATTCTTTCAAATAAATAGAGACAGCTTATTATGAAAGGAAAAGCACTCTTAAAAATGGGAGCATAAGACATGTATATTCAAAATAATTTATTGAAGTACTACTCATAAAAGCAAGAAAAAGGCCAGAAGAAGCAAAGTAACACAAGACAATGGAATGCCTTAATGTGTTATAAGTGAGTCATGACTAAAGGAAGAGAAGTACTTAAAAGGGAGTTATAGACACTATGTAGAGACTAAGCAATACACAGCAGATACTTCCCTGTGTAACACAAAATACACTTTACCCATAATACAAGTTCATAAGTAGGAATAAGTACAAATGAGCAGATGGCAAACAATGGAAAAGTGGAAAAGTAATAAACATCAAGTTCATGGTTTCACTTTGTTCTGCAAGAATGAGATAAGGAGGCAACACAGTTAGGACTCAGTACAATGATAGTATTCATTTTCCCACAGAAAGAGTGGACACCAGAGTGATGGATGTCTTACTGTTCCTTGTGTGTTAATGTATTTACATTTTTTAACTGATTTATAATCTGGTAAAACCAAGGGCAAAATGAAAAAAAAAAACTGTGATATTTACGAATCAAATGGTGTCAAGTATGAAAATAGCTGTGGAAGTGAATGCAGTCATATATTTTAAAACGTCTCTATTATGACAACATTTTTAAGAAATAAGTCTTGAAATGTTCCAAAGGGGGAAAAAAAAAAGACATGTTCAGACTTTAATGAACAATGAGACATTAGCTAAGTACAGGACTGACAGAATGACCTGACATAAGAAAGGAGCAGCATTGATAATTTTCAGTTGAGATGCTATGTGCAAAGGAAGAAATGAATTTTAGGACATAATATTCTTAAAGACAAATGAGCCTCAAGAAAACACTGTGAAATGGCACAAGTTGCAAGCATGAGCATACTGAAGTCATTCAATCCCTTTTGTTCATCCAAATATGATAGCAGTAAGTTCTTCCTGGTATAAGTGGAATTTTTCCCTTCCTGAAGCATAGAATGCCATTTTACTCTTTTTAAGAAAGTGTCACCAATTCTTATTCACATCAAAATAACAGGTTTTTTTCCCTTTTGAGGAAGTATTCTCTATTAATGTAACTAGTGCCCAAATATCCATGCCCATGTGCCTTGTTTATTAATGCTGCTCAAGTGGAGTACTTAAACTGATGGGCTAGATATATATTCATTCATTAATTTTATAATGGTCCAATAGTCATGAACTGTGAGGATCCTGAACCAAGAAATTAATGCGAGAATGCCTAGCCTTAATGACCCATAGGTATGCAGCCCACAGAGTTGAATGGGAAAACTGTGTGGGGTATTTTTCTGCACTTCAGGATGTGGCTACAGTGACGATCTCACAGCAATTCCAAAAAGGTTCAATATAACAGAGCAAGAATTTGATTATTATTAGGGGTTAAAAAAAAGTCTGCCCACTAAGTATGATTAAAATAGTAGAAGGCAGGAGCATGAAGAAGAGGTTAATGTTTTTTTAGCTTAGTTTAAGTGCATGAATATCTGCACACTCTGGGTGCCTGGTCCCTGCAGAAACCAACAGGAGGTATCAGATCCCCTGAAACTGGACATACAGATAGTTGTAAACTGCCATGTGGGTGCTGAGAATGGAACCTGAGTTCATTTCATGAGAGTAGCCAGTGCTTTTGATGATTGAGCCATCTCTTCAGTGATTTTAATGATTGAGCCATCTCTCCAATGCTGAGCTCAACTTTTTGAAAATTAGTT
Source organism: Onychomys torridus (assembly GCF_903995425.1). Taxonomy (NCBI): domain Eukaryota; kingdom Metazoa; phylum Chordata; class Mammalia; order Rodentia; family Cricetidae; genus Onychomys; species Onychomys torridus. The sequence continues at coordinate 70,139,532 of NC_050449.1, read as the reverse complement.
ATCTGAATTAAGGAGGGAGACTTCTTTGAGATTTTGAGAAAAACATTTAAAAAATAATGATAGTACAGCAAATAATTATGTAATTAGTTAATTTCATTCATTATTAAGTCCCTATGAAAATAATATTGCAAAAATGCAAACCATCTGGGAGGGTTTTATTCCCTGGCAAGACTGCTGTTTATTTGATGACTTCCTTCTTCCCAAGGGTAATGTGTATGGATGCCATGAACATGAAATCTGTGTATGAAAGGTAGGAGCTAAAGGCTAGTCCCTCATTGGAATTTAGAGCAAGGTCTTACCTGTGTATCATTGTGAGTTTGTGTTACTTGAAAAGTGTACACACACACACACACACACACACACACACACACACACATATACATACATCAGACAGACAGACAGACAGGCAGGCAGGCAGACAGACTGCACAAAAACTCAGTTAAGCCATTACAGTCCTTTTCCTGCTTCATGAAGCCAGTGTAATACTGTTGCAAACAGTGCAACTACGTTGAAATTTCTGCAGACTCTGAGTGTTCAGGCAATGAAAGAGAAATTTAAAGAATTGCATAATCAAAAAGTTTTAGGACAGAAGTCCATTTCTAAATTAAGCACATGCACACCAAAATATGAAAAGTTAATTTCTGTATTCTCTCTCTTAACTCCAGTAGAGAAGACAACATTTAGATAGCTCTTTGAGATCTTAAACACATAATTTGTACAACATTTCAAAATCAAAATTACATTTGCTGTTGCATGAAAAAGCATTAAATTATAGTCCAATCAGGACGTGAAGTGTTCTATGATTCTCTTAGAATATTTGATTAAAAAATGGATGCAGGTGTAATCAATAATGCATATACATTCAATCAGGAAACTTAATTTTTCTTCTTTAGTCTTTTAATTGAAACCTCAAAGATGAGCATGCTTTTAAAGTTCTGTGATGCTCAGAAACTAGCTATTGCTCTGGTGCTTTGTATTTTTAATGTCCCTAACAAATTTCTTCAAAGAAAAGATGTAGAACATTTGTGCTCATGAAATATCCATCTCTGTAGTACATCAATGGAATAACAACAGAACTGGAATTTCTGTTCCTTCTGGCCATTAGTCATGCTGTTCATGTATGGAAAAATATGTCTGCATTGTTTCCTGTTTTCAAAAGAGGCATGTTCTCAGGCTATGGGACACTTAGCACTTGTCAAACCAATGTTGATTGAATGGCTTACACTCATGTTTGGGGGTCAATCAATACATCCAATATTTACAGAGATGAAATGGGTAGAGGGCATCTACATCAGGGTAGTACCCTAAGCAAGGACAATTTCTGGTGAGTGCTTCACTTTTGTCAGCCCGCATGCTCACACTACATAAATGTGAGAGCTTCTCTGATGTCACTTATGTAACTCCTTCCCCTCCTGGCATCATTATCTCCTAATGGCTCTACTTAACATTGTCCAGTTGAGTATTCGGGCTTGAGTAAAAGAAGTGAGCTGGCCTCATATTCAATGCCCTGCAATCATTCAAGCAACAAGATATTTATTACTCATGTTAATGGTAAAAGATGAAGTGCAGTGTTTTCTAGACTTAAAAATTTTACCGAAGCAACTCTATGAAGTACATGTTATTTAAATAATGTTTTGAAATCCAGAAAGAGGGATGTTTTTCAGTTACAAAGAAAAACTAGGTGTTACAAAGAGCTGTGATACTAAATTCAGTCTTAAAGGGTAGGATAGGAAAGGTGAAGTTGTTGGGTCCTGGGTATGGGGAGCTCTCCAAGGACCCTGGCTCCTTCTGGAGCCCATGCAATGTTTACAGGAAGACAGAGCAGCAAGTGCAGCTGGAGGGGTAATCACAGACCTTCTCACTGAGGTTTGCACTTATGCCACCGCTAGCCCCCATCCTCACCAGACACTGTGCATTGGATTGATCTGGTGCTTGGGCCATAAAGTATAGTGACGTAGATTTCCTTGAAAGATCCTTTGTGGTTGCCATTGCAAATAGAAAGTACCTGGTCGGGTGTGGATCAGTTGCATCCATGGAAATAGCGAGTAGACACATTCTCCACACTTATTCCAGCCCCCATGTAACACCAGCAGGAGTATGCCTATTGCAGATTTGGAATAGGCCAGCCTGGATATATCAAATGCATGTTTAGAAGTTATTAATGTCTGTTGATGCACAAAACACACACATTGGGGAAAAAAGATATCTTGGGCATCCCTTGGAAGTTCAGATATGTAGGTTTAATGTACTGTCTTCTAGACATTTTATCTTGGCTGGGACATCACAATTAAAAGATTATAAAACAAGGAAAAAAATCTATTCATATTTGTTTGGCATGTTAAGATTCTCTGAAAAAGCCAGAGAGTATAAATGTTGATCTGCAGAAACATAATGTAGACTGTCTGCTGGAGACCGGAGACCCTGTACATCAGTGAATGAGAAGAGGAGTCACTTTGAAAGTGAGAGTGATCAAAACCACTCTGTACAAAAGCTACTTGAAGGGTTTCCATCTCCAGATTTGGTTTCCAGACCATCAGCCTCATCTGGAAGCCAAGATTGATAAAACAGAAGAAAACTCACATGGTTTAACTGGTTACAAAGAAACTACCATAAATTTGCTAGTATTTTTTTCATTTGATTGAAGCCTGGCCTTATACATAATTAGGGAGGTGTGTTCTGAAATAATCAGCAATGGTGAATTGGAAGAGAATCCCTGTTGGCTAGATATGAATGATAGTGTAAGTGAAATAGGTGATTGGTTGCAGTCTGGTGAGTATAGAACATGAAAGTCAGAATGTCATAGTCTTTTTTTTAAAATTTATTATATTTGTGTTTTAATTTTACACATCAGCCATGGGTTCCCCTGTCCTACTCCCTCCTGCCCCCACTCCCACCTTCCCCCCAACTCCTCCTCTCCATTCCCATCTCCTCCAGGGCCAAAACTCCCCTGGGGATTCATTTAAACCTGGTGGATTCAGTACAGGCAGGTCCACTCCCCTCCTTCCAAGCTAAGCAAAGTGTCCCAGTGTAAGCCCCAGGTACCAAACAGCCAGCTCATGTACTAAGGACAGGTCTGGGTCCCACTGCTTGGGTGCCTCCCAAACAGTTCAAGCTATTCAATTGTCTCACTTATCCAGAGGGCCTGCTCCAGCTGGGGGCTCCACAACCTTTGGTTCATGATTCATGTGCTTCCATTTGTTTGGCTATTTGTCCCTGTGCTCTTCCAATCTTAGTCTCAACAATTCACACTCTTACAGTCCCTCCTTTTTCTCAATTGGACAGTCCAATTAACAAATGGGCTGTAGAACTAAACAGAGAATTCTTAACAGAGGAAGTTCAAATGGCTGAAAGACATTTAAGGAATTGCTCAACATCCCTAATTATCTGGGAAATGCAAATCAAAATGACTCTGAGATACCACCTTACACCTGTCAGAATGGCTAAGGTCAAAAACACAGAAGATAGTTTATGCTGGAGAGGATATGGAATAAGGGGAACTCTCCTCCACTGCTGGTGGGAATGCAAGTTTGTATTTGGAAATCAATATGGTGCTTCTTTAGAAAATTGGGAATCCATCTCCCCCAAGACCCAGCTGTAGCACTCTTGGGCTTATACCCAAGGAATGCTCAATTATACTACAAGGGCATTTGTTCAGCTATGTTCATATCAGCATTGTTTGTAATAGCCAGAACCTGGAAACAACCTAGATGCCCTTCAACTGAAGAATGGATAAAGAAAATATGGTACATATACACAATGGAGTACTACTCAGCAGAAAAAAACAATGACACCATGAGGTTTGCAGGCAAATGGATGGATCTAGAAAAAATCATCCTGAGTGAGGTAACCCAGACTCAGAAGGACAAACATGGTATGTACTCACTCATAGGAGGATACTAGATGTAAAACAAAGATGACTAGACTGCAGAATGTCATAATCTTAAAAGAGAAAGACAAAAACTGTCAGAAGATGCTGGGGTGCATTGAGTTAGTTTGTATCAGACAGGGCACAGTGATATAAGTCACTGATGACCCTGAAATAACTTTAGCTGACTATTGGATGTATACTTCATGCATTATTCTCTTCTACCACTTTTCAGCACATGTTGTTTCCTTCTTGAGAATTGATTTCTTGAAGATAAAGGAAAATATAAAAGGGAAATTTCTGAGAAAGTCAAACTAATACTCAACTATGGTGGGAAAAGGCTTGGGTGGGATTGTTCTGGAAAAGCAAACAAACAAAAACAAAACAAAAGAAAAACACAATGATTTCAAAGAGTCATGTATAAAGAACAATGATGATAAATTCATAAAAGCAATCTAGTCACAAGAAAGTGAGGACCAAATACAGACTACCAGCTTCCAATAGTATTATTATAAGTGTCAAGTTGTCAAAGCATAGAAGAAAAAAGAAAGACAAGAAAGAAAGCATGGGACTCCAGCTTCCCCCAAAGTCATTGAACTTTGATGACTTCCCAGGTGGATATCTACATGGCTGAACTATTTATTACAAAAAGGACATTTCATGTTTCACATATGCCATGAAAATGAGAAGGTAAACTAAGTCCTGCCCAGTATGCAGACAACCACTTCAAATGATTACACTAACTTATTTCACCTATTAGAATTGTATATTTCTACTAATACAACCTTAAAAATTTAGACAGCAGGGTTGTGTATATATATATATATATATATATATATATATATATATATATATATGAAAGCAATATAATACCTTAGCTATGTAAATATTTGTCCTGTGTAAATTATCTACTTTGTGAAAAAGTACAATGGATATCTCCCTTCTGTTTATATTGTATACCTTTGTTTAAATGTCATTTATCTAAGATATATAGCATGTCTTTTATTCTTTAAATAAATTCTACCCTTTTCACATTAGAGAACACATTATGTTTTTAAATATAAGGAAGTAATTTAAAACTAACTGTTCAAGTACCTTTTATAAGAGGAAAAGATACACGTAGAAGATACAATATTTTACTCCAACATGCTCGAATCTTTAGTGTCAATGTTTCTTTGGAAGCTGTGTATTTCATTTAGTAAAAAGAAACATAAGAGGGGAGAAGGATAAGGAAATGGAGGAGGAGGAAGAGGAATGAGGAGGAAGAGGAGAAGGAAGAGGATGGTATTGTGAGTAAGGTACATACAGATGTATAAGTAGGGGCCCAAGGATGTGAAAATGCATTGAAGGTTTAAGAGAACATGTAACAGTGTTTGACAAAGATAAAATATGAGACACATTTTCATAGCAGCAGTGTGTGTGTGGGGTAATCTTCCAGTGAAGAATAGCGATGGGTTTCTAGAACTAGATACTTCATGATGAGGACAAAGAGCCATTGAATAATGTAAGAGTAACCATGGGGAAGTCACTCTCTTTGAAGGAAAATTTGGAAGTATTAAAAACTTGAAAAAGTATTGGCAAATTGTTAAGTGGATTCCAAATAAAGAGTGTGAAAATAAACTTTTTTGTTAAAAATAGCAAACAATAGTGTCTTTAAGAAGCAAACTGAGTCTACAATGGTCAGTCATAAAAGTAGTAGGATGACCATTTTTTACAATGTGTGAGGTTTTTCCATCTTCTGATGTCTTTCTCAATTTCTTTCTTCAGTGTTTAAACTTATATTTGTGTAGATCTTCTATTCCCTTGGTTATGTTTAGTCCTGTGTATATGTGTGCTTTGTCTGGTATGAGTGAGTTTGTTGCCCTGATTTCTTCTTCAGGATGTTAATTACTGGTATATAGGAAAGATATGGATTTTTGCATTAATTTTTGATTCTACTACTTTGCTAAACTTTTCAACTCTTAAGTTTTTTTGGTTGAATTTTTGTGGTTTATTACATAAAGAATCATATCATTTGTAAGTAGAGATATTTTGAATTTTCTTTTCCTAGTTGTACCATTTTTTAAACCATTTCTTTCATTAATGTACTTGGTAAGACTTCAAGCACTGTATTGGAATGAGTAAGAGTGGAAAGACTAGACACACACCTTTAATTCCAGCATTCGTGAGACAGAGGCAGGTGGATCTCTGTGAGTTCAAGGCCAGCCTGGTGTATAGAGCAAGATCCAGGACAGGCACCAAAACTACACAGAAACACCTTGTCTCAAAAAACCAAGAAAAAAACTAATAGAAATAAAAATGCAGGGAACAAATGACCATGGGTTGCTAAAGCTATTGATATATAGGATCTGGAAGTAGAAATTTCCTTCATGCTTTACACACATGTTTGGCCATAGTGGGCAAGTGATAGGAATCAATGATGTTAAAGAGATAGTAGATTGCCCAATAATTACAATATGGAGAATGTACCTAGTGTAGATAGTAGAAAATGGGGTATGCAGAATGAGATAGCCTCTTATGACACTGTTAATGCAGCTCCCAAAGTTTCCTAAGCAGCTGTAAGACAGTGAAGGCCTGGTTGAAAATTGATGTTACTACTTGCTCCTATTGATGGGACCAGATGTTAGCATAATATAAGTATAAGGTGGTAACACCAACCTGAAGGCTTTGATGGGGAAAATATCCAGTCCTTTGACAGAAAAACCAAAGCAGGAGCTTTTCTGGATGAGCTATTACTCAAGATGAGCTTGAACAGTCTGATATCATTGAAGATTGCTCTTTCTGTCCTTCAAACGTTTTAAAGACAGTAATAACATAGATTGTTTTGGAACTTTTTACAATATTAATTTCAGTACTAGAATGTGTGATTTGGAAAAGTTCCCCAATTCTTCAAAGAAGCTAAGAGCAAAGAATATTAACTTACTATGCTGTTATTTTAGCCACATTTACCTTAAAATATTAAAAGAAAAGATACAAAATAGCTCAGTTGTGAGTGGATTTTTGAACAGCTTCATTCTCTTCATGGGCACTTAATTCTGTTTCAATATTAATTTCTCAGATTTCTTTTATGCATCAGACAAATTAAGATTATTGAAATCTGAATGTTTATTGGATCGACCAAAAATTTAGAGATGTTTTCTATTTAAGGATTTCAGTGTTGTATTACAGAATAGCATGCTGTCAATACAATCAGCAGGATTTTTAGCTTAAAGCTAGGCATCTGCAAATATTAACACTTAAGGAGATGGCAAATGGCAGCCCATAAACTCCTAGTTCTTTAGTTTAGGTGTAACTGGTAAATCTTCCCCTTTCTCTAAAACAGAAAAACTTGTGGCTTAAAATTGATTTTTTTCTGTTTCAAATTCACTGTTGATAATGTATATGAGGCTAATATGCTGTGTTGCCAGTTCATGCAGTTTATATGAGGTTGCTTTGCCAAACAAAGTCAAAGGAAAAAGGATTTTTTTAGGACGTTCCACATATGGCTGCAATAATGTACATTCTACCCAAAGGGCTCAAGAGTTCTTAATTCTTATTCCTGAAAATTGTTTCTTTCATTTTTTTATAGTAGCTATGAGGTAAATAGCTCATTTTCATTTTAATTTACATTTCCCTAATAATGAAGTTGAGCTTTGTTCATGTACCTGTTGGCTATTATTGTGCCTTCTTTTGAGAGATGTCTATTCATTTCCCTTGTTCATTTTTAAATTGGATTACTTATTCTTCCATGGAGGTGGGTGAATTGAATGTTGTCAGGCAACCTCAGCTGAGAATTCTTGGAATTAAGTTGTATGGTAAAGAGAGAAAAGAAAACTGAGATTTCTGTTTTTCACAGCTTCCCTCTGCAGGTCCCTGCTCTCTGTGAATTAGCACATATTCTCCTTGGATTCAGAAACAGCTCAATTACTCTTCAGTAACCTTGTTTATTCAAATTTGAAGGAAATTGGTGCTGCCTACACCCAAAGAATCCTTCATTAAGATAACGGTGTAATGTATAAACACACCATTCCCCCTTCTTATTAGAAAAGGTCTCATAAGGACACAACAACCATCTCACATGAATGAGGCTAGTAATGGCACAGTCTCAGACTAGCCATGGAGACAGTGGAGACCTTTTGAATCTCGTTAGGTAAATGCTGCCTTTTTCTAGCCTTTTCCAGCTCTACATAAACCTGCCTCAGGATTATGCAGAACCATAGTAGATTGTCCTTCCACTGCAAAAAGGACATGGAAGGCTACCACCACTGAGTACTATCTCCTGAAGCATATTACACATGATGGTTTGTGTGACCTCAAGGCTGTTCTACTTCTTTCCACCTCCCTCTACACAGCTGGCATAGCCCCATAAGCCATGACCTCATTCCCTAAACTAAGAGATTCTTCTTTGTAGTTCCTGTACTGACTAGCCTTTTAAAACTGCTGAGCTCTATACATAGTTTTTGACATAATGATTAGGCAAGAGATAACATGGGCTCCCCCAAGAAAATCAGGATTCTGGGGAATAATGACACCCCCCATACCAGTCTTGGGTAGGAGGAAGACAGCAGTGTTAATCTACATCCCAGGACAGCTGTTTCTCTTTCTTAGGTGCTTTCTTAATGATGGAGATCATGATCTTCAGTCTATTGACACCAGAGCTTTAAGTATGAAGATGCATCATGATCTTTTCTTTCTTTCTTTTTCTGTATATCAGAAGATTCCAACCATATCTGTATATTTCCTTTAAGATCACCGGACACCCTTTGCTTCTTTGCATAGTCTTGTTTATCTTTCTGTTTCAGTTTATTCACCAAGAATCAAATTAAATATATTGAGAAGCAAATGTGTATTCATTGAGTTTCTCTTAAGTGACACAATTTGGTCATAATTTTGTTTCAAATTACTAGTCAATTAAATTATTAAATATTTTAATTCATTAAAACAATGTAACATACAAATAATCTAACTCATGCAAACTTGAATGCCATCTTTCAGTGGCTATTGCTTCACCATTCTGTTCTCCCTTGAGTCCCTACCCACCTCAAACTGGGGTTTGTTATCCCCCCCCCCCCCTACCTCAAACTGAACCAGCGTGGAAAGCTCTCAGCAAAGCTGAAACTGTATTGCAAGAACACTCACAGGTTGTCACCATTACTATTCCCCTTACATATGGGTTTGAGAAGTATTTTAGGACCCTTCATTTATCCTTGGTTTGTAACTTAGGTTAGCTGTCCCAGCAGACATTGCACTGATACTGATGTTAGCCTAGAATTCTTACTGCCACTATCTTCGCTGAGTTTGTACATACGTAAACTAATGAATAATTGTTAGGATCTCTCTCTCTCTCTCTCTCTCTCTCTCTCGCTCTGTGTGTGTGTGTGTGTGTGTGTGTGTGTGAGAGAGAGAGAGAGAGAGAGAGAGAGAGAGAGAGAGAGAAGAGAAGAGAAGAGAAGAGACGCCATGATCATGGCAACTCTTACAAAAAAATATTTAGTTTGGGTAGCTCACTTACAGTTTCAGAGATTCAGTCCACTATCATCATGATGGGGAGCATGGTGGTATGCAGGCAGATGTGGTGCTGGAGTAGCCGAGAATCCTACATCTGGCAGGCAGCAGGAAGTTGACTGAAACACTCGATGGTATCCTGAGCACAGGAAACCTCAAAGTCTACCCCTACAGTGACACACTTCCTCCAACAATGCCACACCCACTCCAACAAAGCCAAGTTTCCTAATAGTCCCACTCTCTCTGAAATTATGGGGGCCAGTTATGTTCAAACTACCACATTCCATTCTCTGGTCTCCATAAGCTTGTAACAATACCATAAAGCAAAATGCATCTAGTCTAACTTAGTCTATCACAGTCTCAACAATGTTTAAGAGCTCAAAGTTCAAAGACTCTTTTGAGATTCATGCAATCTCTTAAATGTAATCATCTGTAAAATCAAATAAAAGAAAAAAACAGATCACATACTTATAACATATAATGGCACAAGATATACATTTCCATTCCAAAACATAGGGAAGGGGGACATAGTGAGGAAATACAAAAGCAAGACCAAAAACCAGTTTGGCAAACTCCCAATTCTACATCTTCATGTCAGATGTGGAAAGGCTCTTCAGATCGCCAACTCTGTTCAGCTTTGTTGACTACAACATATTTCTTTCTTAGGTTGGTTCCACTCCATGTTAGTGTTTCTCCTTGGTAGGTATCCCACAACTCTGGTATCTCTAACATTGTGAGTTCTCCAAGGCAATATAGGCTTCAGGTTCACAGCTTCACACAATGGCCTCTCTATTAGACCTCCATTCAGGGATACTTCTTGTTAATCCCACCCAATGAGAATAGGACCACTACCACAGTATAAAGTTAAATCTGAAGCAAGCTTTATTTAAATACTGGACAGGTTGATGGTCTCTGACCAGGTTCATTTCCAGTTTCCTGGGAAACGGCCCCAAGTTAGGTTTTGTAGCTATGAAGTAAAACTCGCAATCTATTATATTTCCCATCAGGTCTAATCAGGGGCAAGCATACATCCTGATGTACCTCCAGCCTACATTCAATCAGGGGCAAGCATATATCCTGACTTTATGCTGCCTGTGAACCTCCTGGCAAATGTGATCAAGTATATCCAGTGAAGATGGGTCAAACAAACTTTTTTAGGGGAGTGGAAAACATGTGGCTTGTTATTTTCCATAACAATAGCCTTCAGTATTTTAGGAACTATCTGTTCTTGGGCAAGGGGCTTGCAGATCAGAAGCATTTTTGTTTCATGGATCTCTAAGGCATAGTAACTAAAATTTAAAATATAATTTTGTTTCTCAGACTCTGACACATGCCTGACCTCAGGGACTTTCTTTAAGCAGAAAGCAAGTTCCTTAACCCTTTCCTCCTATCCTTAATTCTAAAGCCAGAGCTGCATGGCCAAAGCTGCTAAGTTCTCCCTCTTACTGTCCTTCACTACCTAAGCTTGCCTGTCCTGAAACTTGCTCAGTAGATCAGGTTGGCCTCAAACTCAGAGATCCGCCAGCTTCTGCCTTCCCAGTGCTGACATTAAAAGTATGCACCACCACACCCTGCTCTAAGCTTTTCTTATATTCCTTTCCACAAATTGAAAACTTAGCTGGGTGGGATCTTGCCCTGAGAACATCACTCCATTGACTCCATGTCTTAATCCATTTATCTCCTTGAACACAGGACTTAGCTACATTCCACTTTCTGGTGTTCTTCTCCTCAAATATATTTTCTTGCTCAGCTTGCTCCTTTTCATTGTGTATCTTCATTAGAGTTAACACTAGTAACCACAAAACAAAGTCTATTGGCATTCTTCTGCCAATGGAATTAATCCAAACTCTTCACTTTAGCCTCAGGCAGACTCTTTGGTCATGGGCAAAAGGTAGTCAATTCCTTCACCAAAATATTAGTCTGTAGGCAACATACTAAAATTCTTCTCCTCTGAAACCTCTTGAGTGAGCCCCCCAAAACTCAAATAACTCTCAGTACCTCTGTCTTACATGCTCCTACTAGCATGATCCATTAAGCAATACTTAAAGTATGCTTTCAAAACCAAAAGTACCAAACTCCAAAAGTTACTCTAAATAAAAACATGGTCAGGCCTATCATAACAATGCCCTAGTCCCTGGTACCAACCTCTGTCTTAGGGTTTTTTATTGCATATACTATGACCATGGCAACTCTTATAAAGAAAACTAGTTCCAATGTCTCACTTACAGTTTCTGAGGTTCCGTCCATTATCATCATTATGGGAAGCATGGCACCATGTAGGCAGATGTGGTCCTGGAGTAGCTGAGTGTCCTAGATCTTGCAGGCAGCAGAATGTCAACTAACATACTAGGCAGTGTCCTGAGCACAGGAAACCTCAAAGCCTACCCCAACAGTGACACACTTCCTCCAACAAGGCTGTACCCACTCCATCAAAGCCAAACTTCCTAATAGTGTCACTCCCTAAGAGGTTGTCGGGGTCAATTACATTTAAACTACCACAATAATTGATTTCATAATTGTTACAAGGAAACATAGAATTCTTTCAAAGTAAAATTGAACATCATTCTTAGAATTTTCTATTTCAGGGTAATAAACTGTTTTTTTTTTTATTTTTGTGGGTTTTTTCTTTTTTTTCTTTTTCTTTCTTTGTCTCTCTTTTTCTTTCTTTCTTCCTTCCTCCCTTTCTTTCTTTCTCTCTTTCTTTCTTTTTTTTCAAGACAAAGTTTCTCTGTATAACAGTTTTGGCTGTCCTGGAACTTGCTTTGTAGACCAGGCTGGTGTGGTGATATTTTACTTGTGCTGACATGTGATATTTTATTTGTATGTTAATAAATAAAGTTTGCCTGGAGATCAGAGGTCACATAGGGAGCCAGGAACAGAAGTCTGGCAGTGGTAGCACGTGTCTTTAATGTGTCACATGGCAAGCTGAGTCTCTGTGTGGTCAAGGACAGTAGTGACAAATGCTTTTAATCCTAGTACCAACCATAGAGATCTGGAGGTCTGTATAGACAGGCAGTGATGAGGAAGTCATGTGGCTGGGCTTAGACAATGAGAAGGCAGAACAGGAAGGCAATAAAAGCACAGGTTAGACAGGAAGAAGCTCTCTCTGGGCAAGCTACTGAGGCTAGTCATGGCTCTTCACTATTTTTCTGATCTCTTCAGCTATTACCCCTGTATTTGGCTCTGTGTTTCTTATTTAATAGGACTGTTTAAAAAGTCATCTACAGGCTGGCCTCGAACTCACAGAGATTCGCCTGCCTCTGCCTCCCAAGTGCTGGGATTAAAGGCATGTGCCACCACTGCCAGGCGAGGGTAATAAACCTATATTGCTCTTGACAGATCTATATAAGAGGAAACACTGAGGACTGTCAAAAGCTACATTGCATCTTTCAGTCTTTGAATAAACTTTCAGGAACATCAGACTTCTCTACTTTCTCTCTGAAATTTGTGATTGCTTTTCATATCTCCTTAACTACATGCCAGGGATGAAACGAATGCAATAATCATTGCAAAGAAAAAGCATTTTCACTACTTGCCTTGAAGTCAGCTGCATCTTAAATTGGTGAGAAAATCTGAGCAAGCCCCAAACACGTATAGCTATGCTACTGTGTTATGAGGAGCTAGAGATGTGGAGGAAGTTTTAGAAGGTAACGGTACCTTGTGATTTTATTCAGAACTACCTTTTCCTTATAGAGCAAATATATACCATGGGAGGGGAAGGAGAATAGGGAGCAAGAGTGTGGGGGGGAGATATGGGAGGAGAAATTTATTAGATACCAGGGTTCAAGGCTATCTTAACTGAATTTTGATCCCCAAAACTGTCAAATTCACTCTCAGTGAACTCTGATATATGGCAACGTTTTTATCTTCCCCTGTGAGAGAACATGACATGACACTGGGATAGATGCCATAGATCAGCTCAGGTTATGCACAGGTATGCTGAATTTAACTCTCTGTTGTGTCTGAAGTTTTGTAAATCAGAATGTCTTTATACAGAATATTTGTGCATCAGCCCCAAATGAGATCTCTCCATCAAATCCTTCCTCCCAGGGCTCAGGGAACCCCACAGAAGAGGAAGCATAAAAAGTATATGAGTCAGAGAGGATCAAGAAAACAAGTCCTCCTAAATCCTGATTGGGACTCCTATGAACATATAGAGATGCAGGCAGCATGCACAGGGGCAGCATGGGTCTGCACCTGTGTCCTCTACATACATATTATGACTTCCAGTTTAAAATTTTGATGGGATTCCTGAGTATGCAAATGAGCATGCCACTATTTTCTGTGCATTCTCTTAGGCTCTTTGCCTTCTGTTTATTTTGTTCAATTTTGATGTGTTAGTTTTTTACTTTATTCTATTTTATTTTATTCGTATCCCCTAGAAGCCTTGTTTGTTTTCTACTGAGAAACAGAAAAAGAGTGGATTGGATAGGAGCACAGGTGGGTAGGAACTGAGAGGAGAACCCATAATCAGGACAAATCAAGTGAGAAAAAATATTTTTTCAATAAAGGGGAAAAAAAAAAACAAAGAGTGAGTGTGCTTCAGTTCCAGCCCCACCAGCATATACAATTCCATATCCAACCTTATGCTTACCTCTTTCTTTCTTGAATCAATGTTATGCATGCATATCATATATTTTGGTCATATTCACCCCGCAACCTTCTCTGGTCCCCACTCCCAGCGAAACCATTTTACTTCCCAATGTGCTACCCTTCTATGCCTTATCAAGACTCCCACTTTTGAAGAGGGCTACTCGCATGCCCATGATTCAGGAGTTATTCACTAGAGCACTGGATACACCACTGAATAAACTGATGCTCGCACTGACAGGAACCATTAACTGCCAATAGTTCCTTAGAGATGAGCCCCTTCCTATTCATTATGAAGTGATGATGGCCATAAACATGATGATGCACAGACATGCATGCAGGTAAAATACTTATGCACATATAATGACATTTTAAAAAGTTTTCAAAAAAGGTTCTTGTGAAGCAAAGTGGGTGGTTTTTCTAATGAGTAAATAAAGGCAATTTTTTTCTAAGAAATTTTCTTTCCTTTTTTATTAAGAAATTTTTTAATTCATTTTACATAGCAATCATAGATCACCCTTTCCCCTCCTCCTGCCCCACCAGCCGCCCCCCCAATGCAACCTCCATTACTACCTACAAGAAGGAAAGACCTCCCATGAGGAGTCAGCACAGCCTGGTACATTCAGTAGAGACGGGTCCAAGCCCCTCCTCCTGCCTCAAAGCTGTGCAAGGAGTCCCATCACAGGTAGTGGGCTCCAAAAAGCCAGCTCATGCACCAGCTGCGGTGGGAGGTGGGGCTTAAGTAGATCAAGTTACACAACTGTCTTGCTTATGCAGAGGATCTAGTCCAGTCCCATGCAGACTCCACGGTTCCATGGAGGTATTGGTCTAAATTCCATGAGTTCCCACTAGTTTGGTTTGGTTGTCTCTGTAGGTTTTCCCATAATGATCTTGGTGCCCCTTGCTCATAGATTCCCTCTTCTCTCTTTGACTGGACTCCTGGAGCTCAGCCTGGTACTTGGCTGTGGATCTCTGCATATGCTTCCATCTGTTACTGAATGAAGGTTCTATGACAGTTAGGGTGTTCACCAATCTGATTACTGGGGTAATCCAGTTCAGGCACCCTCTCTACTACTGCTAGTAGTCTTAAGTTGGGGTCATCATTGTGGATTCCTGAAAACTTCCTTAGCACCTGGTTTCTCCCTGTCTCCATGTTGTCTCCCTCTATCATGGTATCTCTTTTATTCTCTCCCACTCCATCCCTGTTCCAGCTCGACCATCCCCAGTTCACTTATGTTCTCATCCCCCATCCCTTACCCCCTATTACCCCCCTCATCCCCAGTTTATTCATGGAGATCTCATCTATATCCCCTTACCAAAGCAATTCATGTGCCACTCTTAGGGTCCTTCTTGTTAGCTAGCTTCTTTGGAGCTATGGGTTGTAGTCTGGTTATCCTTTGCTTTACATCTAGTATCCACTTATGAGTGAGTACATATCATGTTTGTCCTTCTGA
Organism: Onychomys torridus; assembly: GCF_903995425.1. Classification (NCBI taxonomy): domain Eukaryota; kingdom Metazoa; phylum Chordata; class Mammalia; order Rodentia; family Cricetidae; genus Onychomys; species Onychomys torridus. The sequence goes on along the minus strand of NC_050449.1, from coordinate 70,124,139 downwards.
GTCTGGGTTACCTCACTCAGGAGGATATTTTCTAGTTCCATCCATTTGCTTCCAAATTTCATGATGTCATTGTTTTTTTTAACTGCTGAGTAGTACTCCACTGTGTATATATAACACATTTTCTTATTCCATTCTTTAGTTGATGGGCATCTGGGTTGTTTCCAGGTTCTGCCTATTACAAATAATACTGCTATGAACATAGCTGAGCATGTGTCCTTGTGGTATGATTGAGCATACCTTGGATATATGCCCAAGAGTGGTATACCTAGGTCTTGAGGAAGACTGATTCCCAATTTTCTGAGAAACAGCCATACTGATTTTCAAAGTGGTTGTACAAGTTTGCACTCCTACCAACAGTGAAGGAGTATTCATTCCCCTTGCTCCACATTCTCTCCAACATAAGCTGTTATCAGTGTTTTTGATCTTAGCCATTCTGACAGGTATAACATGGTATCTCAGAGTAATTTTGATTTGCATTTCCCAGATGACTAAGGATGTTGAGCAATTCCTTAAATGTTTTTTTGGCCATTTGGGATTCTTCAGTTGAGAATTCTCTGTTTAGCTCTGTAGCCCATTTTTAAATTGGGTTGTTTGGTATTTTGATGTCTAGTTTCTTTAATTCTTTATATATTTTTGAGATCAGCTCTCTGTCAGATGTAGAGTTGGTGAAGATCTGTTCTCATTCTATAGGCTGTTATTTTGACTTATTTATGTGACCTTTGCCTTACTGAAGCTCTTCAGTTTCAGGAGATCCCATTTATTAATTGTTGCTCTCAGTGTCTGTGCTGCTGGTGTTATATTTAGGAAGTAGTCTCCTGTGCCAATGCATTCAAGACTACTTCCTAAGAAATAAAAGTGTAAGACATTTCTGAAGGTCTTTAGAACCAGGTACTTTAGGCTAGAAAGAAGAGAAAATCTGAAATCATTGTGATGTTTACTATGTTATCGGTAGTGCTGAGATTCAGCTCTCTTGGAGAAGCTTAAATTATCTATTCCAGATTGCTCTTTCAAGAACTTGTATTATATTGTCCTATGGAGATGAAGAAAGATGTCAAATTCCAAGGAAATACCCAGCACTATAATCAAAAAATACAGAGCGAGGGCACAAGACTATCAGTACACATTGATATTCTGAAAGAACTTTCATTCCTTCCTTGTTCAATTGTTTTCTAGACAACAATGAGTTTTTTTTAAAAGGAACCAAGAAGAAAACAAGGATTAATTGCTCACAGGAGCAATGCTAATTGTGAAAATTCAATGTGTGTATTCTTGGATAAAAGGAATTTAATATGAGTTGTTATTTCTCCCTAGAGAGAAACAGTTATTGTTGTCAGGGAGTATGGGAGACAGTGGCTTGATTCACTTAGTGTCAGTGTGTCCTTGACAGGCCAGTGAAATAAACTGGGTGTCAAAAGGCCTGTAGGATTTTCAAGCTAAAAATTAGCAATGGTGAGCCTGAGTTGAATTAATACAATTCCAGTCTTGTATCAAATTGCCGATATAAATTGTGAACAAATATTTCAAACTTGCTAGTTAAAAGTATTAGAATTAGAAAGGACTCCAGCTATTGTATCAATGTAGAATACCCCTCTTTCTGTTCTCATCTGCTAGCCTTGGGAATCAGTTCACTTATCCAGTACAGAAAATATGTAGGGAAGGATTGAAAGGGCAAACCAGAGAGTCAGGAAGTTCTTTCTCATGTTAAGCTGAAACATCAACTCTTAGAGCATGTTCCTGCTTCTTTAGATTTCCATGACTCAAAGACAGCAGTCATACAGCTTGCAATTCTTCCCTTCTTTAGAGTAAACTTCACAAAGCATGCTTAAACTTCCCTCTAATGTGTGATTCTCGGAGCCTCCTCTTAGTCCTGATTGTCTTCAGACTCTTAAATTGTTCAGCAGCTCCTCTTAGTCATTCAGGGTTTCTCTTCAATAGGAAACAATTTCAGACCTTGAATTATAACTCCCTGCACAATACCTGTTTGTGAACATAGGCAAATATATTTTTAAAAGACTTTAACAAACAAATTTTAATATAGCTAAAGAAATGCAAAGTGCTATGGTATGAATATTTATCTTCTCCAAAATGCATCTTGAAATTTAATAGCTATTACAACATTAAGTTTAAAGAAACAGGACCATCAAAATATGATCCAACATGAGCGTCCTGCCTTTATTGAAGAGATAATACCTTTATAAAGGAAAGTTCAGTGCTTTTTCTGGTGATACATCAGATAGCAAGCCCTTGTTCTTTAATTTGCCAGAATCCAGAATGTAAGAAAATAAATATTTTCTCCATAGGTTACCCATTTTTCAAGTATTCTTTCATAGCAATTCAAAATTCATGAACAGAATTTTGTACATAGGACAGCGGTTAGCACACATTTCATTATCATCATATGTCCTTTGCAAAAATATGTAAATCCCCAAGGAATCAACATTTGCATGTACATTGGACTGGGATTTAGAAAACAAAAACATATATTCTTCAATTTTTAAATATTGTATAGTTTCAAATTACTATTATACAAAATAAACTAAAACTACATTCAAGGCTGCTAATTCATTATGAATAATCCAATAAGCTCTGATTTTTTTGTTAGGGTTTATGGGAAACTGTGCCTATGGTATAATTGTCCATTATTTAAATAGTTAAAGGATCAGAAGCATACGTGTAGCAAAACTCAGCCATCCTCTCTTCCTTTTGTTGCCTCTGTTGTGTAACACCCATCAGTTATTAGCTCAAACCAATCTATGCTAGCAGGCTTCAACTAAACAGTCTTAGTGTTAACTTATGAATTCAAGTATTTGTAACATACTCTTTGTTATTCTAAAACAAGAATCATTGAGTCACTTACTCAGAAGCAAGTTGAGTTTGTGACAGACTTACAGTAATGCACTGCAAAGAATCGTAAATAAATAAATACATTCAAGGTAAAAAAAATACTTTATTACTATATTGATGATTTTTGTTCATTTTAACTTTTTGTTTGTTCTTTGAACATTTTGCACATATATACAATGTATTTTGGTCATATCCAACAGTCTCCCCACACACATGATACTTCCCTCCAACTTCTCCTTGAATCACCAACCCATCTCTCTCACTCTCTGCTTCTTCTTTGAAAAATATGTTATTAATTCTCTGAGAATTTCAAAGGATATAGTTTTATCATATTCACTCAACTCCTCCCCTTATTCCTCCCAGACACAGCCCACCTTCCTAGCGCACTTTGTGTTCTCCTTTAGTTTACATTTTTACTTAGTATCCCACGGAATCCAATTTGGTCTTTTCATATACTTCTGGCACAGAGGCATCCACTGGAATTTGGTCAGCTGACCAGGAACCACATCTTGAAAGAAAACTGACTCTCCTTCCCCAGGAAGCCATTCAGCATAACTCAGTTACCGTTGGAGCTCATGAACTCCTCCCACTATACGAAAATGCTCACTGACCTATGCAGGTAACCGTAGCTGCTGTGAGGAGTACAGTGGTTCTTTCATGTCCAAAAGACTTTATTTTGGTCCAGTCTTTCTTGACTTCTAGGTCTTAGGCTCTTTCTGCTCCCTTTCCACAGAGGTCCCTGGGTATTGAGGATATCCTATTTGTGGCTAAGTTCTTCACAGCTACTTACTCTCTGAACTTAGACTGGTTGTAAGTGTCTATATTAACCACCATCCTCTGCACAAAGAACTTCTCTGAGATTCACAACAGTCCACATATAGAGAAATAGAAATCCAGAGAGTAGTTTGTTACTATGACCAGTTAACAGAATAGTAGTGCTAGGTCACCCCAGGGACCCCTGAACTCCCTGACCATTGGTTCTTAAACAAATTTGTAGTATCATGCATTTGTTTCTTCCAAAGGGAGGGCAATAAAATTTCAAAGCAGAAAATGGTTAGTTAAGACATAATATTTGTGCATCCATGCCATTTACTATTGCAGTTTACAGAGTTCAAAGATGGGTTATACCACTGATGAATCCTCCAAATCTAAGGTCATGTATAACATCTTCAAGTTCTGTGAAATCTAGCCAGCAAGGAGGAAGCTTCCTGGAAACTACTAACTTGATTTCTTTGTGTTATGTGACCAATGTATATGATGTTTTCAGCTGGAGTGTCTTACTTGATAGTTCTTATGGGGAACCATAAATGACAGCAATATCTTCTATTGTTTTAGAGGTCTTTGTGACACCTATGACCAACAAATTGAAGGAAGGTACCCTATATCCAGCACTTGGCTTTTTATTTCGCAATGTATGGCTTCAGGAATGAGCATGATCCCCTGTGTAGGTAATTCTAATGAAACTGTTTGATACGAATATGTATATATACATAGGAACCTTATGGAATAATAGGTTTACATATGGCTTTTTAAAACACTCTAAAGTGTTAGTTATCCTTCCCCCAACCCTCCCACTGCCCTTCTCTCCCATCAATCGACCCACATAAACACGCCTTTCCATTATCTCCACTTTCTCCTTTATATTATCTGTGTTCTATCATTCCTTCCTACCTCAAGGTCTTTCTTCCCCCTCTCCACCAATTGTCTCTTTCTAGTTTCCTGGATTCTATGGTTACTACATATTAAACACACAAATCCAAATTTCAGATGTGAATATCCACAAAGGAGTGAGAACAGGTGACATTTGTCTTTCTTGGTTGGGGTCACGGCACTTAATAATGTTTCTCAGTCCCAGCCATTTACCATAAAAATCTATTTTTCTTTGCAGCTGAATAAAATTTCATATATATTTTCTTCATTATCCACTCATCAGTTGACTCCTATCTTCATTTTAAGATCTTTATTAACTCCCTGAATCCAACTGTCACTGACCATATTCACATAATGTGGAGCCATCCATTGGGGCATCAATTTGTAACATCTGTAATTGTACCTTGATTTTTTCAGAGTAAACTCTTTTTCACCATTTCAGCTTCAGTTGGGTTTGAAGTAATTTGCAATCATTCTTACTAGTAATGGAAATATTTTTCTACAGTCTAGAATGTTTGAGGATTTTATTCATTTTAAGATAGGGGTCCAAGCTGGGCAGTGGTGGTGCAGACCTTTAATCCCAGCACTCGGGAGGCAGAGGCAGGTGAATCTGTGAGTTTGAGGCTAGCCTGGTCTGTAGAGCAAGTTCTAGGAAAGGCACAAAGCTACAAAATAAGTAGGGGTCCAGTCTGTAGCTGAAGCTAGCTTGCAAAGCTAGCTTGCAATTCGTTACATATCAGAACAAATCCTGAACACTGTGTCTTTGCCTCCTTACAGCTATGATTACAGATGTGCACTACTATGCCTGCATATGGTGGGGTTTTAAGCATGTTCAGACCACAGGCATAATTTCTGAATACTCTCTTAATCTCAGTTTCTATGTCATTATTATGCTTTTGCTGAGTCAATACTACCGAGCAGTCTATTCACCTTAAGAATTCTTGCTGTATTAATTAACTCACTTAGTATTTATTCTAAATTAAAATGTCTCTTTTAAAAATCAACTTACAACAACAACAACAAAACCCAAAATCTCCTATCTATGATGGCATATATTTAATTATTTAGTGAGTGAAGTCAAAATCATCAAGGTCCTACCTGTTTACAAGAATGACATGGCCCCTTCAGGCCTCTATGCAGACCTTTTCATAAAGCAATGTTGATATTCAGAACACCTCACAATAGAGCAAGTACATTTAAAAACTCAAAATGCATTCGTTTGATGTGAAGATAAAAGACAATGAACATTTTTTAATTAAAATATCACTATTAAACATAAAAATCTATTCTAGTAACAAAATAATGCAAAACTAAGATCAATACAATAAGATAACATTGCATAGTTAAGTACCTTTTTAACACAAAGCCTCTTTGAAAACTGCAATATAAAAGCATTGAATTAGAATAGATAATCACTCCAAAATGGCTTATACAGCACATAGTGCTCAAATTATCCTTGACTGCAACAATGTTACTCTGAGATTACAAATTAATAGGTAGTGTCAAAACCTGTGTAATGGAAAAAAGGTAGGAATGCCAAATTACAATCACTGCTTTGGGTGCCAAGTACATTTTGTATCATCAGTCAAAACTGTTGGCTGAGCAGTGAAAAGGTTTGACACTATTTCCTAGATAATTCTCCCATTGCTAATATCAACCTAATTAGAAGTAAACAAAAGCAAAGTAAGTTAATCAAAAAATACTGGACACTAGGGTGCAGAATTGAACAGAGTGGTAAAGAAGTGTTACATTATCCAAATTACAGAGAAGCACAAATTAATAATAGAAACAATTTCAATAGGTGGATCAAAAACATATGAATCACACCCCTGCTGGATGTGTCCCCACTTAAATTATAGCACACCTTGCTGTATTAGAAAGGACTTAGAATGGAGAGTCACTGGTTAAGAACATCAGCATTTCTACCAACTACCTATTTGACTTTGGAAATTTTTACCTTATTTCCATAATCCCACATTTTCCAATTTTGTACTGAGCCCAGTGACACTAACTGTACACAGGGTGACTCAAATGAGATCAAATGTGTCAAACCTTAAAGTGTCATTCAACTTCTTGCTTATTACTGACTTTGCAGGGGTTTATATTCTTTTAGACGCTACCTAATCCAAATCAGGTGGTGTGTCAGTTACACTGGGGATACGGTGCTGGAATCCTGACAAGCAGTGGTATAGTATCCACTAGTCCCTTATGACTCAAGTAGTATGCAGGGAAGTTAATCCCACTTAAATGTTGAGAGGATTCCAAGAACAGTGAATGTGTTAAAATCTCCTCTGTTGAAAAATGCTTAAATAGCTGTTTCTCATATAATATAGAAAAATAATCTTAAGATCAAACATTTTAGTGCATATGTTAGTCCACAGAGGGACTAACACAGAGACACATGAAAATTGGGTTTGAATATTTTCTTTAGGCCCCACCACTGAGAGTTGTGGTTAACATTTTGAGATCTCAAGAATAAATAAATAATAGTGGGATCTACAAACATTGTCACTTCCATAAGGCAATTTAGAAATGAAAATCTAAAGAAATCCTGGTGTGCCTGAAATTCTACCATAAATTTTAGTATTTCTTTCTTATATTTACAAATGTGAATAATTTAATGATTTTTTATGATAAATTATTCTTATATGTAGGAATTATTTAATTACAGTGTGAGTAGTTATTTTATTAATGTACTCTTTTTATTACCCTAAAACTCACCACTAACAATACACTCATACAAATCAGTACTATGATATTCCTTCTAATACTTCCCAATGTACCGAGTGTGTCACACAGAGGCAAAGTGGTTGCCTAACAGTGAAACACTGCATTTTCCTCCAGGCACAAGTTGGATGGGAAGAAGGAAAGGAAAGGAAGGCAAGGCAAGGAGAAGAGAAATACATTTCTTTACTGAAATAAACTAAAGAAATATCAAATACTTAGTACAAACTTCCCGTCACTAAAATAATTGAAGAAACTGCACCTCAGGGGAGATGAGCAGCATTCAAAATACATAACTGTTTCTATTTTAAATACACAGTTGCCTGACGTTGTTTATAGATAATTTTGTAAGCAAAATAAAATTATAATTTAAAAACTAAATGATGTATTTATTATACAATTGGGAAATTTCCTCAAAAACAAAAGCTTTGTTTATTCTTTGTCAACATTTCAGATTTTTATTTGTGGTCAAAAAGAATTTAGAGACATATGTATGCCAATAAACTAGCAATCTTAGGGACACATTTCTGCTCCCAGAACACCAGTTCTGTAGCTGAATAGGCATTATGGAGATGAATGAAAATAACTTTGCAAAGGGTTTGAAAAATCTCAAAGTCCTTCTGTAAATATAATGATTTGTTTTGGATATCACAGACCACAGTTATCAGTAAATTAATAGCTAAATTGAATAAAGAAATGTCATGATTCTGAAGAGTATTTGTTGCTAAATGAGTGGTAAATACATTTTATTTGTATGTGACATTTAAAAACAATGACTAGAGCTAGACAATAGAATGATGGTTCCTAAGGGCAGTGGATTTTAGACACAGAATGCAAAGTTTCAGTCACATAACAGAGATAACTTCAAGAAATCTACCATGAGTTGGCTGTAGCATACTGTTTTAAAACAGAATGAAAGAAAATTAACAATGTCATTCCCAAAACTAATGCACACATACAGTCAATTGGCTAAGAGTGCATCTTTTTTCCAATAAAAGAGAAAAATAAAAGATCTAGACTATTGACAAAATGTAGTTGTAAAAACAATGTAAATGTAGATGTAACAAGCATTGGGGATGGAAGCAGCGTTTTTGTCAATCTTCACACATAGTGTGTAAGAAAACGACATTATAATTTTGACTATTACACTTATAAATTATAATTTCATTATGAACACTCTGATATTTATCTAGAATATCAAATCAATTTTGTAATGGGTGAAAGTTTGGTAGAAATAGAATGAAAATAAAATACTTAAATAATTGAAGCTACAAATAGGATCACTAAAGATATCAATAGTGTTTTGTAAAAAGCTGGAAGAACTGATTTGAATGCTTCTTTACAAAGGCATGCTAAATTATACTATAGGATGTTAATTAGATTCAAACTTTAAACAGCACATCAGTTATCAGAGCATCACAAGAGGCCCCATAAATATAGACAATATTTATGTTTTATGCATCAGTTAAAAATGACATTTTGATAATTATAAAATAATTGCAGCTAAAGAGGAATCCAAAAACCTAAAATGTAATGTCATTATGTTCATAACAGTTTGAAGCTGAATCAGTCTCAATATTGAGTAAAACTACAACCCATCTATCCTTGTTAATCTGATGAAAACGGAAGTTAAATATTGTTTCAAAAAAAGAGAAAAGGAGAATGAATCATGGCAAATGCTAGTGAGACTATGTTTTAAAAAAGTGTGAATTTGGGAATGAATGAAAATTAGAAGAGCCACATGGCAAGAAGTATGGGGCTTCCAGGAAAATGTGAACTATCAGGTGGCTCTTCATCCCCACCACTGAATGCACAACAAAAGGAAATGAAATCAGTGTGTTAGGGAGATGTCAACCTGCATCTATCATTAGGTGATTGGGTAAAATGTTAAAACCCTAGATACATATCCACATTGTAATGCTATTTAGTATAAGCATATGACTGTCGGGTGTAATATGTAGGGCAGGCATAATCTAGAAATGAAATCACTTCTAGATGTGATCTGACACTGTCAGTCTTGTGAAATTCAAGAGTAGAATAATGGTCCCCAAAAGAGGTAGAGAGAGGAAAGGAGGGGAAGATCCCACTGAAGACTCATAAGTCCTCTTTGGCCATTTGTGTGAGTGGGCTTCTGTGGGATATTTGATTCTCATGTGTTATGCAAATATTCCACCTTTGGAATTTAAAAATTACCCCAATTTTAAGCTGAAGTATTGACATTCATAAATCCTTCCAGAAAGTCAGTGAAGATAATTAAGGACAGTCAAACCTGTAACTGCAGAGACATGGAAGAAAGGAGAATTAGAAACAGTTACCAAGAAAAGGAAGAAGAAGAAGAAAAAACCAGAACAATCACAGACTTCAAAAGGTGTTTTCAGTTGAATGAATTGTTGAATGCTAGCCTAGACCACAAAGCAAGAGCAACCCTACATCAAAATTACGAGCTGTATTTGATGTTTAAATATATGTATATTTAAAATATTTAAACTCTCTTGCAATCTCTTTGTTTCAGAATTAGCTCTGTCTCAACAACAAGAAAATCTGAGTAAAATAAGGGTTAAGTAATTTGCAAAAAAACTAGGAGCAAGAGAAGATACAGGGGGACTTAGGCTTGATGGTCCAGAAATCATCATTGTGAAAGCAAATCAATGGAGCTTGTTCCTGGGCGTGAGAGCTTTCATTTGATTGCTTTATACTATTTCGCCACTCAGAGATGGCGATTACACTGAGCAAGTGTATTAGCATGAGATTTTACTTGACTATGCATCTGCAAGTTGGTTCAGAGTACAGGGCTGGGCAGTAGGTTCTCTGAGAACCTCTAACTGCCTTAGGCTTCTTCCCAGATGCTGCACTGAGAATCCTGGCATCTTCAAGTCCTTGGCAGTCATCTCACTTACTAATTTACTTACTATTTAGCCAAAACATAGTATCCATGTCATAACTATATCATTTCCTTCAAAGATGCCATCTGTCCTTTGTCACCTTAAACTTCACTAATTCAGTGTTTAAAACATATCAAATCTTTACATGAATTTCATAGAAGAAAACAGGTTTAGGAGCAAGTTTGGTTTCTCTGTGTGCCTTCTACCCATAACAGTTTCTTTCTTTTGACTACTAATATCTGAAATTATTTAAAAAATATTGTGACTCCAAACTAAAATTGATACTTTCCTGAGAAAACCCAGGTTGATAAAGGATGTGGCATTTTGGTTGTCTTTGACTTAGCATAGAGCTATTCCTGATTATAGGTACAACTTTCTCATTATTTCTAACATATCTTTTGAGAGAAAATGATATATGTAGGGTGTGAAGACTGTCAGTAAACATCTGAAGAACATCACTGAATGCCCTCGATTATTTCCTCATTTGTTAGTAGAGAACATCTCATTGTAATGAACTGATAAAGCATTTCCTCTGTCTCCCCTCTGAGAAATTTGTCATTTGTCAAGGGGGAGAAAGGAAAGAGGCACAGCTCTGCATTGTCATCCTCAACATCCTGAAGAATTCCCTTAATCTTCTAGAGATCTCAACTCAGATCAATACAGAATTCATAGCTTCCACACACAAGAGTATTCCAGGATTAACCAATATGTAGCAGAATGGGGTTTAAGTAAAAATGTTTTGATACAGGCATGACTCTTTTTTCGAGACAGGGTTTCTCCGTGTAGCTTTGCTCCTTTCCTGGAACTCACTTTGGAGACCAGGCTGGCCTCGAACTCTCAGAGATCCACCTGCCTCTGCCTCCCGAGTGCTGGGATTATAGGCGAGCGCCACCACCACCTGGCATTAAGCATGACTCTTAAGAGAGAAAAGAGACATCCAGAAAGAATGACGCACCCCAAAGCAGGGGTGTGGGCTTTCTCTAAGCAAGTGGCACACACTCAATTGTCTTTACTATAGTACATATATAGAATTTTGGCCATTTCGAAGATATTTCTTTCAAAGTGTTGCTAAGGAATCTAAATGAGATGATTTCTGAGGGGGCTCCTGCCAGGACCACACAGCTACGCTGAAAGGTAGGACGGCTTCTTTACAAAGTTAGTCTTGTGTGAGTGTTCCAAAAAGTATCCAGGAAAACGGATGCAGCCTGCTCAAGGCCGCATATGTTCAGGCTTTAAGCCAGGTTCACTGCTATTCTAACAGCAATGACAATTTTAAAAAGTCCTGTAAATAAAAGGAGAGTCATTTCCATGGCATCAGCCTTCCAGCACTGTTGATAGCTCAGGGGCTTTTGCTCCTCAGCCAGCGAGGGCATCAATCAGAATCCGGGAAGATGGCATCTTCATTGCTACATGCCTGCTTGATGTTCCCTATTTATCCTGCCTCATTGCAGAAATGACTATGATGAGGAAAATTGACATTTAACAAAAGGGTACTTTTTACTGTTAAAAAATAAATCTTAGGTTCTGCCCAAGAATAGGGGAGAATGTTAGCAAAGACTGTATCCATAAAAGCTGACAATGGATACGTACACAAAACAAAAACAAAAATCATATGATATTGTTTCCTCAAGAAAAGAACCCAAGGATTCTTTTGATTTTGTTTTTGTCTTGTTGTTTTTGTTTTGTTTTGTTTTAATTTTAGAATTACTTTCTTCCCTTCTTGCTTCAATTTCCTTTAGGGAGAAAGAATGAATTGGAACATATAATGTGTCTAGAATAGTTCACGGTACAGGGTGAAAACTGCTCTTTCTTAATAATTCACATAATTCACTGTAGTCTCAGATCAAGGGCAGTACTTCATCTTGTACATGAACTGGATACAGAGAAGCTCATGATTTCATATTGATTCATTACAGCCATTCTGATTCAGTGTAAAGCTCCAAAAACAGAAATCACTCAAGTATGGATGTAAGTAGACTTTTGAAATTAAGTAAGAATTGCTAGTGAAATTGGTCATATTACTTATCAGTCCCAATACTAAGTGTGCTTATATAGATTAGATTAGAACACTAAACATTAATGTCTTCCCCAGCTCTGCCTTTGCTTTGAGACAGAGTGCATTTTCAAAGAGATACTTTTAGTAAAGATTACAGACACACTGAGTAATATCCCTTGCAAGGGAAACATGGATTATATCTGTCATTACAATTTTACTTTGAGCTTAATATTACTGTTGGAAATTAGTTCATCTCAGGTCTTGATTTACAGAGACCTCATTGTTTGATGTTGGAAAAGTTCAGTCATCTGTTGCAAAGAGGTGAGGATATAGTTGGGTGTCAGGAACCAACCATTACCTAAGTGTTTCTAAGTCTCTATGGCCTTTGACTCATCTTTAGTAACTCCAAATTTCCTGTGTGCATTAATGGGCATGAGAAAGATATTGGTGTCATACCTAGGTGGCTTTGAATGTAATAACAAGCTGCTGGATTCCCAGAAGTGCAGTCACTCCCCAAGTCCTTGACACTCATGAGATTTATTTTAAGAAGATTCTACTTCTCATTAAAATTCAGTCTAATATGTGCATCTAAGAGTTGTAGTGAAGTCATTTAAGAATACATAAGAAAAGGAAAATAATCATGGCCTGTTTTTTTTCCACCAATTTTGGAAGACTTTAATCTGAAAATACATAAATTAAACTGTGTATATCTAGATACTCTTACATGAATGCTTTCTGTCTCAAAGCTCTGTCTAGCAATGAAACAGATGGAAAAACGTTTCCAGCTAAGAGAAAGGGTCAGCAACTCGACTCTATGGGTCACAGCGAGTTGACCACATGGTCTTTTGAATAAAATTTCATTAAAATACAGATGCACTCTTTCTTTTACGGCCTGTCCTCTCAAAAGCAGGAATAGGTAATTGCAACAGAAACTAGATGGCCCACAAAGCCTAAAATATTTATTACCTGGTCATTTACATAAAGTTTGCCCATCCTTGGGTCAGAAAACTGCTTTTCATTAAGTCATGCATCTGCAGGCAGGGCTTAGTGTTACCTCCAGGGAGTCGGACCATATCACAGAGAATTTTCTCTATTCCAATGGTGTTACAATTAACAATAAAAATATTTTAAACTAAGAGTTATAAAAGCTTTAACTGTAGTTAATCCCTTAGTTTCAAATAAAATAAAGTTAAAACTTTACCAGCACACCCATTAAAATGACCAGTTAGCTAAAATCTCAGTCTAAAATTAGTTGTGATCAGATCGCCCTTTAAAGTATTAGAGGGTTGCTTTTCTCTAATGTTTCTTTTTTCTTCATTATCTTTCTCTACACTAAATCAATGGGGAAATCCTGTGGGATAGTTAAATACGATGCTTTTATTCCTTGACTTTCAGAAAAAATTCAAACTTGCAGTATTTCTCATCCAAAAGGTATCATTCCTTCCATAATCAAAAGAGAAGACACCACATAATGAGAACAGAACATTAGAATCTTCTTTATTCTCTTTAAACAAAACTCTCTTACCTTCTCCTTTACAATTAAAACTCTCATTTGTGTCCGTAATTTTCCTTCAGACCTATGGTTTAACTTTTCACTATCTTTGTTTTTTTTATCAAGTCTCCATGTTAGTATCAAACTAAATTTTCTTCAAGCTATCAACATTTTCTTTCCAAAGCTTAGACCTAATCATTGCATTGTCTATCTAGGTACCTCAAATAATCCTTCATGATGGGAGAATAAATGTTATGCCTTTTAGTGTGCTGTGTGGAAGATTTGCACAGTTAGATTCTGTCTGAAATGTACTTGCATTTGTCTTATCATCCTGGACTCTTTCAATCTTATAAAATGTATCAATTATTACCAGAGAGTTGTTACCAAGGTAATAGCTCTGGCCACATGCCTGTGACCCATTGCTGGGGATTCTTAGCCTCAATGTGCAGATGAGACCTTTACAGAATTGTGGAGACCAGACCATTTGTGCTCTCCCACTCAGCCCGACTGGACTACTAACACGGACATAAGAAGCACAACATACCCTTTGGGTTTCAAATGTTGATATCACATGGTAGAAGAAAGTAATTCAAAAGTTATTCTAAGAAGAGGTAACAGAGACCTGAGTTTGAGTTTGGATGCTGAAAACAAACACTTTGTTCTGTGAGTTGGAGGTAGCCTAAGCATGCTTGCCTTTCATCATCTTTCAGGCATCAAGCCTCATCTTGTAATTCCTTAGATAAGTTAAACTGCCAATGTACCTCCACATTACCACTGAAACTCTCCCCCAGGGTTGGCATTCAACAATGCATTGAGCTTGAGGGCAACATGGCTCTAGTCCCAAGCTCCTGGAAAACAGAAATAGGAGTTCAAGGCCATACGTATTACAAAAGGATTTTTGAGGTCATCAAGGATCATTCTCAAAAAAAATCAGAAAGTACTGAATCTCTTTCCATTTATACATCTATACACCAAGCCCTATTTTACCTCCCTGGAATATCTGGTCTCAGTTCTTTCAAAATCTCAATGATTGTGTAAGGCCTTAACTAAAATGTCACCTGCACTCACAGTTTTGAAGAAAAATCTCCTCCTATACATGTATCAGATAACTGTATTCTTATCAAGGTGATTGAAATCTTCTTATCTTTCTTCCCTCTTTGTGATGATATGTTATTTTTATAAAATTATTGTTTGTCAGAGTTCTTGATATGTAATGGAAACTTGATGACTACTGTATGTATAGCGCTGAAATGGACACTATCAAAAATAGAACTTAGTTATTGAGAAATAAGGCACTTAGAAATGCTGCTTTAACCCTCCAAGTCACTGCTACTGCTCTGGTTTAGTCATTTAACTTGGGAACACACTGTAACTCACTCTCCTTTCCCAGAAGAAGCTCTTCAATTACCTTTCTGCAGCTCCTTTGTATGTTGTCATTCAATGGAGTCTCTAGGCAGCAGCACTCACAGGGAGTCCTTTGAGTGGGGGGGGCACATTGGGGTTGTTTTTAGGTGTGTTTGCAATTGTGTTCACCTTTGGATTATTGCTGACCTTAAATCATTCAAGGCTATTGGAAAATTTTCTCTTCAGTTATATATATTCCAGTCAGTGAATTATCTTCCTTTCATAAATATTTATTATAGTTATCTGTAATTGTCTGAAATATTAATGTATATGGCACATGACTTACCTTCTCTGTTTTGTAAGATACTTAGTTACATTAGAAAATAGGAAAGTTTGTGACATTTCTTCAGTTTTAATAAGGCTGATATAATCTTACCCAATATCCCCCTCTGTGGGTGTGTGTGACACAGAATTGTTTCCTATGGTCTGCATTCACTTTACTTTTGAATGATTTCTTGTTTGTCTGGTATATCTCTGTTTAAAGGGTGAGATGAGATCTTTGACAAAGCAGTCCCAGGGCATCCTCAGGTGAAACACAGCAGAGAATAGCAAGAGAAGTTCAAAGTCCTCCAGCTCGCTCTCTCTCTCTCTCTCTCTCTCTCTCTCTCTCTCTCTCTCTCTCTCTCTCTCTCTCTCTGCCATACTGATCTTTGACATTTAAAATCCTAGTCTTCATTTGTACATTTTCAATTTCAAGGGGAAAAGCCACACAAATCTGTCAGAAATGAGCCTTTTAAAAGCTCCCACTAACAGCTGTTCTGAGCAGCTGGTCCCAGAGTCAGTAGAATATGCAAGTCATCCTGGCCCTTCTGCATGGAGTCTGACTCGGCTGAACAGCTTTAAATGTCAGAGTTAGAATAGTTACAGATGGATATGGTTTTTTGAAGTGTATGCCTTCTCATTTTACAGTTTGTTCATCCACTTGCTTCCTATGTCGAGAAGATTAGAGGACTAAGATGAAGGGACTATTATTAGTTGTGTGTTCCATGGAGGAACAGAATTGAATAAACCAACTTCAGTCATTCAAAATAAAAATAATTGAACTCTTAGTTGGTAGCATGTTCTTTTCTCATCAAGAAAAAGTTACAAATGGGTTTGCTGTGTAGCACTGTAAAATATTTTATGTAATAAATGTTATTTTACTCCCTTATCAATTTAAGCTACATGAGAATTCAAGATATTGTTTTACTTTGCAAACATAAGCACCTTTGATACTGTCCCTGCTTTGTAACAAGAAGAAATACCTCACATGGGCTTACAGAAATGACTAAGGAGTTCAACAATTTAGATTAAATTGCCAATGCATCCAGGAAGGGATTTGACTTTATTATTGAGCAAGGCTAAGTAATCATTAGCAGAGTTAATGGAGAGTGTTTTCTGACTGATATAAACACTAAGATGGAGAATATCATTTATGTAGACATATCAGGATTATAAATTATTGATTGGAAAGTTAATGAAGACAAATCTATGAAAGCAACTACTCAATTTTGTGATTTTTTTCTGCTCTCTTTGAGATATATTCTTTCTAAATAGAGAGCTTGGAAGAGGGCGTATCAGTTTTACATGGAAACAGAGTACACTATAATTTAGAATAGTTATTTTCATACTGTTCTTTTAGTGGTTATAAGGTGAGTGGTGATCTAGTAATTAATAATTCCCCAAGGATTTGTAGAGATTCAAATGATTGCAGATGATGGAAATGATGTCTCGGGCAACACCCTGTATGGTCCACAATTAAGGAAGTAAAAAAAGATAAAAACAGAGTTCAGAACCTCTTACCTGCTGCTAGTCATCTAGGGCAAATTCTGTGGCTGTCAGTCCTCAAAGCTTTGCTTATTTCAGCTGTATCATTCCTGAGTCCAAAAACCTAAAACAATCAGAATCTGGGTAGGAGGAGTGGAGCAAGCCCTGAGTGAAGTCCTAAGTGAATTGCGCATTGTTAGACATGTGCATAGCCATGCCAAGATCCATAGACTCAGAGACGTGAGTAAATGGCAGAGCTTTACTTTCTACTCCATGCTCTGAGATAAAGCTCAGAGGGATGGCAAAGCCTTCCTCTACTCTGAGTGAGAATGTTGACAGTGTGTGCAGAAAAAAACATCCACCATTGCATTCTCCCCTGAGTATTAATGGCCTGACAACTGTTTCCTCGGAGACTGTTCCTGACAAGACTAGCTAAACCTGACTGCTCAACTCAACCATATTGCATTAACTCTGTATCCTTAAGTGTATGTAATAAATGTGCCTCCTTCTTCAGCTGTATTCAATAAACATGCTGAGTTTGGGGAAGGCAGGAAGCTGAAATTTCTCCAACAAAGATCCCAGTCCACCTGATTCCAGCTTTTCTGTGTATCTCTATGTTTATCTCCCATTCTTCATCCCCAGTCAGGTCCTTTCCTGGAGGCATGCTGGACATGGCATCTGTGTAATAAAGATACCACAAAGCTTAGTACTGATGCTGTAGCAATAATCACAATATCTAAATTATAGAATCTGTGTGTGTGTGTGTGTGTGTGTGTGTGTGTGTGTGTGTGATCATGAATGAACAAGCCATAGCATCTGTGCCCATTGATTATTATTCAGCTATAAAGAAGAATGGTATTGTGTCATTTGCAGAAAAATGGATGCACAGGAAGATTACTATGTTAAATAAAATAAACCAAACTCAGACAAATATCATGTTTTCTTACATAACCGAAATAAAAATTAGAGAGAAAATATGAAAATAGAGGAACACCACTAGATGAGGCGATATGGGAAGAAGTATAAGAGGACAAGGACATGGTATAGACAGCAGATATTATCAAAGTATGTTACATATATGTAGGTAGTTATCATTTGAAATGTATTACTATTTACAATTAATATGTACTACTAATAAGAATGAATAATGTGCTGGACAGTGGTGGTGCACGCCTGTAGTCCCAGCACTCGGGCGGCAGAGGCAGGTGGATCTCTGAGTTTCGAGGCCAGCCTGCTCTACAAAGCAAGTTCCAGGACAGCCTCCAAAGCTACAGAGAAACCCTTTCCCAAAAAAAAAAACGAATAATGCTAAAAAGCCAGTAGAGATAGCCATTTCACTCACTAGGTAAATTTAGAATAAATGCTAATAAGTGATATTAACAAGTCCTCTTATTTGAGAACTGTGTATTGTTTTCTGGAAAACACATAGGTGCTATGTTGTATCTGCTTTCCTTAAAAAAAAAAAAATGGTGAGGAACCTAAGACAAGTTAAAATAAGAACAGGTATGGTTCATGGTCTACATTTTCTGTAGAACTAGGTTTAAAAAAGTGTAGAGAACATTAAGAATAGATGCTTTGTTTATGAAGATGATGCCATTCTATGTGATACAAAAGATGAGGAAGGGAAATATTGTGTAGCCTGGCTATTTAGCTGTCCTGATTCCCCATGGCAGAGTCTTATTTTTGTCAACAGCCATGATCCCCACTCATATTCACTTCCTATGGTAACCACACATTGGGAATCTATTCTACTCTCAGTTTATGCTCTTCCAGTGGAGTCTCTTTCCTCTCTCCATCCCACACTTTTCTGATTCCTCATAGCTCTATGCAGGCTCCCTGTCCTCTAGAGTTCTGTGTAACCACCTTCTATCTCTCCCAATACTCCCATAATACCATTTTTATCTCTCCTTTACAGCATTTTGTAGGAATTATTCAGTGATCTACCTTTTACAAATGTGCTTGTCTATACTGACTCCTCCCCAAGAAAAAAGGTAACTCATTTCTCTATTATGTGCATTTTCATTACTGAATAACACATTTTATACATTGAAGTTTTTCTTAGTTATTTGATTACTACATAAATGTCAAGAGATCTTCAGAAAATGAGATTATCTTGTATAGACTCAATTAATGTATATATACACCATCTAACATAGCAGAAACTCACCAGTAAATGCTAATTGGACAGTTGAACTATGAGTAGTCCAAATTAAGAAAACTGTAAGCATAAAACACATTATGTTGCTGGGTACAGAATATCAGTATCTCCATAACCTTTAGTTGATTACATGTTGATGGTTTAAATGTATTCATTTAAATAACAAAGTATTGAATATATTTTATCATTTCTTTGAGACCGAGTCTGCTTATATAGCACAGATTGGCCTTGAACTGGTGATTCTTCCGCCTTAGCCTCTCCATTTGCCATGGTTACAGTAATACATTACCATGTTTCTCTTTGCTATCTCTAATTATATAGCTAGTGGCCCCTGGGTCAAAACTCAAGCTTTCACTGGGGTTTTAGAATGGTAGGTCTCAGACACAAACAAAACTGACCCAGTACCACCAAAGAAAGGAAATTCTTGTTCCTACGGATGATTTATAGAAGCCTTTTAATAGAATAAGAAGGTGGAATGTTTTAGGAAAGGATTAGCGACTACCAGTTCTCACAATGTCCTAGTCTATCAATTTCATTGGCCACCCGACCACCCCACCCCACTCCACTCCCCCACCTTCCCACCCCATGTCCTAAGGATGCTAAAAAGTAGAATCAAGTTCAATCACTTACATTTATTTGGAGATTTCTTTATATATGAGATGGTGTTACAATAACACAGGGTACACACGGACAAAGACAGGCCAGATCTCTGTTAAGTACACAACTTGGAATTTAAATTTAGTGTAAAAAGCTCAAACAAGAAACAAGTAGATGATGTATAAGAGCATTTCATGGTTCTTTCAAATGCTTTTGAACACACACACCTCATAAAAACTTTTGGACAAATTATAAAGACACCAAGCCTAAAGGTGAACAGCATTTTTAGGACCAGAAATATAGAGGGGAAACAACTCTAACTTTGTGACCTGACAATTAAACATTGATTCTGGAGCTCATTTCTTTTTATTTATTTATTTATTTTTAGAAAATCACTCTCTGCACACTTTCTTAAGATGACCGTTTCTACTTCTTATACAAGTTTTATCTGGAAGTGATCAAGGTAGATGGCATAACTTCAAGCCTCTCATTTGAAGGTAAGAGAGCTTTATTTTGGGTTTAACAGGAATTCATTTTTCCCCAGCTTTTAGCATTTTTCCTCTTATTGGTCATACCAGATTACATAGATATGCCTCCTGTGCAGAAATCTGATAAAAGGAGAGCTAAGTTATCACTCTATAGCTGATGAGCTCCAGGACTTCCTATGGACACACTAATCTGTGGATATTCAAGTCCCTTGTGTAAAACGGAATGTAGTATCTGCACATAACTTGCCCACATTCTCCCATATACTTCAAGTTATTCTCTAGTTTACTTACATAAATAATAAAATATAAGTGCTATGTCAATAGCATTTGTATTATATTATTTATGCAGTAATGACAATGAAACGTCTCTATATGTTCAGTATGAGTATACTTTTTCTCTGTTTTTGTTTTGCTCTGTTTTTTTGAGACAGGGTCTCACTATGTGGCCTTGTTTGGTCTAATGCTTGCTGTGTAGACCACCCTTACTTCAAACTCACAGACATCCACTCTCCTCTGCCCCTTTGGGTCCTGGGAATAAGTTTCTTTGAAAATTTGGAGGTATAGTTGACTCATTCTATGGATGCAGAACCTATGAAAATTGGCAATAACTGGTTCCAGGCTTTGGAGAGTGAGGTCAGCAAAAGGAAACTAACAATAGCCATAGTTTCTTTTATTCATTCATTCTCTCTCTCTCTCTTTCTTTCTCTCTCTCTCTCTCTCTCTCTCTCTCTCTCTCTCTCTCTCTCTCTCTCAAACAGCATTTCACCATGTCTTGCTGGCTGTCCTGGAACTCACTCAGTAGAGTAGGCTGGCCTTGAACTCACAGAGATCCTCCTGCCTCTGCTTCCTGAGTGCCAGAATTAAAGGTGTATACCACCATGCCCAGCTGTTCTTGCTTTTACTTGCACATTAATTAAGGTTTTTTTACTTTCTATTTTTATTGAATTTAATTAAAATCTATTGTTTCCTTTTTCCTTCTCCTCCTTACCAATGCTCCTATGTCCCCACCCTGTTGCCTTTCATATCCACACCTCTTTTTCTTTACTTATTATCATTACAAGCACACACACACACACACACACACACACACACACACACACACACACATCCCTACTGAGTCTGTTTAGTGTCACTTGTGTATGTATGTTTTTAGCACTGGCAAATATATATTGATAATCAATTAGGCTAATCAAGTAGTCCCTAGGAAAGACTAATTTTCCTTCTTTTTTCAGTTGATAATTGCTTGTAGCTTTTCTTCATGTAGGTGTAGGGAACTGTAGGTGTTCCTCTGATCTGTTTTAGGATGTGAACTGGTATTGGAATTGTTCCAGTCATGTGTTGACAGTCCTATTGATGAGCTTTTCTGAGTATGGATTCCCTCTTGTGTCTAGATGACACAACCTTCCATTCTGTGTCCGTTTCTGTTGGACTTTTGATAATAATGAAATTACTATATTTTATTATTGATTGAAGCACTCAATATACATCTCTACATCCATTGTCATGATGCTTTTCCCAATTAGATGTGTCAAGTAACACAATTAAAGTCAGTAAAATATAAGTAGAAGTCTATTGAAGATTATGAAAATGTCTGCCTCATACTTAAATCTTTCCCTTGTTTCTACTTATGCACCTTTATATATTTTTTGTTTGCACTGTGTGTGAAAAGGGTGTCCAAGCTCTACCTATCTTAGCCAAACATATAAAAGATAGATAAAATTCTCAGAAATTTAAAATTTTCAGTAACTATTTATCAGACTTACTGTTTTTACATGAGAAATAAACCCTCTATTTAGCTCAAATCTTTAGTTTTGTAGTTTCTTTGCCCATCCAGATAGACATCTTTAACGACCTCATTATTAAAAGTAGTCCACGTATAAACCATGTACTGGGAATGTAAGAAAGGGCAGATATAGGGAAAGCCCAAATCAAAGGGTTGTAAGGACAGAACAGAAAGTAAGATCTAAGAAGTTCACAGTTCATGGATGTATTGAAAGGGAATGTTCAAAGAAGAAAGTAAAAGACTCATGGAATAAATGCTCTTTCCAGTCAATTGTTACATTGCTCTGAAATAGAGCTAAAGGTGAAGGGAAGGCTGGATTTGGCTTTGAGATGAAGTGATGCTTCAGAGGCAGTAGACTGAGTGAACCGCAGATAAGTGTGCCAGTTTGCAGTGGAATGGGGACAAATGGAAGGTGTGAAACCAACAACAGACTGTTTATGTTCATCTGTTAAAGGAGGTGGAAGCCGGGCAGTAGTAGCACATGCCTTTAATCCCAGCACTCAGGAGGCAGAGCCAGGCGGATCTCTATGAGTTCGAGGCCAGCCTGGTCTACAGAGCAAGATCCAGGACAGGCACCAAAACTACACAGAGAAACCCTGTCTTGAAAAAAAGAAAACAAGGAAGTTGAGGAGTAGATAAGTAGAAAGTGAAGTAAAGTATAAAGTGAGGTAAAGTTTTCTTTAGCTTTAGTATAATTCATAAAAAAAAAACCACAAGCGGGAAGAGAATGTTTGGAGACAAGAAGTGGATGATTGTGGGTGGAAAATAAAGCACAGCTAAGAATCTGTCAGATTTGTCTACTCTTTGGACATTGTGACACAACATTGTCATCTACAAAGTTCACACTCTGAGAACTGTGGAAATGAATTTAATAAAAAAAAAATCAAATCTCATTATGCTTTAAGTAAGTTTAGATTTTTGTGTTGAGCCTTACTCACAGCTGTTCTAATGTACTTGGATGGCAGATTGAGGATTCCTGGGAATAGAACCACACCCCTCCACATCATATCTTTCTGGGAATAAAGACTGGGTATGGATACAGCTGTGTTGCAATAGGAAATGGCGCTGCAAGACAAAAGCCATTGTGAATATTTTTCATTCACTTTGTTAAAGCTTTGTTATTTTGTCATGTATGCTGACTAGAGGGAGGTGCAGCATCTTAGGAGTTAGGGCTTTGGAAAGACACTTAAAAATAAGACTGCACCCTGCCAGGCCTAGTAAAGGATGCAAAGCAAACAGAATATTGAAGCAGAATTGGGAGCATGGAGTTCTTTCTGCTTAGACTCCAGAGACAGGTCCCATCTGAGTCTCTGCAGGTAAAAACTGGAGGAAACCACTGCTATGCTTTCCCCTGGTTTCCATAAAGTCATGTTTTTATAAAATTAAACAGTTGAAGGACTCCCAAGGAAACTTGGATGGTATTACAGAAGAACAAGAGAAATCTTGAGTGGATTGAGCAAAGGGGTATAGAGCAGTGGAGATGTAGAGGGTAGGGAACAGAAGGGGACATTGTCATTTAGCTTAGCAGGGAGTAGACTGTGCTTACTAGTCAGGGCCTTTTACACTGTGGTTCAGCTCTTGCTGTCCTATAAGCATCATACAGGAGAGCAGCCAGCAGCTTTCCAGCAGTTTCAGAACAGATCCTGTGCAGCAAAACATACTGTAACTTAGACATTGAAATACATAGGATGGTTACCTGTGTCAGTTTATAACATCTGGGTGTGCTCATGCTTTCCAATTTGTAGTTTATAATCTCATAATAGATCTCATTGTTGAGTCTATGGTAAATCTAATTTAGCAACCATGTTTTAACAATGGTTAGTATAGATTTGAATAATGTACAAACAAAATGGAACATTTTCAACTATGTATATTCAGCGTCTACAACAAGAAGATTTTGTCCTTCTTGCTACTGAAATACGGTCAAGCATCACATACCACAGTCTTGAGATTTGTATCTTCTAGTAATGGCTACACTGTGTGCTCACACAAAACCCTATGGTGAACACCAGTCACTCAGTGTGGCCTCTGCATGCCACCCAGCAAAGTGGCAGATATGAGGCTCACAGAGGTGTGCAGCTGTCACATGGCATACTAATTACAAATTTTTAAAGCTGAAGCACACTCTAACAATAAGCTTATAATAAGTGCATCAAAAGTGTATTTACTATGACGTTTCATTTCTCATTTCTAATTTTATTACATATATGCTTTTAAATGATTATATGGGCACCACAGTAGGTTAAGATGAGTTTCTCCACAATACTTGAGCAGCACATTGTGCTGGGACTTTAACACTGGTTACAGTGTCTCCAGCAGAAGGAGTAGAAGGAAATATTTATGTCCATGGTAATCTTAGGAGACCACAATTGTAGATGTGTCTGTTGCTGACCCAAATGTGTCTACATGCTCTCAAAGTTCTGTCATTGCAGTTTCTGAATCTTCTGAGAGACTCCTCTGGGGGGCAGAGGAGAATTCCAGCAACATACAGCATCAGCATGTGGCTATGACTCTTTTTTTAATGACAAGGCAAACCTTCTGAGCTCTCCTACTAGTCTCCGATTTCATCAGATATGAGCTAGGAAGGAATGTCCTTGCTCAATTGGGAATGAGTGAGACAGGCTTCGAACTGGTCAAACTTGCTCAACCAGTCTAAAGTCTCACACTAGGGTGTGCACCTTACCTCAGCACACTACCCTCTGCACACAAAATAAAATCACTTCAGCCAACAAGCCTGTGACCAAAGCTGCACTGCCTACCACAGCAAGTTCTGCGGAAAACTCATGAGGAACTTGTTATAAACCACTAGAGTTCTTGAAATTCTTGACTAGCAAAATGCAATTTAGATATAAAGACTTTCGGGAAGTCTGGACCTGCTGTACTGGATGTGAGAAGTTCTCCATTCATAGGGAAGAACAGCTCAAAATGGTTGAGGGTGTCACCCCAAGGATGACTGGACACAGGATAAAGCATCGCCAGCTCCTTCAAGTTGGAGATTTCAAATTGTGGAAGGGTGTCTCCCACATGGTCTTGGAAGTAGAGTCTGGGACAGCTCTTGTAGATGTTCCTACAGGAGTGCTAGTTTCAGCCTACATAGCCTACACAGCTCTCCAGCTTAAGTCTATAGTAAATGTGCTGTCTAGCATTTCTTTGGCTTTATTCTCTACTAGAAATCAATGGGCATGATTACTTTAGAAAATGGTTCTCAGGTCAGTTTATGTATGATAAAAAATACTGCAGGCATGTATATTCTATTATTCTATACACACACAAATACACACACACATAACATGTCATATTAAAACTTCAAGGAAATCTGTTTTATTTTTTGGTTTGTTTTTTTTTTTTCTTTTTGAGGCAGTGTTTCTCTGTGTAGCTTTGAAGCCTGTCCTGGAACTTACTTTGTAGACCAGGCTGGCATTGAACTCACATAGATCCACCTGCAACTGCCTCCCGAGTGTTAGGATTAAAAGCATGCGCCACTACCGCCCACCGTAAATCTGTTTTTTAATCAAATATTTTTCAAATGTTTCTAATGCAGAATTTGTTTGTACTGTTCAATGTGTTTCAAAGATAATTTCGTGTTATTTTGCTTTAAATTCTGCATAATGTGGTAAAGAGAGAAAATTCATAGTATCTAACAGTTACAGGTGATTTATTGGCATAATAATGCATTTCCCAGCAATATTCTTAATTTTGTATTCAGGGGTCAAAAATGCATGAAACTGTGTCTGAAAATGTGTTTCTTACTCAGATGCTTTTCTTTAGTCTCAGCACTCAAAGTATAGACAGACTGATTTCTGTGAGTTCAAGGTCAGTCTGGTCTACACAGTGAGATCCAGGCCTGTCAGAGATATATGGTGATACCCTGTCCCAAAACCAAACACACACACACACACACACACACACACACACACACACACACAGAACAAAGGCAAAAACAAAACAAAACAACAAATATAGTGTGTCCTTCCAAGATGAGAAGATGAGCTTTCATGTAGTATTTGTCTCTAAGATGTAATGGATAATTCAAATTATTTACTGTACACCCTATAGCTTTCTGAAGGTAAGGATATAACTCGTGTGTGTGTGTGTGTGTGTGTGTGTGTGTGTATGTGTGTGTGTGTATGTGTGTGTGTGTGTGTGTGTGTCAGACAGAAACAAAGAGGAGAGAGACAGAGAGAATGAGATAGAGAAAAATGAAACAGAGAGAGACAGAGACAGACAGACAGACAGACAGACAGACACAAAGGGACTGATTCTTGCCTCAAGTCTATGGACCTGAAAGAAGGGAGGAATCATATGTTTAAAAGTTACGACATCTCCTATTACTGTAAAAAGCTACTCATGAATGACAGCAGCCATCATTTAAGTCATAAAGTAGAAATGATGATGGACTTCAGGTTCAGAGCCTTATGCTGAAATAGCTTTTATGAATCAGCAACTTCTTTAAAAATAATTCTCTAAAGGCATATTGGTGTACTGGATTTGGTACTGGGATAGATAAATGCATTAACGGAAAAAATAAATAAAATCCAAAGCCATTTTTAGTTTTGATAAATACACTATGGTCAGGTGAGATTTTACTATTAGAAGAAGCCAATTGAAAGTACACACAAATTTTCTAACATCTTCGGGAATCCTCTGTTTTTGTTTCGTTTTGTTTTCCAAAATAAAAGATACTTCTCTTAAAATCTTGAGCAGAAGGGAAGAAGTTTTAGTTTCGTTTTAGGAGACTAAGAATCATAGCTTTTGCTTTTTGAGTGGATTGTAAAAGCAAGCATATTTCATAAAGTAATCTTAAGGCATACTTAGAATGAAGCATCATTGAATAAACTTTAAAAGATAAAGGAAGGAAAGTTAGCCAGGTCTGGTGATGCATGCCTTTAATCTCAGCACTTGGGAAGTTCCAGGCTAGCTTAGTCTACATAGTGAGTTTAAGGACAGGCAGTTAGACCCTGTCTCAAAACAAAGTACAAATAAACAAACATAAAGGAAAGAATTTTATCCTTGGAACTATAATTCCTCTTATGGAGGTGATTTTCTTCATTTAAAAGTGCCCTTTGATAAACACTGTAGCGGGAAGTAGAAAAGAAGGGTCAGACAAGTGGAATGATTCTGTAGGATAATCAGTTTGGGGTTCTTACTGGAAAGAGGAAAATGTGATAAGACACAAAAAGATGAGAGAGACATGAAAGATCCAGTGAAGTAGCTTGGAGCAGCAAAACTAATCAGGAGTCCATCAGTGAAATTAGCAAGAAATGATGTAGAGTTATTTAAAACAAAGAATGCCCAATAATACTCAACTTTCACTAGCTTAAGTGTTTGAGTGTTTATGTTTGAAGGAGGTAGGTTGGTGGCTTGGCAAGAAAAGCATGAATAAATGCTGATGTCCTGGGTGACTGGGCAGAGTGAATGGTAATAGAAAGCTTAATAAACCCAGGAAAAAGATGATGAATACTGAAAGTAAGTCTCACCAGCTGAATTGTAGGCATATTGTGATCACCCAACTGACCACCAGGGA
This sequence comes from Onychomys torridus, assembly GCF_903995425.1. Taxonomy (NCBI): domain Eukaryota; kingdom Metazoa; phylum Chordata; class Mammalia; order Rodentia; family Cricetidae; genus Onychomys; species Onychomys torridus. Next base: position 70,096,851 of record NC_050449.1, on the reverse strand, counting down.
AATCAGCGGGCATTTGTCACACGGTTAAGGAACATTTTCAAGCTTATTTATGCTCAAGAGACATTATATCAAACTAAATTGATGTGGGTTTGACTACTGATTTTAATGACCTTCCCCCATGATTAATGGGAGTTGGTAATAATTCCAGGTAAGACTTTCCTCATAATATTCACGGAGGCCACAAAAAGAGTACCAGATGTGGCCCCAAACCACACTTTATTGGCATATATGATGTTTGGAGAAATAAATATTTTCCTAGCAAGGATGCTAATTTCTAGCTTCCTTGATGCTAGAGAGAAGAGTCCCTCTCCAAAGACTAACTGGGGTGGGCAGGGGATGACATTGCAGAGGACAACATCCACACAGCTCATTGACCATAGAGAGATCAAGCTAGTGCCTACATGGAGCATTCCCTCTTACATTCTAGTTTCTTTGATTCAGGAACTTACTCTGGAGGCTACCCAAAGAGAAACCTGGACACCAACCCAGTCACAAAACCCCAAACCTACAATCTGTCCTGCCTGCAAGATATGCTGGGGCAATGGTGGCACAAAACTTGTGGGAGTGGTCAATCAATGTCTGGTTTAACTTGAGAGAGAGGAGCCCAAACCCTACACTGCCTGGATGGCCTGGAAATGGAGACTGGGTATCCTAGAGGCCTGGGTAGAACCAAACAAGACTAACAACAAGAGCAACAACAACAACAAAGTCAAAAATCCATTAGATGATTCCTAGTGATATTGGTGCCTTTTCCAGTTATTATCAGAGAGACTTCTTCTGGCAGCAGTTGGAAACATATGCAAAGATTTACAGCAAGGCATTATTAAAAGAGAGAGTCTAATTGGAGGTCTCCATCAGATCCCTCTCCTTGGAGCTCAGAGAACCCTGCTGAAAAGGGGGAGGAAAAACTGTATGAGTCAGAGGAGATGGAGGACACCAAGGAGAACTGAATCAACTATGCATGGCTCACTTGAACTAACAGAGATGAAGTTACATGGGGCCTCCATGGATCTATACCAAGTCCTCTGCCTATATGTAATGGCTGTTAGCTTGGTGTTTTTGTGGGACTTCCATCAGTGGGAGCGGGTGCATTTCTGCTTCTTTTGCTTGCTCTTAGGACTCTTTTCTTCCTATCAGATGCCTTGCCCAGACTTGATATGAGGGCTTTGGCCTTATATTATTGTATCCTGTTTTTGCCACTTTTGTTTGTTTTTCTCTAGGAGGCATGCTCTCTTCTGAAGAAAAACAGAGAAGTGTATCTGGGGAAGAGGAGAGTTGAGTAGGGAGCTAGGAGGAGTGGAAGGAGGGGAAACTGTGGTTAGGATGTATTGTGTGAGAGAAAAATCTATTTTCAATAACAATAAAAAAGTGATTTCATCACACTTCAAATCAAGAAAATAAAATGAACACCCCTGTACACAAAAAGAAAGAGAGAGAGACAGAGAGAGAGAGAGAGAGAGAGAGAGAGAGAAAGAAAGAAAGAAAGAAAGAAAGAAAGAAAAAAGAAAGGAGGAAAGAAAATTTGAAGTTCAGGCAGCAGTGAGCCCAAATTTCCTGTCACTGACCAGACTGAGGAGGATACTCTCTTAGTACCTGTAGGCAGGCACAATCCTTTCTAAACACTCCCAGCACTGTTTGTGGCTTTACATTGAGGGTGCCTAAATTTATTGCCCTGCTTAGGGGATTTGAACTGACAGTCAAAGCTCTACTAAAATCCCTCTTCTAATGAAGCTAGGAACTATTAATATTATAATTCTACTCATGGTTCTATGCATAATTGTTACATTATGCAGAAGGCATATTTAGAAAAACAAGAGGCTTAGTTCTGGATTTAGATGTACAGATCTTGATGTTTGAGTTCTACACTTACAGATTCTACTTCTATATACCAATTCTATATGTATAAATACAATTTAACATAATAAATATAATAAAAGTATGGCTTTATATTTTGTTATTGTACTTATAATTACTTTGAACTAACGTATTTCCTTCTCTATGAAAGAAGACAGTAATTACAACTTTATGGCTTTGCAAAGGTTGACTATAATTTTATGTTATGTCATTGATATGCACTAGGTTTTACTATGTGATATCTTATTTACAATTTCCATTGCCTTCCATGACAACTACCTAAATTTTATTCAGTGGATTTATGAGAAAGACCAACTTGAAGAACAAAGATTTTCACTGTACTAAAGGAAACTGACTTGTTGTTGCTATTTTTACAGTGCTGAGGGTTGACTCAGGACCTTGTATTTGATAGACAAGGGATCCACACAGCCCTATACTCCAGCCCCTATATAGGATGTTTGTCTTGTTTTATAAATTTTGTTTGTTTTGTTTTATTTTAAGATAGAGTCTCATCATGTAACCATGGCTACCCTAAAATTTTACTTGTGTCATCCAAACTATGCCTTTTGTTTTCCCTTGGTGGGTACTAGAGATAAAATCCAGGGCTTTGTGTGCTGGGCAAGTGATCTATCATTGAACTATAGCCCCAGCTCAGTGTCCTGCTTTTTTGTTTGTTTGTTTTTATTGTGCTTGTTTGTTTTTATATGCATGTTAAAGGTCAAATCGCAGCTGAAACCTCAAGGAACTTCAGTTAAATTACATTGGAATTTTATGCAAATGAATTAATATTATGACAGAATTACTTGTTTTAACGTTGTTCTGGTTCAGATCTTAAAGTCTAGATCATGTTGATCAAGATAAGAAATAGAGTTGAATCAGGATTCCCCTAGTCAGTGTTCTATTGCTATGATAAAACATCATGATCAAGGAAAACTTTAATGTGGGGCCTGTAGTTTTAAAGGGTTAGAGTCCATTACCATCCTGATGGGGAACATGGCTGCAGTCAGGAAGGCGTGGCACTGGAACAGTAGTTGAGAGCTGGAGTCTTTCAACACAAATACAAGGAAGAGAATGTGAGTCAACTGAAATCTCTTAATGACTATTGCTGACATAGTGAAAGTAAAAACCTACAAATTTCATTTATCTTAATATATGCCCTTTGTTTTATAAATCTTGGCCCTTCTGACTAGGATAAGATGAAAGCTCAATTATTTTAAAATTTGCATTTCCCCAATAGCTAATGATGTCGGACATTTTTAAGTGTTTCTTAGCTACATACTTTTTTGTGAATCCCCCACACACACTTTGAGAGAGATATCCTTATCTACTTGAAGGTCTTCCTTATGCCCTGGAGGTTGTAGACACATAAAGAAGCCAGAGGTCTCTTCATGAGGCTATAAGACATTCTTGAAATATCTCTCCCTGAACTTAACTGGAACAAGATATTCAAAACAAAGTAAGTTTTAAAAGGTCAACAAGATTCAGTGGGCTAGAGGAATTGTGCATAGTTCAGATTACAAGCCTCTTCCCACTGTACACTCAGGTGATTACATGGCTTACAGCTCTGCCCTATATAGATACATACTGATGAACAAAGTATGGAGTGGAAAGACAATAAAAGTATGAGGTGTTAGGACCTCCCTCTCTTAGAAGTTAGCTCATGTAGAGCCACTATAATGTCGTATGACCAAGGAACAACAGAATGCCAGGATTAGACATATAGACCAATTCTATAAGGATATAAATGTGAACATTGATTGTATTATGGCAGAATTTGATTAATAACTACAGCAGCTTTAGCCTGAGGATTTTTCCTGGGCACTCTGACCACTAAGAGTTAATAATACATTGCTTGAGACATGGCAAAATTCCCAGGGTGTTTGAAGATTTTGTTTTGGTCTAGTGTCCTTGAAGCAACCAAAACAACCAGCCTGAGTACAGGTTGTCATATGCCTCTAGATTCTCAAAAATTGGGTTATGGGGTTAATGAGTAAGAATGATAACTGAGCTTTCTCTGGACAATTGCCAGTAGTCTACAGTGGAGGTATTTTTGTGGATTTCTGGGGACCTCTATAGCACTCTGCTTCTTCCTATTCCCATGTGGTCTTCATTTATCATGGTCTGTTATTCCTTGTTCTCCCTCTCTGTTCTTGATCCAGCTGGGATCTCTGGCTCCCCTAAGCTCTCTTTCCCTCAAACCTTGCCCTTCATTACCCCCACTCATGTCCAGTTTGTTCATGTAGATCTCATCCATTTCTCTATCACTGATGCAGAGATCCACAGCCAGGCCCCAGGTGGAGCTCCAGGAGTCCAATTGGCAAGAAAGAGGAGGGATTGTATGAGCGAGAATTGGTGAGACCAAGATTGCAAAAAGCACAGGGACAAATAGCCAAACTAATGGAAACACATGAACTATGAACCAAAAGCTGAGGATCCCCCAACTGGATCAGGCCCTCTGGATAAGTGAGACAGTTGAATAGCTTGAACTGTTTGGGAGGCACCCAGGCAGTGGGACCTGGACCTGTCCTTAGTGCATGAGCTGGCTGTTTGGAATCTGGGACTTATGCAGGGACACTTTGCTCAGTCTGAAAGGAGGGGACTGGACCTGCCTGGACTGAATCTATCAGGTTGAGCTGAATCCCCAGGGGAATCTTTCCCCTGGATAACATGGGAATGGGGGGTGGGCTGGAGGGAAGGCAGGGGTGGGGGTGGGAGGGGCGAGGACAGGGGAATCTATGGCTGATAAGTAAAATTAAATTAAATTATAAAAAAAGGCAGTAAATAACACATCAATTTAAAAAAAGAATGATAACTGTTTGTTAATGATGTCAAAACTTGAGAAAAAATTATTGGAAATGATAACTCTGTTCTGTCATAGTTTATTAATGATGACTGAAAGATGAGCAAAAGGAAGTGAAAGACATGTCCAAAACCAAAAATGATATGATCTATGTTTTGGAACATCATGACTCTATCCCTGCTAACTAAATTCTGTATAAATAAATAAACACTCTGCCTGCTAGTCAGTCAGGGTGCAAGATTCTCCTGACAACCATGGCCTGGCTCACTTCCTTCTCCTGCCAACTCCTTACACCCTCTGCAGGACCCATCAACTGCCTAGGATGGCTCCCAGCAGGTTTTTCCTTGTTTCTTGAGAAAGAACTTAAAGTTGGGTGGTAGGGATGAGGAACAGATCTGGAAGGACTTGGGGGAGGGGAAGTAAGATATGGTCAAAATAGATATAAATTTAGAAATTGTCTTAAATAATACAAATATACTAAAAATAAAATAAAACCCTTAATTAAATTTAAAATACATTTGTTATATACATGTGATATTATTCATAATTAGTAATACATATATTATAGTTTTATATATTCTTAACTTGCTTATGACTTTTAAACATTTTCTCGAATGTTTCTAAAAACTATAAATTTTAATCTTCAATAAGACATATCTACATTATTTGACTCAAAATGTAGAACTTAAATCTAATCCTGACAGAAATTATACAGACACTAATTGAAAGGCAATCTGCTGTCTAACACACACACTTGGATATATATACCCAGTTTTTTTTCTGAGTGTATTGGACACATGTACATGCAGCTCTATGGTTGTGTACATGTGACCACTTGTATGTACAAGTGTGCTTAACCATGTGTGTGCTTGTGGAATCAAGAGGCCATTGGCAAGTGTCTTTCCTCATTGCTCTTTAAGACATGGTCTCTTACTGGGCATAGAGCTCAGTGAATGGTTAGACGGGCTGTCTCTGGCATATGTCTATCTCCATATCACTAGCACTTGGTTACTGACATGTGCCATTGCATTTGGCTTTCACATGGGTCCTGGAGATACAAACTCAGGCGTTCATGCCTGTACAGCAAGTGCTTTACCCATCTTCCTGCCCTTATCCAATGTTATTAAAATTATTGAGTCACAAAGGATGAAGGCAGCTGGAACACTGTCAGAAAATGAGGAATCATGACAGATAACTGCAAGACAAGGTTCTAGTTTCAGTTCTAGGCTGAGAAGAGGGACAAGGGGTAAGGCTTTAATGTGATAATTAGATTGGATAATAGTAGCATATAAAAATGTTTTCTGGTCAAGATCATTGTATTGATGATTTCAAAGTTGTTACCACTAGGAAAAACAGTACAGGGAATGTAGAAATTCTTTGTGATATTTTTGTGAATTTAAAAATAAGTCTAAAGTTATTTCAAAACAAAAGTAAATCTTAAAGAGAGGATGAATGAATCATGGTAACTTAAAGGAGAAATTTGATTTTTAAGCTATGAAATATTTTATAGTTATTTTCATTATGACAATTTTCTTTTATTATTGCATGTGTTACTGCCTATGTACCAACCTTTGTTCACTTGTAAGATAGTTCAGTGATGCTGTGGTGCTGAAGAAGAGAAAAATTTTGACAGGGAAAAGAAGGAAACAAAATCTGTGGAGAAATGGTAATGCAGGCATGAGCAATCCATTATGTGAAGAATTACGACAGCAGTCTTTGAAGAGAAGTCACCTCGACCTGCCCAGGCCATAGTAGGCCTTTAGCTGGGCAGTCTACTTTCAGCTCAATGGCATCTCCACCTTCTTATTCATCTACCAGGCTCTCTTCAATATGTTTCATAGTATTTATGAGTTTTGCCAAATGGGGAATACAATATTTATGAGAGTAGTGTTATTAATAAAAACAAATATGAGCATTTATTGACTGCAAAAGACAGCTTCCTGGCCCTGTGTGAAAGGAGAGGTTTTTGTTATTGTGGTTGTTGATGTTGTTGTTTGTTTTTTTGAGACAAGGTTTCTCCATGTGGTTTTGGTGCCTGGGAACTCATTCTGTAAACCCAGCTGGCCTTATACTTACAGAGATCTGCCTGGCTCTGCCTCCTGAGTGCTGGGATTAAAGGCATCTGCCACCACCGCCCAGTTTAAAAGGAGAGTTTTTGAGAACTTGATTTAATGAGCTGAGAGCCGGTTAACAGCAAAGGCTGGTAACAAATGTAAAATAATCTACCTTCGAAAGCGTATCCTGAAAATAATTGAATTTCAGATGATGAAATGTTAGTAGGCAAGAGCTCATTATATAGGTGAGATGCATTTAAGAGTGTACATACCTTTGACCAAAAACATAAACATAGTAAGTCATAAACTTGAAATTTAATCTGAAACTTTAGAGACCTTAGACTTATGGGAACTATCTTGAAGGCTAGTAAAAGCTTGATTTCAGAATTCTGTAAGCCCCTATTACATAAATTATTACTTAAGTACATTAAGTTTTACATGGTATCATTCTTCATTTAATTTCTTAATATTTTAACTTGATATCTCATTACATATTAATTTTGAAATATCAGTAAATTTCTCCAGTCTATTAGAATTAAGCAGAGAACAGGCAGAGGACAATAGGAATTATAAAATCTCTCAGTTTAAATTAAATGAATATTGCCAGAACATCTGCCCTTACCATTAATAGAACTGTATGCACTCTAATACAAGGTCTTCTCATTAAAACAGAAATACTACCTCTACTTTCCCCTGAATATCTCTGTCCATTTTTTTCAGTGATGATGAATATTTAAATGTGCAATTTTCTCTAAGACCGAAGGTATTGGACAAGTGACTACCAAGTGGGTCTTGAAGGTCTATGGGAAAACTTGTCACCCAGATCATTCCTATAATCAACAAATGTAGTATTAACATATTTGTTAACACAGAATAAGATGAGGGATATGATGCTTTATGCCAGGAGTCACTGTTAAAGTCTACTAGCTGAAGACTACTGTGGGGCATTCTTTCTCAGAGTAGCATTGTTGGTGAACTAAAACTTGTTGACTACAGAGAAGTGGATACTCTCTTCATCTTTGGCTGATGGACATCATGGTTTGCTAGCAATTTCTTCTCTAAAAGGAGAGAGAGAGAGAGAGAGAGAGAGAGAGAGAGAGAGAGAGAGAGAGAATATGATTCCAGGTTAAACTTCAATACATTTGGACTATGCCTATCCTTATACAAAAGGGATTAGTAAGAAAGAAAGTAAACAATGCTATAACTTCACCTAGATGTTGACATACTGTATTTCATTCAGCTACATTAGTGTAAGTATCATCCACAACAACCACATTGTTCTCTAGCATTCATTGTGAGATAGAGATTATGATAGAACACAATTGTGTTGGTTCAGTACAATATTATAGAGTGCATATACAAACAATTTACAGTCTGTCTGCCAATGACAAATGAAGCAGAAAGTGAGAAACATCAAAAAACTAATATAGGATTCCATTTCAGGATTAGAAATCAGCTGCATATGTGACTGGACTAGCAAATTTTCTCTTTTAACTCTCAGTTTGTCAGATGGTATTTGTCTTAGTTGGGGTTATTACTGCTGTTACAAAACACCATGACCAAAAGCAACTTGGAGAGGAAAAGGTTTAATTGCCTCATGTATCCTGAACCAGACAGAGTTCTCTGAGGGAAGGAAAGGCAGGAACTCAAAATGGGCAGGAACCTGGAGGCAGAAGCTTATGGAGAAGTGGTGGGAAATGGCTGCTGACTAGCTTCTGCCACATGGCTTGCTTAGCCTGCTTCCTTCTAGAACCGAGGACCACCAGCTCAGGAGTAGTATCACACAATGGCCTCCAGCATCAATCACTAATTAAGAAGATAACCTACAGGCCTGCCTATAGCCTGGTCTTGTGGAGGCATTTTCTCTATTGAGCTTCCCTCCTCTCCGACGACTCTAACCTGTATCAAGTTGACATAAAACTAGTCAGCACAGTATTACAATGAAGGGATGGTATTTGACTAATTGAAATTTACTTTGTCAATAGTAACAAGGTTTAGCCTCTAAATATTGAGAAAGGACAGCAATACTAAGGCATAATTTTACATAAGAATCCTGTGGCTAGCCAAAGATAAAATAAATTAACTGATAGTCTTCTTTCTCATATCTTCGGCTGGAGGAGACTTGAGTCTTGAGATAAAGGATTGTCTTCTAGGCTGTGTGTTATGGGCTCATGGGCTCCCTGAGCAGCATCATGGAGATGCTAAAGGCCTTACCTAAATCTGCAGAGTCAGATTCTCTACTCTGATGCCTCAGGGTGACTTGAATAGTACATTTGTCAAGCACCCCTTTAAATTATAGCTAGTCCAAAAACAAAAGGAAAAAAGAAAAGATACCTCATCCAACTTAAAATTGTTCCAGAATTTTTAGTGCATGGCCCAGCTTGTCACAGTGTGGCTGTCAGTTCATGAGGAGAAGAACATTAAATCTGGTCTGTCTTCCTCATTTTTTATGGAATCTCTCTTGGAGAAATAATTCTCACTTATTTTTGCCCTTTCTTTTCAGCCCACCAGTAACAGACACTCACTGGTTGGTTCTCAAACAAAAATAAGAATTCTTAGTATATTTCTCCCTACCTTTCTTTTGGGAGTTAGCTACCCTAGGTGAGCATGCATTATTTGGTGTCCTCTAAGGGCAAGCACACCACTCCTATGGGACAACATGCCCTGGGCCAGCATCATGTGTACCTTTGGCTTGTACCTGGGAAAGTCTAACTTGGTAAGATACATTGTCCAACTTAACCATCATTTGCTTTTCACCCTTCATTCAGAAGTTGAGGGTGAGAGGTGTGGTTATTACTTGGACCCCTCAGGAGGCCTAACAATTGTAAATATACTTGACTCTCACATGAGGTCTCCATTTGTACTCCTCCTCCTCTGTAGAGTGATGGGACGCTTAGTATTTCCAGAAATGAGTAGATTTAAAATCATTCACATTTCTGAATCAGAGCTTCTGGCAGTGGGAACACATTATGGAAAAGTCATCCAGGTGTAACAACTCTGAGTGGTCTCTTTCACCTCTCTTGCCCTTGCTGTTTGAAGTGTGCTCTACTTTCTGGCAACAATGCACCATTCATGAGTTTACTGAGAATGTAAAGTCCTTGGCCTTGCCCTAAAAAAAAAAAAAAAAAAAAAAAAAAAAAAAAAAAAAAACGAATTGGGATTTGCATTTATACAAGGTTCTCAGGCGTTTGTCTGCACATTAAAAATGGAGAAGCCTTCCATGGACAGTATTATCTCAACAGTCCTTCCCCAGCTGGAACCACTATGGCTCTATTTCTTTCTCTTTGCTCTGTTGCTGAAACCTGGCATATAGCAGGGTGCTCAATAAATATTTATTGACCAAATTAATCTAGTCTGTGTTGTGTTCGGTAGAAAGTGACAGCAGCTTAAGCATTTGGTCATGATCCCCTGCATTTATCCTTTAATAAACATGGCAAATGAAGGCACTAGTTTCTGGTCTTGATAGATACTCAGAACAGCCATTGATCCAAAATTTCATTCAATGTGAGCTCTGGTCCATTTTCTGAATCTGATAATAACTAGTAGCAAAATATTTCCAGGAAATGCAGTTGCTCGCTTCATAATCACCCCCTTTCCCACACTCGCATAAAATTCAATGGGCTTCTCTCTGATTCACACTCCTTGTTCATATTCTACCATTCAATTACTATTGTTACTCTCTTCTCGGACAGTTCTTCACTTAGTTTTCATGATATAATATTTTCCGTTTTCCTGCTTGTAATCACCTCATCTTTAGTTTATGGAAATGTTTTTTTCTTATCAATCCATTCTTTAGAAAAAAATCCTATCCCTTCTTTATACTCTACAGCAACAATCATCAATCTGAGAATGACATTCTGGAGTCTCTACCATTTCTAACTTAATTAAGGATGATCTATTGTGCTGGCTAGTTTTATGGCAACTTAAGATAAGCTAGAGTCATTTGGGAACAAGGAACCTCTATTGAGACAATGTCCCCACAAGAATGGCATATGGGAAAGCCTGTTGTGCATTTTCTTGATTGATAATGAATATGGGTTGTCCCTGATCACTGTAGGTCCTGTCAACCCTGTGCTAGTGGTACTCAGTGCTATAGGAAAGCAGGCTAAGCAAGCTATGAGGAGCAATGCATGAAAAGCAAGCCAGTAAGCAGCATTCCTCCATGGCCTCTCCCTCCATGTTCTTGCTTTGAGTTTCAGTTCTGAATTCCTTTAGTGACTAATAGAGTGTGACCTGAGAGTTGTAAAGCTGAGATCAACTCTGTCCTCACCAAGTTGCTTTTCTTTTGGTCATGGTGTTTTTTCACAGCAATAGAAACCCTAAGACATCATTGTCCCTACCTACATATAGTCATTTAATGTTATAAATAACATTTAGACCATCATATTTTTAGTTAAATAGTCTAGAAAAACTTAAAAGACATAGTCAAAGTTTAATAACAGATTATTAGTAAAACTGAGGCCATTTTGTAATCTGAGAGAAGGAATTGGTGACTACGCAGTGGGGGATTTAATGAAACTTTCTCCTGTTATAGATATTAATTTCATCAATCCAGAAATGGAAACCTGAAAATTATATTTTTAGAATAATATATTCCTTGAGTGATTCTAAAGAATAACAGTGGCCATTATCCAGACATATATAATTTTGCAGGTAAAAATGTTGTCATAGAACAGACTTAAAAGCCTAATTGTAGACAGTTATTTATACTAGGTAGTCTTTCCTATCCCAATCTGTTACCCAAAGATTGGACAATATAATGCCTGAATTTGTTAAGAATAAATAAACAAATAGGTAGATAGATAAATAAATGGATAAATGAAAAAATGTGGGACTGGAGAGATGCCTTGATGGTAAAGAGCATTTGCTGTGTAATCACTAGGACTAAGTTCAGATCCTAGCACCCACCTACAAAGGTAGGTACCCTATATGTGCCATAACCTCCACTCCAAGAAAGTTTCAGACAGGAGAAAACGCAAGCCTCCACTTAAAAGAAAGACCCTGTTGATGGAGGATATCCTTCTGTATTCTGTGAATATGTGTTGCTCTCATTGGTTGACAAATAAAGCTGCTTTGGCCTATGGCAATGCAGGTTAGAGCCAGGCAGGAAATCCAAGGAGAGATTCAGGAGAAGAAGGGAGAAGTCTGGGAGACACCATCCAGCTGCCCAAGCAGCCACCCAAGGAACAACATGCCAGCAGACTGGTAATGCCACGGCCATGTGGCAATACTTAGATCAGTAGAAATGGGTTAATTTAAATGTAAGAGTTAGCTATTAATAAGCCTGAGCCATCGGCCAAAAATTTATAACTAATATTAAGCTTCAGAGTGGTTTTTGGGGAACTGGCAGGTGGGAGAGAAACTTCTGATTATACGATGTCTCAATGCAAAGCAGAGAGCTATAGATGAAGACATCCAACTCCTACTTCTGGTTTTTGAACACACACACACACACACACACACACACACACACACACACACACACACCAATGTGTACAAATATGGCATCCATGCATATACCCACAGAAACATGCACACAAATAAATGAATAGATAGATAGATAGATAGATAGATAGATAGATAGATAGATAGATAGATAGATAGATGGATGCATCTTTAAAAAAAGGCAAAGGTGGACACAGATGTCTATTTGACAAGGACTACAGAGAAAGAGCTCAATGACCTACCACACTAAGTCATGCCCAAGCCAGTGGTTCACACTCTATGTATTTGTCTGCACTTTTGTTCTGATCAGAAATAAAGCTTCCATATTAAAATTGGTCTAATTTAGACAAGTATGGTAAAAATGATTCTGTCATGCTTGGAGATAATTACACTGTTGTTTTAGCATCTAAGAAATCTGTCATTGAAAACAAATTATTTTCAAGTTATATAGTTTTGTGTTGCTATGACACATTATACCCATTTCAACTATACATATAACTATTTAAATACATATGTGCATGTATATTTAGATCATCTCAAGATTGGTCTCAACCATCACTTATTCTCAGCACCTTGAACATCCATAAGTCTTGTGCCTTCACCATCATGCACTTCAAAGAGAGTCTTGTTTGATGAAGAATGTGGCAGTAGCATTTGTCTATAGATATAGCTATAGATATTTATAAGGCATTTATAAGACAGCATGTTAATTTAGCGAAACAGTGCTACTAAATTATCCCCGAGGACCTATGACTTCTCTGTTCATGTGTTTTTGACTGGTTTATAATGTCCAAGCGTAGATTCTCTCCTGGAAAACAGACTTCAAATCCAACGAGATTTCACCAGTAGGCAAACTTGCCTTGAAGATTGCTTTTATTTTACCTATATTCTATTCTTCCTCCTCCATTACGGCATTCCCTTTCAATGGTCCATTTCTATTTTCTTGGTTTCTGCAAGTGGTCCAAATTGAACACATAAGACTAAAGGTTCAAAGCTAGGATCCAGATGTGAGCGATATTAACTGCCACAGTTCTTTGTTTAAGAAACCAAGGTACACAAAAATATCCTAAAACCTCTGGCTTTGCACTCCTTCTGTGGTGTTGCCTTCTGGGAATTCTTCCCTAAGTTGCCCTTCTTTTGATCTTCACTGTATAAATACCTGACTATTTGAAAGGGATCTGATTCTAAGGCATATTTCATAGCTTGCATTTTATTTGTTTGTTTGCTTTTCCTAATTAAGTACACAAAATGAGGAAAATAACTATTACATAGAGCAGGTATCCCCTTCGTGAAAAAAATAATTAGATTTTATGGCTTTTTCTGCTACTAAATGAACTGTGACACTGGGTGAAATGAGAATGGAAAAGCTTTGCTCTTGGGAAAAGCTTGTTGGAGAGATCATGTTCATCTTTCTTTCTGTAATGCTTTTAATAGGCTACTCGGCAAATACTGAAGAGAGAAGTCTGCAATGAAATATGTTCACTCAAGCAAAACCAGGTTTCTTAACTGTGCGTGGCTTCAGCTTATGTTGGAATACACCTTCATGGAAACCCTCTCTGCCTCTTCCCTATGGGACAGCCAGTTCACTTCAATCCTGCCCCACCAGGTAGCTAAGGTTATGATAAATTTGGCCATTGTTGCAAGTGTTTGGCAAACAGATAGATTTAGGCTTTCAAACTGCAGGCAACCCAGAGCAGTAGCACAGCCAGTTTGGCAGACAATTAAACCATTGTTGTCCCCTACCTTCAGCCTTGTCTAGTTTGTATTTCCGTTACTGCTATTTGAATTATAGAAATCTATCATTTTTAATCAACATCTATATTATTAGAAGGAAATGGACCCAGTTAAATTATGCCCCTTTCATTCTAAGTATTTTTTACCCCCATCCACTTCACACAGCCTATCTAGCTGCCAGAAAATCAGCAACTTACAGATTTATAAGAAAAACATATTTGATTGAATAACAATCGTATAGGTACAAATCTCAACAGTTATACCTAAGAAGTAAACACACCTTATAAAAGTATGAGTTAGTAACCAAGTTTATTAGTTTTATAATTACAATAATTAAAATACATCAAATAAATGTGACTCAGTTGAAGCCAGCTGTTCCTAAGCCTGCCACCCTCGATGTGAATAGTAAAGTACCTCTAGTCACTGATGCCATCTTTTATGAGGCCCCTTTACAGGATATTACAAAGAGCATACTATTCTTCCTCTATGACTCAGTGAAAACAGCAGTGACTCTGCTCATGCCTTCCTCTCCCCTTTGCTGTTGATCCTCACTTCACTTGACTGTTTACTGTGGGCACACCTCTGTGCTTCTCTGTTCCAGATTTGCCTTCTCTCACTTGCTGCCGCTGATGTATATGATAAAATGTGGCTTTCTGTTCTCAGCTTCCTTACAAAACACACACACACACACACACACACACACACACACACACACACACACACACACACACACACAGAGAGAGAGAGAGAGAGAGAGAGAGAGAGAGAGAGACAGACAGACAGACAGACAGACAGACAGACAGACAGACACAGACAGAGAGGAGAGAGAGAAAGCAAACTTCTGCACTTGTCACTGTCTACCTGTGAATTTGCTGCTTGTAGCAGCCTCCAGCTACTAGACTGGAGAAGGTATTTTTCCTTCCCTCTCTCTGGATATATATTATTTTCTCTATTCCTAAATCTCACAGTTGCCCTAGAATACAAAATGTGCTGGTATTTTAGTTCCAGGACCAAGTTGTCTCTATTAATGAAGAAAAAAATGAGAAAACAAATGGGAAGCCAGTGCTTAATAAAGCAAAATATTCACATATGTGCCAGGCCTGAGGTGCAAATCTTTAGCCAGAGAGATCTCTATGAGTTCAAGACTGTCTAGGACAACTTAGAAAGTTCCTGACCAGCCAGGGCTACATTGCAAAACACTATTTCAAAACAAACAAATGATACAACAAAAACAGCCAAACATCCACATATGGTCTGGTTGTGAGGAAGGTTATATATCTTAGTGTAACCCACTTCCCAGAAAATAACTGGGAATGTTCCAGTCCTATATACCCAACAAATTTAGTTATTAGGTCATAAAAATAATATGTCACTAAGAAATAGGAAAAAAGCATTAAATTCCTATATACACTGTTTTTATTTCCTAATTCTTTAGTTCAGGATTATTTATATTTTGCAATGAGCATCATGCTATTGTTCTTAAAGTATTAACAAAAGACTCGAGATGGTAATTCTTGAAAGATTTTTATTTATGTTGACTATTTCTTTAATTTTTCTGTATTGACATCAAACTTCCTATGTTAATTGTTTTTGGTTTTTCTTATTATAATGTACAAAAACCCACTGACACAAATAGGTTTCAGATCATGTTCACAGTTTTGAGAACAGGTAGAGAATAAACATGCAGCTATTACCTGGAGACTTAGAGTATGCTAATTCCAAGCCCAATTTTTATTCCTCTGATTACTCAATTGTAGCCTGTTGTGTTAAGTGAGAGTTATTTGAAATTGCAAGTGACCAGAAAAGAGGTGAAGAAAGTCTTGTGTAATGCGAGTCAGAAGCATTTGTGCACGACTGCTGAATGTACTTTGTATTCACAACCACACCAGCCCTGCTGTGTTATGAGCTCATGTGCTCAGAAAAGAGCATGCTTTCTGTGGATCTACACATCTGCTTCCGTCAGTCAACAGATGAGAGTTCTGTTATGACAGTTAGGGTGTTCAGCCATCCAATCACCAGAGTAGGTCATCTCAGGCACTCTCCCGACCATTGCCAATAATCTATAGTGGAGGTATCTTTTTGGATTTCTGGGGACCTCTCTAGCACTCTGCTTCTTCCTATTCCCATGGGGTCTTCATTTATCATGGCATCTCTTTCCTTGTTCTCTCACTCTGTTCCTGATCCAGCTGGGACCTCCCACTCCCCTAAGCTCACTTTCCCCCTACTCTTGCCCTCCATTACCCCCCTCAACCCCAGTTTGCTCATGTAGATGTTATCCATTTCTCTGTTGCTGGGTGATTCCTGTATCTTTCTTAGGGTCTTCTTTACTAGGTAGCCTCCCCAGAATTGTGAGTTGCAGTCTGGTTGTCCTTTGCTTTACATCTAGTATTTACTTATGAGTGAGTACGTACCATGTTTGTCTTTCTCAGTCTGGGTGATATTTTCCATGAGTCTAATTGGCAAGAGAGAGGAGGGATTATATGAGCAAGAGATATGGAAAAAGCATAGGGACAAATAGCCAAACTAGTGGAAACACATGAACTGTGAACCAATAGCTAAGGAACTTCCATAGAACTGGACCTGGCCCTCTGGATAAGTGAGACAGTTGATTAGCTTGAACTGTTTAGGAGGCCCCCAGGCAGTGGGACCAGGACCTGTCCTTGATGCATGAGCTGACTTTTTGGAACCTAAGGCCTATGGTGAGACACTTTGCTCAGCCTGGGTACAGGGAGGAGGGGGCTGGACCTGCCTCAACTGAATCTACCAGGCTGAACTGACTCCTCAGGGGAGATCTTGCCTTGGAGGAGGTGGGAATGGGGAGTGGATTTGGGGGGGGGGGGGGCTGAGAGGTGGGAGGAGAGAGGACAGGGAATCCATGGCTGATATGTACAATTAAATTAATTATAAAATAAAAATATTTTTAAAAAGAGCATGCATTCAATGCAGGAATGCCATACAGAGGTACAACCAAAGAATTCTAACACTAGATGGCACTATTGGAAATTTATCCCTTGAGTGGTTCCCCTATCTTATGATTGCTATTTAGAAACATAAAAGGTATGCAATCACAATTGTTTTTCAGTGTCACTTAAATATCAATCAAAAGATACTTATTAATTCAGGGTATCATGTTCTAGAATGACCATACAAATGCTTTCCCCAAGACTATTTAAGCAAATAACATTGTCACCTATTTATTACTTGTATCATCTTCTCATACCTTTCATGCTCCTCTCTCCCCACTGCTCTCTTAACCTCCATGTCTAAGTAACCTCCCCTCTCTCTCTGTCCCTGGACTGATTCCCAGGACCCCTCACACACACCAGGCAAATGCTCTACCACTGAACCACACTGCCGTGCTTCCAAGCTTTATCCTATATAAATGTACTAAGAACACAGAGAACTATTTTTCAGTGGATGGAATTGAAGTTTCTCCCACCACCCCTTCAGGTGGCATATTTTTTCTCAGCTCACTCTCTTTTTACTGCTCTGCTTCTCCCAGTACCTTAATGTCACCTCCAATCTTTAGTTACTCAGAAGCAAAAGATTATAAAAACTTCTCTCTTTTTTCATTTAAACAGTCTGGTAAGAAGTGTTTGAATGTGGGTCCTAAGACACACTTGTGTTGAACATTTCTTCACAACAATTACTTACTGCAAGTTGCCTCAATCTTTACAGAACCTTGGAACTTAGAATCTCCAGGTTTGTAGATGACACAATTGAAATGGAGACAGTTATGGACATAGTAGATGAAATGCAATAGGTAGCAACGTTCTGTATTTCTTTTAAGTTAGACTGAGCCCTTTCACAGTGGAGAATTTAAATTCTGGTTTAGATGAAGTCTCGAAGAGAAGACATACTTAAATAATGAAGCAGCCAGTCTGATGCTCTGAGGCAGCATTTGAATAAACAGATATTCTGATTTCAACCCATGGAAGTCATTCTAGCTCTCTAAGGGTTTAGTCACAGCTAAAAATTAAAAACCTTTTATATGACCAAATACTCATAAATGTACATGTATTAAGAAATACTATTTCATAATATTTTGACCATGCATGACGAAGTTTTCTTTTCTGCTTTCTTTCTCTCTCTTTTGTTTTCAGGTTTATTAAAAATATTACAGAACACATTCCAATGGCTCCACGTGGTGTTTTGAAATTCATCCCAATTGTAGGATGATTGACCTGTGGGTTGGAGAGACTGCCGAAGTCCAGAAGCTTCAACATTTCCTTGGTGTTGGGATCTACCTCAATGATCTGATCTAGGGCCGAGACCTCAAGAACATAATTAGTCCCTCCATCTCTTCCTTCTGCAACTGGCTAGAGATTCCTCTCACAGAACCTGTCTGAATCTTCTTCATCAGATGCTTGACATAGCCACATATCTTGTTGCCGTTTCAAGCTAGGGATAGTATAATCTCCTTGTTCGTGTGCTTTTTGGGGTGGAAGTCATTACCTAGGCATGAACAGTACTTCTCAATGGCAACCCAGGCTGCATTCTTCACAGTCTTGGTGTGAATATGTCCCATGTTGACAGGTCCTGGTAAAAGAGACTTTTATTTTTCTTATTTTTTAAGTGCTGGTAGAGAAAGAGAAACATATTCTATAAACTATCAATAGGTAATAAACTGTATTTAAAATTAATTTATGGCAAATTTAAAAAATTAAAATTTATTTATAACTGAATATGTTTATAATGTCATAAAACTTTATTTACTTATGGGTTGCCAAGTTATATCCCAATGTGTGTATACATATAACATCTAATTTGTATTTTAAGAAAAAAGTTTTGATTTATAGATCAAGAGAATAAACAATGCTTGATAATTTTGAGAAATTGGGCGTAGTTTGTCTTACTACTTCCTGCTGGAGGGGGCGCTGTATCTTATGGGAACACAAAGAAAATTTTAGGATTATGGAGTAGTCTGTGAAGGTAAACCTCTTAGCCAGTTGCCTTGAAACCATTTTGGATGTTGGATCATTTGGCCATGGTGTCACTGGAGATCTTTCAGGTGGTCTTGGCTGATCAAACCTGATGTATTTTAATCTGGAACAAATCTATAGCCTCTGGCTTTCTGTGGAAACAAAAGCAGAGACTCTTTTCCAAAGCAACATATCCTTATATCCAAATTTTGAAGTCAAGGTACCTTTAAAATTTACATATTTATTTAACTTAACAGCTTTTACAATCAAATCTTTTTTTGTAGTTAAAAATCCCAAAGACAATATAAACCATATTCTCTGTGTAATATCCATCTTTGTAAGATTGAAATGCCTCTGTGGCTGCTGGCTCCACCTACCTCAGCTTCCCAACATGGCGGTGGTACAGTTTACTGCCAGCTCTGGGTCTGGAGCCATGTGTACCATCAACTATCAGAAGCAGTTCTATCAAAGCAGTGCATAGCCCAGAAACTTTTTTGTTGCTGTTGTTTTTTGTTTTTTGAACTAGCAAAGGCTAAATCCAACATGCAGCAGAGTAAAGGGCCGCTTGTAGATTCCTCATTCCCGCCATACTGTAGGTCAGACGCACAGGCCAGGAACCCACATAGTAGCTCAAACCGGCAGGCTGCTGCTAACTTGAGAGAGACAACTAGGAAGCTGTTTTTAGCTTCGTTTTATAATTTTTTTTTTTTTTTTTTTTTTTTTTTTAGGTTTTAGGTGGAAACTCTTGCCCCACGTTGGGTACCATTTGTAGTTTGAGTTTTCCTGCCTGGTCCAGTCACAACAAATCTCTCTTACCCACCAGTCCCATAGTCGCTCAGACACAACCAAGAAAGCACACAGAGACTTATATTGTTTACAAACTGTATGGCTGTGGCAGGCTTCTTGTTATCTACTTCTTCTATCTTAAATTAACCCATTTCTGTTAGTCTATACTTTGCCACATGGCTTGTGGCTTACCAGTGTCTTTACATGTTGCTTCTCCTGGCAGCGGCTGCCAGTCTCTCTTCCCTTCTTATTCTCCGCCTCCTCCTCTTCCTTGTCCTGCCTACCCTATCCTTCCTGCCTGGCTACTGGCCAATCAGCACTTTATTTATTTTAACCAATCAGAGCAACGTATTTGACATACAGAACATTCCACAGCAGAACAGCACCTATGTTATATGGGATTCTTGACCTTAATGCTACCCAGGCTTTGAAAATCTGCACCAGTGAACTTGAGATGTGCAGAGAAGAATGGTAGGTTGATAAGCAGACAATAGGTTACACAAAGGAGTCCAACTAATCTGTGACTCACATCAAGAGGTTTCCAAATTCAAAATGCAGGGAAACTCAATGATACATCTCAGCCTAGGAAGATTCTGGACATGGCCATCTTCAAGGTTAAAGATTCAGTGGAACTTTGGTTCCAATGTCAAGCTATGGAATAGGAACAAATATCTGATGAGTCTGTGTAAAACAGAGAGGCTCCCTGCAACTGAGATTATATGCAACCAAAGATTTTTTTAAAAGACAGCCATGCCTTGAGAAATGTTCCTAGCATTTGGATCAAGATAGAAATGAAGACAGGAAGTGGTGAGAATGGACATTTAGGAGGGACTTGACCAATTCTTAGAGTTTTGTGAAATTACATTTCAGCTCATGTGCTTAAGGTTTCCAGAAAGACACTATAGGCTATTTCAGTTTGAACAAGCTACTGGACTTGGACATGTCTTATTTTTATATATGTAAAACTAAAACAAGATTATCAAACATTCAAACAATATGGTAAGAATTAAGGAAAGAAAGCATACTTCTTAACATGTTCAATCAAGATTAAGTGATCCATGAGTGTGTTGTTATAAATAATGTGAGATTAAGTAAAAAGTAATTACTGCTTATTGAATGTTTGCTCTGGATCCTGAACTATAGTAATTTCTCAACATGTGTTATCTGACTTCACATAATAATGTGATAAGGTGAATGTACTAATTTAATATTTCACATGAAGAAACAGAAGCTTAAAAAGGCCACCTTACTGGAAGTCACAGAGCAAAGCTGGTAATAAGGTAAAAGGACACTTCAGAGACTGGAATTTACTTTAATTGATTGATGTATATTAATTGCACAAAGTAACAGGTTTCCTTGTGCTATTTTTCACATAAGTATACAGCATACTTTGATTATTTCCAGCCACTGATTACACTTTCTAATCCCCTCCACACCACCTCTGCCCATATCCCTAAGAGTCCCCTGTCACTTTCAAGTCATCTTTTCCTAAATTCTACATATAAGACAAAGCACACAACATTCGTCGTTGTTAGTCTGGCTTGTTTTGATTGACATGATGATCTCAAGTAGCATCCATTTTTCCACAAACCACATAATTTCATTCCAAAATTTGGGCTAAAACTCCATTGTGTTTATTCACTATATTTTCATTTATTCATGTTTTTATTATTAAAATTTTTAATTAAAATATAATTTTATGATTTTCCCCATCCCCATCCACTTACTGTCCTTCCTGTGTCCCCCCCAATCCCTTCCCTGTCCTCCTATTCCCTTTTAAATTAATGACCTACCTTTACTATTATTGTTTTATACACACACACACACACACACACACACACACACACACATAAATATATAAAAATATAAATACAACCAGGAGAGTCCATTTAGTCCATTGGGCTTCCACGCATATGATTTCAGGGCTTTATGTTAACAACCAATTAGGGGTCTTGTCCCTAAGAGAGGCTAATTTTCCTTCTCTCATTAGTCATCTGTTGCCTGTAGTTTCTTGTCCAGGGTTGGGACCAAGTGAAATTTCCCCCTCCTGTATTAGCATGTCTATTGATATTGTTATTGTTCAGATCTTGTTTAGGCAGCCATATCTTCCCTGTCATTCCTAGGAAATACAGTCTCACAACAGACTTCCTGGTCCTTTTGCTTCTACAACCTTTCCTCTCCCTCCTCCATGATGTTCACTGAGCCTTAGGTTCCACAGGTGTGTTGTAAATGCCTCTGTTGGATCTCTGCATTATGACAGGTTGTGATTTTCTGCAGTGGTCTCCATTTGCTGTGAAGAAGCTCTGTGGGAGCTACAATTATCTGTGAGTGTAAAGGTAAATTTTAGAAAGTAGTTAGGAATTATGCCAGTCTTGTAAAGTGGCAATAATAAGTCTTCTGTAAGATCCATGACCTTACTAGCCCCAGGTTCTTGGCTAAGTTTCATCTGCCAGGCATGACTTCCTATTGAGTGGGCTGTAAGCCCAATTACACAGCTGTTGGTTGCCAGGAAAATATGATTGCCTCTATTGCACATTTAAGAATATCTTGCCATGCTGGTCATTGTTGTGTTTCATTGGCATCACAGCTGGATAGGACTATTGATTGCTTCCCTAACTTGGTAGTTTGCATGACGCTTTCTGGTTCTATGAAAGCTAGACCACAGAAAGAAAGCTTTCAGGTTAGATCCATCTCTAATCTTCTGAGGTTCGTGACTAAAGTAACCAATGTCTTCAGCAATAAGGGCTTACCTTCAGCTTCTGAGAAGTAACCAAGAACAACAAAAATAGTCTATCATATTGATAGTCACTTGGACTGGCCAACAACTTAAATGGACATTTTTCATGGCCTGGTAGTGGGGTTTTTTTTTGTTTTTGTTTTTTGTTTGTTTGTTTGTTTGTTTTGATGAGCTATGGCTCTGGCTCTGATCCCAAGTGATGTAACTTTATGCATGTGTCCACACCTCTGTTCATCCACCCATTCATCCATATATACATACATAGTATGATTTTAGGATAATTATAAAATAATACGATTTGTTGAGGCTTTATCATCCTTGGTGTTGTTTGTCCTTCTTTCCTCCCTTTCTCCTTCTGTAGCTGGATACATTTCTTCAATGAGTCTTCATGTGAATAGTCATACCCACCCTACCTGTTTTACCTTAACATTACTGCCAGCAGAGAAACAAGAGTCAATCTGTATTGTTGTTCAGAAGAAAACACCAGGACTCCAAATGCAGACTTCCAGAGATGTGCCCCAACCTGACCTGGGATGATTGAAGTTCAGAGTAAGACATTGCAGTGGGAATCTGGAATTCCACTCTGTTCTTTGAGCACAATATGGGACTCAACATTTTCCTTCCCTTTAAGTTCTTCTCTGCATGACTAAACAAGTGATCTGGGTGTGGTTTGAGTGATGATTTCTGGAGTTTGGAGCCAAGATAGAAAAAGGTGTAGCACTGTAGCTTGGCTTTCTTGCCTGCTTATAAAGGAATAAGGGAAGAGTGCCAAACCCATGGACTCTTGCAAAACAGCACATTGTAAATGCCTACCTTATTTTAAGACCATCATTGGTAGGCTATGCCAGCGTGTTAATGCCAGCAGTTTCCTAAATTTAGGAAAGCTAAAATTTTCCCTGAAATGTTATGGGAATTTATAATGGGAACTTCTTAAAGTACATTTCTTTGGGTCAGAAAAGCCAGTTTTTATAAATATTTGTCTCAAGGAAAACTACTAGTAATTATTGAATATCTCTTCATTTTGGATTGAAATTTGATATTTTTGATTACAGAATTCTCTGTAGCCCTATTTCTAGGAATGAGTAAATTTTGTATGAGGATGAGAAATCATGTTATTACTCCTTTCATGAGTTACCAATCCACAGTATAGCTCTGCCTTCTCCCTTCTCCCTTCTCCTCTCAATTTAAAATGGAACTTGGCACCCTAACAGAAAACAGCAACTACCATTAAACTCTTTAAAAAGCTTTTCACATCGCTTGAATCAAAACTCTGCTTTTCACCAGCTGAGTAAGATGACTGTGGCTGGCATTAAATCAATGTATTTAACGGTGAAGTTCTTTCCATAATACAAACCCAGCATGTACAGCCGTGGCTAAGTATCCAGTCTTCCCTACTGAAGTCTCTCCAACTAAAGTCAGAGGGCACCTCCTCCAGCAATTTCTGAGTTTCAGCATTCAGATAATATGTAAACTGTAAGGGCATGTTATTAAGATGATATTTCTATAAGTCATGGGCACTTGCCTTTTGAGCACAGAAAGAATATGGAGTACAGAATTTGCCCAGCCAGCTGCTGATAAAGCATTAGCTAAATGGCCACCCTTCTGATATTCACACAACTAAGTCAGAAACATAGATTAGTAGCCTACCACAACCTTGAAATTTACAAGCTTTCTTAATATAAGCCTGCTCACCAATTTCTATCTGATATTCATTAAGAGTAACCTCAAAGAGAATTATATGACACTGAAGAAATAGAGCCTATTTGTGGCATCATTTAAACAAGTATTTACATGAGATTCTTGACCTAGAGGGTATTTTTTCTAAGTAGGCTCTTTCCTTTGAAGGCAAGTAATTACTTTCCAAGAGGAGCATTAGCAGGGAGCATCTGCAAAGACATGTTTAGGGTTGTTTTTTGTTTTTTGTTTTTTTTTCATCAAAAACCAGTTTTCTAATTGTAATAAGTCATTCTTCTTCTATACAGTAACTTCCTGTTTGTCTCTGGTGGAGTATGCTTGATTTATCCAGTTGCTACCAGATACAAGTGCAATTGGACATATGGTACAAGGAGACCACACAAGAAGAAAGTGGCAAAGTCTTCACTCAATATCCTTGGATCTTGTGAATAAACTGTAAGTTGTAGACTTTTCACTCACAAAATTTCCAAGCTGATAAAATAATGTGATATATGTATATTCATCATGTTGATGAAAAATAACAGATCACAATACAACTCATGTTTCCAAGATACAAATACACATGAACTATTTAGGATTTGGCAGTGGTTTTCAAGATATTAGTTGTGTGACCTTGGGTAGTAATATAACTTCCTTAAGTTTAATTTTCTCTTTTTGATAAGTATAATTTATTATAAGTTCAGTCTACCAGATAGATCTACTATATATATCCCATGATATAATATTTTGGAAACAAGAAAGTTTTCTAATTATTAGTTAGATCAAACGTCTAATTTTAGAGATAAGAAAAAAATGAAACTAAAAAATATTAGTAGTTAAAAGTGGAGCTTAAGCCTGAGATTTTTAAGAGAATTGATGAATCAGATGAATAAATATAAATTCTTAATTCATCAAAATGTACCTAAATTTTAATTCAACAAATAATGTACAGAATATATTATGTAGTACAGTTATTGACAAGCAAGAGGATATACTTTCACAGCCGCCCATTGAAGGAGTGACCAAGACTGACAGATTGCAGAACTGGGCTTCAGGTTACATGAATCTATAGCTATTCTTTCAGAGCTGTTACTAGCATCAATTAATTGCCATTTTTCTGAAATTAGTATCAGCACAGTGCTTAAAGTTTTAGCTCAGGCAATAAGACAAGAGAAAAACAGAGGCAACACATACAAAACAAGCAGTCAAAGCATGCATCCCTATTTGCAGATAGCACCTTCCTATATAAAAAACAAACAAACAAACAAACAAACAAAAAACCATGATGACCAGAAAATTCTTGTCTGATAAACACTTCCAGTGAAGTAATAGAATACAAAATCTACATACAAAAATTAGTTTTCTTTGCACTGACAATAAGCTTTACTAAAACAGAATAAGGGAAAATAAATTACTCACAATCAGGAAAAAAAATAGATAAAAAGAAGGGCTGATGAGATGACTCATGGGCTAAAGGTGCTTTCTGCCAACCTGGAAACCTGGGTAGGACTCGGGAACCCACACTGTGCAGAGAGAACCACCTCCCAAGAGTTGTTCTCAGATTTCCACCCCATATAATGATTTCCACCCTGTGTAATGGCTTACTCAGGTGTTCTCATGTGTGTGTGTGTGTGTGTGTGTGTGTGTGTGTGTGTGTGTGTGTGTGTGCCACACAGAGGCAAAATAAAATTATAAAATCCAAAAATACCTAACTTGAAATGTAGAAAACCTATACAACCTATAAAATGAAATCTTTATAGATTTCAAAATTGCATATCTGTAAAATTCTCATTATGCTTAAAGAAAACAGTTTACCTTGCAAAATTCATGCATATGGGGAATTGTTTTTTGTTTTTTGTTTTTTTTTTTAAGAAAGTTGGAGTCTCCTTTTTTGTCACTATCAACAGACCAGCCATAATTTGAAAGAGGAACTGATGTTGATACAACACCCACCATCAAGGTCAATTCAAGACAAAGGTGTCTGAAGTGGCTTTGGGGAAACAATGCTGAATAAGTTAGGGTGATACTGGTGCTTGATGCCCACACTTCACCTCATATCCTTGACTTTCTTTCTTTATGGAGGCTTTCAACTCCAGAATGGCCTTGGTCATCATTTTCTTCTCAAAAGCAGTGATTTTGCTAATGCCCAGGTTCTCCAGGCTCATTTTCTTCAACAGTGACAACTGGAGATGTAAAGTAGGTGCATCCCCTTTTTTTGACTGAACTAGACACATTTTTTCCTTCTGGATAATGGTGCCCACCAGGGAGAAGACAAAGCTGGCTCCAATATACACTGTAAACAGAGTGACAGAACCTGTTATAGCCTTGGCCCCACAACTTCAGAGCCAGTTTCCTGGATCCTCCCTGTGAACACGAATGGCTGGTTGTGGGAAAAGCCAATCCTGCAGGTGCATTGAGAAATCAAGGGGATGATTATCTTCCCAGCATCATCACCAATAACAGGCATGTAGACACCAGCTGGGTCCAAATACTTTAGATCTGCCATAAAAGTGTTTGCTCTAACAATGTCCAGGTTTGTCATGCAGAAGATCTTGCTGGGGTTGTACACTCTGTGTTCCTTGACAATTTCTTCTGTGATTGGGATGGTGGAGTTAACCTAGTTAGTACAATCCAGATCATAGCTTCCAGGCATTGCTGGATACATGCTGTTGTCAGTATGGCCCCGATGGTGGCATCAGTGTTGAACAATTTGTGCAGTGTCATGCCTGGTTTCCTGGAATAGTAGCTGGGGCCATAACCACATTTGCATTTTTTTAGGTAGCCTGGAAGCTGCACAGAACAGAGGTTTCCTTTCACATTTGTTTTGGTCTTGATGTGACTCAGATTCATTTACACCTGGCCCAGAGCAATATCATCGAAGATCAGGAGTCTCACTAATGGGCTGTTCTTCAGGAGCAGTGAAAGGGGCTGCCCAATCTCACCAGAAGCCCTAAACATGGCTTCTTTAGCATCGCTCTGGGCCAATGCACTGAAACTGTCTTGTCCTAGAATGTAAAGTGGACAGGACAGACAGTATGGCTAGGGCTGGTTGCCACTGACCAAAAAGTATAGGAGCTAGCTGGGAACAAGTGACTCCAATGACCTCCTTATTGTTCATATTTTAAAAGGCAGGTTCTAGCTATGTAGTCCAGTCTGAATAGAACTCTGTAAAACTCCATGTGTAGACCTTGGTAGTCTTGACATGATAATTCTCTATTATTCACCCAGGTTCTGGGATTTAGTTATGTTCCGCTATATCAAACTTTCATAGGTTTTGTTTGCAATGTCTTGAATGCACAATCTACTTTATTCCTTCATCAGGAGGCTAATGGCTTCCAGCAGAAAGCCCCTGGAAGACAATGATGAGATGCATACTTGTGTCAAATAAGAAGTGGTCATCTCCTTTCTACTTCACTATCTATGAACAATTGATTACAACTACAAGGGTTGTATTCACTTAACAAATACCTACTTTGTAACTGTTTTAGTTATATTCTCAAGAAGCTTCAATATTAATATGCAAGCTATCCAACTATGAAATAATTGCAAAGTAATGAAGTAGTTAAAGAAAATATATCTGCAGAATGAGGAAAACGTGGTGAGTTAAGATGAAGGAAGATAAAATGGGAGTTAAGCAACTGTAAGCAAAGATGATCCAAAAGAAGACATGGTGGAACTCTGACCAAAGTGTTTGGTAACAAGTGGAAGGGTCCAAGGACAAAATGTTATCCAGTTGAATCTGTATATTGTTCTAAAAGGTCTTGAATGTAAGCCCATCCAGTCACATATGAGCTAGAATACATTATAGGATCGTTGATGTGTTTGAACTTTATTACCAAGATAAATCATAGTAAGAAGTATTTCTTTTATCTTCTGAGATTATAATAATTTACATCATTCCCCCTTCTCATCTTTCCCATCATACCCTCCCATATACCCCTTCTTGTTCTCTTTCAAATTCATGGCTTCTTTTGTCATCATTTGTTATTACATGCACATATGCAATGCACATACATATATATCCCTAAATATAACCTGATCAGTTTGTGTAATGATTCTTTCATGTGTTTTCAGGGATGATTATTTGGTATTGGATAACCAATTAGTGTGCTCTTCTGTGGTGGTATTGTGTTCCCCAAAATATTGTGCACCCTAATAAATTTATCTGGGGTCAGAGAAAGGAACAGCCACTAGACAGACATAGAGGCCAGAAAATGGTGGCACTCACACCTTTAATCCTAGAATTCCAGAGGCAGAAATCCCTCTGGATCTCTGAGTTCAAGGTCACATTAGAAACAGTGAGGCGTGGTGACACATGCCTTTAATCCCAAGAAGTGAGCCTTTAATCCCAGGGAGTAATGGCAGAAAGTAGAAAGATATATAAGGTGTGAAGACCAGAAACTAGAAGCATTTGGCTGGTTAAGAATTTGGCTAGTTAAGCTTTTGTCTGGTTAAGCTTTTAGGCTTTTGAGCAACAGTTCAGCTGAGACCCATTCTGGATGAGAACTCAGAGACTTCCAGTCTGAGAAAACAGGATCAGCTGAGGAACTGGTGAAATGAGATAGCTGTGGCTTGTTCTGCTTCTCTGATCTTCCAGCATTCACCCCAATACCTGGCTTGAGTTTGTTCTTTTTTTTTTTTTTTTTTGGTTTTTCGAGACAGGGTCTCTCTATGTAGCTTTGCACCTTTTGCTGGAACTCACTTGGTAGCCCAGGCTGGCCTTGAACTCACAGAGATCCACCTGGCTCTGCCTCCTGAGTGCTGGGATTAAAGGCATGCGCCACCACCACCCAGTGGGTTTGTTCTTATAGGGTGTAGTTTCTGACATTCTTATGAGATGCAATCTTACAGCAAACTCCCTGTATCCCTGTCTCTTACAATCTTTCTGCCCCTTCCACTTCTAAAATGGTCCCCCTAGCCTTAGGTACAGGAGTTGTGTTATAGATGTTTCACTTGGGACTGGGCTCCACAACTCTGCATTCTGATTATTTGTAGTGTTCTATAATGGTCTCCATTCATCACAAATAGCAGTTTCCTGGATAAGGGGTAAGACTTACACCTATCAGTGGGTATATAGACAAAGATTTAGAATGTAGTTAGGGACTATGCTTGTCGAGTAAAGTGGCAGCTGTAGGTATGTTCTCTTCCAAGATCTAAAATAATAATCTATGTAGATCAATGGCAGTCATCTATTGAATTGTCCAGATCATTTTTTTTTTTTCATAGTGGAAATAAATTTTGTGTTGTTTCAAAAGGAGAAAAAAGTGATAGAAATTTTACTGTGAAGAACATAATCCAAACTACTTACCTATGAGGAAAGTCCTGAGTTTCCTATTGTTATTTGAAGGCAATGAGACAATTGGCTACTGGGACCCAAAGGAAATTGTATCTGCCCATTTTTTCATTATTGTGATGAAATACCTGAGGTAGTCAGACCTCAGAACAAAAAGGATTATTTGATTCACTGTTTGAGATGCTGAAAATGTGAACAATGTGATACATGATCTGGTGAATATTCCCTCTTTGTAGCATCAGTGTATGATGCAGGACCAGTAGGAATGCCAGTGGGAGGAAAGGATTACAGGTAGGAATCCAGAAAGACATTGAGTTCTCATGATCCCTTCCTGGGATCCATATTGAATTGCCTGCAGATCTCTCCATTGATTCCAACTCTTATAGATTTAACCTCCCAACATTGCTATGCTGGTAATGTCCAGCAGGTAACCTTCTAGAAGACAAACAACACTTAAGTCATATCCTAAACCTATGTTCATACATCCTTGCAGAAAAGGGACATGAAACCAATAAGCAAGCAAAAATGTTTATTTCAAAAATAGGAGTTCTCAAAGGGAAAGAAATACAATGAATGGATACAGAAGGAGGAGATCATGTTTATAAAAAAAAATTAAACCAGCACTCCCCTCCAATTTGAAACACTCCCCCATCTCTTTTCCCCCAGTTTAGAACAATTGATATAAAAGCAGATGTTTCTGTTTCAAAAAAAACGTTCAAAACAGTGTTTTAAATAACACTAGAAATATCTACCAAAGCAGCAAAATTGCTGTTACCAAACGAGGACAAATGAGAACAAGAAAACTGAAGTAATCAAATGTTTCCATCTTAGAAAAGTGGAAAATACAAATAAAACAATCTCAGAAATGTTTAAAGGATGTGGATGACATACTGAAAAGACTTGTCACACAAACCAAAACAAATAATTAAAGACTCTTCCAAAGCTTTAGTGTTGTTTTTGTTTAGGGTTTTGTTTTGGTTTTTCTCACTGTGTAACACTGGCTGCCCTGGAACTTGCTATTTGAACCAGGCTGGCCTCGAACTCCCAGAGATCCACCATCTTTTGCCTTCCAATTGCTAGTATTAAAGGCATAAGCCACCATGTCCTCTTCCAAAGCTTTAAAAAGGCAAGATTTGAGAAGTGAGAAAGGGGATTGTTTTAGGCACATGGGGCTCTATGCTTTCATAGTTATACAATCCACATTGAAAGCAACTTGAAGAATGTTAAATAAAAATGTATACTTCTCAGAACCACAATAGACTACCAATCAGAACTAGGAGGTGTTTGTGGGTTTTGTTTCTGTTTTCAAATAGGGAGGCATTTTTCTTAGAACCATTATTAGTATAAAGAATAAAATAAAGCACAATCACATGAGAAGAAAAAAAATATTTCAAATGTGTTATGTTCTAAGAATTCAACTGGGTGGTTTAACAGGTATTTCATTCATGGTTCACAGAAACTCTTGTACTTGGGAAACATGAAAATCAGTAACACATAAGAGAGCACAAGACAAAGAAACAAGTGCATGATATCTATTGATGTCAATATTCTTATTATACATTTTCTTTCTACAATTGAAGCAGTTATTCAACAGATATTTATTGAGCCCCTACTAAGTACCTTACACTTGGACCACACTAGAAAACTATCCCTCTGACACTGTAGGGTTTGTGTAGTAGGTAGAAAAATATATACTTATACCCAAATGTGGGCTAGAGAAAAATGGCATGAAATCACAGAAAGCAGCATGAGAGCAAATGGCAAGATTGAGAACACAATGCAGGTACTTCTAGGAAAAGACAAACAATTCTTCTGATGGTGGTAACATTTTCAAAATCTGAGTAAAATGAAGAAGTGAGATGCAGCACTGTGGTGGTACTGTGTTCCAAAAAATATTGTGCACCCTAATAAACTTATCTGGGGTCAGAGACAGAACAGCCACAATATTAAACTTAGAAGATAGGCAGTGGTAGCACATGCCTTTAATCCTAGCATTCCAGAGGCAGAAATCCATCTGTTAAAGGATACAGCCAAACATGGTGACTCACACCTTTAATCCCAGGGAGTGATGGTAGAGAGAGAAAGATATACCAGAAACCAGAAGTATTTGGCTGGTTAAGCTTTTAGGCTTTTGAGCAGCAGTTCAGCTGAGATTCATTCGGATAAGGACTCAGAAGCTTCCAGTCTGAGGAAACAGGATCAACTGAGGAACTGGCAAGGTGAGGTAGCTGTGGCTTGTTCTGCTTCTCTGATCTTCCAGTATTCACCCCAATACCTGACTCAGGTTTGATTTTATTAATAAGAACCTTTTAAGATTCATGTTACACAGCACTCTGTCAAAACTGCATCTGAGTAGATGGATGGAACACAATATGCAAAATTCAGAAGCAAAATGGAACTTGTTGCCTTCAAGAAATGAGACAGAGGTATAGTCTGGGGGTGGGGGAAGATGGGCAGGGTTTGTAAGCAAAGTTCCCTACAATGTCAGCAGTCTGCTATCAATTAAACCAAGAGATTCAAATGTTTAATATATAAGCATGCTAGAAAATATAAGTGAAAAAATTAGTGCCAGCTGTGAGGGTGAAGTCTGCAGGGGCTGAGGACAGTAAGAAGAAAGGCTTTCAGGAAGGAGGCAGAAACCATCATGTCAACGAACATAAGAAAAAGAATGAAGAGCTGAGGACAACCAGTGAATTGCTTCACATGGAAATGGGGACTTAGGTAATTTGTAAGCAGTTCAATAGAATCTGTCTTTGTCAGCAAACAATGATATATAATTGAATGTCCAAGGACAAAAGAAAGATTTTGTCTAATACAAACATCTTTGAAAAGTAAGTCAAAATAGACCATGAATTTAATGTATAAAATTAAAAAAAAAAAAGGAGAGTGAAGATAGCCCATTCTTTGGACACAGGGCTTGAAGGATTTGAGCTGGATCTGACCTGAGATCCCCTCTATAAGGACTAGCTTGTATAATATTAGAAGGTCCTGTGAAACCTGGCTAGGTAGGGCAACGATCAATAGTCCAACTCAGTTGTAATGCCTTTGAACCACAATGTTAACCAGAGAGGTATAGTATTTTTGAAGATGCCATAGAGATACTCATATCTTGGTGGTAATTGACAGCTGTCTAATTGGATTTATGACCTACTCAATAGGGGAGGAACCATGCCTGGTAATGGAAACCTAGTCAATGTTCCACAGCTAGTAAAACAATGGATCTTAGAGAAGAACCCAAAACCACCACTTTACTAGATTACCATAATTCTTCACTTTATTCTAAATATATATCCTTCTATCCATAGATATGTGTAGCTCTTGTGTCTCATAAAAAATACTCTCTTTGCAGCAGATGGAGACCACTATAG
The DNA here is from genome assembly GCF_903995425.1 of Onychomys torridus. Lineage (NCBI taxonomy): Eukaryota > Metazoa > Chordata > Mammalia > Rodentia > Cricetidae > Onychomys > Onychomys torridus. The sequence continues at coordinate 70,064,184 of NC_050449.1, read as the reverse complement.
AAAGCCATAAGGTCTCAAAATGCAGTGGACAACTGGTTAGCAGTACTCATCTCCAACAGATAAATCTACAACACAATCCCTATACCTAAGACTCAAGGAACATTGTGGAAGAGGCAAGAGAAAGACTGAAAGGGTCACAGGGACAGGGAATCTGCATTTTCTGACTATGATAGGAAAGTACACTCACAATACCTTAATAATGTATCTGCCTGAACAAGACCTGGACAAGGAAGAAAGATCTTCCTGAACTTAACTATAGACATGGAGAGATTTTTAATTAATTGTTCTTTTTTTATGTTACCACTTATAACAGCTAATACTATGATCCACAGTAGTAACCTTAATTTGGATCCTTGTATGAATTTAGTGAAAAGTATGAGTGAAGTTTTGGTATAGGGTATAACTAATTATGATTTTTATATGTTGATTTTTAACTAGTTAAAATGTACTGTTAATAAGAATTTGTACAGCCATTTGTTGTGCAACAATATTCTTGGGAAGACATGAGCAAATGTCTAATTACCCCAAATAGGAATACTGGAGTCTAACTTGGTAAGCCAATGAGTTTTAATGGGGTTAATTACAGGAACATGGGCGAGGAGTTACTAATAGAACCAGAAGTGACACAAAGACAGCTGCATCACCAAAACTGCACGCCAGCATGAATGATGGCTCATAAAATCTGAGAACCTGTACTTCACAGCCTACAGGTAGCACAACAGATTGGATTGTGGTCTCTCCATGCTGCTCAGTTGTTCTCTACTTCTTCCAGGCATCTGGCTAGTCTCTGCTGCTTGCGGACAGCATGGCGGCTCTGTGAGTGTGTCTCAGCAGTCCTTACTGCTTATATATGCTTGGGGGAAAAGGGGCCCAGTAGTCAGTTTCAGGAACTTCCTGAAGCTATTTTGACATGGTTACTCCTGAGCCTAATGAACTTCCCTGCAGGGTGGAGTGTTTAACTTCCCTTAGAATGTCCTGTTGCTTCACCTCCCTTCTAACATGCTGTCTTAAGATGTCCTGATGTTTTATCTCCCTTGACCTTCTGTGTCTTAAGATGCTTCCTTCCTAGATAGAAGGTTTTAACCTCGAGGAAACTGCAACATAGCTCCAGTGACTGTCTGGTTTTATTTCTGTTATTCCATCATCTTAGTAGACTCCCTGGAATCAACTTAATACTGCCACACAATGATGAGCTGCTCTATGCATATGTAAGATTCATCAACATTTTTTTCTTGAAAGTTTCATCCCAGCTAATAGAAGAATTGTAAAATCCATCTGAGTTTTCTAAAATTTTTGCCTGTGTGGCAGAGAAGGAAAATTTTGAGTACACCTTGACATCTTTAAAGATATTTGATTTTCTATACCCTTTGTTAATGTACTAATTCAGCATTATTAATTATATCATATATTCGAACTCTTTCACTATCAAAAGATGATCAAATAACTATTAACTCTGCTCTTTTAAAGTCTCTCCTCATCTCACTTTTCATTTGACTTATGTAATGATATTTAGTAATTCAGTTCTTATGGATGACAGATTTATCTGTAAAGAAAATTTATAAATCCTCTACACACTGTTTGCTTTGTCTACTTTACTAATTTAAAATGTTTATCTTAGCTCAATTTATTTCTTTCAAGTGTAATTTTTAATAAGATGGATATATTCACATCCACTTCATTTCTTTAGGCTAAACACATTCAGTAGTCTGTATTTTTGGATGAATCTTATTATCAGTAGATAATTGAATTTATTTAGTGTTAACAGGATTTGGATGTCTTTGCACTTATATAGGGACTTCAAGCTAATATAATATTCACTCATTGATAGAGAAATGCTGCAGTCTGCCTATTGTTCCAAGCCTTGGGTCAGTTTCATTATTGGTAATGATTTCTTCTTCTTCTTCTTCTTCTTCTTCTTCTTCTTCTTCTTCTTCTTCTTCTTCTTCTTCTTCTTCATCTTCTTCTTTATTAGTTCTATCTAGTTTCCATTCACATTTTCCTCTCAAGTATTCCCACCCCTGTTTTCCCTATATTTAAATTGTAGTAGTAGTAGTAGTAGTAGTAGTAGTAGTAGTAGTAGTATGTTTTCTCTCTTCCTTAACAATTCATTATACACACATATACTTGACAATTCTACTCTAATAGGCTTCATGTTTCTTGGCAGAACCCTTTAATCAGTGGTGCCAGTCAAATAACAAAATAGCCATTTTGATTTTACCTCACTCAGGCACTCATGATATATAGGAAGGAGAATAAGGATAATTTTATTTGTAGAACATTTAAAATTTGTCCTTCATAACTAAAGTCTCAGCTTATATCATTCAGCAATGAGTCCTAAGTAGTAATTAAATAGTATATTATTTTTGTTTTTCTTTTCATTTGCTTTTAAGACACAGTCTTTTTATATAGCACAGATTGGCCTTGAATTTACAACAATACTCCTGCCTTAACCTCCCAATAATGCAGTGTTGTTGGTGGTGGTATTTAAACAATGGTAGCTTCGATGGCCTAATTGTGAATAGACCACAGACCTACAATATGGATGGGAAACTCATGGTCATCAAAGATTGACCTGGAGCAATGGCCTCACATTTATTGTCTCATGTCAATGGAGATCAATAATGTGAACTCTAATGACAGCATGTATAGTGGAATCATGGTTTATGAAGAATTACTATAGAACAGAGAAAAATTGAAGAAAAGTGAGAAATAAGGAGGCATAAAGAAACTTCTAAGACAGGGAATAGCTTCCAAGACAGGTAAAGCCACTGAATCATCTTTGCATAACATTTCATAAGCAACAACAAAAATGAAACAAAAACTGATGTAACATCCTTTTCAGATCGGTTAATTCTCTGAGATCTCATGGACCAAGACATAAAGAGTCCATACATATGTATGTTGTTCTGGATGAACCAAATGGCAGTTTTGACCGTGGGCCCCTTTCCCTGACTACCTACTATCAACTAACATTTGTCTTCTTACCACATACTGAGTTATAACCCTAAGCCACCATAACCATCAAATTGCTATACTCTTACCATTAAAATATTCTACATTTATAGCACTTAGTGCTAAATTCCCTCTCTGTGAAGAATTTCTTTACTTATTCAACTCAATGTAGTTTTTAAATATCATATTATACCATTCTGGAATTTTAAATTTTATATATTTAAATAGATAACATTTTATTAGTTTATAGCTATTTTAAATAAAATACACATAAAGAAACATGTAAACACACAATTCACAGAGCAAACATCCAAATATACATCACCCAAGTCAAAAAAGAAATACTTGAATATCCCAGAGCCTTCATCCTAAGCATGCTCACTCTGCTTCCTCAAAAATAGAGTTCTTGAATTTCATCATGGTTGACTGAATTACTTTCTTATAAACACTTGCTTGTATAAATGTATTCATGTAACCACTATTCCTCCATAATTAATTTCTATATATTTCTAAGATGTATTTTGCTTCTTGAATGGAGAAGAATCTATACTGTACCTCCTACTATGGGTACCTATCTATCTCTGTCTACCTATGTCTTTCTAAATCCCCTTCAGTATGTTCAGCAATATGTTTGTTTTTCTTAGCTTTGAAGGAGTTAATCATTTGGAAAAGTATGCAATGTCATTTTCTTATAAGTTTTTTCATTAAGATTTATTTATATTGTAAGTGTGCATGCACACAGACATACATACATTTGTATGCCAAATATGCTAGGACTCTTACAAAATTTACTATTAGGTTGTTGTCTTTTTTCTCATTGGCTCTCATTGTTATATTTTCCAGGCATTCTTAGTCAATCATATAGGTTAAAGCATATATTCCTACAATGTTACTTTCTTTACTCTCTCTGGTATTTGATAAAGGCTTTCAGGAACTTATACAAATATAAAATAACTCATGCCAATAGAAGCTAAAATACAAATTGAGGAAAATTGAATAGTATATTTTAGTAAAATGACATACATAGTATATATACACACACACAGCATTAAGTCTTTTAAGCTACATATACCAAATCAGAGAGACTAGTGTGTTGAATTTATGGGAATAAAGAAATGATAGGATATTCAGGAATCTTCCAGAAATATGTGATATGACAAATAGAAAAAACAGTCATACAGTTTTACAGTTTAGAAACATACTACTCCAGTTCAGGCTCTTGCTCAGCTTTGCTTCTGTATGGCTGGATAATTTATAGAACTTTCTTAGGTTAACATGCTAATGAACAGTCAAAGATGAAGCAGTTATTTAGATGTTTGATGGGATAAAAATTTAAAGTACAAAATACCTAGAAAATCTGGGACACCATGAACAGACCAAACCTAAAAATAATAAGGATAGAAGAAGAAGAATTCCAGCTCAAAGGCACAGAAAATATATTCAACAAAATTATAGAAGAAAACTTTCCCAACCTAGAGAAAGACATGGCTATGAAAGTATAAGAAGTGTATAGAACACCAAATAGACTAGACCACAAAAAATGTCCTCTTGTCATATAATAGTCAAAACACTAAATATATAGAATAAAGAGACAATATTAAGAGTAGCAAAGGGGAAATATAAAGGCAGACCTATCAGAATTACACCCAACTTCTCAATGGAAACTCTGAAAGCCAGAAGGTCCTGAACAGACATTCTACAGATATTAAGAGACCATGGATACCAGCCTAGATTACTATACCCAGCAAAGCTTTCAGTCACTGTAGATGGAGAAAGCAAGATATTCTATGAGAAAACCAGATTTAAACAATATCTATCCACAAATCCAGCACTACAGAAACAACTAGAAGGAAAAGTCCAACTCAAGAAAGTTAGCTGCAATCACCAAAACACAGGCAATTGAGCACCTCATACCAACAAATCCCAAAGAAAGGAAATACACACACACACACACACACACACACACACACACACACACACACACACTATTACCAAAAAATAACAGGAATTTATTATCACTGGTAATTAATATCCCTGAATATCAATGGACTCAATTCACCTATAAAACAACACAGCCTAACAGAATGGATATGAAATCAGTATCCACCCTTCTGCTGCATACAATAAGCACACCTCAACCTCAAAGACATACAGTATCTCAGAGTAAAGGGTTGGGAAACAAACTTTCCAATCAAATGGATCTTAGAAACAAGCTGGTGTAGCTATCCTAATACCTAACAAAGTAGACTTCAAACTATAACCAATCAAAAGAAATGAAAAAGGGCATTTCATGTTCATCACAGGAAAAAAAATCCATCAAGATGAAGTCTCAATTCTGAACATTTATGCTCTAAATACAAGGGCACCTACATTTGTAAAGAATCATTACTAAAGATCAAATCACACATCAAACCCCACACACTAATAGTGGGAAATTTCAACACCCCTCTCTCAACACTGGACAGGTCTGCCAGACAAAAACTTAACAGAGAAATAAGGGAATTAACAGATGTTGTGACACAAATGGACCTAACAGACATCTATAGAAAATGTCCCCCAAAAACAAAAGAATACACATTCCTTTCAGCACCCCATGGAACCTTCACCAAAACTGACCACATACCCAGTAACAAAACAAATCTGAACAGATACAAAAATAATTGGAATAACCCCCTGTGTCTTATTGGATCACCATGGCTTAAAGTTAGAATTTAACAACATAAACTACAGAAAGCCTACAAACTCGTGGAAACTGAATAATGCTCAACTGAATCACCACTGGGTCAAGGAAGAAAGAAAGAAAGAAATTAAAGACTTCCTAGAATTTAACAAAAATGAATGCACAACATACCCAAACATATGGGACAGTATGAAAGCAGTGCTAAGACAAAAATTCATAGCACTAAGTGCCCACATAAAGAAGTTGGAGAAATCTCATACTGGTGACTTAACAGCACACCTAAAAGCTCTAGAACATAAAGAAGCAAACTCACCCAGGATGAGTAGACAAAAGGAAATAATCAGACTGAGGGCTGAAACCAATAAAATAGAAACAAAGAGAACAATACAAAGAAATGAAAAATTGTACCAAGGAACTCCTACAGCTGATAAACATCTTCAGTAATGTGGCAAGATACAAGATTAACTAAAAAAAAATCAGTAGTCCTTCTATATACAAATGATTAATGGGATGAGAAAGAAATAAGAGAAACATCACTCTTTACAATAGCCACAAAAAAACAAAAATATCTTGGGGTAACTCTAACCAAACAAATGAAAGACCTGTATGACAAGAACTTTAAGTCTTTGAAGAAAGAAATTGAAGAAGATATTAGAAAATGGAAAGATGCCCCATGTTCTTGGATAGGTAGGATCAACATGGCAATCTTATTTAAAACAATGTACAGATTCTTTGAAATATTTGAACATTATCCACTTAATTAAAATATATTTATGCATACTTGAAAACTAACATGACTATGTGTGATTATCATAGACAACTAATTTTTAATATGCATTCTTAATTATGCATTACAATTTTAAATGAGTTGCATAAATATAACACCTTAAACAAGCGTAGAAATATATATAGTATAACAAAATTAACTTGAAATTAGTATTAGTAAATTAAAATCTATAGTAATGTAAAACATTTTAAACAAGTTGTTTTTTAAAAGTAGATTCAATAATCACCCTTTTATCCTACCATATCTATATTATCCCCTTTTCTTCTTTAGAAAGAGATTGCATTTATAATCAATTCCCCTTAAATAAAAATAAACATTTATAAACAATATTTTGGGAATCGGGGCTTAGCTTCTCATAATACTTCCTGTTGACTGGGGACACTGGCAATCTTATGGGGATCCTGAGAAATTTAAGAATTATAGTGAAATCTTGGCTGTAGTAGTCTGTGAAGGCTGGATCATCTCAAGGTAGTCATTTAAAAGTTGTCATAAGCAGTTTGTAGTTCAAAGCCAAACTTTGGGTGGTGTTTGTCAGCTTGGTGGCATTATCGTAGTCCATGCTGTTAAGCATGGTCATGGTTCACTGCAGAAAATCTTGTTCATGGGGGATTATTTTTTCTGGATGATTTGTCCTTTTTCTTCAGACGTCTCATTTGTCCAGTGTTCTTGAGATTCCTTAGCTTTCATTCTCCTGAAAGACAAAAGCAACACCCTTTGCCAACCCTAACTTTGCGGGGGTTCCCTTTCTAATCTTTATCAATTTTGATGTATGGTTTCTCCTTAACCAAATGTAGCTGGAAATTTCTCCAGTACCACTCAGTCCTGAGGTCCCACAGCTACTTATAAAATAATCACTCAGAGGCTTAATATTATTTACAAACTGTATGGCTTATAGCAGGCATCTTGCAAGCTAGCTCTTATATCTTAAATTAACCCATTTCTGTTAATCTATGTTTTGCCTCATGTTCTGTGGCTTCACCAGTCTAAGGGCCTGTTGCTCCTTGGGTGGCAGGCTGGCGTCTCTCCAGACTCTGCCTTTTTTCTTTTCTATCTCTTTCCTTGGATTTCCCACCTGCCTCTAAGCTGCCTTTTTATATGCCAAAGCAGCTTTTTTATTAACCAATGGGAACAACATACATTCACCGCATATAGAAAGACATTCCCCAGCAGTGGGTCCCCTGGCAATGGGACCAGGACTTATCCTGGGTACATGAACTGGCTTTTAATAAGCCATTACCTATGGTGTGATACCTTACTCAGCCTCAATGCAGGGTGGAGGGGCTAGGGCCTGCCCCAACTTGGTATGCCAGCCTGTGTTGACTACCCAAGGGGAGGCCTTACCCTCTATGAGGAGGGGATCAGGGGAGGTAGAAGGTACTGGGAAAAGGGAATGGAGGGTGAACAAGGGCTGGTCTGTAAAAGGAAAGAATTTTCTAATAAAAAAATTAAAGTAAATTGTAGTACCTATTAAATGGTTGAGAATTGTTTGGTATTAGGAAATAATATATTAATGGAGATTAAAATGAATAATTATAAAATATGCTAACTGAATCCTTAATATGTCCCAGTACTCTAATGAATATTCTGCTTACTATCTTGTTTGATCTTCAGAGGGATATGATAAGGATAAGTAATTAATTTTAAAATGAGGCCATCAACTTAATTGTACTATATAGAGAAAAAGCATCTTAAATAGTGCCAACTACTTATGAAAAGCCATTTGTGGACAAAGCCTAAGTGCCAGAATGAAGAATTTGAATATGATCCATGTGTAGCTTAAAGATTCACTAGAGATAATATAATATTAATGGAAATATTTTAGGAAAATTTAATCTAGTAATGTTTTTCAAGATGAAAAGAAGTATATAAAGAAGATATGAAAGACTGAACATAATTTAAGTTGAAGAAGTTGGACTCTACTTATAGCTCTGGGTTTATGAGAACATATTTTGATAAACCTAAAGGTATTATACATGATCTGAATGTTCTACATACCTACCTTGATATATAAATATATGTATAGGTGTATGTATATGTGTATGTACATGCATATTGTATATATACAATTTGTGTGTATGCATATATATGCGGGGTGTTTGCGGGTGTGTCTGTGAATCTTCAGTATCATCATCAGTTATTGCCTTATACTTCTCAGGCTCTACTAGCAAAATACTGCAGACTGAATGGATTAACAAGAATTATTTATTCAAGACCAAGGTTAGCTGATTTAATTGCTGGTGAAAGTTTGGCAATTGTCTACAGAGAGATTCCTCACCACTATGGTGTCTTAACATGGTGCAGTAAGAATGTTTCATTATGTTCCTCTTCTTGGGGGGGGGCAGCAGAACTAGGATTTACTATTTGCAAAAGAGGATTATAGCATTACTATACATTATCTCATATAGCCTTTCCAAGTACCCTTAAATACCACTACATAACAATATAGCATTATAAATTTTCACACTTTACAGAAGATGAATAACTTTCTTGAGGTCAAATACTAATTGAGTAATCAATTTAATCCTAGAATCATTAAAGTACAGATTACACCAGACTAAAGGAGCCCTACATCCAGCAAGAGGGAAGAGAACAGGAATGAATAAATAGGAAAAATTACCCACAGTGACACCAGTATTAGCCACTATGTTTAACATTAGCCGCAATGACAAATATAAGAGTTACATCTTCAGAACAGTGGTGTCAATGGAAGTCAAACAGTAAGACATATTGGTATTTAAGGGTATTTGGAAAACAACTCACCAACCCATCTTGAGTTAGAGGAAATGCATCACTGGGTTGAGAGTCATTTAATTAACTTGTTGTTTAGCCAACTGGTTGTGCCTCATGAAACTTCTTTCACAAATGTAATAGTCAGTAGATTACAAATGTCAATAAGCCTTAGAATAATTTTTATCAAATTAGGTAAATATAGGTTTGAAAAATAAAGAACATACCATGAAATTTTTTTGTTCCTGTATTCTTAATCTGTTGGTTCTCATTATTTCATGAAAGAACAATATTTTCATGATAATCTATGTCAGACTTTCAGTAATATAAAAAAATAAAGTACTTTTTGTACCTATTGTATTTTAATATTTTAAATAAACTTTAACCATGTATTAATTATTGAGCTATACAAAACTGATTAAATGAATTATTTATGAAAGTTTGGTTTTATCACTAATTAATAATAAATACTACAGGTATATTTGTTTACCCATTTTAATCTTCTAATTTAACAATAGGTAAAAGATACAGTTAGAATAATAATACATAGTTTTCTTCACACAGCTAATGAGACCAACACGAAAACTAAAGATATGTTGTAAAGAGTCTGCATGGCAGTGACCTTGAGAAAAATATTTCTTTAATTTTTGGAGGATATAATATAATTAAACCTTCCCCACTTTCCTTTCATCCCCCCATACCCTCCCATATACCCTTCTTGTTCTGTTCTCTATATCTGTTCATGCCTTTGTTTTTCATCTCCTGGGCGTCCCCATGTCTATTGTCCTTGTTCAGCACCCATTCAGGCAGTCATGTTGGTGAATCTTTATGGCCATAGCTTTTGAAATTACTAGGAGACATGATCTCACAGCAAACTCCCGGTTTCTTTAGCTTTTACAGTTTTTTTTTTCAGTCCCCTCTTGTGCAAGAGATATATTAGTTGGGACTGGGTTCCATGACTCTGCATGCTGACTGGCTGTGGTTCGGTAATGACCTCAATCTGCTGCAAAGAGAAGTTTCCTTGATCAGGGATGAGAACCATACTTACCTGTGGATAGATATAAAAAAAAATTTAGAATATAGTTAGGGGTTATTCTGGTTCAGTAAAGTGGTGGTCATAGTTTTTCCTCTAAGATCTATGATTTTACTAGCATATGCCAGTGGCCATTGAGTCCAAATTATATTCTAATTAACCATATGTCATAATAATAACACTGTCCCCTGTAGTTCATCTAACTGGGATTCTCATCAGATAATTTTGAATTATTAATCACTAATGACTGCATTTGGCTTCATAGATGTCCTATAAGAAATATCTAAAAGTAACTGGCAAGGTAGAGAAATACTTAACCCACCAAGTGATACAATATAGTTCATTAGACTTTGTCTAAAAAATTGTTAATTTAATTTCTTCCATTACTGTTTCAGAATAATTACATAATATGACTCTTCAAAGTACACTAAAATGCAGTAAAAATAATGTGGCAATATACAGAGTAATCCTGTAGATTTTATGTAAATATTTATAAACAAACACAAATACACACCCATACACACACACACACACACACACACACACACATACACACACACACACACACACACACACACACACACACACACACACACACACAGACAGCTAGAGTTTTTCTCTCCAGGTCCCACCAAGCCCTGGAAGTCCTGTAAACTGCTTATAAAATAAATATACAGACATTTATATTATTTAAACTGCTCGGCCATTAGCTCAGCTAAGAATAGAAATATATATATACAGTATAACAAAATTAAATTTAAACTTGTATCAATAAACTAAAATCCATAGCAATGTAAAAACACTTTAAACTATCATATCTATATCATATCCCCTTTTCTTCTTTAGAAAGAGATTGTGTTTATAATCAACATGATTTAAATAAAAATATTGTTTTTTCTCTGTCCCACACCAGAGACTTTTGTTTTGTTTTGTTTTTAGCAATATGTTTGGGTTTAGAGAAGGAGTGAGCCAATTTCTTCTCCAAAGCCAGCTTGATATATTTGGGAATATGGGCATAGCTTCTCTTACTACTTCCTGCTGGAGGGGGGCGCTGCAACTTATGGGTACACAAAGAAAATTTTAGGATTATGGAGTAGTCTGTGAGGGTGTATCATCTGAGCCAGTTGCCTTGAAACCATTCTGGTGTTTAATCATCTGGGCTATGGTGTCATCAGGGACCTTTCCAGGGGTCTTGCCTGGTCAAACCTGATCTATCTTAATCTGGAACAAATCCATAACCTCTGGCTTTCTGTGGAAACAAAAGCAGCACCTCCTTTCCAAAGCAACATATCCTTACATCCAAATTTTGAAGTCAAGGTACCTTTAAAATATGCATATCTGTTTAACTCAACAGCTTTTATGATCAAATGCTTTTTGCAGTTAAAAATCCCAAAGACAACACAATCCAGATTCTCTGTGTAATATCCATCTTTACATGGCTTATTTTTTTATACTACCTTTACTGTCTCTTTAAAGACTTTATTTTTTAAAAACTATCTATTTCTTTGTATAACTGTATATATTTCTTTTTTTCTCTTTTCCAAGCCTATGTACATTTTTACACACATTGTAAAGCATTTAAAATCTTGTTCCATCTAAATCTGTCTTATTGTGAATCTATTGTTTCTAGGGCAAAAATAGCAGCTTTGGCTGGTGGCTCTGCCCACCTCAGCTTCCCAACATGGTGGTGGTATGTTTACCACTAGCTCTGGGCCACTGCTAGCTCTGGGAGCCATCAACTCTTAGAAACAGTAGTTCTATGCTTCTATCAAAGCAGCGTGTAGCCCACGAAACTCTTTTTTTTTTTTTTTTGTACTAGCAAAGACTAAATCTACCAAGCAGCATAAAGTGCCACTTGTAGATGCCTCATTCCCGCAAGGAACCTGCCAACCTGAAAGAGACAACTAGGAAGCTGCTTTTAGCTCTGTTTTAGAATCTTTTTTCTCAGGTTTTAGGTGGAAACTATTGCCCCACATTGGGTGCCATTTTTAGCTAGAATTTTTCTCTCCAGGTCCCACCAAGCTCCTTCAGTCCCATAGCCCACCATTAAAATAAACATACAGATAATTATATTATTTAAACTGCTTGGCCATTAGCTCAGACTTACTAATTGTCTAGCTCTTACTCTTATACTTAGCCCATTTCTGTTAATCTATATGTTGCTACATGTTCCCTGGCTTTACCTGCTGCCTCTACATGATGCAGCCTGGATGGCAGGCTGGTGTCTCCTCCTCCCCACCTTCCTGTTCTCTTAGTTCTCCTCTCTGCTAGTCCCACCTATACTTCTTGCCTGGCTACTGGCCAATTAATGTTTTATTTATCGTTCAATCATCCACAGTATGCGTGCACACACACACACACACACACACACACACACACACACACGTGCTTTCTGAGCATGATTTTTCCTCTGTTTCACAAGGTCTTCAAAAAGGATAATGTGATCAATAAAGTCAGTAGTAACAGATGACATATCCATGAGGTACACTACTATTTCTTCAGAGTTCACATGTAAAAGAAAGCAAGAAATAGACAAGGCTCTTGAATAAAACTAACAAAAATGAAAATCTATTTTTACCTGACTGTTTCCTAGATGATGGACTAGAGGCTCCTGTAGTAAATAATCCTGTACTGTTTTCTGCCTGAGTCTGTCACGCATTTCCCTTTTCACTTTTCATTCATATGAACATCATTTCGATGCTAGAGTTTCTTTCCTAATTTCAAGTAAACCCAAAGAGGTGATACAAGACAAAGTGGTACCTTATGTTCCTTTTACATCACAATTTTTCCTAGCTTTTCAGCCATTGGGTTACTGTGACTAATCAAAAGGCCCAAAGCCACTAAAATTTTAATATATCAAACATGCAATGATGATGTTTTAATGAAGTCACTAATAAGATTAATTGGGAATTCTTACCTCATGAAAATGTCCCCACAAGTGAAATATCCTAAGTCAAAAGGTTGCAAATATCAATAAATACTAGACTATAGTTATCAAATGAGATCTTAGGCACAGGTTCAATATATCAAGTGCATGTAATAAGGCATCCCTGATCAAACACAGGCAGAGAGAGCTAAGATAATGCATCATGTTTTACATAACTAAAGAAACTAAGGTAAATATTTTGTTCAATGAATTTCAGAGAAATGAATTAACATTATGAAAATAAAATGTGTCCTGTTTCACAGTAATGTGCTCTTTCTGATACTAATTCCTTCATTTTCTTTGGTGTCATAATTTAATATTCATATGCTTAAATAATTAGCAAATTTTTGTCTCATTATCTCTCCCAGTATGTATCAAGAACTAGATGAAATTTATTTATTATGTTTTTTGCTGTATGTATTGTATTCTTTACATGTAGGTGTACATTTATACAAAGAGAGTAAATCTGTTCATTGAGACTGGATGCATTTAATTATAATATTAAAAACAAATTCAAAATTAAAATCAAAATTTTAAATTTAAAAAACTTTAAATGCACTACAGTTGATGTTTTTCCTGAAATTGGGTCTCTGTTTTTATCAGCTACCATATGTATACTTAAAAATGTCCCTAATACTCCTTCTGTTACTCCCCATTTGAACATCCCCAAAACCTACTCTATTGTATATTGGAATTATACATTGCCTTCATTTAATGATAATACATTATTTATATATCCTTTGTCTAGTTGCCACCGAAAAGCACAAGAGTAGCAATGCAGTTTTAATTAACATCACAAAATGGATGACACCTTGTGACCATTCCTATGTAAAGATAATATAAAAATGATCTGGAAGAGTTTAATTTTATTTTTTAATGTTTCATTAGAATAAAAATGAAGAGAAAACATGTAAATATCCCCTCTACCAGGTTTACGTTCACATTCCAGCTCTAGAAATAATAACATATGTTGCCTGGACCTGCTGTGCTCTCTCAGAACTCAAATGCTTTATTCTCCTGAGTACTAGACTGTTAGTCATCGCTTCTGCTCCCTACCTCAGGCAGATTCCCAAAGGTAGAAAATGACTCCTTATTAGCTCTTGGAAAAAAATAACTTTCTCTTGTTTCCATTTATAAAATGTAAATAATAATACATACTTAAGGTTAATATAAATATAAAAGAATAATGCATGTAAAAGTACATTATCAACTATAAAATGTGGTGATTTTTATTTGTGCTCTAATAAATAATGCTTTCATGGAGATGAGAGGAAAAAGCCAGCCAGTATATTAAACATAGAAGTGAGGAGTGGTAGCACACACCTTAATTCGTAGCATTTGGGTGACAGAGATTCATCTCCATGGTTCTGTGAGTTCAAGTCCACACTGGGAACAGAGCCAGGCATAGTGGCACATGCCTTTAATCTCAGCACTAATCATGGAGGTCTGGAGGTCTGTAGACAGACAGACAGAAAATGATGGAGCTGTGCAGAAAGAGGAAAATTACGTAGCTGGACAGAGAGAGGAAGTGAGATGGCAGGGCACAGAAAGGATATAGGCATGAGTATATAGGAAGTAGCTCTCTCTGGAGGCTGAGGAGTTGGTGAGGTGAGGTTGGCTGTGGCTTGTCCTACTCCCCTGATCTCTCAGTTTTCACCCCAATATCTGGCTCCTGTTTTTTTTATTAATTAGGCCATTTAGCAATTCATCTTACAATAAGGTACAATGAAATACATGATATTATTAGCGCCTAGTAGCTGACCAATTCAAAAGGAAAAACTAAGAAAAAGAAGATAGAAATAACAGAGAAACTTGAGCTTTAATAACTAGATATTATCAGAGCTGGGGAGTGTAGCTCAGTGGTTGAGAAGCTGCACCGTACTCATGGAGCTATGGGAACACAAATAAGCATAATGAAATACTACAGAAACCTTCTAAAGTCATTCTTTTGTAAATTCAACTTTTATTTAGTGTCAAATTAATCATATGCCAAACTTAACATGATTTTGTGTTGTAACATAAATTATGTTTTAAACTAATGTCAGACTTTGTCAAAGTGATCAAACATCACAAACATTTTTATTTACCTACATCAACACTAAAGGCTACTTAAATTACTTATTCTGTCAGAAAGGTCTTTAAGTGCAAGACTTTTTACTTTAAAAGAGGCTTAAGATATTTTTGGCAATATTTCGTAGAAAAAACTATTCTCATATTACAAATATTTTTGAGTGTATATCTAAAATCAAATCTGTGAGTTGACATTTTTTACAAGAATAAAACTCACTGTAAAGAGTGACTTACTATAATAATACTGATGAATTTTATTCTGTCTCAAGACTGAGGTAATTCCTTGTCATTTTAAATTTTACTGTAATGATGGCAAGGTTTCCTTTAGAAATGTTTTTTTTCATTTGAAATGATATTCCCCAAATTTTGTATTAGATGATGAATATTTATTTTTCCTACTTTAACACGCTACAGCACCCAGTTAATTAAAAATACATAGACTGCATTTTGTCCATAAAACAAATTAGATATCAAATCCTAATAAAACTTGTACTCCCCACACAGTGACTTTTAGGTCAAGCAATATCCTTTTAGATCTCTTGCCAGGAAGGAAGGTCATTGTACTCCATTTAGAAAATGAATCATAGGATAAAAATATTAATTTATTTTGTTGAGTTAATACATTTTTTCAAAACAGCATATTGCATATAAAATTTTTTGCATGATATCCTAAGACCATATGATGACAAATTAGTTCAAATTTATATGTATAATGTCAATTTTAACAATTTATGTGCCTTGGGTAGGATAAATTAAAAAGAAAAATTTGCTATTATTGATGGCACACGATAAGTCTAACACAAAGATCTGTAGACCAAACAAAGAAAGAGGACACAGGGAAATGTGCCCTGGGACTAAGTACTTTGCAGGGACAGAGCTGGCTTTTATTTAAATAGAATTTGCTTATTTTCTGTTCTTAAAGAAAAACAAGACAATAAAGAATCATGGCAAATAATTCTGTCAAAAAGTTGATCAAACATATAAGTACTACATTAGTTGGCAATTTTTAACTTTGTTTTTTGCTAAGAAATTATTAAAACTTAACATTTCATTCAAAGTTATGTTTTCTCTCTGCTGTCAGCAAATACCTGAAGTGAAATGACTTAAGAAAGGAAAAATTTAGCTGGGCGGTGGTGGCGCATGCCTTTAATCCCAGCACTAGGGAGGCAGAGGCAGGCAGATCTTTGTGTGTTTGAGGCCAGCCTGGTCTACAGAGTGAGATCCAGGAAAGGCGCAAAGATACACAGAGAAACCCTGTCTCGAAAAAAGAAAAAAAAATAATAATGAAAAGAAAGAAAAATTTGCTGGGCATGGTGGTGCATGCCTTTAATCTCAGCACTTGGGAGGCAGAGACAGGTAGATCTCAGTGAGTTCGAGATCAGCCTGGTCTACAAAGCAAGTTGCAGAAGAAACCCTGTCTTGAAAAATGAACAAATAAACAAAAGGAAAAATTTAATTTGGTTCATGATTGGAAAATACAGTTTATCATGTAGGGAAAGCATGGTAGCTGTAGGCTCCATCCAAGAGAAGCGCACACTGGCTTCTTGATCACAATTCAGTAGACCAGGAAGCAGAAACAGCACAAGAATCAAATCCAGAATACAAATTTAAAACTCTTACCCAGTAGGGCTCTACCTCCTGAAAGTTCTACAACCTCTCCAAACAGTGCTACCAATAAAGACAGTCAAACCACAAAAACAGATTTCTAAAATATCTCACCAAACACAGCCAAAATAGTTTCCATGTTTTTTTACAGGATTTATCTTTTCTTTTGCACTTTTTCTCTTTGTTTCACTTTTATTGAGTTTATTCTTTGACCAGTTCACACACATATAACATGCTCTGTGATTATAGTAACCTGCAATCTATCTCACACATTTATTATGCTCCTTTCTTTCATGAAAGTCTCCTTTACATATTCATGACTTGTTATTTAGTTTGCTCACATGTGTTTTGTTTGAGGGCCACTGGCTTTGACTGGGATCATCGTAGTAACCATGACTATGGAAATATATGCTGGAGCTTGATAGGCTCCTCTATCTGTACACATCTGAAGACAATGACTGTCCCTGCTCCAGAATTCAGCAGAGAAGATAGGACCCTCTGAGCTGAGCTTCTCCCCACTGAGCCATGATGGACTGTTGACAGACCCAGACTTGTGTTAACCTGTGGCAAGTAGTCACAGTTTTTGTGAATGTATGACTATATTAGCTGTGTAATGCCCAAAAGATAGTTTCACAGCTCTTTTCCCTGTCTTCTAACTTACATTCTTTTCATTCCATCTTTGAAAATGTTCTCTGAGTCTTAGAGAAAGAAGTTTAAATGTCCTGTATAGGGCTGAACACTCAATTGTGACATTCTCAGTTAATTAGTTGTAGTAGGACAGGCCTATAGGGTTAAGGCAATTGGCTCAGATCAGTTGCCAAGGCATGCACATAACGTAATTCCTTATGAGCCAACCTAGAATCTGCCTGATGGCCTAGCAACAGGCACTGTCAGAGTTCCTAATCATGCTGAGCCAGTGAGGGATGACCATGAAATGCCACCAGATTGTGATACAGACTGGGTACTGGGAGGAGGGTATGTATATAAGGTATATATTATTAAATAAATGAATTTGTTATTTGCCTTCAACTTACTTCTGGTGTCTGTGTTGTTGACACTGTGACTTCTCACCCCCTCCCCCAAGGGAGCCATTAGAATCAAGCAACAATTAATCAGTCATGAGTCTCTGCACTTAACATTATCTACTGCAAAAAGAAGCTTCTCTGATCAAAGCTGAGAGTTGCATTTGTCTATGTCCATAAACATAAATTAGAAAGCTGCTTGGTGTCATGATAACTTAGATAAGCAACAGTATTAAGTTCACTGCTAGAGCCCACTTTTCTCTTTCTCTCTCTCTCTCTCTCTCTCTCTCTCTCTCTCTCTCTCTCTCTCCCTCTCTCATGTGTATGTATGTGTGTGTCAGTACATCAAAGAAAACCGTAAATCAGACAAAACAGTCCACAGAGTGGGAGATTCATTTTTTCAAAATATTTTAATATATATCCTAGAAAAAAATCAATTAAGTCCTATTAAAATGATCTTTTATTTCAATAATACTCTTACAACTATACCTATCTCTATATAATTTTTTATTTTGACAATTTATTAACTCCAGTTATTATTATTTGTCAAAGAAAAATCAAAATGAATTACAAATGAACAATTCAAAAATTTTCCCCAAAAACAAACTAATTTACAGTAGACCTTAAGAATACCTGAAGAGTGAAATCTATAAAGTAGCAAAGCAACTGTTACATCTCAGTGGATCAGAAGGAATTCTGAGTCTATGACTTTTTGAGTAGATAATCTTGGAGTAAAATCATTCCATCTGATTTAATAAAAGGAATAAAAGACCTGTTTATTAGTGAAGAGAATATGAACCACACATCCATGTGTAAGATGAATTGCTAAATGGTCTTATTAGTAAAAAACCTGGAGCCAGATATTAGGGTAAAAACTAAGAGATCAGGGAAGCAGAAAGAAGTCAGCCATGTTCTTACTGCTAGAAACCCTTACCCAAAAAGAGAACTACTTTTGGTATATCCACACCTATATGCCTTTCTGTCCCTGCCGTCTCTCTTCTTCTCTCTGCCCAGCTATATAACTTCCTCTTTCTGCCCAGCTCAATCACTTCCTATCTGTCTGTATAGACCTCTAGACCTCTATGGTTAGTGCTGGGATTAAAGGCGTGTGCCACAATGCTTGGCTCTGTTTCCAGTGTGGCCTTGAATTCACAGAGATCTGGGTGGATCTCTGCCTCCCCAATGCTAGGATTAAAGGCATATGCTACCATTGTCTGACTTCTATGTTTAATATAGTGACTGGCTTTTTCTGTTGAACTTCAGATAACCTTTATTTGCATGCACAAACAAAATAAT
Organism: Onychomys torridus; assembly: GCF_903995425.1. Taxonomy (NCBI): domain Eukaryota; kingdom Metazoa; phylum Chordata; class Mammalia; order Rodentia; family Cricetidae; genus Onychomys; species Onychomys torridus. Next base: position 70,045,086 of record NC_050449.1, on the reverse strand, counting down.
CACCACTCCCATGGAAGAGCATCTTCTATTACTTGAGACATTGCCGTATGTGAGAAAGGATGAAAATGACCCCTTGAGATTCACAGTATCATCTCTCTTAAGTACCTATAATGGTTGCTTTTCTAACGGCTGTGACAAGAAGCAGTTTAAGGAAGGATCTATTCTGTTCACAGTTTAGGGAAATGTAATTAGTCCTGGTATAGAAGGCATGGTATCAGAAGTGAGAGGCTGGCTGTTTAGATTGCAGGTGCAATAAAAAATAAAAAATGTGGGTCAGGACTATGAAACCTCAAGATTCACTCCCAATACTCCTAGTAACCCACTTCCTCCAGCAAATCTTCACCTTCTGCTGGCTCCACAACTTTTCCATGCAGTGCCACTGCCTGGGGATTACATCTTCAAACACATGAGCCTGTGGAAGATATTTTCCATGGAAACTTCACCACCAACAATCCCACATTAACTACTTAGTAGAACACATTTGTAGTCAGAAGTTTTCTTGCATCTCGCCTGGTCCTGCAGCTGCTCAGAACCAGATAAACATATAGAGGCTTATATTAATTATGAACTATATGGCCATGCTCTACGGCTCAATCTTCTTGCTAGCAAGCTCTTATATCTTTTTATAACATATTCAGAAGATTTATTAATATGGCAAAAAAATTGTCAAACAAAGAGGCTCTCTTCTAGACTGACATCGCTGGGCAGTGACAGGGCCAGGGACCTTCTTCTTAAGACCTTTTGTTGTCACCCTAACAATGGCTACTTGCAGAAATCAAAACCTGGTGCTCCAGATCTTGGTGATGAAGTTCTTACATCTTAAATTAATCTGTAGCTGAAGTTTTCTCTGCTCCTGCTCAGCACCATGGTCCCCACAGTTGCTTGTAAAATAATCACTCAGAAGCTTACATTAATTAAAACTGCTCAGCCATTAGCTAAGGCCTACCACTGACTACCTCTTACAACTAAACTCAGCCCATTTCTGTTAATCTATATGTTGCCATGTGTTCCATGGCTTTACCTGTGTGTGGTTACATGTTGTTCCCTGGATGGTGGGCTGGTGTCTCTGACTCAGCCTTCCTCTTCCCAGAATTCTCCTTGTCTATTTATTCTGCCTGTACTTCCTTCTTGACTACTGGCCAATCAGCATTTTATTAAACCAGTGTACAAAAGCATTATCCCACAGCATTAACCCATCTCTCTTAATCCATGTTTTGCCATGTGTTCCGTGGCTTTACTGGTCTGCTAGCATCTTGTTCCCTGGGTGGCTGGATAGTATCTCCTCCCAGACTTTGCCTTTCTCTTCCTGTCTATCTGCTTGTATTTCCTGCCTGCCTCTAAGCTGCCTTGCCATAGGCCAATACAGCTTTATTTATTAGCCAATCAGAGTAACACATATTCACAGTATACAGAAAGACATCTCAGAGTACACATTAGTCTCTGCCTTCTTGCTTCTCCCCTGTACTTGGTCTGCAGAGCACAAGGTGCAGCTCTATGTCCCATATTCTGAACACTAACATGCATGGAAGGCTGGTTCTAAGCGGGGGTGAGGATGGGGGGGTAGGGGGGTGGGAGGGGGGTGTTGAAGTGCCTATGATACATGTAAGAACATACCCCAGCTCCGTATGCAAGAAGAGTAGCTCAGTGAGGTGCCTTACCTTATTTTTAACTTTTCTTTCTCTAAGAATATTTGTTAGGCTTATTTCAATCATGAGTAAACTCCACATTTAATGTGACTCAAGGAGAAATATAAAACAAAAAGAAAAAGAAAAAAGACCATACAAAAAAATGAAAGAGCCTTAAAATTCATGATTCCCAGTCACATTATAGATACCTTCATACACACACACATACACACACACACACACACACACACACACACACACACACACTCCAAGCATGGAGGTGTACACCTTTTTTCTTTATTTTTATTTTTATTTATTTAAAATAGATTCTTCTCTCATACAATACATCCCAACCAGTTTCCCCTCCCCTCCTTCACCTTCTCCCAACACCCCCTTCTCCAGGCCCACTCCCTCTCTTTAATCTCAGAACTCAGGAGGCAGAGGCAGGTAGATCTCTGGATTTTAGGCATGCTTTGTCTGCCTAGAGAATTTCAGGCCGTCTAGACCTAAACAGAGAAACTTTGTCCAGGAAAAAAAATGAGTTTACAACCCTTATTTCCTTTTCTTCTCTAGCAAGTCCCTGCATTTCATTTTATTTATTTATCTTAAATATTTACTTTTACTGATATGTAAATAATAGTTATCCTTATGAATGGTATAGCCATAACATTTTCATACATATATATTGTATGACATTTATAAATCAGTTAAAAAATATATATGGCTGAAAAGACTTATTTTTTTATGGGTGAAATTTTAAAAATCATTTTTCTAAGAGCCAGGAGTGGTGGCCAGCCTGGTCTACAGAGTGAGATCCAGGACAGGAACCAAAGTACACAGAGAAACACTGTCTCAAAAAAAAATCATTTTTTCCTAGATTTTTTAAGTATACAGAATTATAATTGATATGTATATTTACCTTGCTGTACATTAGCACTTCCAAATTTCTTCCTTCAATCTAACTAAAGCTAGCTGCCCATTGATGAGTGTTTCCTAATCCCATTCTCCCCTGTCAACCTATGGTAACAATGGCCCTGCTTTCTATGTCATTAACTTTTATAGATTGCACATGTGCATAATACCACAGAATACCAGCCCATTATTATACAATGATCTCTAGCTTCATCTGTGTTATTGAAATGATTAATGCAACAGTTTAAAGTTGAAATTTACTTAAAAAATCAAAAATTTTCAAATATCAAAACACAAATAAACATAAGCCCAGTATTACTGGTACTTTCTTTGGTCTCAGAGTGTGTTACAGCCATGCTTTATTGCACCAATCCGTACATTTGTGATGTCTATTGATTTTGAATAAACTAAAACTCATGCTTATATGTAAAATTAGCTATTATTTATGTATATTTAACAGAAATATTATTAGCAGGAACACCTCTGTTGCTTAAACACATTAAAAAAGAATATATAATTCTTTAAATTTTAGCCATATGTATCAGTTCAATGGCTTTCTCAGTTCTGAGTTATCTTTTATACAATAGCTTATAAACAAACATCTAAAATGTATTTAAGAATAAGAATATTCTCACATGAAGATAGGATCAGGAAATTTATTGCACATAATTTGTGTCCTTAATTATTGAACTAAAATCAAGGCATTGTGGAACATGTTTGTCACCCTGAACTTGGGAAGTGGTAGGTGAGAAATTCATTCTCTTTCGGCTACACGATGAGTTGATGACTAGTCTGGACTATATGCCCTCCAAACAATAATAATAATTGAGCATCTCCTTTTTCCAATGAAAATATTTCTAAACGTGTAATGGAGTCGAAGACAATCCTTAATTGCTCTTAATCACAAATGGAAAGTTACAGCCAATATTCTAGCCACAAAAGACTGAATTATGAGGCTAAAACAATCAAATGTTTGGGACTGAAATTGTGCACCTAACAGTAACACAATTAAGAGAAATGTATTTTGAACCCCATTAAACTAGAAAGGCTATCAGAGACATTACTAGGTACATCATAATCAACTGGGCACTACTTCTGAAAGTATGCCAGTGTTGTGTAATAGACTTTTCCTGGGGAAATACATCATGCACATGTCTGCTCACCCTACTATGGGAACCCACAGCAAACCAAAATAACAACTGCACAAAAATTCAATTTAGTAAACCAAGGACTTTTCTTAAATCAGTTGCTAGCAGCACAGATGAGGGGTTACTTACAAAAAAGTGTGTGTGTGTGTGGGGGGGGTAATTCAAAAGGAGTTACATCACCAGAAAGCCCACCTCAACACAGGTGACTCCTGCCAAAGGCTGTCATGTAGGAGCTCTCATCAGCGCTTGCAGGAAGCTCCTTAGGATGCACCTCTTTTTGAAGTTTGGCTGGAAGGATCTCCATCCTCAACAAAGGTGCTCTCCCTTTATACTATTGTTAGGGACCTTCATGCATCTTCTAAGTTATTTTCTCCCAGAATGACCCTTTGTTTGCTTTCTGTTTACCACCTGAATGTCTTAAGCATGCCCTTCACTCCTGCAGGAAAGGTTTCAGTTTGGAGAGAACATTATAATTCAGAGGAAGAAGTCATATATCAACTAGATAGCCAATATCCCATGAAGTTATGTGAGGATAAACCATGCATTTACCATTAGTAATTCCTGAACTGCAAAGATCTCAGTGATAAGAGATGGAATGTGAAAAAAAAGATACAACTGTGCTGTGCTTGTCTTTATGGTTAAAATAACTAACAACAGCTTGTAGACAGTAGGTGAAAAAATAGTGCACTACACATCAGAAACAACCTAGGCAAGTTGCTTAGAACATGATACAGACCATCCTGGTTGCCTAGAAGATGATACAGACCATTCATATGATTTAAGACTGAATGTGTAAAGTTACAAAGCCAATAATTCTGCAGAAGAATATAGTTGAGAAACATAAAAAGAAAGTTTGAAACTAGTCAATGTGGCCCAGTGGAATTGGTGAATATATATAGCAATATAGAAGTCATAATTGTAAATGGAGGCAAAACATCCCTCTAGGCCAGCATCATTCTGTTTCTATGGTGACTAAAGCAAGGGAATGTAAAGTTAGAGAGTTCCTTGGGGACTCCATCAGGAAATCCTCCTTAAGCTAACAAACCTTGGCAACAACAAATCCTGTGTAGCAGAGACAGCCTATTTCTCATTTGGACATCCACATTAAGAAGGTTAAGTCAGAACAGATGATAAGGCTTTAATCCTACATGGCAAGAAGAATAACACCACTGACAACCTCTGGGGCCAAGAGAACAATAGTTAGAAAATGAGTAGTTCCAATGTAGGTATACTGAGTCTCAAATGATGCTGGGATCATTTGGCATCTATTTTAAGTGTTGGTATTCTTCAGGCTGTGGGGCCAGAATTCCTTAGAAAAGTCCAGGTTGTAAATGGGGCTCAAGGTAAAATTATTATGGTGCTTAATGACGTGCAGTGTTCTGTGCTAACAGAGGTAGCTGTGCTTCATTGAGAATGTAATGATGAGTTTTATCTGAAACGATGGCACAGATTTACCAGACAATCTAGCAAGGAAAAGATAAAAGCAGAAAAATTCAGAGTGGAGGTGGGGGAAATCCAAGAGTATGAATTACATAATATATTTCGCTAACAGAAAATAATTTTTTAATGAGCTAGAAAAATGGGAAGAATAAAATGTGATTTTTGAGAATGCAGTTGCAATGTCAAATAGAGATTTGAGTCTCATCAGAGTTTGGATTGTATGCTGCAAGCACCAAGGAGCTGGTATAAGATTTTAGGAGTAATTGATCCAACTTGAATTTTAGAAAGATCAGTCTGACAAGGCACTAAGAAGAATGAAACATAAGGACAAGATAAGTTCAGGAGAAAACGTTTATAAGGTGTTTGAAACATTTCAGGTGAAAAATGATAAGAAGTAAAAGGTCAGTAAGGCTAAACCAGGGAGTGTAAGCTATTGAGAACAAGAGCACAATCCATCACATGCAGTGCTCCCCAGTGGTGATGGCTGACACTGAATTGAGATGAAGAGGGTGATATAGCTCATGAAGCAAAGATATCCATCTAGATGACAGCTGATCTCTGACACTGCTAGACACTCTGTATCTTTATCATGTAAGGGTCCACAGCAGTGCCACCTGTGGCTACTACCTTGTGTCCATTGCTGTGTAGACTTTAGTTACTGTACTTCATCCACTATCCCTTCTCCTAGATATGAAGTCTTCTTAGAGCTTCAGAATTGGCTCATGCTTGGTTACATTTGTTGTAACTTAAAAACATACTAAGAGATCCAAAGGCCCTGACTAAGGAGATCCCCAATGGAATGAACACAGGGCTTTCCCTCCAGTTTACAATTCCAGACTAAGTACAGTGGCGTTAACACATCCCACGGTGTGGCTCCACTTTGACTCAGACACAGCACAGCCCTTCCTCTTTCTTGACACTGCCAGAAGTTTAGCATCTAGCTAATCATGTTCTCATTTCCCCTGTCCATGTTTTTTTTAATTAATCATATTTAAATTAAATTCATTATTTTGCAAAAAGAAACTATGTATCAACAAATTTATAGTGAAATATCCATACCTTTTGAAATGAACTCATTCTTTCCCCTTTGATGAGATAGATTGCTGGTCTTATTTTTCTTAGAGGGTTTTATGAAAAAGGAATGGATATAAAATGTTTTATTCACGTCAAATCCTAACTTCATTGTGGGAACATGGTTCAAGAGAGCTTGCTATTGGGACAGCAGATTGTGATGACCTGAAAGAAATCATCTGTACCCTATATCTATGCATCTGTAGATTAGATCTATATCTATATCTAAATTACCATGATAAAACCATAAGCCCTATGTGCACTCACTTGGACTTAGACAAACATGTCCACTGCTTCTTTTGTTTTTTAGTTAATAGATATAGAGATTTCTTCTCAGGCTTCATGGGTAACATAGGCTGGATCTACAAATAGGGAAAACTAGATATTTGAGGTGCTAAGGGAGAAGAGCAACTGTCAGAGATCTTGGGAGAAATAGGGAAGGTGAAATGGATGAATTATCCTAGCGCTTCACAAATGCGGAAGAGAGACAGTATAGGGGAGCCAGTTAACTTTTAAACTAATGAAATGAAGATGATCAGATGCCATACATCTTTAAAAATTTCAAATACCTCTCATAATTTCAAATACCTTTAGCTACCCTCCTATTACATTTAGATTAGTTTTTGTACAAAACTTGTTTTTAAAATTGTCTTCTTTTGTGGAAATAAGTACTCACAGAAGATACAATATTCCTTTATCAGTGCTTCTAACTGGGGTGTTTCAGCTGAAACTCAGAAAGGTAACATCTGCTTAAGTTGACAGTAAGTATGAGATTTCTGCTAAACACTGGAAATGTAATAGAAACAGGGACTCTGATTGTTTAGTGGGGAGGTGAGTCTTAGTCCTACACTACAGAACACTTAGAGATTTCTGCACTGTAAATAAATGGCCAAAATAATATTTGTTTCTTATTGGGTTCCTAAATATTGACCTTCACTTGGGCTATGCCTTTCAAACAATAGTCAGCCTCCATTAACCACAGGCTGAGTAAAGAGCTGAAGGCAAGGTATTGCTTCTATGACTCACTTAATTTCTTTGCAGAATTGTGTGTATATTTTGAACATAATGCTAAGAATCTGCCTTTTCTTGTTTGGGTGAAGATTATACACATGGTGTTTGATACTGCCCCTCATCTGCAAAGGTGGTCGTGTTCTAACAAAAAATATCATTTATCATCTATAGTACTTATTTTCCCTACTTCGTGCCCACCTGATTAATCCATTATGTTTTGCCCAGTGGAATTTTTCCTACTTTATTATCTTAATGTCTATAAACACTATTTTTTGCCGATTTCTTGTCTATTTCTCTGTGGGTTTTTTTGATAATATTCTTTGAATTGTATTTTTTCCTTTTCAAATATTAAATAGTTCCACAAGGGTTGACACTCAGCCCTCTTCCTTTCTTTCTGCTTCTTTACTCAGATGTTATAAACAAGCTTCAGGCAGAGCAGTGACTGATACCAAGATAACCTAGAAAAATCACATAGTCCCCTCATGTACTTGCCAAATCACATCATGCTTATTTAGTCTGTTTAAAAATCAAGTTTGTGATAGTCACATTCCTGACCTGGCCCTTTTGTAAAATTTCCTACCTCACCGAGTAACTCTGGAGAAAGCAAAATATCTTTGAAGAATCCTATGCATTTTGAAATATTGAATTTCTAAAAATTCATACCCAACATCATAACCGTGACTTGCTTTTATTTTATTATTTTTTCTTTCTTTCTTGAGACATCTTCCTCTGTGTAGCTTTGTGCCTTTCCTGGAACTCAGTCCTCACTCTGTATTTCAGGCTGGCCTCAGACTCACAGTGATCTGCCTCCCGAGTGCTGGGATTAAAGGTGTGCACCACCACTGCCCAGCCAACGACTTGCTATTTTAATTTCATTATCTCTTCAGTCCACTCATCATCTGTGTGTTTGCATTTACACCACCGTCAAACTCCAACCCTAGTCTTGTCTAGACCATTAACTGATTTTCTTACTCATCTGTTCATTCCTACTCTATTGCCCAGGCCACATTCAAAATGATCTTTAAAATTGCAATACCATTGTTATTCCAATAAAAATGTTTCATTAATCCTTCCATGCTCCTGATTTTTTTTTAAAGCAGCCTCATCTTGTGACATTCTGTCTACCTAACTCTAGCTACCCCAGCCTCCTTAACATTTCTTGAAATTGTTAAATGGATGTTGTATGAATTGAGCTTTTCTGTGTGTACAGAATATCAAATCTGCAGCCCCGCCTCCTCACTGAGCTTAAGTCGGCTGCCCTCCTTATGTAGTGGATGTCAATAAAGGAGTTATGCCCTCAAGAAAAGTGTGCCTTAACCAACAACACAAATTATGTTTGCTTTTCAGAGGCTGTCACAGTTGTATTCATTTCAGATTTCAAATCTGATGCTATGAAGTTATTATTAATTCATTATTGTGACTTTTTACAATTTTTAGTTACATTTTCTCTGTTTATTTAATGTGTGTATGTCTGTGGGCATTAACACATGTGGAGATCAGAGGACAACTCCCAGCAGTCAGTAATGTCCTCCATCATGTAGGTGCTGGGAAGCAAATTAAAGTCTACAGGATTTTGCCCATGTTATTTGAAATTTTTATTATCTATTTTGAAACTTGAACTTATAAGCTACATTGAGATTAAGGATCAGTTTGTTTTCCTTTACACTGTGTTTCTAACATCAACAATATATATATACGTACATATATGGATATGTACACACACATATGTACATATATATTCCTAAATATAACCATCTCAGTTTATATATTACTTTTATGTATGTTTTCAGGGTTGTCCTTTTGGTGTTGGATAACAAATTGGTGTACTCTTCCCTGGGGAAGACTATTTCTCCCACTTTCAGTATTCCTTAGCTGCCTGTAGTTAATTTTACTAAATCAGCACAATCTCTAACTGATGTCTAAATATTTGTCTGTATACCCACAGATAAAAGCAGTCCTTAGTTCTCATCAAGGAAATTTTTCTTGACAACAGATGGAGTCTATTACAGAAGACCGCAACCAATCAAATGTACAGTTGTGGAACCAATCCCAGTAGATACATCTACAAAACAACTCCCTCACCTGATTTTTATTGTTTAAAACTACAGTCTGGGTAAGTGATGATATAAAGGTCTCTGCCAGTTAAAAATGGCAATTATGTATGTAGACACATTGTTTATTAGTTTATTAACTGTATTTTAAGTTACTGCCATAAATGTTATGTGTACATAGAATATTTGTTAATGAATAGATAAACTAATATAAGAATCACTAAACAAGATATTAAGAGATCCAATCCCCCCCCCTACAAGAAATTCTAGCATCATAAGTTCAAAGAAAAAAGCAGTAAGACACTGCTCATAAACGCTGTCATGAAAACCTTGCTAAAATTCTATTTTTATTTTTACACTTAGAGACTAAGTCAACTACTTTCAATTTTTCTATGTCAGCTATAAGAAAAATGTTAATGTTTTCCTCAAAATATTTGTGATAATTAGTGACACAATGTGCATAAATAGCATGGTTTGGAATAAAGATTTATTACAAGCACTGATTATTAACCATTATCTTCTGTGAACTGACTTGTACCTTATATTGAGTTCCCAAGACCCTGTACCTTAGACTGTTACTGTATTTTCATACGCAGGTGTTTAGCAATAATGAAAAGAAACTGAGTTCATATTGGGTAGGCCATAATCTAATATAACCAGTGTTCATATAAGAAGGAATTAGTATTCAGAAAACCATAGAGTGAAGATCATGTGAAGAACAGGTATAGTCAGTTGTATTCATGCACTTTCTGTTGCTAATCACATAACAGAAACTGGGTCATTTCAAAAGGATTATGTACATTTTCAGCTCATAATTCTGACTGCTTTTCTGGGTGGCCTTCTTAGTGGCAGAATTTCAAGATGGTACTGGGCGTTTCCTGATGAGAGACCAAGAACATGCATGGATATACTTTTCTCTCTCTCCTTCTTCTTGGAAGACAAAATTGGTTTTCAGCCACAGTACTCAATCCTGATGACTTTCGTTTTTTTCATTTTTGGAAGTACTGAGAACTGAACCTGTGCCGTCACTGATGCTAGACAGGGATCTGCCAATTCCTCACACTGATGATTTCATTCAGTCCTAAACACATCACCAAAATCTCTTATCTAAACAAAATAAACTTCCACTCTTAGTAACTCACAATGGGGATTAAAGCTCAGCCTTTTTTTGTTTGGTTTTGATTCTTTACCTCTTTGCCATGTATTAATTGAGATAGGTCTCATTTGCATACATTCAAAGTGATAGTTTCATTATGAAATTCTCATGGATGTATACCATATACTTAGAATGTATTTACCCCTCCATTTTGTCTCCTAATTCCTTATCTGATTTTTTTTCTGAAATTATCTACTTCATCTTTTCAAGTCTTATTTCCTTTATAGAGTCCAATATGGGAGAAAAGAACATGCTGTATTTGTGAGTCTGATTTATTTCACTTGATGTGATGATCAAATCCCATCCATTTCATGCAAACAACATAACTCTGTTCTCAGTAGCAGAATAGGCTACAGATTGTGTATGTGTGTGTGTGTGTGTGTGTGTGTGTGTGTGTGTGTGTTTGTGTGTGTGTGACTTTATCACTTTCTTACCTACTTACAGGAAACTAGGCTATTTTTAATACCTAGTTGTTGTGGAAACTGTTCCAAAAAGCATAGATGTATGAATATCTCTATGATATGTTAACACACATAAAGGGAAGACATTGTATCAAAACAATATCAAACTAAAGACAGGGAAACCTACATTGCACATGCCTTGATACTCAACTTTTCAACATCCAAGAATTTTGAGGGAAAAAAGCAAGAAATCACTATTTATATCTTCCTTAGGCTCACAAAAAAGGGACACAACCAAAATCTGATTAATAATTTTTTTAGATTTGTTTTATGTGTATAAGTGGTTTGCCTACATACATGCATGTATACCACATATATGTCTGGTATCTCTGATAATCAAAAAATGGTATCAAATCACCTGAAACTGTATTTAAGGATAGTTGTGACCTACCATGTGGGTTCTGGGAACTGAACCCAGGTCTCTGAAAGAATAAAAAGTATTCTTTATCACTGGGCCACCTTTACAAATAATTTAAAAACATAATCTAATAATTTAAATACATAAATCATAAGACCATTATATTATGAAGTTTGAAAACCTGAGTCAATGGAATTAATTTATTCAATAGGAGAATAACCATAATGTATCTTACTTTATTATCTCAGATTCTGTAATCCATATACAATGAGATAATTGCTACTACTTTCTACATAATCAACACACAATCTTCTATTTTCAGGCCTGTGTCCTGATTAATTAATACAAGGGTAGAATATTAGTCTTTTTCTTCCTTTGTCTCATTTTTAGCTACTTGTTGAGTAGAGAGATTAGAATTTTAAGTTACAGTGACTCAAACTAAATTTTCTTTTATTTTATGGTCAAGAGATGAACAATATTTTGAGTTCTTTATGATACAGTCTATATGAATTTAATCTATATAACCCAGTAAAATGCTTAACACGAAAGACATGCTCCATAAATGTTAATGATCCAACAGGCTTCCTTGGATCAGACCTAAATTTAACTTAATATTCCCCAAAATTTGTTCCTTATGATCCTTTACTTGCTTAATTGTGTAGTATGAATCTTAAAGAGTCTTATTAATAAAACTCAAACCCGAGGCCAGTTATTGGGGTGAATGCTGGAAGATTAGAGACACAGAACAAGCCACGGCTACCTCACCTTGCTAGTTCCTCAGGTGATCCTGTTTCCTCAGGCTGGAAGCTTCTGAGTCCTCATCCCAATGGCTCTCAGCTGGACTGTGCTGCTCCAAAGCCTGAATACTTCTCAAGCCAAATGCTTAACTAACTAAATGCTTAACTCACTACATGCTTTTCTCCTTAGTTCCTGGTCCTCACACCTTATATACCTTTCTCTTTCTGCCCCCACTCCATGGGATTAAAGGTTGTGTTTCTGGGATTAAAGGTGTGGAACACCATGTTTAGCTGTTTCTAAAGTGGCCTTGAACTCAGAGATCCAGCTAGATCTATCTCCCAAGTGCTGGGATTAAAGGTGTGTACCACCACAGCCCAACTTCTGTTAGGGCTTACTCTTCCTATTTTCTAGTCACCATTTCTGGCTGTTCTAGTGGCTGTCTGTTCTCTGACCCCAGATATGTTTATTTTGGGGAACACACAATATTTCAGGGAACACAATACCCACCACATAATTGTCCTTTTTTCCTCTCTCTAAAAATGCTCAAAACCCCCTTTCTTCTTTGAATCTCCTATACCCTATATTAATCTATATGCCCCACCTGCCCAATAACCAGGTAACTTCCTGGAATTCTAGAACCTGTAGTTCTTGAAACTATTAACAAAGCTTCATAAGAAAGTACAGTGGGTTATGGGTTTTGTCCATAAAAGCCCTGACAGCACATGTCTCAAGGTTGCTCAGTTGGAAAGTTCTGGAGAGTGGTTCTGACCAATTCCATCTTCATCAGTATTTAACATTTCAATAAAATTTTGCTTAACTTGGCCAAAATGGTAGAACTAGTTTTTCTCCAGAAAATATCAGTATTAAGAAAACAATCTACAAAGTAAAGTGATTTATTAATTGCTGAAAGGTAAGGCTCAAACAGGTTGCCAAGGCATACACATAATATACTTCTTTATGAGCTAACTTGGAGTCTCCCTGAGGGCCTATCAGCAGACACTATCAGAGGTCTTGATTGTGCCCAGCCAATGAGGGGTGACTATGCAATGTCACCCACTGGATCAGGACACAGCCTAGGTGCTGGGAGGAGGGTATATAGGTCTTTCTCCATTACTGAATGAACGAGTCTGCTGTTTGCCTTTCACTTGACTCCTGGCAGGGGGTCTATGTCATTGATGCACACCTTCTCCCCCTCTCCCTCAAGGGAGCTATTAGGACCTAGTAACAATTAATTTTAACAGCTCTGTAGAAAACTCAAGTTTTATGTACACACAGAGGCCCATAAATAATGGGGCTGGGTAGGTAGGGTGGCAATCACTGGCAAAAATGCTGTAGTAAAAACATGTCAAAACTTGCTACATTGAAAGGCAAAGACAGTTTGATTACTCAGGATACTGAAGGTCTGTGTACTACTTCATGAGGACAAGGGAGGGGGAAAATAACCAGGAATATGCCAAGAGGAGCATCACACTTTCTACCATGTCAGAAAACCATGGCTGAGGGAGGTCTGAGACTCATGTCAGTGTCAAGGAGAAGTGGGCTGAAAAGAACAAGGCCAGCACAGGCAGGGGCAGGAAGACTGTGTGACCTTGGGAAGGAGCAGCAAAGGAACACTGAAGAACTTGGGTGCAAACTGCATGATCGGATTTGATGCTTTCCTCACAGTGCTTTCTGCACTGTGTGGTGTCTCCATTTAATAAGGCCCCTCCAAAGAAAAATGGGGACACCCTAAAAAGGTCCTGCTTTCCTATAAGCTGCCTGACTGCGATCATCAACCCATCACATAAAGCCAATTGTCTTGCAATGAAAGAACAAAAGCTGCCTTGGATTTGTGTACTAATGTAGGCTGCCCTTTCCCCTTAGATCCAAAGATTGCAGGGAAACAATTATGTCAGACTAATACAATTTATTTCTATGATGTCATCTGTCTGGCCTTCAGTAGGACTGACCGTGTTCCAGATGGAAATCATTGTAACAAACCAGACTGATATGATCTAGAGCAGTCCACTACTGAGAGAAGAGCTAAAAGAGGATTGATTACTCCTGTCTGTTGGGTAGGTGATTGGCTGTCTAGGGTTGCTCTGTATCTTTATTCATGAATATTTACTAAATTTTTCATATGTAAGAACTTAGTTGAACTTTATAGCTTTATAGAGAAAAATATACATTTAATTCATAGTATAAAATAAAAATATAGAGTAAACAAATATGAAATAATAAATGAAGTAAGAAAATAAACTCTAGAAATAAGGAAGAACATATCAGGAATACAATACATTTCATAGATCATAAAAATCCTCATACAAGAAAGCTCATAAATGAATTCAATTGTGGTACTAGTTTAATTCACCTGTATTTTACTATGGTAATAAATAAAGCATACCAAAAAAAAAAAGCCTTATTCCTTTAAAATAGCATTTCCAATTCACTCTGAGAATAAATTTTGTTAATCCCTTATTTTAATAAAAATACTGTTATAATACCTAACATTTACTAGCTCATTTATTTCTTATAATAGCCCTATAGGGTAAGTAATATAATGCTGTTGGTTTATTGACTATGACTATCAGTAACAGACAACCATAATTGATGAGTTGCAGTACACTTTCAAGGTCTACAAGGAAGTTGTGCCCCCTCCCACAGAGGAAAATATTTTAGAAACAAAATTTCAAAGCAATCTAAAATAATGAAACTATGACCTGGACATCATTAATTACCACATTTGAGCACTTAGTGGGACCTATCAAAATTTTTATGAAGTGTGACTAAAATGTAGTTTGATGTCATGCAGAGGGGCCTATCAAGTAAATCAGAGACATCCAGCAGTGACCGAGGAAGAATGATTTTGGCTCAACTCATTATTTGAAGAGAAAAATTAGAAGAGACTATTTGAAGAAAAATAGTCTCTATTCTCTAGAGACCTTTTCCATGCTGACAAGCTGACAGATAGAGGAGAATGCATCACACTGTACTGACCTGGAACTTTAAATAAGTCTCCCAGACTTATTCTTCTTACAGATGATTGTCATCTTCTGTATCGCTTGATCTTATGGTTTGTGTATTCTGTAAAGTTCTGAAGCTTCCCATTTCCTGCCAATAAAATGACTCTTCACTACTTGACATTCTCTTGCATCATAAATCCTTAAATAATGGAATCATCGTCAACAAGCTTCCCTTAGAAGTGGGAAAGTATTGACATTTCAAGAAGCCAAGCCTGGTCAAAAGCCTTTCGTTGTTAAAATGTTAATTTATTTTGTGTATGTGAGTGTTTGTGTACCAATGTGCATGTGGAAGTCAGAAGACAGCTTGTGGGAGCTGATTCTCTTCTTCCTCCATGTGGGTCTCAGAGGTCATCAGGATTGACAGTAAGTGCATTTATCTGTTGAGCCATCTCACCAGCCCTTGCATTTCAATGTCATTGAGGAGAGTCCAGGAAATAATATATGACTAATCATTGTGTGCTCATCCCATTGTTGGGAAAAACAATGATCTGTTTTCTTTCTTTCTTTGGTTCTGGGTATTTAACCCATACTAAGCAAGCTCTGTGCTATGGACCTGCATTCCCAGTTCCTAGGAGGTTTGTTTGTTTGTTTTTTTTTTTTTTTGGTTTGGGTTTGTTTGTTTGTTTTTGATATCACTTTTGCTTTTGCTGCTTCTTCTTTCCACTCACTACTTATACAAAGCAGCTTTCAAAGAAACCAAGAAACTAAAGCCTGTTCTCTATACTTCACCTGTTTCCTTTGTCTTAGGTAGAGTTTCTGTAGCTGTAGCAAACACCATGACTGAAAGCAACTTGGGAAGGAAAGGGTAAGAGTTTTCTTACAGGTCACACAGTCCAGCATAGATGGCAGGTGCTGATGCAGAGGTCTTGGAGGAACACTGTTTACAGGCTTGTTCAGCCAGTTTTTTACACACCTCTACCCAGAAATGGCACCACCAGCTATTGGCTGAGCCCTCCCATGTCAATTGTTGATTATGAAAATCACCACTGACTTGCCCAAAAGTCAATCTGGTGTGTGTGTGTGTGTGTGTGTGTGTGTGTGTGTGTGTGTGTGTGTAGAGGGAATTTTCTCAACTGATAGTCCCTTTTCCCAAGTGATTCCAGCTTGTGTAAAATTGACATAAAATAGCCCTGCACAAATTTCTTATATAAAAACGTTAACACAACTAAAAGAATTTTAAATAATTTTATCAAAGAGAATAAGTACATGTTGTTAAGTAGAGAAGCGAGTCTATAAGGAGGAGTGTGTAAGACCTCATGCCATTTGGTTGAAAATAACTAGGTAAGAGTTATTGAAACTGTTGTTCAGAGAGAGAACAACCTGAAAGGAAGAGTTGGGTTGGTGAGACATCAAAGAAGCTTTCAACAAGTCTTCTGGCATCCAGCATGCTGTGGTACTGGCATGCACCTGGGAACGCATGGCTCTCATTGCAACATTAAATCCTACACTCTCAATTTGCATGTTGCTGTAACACATACCAAGAACTGTTATATACCTCTTATTCAGTTGGATCTTTATAATATGGGGGTGGGCCTCCTTCCATTGGAATATTATCACAACTAAGTATGTGGATTTATTAAGGTATTTACAATGAATAAGAAATATGGCAATCACCTCAGAACAAGCATGGGTACTTAACATAATTTCTGGGTCTGGTTTTAAAAAGAAAAAGAAAAAAATGACAGATATAAACAATGGTTGCACCTGCAATAAGCATTAATGCTTCAAATGCACTGTCAGGAGTTATTTTATATTTTGAGTCAGACTAGATAGGAAAGGGATGGCAAGGAAGAGATGAAGAAGGTCAGGTAATTTTTTTTCTTTATAAGGAAGAGTCATTAGAACCTTTCTGGGTTTCATCCTGATGGGCAGCAGGAGAGCTGTGGCATTGCCAATGGAACAGGCAGTTTCCTTACTCTACAAGTAAAAGAGGAAACAGAAGACAGCTGAGCAGAGGTGAACGGACAGCCTTGGGCAGTGCGAGGCTCCTTTATCTGAACGTCCCCCTTGATGCGAAGACAGCTGCCAAGTATTGGTGCTGGGCAAAGCTGGGAAAGGATTCCTGTAAGCTGGGGAAAACTGCATATGGCAGCATTGTATTAAATAGGCAGTCTCCCACTGTGTGTCTAGCTAAATCCTTCTGGGCCTCCATCCTGGCTTAAACATTTAGCGCTTTCTAAAGCCTAGATGATCTCTTCTAGAGTTTCCAAGCTGCCACACCCATGATTCATTGTGAAATTCTACTCACTGAATTCAATTTGTCTGCCTCTCTGTTCTTCTTTCTTCTCAAACTTCTTCCATCTGAATTTATGCAGTGCATGCCTGGTATTCCCAGACCATCACATTCCATTTCTGGGATCTAGGAAAGCTGTAATACTCCCCGAAATTTTAGGACAAGTTGTGTGGATTTGTGCATTTTCCTGGGTATCTTTTAGCACCATTGAGTTGCTTAGTAGAACAAATTGCATGTGTTTTAATTCCAGTATCAGTTTATAGCTCTAGACTTAGCTCTAGCTACCACCATGTGTTGTACACTGGATACACTACACTGCACATACTGTGCATGAAAGTGTTTCAGACTACATTGAGCTTATGACTGGATATCTTCCAAACAGTAAGAACTTTGATTCTCTTGGTCATAATCTCCCAACCAATTATGATGATTCTGGTTGAGCTATTAAAGGAATACATACTGAATTGCCAAATTTTATAGTTATTCAATATACATAGCACAGGTAACACCCTATATAACACATATACACACCTTAATACATACCACTGTAATGTAGAACTGTAGTGTTCTCAGAGGTCCATATATTATATTCCAGCCTAATGCTGCTGCTGTTGTGAGACAGGGTCTCAGTCTAGCCTAGGCATGTTGGTTCACTTAAATGTTGGTCATGCTGGGAATATAGTTCAGAGGTAGGTTGCTTGTCTGGCATGTACAAGAGTTATCCCCAGCAGAGCCTAATGAATTACTCAAGTTTTATATTCCATTCTATTGATCTACTCATTTATTTTTGTGCTCACACTGTGTTGTTTTTATTATTCTGGCTCTGCAGTGAAATTTGAAATGAGGTATGTGATGATACATCCAGTAGTATTCTTTTTGCTTCAGGATTGCTTTGGCTATCTGGTCTTTCTTTGTTTTTAGATAGCAGTTATAATGTCATGTAACTATAGCCACCTAAATTTTCACAGACAAAATAATGTATACTAAAGAACAATAGCATCTTTAACAGATGGTGCTCAGAAAACTGGATATCAACATATAAAATAATGAAATTATATAATTATCTTTCTTCTGTACAAAATTCACCTCAAAATGAATTACATACCTAAACACAAAACTTGATATTCTGAAACTGGTAGAGGAAAATGTGGGGCAAACACTTTAGCCTACAGGCCTAGGCAAAGACTTTCTGAATATGATTCCAGTAGCACAGAAAATAAGAAAAATAATTGACAAATGGGATCTCATAATACTAAATGTTTATAGCAGAAGAAACCATCAACTATGAAGCAATCAACAGAATGGGAGAAAAAACTCTGCTAACTATATATCCAATGGGTAATTAGTATCAAGAATAGATAGAAAGAGCACAAGAAACTAAGAATCAAGGAAACAAACAAGGGCCAGCAAGGTAGCTCAGCAGGTAAAAGTACTTGCTGTGCACAGTGATGGCCAGAGTTCCATCCCCAGAACTCACATAAAGGTAGATGTAGACAGGAGACAGGACAACTCCACAAAGTTGCCCTGACCTCCATATGCAAGAATGCACACACACAGTCTTATTTTTAGACTAAAAGACCACAAAAGCCCAACCCAAAATCATGCTATGGAACTGAACATCCACTTGTCTGGAAATGGCCATAGAGAAGCCAGCAATTTGGATAGAGAAGATGCAGAGGAAAGAAAGAGCAATAAAAATGAGTTTGGTGCTTCCTTTTGGTTCTGAGATGAGGAGAGAGACAAGCCTCTTGTAGTGTCCCTGGCTAAAAAGCAGGGTCAGCTATTTGCTACTCTATCTCTCTGAGCTAGCAAGTTTCCACCTGAACATTTGACCCCCAAGTCTTATTGATAAATAGAATGATAAAGACTTAATTTAAACTTATATATCATGGCCACAGCAGAGCCATGGCTGTAGGACCAGAAGTGTGAGTAGCCAGCAAGGTACTGACTGTGGGGGCAAGGAGACACAGACAAAAATTAAAATATCAGTAGGTTCATGTGCAGCTGCTAAGATGACAGAAAAAAAAAATCATTTGGTGTCCAACATGAGGCATGATCACATGGATGGAGAAGTCACACCAGTCAATGCCTTGGCAGTTGCTGCCTGGGCCTTTCCAAGAGCCATTTGTGGGACTCCAGAAAGTGGGCTTGTACTTGGAAATTGTGGGAGGGGTTCAAGCCCAATACTCATGGTGCTATTGCTGCAGACAAACTGAGAAATTAGCAGATTTGGTGAGACACTTGGGAAGGCCTTAAGGAGAAAGTTAAATAATATTAAAAAGAAAAATCATTCCCATGTTAAGAATTGGAAATATCACAATTCAAGGAGTTAGTGCTCTGTATAGTGATGCTATGATGGCTTGCAAATGGAAAAAATAAAGGAGGGTATAAACCATTATCTGGGATTGACATAATACCTACTATAATTACTATCAGTTTGTTAATTCATATTTTATCCTTAAAAGTGGTTTAATAACTGTGCCAAATATGAAAATTTGACTGATAATATATAAGCCTAAAAAGACTTACTATTGATAAAATACAAGCCTTAGAGAAACTTACTAATGAAAATAATAGAAAAAAATTGACTAATAAGATACTAGTCTTAAAAGGACTTACCATTGATAAAAGGCAAGATTTAGAAACACTTACTAAAGAAAATAAGAAAAAAATGAATGATAATAGAAAAGACTTAGGAAGACCTACTAATGAAAATAAGAAAAATACAGAGACAGCAATAGAGGAATTTAGAGCATAACCTACCTCATCATTGCATTATAAAATTAAAAGGGGTGGCCGAAGGTTATTAGGAAACCAACATTAATTTATTCAGTTATCATACAAGAATGACCACCAGATAATAGGGACCCCCAAAGTTATGTAGAGGTTAACTGCAATCTTGTAGAAATGTTAGATTTGAAGCAATTTAAGGAAACAGGCATTTCATATGGTATACATTCACCCTTTGAGAAGCAAATGTTAAATTCATGGCTAACTTGTAACAGAATTATTCCACAAGACTGGTAAGATTTAGCTACAGTAATAATAGAAGCTAGTTCTCAGTTACAGAGGAAAATATGATGGAAAGAGGAAGCTAGGGTCATAGAGCAATGAAGTAGGGTTAGATGTATTGAAATTTCCCAAGATCAGATACTTGATGAAGATCAGTATGCTGATTTGCAAAGACAATTTCCATTTGATGATCACACCTTGGCTGTATTTTGTATAGCTGTTTTGAATATTTGGAACTATTTAAAGAGTCAGAAAAGAGGACCAAGTCACTTATTAAAATTTTACAAGACCCAAAAGAAGCCTTCACTGATTTTTCACAAAGATTGACTTTAGCTGTAAATATAATGATAGTAGATCCAGAAGTTATACAAATATTAATTGAATCTTTAACTTTTGTAAATGCTAATTTACAATGCAAAAGGATGATTAGGCCTTTAAAAGCAAGAACAGCAACCATAGATGAATGGATCCAAAATACAGCTAATATTGGAGCTCACACTTACAATGATACTTGGATAAGATAAGATATTTGCAAAATTTCAAGAAAAATCAGAAGATCAAATGTCTTAATTATGGTAAACAAGGTCATTTGAAAAGAGTTTGTAGGGAAGGTATACCTAGTAACAATTGTTTTTCTAGAGATCATCCAAACAGAAGGCCTTCTGGAGTATGCAGAAGGTGTGGCAAAAACCAGCATTAGACTAATGAACACAGATCAACAAGGGACAAGCAAAGTAACCCTTTGCCATTGGAAAACACCTTGAGTGGCATCCTGTAGGCCCCAATATGAAATTTGGTTCAATCATTCCCTTCCAGCATTGGAGACACTCATTCAGAAATCAATTAAAAGAGTTAATATCTCTTGTTTAAAAACCACACTGTTCTGTAGGTGATCAAAGGCTGAACAGTTTTAATAGATACAACAAAAAGTTCAGGAGAGACCAGAAAACTGCTTTAATGATCGGAGACCAAAGCTAAAAATATGAATAAATGGCATGGGATTGAGGGTTTGGTAGACACAGGTACAGATGTAACAATAATTTTACCAAAATCTTGGCATCCAGAATGGTCTCTTCAGGAGTTAAATGTACAGCTTCTAGGAATTAGAACTTTATCTCAGGTAAAACAAAACATAAATGGGCCAAGTATATATGGCCAGAAGGACAGATAGAAAAATTAAGACCATATGTGCCGAATATAGCAATGAATTTATGGAGATGTGATTTGTTGCAGCAATGGAAAACATAGATAAATATTCCTCCAATCTCAGAAACAAACTATAAAATAAAGAAGGCTTCTGAGAGAAATATTAAAAGGTTTCTATCAAGATTAGTCACAGACCATTCAGATTGTAAATGAGCAGGGCATACAGGTGTTGGTCTTTCAAAGGTACCAATAGATCTAAATAGTTATTGACAAACTTGTGTGCATGGAAAAATGGCCATTGATATAAAAAAATTACAGGCACTAGAGCAGCTGGTTCAGAAGCAGCTAAATGCTCAACATATTAAAGAATCAAATGCTCTTTGGAATTTTCATATATGTGTCATTAAATATAAAAATGAAAAATAGTAACAACAGATTTAAGAGCCAAAAATTAGGTGATTCAACCAATGGAGTCTTTATTGCCTGGAATTTTCTTGCCTTCTTTATTACCTACGTGATGGTCTATTATAGTGATTGATTTAAAAGACTGCTTTTTTTACTATACCTTTATAAGAACAGGATAAAGAAAAATTCACCTTCCCAGTGCCTACTTATAATAATTCCCAGCCTGTTAAAAGATACCATTGGAAAGTTCGTCCACAAGGAATATTAAACAGCTCCACTTTGTCAATATTTTATACAACATCCATTAGAACTAATTCATAAACTGTTTCCTCAATCTATAATTTACCATTATATGGAGTATGTCTTACTGTCTGATTCAGATGTAGGTACTTTAGAAAAAAGTGTTTGATGAAGTAAAAATAATTTTGCCTTGTTGGGGATTACAAATTGCTTCTGAAAAAGAGGAGATTTTATTAATTAACTAGGATATAAGATAGTTAACAGAAAGTTCAACCACAGAAACTACAAATCAGGAGGGATCAATTACAGATTCTGGATGATTTTTCAAAAACTACTGGGAGATATTAACTGACTACTACCTACAAATGGATTAACCACTCAAGAACTAAGTAATTTATTTCAAACCATACAACATGATAAGGACTTAAATAGCCCAAAAAATTTACCAGCTGGAGCTGAGAGAGAATTGGCTGTGGTGAAAAAAAAAATTACAGGATGCACATGTGGATCATTTGGATCCAGAGCTTGATTATATCCTAAGCATTCTACTTTTCTACTAATTCTCCTACAGGAATTCTTATGCAGAGAGAAGATAATATTTTAGAATGGATACTTTTACCATACAAACAGAGGAAAAAATTAAATATCAATATGGAAAGTGTTTCTGAACTGATTCTATGAGGAAAATTGAGACTTCATCAATTAGCAGGATGGATACATCATAAAGTGTAGTACCTTTTACTAAAGCTGAAATTGCCTTGTTATGGGCCTAAAATGAACTTTGGCAAGGATCTTGAAGTAATTTCTTTGGAGATATTAGCAATAAAATTCCCAGAACAAGAAACTTCAGCTTATAAAAAGAACTGATTGGATTCTTCCTCATATAATAAAGTGAATAACAATTTCTGGAGCCCCTACATTCTATTCTGATGCAAATAAATAAGGAAAGGCAAGTTATAAGTCAGGAAAATTAAGTAAAGTAACTCAAAGCCCACAATTCACTTCAGAAATCAAAATTATATGCTATTATTTTCATGGTATTATTGAATTTTTGAGAATCTCTCAATATAGTTACTGACAATCAATATGCAAAAAAAGAGTTGTTTTACATACTGAAACTGCTGGATTTATTCCAGATGATTAAGAATTAACTTTGTTATTTATTCAATTGAAACAAGTAATCAAATATAGAAATCATCTATTCCATATAATATATATCAGATCCCATAGGGTCCATCAAGCCCTCTAGCAAGGTAATGATGAAATTAATTAGGTACTGGTAGGAAATGTGCTAGAAGACTCAATATTTCATAAGAGACACCATGTTAACAGCAAAGGTTTGAAAAAGATTTTTCTATCACTTAGCAACAAGCTAAAGGAATTATAAGAAAATCTCCTACTTGTTCTTCGTATGATCAAACTCCATACCTGCAGGAAATAATCCAAAGGGTACTTAAAGAAATAAAATTTGGCAAATGGATATGTTTCATTTTGCAGAGTTTGGAAAATCAAAATATGTGCACAGATGCATGTTCAGGACTTCAATGAGCAACCGCTTTGAGTTCTGAAAAGGCTGATTCTATAATTACACATTTATTAGAAGTCATGGCTATTATGGGAATACAAATTAAGGTTGACAATGCTTTATTAACTTTAATTTTTAATCTAATGGAAAAGGAACAATGGCTGCAGAGAGACTATTACAACATAAAGCATATTACAGGTATACCATACAATCTTACAAGTGGTTATAGAAAGATCTAATCACACTTTAAAGATATGATTAATAAACAGGAAAGGGTAATAAAACCCCTAGAGATAGATTACACAGTGTTTTATTAACTTGAAAAATTTTAAATGCAAATGAAAAAGTAACAACAGCTGCAAAGAGACATTGGATGATAGGAAAGAAGTGCTGAATTAAATCAGCCTATATATTTTAGAAATGTATTGACCTCAGAATGGAAATCAGGATATATCTTACATTGGGAAAGAATTTATGCATGTGACTACACAGGAAACAAAAAGCTGTAGGTCTCTTCTAAATTAATAAAGATCAGATGACCTTCTGAGGATCTTGGATGCAGACATGAGAGAAAAAGCTAAGAAAGACAACAGGCCCAGTGACATATATGCTGATCCCTCAACATGGGAATAGTTCTGAGACTGGATAAGACTTGACAAGTTTTGTTAGCTATAAAGTCCTCATAACTTAGCATTACATGCCATCCTCTCATGTGGCATAGATAGAAGTTTGGTTATATAATTTAAACAGACATAAAGTTAACAGATGCCTCTTACCTGCTAAAACATAGAAGCAAAAAGCATCTTTAGCTGCCTTGTACAAACTGTACATTTCATATTTGTGTTAATGAAGTTATATGTATTACCTTTAAAATTTTGTGTTTTCAGAGGAAAAAGGGACTAGATACCAATAAAGACAAGTAGCCCAGGTGATTCAGCCTCTCAGAATGCCTCTGTTGAGTTTCCTTAAAGTTCTGGATCTAGAAAAACCTCAAAGCTGCTAATTAAGATTGTGCAACTTTACAGACTACTCCATCCAGGACTTCAGGTAAGACCTGCACTTTCCCATTATGCAAAGACTGGACAACAAATGTTACAACTGACTTCCCAGGACCTGACCATTATCCCAATTTTCTCAGGGCCCCATAGAAATGCTATCACCCCCCCCAGACACCAGAAAACAGTCTTGAGGACATGATGCCCACATTCCTAAGAGGTGGGGTGGGTGGTTTTTGGTCATTCAGTGTGTTATGTATATTTGTCATTGCTTAGGGTTGTTGGTTGCAAATTGTTACTGGTCATGGTAAGGGAGGAAACTGAGCAATTGAGGCTTGATTCAAGGATCTCTTTGTGAAAAGAAAAAGGATGATATGAAATGGATGGGATAAAAGGATAGATTATTGAATCTATTTTAAACTAAAAAGCAATATTAATCTCAAATATTTTTCATTGGTATGAATTTTTGTATATTGATAGAAATTTAAGGTTATTATTGTTAGATCATACTCTATATATGCTTCTATTCTTATTCAAGACATTTTTGTATATTGATAAAATATAAGATTATTTTTGTTATACTTTATATGTTTCTACTTTTGTTTAGGTTATTGTACCTGTGCAGCTCATTTAAAAATATAATGTATAATTAATACAGGTTAGTAGCTATTCATCTATAGTAATCAAACTTGTAGTCATGTTAGGTATATTTTCAAAGTTAAACAAAGATATATTTTAGATAGGTGGTCTTCAAACACTTCAGAAACCTATAGAATATATCATTTAAAATGTTTTAATAACCTTAGGCTTTTAATGACGAGACACATCTGTTCCTGGCAGCATCAATTTACTTCAAAAAAGGATGATGGGAATCAAAGAATCTCCATATGGAGTTTGCTTTCATTGTGGGAAAGTTAGCTGCTGGGTAAGAAACTGCCCTTGCCTCTCCTGCTGACAGTATGCTATCCAAACTAGATAAGCAGGACACAAAAGAAAGTGACTGCTGAACTTTGCCAAGATAAGGTAGGATAGTCCTCCAAGCAAATTATTGCTTCATAGAAAAGTCTGTCAGATATTCTAGGCCTGTAGCCTGAAGTTGGATGCCTTACCATTGAAGTTGGTTCCTACCATCAGAGGAACCTTGGGTGACTGTCCAGGCAGCCAGCTGTCTCTGTCATTTCTATAGTTTTAGAGTTGTTTTCTCTGTACTTCTTGTTTACTCAAGTAGTATTTTATCCTTCTTGAGTCTCGGATAGGGACTAATGACTAGATAGTTACAGTTACAGATTTCCTTGTTACCAAATTCAGAAAAGAAACTCACAAAAGAGATGTAAAATGAGTAAGTTTGAAAGACATAAATTTTTAAAGTATTTACTTAAAATGTTTTAAGGTTTAAAAAGTTATTTGGGGGACAGAAAAGTGGTTTAGGTATAAAACTTTGGACTCACTAATAGATAGAATAGATAATATGGAACTTTCTCTGAATTTGCCAACTAACATACATATGGACTAAACATTGTGAATGTAATTCTTACCTAATAATTATTCTTATTATATATAGTTTTACTGTGTTAGGAGTTATTTTTTTTCCTTTTTTAGGCAAACAGGGGAAAATGTGGAATATCTGTGTAAACTGTAAAGTTGTGTCTCTGATTAAGGCATCTTCTGATTGGTTTAATAAAGAGCTGTCAGTATAAACAGGACTTCTGGGAAGAGAGAGAGAGAAACCGGCAGGCAGAATCTAGATGTATGATTTTCCCAGCAGACTCAAAGCAAGTCAATGTGCCATACTAAGAAGAAGTAACTGAGTCACATAGCAGTATGTAGATTTTATAAAAAGGGTTAATTAAGTTATAAGAGCTAGTTGGGCTAAAGCCTAAGCTAAGACCAAGTTTTCATAATTAATAATATATCTCCACATCATTATTTGCAAGATGGTGGTCCAAAATCAGTCTAACAAGAAAGCTTATTACAACTTGTAGGCCAATTCAAAAATAAAAGTAAAAAACAAACAAGCAAAAAACCTAACTTAAATTAGAACAACCATATCTTGAATGGCTAGAGCTGCTGCTCATAAAACAAAAATAAAATTCTTAGTATCAGGTGGCAAATATATATATATATTGGTTTTTCAAGACAGGGTTTCTCTGTGTAGTTTTGTGCCTTTCCTGGATCTCGCTCTGTAGGCCTAGATGGCCTCGAACTCACAAATATCCTCCTGGCTCTGCCTGCAGAGTGCTGGGATTAAAGGCATGTGCCACCACTGCCTGGCTCAGCAAATATTTTTTAATACATCAGAGAAATCTTAAAGGCCCTCAAAGCAATATAGGTTTTTTCCATTCCTATTGGTTTCCCATCACAATTAGTGGATAAGACCCCATTGCTGAAGACACCACACATCTTTGTTGCAAAACACAGGAATCAAGCTGAAAGTGAACAAGAAGCTTCCCCCCTCTAGATTCCTGGAGAATTGGAGGAGAGGCACCAATAGTTTTAGCCACCTGACATCTCTACAAATTTAAATGCCAACCTGTCAAGCAAGATGTTTCTACTGGTATAGCAGTAGTACTACTAATATGGAAGTAACCAACCAGTTTATGATAGGGTTTGAGGGCTGCTCCACAAAAGGAAATTCATGCCTGGTACTTTAGACCTCATTAAAAAACAAAAAATAAAAACAAAACAAACAAAACAAAACACAAGAAAGTTTGGAGCTCCAGGAAGAATATTGACTACTGTGTGGCTAAATTGCTAGAACCTCAAATGGCCTTCTAAATATTTATGTTTGTAGTCATAAATAAGTATGACTTGGCCTTAATCAGAGTATGGCTGCTTTTGGTGTTGAGAATACATAATATTTGAGCATTTAACCCTAAACCATTACATCATTCATCTTAGGGTTCAGAAACAGTGTGAAAGAATGTAAGAACCATGTTCAATGAGTGTAAGATGTTATAGCCATCTAGAGGGATCTGTTAACATCCAGTTGAAGAAACAAGAATAATTACTATTCTGTGACATTAGGAAACAGTATTGCAAGAACTTCTAAAATTTATTTCAAACATAATAGCTTTAAACACATGAAGCAAATAAATAAAACCAATTTTGCCCAAGTTTAGACAGACAACTAATAACAAAAACTTCAATATATTATCAAGAAAAAGAGGTAGTAGTGGCTGTGGGCAGTGTCTAAAAATATTCTGATTAGGGAAACAAAATGGCTATAGTGAGTGGGCAGGAGTTCCCCAAAGCATAGCATGTGAAAAAGAAGAAAGAGCACACAGACTACTAACCATGGTAATGGATACTGGAGCAAGGAAGGAAGACTATATGGAGTCTAGCATAAATATTATGGAGGAACAGAGATGGAGATATAAATCAGGAAGGAGTGGGCCCGCACAGGAAGGGTCCACAAGATGTAGGCACTGAGCATGCTAAGAGAGAGAAAGATACAAAAGTTCCCAAACAAGTACCATAGCCGAAATGCATCTGAGACGAGTCAATATTAACAAAGCATGAGATTCTAATAAGATTCCCATATGACTGAACCTACTTACACACACGACTATATTATTGTTTCTTTGACGGAGATGGCTTGGTGTGGAAATGCATGCTGTGCAAGTATGAGGACCTGAGTTCAGATCCCCAGCTCCCACGTAAAAAGCCAGGCATTGGTGAAGTGCTCCTGTGATCTGAGCACTGGAAGATGGCGGCAGGAGGGTTCTAGGAGCTCTCTGGCCAGCCAGCCTAGCCAACCTGTGGGCTCCAGATTCAGTGAGAGACTCTACCTCACAAAATAAAGTGGATAGTG
This sequence comes from Onychomys torridus, assembly GCF_903995425.1. Taxonomy (NCBI): domain Eukaryota; kingdom Metazoa; phylum Chordata; class Mammalia; order Rodentia; family Cricetidae; genus Onychomys; species Onychomys torridus. The sequence goes on along the minus strand of NC_050449.1, from coordinate 70,016,746 downwards.
ACTGAGGAAGACATCAGGCCGGTCTAGGCTTAGTACTAGAGGATTCACAGATTGAAGAAAAATGCATGAAAGAAGGAGCAGCTCAGCTATGTGGCATTAAAGTAGAACTGGGTTTTGATTACTCATATTCTTTCCATGCATTTTTAGCATCCAGGAGAATATGATAACCATTCTTATTGAATAATGATGCCACAGTGTGAGACAAATGTCCACAATAGCAGTGCATGTTCCTTATTCAGATCTTATGTTTGTATCCTTTTTTTTTAAGTTTGAAAACATCACTTTGGAAGTCACACAGAAACAATCCATTGAAGTCAGCTAAAGGAATATAAAACTAAAAAAACATTCACATTCCAGTTTGAATATTTCATCCTGATTAGGATTCTGGAATCCTTTTTGTATTCATGATAGTTTCTGTCAATGTAGAGCAGAGGAAGTAAGCAATTGGAAAATAAAGACATTTTAATTAAAGATACTTGAGTATAAAAAATAAAATGGCATTGGTTATTATTACACACACACATATATATAATTTAACTTTTGGTTCATAATCATATGTACTTTTGCCTGGCACATTCCACCATAAATCATCTCCCCATTAGCTTCATCTATTTTAATCTCAAAATAAGATTAGTATAGTAGAGTTTGAAACAGTAAACATGCAAAACACATTGTTTTTAGTTTGTAAGTTATACTACAGTTCATTTAAGTCATAATCATAGAGGGAATATGTAAATAAAAAGTGGTTTGACTAAAATACACAGTTTTCATATGTTCTATTGGGCTGAAAAAACAAATGTTCAACTCAAAAATCAGGTACAAAAATTCTCTTTCTTTCCTAAGTAAACCTGGGTAACAAAATATGCTCATTCTAAGAGCATCCCACTGTTTGTGGAGCAATCTTAATGTATGCATTTCTGGATATAGCTTCCAAGGTATGGAATTAGAGGAATCCTAAGCAGAGGATTCCTGGTTTACTGGGCTCTCTCACAGATCAGGCAACCGAGGTGACATCAGAGGTCAGCATTGCTGCTTGGGTATTATTTATTCTGGCATTTCTTCCTAAGTAAAAATATGTCCCACAGTCTTCAACACAGCTCTGAATCACACTGTACCTCATTACTACATAAAAAATGAAACAAATCCTCCCTCACATGCAAATGTGAAGACCAATAATGAGACAAATACATCACTGTGTGTACAGATTTGATGGGAATATTCAGAAAAAAATCCCCATGAATGCTTGCCACTGGTGAACTCTGAGATAATTATCCTTTGGTGTGGGCAAAGCAGATGCCTCACAGTGCTAAGTAAACATTCAGTTTGAGATGGTGAAAAGTAATTGTTTTAGGAAGGCATGGGGTGCAAGACTGAAATCCTAGCACTCAGTAATTAAATCGGGGGAATTGTTAGTTCAAACCTTTCCCTGTGACAAGTCCCTGTCTCAGAACCAAATGAATTTATGGCATGGTTCACATGCCTTGAAATTTTTAAATGAGTCGGGTGTCTGGATTTTGAATCGTCAGCATTTATATAAATTTATATAATTAATTCAGCAGTATTTTTTCAACTACAGAAAAATCCTCAGAAGTGAATACATCTCTTCCAATGATTATAAGTAAACAAACAAACAAGTAAATAAAAGTCCTGATTTGTTCTCTCTCTCTCTCTCTCTCTCTCTCTCTCTCTCTCACTCTCTCTCTCTCATCTCCCCATCTCATCTGAAATAGTTTTTACTACAAGTTCTTACACATTTCTTACAAACTTATTAGAATGCATCTGCACATAACTTACTTTTGATTTGTTGACTAGATGTTTAGTTGGTTTTAATGACTTCAGGTCTGGTCTATGTTTTTAATCTTCAAATCTTTGTATTCAGAACACAAGATTCAAGTTATCTTTAATATAACACTAATCTTAATATTGAAACAATTAGTTTTATGAATTAAGAATACAATTCACTTTTAATATGAGTAAAAAATAATTTTAATAATGTATTCTGTTACTTCTATCTGAAGTAAAGTTGTGAAGTTGAGGCTACAGCTCAGTAGTAGAATGCTTGCCTAGCATGGACAAGAACCTGAGTTCCATGGAGCAGTGATGGGCATGCAATTTTGTTTATTTTTCAGTTCTCAGAAGTAAAAGAGTATTTGCCTAGGACCCATCCTGATGTTGACACCCAGAATCCCAGTTCAGAGAAAGTTGAGGTTGGAGGACGGAGAATGCAAGACCAATCTGAGCTGCAGAGTTGAAGCAATTCAAAAAGAAGCATTTCAAACAAAACAAAGCACCTATCCAGCAGGAAATAGTATAATGATGGGAGTAGATGATTCAAATCCTTGTAGTTCTTATGACTTTGTTTTTTACTCATGCTACAGTAATGGGTTAACTCATATAGTAAGTTTTAGAACTTATTGATTAAAACACAAAACTAAGATTAGACATTAAAATCAGTACCATTGACATTATCATTTGAATTAATTAGGTGCTAATGGTAACAGTGTCATTTGAAATATAGGAAATTCTATTAAATGTGTACAGTTCTATAAAAATACTGGATGTAGTAATAAACTTAATACATATTTTGACATAGTGTCTCTTTGGACTAATTACAGGAAACATTTACTGTGTGAACATTTCTTATTGTTTGGGTTTGCATCAGTTTTTGATCTGATATGTCAGCAAGTACTACCTGTACAAGAACATATTTCATATAGTAGTATTCAGTACAGCCAACTTCCATTGTATCTGTAGCCTTTGAATTATCTGTAGAGTTGATACACAGACCACTTTACATTTAATGAAAAGCACTATGCTCAATTTGTGAAAGTGTACTTACTGTCTTTTTCTGTTTGGGTGAATCATCATCATCATCATCATCATCATCATCATCATCAGTCAGCATCATTATCTTCTTCATCATAAATAATCCAGTGAATGTAAGGTCAGGGCCCTGTCCTTTTGGTACCTTGTCTGATACTTCCAATGCAGCAAATAATGCAAATAGTGTTTCTAGATTGTCCATGAAAAAAAAAATGAAAGACAAACTTTAATTTGTCTGAGTTCAGACTGTTTCTTCACCATCAGAATTGTAACCAAGCACTGTGACTATAGCTGAAATGCTTTTCCCTGACACCCTCTACAGAGAGGACATGACAGTAAGAACTCTGCAGGCAGGACACCCCTCACAGTTTCATTTATTTTTATAACACAAGAGTGTCAGGATTACAGTATCCAGTTCTCTTAACTGGTATATTCATACATAGACACCCAAACAGCCTACAAATATATGGATTTAAAATGCACAAAAATAGTGCAAAGTACAACCTAGAGGCACCTGGAGCAAAGCACCACAGTAACCTAAGGAGCCACATATGCTGTGTGAGTTCTCAGTGACTTGAATTTTTAATTCATAAGTTCTCAGTCCTATAATTATAAGATTGTTCCCTTATTCATCTATTTATCATTCACTGATAGTATATAGCACATGGGTTTTCAATGTAAAAGAATAAAAACATGAAGGAAAATGAGGACATAGTCCAAGTGTGTTACCTGTGCTAGAGAAGTTTATTAGTACCATAAATCAGAACTGAATTTTGTTGGTACTTAACTGTGCAATGATATATGTGGCATATATCATAAATATTTAAATACAAATCATAAATATGATAAATCCAAAGAAAGGAACTTTGGGAATAAAAGTGACAGAAGTATTAAACCATATGTGCCCTGTGAAAGTTGTCATAGAGCAAGGCATTGGCCCTAGCAAGTCCAGTCAGTGTCCTGGCCAGGCATTAAGATCATATTGATATTTATTTAATCTATAGCTGCCAATATCAAGTAAAATAATCAAAACATGAAATGGCAGCAGTAATTTCCAACGCTTACTATTGAGTTTCTAGCATTTATTGAACCATAGAGACTCTACTACCTGAATAATTTGGAGTGGATTAATTTTTAGTCTATCAGTGTGGGCCAGGTAATATGGTTATTCACAATCATGAAGTGTTTTTGTTCATTGTATAATTGTAACATATTCTGTACGCCAATCATTGAGTTATGTCCAGAAACATAGTTAGATTCAGCCCAGATGATTTATAATGGAGCAAAATAAAATATAGTCCACTCTTCAGTTTCATAATTAATCATGAATATAAAAGTATATCTGAAATTTTATCTTTTTATTTGGATTCTCTGTATCATCATGTTGCTCTATTGGTGCCAAAAATTGATCAAAGTGATGGAAGAAGAGGAAAACAGACAAAAGGACAAATGACATTAAGAATATCAAAATTATTAGAATAATTGAATGATCATTTAAAATATCTACTTCCACAAAAATCCACAGTAATAGTCAATAAACAAAGGACTTACTTGTCACTCAAATGAAGTAACATAATGAAAACAGATATGGCACCTCCTTTTCCATGAACTTCAGTAAATTATATTTATGTGGTGTCTGAAATATGAGCTAAATTTCAATATTCTCCTTTTCCATGGCATAGTTGGAGCTAATAAATATTATTAGAATGAATCATTTTGTGGGAATTTCAGCTGCCAAGGGATAAAATGGCATAATATCAGAAAGATCACATAAATAAACAGTCTCAGTGTCTTAGAAGTGAGGCAATAGTGACCATAACCTAAATAACATGCAATTGTTATATGAAAAAGACACTGCTTCCAATATTTACTACAGTACAGTTTACAATAAATTGAATATGGAACTAACCCATATTCTAACCAATGAATAGATAAATAAAATGCATTGTCATGGAATACTGCCCAGACATAAAAAATGACACCCCATCATTTGTAGCAGAATGAGTGGAAATTCAAAGCATACCACATAAACCCAACCAGGCACAGAGAGAAGGATGTCCTGAGTCTTCACTCATGTGGAGATCAGCGAGACAACCTTGTAAAAGTGTATGATGAAATAAATAGTAGACTCTTAAAAAGGGACATATATGATAGGGTGAGGACAGAAAGAAATTGAGATGCTGTTTGGGGTTTTAGGGACTGGGAAGTGTGTTGATGGAGAGGCAGGATGAGAGAGAGGAGGAATCTTGAGAAAAGTATGAGTGGATAAACATAAGCAACATAGAAGGTATGTGGGCACACACAGCACAGTGACCTTAAGCACTTTGTACAATTAATGTGTGTGAAACATTGCACAAAACCTAGTTACATTCATTTCTGCATGACTTGCACTCAGCAGACTTTTAGTACCCATAAACTATTCCATACGCCTCCACGTTTTACTAAAATCTTAAAAACCAATAATATGATTAATACCTGATCCATCTTACCTTGAACAAGTTAATTATGGCAAGAGAGCTTAAGAAACCATGTCTCCAGGAAACCTCACTTTGAGTTGCTGGTCAGGGCAATCTAAGATCCTCCCCAAACAATACAGATTGTAGCCATTGCCCTTGGTTACCTATTAGAGCAAGAAGGTAACATCACATTGCTGTAGACAACCCACTCTATGGCCACAGGTCTTGGAGGACTTGAGATGAAACAACCTGGAAGTCTTTGCCTTGAGGACTATGTCTCACAGTATTGGAAGGTGCTTTGCAAACTGTGAAGGGAAAAAGCAACTGATAGACCTACCCAGATGTACAGTCCACAAAACACAACAGTGATCTTCCTAGCAAAGTGTTCTCAATAATTCAGTAGTGTTTCTGCAGGCTACCAACTTGGACTAATCTACTTGAATTTAAGGCCCGCTACATATGGGGACTCATGCTTGACACTATAAAGCTAGCCAACTGTACATGGCTGGAAAGGTCATAGACATTAGAAGAGAACTTTCTACTGCCATATTTTAAAGACTTATTTATTTATTTATTTATTTATTTATTTATTTATTTATTTATTATGTATACAGTGCTCTGTCTGCATGTATGTCTGCATGCCAGAAGAGGACACCAGATCTCATTACAGATGGTTGTGAGTCACCATGTGGTTGCTGGGAACTGAACTCAGAACCTCTGGAAGAGCACTCAGTGCTCTTAACTTCTAGGTCATCTCTCTAGTCTTCTACTGCCATTTTTTTAAACCAGTATAATTTCTAACTGTATTCTAAATATTTATTCTTATATCTATAAGTAAGATTAGCTCTCAGCCCTCATCAAAGAAGCTTCTTTTTCCTGTAGATAGAGGCTATTACAGAGACCCATAATTGTTGAAAAAGTAGAGATTGAGAGATACTGGGATGACCATCCCCTCTTGGTACATCTATAGAGCAAAACATTATGGCTCAGGGCACATCACAGAAGAGGATTTGGAAAGTGTATTAGCCAGAGGACCAGGAAACCTATTGCTAGATAACGTTTCCTAAACATGGCATGGGAAATTACCCATGTAATTTCAATAATGTCCTAAATATGACATATATAATGACAACATCTATTGACATGCCAGCATGGATGGAGAAAATTTCACAAGGCCCTACTCCTAGATGAAGAACTCTAGGCAATTAATGGCTGCTAAGAGAGGGAGAACAAGCCTTTTCTAGGGACCCCAATTCAACCCCAATTGGTCAGCCCTAAGCACAGATGAGGAACACTACATGGACACAGTAGGTCATATGATCATGAATCCAAGAAGGAGAGGAAGAAGGAATTGTAGGGGGAAGAAGGTTTATAAATGATGTAAATACACTACTCACACATAAAATTCTAAAAAAATAAACTTAAAAGGGTTTAAAGAGAAACTATGCCTATACATAGTAATGGGAAACCATGATGGGAGGCACCTGTGACTGAGCCTTGGCACTTGTGATTCACACTAGTAATCCATAACAACTCAGATGGGCAGGGTTATATGTGAGTAATGTAGTTAAAAAGTTGTCTCTTCATTGCTAAATGTTCTTAAAGCAGAAAGCTACCCCGCATTAATACTTCACACTGTTAAGTTCATTGTTATCATATTCATGGTTCTAACACGAATGTTATGTGAATAAATAGTTGATTTGACTTGAGGTTTTTTTTTTTCTGCTTTTAAGTATACATAATAAGTGGTAGCAATAACACTAATCCCTCCCAAACCAGTATCCTCCTTCCTTTAAAACAGTGACTAAGAATAGTCATTGGATCTGCTCTGTGCTTCAGACTTGTAACAAAGACCAGACATTAGACTCCTAGAGCTTGCATAAGTGCCAGGTGGGGGTAGGAGTCTGCCCGTGATTGCAGTTTCCGAAATCAGAGGCAGGGTATCCCCAGAACTGGTTAGCAAGAGTAGCCATGTGAGGTCTGGTTTCATTGAGGGACCTTGCCTCACTGAATAAGATGAAAGGCCAGTGGAAATTTGTTTCCAATAACATCCTGGGGTCTCCACATGCACATAAGAGCATACTTGTGCACCAGAGAGAGAGAAGAAGGAGGAAGAGGAGGAGAAGGAGAAGGAGAAGGAGGAGAAGGAGAAGAAGAAGAAGAAGAAGAAGAAGAAGAAGAAGAAGAAGAAGAAGAAGAAGAAGAAGAAGAAGAAGAAGAAGAAGAAGGAAAATAGGATAGCTGGACTACATGTAAAGTTTAACTGATGATTCAATGTATCAACTCTATACTAGAAATACATTATTCTGGAACATAAAATCAATCATCATTATATTACGTTGGGCTTAATATTTGGGGAATTTATTTTATTTCCACACTCTACTGGTTTCATGTACATGAGATAAAACTTCTCAGGAATCCAAACTTTGGTCTGGAAATATTTAGAATAATTATATATTCAAAGAAATTATTATGATTACAAATTTAACACCTATCTTTTTGTGTTATTCTTTATGACCACTCAGTAATAATAAGCCAATAAAATTCATCTTTGGTAAAATGAGGTAAATAATGTGTATAGCAATGCCTGATAGAAACATTTGAGAGAAAAACAATCGTTAGTACTACCCGACAGTAATGCTTGTAAACAACAATAATGATCAGAATGACAAAATATCTCAAAATGTTCAGTAACGACATATATCCTTGGGGTGACAAACACTAATGTAATTGGGTTTAAGTTCCAATAAAAAAGGCCTTCATGGCTGGTACTGTCTATGGCTGGTGAGGCCATGAACCCTAGAAGAAAACCTACTAGTATCACTTCATTAAACAATTATAATTTCTAACTGCATTCTAAACACCTATCTTTATACTCATAGATAAGTGTAGTTCACACATCTCACCTCCTTTTTTTCTTGCAGCAAACAAAAACTATTAGAGATCATTACTATTAAAAATGTAGAGAATAACTTACAGTGTGGTGCCCAGCCCCAGTTAACTCAATAATACAACTCAGCACCTAAGACTTAGGGACCATTGCAGAAGAGGGGACAGAATGATTATAAAAGCCAGACGACCAAGATGGGACTTCTGATGTGAAGTAGTGTCTTCTATATGTGACAGGAAAGCTTCACACAGGAAATCCCAACAAATACGGTTGGTTGCCTGAAAAATAACACCAACTGACATGCCAATGTAGACTCACAAGGCTTCATGCCTAGAAGAAGAGCTATAGGCAATTAATGGATGCTAAGAGAGGAAGAATCAATTTTCTCCAAGGACAAGGCCCCTGATAGGTTAGGCAATCTCAAGATGTCAGCCCTAAACATATATGAGCAACAGTAAATGGTGTTAGCAGGTTGTATTTATAAATTCTCTCTCTCTCTCTCTCTCTCTCTCTCTCTCTCTCTCTCTCTCCAATTATAATTAAATAATTAGAGGCCATGAATTTGAGAGGTGGGAAGATCATGGGAGGAATTGGATGGAGGAAGAAGAGAGAAATGTGAATATAGCTCACATTTATGAAATTCTCAATCAAGAAATGAAATTATATATTAAAAAGTAATGTTTGAGAATTAGTTCTTTATCTGTTTCAAAATACACATGATCATGATATTTTAAGTGAAAGAAACAATTGCTAAAACATAATTTAGAAGCCATAGGAAATGTAGTAGGTAACCATATTCACAAATAATATTTTACATAATTATTAAGATCACTATATTCTACCTTATTTAAACCTTAAGATTGGGGGTAAAAAAATAATTCTATGGCACGCTTCTTATCAAAGACTGGAGAAATTCTAACACTTAAACCAACTCTTTCTTTAATATCATCCTACTGTGTATTTCACATCCTCCATACTACTCAAATGGGCTTTTCTTCTTTTTCTGTTTATTATCAGAATCTGTGAATCTGAGTGATTGTCATAGGTTCTTTGGTACAGGCTAAATACATTACTGAAGAGGGTCAAAATGTCTTGCAGCAGAAATACTTTTACCATGCCAGAAACACTAGCATTCAGGTCACCTCTTTGGCTGCCAAAATCTCTCCAACTGACTTCTACTAAAGGGCCTCGAAGTCGCCATGGTGAGGAAATGGAGACCTGCAGTGAGAGCACTCATTATTGTGTCCATTAATTCTACCTTTGAAAAGGAGCAGCAGGGCTTGAATACACACGATGCAGGAGAACAACAGCAGGATGGCCTGGCATAAGGAACATGACTAGAGAAGACACGGGGGTAGCACAGCAAAGGATGGCAGTGGGCAACCAAAATGATGCCTTGAGGACCACATTAGAGAGAAAGCCTGGAGAAAGAGCCTGTGGCATAGATATGGTATGCTGCCAACTAATCCCCACTACCTGTGCCAACTCAATTTTTCAAGGTTGTATGCTGGCGATGGCTTTCTGTTGCTATGAATGTGTTGCTCTGATTGATTGATAAATAAAATGCTGATTGGCCAGTAGACGGGCAGGAAGTATAGTATAGGCGGGATAAGCAGAGAGGAGAATTCTGGGAAGAAGAGGGCAGAGTCAAGAGTCGCTGCCAGCCTCAGCCATGAGAATCAAGAAGTGAGGGCAGAACTGGGAAAAGGTACCAAGCCACGTAGCTAGATATAAATAAGAATTATGGGTTAATTTAATATATAAAAACTAGATAGCAAAAAGCCTGAGCCATTAGGCCAAACAGTTTAAATAATATAAGCGTCTGTGTGTTCATTTGGATCTGAGTGGCTGCAGCCCTGAGCAGGACTGGAGATAACTCCAGCTACAGTTGTATGTAAGATGAATCTTAAAATATCTTACTAATAATAAAAAAAAAAACCTGGAGCCAGATATTGGGGTAAAAGCTGAAAGATCAGAGGGATAAAACAAGCCACAGCTAACCTCACTTCGCCAACTTCTCCTATTTCCATTAATCCTCAGACTGAAAACCTCTGAGTTCTCACCCCTGAGGGTCTCAGTTGAACTGCTTAAGAGCTCTAGTTCCTGGTCCTCATGCCTTATATACCTTTCTGCTTCCTGCCATCACTTCCAGGGATTAAAGAAATGTGTCCTTCCCAAGCAAAGACTTGAGATCTCAAGTGCTGGGATTAAAGGTGTGTGCCACCACACTTGGCTCTGTTCCCAGTGTGGCCTTGAACTCACAGAGATCCAGATGGATCTCTGCCTCCCAAGTGATAGGCTTAAAGGCATGTGTGTCACCATTTTCTGGCCTCTGTCTAATCTAGTGGCTATTCTGTTCTGTGACCCCCAGGTAAGTTTTTTAGGGTACATAATATATCAATCACAGTTGTATATTTCTCCTAGATGCAAGTCCTCAACTACAATGTATGCAGTTCAACTCCAGCAAAGGAAGAGGGTACACGTTAAAGAGGAGTGACTGTGACTGACATAAGGTAGCAAATGTCACTGTGCCTTTAGAATTCTTTTGCAATTCTTTTGACTCTATGTGGTTAAATTTCATAGGTGTTCAAATAACTTGCTATATTATAAAACAGAAGTAAACTACATCAAACACAAGAAGTAGTAGCAGGAGACACGCTCAAGACTAACCCAGTCATAGAGATGAGTGAGCAGCTATGAGTCAAGATGGCCAGGAACAGTGTTAGTGCTATCACAGTAAGAAGGTAGCTTAAGCCAGGCAGTGGTGGCGCACACCTGTAATCCCAGCACTTGGGAGGCAGAGACAGGCGGATCTCTGTGAATTCGAGGCCAGCCTGGTCTCCAAAGTGAGTTCCAGGAAAGGCGCAAAGCTACACAGAGAAACCCTGTCTCCTGTCTTGAAAAAACAAAAAACAAAAAACAAAAAAAAAAGCTTAAATTACTCGATTTACAGTTTCTTCCTCTGCAAGTAAGTACAGTAACACCCACATCAGAGTACAGATATATAGGAACTGCCCAGCAGGATGCACAGAAAATGGCAACTTGATAAGCAGCTATTACTATGACTGCTGCATTTGGAGCACTTAGAGAAATCACATATTTTGTGTATCTCTGGCAACTAAATAAAGCACAGATTTTATGACCCTTAGGACTGACTGAGAGGGTTTCACTGAAGAAACAGGTTATGTAATGGTGTTTGAGGAGGTGTAATGATGTTGAGGAGATTCCTTAGGTGGAGAGAATTCTGTGCGTGGAAGAAGGTCATATTTCATGAAACAAGATAGCAGATAAGAAGGTGGAAATACCCATAGCATCTCTTAAAGAGCCAATAATAACGTGATCTCACAAGAGATCCAGGTTACATAGACATGGATAGTAAGGGGCCTGATCTGTTAAAGTTTATGGAAGATAATTGATAACAGGTTGGGCTATCCTTAATGAGCTAGTGTTAGCAGAAAAAGGAGATAGCACTTTGGGAACATGCTCAGTGCTGACATTCTAAAAAAATTATGTGTTTGCATGTGTCTGTGTGTGGGTATGTACATATGAATGCAGGTGCCTGCAGAAGTCACAAGGGCTCATCAGCTCTCCTAGAGGTGCAGTTAAAAGCATTGTAAGACACTCAACATAGGTGCTATGAACCACATTTAGATACTCTGTAATAGCAATGTGTTCTCTTAACCTCTAAGCAATCTTTACAGCCCCCAGAGCTAGCATTTTAATAGCATATCAAAGGCCTATTCTTAATACAATGTCAGACTCTTCTGCAACATAGAATTGAGATCCCTGCTCTATTCTTCACTAGCAGAGCTACCTGCAGTAGGGACCATGTCTAGAAAAGATGGAACATGTGATTAGTAAACAAGAAAATCTGTTGAAAGGCAAAAGTCATTGCTGAAGAAAATGCTCAGATATATTGTTGACAGGTGACTGAAGATTATTTTTCTTTCTTTATGATTAAATACCAACTTGCAAAAGTAGACTTAGGTTTCAATAAAACAGCATTGCAAAACAGGGATATTAATAATGTTTACTTTATTGTTACATAAATATTAAATGCCATTTTTGCTGTTATATACTAATATACTACACAATATATTTATGCTTCAAATATTTTCTTAAACATATTCCAATTGCATAACATTTTAATCAATTGACTTGGGACAGGGTATCCTGGGTTTGATAATAAGGAAAAGAGATATCCTGCTTGTCAATATAAAACAAAACAACATCCTCACCTCAAGGAAAAGAGGACATAGATTATTCTGAGCCAATTGTGAATGACCATGGTCCAAGAACACACTTGGGTTGTTCAAAATAATATGTGCCAGTGTAGAAATGGTTTCATTATGTGTCTACAGTTACAGGGTAAAAAATAAAAATCATAAACTAAGGCCCTTACTCCAGTATCTTGGTGGGAATGTGAGGTAGGTAGATGCTTACAACAGAATGGGACTTTCTGTCTTAGATTTCATTGCATTATCTTATATCATTCTCAGCTATGGGGCTGAAGGTTTTACAAGATAGTGATAAGATGTTGTAGCAGACACAGGTGATCCATAAGTGGTTATTTAAGAAACTAAGGTTGAACCTGTAACATTCTAGCTCTCAACCACTATGGAGTTCCAACTAACACTGTAGAATCCTTGGTATCAGTGTATTTGTTTTCTAGGATTGTCAGTTCACATCATATCACTTTGCCATCTGGTGCAAAGCACTCTGAATGTTTTTGTTTACAGATAACATCATTGGTGAATGTAAGGAATTTATGGAAGTAAATTTTTCTGAGCTGTGGAATGTGACAAGCTCCATGTCCTACCTGAGCTACGCCAACCTAACAGCAAAACTTCAGGGTGTCTCCCCTCCCCTTTGTTTTGTTTTGCTTAATTGTACTTGTTTAGCTTCGAGAAGCAAATACTCAGTAAAGGTATGTTAGTAAACCTTTAAAGTAATAAAAATAAAATAAAAAATAAAAAAAAAACCTGGCATATGGAAAGTAGAGACTATTATTTGTAGTGACACAAGGTAAAAATAGTTCTAGGAGTTAAAGAAAGAAAATGGCCGGTTCTAGCTAAGAAAGCAATTTCTAGAATGAGATGAGAATAGCTTATCCTGCTTCATAACGATGGAAGATCGTGGCTATAAGGGAAAAAGGAGTAATCAATTAACTACTTCAGTGATTTTCTCTGATTTATATGTCAGCATCACAGGAAGATTTGCTACAGCTAGGCTGCACCCAGAGTCCCACCTCACATTGATTCAGCACAAAGTCTAGCCATAAATTCCACAGACATTGATGTCTCTGTTAGGCAGCAGGATTGCAGAAGCAAACTTAGCTACGGCAAGTCGGCAAGTCTTAGTAGTGTCACATCATCTTTCTTATCATTCAAGAGAGAGACAAAATCACTCTGGGAAGAGTATGATGTGTTACAATGAATCGAGGTAATCAAGTTTCCAGGCAGAGGAGACAAGGAGGGAGGATGCTGTGAATCTAACTGCCAGACAATAGATACTTCCTTATATGAAAAAATTATTTTAAACTAGTAGTAAGAAAATAAATAAATCAAATGCTCCAGCCTTACCTGTAACTGAATACACCTACCCTAGTCTCAAGCTCAACACAACTTAAACACTTCTATTCTTTCTATAATCATTTCTCAAAAATTTCAATTATAAACTGTATCACACCTCAACGATTTCAGCCAATGAGATCAATTTCCCAATTTCCTCCCCTTTATCTCTTATAACCACAAACTTATTCAACCAGCCTCAAGTCCAAAGTTTTCCCTTAATACCTCAAAAATGATTTATTGTTTTGTCAATGATGCCTCCATAATGTTTTAAAAATAGCACAAGAATTGAATTTATCTAATTTATTCTAATTAACTACTTTTGTTACTGCTTCAAAAGAAAAATCAGAGTGAGGAGTGTAAATCTACTGATAAATCCTTCCAAATGATAGAATATGTCTAAGTTAGAAAACATGACTGTGCACTTACTTAAATATATTGTACAAGTGCTCAAAAATCATTTCTGAAACTTTAAAAAACTTCAAGTCTAGAATCAAGGCTAGAGATTCAAGCTTAATATTTATATTCATCCAAGAAACAATTATTAAAGCTAACACTTTTAGTATATTCCTCTAGTTTATTTGATACCAGCCACATAGAAGGACACACTACTGTATTCTAGAGGAGACAAAGAAAACTCCAACTGGACGATATGTCCCTTTGGAGCTTTTATTCCAGTGAAGACTGGATGAAATGATGAGAGTAAATTCTCAGAGGCAAAATGCTATTTTCAAGGCATATGGCCCAACATGGCGACTCTGGGGAAAGCTCAAATGGAGAAGGAGGTAGAGGAAAGGATGTAACTAATAATGGTGAAAAGTGCAAGAAACCAAAACACTATACCTTGTAAGTAGTTCTTCCAATCTAGATAAGGTTAGATATAGACTCTTCAAAGTAGTTATATTTGTGTAAGAGAATTTAATTCTTTTTCCTCTCAATTCACTTTTTCAAATTTCTTCAGTTTTCCAAAATCATGTTTTGCTCACATTTTTGCTCTCTGATTGTTCTCTATGCTCATCTTGACGTGCTTTCAGAGAGGCTATCTGTTCCATGGGTGCTTTCCAAGCTGTCAACTTTGGATGAGGAGGGAAAATATGCTATTGAATCCATGTGGGAGCATTTAGAATTTTGCTTAACCAAATGCTGAAAACCTTTCATGCAAGAACTATATTCTACACTCACAGTCCCTAGATACAACATAAACCACATGATTGTGGATCTCAAGCAAAACAAAAAGGTTGATCTTCTTGTTCAAAACAAAAGTATTTCAAGAAGTCTAAAGAAAAGCATTCAACTAAGGGGCCAGCAGTACTGCAGAGATCATCTGTTCACATCAGCAGCTATAGACTTCTATCACCACAAAGACTATATGTCCTGTGTAGACACTCATCCAAAACTCAACACATCCATGCATGATGGTGTGAGCCTTTAATTCCAGCACTCAGGAGGCAGAGGCAGGCAGACCTCTGTATGTTTAAGGTCAGTCTGGTCTACAAAGTGAGTTTCAGGACAGCCAGGGCTGCACAGAGAAACCTTGTCTTGAAAAACCAAACCACAAAAAACAAAAAAACAAACAAAATCTCAGCAGAAATCAACAACTAATAAGAAAGATTGTCTGGAGGCTAATCAGTCCAGCAGCCAGGACTTCAACAGTTCGATTAACTGTATTAAAATTGAAAAACTGAGAACTTAATGCCAAGTGGGGTTCACAGATAAAACAAAGCAATCCAAGTTAAATTGTTTTATGTATTTATTATGTTTTCGTTTTTGTTTGTTGCTGTTGTTGGGTGTTTTGGTTTTTTTTTTTGCTTTTGAGCCAGGTTATTGCTATATAAACAATATTGGCTTTGAACAATACACTTGTCTCAGCTCCTCTAATGCTAGGGTTGTAGGTATGTGCTACAGTGATCAGTGTACATG
Source organism: Onychomys torridus (assembly GCF_903995425.1). NCBI lineage: Eukaryota > Metazoa > Chordata > Mammalia > Rodentia > Cricetidae > Onychomys > Onychomys torridus. Next base: position 70,001,087 of record NC_050449.1, on the reverse strand, counting down.
ACTTATTTTTATATTATAAGCCTATTTAATGATTACATGAAATATTTGGAACATAATATTTTAAACAAAGTTATGTTGAAAATAATATTTATCTGAAATTCAAATTAAGCAGGGAACCTAAATTTTACTAACTACAATTCTGATAATTAATTACAAATTCATATCATTTAACTCTTTATAAAGCATATTGCTCTATATTGTAGTGCCTTATAAGAAAGTGATATTGTTAAATATGATATTATAATATTTATAAAGTTATTAATGAAAATATTATTCTTGCTACAAAGAAATGCTCCCTTAAAATCCACACATAAGAAAATTCCCTCAGATCATATTTTTACATATATTTATATTTTACTACTGTGGTAATGAATGATTACCATGAGAGCCATTGATGCTTCTGGTATTTCTCTTTGTCTTGGCCTCATAGATGGAGCTGCGGATTGCATCTCCTATAAGAACATATATATGGTTATATAGAGAGAGAAAGGGAGAGAGGTGATGTTTATCTAACATTGCAACCTTATTATTGGTTGTACATTTTCTATTATTTCACTGCTCTTTTTTTTAAAGATTTTTTTTTTTTAGATTTTATTTATTTTTATTATGTATACAGAAGAGGGCACCAGATCTCATTACAGATGGTTGTGAGCCACCATGTGGGTTCTGGGAATTGAACTCAGGACCTCTGGAAGAGCAGTCGGTGCTCTTAACCTCTGAGCCATCTCTCCAGCCCTTACTGCTCTTTCTATCTGTATTTCAACATCCTCATGCATATTTTGTTTTACTTTTTTCACTTCACTCCATTACTTTATACATATTTCTCTGAGCAGTTTTTTAGAGAATGAATAAAATGACCAAATGTACCATCATTACCAAAATGCCTGACAAATTTACACATGATTTGTAAGGTCAAGTTGCTTACTATCTCTATTTTACCATACATTTAATAATTTAAATGCAAAAATACTATTAATCATCAAATTAGAATTTAAGGAAAGGACTTAAAACAAGATTGCATGTGAATTTTAAAATCACCAACCAAACATGAGTTCAAAGATTGGCATAAAGGCAAACACCATTTTTAAAGGAAGATGTTAACATGAAGCTTAGATGTCTAAAAAGCATTTTAAGTTCAGAAAAATATGTATCTTTATACACATATTTATTTACTAAATACTTTTATTTTATTAAAAGAAGTTTAAGTTGAAAAGCATATCAAATACACTATGTAATTAAATGAAAGGCATTCACTACTGCAATAATTTTATTGTTGATCATATAGAATTGTCTAAAGGAAAGGTAAGGGCTTTGGCTCATTTTTATGTGAAATAAAAATAACTCTGTGCCAAGTGACTTATTACCTTGTCTCAATAAGATTGGTATAAATCGTTAACTTTTTAATGGAATTTACCTTCTTTGACTCCCTATAAGAGACAAATAGTAATAAGTCATACCTATTGGCCCATTTATAACAAATTCAGTGAATAGGAATGTTCACTCTTCAAGCATATTTTTTATAGTAATCAATATACTTTTGCTAGTTTTATTATTAAAAATTTTACCATCTGAGAAGATAATATTTAAAACTTTGAAATATAAAATCAAATCTTCAATTTGAATGAGACAGTGGAGGTCTCATCATAAAACTTTAATACATTGAGAGTATATGAAATATGTCATTAATTATTAGATTAGAAAAATTTTATCCATTACTATTTATTGTATTCAAATGTGTTAGAAGCAGAAAGACATTCTAGTGTGAATTTACGCAGTTAGGCTTTGTAAAATGAAGTTTTCTTTTTACATGTTTTCAACCCAGGGCAATGCCTACAACACTATTTTCCAGTAAATGCAACTCGGTCTCCTGGTTTACAGCTATTCTCCAAGGGAATTTCAGGTCACCTTTGAGAAAGTCTGCTCTGTAAACACAAACTGTGACTAAAAAATGTCCTCAGCCCAAAATTCAGGATATTTATGTGCAAAAGTAATATAATATTGATAATATATTCCAAATAAGACATTTTGACCAACTGTATAGTATCTTTACAAATAATATGATCTTTACAGATAATTTTATGCTAAAATATATTAGTAATTTTTATGTTAAATTTAATTTATCCATTATTTCTTGTAAATGTTTTTTTTTTAATTTTCTCCCATTCCAATGTGGCAAGGACCGTATCCATAATTCAAGGTAAATGACAGACTTATATAAAGCAAATAAAATCTGAAAAGAGGCTACTTTCTGATAATGTGATTGGGTGAGAAGTTCTTTCTCTCACTGAGATGAAGGGCTCCTGTTTTCCTGACTTACCCTGTGTGGTACGTGCTATTTGACTGGAATTCCTTTGCTACAGCAAATCCTCTTTTTCCACACGGAGTAAGCATGATTGTTTCCTATACAATTACACTGACATCTGAACATGAGAATTTAACATCACTGATCAGGGTTATGTTCTTTTCTTGGTTCATAGAATTAAACGTGCTGGTTAGTTTATTTATTTATTTATTTACTTACTTACTTACTTATTTATTTGTTTGTTTTGTTTTGTGTGTGTGTGTGTCAACTTGACACAAACTAGAGTTACCTTAGAGGCAATCTTAATTGAGAAATTGCTTCCATCAGATTGGCCTATGGGCCTGTCTGTGAGGCTTTCTTAATAGAGCCAGAGTGGCTGGAGGACCCCAAGAAAAGAATGCTCTCTAATTCTACATGATCTATATACAGATGAACTGACAGAAACAGGCACAATCACAGGGCTGGCACAGGGCTGAAATAGATGGGGTTCTAGAGTGAACAGAGAAGTGGACTCAAGGCCACAATTCTAACCAGAAGCTATCTCCAATTGATAACCATTTGTAAATGAAAAATTGGTTTTCTCAAAAGAAGTCTCAATGGGAAAACTTCTCTAAAGGGTAGATTGTATGTCCAGCAGTAGATGGCCAACCGAAAGTGAACTCAAGCGCATTTTTGAAGGTTTCTTGTCTCATAATGTCATTTTAGGTCGTTTCTCTTTACTTATTAAATTTTCATCTTATTTCTCATTTTTATTTTATTTAGATATGTTTTCTTCTTTCTTTTTACTCTATGGGTCCTTTGTGTGTATGCATATGTATATATAATACCTTCCTGTTTAATGTTTTTATGGGATTCCTGAGTATGTGAAAGAGTGGGTCTCTGATTCTTGAGCATCGAGGCTTATTCCCACCATAGGGAATAAGTTCCAAAAAGCCAGCTCATGAGCTAGGGACAGATCCTGATTCCACTGCTAGGTGCCCCACAAACAGACCAAGCTAGACAACTGTCACCCACATGCAGAGGGCGTAGGTTGGTTCCATGCAGCTCCCTAGATGTTGATCTAGAGTCCCCCTTGCTCAGGTCAGCTGTTTCTGTGATTTTTTTCCAACATGATCTTGATGCCCCTTGCATATATGATCCCTCCTCCCTATCTTCTACTGGTCTGCTGGAGCTTGGCCTGGTGCTTGGCTGTCGATCTCTGCATCTGCTTCCATCAGTTACTTGATGAAGGTTCTATGATGACAATTAGGGTAGTCACCAATCTGATTATAGAAGGCTAAGTCAGGCACTATCTCCACCATTGCTAGAAGTTTTAGCTGGGGTTATCCTTGTGAATTCCTGGGACTTTTCCTGGCACCAGGTTTCTCCCTAACCCCATAATGGCCCCTCTATCAAGACACCTCTTTTGTTGCTCTCCCTCTCCATTCCTCCCCCAACTCAACCATCTTTATTCCTCATGTTCCCATCCTCCATCCCCTCCTCTCTTCTCCCTATCTCATCCCCAGTTTACCCAGGAGTTCTAATCTCTTTCCTCTTTCAAGATCTATCCATGACTCTGAGATTTCATCTGACTCCACCAGAATGGCTAAGACCATGAAAAGAAAAGAACTAACAACAAATGAGGATGTGTGAAAGAGCAACCATCATTCGCTATTAGTGAGATCGCAAACTCATGTATTCCCTGCCAAAATCAGTGGGAATGATTTCCAAAAAGCTAGAAGGAAATCTGCCATTTGACCTAGCTATACCACAGCATGGCATTTGCCCAAAGGACTCAACATCTTACTCCAGATACTTGTTCACCAATGCCCACTGCTGCTCTCTTCACAATAGTTAAGAAATACTAACAACCATTCAACTACAACTGGATAATAAAAACGTGCTAGAGATACATAATAACACAATACACTTTTCAGATCTAAAAAGAAATGAGATAATAAAAATCCCAAATACTTGGAAATATAAAATAAACTGACTGAGGGAACACAGACCCAGAAGATAAATGTACAGCAAGTCCAACCCTCAGGGCCTGTTACTAATAGGCTATATATAATTTGTGGGTAATTCATGGATTTTTCTAATCTATTTAATCCCTTTGTCTTTGTTTTCCTCTTATAAAATTGAAATAATCATGTTCACTACTGTTTATAGAACATGCTCTGATGAAAACTATTATTTGGTATATAGAATATTTGAGAGACACATTCTAATAAAACAGACATTTTCTGTTTTGCAGGTATAATCTAGCTTCACTCTTTAGCTAAGTATCTCTCTTTATTAATCTGGAAAAGAAATAATGAGGTTAAATTATGTGTTGGAAGTGATATTGTTAAAGAGAGACAATGTGTCCTCTGTTGCCTGATGACTGTAAGGCATGCACAGACCCAGAGGGAGGCAAAGAAGCCAAGACAGGCTTCTTGAATTAAAATTGTTGTTTTTGAAGGGCTCTCTGCACTCCTTCTGGGAGACCTCTGGGAGAACCTGTGTCCCACCTTCTTTGCCTTTTAATTCCTTCTCTCTTCAATTCCAAAATGGCAGGGCTAGACTTTCTCAGGTTGCCATTTATGTATGTATGTATGTATGTATGTATGTATGTATGTATGTATGTATGTATTGCTTTTGTCTCATAACTCTTAGAACTAGATTGTCACCCATCTCGGATAATGCCCCTGACAATTTATATCATCACTGACCATATATGGTGCCAGGTGTGCAGATAAGAACATGAAAGCCCCTAGAAAGTACTATCTAATTGAACACAGAAGTAAAAAATTAAAAACCAAAGAAATAGCAAGTATATGAAAAAAATCTCAGAATTCTAATTTACTTTTGCACATATAAATATTATTTAAAAAAGCTTTTCTTTCTGAAACTGTCTTTTATCATTAATGAAAATAAAAATATTCTTGGCTCATAATTGTTGGAAATCATACAATGAACTAAATTATCTAATTGTATGCAAACAGAAATGGCATCATTCAAGAAGCAAAAATACATAGAATGTACAAATCTGCTTTGAGTACAAGAAAGGCAACTGGATGCAGGGGAATCCTTTGTGCATTGTGGAAAGCACAACTGCATTGCAGGGGTGAGTGGCCCCTCACAGAAGCAGTGGTGTGAAAGTGGAAATACGGTTTCTGCCCCTTTAGGATTCTGTTTCACTTTAAAATAATCCTATGGCTTAAAGCTGCAGAAACTTTGCTAAAGACAAAATCATTTTAAGTATAAATGCAGTTTATATCATAACATTTTCAAAGTGTTGTTTGAGAGATTTCCAGGGAATTTGATAATATATGTATATTTTAATTATAAGGTTTCTCTTTCAGCCTCATTATTGATACCACTATTATCCTAGTTCTTGGTGTTATTACTTAACTCTTTATTTTTTCCCACTATATGTCAAATTATCTTATTCTTTTAAAAGATGAGTATAATCTTTCTTTTGTTAAAAAGTACTTATTTGGAGACAGATAGCTCAGCAGTAAAGAGCACTGACTATTCATCCAAAAAACCTTGGTTTGATTGTCAGAACCCACACAGTATCTAATAATCACCTGTAACTCCAGCTCTGAGGGATCAGATGCCCTCTTCTTACCTCTTCAGGTACTAGGCATGCATTTGATGCACAGATATAGATGCAGGCCAAGCATTTATACATGTAAAATATATTCATAAAAGACATATTTATCTTTATTTTGTGTATATGAATATATTGACTGCATGTACATACATGCAGTACATATGTGCCTGGTGCTTGCTGAGTTCAGAAGAGAGCATCAAATCTTCTGAAACTGGCAGTCTAGAGGATTGCAAGATGTTAGTACTCAGAAGCCAGGCTAGGTTCTCTGTAAAAGCAGCATGTGTGCTTAACCTCTGAGCTTTCTCTTCAGCCCTGAAATTACACTTTTTCTGTTGCCTACTACTGACCATCATCTGCTATGGGATGTCCTGTATCTTGTGAATATATATTGCTATGATTGATTGATAAATAAATCTGCTGATTGGCCAGTAGACAGACAGGAAGTATAGGCGGAACAAGCAGAGAAGCGAATTCTGGGAAGTGGAAGACAGAGGCAGGGAGATGCTGCTAGCCGCTGCCATGAAAAGTAAGATGTAAGGTACCAGTAAGCCAAGAGCCACATGGCAACTTATACATTAATAGAAATGGGTTGATTTAAGATATAAGAACAGTTAGCAAGAAGCCTGCCACAGCCATACAGTTTGTAAGCAATATAAGTCTCTGTGTGTTTACTTGGTTAGATCTGAGTAGCTGCAGGACTGGCAGGTGAGAGAGATTTGTTCTGACCATGGACCAGGCAGGATCAGGAAAACTCTAGCTACATTCATTAACTCACTACAGGGTTCCTAGGAGAAATATTGTAAGAATCAGCCTACATTGGTTGTCTTATTTTTAAGAAGTATTGAGAGGATTTAATTCATATTTATTGAACATCTTGCTGTATCTTAAGCAATATTCTATATATTTACAATTTGATGGTCATCTAGTTGTCATTTTGATGCCATTACTGAAGAGCTACTGTTAACCTAGTGTACAGATGAGAAAACTGAATTATAGAAAAGTTAAAATATTTCCTCAAGTTTGGGCAGATGCAAGTAGGAATGCCAGGACTTGTGATCTGGGTTGCCTCTGTGAACCTAAGTGTCTATTTTGCTAAGTACACAAATTAAGGGAGTCAAACGCATTTGTGTGTGCTGGGACTTATGAGAACTAGCTCATTAATTTCTGTGTGTTCTCACGTTCACCTGCCCTACAGGGAAGAGGAGTGTCTACATAAAAGAAGGCAGCTCAGATAAAGAAAGAGAAGGAGAGAGGGGAGGAGAGAGAGAGAAAGGGGGAGCGAAGAGCCACTGCATGTGGTCCCCATCACCCAGGGAGGGAAGGAGACCAATCCTACACCCTAAGACAGAAACAGCAGCCTGGTTTTCTTAGCCTGGCCTTGTCATCCCTCTCTCAGCCAAGCAACACAAAGCTGCCAAGCCATTTATATAAAAAACTTCTTACATCATCTTTTTCTCCTACCCCAGAACCTAAAATGACTTTGTGATCCTTACATGAGCAAGTCCAAACTACTCCATCTGGCACTGAAGATCCTTTTTTGTTTGTTTTGTTTTCTTAACCCTATCATATTTACCTGATTCCTTCAAAAAACAGATCTGTAAAACCTTGACCTCATCCCTGACTTCCTGTTTTTTCTGACATCCTGTAACCCATCTCTCAGCAAAGCCCACTTTCTCTGAGGTCAAATCATGCAAACCCAATAGTTCTTAGTTTGTTTAATACCCTTCTGGAGCCAATACCTATCAGATCTGAAATTCTGAGAGAGTTGCCTAACTGGTTCAACTGCTCCCACACTTGTCCTTCCACAGAATCTTCTGTTTGTAAATCTGAAACATCCATGGCAAAATAGTTAACTGCCATCTACAAAAATGAAAAAAAAAAAAAAGAAAAAGAAAACACAACAACAATACAGTGTGTAAATGTGTTCACATCAACTTGTTTAGAACTGGTTAGATTTTGGTGCATGAGACAGCTCACTGGGCGAGTAAAAGAGATCCCCACACAAGCCTCACAACCCAAGTTTGAGCCCCAGATACCAAAACTGCAAGGAAAGGATCTGTTCCTGAGAACTGTTCTCTGACCACAGGAACATTATAGACTCACACACAATTTTATTTTTATAAAGAAACAGTCAGGTTCTTGTGATTGATCAACAGACCCAATATTGAAATTTAAAATATTTAATGGGGGTGAAGGACTTCCCTCACATCTTCCAAGCCCTAGGTTTGGTCCCCCAAAACACTAAATGAATAAGTAAATATATAAATACATACATACATACATACATACATACATACATATATATATATATATATATATATATATATACACACACATACATATATATTTAATTGTGCTACAATGTATATAAAATGCATCATTTTAACTATTTAACTATAAAATTCATTAACATCATATACATTCACATTGCTACTATACACATTAGAAACGTCATCATATCAAGTTGTAGCTGTGTAACCACTTCCCATCCCCTCATACCCAGAAAGCACTACAGTATTTCTGTGTATATGTGAATTCTATATCTTACAGGACTGAGAGTATATAATATTTGTCCTTCAGCATCTGGTTTACTTAGTTTCATGGAATATTTTCAAATTTCATCCATAGTGTAAAATGTATTAGAGTTTCATTTCTTCTGAATGGCCAGTAATACCACATTCTACATGTATACCATGTGCTGTTTATTTTGTCAGTATCTGGCTGTTGTGAATGAACATCCTATGGAAGTTTGTGTAAAATGACTGAGATTCTACCTTTAAGTCTTGCATGTGCTACAAGTGGAATTGCTGGATCTCACAGTCCTTTGTTTCCTTGGAGGAACTCCCACACAGTTTCCCATTTTATCTTGCATATTGTACAATGGTTCCATTTTAAGGTTAAAGATGAGAGGTCTCAGGTTCCTGTTCTAGCCACAATGTCTGCTGATTGCTAAGGTGCTTTCCCAGCAGGGTGGACTCATCACTCTGGAATGGTAAGTTGAAATAACCTTTTTCTTCTATAAATTGCCTTGGTCATTGTTTTTTATTACACCCATATAAAGGCAACACTCAGAAGAAAGCAATTTGAACAATTAGACATTTCTTTGAAAGACAGAAGAATTAAAAGCACGATGTCTAATCATGGTTAAGAGCAATATCTCTTAATGAGACATCTGATGGACATGCTGGGGAAGGTATTGAGGTGGACACTGAAACACATGCACATCCACAGTAGAGTGATGTGTGTTGATGGTCAGTGTACATGTGTGGTGGGAGAGAAACTGATGGCAGTGAAAAAGAGAGACAACCAGAGGTAACATTGAAGGTATTGCAATTATGCCCAAGGTGATGATGACAATGTGTAATCTAGGGGAAAGCAAGGACTAATGTTAAAGTGAATATATTCCAGGCCAACTGGGGAACTACTCAATGTCAGAGATTTGTTCAGAACAAATAGGAAAGAATGAAAGTAGTGATTAGAAAATATAGGTTTAGATTTAATATTATGGAGAGGATTTGATATGGGTAATGGCAAATTCAGGAATGCTATCTATGTTTGAGGCTAAAATGATTAGATGAAAGCAGGCTTGGCATTCCCAGGATTCAGAAAGCTGAAGTATCATGTGTTTGAAATCTGGATTAACCATTGACAGTTCTAAAAATGATGTATGGTGAAGGATAAACATCACACATAATCTCAATTGACAGCACTGTTTGGGAGGGTTAGGAGGTGTGGTCTTGTTGCAGGAAGTATGTCATTGGGGGTGGGCTTTGAAGTTTCAAAGCCTTGTGTTATTTCCAGTGTGCTCTCTCTGCTTTCTGCTTGTGGTTCAAGATATGAGTCCTAGATTCACATAAAATTAGATAGTTCTTACACTGAGTTTTCTGAACATATCTAATGAATACAGAAGCTCATAAAACTGTCTAACTGAACTGCCTCTGCCCTGCCATCATGGACTTTAACCCTCTATTACTGTAAACACAAATCAACACATTTTTTCTTATAAGTTCCTTTGGTCATGGTGTTTTATCACAGCAATATAAAAGTAACTAATATAGAGTGGGGTAGTAAAAAGATTGCTAAATAATAATTTGAAAGTTTCCTGGCCAAAGTGCTGGAAAGTTAGTACATGTAGACACTGTGCTGGCCAGGCAACAAAACTAGGCATTAGAGTAAAGGAATTAGAAGAAATTATCGACAGGTGATAGCAACAAAGAAAGGAGGAAAAGAGGTGCCCACATTCCTCATGTCTTCCTTAAAATTGAATTATTTTATATAACTGAATTACCAGAACCTTGAGAAATCCTGTATTTGGAATAATATTGATTCACTATACCTACTTTTTATCGTTATAATAATATCCCAGTTAGGAAAGGAAACTGGGTGAATAAATGTGTCATGTGTTTAGATATGAAGGATGTCAGTTCAGTAAAGGAGACAGACAAGGGGCAAAGAGTGAAAAGGTTTTTCAGAAAATTCATGAAAATGAGTAACTACCCAAGTGATGAATTGGTGAAAAGCAAAGCCTTCTGGGTCATATGTGAGTTGTTCCTGGATTTAGATAAAATTAGGCCCACCTCACACTGATTCTTCTGAACCCATCTAGTGGACAGAGAATACATAAAACTGTTCAAAGTGCACTGGGAGTTTCAGTGATACAGTGCTTTCTAATCCTGTCTATTGGGTTACATTACAATAAATCATGTCACCAGGAAGGTTCCTTGTGGTTAATATTTGTCTAGGGATTCTGTTTAGACAGCCATGCGAGTTCTGTTCTGCTTGGGACAAAGTGGTTCTTTCATGTCACATCAAGTTGTCTGAGTCACAGATGCATGTGTTTAAAGTGGAAAGTCACAGCTGCAGCTGGAAAAAAATATTAGGAAACCAGAAGTTAACACAGAACCTAGAGTATACTCGCTGTTTTCTCTTTGAATTTAGTCATAAGATTTACTCTAAGAACTTCAAACAGACCAGACTGTGGTACCACTGGGTGTTTTATTGTGCTTTTGCACATCTTTGTCTGAGGAGAAAGCCTTGACAAAATAGAACTTGTCAGTCATAATAACTTCTTATAACAACAGCCAGTATCGAGAAAAAAAGTGTGTTACCTTCTAGATGCTGAGCCTCAGCTCTTAAGTTAGAATTGTGTTATAATAAAATCATTTACACAGATGTTCAACACCTACTTTTGGCTTTGGTTTGTAGTAAAAATTTGCTCAATAAGTTTTGGTTAAATGTGTAACAATATATGATAATATTCTCCTTTATCATATTTAAACAGAGGATACTAGCTACACTATCTCATAAGATTATAATGAACATTAAATGATTCATACAAAGCTATGAAATAATATGTAGATAACTTTATTATTAGTTATAATAATTATTATAAATATTAATTATAATAACTATTATAACTACACAGTTGTTTTACTTGGAAACATCTTCTTCCAAAGAAACAGAACCCAGGGAAATTGAATTGAACTCACAGAAGCCAAGAGTGACTGAAAACGGTGGTTTGGAGCCTCAGAAGTCAACAGAGCCTGAACTAGGAGGACATTCAGAACTGTCTTTCCTCCTCTATTGTGAATGTCAACACACTGGTCTCATGTTGTCATCTGCTCAATGACTCCTACCTAATTACTTCTAAGGAGAAACCGTATTGTCACAGCATGTTGTAGTTCCTGTCACATGACACAATTATCTAGCTACAGAGGAGAGAAAAATTTTAATTTTGAAGTTTTTAAATTTTAATTTTAAAGTTTTAAAGTTTAATTTTGTTCAGTAATATTCTCCTGACCTAGGTAGCTTAGAGTGGGGGTGTGATTTTAAACTGAAGGCCATCCTTCCTCATAATGCTTGTGGCTGTATCAAGAGAAAGGAATACTTCCTGTGTCAGGGAAATTCCTACTGTATCTTACTCCTCATTTCTTACCAGTCTCTCTTTCCATGGCTATAAGGCCACTCTTTCTATGATGAAACTATCTGATTTAGGCCTAACAAGGAACCTTCTGAATCCTTATACTTCAAGGAAATTGATCTTGTTTTTGAAGCAGGCAGGTCTACTCATTATTCTGTGGCAATGTTTAAGGGAAGTGATCCCCACTCTGGCTAAGCCTGTGCCGTGTATACATCAGAGGTTGGGACCCAGAGAGAAATAAAAACATTCCCTATAGTTGGTATTCCTTTTAGAAACATGTGGACAGATAGGAATAATGCCAAACTGGGAAAGAATTGATAGAATGCTCTTCCTAGCCATTACAACATCTCAACCCAACAGTGCCCAGTGTTTACATGGTGAGTACTTACTAAAGGATTCCTCTGAACATTGTACTAGTTCCAAGTACCACTGATGATAAGCTTAGTTCCACCCCAGAAGAAAACAGATCAACATCCTATCTAGATGACACATCTGCTCATAAATATCCTTTGACCACATCCAGATGTGGTTCTCCATGATATGTTTATTCTCTCAGATACTGAGAGTCCACTGTGGGTGTAGGTAGGTGAAAAGGAGGGAAAAGGGTAGCTATGATTAGTCTGTTTGTCTGAGAAAGAAAGCCAGAAACACATGTTTTAACCATAGCATAAATCATTTTCTATAAAATGGAATAGTGAGGATCTCCAGCCTGGCCATGGAGTAAATTCTAGGCCACATATCCGCTTTTGTTTACTCTAAAAGAAGGATATTCATGGTTAATTTTCCCCTTTGGATATGTCTGAAAGGGGCAATTTTTTTTTTCTGTAGGGCTATCTAATTGTTTACTTCATCCATTGCTGTTAATGTGGTTTTAATGGACTGAATGTTGAATTAATGGCTGAGCAGTAACAGACACTTTTCTAGGCTTGAGGGGTCTCTGACAGGACAAATATTCATTCCTTTACTTGTTAATTTATTTCTGAGATCTTCACAATATAATAATCTGCATTATAAATCTTGAATCAAAAACCGTGAAACCTAACTGATATTTCTGCCAATAACTGTTCTTTGTGCCCTGCTGATCACTTTATGCCTTTATTGATGGGTTCCTGCTAAGCCCTCAACTGGTGACAGGTGAATTCATCTCTACCCTCTTCTGCAGCATCCCAGTATGCAGTCATTTAAAATACCTGAACAGAAAATCGTCTCTGCCAATCTAGGAATAAATTTTAAGAAATGTCTAAATAAACTCTAGTGTTTAATCTATATGTACACACCAATCTTTAATATATTGTTTATTTCAATTAACATATCATGATATTACTTATGGGGTAAAATATGCTATTTTATATATTATAGAATGTGTATTGATCAAGTCAGAGTAATTCACATTTCTATCTCATTGATGTTGGAAGTCTTTAACTTATGATGATGAACTATTTGCAAAGTGCAATCATTCTATTTTTTTCTGCTGATGAACTTGGGGGGTAACAATGGGATGAAGGAGGAGCTTTTATTAACATGACCTACCACATCCCTTCCTCCTGCAAATTGAGTGATGGAATGTTCTTCACAAAGTAGTGTTGCTGGATTTTTCCTGTGTCCCGGCCTCCGGTGGTGGGGACAAATCTCTTCCACTCTCCTCCCCCAAGTAAACACACAGAGGCTTATATTAATTATAACTGCATGACCATGGCTCAAGCTTTTACCTAGCTAGCTCTATATCTTAAAATAGCCCGTAACTATTAATCTATGTAAGGCCACGTGTTCCGTGGCTTTACCTGCGTTATATTACATGTTGCTCCTTGGGCATCTTGCTGATGTCTCCTCTGCCTTCTTCCTGTCTCTCTCTTTGAATTTCCTGCCTACCTCTAAGCTGCCTTGCCATAGGCCAAATGGCTTTATTTATCAACCAATCAGAGCAACACATATGCGCAGCGTGCAGAAAGACATTCTCCCATCAAAGCAGTAAAGAGAGAGATTGGCTTATTAGGGCTTCTATTGCTATGATGAAGCACCATGAGGAAAGCAGCTTGGGGAGGAATGGATTTCCTTGACTTACTCATTGAAGGAGATCAGGACAGGAATTCAAACAGGGCAGGAACCTGGAGGCAAGAGCTGATGCAGAGACTATGGAGGAGTGTTTCATGCTGACTTTCTCCCCATGGCTTGCTCAGCCCATTTTTGTTTGTTTGTTTTTGTTTTTTAATAGAACCCAGGACCACCAGTCCAGGGGTGGTGCTGCCCACAATAGGCTGAGCTGTTATCTTTCAATTACTAATTAAGAAAATGCTCTACAGGTTTGCTTACAACCCAAACTTATGGAGGCATTTTCTCGATCAAGATTCCATCTTCTCAGAAAACAACAGCTGTGTCAAGGTGACATAAAAGCAGCCAGCACAGGAAATAAATGGTAGGTGGTTGTTTTGACACTGGAGTTAGGGTTGGGGAGAAGGACGGGGTCTGATAAATGTCCAGTATTTGGGTTCTCTATTGGGATTCTGTGTCAGTTTCACAGTGTCTGCTGAATCTGCCTACTACAAATCCTTTGCTTCCTAGTTAATTCTTAGGAGACCTCAGATATTTTAAATTAGTGACCCAGGTTTTCCTATATACTTAGAATTTGACTTCAGAGCAGGAAACTGATTTACTGTTATTTGAAGTTTTCTCAGTACAATATTGGTAATCAAGCAGCCTAAGCCTCAAAATCCAACAGCAGGTTCATCAAATACTCGCTTGTATGGTTGCAGAACTACCATTTTCCCTCTCTATGGTGGGTGGGAAAGCTCTCTCCAGACTTGGTCCTCACCTGGGGTAGCTAGTTCCTCATTCACTGAGATTCTCTTACTTCCTGCCCATCCATCACTGGGTACTAAAATAGGTTATAAGTTAGTGTCTTTGTTTGAATCTGAGGCATTCCCCCTCTTGAATGACTTTTTTTGAGTGCACAGGGTTTTAGCAGGAACAAAAGGACTATATTGGGAACTGGGCTAGAGGTCAGTCAGGTTATATTTTGGCAAAGAATCTGGCTGGATTTAACTCATAGCCTGATAACTTGGGTAAGGCTGAATTCAAAAGTGACCAACTAGTTCTTTTAAAGGAGAAAATGTCAAGGCAGGACAATATTGATGTTACATCATGGTTCTTTTTGAGTGCTCTTATTCACCTCTACAGTGATAGAAAGAGAAAGCAACAAGTGAAACAAGAATTAACATTTTAAAAGGAAAGGTGTGTGAGCAAGCTTAAAGCCAAGAACAAGGAAAGTACATAGGACGAAACATCTGTTCTTATAAAGGAGATTAAAAAGACACATCCTGCTTTCTACTGAGACAATAACAAAAGTGTCCTGAAGGCAAGATCCCTATTTGTTTCCCCAATTAGAGTTCTCTTGAGGAGTAGCTCTGATAGAATGAATACATACTAAAGATAGGATCATTGGATTAGTTTACACAATACAGTGTAGGTATCTAACAATGGCTGGCTCACTTTGGTTATGAGAGCCTAGTAGCTGCTCACTCCTCAAGGATGGAGACCTTCGAGGTCCCAATCTGCTGGGGAAGGCCTTGAGGGTTCTTGGAGAGCCACTGGTGTTCAGTCCATGATAAAAGCCCGAAGAATATGCATTCTGCAGTCAGCAAAGGAATGTAGCAGCAGTAACAGCAGAATAGATAAATTTGCAAACAGGGTAGATGAACTTGCCAGGTGTAGGAAAGCAGACAGAAAAGCAAGGATGTTCCTTCACTGTTGGCTTTATCTGGGCAATCACTCAGAAGATGCTGTCCACATTTATCCCACTTACATAAGCCCAATGAAGAACATCCCTCACATATATGCACAATGCATTTTCATAACCAGTCAAGTAAACAGCCAAGATTAACCATCAATTACATGTATATTGCAATTTTGCAAATAGTGGAACAATGGTCTCAATACAAAATTCTCATCCACAAAGGAATGTTACACATAAAGCATGTGAGAGACTATTAAACACAGCAAAAAAATCAATCATTCCTTTCTACTGATGTGTAGGGTTTTCTGTGAGGTAATGTTGAGTGAGAAAACATAGGAATAATCCAGAAAGAGAGATTTGCTCAAGACAAAGAGGTGAAATGGGGAAAAGAAAGACCTATATGTATGATTGCCTTAAGGAAGAGGGCCTAGGAAGTAGCTCAGCCAAGAAGGTGTTGGTGGGCCTGGATCTCAGAAGTAAAGGAACAAGGTGTAGAACTGGCCACATGAGGATGGAAGAGCTGAGGTAAAGCATCACACAGGCAAAATAATGCAATAGAAGACAACCCTAACCACAGAGATATGCTTTACACCCTTCAACTATTTCTTTTTTCATAAGTGAATGACTGCATGCTATCACTGGGCTAGTCCTGCAAAGCACAGAATTTATATTAGGATCTAAGACACTGTACCTGCCATAAAGGAAATTTTTCAGTCAATTCCAATTTTCTGCTTTACTTTCTCTTCTCTATTCTTGACTCCTGTACATGCATATAGGCTGCTTTTGTAGTTCCCAACTTCCAGATTTAATGTCTCATTTTGGTTTTAAGTAAATACTTTGTAACCTGCATTTACAAAACAATGAAATCTGTTGAGGACATATTTATCTATACCTATAATTTTGAAAAGTGCTACATTTTACATGCAATGTGAATAACAGCAATTTATAAAATATTACTTTTGTAACATAAACATTTACATACAGCAATCCCAGAAGACGTGATAAGACTATAGATCATTGGTTCTCAACTTTCTTCCTTATGCTGTGACCCTTTAAGATAGTTGCTTATGTTGTGGTGACCACCAACCATAAAATTATTTTCACTACTACTTCAGAATTTTGCTACTATTATGAATCTTAATGTAAATATCTGTGCTTTCTGGTTGTCTAAAGTGACTCCTCAGAAAGAGTTATTCAACTGTCCCCAAAGGGGTTGTGACCCACAGGTTGAGAACCACTGTTGTAGATATTTTCATCTGCAAGTGCAGAGGAACTTGATCAGCTTTGTTGACTCTGAAGCATGTTAGTTAAGACTGTGATTTACTACAAAATATTGGAAAAAATTCTTCTCAAATGTCATAAATATGTGATAGAACTGTATTCTTAGGACTCAAAGCACATGAAACTTTACTAAAATGTTTGGTATTTGTAGGTAATCCAGAAGCCTGTCACGTAGATAATTATAGATTTGGTTCACCTTCATCACATCTGGCTGTACGACATAAGACATTAAATTGGTTTCAGCTGTGAAGGGCACATTATGGGGCTTGTAGTCTGCTATCCTCCAAACATCAGGGAATTCTTTAATCCTTGCAATATTTTGTAAATACTGTGAGGTGGTGTACTGAATGCCATCAATCAGACTGGAACTGAAAACACACCAGAGAACTTCAGTAACAGTCCCAGAAGACAATGAAATAACTATCAGCCGTCACACTTGTTGGCAGAGAGGTCAGAAAAGCAGGAAGTCTTACTCATTTTAAACAGAGTACGGTAGGTAGTCAAGCCTGAAACTTAACAATGTAACAATACCTTCGGTCTTAAGGAAGGTAACGGTTGACAGGAGACAGAAAAGGAAAGAGGGCAGGGTTGGCATCTTGAGCTGAAGACCCACTGAGCAGAAGTGGCAAAAACTCATCTGCTTGGGAGCTGGTCCCCTGCAGACATTCATAGAGGACACTTCCAGAAAAAGTAGTTACTACTGCTCTTTATTTATTTATTTTTTTTGTATGTGTGCAGTTTCTCTGCATTCTCTTTTAATTATCAGAGGTTTCTAAGACTTTAGCAGACTCTGAACTACAGGCAAGTATGGAGCGACTCTAAGGTCAACAGGTAGGTTGATGTGCTGATTTCCGTATAATGAACACAACAGAAGATAATACAGGATGCCTGTTGTAATGTTAGTCTTGTTGGCTGTCATGATTTTCACATAGTGCTGTGTTAAAATATCCTTACGATGACTATTCAGACTTACAACAATGCTAAAAAGCTACTGACTTCCTGGAAGTTACATTTAATATTTTAAAGCATATTTAAAGAGGGAATTTTTCAGGTCATTTTAACATAAGAATAATTGATATTCTTAAAAATCAAATAATCAAAAGAATAAATACTTTATATTAAATATCTTCCTATGCTCACTCTAAGGACTGTCACTCCCATATAATTGTGTTATGATGTATTATACCAACAAACAGTGACAAAATTCTCAAAGGGGCTTATCCATATTATGAAAATTGTAAGGAATATAGTATTTGTGTGTGTGTGGGTTTGGTCTATTCCAGAGAAAGAAGAATACATTCACAGGAGCTAATGATTTTAGCTATTAAAAATAAATTACCATTGTGGTTTTTTTTCTGGTTTTAATTAAGTCATTTTTATCCTTTGCCTCTTCCCTAAATTAATTTGTTAATATTACTTAACCTTTTACAGATGCTTGAAGATCAAAAAAAAAAAAAATTCTCCAGTGCTGTATTATACATTTGAAGATTGGCTGCAGCCCCAACTAAAAAATGTTTCTCATTTTTCCTAAAGAAATTTAGAGATGGGGGCAGGGGAAATTAAGAAAGGAAGAAATCCTTAGTCTATGTATCTACTTAATCCTACTTAATTATATTTAATTGCACACCTCTTTTCAGAAACATTTTATACCAGTTTTTGGGTTTTAAGTGGTAAAGTTGCTCAGTGTTTACACAAATATGAACAGACATAACTCAAGGAATCAGACAGGGATTACATTCCTAGAGGTATCATCTCCTGATATCTACACTGTTTTGTTCATGTTTCATCCTTACCCCAACCAGAGCCTGGTGTGATGCCTTGCCTATTGAAAATTCTCAATAAATTTGCTGAATCAATAACACGTAATAACTTTATGAATCAATTTAAATGTAAGAGATACATGACATGACTGTGACATTCATTTAAATAATTTTCCCAGAAGCCTCCCATGGCGTGTAGTAACACTGTTACACTAATGTGATGATTGATCCAGCAGTGGATTTTGCCAACACTGGTAGGAACTGTGCTTGTTAATCCCCCCAGTTCCCATTGTTAAAGATGACTTCTTTCTATACTAATGGCTTTATCTGCCTGCCTACAAGGCCTTGCCAGCATTTGTGTGCAAATAATGACGAAGCCCTGGTAACCACATGGAATAGCAATTTATTAAATATGGGAGAAATTCTTAAGGGATTCATGTTTGTGGAAAATAATATAATTAAAGCAGAAAATGTTATTCAAGACATAATCTCTTTTTTTCTCAGTAAGCTTCTGCTTCTTTCTTCCAGGATTCCTCTCTCTTTTATTCTGTCTGTGTTCTGTATATATGTCTACTACTCCCTGAATTCTTACACTTTGTTTATTTATAATTTCCTCAATTAAAGAATAAGCACTTTAAAGACAGAAAAACCTTGAACACTGCTGTTCATCCTCCTTGTGTGTAGCATGAATCTTAAGTGTTCTTATTAATGAAACTCAAACCTGAGGCCAGTTATTGGGGTAAATGCTGGAAGATCAGAGACACAGAACAAGCCACAGCTATCTCACCTTGCTAGTTCCTCAGGTGATCCTTTTTCCTCAGGCTGGAGGATTCTGAGTCCTCCTCCACATGAATCTCAGCTCAACTGTGCTGCTCCAAAGCCTGAATACTTCTCCAGTTATGCCTAACTACATGCTTTACTCCTCTTTAGTTCCTGGTCCTCACGCCTTATATACCTTTCTCTTTCTGCCCCCACTCCCTGGGATTAAAGGGGTGGGTCACCATGCTTAGCTGTTTCTAAAGTGGCCTTGAACTCAGAGATCCGGCTAGCTCTGTCTCCCAAGTGCTGGGATTAAAGGTGTGTACCACCACCACCCAATTTCTGCTATAGCTTGCTCTTCCCATTTTCTAGCCACCATTTTTGGCTTTGTTGTAGTGGCTGCCTGTTCTCTGACCCCAGATTTGTTTATTTCGGGGAACACACAATATTTCAGGGAACACAATACCCACCACACTTGTGTGCTCAGCTCAATATAAGAAATCCATGAAGACTTGTTGAATATGGTAGTTTCGCTGATTTGTTACTAGACTGCAGACTGAGCTTTGTCAATGAGATAAAACTACATGAAACTGCCTTGCTTTTATCAGAGGCCTTATCCTGGAAGCCCTTTAACCTGGAGCTCAGAGTTCCATGTCATCCTTTGAATTTCTGAGTAAAACTCCAATTTTTGTTATCTTTGGTGAAAACGGATTAGAAAAGAAAAGAGGGAAAATTCTTTATAATGTTTCCATGCAAAGACATGCAAGGTGGGTCCCATTCACTTCCTTCTGTTTTTGGTACTTCCTTCCCAGGACATTTTTTTTTGAGTGCTTACTGATTACAGAGGGTCCTGACACATTGAAAACAATGTGACATATTGTTACCATGCTCTCATATCATCCTTCTCTTCCCATTCCTGTGCACTTCTGGCCGGGCGTTTTGTTTTCACTGTGTGCTTCCGGCAGCCTGAAAAGCCATAGCATCTTTTCCTTCTCCTTTGCTCCTACACCGAATCTGATTCAGTCATAGCAGTTTTCAGCCTCACTGGCTGGACATTGATCTGTCCCTTTCCTCTTTTACTGTTCCTGTGCTTGGCATGCTTTCTCTACTATAGATGGATATCAATTTTGGTCTCATATTTTAGAATTTTTCAGGAAGGGAATTAAATGTTAGAATATGCAGCTCACCATCAGTAGTCCATATTTTTCAGCTTGCAACGAGGAGCCCTCACTACAGAACTCCAAGTTTAACAGTAGTTGCTGCTTATTATGTACTTAACCACATACACGAGGCCAGGATGTTTTACATATGCTATTCTTAATTCATAATTCTCATCACAGGTTTAGGAAATAGATGATATTGAGTGTGAGGAAACCATATTTCTAAACTTACCTTCTGCATGGTCAAATTTAGTAACGGACTGATATGTTTCAGAAGTTGTTCTTACTTTCCTGTTTTAACCTTAATTCTGCTTTTTAGGACTTGGCCATGTGTCTCCTGCATTCTCCAAGAAGTCTGTTTTTCAGAAACCACTCAGTTTAAAATAGTTATGTCAAGGTCCATCAGTATTTCTTGCCTGCTGTGGTTATTTGAATAAGAATGGCCCCCAGAGGCTCATCTATTTGAATGCTTGGTTCCCAGTTGGGGAAGGATTAGAAGATAGGGACTTTATTGGAGGAGATATGCCATTCCCTTGCAGGACTTTTCCCTATTCCTTTGCCTACTGTCTGAAGATCAGATACAAGCTCTCAACTACTGCTCCAGGGCCATGCTCGCCTGCTTTGTTTCCATGTTTCCTGCCAAGATGGTCATGAACTCTAATCCTCTGGAATTGTAAGGCCTCAAATTAAATGCTGCCTTTTATAAGTTACCTTGGTCACGTTGTTATGTCATGGCAATAGAAAAGTAGCCAAAACACCTACTTGTAAGTTCTGCAGTAGGTAAGGCCAATTTTATACATTTCGTAACCAACTAAGGGTGGAAAACACTTGAAATGGAGTCAGTAATAGATTCTCTCCATTTGCATTTCCCTGGTTTATATTTGCTTTTAAGAATTGTCACTCTAGCAGGTTGCCTTCTGTCTTCCTGATTCTCTTGATCTATGCACGCATGCCTATTTAGTAAAACTGGACTCTCCATTGGCTCATGGCCCCATTCTAGTTTTTTAGTCTGCATATTCTTGTATTGAAAATAGGCTGTTCTAGTTATGTTTTCTATTATGTGATAAACAAATTGATGACATGAACGTTGGGCAGGACAGGATTTATTTGGCTTGTAGATTACAGTCCATTATCAGTGGAAGCCAAGACAGGAACTCAGGGCAAGAACCTGGAAGCAGGAAAGAAAGCGGAGACTACAGAAGAATACTACTTATTGGCTTCCTCCTCATGTGCTAATCTGCTTGTTTTATGATATAACCCAAGTCCACCTGTCCAGACATGACATCACCCACATGGGGCTTGACTTTCCTACATCAATCATTAATCAAGAAAATATCCAAAGACATGCCTACTGACAACCTGATGGAGGCACTTTCTCAGTTAAGGTTCCTTTTCCCAGATGAAACCAGCTTATTGTTGACAAAAACAACAACAACAAAGAAACCAAGAGGTAAGTTATCTGTATCTCTACTAAGGTAGTCTCAATGTGCTTCCTACATACATCTGTGGCCTTCTCCCAAAACAAATGTAAAAGAAAACTACATCTTAAGGAGTGTCTTGAAGCTGGGCATGGTGGCACAGGCTTATAAAAAGCCAATCATTCTTACTCTAGAGCGGGGGGGGGGGGGCGGGGGGGGGGGGGGAATCAGTATTTCAAGGTCAACCTTGGCTACTTAGAGAGTTCCATAAGGCTAGTTTGAGCTATATGAACCCCTGGCTCAAAACAAACAACAGAGAGTGGGGGGGAGAAAGAAGAGGAAGAGAAGAAAGAGGAGGAGGAGGAAGAGAAAGAAGAGGAGGAGGAGGAAGAGGAAGAAGAAGAAGAAGAAGAAGAAGAAGAAGAAGAAGAAGAAGAAGAAGAAGAAGAATGACATCTTAGGGTTGGGAAGTAGCTAAGACCTTGGGTTCAAATCCCACATGATAATACAAATCTGGAGTTATATTTGAAGGCAGTGGATGCACACTTGTCAGTGTGCACATGACTTGAGTCAAAAGGTGGTGCTATGTCAATAAAGATCAGGCTGCAAAAATACATAATTATATATAAAAAAGAAATGAGCAGGAACAGAAGACAAACTTCAATCTGTAAAGCAGGTTAATTCTCTGCAGTCTCTTGAAGAAAGGAGGCCATAGAAGTCAGATGCCACAAACCCTGATCTGTGCTAGAACTCACTCTGACTTTTGGCCTAGGTTGTAATGTCTCACCATTCTAGACTATCAAGTTTCATCTTCCTGCCTAAACCAGTTCATTAGTCCTGGCCTAACTCAATTACTAACAGTTTAGTATTTTCCATAAGAGTCATTTAAAGGTTCATTCCATTTTGATAATTTTATGGTAATTTAAGTGTCATGCCAGAATATAAAAGTGTGCCTGTCTTAACCCATTGAGCTAGGCTGCATTGGGAAAAAAAATTTTTTTTTTAATTTTATATGTATGAGTATTCTGCCTGTGTACCATATTCGTGCATGATACTTGTAGAAACCAGAAGTGGGTGTTGGACTCCTTGTACTGGAGTTATAGACGGTTGTGAGCTGTCCTGTGGGTGCTGGGAATTGTATGTAGGTCTTTTAGAAAAGTAGCCAGTGCTCTTATGGACTGAACCACCTCTCCAGCCCCATAGGCTGCATTTTAACATTGTCTGTGATGGTTGTACCTTGACGGCTTTGTGATTATACAGTTTTCTCTTAATATTCATAGCATTAACTGAGAGGTAAGGGAATAAAACTTTTGTTTCCTGTTGTTTCAGTTAAAATCAAATTGCAGTCTTTGCGTCCCCCATTGCTACCTGGCGTGAGCTGTCTATATAGCTTACCTGACTGTTTTAAACCCTGTCCTTTCCTCCCAAGTAAACAGGACAGTCGAAAACCCATATCCAAAATGATGTGTTTTGAAATCCTTTCAACCACAGATCCACACCTCTGGGTCTTTTCCAAAAGGGCTAGGGGTCTGAACAGCAGGATGCGGGGCTGCAGGCTGCGGGCTGTGGGCCAAAGGGGCCCAAGTCTTGTTCCAAGCCTGGGGCTCCAGGGTGCATTCCAGTGTCCAAGAGCCAGGCAGAAAGCACCCTTGTCCTGCTCAAAGGTCCACCTTCTTCCCAGGTGAGCTTGGCTTTTTCCGGGTCCTTGCTCGCAGCACACAGGTGTCCGGACTTGCTCGAGCGTCCCAGCCCGGCGGGCGAGGAGGAAAAGAAAGGCTGCTGTGTGCAGGACTGGGATTTTGAGTTCAGTCAGGGCGCTCGGCCGCGCTGGCTGCCTAGTGTAGGGAATCGGGACCTGTTGCAACTCGCCGCCCCCTGGTGACACGCTCGGCACCGCCCGGGAGGTGCGGCCAGCTCCCGCCCGCGCAGGTGCGCCTCCCTCCTCCCGGCTTCCTGGGCGCCACCTTCGCAGCGGCGGCGGTGGTGGCGGCGGCGGCGGCGGCAGCGGTGAGTGGAGTGCGGGGTCCCGACGTGGCCTGCGGAGCGCGGGCATGCTCTCCGGGCCTCTTCCTTCTTTATGGACTTGGGCAGAGAAAGTTGGAAAGTTTGGAAAGTGAAGTCTGACTTAGTACGCGCTGTCTAGAGGACAGGCACCGCCCACCGGGATCGCTTGGTGTATTTCCTGCTGGAGAGACGGACCCTTGGAGAGGACTGGGAAGGAAGAGGGTCTGGGGAGAACCTGGCGGGAGGGTGGAAGTGGTAGGGCCAGGGGTACCAGGGAACCCAGAGCTAGGCTGCAGAGAGCTCAAGGGCCAATCAGAAGTTGAAGAGGAAGAGAGTTTTCTGCGATCCACTTTCTGCTGGATGGTAGACCAGTTCTTTTGATTCCATTTGGCATGCCTTGGGTCTGTGACTTCACTGAGCTCTCCAGATGATCCTGATACACTGGGAATCTGCTCCTGTAGGTTATGACCTTAAGAAGAAAGTGTGACTGCAGGAGATGGCTCCTGGAAGGGGTCTCGGAGACTTCAGGCCTGTTCTGTCTGATGGGTTTCCAGTGGTTGAGAGGGGCGGAGAGGGTGTGTTAGTTGCTGGAAGCACGAGTATGTAAAAAGACAATATCGCCTTTTAGGACAGAGACGGGAGGTTATGAGAATGCTGGTGGCGTGTTGGCTATGCTTAGTGTGATAAGGTTATAGATTACAAGGTCTCTGATCTAGAAGAGGTGGAGACTAAATAAATACATATCAAGAGACCAGAACACTGACAAGAAGACACGCAGGTTGCAAGCAGTTGAAGCGGGACTATAATTTCCCACAGCCCATTTTCAGACTCAACCTTCTAAAATGATTTCAGGCTACTGGCAGGCACCTCCCTTCTTTCCCTTTCTCATCCCAACAAGCCCAAGAGCCCAAGGACATCTGACTGATGCTGAATCAGTGCTGACAAGCAACAGGGGAAGGAGACAGGTGATGAGAGGCGCGCTTAGCAGAGAAAGCAGCTTGTAGTTTTCCGAAGTAAAGAGGCAGGGTGATTGCAAGGTGGGGCGGAGATCCGTCTGTCTTCTGGCTTCCACTGTTAGTTCCAAGCTTGGTAGCTGTCCCCACACCTTCAGATTGCTAATTCCACCCCTTTGCTTTTGGGGCTAGGACATTAGGGGTACACCCTGCAGAGCCTGCCTGAGGGAATGGGTGGATCTCCTTTTTAAGCCGGGCAGGTGGAGACTGCAGCTGCTCAGAATTTACTGTGGGAAGTAGCTCAGTTGAACAGTTGGTGAAAGGGATTGCATAGATGCGGAGACAAACCACACCCCTGGTGCTGACTCAGTGATTATGCTCCGGTTTGTTTCGTGATTTGCAAAATTCTTGGGGTGGCATAATTAATTTATATTATTTTTCCTCTTTGTCCCATCCCACAGTTGTATTCCTTACCGTTTTTGGTGAGGCTTGTTCTTTGAGAATATTTCTTTTGAAAGATATTTGATTGTGTGTGTGTGTGTGTGTGTGTGTGTGTGTGTGTGTGTGTGTGTGTGTGTGTGTGTGTGTATGTGAGTGTGTGTGTGTGTGTATGCTACAGTGTGTATGTATGTGTGTGTGTATGTGTGTGTATGTGTGTGTATGTGAGTGTGTGTGTGTGTGTGTGTGTGTGTGTGCTACAATGTGTGTAGAGGGGAGAAGACAGCTCTGGGGAGGTGATTCCTGAATGAACCCAGGTAGTCCAGGTTTACACCTGCTAGCTAAGATCTCTCACAGCATTTATGAGTATTTTTCCAAGCTGACACTCTCACCCTGCAGCCTTCTGCTTACACTCCATTCAGTTATACTAAATCATAACAAGTTTATAACATGGAACATTATTTTACATTGACCTACAGAATACTGTTGAGAACCTGTGGTGTCAGTAAAGCAGAGGTCTCCCCAAGTGTAAATCTGGTCATAGGACACCTTTCAAAAAGGGCTCACTTAGTTTAATTTGACTAATTATTTGCAAAGTGACAAGTTAGCCTTGTCTAGCTAGTTAGGTAAGTGTGCTTGTTTGCCCCTATGCAGCTCGTAAGATGTTGGTGTCTGCAAATGATATACGTTAAGTACAATGCCACTGTTAGATGTGAAATGTACTTCTGTTCACCTAAGTTCCACTCTGTATGAGTTGGTTATTGAGCTTGGTTAGTGAATTTATCATTTGCAGATCAAAATCTATCACTCCTCCTCATCAAACAGTTGGAAACAGAAAACAAGGCTTAAGGATGCTGCAAAGTTTTGTACAAATATCACTTAAGTCCAATGAAAATCAAAGTCAACATTTTTCTGAGAAAATATGAGAGAGACTTCTTTATGAGATTGGCAATCTCTGTCTTGAAGTATCCCAGCCCCCACACATGGGGTACAGTTCCCAGGGAAGAGGGTACTGCCCTCCATTGCCAGGCTGATTGCTGTGGTCACCTGAGACAGTAGCTGGGGCCATGGAAACTCCATTGGCAGGAGTTCTGTGAGGAGACAGTATGGAGGGAGGAGCTGGGAAATCAGGAAGGTGAACACATATAGACGGAGACAAAATGGGGTTGTGAAGGAAAAGGATTTTTCAGTGGCTGTGATGCTATGGAAGGTGTATGGGGCTGAAAAATCTTGTGTGTGCATGATCATCGTGTGCTGCATTTTATCTTGCATGTTTCATGTTCGTGTGGAGGATGGGAAAAAGTCAGATATCTTCCCCCCTTCTTTCTTTCTTCTTCTTCTTCTTCTTTTTTTTTTTTTTTTTTTTTTTGAGACAGAATTTCTCCATGTAGTTTTGGTGCCTGTCCTGGATCTCACTCTGTAGACCAGTCTGGCCTCGAACTCACAGAGATCTGCCTGCCTCTGCCTCCTGAGTGATGGGATTGAAGGCATGTACCACCACCACCCAGTGGTATCTCCTTTCTTGATTCCCACCTTAGTTTTTCAGACAAGGTTTCTCACTTAACCTGAAGATCACAAATTATGCTAGACTGTCTGGCCAGAAAGTTCTAAGGATCCCATCCCCCAGCATGGGGGTTTCAGGCATGCCACTACACCTGGCTATTATTTTGATGTTGGGAATCCCAACTCAAGTCTTTATGCTTGCTTGATGGCAGGTACTTGACCCTAACCACTGAGCAATCTTCCTATCACCAGGTGAAAAGACACTAGCAGAAGGGATATTCACTGGACATGTCTATGCTGGAGAATTGGTTCATTACATGATCATGGATGATTTGAGGAATATTTTCCTCTGGGGACATCTAATTATCGTGTGGTTTTTATTATGTTATATTGTCTCATCTTCCTAGACGAGTGGTAAGGTACTCCCTGGGGCACATGGTATTTATCATTTGAGCTGCATAGCCTGTAATTTTTAGACTGCTCATCCCTGGTGAAAGTGAAGTAGAAATTAATGATCAGCTTGCTTTGAACACTGGTGTAGTGTCAAGTGTAGTTTCCAATCCTTGCAGGGATCTATTCTAAAGAGTTTATACAAACATGTTACAGTTATGATGATATCAAGTGGATAATATTTGTGCTCTTCACACTGTCCATTCATAAAAACAAATTATCCATTGTATTCCAAGCAGTCCATTCCCCCTGAGAACAGGAAGCAAGACACCATTCTTGGGATCTGGACAGTCACGGTTGATAGACCTGAATGTGATGGTAAATACACACAGATAAATGTTTCAGGTCCTTGTGGATAGTGTATAGATTCATTAATCACTTGTTAAACTGAACATTAGCAGATTTGGTTTAGTTATAATTTGGATAAAGTACTTAGTTCTACTGACTTTCAGGTTTCCCATGGTTGTGTAATATTTGTACCATGTGATCATGTCTTTCTCCCACTGTGCTCTGAAATTCTCTGTGATCATTTCTCACCGTGAGCACACTAAACCATTGTGAACAGTCTCCCCAAGGTATCACCAGGAAGCTCATGGTTTCTTCTTTTCTTGTCATATTTTTATTTCAAAAGGTTTTAGCTCTAATTACTACCTGCTGGCTTCTGTGGTGGCTTACCCAGTATTCACTGGGGAAGGAAAGGGAATTTCTGGAGCACCGAAGAGTGGCATCTTCCACCCCAGCGGTTGAGATACCGTGGGGTTTTTGTCTGGGCTGTCATGGATGTGCACACAGAAGTAATGATAACTATAGTGCTCTGCATAGTGACTGCACATGGTCTCATCTGACGGCGTTAGCGGCTGATACTTGATGTTGGGAAAGAAGCGTGTTTTCCTCAAATAATTAGAATTTCTGAATTGTTTGCTGGGGAAACGTGTAGCATGGCTCTATTGCTGTGTTACCTGTGGTTTGTTCTCAGTTGCCACCTTCCCCTTCCTACCCTTCCCTTCCTCTCCCCACCCCTCCTCTCCCCACCCCTCCTCTCCCCACCCCTCCTCTCCCCACCCCTCCTCTCCCCACCCTTCCTCCCTTTCCACCTCTCCCCTTCCCATTTCCCCCTTTTACTGCTCATTAAAAAAAGCCTCTTGTCTTTCTCACTCCTTTTTTCTTGTTCTGTCTCCTCTCGCATGCTTTCCCTGTTTCTCCCATTTCTTTTTTCTACCCCATATGTCATTTCCCCTCTTGCTCCCTCTGATCTCCTATTTATCTATACATTTCCCTTTTTGTGCCTGCCTGTCTTCTCTATCAGAAAAGTTTCACCTTAATAAACTACAGGTTTCCAAAAATCCATAACAGTGTACAGAAGTCAAACACAGAGCAAATTTTAGAAAGGGAACTTCAGTCCACAGTACCTATAGTTTATTACATAAAAAAGACTGCCTCACCTTGAATGTTAAATAAAATATTAAACAATGTATTTCTAGCATTTTACATATTTACAATGATTCCTTTCTTTCACAATAGAAAGTATGCACAATGACTTTCTGACTAGAATTGAGGCTGTGCTTCATTTGGCATGGCCAGTTTAAATTGTTTTTAGCTTATGAGGTGAACATCACTAAAATATGGACTTTGGTTTTTCCATTTCTCCAAAACTTAGAAGTTCACCTTGCATCATAATACTCAAATGATTGTGGAAGTAAGACAATGAAAGCAAATGATAGTATAGAAACAACACGAAATACCCACAGTTCAGTGTGCAGTGAGTTAAAATACATGGCAATTAAATTATATGGAAAAAAAGTATTTTATGTGTCAGTGTTTATGTGAAAGAATTCAGGCTGTTCAGAGGTCATTTACTTTTATTTATTTATTTATTTATTTATTTATTTATTTATTTATTTATTTTTGTTTTTTGAGACAGGGTTTCTTTGTAGTTTTGGAGGCTGTCCTGGAACTCACTTGGTAGACCAGGCTGGCCTCGAACTCACAGAGATCCACCTGCCTCTGCCTCCCGAGTGCTGGGATTACAGGAGTGTGCCACCACCGCCTGGGCAGAGGTCATTTACTTAGGAGCTGTTAGCTGTTGATTGCTGCTGTGGGAGGGAGATTCTTTTTTTTTTTTTTTTTTTTAATATGCGGCCACTGGTAGATTTCCCATGTTCCAATGTATGGCTCTGTACCTGTGTGCTTGTTGACAGCACTAACTGGACTTAGTGGATTGTCAAAAACAACAACAACAACAACAAAACAAAACAAAACAAAACACCCAAAAAACAAAAATGAAAGAAAAGAAAAGAAAGGGAGTGGT
Organism: Onychomys torridus; assembly: GCF_903995425.1. Taxonomy (NCBI): domain Eukaryota; kingdom Metazoa; phylum Chordata; class Mammalia; order Rodentia; family Cricetidae; genus Onychomys; species Onychomys torridus. The sequence continues at coordinate 69,971,521 of NC_050449.1, read as the reverse complement.
TAACAGGGGCCATTTTGGAGAAGATTGGGGGGATTGGAGGTTGGAAATGGTGGTGAGGATCAGATCATGTTTCTTTTATGAAATTCTCAAGAATGAAGGAAAATTAATGTATATGTACGTTTTAAAAGTCTGACAAAGTGTAGACAAAGATATAAGGACAGTTCATTTGTATCTATTGTTCAGCCTTAAAAAATCATAGTAGTAAAATAATATTGAAATACATTCAAGGTTTGAATATATATATGTGTGTGTGTGTGTGTGTGTGTGTGTGTGTGTGTGTGTGTGCAATTTCTATGTCAAGCAAAAAGAAGAACGAGCCATCAGTCTGTCCATGGGAAGTGTCATAAGAAGGGCTCTGGTGGAAAGCTCTGTTCTTGCAGCAGTGGGCCAGTTCTTACTCTCTGAGACATCAGTCACCTTGATTTAAATCCAAAGCCATGACTCAGTTCTGCAGTTAATATTGGATCTCCCATCAGCTTGACATTGCATACTTTGTGGAGTAGAGTCACTCTCATTCAGCATGTTAAATCTTGTGTCAAAGAGCTGCAATTTGAAATGCAAGAAAAAACAAAATGAATGAAACCTTTCCAAGGTCAAGTGGTACAAAATGAAATTCCAAAATGTATGACCAGAGCCTTTGAGCGTCCAAGTTACCTATGCCACACACACATGACCTTGTTGTGAAAACAGAACTCTTTGAGTGGCCAAAAAGTAAACATAGAAAGCAAGACTTTATATATTTCCATAAGAATGTATGCACCTAGGCAAGTTATACAAAGCAGACAGCAAGGATCCAGAGCTAGAAAAAGGTGTGGCCATGTTCTCCCCTCCATGACTGTCAGTCTGACCTGGGCCATAAGAATGGATGAAAGTGAAGCAGAAGCATCCAGACACATTTTCAAAGTGTGGATGGTTTAAGACCTATGGCGTGAGTCTATGAACACAGGCTTTGTTTCAGCCCCACTTCATGGTCTCCTGGGGTTAGCTCTGTTCTTAGGAACTCACAGGCCTAGACATCCAAACCCAATACCAGTTTACATACTTAAAGACTATAGTTTATTGACTTGACACCTCTGTGTGTGAGTAGACTATAAACAAATGAAAGACACCAATATGGTTATTGTGAAAAAAAGAGGAGGCTGGTTTTCAGATTTCTGTTGAGAGTTTCTTGGGAGTAAAACATAAAATGGAAACCACTTTGATTCAATTATGGCATAGATGCCTCAGCAAGCTTGATTAAAAGTGAGTCCTGAGGTCAATGACTAGTAGGGACAGTAGACCCTGGGTGATGTCCCTGTGACATGTAGGATCATTCTCTCACGTTAAAGTCTTACTGTCAGAGATTTAATATTAACATGTATACTTTTCTTGGCTTTTTAGTTGCACAAATGTATCCTTACTGATATAATTTATACAAAATTATACCTGTCTCAAGCTTCTTTTTAAGAGCCTGAGGTTGAGCTAAGAAAATGGCTCAGCAGCAAATATCTGGCTTATCATCCAGAGGATGGGCGTTCAGTTTCTAGCATTCACATAACCAGTTCCAGGAGATCCAGGTCTCTCTTCCGTACTCTGCAGGCAACACATGCTGCACAGACCTACATGCATGTGAAACACGCAAACATGTACCATATGAAATTTGAAAATGAGCCTGCAGTTGCTTTGTCGGCCCCTGCGCATTTTGGCATGTAATCTACAGGCTTTCACTTTTTTTTATAGATGAGGTGCACTGCTCTTGCTAAAATTATTTGAAGCACCATTTTGAGAGTTCATGGTAGAGCACATATTTGCTATGCCTCCCTCTGTCATGTGTCTGTAAGTGCCAACATGTCCCCCAAACAACCTTTTATTTTAAGTAGACTCAAAAAGTGGGACCTAAGTGCTTATGACACATGTCAAGTATTTTAACACCAAGGCCCACTTCTTGCCTGTGGTGTTTTGCCTAATATGTTATAAGTTTTATTAAGGTGCTGACATTTGAGGAATGGGAGAGGGTGTTGTGAAGTGAGGAAGACAGCCAAGGCAAAACAAGGTGGGAGACGTGCAAGGTACATTCCTGATTTCTGCTGGACAACTGCACAGTGAATAGAATTGAAAGTTGTTATGTAAGAGAACAGTCCTTATCTATCTCCAACAGCATTGCCAGCTCACCAGTAAGTTAGCACACACCCCTCAGAGGCTCTTAGAGAGCTCCTGTTCTGGGGAGCCAATGCACGTGACAAGTGAGTGCCACCTGTTAAGTACAGTGAGGTGATGAGAGTAAGCATAGGATGAAGATGGGTCCCCTTTAAAACAGTGGTCTAGGAGATCCCTCTAAGGAGATTAGTAGTGGTCACTAAGAAAGCAGTGTAAACCTAAAACATTCCAAGCACAGGGAAGAACTGGTGCAAAAAGAGTGATTAACTGGGGTGATAAATAGAAGGACTCTTTGTTGGATGTCCAGGAAAGTGCCCACAAGCCGATAGACGTGTGGATGAGGAGTTTAGCAGAACAGACAACAGCCAAGATTCTCCCGTGGTCCATGGATCTAACAGTGGGTGAGGTTGTTCTGGGGTGAGTAATGAGATGAGGGAAAACAGGTAAGCAGGGCTCCTTCATCCAAACACTGGCAACTAAGAAACAGGTACCTCTGATGAGCTTTGAGGGAATTCTTAATCTTTTCCAGAACCCAGCATTAAGATATGAGTCAGTGGCTTTTGGAGATCTTCAACACTCATGGTTATCACTATTTTAAAATCATTTGCCCACACCTCCAGTGTCTCAGGGAAAAAAGTGTCCTTCATCCTGTCCTCACTTTTGCCTGTTTTCACTTTTAAAAAAAGAGACATTCTTCTCAACCCCCAAACTGGGTTCATAACTGGAATAATGATTTACTTGATAACTCAAAACATCACTTTGCTATTTCCTCAAGTTGCAACATAGTCTTTTGTTCCCTTTTTGGCAGTTTCAGTGTATTGTGATTATGTTCACTACCCATGGCCCTCTAGTATCATCCTTCATACCTGGTACCCCAGTGGCTGTACCCTCAGAGACAGTGACATTCCCTTCTCCAGAAACCATCAATTGTCATATGCTCCTTAGGAAAGGATGGGGCTCAGTGGGCAGCTTCTCTATCCACAGTGGAAGACTCATGGGCCCAACCCTGTGCAGATATCCATAGCTGCTATGTGTTCATGGTTGACACAACAATTTCATATCTGGATGATGGCTTTTCATGTCACTCCAACCCATCCTCTGGCTCTTAAATTCTTTCTGCTTTTTGTGCTATTCACTGGGCCTTAGTATGGGGTGGTGGAGGGGTAAGTGTTAATAGAGATAGGATAGAATGCTTAACATTGAGCATTCATGAGTCTCTTATTCTTAGCACGTTAGCCAGAGTTGAGCCTCTGCATTGACCATTCTCTGCAGAAAGGACTGCTTCAGGCTGAGAGTTGTGTTGGTCTGTGAGTGTAAACACAAATATTTAGAAGGCAGCTTAGCAGCGAAGCAGTTGGTTCTCTCTAAAATGATCATGCCACCACTGCACCAATGGGCACACTTTGTCTGGTAAGCAGCACTTGTTTTCTTCAGCTGGATGAGTTTTCTGCTCCCCCATTCTGCATGACATCTTTGGCACCAGGAAAGCTAGCCAGTAGAGGGTTTCCAGCTCTGTTCATTTTCATTTCTCTGTGTCCTCTAACCAGTATGTGGTGTCAAAATAGAATCTGAACTCCGATACAGTTTCCTCCAGTTTATGATACACCAAACTATGTAACTGTAATTAATTTTAATACTCACTCTTCCTTGTGAAATAAGTTTACACAGAAACAAAACCCATACAAGAAACAAGAAAAATGAGTCATGCTGGCACCTCATTGGAATCACTACTTGTATTGAAAACACAGTTTAGAACCTTCATTAGGATTAACTTAAATGTACAACAGCTGCCTGCAGAATGACTAATGTAATTAAGAAATGAAAATACAAGACGTCAGGAGAATGCCCCCAAATATGCAATATCTCTATATTTTTCTGGCAAGGTTCAGTTGAAACTATTACTTGCCTTTTGAAAGCGCCTTACTGATTGCTGTCGTGTGCTCACTGTGTTTTTGCTGTTCTTTAGGAAGCCCTGTGTTTTGTATTACCACAGTGCCTCCATGTAATAGAAACAGCCGTGTGCTTGAATCTTGAGAAGTTCTGCATCGACGGCTCAATTTTTCAATTAGGTTGCAGTATTCTCTAAGGTGTCACACTTGGGTTGCTAAGGTAGTGTATCATTATTATAGTATATATCATTAGCCTAGCATTGAACAGGTATATAGTGAGCATTAAGCATTAGGCTAGACAGACACAATTGTTGCCCTCATGAAGCACAATGAAGAGGACAGTTGGTATATCGCTGATGTGTGACCTGGGTAGGGAGTGTTGTGGCCACTCTGCCCAGGGCATTTCTTAAGTTCCAGTGAAGTGCAACCTATAGCCTATTCTGTTTTGTTCCTTCTTTCCCTCCCTTCTTCCTTCCCTTCCAACCCTTCCTTGGGGTTGGTATATCCTAATAATAGCTTTAGCTTGTGGATCATCTATACTGTTTGCATTTCTGTGTAAGGATTGTTAAACAGCTTTATATAGAGAGTTCTGAGTCACAGATTGCCATCAGTTAAATGAATGCATGGGTTATCGGGGTGGCTAAAGTTAAAAATACATTTTTTTTTAATTTACTTTTCTCCATTGCAAAATAGTGTATATTCATTAGTAAACTTTTTAAACTATAAAAAAAAAAAGTGTGGAAAGAAGTTTAAAAAAAAAAAAATCTCCGATACCACGTACAGAAAACCTCCTTTGTTGAGTTCAGTGTGTTGCTGCAAATCTGTAGTCTTACAGCACGGGAGGTAGAAACTAGAGAACCCAGGGTTCAAAGCCAGCCCCTGCTAAATAGCAGGCTCTAGATCACGAGGTCACCTTTGAGCTAGGAACTCACCAGAGCACATCTCTGTCAGCTTTACAGATAGCAGCAGGCACCTCGCCAGGAAGATGTCTTCCAGTCTGTGGCAGGCTCCCAGGACAAAGGTCCTTCAGGAGAGGAATGCTACTCCCACAGGCCAGGTAGCTTATCTCCTTATCTCCAGCAGCTGGTCCATACTGTTGATTCTGGGATGGGATCTCTGCTGTTACCAGGAGAGGGGTAAACAGTCTACCTGAATTTTTAAAGCAAACTCCTAATTCTTGGAGAACGACAGGTACCTAGGAACTTAGGGCCTTGGACATCAAAGGGCTAAGGCTCATTCTTGGACTGTCCAGTGGACTCACCTAAGGTGCCTTTCTTCCATACCTCCCCCACATACTATATTCCTTCCCCACAGGGCGAGACACTCCCCACCCCCTTCTCCAAATGTCCTAGTGTATACTTCCTCCTTGTTCAGAGTGGTCCCAGAAATTCTCCTTCTCCCTCCACACCCTGCTACACTCCCTGGCATGAACTAATCCTTGTTGTCCTAAGGAGCCATCTGGCTCTGTCTTCTATCATATGTGAGACCTTTCACATAAGACGCTTTCAAACAATCCAAAACAAAATGAAAATCCACCTTCATTTTGAGAATTATTCATTAGGTTTTTAGAAAACTTATGTTCAGTTATAATTTTGCTTTTTTTTCATACTATTCAGCTCACTTGTTACCTGCAATTAGTACCATAGCAAGCTTTTCTGAGTGTTATTTGAAAGGACTTCCACAGCTTCTGGCCTTCCTGCTTTGGTTTTGCATTCTGATGCTATGATGCTTAGTTAACATCCACAAACTAACAACCAGGCCACAAGTGAAACTTATACTTCCTCTTTGGGAGGCATTGACTTGCTAGGGATGGAACTGGGATGAGACATGTCCTCAGGGCCTGCAGCTTCTTTTCCCATTTTCCCCTATCTTGCCTTGTGTATCTCTTCCATTTGGCTGGTCCTATGTTGCATCTTTTGTGATAATCCAGTGTGAAAATTTTCAAGTTGATTTTAAAACACTTATGAAAATGTAAAAGGCCCAGAGCATACTAAACCGTCTTGAAGGAGAAAAAAAATATGGAGAGCTTATATTATTTAACTTGAAGTGATAGCATCCAAAAACTCTAAAACTGACATAGAGATCAACAAAGACATCTGTGAAAGAGAAACAAACAAACTCAGAAATAGATGGTCTTTTATGCAGTATGGGATTTTCAACCGGCAAATAAGCATTCCATGCTTTGAAGAGTAAAATAGGAAACATGTCTTTTCAATAGTCTTGGAACAAATGAATCCGCATATTCAAAAGAAATGCACTCTTACACTATGCATAAAAGTTAACTCAAGATAAAGCGTAGACCTACAATTTGGAAGCTAAGGCCATCATCTGCTTAGAGGAAGTGTTCCACCCAGACATAAAACCCCATTCTGTGGATTGCTTCAGAATCCCTTGCCTTTTGATCCACTTTCCTTGTCCGTGATGCCTTTCAGCTCATGAGGATGCCAGACCAGCTCATGTCATGGACAAAATTATTACATAAGCAACTACTATTTCATTCTCTAAATTGTACTGAAGTATATAGAACAGGTCTTATAAAAAATACAATATTTATAAAATTCAGGAGAGTAAAAATCTGAAAAATGATCATTTGGATTCTTCTGGCTGTAAATATTCTGTGCATTTATAAAACTTTGGAGGAAGTGATGCCTGCTGGAGGCATGGTTTAAGGTCTAGAAGCAGATGGCTGGGAATCTTATCTGAGGTCATGGGGTTAAGAGGCTGTTGGTCTAGATTGGAGGAGTGTTGGAGCCGGAACATTCAGGACACAAGAGAAGGGAACAGCCAGAGGAGGTATAGCTTGGCCATGGAGCTTCACTGCACAGCATACCCAGACAACAGGGAGGATCCAACTCCCACCATGAAGCTGGGATTGTGGGAGAGCTCTAACTGGTCACTAACAGACCTGAGTTCTCACCCAGCATGAGTGATGGAGGTGCTGTGAATGGGTGGCACCTGCCATATCTCATAGGAAAAGGAAAGGCCTTCGTAAATTAAAAAGGGGAGGGTGCCCATTAAAGTGTTATATAGATTAATTTTCATTTTACAAATATTCACTATACAAGATGATGAGTTTTGTTATGTCATTTACTTTTTCTGTGTGTGTCTGTGTGCATGTGTAATTGGTATATCTTCCTTCATCTACCACCACCACCACCACCACCACCACCACCACCACCACCATCATCATCATTACTATGAATATTGACAAGGTCTCTTATTTGAAATTCTCCAAAGGAGCAAGGATGGCTTCCAGTGAGTCCCAGTGTTTGTTTCCCCAGGGCTGAGACCTCAAGCACAGGCTCTCCTGCCCAAGATTTTTTAGCATAGTTTTTAAGACTGAGCTCTGACTGAGCTATCTCCCCAGCCCTGACATTTTGCTTTCTTATTACATGAAATTATTTCTTAGGTTATTGCCTAACAGCTTTAAGCAGTATTTCATGGCAGGTAAAAAGGTGAGGAGTTGCATCTCATTTAATCTTTATGGAAACTCTTTGAGGTTAAAACTGTTAAATTTACCCATTTTCCAGGAGGCCCTTTGCGCCTTCGAGCCTTTGCAACTCTGACCTAACGTCTTAGCAGAAGTCAGACCTAAGCCACTTTACCTACTGTGCCATCTATATTTTCTCATTTGGTCCTTAAAATAATTCTGATTCTTTATTTTATATAATTGAGCACTTTCTGCATTAAACATTTTTATTTTTCAACCAGTCCACATTAAATAATGAGCTACACAGCTAGTACAGGCCAGTATTTGTGTAACTTCTGGATGTTAATTCACGCCTCTGAATTTACTGTACTTGACCTTGAGACTGTTTTATTGGGGCAAATGGGGACTTGTATATGTTATGCAAATGTTCTGTTACTGAATTGAACTCCACCCCAACTCACTGCTGTTAATGTTTATTATTTCGCCATGTTAGCACCATTTTTTAAAAAAAATTTTTGAATGTTATTCTGGCATCTAGTTCCAAAGTTGTAATACTATGTTTACACTTAATCCATCCAAATGTTTCCTATACTTTCTAAGGACAGACAGAGAATGGAGCACTTCAGCATAGCACAACATATGATGGCATCAGGACAGCCATGTTCCATTCATTGTAGCTGGTAGTACTCAGAGGTTGGTAAATAGACATTCAAGAATAGGTTGGAAATTGGTAAAAGGTTGGTTTCTATTCTACACTTTGTGTAGAGAAATCCTGTGTGCCCTTTACCCAACTGGTTTGTTTGGTTGCTTGTTCATTATTTATTTATTTATTTGTTTATTTATTATTTACTTATTCATTTGTTTATTCATCTGTTTGTTTGTTTGTTTGCTTATTGGTTTTTTGAGGTGAGGTTTCTCTGTGTACCTTTGGAGACTGTCCTGGCAACTGGTTTATTGCTCTTTCTTTTTGTTTTTTGTTTTTCTGATTTTCAAGACAGGGTTTCTCTGTGTAGCACTAACTGTCCTGGAACTTGCTCTGTAAACCAGGCTGGCCTCAAATTCACAGAGATCCATCTGCCTCTGCCTCTGCCTCTGCCTCCTGAGTGCTGGGATTAATAGTGTGCACCACCACGACCCGCCTGCTTTATTGTTATTCTTATAAATTACTTGGTAGAAATTCTTCAGTATGGACTTCCAAATAATGTTTATGCTTTAAAGGTATCACTACTTACTAAAGACTCCCCCCCACCATATCCAAAATTGCTATATTAGACCAGGCATGGCAAGTGTATTGAATAACAGCCAATACTAATAAACCAAGAAATGATATTGATGTGAAAGCGATATTACTACCCCATCTTCCAATTTAAAAGGTGAAGGAAATTAAAAAACAATTAGATGTTGAGTAGCTGGGATTTGCTTTGGTATTAATAAAGTGAATCTGAGATGTCCTGGCTTAACCTTCCTAGGACCTCAAGAAGATAAGGAATCCATTCATTCATTAGGATGTTTGCACCCGGCACCTGTGGCAGCGTGGCCCCTATCCTGACTAACCTGTGCTTTTGAGCCATTTCATCATTAGTGTAATTAGCAAGCTGCTTTAAAATAATAATAACACTGGATGCCAGAAGTACCTATTAACTTACACTTGACAGCTTATTATAATAAGTTTGTGATTTAATTGCAGCATCTTGAATGTTTTGCCATTCTAAATTTCTAGAATCAAATTCGAAAAGAAACACGATCCTTATAAATAAAACTTTATAGGTAGAAGGGATCTAAGATTTTCTTTTTATTTTCTGTTTCAATATATACTTTGTTGAGTAAAAGACTATTGCTAGTCTTTACCTGGCAGAAAGACTGACCCATATGAGATTTCATTCAAACAAAATTTGTGCATGGAATTATATAATACCAGGAATCATATTTTATCTATTACTATAAATTTTCTCTAACTATAATATGAAAATATCATTCAATAGTATACTTAGAAGATGTTCAATCTTATAAAGTTTTCAAAAATACTCAAGATTGGTATTAAGCTGTCAGGGAAATAAATACTGATAGATTTATGTGTTATTAGTGGCTTTATATATTGATTCTAAATAAACTTTAACATAAATGATTCTAAATAAAGCTACATTGTCCTTGGGTTTGTTTTATGGTTAGAATTTATTCAAAAATATGAATGTATGATTTCATCCGACATTTTTAGTCCATACAGGTTTTTCAATAGCTTAGAATAAACTTGCGGGAGTTGAGACAAAGTCCGTCATTAGTTTTAAATCTACTTCTGTACCAGGGACAGGTTAGTGTGTTCTTGGTTACAAAGCACATGTGTTCATGGTCTTTCCCTTTCACTGACACATCTCACTTGAATTCTCCTTCATGAGAGCTGCACAATAAAGAGGGCCTGGACCACACTGGCTTCCTTCTTTCTGTGTTTTCTCCCATTGTCTTGCTTGTTTAACTGGACAGCATTTACCCAAGTACTTTCTTCTAACTCTGAGCTCACACTTTAGTGCGCTCTTCCTAAACTTGCATTTCCATGAATTGTTTTACTTTTTTTGGCCTATAGGTCTTCAGATATTTACAGCATCTCAGAGCTATCAGAGGGATGTGTACGAATAGGTGTTGCTTCTCCCCTTTCTGTCCATGTGCCTCTACAGGAATCTCACTAGCACGTGCCTGTTCATTTAGATATCTGTGCTTTTCCTTACCCCAGTTTTCTTCATCAGGACTCCCGCTCCACTTGGAAACCCCCTCCAGACTATGTACATGTCTTCCCTCAGTCTTATCAAAGTGTTCTGTGCACCACAGAAAAAGAGAAAGCCTCAAAACGTTGAGACATAAAGTCCAATTTCAACATTCATGCTTTCTGTGTTTTTTAATTGAAAATTCATGCATTGTATTCAGATCATGGTTTTCCCTCCCTTATCCTCCCAGATATTGTCACCTACCCACCCACCCAACTCCAAGCCTTTTGTCTTTTTCTCTTTAGGAAAAAAATAATAATAAAATAGGGAGGAACATCATGAAAAAACACAAGAAACACACACACACACACACACACACACACACAACATACAAACACACAATCAGAAATCATAAAATGCAAGCACAAGACCTGGAAGATTAAAAAAAATCCAAAACAAAGTAATATGAGACAAAATGTCTACAAAAAAACACTACTGAATTCATTTTATCTTGGCCTTCCACAACTGGGCACCTGGGACTACCCTTAAGCTTGTTTTATATAACTGCTAAAACTCCATTGGAGAAAACTAAGTTGTTAGCTAGAGATAACATCTTGGTTAGGAATGTATGATGATGGCCATTTCCCCCTCTCAGTGCTGGTACCCTATCTGTCTTGAACATGTACAGGCCTTGTGTGTACTGCCACAGTCTCTGTGAATTCATATGTGCATCAGTCCTCTTGTGTGTGGAACACACTGTTTCTTGGTATCTTCTACCCTCTTTAGCTCTTAAAATCTTTCTGCCCCCTCTTCTGCAAAGTTCTGTGATCCCAGAGGAAGGGATTAGATGGAGACATCCATTTCTGGACTGGGTGTTCCAAGGTCTCTCATTCTCTGCATGTAATTCAGCTGTGGGTCTCTGTTTTACTACCTATATATTACAGGAGGAAGCTTCTCTGATGATGGCTAAGTGGAATTTTCTAGAACAACTTGTGAAATCTATTTTTCTGCCTTATTTTATAGCCTTTGTAATAACAGAATTTATGTTTTGAATTTCTATTTGTTTGTCACCAATGACCCTTCAAACTTGATATCAAAGTATTTATATTTTTTGATGCATAGACTTTATGGGTATATTTTCCTAGAATGTATCACTTCACTAGCAGTGAATCCTAGTAGTCAGTTCAGCTTTTATATCACATTGAGACTTATTTTTACCACCTCATTATTTCTATGTTAGAAGAATACATGCTTCCTAGCTGTTTTAATCATTATTAATAAAGTACCCTTTAGTTTTGTGTTTAAAGTCACACCTAATTAATTTTGTACTCTAATGAAGCTTTCTAAATGTTCAGCAAAGCTCTTCAGAATGGAATCCTAAGTCTGTAACTAAACACAGGTAGCCTTTTGTTTCAGTATGCATTTATGGGAGTGATATTACTTTGTTATTCTAAGTTAAAATTTGTTTGTAGCTGTTCCCTTCAAAATTATTCCTTGTAAACAGCTCTTGTGATAAACAAGTGTTGTTAGAGCCTGTGTAGCTATTCCCAAAGGAGGATATCAAGCATGTTATTATCCCAAGTCTTGTCTGTAATATCAAAACTCATTGTTGGATATTCCACGTGGCTTTTGCACTTTCCCACAATGGCATTTCACATTTAACTGTTAGGTTAACCCCCTAGCATTTCTCTTCCAGGTTAGTTCATAGTGTGGTTTTGTTCCTTTATGACCGTCCTTCAATGAGAAGGCTAAAATTATAGTTTTCCTTTGTGGTCATCATCCTTTTAACCTCTGTGGCTTCTCAGTGTGCATATAGTCCAGCAGTTAATTTTGAACAATTGCCAAATTTTCATATGCATAATAAAAATGGGACATGAATGATGTTTGTAAAGGACTTTATGTAGTTTACTTTGCAAATGGGTAACAGGCATCTATAATTTCTAGAGATTCAAGAGTTAAATTTTAAGAGTCAAGGAAGACTGAACCTCGAACTGGAATTTTGAAAACACAAACGATTAGTTATCTTCCGCTTCGCATGACTAAATGATTGACGGGCCTTCTCAGTCAACCACCAAGTGCTTCTTTCTGCATGGAGGGTCAAATTCAAAGACCGCAATGCAGGAACCTGAGGAAACTGTAGTTTAAACATGCATTTATTGTGAAAACAATGCTGTATTTTTTTGTTAAGTGCTATTTACCAGAAAGAATGTTAATGAATATTGAAAAAGTTATTAAGTTATTAGTGTGTTTTGTTGATTTTTTGTTGTTGTTGCTGTCACAAAATATCTGAACTAGAGCAATGCGTAAAGACATGTGTTTAGCTCACTTTCAGAAGGACCAAAAGTTTGGTTTCTCATTAGGGTCTCAAGCTGTGTCAGCTCTCAGGGCAAATGTAAAAAGGGTTAGGGAGTGTGTGGAAGGAGCAGGTGTGATCAGAGTAGGCTAAACTGCTTTACAGCAACCCATTCTTATAGTAAAGAACTATCCCCACTCCATCCCTACCCCTCTCATAGTCAACTCAGTCTCTAGAGGAAGGCTACTCATTTTTTCTTTCTTTAATTTGTTTGGTTTTCCAAGACAGGGTTTCTCTATATAGGCCTAGGTATCCTAGAACTCATTCTGTAGACCAGGCTGGCCTTGAACTTAGAGCTCTGACCACCTCTCCCTCCTGAGTGCTTGAATTAAGGATATTTGATGACACCACTACCACCACCACATGAGAAGTTTACTCTAGGTAGTGTTCCTGTGACCTAACCAACCCCAACAAGCCCATCTCTTGAAATTCCTAACACATTTCATTACTGTCATATTAAATACCAAACTTGAAACTTTGAAGGGAGCGGGGAACTACAGAGGATGTATGAAGAGGGTAATTTGGTAACTTTTCAACTTCATATCATTGGCATTTTGTGCCATGTACTTCTTATTGTGAGTGGCCATTCTGTGCCTTGCAACATGTGTAGAGGGATCCTTGACTGCTTTTCCCACCAGATGCCAATAGCATCCCTTCCTGCAAGTAGTTGTATTTTAAAACTCTTCTAGATACTGTTTCCTGGTGCAAGTCTCCATTAAATACTTAACTTGAAAGAAATGTTATCATGAAAAAACAGATACCTACAATAATTTATAAATTTATTAATATTTGCCATATATTTCTGGACCATGGCAATAGATGAAACCAATTTTAATTAAGGTGTAAAAGAAACAAATTTTATTTCTCCATTCTATTGCCTTCTTTTTGATGGTTGGAATGAGATGGTTTCTAGTTATACTCCTGTAGAAGGAATATCTGGACAGTAGTCTATCATAATAGTATCTGAGGCAGAGACTCCCTTCTATAGCCCTTAGATGCTGAATCATACAGTAAGGGTCCAAGGACAGTTCTGGTGGGCTAGCCTTGGGTTAAGGCATTACTCAAGACAAAGGGTCTCCAAGGCAATGAAGAGCATGCCTTGTTTTATCCCTCACTTCTGCCCACAAGCTGAAGGCTGAGGATTGGATCAAGACCTTGAACATATTACTGGATTGTGTCTCCAGCACCTGCTTCTTTGAAACAGGGTCTCACTGGGGCACCTCACTTTACTTTAGATTCATGATCCTCCTGCTATCCCCTCTTGAACTCTAGAAATACAAACCTACATAAGCATGGCTAGTCTGTTGTTTTAATTTATGATTAACATGTACATGTTGTAGGCAGAGTTTCTCTGAACAATTCTGAGCCCAGGTTTGAGGACAGGTTCAGCTCCGGTAAAATGAAGTGAGGCTTCCTTCCTTCTTTCCTTCCTTCCTTCCTTCCTTCCTTCCTTCCTTCCTTCCTTCCTTCCTTCCTTTCTGTCTTTCATCTATCTATCTGTTTATCTATCTGCCTATCTCTACCTACCTACCTATCTATCTATCTATCTATCTATCTATCTATCTATCTATCTCCTCACAGTGAAAGCCTCTGCAGATGATGGATCTTCTGAACCTTGCTCATCAATATTGCCTGTTCCCTCACATCTCCTCAGTGTTTGGCAGAGTGGATCTTGAGTGAGTGAAGAAGGTTTACCCCTCAAGGACTGAATTTGAACTGGATGGGAGGAAGATTGAAAAATATCAGTAAAGTGTAGAATGTTAAAGTAGGTCAGAACCACTGCCAAGGCTGCTTTAGTCAAATCAGCTTTGTAGTTCTTGTAACCCAGGATGCAGCTGTGTTGTGAGCCCCACAATGGGAATCAGGACTTCAAACAACTGAGAAGCCCCAAATCTGACTGAGATGCAGCTCAGTGTCTCTTTCTGTGAAGCAGGAAACAAGGAGTCAGATGTGGAGCCTCTAGTTACAGCAAGGCTGTTTTTACCATTAGTTTGGCGGAACTGCAGAAGTCTCCTGATTTCCACTCCTGGTCCATCAGTCCATCTTATCTGCTCAGCTCAGTCTCTCACTCCTAAGAGAAACCTGTTTTCCCACATACCGAGTTTTCCTCTCTGCATCCTGAACACACTCTCATCTCTGCTCTGTTCTTTTGACTGTGTTTTTGGCCTTGCCTGGAATGAAAGGATCTTCTGCTGGAGGATCAGCTTCTTTCTTGTAGCCCTAATTTCAGCTGCAGCATGCCTCCTGTTCAGGGCTGCACTTAGCTCATTTATTATGTACCGATTTCTACTTGCTTTTATTCTTAAACTAGTGAATATGGCATGATTAATTAATGAGAATGAATACTGACTCATTTGGCCTTTTGTAATGCATGGCTTATGGCTTCGTTTAGAATAATAACTAATAGTTTTATATGTATGTCTTTCTATGTACTTCAACTAAATAGTAAATTCCTAGAAGACACATGTCCTGGGATTTTTATATTTCATCCAGTATATTAATGTATTTGTATGAATGGCTAGCCAGGCATTAATCCTATTCCAGTACTATTTTTAATGTCAAAAGCAGAGTGGCTCACTAAGCCCACTCTGCTCTCAGGTTTAAGTTGAGCAGATATTCTCTATCACCAGAGAAGACAGATCCATTATGTCACATGAGACACTTTAATTTGAAATGCCTTGAGTTTGTAAGGGAGATCCATTTAACTGACTGTGATAGATATTGAATTGTGGCTCTATTAATGTCATTTTGGATATAAAGTGTATCAACTTGCCTCAAACGGTACTTAATGTAAATGCTATCAAAGTGGTATATGGCATAGATGATAAATATCTATGCATAGAATTCTAACTGACCTTAATTTTCTTATCACACACTTAGGTACCTCTTGCCTCTGCACAGATGAACATTTGAAAGTATCATCGTCAAACATCTGCAACCATGGAGACCTCATCCATGCTTTCCTCACTGAATGATGAGTACAGATCTGACAACTACATCGAGCCTCACTACAAGGAGTGGTACCGTGTGGCTATTGATGCTCTGATTGAACATGGGTTAGAAGCCTACCAAGAATTCCTCGTTAAGGAGCGAGTTTCAGACTTTCTAGCTGAGGAAGAAATTAATTATATTTTGAAAAATGTCCAGAAGTTTGCACAAAATACAGAACGTGGCTCTGAAAATTCCTGTGATGGTGGATCATCTTCAGGGACTTATTGGCCCAATATTTCTGATGTGGAGGCACCAAATCTTGATTTAGGCTGGCCATATGTGATGCCCGGACTCTTAGGGAGTACCCATATAGACCTCCTCTTTCATCCACCAAGAGCACATCTACTTACAATAAAGGAAACTATTCGGAAGATGATAAAAGAAGCAAGAAAGGTAGTAGTACATCTATTGTGAAATGGGAAATATGAAATGTGGACAAGTGCAGTGTTGTATATGATGGACATATATGTTAATTTAAAAATCTGTGAGTATGGCTCATGCCTAGTATTTTCAGAAAATATACCTATAGATATATAGGAAGCTCACATACTCCTCATCTTTTTTAAGGTTCCCATGTGTGTGGTGTGTGTGCATGTGTATGTGCACACCTGTGCCCATGTATTTGGGTGCTCATAAAGATCAAAGAAGGCATCATATATGCCCTGAAACTTGAATTACAGGCTTTTGTGAGCTTCTTAGCATAGGTACTCAGAACTGAACTTGGGTCCTCTGAAAGAGCAACAAATGTTCTTAACTATTCAGCCATCTCCCTAGCCACTACATTCCACATATCTTATGTGTATCTGAGAGAGTAGCAGTAGGTCCCCACTAAAGGACCTATTATGAGAAATTACTTTCTCTCATAATAGACCTATGAAGCCTTTTGCTCTTAGAGATGAAGGTACATGGACTGGAATAAGATGATTTTTGACATATTCATATGTTTAAAGCAATTCAAGTTTTCTTACTCTTTGAAATATATATATATGTGTATATATATATATATATATATGTGAATCTTTGCTATAGAATTAAAATCAAATTCTTGCTCTCAGAATGATTCATTCTATTACTATATAAACCAGAATTATACTTAACGGTTTTCTGAATTTTACATTAATGTATAATGTAAAATCAATGTTATGACAATTTTTTTGACCAAAGTTCTAAAGCACTTAGCAGTTTGGGGCCTTGTACTCTTTATCAAGTACTTATATTGCCTTATAAATCTTATAAAACTTATTTTAAAGTTCAGATAAAACTGCAGAAATATCCTTTCAATCAATGACAATTATTACTAGTTTCTGTGTCTTTCCTGTGTTTGTTTAAATGTGATGAACACCGTGGAAGATATTTTTAAGAGTATGACAACATTTCTCAAGTTTAAAAGATCTGGGCTAGCTGTGGCATGGTGGCACATGTCCATAATGTCAGTACTTAAGAGACAGAGTCAGCAGGACCTTAGGGCTATCTTTGGGGCCATCCTGATCTCTATAGTGAATTCTGCTGGACCAGACAGACTTAGTAAAATACTGACTCAAGGTTTACCAAAAAAGTAAAAAAAAAAAAAAAATAGACAAGTGCTGTGGATATGATTTTTATTTATATATTTATAAATATATAAATATAATATTGTATATAATATTACGATATATAAAATAATATAAATAAAATATTTATATAAAGATATAAATATCATATATTTATATATATGATTTTTATTTATAAAGTATCTACTAGGTCCATCCTTGTATAATAGAGAAATTTAGGACAGTAAACAGGCTGAGGAAACTCGCAAACATGTCCTCATTTTTTTTTTCCTATGGTGACATGACACAAAAGTGCTTGAAAAATACAGTTTTATGAAGTGTAAAAAATAAGGACCTCAGACTTCTCATTGGCATTACAGTTTGTAAGACACATAACTAAATACACAAGGGAGACCCGTCATTCTTTTTCTTTCTTTTTTTAAAATTTATTTTATTTTATAATTTAATTTAATTTTACATATCAGTCTTGGAGTCCCCTGTCCTCCCCCCTCCCGCTCCCCCACCTTCCCCTAAGCCCACTCCCCATTCCCATCTCCTCCAGGGCAAAGACTCCCCTGGGGATTCAGCTCAACCTGGTAGATTCAGTCCAGGCAGGTCCAGTCCCCTCCTCCCAGGCTGAGCAAAGTGTCCCTGCATAAGCCCCAGGTTCCAAACAGCCCAGCTATACCACTCTTAGGCATATACCCAAGGAATGCTCAATCATACCACAAGGGCAGCTATGTTCATATCAGCATTGTTTGTAATAGCCAGAACCTGGAATCAACCTAGATGCCCTTCAACTGAAGAATGGATAAATAAAATGTGGTCCATATACACAATGGAGTACTACTCAGCAGAGAGAAACAATGACATCATGAGGTTTGCAGGCAAATGGATGGACCTGTCATTCTTAAGCTAGTGTTGGATGTTGACTTTGTGAAAGCAAGGCAACCCCCGAAGCTTTGATTTCAGATAACCTCACTTTTTAGGAGCGCTGACTCCATTGGCAGTATTATGTTGACAAAGATGCTTATCTGTTTTAATTACTAAGCATTAGCTATCAAGTGAGGTCATAGTGGTGGACCAAGCTTTTAGTGAATGAATTAAACTGCCAGTCACATTTTCTGAACTGATATTACTCATTTCTTGTGTCTTTCTTGTGTGTGTTTAAATGTGATGATCATCATGGAAGATGTTTTTAAGAGTAGGACAGATTTCTCAAAAGAGTTTAAAAGATCTGGGCTAGCCTGGGCATGGTGGCACATATTAAAAACTATCCTTTCTTTTGTGTTGGGAACAAATGATACAGTTACATTTCATAAGGCAAGTAAGAATAAAAAAATCATGATAAGAAGTGCCACTTACTAATTTTTGCTAATTTCTATCAGAGGGCATAATATACCTTGAGTCACAGTATTAAAAGAAAACTGGTGAGCACATCAGAATGGTTGCATACACATTGATCGGCCTCCCTTGAGCTGTGAGACTGTGAACATAATGCAGGTAGTAACATATGTTCTTTGGCTTTAAAATATTATTCTTCCTAATGTAGCACTGTGTATTTAATGAGCCCCTGAAATAATATCTTTATCTGGAAACTCCCGCTTGAATTGGAGCTTCCAGGGGATTTGAAAGTCGATACTATAAAACAAGGTCTTATTCTGCTTCCTGTCCAAACAATCAAAATGACATTAAACTAAAAAGCATTTCATCATATTATATACATGCTGAGTTAAATATAATTATTTGATATTATAGGTTATTATATAGATTATATAAAATATATCATAAATATTTTTCAGTTGAGCATAAATTACAAAAGATAATGTTTGTTACTTCAGGAAATCAGATATTCTCATCTGTTCAGATGCAGTGATTATCAAGGTCTGGTTGGCTCCATGCATAAAGGAGACTGCATCAGGGATACTGTATCTCAAGGACTTTGGATGTCCCTTCAGAAGTCACTCCATTTATTTACAGATTTTGAAAGCATTCAATAGTCTGGAAATTTTGTATTATTTCTATTTTTTTAAACTCATGTTTAACCCCATGACTGGCCAAGGTCTTGTTAAAAATTTCAATATAAGAACAAATAAACAGCCAGATATAGCATCAGACACACATAACACCCAGATTCCAGATACTGAGGCAGGAGTATTATGAGTTTGAGATCAGCATGGGTTCTGTAGTGTGATGCTGTCTCAAAAGGCCAAGTTAACTAACTATACAATGAGAAAAAACTACTCTGAAAACTGGCACATGGATTTTTTAAGTATGAATTGTGGTCTTCATGCCTGTCATCTCTACAACAGGAAGTCATGCCCTATTCTTATCCTTTAAAAGTCATGGGAATCTGCTAATCAGTGATAAACTTTGTTTTGGTTTTTTTCAGAGGATTAATTTTCTTTACTAGTAACTCAGTATATTGTCATAATACTGTGTTGGGATGACCTTTTTATAATTGAATTTAATTTTACATATCAGCCATGGGTTCCCCTGTCCTCCCCACTCCCGCCCCACCTCTGCCTCCCCTCCAGCCCTCCCCCTCATTCCCATCTCCTCCAGGACCAAGACTCCCCTGGGGATTCATTTAAACCTGGTGGATTCAGTACAGGCAGGTCCAGTCCCCTCCTTCCAGGCTGAGCAAAATGTCCCTGTGTAAGCCCCAGGTACCAAACAGCCAGCTCATGCACTAAGGATAGGTCCGGGTCCCACTACCTGGATGCCTCCCAAACAGTTCAAGCTATTAAACTGTCTCACTTATCCAGAGGGCCTGGTCCACAGCTTTTGGTTCATAGCTCAGTGGTTAAGAGCACTCAATGCTCTTGTAAAGGACCCAGGTTCAATTCCCACTATCCATATAGTGGCAGGCAACCATGTGTAAACTCTAGTGCCAGGGGATCTGATGCCCTCTGCTGGTACCTGCACATACACAATACACATAAATACATGCAGGCAGAAGACACATACACATTGGCATGACCTTTTATCTTAATGGTTTTAAATAAGATAGATTTAAGTGGTAGAAACAAATTTCTTGCTTTTGCACTTCTCAGGACAGTCTTGAGCATTGTCAAATTTTATAGAAATGCAGTACTAATTAAATATGACTAGGACAAGGGGCAGCAGAGCCAGGATGTGATCCTGAAATAAGTTAAATCCATTAGTAACTAAGTTAAGACCCTTGGGAAAGTAAGTGTAGTTGTTTTTTTTTTTTTTTTTTTTGTTCATTTGTTTTCACTCTTTGGGGGCCTGCCACCAAGCTCCCAAATAAATACATGGAGACTTATTCTTACTTAAGAATGTCCAGCCTTAGCTTGGCTTGTTTCTAGCCAGCTTTCCTAACTTAACTTAAATTATCCTGTTTCTTTTCTATGTTTTGCCTCTGTGTTTTTTTACCTTTCTTTATTCTATATGCCTTTCTTTCTTATTTTATGGCTGGTTGAGTGGCTGGGTGGCTGGCCTCTAGAGTCCTCCTCTCCTTCTCCTCTGGCTCCTCCCTCTTCCCAGCCTACATTGCTCCTCCTATTTATTTCCTCTGCCTGGCAGCCTTGCCTATCCCTCTCTTCCGCCTAGCTATTGGTTGTTCAGCTCTTTATTAGACCAATCAGGTGTTTTAGACAGGCAAAAGTAACACAGCTTCACAGAGTTAAACACATGCAACATAAATCAATGCAGCATATCTTTGCATCATTAAACAAATATCCCAGAGCATAAGTGAATGTAACACATCTTAAACTAATATCCCACAACAAATAAGTGCCTGCCTCATTATGTAAAAATCTTACATTCAGGGAAAGAGTGTAAATTCTGCATGCAGCAGTGTCCAGCAGGTGAGGTCTTTATAGGACACCAAACTTACCTTTCCATTCTTGGACAAAGAGATGATACTTCCACTATATTTTATTTGTTTTTACTCAGAGTGAATGTTTGTGTCTGTGTGTGACTGTGTGTGTGACTCTGTGTATTTCTGTGGAATATATATTTACATTCACCTTTTATGTTTACTTTATTTTTCCATTTGTTTTGGGCTTGGGATTGAAGCCAGTGCCTCACAGGAAACTGAGCATGCACCTTCTGCTAGTGAACCATTGATTCCAGCTCCTGAATGTTTTTCAATGTTACTATTAAACTTTTCTATGAATCACTTTGGTTTTCTAACTAGAATATTATTTTATAGCATTTAATTATCTAGGTTTTAAAATTTTATAAATATCATTTTTACCAGTTGTTGCTTAGAAGTTGTTTTATGGTCCCTCCACTTTATTTTATGTGCTTGCTTATTTTGTTCTCTTCTGAATTTTCACCTTGGAGAAGCCAGCTGTAGCTACTCTCATACATGTTCTCTAAAGTAATGTCTTTCAGCTTCCTAAGCTCCTCTGTGTGCTGTTGGCATAGTTACATATGTATCATCTTCATATATTCTGATAGTGTCTAGCATGACTTTTCCCAGGCAATTATTAAGATCTCAAGAAGTACTCCCAAGATTATATATGCATATATGCTAATTACTGTGAACTCCTCTTTTGAAGCGCCCAAACTGATTACCTCTAGAAGTTATCTTTGACTGGAGTCTATTTCCTAGTTACAACGTGGTGCACATCCCGAGAGCTGTTACTTCTGATCACACTGCATCTAAGAGCGTGCAATGCTGTTTGCATTTCTGCTCCCTGCTCTGTGCTCACGCTAGCACAGCTTCTTTTGTGAGATAGAAATCTTACTCCTAGGCACATGGAATCGGAAGACTTGTGGGCAGAAGTGTAGTTTGAATTAGGGCGGAGTCATTCCTGCAGCACCAGATCACTGAGCTTCAGGTCTCAGCTCCACCCTGAGTCACTGTTCCTGGGAGTTTTTGTTTGGCCTTGTTAGTTGTTAGCAATACAGAAGAGCATTGCTCATCACCGGGCCCACAAATGCAGAGGTAAAGGTGAGCAGATGATGGCTGCTTTTCTTGGGAATCAGCTGTTTGTATAAAATTAGTGCTCAATTAGGTATCTGGTTGCCAGGACTCTGCACTAACTAATTGTGACACCGGACAATAACTGTACTTTTTTAGGATCAATATCTTCACTTACTCTGTAAAAGATATAAAGCAAAATCTATCTGGTGTATTTTCTAAGTCCAGTATCCCTTTCTAAGCCTCTGACAGTTCTCCGCAACTCAAGGTTGTTATAATGTATCATTCTCCTGGGTGAGTTAGCATAGGATGTGAGTGAGTGTCATTGTGTCAGAGTTACGCCCCTTTGCATCACTTTGCAAGCATGTCCTGTCTAGCTAAGAGACACTGACGTATTTATCTGCACCTTCATTACACTAGGATCATCTCTCTCTCTCTCAATGATCTCAGTCTTTGTTAAGAGTTTCCTTTCTGCCTCATCTCTGTTCCCACTCTCACTGGGAATCCTTTCATTCACTTTGACTCAAAATTAGTTCCTTCCTGGAAGTGTATTTTCTTCGTCAGATTTAATGACATCATTGTTCAGTGGCACTGAACTGAGTATCTTTTACTTGAATGAAGTGCATTCTTTGGAGGCACATATTTATGTTTGAGAATATAAGTGAAAGAAAAAAAGGGAGGAAAGGAAAAGAGATACGTTTTTTTAGGCAGGGTTTCTCAGTATATCCCTGGCTGTCCGGAACTTGCTCTGTAGAAGGCTGCCCTTGAACTCCAAGATCCACTTTCATCTGCCTTTAGAATGCTGGGATTAAAGGTGTGTGCTAGCACTCCTGCTTGCCACTACATTTTATAGGAACAAATTTTGGCCACTTTACAAAGTTAGATGCTTTCATGATGATGATGATGATGATGATGATGATGATGATGATGATGATCAATAAGAACAAAGAGGAAGGAGCACGTGGCATTCCACCAGGGAATGAAAGAACATTGACAAAGAAGAGATAACATGTCCTGACTATGGGCATTCCCCTTTAAAATACTATAGATTTGATAAGCTGAAGACCTTGGAATTCACTGAGGCTTCATATCAAAGGTTACTTTTCAGGCTGGGTGTGGTAGAACCATATGTCTAATGGTAAGTAGAGGCAAAATATTAGCCCCGTCTATGCTGTGAGTTCCAGACCAACAAAAGGCTGCACAAATAGATACTAATACTCAAAACCACAAGAGCAGCAGCAACAAACAAGATAAGCAACAACAGAAATCGCTTTGTTGGCTTTTTTCATACTACAGGGATGTGGCTTCCTTTGCCTGCCAGTCTTCTCAATGAGACAGAGTGGTACAAGTGTGCGAGGGAGTCTTGGTGGGATGATAAGTGTGCAGCATGGCATTCTGTATTATAACACTCTGCTATTCAGTTTCATCATTCAGCATATACTTTTATATCAGTTATTGGCATCTTTTAAGTAGACACTCCAAGTGATCTAGAAAAATGAGCCTGATTTACCATCAGGATTGGAAATGACGTTTTTCTGAAAATTCAAAGTAGAAAAATTATGATTCAGCCATGTGTGATAGTGCACATTTTTAATCCCAGCACTCAGGAGACTGAGGCAAAAATACTGACAGGAACTCAAAGACAGCTTAGTGTACGTAGTGAATACCAGGCCATCCAGACTATGTAGTAAGACCTTTGTTTCAATGATAAAAAGTAAAGAAAATCATTTAAAAAATAGATAGAAACAAAAATATAATACATAATTTATATAATAAAATGCCATGAAAATAGATATTGGCAAGCTTATTAGTTCTATAAATGTATATATTTGAGATTCATTTTTTTCTCTTCATTATATTCAGAATACTTATGTCCTCTATGGAAAACACTGAAAATAATAGTAAATTGGATAAGAAAATAAAATTTAGCCAGTTTCCAGATGAAAAAATTTCTTCCTTGTTAGTTAAATAAGCTAATGTAAAAGCATCCCCAAGTATGTGCTTGTGTGTGTGTGTTTGTATTTTAATGCCTTTCACATATCTTTAAAGAGAGTGTTCATTTGTTAGGTACTGGATCCATATATGTATTGTAAATAATATTAAACAACCACCTCTGCCTCTTTCTGCTTCTGATTTTGCCATTATAAAGTGATAGAACCTCTGTATAGTGATGCAACAATTTAACAGTATGGAGCACCCTGCTTACAAGTGATAAGGGGTTCCCTGTTGTGTGGAAACTTGAAAATTGCCAGTAATAAGGCTGCTTAGAAGGCCTCTAGCTTTTTATTACAGTGTAGCACTGGCAATTGAGAACAGCATTAGTGATAAGGAGGCCCACTTCATCATTGTTCCTCCACCCATCTCTTACTTATTAGTATCCCTGGCAATAATAGTTCTCAGATGAGAGTCTCCCAGCAAGATTCCGTTAGGAATGCACAAAGTCTCCTAACTGTGCAGAAATGTTTGCTGCTAAATCATTACTTGCCTTTTGAATTTTAAAAAGCAGAAAATGCGGTTTCCTTATCTTCTTTCACAAGGCAGGACTTTCCTTAAAGTTTTACTAATGTCCTACTAGTAATCGTTTTGATTTTTGCCTCTTGGATTAGAATGCAGGGAATCTCTTAAACAAGCCAATAACTGTGAAAGAAAAAAAGCATTGCCATTTGGCTAAATATCAATCCAATATTCACTGCTGAAAAATCCATAATGGAAACCATCAGCATCACAGGAGTCATATTTCAGCTGACAGAAACTCTAAAGCAATTGATAGTAAAACACATGATGCTTCTGTTCTTACAAACAGGCAGAGAGAGGTAGAGAATGTCCAAAGTCTGAAGTCACCCAGCTGATCAGTAATTATAAGTAATCACAGTAGCCAGGCACTGGACTGTTATGCATCACTGTGCTCTGCCTACAGAGCTCAGGCATGGCATGCTTACTCCTTTAAAAATGGGGAAAAGCAGCCTTGATCATGGAGTCCTACGAGAAGACTCACACCTCTGGATCTTTTTACCTTCAAATGTTCTATTATTACTGTTATTATTATTATTATTATCATTATTAGATTTGCTTGATTCTGTCTGTATGAGTGTTTTGTTTGCATGTACATGTGTGCACCACATGCATGCCTATGAGCAACCACGTGGGTACTGGGAACTGAATCCAGATCTTTTGCAAGAATTGCACCCTCTCTCCAGCCCTGTCCTCTGCACTTCTGATGGCCATGGTATAGACCATTTTAGGATGGTGCCCAAGACACCATCTGATGATGGGATCTACCAGAAGACTATAATTTACACGGTTGTGCCACTAGCCACTAGTTGTTCATATGGAAGCTTTCATCTGTGTGTATTTTCCAGTATTTTCTACCCATTTTTTTTCCCTCTTAGCTGTTGGTGATTTGGCTCAGTCTTCTCACATGCCTGGAATATTATAGTGCCTTTGGGAATTTAGTATATAAAACATGAGGGATTTAAGAAGAGCTTGACAGTTAAAGTTAAGATAGATCACCCCATTTCTGATAAGGACTAGGGTTTTATGATGCTGTCATCAGATAGTGGTCTACATCTATTTTTCCTTATACTATGTAAATGTAACCCTGCTGGGCTCTCACTAAAAGCCTAAATGTTTGCCAGGGTCTCCTTTTCCTTAGAACAATCATGACTGTAACTTTCAGCTCCCTAGTAAGTGTCAAAAGTGCTTTTAGGATTTTCACTTTCTCTGTTAGATCTGGTAGATTTTCTTCTTGCTCACTGTGCTGTGTAGAATCTGGTGCAAGCTTTAACTGCCTAGACACTGGTTTCATGTGGATGCCCTTTTCTGTGTGGTCAGTGCTCTTCAGGGCTTTTTTACTTTGGTAATTATGAGCTGATTTTTTTTTCCCTCTGAGATTGATGGACAGCTCTTAACCACAGTTACTGTTAGGCCTCAGTATCTTGCCCTGAAATAGCAAATGAGAGCAGTGGGAGATGAGACAGGAGCAGAATCTGCCCTTACCTGTATCTTAGTTCCACGAGCCTTGACTTTGACCTTATTTATTTTAAAAGTTGTTTTTTTCTGCCCAGATCAGTTTTTCTATAAGACAGTTGGTCTAATGCAAACCATTGTAGTCTGAACCATATGCGAATTTAATAAAAATGCTTCTGTCTTAGGAGTTATTAAAAGGACTTAAAACATGAAAGTTAAATTATCACTAGAAAAATTCACCAGACAGTTGTCTAAATTTATGTTAGTACTAAAATACAGATATTGCTCATCTAGGGAATCTGAAAGTCTGCATTTATTTTACTCTCATGTTGAATATTTTCAACATTTGTGTAGATGGGAGATATTCTGCATTTTGTATTTTCTTTTTTTGTCTTTTTTTTTTTTCTATTAAGACAAGGTCTTGCTGTATAGCCCTGACTGTCCTAGAATGTGCTCTTAGACCAAGGTGGCCTCGAACTCACAGAGATCTGGCTGCCTCTGTTTGCTGAGTGCTGGGATTAAAGGTGTGTGCACCACCTAGTTTGCATCTACTTTTCTAACTTTTTTTTAAATGTGGGGCACATGAGGAAACATATTATTTCCAATGTTGTCTTAATGAAGCTCTGTGAATCAAAACTGCATATGTTATGCTTCAGTGGTTAAGATGGCACTGCTAAGAAAGACTACTTGGACTTCTGTCCCTCAATTTTAATATCTTAGAAAGGCCACCAAGTCCTTGAAACGCACTGCGAAAGTCTAACTCTGAGAAATTTAACAGAGTTTGTGCACTTCTGAATCTAAAGATTTGTTTATTTATTTATTACATTTTATTTATTTATGTTATTTATTATAATTATTTATTGTTACATTATTTGTTTAAGATTTATTTATTTATATTATTTATTTATTAAGTGTGTGGCTGGGTGTCTGTATATGTGAAGGAGACTGTGGAGGCCAGAAGAGGGTATTGGGCCCCATGGAACTGGGGTGACAGGTGGCTGTCAGCACCTGTGGGTGCTAGGAACCAAACAAACCAAACAGGAGCCATGAGTTCAGTTAAGCGCCTGGCCATCTCTCCAGCCCCAGGCTTCTGTAGCTAAAGGCTAAAGCATGTTTTCAAGTAACACTATAAAATTAAACAACCATGTGAAATTTAGTACTGGACTGTTGTCACACACACACATACACACACACACACACACACACACACACACACACACATACACACATACACATATATATGTTAAACATGATTGCTAAAAAGTATATAAACCCATAATTTAAGTAAATATGAAGATCAAAATGTATAACCATAAATGAAACAAAATACAAGAATCTTATAACTATACTTGTTTTACAAAATATTTTACTTTTGAAAAATATGTTTGAGGAAGTGCCATGTTAATCTTTTTGGACTATATATTGGATTAATTTTTTCCATTCACATGTCACATTGAAATTAAAAATTGGACATTAGAAACTAATCATAATTTCCTCTTTCCAGTCACATTTTTAAGTATTTATTTCAGCTGCCAACAACCTGATTTTTAAAATCTCTGCAGCTCATTCCCAGAATTAAATATTACTTTGTCTGCTGCCTTTCCATAGTTTTGTAAAAGTAGACCAATTTTGATTCGGTCAGAAGAAGGGTTTTAGAATTTATTTACATAGTTTTTGAGACATAATCCCTGGAGGTCAAAGCCACAGATTTCAGATTTCCCTATGCTTAGTTTCATATTCATGCATGTCTCTACAGAGTTTTATTTTTTTTTAGGGTAATATCAAAAACTTGAGGGTCTTAACAACATAACATCGCAGGAAATGGCACCCAAGGAGAGCACTCAGTAATGACGGTTTTCAGCAATCTTTAAAAGGTGGAGCCCTGCTCTTCCCCCTTCCTGTGGGCTAGGCTTGGTGACTCCTTTCCAGTGAGTAGAGCAGGGAGCAGATGAGATGAACTTAGGGCATAAGGCAGTCTCATCTACATCTCTCTTGCATTTCACTCTGGAGGAATCCAGCCCCTACCTCATGAGGTCACCTAGCAGCTTACATAGTGTTCTTGGAATGAGGCGCTGAGGTCACCTACAAACTGCCACACCAATGAACCATTTTGGAAACTGCACCTCCTACCAACCGCAGAGGACTCAGCCTGGAGCCAGAAGAGCCTCTTAGCACCTACCAGCTTTCCCTTAACATTCCTCATACTCTTCAGCTATGAGATAAAGATGCTACCATTTTAAGTTTTGAGGATAATTTGTTGTGCTATAACAGATAGAAAATACAGTATATTTTCCAAGAAGTCTGGTCTTTCCTGGTGAGATAATATAACTCCTGAGAATGATTATTTTTAATCACTAGTTTTTCTTATAACCATAGTCTTTTCATATTGTACTATTTTGTTAATATACTGAATAATATGCTATATCAATACAATTTTACAACTGTAAACTACCTAATAAGTCATGTAAGTACACAAAATTTTAAGATTAGCAAGATTTTAATTATCAGCTTGGTATTTTCATGCTTTACATTTTAAGGTATTTACTGATATAAAGGTTTACTATCACATCACACCTAAATTTCTTATTTCTCATTCCGATATGTGTACAACATATACAGATACATTAAAGTACTAATAGTCTTTTAAATTTAACCTACAGTCACAGAAAGTACATTCCTCCACTAGTATTCCACAAAGTACAGTATGATCTATCTTACATTGTCATTTATATTCATTGCTAAAGGGTTACTTTTTCGATAAGGAAGATTCTTTCAGGACTTCTATTTAACAGTGTGTATGATGTTTCAGTCATGCATTAGCTTGAGTCCCTTAAACGCTATTTGTGGCATGGTCTCCACAGACTTACACAGCTTTCCCAACTGTTCAATATCTGACATAAGAATAGATGTGTCATGGCTTTGTAAGTGTAGCCCCCACCTCTTTGGACTGTGATCATCTGTTGATTTTATGTAGACTGACAATCTCAAAGGTAAATTAGGGGAAGAAAATCAACTTTGTGTAATTTTAACATATGTGCGTGGTGTCTGCCAAGAAGTGTATGCACACACATGCCATGCAAGATGTAAAACTAGTCTGTTCAGGTGTCATATTTGAGAGGATTCACTTGAAGTGATTTTAATTAAGAATCTAAGAAATACAACTCTACAGGGGTTTGTCCTCAGCCATCTGGTGTTTAGCTTAATATTTTTGTGGGTTATTTTTCTGGAGTACAATATGAAGCTTGTTCCTTAGGTGTTTTTATTTAATAAGTGGCCCAGGAAAGAGTAGAAAGTCCCTAGAAATCAGGATTAAAATAAAATAAATGATTTGTTTGGTCAAAAAGTATTAGAAATGAGCAGATGCAAACTTGTTATACTTTTTAAAAAGAACTTTTAGCTCATACACAGGCATAACACCTGGATTCTGGGTAAGTTTACCTGATTTTGTGCCCTAGCTCTGCCCCTTAGCTTTATCATATAGTGGGGGTAATGCTATAAGCCTCCAAGAGTATTTAAGTTGACTGTTAGAATGTTGTGGGATAGATGTGTTGCCCGAGAATGGAAAGTAAATCTCCAGTTCCAAAGGTTAGGATTTAATTCAGCTATGTCTGGTGCCTTTGAAAATGCTTCGTTGTGTAGACTTTGACAGAGAAGGGAAGTGGGGAAACACAAATAACATCTGTGCTGGGAAGTTTTATGCCAACTTAACACAAGTGAAATTCATCAAAGAGGAGGGAACCTCAATTAACAAAATATCCCCATAAAATCAGGCTGTGGATGCTGGGCATTGGTGGCGCACGCCTTTAATCTCAGCACTCAGGAGGAGGCAGAGGTAGTCAGATCTCTGTGAGTTCGAGGCCAGCCTGGGCTACCAAGTGAGTTCTAGGAAAAGGCGCCAAGCTACACAGAGAAACCCTGTCTTGAAAAACAAAACAAAACAACAACAACAACAAAATCAGGCTGTGTGCAAGTCTGTAGAGCATTTTCTTATTTAGTGATTGATAGGGGAGGGCCCAGCCCATGATGGGTGGTGCTATCCCTTGGCTTCTGGTCCTGGGTTCTATAAAAAAGCAGGATGAGCAAGCCATGAAGACCAAACCAGTAAGCAGCACCCCAGGATGACCTGCTTCTAGGTTCCTGCCTTGTTTGAATTCCTGTCCTGACTTCCTTCCATGAACAGTGCTGTGGAAGGGTAAACCAAATCCACCCTTCCCTCCCCAAGTCGCTTTGGTCATGGTGTTTCATCAGAGGAATAGAAACCCTACCTAAGATAGCATCCAAACCCTAATAAGTCAGAAGGGACATTATAAAGAGATATTGAAAAAGTTATTACTCCTCAGCCTAGAGAGAAAGAGAGAGATTAAGCTGAAACAGTTGTGAGCTGAGGACCACAGAGGGGTATTCCCGTGATATCTCCAGGTCTCTTTATTTGTACAAAAGTTACATTATTCTCCCTGTGCTTCCTTGAAACATGTACATTTCTGTTTATATATGAGTTTTATACACTTGGATAGCTGTGCCTGTTTGGCTCTTTTTGTGTTCTACTTTAATGTGTATTAAGTAGTGTGTGCTCAGACACACTCACTCCTTTGTGAAGCCTGAACAGTTACTTATTCTTATTCTGAAAATAATCACCTGATGTTCATATTTTTACCTTCTGCTTAGTGTGTGTGTGAGTGTGTGTGTGTGTGTGTGTGTGTGTGTGTGTGTGTGCTATGTATAATGGCTGTTTCTCTAAGGAAGGCCCTAGAACAGTGGTTCTCAACCTGTTGGTTGTGACCCCTTTGGCAAACCTCTATCTCCAAAAATATTTACATTATGATTCATTAACAGTAGCAAAATTACAGTTATGAAATAGCAAGGAAAACAATTTATGGTTGGGAGTCACCACAAGAGGAATGGCATTAAGTGATGCAGCACTAGGAAGGTTAAGATCCACTGTCCGAGAATATACTGACAGTCCATGCTGAAAATCTTACAACTCTCATTTCAGGCTAATGCATTTTAATGACTCCTTGGTAATGGTTTCTGGAAGTTGTGGAAGAATAGTACACATTTACAAGCATTTCACATTAAAACAGAATGGAAATGGCAAAATATTGTGATACTTGAAGTCTCATGTTTATTGTTGTCAGGGAAACTCATGAGGTTTGAGATTACATGTCAACCAAAGTTTTTAGAACTCGTCTAATGAAAATTAGTTTACTAGTTAAACATAACAGAATCATAGCATTTCTAAGTTATAGAAGTCATAGTGAAATAATAGGAATTCAGAGCAGTATGAAACACATTTGACACAATTTTGACCATATTCACCAGGAAGCCACTGTACTATTTCTTACCATGATCCTTTGTTTTCGGGCTGTTACTGCTGCCAGGTCCTTTCAAAGTCTTCATATCTGAGACCCGTTAGGTAAGTCAGTACTTCTCAGCAGAGCTAGGATACTTTCCTGGCTAGTCTTCTATTATACTGGTATTGCAATAGCCAATGGCCTAACTTAATTGGGGACATACAGATATAACATATGTATACCCATACACATACTATCTGGATAGTGGTGAATTCACAGATGGAATACAATCTTGGATATCATGATTAGCCACAAGTATTTTAATCTCCTTGCCTATAATGAACATCATTATTTCTGTGGTTGTGTGTTCTGGGTACTTTAAATGTTACAAGCAGGGAAGTACAGGACAGTTATCATATCACTACCTCTGTGTAGACGCAACATACTGTAGCAGGGATCTTAAAGGGTCTTATTAATAAAATCAAACCTGAGGCCAGTTATTGGGGTGAATGCTGGAAGATCAGAGAGACAAAACAAGCCACAGCTACCGCACCTCGCCAGTTCCTCAGCTGGTCTTGTTTCCTCAGACTGGAAGCTTCTGAGTCCTCACCCAAATGGATCTCAGCTGAACTGTGCTGCTCCAAAGCCTGAAAGCTTAACCAGCCAAATGCTTAACCAGCCAAATGCTTCTAGTTTCTGGTCTTCACACCTTATATATCTTTCTACTTTCTGCCATCACTCCCTGGTATTAAAGGTGTGTGTCACCATGCCTGGCTGTTTCTAATGTGGCCTTGAACTCAGAGATCCAGAGGGATTTCTGTCTCTGGAACGCTAGGATTAAAGGCGTGAGTGCCACCATTTTCTAGCCTCTGTGTCTAGTGGCTGTCTGTTCTCTGACCCCAGATAATTTTATTAGGGTGCACAATATTTTAGGGAACACAATACCACCACAACATACCACTGGCTACTCCTTATATTTCAGAGCAGTCAGAGAAGGGAATGGCTGGCCTTTGTAGTCACTTAGCATGTGTTTGGAATTGGCACAATGGCCAGGAAGAATGAGACGTTGTCCACTATCTCTGTTCATGTCCAGCAGCTTCTATACATTTGCACTGGTGTGTCCCAGATACCTTAAACTTAATATATTCTCAACTGAGCTACTTATCTTTACTTCGTAACTAGAGATTGAATTTCTTTTCTCTGTAGGATGTTATCACTATCTAACACACATTCAAATTGCAAACCTTGAAGTCATTTGTTTAATCTATTTTCTCCCCTTTATCTTCCCATAACCTCATGTGAATTTCTCAGGATTAATTAATTCTATTCCTCACATATGTCTAATTGGTTCTGTATTTACTGTCCTTGTCACTGGAGTTGTTAGGGTCCGATCATGGATCCCAGTACCCTTAAAAAGTAGGTTCAACTCGCTGTCCTCAGTATGCCAATTAAACAGACACTTTATAGTGAATATCAGATAAAGGGGATTTATTCAATGTGGCCACACTAGGGAGAGGAACAAACACAGATGCTATTTTTTATCTGTGAAAACTGAGCTCCTTTTTTGTTGGATTTCTTCTGCAGTCCAGAACAATTTCAGCTGTTTTTGATAAGAGCTGGTGCCAGGGAATGCTTGAGGTGTCATGCTTTGAGCCTCATATCATCCAAGCACAAATTGCAGGGACTGTGTCACCAGCTAGCAAAGTGTATCCCCTTTCACCTCCATCGCCACTACTAGCACCTAGGACTCCTGAGAAATGCATCTTGAATTATCCCACATCTTCAGAATCTAAAACCTGGGGATAGATCACTAAGGTTGGCACTCAGATTCCCCGATCACAATTTTCTGAGAATCTAATTGATGTTGCTTCAAAGTATTGTCCCCAACCAGCAGAGCTGACACCCCCCAGGAACAATGGTCTTGAACTTTTGATCCCCATGCTTCTACTTGAGTGCTATATTTTACCTGCTGGCCAGTATTTTAAAGGGTGTTTTTTATTAAATAAAATTTGCAAACAGCTGTGGGTCCCATTGTAGCTGCACAGCACAATCACCTGGGAGCTTTTAAAGAATTACTAATGCCTGTCCTCATGGCCATAAAAATGAAGGGCCTCTTACAAAGTTCTCAAGAGAATTTGATGTGGAGCTCAGACTGGGGACCAGGTGTCTCATGCTACTGAACTTCAGTAAGAAAGTGTTGGAGGGAAGGGGTAACTGAGATCCAGTATCCAGGAGGCTCCAGCTGGACTCCTACTACCCTTGAGACAAGAGTTCAGTGGGGTGAACTATAAAGATACCCCACAGTGAGCAGCAGGATTGGACAAGGATAGGAGACACACTGTCACATTTCCATATGTCAGAAGTAATGCCAGGCATGGCTTGGTGTCTTCTTCCTGTGTCCACTTGTGGTAAAAGGAGCCAATGAACTGCGTGGTGCCAAAATTTCTAATTAGATGTATACAAAGTAATGATATTTATAATTTCAAAAGCACAGTTCCAACTGCAGAGGGAATAAAAGATAGTTAATTCTAATGCCAAATATGAGAAGTCATGGCCTCGGAAAGCCAATTCTGGTTGCCCCAAATAAAATGTTC
Organism: Onychomys torridus; assembly: GCF_903995425.1. Taxonomy (NCBI): domain Eukaryota; kingdom Metazoa; phylum Chordata; class Mammalia; order Rodentia; family Cricetidae; genus Onychomys; species Onychomys torridus. The sequence goes on along the minus strand of NC_050449.1, from coordinate 69,937,749 downwards.
TAGTATGGTAACAGTTTTTTCAGCTTTATATAGTAGTAGGACAATGAAAGTCATAAAGCAAGGCATTTAAAATCCCTTAATGAGCAGACCAGACAGGCAGGTTATAGCAAAGCAGTAGAGTTCCCACGTAGGCCTCAGGTATTATGTGATGATATTCTTAGCTTTTGCATTGTGAAAGCTAGGGGTCTATTTGCACATTCCAAACAGGATTTTACCTACTAGACTGAGAATGTCTACACAAGAGATAGATAACAAATGGGTATTTAGTGAGTTAAATATGGCACGACATAATATTTGTTGCTCACTAGCTGTGGACCTGTAACATTCCAGCTCTCCGTAGCTGAAGTTCTAACTAGTCAGTCAATCTTGTAAAACCTTTAACACAAGTAGATGTACAGCTTTTACAACATATATAAAGACACGAATGTAAATTACTGCCACAGCACATTTAAACTTACTGATGGGACTTTCCTTCAGTTATCTATATCTAAAAAGCACACACTAGAGCAAGTGAGATAGCTCAGTGATTAACGGCACTTTCTCTTCTTTCAGAGTACCAAGGTTTTGGTTCCCAGCTCCCACATCAAGTGTCTCACAACTACCTGTAAATCCAACTCCAAGGGATTTAATGTCTTTGCTCTCTGGACACCTGCATGCACATGGTGAACATAAACTCATGCAGGCATGTGCATACATATACAATAAAAGTAAATACATATTTCCTTAAAAGGAGGCATGAAAACAAGAACAAAGAGAATGGAATAGACTGTTGAGAGAAGAAGGAGGCACTCCCAGCCTCATCTGACCCCATGCCAGCACATCAGAGTCTCTAGGGGGTCCCTATCAAATTGATCCATCTCTTTGGCCTCAGAATAAAGATCAGTTGTAATGTGAGCTTTGCCTGATGGGACTTTGCTCTCTCTGAAGATTATGGGAGCAGGGCACAAAAAGGTGTTGTTGAAGAACAGTCATTAGTTTATCTTTTATTTTGTATTTACCAAGTATAAAACTGCTTTTATACTCAAAATGGAATTTCTAAACATAATGTCAGTGCTGACTATTCCATGGATCCTGTTAATCATTGGTGACCAAAGAGTATAAAGCCCTGCTACAGATTCAAGTATGTCATTGACAAAATGTGGGAATACACACACACACACACACACACACACACACACACATACACACACACACACATCGATGGCTACTGCTTGCTTTAGGAAGACTTAATAGATTCTTAGACTGTGCAGGTCACGGCCGAATATGAGATACTTTAAGCGTTCCCTTAAACAGGGAAGTGATGCCAGAACTGATGGATATGATAGGCATTCCCTTCTCCTAGCCCTATGCTACTAGTAAGAAAGTATGTGAGTGTTGAACTGCAAGAACCATTGCTTCATGTGTAGCCAAGTACTTGCTAAGGGTAGTATGTTGAATAGTGAAGGCAACTGTAGTTGTGTATTCGGACATTAAAAGGTAATCATAGGTCAAAAATTGCATTTTTCAATAGAACATGACAGTTCTTTGACAATGGAAATCTTTGTTGACTTAATGGCAATCTCAGGTATTCTTCACTTGTGGAGGAAGAACTGAGTATCTGTCTATCCTAGCCCAACTAGGGTTCATGAATAATCTGAAAAGACCCCAAGGCTAAAGGTAATAAGGATTTCAAAATATACTTCTATTGGTCCTACGTCCAGGCTATCACCCTTAAATACTGTCACCTTCTTGGAATTTGTTCTCAATGTGTAGCTTCACTAAAACATCAATGCAGAGAGAAATCTAGTAAACACACCATGTCCATGTAAAAAGTAAGAAAAATGGTTCTCACTTAACAGTGGTTTTCATGTTTACAAATGTGTCTCTCTATGCACAATTCTCTTTTTCAACAACTTTTTGTCTGTTATAATATGGTAAATAGCATTTAGTCTTATCCCTTCTTATATTAAAGAATTTCCTAATATATAAAAAATATGTCATGAATCACATGTTGACAAAGGAAAGCATTTTAAAATGCTGTGGTAACAGCATTGTGTGATATAGAAATGTAATGGAAAGTAATATGGGGGCTCTTCTTAAAAATAGCCTTGCTTTCTTTATTCATTCCTGAAAAACCAGAACAGAAAGAAAACAAAGGCAGTTGCTAATTAAAAGTAAACCATTGAGATACTAAGCCTTTCCTTGACATGACCTGGAAGACAATGTATATTGAGCATACAGATGGTTTTTATTAAACCATTTCTATATAGAGAAATAATGCAGGTAATTTTGTACTTTGACAGTTTGATATGTAATGACAGGGATATTGTTTTATGACTAGTAGATAATTTGAATACATTTCTTTGCTCTAAGCCATCCTTTGCATGTTTTCAAATCTTTAGAAGTCAATTCTCTTCCCATCGTGAATCTATTTGTGGATAAAACCTACTTTCGAGTGTAATCAATTTGGTTTTACATACCTGAATCACTTTCAGTGGTTGTTTTTAGTTTAATCATTAGAAAAGGGATTGAATTTTGGGAGGCTAAATACATTTCCTTACTTCAGTGACATTGACATCGGGATCCATGTTGTGAGGTTTACCACATGAGATGCTTTATTTGAAGACCCATCATTACAGATTGTCTAGGCACCATGATAATCTTCAACTCCATATTGATTAAAGTATTTCTAACAGTTCTGCTCAATGTCTCCTTTCTTTTGGAAGGTGACAGGTATCTATCTTTGTTTTTAATTAGAATGTTTTGAGAATTTTATATATAACATTGACATCATTTCTAATCCTCCCTGACCCCAGCTGCCCTGTGCCTCCCTACTCCTTGTCAAACTCATTTCTTCTCCTATAACTTATATATATATATATATATATATATATATATATATATATATATATATATATCATCTATACCTATATCTACATTTGTAAGTAGTCCATTTAGTGTTGCTCATCTGTATGTGTGTTTATCCCTGAACACCTGGGGTTGGAGAAGCTATCAGGGAATTTGACCCTGGAGAAGACTGAATCTCCTTCTCTCAGCAGCCTTGATCTCTTCATCTAAGGCTGGGGCATTATGACATTTCCCCATTCATGCTGGCATGTTGACATTGTACAGGTCCCAATAGACCATGCTGCTGAGATTTCCTGAGTGCAACCCCCTGTCATTTCTAGATGAGTCTATCTTTTCCCAGGGTCCTGGTCTTCTGGCTCTTACAGTCTGTTTGTTCTCTTTTTCTTGGTATTCCCTGAGCCTTACTTCTGAAATTTCATGTGAGTTTGTATGTTTCATATCAATTTCTAAAAGGTAATTGATAGCTTGGTATTCAGTCTTTTGCTGCTGAGGTTTTATACTCCTGGGTTTTTTTTTATATGTTTAATAGCCACATGTATTATTCTTAATCAGTTTTCTCTGGGAGAACTAGTCTTCATTTTATTATTTCTGTTAGTGTAAAACATTTTATCATAAGCAATCTAAAATCATCCTAATCAAATAATATCAGGAGAGTTGTGATCTCAATATGCAGAGGCTGGTGCAGAAGAATTGCTGTGAGTAGTCCAAATATATCCTTACAGCAGAATAGGGTCAGGTCTCAAAAAAAAGGAACAAAACAAGAAAACTCACATTGAATATTTTTTAACTCTTCTTTACTTCTCTGCATTACTTTCTATTATTTTATGTTTTTTAATTCCTGTGGCAGACTACTTTATTTAACATAATAATTTTCAAGAGGATTTTCTCTGAAATTTTCTGTATAGTCACACATAATGTTTTCCATGAAGACATTAGAATCATTGCTCCATGTGTCTCTACACCAGATATGTCCACATGGGTAGGCTCTAATATCACTCTCAACAATCTCAGAGCCTTCACACCGTGAATGCTTAGCACTTCTGTGTCATAACTAGGGGAGGGATCTTTATTATACTGGGAACTCAGATTGTTTTTGTTTCAATCTGACAAGTCAAGGCAGTTTTCTACACACTTTAAGAGACTTTTGACCAGACTGAATCTACCAGGTTGAGCTGAATCCCCAGAGGGTCTTGGCCCTGAGGAGATGGGAATGGAGGGGAGGGGCTGGGGAATGGAGCGGGAAGGGGGAGGACAGGGGAACCCATGGCTGATATGTAAAATTAAAACACTAATATAATAAAAAGAGAGAGAGAGAGAGAGAGAGAGAGAGAGAGACTTTTGACCAACTCTGATAGTTTAAACTCTGTTTAGATTTTGTTCAATGCCTGATTAAACAATAAGTCGGGGGTTTTTTGTTGGTGGTGTTTTTTTGTTTGTTTGTTTGTTCTTAATTTACAAACAAAAGGTTATCTCCTCTAAAACACTCAACAGAATATTTTATCTTCACAGGTATTTAGTGACTTAGAAAGCGGTAGCTAACCAAGGACATAAGCTTGCATGCAGCCATTTATCCAAAAGTTTACCTTAAACAGAGGAAGAGTGGATTTGGAGAGGGGGCAGAGCGGACGGAGTGAAGGAATGGAAGGAGAGGAGAAAAGGGAAGCTGCAGCCAGGATGTAAAATAAACAAATTAATTAAATTTTTTTAAAAAAATCTGTCTTAGAATAAGTTATGTTTAAAACTAGTAAGGACCATCATCTTCCTAGAGTCCTGGGGTACCCTGTAGACTGAATCCATGGGTACTGCCTTCCATTTAGAAGTACTGTTGGCCAAATATTGAGCACTAGTTTAAGGTTGATCATTGCTACTCCCAATAATAACGTTGAAGATAAAACACTCCTCTTCACACCTTTCCCATCTCCAGCCCCAAACTGATACTTACACTGTCTGGCAAACTCAGGACATACTTTATCATTTAGCATCAGTTTGACCAGCCCATGCCTAGGCTGCTCATCACTCTTGTTCTGTGCATCAGTCAATGCCATCCTGATTTTTATGACATTACACTATGAGGGACTGGGCTCTGTACCGTTACCACTAGAACAACAAAGCCAAGAATTTTTAAGAACCAGAGAGTCCGGCTGTAGCTGCATGGCTCTTGGGAAAAACCAAATTGGCAGACTAGGATTGGGGGGCAAACAGTAAGAAATGTATGGACATGCAAATCAGTGAAGAAATGCAAAGTAAAATATATCCAAAGGATCCCCAGATGCAAAAGCAATGGGGTGAAGTTGGGAATCAGCTAGGCAGATATGAAAAGTGGCTGAAAGTACCTAGTAATGACATGCTGTCTCCTCAAGAGGGAAGCCCTTTCTACAAAGAGTGAGAGTCAGAGAAAGGGATGCCGAGGAACCAGGGACAATTTACCTGCTGCAGGGAAAAGTGTAACTATTGAGCTGATTAGAACCACTCTTGACTCTTGCGATACCTCTCAATAGCTTTCATATCAGCAAGGTGCCAGGAACACTCTAATGGAAGCCAATTTGCCTTGGCCATAAAGTCCTCAGTGTGTTTCTGATTGTGTTACACAGACATAAACAGAAACATAAAGCATTTTCAAGATGATATGTATCATGTGTGTATACTTAAGTTATACAATGTGAGTTTGTTTGTTTTTTTAAAGTGGGAAAACATTTTATTACATTTATTCATTTATGTCACGTGTGTGTGTGTGTGTGTGTGTGTGTGTGTGTGTGTACTTGTGTGTGTATGTCCTAAGGTGTGGAAGTCAAAGGATAACTTGCAGGAGTCAGTTTTCTCCTTCTTCCAGGTATATCCTAGGGATTGGATCAGATGGTGAGACTTGGCAACAAGTACCTTAACAAGCTGAGCCATCTTGCCAGCTTCCTGTGTAATATCTTAACATATGTATTTTATAATTATTAAACAAAGTTAATGAATACAGTAGTTGCTTCCTATCCTTATAACATTTTGCACTGAGACTTTTAAACTCTTCAATAATTTATAGTATTGTTATAATACATTATGATAATATAATATAATTAATATTATTAAGAATTATTGATAAATTCATTAAAAAATTAAATACTGGTTAGAATTTTTAAAAAATGTTTAAATAATAATACACAATGTTATTATTAAGTATAATCACTGTACTGTACAGTAGATCTCAAAAGTGTATTGGTCCTGTATAATAAGAACTTTAGAGAAGCTATGTAATGAGTTAAAGGCCAAAACCTACAAGAACGTAAGTAATCAGGATAGATTTCAGAAATTACAGTAAAGCTAAAACAATATCAAAATTTGATATAAGATCACAACCTTTCATCACAAATTATTCTTGCTATATTATGAACCTTGCTTACTTTATTTATTTATCTGTCTATTTTTTGAGATAATGTCTTATTATGTAGCCTTTCCCTGTCCTTGAACTCACTAATGTGGATCAGGCTGGCCTGCAACTCAGAGATCCACCTTTTTCTGCCCCCTGAATACTGGCAGTAAAGGTATGTGCCACCACACCTGGCCACTTCTTCTTTTATTTGCACATGTAAACATATCATTCATGTACATAGAGAAACAAATGCCTCTTACTCACTCTGTTTATGTTAGACATGACCTTTACACTTGCATTTCATAGTTAGGTTTTCTAAAAGGTAACTTATATATATATATATTCCCATTCCTCTCTCATTTCCCATTCATCCCAATATACCTATATATATTCTCTCTCTCTCTCTCTCTCTCTCTCTCTCTCTCTCTCTCTCTTGTGGAGCTGAGGATCGAACCCAGGGCCTTGTGCTTGCTAGGCAAGCACTCTACCACTGAGCCAAATCCCCAACCCGTCTCTCTCTCTATGTGTGTGTGTATGTACATATACTTATTGAAAGCACAGATGACATTGCAGTGAAGAAAATGTTTTGTTTCAACTCATCATGCTATTCTATCTCTATGGAAAATCAAAATTCTAAGTAATTGGGTTTAAAACATTCACAACTTATACAATGTCTAGTTTACTTAGAAATAGACTAAGTACTAAGTACTATTTATAGTACTAAAACCTATAGTAGTGACCCCATATGGATAGAATATATGTAGTCAGTTGGGTTGGTATTTGGGTATATATTTCATCTAATTTTGTTATCAAAATAAGAAAAAATTATTTTTTCTTAATTAAAAATACAATTTAGTATAGTATGCTCTATAGTTAAATAAGTCAAGCTATCAAGTATTTCTTCAGTTAACAGTGATCTTAAACTATGATGATTTTATAAATAGAGGATATTGATCACAATTATAAATAAATACTGCTACTACATTATAACTAAATGACAGCATACAGAAATAGATACTCATGGGAACAGCTGGATAGTATAGAGTCTCTTTTATCTAATGTATATTTGTGAACATTTTTTTGGTTAGACCTTCTTTTATAGTTCCTCTGAAATTCATTGGTTTATATTCTAATAGTGCAGTATGTTTAGAAAGACATAAATCTCAGCTAGAAATATGGAGAGGGTGTCCTCTTACTGTGTACCATGGCCATCTTTACACTGTCGCCCACACTAAATGACAGTTCAGTCTAAAACTCAGCCCCAGAAAAGCAAAATGAAAAAGAAGGTATATACTAGAAATATAATCCAGCTTTTCAAAACTTTTACTTTAAAAGAAAGGTATTGGATTTATCTTAAATTTTTAATTGAACCAAGTTATTGCTATCACTACTTTATTTAATCAAATGGTATATAAGTTATATTTTAATAGATAACAAAATCTCAATGGTTTATATATGTTACCATTGGCAAATAGTGAAATAACCAGAAATCATCATTAATAATTGGTAAAATAGAAATGTGTAATGTAAATAATAATGTAAACATATGTTTATCAATGGGATCTAGACTCATAGGTTGAGAACCACTATCTAGACCCAGTATCTTAGATCCTCTGATATTAAGAGACCTAGGATAATAATGATAATATTTTCAAAGACAATTTAGGATAATGATGATAATATTTTCAAAGACAATGTCTTATAAAGATTCTTAAGACATAGAATCAGTTTGATAGCATGTCTATGGTCAAAGTTGATCAAGTTTATGTATTTGTTCAGTGTGTGATTTTCTTCTATTCCATGGAGGGTTTAGGCAAACACTAACATTTATAAAATTTCAGAGAATATATTTTAATTTCAAGAACTCTCAATTTCTAATGCTAAAGCTTTTAAGTTGGCTTGATATTTTAAAAAACCTAAATACTACACTCACGATTAACTTGTTTAGATTGAATAAATCACTATATGATATAATTTTTATCAAATGAATGACACAAAATATGACATAGAATCCTTGGAAAAAATACATGAGCCCAAGACACACAAAGCTAACCGTACTTATTTAAAGCCCTGTTTAGGGAGCAGGGAAGATGGCTTAGTTGGTCAAGTGCTTGCCACACAAACAAGAAGTTATTGAGTTTGGATCTCCAGAGTTGGGAAGCACAGCAAACCGGAAGTGGAGCCAAAGTATAAAACATCAAGGCCCTCCTCAGTGACCTACCTCCTCTAGTGAAGTTCCACCCCTTAAAAAGTTTCCACCTTTCCAAATAGCGTCACTAGCTGGGGAATAATTGTCCAAATATAGGAGTTCGTGAGGGAGAGTTCCTATTCAAACCACAACAATGTTAAACCAAGAAGAAAGGCATTCAGATTTTAGCAGATTACAAATGACATTGTAAGAATCCACATATTATTCTGTATATTACTTTTAAATAATTGATATATATGTGAGAAACTGGCTATCTAAGATTCAGAGAGTACATACTGAGTGTTTTTTTCTCTAATGACGGTAGAATGGGGCCAGAGAGATGGCTCTGTGGTTCAGACCACTTGCTAATCTTGAAAGGGCTGAGTTTAGTTCCCAGCAACACGTCAGATCATTCACAGTGTCATGTAAGTCTAGCACCAGGGGATCTGACACATACATGCAGGCATACAGACACACATACTGAAAACAGTTTTATAAATGGAAGGCTTATGTGCCATGAGGACAGCAGTGGGAAGCTGAAGGACAGGGAAAGCTAAAGAGGATCAATATTATTGAAGTGCATTGTACACGTGTGTGAAATATATCAGGATGAAACCTACTATTTTATGTGATACATGCTAATAATAAAACTAATTTAAAAAACCAAGGCTTAGAGCTTTCTCCCTAATTCGAAGTAGCTATGAGAACCCCACCCATCAGTATCATAGGTGGTTGAACCTTAACAGACTCATTTTCCCCACATTTAATCTGCATATTTCCATCACTGATGGTACCACTCATCATTTGGTTACTCATTCCTAAAATCTGAAATTTGTCTGAGAGTACATTCACCTCTGAACCCTCCCTGTTCCATAGACTGTCAAGTTTTTAACCATCTGGTTCCTAAACATCACTGCTGCCTATTATGTGCTCACAAGTCCTGGGGAGGTTTCTCTACACCCATCCCCAGCCTCAGGGTGGGATCTATATTTCCTACCCTCCTTGCTCCACCATCTTTGAGATTTTGAAGCCCAAACATCACTTTCCCTGGGGCTTGTCTTCCTACTGTGGAGAAGTTGTCAGGTGGGAGTCACCAGCGAGAGAGGAGTCATGTATTGGTTTTTCTTTGCTCTCTTCCTGATAAAGCACTAGAGTTCTCCCTTGCTGCCTTCCTTAATAATACACACACTTCTGTAGAAAGGTTTCTTTTTTTCAGAAATGTCTCAACTATGAAAGCTGCTAGGAAAATTTGGATTCCTTCCAGAACTCTGAATGGCAGAATCTCCTGAACCAATGAGGTTCCAATGCTCTGTCATGCATATTTGGAGCAGATTTTGACTCTTCTTCATCTGCATGCTGCAGTCTTCATACTGCTGTGTGGAAAAGTCTTTTCCACACGAGATCATTCCAACAGTTCTTAATGAGAAGAAAATACCCTATAATGACAAATATATAACATACAGTATTATATAAAATGATTTTAACCATATGAAAATGAATGCAAACCAAAATGAAAGGGAAAAACCATCATTCTTTGAGAAATTAGGGTTTTGTTTCTTTCTCTCTATATTTTGCTCTTAATAGGATCTACATGTTCAGGAAGGAAGGGAGTGAGGAGGACAGACTGTATGGTGAATATTAGAAGTATTATTTAATAATATTTTTCATGTCTTAAGAATGTTTCTAAGCATGTGCTGGGCTTCCTAGCATTGAAAGAAATGTCCTATATTTGACATGTGAGGTTTGCTGTCAATGTTTAAAAAAATAAAAAAAAAACCAGAAGACAATCTGACATGGTGTTAGGTCTGCAGCAGCAGTGAGATTCTCTCTGAACTTTACAGTCACTTTATGAACGGAGGTGGAATCTTTTACATGCTCATTAATTGTAATTTAGTTTCAAACTAAATTATTGAAAATGATACAGCCCATCAGGTATTTAATTCACCAGAGTTTCCAGGCTTACTATTGCGTTTAATCAGCTCAATAATCCAAGTGAGAGACTACATTTCTTACTGTGATGCTTCACACTTTACTAATGTGAATAATTTTTCCTCTTCCTTGACTTCTTAATGCTTTCAAGAATATCTGTATATTTTTGTTACACCCATCCTTTGATTTATTTGCCAACAAAGTCTCAAATAACCCAAATTTCAGGCATATTATAATTGCCTCGAAAATATTCTGATTGACCAAATTGAGATTCCAATTTGAATTTTGCTAGCTAGAATAGCAAGAGCTTTTAAAGTGTTAGTTGTGCATATGCATGAAAATTGAAATTATTCACTCTTTGAAAATTCACTTAGAAGATAAGTAAGTTCTAAAATTGTACTTTATATTGCTAAAGCAACTAAATTTGACAATTACTGCAAGATAATTTTTATATAGATTTTCTTCCCCTCATCATTTGCTCTCTCCTTTAATAATCCGCCTCCACTAGGTTTATGGCTTAACTGTGAGCTTTTGGTTGTTTATATGGATCGTTTGTTTTCAAATAACATGAATGTAGAATACCACTGAAGGGCAATGCATATAGGCATAGAACTTCTGTAATTGCTTTTAATAAAACAATATGATCTGAACTAATGAGAACATTTGGAATGCATGTTCTTATTTCAGTTTTTATTGGTACAATTTCTAAATTTAGAATAACAAGCAAAAAAAAAAGCCTTTCTAACTACAAACATATTTTATGAACCAGTTGAAGGAAAATAGTTATAGTTTATAATTTTCTCAGTGTAAAAAATTTAAGAATTTGACAGTGAGATTTTTAATCTTTTATAATCTTGATGACCTAAGAGTAGAATCTAGCTGTAACAGAGTACAGAATCTGAAACTTTCAGCTCAAAGCATTCTCCGTGCTCCGTGCCTGTCTATAGAGTGCCTGTCATTAGATATTCAAAAACTGTAGATACTTGAAGTGGTGGTGATGTGTCAACATTCTAAGTAGCATGGGTAAACTTGTCCAGTTTAGTTTGATGCTCTCCTGAAAAAAATATTTCCCATACTTGCTAGTTTTGAAGATAGCTTTTCCTTACCACCAGAGCCACACTCTCAAGTTCCAGCTACACATAATTTAAGAAAGCTGATGTTGTGAAAAATAGTGTAAGAGGTAATAGAAGAGTCAAGCCAAATACAGCAAAAATTAACTACATGTAAATTGCATTTGATTGTAATTTTATTGTAAAAATTACATGTTCCTTTTTAGGTCTATGAATTAATGCCTCACATAACTATACTCCTAGAAAAGACATGATATGTATACCCTGCATCTCAACAAAATTATCAACATTTGATATCTGGCAGGTATACTTATCTCAAAAGCTAGATATATCTGAGAAAATACAATCCAGTTTTGTAAATGAATTATTATTTAAACTAATGTAAAGATTTTACACAGAAAGATTTCACAAACTCTAAAATGATTTTTTAAACTTTCTGTTTTTAAATATTTTTATTATAATAACTTATTATCATATTTAAATTAATTCTAATTGTTTCTCATTTTAGTGCCATGTTTATACACATGATTAATGAAATTTTAAATGTTTGTTGTATTCTTCCCTCATTAATCATAATTTGAATAGACCTTTTGGTTCAAATTAAGGGTTTAAAATGATATTCATTACAATATATTCATTTTCTCTATAATAAATTTAATTTTAAAAATCACTGTTACAAGCAATTAAGTAAAGAAATGTTTATTAATTTTAATGAATGGTTTATAGTGTATAAAAAATGATCTGTTTTAGCACATTACCTTATAGACCCTATGCCTTCTCTTCAAGACTCATTGAAAAATATAGTTGATGACATTGTTTATCTATTTTTATTCTAAATTTTGATCCCAGATCATGCTATTTATGTATAAAAATTAAATAAATTACAATATTATAAAATATTGATGGTAGATTATAGATTTGTTCCTTCAGTTTTTCTGTAGGTTTAATAAATTTAATAATAAAATTAAAAGAAAAGTTTACAAAGCAATATGTAAATTAGATACTAGGATTCTTAAACTCTATAGTGGGGTGTTGCTACACAACATTTATTACCTCAGCCGTCTGTACATCTTGAGATATTAAAATACAGTAATGAGCACCGGCTTTGAAGAGCCATGAGTGTGTCGAGATTTCCTGGTGATATTGGTGATTTCTTTGGAGTGTGCAAACAAACTCAGCTTTCCCATTATTTTTTATACGCTGCTGTAATTTGACTAAATGTGTCCCTCATCCTTTAGTGCAGAACCACTGAAGAGACAGTTTTAGTTCTGTAGTTATATAGCAAAAATCCTTACATTTTAATTCTTAAAATTATTCGTCTTCACTGGTATAGATAGATACAAACCTGTATATCTTAATGGAGTACTATGTCATGTATACATTGCAATATCAAATTCAATTTACTGTGCATTTACTGAGCATTACTTCACTAGTCTGAAAGCATTAAAAGCCCCTTCCTCTTGAGAAAGTAAAGCACATAATATCTGTGACCACCCTACCATGCAGTAGCGTATCAGCAATCCAAGTCTAAACACAGTTTAGTACCCACTGCTGGCTTCCTCTATCCCTTCCTTCTTCTGCATTCTCTAGGCGATGGCACCTCCATAACCACCCATTTCTGTGATGCTAACTGTTTTAGATTCTGCATATATTAGCTGCTTTGTTGTTGTTGTTGTTGTTGCTGTTGCTGTTATGAAACACCATGACCTAAAGCAATGTATAGAAGGAAGAGTTTATCTTTCTTACTGCTTCCAAAGGAAAGTCTCCAATGACGGTGGAGGCATGGGAATCGGCACCTGGAACAGTGAGCTAAGACATCAGGCTTTGGTCCTCTCATATGAAGCAGAGAGCCAGCTATAAGTGGGTTGAGGCTTTGGATTTTTAAGGTCCATCCCTAGAGACATACTTCCTCTCACCAGGCTGAATCTCCCCATAACCTCTCCCAGACAGTGCCACCAACTGGGGACCAAGTATCTGAGCATATAGTGGGCGTTTCTAATTTAAACCACCACAATGCATATGGGTGAAGCTCTGCAGTGTTTGTCACATCCATCCCATCCATGTCTTACAAGTAGGTGGACTTCATCATTTTTGTGGCTGAATAGTATTCCACCGTATGGATGTACCACCTTTTCTTTCTCCATTTATCAGTTAAGGAACACTTAATTTGTTCCCATTTCTTGGCTGTTATAAATAGGGCTGCAATAAACATGGAGGTATAGATACCTAAGAAACTGATTTAAATTCTTATGACTATATACTTGATAGGGGGATTGTTAGATAATGTGGTAGTTCTACTTTTTCACAACCTTTATTAATTTAATACATGACAATTTTATACACATTCTGGTCACACTCATTCCTTTAACCTCTTTTATTCTTTTCCTGCCCAACCCCTAACCCTCAAGTATCCACCACATCTATCTGTATTTTTTTTTAAGATTTATATATTTGTTTGTTTGTTTATGTGTGTGTGTGTGTGTGTGTGTGTGTGTGTGTGTGTGTGTGTGTAGTCATGCATGTACCACAGTGCATATGTGGAGATTAGAAGACAGCTTTCAGGAATTAGTTCTGTGGGGGTTCTGGGGATTGGACTTGGGCCACCCAACCATTTCACAATCTCTACTTTTGTGTCTTTGGTTCTGGTTGTAGTTTTGCTTTATGACTCACTGATTCCCATCTTCTGTGAAGAATGTCTATAAATTTTTGAACCTGGATGGCATTGTCTTTGGGAAATAGTCTACAATTTTATTGAAAATCCCATGCATTTGACTGCCAATTTTCATTCAGTTCCCATAATTCAAAGACTTGGTCCTTTCACATAGGATCTAATTTCTCCTACCTTTCCATTCAGAAAATTTAAAAATTTCCCATTGATTAAATGACCCAGTTTTTCTTTCTTCTCTTCAAGCTCTGATATTTTGTTTTCCACAAAATGTGATCTGTTGGTGACACTTTTCATGGAGGTTTTTGTTTCCATATCATTTCAGTGTGGCTTTTCTTCTGAAGTTCCCTTGATTGAAATCTACTTTCACATTTTGAATTGACTTCCTTATTTCATTCAGCTATTTGTTTTTTATTCTCTTGGAGTCCTTCATGATGTCTTTGAGTTGATTGAACATATTTGTTAGGGTTCTTTTGTACTCGTTGAGGGTTCTTTTACGTTACGTCACGTCCACTCCTACCATACTGGTGCGTTCTGGAGGGTAAGTTTTGTCCTGCTTTTTGTGTTGTCTTTGTTTCTTTCTTTGCACCACGACTTTTGTGTCTGGAGTTAGTGTTCCCTGAGTCTTTCCTTTTCCTTCCTTCTCTTTCTCACTTCCATTTTCTTTGTAATTCAAGTTCCCCATTTTGTTTTTTAGATAGGGGTTTGCAGTGTTCAGGAGATCTAAGGTATGTTGGCCTGAAATGTTGATTTCCTCTGTGGCACTGGTTTAGGCTTTTAAGATCCTTCATCAGTCTCCCCCTGAGAATCAGCAAGTATCTGCAGTAACTGGGAGTCCTGTCCACGGGTCAAACCACCTCTGCCTGATCCTTACTTATGCCACTTTGGCTCCCCACCCCTAGATGCCCAACGCCGAGGAAACTCCAATCTGATCCCCATTCCCACTGCCCCCAGCTAATATTGTGGGTCTTATGTTCCTGGGTACATCATCATTGTTTAGGTAATAGTTTGCTCCCTGCTTCCTCAGCTTCTGCCACTTGTGAGTTCCTGTTCAGGTGGGCAATCCAACTTAGATCAAGACTCATCCACTCTTTGCTTCCCTATCTTCTACCAAGTGTTCTAGGTCACCATTCACCTGGGAGTCCTTGATAGTTCTATAATTTAGTCCTCTCTAATAAGAAACGCCACCCTGTTTTTTATACCAACTATTCTGATTTACCTTCCCACTAAGAGTGTGCAGTATGTTAAGGTTTCCTTTCCTCCATATTCTTACTACCACTTGTTATGGTTAATATTTTGGTAATAGTGATTTTTACTACTATGAGAAAATATCTCATTATAGTTTTAATATACATTTTTGATCATTGATAATGTTGAGCATTATACCTATTTATACCTATTAACTATTTTGTACATATTAAATATTTGTATTAATTTCTGGTAAATGATGTTTCATTCTATTGCCTACTCTTAGATCAGAAATTTGTATTTCTGCTTTTGAATTTTGGAGTTTCCTACATGTTCTGGATGCTATCTCCTTCTCAGTCATGTGGTTAGCAAATATATTCTCCCATTTTTTTGTATTATTTCTCCATTTTGACTTCATTTATTGTACAAAAGTTTTGTGGTTTTTTAAAATTTTTGATATTGTTTTAATAATACAGTGCCCTTTGTCCATATTTGAAGAGCTTCATTTTAACACATTCAAATAGGAGAACCAAGTCATATTTAGTATCTTAAAAACTTACTATTCAAAGTTGATTTGAAATTTGGGGTGTTGTCCAAAATCTCTTGCTCATTCTATGGTTCTGACTTATTTCTGGTGTGCTTTCTTCTGCAAGTACAATATTTTGTGGCCTTATGTTTAAGGCTTCTGTCCAATTTGACTTGGATTTTGTGACTGGTAGGAGAAGTCTATTTATAGAACACCCCTTTGATGCTCCTGCAACTGGCTTGCACACAGTTGGAGGCATTTTAATTGATTGATTTTTGGTAGGACAGAATCTGCTTTGGTGTTTCCTCCTCTCCATTTCTGCCCCTCTAGCCTTTAACTTTCCAGAGTTCCCTGTGAGGTTTTGTAAGGCAGACTGTGTGATTACATAGCTAGATTATCTTAGAAAATAGAGGTGTATGAGATTGAGGTCAGTCCATCCCCCTCTCCACTTTGTCTAAGACCTCTGCTGACATAATTGGTTTTAGATCCTATGCTAAGTCTACTTGCCACAAGTTTCAGAAAAAAAGCCAATTTGGAAGAAGCATGAAGAAATTAGAACATGTGAAATGATTGAATTTTTGAAATCAAAGAAAGGACTATGGGTCCTTTGCAGATTTTTTATGCTTTCTCTTTCCTCATAATTCATTTTTAAGTCCCCATTAAAGTTATTTTCAAAAGTAAGGATACTTGTTTGTATAGAGCTGGTATAAACATTTGCTTAAGAAAAATAAAGGTAAAAGCAAAAATCTCATGTGTACATTAAACACTTTGGATCCTGTATTATGCAAATGATGTAGGAATTCCTTACTCAGTTTCTCCCGAGTTGCTATATATATGTATCATTTTGCAAACTACATCTGTTGCCGTGGCGCTTCCTTTCCCTTCACTTCTTCTGTTGACTTTTATTATATATTTTATAACTAAAATTTTCTCACTTCTGCCAGTTAGTGATAGTTTATACTTTTGTAAGCAATGTACAGTATATCTTGTTAAGTTATTAAATGAAAACAAAATACGTATCTTTACATACTCTAGATCTTTTGGACCATAGACATGAAGTTTGGTTTGCAGTATGTAAATAAATTTTGAATAGTAAGCTCCTGTAATCTCTAGCATAATTTAACTGTCATGTTCAGTATGTGAGAGTGGAGCTACCTATTATATTTCAGTATAGAAGTCCTGTTTACATGATTTTCATCATCATTATCAAGTGTAGAAAAGAGTTGCTGCAACATAGAATTTTAGAATTTAATGCATTTAAGATCTTCTCTAGTTTAGTTGATTTATTTTAGAGAGAGTCATTTCAGTGACTTTTCCATTTAATTTATGACAAATCTAAGTGGTTGATATACAGTTACAAGCTATTAGTTCTTACTTAAGCTGTTCAAGAATAAGGGCCAGAGACATTTGCTCACCATAGCAGCTTCATTTTGTTTTTTGAAACCCATTAGCTCATAATTTTTGACAGGTCTTTACAGACTTAGAAATATACATCCCTTAAGTCATCATTTTCCTTGATCTCTATTACTCAATTCTAAAAAGTTTTCAGTTGTGTTCAATTTTATTCTAAATACTTTTTAAATAAAATCACATTAATCTTTTTATCATTACAAATTATTTTATTTCTTCTGCTAGAAAAAAAATATATCCTGCTCTCTCACTTCAGATGATTACCAGGGAAGTCAGAATCCCTTTAAATGAAGCATCTGGAGAGTGGTGGTAGCCACTAAGTGACTGCAGAACATTAACCCAGGCTACAGCTGTGTGTTATTAAGTAAATAGGTCCTATGAAAGTGTGTTGCCAGCAGGTTGTACAGGGAAAACCAAATAAGACTCAAAAGAAAATCCTGGCAATCATGGAGCATTTTTCTGAAAAAAAAAATTAAATATTTGTCTTCAGCATCATAGTGGATACTTTTCTTTCCTACATACTACCACGTTTTCATTTCTTAAAATTTATCACTGATTTGCACTATGTGTATGTAATGGCTTGAATGAAAAAGGTCCCCATAGGCTGATATGATTGAATGCTTGCTCTCCAGTTAGTGAAACTATCTGAGAAGGATTGGGAAGTGTGGCCTTGTAAGAGTAGGCGTGTCCTTGTTGGAGGAGATGAGTCACTGAGAGTGGGGTGAGTCTTCAAAAAGCAGACAGGACCAGTCTGGCTTTCTCAATGCCTGCTTCCTGTGTATCGGGATGTAAAACTCTCAGCTACTGTTCCAGTGCTATGCCTGTCTGTTTCCCACCATGATAATCATGGACCAACCTTCTAAAACATTAAGCATGCCCCTAATTAAATGTTTCCTTTCATAAGTTGCCTTGTTCATTATGTCTCTTCATAGTAATAGAAAAGTAACTGAGACAGCAGGCTTAGTCTTGGTACATTTATAAAGATGAACATTGTGATACCATTCATGAAGAAAGTCTTACAATCCTCCTTGCACATGAATCTGTAGAATAGATATTTTCAGTATATGTATCACCATCACACACTTTTTCCTAGTAGGCTGCAATGACCAGTATTCTCTTTTTAGAATTTGTATTGTATTTCATATAGAATCTAGATATAGTATTTCTATACTTCTTTTTGATTAAATGTAGTCATTGTGATAATTTTCTAGAGCACAGTGAGCATGCAGTATGTTCAGGTCAAGTTGAGCATCCGTCACTTGTGGTCAATGTTCCATATACCAAGACTAATCCCCGTACAGATCAGTTCATGTTGTGTTGCCCTCTGCAGCACAGTAGAATCTTTGTAGAGCTCATGTAACTTCCAAACACTGAGTGATGGGACAGAAAACAGATGTCTGGGAAGCTGCCAGATTTGGCTGGCTGCAGATAAGCTTGCTGAAGATGTATAATGTAGTATCTAGATCTTGACTTAGTCTCTTCTCTGTCACACAAGAAAGACTGGCATTTGTTCTACCTTCTGTGTGATTGAATCATTCGCTGGCTGAGTGATTTCAATCACCTTTGCAAACAAAACCCTGGGAAATGAGCTTTTGATCATTTTCAAAGTTGAAAATAACATGTTCCATGAGAGGTGCTGGTAAATTAAAATGGCTTCATACATACTGATTAAAAATGTTATTTAGGATAGTAATCTTTCTTTATTTCAATTGTTTTCTAGCCAGAAAGTACTGCCATGCTATGTCAGAAACAGAATTTGTTTTAACATGAATTTTGAAAAAACTTTCTACCATTAATATTCAATCAAATTGCTTATTAAAGAAAAGTAAATAAAGTCACACCCATGGATGTGTTTCAAAGACATCACATACTTGAGATTGTGAGAAATGCCCTCAAGACAACAAATTAGATGGTTTTCACCTTCTTCTGGCCCCTCATAGCAGTCCATATAAAGGAAAGCAATGGGAGAAGCCAGAGCAAGAGAGTCTGCTTCCCCTAAGCCTGATTTCAGTGTATTTCACAAGGGGTCTCAAGAATGTCACCATTGCATACAATTTAAGGATGATCTAACATTCTACCTAAATGTTGCATAGGGTAAATAAAAATGCTTGCATTCTTCCATGACTCTTCCTCAAGCTATCCACATGGAGAGCTTCACTTCCTTGAAAACAAACACTCTCTGCAATTCCTGCTCTAAGCTTGTCACACCACTCCTCAGTGTCAGGGAACCCTGGTCCCTTATACCTACTGCTCCATGTCCTTCAAAAATGTCTTTCTACAGGTTAATGCAAGTTTTACAAGGTTGGGGACTTTTACTTTACTGCCTATCACATGATATGTTGTAAGTATGTTTGGCATTGTAAGTGCCAAGTCAATTAAGCCATTTTCTTTTTCTTAAACATGCTTTCACTCTCAGCACTTCTGGACATCTGCTTTCCACCAGTGAGTAGCCCAGATGCACTCCAATTTAGAGGCCTTTTTAAAGGGTGTGTCTTTCTTAATTGTATTGATCTGGCTGTTTGGTTTATTTTTGTTGTTTTTGTTAATTTTTGATGATTCTGTCTGCTAAGCTAACTCCAGGTGCTTAGATATTCTTCACACCTGTTCTTCACACCTCTTTATCTCCTTCATTTCTGCCGTCCATCCTTTCCTTTCTTCTCTTCCAGTCTTTTAACTTCTTCATTCTTCAACAATTTTTATAATCCCACCTTTGCTGGATGCCTTCCAAGAAAAATTTAAAAGCTCCCTTACTATCTTTGGTTTATAAACAGCTCTGGAGACTGTGTTTGGATTTGCAGAAATGACTGAGATATAGATTTTCATTATCCTACACTGATTTGAAGATTTCCAAGTTATAGAATTGCACATATTTTATTTTTATTTGTATTCATTATCATGTACTTTAAAAATGACACACATATTTATGCATTTCTAAGTGATGTGTTTAATTGCCTTCTATTTTCTTTGATTTCTACTTAAACTTAGCAGTTTCATAATCTTTACCATGTTTCTAAAACTGTCTCATATTTTTTGTCTTTAATAGGTCATTGCTATAGTGATGGATATATTTACTGATGTGGATATTTTCAAAGAAATAGTGGAGGCATCAACTCGAGGGGTATCTGTATATATTTTACTTGATGAGTCCAATTTTAATCATTTTCTAACTATGACTGAAAAACAGGGTTGTCAAATTCAACGTCTCAGGGTAAGAATTCAATTTTTTTTTTCCTCAAGTACTTTTGCTTATCATTTTCATTTCTATTCAAATTTGAGTCATGGTAAGATAAATTAGCCAGGAAAAATTAAAAGGAGAAGACAAAACAATGAAGACAGAGTACTGATTGGAAGTTTGGAAGACTTGTTTGTTCTGGTATGTGCTTCTTGATGGAGGATGCCTGGGCACTCAGGAGTTAGTTGCCACTAGGAATAGTTAGTGATTCTGTGTCACATACACAGATTTGAAGCCTCTGGGAAGAGGTCCTACAGTTTGATATGTGTTGCTTTGTCAAAGCATTTGAATCACTGTTTTCAGGTGTATTTGACTTATGAAAAGATGTCCATGCGACTATAATCAGAAAGTATCTCTCACAGTGAAATCTAATGTCATTTGTGAAACAGAAAATGTCATCTGTGTAAACAGAAAACATATCCATTTAAGTTGTGTTAAATATATTTTGAAATGGTTCTTTTCCTTGAATATTTGATTTTAGAGAAATGTTTGCAATTTTCTTTAATGAATTTTTATGTGTTTTAAAAGTTTGTTTTGAGCAAGTATTTTGGGGCCAGGCAATGGTGGCACATGCCTTTAATCCTAGTGCTTGGGGGACAGAGGCAGGTGGATCTCTGTGAATTCAAGGCCAGCCTCATCTACAAAATGAATTCCAGGACAGCCAGAACTGTTACACAGAGAAACCCTGTCTTAATATATATATATATATATATATATTTGATGTGTTTACATTGTTGTTTATTTACTTTTCTAAACGTCTCACTTCTAGATATAATTTTACTTTATATTTGCATATAATTGTAGAATATTCGAGTACGGACAGTAAGAGGCCAAGATTATCTTTCAAAAACAGGAGCAAAATTCCATGGGAAAATGGAACAGAAATTTTTGTTAGTTGACTGCCAGAAAGTGATGTATGGTTCTTACAGGTAAGAATATTGTATTTATCTTATGCATTTCTATCCATTCAAATAAGTTATTACTTAGAGGTTTTAGCAGAATCAACTTAGCTGTATCTTAAAAATAAGAAGAAAAGAGGCTGGAGGGGTGCTCAGCACTTGTTACTCCCACAGACGACCTGAGTTTGGATCCAAGCACCTGCCTTGTAAAGGCTCACTAACCACCATTATTAACTCCAGTCCTGCGGGTAATCTAAGCCCTCTCTGGCCTTTTCTAGAACTGCACTCAAAATTATAAATGCACACATAGATACATACACATAATTAGAATTATTTTTAATTTTTATTTAAAAGTTTTTTTTTCTATCTGACATACCAACCACAGTCCCCTTCCCTCTCTTCCTCCTGCCCACTCCCCACCCTCTCCCCCCCCCCCCCCCATCCACTCCTCAGAGAGGGTAAGGCCTCAACAAAGTCTGGCAGATCAAGTTGAGGTGCAATCAAGCCCACTCCCCTGTATCCATGCTGAAACAACATTTCCCTCCATAGGGAATGGGCTCCAAAAAGCCAGTTCATGCACTAGGAATACATCCTGGTCCCACTGCCAGTGGCCCCACATGCTACCCAAGATACACATCTGTCACCCACAATCAGAAGGCTTCGTTCTGTCCCATGCAGGTTCCACAGCTGTCAGTCCAGAGTCAGTGAGCTCAAACTAGCTAGGGTCATCTGTCTCTATGGGTTTCCCCATCATAATCTTGACCCCTTTACCCATATAATCCCTCCTCTGTCTCTTTGACTGGACTCCAGGAGCTCCACCCAGTGCTTGGCTGTGGATCTCTGCATCTGCTTCCATCAGTTAATGGATGTAGGTTCTATGATGACAATTAGGGTAGTCATCAATCTGATTATAGGGGAAGGCCAGTTCAGGGACCCTTTCCCCTGTTGCTTGGAGTCTTAGCTGGGGTCATCCTTGTGGGTTCCTGGGAATTTCCCTAGCACCAGGTTTCCCCCTAACCCCATAATGGACCTGTCTGTCAAGCTATTTCTTTCCCTGCTCTCCCTCTCTGTCCCTCTCGCTACTCGACCATCCCCCATCCTGTTCCCTCATGTTTTCTTGCCACCTTCCCTTATCTCCCCCCCCAACCCCATGCCCCCAGTTTACTCAGGAGGTCTTACCTAGTTTTTTAAAAAAATCCTTTTTAAAATTTGAAAAATGATTCAGAATCTATAGCATGGAGATTTGGAGACTTGGGCTTTGCTAGCTTCTTCATGGTCCTTAGGCTGCTCATATGACTATGGACAATCCTGTAACTTGGCTTCCAGTTCATCAAAACAGTAAGGGAGTTAGCTAAGATTAGAGGTGCTTTACAACTCTAAAATAACAAAAGTAGATTAAGCCCTACAAAGGCAATGTGTAGTATGAATTGAGAAACAATCACTTTGGCCAGTTTGGGTAGTGTATGCCTATAATCTCAGCATGCAGGAGGATTGCCACAAGTTCAATGCCAGCCTGGTCTATGTAGTAAGTTTGAGTTTAGCTAGGGTTATAGCCAGATCCTGTCTCAATTACCAAAACAAGGGCTGTTATTCCTTAGCCCATAAAGGTGTTTACTTCCAATCCTAATGCTTTGAGTTTGATACCTAATACTCCCACGATAGAACCAATGCTAACAAGTTATCCTCTGACATCCACATATACACTGTGGCACACACGCACACACACACACTCATGCATATACACATGCACAAAATAATCAATAAATAAAATATTAAAAAAATCAGACACCTACAGAAACAAAACAATGTAAAAAACAAGTTACTCAAAAGAAAAAAAAAAATAAAAGTTGTTTAGCACTTTAAAGAGTTCACCAGGAGATGTACCTATAGAATTGGTCAGTATCTGAGAAAACCAAAACTGCAACCATATCTTGGTCAGGCTGATCTGGAGTGTAGACATTGTCTAGTAATTGCTCAGTAATGTCCAGTAAGGCATTATTCCTGAATGTGATACATAGTATATTGATATAAACAGGCAAATAAAAACACCAACAAATACTTCTAAAGCCCAGTTTTTTGTAGACCTACCATAGAAGACATTGGCATGACTCCAGTGAGCTGTGGCAGTGAACAGGCCAGAACAGCAGAGGCTTCGCCCTTTGACAAATTTAAACATCCATGAAGAAATAACACCTTGAAGTCTTGAGCAAGTGGCTCAACTTGTTCTTCCCTTTATTTATATAAAATTAGAATGATCGTGGAACACACTACATGGCATTTCTGTGCAATTTCATCTTCCAAACAATAACATTAGCTATTATTTTAGGACTTTCTTCTTTTAATTGTTCTTTTCTGCTTGTGTTTGCTGTGGGCTCAGGGAGCTCCCCTCCTTTGAAGTCATTTGGCATTCCAAATGAAAACTTATGAAGACCAGAAATTACAACTAGTACTTGAAATTAATGAATCATTTTAAAGTCTCATTATATATGTATATATTTGTTCGGACACCCTTATTTTTAAAGTTTTTAATTAAGCTTTTAATTAAGATAGAGTTTACTTTACTTATACATGGTGTCTCTCATTTAAGTACATCCCAATCGTTCCTTCTGTTTTCACTCTTTGACTTGATGTTTAACAATATTTTCAGTACTGAATTTACCTCCTTGTTGCTGCCACTAGGATTTGGTAGTTAAATGTCATGACGACTGGAGCTGAGCTACTTAAGTTGATATGTGTTGGTTTTTAATGGCGTTCTTACTCTGCAAAGAAAAGTCATGAAACACAACAGAATCCACTAACAAGAGTTTTATTAAGATGGGGAGAGAGGGACAGACATGCACGGGCCTGCAGAAAGACACGTGTGTGAAGGGGGCCAGGAATCATGGCGCTATCTTCTAAGGGCTGAGCTGCGCCCGTGCACTCAGGCCCATGTGGCTATTCCATGAGTGCACACAGATCACATGGTTGCACTTTATGCAACCAACCACGTAGGACATTTGACCCAGAAATGACTAGGTGGAAATGACTAAGTGTCCTGCTGGGCATGCCCAACCATGGAGGCATGTTGGGAATTTCTATCAATATGGGAGGGAGGGAGGGAGAGAGAGAGAGAGAGAGAGAGAGAGAGAGAGAGAGAGAGAGAGAGAGAGAGAGAGAGAACGACTTTAATTTAACAAAAAAAAAGAGGAAAGAATAACCAAAACCGAATAAATAAATAAGCTAAGCCAAATCTAGAAAGTCCCTCTAACCCCAGGTCATGGGGAGGAGTGGAGGAGAATAGTCTAAGAGCAGAGAATATTATAGTTCATCTAACCTTCTTTCTAGTAACTCCATTCTCTGTTTTATGTCAAGGTCATTTTAAATACATGTCTTTTAAAAACTGTTAGTTGTAAGCCATTGTCACTGTTTTTTTTTTGTTTGTTTGTTTGTTTTATGTTCCCTGTATCATTTGTTGTCCAGGGAATTGTTACATGGTGCACTCAAGTATATGTTGTGCATGGAATTTTTGCTGTCTGTGCCCTCACCTTCCAGTCCATTTCCTTAAGTGATTTTTTTTATTTCTTTTACTTGTTGAGATTATAATAAAATTATATCATTTTCCCTTCCCTTTCCTCCCTCCAAACCCACCAATATATCATTTCCTGACCCCTTTCCAATTCATGGCCTTTTTAAAAAAGATCAGTTGTTATTGCATAGACACACACATACACACACACACACACACACACACACACACACACACACACACACATACACACACACACATTCCTAACTACATAAATACAACCTGCTCAGTCAGTCTATGTAATATTATTTGTATGTGTGTTTTCAGAGCTGAAACTGAGCAACCAAATGCTGTGCTCTTCCCTGGGGAAGGCTGTTCTCCTGCTCTCTCTCTCTGCATTCCTTGGTTTCCTGTAATACTTTGTATAGGGTTGAAGCCTCATGGTTTTCCCTTACCCACTTCAGCATGTCTATTGATGACTTTGTTCTCCTCCTGCTGAACCAAGCTCAGCTGCCCTAGGTGAGCAGTAATTGTGTTTAACCGCGAAGCCATCACTCCTGTCATCCTTGTCTGAGGTTCATATTGTAAAAAATATTTCAAAAGTTTTTGTATAATAGTTACAAAACCACTTTGGTCAAAACCTGTTTCCTTCTAGTTAGAGGAGCTTAAGTTCAGTTGGGTGGTAGTGGCGCACGCCTTCAATCCCAGCACTGGGGAGGCAGAAACAGGCAGATCTCTGTGAGTTTGAGGCCAGCCTGGGCAACAAAGTGAGTTCCAGGAAAGGCTCCAAAGCCACAGAGAAACCCTGTCTCAAAAAGAAAGGAGCTTGAGTTCCATATACTACAGCGTCTCATTTTCCCTTTTTTTTTTTTTTTTTTTTTTTTGTGGACACCCTTGTATTTGTTTTCCTGTTTTCTCCTGTCTTCTTCCATTTCCTTCTCTCCTCTCCTTTTCTTTCTTTAGTTTTTTTATTTCCTTTTTTTAGACAAAGTATTACTTTATTGCCCAGACTGCCTGTGAATTAGCTATGTAGTCTGGTTGCCCTTAAATTTCCAGTTTTCTAGCTCTTGCCGGGCCAGTATTGAGATTACAGGTGTATACCACCACACTCAGCTGAAAATGTCTTCTTTAATTGATACCCTCCCATAGAAGCCATTGGGCTATAAAGTCCTATTATTTGTAGAGATGCCTAGAATCTGCAGTCTTCACAGCCACACATTTATACCAGCTCACATAACGATGGCTAATAGGAAAACACAAGCATTTTATATATAAAACACACATATTTTATAGTCAATGAGTATAAATAATCTTTCGAATTTTGTAAGGCACATTTTGGAGATGTTTATAAGTTATTTTAAATAAATTCAACTCAAAGAATTTCTTGTTTGTTATAGACAGGGCCCCTAACTTGAGGTCCTTTGTCTGTTGACTGCTGGGGTTACAAATGTGAGCCTCTAAGCCCCACCAAAAAACATTATTGTAATCTCCTACTTTTTAAATATTAGGACCTCTGTAACATTTAGAAGACTATCACTAAAGTTGGTGCCTTCAAGGTGCCATTTTTAATCAGACTTGAGGATGGTCCCATTTGAGATTCATGCCACAACCAACCTACTCTCACTGCTTGATCCAGTGACCTTTATTGCCTTTGCTTCTTAACCCCTGGCCAGGAACCCAGTTGCTTAAGTCATTTTCGGTATGTGAATTAAACACTACCCGCAACAGTTCATAGCTGATGTGTGATGTCCTGTTAGGAGAAGAGAATGTGTGTTTAACCCAAGTAAATGTATTTGTATGTTTTTTTAAATGTAAATGATATTAAAGACATGCAGTCTGAAGTGTAATTGCTATTTTCCCCCTTTAGTTGCCTGTGGGCCTAGCCTCCAGATGCAGTTACTCACGTCTTCAGGCTAGGTCCTCTGATACTGATCCCAATATCTTGAGTAATCTTATTAGACTGGTTTTTCCAATTCATTAATTTGTTTCTATCTCTTCCTGTTTCATTGTGACTGGGGTCTATTTCCCACCCCCCTGTGTCCACTTTCCTTTCTTGTCCCCATTCTTCCCTTGGACTACTATCACAAATTTCTGCTTCACGTGAAGTCCAGGTTTACATTATCGAAACCGGGTCAAAGCTGCACACTGCTGCAGTGTTTCCTTTACAAAATTCATAGGCATTTTATTTTTGCTTCATGTGTGTATACATGTGTTAGCAAGTTAAGTGCAGCTGCATTTGTAAGCCAAAGGAGGACTACCTCAGATGTCTTTCTTCTAGTGCCTCCCCTTTGCGTGGTTTTGGGGTGTGTGTGTGTGTGTGTGTGTGTGTGTGTGTGTGTGTGTGTGTGTGATTTATGCACACATCTATGTGGGGAACAAAGATCAATTTTAGATTTCATTCCATTGATCTAGGGGTCAGTCTGTTTCACTCCCCAGGACTTTCCAAAAGGCTTGGGTTGTTTGTTTGTACTTTTTTTTCTTACTTCCTTGTTTCTCCATTCATTCCCTTCTCTTCTATTTACTGCTCTTGCTTTACAGTTGACTGCATGGTTTTCAGCACATGAGTGACTTTTCCAAATGCTCAGTTACTGACGACAATGTGTGACGTACAATCTAGGCTGGCAGGGCCTACGTCAATAGCACAAGCTCAGGTCCCAGCATAGTCCACATTTCTGGTGCCTTGACCCATGTTTGCCTAACTCCCATTTCCCCTTATCTCTCTTTCTCTGTGTCTTTCTGAGTTACTTATTGATAGCTCAACTTGAGGTAGAAATTTTCTAATTTCCCTTGTGCTGTTGATTTCTCTCCACTATAATCAGAAGGGATACTTAGATAATTCAAATCTTCCTCTTCTTCTTAAGACTTGCTTTTGATTTAAACATGGTCTGTCCTGGAGACTTTTTTATAGACACTGAGAAGAATGTACATTCTGCTTTGCTAGACATTCTAAGTGTTTCTGTTATGTCCTGTTGTTCTGTAATGTTTTTCAACTATTTATAAATCCATTATTGAAAGCAGCTACTATTTCTTATATTTTGATCACTCTCTTAAAATTCTGTCATAATTTTCTTAATATAC
The DNA here is from genome assembly GCF_903995425.1 of Onychomys torridus. NCBI lineage: Eukaryota > Metazoa > Chordata > Mammalia > Rodentia > Cricetidae > Onychomys > Onychomys torridus. Next base: position 69,909,857 of record NC_050449.1, on the reverse strand, counting down.
TTCAAAGGTCTGATGCATGAATAAACTTTTATTATGAATGATATTTACTCATTAATTATGAATGAATGTTATTGTGATTTTAAACACGATCTTCTCTCTAAAGTAAATTGACCCTTTTATCATCGTATAATATTTGTCTTTGATAACATCTCAAACTTCAAAGTCTGTTGTCTCTGATATCATGATGCCTCTTGTCCTTATCTTAATCATCCTCTACAAATACTGCTTTTCTTGGTCCTTTGTTTTCAGCTCCTGTCTGTCCTTAGATCTGGATGCAAACTTGAAGACAGCCAGTGTTTGGGGCTGGAATTTTTATCCATTCAGTTGATTTATGTCTTTTGGTTGGAGAGTTAGAAATGATTCTTAACAAGAAAGATACCATTGCCATTGTTGTGTTCAGGGCAAGATGGAACTCCTTTCCCTTCACTGTTTTCTTGTTGTTGACATCCTTGTAGGGATGTGTCTTGATTCTCTTCTACTTTCTTTTCTCGTGTTCTATATATAACTATTTTTTCACTTTATTTCATTTTTAGACAGGATTTCAATTTGTAATCTAGGTATCCTGGAGTTCATGGAACTCCTGCCCTAGTCTCCCAAGTACTAAGATCTCAAGCATGATCTACCACCTGAAATTGAGTGTGTATCTTAAGACTCTAGGCTTAAATTCTATTAGTTCATTATTATTGGCATTCAACTTATACAAACATCCTCTGATATAGTTCCCATCTCACCATTAGTTTGGATCTTTTTTTTTTTTAATGTGTTGGGTTATTTTTTTTCCCAGTCTGTGGCCTTTCTTGTTATAATTGATATCTTTTAAACAGTGTATAGAGAAGAAAAAGAAACCAATGTGTGCAACAAGAGATTTAATGAAACTTATATTCTTTCTGCCAACATAAACATTTCTGGCTTTTAGGTTTTTTTTTTTTACTTTGATAATAATAATACATCAATTTTATCACTTCTTATTAAATATTTTGTGTATTTTCAGTGTACCATACCTGAAAATACAGATCTCAACAGAGCTATATAGGGTCCCTGAGGTAAATTTTATGACTGGGGACAAAAGGAAAAAAAATGTGATTGAACATCTTAGGCAAAGGGTAAGCTATCCAGGAGGAACCAAAGAAACAAATTGAGTGTTGTGGCTCTTGCTCTTAACCCTAGTGTTCTAGAGGATGAGGCAAGAAGATCCCTGGCCAGCCAGGGATGAAAGGTTATGAGAGCATTCTTTTAGGCCAGGCGAGGATTTGCATTTTATTTTAAGTAAATTAGAAAATCCTGTATTAGAATATGGTATCTATGCTATATCAGTTGACAAATAAGGAAACGAAGAAGCTAAGATTGACATTAGCTTGTGACACTTGACTTGGGTGATTTAGTATTGTGAGGATTTTTGGAATTCATTGATTCCAAAAACAGCAGAATCTGTTTACTTCTGTTAGTTCTGGGGGTCTGAATACTCAGAGATGATTCCTTGCTTCATGTAGACCACTGCAAGGATGCTTGAAAGAGTGATTTGAGTAAGACTGACGTAGAAAGAGCCATGTGTGGAGGATTGCCGAGAGCTGTGCTTGAAATGATGTCTGCAAAAAGACTGAGACAATGGCAGGTCTAGGAAGAATGAGGTGGGATGAATGTTCACCAAATGGGCACAGTAGTCTGGTGAGGCTGGTTATAGTTGCAAGCAGACACTGGACACTGAGTCTACACAAACAGAAGAGCTCAGCACTGACAGTGCAGATCTGTAGCTTTTGCCTTGTAGATGACACAAGTCACCTAAAGTGACAGAGAAGCACAGAAATCCCTCCCAAATCCTGCAGATGCTATATTGGTCATTCAGATTCACCTTTGAAACACTCAACTGAATATCTTACTGTAACCTGCAATTTATTACAGCATTCCAAAGGAAACTTCCAGTTGTCTTACATTCTCAGTTTCCTAAACTCAGTTCTTGGGGGTCATTTTATTTTATAACCTATAGGGCTGTACTTTATTCTCATGTTCTCTTCTTTATAGTAAAATCAGTCCCTGATCTGTCAAGTGTGTACAATAAGCAACCACTAGGAAAATTATCCCCAAACATTTCTTTCTCTTACAATTTATCTGAATTTGGGGACAAATCCTAAACAACAAATTTTCTGCTTAGCTTTCAAACTTACCTACACATCATTTCTTTATACCGGATAAGTATAATCTGGTGTGTGTGTGTGTGTGTGTGTGTGTGTGTGTGTGTGTGTGTGTGTGACTAAACAGTGGCAGTTTCTGCTTCCTCTGCTTTTCACTGTGTTTTTTTCCAAACAAACTGCCTGCTCATATCTTTTTACTTCCACTTTCTCTGGGGAACTCAGAATACCTGCTAATTTAATATTTATTCATTGCTTACTGTTCCCATCATTGCTTTATTCGCAGCTTCAGTTTGATTGAAAAAGAAATTCTTTTTTAAAAAAATTATTTTTAGTTTTCTACTTCTGATTTCACACTAAGAAAATTTCCCTTTCTCTAATTTCCTTCCTTCTTTCTTCCTTCCTTCCTTTCTTCCTTCCTTCCTTCTTTCCTTTCTTCCTTCCTTCCTTTCTTCCTTCCTTCCTTCCTTCCTTTCTTTCTTTCTTTCTTTCTTTCTTTCTTTCTTTCTTTCTTTCTTTCTTTCTTTCTTTTTTCTGAGATAAGGTTTCTTTGTGTAAACCTTGGATGTCCTGGAACTTATTCTATAGACTACATTGGCCTCAAACTCAGACATGTACCTGTCTTCCCCTCCTGAGTGCTGAGATTAAGGGTGTGCACCACCACTGCCTGGCTTCCCCAGAAAATTTCTTTAACTATTGATTTCTCTTTAAGTCACCCTGCTGGCTCACACATTCACATAAAGAGTACCTAGTAAATATTCTTCCCATACCATGAATTCATGGGAAGTAGCATACAAATTAGAGCATACAGAATGACAAATCTCCAAAGTATAAAGTATCATGTATGATATTTTATTAATTTTTAATTTATTTTAATAATTGTATTATTTTTATGAACATTCAAGAAATGGTTATATTTGTATTTGTTTTCCCTATATAAATATTAAATTTGTTCAGTATAGAGCATTTGTCTTACTTTGTTTTTCAATGAACTTAAGTATGTCATATATATTCTTTGTTATATAGAATATTAACAATTTATTTTTAAATTGTTAAATTGTGACTCTTTCTATTTAATTTAAGTGCTCAAAGGCCAAATTCAAAAATTGATATGAAATTTCAAGATTTTCCTCACTTAAAAACGATATAGGATTTAAAGTTGTATAAAATACTGTGAACTTATCATAAACCTTATTTTTTCAGAAGGTGTATACTATGTTCAGAAATCATGACTGGCATTTTTAAATGGCATGTTTTACGTAATCCTATGTGGATTGAGTACAGTGAAGTCTGTCCATCCATGACCAAGGCAATTTCTCTGTTTATACCTCTCTACATCCAAGATTACATAGAATAACTCACAGAGATAAGAGTTGAAAGGAACTGAGGCTCAAACTCCATGCATTAGCGTAGACATTTTGCACATTATGACATGTTAGGGCATTGCCACATAGATGCTATCCATGTCTTCAATGTAAACATGAGGGAAGTGGACACAGCTCTGTAGAGGTCAACCAAGTCTCTAGTGTTTCACTCTAATCCTAGCTTTTCCCACAACCTGTTGGTTTGGAATTTGCGAATTATAATGGTTTTTAACTCCATAGCATCTTGGTAGATATAGATGCAAAATATATGACCACTTTTCCTTCAGCTTTTAGAAAATAATATAAAAATTTTTGAATGGACTTAAAACCAGAAGTCAAGTTGCCTTGTTACTTAAGAAGATGTATATGTATTTATTATTGATATGTAATAAAAATATTTTAAATTTTGCTTACTAAGAAAAACAAGAACAAGAATTCTTCTGTCATTTTTAAATGACATTTACAGTAAAACTGTATGGCACCATTATTCTTTGACCAAAATTAAGTCTCTTGTTTTTCTTTTGTTTTCAGCTACATGTGGTTATTTGAAAAAGCTCATCTCAGCATGGTTCAGATAATCACAGGCCACCTTGTAGAGTTATTTGACGAAGAATTCCGAACACTCTATGCTAGGTCTTGTGTCCCAAGTTCTTTTGCTCAGGAAGAATCAGCAAGGGTGAAGCCAGGCAAACCTCTGTGGGAGAATGGCTTTTACCAGCGCTCCATTTCTTCATTAGCTTCTGTTTCCAGCCAAAGAAACCTTTTCGGTAGACAAGACCAAATGCACACACTAGACTCTAGTTACTTCAAAGGCAGAGGGATATATACCCTAAACGAACATGACAAACACAGCATGAGAAATCACGGGTACAAGCCTCATTTTGTTCCAAACTTCAATGGTCCAAATACAATCCGTCAGTTTCAACCTGGTCAAATCAATGAAAACTGGAAAAGACATAGTTATGCTGGAGAACAGCCAGAAACAACACCATACCTGCTGCTCAACAGAGCTCTGAATCGAACTAATAATGCTCCTGGACACTGGAGAAGGCCTTCAGACAGTCTCAGTGTGGCATCCTCATTACGGGGAGGCCAGGCAAGCCAGAAAAACATCCCTGCACAGAGTTTTGCCGATCGGCTTGCCCAGAGAAAAACAACAAATCTTGCCGAAAGGAATTCGAATGTACGGAGGTCATTTAATGGGACAGATAATCATATCCGCTCTTTACAGCAACGGATGCCAAACCTGGAGAATACCACAAAGTCTTTCCTACGAAGCTGGAGAATTGACTCCTACTTAAGTGATAATTCAGAAGCCCCACCTGACTCAAATGGCTCCACCCTGGGTGACAGATTTGAAGGCTATGATAATCCCGAGAACGTGAAAGCCAATGCACTCTACACTCATTCCAGGCTTCGTTCCTCATTTGTGTTTAAACCAACTTTACCTGAACAAAAAGAAGTCAACAGCTGTACAACTGGCTCCTCAAATTCTACCATCATTGGTTCTCAAGGAAGTGATACACCTAGAGAGGTCCCAGATAACTCCACAAATGCACTGCCCTTGACAGAAAAACCCTTGCCTGACTCGATCCCCAAGCTCCCAGCACAGTCAGAGGTACCAAAAATGCACAGCTTGCAGGTTCCTGAAAAGCAACCAGCAATCATGAACCAAATAACCAATGGGCGAGCAGAATTAAACAACTGTATATATACAAATCTGTGTGTAAATAAGCAAACAGAGAATCTAAAAAACCAGCAAAATGAGAATCTGCTCAAAAGGCGAAGTTTCCCATCCTTTGACCACTCAAAAGTCAATTTGGATCATGGAAATAGCAAGAATTATGTGTATAGTACCCTTACCAGAAATCGAATTAGACAACCAGAAAAACCCAAGGAGGATGTGCTGAAGAGTTCTAAAAGCATGCACAATGTGACCCATAGCTCAGATGAGGAAGAAGAGGCTGTTAAGAGAGTCCCTCCAAGTAGCTCGGCCACCAAATCTATTTCCATTGCTGCTTTGCTTGATGTGAACAAAGAAGAACCCAGCAAAGAACTCACTTCTAAGAAGGAAGTTAAAGGCTCCCCAAGTTTTTTGAAAAAGGGGTCTCAGAAGTTAAGGTCCTTACTTAGTCTCACTCCAGAAAAGAGAGAAAACCTATCTAAGAACAAGGCACCTGCGTTTTACAGAATGTGTAGTAGTTCTGATACTTTGGTTTCTGAGGGTGAAGAGAATCAGAAGCCCAAAAAATCCGAGCCCAGGGTTGATTCATCTCCTAGAAGAAAACGTTCCTCCTCATCAAATTCTCAAGGCAGCATCCACAAGAGCAAGGAGAACATAGCAGTTAGCTCATCTCCAGGAATAAATTCCCAAGCAGAAGAAAGTAGGAGACTAGCTCCTTCTCCTACTCCTGTTGAAAGGAGGCTTTCAGAGAGAGCAGGAGATGCCTCTGCCCCAAGATTTAACACTGAGCAGATCCAATACCGTGATTCGAAGGAGATCAACCCGGTCCTTGCCCCTCAAAGACGGCCAACCTCTTCTCCGGTGCTAAAGTCCAATGAGCTCCTGAGATCTCATTCAACCAACCAGCGAGTTTACAGTCGATTTGAGCCATTTTGTAAGATTGAGAGCTCTATTCAGCCAGCAAGCAGCATGACAAATACACATGTCAACCGCCCAGAAGTCAAATCCACAACTATGGGCAGCAATTATGGCAGATCCAGCCCAATGCTGAATTACAAGACTGGTGCTTACCATTCATATACCACCAATGAAAACAAGTTCCGAGGATTCATGCAAAAGTTTGGAAACTTCATACACAAAAATAAGTGAAATTATTTTCATTTCAAATTGTGATTGAAATATAAAATGAATGTGACTGTAAATATTTATCCAAAGAACACTCCACGGGTTTTTGTGCCATGCCAAGAGCATTCTGTATTGGAATTGAGGGGGAATGTGTAGTAGTGTACAGAACAGTTCATCTTTTGTGGTAAAATTAGTTGTACTTGGTGAGCCTATAAAGGACTCTTGCAGTAAACACATTAAAAGGTTGTTTTTAAATGATAATAGCTTTCAAAAAGAAGATGGGATTTATTATTTTCTATCTCCTAAAAATTGTAAGTGTTTAATTAGAAGAAACTTCAGGGAAGAGACTACATTTTGATTTTTGATCCTTCATTCCCAAGTCTTCATTCAAAAACACTTCCTGTTACCACTGGTGCTGTGTGATATACTTTTACTTTTTTTTCATATTTTCAGAAATATAAGAAAACAGAACAAAGCCTTCTTGTTGATAAATTCTGTAGAATAACAGTGTATTTTATTGTTTTATTATCTTTCCTATGCAGCATTGCACACAAAAACATAGCATTTGAATTATGGAGGCCAGCGTGTATAATTGAACCTGAAGTGTGTTTGCACTTACATGCATCAGCCTTAAGCATCAGCCTTGTGTAGTACAGACACACACACGGGCTTTATTTTCTAACCCTTAGGAACAATGCAGTGTTCTGTTTTGCACCTTTTTTTCATCAGCTGTCCATTTTTTATAGTCATGCCTTAGTTAAAATTTAAAATAAGTGAACACAATATGGGAATTCCCCCTCCCCTTCTGTCTATAAGATTTTCTAAAACTATAAGATTCTGCTGAATTTTATGTTAGATTGACACACCAAATGGCAGAAATGTTTTGTTTGATAACTTCACTTTTTTTAATGGACTTGATTTTATTTTACTTCTTTTTTACATTTTATTTTATTTAAAAATTCTTTTTCATTTTACATACCAACCAGTTCCCCACCCTCCCCTTCTTCTGCTCCCTGCCACCTCCCCCCACACCACCCCATCCACTCCTCATAGTGGGTAATTGTTCACTTTTTTAAAATTTGGGTTAATATGGTGTGATGATGCATTCTGCCATGAGGATTAGATGTGGCAGTGAAAACCAGGGCTAGTTTCTCATTACCTTATAGCCAGGCTGGATGGAAAATTTTCTATACCTGAGCTTGAGGGCTATATTTAGGTCATAAGATACCATTTGCCATTCTTAAAAGAAAAAAAAGCTTCCTGATTATTGCACAAACTTTAACATGGATTTGTTTTATGTACAGCATGCAGAATTCAAGAAGCAAAAGATAGTGTGGGAGGAATGTTTTAATTTTTTGAGACAGGGTTTCTCTGTGTAACAATCCTGGCAGTCCTAGAACTTGCTTTGTAGGCCAAGCTGGCCTCAAACTCACAGAGATCTGTCTGCTTCTGTCTCCCAGGTCCTGGGATTAAAGACATGCACCACCACCTCCCAGCTTCAAATATCTTATTTTATATTTTCAAGATTGCTACACAGAACATATATTATTGTTTTTTAAATTGCAATATTCAGTTGATACTATCAAATATCAATGTCTATGTTGTTGAAATAATTTACCTTAGAAGAATCCTGACAGGAGAGACTATGGAATAAGAACACCTAACATTTCCTGAGCACATAACTATAACCATGTCATGCCTTAAAAACATGTTCCATCATGTGGTTATGATAACATTGCCACTGTTATTTATAAGTTATTGAGATTTCAGTTGAGATATGAGACTTGGAGATAATGTTCCTAGTCACATAACTAATAAATAATGGCTCTAATTGTAATATTTCTGTATAACATTCTACCACAATTGGTTCAATACCCGCCCTATCAGAATTGAAGAAAGCATTTACTTCCTAACTAGGAATCAAACCAGGAAAAGTTTAATTGAATTTCAACAGACAGCAGGGCACCCTGAGATTAAACGCTTATAGTAGGTAATAGGAGAAGAAGGGGAGAAGCAGTTCTGAAGGACTTTGGCAGGACCAGTTTTTTAATTGCTTTGTGCCATTTTGTTCTCCTGGTTGGCCTCTGACAGTGCGAGCAAAGGAGAGGAATCAGAGTGAGTTGTAACATTTGGGCTTTGGGGAAGAAGAGACTATGCAGGGGGAGGGAGGTGGTGGGAAGGAGCCTGATATTAGATATTTACAATAATCTTAGGAAGGACATCTGTTTAAATAAAACCACAGTTCACAGAAGTCAATGTACTTTACAAGGTATGTAGGGCACCGCATGCTGTAGGCTGGATGTCAACACAGAGCCCGTGTTTCAGTACAGCATCCTGTGCCTGGCTGCTTCTTATCTGCTTGGGTTTGAGAACCTGCTTTGGAAGTAATAATAATCATCTCACTCTTTTGCTCTTTCTCTCATTGTAAACTGTGCAAATATGCTAGTGTCTAGAAAGGAATGGTATTTTATGAATAAGAATGCAGAATAGATGCTCAGTTTCACACCATTACAAAAGTAGCTTTATAACCTTCCATCATAATTGAGGCAATTGCCAAGTTTTGCAATTCTGGTCTGATTTTGTCAGAAATAGAAGTGTGATGACCTTGAAACTATTCCTACTACTAATAATAATATAAAAATAGAATGCTGAGAACAACCTTTTCCTCATTATGAGAAAGAAACCAATTCATAGAAACTTTGTCTTCAAAACAAGCTTTTAGAATACATATTTCCTTATAATCAGACCAGAGGTTCGCATGCAAAAGTTCAGTGACACCTAATACTGTAACTGGTTAGCTTGTAGAAACATCTTTTTAAAATTGTCACTGGGCTCTTTCTTCTGTGGGAATAGGGAGTCAGGGGTGCTTTATTACATCTGCCTGATGGGTAATTTAGGCGTTTGCACGGCAGATTTATTCTCCTCAGTCTTTTTTCTTTGATTATCTCCCTTCTAAAGTCTTTCTCTGGAAGTACCCTTATGTCTGAAGTATCCCAAAATGTCTTCACTGATAAACTCCCCACAATTAAGACTGAGAAAATACATAATACAAAAACTAGCCATTGTTACAGCTTTCATTAAATATTGCCCAGGTTTGGTGGATATAATTTCAAACAATATATTTTTCTTTTTTACTTCCCATATTAATATTGGTAGAAAGATGTTTCTTAAATGTATTTGTTATTTAATTTTGGCAGTACACTTCTCCCTCTACATAAGGCTTTAGTTTCTAAGTAGAAACACAAGGAACTGAGTATATTCCTAAGGGATTGTAGGCAGGTGGTATGATAGCACAGGAGATATTTATCCTAATTTGCTTATATCCTTCTGCTCTGATGGCATAGCCAGACCCTGCCATGGTGTGTTAAGTATGGGTACATGTTGTCAGTCTTTGCTTGTGAATAAACACAGACAAGGGCTGAATTTTGGTTGTCTTCAGTTTTACTTTACTCAAGAACTATCTTTGTGCCACTATTATTCCTCAGTTATTGTTGGTTTACAGATATCTGCTGGTTCTTTATGTGCCTTTAGCTAAGGGGTTTCAAGTAGAGTCATTGCTTTATACTAATTAAATCATGATTAATGTGGGATTATGTTTAAAATTTATAATTTCAGTTTGGTTCTGATACATCTTTAAAAAGTGATGAAATTATAAACAAATCAACTTATTAAATTTTATATACAAATACTATTACAAAGAAATATTATTCCAAATTAAATTTTTGATTAATAAATGAATATTAAATAATTTTGTACAAATACTATATTGTTGAGTTTTTTTATCATTGTACTCTAGATTTCTTCATTCAAGTATACTCTTTAAAAATTATAATCAGGGATTTAGATACTAATTTATTAAAATATTTCTTGGGAGACAAGGAGATGGATCAGTGGATAAAGCACTTACTGCACAAAGAAGTGAGGGACAGAGTTTAGATCCCCACTACCCACATAAGAGTCGGAAGGGTGTAGTGGCATGCCTATAATCCCAATACAGGAGGAAAACAAAATCTAGGAGGGGTCCATGGGCAAGCTGGCTAGCTAAACTTGTGCAATTAATGAGCTCTAGACTCAAAGAAAGGCTCTGCCTAGGTAAATAAAGCCAAGAGTGATCTACTAGACATGGTGTCAACTTCTGACCTCTACAGGCACATGCATACATCATCCCATGTGCATACATACACATCTACAGACATGAACTCACTCATACACATGCAAAACAACAATATTTCCCTCAAATTTAAGACCTCTAAAATGCATTTTATAAACACATCTTTCATATAACATTTTATCCATAATGGGTACACAGTAACAGTATTCTTCACTTTACATGTTCATTTGGTCAATAATGGGCCATGTGCATGTGCACTATTGAACATGCAGCTAAAAGTCCTATTGTCTAATATTTATAATATACTTTTTCTGTATATAGATGTTTCTATACACCAATGCAAGTGTGTACAGTTACCCACAGCCCTCAGTACTGCAAGATGATGTACAGATTTATAACCTGGGTGCAATAGACCATGCCAGGAGTCTAAGTTCACTAAGACAATCTCACAGTAATAAAATACCCTAAATGCATTGCTAGCATGTATCCGCATGACGACAAGATGCATGATTCATCCTCTTTATTTCCATTTCTACTGGAAGAGTTACTTTAAGTATTTTTTTTACTATAAATTCATAGAATTTTTAAAAGCAATTTTTGTAATTTACTTTTACATATATTGTTAACCTTTGGCTTTGGCTAAAATATTCTACAGCTGTATTTGTATTATAGCATTAAACAGCCTATAATCTGAAAATTATTTAAAACTCAAAATTCCATAGTTGGAAAAAATGACATATCAGATTACAAAATACTTGAAGTCTATGTATTATAAGTTAAAAGTTGTGTCCTGTTAAAGGTAAATGTTATTTGTGGCTACTAAGTACAATTATAAAGACAAATTACTAATAAATGCTAAGATTTGAACAATTCCCATTCACTTAGGATCACAAAAACACTGGCTTTAACTTGGGATCCACCTCAAGGATATTTCAAAGTCTAAATTGCTTTGAAGAGCCTAACCAAAGTCATCTGAAAGCATCTGTAGATCAAAGGGTTTTTGGTTGAGTTGGTGTTTATTTTTTCTCTTTTGGTAGCATGCAAGGTACCTTCCCATACAAAAGACATTAGAACATAAGAGTGAAGGATCTGTACTGGTACTGGCTCATCCTTTCCATGTTCAGTGGGTTTTGTGGGTGTTGTCTTCAGCAGTGGGGCCTTGCTGTCAGTTCATGGAGAGCAACCTGTTGTCTTGCCAACAGCCTGAGTTGTTTGAAGATTTTCATGGGGCCTCTTTGGCAAACAACTCAATTGGATGTAACCCAGTCCTAGTACTAGAAGCTTCATCTGGTGACGAGATGGTCAGTTGGAACTCCATCTCCCTCATTATTTGGAGACTTCATTCGGATCGCTTTCGTATATTTTAGGAAGTTTTCATTGCACTAGCTTTCCACACCACGCCTCAAATGCCCCTCCACTCTAGCTGCTTCTCCCTGCATTTCCTTCCTCAACCCCATTTCCTCCTCCTCCCCCACCTGATTCTTCCTTTCCCATCCTCTTCATCTCCAGTCCACTCATTAACTCTATTCTATTTTCTCCCCACAGGGAGATCCATGTATTCACCACCACCACCAACCCAAAGTCCCTTCCTCTATACTTAACCTCTCTGGATCTACAGGTTGTAGCTTGATTATCATTTATTCTACTATACTCATAAATCAGTGCCTTGTTCAGCCACCATTAAAGATGCTTTCTGCTGTAGCATATGGGAACAAATAGAGAGACCCACATCTAGACATTACACACACACACACACACACACACACACACACACACACACACATACGCAGGGAGACCTTAGAATGACTCTAAATGAGATGTCTCCATCAAATCCCTCCCTTCATAGCTCAGGGGATATCATGGAAGAAGAGTCAGAAAGAGTGTGGGTGCCAGAGGGGATGGAGGACACCAGGAGAACAAGGCCCTCCAAATCAGCTGAGCAAAGCTCATATGAACTCACAGAGACTGGAGAAACTAGTACAAGACCAACATGGGTCTGCTCCAGGCCCTCTGTGTACATATTGTAGCTTTCAATTTAGTGTTTTTATAAGACCCCTAAGTGTGTAAACAAGTTGGTCTCTGATTCTTGTGCCTTTTCTTGTGGCTCTTTTCCTTCCATTGGTTTGCCTTGTCTGACTTTATTGTGATGTTTTTTGTCTTATATTTCATTTTGTTAAAAAATAAATATTTGTTTACATTTTTTTCTTAAGAAAAAATTGTATTCATTTTACTTACCAATCAAAGTTACCCCTCTTCCCTCCTGCTCCTCCTTCCACCTCCCAAACCATCTCCATTCCCTCCTACAAGAAGGTAAGGACTCCCATGGGGAGGTACATTAGTCAAGGCAGGTCCAAGCACCTCCCCCTGCACCAAGGCTGTGCGAGGTGCCCCATCATAGGTACTGGGCTCCAAAAAGCCTGCTCCTGCACCAGGGATGGCTTCTGATCCCACTGACAGCCCCGCCCCTGCAAGCATATCAAGCTACACAACTGTCTCACTATGTAGAGAGCCTAATCCAGTCCCATGCAAGCTCCACAGCTGTTGATCAGAATGCTCAATTACACCACAAGGACACATGCTCAACTATGCTCAAAGCATCATTATTTGTAATAGCCAGAACCTGGAAACAGCCTAGATGCCCCTTAAATGAAGAATGGATTTTTAAAAAAATGTGGTACATATACACAATGAAGTACTACTCAGCAGTGAAAAACAATGACATCATGAAATTTGCAGGTAAATGGATGGAACTAGAAAATATCATCCTGAGTGAGGTAAGATTCAGGACAAACATGGTATGTACTCACTCATAAGTGGATACTAGATGTAAAGCAAAGAAAAGTCAGACTGCAACCCATAGATCCAGAGAAGCTAGCTAACCCATAAGAGGTATGCATGGATTGTCTTGGGAGAGGAAATAGATGAGATCTTCTTTAAATTTTTAAAAATTTTTTTTGTTTGAGATACATGTCATATGAAAACAGAAGACAGACACTGGCTGGAATATAGTGACCCAAAGGCAGCATGTGATTCTCTTTAATTATATCTACTGGCTAGATCTGTCTGTATTCCTTGAGGCATGGATAGGAATCAATCTATTAGGCACAGAGACACAGTCCATTTCCTATAATTGAAATTCTAAACACTAGATTTTTGAGATTGGTGAGTTTTCTTAATTTTTAAAGAATCTGCTAAGTTATTTTAAATTACCTCTATCTCATGTCATGGACTTATAAAAATGTTTGGGAGTCTGACAGATCACCAACTTTAAAAAATGTCATACTTCTGTTAAGTTAATGCAATACTACTTTTTAAAGTGTGGCAACTGTTATAGTATGCAATACTATTAGTTACAAATACTTACATATTTGGCTTCATATTGACTCTTTCAAATCATTGTAAGGCATCCTCTAAAATTAGCCACTCTCCAATCATACAGAGCCACTTGTAAGTCAGGTTTTGCAAGCTTGCCCAATAAATCTCTTTTCTGACCTAGACATTATCTTGTTTCATGTGTTCCTATGTCAGTGTAATAAACTGAGGATTTAATTCATATTCACACTATTAAATTTTCACTTGGCCGGGCGGTGTTGGCGCACGCCTTTAATTCCATCACTTGGGAGGCAGAGCCAGGTGGAGCTCTGTGAGTTCAAGGCCAGCCAGGTCTCCAGAGCGAGATCCAGGACAGGCACCAAAACTACACAGAGAAACCCTGTCTCCAAAAAAAAAACAAAAACAAAAAAAAATTTTTTACTCATGTATTAACAGTATCTTCTACATTATAGAATTTAGTATTCAAGGATCTTACAACATTTTAGTGGAAATAATACAAACACATAGGAATGATACAAAAAGGAAGAAATTATAACAATGCATATACTTATGTATTTAATTTTCATACCTCTTGATTACTAAATGAAGTAATGTATGTGAATACCTATTGTGTCACTCTAAATCTATAAAGTTTGTCTCTATCAGGAACTTAACAGAATGTGGTTTTTTTCAATATTTTATTATTTGACTCTTCATTTGATTTAGGTTTGAGGTTCCCACTGAATTGAAAGTAAATGAAAATGGGTGGCTGAGGATGAGTGCATGGTATTAAACATCATTATCAATCTGAATATCAAAAAATATTGTTTGCAGTTGACACTCTCCCAGAGGGCCTAATTTGTGGCATAGAAAATAAGATATTGTTGGTAAATAAAACTACTTAGAAATGCAGTATATCATTCAATTAAAAGTTAGGAAAAGTCTGTACAATAAAATCCAAGGAATGAATTTGGGTATCCAGAGAACCCATAGAAGCCAAAGTTTCTCTTTAGTCACAAAGTTACATACTAAGAATGTGAAAATAGGATGACCAGTAAAATAAGCACAACTGTAGATGAATGGATCCAAAGCAAAGGATAAAGTCATATTTATGGTAAGGTAAAAATTTTATTTGAATGATACAACTTATTTATTTGAGCCACATTTTTTTTCAAAAATAATGTTCTATTCAAATATATAAAGTTGGGAAAATATAATGTTATGTATTGTCCTTCATAGGTCATACCTTGTTTTTTGTCTCTTTAGACCAATTTCAGTAAACTCATCTCAGCTTACTTTATGACAAGGGCCATATAGAAACTTTAGGGCAACACCAAAGTGATTTTTAAAAGTCTAAGACCTTGTGAGACCATTGGTATTTAATATAGATTATAGACAATTCATACTATAGGCATTTGACAGGTCAGAGACTAATATATGAATTATCCCATTGTATAAGAATAATGTTTGAAAATAAACCTGAAACAATGTACATTTTTCATTGTTAGCAGGCTCTGAAAAAAAGGGAGAGAATGGAATGAAAAAATCTGAGCTCTCACAAACCAACTGTTATCCCATTGATGAAACTGTCTTGCTGAAGAGTCTTTTGTACTCTAACATTTCATGTTACTTGGAAACAATTTCAGGCATAACATCTGTTTTTATTATGTGTCTCTAAACTCTAAGGACTTTCTCCCAATGAATATAACTTGTGTCATCAAAATAAAAAATGTTTATTTTGTTAGTTTATGATCACTATCCACAATGTGCTTAAAGGAGATGTTTCTGAAATTACATGCTGGAATTGACTTGACTTTAGCTAGGAGAAATTTCTAAATAGTTTTTGACAGAGCGTATAGAAGAGCAATGTGGTCAGCTTTGAGACTAGAATATGTTTTTCTTCCCACAGCAAAAAAAAAAAAAAGTACATAGAAATAAATGTATCTTTCAAATGTCTTTAAATGTTATTTATTTACTTTTTGTTTATAGGTGTTTTCCCTGTATGTTTGCCTGTGCACCATATGCATGCCTGGTAGCTACAAAGGTTAGATGCAGGTATGGATCCCCTGGGACTGAAGTTACAGATAGTTGTGAGCTTCTGTGTGTGTCTTTAACCTAAGTCTTCTGGAAGAGCAGCCAGTGCTCTTAACCACTGAGCCATCTCTCCAGCCCTCCTCCAGACCTTTAGGTCTTTGCACAACTGTGTGTGTCTTTGGCACATTGCTGCTCAAGGATTTCTCACCTTTGCTACAGCATCATGATGCTGATTTATAGAAATAATTGTTTCCTACATTGCACAGAATCCACTCATTTGTTCACTGGCATTAAATGTCTGTTACTGGGTAGACACAGAAGGTGTGCTCAGTTCCTTCCCTCCAGGAATCAAACAACTAGTAGGCCTTGTGAACAGTCAAAGTGAAGGTACCGTGTGTAGGGAAGACACAAGAGAGTAGGCACTCAAGTATGGAAAACACGTTCTTAAACAATGAAGATTGGGGTTTGCTCTTAGCATTTACAGGAGTGCAAAGAAGAAGGAAGAAATCGTTAGAACAGAGGTTTCAGGGCAAATAATGAAGGACATTATGGCAGAAGCCAGAATTTACACTCATCTTGAAAGCCCCCAGGAGTCTTTGACAGATTTTATGAATGGAATGATCCTGAAAATTGGGGAGGTAAACTAGATCTCAGGAAGTGATACTTAATGACAAATGAGAAAGAATTGCAGAGATTTAGGATCTATTAGGAAGCTGCTGTGGTATTGTACGTTACCAAGGCCTTTTTAATGGGTAATGAAACAATACATTTACATTACAAGATGACTGTGAATGAGAGCCATAACTATTGCAGAATTGGAATAAAATTGATATGGATAACGATATTTGTCTAACATTTTACATATTTTGACACATAATAATTGTGAATATTTGTTGTGGTGTTTTAATTTGTATTAATATCGCATAATGACCAGGGTGAACATAGTTGACAGCAGAGCAGTGATCATGTATTGTATGTCATCTTGTTGAAAAAGAGGTTAATGTCAGTTAATTCAAAGACTAGTAGCTTTCAAAACTGCATAGGGTTTTCAATTCATCTAGGGCACATAGAGAGTGGAGTGAGGTGTGTCCCTTTGAAGATGACAAAGGTATCAATATATCTTGGAGTTTCAGTAACCAGGTGGGGGTCCGAAGCTTGGGTGAAAAGTAAGACAGGCATGGAAGTAATCCATACTAAAGTACGTGAACAAAGTGGGTAATTACAGTGACCAAGTGTCCATGGAGAAATAGAAGGAGAAAAGAAAAGAAGTGAAAAGTTGAGAACAAAGAGAAGAGCAAACAGCAGATTTTCCAGTCTTGTGTTTTCCACTTGCATACATATGAGAAATGAATCTTCTCTGGTTGCCTTGCATGGCAAGAGCTTATAGTCAAAGGTGCAATGGTTTCTAAGAAGATCTTCCCACCTAGCATTGTTTTATGATGATGCTACATATTTTACATTAGAGTTGGGCTTGCAAAAGGTACCCGTAGCAGAGTTAGGTAGAATGATCTAGAATGTAGAGCTAGAATAAAAATGGCTTCTGATGTATTCTGGATATAGTATAGTTACTCAGTTTGAGATAACAGAGAGACAGAACTTAGGGCAGTGGAAGTATATTGGGAGGCCATAAGACATGATCCAAGTCAGAATTCAACATTTGAAAGTTCCAACAACAACAAATAAAAGTGAGTCCTCAAAACTGACAAGTGCCTCCATGTGAGTGACCTGCTGAGTTAACTCACAGCAGTGGGCTCAGAGGTGTGCCTGAGAACAAGAGCCACTCTGTGCCTCCTTCGATGGCCTGATTAGAATGTGTATGGCACACTGGCACCCATTCCCTTGCTCCTATCAAAGGTAGAATGGAAAGTGGTGGGAAATGAAGAATCAGAAGCAAGTGATCCTTCCTTCCTGCCCTTCTCTGCTTCACTGCCCTATGGACTCCAACCATTACAAACATCCAGCATATTTGGCCTATTCAGTTACTCAGTCTCTGACTTGACTCATTTGCTTAATAATTATTCCACTCTTATAAACAGTAGGAAGTAGCCAGAGGCACATGCTTGAGTGGATATTTGATCCTTTGTGAAAATTAAAAGAAATATGAGAAAAAATTATTTCCCAGAAACAAACTTACTTTCATAACCTGATAAAGCATATCAAGCCCAGACAGTGGATGTGACAGTGTAGAGAACACAATATGGCACCCAGCACTGTGGACTTGAGGTTGCCTTAAGTGTATCTTACTATGATCAAGATCACTTCCAGACATCAAAATAAGACTGAAACAGAATTTACTGAAGTGTAGATATAGGACAAACATGATGTTGTGCAAATTACTCTCTAACTTAGTTGAAGGAACAAAATTAACTCAAAGAAACTAGCAGTATTTGGAAAATGTATCTCTCTTAATCTTTCTAACTGTCTGCTCTCTGGTTGCCTGGCAGATTTGCCAAATTTCTCCATTAGTAAGGAGGACTTGGTGAGTCCAGAGTCTCTAGAATTTAGGCGTACATCTAAAATTGCTTGGAGAGCATATTAAAGCATAGATTTCCACATCTCAGCTCCCATTCTCAGTCAGGAAGTCTGTAGGGGAGTCCAACAATTTGTGTTTCTAGTAAGTCCCTGAATGGTGCTCTCAGGTAGCCTCGACATTTCAATTTGAGAGCTACTAAGTACCAAATCATTTAGTGATGCTAAGAAAATTAGCCTTAATAATTCCAGGAAAGGGTGTATTACTATAGTAAATGTTGAAATCATAGCATTTAACTGGAATAGAATTCACAAAGACAAAATAAAATGTGCTTCTTTAAAGTAATATCTCTTCTTTTCAATATCCTATATTGTCTGTGCTTACACACGCTTACTACATGTGATATAAGCTTTCTTTGACTTAATAAGAGGTGATGTTCTCAATCACCTCTCTCTTTCTGATCTCTCTCTCTTCCTGCCTTCCTCTCTCACATCTAACAATGTCTTCTTAATTAGTTCATACTCCTGCCAAAATACATTTAAAGCTGAATCATCTTTCACTAGATCAGTTGACTGTGGTTCTAAACACGGTTATTACTGTCTTAACCACCGGCTCTGTTCAGGCCTGATTTATCATCATAAATTAGAATAGAGAATCATATTTACCTATCTATATCACCAAAATTAATTTGACACACTGAAGATATCAAATATAGGTATTACTCCCAGTACAATGTCCTGGATATGATAAATGTTTAATAAATATTAGAAATGGAGGAAAAGAATAGTGTGCTCATGTGCCATAGATCCATCTGGACAGATGAGTTCAGACTGGGCAGCCCTCATGTTCCTTTGTTCTTTACAGGCCTATCCATTCTACCTTTCTCTGAAGTCCCCTTTTCCTTATATATTTTCCTCAAATCAATATATAAGTGATCAAACAAGATTTCCTTCCTATTTCATATTTATCTTCTCTTTGTTTTCATGAAGGATAGATGCACATCAGAGATTTAAAAAATGCATTGTTGTTTGAGTTTAACAGTCATGCAAACACAAATTCATTTATTCTGTCAGAGAAAAAAACTGCATTGTCCTCTGCATTATATATTTCTACCATTAGATGTTTTATTAGATTCAAATAAATCCATTTTTATTTATCACATACATAAATGAATGAAATTTTATTTGTTATGATTTGGTACCTGCCTTAAAAAGTTTAGGGGAACACAGACATGGATAGATAAGTGATATCACAGAAGAAGCATATGTCATAAAACACAAAGAACACTGAGATGAGAAGACATAATCAGATGAACATTCTACTTTAATTATGTTTTGAGGACTGCTTAGTTTTGAAGTGAATTTTGCCCAGATAATAAGTTGAAAATACTCAAAAGCAAAAATCTATTTATGAATATCTGGTTTACTTCCAATTTCAAGGAAAGAACTTATAAATTTACTTTCTTCACTGGAGATGAATATTAGTTAAGTTAAACAATGTTCTCACAAGGTGAGTTATTTGCCCATACCACCATGCCACAAAAATATTGTAACCCATTGTAATAATAATTGTAAATGAAGTCTTCAATGTGGATACCAATGAAGCAAAGGAAGATGACCCATTTTTTTTTCAGTCTCATGATCCTAACATCAATAACAATTTATTGCATGTATTAGTAAGTTATGAGTTTGCTAGTTCATAAGTCAACATAAAAATCACAATACTAATTTGTGGCTTGCTCCTATACCCTAGTCTATGTATCTTATCATAACTGTAAAAGCATACCCTGGGACAACAGCACTCTCACACTAGAGAGGGAAAAAAGACTGTACAGCTGTACAGTTGTTTTAAACTATTGTATTTGAATTTAAAAGTCAGCAAAGGGAAATAAAAAACACATTATATAGCCATTTAATAGTAAACCTGAAAATGAATATCAGGTGTAAAATTGTTACTCTGAAAACATGATTCTGACAATGTAATAATTTCAATCTTTTAATGGACCAAATTTTTCTGCCATAATTTCTGGCTTCAGAAACCAGGAATAATTTTTTTCTTACTAGCGATTAACTGAATGTATAATTTTGAATAATCATTTGTAATTATTTCTTGGACATAGTCCCTATACCTTTCATCCAATTTTAGCATATGGTCTGTGCTTTTGAAGTTAGATTAGAAATGGACATTCATAATACGGGAGTTGGCAACTGTTCCACTTGGAACATGACCAGAATTCTCCCGTGCCACACAGATGTCAGCTAAACAGAACACTGTCCTAAAGTCAACAGCACACCGTTCTATAGAAGTGCTTGGTGACACCTTTCTCAAATCTTTCTGCGGTAGTCAAGACAGAAAACATGACCTGCAAATCACTGAAATGATTTACTTTCCAGTTTTTATCTTCATAGATTTCATAACAAAACTGTAAAATCAATGCATAGTTGTTAAAATATGATCATAATACATGATAATTTGACTTGGATATTATATTTTACCAACTATTTGGGTGTAGCCTTGGGTAGGTTCAAGAAATAGCTGAACTATGACATCATCCATAATGAAAGTCAATGTTTTCAGATTCAAAATCTTTTCAGTTTGTAGTTCAGAGTCTGCAGCAACTATTCAAGGTTCACAGAATGAAAAATCAACCATCAATAATATATGAACAAACTTGGCTATGTCCTAATAAATTCTATTTATCCTGCAATTTGACATTCATATAACTTTTACTTCCTTCTGGTCTTGTAACCTCTTAACCTATCAATACAGTGAATTCTTTTAATCATCGAACACCTTCCCTGATGTGTTTCCCTCTAGCTATTATCGTTTCTGTGATTTGCTCATTCAAATTTGCCCAGGTAACATCAATATTGGCTAAGTTTCACAATGGCAATCACTCCAGAAGGTAGGAAATCTGCTGCTGTAAAGACCAGCTTTCCACAGCTCGGGAACAGAAGGGGAGGTGCAGAGTTGGCCAACTAATCACTCAATTGACTTTTTTATCTAAGGGAGTAAACCTAAATTTTCTAGGGCCCATGAAAAAGGGAAAAGCATGAATGTGTGCACGTGCACAAGTGCTCGCACATGCACACACACGCCTACCTTCAATTTTTCTTCTGGTTTCTTCATTTCTCCCCTTATTGCCTTCCTGTTGTTTCTCTTTACATCTCTCCTGATGTCTTCCTTCTGACTAACTTTATTTTTCCCTTACATCTTATATACTCCAGCAAAATCTTTCAAGCAATATAAAAATTACAATGTGGCTACATACATACTATGTTTCAGGTGAAAGATTACAATGAATGCAAATAAAAAACAGCATGTTTCCCATTTCCCTTGTATGATTCAACATTTTACATAGTACAGATAAAAAAACAAATTATTCCCAAAGACCCACATACATTCATGTCTAAGCAACTTGTTATACACTAACAAAGTATAAACCAGCAAGATAGTTTCTTAGTCAGTTTCTTTATTGGCAGGCTGTATTTTGTGGTTATAAAGAAAGGATCAGTCATTTTATCCTTTATCTCAAAAGATAATCTTATTTTTAAAAAAACCCTTAAAATTATCATAAATCTTGACTTTTATATGTGAAAAACAGTCATTTCAACTTTAAATCCTCAGGGTACATACCCACCTATCAACATTTTTTTTTTATTAAATCATATCAGGAAGTTGAGGGCAGAAAGGGGTACAATGAATTAAATATTGCCTTTGATCACAAACCTATCCTATTAAAATGTCTAAACTTTAAATGTTTCTCAAGATTTTCTATCTTGAAGTCATTAACAGAAATATCTTAACCTAACTTTACTAACAATCTACATTTCTAAATTCGTTCATTAATCTTCTCCAACAGCAATGTTAGGAAAAAGTCAATCACTATTATTGTAAGTAACAATAACATTGCCCAGTGAGGGGCTAGAAGCCCCCTTAGAGTTTTCATACAACTCATAGATTATGAGGGACATGGTGTTTGTGAGGGCAGTAAGCAGAGCTATGCTCAATAATAGCATGAGGTCCTCAGGACACACAGTACTCCGGGCTCTGCTTCTCCAAAGCTCACTTGGGGGGTGGTTTTGCTGACCACCCAGCCATGTGTAATCAGTTCCAATGCTGCCTGTTGGTCCCCTTGCATGGCTCCCATTAGAAGTCTTCCTTAATACATCAAGGTCTAAACAGGGGCCCAGAGTCAACATCTAAGGGCTAAGCAGCAAGCTTTTAAAATTCTACTGCATTTCTCTGTAGGATTTGATATTTGAGTCACACTATATATGCTCCAAAACAGAGAAGAGTAATGTGAATTTCAAATAAACAGGTTGGCATGTGTATTCTAAGGGTCTTAGTTGTGTGAAACATGATTTTCTGCTTAGCTAAAGAGGGAAGAAATTACCACTCCCATGTATGAGTATGTATTTCAGATTTAAATAACTCTTAACATTTTTTTCCCTAAATTCCTAGATTTCTGATATGCATGACTCTATTTCATTAACTTGCCTCACTGCCTCTCCTCACTGACAGTAGGATTAGAATTGCTGGGATCATTCTGGAAAGCATTCCCAGTGATTAAATTCAGAGAGCCAAAGAGAGCTCCAGCCCTCCCCAATCAGAATTCTCTGACCACCGGACTGATGGACCTCTCAGCTCTCTGACACCTCCGGCTGAGATAAGAAGGATCATAAATTTGAAACTTCCTGGCATTTGGGCTTCTCCCATAATAATGTTCTTTAAATATTGTAAATCAAGCACTAACAATGAAGTGATTGTTAATTAAAGTTATAAGGATGAATGAACTGCCTTGGTGAGGAAGAAGTGCAGAAAATAGGCTTCTGCCCAGTAGATGGAGAAGTAAATATGAACTAGTGCACAATATTAAAGAAAATGGCCAGATATTCTGAAAGGGCAGAGCAGAGGGAGCTAAAATCCTTATTCATACTGTTTCATAAACCATGTTTGAGAGACATCACCTTCTGCCGGTGGCATATGGTTAGAGACAGATTTCTCAGTGTGTCAGTGACTGTGTGATGTAGCCTGCAGAACCCCAAAGTCAGTGGAATTCTCATATGTTCTCTAACTGGGTTATTTAGTTTTCTATGTCTCTCTCTACATAGAGGGAGAAAAGAATAAAACATAACAACAAAGAGGGAAATGATAAGACCCAATTTGAGGGTTCTGCCCCTAAAATGTATTGAAACAGATGTGCCAGGGAAATTTATAGTATAAACTGAGTTGTTTTTTTTTTTAATGAGACCACTACTTCTTTTCAAAATTTGTTGGTTTTCATACAAGTTGACTGGATTCCCAAAACTGCTATTTTAGAGTAAATACATGGAGAAATGAAACATGGCACCCATACAAGGTCCAGGTTGTACATGTTTATCAAATATATTAGTATCATTCTAATCCATTAGGCCTAGTTTACCAAATGCTATAAAAAACTGTAACTGTCCAAGCATTCAAGCTCTTCTGAGGTCTACTAAAGGGCCAGAAAGTGCAGCCAGAGATCTTGGCCTTATTTGTCTTTCCCCATTTTTGTTCAGGTAATTCATCTTGTCATTTCCATTGCTCTGGAAGCTGTAATTTTAAGAGGGAATGCTTTTGACTCTGGGCTTTCAGGGGTTGGGTTCATAGTCAGCTCATTTCATCTTGGTGGGCCTATGACAAGGCAGAAGACCAAGGATACACATGTCTTGGTGGATACAAGGCAGCGAGTGAAAGAAAGTAAGGACAAGCTGTTTAGGACATTCCCTAGTGGGTTACTGTCACCGAGGCCCACCTTCGATAGTCAAAACACCTCCAAGTAGTTCACTACCTGATGAACTCATCAATGGATTATTACATTGAAAATTGTGCCCTTGTATCCAATCACCACTTAATAATACCATTTGCCGATAAATAGCTTGCTAAATATAAGCCTTTGGGGGTCATTTTATATATAAAGCAAAGCCAACGTATACTTTCCAATTATTCTGTGCTTCATAATGGTTCTGTGTTCCCTTTGGAAAATAGCTTGAGGCTATATTAGACCCTCCTTTGGGCTGTGAACAAGGAAACTCCACCCAAAGCAAAGCATTTACAAGAAATGACTTAGCTGTATAGCCTGTCCCTTTATGTCTCAGGATTTAGGTTTCAGAATTCCAGTGACCACACTTAAAGATACCCAATTTAGTGTGTTGTGCAGAGTGGCAAGGGTTATTCACATCTAGATACTCAAGTGCAAAAACCATCCAAGTATCTTTGTGACAAATGCATTCGGAATTAGTTCTGAGCAGAAACTTTCACAAGGAT
Organism: Onychomys torridus; assembly: GCF_903995425.1. Classification (NCBI taxonomy): domain Eukaryota; kingdom Metazoa; phylum Chordata; class Mammalia; order Rodentia; family Cricetidae; genus Onychomys; species Onychomys torridus. The sequence goes on along the minus strand of NC_050449.1, from coordinate 69,885,340 downwards.
TCAATTTACCAGGTATCAAATATGTTAACCTTGAAAATGGAGTATAAAATGTACAGAATGGGAAACGACTCTGACTGGGGCTTGGCACAGATTTGGATTTCCAGTGTTTAACAAGACACCCTGCTTTCCAGGTTTATAACAGCAAATCTGCACTGGTGGGAAATACAGGTCTTGATTAGTTCAGGAGAGGAGGAGTACCATGTGCCATGATCCTGACACTTCATACACTGGGAATAGGGCTTCCAGCCATGCTCTCTTAGCACCTTCACAGATCACTTCCTTGTCATAACACACTTCATAGTTACTGTGAATGAGGAGATGATAACATCTTCAGACACACAATAATGGAATGTCCCTAGCCAGGGAAATGGCTCCTTCAAAATTGTGAAAGTCTAGGTGAATCTGAATACTAAAACTGTCCTTTGCCTTCAGGACTTGGATTCCTCCATGGCGTCCTATTGGCTAACCTTCTCCCAGGTTACCAAAACAGAGAAAATGACAATGGCAACAATAAGGAGCAATAATGTTCTGTCCTATCTTATGAAAAAGAATAGGGTTTGACTTCAAATAGACTTGATCTGATTCTAACACTTGCTATTATTATGAAATTGGAATAAAACATACTGTGCACTATCGAGTAGATACTAAATGAACTATTGTATGTGTGAAAGACAGTATAGTGCTCAGTTACATGTTCTCCATCTCCTGGGGTTGTAGTCCAAGAGAAAATGGTCAAGCTGGACTGATGGCAAACACTGCAGTTCTCTCATGGCTTCTCTTTGGCAAGAACACAGTTGGAGCAGATTTGGCATTACCACTAAAGAAATTTGGCACATGCACCAGGGATAGATCCTATTCCAACTGTTGGGGCCCCTCAAACAGACCAAGCTACACAACTGTCTCACCCATGCAGAGGGCTCAGTCCAGTCCCATGCAGGCTCCACAGCTGTTGGTCTAAAGTGTGTGAGTACTCACTAGCTTAGTTCTGTTGTCTCTGTAAGTTTCCCCATCATGGTCTTGATGTCCCTTGCTCATAGAATCCCTCTTCACTCTCCTTAACTGGACTTCCTGAGCTTGGTCTGGTACTTGGCTGTGACTCTCTGCATCTGTTGTTTCTATCAGTTACTTTGTGAAGATTCTATGATGACAGTTAGGGCATTCACACCCTTTGCCTATGGTGGGACACCTTGCACAGCCTAGGTGCACGGGGAGGGGCTTGGACCTGCCTCAGCTGAATGTGACTCCATTCTTATAGCTAGAACATAAGACATTTACTAGATATGGCCAGATATGCCATCTCTTGATGTCTCATCTAAGATTGTATATGGATAATAATCATTCCCATTTTGTGAATTTGCACAGATCATTAAAATTAATCCAAATTAAAAAGGCTTGCAATAGTGTCTGGGTTAAATGAAAAGATCAATAAATGGCAGCTAATATTTCAACTGAATCTCATTTTGTGGCTTTTGTTCAACAACCTATGAAAGCAGGAGCTGGTTTCTCATTCTTTGAATGTTGACAATGCTGGTAAAATTTTCATTATAAGATTGTAAGTATTAAGTAAGAGAGAGAAAGAGAAACAGTAAAATTAAGTTAGAGCTGTCTGGAAAGAAAGGGGAAGATGCTCAGTAACAAGCAGCCTGAAGGCAACTCCACCATTATCAAAGAAAGCGCCCACTGAAGTCTGCACAGTAGGACTTGGTGTATTGAGGACCCTTTCTGGGTGGTTCCTTTCCCAAAGCCCCACAGATACAAGCCCACACTCAGATGTCTATGAGTCACTGTGTCAATAAGTTAGTCAGAACCATAACTCACACTGCCCTGTTCGCTTGCTCCCTGGGTGAGAAGAAAGGATGGGGTGGTCCTCAGTCTGCCAGGCACCTCTTGTGTGTAAAGGGCATAATAAGGACTGGAAGCCTCGCAAGCATCTTGTAAGAAGAAGAGAATGTAATTTTGTGTTCCTGGGACAAAAACTATTTTGTAAATTCAAGGCAGCCTTGTATCTCACTTCCTTCCCGACTCTTTGTGAAAACTGAAATTGAAATAGGAAAGAACAAGGAGTTCCCTGCCTCACACTCCATTTAGAGGAAGTCATAGTTAATAATTTACATTTTGTTGAAAATTGTCTGTCTGAATGCGTAGTTAATGTTAAAAGAAAGACAAATTGTTTTGGCATTATCACATGAAATACACATAGTGGCACCACTAAAGAAAAAGCAGATGTCTTATGTCTGAGGATGAGGTCCATATTATTTGTCTGAATGCCTTTTTACTATATCATGTAACCAGCAATTAAAATGCGTTTTATTATAACAACTATCAAAGCTATGCTTTTAGCAGGTGTATGTCCTCTAACAAATATACACTGGCTACCTATTTTCTACATTAAAAACTACAGAAAAGACATAAATTTTATATTGTAATAGTACAAATATCCAGTCAACTGCACATTATTCTATTGGGGAAGCACACTTAAACCATTTTATTCACTGGACATTTTTCCATTCCAAAAAGCAATTCAATTTCCAAAGGCAGAGATCATTGTTTCCTTGGAATACAGAAAAAAATTAAATTATCTTGTATTATTAATTGTTTTGGTAATTTCTTCCTGTACATAGTTTGAATTTGATTGTTATAACTAAGGACCTAAATATCAATCCGGGAGACTATACTGCACAAAGATACTTTTTTAAATTAAATAAATTTATGATTCTCAAACTGTGGCATGACTTGAGAGAGAGAGAGAAAGAGAGAGAGAGAGAGAGAGAGAGAGAGGGAGAGAGAGAGAGAGGGACAGGGCACGTGCTCTTATACAAAGAGTTCAAGAGAAGCTTTCTTACCATCTACTGCCCAGTGTGAGCTCTTAGCACACATAATTTTTTCTTTCCTTCTGTGTTTTGTTTGACAGTGAAGTGTCATCTGCTTTTCTTGCAGAGAGAGAGTGAAAGCCACATTGTTTTATGAAGTTCTTCAATAGCTGAGATAGAATGATAAATCACGCCAAATTTTCCAAGAGGAAAATTAGTTATTTCCACAAATATGGCAAAACCTTTTCACATAAAACAATTGTTTTCTTGGATGTGGATCTTTATGATTCAACTTACTATTTATGAAGTTTTCTCTTTGAAGCTATACAGGTATGAGGATAAAGAGAAATCAAAATGGTCCAGGTAGAAATGATTGTACTGTGAATGAGGAGGATGTGAGGAGTCTGTGTTGAATTCTTATATCAGTTGAAAAGGAAGAACCTTCTCATAACCCTCAAAGTTTAGCTCCATAAATGCTATACCCTGGGAGGCTTTAACAAGGCATATTTTTTGTTTTTTGTTTTTGTTTGTTTTGGGGTTTTGTTGTTGTTGTTGTTGTTGTTTTGGTTTGGTTTGGTTTTTGTTTTTTTTGTCAATGACCTCAGTACACTGCTCTCAGTGGGCTCAGATTGACTTAGACTTCCAGGCAGAATCCCAACACTGTTCAGGGGGCAGTGTTGGAAGGAAATGTCACATTACAGCAAGAATTTGACATGCTCAGTTTGCCAAACTACCACTTACTCTACTCTCACTCATCAAAACATAGAGGTTCCTGTGACCCCTTTAAGGCTCAGTTTCTACTTTGAACTCATTCCCCTTCTAGACTCAGTATTGACACTACTTGCATCTGATGCTATGTCCTCTAGAAACAAGTACCACAAGTGACGGTTAAGTTAAATTGAGTAAATGCCCAGTCTGGGTACAGACATAGTAACGTTCAACACTGGGATTTGATTTCTGCTTTGCAGTTGCTAAATCAGGTCCTTTTGGCAATGGGACACAGAAAGCTTGAGTTCTTGTCTTTTCATTCTTAGGAATTATCAGCTAAAGCAGAGACAGCAATCTGTTTGATGACAAAGTTGGTCATATCTTTACTTTGTTTCTCACTGAGATCCCTGCAAACTTTGCTATGTCCACCTCAGTTAAAGATGTGTCTTTTTCATTACACAGGGATTGTTACAATAATCTTGTCAAGTACCTGGCTTTTATGTTCTTACTCTTTCTGCGGGTCCATGAAAAAGACACAAATTGATCTCAAACCTATTGCTAAAGCTGACTTCACCTTATAGCTCTTCTTAACTGCTATAGCAAAGGAGGACTGGTAGATCAGACAAGGGAAAAAAAAAAAACTTTAAATCCCTAAAACCTATTTTCCACATGAAGAGACTTTTATCCAGAGGGCTCTTTAAAGAGCATTTAGACACTTCTGATAAAGCAGCGAGACACAGCACAGGGATCAGAGAAGACGGAAAGGGCAGGACCGGACTCTTAATAACAGTGATATAGCTTAAGACAAGTCTGTGGTTAAAAGATCCAATACAACTCTGAACAGCAATCCTCTTTGCAGAAAATTAAGGGTGACTCCATTCTTATAGCTAGAGCATAAGACATGGCGGAACATACCAGACAATTTGGAATATAGACCCTCCAAAGGCATGTATTAGTGTCTTTAATTCCTACAGTTCCAAGTAAGATAAAACTCACTGGTGCTGCCTCCACTTCTGGCCTGCTCCAGGATTCATCTACCGCACATCAGTTCTTAGTGCAGGGATCCTGGTGCTGTCACAGGAACTGAAGTGAAACAATGAATATCTTTGCAGCTGTCTCATTGCCAAAGCTGCCTTTTGGGAGAGTGAACTCTTTCCAAAGTATAGATGCTTCCTGACTTCATTTTGCCATATCTTGTGATTTTCCACTGGCTTGCTTTCTTCCCTCTCTCCCTCTCCCCCTCCCTCCCTCCCTTCCTTCCTTCCTTCCTCCCTCCCTCCCTCCCTTCCTTCCTCCCTCCCTTCCTCCCTCCCTTCCTTTCCTTCCTTCCTCCCTTCCTCCCTCCCTCTCTTTCTCCCTTCCTCCCTCCCTCCCTTCCTTATGTCCTTCCTTCCTTTCTTTTTCTTTCTTCTCTCTCTTCCTTTTTGTTACTACTTTTTAATACTGAAATTGAACTTAGGCCATTCTGCATGTTGGGCAAGCACTCTGCCACCAATGTGAATCCCTAACTCAGCCTTCTGCTGCCTTTCAATCACGGCTCCTACAGTTTACATCTGATAAATAGAGTGACTTTGTGATGCTCATAATAAAAATATAATGCAATCAGCAAACATACACTGTTTAAAAAAAGAGATTAGAACAGTAGAAGTGTAGACTTAACTATCATCCTTTGTTTAAAATGTTACACAAATCTTGAATGGGGTACTAAGAGACGAGTTCTTTAGTGATAGCCACAGATCAAATTTCGTTAACTTCCCATTCTATGACAAGGGAAGGTAATCACAGGGCAAGGGCTGGGGTCCATTGAGATTTTATAAGAATGTCCCATAACAAATATCTTTCCTCACAGCACATAGCATTTTAGGTCTCTGCTGTGGTTACTTCACATTTTTCTAAGTCTTACTAATATCATTTAAGCAGAGTCCCCTAAGATGATACCAAAGCTGTCATTGATGCAGTGGCTAATGATGAAGTTTATGATGTCAAGAGTTCAGGGGCCAGAAAGGAAGCTGGCTTTAGCTTACATGTGAGTGTAGCTGAAGTTTTCTTGTGTCCACCTGGCTCCCGTGGCCTTGTGGTCCCCCAGCCACTCAGACCCAAGTAAACACACAGAGGTTTATATTAATTAAAACTGCTTGGCTATTAGCTCAGGCTTCCTACTGACTAGCTCTTACACTTAAACTCAGCCCATTTCTGTTAATCTATATGTTGCCACATGTTCCATGGCTTTATGTGTGTGCCATTACATGCTGCTCCCTGAATGGTGGACTGGTGTCTCCTGACTCAGCCTTCCTCTTCCCAGAATTTCCCTTGTCTGCTTATCCCACCTGTACTTCCTGCCTGGTTACTGGCCAATCTGTGTTTTATTAAACCATTGTACAAAAGCATTATCTCACAGCATGTGAGTGGAGAACAATGAGGTCAGGAGGGAAGTGAGTCCCATAACATCAGGGCCCAAGGACCTTCATCTTGCCACCTCTCCAGCAGTCAAGATGACAGAGTATTAGAATCTTGTCGTGATTTAAGGTTTGGTACCTCAACTACTTGCTGTAAATAAACCCTCTATTTCCCCAAGTTTGAGAAATAGCTTTGGCACAGCTGTCTTTCTGTTCAGTTTTATTTGCATGAGTGCATAAAAGAGTATCACAAACTATAAGTCAATGTGAAAGAGAATATCATTTACCAACAATCACAAGTGTTTCCTACATAAATATTATTAAAAATGAATGATGTCATTGTAATGGTCTGGCATAAATGAAGGTATACTAAAGAGACACTTTGTATCTCTCAAGTCTAAGAGACACTATCAGACCATTCAAATGATATACCCCCCCAAAATGAGAATTACCCCAAGAGTCTCATGCTGGGAGAGGGAAATAGCACCAATAAGATGGGGAAAATGTCTCCTGGAAAGAGATTGCAAACAGTTCTAACAACTTTTCAGACCACCTTGTAAGATGAGACTGAAACCTAGATAATGTTTGGTCAGTTGTGGATGGTACCACAGTGTGACCAGGACTACTTAGATGAGCAAAACTTGACCCACTATTTAAATTTTGATCTCACTTTGGGACGCTGAAGACACACTTAAAGGATCTGCTGGGTCTCTCTGTCTCTCTTCATAATAATGGCCACTGAATATTAATTTTTCTACTTTCTACTTTTAATTGACTTATTTATGAGCATGTCCAGACCCAGCTTGAGGCATAGATTGTGACCTTCATATTCAATAACACTATCATAAATATAAAAATGCAAATGATAGAGTTCTTATTCTTAGGGTGATAATAACCTATTTAAACAAATAAAATAACAATACATAAATGATCTATAAACTACAAGAAAGTATTACTATTAAAAGCATAACCTCTATGCTGCACTTAGTCACAGGAAGTGAAAACAGCATTTATTTTCTTACAATTATTTCAAAGGACAAGTACGTCAATACTTGCTTCTTGCCGAAGTTTAGACTTGTTTCCTATGGAGTTCATTTGTCTGTCTGTAGCCTCTCACTCCACTCCTACAGCTCATACACCATGGGCAGGCAGGACAGACATAGCAAGCATCTGTCTTACAGTGATAACAACTAGACCTCTCTACTGAGCATGGGCTGGATGCACAGCACCTACTCCAGAAAGTGTCTTGGGGAATCCTGTTCCCAGTGTATGGGGCACGTCCAGTCCATCCAACCTGTTCTAAGGTAGAACTTCTCACAGTTGCAGTAGATTTATATTTCTGACCCTTACGGCTTTATACTTTATCACCAGGTAAATTCTTGGATGGACCTTGTATAGCAAATGAAGCATGCATTAACAGTGCATCATCACCCAAACTTAAAGCAGATGTCCCACCAAAAAAAAAAATTCACCATTTCTCTTATAATTTCTTTGCTTAAAACTGGGATGACTTGTCTCCTTTAGGACTTGATGTCTTTACCATATAAGAAAGAAACTTCCAAGAGCATTTAAAGAATGTATTTTAAATAATAATAAAACTATCCATTCTTAATAACTGCTAATAACAATTACTGAGAAATAGGTAAGAAAATGAGAAAATACATAAATCAGGGTATATCTGACCATATAATTGTAGTTAGAGATTTCCTGCCTGGCCCAGTCAGGACAAATCTCTCTCACCCGCCAGGCCCATAGACACTCAGAACCAACCAAGTAAACACACAGAAACTTACATTGTTTACAAACTGTTTGGCTGTGGCAGGCTTCTTGTTATCTACTTCTTCTGTCTTAAATTAACCCATTTCTATTAGTTTATACTTTGCCACATGGCTTGTGGCTTACCAGTGTCTTTACATGTTGCTTCTCATGGCAGCGGCTGGCGGTGTCTCTCTCCAGCCTTCCACTTCCCAGAATTCTCTTCTCTCTTGTCCCGCCTATACTTCCTGCCTGGCCACTGGCCAATCAGAACTTTATTTACACAGAGCGATATCCACAGCATATAATCTTGAAGGATATTTTGAAAATAAATCAGCAAATGCCTCTCTGCTATGTTAAGAAGAAATTTAGACATTGCAAGAAACATATGCCATTGGGACCCTATAGGTAGCATTTCTCTGAATTCAGTATCATAAAGATGAAGGGAAATAAAGAATCTGCAAGAAAAATAAAAACAGTGTCTTGGGAAAGAAACATCTCATTTATGATTGTGATAAAAAAACGCTGGCCAAGGCAACATACAGAAAGAGAGAATTTATTTGGCTTACAGATTCAGGTCACAATCCATCATCGAGGGATGTCAAGGCAGAGATTCAAGGCAAGAATCTAGAGGCAGGAACCATGAGGAATGTTTCTTGCTGGTTCACTCACTGTGCAGGCTCCTGCTTGGCTAGCTTTCTTATATAACCTAGGACCACATGCTCAGGAAATGGTACCACCCACAGTTGGCTGGGCCCTTCTACATCAATTAAGAAAATACAGTCTCTCACAGACATATTGATAGACCATGCTGATAAAGACAGTTATGTAATTAGAACTAAAAATAAAATAAAATAATAAAATGAAAAGTTAGTTCTAAGCTTTGTCAAGTTGATTCTATCCAAGACAATGACTTCATACAATGCTGATAATTGTCTAACTATGAATTTCAGAGACCTTTTGGGATATCCATTCTATTTGAGTCGTATTTAGATCTAAGATTTTTCAATAGTAAATCTTCATTTCGGCGAGAATAAAATAGCAACAAAAGCCTAATACAGTCTCAGCTTGGATATAAGAATAGACTTATTTTAAAAGTTGAAACTTTATTCATAGATATTCTATTCAGAAAAGTGGTCAGGCTTACAAATGCAAGACACAACTCTGTGACTTGAGACTGGTTTGAATAAAGTTCACAATGTCAGAGCGGGTCATTCTGCTGCAGCCTGAAGAATATATGGCCAGAAAAAGAGAGAGAGAGAGAGAGAGAGAGAGAGAGAGAGAGAGAGAGAGAGAGAAGTCACTGTTCCTAAAGAAAACAGAGGGGTTTTTGTTTTGTTTTGTTTTTTTTTTTTTTTGGTTTTTTGTTTTTTGTTTGTTTGTTTGTTTGTTTTTTAATCAGCAGAGTGCCATAGAGTCATACTGGGGAAGTAGCTCGGCATGTTTTTTCTGGAGGACAATTTTTTGGAATTAGTTCCTACTGGTGGGCCCACAGAACATGGAGCATGTCAAGCAGTTTGTACACATTGAATGTGTAAACAAACTAGAGTATATTACTGTGAAATTTAACAGTAAAAGTAGCACTAGAGAACATCCGTAACCCATAGCAGAATGCCATTTTCATAAAGGACAAGGGTTTCCAGAAGAGGAAGAGGATATATAATAATGTATTGGACCAATAAGTTTCCCACTTACTGATTTTTCAAAATTAAGTTAAGAAATCACACTGAAGATTAAATCTGTAACTTACTTAATGAAGTAGTGGATGGTTTTTCTGACTGTCCAGTTCATCTTACCAATTTCTAAGAACACTTATGCTGCCATATTTACTGTATAATTTTACTCCTTACATATTAAAGGCAAACTTTGGAAAGAATACAAGGAAGCTGACTCTGCTTCCATGCTACTCATTTGTGCTTTGCAAGTATTACTACTGATTCCAAGAAGGTTCATATGAGCTACCTACCACAATATTAAACTAGAGGGAGGGACTGAGAGGATATTGAGGCATATGATCCAACTGTGCACTTCTGCAGCTTCTCCGGGATCCAAGACCTGATCTGCAGTTGCCTCCATTGTACCAGAATTCCAATTTTTCTCTCTCTGTGTAAAGGAGATAGTTACTTCTTGTCTGTGATACGATTACTGGGGATGTTGAAAAGTAGCTTCCAGGCTGTCACTACTGTTCAAATTCAAGATATTACTGTGCATTAATTAACCCTACTCTGGAACAAATTCTTTTCCAATAAGTTGAGAACATATCTCTAAGCAATGACATACCAATGCAGTGCATTTTGACAACTGAATAGAATTAAAAGAGATGTTTGAAATCATCAATATCATTGAAGACAAGTTGTATCTGTGTCGTCAGAATTTGGTAGTCAAGAATATTTTAAATTTTGGTCTCTCAAGAACATATGCTGAAAATTCTAGTTCCTAGTACCACTTAATGTGACCTTGTTAAAATTTGGCATTTCAAGAAACTTTTTCTTGAAACAAAACAACAATAACAAAATAAGTGAAGGAGGGCTGGGTGTGTAGCTCAGCAGTAAAGCACTTATATAGCATATGTAAGTACTTAAGTCAAATCCCAATGCCACAAAATAAACTTATTTGTAACACTATCTAACATAGAAACACTGTGCATATTAATATTGTAACATGCATAAACTATATAATATTCAAATCATATTTCAGATATTTATCTTCCCTTCACTTGCCGTTTCTTCATTATAACTCTATTAGAATCTTTTCTTCTCTTCCTCTTCTCTTCTATTTTGTATTTCTTCTTTTTTTTGTAGTATATGGCACACTATTGTCATCTAGGGTTACCCTGGTGTACTATGACACACCAGCACTTCTCATTTCATCCCAACTGTAATGCATAACATTACATCAACCTTTGATCACCCCCCTTCCTCATCCTACTTCTCATAATGTGGTTATTACAAATTCCTATCAACTGTTTTTAGATTCTACAAATGAGACCAAGCAAGTCGTATCTTTCTACATGTTACATACACCCTTTACCATAATGATGACTAATTCCAGCCATATGATCATGAATAAGATGCTGTTCATTGTTATCCATGAATAATAGCCAAATATTTACACACTTCCCCCCCCCCCCATTATTCAATAGATGGACACTTAAGTTGCTTCTATTGCTTGGCTAATATGATTAATGCTTCAGTGAACACAGGAGCACAGATAGCTCTTCACTACATTGATTTTATTTACTTAGACATATAACCATACAGAAGATTGATAAATCACATGGCAATATTACTTTCAATGCATGGTTTTTGAGCTCTAGGCATTTTCCTACATACCAGCATTTCTTCCAAACTCCTAGGATCCAATGATATTCTTGCCTTAGTATCTACTAGCTAGAATAGCAAGCATACACCACCATAACTAACCTTAATTGTATGAGGCTATTTTCACATTCTTTTCCATAATGGATTTATTACTTTACAAACCTAACAACAATATTCAAGAATTTCCCTTTCTCCACATCTTTTTCAGTACTTATCTTTCTTCTCCTTGACAATGCTACTTTTCATGGAGGATTTGATGTACCATGATAACTCTTATTTGCATTTAACTGATTATTAGTGATGCTGAACACTTTGTCTTATACCATTTGGCCATTTGAATGTCTTCTTTGAAAACTAATACATTTTGGTATTTTACACATTTTAAATCATATACTTAGGAATATTATTTATTATTGAGGTTTTAGAATGTATATGTATATTATTATGAGGCTTGTAAATTTTATATGTATCATACAAATTTTATGGATATCAACACTCTTTCAGATATATAGTTCATAAACATTTTCCAATTTATAGGTTATCTCTGATCTCTGTTGATTGTATCCTTTGATATTCAGAAGTATTTTAGATAGATGTAATTCTATTTGTTTTATTTGCATTTTTTTCCTGTACTGTGAGGCCTTATTCACCTATTATTGCCTATTTCAGCATAACACAGCCTTTATGCTATGTTCTGTTGTAGTAATTTCTGAGTTTCAGATCTCATATCTGTATCTTTAACATATTTGAGTGGACATTTTTAAAGATAAGACTCCAGCTTTACTCTACAATGCATCCAATTTCTTCATCACAGTCTATGAAAAGACATTTGTAAGCTTGTGTGGTTCACAGCTGAGTCAGACTAGTGACTACTTTTCTCCTCTCGTAGTGTGCATAGCACCTTCCAGTGCTCTGAAAGCTAGCCAGTAGTGATGAATATTCCGGAAAGTACCAACTTGATTTTCCATGTTCTGTGACTCAGTTTCTTAGTTACTATTCTATTACTGTGAAGAGACAGCATGACCAAGGCAATTGTTATGAAAGAATACATTTAATTAGAATTTTGTTTACAATTTTAGAAGAGTATTCCATGATCATTATGGCAGGAAGCAGATAGGTGTGGTATGGGAACAAGAGCTGAGAGCTTTACATCCTGATTACAGATAGCAAGAAGAGAAAGAAAAACTGGGCCTGGCATGGGATTTTGAAAACTCAAAGCCCTTTCCCAGGGTCACACCTCCTCCAAGAAGGCTGTACCCCTCATACCTTCCCAAACAGTTCCACCAACTGAAAAACATATAGGCCTATGGGAATATGTAGTGTCCTCGGCAGCTATGTCTTACCATTGAATTCTAGGGAATAACCACAGAACTGGCAATAGCCAGTAATGTTTGAGGGTCTACCAGACTTTACTGACCAACAATTCCAAAAGAGGTAACCCACTGAGCCACTGAGATTTTTATTTGTTAGCCTGTGGTGTCTAGTAGGGATATTGTTGTTTCATTACAGGGTACTCCACCTTTACAGAAAATTGCATCATAATAGATATATAGATTTGATTTAAGGCTCTTTGTTTGTTCTCTTAACCTATACATATATATTCATGCAAACACCTAAACTTTGTACAGTATGTTGAAGTTATGTAACACATAGGCTTCTACTTCATTCTATTTTTTTCAAAATCTATGGTACACAGCAACATGGGATTTCTTGTAGGTCCATATAGGTTTTAGGGCTGTCTTTCTGGTTTCCAAAGGCTTATTGATAAAGGAGGTATTTAATCTGTCAGTTTATTTGCATAATGTGGATATTTTAATGATACTTATTCTTCTGATCTATCAGCATGAAATATTTTTCATTGTGTCCTCTTCATTTCATCATTGTTTCTAGATAATTTTTATTTTTATATTTTATAAATGAAACTGCTTTCCTCATTTGGGGTTATAATAGAATGTCTATATACTATATGTAAACCTTGTGTCTGTGGAGGCCCAAAGAGGGCTTGAGATCTCCTGGAGCTTCAGTTAGCCAATGGTTGTGAGACATCTGTAAAAGTGCTAGGAACTGAATCCTAGTCCGCTACAAGTACAGCCAATGCTCCAACTGCTCAGCATCTACCCAGACCAGGTTTGTCTAGTTTATATTTTTAAACAAATGTTCCTTATATTCCCAGTCTTTCAGATTTAATGTCTATCATCTATTTCATTTTTATATGATCTGATACTTATTATTTTCTACTGTAAATTCACTTTGAAATTTGTTTGTTGTTAATTTTCTAGTTTCTTGAAATGTGGTTCTGTTTATTGAGATTGTTTCACCTTTTGATGTAGGTGTTGATTCTCTCTTCTTAAAATTTGCCATCCACAGTTTCCCTTCTCTTGTCTCCTCCCAGTTCCTCCCCGATAAGTCCCCTCTGTTCCCACCCCACATTCCATTCCTCCTGTTTCTGTTCAGAAAAGGTCAAATTTCCCATCAAGGAAACATGGCATATCAAGCTTTAATAAGACTAAGCACCCCCCACCATGTATTAAGGATGGGCAAGGTGACCTAGTATGAGGAATGCGGTCCTAAAAGCCTGTATAAGAGTCAGAGACAGCTCCTGCTCCCACTGTTAGGAGTCCCACAAGAACCAAGCCACACTACTGTAACATATACAGAGGACTTAGGTCAGTCCATACCGGCTCCCTGGTTGTCAGGTTCAGAGACTTTGAGTTCCTATGAGCCCAGGTTAGTTGATTCTGTGGGTTTTCTTATGTTGTCCTTGACCCCTCTGGTTCCTACAGTCCTTTCTCCCCTCTCTTCATGAGTATTCCTCAAGCTTGGCCTATTTGGCTTTTCTGCATGATTCCATAAGTTGCTGGATGAAGCCTTGCTGATAACAGTTTGACTAGGCATCAATCTCTGAGGATCGTAGAATATTATTAAGCCTCATTACATCAACATATTTTTTCCCTCCAATCGTGTTTGGTTCTATCCTAGGTCTCTGGCTCATCCAGCCTCTGCGTCCTGGTGCTCCAGACAGTGTCAAGGATGGGCTCACTCTCCTGGCATGGATTTTAGCCTAGAACAGTCATTGGTTGGCCACTCCTTTGATTCTTTTAAATTTACCTCATAGTCTGCTTTTACTGCATAGTATTGGTCTTAGTATGTTTCAAGAAACTTAATTTTCTTCATTTTTTTCCCTTTCTTTCATTGTTTTTATTATTATTTTATTATTTTGTGTGTATGAGTGTTTTGTTCACATGTATGTCTTTCCATTACATGCTTGAAGTAGCTGGCCTTGAGGCCCATAACACGGCACTGGATCACTTGTGCCTGGAGTTACAGACAGTTGAGTTTCATATGTTTTCTGAGAATTGAATCCAGGTCTTCTGGGAGAGCAACCAGTGCTCCTTACCACTGAGCCTTTTCTCCATTCCTCCATCATTTGATTTAGTTTTAATTAAATTAATTGCCACATACTTTTATAGTTTCTAAATCACTTTTTGTTATTGTTTACTAGTTTTCTTGCATTGTGGTTAGAAATGATAGTTATCAAACGTTATTTCAATTCTTCAATGCTTGTTGGCAGTATTCTTGGTGTCTGTCATACCTCTTCTGGAGAGTCTTTAGAAGCTAAGAATATACATTAGGATGGGGTAGCATGGACATGTTTATTAGGACTATTTGACTTAGGGAATATTTGAATTTCTCTGTATCAGTGTTGATTTTCTCTTTGTATTATCTATCTGTTTCTAAAATTTTAGTATTAAAATCACCTATTATTTTTTGCTTTCTCACCTACCTCTCCACCTAGAACTATTGGCTGCTCAGATATGGAGTATATACACATTTGGAATTACTTCCTTTTACACAATTGGTTCCTTATCATTTCACAGTTATGTTCTTTGTCTCTTTTTACATTTTATGATTTCATGTCCATTGTATATGAGGTAATAATGGCCATTTCTGCTTTCTTTTTTACTTAATTTGTATAAAATCCTTATTCTGTCCCTCTCCTTGGAAGTGTTTTTCCTGGGAGGTGAAATGAATTTCTTTTAAACACTATATACTTGTATAAATTTTAATTCATTGAATTACATTTATGTATTTTTATTGAAAAATTAATCTACTTACACAAAAGAAAAGACCTTACTATAAACACACTTTCCATATTTGATAGTTTCAGTGAAGTTTGTGTTTTAATTAAATAAGATTTAATAACTGTACTTTAGATTCACTTGCTAAAATATTATTAATTTTAAAAATATGTTTTTATTTATTTGGGGTAGCATCTTGGGAGAAGGGAAAGAATATGATCAAATATACTCTATGAAAAAATGTACTGAAGTTTGCCTTTGTTCTTTTATTCTCTTTCTTTCTCTTGTCCTTTGTGATGAAGCAATGTACTCTAGCAATGTATTTTGATTCCTTGCTTATTAAGTTAGGTTTGCTATTATCAAGTCGTACTTTAGTGTGAGCATGAGGACTACAAAAAAAATTTATTATGATAAGCTACCTTGAAATGATGGTAGTCTAATATGATCATAAAAGAAGGGAGGATGAAAAAAGCCTTTCTGCACACCAATAACAAAAATATTGAGAAAGAGATCTTGGACACTTACCTAGTCACAATAGTATCAAAGAAAAGAACATATCTTAGCATAATCCTAACCAAGGAGATGATGGACATCTACAATAAAAACTTTATATCTGAAGAAAGTGATTGGGAACAATACTAGAAAATGGAAAGGCCTCCTATGCTCATGAATTAGTAGACAATATCATGTAAAGGTCCATTCTACCAAAAGCTATTTACAAGTCCAATGAAATCACAATCAAAATACCCACAACATTCTTTCCAGGAACAGAAATATTTTAAAAAATCCTAAAATTTCTCTGGAGCCACAAAAGACTCCAGATGGCCAAAACTATAACTGAACAAAAAGACAAATGTTGGAAGAATTATAATTCCAGATTTCAAGATATATTATTGAACTCTCCTAATAAGAACAGTATGGTATTGGCACAAAAACAGACTTGTCAACCAAAAGAACAGGAGGGTAGCCCCAAATATCAGTACACATAACTACTGACATATTGATATGTGACTGTTAGATTTCAAACCTAAGGCAAATGTCTGAGATGCCTATTTAACATACCAAAGTGGACCTGGCTGCCAAGCTCTCCCTGCAATCCCTCAGTTTCTACCTGTTACATGGCACTCCTGGCTAGCATACCTCACTCCTTACACTGAGTTTTCCAGCCCAGGGGTTGGGCTGCCCTTCCCACAGCTACCCTTTCCTATACAATCCAACCATTTTTATCTACTCCTTTGGGCCTCCTGGTTCCCTTCTCTCCCCTCACTTTTCCCTCTCCCCTCCCCTCATATGGCACAGTTCAGCCTGGTCCCATCCACTCTGGACTCTCCTAGATGTCTGTGCCTCTGGCTATGTTCTCCCACGTATCTATAATAAACTTTCCCCTCCACCATACTTAGGAACAGTCATGTCGGTTCTTTCCCTTTTTGTTTCTTTCTTTCATTCAGTGGCAAAGAAACCAAAAACATACACTGGAGAAAACAGCAGCATCGCCAACAGATGGTGCTGGGGAAACCAGGTTTTTCATACACAAGACTAAAACTTGACCAAAGACCTAAATCTGATGACTGCTAGAAGGAAACACAGCTGAACGAAAGGACAAATGCTGGAGGGACACCATTCCAGGTTGCAGGATAACCTCTGAGAGATGGAGATCAGCAACGGGCTTTCTCAAGAGCACTCCATTTGCTCAGAAATCAACCAAGTATTGATGAGTGGGACCTCAAAAAACCAAAAAACATTCTATACAGCTAAGGAAACAATTAATCGAATGAAGAAGAATCCCACAGAGTGGGAAAGAATCTTTGCCAGCTATACCATCTAACAGAGGATTAATATCCACAAAATATGAAGAACTCAAAAGACAAATAGACAAGGAAACAGTCCAACTAAAAATTGGACCTAAGTAAAACCTGAACAATTCCAACAGCAGTTGACACCCTAATGCAAATGGGGGAAATCTCCTGGGGCCCCACACCAAAATGAAGGGCCACAGGGAATTATCAGCTTAAAAGAAAGGGAGAATCAGTCTTCTCCAGGGATGAGCCCTCTGATTCATTATCTAATACCAAGTGGACGGCTCTAGAGACATACAGGCAAGCAACACTGGCTGACCTCAGCAGATTGTATTTCTAAGTTGATTTGCCTATATGCATATGTAAAAACACTGGTTAAAGAAAAGGAGGCTATGTGAATTGGGCAGGGGTGGATGGAAAGAGAAGACATGGAAGGGAGAAATGACAACCTCATATTTAAATTAAATAAAAATATATTGTAGAAAAAAAGTTTAAGTTTTATTTTTTCCTCATCCCCTTAAACTTGTCCTTTGTGATTACAAAACTACTCTAGTAGTGTGTTTGGATTCCCTGTTTAGTAAATTTAATTTGCTTGTGATCAGATTTCACTTTGTGGGAAGCAGGAGGCTTACGAAATGCATCCTTTTACAAGCTACTCTGAAATGATAGCAGTCTAATATGATCATAAAGATAAGAAGAGAAGGGTTGGGAATTTAGCTCAGTGGTAGAGCGCTTGCCTAGCAAGCACAATGCCCTGCGTTCGATCCTCAGCTAAAAAAAAAAGAAAAAAAAAAAGAAAAAGAAAAAAAAGATAAGAAGACAGTAGGAAAGTTCTGGACTTGGATTCTACTCCTCCTGATGCTTTGAATCCTTGCTATTTCAATTTACATCTTACCATAATTATCTGATAACATGCTTAGATTCTTAGTATTTTCTTGTTTTCATACCAAAGAGCTGAGTAGTTTACACACCACAGTTACAGTATTAGAACACTATGAGCTTGTATAGCTATCATTATCAGTTTATGTCATCCAGTGGTTTTTCTACTATTCATTAACCTCTTCTTTCTGTCTCAACAATTTGCCTTGGCGTTTCTTTTAGGTCATGTCTGTAACTAATTCGGGAAATGTCTTGTAGACGTGATTGCATTAAATCTGCCTGGAAAACATTTATCATCTTATTTTATCCTTTCTTTAGGTTTGGAAATTCTCTATTATTATTTCTTTGAACAAGTCTTATATACCTTGGCCATTTTGAAAATTCTCTTTAAGTACATCAGCTCAAGTATTACTTTTATATTGCTGTGTTAAAACGCCGTGATCAAAGCAACTTACAGAAGGAAGAGTTCATTTGGACTCATGGTTCCATCACCACCCCAGCAGGGAAGTGTGGCTGTAGAGAAGGATGGTGGCAGGATTTAGAAGCTGAGAGCTGAGGGCTTATATTTTGAACCACAAACAAGAAACAGAGTGAGGGAATTGGGAATGGTGTGAGCTTTTGAAACCTCAAAGCTCACTCCTAGTGACACATTTCCTCCAGCAAACCCACACTTCCTCAGCCTCCCAAATAGTGCCAGCTGGGGACCAAGTATTGAAATGCAGCAACTATGGGACCATGACTTTCAAACCAGCACACCTCTCCATTGGTACTATCCCAAGGCCTCATAAACGTTCTTCCTCTTCTTTCTTGTTCCTTTTTTTTTCTCCAACTACATATTTTAACCTCCTAATTGTTTCTTCTCTTTAGCCTACTCTGGTATTTTGTGCTTTCTGTTGTATTTTCAAATTCCCTTAGTATATATTTCAGTTATAGAATTTGAGTTTTTTTATATTGCTTACATCTCTTTGCTAATTTCCTGGGAAATAACGTCATTTTTTGTGTTTTCTTAAAGTTCCTTGAGTTTTGTTTAGCAAATCTTTAAAATTTTCCATGCTAATTATTATCTGGTCGGTATTGGCAGTTGGTAAAATACTGATAGTTGGTGAGCTCACATTTTCTCAAATGCTGTGTTTGATGGCATCTTATATCATCTGTACACTGGAGGACTGATATCAAGACCAGCAGAGCACTGTGGTAGGACTACTACCTGCAGCTGGAGAGTGTTCACAGTTCATAGATGATGTAATGCAGAAGTCTGATAAACTGAGGTTGTGTCACCTCTTAGTATCTAGTCCATTCCAGAGGCTCTGCAGTTAGGCTTGGGAATGAAGACCATCATTAACCTCCCACATTTGGGTTTTATTTCTATGTCACTAAATTAGAGGTGAAATCTCTGTGCATACTATCCTGTTCTCCCATCAGTGGATGGTGGCTTGCTGCATGCTTGCATGCACAAAGTTGAGGTAGGTTTTGTGAAAGCAGTCCTTTGTCCGCTGTTGCTCATGCTGAGCTGAAACAGACCTCAATATCATTGCTTTAGTGACCTACACACCACAGTTCACACTGCAATGGGCTATATCCACATGTCCCAAGGATTCTTGACTGAGGACATGCTCTAGATAATTCTCTGCTATTAGGTCACAGACACATTTTTCTTAACACACAAAAATTGCCAATGTCTATAGTAAGTCTATGAATTATAATAAACATATACATTGTGCAATGTTCAAGTCAGAATAAACACTTATTGGTGGCGAAACGGTCACATTCCTTCTTCTCTTTTGTCCACACTGACCCACACACAAGTCAAATTCTTTTCTTACTATTTTCTTGAAATATAGTCATTATTGAAGTTATACTACAGTGGAATAAACTTCTAGAACTTCTCCTATGTAACTAGCAACAGTGTATTTTTTAAAACCTAGAACAGAACTAGAAATAGAAAATCCATCCTCTCAGTGGACCCGAAATGAGTCACCGGAAGGTGGCAGCCAGCGGAATTGGATTAAAGGAGGAAATCACAGCTCAAGAGCTGTGTACGAGAACACTTCTGATGAAAAGCTTAAGGTGGTGTGGGGAACAGACGAAGGGGTAGTTCCAAATTTAGATGTAATTCATGTGCTAAAGAGGAAGGGCTGAGGCATCAGGCAGTGCAAGACTGACAGATAGGGCTGCTCAGAGACCTTCTCTCCCTTCTCCACCTTTGGACAAGTCTTTTTGGTCAGGCATGAGCTGTGATGTTGAACATGAGGCCAGAGAGGCAGGAAGCACCCAGAAAGATATGGAAAATTATATGATTATCAATCCTTTCTATAGCCTGTCACATCTGTATTCAGTAAAATGAAGGTAGAAGGACATGCCTCCAGGCACAATAGCTCAGGAAAACAGAACTTAGCATCATGAATGTTGTGTGCACCGGAGGGAGGAGCAACAGGAAAGTGCTAAGAAAGCCTGGTTTAGTGGCACAAGCCTGTAATCCCAGCACTCGGGAAGCAGAGACACGTGGATCTCTGTGAGTTCAAAGCCAGCCTGGTCTACATAGTGATATCCAGGACAGCCAGGGCTACAAGTGAGATTCTAAGAGGGGAGGAGATGGAGGGAGAGAGAGAGAGAGAGAGAGAGAGAGAGAGAGAGAGAGAGAGAGGAGATGGAGGGAGAGAGGGAGGAAGGGAGAGGAGGGGAAGGAAGGAAAAAGGAAGGAAGGGAGGGAGGGAGGGAGGGAGGGAGGGAGGGAGGGAGGGAGGAAGGGAGGGAGGAAGGGAGGGAGGAAGAAGAAAACAACTTTGAAAGTGGAAAATAGGAAAAGTAAGTAGCATCAGATCAAAACAAGCGAACAAATAAATTCAAAATGCTCAAGAACTCTGAAACCCCTGAAACATGTGCATGTAAGTAAAATTCAGCAGATGGAGAGGAATCAAAGGGGGGTTCACATGATGGATACATAACTAGAGAAGATCACATTTTAAAATATCCTTTAAATTTAACCACAAATGAATGGAAATGGCAGAGTAAAGATGAGGATGATATAGACGCCCTAACACCTTTCAAAATAGAAGAGGAAGAAATAACGATTTCTGCAGAATTGAAGACAGACATGCATTCATCAGGTTAACTGGATATTTATCTCATTGTAACAACAGTTGAAGCAACAGCTCACAGCAAGGGGTGGGGGTGCTTGCTAGCCTTTCAGAGTATGCCACACACAATGAAAAGCATGTAGGTTTCTGGATGAAAGAAAGTTTCCAGAAGCTCTAGAAGCCATGAATTACCTTGAAGTCAGAATTTCAGCTGAAAACCCTAAATGAAATGGGGCAGTACCTTTGAAACTCTATTAAAAGGATCACAAGTTACAGTTTTCTAAACCCAAGTATGAAGTCTGTGTAAAATATTTTTAGTAATTTAGTGCTCAAAAAGCCTTTGTCTCAAATACTTAGTTAAAAAGTCTTATAGACTAGTGTGAAGTGCATTCCAAACATGGACATGGAAAATCAGAATTAATGAATAAAGAAACTATCTGTTGTTGGATTAGACCAGAAAACGTATGTTAGTTCAGCTTGAAGATTAACAAAAATACCAGAAGGGTTTCACCATATTTCAACTGAAAAGAAAAAATGGCACACATAAAACTTTAAACATGAATTTTGTTTGATTTAAACTGTTGTGTAGAAGGAAAATATGTGCCATTTGTGACTACTACATTGGAAAGATGTTGAAAGCTTTATGATGCAGGAGTATCAGAGGACTTGTATACTAATGAAAGTTGCCAAGACTTTCTGGCTAGCAAGCTATATCAAGAGCTCAGAATTCAATCTTTAAATCTAGTATATTAATATATTCATAGAATTGTCTAAATGTCAGCAACAAAAACATGTGCAGGCACTTAAGTATAGATAAATGTATAGTTGATGATTATTATTAATGACTTATATTCTACTAAATCACTGTAATATGTAGCAAATACTGGTCATTTCTCACATCATAAAATATAGTTAAGTTCTTGTGTGTTGTCATAATATTTTCATCAACCCGTGAATTTGTTTGTTTGCTAACAATTGGGTAAAACAAGGTGTTATCACAGGTGTTGAAAATTGCTGTTGTGTATGACCCTCTATCTCTTTAGCCATTGGAACTTACTTTTAACAGCCTGTGCACAAGTTTAGCAGTTTCAATGCCGTCTTGCATTTTGACACATGTAACTGGTGAAAGGCCAGGGAAAAAAGACAAACAGACAAGAGAATCCCTTAAAAGAGTGCAAGCTTTATTTTCAAGGAGCAGGGGAGGATGTGGGAGGGTTTAGACTCATAGGAATCAGAATCTACTGTCCACATATAATCTGCCATAGTCACAGGGCAGAGAAGGAAGGATGTGGAAGAGTTTCCCTTTGGCCCTACGTTGACCTTTGCTAGGAGTGACCAAGAATGATGAGTAATGAGATGGAAGTCAGATGACAGATAAACATCTCTTATGGCCAGCCACTACCAGGGTCTGCACCCAGGCAGGGACAGGAATGCAGGAAAGCAAGTGGCTTTAGTCCTGGAATGCTGTGGTTTAGAGACAGTGCAGGCCTCTTACTTTCTTTGTGGCGTGGCCATTGCTGGCAACTAGCCTATCTGGCAGGTAAGAACACAGTCTTCTCCTCTTTGGTTAGGAATGGACACTAATAAGTTAGAATTTTTGCCAGGAATCTCCTGCTGGGAGAAACAGTAGAGAAACCTTGGAGCAGCCAGAAGGGGAAACTTGTCTCCTGGGAAAAATAGACAACTTGTCAGATGATCTTATAGGTGGAAACTTGGAGCTGAGACTTCGTTGGGCTTGGACCATACCTCTCACTTGCTTTCTGTTTGGACCTTACCCTTACATCAAGCTTGAGATCACTAATATCTCTTTGTTCTTTTCCCAGTGTGACCACTTGGAATAAATCTCCTTTATTCTGCTTTTCACTATAAATTTGGCTACTCCACTTGGCTTACTGAAGATGACTGGCCAGTCGTAGCTTCGTGAGTTATAGGAGGAGGTAAACCCCTATGTATGATAACATGTGAGCCAGCCATCACTAAGGATTGTGTAACATTTTGCTGACTTTAGAAGACATGGCCATAAATAACTTTGGCTTCCGGATTTATATAAATGCTAAGCATTTTGATTTTTTGAAAAAAAAAATATTATCTCATGAATTCACATGTGAATCACTTCCTATCATTTCCAGTTTCATCATGAGCTATTGATGTTAATCTAGTAACTGCAGTAGCACCCAACATACACATCAGCCAGTCTCTTTGATGCCTCAACTGTGTTTCCAGTCTGTTACACTGAGCACAGTACCAGGAGCATAGTAACTCACAGACTACCAGGGGCTATCTAAGCTGATTAGGCCTTAAGGGACAGCACAGCCTATTTTGCTTAGGAACTACAAAAGCACTTCAGCATAATGTGTGTTACTGGAATTAGGGGTTACAGCCTGTCCTACAAAATTAGCTCGTTGCTACATTAACAAAATGTATGTACATTTTAAATGGGCCAAAGCGAAAGTACCTCAACACAGGTCAAGTCTAAAATTAATCCAAATGGTACATTTATATTTGACTAGAAATAAGAGTTCAAAAAATTTCCAAACATTTAAAATGTAGTTTTAAAAACTGATCCTTTAAAAAATAAAAAAAACTAATCAATTTGCCTCAGCATCAGTTTCAAAAATTAACATTTGAAAGGCTGGACCCAAATCACTAAGAAGTAAGCTCAAAACTACAATTTTAGGTAATTCTGCCTGAGGTAGAGCTCAATAAAACCATGCCCTCCATATTAAAATTTTATCTAAACCTTAGTATTTTAACTAACTTCAAAAACAAAACAAAACAAAAAGCAGGCACAGAACCAATTGTTCTTAGTAGTCCCCAAATTATAAACAAATCACACACATTTCAAAAGAGCCATGCCAATTATAATTTGTTGTGCGCAATGCATGTAATGCATTTTAAAAGGAAGAAATGCAAAAATAGGATGTCCAGTTTTAGATTCGCCAGAGGCAGTGAATGGGGTTTGACCCATGGCTGTCTTTGACACCAGTATAAAAGACCAGAACACAACACTTGGATAGCAATGCTATCCACTTGGTGGATAGCAATGCAGTGAAGAATTAATAGGCTTTTGGTTACATACATTGCAGAAAAAAAATCTCAAAATTCTTGTTCCTTTATCTCAAATGTTTCAATAAAGCCATAATGGTTCAAAAGAGCTCCAAATCTTTTGTGTCACATGGCTTATATCAGAAATAGTTTAAGAGAATGTCACATTTCTTTAAATAGCCTTCCAAATTGAGAAGGTCTGTCCTACAAACATCATTATTGTTAGATCATAAGTTCTCCACTTTTTTCCTTAATATTTATTTGAACTATGCATGTGGGTGTTTCATATGCATTTATGCCTGTGCACAGTATTTGTTCATGGTCCACAGAGGCCAGAAGAAGGTGTCAAATCCCCTGAAACCAGAGTTAACAGATGATTGTGAGCTGATTATGTGGGTGCTGGGAATCAAACTTATGTCCTCTGCAAGAGTAGTCGGTGCTCTCAACTACTGAGACATTTTCTGTCTCCAGGCCTGTCCACTTAAGACACTGGTCTCTCTGGAATGTCAGACCTCATATCCTGAGTAAATCAAGCCACATTCTTCACTAAAACTGACAGGGTCCCTGTGTGAGGATTAAAATGAACAGGTCTCTGCAGGGAAAAAGCAAACCTACTATGCCTCTGGCGGAAGAAATGGAAGAGCATCAGCTCCCCATCTCTGAAGTTCCTAACTTTGACTTATGGTCAGGTCCCCAGTACCTCTGAGGACTTTCTCTCCTCTGCTGCTGCAGCAACTGTGTTGTCTGTTTTACCAATAATAGCCAAAAGGGATTAGCTGAAGAACCTAAAGCATAAAGGATGCCAAATGGTTCAAAAGAACCTCAAGTCACCCCAAAGAGCCTCAAAGTAAATAAGAAACCAAAGGCCATGGTACATATGTTGGAGATAAACTTTCCAAGGGTCAGACATTTTCAGGAATCCAAAGCAAAGTGCACATAATTCATTTTTCTGCTTCACCGAGTAGGGTAAAAGTATTTGATTCCAGTTGGAGTGGAAATGTAGGAAAAGGTCTCTAGAGTAAAATGACTTCAGAACCAGCTGTAAAACTTTGCTCTTTCCTTTCTATCAATGTTTGACTTGCTGTGGGTAGCAGAACCCCTACAACATACCTTTTGTTCTTTTTGTCCCTTCATGGTTGCCATAAATATAAACCAACTGCCTTGATTTCTCAGTGCTGCTCCTCCTGAGACTCAAATTCTAGGAAAAACCACCTTATTGGTTTGATTATGAAGTATAGCTCTCCTCAGGTCAGGTAAGGTCTGGGTATCTGGGCTGACAGTGCCGTCAACTTAGGCACAACAAGGATAGGACAATTGTATTGCTAGTGCTGAAATAAGGTATCATGGCTCTGAAGAATCTGTGTGCTACCAGTCCTAGATCAACTCTTCAAATTTAGGCCAAATGAAAGAGCCATGAATTTAAACTCATACCAAAATCACACACACACACACACACACACACACACACACACACACACACACACACGTTTCATGTATCTGACATTGATGTCATGACTTGAAAACACATAAATGGATCTATTTTCTGCAACTGCATAGTAAATTACTACGGAGAGGACATTTAACACTTTTATATATTCTTTCTTTTTCTTTCTTTTTCTTTTTTTTTTTTAAGATTTATTTACTTATTTTGTATACTGCATGTATGACTACAGGCCAGAAGAGGGCACCAGATCTCATTACAGATGGTTGTGAGCCACCTTGTGGTTGCTGGGAACTGAACTCAGGACCTCCGGAAGAGCAATCAGTGCTCTTAACCTCTGAGCCATCTCTCCAGCCAAATGGTTTCCAGAGCCTGGAGTCATGGGGTGGCTTGACTTGATCTACTTTTCAGGGTGTCATAGGTCTGAAGTCAAGTACTTAGCTGGGCTACATCTTTTTGGTCCTCTTCCAAGAACATGTGGCTGCTATCAGAATTCAGAGTGTGGGCATTTTCATGACTAGAAGAACGAGAACTCTGACTTTTCACTGACTATTTCCTGGGGTTTGCTGTCTGCTCCAGAGGACATTGCAGTTTTTTCCCACACAGTCCCATCTCCACAAAGCAGCATACTTCCACAGGACCTGAAGAAGAATGTCTCCTGTCAAGTCAGATGAAGGCCTTTGCTTAGAAGCTCCCAGATTTCATCATACCTATCCATAATAATGTTTGGCGCACTCAAGGAACACTCACTACATTTTACAAATACCTACACCAATAATTTAAAATAATGAAATTATGGCACTGAAGTTTGTTCTTTTTGCCTTAATAGTTAGAATCAACTCACAATTTTGTGCATTCTCAAGGGAGACATTAACACCAGGCAAGGTGTTATATACCAAGGGCTGAGATAACTAAGGACATCTTTTATTTCTGCCTACTACTTGCAAAAGTATTTACTATTGAAAAATAAAATTCAATGCAAAATGTTCAACTTAAGAACAACACAGACTATTAAGACAGTATATTTATTATAGAATAAACTAAATAAATCCATGATCTTTCCAAATTGTGTGGTTAAGAGTAGCTTTACTTTTCTATTGGAAGCTTATTATAGGGTCCTGTAGTTTGAAAGGGAGGATTTTATAGTCCTAAAAGCATTATCTTGCTTATGACCATAGATAAGAACAGTGGATTGAGTTTTAATGCAGATATGCAATTTAGGAACTGCATCAATGACCAGGATGACTTACACACACTCAATGTAGGTTTCCTCATGAAACAAGGACTCTCTGTTTCCACTGCTTGATAGCCTTCCTGCTCTGTGGAAAGCCTCACTGTGTAGGCAACAAACATTTTCATGTCCCGGGCACATGAGTGAGGCTTCATTTAGTTTGTGTGGGGAGGGTTCATTATGATTCTTCAGGTCATCTATAGCAATTTGTTGGTGAAATATTGTTGATGATCAGATCTCTGTTAATGTAAAACATGAGTTCAATAAGTCATACCAAAGCAATTAAAATAGAACTTGTTAAATTATTTTTAAAATAGTAAGCTGATGTTTTAACTTGCTTTGTTTTTTTAAATAAGCTTTTTAATTTAGATAGAAATATAGGTTAAAATTTTCTCTTGTTAAATTGTTTTAACTGAGTGCCAGACAGACATGTTAGAAGGTAGCCCTTCCATTTATTGGGAAGGAGTGTAAATACTGTCCCCCTATGCTGAAGATCAAATTCAGGGCATCACACATTGTACACATGTACCCCAACACTGACCTAACCCCTGTTTGCTTGTTTATTAAGATACAGGGTATTGTATCACAAAATGTTATACTCCATGACTGTTTTTCTAGGACTCTGCAATACACCGTTTTAAAGTCATCTGATTTCACAATGCTCTACAATACCTGAGTGGCATCTACTACTGGCAGGTTAACTTAGAAACTCACTAATTACCTCATAAGTGGCATATTGAAAGGCATTGTTATGCATTAGTTCAGTTTAACAGCTGTGTTTTCAGGAGCACCATGAGCCAAAATTTCAGGAAATCTGGTTTGAAAGGTTCAAGAAAAAGAATGATTAATACTGTTTTCAGTACAACTGGAGTCTGGAGTCCAGCATATCTTGACCAATTGCTTACATGGCAAAATGAGAACACAGAGGTAGCAGGTAGAGGGAATCCTTGGAGTAGATGCTGATGAAAATGATGGCAGACCCATTTTTTTTCTAGGATTATTATACCCAGAAGCCTTGTTTTTGGTTTACTGCATCATTGAAAGGACAGGGGTAAGGCTCCTGAAGTCCACAGCAGGCGAGGACCCTGGTGCCGGTCAATCAAATCTCTTCTTTTGATTAGGACTCCCACACCACACTTTTTCATAACATGTGGTGTGTGTGTGTGTGTGTGTGT
The DNA here is from genome assembly GCF_903995425.1 of Onychomys torridus. Lineage (NCBI taxonomy): Eukaryota > Metazoa > Chordata > Mammalia > Rodentia > Cricetidae > Onychomys > Onychomys torridus. The sequence continues at coordinate 69,857,628 of NC_050449.1, read as the reverse complement.
GTGTGTGTGTGTGTGTGTGTGTACACAAATGTCATGGTGGGTGTTTATGTGGAAGTCAGAGGTCAACTCTTAGAATTGTCTCTTCTCTTCCACCTTGCTGTTGAAGCATGGGCTCTCTTGCTGATTTTGTTAGTATGTTGTGTACTCCAGAAAAGCTGCTCATCAAGCTTCTCACTGATCTTCCTGCCTCTGTCACCCATCTTTTGTCTAGAAGTGTCAGAATTGAAGAAGACCACCACTGCATCTGGCATTATTTTGTGAGTACTGGGGATCAAACTTACAGGTGCTCAGGCTTGCAAAGCAAGCATGTTTATCCACTGAACAATCTTCCCAGCCCCCCTGATATGAGTGTTAAGTAAAACCCTGACCAGGGAAATTCATCAAGTTCATTCTCAAGCTGGAGTAGAGGGGCACAAAATTTGGAAGGCATTTCCTAGGTACAAATGGTATAGGAAACAACATAATCTATCACAAAGTTCTTAATAGGAAACTCCCAGTAGGTCTGGTAAGCTCCATTCTTCTCCAGAGCACAGGGCCAGAGAGGACTAGCAACTTGGAGGCCTAGTGGACCAATTTTAATAAAAAAAAAAAAAAAAAAAACCATGACATCCTCACTTAAGATGCATGGGTCTGGGGAGGATCTATCAACATCTCAAAGTTCCAAGTAAACTTTGAGTATATATATGTTTTTCTGGTAAAAGTATCCTTTCTTTCTTTTCTGAGCTAGAGAATAGGGCTGTCAGTCAGTTTCTGACTAGGATGCAAGGCCACCATATATGTGCAGAGACACAGAGAGGGTGACAGGTCCCAAGGCTGCCACTGAAACACAGAACATAGGTGAACAAGTGAGCACTTAGTACCCATGCTCATCCTCTCAACTACACTTCAAATCTTTCTATAACAAGGTCCTGATGGCAGAAGAAGGGTGAGGTGTGTTAGGGAGGGGTGGGAAAGGCTTATGTCTATAATCCTATCACTTGGGAGGCTGAGTAGGAATACTGCTGTGGGTTTAAGTGTGTCCCTGGACTGGTCCATTTCTGTAAGAGTTATGGATGGATGATGTGGATTATACATGGTTGGGTTTTCACCTACCAACATTAAGCAACAAGATAGAAGATGTGGCCAAGAATGATGACCCCCTCCCTCCTCAGAATGTGTCAATCTCAGGGACAATGGCAGCCAATGTAGCAAACAATGTAGTTTTTCATTGGAATTGAGCTGTGACAGAGTGCCTGCAATGCTCATAACCTCCTGTCATTCTCCCTACAACTTGCTTCTAGTTTTTGAAGTCAGGAAAGCATCTCTGAAGATACTTGATACATGTAGATTTTAAAAGGCAAGATTCCAATGCATCATGTTTTCACATAGTCAGGGTCTAGGTCAGATATACTAGCTGATAGATTCATTCTCTCCAGCAAGGAGGCAAGCCCATCTCCTTGAGGAATCCCACTGTATTCTTGACAGCATGACAGCTCACAGCAGGTGAAAGGGGCACAGGAATGAAAAGATCTCCTGGAAGCACTCCCCCGGAAGGCAGTTTCATGGATGCAGTCAGAAGAGAACAATGGCAAATCTCTCCATAAGCTCCTTGGTCACTGTGCTGTCTGTCAGAGAGATGGTACTCTTCTGATCCTTGGCTTGTCCATGGTCCAACATGAGTTTTCTGACAAACCTCAGGTTTGGGAACCCCCAAGTCCAGTCACGGTTGTATCAAGCTCCACTGAATGCAGCATTTTTATACTTTGACCAAGAAGCCACTATCTGCCATTGAAGTTTTACAATAATCTTCTGTATCAGTCAGTGTAGCTGGAGGCGAGCTTCTCTCCAGGACCCACCAAGCCCCAGCAGGCTCTTCCTTTTTTTTTTTCCTCCTCTGTGGTTTGGAGCATCACAGTCTGATAAATGTCTGTCTCTCAGAACCATGAATGTTCTTCCCTAGAAGAGAATATCTTCACAGAAGTTTCTTCTCACCATTTGTCTTGTCAAACTTTTTCAAACTGACTTTTGCCAATGCTTTCTTGTAACACGCTGGTCCTGGCCACTCTTCTCCGAACCAGCAGCAGTAAACCCTTTGTCCCAGGTAGCAGTATCATTGCAGTCACCAACATGATGAGAAGAAGCAAGCAACTTGGAGCAGCAGCTGCTGCCTTCATGGTCCCCACCGCAAACTAGGCCCTGGCCGAAGCTTCTCCGTAGGAAGCCTCCTAGGCTGGCCTCAAACTCAGGATCCTCCTTCCTCTGCCTCCTTCAGCAAATACAACCAGTTTGCCACACAACCAGCCAAGTGTAGCTTGGGCCTGAGCTGGGGCCCACAAGGTCACAGGCAAGCAGCTTTTTCATTAATTCATACCACGAACGTTGGGTGCCAGATGTAGCAAGAATCTTAACAGGTCTTATTAATAAAAACAAACCCAGAGCCAGGTATTGGGATGAATGCTAGAAGATCAGAGAAGCAGAACAAGTCACAGCTTCCTCACCTTGCTAGTTCCTCAGCTGATCCTGTTTCCTCAGACTGGAAGCCTCTCAGTCCTTATCCAGAATGAATCTCAGCTGAACTGTGCTGATCAAAGCCTAAAAGCTTAGCCAGCCAAATGCTTCTATTTTCTGGTCTTCACGTCTTATATACCTTTCTGTTTTCTGCCATCACTCCCTGGGATTAAAGGTGTGAGTCAACATGCTTGGTTGTATATTGGTGAAATTATTAAGGCCACTCCACGTAGTTAAAAGGGAGGTTTATTTTGTGGGGTAACTTACAAATGAAGGAGTAGGTTTCAGGGTCTGGCAAAGGTATAGCGCAGTCCAGTGGTGTTCTCTGGAGAACTCTGCTTGGTCTACCTCCAGTGTCCAGGGTCCCGGAAACAAGAGAGACCTCCTCTCGATCCTTGGTCTTCCAATCCCACCTCTGCCCTGCCTTGTGGGTGTGATCATTACCGAAGCCTCAATGAGGGTTGGAACTTGCAGGCCAATGCTGGGATGGCTATCCACTACAGTTGTATCCTTGAGCAGATGGATTTCTGCCTCTGGAATGCTAGGATTAAAGGTGTGTGCTACCACTGCCTATCCTCTATGTTTAATATTATGGCTGTTCTGTCTCTGACCCCAGATAAGTTTATTATAGTGCACAATATTTTGGAGAACACAATACCACCACATTTCCCCTGTTTTTGTCTAAAATTTAAAAAAGCTTATATAAGAAAAACTATCAATAACTATATACAATATATACAGTCAAGAATTACATTAACAATGTCTAGCCCATTAACATTTGACAGATTCAGACAAAAAACTCCATTTTATATATATTAACAATGTCCAGTCCAGTAACACTTGATAAACTCAGACAAAAATTTCATTACTTGTCCTATTTAAAACAAGTAGTTCCCTTTTAAAAGTAGATTCAATAGTCTCCTTTTTTAAATCTTATATCCATATTCTCTCTTTTTCCTTTTCATAATAGATTCAATAATCTACCTTTTGTCATTTTTATATCTTCCCCTTTTTCTTTTTATAGTAGATTCAGTGATCTGCCCATTTATCCTATTATTCTTTATCTTCTTTCTCAGAAGCGATCCAGAGATCTACCGCAAGTCAGCTCACTGCATCAGTCCTTTCCAGGCCTGCAGCACAGGCCTAGGGAGCATTTCAGGATGTTCCTAGAGCAGCTTTCACCTCCGGTTCCTGGGCTTGCACTGGGGTTGCTCCAGCCTCCAGAACTTGTGTGTGAATGACTCCAGCCGTTTAACACTGAATTCTTTCCCTTTCCTCCCCCTCCTGTCAAAAGCACCTGCCTGACCAAGGTGGCCTTGAGAGCTTGAGCAACCTTCCTCTGTCTCAGGAGGTTTTCTGGAATCAGACATCATTCCCCACCTCTTCTTTTACCATATTTCTGGTGCTGTATTTTTATTCTAAAAGTCATTATTTGTTTTATAAAAGAAGATGTGTACAAAAGGACATGCTATAGAAAGATTTAAAGGGCCTTTAGAGAAAACAATATACCTGCTACATACTGTAAATCAATTTATAAAGCAAATTCTCTGAGAGTTTATTTATTGTATTTGAACTGTTTGGGTTCTTAGTTTTGAAATAATATTATGCAATTGCATATTAAGCATTTGGAATTAAAGTTATAAAATATTTGACCAACCATTTTCCTTCACTTAAATGCGAAAAAAATAACATGTTTAAACATGGGTTAATAGTAATGATTTGTTCTTCATAACTGGCTTCTGAGGCTTATTTATTCAGAGAGACTTGTTACACTTCCTGTGCTTAGATGACAAAAACTAGAATGAAAGACATTAACATGATGCTGTAGATCAGTAGGAAGCTTATCTTAGCTTTATTCAAATGGCAACCTTGGAAGCAACAAGGATGTGACGCAGTAGGTGAATAATGAAACCACAGTGCAACTAGATGACAAAATCTATTCTGTGATAAAAGGATGGACATTTCTCTCAGGGAAGGCAATGCAGAAGCATAAGATGCATACTGCTAAGTCAAAGAACTCCACCTAAGAAGGCTTCATCCAGGGAATCCCACCACATGACATTCTGTGAACGACAGCGTTGATGCCTAGAAAATTATGGTTGTCTGGGGGATCGGCTGAAGGTAAGTGAGAGTGGAAGAAAGCACAGAAGTTTTGAGGGGAGTAGACCTCCTACTCTGTAAGACATAGGTAGAAGAATTCATCCATTCCTCCGAGGATATTGATGCTGTCCTTGAATCTCAAGAAGGAGGTCTTCAGTTTCCACAACCCACCCAAACCCCTTCTCCTTTCTTCAAGTGATCTTAGTGTGCTACAGTAGTAATGGATGTGTGCTACAAGTTTGTCAAGAGCAGGAAATGTATAATAATTAAATTACGGATTCCAATATACAGTAACAATAAAAGGCTTATTATGTGTGACAATTTGCAACACTAATATAAGTTGTTTAGAAGGATTTAAGAGAGAAATATTTGCTGATTTTTTTTCTGTAAATCTGAAACTGCTCAAAATAAAATACTAAGCTAGAATCAGTTGATTTATGGCATTATTCATTGGGATTGATTTTTCAAAAAAATTAATGAAGAACTATTCAAGTGATATCATTATATCTATCAGCATTAAACACCTTTATTACACATGTACAGATTATTTTGTACACAGCATTTATATCTTATGTTAGTATTTCATAATAGTCAATGAAATAGATTTCTTAAATATTCTGGGTACATGATTCACAATCCCATTATCCTTAAAAATAAATTCTCACAAATGCTCCTTTCATATGCTGAAGATTCTAAGACCATTAAACAAGTGAGAGAAACAATGAGAGAGGTGTTTAAGTTGTACTAAAAAGTACAGCCAGAAAGAAAATCCATCCTTTCTCCAGTCTCTGGCATGCACTGTTCCCTTGTGAAAAGCAAACCATTAAAATACTAGAGTTATATTTAGACACAACTTTGCAGTAAAAGTACTCATCTGCTCCACAGAATATTGATTCTGTCCTTGAATTACATGAATGAGGTATTCTTCTCCCACCTTGCACCATGCATGTCCTCCAAATAATTTTAATATAAATAATTTATCTCTTAATTAAGCTCTTCCTTGACACAAATATGTTCATCATAACTTGGAGCTCATTTAAGAACACAGAAATAGAAATATCTGATGGTGTCTACATACCACAGGTTATCTCAGGGAGTTTATGCTCACGGTCTCTGAATCATTACTTTGGAGCCTGAGATTGCTTTCCCTCTTATTCATTCTGAGCCTGATACACAAAGAAATACGTGCTGGAAACACAGCATTAAGAGTAGCCAAGTACTCAAGTGAAGCCAATTCAGATTAAATTCCACTCTGCTGATTTTCTATCTATTTGACTTGGCATTTGGATAAAACGTGTCACCGTTTTGAACTCAGTTTCTTCATCTATAAATGAGGATAATGTGACTCAGTTCTTGGAGTGGAAATATGATAGTATTAAAATGTAAGTTTCACCAAGGCTATAGCCTTTTCCCACTTTATTAATGGCTATAGTCTTAGCCTAAATATGATTTGTGTATGTTTGATATTGAACGCACACATTCACATTTGTATGTGGATAAGCTTAATGAATTAAATTGCTAATAGTCATTCAGCCACAAAAACAAAAACACTCAAATACTTTAACTTTTAATGTGTCTCCACAAGGATGATGCTACTTCTTTACAAGAAAGAATTGAGATGTCGTATTGCTTGCTAGAATATGCCATACAGAGAATTCAAACCCACCCAGACAGATTTGAATGTCCACATGCAAAATCTCAATTATGTTGCAGTACCAAAGCATGCTGAAATGGTATTGTTGAAGAAATGGTTGTGCTTATTGTAACAGAGCTGTGGACAGGGACACTTTGCTCAGCCTGGAAGGAGGGGAATGGACCTGCCTGTACTGAATCCACCAGGCTTAAATGAATCCCCAGGGGAGTCTTGGCCCTGGAGGAGATGGGAATAGAAGGGAGGAGATGGGGGGACGATGGGGATGGGGGTGGGAGGGGGGAGGACAGGGGAACCCATAGCTGATGTGTAAAATTAAAACACAAATATAATAATAAAAAAATGAAAGCAAATTTTTAAAAAAAGAAAGTAGAATTCCCTTTATCCATCTGAGTTTTATCCATTGGGTTTTTTTTTTTCCATTTCAGAAATATTTTCAAAGATTGGTGTGTAAACATGCTTGCCTACAAGTCTGACAACCTCATCTTCATTTCCAGGATCCATATGGTGGGAGGAAAGAACTTACTCCTGGAAACTGTCCACTAACCTCCATCCAGGCAATCCCTCAACATAATAACTAAATAAAATGTAATGAAATATTTAGTAAAGAATAAAATTATTTTTCTATAAGTTAGCAACAAAGAAATGCATTTTATTGTCATTGTACTTTGTTCTTGTTTATCCCCTTATCTCAACCCTCCTTTGTTGACATCCTTCCTCACTCCAAAAAGTGTCATCTTCTGCTTCTATGTCACATGTATTCCGTTGCCCTTTTTCCCCCAATTCCCTTTCCTTAAGATTTGTTCCATTCATTGTCTACTTTCATGTCCTACATATACATAATGCATACACATATGAGCACACACATACACATATGTGTATATGTCTATATACATACATATTCTGTGTATATAAAAATATTATACATGTGAAAGAAAATGTGCAACGTTTAACTTCATGAGTTTAAAATACTTCAGTTAACATTATTCTCTTTAGTTCCATCTATTTTCTGCAACATTCATTATTTCAAAGTTCTTTATGACTAAATAGAATTCCATTGTGTGTATCTACTTCATTTTTTATATAGTCATCTGTTCACAAGTAGAATTGTGTGGAATTAAAAACCTGCTGCATAACAAAGACTCTGTAGGATGAATAGACAGCCTACAGAATGAAAATAAATATTTGCCAGCTACCAATGAGACAGGTAATTAATAACTCGACTCTATAAAGATCTCCAAAAGTTAAATATGGAAGTGACATTTCTGAGGAAATGCTGTGCCCACCCTCTACAAAGCCGGTGACAGTACTTCAAAGACTCATATGTTAAGTCCTGCTTTAAATGGCACTTCTGGCTTGTGCACTTGTATATTCTATTTCATTTTCTCATAATGGCCAACTAAGTAAAGTTCTGGGTCGTACAAACACAACACTGGGAAAAGAGACCAACTCAGAAAGATTTAATGGACTTGTATATACTAGTGAATTTAAAAAAAAAAAAAAACAGCATAAGTTGTAAAATAAAATGCCATGATTATAAATTTTCAAATATGAAAGTACATTATACTTTGCACTTAACATAAATACGTGTATACAATGATTATATTGTGGGTAATTTTCTTCTACTGGACCAAGTCCAAAGATTTTTCTGATAAGCTAATCCTACCCTACATTTTACTGTTGAATTTGCAGTGATTCTCACCCCACCTGCCAACACTGGCTTTCAACACTGGCTCATGAAAAATAAATATATAAAGATATATTAACATAAATTTAAAATAAAAATACTGTTTACAGGTTGCCTCTATAAAAAGTACTGCACACAAGCCCATATTCTAGAAAGAGACAGAAAGCAGAATATCCTGGTCTGTAGACAGGGCCAAAGAGAGGACCATTTGCAGGTCACATGTGTGAGGGCAAATACAGTGATCACCTGGTTCCTTTCTTCCTTCTCCCAGATGCTGGACTGTTCCTATAATGCTCTATCCATAGAATTTTGTCCTGAGCATGCCTTGTAGCTAAACATGACCATGCAATCAGGTGGTTTAACCACAGATTATTAATAAAAATGATTGATGCAGTTTCTCCTTTAACTGATTAACAGATGCATGCACCTGCTCCTTGTCCTATTTTCACCTTTTGGGTCAGGATGCAGATGTGAAGCTGTGGTGGATATGACTATTAAATGGTTTAGCATCTTAGGAATGATAGTTCAGTAAGCTGGACAGCATCTTGGTCTTTGCAAGACTTCATGGAGTAGCTGCTTACCCTCTTGGAAATGTTTATTTTCTTTCTGAACTTGTGTTTTTGAAAGCAAAAGTAACTCCTCCTGTGTGACTCATGAAACACTGAGGCTTGTCAGCAGCTCACAACATTTTACAATTAATATAGTCCTTAATATGCGGCTAATGGTGTAATTTACCACTTTCTACTGCAATAAAAATGTGAATTTATTGAGAATAATGTTTATGTTTAACTTTGTATCATTTGTATTGAACACAATATTTTATATGAGCCTCAAAACAACATCATGTAGTGTATGTACAAACTATTCTGAGACCAAGCTGAACATTTTCTTAAGCAAATTATTCTCTTTCAAGAATCAGGAAGTAGGAAATCTGAACTAGAAATTCAGCCTCAAAGCCCCTGCAAAATCTTACAAACTTTCAGTCAAATACCTAAAGCACTCTCAATCATTTTTCAAGTGATTCGTTATGATGTGAGCTTTTTACCCCCAGCTGCATATAACATGAATGAAATTCTACTGAAACTGACGCTGAAGGGGGAATACTTCTATTACTTTTTTGTATCATTTATTTACAATGTTCTTATTACTCTGGAAAGGCATTTAATACGCTAGTCTATTGTAACAACACTCATAGTCCATTATGTTGATATCACTCCTGGTACAGTGAACCAGGGATGTGAAATGTGCAGAGAAACCAATAATTAACTCTACTCAAAGCCCAATCAAAGAATCACAGGGCACAGAATTTAGGTATTCTGGAGTAAAACAAAATACTTAGGGAGGAGGGGAATTTCCTTACTCACTTGTCTTTCAGTTGACATATAAAATAACCACACTTATGAAGGACTGTAAGATATTTCAACACATGAGCTCATTGGGTAAGCTTACGGAACTTGAGATGATTTGTGAAGAATATTAAATCTGAAGCATCTCAAGTGGAAAGGAAGCAGACTGAACATGATTTGGAACTACGACAGCCTGATATACTATAGAAATTCCCAGAAACCAACTTAATGGAAGTGGAGATTGTGCTGAGAGAAGCACAATAAAGAGCAATCAATACAGGCTGCAGCTCGAAGGCACCACCAGGATGTCAATACAGAGCAAAGCACTTGATTTTCAAAAAGTCTCAAGTAATGGTGGCATAAGGATTACATGACTAAATTGGTATTTTAGAAAGACTGATCTGATTTATGCTTCACGATCAGGGAAAACAGGAAAAAAAAAGAGCTAAGCTATTAGAATAACCCCGAAATGAGATAGACATGCTGCTACTGATAGTAGGTGGGATGAAAACGGAAATTTAAACAGGTATTTCTGCACTATCAAGAAAGACTCTACCAGACTTGAAGATAATAAGAAAAACATCCTTGCAATGTCATCTTCAGATCAGGATTTGTTACTTCTGTTTCAAGATCACAGGTGTCTGGGTAGCTTGCCATAATTATCCTATGTTCTCATTCTTTTTGTCAAGCATTAGTTGACACATAAACAATAATCTCAGAATCTGGACATGTAATGTGTGACACTGAATCCTGCCATTATAATAGTCTGATTGATCAGCATGACTAAATAAATAAATATACAATGTAATACAAAGAGTTAAGTGAATGTTGACATGGACAAGAGAACCAGATGCAAGGATTGAACAAAGGACTCCAAAACAGTAGACCAGCAGAGGATAATGCAATTCTAAGATGCTGGTGAGCAATGCTCAGCAAACATCCTATTCTGTTGAGATCAGCAGATAGAAGTGTGCTGAAAGCAAATGAGAATATTGACACCTATGAGCTCATAATATCAAGTGGGCAAAGACCTGTAAGAAACCAAAGAAATCACAAGCCACACAAAATATTAGGTTAGCATAAATTGGAGGTTCTTTTTCCAGACACCTGTATAGAAAGCTTGCCAATCTTTACTGGGGAGGACTTAGTGATTAAGAGTTCACTGTGATCTGTTTATGGTCATTTACTGCACATATGCTTTTGAGTAAATGCTTTACACAAAAGTTCTGTTTAGTAACATATAGAGACAGGAATGGTAGTGAACACATGAAATCCTACTTGGAAAACTGAAGCAGAAGTATATGTGTTCTAGGGCATTCTGGGCAATTTAGTAGAGACTCCTTTCTCAGAACTTGGGCAATATGAAATAAAAATGAATGTGCTTATAGCTCAGGAGAGAGATGCTCAGCCAGCATGCACAAGGCCCTTGGTTCAATTCTTAGCAAATAAAAACAAAGTAACAAAATACAGATTATCTTCATTTAACATATTTACTTCTGGTTTTGAAAAGGTATAACTTAATAATGCATCTGGTCTTAAAATTGATACAAGTCCAATAGAAATTAGCAGGTAGCCATTTGATCACTATCCTGTGGTGAAACAGGAACGATTTCATAAAGATTATTATGAAAAACTGCACTGAGCAGACCTATAGAGACCTAAGGTGCTCAGAAACTATTTCAGCTCGATTATCACGAAGCAACTAGGTCTTATGTGTGACTATGAAAAGAAAAGAGATTATCTGCTATTTTGTTGAGCCTACTCTAGGATATAACTTTTCGCCAAGTTATTCAATTGATTTGATGCTTCATCCTCAGAAAGCATAAATTATTCAAGGCATACTTTGCAAGAACATCAAAGATGAAAGGTAAGCTGTGCATTGCATGTAGAAAAGGAAAAAGAGAGGGTGTTACATATTTTTTTACCTGTTACTTTAAGTAAGACTTCTACCACATTGGCTTAGTCACCCTGTGCAACTATAGGAAAAGATTATGACTTGGAGTGCTAAAACTTAGATCTCTTTCTTACAATACTGAAGACTGAAAATTTCTAGGTTAAAGTGTGGGCAGACCCAGTTCTTAGTGAAGGACACTTGCTTCCTGGCTGGAGAGAGTCACCTTCTTGCTGTGTACCTCCAGGATCTTCCCTTAGTGTTTGTGGAGATGGGTCACTCTGTCGGTTTTTGGTTTTGTCTTTGTTTCCTTCTAAAGGCATTGCTGGGGTCATAAGAGAGGGCTGTCGTTAATCTAAGTTAATTTTCTCCCCAAAGCAACAATTTCAAATAACACTATGCTGGGGACTTAAATTTGGACTATGTTAATCTTCCCCAATTTTTTCAACTTTTCCGATTCATTATTCCCATCACTGTTTTTTCTATATACCAATCTTATACCATGCTAGAATCTTGAATAAAGTGGTGAGATACATGTTGTGACTTTATTTTAAATTCAAAGCCTGGGTTCTAGTTTTTAACTACAAACAGTCCTTCCATTTTTCCTGCTTCTCATCATTGTTTGTTTAAAGAGACTTAACATAATAACTTACAGGAAACTATCTCCATTTCTTTCTAAAGGAAAGTCCCTCAGATGGAAACACGCTAGTACCCTTTGCACAGTTTTGAAGGAAACTTTTTAATAAGTTAAAACACATTTATCCTTAAAATTTCCCTTTAAAGTTTTAGTGTAAAACTGCTGTGGTTCTCCTTATGAAATCATTATGGAAAAGTTGGTCTCATACACACTCCTCACAGCCAATCATTAGACCATAATACTCCTCAAGTACTACAATCTGGCACTATTTGTTGGTGGGTTCTTTCAGTACAACACTCCTGTTAGCTGGAGCCATCCCTGTCAGAAGGACAGACAGCTTACTGGACCATATAGAGTGGATACAGGACTCCATGGATCTTACCTCTTAGCTATGCACTCAATATATGTTCTCAAAGTTTCCCCAGAAAAGAATGGCCTCCAGCTGACCATAGTAGGAATGTACTTGCTAATTCAGTTTCTTTGCCTCCCTATATTACAGAAATACCTTCTAAATAAACTGCTCCCACCAAAATCTAAGTTCAGTATTCTAAGTCTGGCAAAATTCACTTTAAAAGAGGGTGTGGGCATGTCTCATCTCAATTATTTGCAGAAATGATAGTATAGTATCTTTGTATTGTACAGAAAATAAAATTTCAAAATAAGAAAATTGTTTTATGTTAAACTGTGAAGAAGCAGTGCTATCCATTACCTATAATTGTCAATTAAGTTTAAAAACAGAAATTAAAAGAAATGTGTTTTCGCTTAAGTGACTTCTAGAAATTCTTTCATTCTGTTGACAACTTGTTTTCCTTCAGCTGATTTCTTCTCATTTAAAATACACATTCAACCTAAGAAAAGTGACAATGTCCTAGTGAAAATGAACACAAGCCACTTCCCTTAAAGAGCCAACAGAGAAGTTAGAAGACATGTACAGGTGAACAAAATTAGTCAGCACTGAATATCAGGCCAAGCATTTGAGAACATTGCAATAACATAAAATATAATAGGAATATGAAGAAAGTCTGCATAATTGGCCTTCTCGGAGGATCAATCTTCTCAACATCGGGTCCCCTGGTTCCAATTGCCATTGAATTTTTACTGTCTCCTAATTCATTTCTCTATGCTTGACTACTCGTCTCCAGAACTAGAGATATGTCTCTAGTTTATTATTTTAATTTTTAGCAGTCATGTCAAATTTGTTATGGTTACATTGAAATTCTTGCTTTTACTCTCCCTCTAAATCATCGTATTCTCTGATCGTTTTCCCACATGTTGAAGAACATAAGTGTTATTAAATCTGGCTGCTAGCCACATCTAACTTATGTTGCTAATGGCCTAGTCTGTCTTCAATGTTCTCCGACAATATAAGTCTGCATTATTTCTCCCGTTGGGGTCATTATTCATCCATCCTTGTTTCCATATAAGACATTCTCACTTAGCAGCTAGAATCATCTCTCTAAACGAGAAATTCGGTCATATTTCTTTCCCTTTGAAAAAATATGTGTGGAACAATAATAAAGTAAAAGAGAGCATCAACTTGAGAGAGCAGGCTATGGGAAGGGCTGGGGTACTTGGAAGGGGCTTGGGAAAGGAAAGGGGAGAATGATGTCATTCTAGTTCAATTAAAAATATTTAAAAATTAAAAATAAAAACTCCTTTATTGACTCTCAGTGAAATTAATACAAAAATCTCATGGTCATGACTTCTGACATAAGCCCCACCTTCAGCTACAGTTTTCCCCATGTGCCATGTTCCAGCCAGAAGGGACTTGGGGCCTTGTAATGGAATTAATCACAGCAATTTTCCTCTTTTGTAATTGATATCTGCAATAGGTTTTTGCTATACCTATACACATTGACTTGTTTTTGTTGTTTAATTCTTATCTTAAAAGTTCCTTCTTCATTGAGGCTTCCTCACCACCGAGTTAAAAATAGTCATTTGGATACTCTTTATGGCCATGGATTTAATTGATCCATTAAATATCAATTCTAATGTCACAAGGGACTTTAAGATACTTTAATTGCATTCTCTAGAGTTATAACACTAACAAATGCTAAGTAGGCACACAGTGAATACACAAAAGGAACACATTAGTGGAAAAATAAAATAAATGAAATTCCTGGGAATGAAGTGTGTGTGTGTGTGTGTGTGTGTGTGTGTGTGTGTGTGCATGCATATGAGCCTCTGTGTGTGTGTAATCCTCAAGAATACTAAAATATGTAAAAACAAAAAGCAAGACAGTTGTGAGCTAATCAGTCAGGTATAGCTTCTCAAAGAACCTTTGTAACACAGGTGTGTCCTTGGATGAGAAATGCAATTCAGAAAGCAGACCCAAACTGCAAACACTTATCTGGAGATAAGCAGACGTGCCATGGGAATGCTGAAGGACAAACAATACTAGTACATGGAGGGGAGTGGCTAGTCAGAAGTGGTCAGCTGTCGCTTCTGTTCTAACCACGCTACAGTTTAAAACAATAGACTCACAATAAGACAGATTCAGATAAAATAAGCTCTAAACAGTTTACAATATATATACAAATATACATAGACTTAAATAAACAATTATATAAAAATTTTTGAATAAAATTTTAAAAAGATGACAAAATAATATAAAAATAAGCCACATAAAGATAAAAATCACACACACGAAAATCTATTATATTGTCTTTAAGATTTTTAACTACAAAAAGACATTTAATTATAAAAGCTGCTCAGTTAAAGCAACATATATATTTTTAAAATATCTTAACTTCAAACTTTAGATCTAAAATAACTAAAAATATGTTGCTTTAAAAAAGAGGATCTGCTTTTGTTTCCACAAAAAGCAAGAGACTAAAGATTTGTTCCAAATTGAGACAGATAAGATTTGATCAAGCCAGATCTCCTAAACCTTAACAAATGGTACCTATGAACAAAGATTATAGCCAATCTTCCCAGGACTTAGACATTATATCGAATTTTCTCAAGATCCCCAAAACTACCAGCACCCTGTATCAACAAAAAGTAGCCTAAAACATTATGCCCTGCAGCTGGAGTATTCCTGTGTCCATCTGGCTCCTGTAGCCACACAGACACAAATAAACACATAGATACTTATATTACTTGAACTGTATGGCCTAATGACTCAGGCTTCTTGTTAGCTAGTTCTTATATCTTAAATTAAAGCCACTATAATCTATAGCTTGCCAGGTGGCTCATGGCTTACCAGTATCTTACATCTTACTTTTCATGGTGGTGGCAGCTGGCCAAGTCTCCTGACTCATTCCTCCTGTTCCCAGCATTCTCTTCTCTGCTTGTCCCATCTATACTTCCTGCATGGCTACTGACCAATCAGCATTTTATTCATTAACCATTCAGAGCAACACATTCACAGCATAGAGAACATCCCATAGCAATGCCCACATTCCCAAAAAATAAATTATACATATTTGTCTTTGTTAGAGATTACTTACAAATTGCTTTTGATCATAATCAATACCTTTCTAAAAAGGGGAAATAGGATATAGATATGATGGGATAAAAGGGTAGATTATTAAATCTACTTTTAAAGAACAACTTGCTTAAAATGTTTTACATTGCTATGGATTTTAGTTTATTGATACAAATTTAAAGCTAATTGTGTTATATTGTATGTATATTTCTACTCTTGTTTAAAATATTTTATTTGTGCAACTTATTTGAAATTGTAATGTATAGTTGATAAATACAGAGTAATTATTAGTCATCTATGATAATCAAACTTACAATCATGTTACTTAAGTTTTCTAGGTATACATAGATATATTTCAATTAGGTAGGTAATCTTCAAACACTTCAAAGACCTACAAAATATGACATTTAAAATGTTTTAAGAATGTTGACTTTCTGGACATTGAGACATGTCTGCTCCTGAGAGCACCATTCAACTTCAGAGAAGATAATGGGTATTAAAGAAACTCATTATGGAGTTTGCTTTGTGCGACAAAAGTTAGCCACTGGACAAAAAAAAAAAAATGCCCTTGCATCAACTACTTGATAATATGTTGTATAAAGTGGACTTGCAGGACCCATAGGAAGATGACCACATAACTTTACAAAGTGAGATGGTCCTTCAGGTTCCTGCTTCACAGAAGAAACTGCCAGACATTCTACAGGACACAGAATGAAGAAACTGAGAGACTCTAGACCTATAGGCTAAAGATGAATGCCCCGATATTGAAGACGAACTTTGGTGTCCAGGAAGGCAGTTGTCTCTGTCATTCTAGATTTTTGGAAGTTGCTTACAAAGCTCTTCTTGTTTTCTGAGGTAATATATTCTTCTGAGGTCTTTGACATAGTTAAAGACTAAATAGTTTTAATTTTGCTTGGTTATGATAAAACATAAATTAGATATGAAACTATAGACACACAAATGTAGGATAGATAGAATATTTTCTTTTTACTTTTTTTGTGATTGGTATTATTTATTCAAAATCTGCTTAGTGTACAAAAGATTTTCAGTGCTAGTCAATATTAATATTCTCTGATGAGGCCCATCTAGTCATATCCCTTGAAAACACACCAGGCTAGGGTCTTTTTTTAAATTTTATTATTATTATGTGTTTTAATTTTATACATCAGCCATGGGTTCCCCCGTCCTCCCCCCTCCCACCCCAAGCCCCACCCTCCCCTTTTCTCCTACCCTCCATTCCCATGTCCTCCAGGACCAAGACACACCCAGGGATTGATTTAAACCTTGTAGATTCAGTACAGGCCGGTCCTGTTCCCTCCCTCCAGACTGAGCATGTGTCCCTGTGTAAACCCAAGGTCCAAAGAGCCAGCTCATGCACCAGGGACAGCTCCCAGTCCCACAGACTGCATGCCTCCCAAACAGACCAAGCCACTCAATTGTCTCACCTATCCAGAGGGCCTGATCCAGCTGGGGGCCCCTCAGCCATTGGTTCATAATTCATGTGGTTCCAATCGATTGGCTACCTGTCCCTGTGCTCCTTGCAATCTTGGATTCAACAATTCACGCTCTTGCAGTCCCTCCCATTTCTCAACAGTTGGACACCTGGAGCTCCACCTGGGGCCTGGCTGAGGATCTCTGCATCCACTTCCACCAGATATTGGATGAGAGATCCAAGATGACTGTTAGGGTATTTAGTCATCTGATCACCAGACTAGGTCAGATCAGGCTTTCTCTCGACCATTGCCAGCAGTCTACAGAGGATATATCATTGTGGATTTCTGGGAACCTCTCTAGCACTCTGCCTATTCCTGTTCTCATGTGGTCTTCATTTATCATGGTCTGTTATTCCTTGTTCTCCCTTTCTGTTCTTGATCCAGCTGGGATCTCGTGCTCCCTAAGCTTTCCCTCCCTCAAATCTTGCTCTTCATTACTCCCACAGTCGTCCAGGTTGTCCATGCAGATCTCATCCTCTTCTCCATAATTGGGTGATCCCTGTGTCTTTACCAGGGTCCCGTTTTCTAGGCAGCCTCCCTAGAGTTGTGTAGCAGTCTAGTCATCTTTGTTTTACATCTGGTATCCTCCTATGAGTGAGTACATACTATGTTTGTCCTTCTGAGTCTGGGTTACCTCACTCAGGATGATTTTTTCTAGATCCATCAATTTGCCTGCAAACCTCATGATGTCATTGTTTTTCTCTGCTGAGTAGTACTCCATTGTGTCTATGTACCATATTTTTTTTATCCATTCTTCAGTTGGAGGGCATCTAGGTTGTTTCCAGGTTCTGGCTATTACAGACAATGCTGATATGAACATAGATGAGCAAATGTCCTTGTGGTATGATTGAACATCCCTTGGGTATATGCCCAAGAGTGCTACAGCTGGGTCTTGGGGGAGATGGATTCCCAATTTTCTAAGAAAGCGCCATATTGATTTCCAAAGTGGCTGTACAAGCTTGCATTCCCACCAGCAATGGAGGAGAATTCCCCTTGCTCCACATCCTCTCCAGTATAAGCTGTCTTCTGCGGTTTTGATCTTAGCCACTCTGACAGGTGTAAGGTCGTATCTCAGAGTTGTTTTGATTTGCATTTCCTGGATAATTAGGGATGTTGAGCAATTACCTAAATGTCTTTCAGCCATTTGAACTTCCTCTGTGGAGAATTCACTGTTTAGTTCTATAGCCCATTTCTTAATTGGACTGTTGGGCATTTTGATGTATAATTTCTTGAGTTCTTTATATATTCTGGATATCAGCCCTCTGTCAGATGTGGGGTTGGTGAAGACCTTTTCCCATTCTGTAGGCTGTCGCTTTGTCTTGTTGACCATGTCCTATGCTCTACAAAAGCTTCTCAGTTTCAAGAGGTCCCATTAATTGATTGTTTCTCTCAGTGTCTGTGCTACTGGTGTTATATTTAGAAAGCGATCTCCAGTGCCAATGTGTTCAAGAGTACTTCCTACTTTCTCTTCTATCAGGTTCAGAGTAACTGGATTTATGTTGAGGTCTTTGATCCACTTGGACTTAAGTTTTGTGCATGGTGACAGATATGGATCTATTTGCAGCCTTCTACACATTGACATCCAGTTATGCCAGCACCATTTGTTGAAGATGCTTTCTTTTTCCCATTGTACATTTTTGGCTTCTTTGTCAAAAATTATATGTTCATAAGTGTGCGGATTAATGTCAGGGTCTTCAATTAGATTCCATTGGTCCACATGTCAGTTTTTATGCCAGTACCAAGCTGTTTTTATTACTGTAGATCTATAGTAGAGCTTGAGGTCGAGGATTGTAATGCCTCCAGAGGTTGTTTTATTGTACAGGATTCTTTTGGCTATCCTGGGTTTTTTGTTTTTCCATATGAAATTGAGTATTATTCTTTCCAGATCTGTGAAGAATTGTGTGGGTAATTTGATGGGGATTGCATTGAATCTGTAGATTGCTTTTGGTAAGATTGCCATTTTACTATGTTAATCCTGCCTATCCATAAGCATGGGAGATCTTTCCATTTTCTGACATCTTCAATTTCTTTTTTTAGGGACTTAAAGTTCTTGTCATATAGGTCCTTCACATGATTAGTTAGCATAACTCCAAGGTATTTTGTATCATTTGTGACTATTGTAAAAGGGTGATGCATCTCTGATTTCCTTCTCAGCCTGTTCAATACAAAAGATTAATGAAACAAAGAGTTGGTTCTTTGAGAAGATCAACAAGATAGACAAGCCCTTATCCAAACTAACCAAAAGACAGAGAGAGAGCATCCAAATTAACAAATCCAGAAATGAAAAGGGGGACATAACAACAGACAATAAGGAAATCTAGAGAATCATTAGGTCATACTTCAAAACCCTCTACTCCACAAAACTGGAAAATCTAAAAGAAATGGTTAATTTCCTGGATAGGTACCACATACCTAAGTTAAATCAAGATCAGATAAACCATTGAAATAGTCCAATAACCCCTAAGGAAATAGAATCAGTCATTAAAAGTCTCCCAACCAAAATAAGCCCTGGATCTGATGGTTTCACTGCAGAATTCTACCAGATCTTCAAAGAAGATTTAATACCAATACTCTTTAAATTGTTCCACACAATAGAAGCAGAAGGTATATTACCAAACTCCTTCCATGAGGCTACAATTACCTTGATTCCTAAACCAAACAAAGATGCAACAAAGAAAGAGAACTACAGACCAATCTCCCTCATGAACATTGATGCAAAAATACTCAATAAAATTCTGGCAAACAGACTCCAAGAACACATCAAAACAATTATCCACCATGATCAAGTAGGCTTCATCCCAGGGATGCAAGGGTGGTTCAACATATGAAAGTCCATCAATGTAATACACCATATAAACAAACCCAAAGAAAAAAACCACATGATCATCTCACTAGATGCAGAAAAGACATTTGACAAAATCTATCACCCCTTCATGATAAAGGTCTTGGAGCGATCAGGAATACAGGGAACATACATAAACATAATAAAGGCAATCTATAGCAAGCCAACAGCCAACATCAAATTAAATGGAGAGAAACTCAAAGCAATACCACTAAAATCAGGAACAAGGCAAGGCTGTGCCCTCTCCCCATACTTATTCAATATAGTACTTGAAGTTCTAGCTAGAGCTATAAGACAACATAAAGAGATTAAGGAGATATAAATTGGAAAGGAAGAAGTCAACCTCTCCCTATTTGCAGATGACATGTTAGTATACATGAGTGACCCCAAAAATTGAACCAAGGAACTGATACAGCTAATAAAAACCTTCAGCAACATAGCAGGATACAAGATCAACTCAAAAATATCAATAGTCCTCCTATATACAATAGAAGATTTTCTTTAATTTTTCCAAATATAAATTTCTTGCTTGATTATATGTAATTTTACTATGTTCAAGTTAAAACCTTCCTTTTTGATTAGACAGAAAAGGGAAGGTGCTGTAGGATGTTATCTGTTTGCTGTGGACATGTGTTGTTCTGATTGGTTGATAAATAAAATGCTGATTGGCCAGTAGCCAGGCAGGAAGTATAGGTGGACAAGCAGAGGAAGAGAATGCTGGGAAGAGGAAGGGCAGAGTCAGGAGTCACCAGTCATACACAGAGGAAGCAAGGTGACAAGGCAGAACTGAATAAAGGTACCAAGCCATGTGGCTAAACATAGGTAAGAATTATGAGCTAATTAATTAGTAAGAGCTAGTCAGTATTAAGCCTGAGCTAATGGCCAAGCAGTTATAATTAATATAAGCTTCTGAGTGATTATTTTATAAGCAGGCCCCAGGACTATGGGGACTTGGTGGGACCAGAGGAAACCATCCAACTACATCATACCTATGCCCTCTTTTCACAAAGAAATAGATGTGCTCTTGAAAATTATTTTTCCTCACAAATGTTCAATGAGTATTGGCTTTGTGGCAATCAGTGTTAGGCACAGACATTAATATGTAATTTTAAAAGTAATACAACATCGTGGCAAGTTCTATTTAACTTCATAATAACAAAAGCTTTCTTTTTAACCTGCATCCTATAAAAATATTGATAAATTCCACTAACTTACATTATGCTCTTAGAATATAGTATTACAACCATGCGGTGGTGGCCCATGCCTTTAATCCCAGCACTTGGGAGGCAGAGGCAGGTGGATCTTTATGAGTTTGAGGCCAGCCTGGTCTACAAAGTGAGTTCTAGGAAAGGTACAAAATTACACAGAGAAACCCTGTCTTAAAAAAAATGAAGAACATAGTATTACCATGACAAAGTGAGAACAAGGATGTGTAACAGACTAAGTTGAAGGTTTACAATGAGAACTTGTAAAGACTACATCTAATTGGTTTCATGTTGAACCCAGTAAAAGAATTTAAACAGGGAAATTTGATTTTCAGTTTTCATTTTCATATGCACGTGTCTTAGTTCATTTTGTGCTGATACAATAGAAGATATGAGAATGGGTAATTTGTTCCTTGTTTTATGATTTACTTTTATTTTAAGTGAATTGTTGTTTTTCATGCATGTTGGTCTGTGTGATGGCATTGAATGCCCTGGAACTGGTGTTACCAGCCGCAGGAATACATCATAAGAACTCAGCTGGTTATGGCAAAGTCACTACTTGAAGGGATCAAGCATTTCCTTCAGAGGAAGCCAAATTCCAAGGAGCTTTTGGTGTTACTTGGACTGTTACATATCAGCTGTCTTCTGTTATGAAAATCATGTGTGCCTTCATAGTTTTCCCAATTGATTTTTTCCCTAAGAAGGGCGAACAGTGTAGACTGATCACTCTTGGAACATACACATTCAGGGTATTTGGAGTTCAGCCTCAGGAAAGGCTTCCTCTGGAATCAGATATCTCCCTTAGCCACTTTCAAGGACTAGCAGTAATAACAGTCCACATGCAAGTCTCCTGATTTAAGGTAAATTCCACGAGGAGACACCGCCTAGGTCAGGTGGATGTTAAGTAATAATAGCTTTACACAATTTAGCTCGGACCCTCCTTTCTTACAGCCTTACTAAATTTATAGACCTCTAACTCCTTACCTAACCACTCCTAGGAATATTTAGATAACCTTCTGCACTGACAGCTATGCTCAGCCAGAACCCCAGTTCAAGCCTCCCTGTAATTATCATCATTGGCAGCATCCAGCCAGGTGCATCCCCAGACAGAGGAAAGTACCTTATCAGAGACAGCTCTGTACTCTCTAAGAACAGACTTAAGTGTCCAGACTACCTGTTTGAGAAGGCCTGGCAGCTGTGCCAATTAAGCTTAACTTCTTCCTTTCCCAAATCTTCCCTCTAGTTCTATATCTCCCTTTAACTATCACCAGAGGCATCTAGCTGTACACAGGTTGCCTAGCGACAGAGCACACCTTCCCCCACCTTGCAGAAAAATGGCAGATAGCTTAGACAGATAGGAGCCACAGGAAAAAAGAAGGCAGTTTTATTTTCTCCCATTGACCTAGCAACTTATAGATTCTTAACATTTTCTACCAATCACATTTAAGACTATAGTGGAGCACATAAGATCCCTCTTCTTAGATATTATCCAAATTTAGCCTTTAGTTAATTCATTAGTCACTTCCCCTTTGGGTTGCAAATGATAATTAACAATTACTGTTCCTCTATGTGATTCTTATCTCCCCTTGTTTGACTCCAGAAGTCTGACAATCACTGCCTGAGGAAACTCTTACCTGCCTTTATGACCACACAGGAATTCAGGCTGGTGACCTGGGTGGAGGGGAGGATTGTGATTGTTTGAGTATTTAACTGTAAAGCTAGAGGTGGATGATGAATTAAAGTAAATAGACTAAAGAGATCAGTGTGCAGAGATTCTATTTCCCGAAAATAGTCCTCGCTGTTAGTAGGTATCTGTCCTGAGCCCCAGGAAGCATAATATTAAGGCTGGTCCCTCTAATATTATACGAGGACTGGAGTTATAGTTGTGAGCAGCCATGTGGGTGCTGGAAATTGAACTCAGGTACTCTGGAAGAGCAGCCAGTGCTGTTAACTGTTGAGCCATCTCTCCAGCCCAGAATCAGAAGGCTGAGCGATAACATTTAATGAACAGAAATGCATTAGCTCACCGTGCAGGGGGCTGACATCTGACGGGTATCATCTTTCTCCATTCTCCCATGACAAAAGCTGAGACAAAGGAGTCCAAATCAGGACTTTACAAATAACACCCCCAAGAGAACAAATCCGCTCCTGTACTAACAGGACTAATCCATTCATGAAGGTATAGTTATTATGGCCTCTGAACTTCATAAAGCTGCAGCCCTTTATCTGTGAGGAATTCAATTTTCAACATGAGTTTGAGAAACCACATACATTCACAAAATTCAGGTGTATGATCATATCACTTACTAATCTCATCTTACCATCTCTGATGCACCCTTTACCTCTTTTAATACTTTAAGAATTTCCTAAAATTTCTGATGCTCATACAACATTGTTCTCTACTCTAATTCACTGAGCCTTTTGATATTTTTTTCTTTGACCTTCATCCAAGTCCACTTTAATTTGCAAGTTAATAAAACATAGTGGATTTCTATGAGGTAAGAATCTCCTGCTGCTCTAGCCCAGCTACACCAACTCATTGCAAAGAGCTGCTCTAAAATGTTATCTTGGCAAACCTTAACCTCAGAATGTCTGAGGCATGATCGCTGCCTTTCCTCTGTTTTGAAGCTGTCTGTATGACTGGTTTTCAGTGGATGTCATCATATCTGTTTTGGTTTGTGAAGAAGCCTATAATAAAGAACAACTAATTGGGAACACAACCAACAGAAATCTTACTCCCACAGTGCCAAGGGCTAGAAGTGCAAGATCACGTTGTCTCCATTTAGCTTCTTCTGAGGACCCTGTCCTTGGCTTCCAAGTAGCTCTTTCTCACTATGTTCTATCATGGTGTAGGCTTAGTATATATGTATACTTGATGTTTCCTCTGTCCCAGATTTCCCTTATTATAGATGCCAGTCAAATTGGATTAGAACTAACAATGACAGCTTCATTTCACCTTATTAAGAGGCTCTGAAAGGGATGCAAAATACAGTGATAGTCTAAGTTACTAAGGGCTAAGTTTACAACACATTGAGTTCGGGGGTATACACTTCAAACGGTAGCTAACTGCTCAAATGTGTGGTGTGAGTGCTGTCCCAGTCCTCTCTTTTCTGAACTGATATTCAGTTTGTGAACAAGAACTGTCTTAGCCTGTTTTAATGACCTTCCTTCAGATTCTTTCAGCAGCTTCCTTAGGAAGGTCAGCTCCCATCCCTTTCTCCCACACTGTTTCCCGCAGCCTCACCCTTCCTCTCTGCTGTCTGCTGCGTTATTAATCAAATAGACTTCTTGTTGTCACCCCTAAAGATCTTTATGATTTTCTAGTGCTTGTACACCTGGTGGGACTGGGGTTAGCACCATTTCACCCATGGACTTCAGGTGGCTCTCTTGACAGCTTCTGTCATTCTCTTTCAATGTACAGATCTCTCCTCAGCCATATAATCCCAGCATCCCTGAAATGTTCTCTGTAAACCTGTCTTTTCTGAAGTCTTCCTCACTAATGCTATATGCTTCAGACCTTCTGGAATTGCACTTTTCTTTGTTTGTTGTTGCTGGGGCTGTTGAGCTCAGATGATTTGGTTCCTGCCCTCGGGGATAACAATTCTACATTTTCTGCTCTGTGGTATATGAAAACTACTGCTTCATATGTTTTCTTTTTCTTCACTCTTTTTCTTTAGCTGCTTGAAAGATAGTAGGGTGGCTATAATTTCCATTATTCCATCACGGCTAGTCACAAAAATTCAATACTTTAAAACATAACAAAAAAACTTCTCACATTTTTATTTATACTCACAGTTTAAAGTTTGGAATAAAATGGTGTCTTGAGATTCTTACCTCATATGTGTAAGGTATACATAAAATGAACCTGAGTGTGTGTACTCCTTCAAATATGCTAACACTGTTTTAAGGACAATTATTTAAAATAAGGAAGTAAGGCATGTGGTGTAGTGCTATCATCTCGGTACTTAGAAGAGGAGGAGGAAGAGGAGGAGGAGGAGGAGGAGGAGGAGGAGGAGGAGGAGGAAGGAGACTCTCAAGTTTGAGGCTAGCTTAGAACAATGCCAGAGCCTATCTCAAAAACAAACAAACAAAAAGTAAAGCAGAGTAACCTCAATGAACTAATGAACCGGCAGTCTGGGTTATGCATGGTAGCAAAGCACGGGCTCTGGGTTCTATCCCAAACTCTGGGGAGGAATAAGAAAGAAGGTCATGGCAGACACTTTCCTCACTGAGTTCTCCTGCCCTTGTTTTTATGCCACCGTTTTATTGTAAAATTTTCCATTAGCTCTTGTTGGTTTTGTGTTTGTTTGTTTGTTTGTTTGTTTGCTTGCTTGATCTTTTTCTGCTCTGATTATTTTCTCTATTCATATATGAGTATCACACAATTTTAATTAGATACTTTGTTGATATGCATTTAAAGATTACCAATTTCAGACATTGGTAATATCTTCATAAACTGAGGATATATTGACCGGTATTATTGCCAATTTACAAAGAAGCTAATATCATAAAAAAAATAGT
Organism: Onychomys torridus; assembly: GCF_903995425.1. NCBI lineage: Eukaryota > Metazoa > Chordata > Mammalia > Rodentia > Cricetidae > Onychomys > Onychomys torridus. Next base: position 69,832,338 of record NC_050449.1, on the reverse strand, counting down.
TTTTTTGTGTGGGCTGGCTGAAGGCATCCACAGACCTGCCCGGCACTGGTGGGTAGGTGCCATTAGGATGAACTGATGTGAGTGGAGAGATGGGGAAAAAGGGAAGCAGAACATGTGCTGTAGAGAGAGATACAGTTGAAGAGGTGAAGGTGATGGGGAGCCGGCTGATGTGGGTGGTCTTCTTGCCACCGGGGGCCAGGTTGATGTCTCAGCCAGCAAGTGGCTGATGGCTATATCTGGCTCCATAGTCCTACCATAACCAGGGTCTCTGTTGACATCTGTGACTCATGTTGCCACCAAGGGCCACAGGGATGTCTGGAGTCTGGGCCACCACCTGTGGCCAAGTTGGTGTCCTAGGGCCACCCCACCACTGTGGCCATGCCAAACTGAGTGGCTTGTGCAGCCACCCTGGACTATGATGACATCAGGACCTGAGCTGCTACCAAGGGCCATGTCTGGATCCATGGCTTTACCACCACCAGGGTCTGAGTTGATGTCTATGGCTTCAGTGGTTACATTCATGCAAATGCCCGGGGACCAGTCAGCCTTCTGAGTCCATGTTGGTATCGGAGAGCCATCCTGCCACCAGGCCATGGTGATGTCTGGCCTCAGGCTGCAGCATGGGACCAAGTATGGGTCCATGGCCCTATGGCAGCCAGGGTCTGTGTTGATATCCATGGCTCTTCTTACTACCAAAGGTCCTGCAAATGTCTGGGGTCCCAACCATCACATGAGGCCAGGTGGGTGTCTGTTGGTCTTGTTGTAGCCAGAGCCATACAGATCTGAGTGGCCTGTGTTGCCACCTGGAGCCATGGTGACATCCAGGCCCAGGATACTGTTGAGAACCATGTCTGTGTCCATGATCCTATCATAGCCTGGATCTGTGTTGATATCTGTGGCCAGTGTTCCCCCCAAGGGTCACACAGATGCCCAAGGTCAGGGCTGTGGCCTGTGGCAATGTTAGTGTCTGATCCAAGGGCCATACCACTGCTGAGGCCATATCGATTTGGGTGGTCTGCGCCACCAGGGTCTAAGTTGATGTCCATGGCTTCAGTAACCACTGAAGCCCATGCAAATGCAAATGGCCATGGTATCATCTTGGCCAAGACTTTTGTTGAGGGACACTTCTGGGTTCATGTTCCTGCAACAGCAATACAGGGTTCTGTATTGATGTCCATGGATCATGTTCCCACAGGGATCATAGGAACCATATGCATTGAAATCTGAGAGCTATACTGCCCTTTACTGACTTGGAGAAGTCTGGCCCTATCCCTCACCCTGACACTTCAGCCAAAGAGCTGATCCTATCCTTCATGGGAAAGCTGCTCCCTCCTCATACTCAGGAGAGGTGGTTCCTGCCCCTCATCACAGCATGGGAAAGTTGGCTCTGATGGCATGGGCTTAGGAGAGCTGGCTCTGTCCCTCATCTGAGGGAAATGGTACCAGTAACCCAGACTAGCCAGCTCAGCTGACATCCACACTCACATCCTGGGTCTTTGGTTGGCCCACACTAACATCTACCCCATCTATGATGGGCTAGAACTTGTTAAGGGACTGGTCCTGTGGACCAATAGCTACAGAATCTCCATGACCCAGGACAGTGGCAAAGAATTCAAGAAGGGTTTCATTGAGGGTCCAGTGATGATGGTGTGCCAGAGGCTTTGAACCATACCAATGACTCATGGCAATGAGCATTTAGATGGGGACTGATTGGATAAAGAGGTATAATGGGTGACATACTCCAGCTTCCAATGCCACTGGGACAAATAAAGAGATGTAAAGATGAAAGAGATGGAGAAGTGAGGTGGGTGTTTTGTTTGTTTGTTTTTAATTAATTTCTTTGGGGGCAATGCAGGGGTGAGGGGTGGATACAGAGGGGCTGGGAGGTGAATGGGATTGTAGTGCATGATGTGAAATTCCCAAAGAATCAGTTAAAAAATATTTTAAAAAATAGTTTTTTTTCTTTCTGGAAGAAGTTGTCCTCCTTACTTCCTTGATACACATAGTACCAAGGGATTCTCAACATTGTATTGGTAGTGATTAATTTTGCATTTTCTGAAAATGAAAATTATTTATAAATTTTCTTTTTTATACTTCACGTAAAAATTCTGATAGCTTATCTTAAATAAATGTATTTAAATTATAGATTACTTTAGAAAAGTTGCCTGGTTGAATGGATACAACATTTTGTACTGTAAAATGAAGTAACAAAGACTCAGAGAATATTCTCTATGCACTTCTGAGTTGAATAAAGACGATATTATTATCTTTAGTTTGGTTGAGGATTGCTTCACAATGCCTTTGAAAGTTATCCTCAGAAAATCTGTTCAAGATGCTGGCACTATAGCATGGTGCCTTAACAGTAAAAAGCTGAAAGAATATCTCTCTCCACATCAGACCTGAAGCTGCTGTTGATAGTTATTTTAAATGTTGTGGCACCTTTGGGATATCAAAAGCTAATCATCATATTTAAGATACTAGAAGGTTCTAAAAATATCAAAAGTACAAATATGCTTAGCCATTAACAGTGCTGGGAACACACATGACTGATTTGGGTTTCTTTTGTGCTATGTGTATCTTGTAACAAAGTTTAAATGTTAGTGTTGAAGTTATTTGCATTTTAGCCTGCCTGAAGCAGGCATGGGACAATCTGAAATGCACAGCCTGCCCCTGGTTATCTCCTCCACAGTCCTTACCAAGATTAGCCAGGCTGGAACTTTAAAAGTTTATATTATTGTACTTTGGAAATTTTATGTCATGTTCATTTTTTAAAGCTTCTGTGTATTTTCTTTTTACTATTCAGCAATAAAAACATACGCCAGCTGCAAGCCCTTCCTGTTTCCCCACTCATAATGAAAACATCCCAGACAGAGCTGCACGGAAAGGGTGTATTCGCCCACAGTTGTGCTAGCACAGTTTAAAGGCTGCTGCGGGGAATGTAATCTGTGTAATACAGTGACAGCAGATCTATTCAGAAATGGCAAGCGCCATTCATGGAGAACTGGGAGAAGAGGCAAGGAAGGTATAATAAAAGACATAAAAGAATATTGAATGACACTCTTGCCCTCCATATCATCTCTCTCCAGTGAGACGTGGCACCTTCTGTTCCTGGAGTAGACTTAAATACCATTATCTGCTTGGGGTTTCTCTCAGGAGTCACCAAGGTGGCAAGACTGTACATAGAATGAATGAGCAATTACGCAGCTCCTCAGTAAGGTCTTTCCCCTCTGCCTCTGGGGAAGAGGAAGTTAGTCAATGAGATACTGAGTTCAGGTGGAAAGATGTCAACTCGATAGTAACTGCATCTATTTCTGATCCTCACATCCATAATGAGCTCTGTTCTTTTTTTCTCTGGCATGAAATGGAAACTTAATAACTTTATTGTACTTTTTTGTTGTCTTAATGCAAAAGTATTTTATCAGGTATTTTGCTATTATTGAGATTATAAAAAGTAAGGAGTGCTTTGTAAATATTGAATCTACTAGGTTGATTATTCAAAGTATCAGCGTGAGTGTACTCCCATCCAGGACACATCATATTAAAAATAGTTATTACAAAAGAAAAAACCAAGGTTATCACCTGAGCTTGATCTCTCAAACTCCTGTTTTAAAAATTATGGTGGACAAAAACCATGATGGGCATCAGCTAAAGAATGCCCCTAGAGGGTGACTTTTGACTGCCACACAGGTACACACATATGTGCAGACACAATGTTAAAAATAAATGTTGGTACACTGTGAGATTTAGAATAATCTTTAATGACTTATATGGAAGCATAAACATCAAAATATCCAATACCCGCTGTTGTGGAATATTCCTTTACACTGTGTGAAGATGTGTCACTGTGACTGGTTTAATAAAGAGCTTAATGGCCATTAGCAAGGCAGGAGAAGGTTAGGTGGGACTTCTAAGGACAAAGAGCTCTGGGAGACAGATAGGTGGAGTTGCCAGCCAGACAAAGAACAACCAGGGTGGACATGTGGAGAGGAGGTACTGCGGGATGCCTTTCTGCACTCTGTGAATAGTTTTTGCTCTCATTGGTTGATAAATAAAGCTGTTTGGCCAATGGTGAGGCAGAATAAGGTTAGGCAGGACATTCAAACTGGAGAGAGAGGAGAAGAAAGGAGAATCAGGAGAGATGCCAGCCCACCACCCAAGGAGCAGCAAGATGCCAGCAGACCTGCCGGCCACGTGGCAACATATAGATTAATAGGAATTGGTTGAGTTAAGTTATAAGAGCTAACTAGCAAGAAGCCTTACCCATAGGCCATACAGTTCATAAATAATATAAACCTCTGTTGTATGCTTGGGACTAAGCGGCTGCAAGATGCAGTGGGAGAGATTTGTCCTGACCATGGGGCCGGGCAGGACTGGAAAAACTTCTTTCTACAATGAGGTAGCCTATGGAAAATATATATTAAAAAATATGGGTTAATTTAAGTTATAAGAGCTAGTTGGAAAGCTTTCATAATTAATGAGACTTCCAGTCATTTTGTGTGTGTGTGTGAGAGCTGGCGGCCCAAAAAGAAAATTCTGTCTAGAAGCCACATTTATCATAGCAGTTCTGTTTGTGATCTTTAATTTTATCTGTGATGCTTCCTCTAAAGGCACTGGAGACTTACAAATTAAAGTTTGCTGGCCAGGAGTTAAAAGCAGCAGCAGAAACTGACTCTCTTGCTCAAATCTTCCCGTGCACATGTTGCTCAAGTCAGATAAGCATCTGAAGCCTGGAATATTCCCTGACCCTTAACGTTGAGAATCTCCTTGGCAGCTGAGGATTTAATATCTACAACCTACATGTCCTCATATTCTTCCAACTTTCTTCAGCCTCAAACCCAACTCTGGTTGATAGCAACTCCACCCTTCCAGGTAGTTCAGTTGGAAGGCTCCAAACTTCAGAGTCACTCAAGATGCTTGTCTCTCATACCACACCCTTGGCACCTTCTATCCTTTTGGTACGTCAGTCACTTAAATGTTTTTATAGTCTACCAATTTAACACCCCCAACAGACTTTCTCTACCAGCAGTTAGAATAGTTCTTTTGTTTTTAAATTACCCTGTCACATCATGCTTCTATTTAAATATAAGACCTTCCATTAACTACCATAGAATCTTAAATGGCAAATTCCTTATAATGGCCATAAACTTAGCAAAGGTCACTCCATATTTCTCTCCCCCTTCCAGAAGATAGTAAAAAGGACTCCCACATGCCTCACACTCAGTTTTTACTTTTCAAAACCTGATACTTCATGACCAAGTCACCACAGTTAATTACCAGCACTAATAGTATTGGTGGTTCCAGTATGCACTGTACTTAGGTTTCCTAGATTTTAATTTTGTGCTCTATCTCATTGTGTGTATTGTATTACATTAGCAACTTGTAAGAGTCTTATTCTATTCACATATCAGAAATTTTCCCCTAAATATTTTAGTGATTCTTAAGGAATCCAATATAAGCATTTGCATATGGATCATGTGTGGATATTAGTTTTCCTATCAGTTAAATAGCTAGTAGCCTTATGATTAGATCGTGTTGTGAAACTATTCAAAAAGAAACTGCCCAATTCTTTTACACATTGTCATTGGCTTTTCATGTTGCTATCAATGCAAATTGAGGCTTCTTATTATTGCCTTCATGCAAGAGGTTGCAAGTTATGTTTGTTCATTTGGGTCATTTTAGTGGTTGTTTAGTGGTACACAATTTTGTGTTCTCTTGCTTTGGATGGTTTGGTTCATCTTTTCCATACTGTTGTCTTCAATGTTTATCTTGTCTGGTAAGATACCAATTTAGGTTCTTCTTCAATTTTCAAGATTGGCTTGCTCATTTCTCAGTGACTTAGTGGATTTTTTTTTCATTACCTTAGATACAAACAAATTTATGACTTTCGATTTGAAGATATTCTCCCCAGTCTGTGGTGTAGCTTTTGTTGTCGGAAAATTGTTGTTTGCAGAATGTGTATTTATATTCTAATGATGAAGTAATTCAGTAGTTTTTTTTCTTTCATGCTCTGTTTTTAGTATTGGATCTGAAAATGAATCCTCAAGCCCTAGCGCACATAACTTTCCTTTCAACATTTAATCTATAAGTTTTATGCTTTTGCACTTAGACATTTTCATCAGTGATCCAGTTCAGAGAGGTGCAGCTATGTCCTCCAAAGTAGTTAGTAAGTTTATTGTGTCCTAATAAGTGATATTTGCAAATACTGTAATAGAAGTTTTATACATTTCCACTTTCACATTTGTTAATGATGATATAATAAAATGTAATTTTATTACCTTTGATTTGTATGTGTTTTCCCTGTTAAGGTAGATCTATGCATTATTATAACTGGAAAATTATGGTCCTAAGATTTTACACTCTTCATCTAGAATGCCTTTTTGTTATAATTCAAATGTGTGTTTCTAAGGATATCTTCCAATTTTGTACAAACTGACAGAAAATCAAGCAGCTGTGTTTCAATTCGGAGTTCATCTCTTCACACATGGAGGCCACTTTTCTCCCTGACCCCCCATTTCCTTCTTTCTGGTCCTTGTAATTTACCCATGACTGAAGCAATGTGAAGGAGGGACTTCGTCAAGGGTGGGAGGACTGAAAGAAGGAAGCACTAGCAAGAAGGTCTCCCAGTTCTTACTTAAGAACACACATCTGTGCAAATGAGTTAAAAAATAACACAGTACCCAGCAACAAAGGACACCTTTGTTTTCCTGTTTTTAGTCAGTTCGGCTTTCTCCCTTTTGTGTAATCCCTTTCCTTATAAATCCTTATAAATTTTATCTATAGATTTGTTTTTTATGTGTTTGGGTGATTGAATTTTACTATGTGTGTTTTTATTGCACTCATATAAATGAACCTGAATGTGTGTAAACATTGTACCTCCAAATACAAAGACGTTTGAACAGCATGGCTTGGATACCTGTTAGGGGAAAGTGAGGCTGCATGCTGATGCTATAAAAACACAAAATTAGGCGTGAAAAATTTTTAAAGAAAGTGAGGAGGTAAAGTTCTAAGATTTGTGTAAGAAAATCCAAAATTCTTAACATGTTATTTGATTAGGCCTGAAATGATTAGGAAAAATGAAGGATGTTATAAATAACAAAAGATAGGAATTGATTTCAATGAAGAACTAGGAGGACATGGGGAAACTGCTCTTAAATAATGGCTTCATCACCTTAAATCTTATTTTGGTATTTGAAGTTCTTTTTCATTTAAAATAAAATTGTGCAAAGTAACATAATGTGTTTATGGTAAAATGATAACCATCTAACAACAGACAGTGACCACATAGTGAATTACAGTGATTATAGATGTCAGTGTGGGAGCTTAGTTGGGAAGCCAGTCATCAGCTGGGGATAGAATGGTTATGTGGATACAGTCTGATCACCTAATTGCTGTTGTAACTGTTACAGATTATTCTTTATGTGAAGAATGAATTGTAGAGAGCTTTAACTCTCTCCAATGGCACTCAGTCATTCTGTGTAACTCAGCCACACTGGCCTTTGTCTCAGCCAGACTCATAAACACAGTTGGCTTCACTCCATTTCTCAGAGATTAAGCGGGCAATCCCGAAAGAAAGTGCCCACCCCCACCATACATACCTTTAACTGAAGAGTCCCCTAATTCTCAACCAGCTTCCTGGACCAACATTGATTCTTGAAGCATGTTTATTTAATCAGCAAAAAGAAGAGGCCATTGTGACTTGGAGATACACATGCATGGGCCCCAGATGCTGCCAACCATAATCTTGAATGGTAAGGCCCATGTTAGGTCCCCTACTTCAGCCCCAGTGAGCCACCTATGATGTGCAAGAGGCCCTTCCTCCAGTACCAGTGGAAGAAAGATTCTGAGTGTGTGCCTTTCTGTATATTCTTCTATTAAAAATTAAAATGTAATTGTTTATTTCCATTCCCTTTCCTCACTCTTCTCCTATACCTCCTCTGTCCTCAAATTCCCATCCTCCTCTTCTTTAACTGTTTAAAGCACCCCAGAGGAGGATCCAACTTCCACTCCCTACCTTACTTCCTCACTCCCTTCGTTAGGTTTTTGTTTATGTGTTTGTTTTTAATTAAATTTGTTACTTTTTAAGGTTTGCAAACAAAAAAACCACACACACTGAAATTTACCCAAAGTCTATGCATCTCAATACATCCCTGTATAATTAGAACAGCTGTCCTGAAGCTGTGGAGCTTCACATTGGTTTTTACACTTTCATAACTGAATATATGTTTATGGACTTTTCCACTACCAACAAATGAGAACTCTATGACAGAGTTAGTACTAGAAAAACAATTATCTCTATATCCTGTTTTCATAATCCATGCCCATTACCTATAGTCAGTCCTTATTTCCTAATGTTTAGCCTTTCCTGTTCTCTTTTCTATGTGTTATATAGTACCCACATAGTATGCATTTTTTATTTTACTAAAATTGTGTGACCTTTTTTAATAGTATACATTCTAAGTCCATCCATTTTCATAAAATTTTTGTGATTCTGTTTTCCTCCCAAGCTAAATACTGCTCCATTTTTTATATATACCAGATTTTCATTATCTATTCATCTATTGATGGAAAGCAAGTTGATTCCAATTTCTTTGTGTATTGAATAAAGGAGCAATAAACACGAGAATACAAATATCTCTGTGGCAAGAAATAAAGTTCAGGTCATATGGTAGCTCTACTTTTAGGGTTTTGAGAAAGCTCCAAACTGACTTCCATAATTGCTGTATTAATTTGTTTCCCCACCAGCAGTGAATAAGGGTTCCTTTCTTTCCACACCCTCTCCTACATTTGTTGTCAAATATGTTGATAATAGCCATACTCACTGGAGTGAGATGGTATCCCAGAATAGTTTTAATTCATACTTCCTTGGTGATTAGAAACATTGAACACATTTAAAATAGTTATTAGCCTTTGTGTTTCTTATTTAAAAACTACCTATTCAATTCATCTGCCAACTGATTGATTGACAGTTTTGTTTCCTTGGTATTTAGTTTTTGCAATTCTTTGTAAATCGTTGATATTAGCCCTTTGTTTGAAGTACAGAAGGAAAGGTTTCCTCTCACTCTGTGGGCTGTCTGTTTGCTCTATGGATTGATTCCTTTGCTGTACAGATGTTTTCATTTCCATGTGGTTTCATGTGTTTATCTTTAGGGTCAGCTTCTGTGATGTTGGTGCTCTATTTAAAAAGTTCTTTTCTACCCCAAGGTCTTGAAGGCTATACCCTATGTTTTCTTCTAGAAATCTCACATTTTAAATTCAGATTTTTGATTAATTTAAAATTTAGTTGTTACAAGATGAATGATATGAACCTGATTTCATTCTCCAGCAGGTTGATATCCAGTATCGCCAGCAACATTTGTTGAATAGGTTATGTTTCTTCCAATGTATGTTTGAATCCTTTGTAAAAAAAAATTAATAAGCAGGCATATTTTTTGCTGTTTTTCTGGATTATCTTTTCTAGTCCATTGGTATTCCTGTCAGTTTTTATATAAGTACTAGATAGTCTTTATCACTATAATTCTATAGTATAATTTGAGTTGGAATATTATAATACCCCCAACTTTGTTTTTACAATTTAGAATTGCTTTAGCTATTTGTGGGGTTTTTTTTTTAATAGAGAAAAGTCAAAAGATTATTTTAACACTTATTAACAAGCAAAATCCATGCACAATTATCACAAGACAGAAATGGGAATCCAAACCAGGTCATCAGCTGCTCTGCTGCTCATGCTGGCCACATGTTCCTGCTTCCAGAAGGGCTGAGCATCTCTCTGACCCCCCTGATCTTTGGGTCATGTCTACTCTCAATGAAAACTGCCTCTCCAATCCAAATGCTCCTTTCTATTGGTTAGCTGACCTGTAACAGGATTGCTGTAACATTTTTCCCTTTTTGTCTAGTTAAGAAGGAAAAGTTCTAATTCAATAAAATTATATACAATAAGAATTATTGTCAAGTATTGTTCAAAAGAAAGAAAAGGTAATACCCTAAACAAAAATGAAACTATATACAATAACAATTATTAAGTAAGAAATGTATTCTAAATGTCCAGACCATAAGTAATTGGCAAATTGATAGAAATTACTCCAATAGCTATTCTCTCCTAAAGAATCTAAAGTTTTATACCTAATATGTCCTTTGCCAAGATTCAGGAGAACTGTAACTGTCTAGTCTTCAACCCTGAAAAAGAACTGAGAAGGAAAATAATATTACCAGAGCAATCAGGAGTACAAGCAAATGGCTTCCCAAAAATTTAAGAAATGACAAAAACAGCTGGCTGCCGGAACAGTCACCCAAGTTTCCTCTGCAATGCTGGGGCATCCATCTTTGGCCTACCACAAAGTTAAGTACTTGTAGGATGTAAAAGAAAGGAAAGAAGAGAGAGAGACAAAGAAAGAAAGAAAGAGAGAGAGAGAGAGAGAGAGAGAGAGAGAGAGAGAGGAAGGAAGGAAGGAAGGAAGGAAGGAAGGAAGGAAGGAAGGAAGGAAGGAAGAAAAAACACTAAGAATTTTTGATGTAGAAAAAGAAGTTTAGCTATAGAATAAATAGAACTTATCCAATTAATTTCTCACATAATTCTTCCCAAATCTAAGAGAAAATGTTTACATCCAAATGCAGGTGCCATTTAGAATTCTCGAAGGATCTGAAATGAAAAAATAATGTGAGAAACTTAAAATTTCTAAAATCAAATACAAAGGAAAACATCACATATTAGAACATGTGAGTTACAGGACAGATTTCCAAGGCAGTTTTAGCTAGGGCAGACAGATGATCAAGCTGGCGGGTCTAGAATTCTTCTAGAAGTTCTTCCTATGTTTTGATGTTTCCCTCCATGATTGACTCTACATCTAGGTCTTCCAGGTCATTGTCATGGGATTTGGGTCAAATAGAATACCTAAACTACAACACAAAGTATCGAGAGAAACTCAGCCATAATCTAAGGTACATTCTAGTTTCAAGGCTTCCCTTGGAGACTACAGTGCAAGCAGAATCTAATATACACCAGAGCAGTCATTCTCCCTTTGTTCTTCTCCCTCTTCTTTTATCCCTCTTTCCCTCCCTTGCTTCTTTTCTTCTTTCCTTCCCTTCTCTCTTTACTTCCCATATTAGTTACTTTATCCATTGCTATGATAAAAAGCACACAAAAGAAACTTAAGAGGTTGTGTTAGTTTAGGCTCAGTTTGAGAGATAGTCCATCATGACAGAAGCCAAGGCAAAGGGAGCTTGAAACAGGTGGGATTACACTGTATCTGCAATCAGGCAGCAAGGAGGGATAATTTCTTCTCTACAGCTACCTATTTTCTTTTTGATCCATCCAGGATCCTAGCCCACACAGTGATTCTGCTTCCACTAGGATTAGTCTTCCTACTTCAACTAACCTAATTAAAAAATAAAATCACCCACACACATGCCAGAAGATTGTTTTCATAGTGATTCTAAATCCTGTGAAGTTGATAGTCAAAGTTAACCATCATGATTTCTATCCTCTTTTTCTTCTTGCATCTGTAATAATCACTGATGGATAGCAATAAGTAAATTAGATATTTGGAGAAGTTAGATTTGCTGGAGATGTATTCACACTGTGAATTTTGCTCCAGTGGTTTAAAAAATGACAGACTCGTCAAGCATTCATATTAACTGTTGATGTAGAATATTTTTTCAAAATGATAATGTGCATACGTTACAAATGTAAAGTTTTCTGTGTAAAAATTGTGTACAACTTTCTGTACATTATTGATTCTCATCTAGCATGTTCTACCAAGTTATAGATCAATCATTTTTTAATTATTAAAAGTAGTTATTTACCATATAATTCTTGCATTGCCACATCAACAATATCATGATTAAAAATATGAAAATAAGCATAGAGTTTAAGATGGTTTAGTGGGTAAAAGTGCTTGCTATGATGTCTGAGGGCCTGAGTTCAATCCATAGTAACCATGCTTTTAAAAATCTGGGTGTGACTCCACTTGCTTAATTTCAGAACTTTTAAAGCAATATGGGGGTGGGATAGGAGAAAGGATAAACTTTTGAAAGTTTGACCACACAGCATAGCAACAACAAGAGAAGCCCTGCCTCAACAATGTAGAAGGACAGAACTGACACCTGATGAATACTCTCTGACCTCTAGTGCACACTATGACACTTGCTTCCTGCTCACAATCATACACACACCAGCAAAAGAAAGCATATATAAAATCACTATAGTTATCTCTGAGATCTACTCTTTTCTTTGCATCTGAACTACCTATCTTAACTTATAATAGTACCAACTCTCCCATAAAATAAAAGAGTCTTAGCTCTTTCTGCTTGAGTACATTTCCATTCCTGGGCTTATCAGTCCTATACCACTACTGTGTCCTGTGAAACAGTTGATTTATCTCCTTTGTTATTAGGGTCAATGCTTTTTACTACCAAAATGTAGGTTCCATAGTCCTCATAACTCAGTGAATCCAGAGAGTAATCTTGGAATGTTATAGAATCTGTATAGACATTTTGAAGTATTTTTTTATTGCTTGAGAAATTTATATATTCATAGAAAACATTTTGAGCAATATATCCTCCATCCTTTCCCTTCCAATTCCTCCCCTATCTCTTTTCCTTCCAATGTCATGTGTTCTGCTATAGCTTATTTCATTTTCAACTGTCAGTACTTTATGACCTTTGGTCTGAATGGCTATGCATTTTCTTCTTTCTTTCTTCCTTATTTTTCCTTTTTAGACAAGGTCTCACTATGTAACCTTGGCTAGCCTAAAATTTGCTATGTAGGCCAGACTTCTTGAACTCACAGAGATCTTCCTGCCTCTGTCTCCCAAGTTCTGTGATTACAGGCATGCACCATCACATCTTGTTTTCAATAGTGATTATTAATATTTTCAGTGCAGTGTACCATTTTAATTTGAAAGTGTCAAACACATTTGCTTACATAGCATTCAAAATATTTACCTGTCATTTACAACTTCTCTGATTATTCATTGGCATAATCCTAATTACACAAGTTATTCCATATACAATGAAAATAATATAAACTATTTCTCAGAATTTTAAGTTGTATAAATTTTCATCAAATGATAATTATAGTCACATTTCCAAGCTTTTACAGCTTCTTGTATGTGTTTAGAATTATGAAGCAATATGATTCCTTGGGAAGACAGCGATAGAAACTCATGAAGTAAAGATTGTTCTTAAAATTCCATTTGGCATTATTGCTTTGTCTGTATTAGAATTAAATTAGTAAACTAGACATGAAAATGTCTCTTAATAACCCTTAAAGGAGAGACGATGAGGAGAGTCCCAGGAACAGGGCTGGAATTAGGCACATTGGCTAATCACATAGCTTCTCAATATCGCTTCTTATACTAAAGTGCCAAGGAGAGTAATCATGAGCTACTTGAGCCAGTACTTAGGGCCAGCTATTAGTAACAGAGTTAGAAACTGCTCTGATACTGGAGTTACTATTACCTCGGGGTGATGAACTATCCACCGCTGGTATGACTACAGTTGATCACATTTCAGTAGAAGTGCAAACTGGGGACAGTTAGGGCTCCATACACATTTCATATAGGGAAGTGATGGGTGAGTGCCTCTATGTGGACTGTTCTTAATTGCACTGCAGCAGGGTGGTTTTCTCTGTTTTAAAGACAGCTCTTTTAGATCCCTTTGTTGTTTGCAGTAACTCCTTAACAGCCAAGGATTCTAGATTCAGACATCTCTTCTCTTTGTTATTTTTTCCTTACAGCAATGATTTCAGCATGTGGACAAGATTGGCTTGAAGGAATATTTCAAGTTTTGCTTAGGCCCCTGGATTAACCAATAGGTCATCAGTTTTGATGTGGGTGCACTGCATCATCCTAGGAGGGATTCGCTGAGCCCCACTCAGAGTCAGGAGGATAAGACAGGAAATGAGGGCAGCATTTTGGATCATGGTGCTGAGCCTGAAAGTTCCTTCATAGTAGGTGCTGACAGTCTAAATGGTTGGTGAGCAGAGTATTCAGAACACGTTCACTTGTGTGCAGTATTTATCTGCAAAGACAGTCTCCCTCCCTAACTGGATATCTTTACAGTTGACTCAGTAAGACTTGCTGGTCGTTGAGGGAAGTCCCCTATTGCATAATTGAGGGTATTGTTTGTATTTATTTTGACTTATGGAATTCCCACCTGCCCTCCATTTTTTTTTTTTTTGAGGTCTGGGTGAATTAGATTTAATTTTCCAAAACATGTGCCACTTCTTGAAAAAACGTAAGAGTGGTACATTATAGAATATTGTTTAGTGTTTTAATTTTATTTTTGAGAACATATATGAGCACTACATCTATATCATTCCAGTTCTTCTCTGCCACCTCCAACTATTTTTGTATCACCCCCTCTCCCTCCCAAATTCACAAACTCTTCTTTCATTATTGTTACTATTACATATGTATTCACATACACACACACACACACACACACACACACACACACACACACACACATAACCTACTGAGTCCATTTAACTTTGTTTGATCCATATATATTCAGGACTGACAACCTAGGTTTGGACAATACATGTGAGAGCTCACAATTGGAGAAAACCAATTCTCCCTCTCTCAGCAGCTTTTCATCTAGAGGCAGGATTTTGTGAAATCACTCTCCATGCTCACATACATTCTATTTTCAAATCAACCAAGTCCATTTAATGCTGCCTATACATGCATGGGTGTAGGCCATCCAGTAGAGCATGAGTAATCTCTCAGAGAGCACATCCCTTCTCTAACAGTACCTCACTAGGGGCAGGACTTTATAAACACTCCCTTTATCAGTGCTGGGGTATTTAGCTGGCTTGATTTTGTACAGGTCTTTGCCTGACATCACAGGTACTGTGAGTTCATGTGTACAGTGATTCTGTCATATCTAGCAAACTCTATTTTCTCTGAGATGTCCACTACCTCTGGCTCCTACAGACTTTCTGTTTCTTATTCTGATATGATCCCTATGCCTTGAAGACAAGAATGTGTGAAGCAAAGGTCTCATTTAGAGCAGGGAGCTCATTTAAAGGTTCCAAGGGCTCATATTAGGTAGCTACTAAGCTATACCCATAGTATATGATGTTATATATCATAAATTACAATTTTAAAACATTGGGGGAAGTAATACTATGACAATTAAAATGTCTGTTTTTAGTAAGTCATTTATGGAGTTGAGTAGATGGCCAGACCATTAAGAGCATGTACTGTTTCTGAAGGTGACAAGGTTAGATTCCCAGTACACATGTCAGATATCACAGACACCTGTAACTCCATTCTAGGGGATCTGATGCTGTCTTTCATCTTCTGTATGTGCTTACATGTACACAGTCTGCATAAACTCTCACAAGCATGCAAGGACACACACACACACACACACACACACACACATAACACAAATAAATAAATAAATCTAAAAATAATAAATTTAAATCTCAAGAAAACTATAACTATGATGTTATTTAATGATTATAAAATGGAGATCATAAGGAGTTTTTAAATTTTCAGGAAATATTCTGAATGCTATCATTGTTTTTCTTTTATCCTGAGTTCCTTCTAATAATTATACCAGTGGCCATTACTATAATAATAGAGATGTTAACTTTTATTTCATGTGTACAAGAAGTACACGACTTTGGATATTTAAGATTTTTAAGACTCGAAATAGAATATCAAATCTTCATATTTTGCTGTATGTTCTGTAGGTTCATTGCAAATGACATTTTCTCTAGGCTCATTGTCTGTTGCATTGTTTCCAAGAGTGTGGAAAAAAACTCTAAAATTATTGCTGCTTGCAAATGAATTTATATATAGACAGCCAGCAACAGTTTTATGTAGTATACAAGGGACAGGAGATAGGGCTGTCCAGATCTGCATAGCCATAGGCATACATCTGAAAACCAGGTATAAGTACACACTTCCTTAAAAACATGGAGATGGAAATCAGTGTGGTGGTATTGTATTGCCCACAATATTGTGCACCCTAATAAATTTATTTGGGGTCAGAGAACAGACAGCAACTAGAACAAAGCCAAAAATGGTGGCTAGAAAATGGGTCAGAGGAAGCCATAGCAGAAGTTGGGCAGTGGTGGTGCATGCCTTTAATCCCAGCACTTGTGAGGCAGAGCTAGGCAGATCTCTGTGTGTTCAAGGCCACATAGGAAACAGCCAGGCATGGTGACACATGCCTTTAATCCCAGAAATCCAGCCTTTAATCCCAGGGAGTGATGGCAGAAAGTACAAAGATATATAAGGCATGAAGACCAGAAACTAGAAGCATTTGGCTGGTTAAGAATTTGACTGGTTAAGCATTCAGGCTTTGGAGCAACACAGTTCAGCTGAGAGCCATTCAGATGAGGACTCAGAAGCTTGCAGTCTGAGGAAACAAGACCAGCTGAGGAACTGGCAAAGTGAGGTAGCTGTGGCTTCTTCTGTCTCTCTGATCTTCCAACATTCATCCCAATAACTGGCCTCAGGTTTGATTTCATTAATAAGTACCTTTAAGATTCATGCTACAAATCAGTCTTCAGAAAAAGTCAAGGAACAGAAGATGGTTTCAAGGGTTATAGCAATCCTAGGCTGATGTAAATTAGGCTCATTTCATGTGTCTCTAAGCTGAAATTTTATGCTAAGGCTTTCCAGCATTGGAAGGGCTCAGTGGTTATGGTAAAAGCATGAATTGGTTTTCAAAGGTTACCATAACAAAGCCCTGAGACTGGATAGCCTCAAATGTTCTCACGTATGGAGGCCAGAAGTTCATGTCAAAATATTGGCAGGTTTAGTTATCTTGTTGTCTCTCTCTTTGGCTTAGAGACTACTGTCTTTGTGCTATGCGTTGAAGTAGCCTTTGCTCCATATGTTTTCACCCTACGTAGATTCTAGAATAATGCCTGTGACATCAGATTTGAGCAAATTTCCTGGTACCTTTTTTTTTCAATCTTGAATAGCTCTTCAGAGGCTCTTTAAGTAAACACAGTCACTTTGGGGGTCAATACTTCAGCTTATGAAGTTAGAGGGCACAACCTATTAACCGTTATAGTTATAATTCCCATTAGAAGAAATAAACCCAGGTCTTGAAAGTGTCCACAGGTTTACAACAGACATTTGGATAAGCTTTCCTTGTGCCATACATTAAAAAAAAATCAAATTTTGATAAATTTAATTATTACTGAAAAATAAAATCCTTCTATATTTTTGTAAGAACACCTTTAAAAATGTCTTTATTATGATCCTGTATAGAAGTGTGCCAAGGACATGGGGTTCTAGAGATTCTCACTGCCATCAGAGGAAACATTCAAAGACAGACAAACTAAACTAACCGGAATGAGTTCATTACAGCAAAATTCACAGCTCATTCTGAACAGGTGGATGATGCCAGCCCAGGTGAGCAGCTGAGTGACCGAGACTCGGGGTGGGAGGACTTTAGAAACTGAAAAGAAGTCTTAGATTGCAGGGCCTTCTGGGAACTGAGAAGACAGTCCCAGAAACTGAATTAGAAGGGTGAGTTGGATCAAATATGAAGCTTTAAGTATAAAACTGGTGACTTTGGAGGTGTGCACATGAAATGGCAGCTATAATAAGATGCTGACAAGGCTTCCACTGAACGTTGGGGTCCTTGAGTTCCCCTGGGGAGGACAATCATCCACAGAAACAGCTCCATGCAGTTACTACACAGGCACAGCCATGACCACTGAGTTCAATTTTTACTACGTGGTTTCTTGTCTTGCTGACTGTCCTACCTCAAAGTTATGAAAGAATGTTTTTTTTAAAAAAAACTCGATAAACAAAAAAGCTATATGAATGAATTATAGCTGTTCATAATTGCATTACCTCCAAACAGAAATATGACAATAAATGAGTTATGATATTCTATGCATTATAATATTATGCAGCCATAAAAACGAATGTGGAGGAATTTCATAAATATAATCTCACTAATGTAATAAACTGCAATTTGCAGAACAACACAGAATATATAATTCATTTAAATTTTTAAAATATTCAAAGCTATAGTATATTTAGCTTATAATACAAATTTATGTAGAAATCATATAAATAAATGATAGTAGTAATGATATTGTCTCAGCAGAAGTAGGACTAAGGTTATAAAAGAACATAAGAAAAATTTTCATCTATAATGCCTAATTTTATACTGTTATGCTTTGAAATCTCTTTTAAATTTCGTAACTTTAAATAATCTATGCAAATAAGACTAACAACTTTTGATCTGCATAAAATGCCAATAATTACATAGTATGATTCTGGATCTTTAGAGGGCATATTTTCTCAATAACTTCATTTCTTTGCCTTTTTGTCCATTCAACAAATATTTAATGGGTATTCATCATGAATGAGATATAGAACTGGGTATTAAGATCCTTGAATTAAAAGAATTAGACGTTTATGCTGCATTGATTTTCTCAAGCCTATCTATGGGTCTAACTACGTTTGATTAATTTGGTCTAAATTTGAGATGGTTCTGCTTTTGTATCCCACTCCCTTTTGGATGCTCTCTGAGAGGGTGGTGTACAGGATACTCTTCTTAGCTTTGGTTGTAGCTTTCCTGTATGCTATGATTTGAAGACCTAGGTTTACTTAATTCCTTCTTGCATGAGTTCTCTGTATTTACATTTCTAGACCAAAGAGTCCTTTTCTTCTTGTGTTACATCATCATTTATAGTCTAACGTTCATAAAAACCAATGCTAATGTACATCTGCTCCTTTGTGATGACCTTCACATGTTCTTTGGCACACAGCAAGCATTGCCAGCTGAGTGTCAGTCTCTTTGAACATCTTACATGCTCTAAATATTTTCACATCCCAAATATCTACAATTTCTAGGAAATCAAATTACTAGCATTCATACAGTTCATATTTTGGCTTTTAATATTTGAAGATGTGTCTGCTTTCATCATGATTGTTCAAGGACAGAGATTTAAAATGACTCCAGGAAATACATCTATTTTCTTGCAAGTTTTTTAGGAATTTCCTCATACAGTGTTGGTCTTGCAGGCCTCCTATGTTTCCTATAGCACTTGGCTTGGAATGAGTTTAATCACTGGTCATGAGGAAAAGCTAAGTAGTCAAGGTAATATAGACTTGTCATTTAAGAAAGGCCCCCAAACTATATAACTTTCTTTGGTTTTTCTAATTTTGAATCACACAGCAGTGGTTCTGTTCCATTTACCATGTGGATACAGAACATTACATTATCCTTCTAAATGAGTACTGCCAATGCTTTTGCACATTGCATCCTAAAATGACTAAACAAACTATAAGATAATGAGGTCCTGGAGCTGTCAACCTGTTCTCTCTGGCATCTGTGGTGGCTCACTGAGCCTTGGATTAACTTTGGGTGGACTCTGACAGCAGATGGTGGCTGTATGCATAAGGAGAGTGGACTCATCAAAAGAAGGAAGGTGGGACAGGTCTTGCCTAGGGGTGTGGACCTAGATAACTTCTATGAGAGACACTAATATAAAAGATATTGTTACAGAACCTTATGGATGAGACACGCTAAAATGAAACTTATATTCTATAAACAAGCAACAACTTAAAATCACAAAGTGCTACAGCTTTACAGTGATAGTTCTATCAAAATTGAACAAAGGGCCCTGTGATGAGTAAGGTAGAGAGAATCTCAGAGTCTTTAACTTAAGAAAACGAAAACAGTACCTCAGTGTGTGTTTGTACGTGTGCTTGGATGTGTACCTTATGTAGTTGACTCTCTTCCTCAAGATAATGTAGACAATGATCATACTCCATGTTAAACTCATACAACAAAGACAAAAGCATAGCCATGCAGTTTCACAGTCACTTGAGACTACTCTGCTTGCCTTTTATTTTATTATTGCACTTGTCCATGCAACATTCTTTTCTTCCATTCAAACAAAATTGAAGGACTGTCTGCTGTGGCTTTTTGGTTGAATGCAGCAGGTCACCTCATGAATAGGCAAACAAGCAAAAGGGTCAGACAAAAAGCAACACCTCCTATTCCAGACTTGGCAGCAGGCGGGGGGGGGGGGGGACAGGTGGTAGAAATCTCTCATGCTGAAAGGCACTCAGGAAGGTGACACAGATCATGGATAATAGAGAAAAGTTTAACCATCTACTTCTCCAACTTAGGAATACTACTGGGAACCCAATGTTCTGTAGAAGAAGTATCAAAATTCTCAGCTAAAGGTGATTTGTATGTAGAAAGGAAAATGGCATTGCTGTAAATATCAGGTGGTTTATTTCATGTCATGCCAGAGGGAAGACAATAAAGGTAGGACCATATTCTGCAAGGTTGAAAATGAAACTGCCATAAACATCTCCCCCAAACCCACAGGCGTGGATGATAAAATATAAATGTAGTGCCTGTAACATTTGAGAAGTGCAATTAACCTTAAAATTCAGACAGCTCAGTACTGATAATAAGAATGCTTAACTATGGGGAAAGATGTTGTGATTTTAGGACACTATAAGAGTTATTCTCGGTTTCCTTCCAGTGATTAAATTATTCAAAGGGATTGAAAACAGCTATCAAGAGATAAGAGTCATGAATAATTGGGGAAAAAAATCAAAAGTCATGTGAAAGGGGAAGGAAGACACAATGGAATACAAAATACAGTCAACTGCCAACCCATAAGGTCTTTGTCATAAATACTGGAAAACAAGCATCTTGTGATGTGTAGAGGCAGAAAGGAGAGAGGAAGAAATAAGGATGTTTTTTTTTTTGAGCTGAGGATTGAACCTAGGACCTTGTGCTTACTAGGCGAGCACTCTACCACTGAGCTAAATCCCCAACCCAAGAAATAAGGATTTAACTGTGGGTATCAACTACAGATATCAGGCTAGACCCTCCATGCCCAGCCCAGCAGCATTAGACAGAGAAGCATTTAGATCTAACAATAGCCATTCACTGCAGGAAAGGTGCTTTTCAAGCTGGCTCTTCCCTCATGCCTTGACTTACTCTACTGTACCTCCAACTTGCGAGTATTTGGGTCTCATTCATATCTCCCTCTTCTGCCCACTGCTGCCATTCATTACTTCTTCAACTTTCCTTTTAGTCCATCCTTGAGTTTCCAAGCAAAACACATTAAGATTCATTTGGGTCTGTGCTATTTTAGTATCTTACAAACCCTGTAATTCTTTATGTTTCTACTGCAAGATATTAATTTCATTTGTTTTTATTTTTGATTTAGAGTATGCTAGGGTTCAGTATATTTGATAAATGGACAAATAATGAGATGATTGGTGTTAATAAACTCATTACCCCCATGCATTTATTTTCTCCTAATGGTAAAAATGCTTAAAACATACTCTTGGCAAGTTGCCAGTAGATAATACAACATAATTAACAAAATTCTCATTTTCTGCATTGGCTGTGTGTATCTATTCTCTCTACATAACTACAGATTTGCACTGTTCTGTATTTTTTTCCTGTGTACCTCCCCGTGTCAACCATTATAACTTTTGTTTCTATGTGCTTGGTTGTTGTCCTTTAAATAACACATGGAAGTGAGATCATAAAGTGTTTTTATCTCCCTCTCCCCCTCCCCGTGTATCACAATTAACTAATTAATCACGTATTAATTCATCCACTGACTAACTCCTTGGTTGTTTCCATATTTTCTCTACTGTGAATACTATTTCAATAAACATGAGAATGCAAGTATGTTTATGATGTGATCATTTTATTTCCTTTGAATATCTATCCACAAAACATACCAATAGGTGCACAGAAGTTTTGTTTTTAAATATTTTAGGAATTTCCATTTTTTTCCATAATGGATACATCAATCTACATTCCAACCAACAATGTTCAAGTTCTGCCCTCCTCTTGCCTTTTCCAATATTTGCTTTTGACCTTTCTTTTCTTTTTTTTAATTAAAATCATCTTAAGTCATGTGAGATGGCATCTCATTGTGATTTTGAAGATTAGTGACAGTCATGAGTACATTTTTATATAATTAGTGTCCATTTCTAGGTATTCTTTACAAAAAAATGTCTTTTAACTGTTTTAAAATCATGTTGTCTAATTAATGCTACAGAAATACATTTTGTTATTTCATTATTTCATCATATATTTGAATATTAATCTCTCTGTCTCTTTCAGACACACACATACACACACACAAACACACACACGCACATACACACACAGGCACATGTACAGTGTTTTCTCACACTCTGTGTTGTGTTTCCATGTTTAATGACAATTGTGCTTTACAGATTGTCAGTTTTATGTAATCTTATTATTTATTTTGTTGCCTATGCTTTTGACGTTGTGTTTAAAAATTATCAGTAAGGAGATTCTCTCATGTTTTGTACTTTTATGTTTTTATAATGTTTTGTTTAAGTCTTTGTTGTTGTGCTTAAGTCCATGCTGAGTAGATTTTAGGGCATAATGTGAAACTAGTGTCTAATATCTGGTTTTCCCATCACTTCTAAGTAACTTTATTTATTCTTTCTCCATGGAGTCTCACTGCTCTATTTACTTTACAGGTAGTTGGCCCTGAGTCATCTGGACTGGTTTCTGGGCTTTCTGTTTTGTTGTGTTGGCCCTTATTACTGCTTTTATACCTGCATCATACATTTTCATTAGCTCTATGGATTGAAAACAAGCATTGTAATGTATTTAGGTTTGATCTTTTGTCAAGACTCACTTGGACTATTTGGGCACTTTTTCATGAACTTTTGGTTATCGTTCCTGCTTATGAGAAATACATGGGATTTATGTTTTAGCAGGGACTGTTTTGAGTTTGTAAACAACTTGGCTATCATGGACATCTTAATTAATATTTACTCTTCTATCCATGAGAACAGGACATTTTCCCCTCGATTTACGATCAGTTTCTTTCACTAGCGTTTTGCATTTTTATACTATTTTTCTGAGTGAAGTATGTTTTTCAAGCATTTTATTTCATTCTGTCTCAAATAACAATGAACTATATGAAAAAGAAATTAAAATATTGCTTCTTTAAATACTCAAAAGATCACTCAGTGCTCTCTCTGACATAGACTTGTAGACCTTTTGACATTCCTCTCCTTTACTAGGAATCTAGTGCTCCCCTCCACCCAAGTGTGGGTTTCACAGCCTGAGGACTTCTGTTCTATTCCCACTGACAAAGATGGCCTTGCACCTGAATGCTTTTCGACCATCTGTTGTTACTGCCACCTAGTGGTAAACCGCTGCCTTAGTCTGTCCTTTTCTTTCTGGCATCTAGTTTCTTTAAATCATGAGATAACAATAATAGGCAGTATAGATTATCAAATAACTATAAAGGAAGGATATGGAAGTCTGAAATTTTATGCAATTGGCATCAAACAATAAACAAAATATCCACCATGATGGTTTATGTCTATAATCCCAGATTTAGAGAGGCCAAGGCAGGAAGATGATTAGAAATTGGAGCAACATAATTTTACATGATGATTTCTAGGACAGTTGTGAATACATGTCAACACCCTCCCCCCAAAAATGCTAGAATAATGTAAGTGAAAATGTATTTACATTAGTGGTAACTGCTAAGGACAGAAATGAGTGGGGAAGAGTTCAAGACCTGTAAGAAGGAAGCTTAAGAACAAATTTCCTCCATAATGAGCCATCCATGTGTCTCTTTGGCAGCGCTATAACCAAGAAAGAAGAAACAAAGTTCTAGAGGTGATAGAAAGTCTGACGTATTTGGAATCCAACAAGAAAGGCAATAGATGGTGTACTAGGACTGCAGGTAGATGGAGTTGTTAGAGAAGTCAGGAGTCCAAAGCACAAAAGGTGCTCTTGGTTGCTACAGATTTTGGACTTCATTCTAAAGGAGAATTCTGGACAACAGAATAATATGCTTGGAACTATTCTTGTTTCTTTACTAAGAGTGTAAAGTGGCATTGAGAATTGAATAGACTTGTTTCATATACTGAAACCTAAGACCTATATGGCTCACTCAAAAGATATATAGGCATACTAGTTAAATTAGAGTCAATCGTAATTTAACTCAGTCGATAAGTTAGAGCTATGGATTGTACACAACTTTCATTAGTTAAATCAGAGTCAGTGGTAATTTAATTGAGTCAATCAGTAAAAGCTATGGATTCTAAACAAACAAGAAGATAGAGGGATAAAGTAGAGTGGACAAACCATGCTCGATAAGACGTGATCCTTGGCAGTGGTTCTCAAATTTCTTCACTTGAAAAAAACCTCAGAATTTTTTTTTTTTTTTGCGTTTTTAGTCTTACTTTATTTTTTTTATTATACTTGTGTTTTAATTTTACATATCAGCCATGGGTTCCCCTGTCCTCCCCCTCCCACCCCCACTTTCTCCCCACCCCCTCCCCTCCATTCCCATCTCCTCCAGGGCCAAGACTCCCCTGGGGATTCAGCTCAACCTGGTGGATTCAGTACAGGCAGGTCCAGTCCCCTCCTTCCAGGCTGAGCCAAGTGTCCCTGTGTAAGCCCAAGGTTCCAAACAGCCAGCTCATGCACTAAGGACAAGTCTGGGTCCCACTGCCTGGATGCCTCCCAAACAGTTCAAGCTATGCAATTATGAACCAAAAGCTGTGGAGCCCCCAACTGGAGCAGGCCCTCTGGATAAGAATCTCTTGTTCTTCAAAAATTTTGAGGACATCATAGCCTCTTTCCCTCTCTCTCTCCCCACAACACATATGTCTATTAAATTATATTTTATTATATTTTATATGTGTAAATATATATATATATGATTATATCTGTCAATATCTTTCATAATGTAAATTAAACCAAGATATTTTAACAGGTTTGGTGGCTCACACCTTTAATCACAGTACTTGTTGGCCTACCTCAGGGTAACTGTAATGACTTGAACCCACCCTGGGTTATGGAGGCTGACCCTGACTCCAAGAAGCAAAACAACAATAAAAGATATTTTAAAAATAGTTGTGTCTTTACCTTTTTAAATGTCACCCCAAAAGCCATTGCTTTCCTTGAAGACAAACAGCATGTTTTATGAACAGTAGCTATACATTCAAAATAAAAATGAGTGATTAGAGAAGCATCACATTGAGCCGTTTCATTCTCTTTAGTTAATTAATTAAATGTCCAGTTTGGTAGAAGACAAGGAAACCCAGCTGTAGCTTTTCATCTCTTGAAAGAGTTCCCACCATAGAAAGCTACAAAGCTGTGCCATATGAGCATGAGCACACAAAGGTGAGAAGCACAGGTGATATATTTTTATCATTCAATTTTGTGACACATGTACCTCCTGAACATAGTCCTCCATTTTCTACATTCTGAGAATCATTACTCAGAACAAAAAAGTTACATAAATGAGGATCTGTCTAAGTCTAGTATATTTGTTCATTGGTTTGAGATGGACTAACTAAATCTGAATGAAACAAAATGGACATTATAAAGTTTATACTTGAAATGATACTGTGACCATGTGAGATTTGAAAATTAAATTATGTTACATCACTTAGTTTCCCTCATTCTTCTCATTGAAGAGCAAGAGAGTGAAAGAAGAAAGAAAATTAAAGAAATCTTAAAAATATTTGCATAAAGCCCAGTTACATGCAGTTAATAATTTATAGGTGATATATTTTCTTGATTTTACCCATAACTTAGGGACATACTTTTAGCATGATGTTCTTATATATTATAATCCAGTGGATATGATGGTGGTCATCAGACCAGTTAAAATACTAAACTTGAAGTTATTCAATTTCAAATGTCTTAATACCTAAACTATTAAGAAAGATGTGACCTGGTGCTGGGGAGGCATAAGGTCATTTATAATCTTTACCAGATTAAAACCTGAATGCAGTAACGACTGGTGTGACAAGATAATCAATGGATTAAATATTGTCATGAATGATATGGGGCATCCTAATTACCTCTCTATTGTTGTGGTTAATGCCGTGACCAAAAGCAGCTTGGGGAAGAAAGGGATCATTTCACCTTGTAGCTTATATTACATCCTCAGAGAAATTGGGTTAAGAAGTCAAGCAGAGAACCTGGAGGAACATGGTTTGCTCCCCATGGCTTTTTATACAAACCAGGCCAAACTGCCCAAAGGTGGTGTTAAACAACATAGGTTGAGCCCTCCCACATCAACTGGATTGCCTTAATGGCAAAAGTTTGATTGTCCACAGACCAATCTGATAGAGGCATTTCCTTAATTGAGATTCCCGCTTTTGTACTCTAGCTTATATCAAGTTCACAAAGAACTAACCAGCACATAAGAGGTAGCCAACTACTTCTTGATTGAATTTAAGGCATATGTAGTGGTTTGAATAGGAATGTCTCCTATTCCTGATGTTTGAATACTTGGTCATCAGTCTGTGGTGCTGGTTGGGAAGGTTTAGAAGGTGTGGCCTTGCTGAAGGAAGTATGTTGCTGGGGCCAGACTTTTAAATTAAATGTCTCATGTCACTTCCAGTCTGTTCTTTAGGCTTGGTGCTTGTGGTTAAGATGTGAGCTCTCAGCTTCCATCCCGTCACCATGACTACTGCACCGCTCACGTTTCCCCATCATGATGGACTCTTATCCCTAGAAGGCTGTAAACAAAAGTAAACTCTTTCTTCCATATGTTGCCTTTGTCATGATATTTTATTGATGCACCAGGAAAGTCACTCAAACACAGTGTGGTACTGTAAATTTGACCAAGGACCCATGGTTGGGAGCTCATAGGCACTAAAGGTGAACCCACTAATAGTTTTTCTAAATGGAGGTAGTATCAAACTGCCCTCTAAATTTCTATCTCTGGTCCCATGTATTAGCACAGCTCTCAGGCCTCACCAGGGAAATTTCTTTATGCAGTGGGTGGTGATGAGCACAGAAATTCACACAGCCGGTCCAAGTGCAGAGAGTCAACAGAGTGCTCATCCACAAAGGGGGCATCTCTTTCATACCCTGTCCTAATTTCTTCTCTGCTGCTTCACTAAACACCTTGACCAAAAGCAACGTGGGGAGGAAAGAAATTATTTTAGCTTACAGTTCATAGTCCATCATAGAAGGGAACCAGGGAAGGAGCTCAAGCCAGGAACCCAGAGGCCGGCAGTGAAACACAGACTAGGGAAAATCAACACACACATTTTGTCTGGTAGACTC
This sequence comes from Onychomys torridus, assembly GCF_903995425.1. Lineage (NCBI taxonomy): Eukaryota > Metazoa > Chordata > Mammalia > Rodentia > Cricetidae > Onychomys > Onychomys torridus. The sequence continues at coordinate 69,805,278 of NC_050449.1, read as the reverse complement.
AGTCCCAGGGAACTCTCCACCTGCTTCTGCCCTTGGTAGTTGCCCCATGGTCACAGAATCTATAATGCTCATATTTCCACTGCAACTGAGGCTGTACCTTCCTGGACTCTAGAGTTCTTTATGTATTCGAGATACTAATCTTCTGTCAAGATGTATACCTGGTAAAGATTTTCCCCATTCTGTAGGTTGCCTCTTTGTTTAAGTTATTTTGTGCTATACAAAAACTTGGTAGCTTCATGAGGTCCCATTTATTAATTGTTGATTCTTTTCCCTGTGTAATAGGAGTCCTGTTCACAAAGTCCTTTCCTGTGCCATTGAGTTCAAGTGAAATCTTAATTATTCATCCATCTGACTCTGTTGGAATACATTGCTGACTGGTAGTGTTTGCAGTATACCATAGCCTGGTAGCCTTCTTTATGCTCTACAATATGGTAACCACCTTCCTCCACAGCAAAGTATCTTGCTCTCTACCCAGTTTTACCTGGAGGATGTCTGTAGGTCCAGGATACCTGACTTATCTCAAGGGTGACCCTTGACACTGTTACCTGCAAATGCTTTTCCACTGATGGCCCACATGGTAATTTGATAAATGCTCTAGCCACTTTGATAGGACCCTACTGCCATATGCAATGCCTTTAGATAGGAGTGTGCCACTAAATGCAAATAAGGGTTTCTCTCCAGTCTCCCCAATCCTTTATACTCTATAATAAAGTTGAGCTGCAAAGTCTGTCTTCCAGAGGACTGTCTCAGTTTGTGCTCATGGGCTGTGCACAAAGTTTTCTTTTGCTGCTTCTGCCTCTTTCCCCTCTTGGACTGATGACTGACAGGCCAAGAGGGAAAGAGAACCCCCACAAGATACAAGATATCAAGTCTTATACTGGTGTCCTTGATCCATTTGGAATTGAATTTTGTTTGGAGTGCAAGATTGCAAAGGAGTTTCATTCTATTATGTGTATCCATCCAGTCTGACCAGCTCTATTTGTTGAAGATGCTGTCTTTTCTCAAATGTGTGTTAATTGGCTGTTTTTTGTCAAAATTCATGTGGCTACAAGAGTGTGAGATTATTTATATTGGGGTCTCCAACTCTCGTCCATTGATTGATTTGTTTTTATGCTAGTAGCCTGCTGTTCTCATTACGGTAGCTCTGTAGTACTGCTTGAGATGTAATGGTAACATCTCTAGCAGCTTTGTTCTTGTCCCTGTTGTTCGAAATTGTCTTGGCAATTCTGGGCCTTATTTTTTTTTTCTAGCTAAGTATTCAGGTACTATGTTGAACAGCAGCAGGGAGTGGAAATCCTTGTCTTGTTCTTGATTTTAGCAGAGATGTTTGTTGTTTAATTTTTTCCATTTAGGATGATGGTGGCTGAGGGCTTCCTGTACATTGTCTTTATTATGTTGAAATCTGTCACCTGCATCCCTATTCTCTGCAGGACTTTAATTGTGAATGGATGCTGGATTTTGTCAAAGGCTTTTTTTTTTCATCTAATGAAAAGATTGTGTGGTTTTTGACTGCTAGAATTTCTATGTGACAGGTAATATTTATTGATTTATGTATTTTGAACACCTCTGTATCTCTTGGATGAAACTCAGTTGATTGTGATGGATGGTCCATTTTTATGTGTTCTTGAATTCAGTTTATAAATCTTTTATTGAGATTTTTGTATCTATATTCATTCAATGTATTAGCTGATAATTTGCTTTTTTGTTTGGATCTTTTTCTGATTTTGGTATCAGGGTAACACTGGTTTGTTAAGATGAATTTGGAGATGTTTCTTCCTTTTCTATTTTGTGGAATAGTTTGAAGAGTATTAGTATTAGGTTTTCTTTGAAGGTCTGGTATAATTCTGCACTGAATGATCTGACCCTAAACTTTTTGCTTTAGTTAGGAGATTATCAATTGATGCCTCTATCTCACAGGATGTTATGGTTCTATTTAAATTATTTACTTCATCTTGAGTTAGCTTTGTTACATTGTATATGTCTAGACATTCATCCACTTCTTTTAGATCTTCCAGTTTAGTAGAATATAGGATTCTTTTTTAAAGTACGTTCCTATGACTCTCTGAATTTCTTAGGTATCTGTTGTGATATCTCTTTTCATCTCTAATTTTATTAATTGAATTCTTTCTCTCTTTTGGTTAGCCTGGCTTCAGGTTTGTCAAACTTGTTAACCTTTTCAAAGTCCCAGCTGTTTGTTTCATTCATTTCTTATATTTTTGCTTCATTATTTTCAGTTCTGGGTTTTTTTTTTCCAGAGCTGAGGATCAAACCTGGGGCCTTGTGCTTGCTAGGCAAGTGCTCTACCACTGAGCTAAATCCCCAACCCTCAGTTCTTATTTTGACTGTCTCTTCTAAACTGCTCTTCTTGACTGTTCACTGTTCTTGTTTTTCCAAGGCCTTTGGGTTTATCACAAGTTAGTAATTCGAAGTCTTTCAATATTTTTGATGTAGGCACACAATGATACAAACTATCCTCTTATGACTGCTTTAAAAAGTTTCTTACAGCATTTGGTCTATTCTGTTTATGTTTTCATTTAATTCTAGTCATTTTCAGTTTTACTACTTGATTATTTCCTAAACCTGTTTTTGGTTTAGTGGTGCTTTGTTGTTGTTTTGTTGTTTATTTTTATAGTATCCATGAATTTCTGCACTTTCTGTCTTCTCTTATGTTTGATATCCATCTTAAATGCATGGTCTCCAGATAGAATGATACATGTGATTTCAATGTTCCTGTGTTTGTTGAGACTTGCTTTGTATCCTATCATGTGGTATGTTTGAAAGAAATCCAAGTTGGCTGCTGAGAAAAAAAAATATTATTTAGTGTTTAGGTGGAATGTTCTGTAGATAAGTTAGGTTTGTCTTATTTATGATGTCACTTAATGCCAGAGTTTCAACTCAAGTTTTTCTCAGATGACCTGTCTTTAATGAGAGTAGGATATTGAAATCACCCCCTATGGCTGTGTTTGTATCAGTCTTTGATTTTAAGTCTAATAATGTTTATTTTATGCAGTTGGGTTCTCCTGTGTTTGGTGCATATGTTTTGTATTATAATATCCTATTGCTGGATTTATTTCTTTCATTTAGTGGGAGTAAAATGACCCTCCTTATCTCTTCTGATTAGTTTTTTAAGTCAGTTTGGTCACATGTCTTGTCATATGTGATACACTTACGTTGCTCTGAGAAATGAAAAAAAGAGACTTTGTCTTGAAGTCATTTAGACCAAGAGTGATACTGAAGTCAAGTTCTTCACTCCTTTTTCTGTATCTTCTGTCTGTCTATAGCTTGTGTTCTGTTGCCTGACTATTTTCTGTCTGTTGCCTGTCCATTGCGTTTTTCTGATCTGCCTGTTCTTGTTGCCTGCCTATTGTCCCTGCCTCTAGTCAAGGGCTTTGCTCTTTTGAACATTACCAAAACAAAAAAACAAAACAAAAACAAAAAACCAACAACAACAAAAAAAAAACCATGGTATGACAATGAATGAGGGATTCTTTTCTACAGAAATCTAACAGTTTTATGAGGGGTAAAGTGGGTTTATTGAATTAAATTAATCCAGAATGGCATAGAAAGTCACCAACATACTCCATCAAATTATATCCATATGTTGTTTCCAATATTTATGGAATATTTGTTGTTTAAGGTTGCTTTCAACCTTTTGGCTATTTCAGCAAGTGATTGCCACACACATACATACATTCTTCTGGGTTGGGGCATTGGAGGGTATATAGTAGAATACTAAAGTTGTACATTTATCCTAGGTTGTTAAAGGTGGTTGCATAGGAAGTTCAAGACATTGCTTTATTAAAGATAGGTTAAGGATTGTTGTATTAAAAGTAGGTTAAACAGGTTAAGTACACTGTAAGGTAGTAGACTGAACATTCTTTTAAATGATCTCTACATTATTAATTTGGCTACAAGGTCTGACAAAAGTTCAAAATCTCTTTTAAGGCAAGAAGTATTTTCAACAAAGATATTACCACCTTGTTAGATATTAAAATAGCTATGCCTGTTTACTTCTTGGTTCCACTTCTTGGAGTATCTTTTTAATCCTTTTATCCTAAAGTAACTGAATATGAGGTGTGTTTCTTGGAGGCAGAAAAAAGATTGATCCTATTTTCTGATGAAATCAGTTAATCTGCATTTCTTTAATGAGGAGTTGATACCATTAATATTTTTATTGAACAACGTAAACTAATTCCTTTTGTGGTGTTCTATTGGTTCAGTGCTCCAGATTATTTATATTTTACTGTCTCACTTTGGATGTAATTAACTTTTTCTTCAAACCTAGCTATTCCTTCTGTTATCTTTTATAGTGCTGTCTTGAGGTTCACAAATTCCTTAAATCTGTTTATATCTTGAAAATTTTTGTTTTCTCCTTTAATTATGACTAATAGCTTTGCCATTAGTGTAAAATACCATACAGAAGACCCGAGTACTCAGGGATGGTATCTATTGTCTTTCATAACTTGTAGACCACCAGTTCAGTCCTTTCTGACTTTCATGGTATTCTTCAGAAAGTCTGTTGTTATTCTGATGGAACTGCTTTGTTTGAACACATATACAGATGTTCTTGCCACTTTCAATACCTTTTATTTGTTATAAGTACTTGGTATTTTGACTATTGAATGACATGGCACATTTATTCATATCATCTTTGAGATTTTTGATCATGTTTTTTATTGCTGTTTTGAAATCACAATCTTATATGGCATCCAGGTTGCTTTTTATCAGGGACATTACCATAGCGTTACAAATTTTTGGTGGGAATTACTGTTTTGGTTATTTATGTTTGTGTATATGTGATGGTATTGAGGCATCTTGAGTAAGTTCCTTGATACTGTTGCTTGGTATGGAAACATTGTCTCTGTTTTGTCAAATGGGTGTTTGAAGCCCTGATTTCTGTTACCCCAACTTGTCAAATGGTTGACCAGCTATGTGTGGCTTAGGTTTCAGTCTTTGGCCTATTCAGTGCTGATGTTTGAATAGGTTTTCAGAAGCAGTTCCAGCTCAGTTAAAGCTAAGGGAAGTTTCTAAGCCCAGGAGCAGACCTTTTGTAGAGTTAGTACATTCTCAGTCAACTTTAGGAACCTAGAGAAAGTGTTCAGGACGTCTCCTCTGATAAGGGTTATTGATGGAATTGGTGATGTTAGTCTGGGATATCCTACTTAAAGGGGAAGGCAAGAAACTGGGCAGGGTAAAAAGCAAGTGTATGGCACATGGTACTCTAGAAAGTTGTAGGGGTGAGTCCAGTACTCTCCTGGAGAGTGAAGGTCCTGAGGTCAGGGAAATGGGTGTCCTTGGCTGTATAAATCTGGTGTCTCCCTAGAGAAGGGGCCAGGTGTGTACATCTGGAATGGATAGAATCGGTAGGGGTGAGTAGAGGTGATTTGGAGTAGGGGTGTCTAAAATCTCAGGGTATGGATGGGTAAACTGCACTCCAGAAAGACCGGATGGGATTAGTGACACCAGTTGGAAATCCTTATCTGACCAGTATATGCAGAAAGACAGATGTGATTTTTGTTCTTTAGGCAGGTTGTAGGGGTGGGTGGAGTTTCTGGTGTGGGTCTTGTGACCCTCCCTGGAGAGATCTATGGTCAATAAAGTGGGTGTAGTTGGCAGTCTACATGAGATATACTTTCTAACAGAGAACTCAAAAGAAATGTTAAAGAACACTATAAGAGAAATAATGCTGTTGATAGTCTAACAAATTGGAAACAATTGATCAATTTCTAAGATACATTCTCATTAAAAAACTTTCAAAGCTTTAAAATAGAAAAATGGCAAGAAAAATAATAAATGAATATTTAATTGTGTGGAACATTGGAAACAGTGTAATGCAGTTAGGAATATGATGAGGAAAACACTGAAAAAATAATGACTGGATATTTTTCCCAATTTAATGTCAGATCCCAAAATACAAATCTAGGATGCTCAGAGGACAAATTCAGAACAAATATCCTCCAAAACAGTTTGTCATGATATATCATGAATCTCCCAAAAATCAAAACTAAGGGAAAAAAATCCTGAAGGAGAGAAGAAGGCTACCAAATATTTTACTGGGACATAAATAAGAAATTCCACTTAGCTCACATCCTTTTCTAGGATCTAGCCCAACAGATCATCTGGATGAAAAAAAAAAGGAAAAACATCAGAATTAATGACATCATGTATTTGATGGACTTAACAGATATCTACAGAACATTCCACTCAAACACCAAAGAATATTCTATTCAGCAGCATATAGATTTCTAAAATAGATCATATCTGGAACACAAAGCAAGTCTTTACAAATTCAAAAAAATTGTAGCAACTCCTTGTATTCTGTCTGACCACAATGCAATGAAACTTAAAATTGGCAGCAAACAAATCTCTAGTAAATACACAAACTCGTGGACAATAAATAACTCATTAGTGAATGATGAATGGGTCAAAGAAGAAATCAAGAAAAAAATATAAAAAATTCCTGGGATTATGAAAAGAAAATGAAAATATAACACATAAAAACCTCTGGAACACACAGAAAGCAGTCTTATAATGGAAAATTATGGCTCTAAATGTCTACATTAAAGTAAGTCAGAAAGAACATGACTAAATGATGCATTGCATTAATAATGCAACTTAAAATTTTGGAAAGATAAGAACAAACCACATTGATGGCAAGAAATTATAAAAACCAGAGCTGAAATCAAGACAACAGAGACAAAGAAAACAATACTAAGAAATAATGAATCTGAAAGCTAGTGCTTTGGAAAATAAACAAGATAACTCCTAAATCAACTCATCAGAGAGAGAGAGAGATAAAGGACCCAAATTAACAGAATCTAAATTAATAATAAAAAAACATTACAACAGACACCAGATACTCAAAATATTATAAAGGACTACTTTGACAACCTGTACTCTGTTAAGCTGAAAAACTTAAAAGAAATGGATAAATTTCTAGATTCAGTCAAATCTCCAAAATTAAAACAAGAATCCAACAACCTAAATAGATCTATAACAAATAAGGAGATTGAAATAGCAATTTAAAAAAAAGCCTTCCAGAAAAAGAAAACAAAAAGCAGCCCAGGGCCAGATGAATTCACAGTAGAATTCTACCTGACTTTAAAAAGAAAATATTCAGCTAACAGCCAATCAAGAAGAAGGAGAAAGAGGGGGAGGAGGTGTACTCCCAAAATCTGTTACCAAAACCAAACAAAGACATAGAGAAAAAAAAAAAGAAACTACTGGCTAATGTCCCAAGTGAATATGGACTCAAAATTGCTCAATAAAATCCTTGCAAACATAATGCAAATATATATCAAAAAAGACATCCACCATGACCAAGTTGGCTTTGTCTCTGAAATGCAGGGACAGTTAAACATACACAGTCAACAAATCTAATAAACTACATAAATGGACGTAAGGAAAAAATAATCACATAATTATCTCAAAAGATGCTGAAGAAGTCTTTGACAAAATCCAAAATGACTTCATGATAAAAGTCATAGAAATGCAGGGCTAGAGGGAACATGACTCAACCTAGTAAATGCTGTGTATGAGACATTCATAGCCAACAACATCATAAATAGAGAAAAACTTGAAGCAATCCTCCTGAAGTTAGGAAGGAGAGAGGGCTGTCCACTATCACCACTCATTTCCAATATTGTGCTTGAAGTACTAGCAAGAGAAGAAAATTAAAGAAATACAGGTAGGGAAAGATAAAATCAAATTATCCATATTTGCTGATAACATGATATTATACATTAGAAATCTCAAAAATTCTACCAGGAAACTTGTAGAAATGATGAACAAATTCAGCAATGTGGCAGGACACACAATCAGCTAGCACAATCCAAAGATTTACTATACACCAACAACAAATATACAGAGAACAAAATCATGGAGTTATAAGAACCCCAAAGAAAATAAAGTATCTAGAAATAAACTTACCCAAGAAAGTGAAGAATTTCTACAATGAAAATGTTAAACCTCTGAAGAAAGATAGAGAAAGACACTAGAAAATGGAAAGACTTGAAATGGTGATAGCGGTTAGATTCAAATTTGTAAAAATGACCATTTTGTCAAAAGCTATGTAGGCTCAACAAAATCCCAGTCAAAATCTCCACTTTATCTCATTCTTCACAAAAAATGGGTAAAAAAAAAAAATCTGTCCTAAAACTTATATAGAACCACAAAGGACTCCAGATAGCCTAAACAACTCTGAGCAAAAAAGCCCACAAACAAAAACAACAAAAAATGATGGACAGATTACTCTTCCAGATCTCAAGATATATTTCAGAGATATGGTAATAAAGACAGTCCAGTACTGGCACAAAAATAGACACATAAACCAATGGAAAAAGTGTCTCCACTGAAAAACATGAACACTTTAGGTTTGTAAGTCAACTAAAAACAGGTTCAAATTCTGCAATTTTGGTTTCTCGCCTCTTTCTCTTAATTTAGGCTAATTTGTATACATCTCTAGTAGCCATTTTGATCATTGACTAAGTATTTTACCTAAATTATTTTATCTTCTTCAGTCTAGAGGCATAGAGTGAATTTTTTGCCAAAATCACATTGAAAGACTAGAGTATCATATGAATTATATTTATGATAAAGTGAAGCAATATGACCTCTTTGTAAGCCTTTAAGCAGACTAAGCAGGCTTTAATAGAACCATGTGTTTTCCTTAATCTCAGATTTTTAGAGTTGTGTCCTATCCAGATTTAACTAAAATGAGGACTTTGCCTTATATTTTGTTGTTGTTTATTTATTCAAATGAGTTTGTAGCAGGCAAAAACTCTTCCTAAAATATTTATATTTACAGATTCACTCAGACATCAAAATTAAACATATGAAGAATAGTTAATGTTAGCATGCAATGAGGTTAAAAATACAAAGAAGTAGCCACAGATTATGTTCTTTGGTTATTTTATGAATTTTAGGGACAAACTTGAGTTTTGCACCACACAAAAACAATTACATGAAAGCAATGATTATGAACTCATACAAGGCAGTCAGAACATTTGTCTCAGCAAAACTAAGCAACCGATGTCCATTTGTGTTTCTTTTTGGTGTAAGGAAGGAATAACAAAAGAGAAAACATCAAAGGTCAAGCTCATTGTGTAGAAATAGATTCCTATCCTTTCCTCTTTAACCATCACAGAGGGAGACAATTGTATAAATGGCCTTTTTTTTTTTTTAAATACTGTATGGGTTTCTTGCAACTGTAGATTCTATCTTAAAATATTTCTTCATAATCTTTTTATTCTCCTGAGTATTTTGTTCTGTTTGGAGACAAAGAGGGAAGAGGCAAGGTCAGAAAAGATAGGACAATAGAAGGACTGGAGGTAGTGAGATCTTCCACTATTTATTATTAGACATGACCTCTAGAAATATATTCGCTTTCTATGCATTTTTACATCTTTAAAAAAAACTTAGTTTTTATCTCTCTCTGCTTCATGATTGTGATCAGCTGTCCCACATTCCCACTGCCACAGCTTTGTAGACATGACGGACTGTGCCCTCAAACTGTCAGCATAAACAAGCTGCTCCTCTCCTAAACTACCTCTTGTTGGGTATTTTCTCACAACAATAATAAAAGAACCTACTAGACTCCTATCTTAATTCAGTGATCAGCTTCCTTAGTATTTACTCAAACTGAAAATTCGTGTCCCCATAAAATGTACAAACATATCTATAACAGTTTTGTCTATTATTTTTTAAAATTTGGAAATAATCAAGATACTTGAAAATGCATGAACTTTTGTAATTCTCAACACCATAACTTTATCCAGTGTTAACAAAGAAATATTGAGGCATAAGATGATACTGATAAAACTAAACTGTATATTAGTATGTGAAAGAAGCTAATAAGAAAAGGCCACATTCTGTAAAATTTCACTTTTTTGGTTTTCTGGGAAATGGCAAATTATGAAAATAATTAAAAAATATCAGTGGTTGTGAAGAAGGCATAGAGATAGATCAGAGAAGACTTTTGGGACAGTGAAACAGCTTTGTCCAATATGATTGCCAAATACTTATGTGTCCTTCTAAGCACCACAGATTATACACCAAGGTGAAACAAACCTTATTATAAACTATAGATTTAGAATGGTGATGCCATGTCAGATTCATCAGTTATGACAAATGTACCATGCTAATGAAGTATGTAGAGAATGGGGCACACTAAGTATGCGTACATTATTAGAAGTCTTTGCTAATGTAAAAGGAGAACGAATATTTTAAAAGAGAAATTGTAAGTTTTGTACTAAATGCTAAGGTGTTCTTTTTTTCTATGCTATGCAATCCCCATTGTAAACAGCATAGGTTTTCATTTTTCAAGTGGTAGCCTGCTGTCTTTGTACCTCAAAGCTGACTTCTTTCCACATTCATCTCTGTCATGTACAGAGACCTTTCTTGCTCACTTCACTAATAAATTAAATGAACTATGAGCAAAGAGCTTCAAGAAAGGTCTCAGAAGCCTCAGATGACAAGACCAGAGAGTCATTCTTCTCTTCACATCATTAGTAGGGCACTGTTGTGGATCAGAGAACTTGACAAATCTCTGAGCTCTCTGATCATAGTATCTCTGTCCTCCCACCACAAACTACAACGTTTCTATTCCCCATAGTTCTATGAAAATTCAATACATGTTTGAAAGTCTCTAATTTTCTTAACATGCAGATGGCTGGAGAATACATTCAGGCAAATGGTAAAAGATTAGTTCTGAAAAGCTAACTTAAAGAGGGAGGGTAGATCTTCAGATGAAGTTTTAGAGTTTAGATGCCAGCCTTCAAGTACTCAGGGGACTAGAAAGTTGATTCTATGTTCTCATAAACTATCTGGCTACCTTGAAAGTACCAAGCAAATATTAACATCTCATAATATTTGTTGAATGTGTAAATAGTTAATTAAGAAATTGATTTCTGTTGGCTTTTTAAATGTATATTCTCATCCAAAACAGGTAAAAGTAGCTAAGCACCTTGGAGACTGCAGAGATTCCTAGCACTCTTGGGTCCTGAGCCCTGTGTTGTTTTTCCTCATTCCAGTTTTATACAGATTTTTTAGGTTGGAAGAATGCCAACCAAATATGCAATAAATTCAGAAGAATCTCTGCAGACTGTCAACACTGGCTGAATCCAGAGACAGACACAAAACCCAAATGATAAAGGATATGGCAGAACCTAAATGTAGTTGCTATGATAGTTTTAGTGTGTCTAATTTCAATGAATCTTATGGCCACTGGCTTTACTTCTTATGATAGACTTTAGATAAGCTGATATCATTATTTCATACCCATCAAAGAAATAAGACAAAATAATACCAAAATGGTATGGGATAACAATTTTGGGAATGGCTAGACATCTATCTAAATTAATATAACTGGAGAGTGATTACATATTTCATTCCAATACTACATGAGAAATAAATGTAAAGGGAATTTTAATGTGTGGTGACAGCAATATTCCTCTCTGACTAAAAACATTTCCAAGAATATGAACAGCATGGGAATTCAGTAAGTTAAACTATTTGTGAAAATTGATTCAACTTTATTAGAATGTTCTCCATTTGTGTAATAACTTTTCTTATTGTGCATTTTCCTATCATCCACTCCCTAATTATTCTTGCCACAGAGGCATAGTTTTGTTTTCCTATTCTAACATTTACTTAAGAAGGAAGTTTTGCTATTCTCTATATGTTCAAGTCCAGATATCTATAGGATTTGTGTTCTAAAATATATTAAAAATGATCACTGTGAAATATGAAGCTAAAAATACTGATAAAAACAGTATCTTTTCATGTATCATGAATAGTTTGGGGTTTCAAGGTCTCAGAGTGCCAAGACATTAAAGACATACTGGTCCTTCGTCATTGTAGATAGGAGAGAGTGGCTTCAGGTAAGTAATTCCATGACCTTGTGTCATATGATATTTACCTTTGAGGTTAAGTGATATATTTTTTCAGTTATTTAGCATAAGGACTATTTCAATATGATCTCATAAGGGTGATGGATTGAAATTAATGCTGTTGTAATGTAGTGGTTAATCTTGGGCATCAATTTGATGGGATTTATAATCACCATGGAAACATCCCTCTGTGTATGAGTGTGATTCCAGATGGGTGTAACTAAGATGTAAAGATCTACCCTGAATTTAGGTAGCACTATTCCATGGACTGAAAGCCAGACAGAATAAAAAGGAGGAAGTGGGCTGAGAACCAGCACACATCTGTCTATGCTTCCTAAAAGCAGGTGCATTGTGACCAGCCACCTCACATTCCCACCATCATGTCTTCCCTGCTCTCGTGGGTGTGGGACATAATAAACCCTCCTTTCTTTAAGTTGCTTTGTCAGGTGGTGTTTTTCACAGCAACAAGAAACGTGATGAATACAAATATGCCGCTTGAGATTCTGAGCATCATATATTGTTATGGCTTAAAGATCAAAAATAGCTTACTCCTAGATAAAATCAGGAATTCTGCTTATAACATATTTCTGGATGATACCTTTCTATGTATGCTCAATGTTTAAGAGGCATTCTGCAGCAGAGGAAGCTTCTAATACTAAACCGTCAGGACAGTTAACATGTGCATTCTTATTTCATTAGTACATTCACAAGGGAATGTCACAGAGTGGTGAATGTTTTCTCTGTCCTTTCTTTTATTATTCTTTAGGCTTCAGCATAATAAATCTAGATGCTTCTGGGTTATAAGAACATTTTTAGAGTCAAACATAATGGGCTTTAAAATGTTTCCTCTTGCAGTTTATATACATTCACTCAACCTTTTACCTTTAAAATTAAAAGGAAAAACTGGCTCATCTAATTCTGGAGCTTCTTCATTGTGCAGCCACTGTATCCAGTAGTTACCCTTTGCAGTTCAATTTCTCCTGCAAGTTCTATACATTGGACTTAAGTTTTGTGCATGGTGACAGATATGGATCTATTTGCAGCCTTCTACACATGGACATCGAGTTATGCCAGCACCATTTGTTGAAGATGCTTTCTTTTTTCTATTGTACAGTTTTGGCTTCTTTGTCAAAAATTATATGTTCATAATATCAGGGTCTTCAATTCGATTCCATTGGTCCACATGTCAGTTTTTTATGTCAGTACCATGTTTTTATTATTGTAGATCTATAATAGAGCTTGAGGTCAGGGATTGTGATGCCTAAAGAGGTTGTTTTATTGTACAGGATTCTTTTGGCTATCCTGGGATTTTTGTTTTTCCATATGAAGTTGAGTATTATTCTTTCCAGGTCTGTGAAGAATTGTGTTGGTAATTTGATGGGGATTGTGTTGAATCTGTAGATTGCTTTTGGTAAGATCACCATTTTTACTATGTTAATCCTGCCTGTGCATGAGCATGGGAGATCTTTCCATTTTCTGACATCTTCTCCAGTTTCTTTTTTCAGGGACTTAAAGTTCTTGTCATATAGGTCCTTCACTTGCTTGGTTAGAGTAACTCCATGGTATTTTATATCATTTGTGGCTATTGTAAAGGGTGATGTATCTCTGATTTCCTTCTCAGCCTGTTTGTGTATTGTATATAGGAGGGCTACTGATTTTTTTTGAGTTGATCTTGTATCCTGCTATGTTGCTGAAGGTTTTTATTAGCTGTATAAGTTCCTTGGTTGAATTTTTTGGGTCACTCATGTATACTATCATGTCATCTGCAAATAGGGAAAGCTTGACTTCTTCCTTTCCAATTTGTATCCCCTTAATCTCTTTATTTTGTGTTATTGCTCTGGCTAGAACTTCAAGTACTATATTGAATAAGTATGGGGAGAGTGGACAGCCTTGCCTTGTTCCTGATTTTAGTGGTATTGCTTTGAGTTTCTCTCCATTTAATTTGATGTTGGCTGTTGGCTTGCTGTAGATTGCCTTTATTATGTTTAGGTATGTTCCCTGTATTTGTGATTGCTCCAAGACCTTTATCATGAAGGGGTGTTGGATTTTGTCAAATGCCTTTTTGCATCTAGTGAGATGATCATGTGGTTTTTTCTTTGAGTTTGTTTATATGGTGTATTACATTGTAATACATACATTTGTATGTTGAACCACCCTTGCATCCCTGGGATGAAGCCTACTTGATCGTGGTGGATAATTGTTTTGATGTGTTCTTGGAGTCTGTTTGCCAGTATTTTATTGAGTATTTTTGCATCAAACGCTTCTTGGCCTTTTGGCTAAGATCAAGTATAGTATCTGTTCTTAACAGTTTAATATCTGATATGTCCTCTAACTGGCAAGTCTTAATAAAGACGCTACACCAGAAAGGAAGCAGAAGATCCCTGCTCCCTTCCCCCACCCTCTTCCTCCCCTCCTCCACTGATTTCTTCTCCCTTTCCTCCTTATTTTAAGTGCTCAAGATGAACCCATGTATCCTCTCCAACACTCAACTATATAGCCCTAGCTCCCTGTGCTGGTGCCCCAGCATTGGACTTAGGCCTCCAGAATTGTGAGAAATTCAATTTATGTTTTTCATTTCATTAAGTCTTTGATAGCTAGTAGACTGCTACAGATCTTAGAATACTGACCAGAAACTCCTATACGGACAAGTGGTGTCTGTATTGTTACTATTCTCATCCTCATTATGAAACATCATTACTTGCTGGAGTGTAACTAGTTGTTACTTTTCAGTTGGCCCAGAAAATGTGAATTTATCAAGCACAGTGGAATTGCCCAGATTTTCTTTTGTACTTCACCTACTAAGTTTTATCTTTTTGTGACCAAGATATGTGATTTGAATAATTCCCACTGCAAGAATAATTTGATAGGTTTTACTTTGTCATTTTGTCACTGTTAGCAATTGAGTACAAGAATTTATGTGTAGGAGTCTGTTAATGCATAAATATCCATGTTGGTTTTTTTAAATGTGTTGTGCAAAATTTAACACAAAAATTTTGCTCATTTTATTGTTTTCTATCACCAGTATAATTTTTCTTATGATAATATCATGATGGACTTTCTTTTTTGAGACAGAGTTTCTCTGTGTAGCCTTGCCTGTCCTGGAACTCACTTTGTAGACCAGGCTGCCCTTGAACTCGCAGAGATTCTCCTGCCTCTGTCTCCCAAGTGCTGGGATTAAAGATGTGAGCCATCATGCCCGGCTTCATGATGGACTTTTAAGGGCAATTGTATCCCTTGCGATTTTTGTACAATCCCCTGAGCTCTATGAGGCTTGCGAAACTTTTCTCATAGGTCTTATCATTTAGTTTACCTGTGCAACCAAAGTTAATTTTTTTTCTTTTAGTAAGTTTCAATAGTTTATCTTTATTGATTTGAGAATTATCTCTGGTTTTAATTTGTTTCTGGTGTTAATTTGTTTCTTGTTTAACTTTGTTTCAGAGCTGCTGCTATTTAAAATTCCCTTGCTCTAAAACAGTTTATATATATTTATATGTAAATATATATTTGTAATGTATATAGTGTTGGTTTTATTTTTTATGTTTATTTACAATGCACAGAGCTGTTTCCACACTTTGGATGATTAATTTTAAATACTTCATAATACCTTTTTTATGACTATTTGACTTAGCAGCTATAAGGACATCTTGGTGGGATTTTTGGAATAAAGATTTTAAAAAAATTAGCCAATTAAACAGAAGATATCTTCTTGCTCATGGTATATTAAAAGCATGATTATGTCTATATTATTAAAGTTTGTAACATTTATATTCTTTCCTTTGACCAGAATTTGCATAATTATGTTCTCATTACTAGTCTCATTAGCATAGTGTTATATTTCTCTGTTGCTCTCTTTTATGTGGTTAGAATTCAGCATGAAATAATCTTTTCACAAAGGATATGTAGACCTCCAAACTCCTTGGGTTCTTACATATTTGAAAGATTCTCACTCTGCGTTTAAGCCAGTGATCATTTCTTGAGTGTTTGCTGTACACAGGCCATTGGGAGTTACATGTATTGAACAATTTTATTCTATGTGAGATACACATTGTTGTCTCAGATGTTTAGAAGGAGAAAAGTGAAGTGTGTGGAAGCTAAGTGAGTTCCTGATTCTGGAGTGAGGCTGTGTCACAGTACCTAATGAGAGTCCTAGCTGCTACTTTTTTCTCTAAGGACGTCTGGGTTGTGCTTACCCACTCTCCAGCACTAAGCAGAGCTCTGGGGGTGTCCTGCCTTGCAGTTCGCTTCAGTCACTTGTCTTGAAAATATAGAATAGTAGCCTATGGGGAGCTTCTACCAGTGAAACTCTCCATTTCCTTTTACTAAATACCTAGCGTGCTTTGTTTTATTTTGTTCCTTTTATATTTTATTCTAATACAAATTTATTCTAATTTATTCTCATGAATTGAAGCCATGCTCACACACACTTGTTGATTTGTTAACATAAACAGTATCTGCTTCCTGCATCCCTCCTGATAGCTGCAATAAACTCCACTCCTCGTGTCCCACCTCTTCACTGTGTCTCCTTTCTCTTCTGCCTCGTCCTCCTCGATCTTGCTCAGTCTCTTGGATATTTGAGATGTCCTTTGGGTTAGAGAAATGGAACTCCAGTCCAGTTTCTATCTCGACATGGATTCCTTCCCTGCTCCTCTGTGTCTCAGACCTCTGTCTTCTCTTTCTTATAAGTCACTGGACTCAGTACTGCAATGCTTAATGTGATTACACCTGCAAAGAACCCATTTTCAAAAGGCCACATTCAGAAGTTCAAGGATTAGGATTGAGGTAAATATTCTGAGCAAACTATTCCATCCAATACATGCTGTAAACATTTTTATTATGACTATTATTATTACAGTCCTATAGTTATTACATATTTTGAGTATTTCTACCTGTATTGCACTTTCTTGGCACAGTGCAGCATCAATTTGAATAAAATATTACAGTATAAACTAGAAAATTTAATTAATCATATTTTTCAAGGTTTAGAATGTTTTGTCCTTTATTTCTGAGTTTTTAGAAAACAGGCTGCATGTGTGTCAGATATCTTCATTCTCCTTTTGTATATGCTGTTTCATACATTTGTGTGTGTGTATGTGTGTGTGTGTGTGTGTGTGTGTGTGTGTGTGTGAGAGAGAGAGAGAGAGAGAGAGAGAGAGAGAGAGAGAGAGAGAGAGAGAGAGAGAGAGACCCAGTGCCTGTGGAGGCCAGAGTCCTCAGATCCTCCTGGAACTGGCATTACAGACAGCTGTGAGTCGCCCAATATGGGTGCTGGGAGTCTAACTCAAGCCATTTGCTCGATCAGTACATACACTTAACTGAAGAGCCATCTCTCCTGTTCCCTCTCTATGTTTTCTTTTTAAAAATTTTGCTATTTTTATTAGTTCTTTAAGAATTTTGTACAATGAGTTTTCATCATCTTTACACTTCTTGCCCCAGCTCTTCCTAAGTCTGCCCCTTTCCCCTTGCCATCCAACTTTGTGTCTTTTTTATTCCTATCAAGGTCAATTTTTGCTGCTCAAATATTCTTGGCTGTGTGACCTTCCCCTGGAGCTTGGTTGACTTACCAGGGGTTCACACTGAGGAAAAACCGACCCTTCTTTCCCCACCACTAACAACTGCCAGCAGCTAGTTGGAACTTTGTCCTCAATTCCCCTCTCTTTTGGGGTGTTTGGTCTGGCTTGGGCTTGCCCAGATCTTGTGCATACTATCACAACCACTAAGAGTTCATCTGTGCAGCTGCCCTGCTGTGTCTACACATATAAAAGTTTTATATCCTCAACTATAAGATATAGATTCATTATAAAAAGTAGAAATCTTTTCATGTTTTGATATAAGGATTTAACTTCAATACTTGTTATTTATAATTCAACTGCAGTATCATTTGTTCAAGATCATTACTATGCACATCTATGGCTTTCAGGTTATAAGCAAAGTATTATTTTCTTTGGATTTTTATGCTCATTGCTGTGACATTTTATATTGATTTTATTATTATGCCATGATTATAAATGTTGAAACCAAGATATTTAAATCCTCCAAGTTTTCCACTTTAAAGATGTTTTGGCTCTAGATCATTACATATCTCTCTATCTCTGTGTCTCTGGACCTCTGCATCTGTGTCTGTTTGTCCATATGTCTGTTTGTCTACTGCTATCTCTATCTTTTGACAAATCTTTTTTCTTTTTTATTAAATTTTTTCATTGATTTTATAGACCAACCACAGTTTTCCTCTTTCCCCTCTTCCTGTTCCCTCCCTCCTCATCTCCCTTCTAACCCCCATCCACTCCTCCTCCATTCAAAAAGGGGCAGGCCTCCCATCCATGGGAGTCAACAAAGCATGGCATATAATACTGTAGCATAACCAGTCTCCTCCCCCTGCATCCCAGCATAGGGAATAGGTTCCAAAAAGCCAGCTCATGCACCAGGGACAGATCCTGATCCCACTGCTAGGGGCCACACAAACAGACCCAGCTACACAACTGTCACCCACATGCAGAAGGCCTAGGCAGGTCCCAAGCAGGCTCCCTATCTGTGAACTCCCACTAGCTTAGGTCAGCTCTCTCTGTGGGTACCCCTGTCATGATCTTGACCTCCCTTGCTCATATAATCCCTCCTCCCTCTCTTCGACTGGGACCCCAGAGCTTGGGCCAGTGCTTGGCTGTGGATCTCTGCATCTGTTTCTGTCAATTACTGCATGGAGGTTCTATGATGACAATTAGGGTAGTCACCATTCTGATTACAGGAGTATTTTTGCATCAATGTTCATAAGGGAGATTGGCCTGTAATTCTCTTTTCTTTGTTGCATCTCTGTGTGGTTTAGGTATCAGGCTAACTGCGGCCTCATAAATTTGGTAATGGTCCTTCTATTTCTATTGTGTGGAACAATTTGAGGAGTATTGGTATTAGTTCTTCCTGGGAATTCTGATAAATTCCTCACTGAAACCATCTGGCCTTGGGCTTTTTTTTGGGGGGGAGTAACTTTTAATGACTGTTTCTATTTCCTTAGGGGTTACAGGTGTATTTAAATTATTTATTTTGTCATGATTTAATTTTGGTATGTGGTAGCTATTAAGAAAATTGTCCATTTCTTTTAGATTTTCCAATTTTGTGGAGCACAGGTTTTTGAAGTATGAGATAAGGATTCACTGGATTGCCTCAGTGTCAGTTATTATGTGCCCTCCTTTCCTTTCTGATTTTGTTAATTTGGATATTCTTTCTCTGCCTTTTGGTTAGTTTGGATAAGGGTTTGTCTTACTGATTTTCCAAAAGAATCAGCTCTTTGTTTTATTGGTTCTTTTATTGTTCTCTTTGTTTCTATTTTATTAATTTAAGCCTAGAGTTTGATTATTTCCCGCCATCTACTCTTCCTGGATGAGTTTGCTTCTTTTTGTTCTAGAGTTTTCAGGTGTTCTGTTAAACCACTAGTGTGAGATTTCTCTAATTCTTTATGTGGGCACTCAGTGCTGTTTACTTTCCTCTTAGCACTGCTTTCATAGTATTCCATAAGTTTGGGCACGTTGTGAATTCATTTTCATTGAATTCTTTAGTATCTTTATTTCTTCCTGAACCCAGTGGCGATTCAGTTGTGCATTGTTTATTTTCCACGGATTTTTAGGCTCTTTGTAGTGTGAGTTGTTCAATTCTAACTTTAAGCCATGGTGGTCCAATAAAATGCAGGGGTTATTATACTTTTTTTGTATATATTGAGACTTGCTTTATCACCGAGTATGTGGCTGATTTTAGAGAAGGTTCCATGAGGTGCGGAAAAGAAGATATATTCTTTTGTGTTTGGGTGAAATGTTCTATGGATGTTTGTCAGGTCCATTTGAGTCATAGCAGCTGTTAGTTCACTTCTTTCTCTGTTAAGTTTCTGTCTGACAGATCTGTCCATTGGTGAGAGTGGGATGTTGAAGTCTCCCACTATTAATGTGTGGGCTTTAATGTGTGACTTAAGCTTTAGTAATATTTCTTTTACAAATGTGGGTGCCTTTGTATTTGGGGCATACATGTTCAGACTTGAGACTTCAGTTGTTCCTATGATGAAAATAAGAAATGTCCTTCTCCATCTCTTTTGATTGATTTTAGTTTGAAGTCTATTTTGTTAGATATTAGGATAGCTACACCAGCTTGCTTCTTAGGTCTATTTGATTGGAAGATCTTTTCCCAACCCTCTATTCTTAGGTAAAGTCTGTCTTTGAAGTTGAGTGTGTTTCTTATACGCAGCAGAAGAATAGATCCCATTTTCATACCCATTCCGTTAGCCTGTGTCTTTTTATAGTTGAATTGATTCCATTGATATTAAGAGATATGTTGGTAGTGTGTGTTTTTATTCTGTATGTTTAGTGTTTTGATTATTATGCAGCAAGGGAACTTTTTTTTGGGGGGGTCAGCCTATTTGGTGTTCTGTAAGCTTCTTGTACCTTTATAGGCATGTCCTTCTTTAAGTTGAGAAAAATTTCTTCTAAAATTTTGTTGAATATGTTCTCTGTGCCTTTGAGCTGGGATTCTTCTCCTCCTTCTATCCCTATTATTCTTAGATTTGGTCTTTTCATGGTGTCCCAGATTTCCTGGATATTTTTTGTTATGATGTTTGTGTGTTATGATGAGTGTGCTGTGCCTGTGCCTATATAGTCTGCTGGGATGGCAGGGGAGGGCTGGCCATGGGGAGGATGTTCAGGTGTGTGGGGTGGAGAGGCAGAGTGGGTCTTGGAGGGATAGAGTCCAGGGATAGTGGGGTGGTGTGCATCCTGGAGGCAGGTCTCTCGCCTGCTTGCCAGCTGGTGGGGACTGCCTCTTTTGCTGAATCTCATATAGATTATACACTATATGGGACCCCATTCAGTATCCTGGAGTTCAGTTTTTCTATGTCTAAGTCCCTTCCATCTGAGAAGGCCTCCTCCATTCAAACATTATGTAGGAACTTTGACCTATAATGACAGATACTCCAGATTCCCTGAAATTGCATCTATTAACTGAGTGGCACCACAGATCTATCTATCAATCAGCTGAGTGGCACCACAGATCTATGAGCTGAATAACAACATGGTATCAGCAGCACATTTGCCAAGCCAAAGGTCAGTGGTCTCAGATGTCTGTTAGTCTCCTTTTCTCTGAGAGCCCATTCTCGCTTAGGTTACCCGTCAATAAATGAAAACCATTATTTCATAGATCTTCTCCGGTTTTCAGATTGTTTAAGATAAGACTTACATGTGCATCCTGTTATTGTCTAAAAACCGAAAATACAGAATTATGGTTCTGCATTGTTTATGCTTGTCTAGAGTCACTTTCTTAGTTCTTTCTCTGTCTTCGAGTTCCAAGTACTTTAAGTACTTCAAGTACTTACATCGTGAGTTTGTTTTTGGTTCCTTTAAAGCTTTATTTAAGCATCTCTTTTACTACAATGGATTCACCTGCTTCTTTTGTTGTGACACTCCATAAAGATTCCTTTCTGTTTTGTGGGAAATGAATGAGGTGGGATTATCTAAGCTTTGTTTCGTATCAGATACAGTTTTGCTTATAAATACTAGAAAATTTTATGTTTGGATCATACGCCCTTTTCAGACTTGTAATAACTGCTAGAGTGGAGCTATATACATGGTCATTCAAAGTTGATCATGACATCCTAAAACATTTTCTTGATAGGTTTGTCATGTTCTCTGTGTAGATAAACACTTTATTTTCTTTTCTATTTTTACTATATTTTTGAGCTTTTGTTTCTTTATGTATCTCAGACTAGTCTCAAACTTGAGATCCTTCTGACCTAGAATCCTAAATATTAATAATATATAGGTATGTACCACTAATCTAAATTGGTATTTGATTCTTTTTTTTTAACTTTTTATTTTTTTATGTATGTATGTCTGTATGATTGTACGCATCAGATCTTCTGGAACTAGAATTACAGGCAGTTGTGAGCTGCCACGTGAACTCCAACCCATCTTTTGTGAGAGTATCAAGTGCCCTTAAGTATTCTCTGGAGAATAGAAGATCATATCTAAAATTAAAAGGACAATGCTCCAGAAATCCCAAGTTAAAATGAGATAGCAAGTTTTTTTGTGGTTAGAGATGATATCATCTTCCAGCATGTCTCTATTTATGTGAAGTACTTTCTGGGAACAGACACAAGTTGTATTTCCACTGTGTATATGAATGTGTAACAGTGACTTTGCTTACCAGAGAAGAACTGTTGTTTCTAGGACAAGAGGAAACATGTGGTTAAACTGCATTTATGAAAGGGACCCAAATAAATACATGTAGATGAATGTACATTAATGTAGCTCTGATAGATCCATACATAACATCTGTATTGTGACAGACAGAAGTGGGAGGGGCAAGGAAAGAGGGAGTGAATGAAGGCCTTAATTCTCTACCTTCTATCTAGCAATATTTCCAGAAGAAAGAGATTGGGCCAGAACTGAGAGCAACAGGAGAACCACCACTGGAAATATAAAGGCGCCCTCCTCTCTGGTAGCAGTCAGGTATATGAAGTGAGCTCTACATTTCCTTCCAGAGTGAATGTGAAGATCAGAGGACAGAGCTAGCCACAGAGTTAGCCTCAGAGGTCAGGCAGTGGTGGCACACACCTTTAATCCTAGCACTCCAGAGGCAGAGATCTGTCTGGATTTCTATGAGTTCAAGGCCATGCTGCTTTTTAATTTAATGATATTGGCATCATGAGACAATGGATTACTAATAATGAGGACATTTTACGTACACAATAGGCAAGAACTGATGGCATCTTTGAGCCATTTCAGTTAACAAGTGCGTATGTTTTACAAAACTCAGTCTGAGAACACAGAAGCCAGGAACATCTCACTTTCTGCATCTCCCCAGCCCCTGGTGTTTGATGCTTGCCTCATAGTTCCATGTTTCAATTTACCCATCCAAATGTTTGTAGTGGAGCTTGTGTCATGCAAGTAATATGCCTTTAAGTTTACACTTCGTGTATTTTCAGCTCTTATTGATATGCAGTCTTTTTGTCTCTCCACCCAATAGATAGTCATTCAGTTTATCTGATTGAAATGTTCACACTGAAAAACACAATAACTGATGTCCTAATTCAGTCAATGGTAAAGTTAACACACACACACACACACACACACACACACACACACACACACACACTACTTCTTGTGTCCTTAATACAAAGTTTATTTGTTATTTCTTAACAAATTTTTATTGTCATTACAGAATGTACATCTTACTGTGGTTTGGAAAAGTACCCAATTATGTCCTTACTTATTTCATTCATACAGTTGGAAGAGTTTGATTATTATTTGTACTATTGACTCTCTTTTACACTGGTTCCAGTATCAACAAATGTTTGTTTGCTTCTTCTTGCTATTTCTCTTGACCTTTGGTATGCAATCTATACCAGAACAAATTTGGTCAGTGCATTTAACAAATGAGAAGGGCCCAATGAGCACTGACCAACTTTTTAATGCATGATTAATTTTGCCTTTATAAGATAACCATTTCTGATTCACATAGATTTGTCAGATACATTCAAAAAGTGCAGTTACTTCTTTGTCTTGATTTTGAGAAATCAAAACACTAACAAAGTTAAAACACTACTTTCAGCTGGACAGTGTACTTGTGTGTGCATATGGGGTGATGGGTAACAAGAGATAAAAATAACTGCCTCAGCTTCATCAAGGATGATGTTAACAGCTTCCCTCTAAGCCTTGTGCTTCTTATTTGTAGTATTGTCACAGATTGGAAATCCACTCTGTCTTCTTTGGGGATATGACAGGATTGTGTTGCTGACTGTGTACTATAACTTTTTCATCTTCTGAGCATTTATTAATCATGCTCCCTTAAGCTAGAAAGACTGAATTACTGGTAGCTTTTTGACTCCTGGGGTATTTCAAAACAGTATCTCATGAGTCAAGGCACACTTATTTATTAGACACTCAGTACTATCTATTAGCAAACAAATATCCCCCATGTCTTCATTGTGGGGAGGTGTCCTGTTCAGGGCATTATTAACTTTCAAGGTCTTTGGGGTCTTGTCTTTATTGTTTCAGAATGGTGATAGTCAGCTACTTTTGTATCCCTGTGCCAGACATTTCAAGTAATAAATTATCTAGATCTTACAGATAAAGAAGCATCTATTCTTCTATTCCATCTAGAGCTTCATTCTCAAGGAATCTAATCATCTCCAATATGTATCTTTTCAGATTAAGGCTTTATCATGAAGTTCTTTGGCAAACAAAGAAAACAAGCCATAGATGAGTATCTTTTAACACAATGCTAGCAATGTAGATTCACATCATACTAATAACATTGAACAACAATTCAGGGGAGGGAAGGAAGTTGAAGAGGTTTGGGGTTTTGGTTAACATTTTAAATTTCAATATAGTCATATTTACTATCAATCCAGATATTAGTGTTAAATTTTTTAAATGAATAATCTGCTTTTAGTTTTTCTTTATTATAGTCAACTGGGAGATGAGGAATATGTGATTTATGTTTGAATGTGGACTGGAGCATAATCATATGCAATCTTGATGATATGAAGTAGAAATATAGCAAGAGATTTGGTTAGAGATGAAAAAAGGGAAGAAAGGAAAATGAATGAATAATATTTTCATATGTTAAAAGGGGATTGAAAATAGACAAATGTTAATGAAACCAATATAAAAGCATGCAGTACAATTTAAATTGCAAAATAAGAAAACAAGGACACACATATGCACACAAGAGAGAGAGCGAGAAAGAAGGAGGGAGAGACAGAAAGAGGGGGAGAACAAAAATTAGATTACTAATAAGAAATTTTCAGGTTTTTACAATGGAGAAACAATGATAATATTTTAAATATGATGACTGAAGACATCAAATGATTGTCTCAACTGTTGAAGAAGCTAAATTAAAGGCAGTGCATAATTATCTCTGGATATAGCTTCCATTAAAAAAAAAATTGTTAGTTTGACCAGGCAGTGGTGGCACATACTTTTAATCCCAGTACTTGGGAGGCAGAGCCAAGCTGTTCTCTGTGAGTTAAAGGCCAGCCTGGTCTACAGAGAGAGATCCAGGACAGGCACCAAAATTACAAAGAAAACTTTTCTCAAAAAACAAACAAAAAAAAAAAAAGTGAGTTTTTAGCTTGTTAACATATTATTTTAACAGACTATTTTCAAGTGTTCGGGATTAAATACAGGGGCTGGGAGGTGCTAAGCATTTACTATATTCATGAGCTAAATCTCTAGCTCACATAGAATCTTTATAAAAAAAAATTAGGGCTGTATGCTTTCCCATTCCTCAAGGCTCATGGAGCCTGCTAGTAAAGACATCATAGATCCAACATGATGATAGGACAAGATATAATTCTTGCTTTTTAGCTGATGTTGGAACACATTTCCAAAATACTTGCTTGAAGATATTTACCAGCAAAGGTGTTAGAGCCAAAATGGCAAGTTAGGTAATCTTTACAATATTTCTTGCTAAATGAAGGATATCCGTAGTTTGAAACCTTGGAAGTAAATAAAAACAAGTCATCCTTATCAATCTGTCAGATTATTATCTGAGACTTATGTTTCAAGGATACACTTAATTGTCAACATTCCTTCCTAGGAAGCTAAGTGCTCACTTTGTTTGGGTACTTGTTAGTATCTCAGTGTAGTTTCATGAATGTGTTTATTTAGCATAGTTTGGTATATTGTATTCTGAAAGCCTCTAATATAAAGTTAAAAATTACAAATTAGAATAGGCCCACAGAATAATGTCCCTTCACTTTAATAACCCATTGAAACTTTTGAGCCTTTTTCTCAAGTAGCTGATGATCTACACAGAAACCCACACTGGGCAATGGGGCAAAAAGGAAGACTTTGGAGTACAGAGAGATCATAGCAGAAGAAAGAGTGGGAAGAGTATATGAGTCAGAGACAGCAGATGACCACAGGCAACAGTGTCCTTTAAACAAAGCAAGGCAGCTGCCTATAAGGACTCATGGAGAGACAACATGCACAAAGCCTGTGCAACACAATCCATACAAAATCCCAGCATGGAGAGGAAAGGTGCACACAAAGTTTCATCCCTAGCTGAGGAGCTATTGGCAACTGTTAGCTGCCAGCAAAGGAAGAGTCAGTTTTCATTAAGGGTGTGGCTCTTCATAGGTTGACCATGATTCAAAGGAAGGCTACATATCCTAGAGCAAATAGGTAGAACAAACTATACTTGATTCTTCTTCTTCTTCTTCTTCTTCTTCTTCTTCTTCTTCTTCTTCTCCTCCTCCTCCTCCTCCTCCTCCTTCTTCTTCTTCTCCTCCTCCTCTTCCTCCTCCCCCCTCCTACTCCTCCTCCTTCTCCTCTTCCTCCTCCTCCACTCCTCTTTTCCTTCTGCTTCTCCTTATTCCTTTAGAGGAAGAAGACACAAAGTTTGCTGGGTAGGAAAAAGGAGTGAAAATAAAAGAAGTTAGGGAAGAGGATGACTATGTTCAAAATACAATGTATGAAATTCTCAAAGCACTAGCAAACCTGGAAAAAAAAGACCCTGCAAATGGGGCCAGCCCATGGGCCCTACGGAAAGGTTCCCCTTTTCCAAGACTGCAGGCAGACCCTGCAATCCCCACACCCTGCCCCCACACCCACCTGCTCCAGATCCCAGCCACTTCCTGAGTCTTAGAAACCAGCCCCGAGCTTCCATCCTGCCCCAGAATTCCCATCTGGACCAGAGAGCTTCCATCTGCACCAGAGAGAGGCTTCCTGAATCTGTCAGCACTGTCTGGACCAAGTGCGCTGAGAAGACAAAGAACGAATCCACAAGGAGATGGGCAAACGTCAAGGCAGAAGTACATACAACAAAATAAAGAGCAATACAGCATCACCAGAACCTAGCCCTCCTCCAACAGCTAGACCTGAACATCACAAAATGGAAGAAGCAGAGGAAAACAACCTTATGAATAACATCATGAAGAGGCTAGAGCCTTATATAGAAGAAATCAAAAATGAAGTGAAGGAACAGACAACAGAAAAATGGGAAGAACACTATTTAAAAAAAACTAGAGGAAAGGACAAATAAAGCAGAAGAAAACAATAAATCCCTAAAAGAAAACCATGAAAAAGCAATGAAACAGATGAGGGAAACAGTCTAAGACCTGAAAAAGGAAATAGGGAAAAAAATGAAGAAGACACAAGCAGAGGGAATGCTGGAAATAGAAAATCTGGGTAAATGAACAGGAAATTCAGATGCAAGTATAACCAACAGAATACAAGAGATGGAAGAGAGGATCTCTGGTATTGAAGATACGTTAGAAGAAATAGATTCATCAGTCAAACAAAACACTAAAACCAACAAAATCATGACCAAAATGTCCAAGAAATTTGGGACACCATGAAAAGACCAAACCTACAAATAATAGGGATAGAGGGAGGAGAAGAATACCAACTCAAAGGCACAGAAAATATATTTAATAAGATCAGAGAAGAAAACTTTCCCAACTTAAAGAAGGAAATGCCTATGAAGATACAAGAAGCCTATAGAACACCAAACAGACTAGACTCCCCAAAAAAAGTCCCCTTGGCACATAATAATTAAACAACTAAACATACAGAATAAAGAAAGAATATTAAGAGCAGCAGAGGAAAGAGGCCAAGTGACTTATAAAGGCAAAACTATCAGAATAACACCTGTTTTCTCAATGAAGACTTTGAAAGCCAGAAGGACCTGCACAGATGTAATGCAGACACTAAGAGACCATGGATGCCAGGCTAGACTAATATACCCAGCAACACTTTCAATCATCATAGATGGAGTGAACAAGACATTCCAAGACAAAGCCAGATTTAAACAATACTTATCCACAAACCCAGCCCCACAGAAAGCACTAGAAGGAAAATTCCAACCTAAGGAAGTTAGATATACCCTTGAAAACACAGGCAATAGATAACACAACAGTAGTAAACCCCAAAGAGAAGTACACACACACTACCACCAAAAAAATAAATAAATAAATAACAGGAATGAACAATCACTGGTTATTAATATCCCTTAATATCAATGGACTTAATTCACCTATAAAAAGACACAGACTAACAGAATGGATATGAAAACAGGACCCATCTTTCTGCTGCATACAAGAAACACACCTCAAATTCAAAGAAAGATACCTCCTAAGAATAAAAGGCTGGGAAAAGACTTTCCAATCAAATGGTCTTAAGAAGCAAGCTGGTGTAGCTATCCTAATATCCAGCAAAATAGACTTCAAACTAAAATCAATCAAAAGAGATGATGAAGGACATTAAATACTCATCACAGGAAAGATCCACTAAGATGAAGTTTCAATTCTGTACATTTATGCCCCAAACACAAGGGTACCCACATATGTAAAAGAAACATTACTAAAGATTAAATCACATATAAAACCCCACACATTAATAGTGGGAGACTTCAACACCCCACTTTCACCACTGGACAGATCTACCAAATTGAAATTTAACAGAGAAAATAAAGGACTTAACTGATGTTATGGCTCTAATGGACTTTATCAATATCTACAGAACATTCCATCCTAACAAAAAAGAATATACTTTCTTCTCAGCACCCCATGGAACCTTCTCTAAAATGGACCACATACTTGGCCACAAACATTTAGATACAAAATATTTAGAATAACCCCCTGAGTTCTATCAGACCACCATGGTTTAAAGTTAGATTTCAACAACAGAAAAAACTACAGAAATCCTACAATCTCATGGAAACTGAATAATGCTCAACTGAATCACCAATGGGTTAAGGAAGAAATAAAGAAAAAAATAAAAGACTTCCTAGAGATCAATGAAAATGAATACACCACATACCCAAACTCATGGAACACTGTGAAAGCAGTGCTAAGAGGGAAATTCATAGCACTAAATGCCCACATAAAGAAGTTGGAGAAATCTCACATTAGTGACTTAACAGCACACCTGAAAGCTCTAGAACAAGAAGAAGCAATGTCTCCCAGGAAGAATAGACGCCAGGAAATTGTCAAATTGAGATTTGAAATCAATAAAATAGAAACAAAGAGAACAATATAAAAAAATAATGAAACAAAGAGTTGGTTCTTTGAGAAAATCAACAAAACAGACAAGCCCTTATCCAAACTAACCAAAAGACAGGGAGAGAGCATCCAAATTAACAAAATCAGAAATGAAACGGGGGACATAACAACAGACAATGAGGAAATCCAGAGAATCATCAGGTCATACTTCAAAACCCTCTACTCCACAAAACTGGAAAATCTAAAAGAAATGGATAATTTTCTGGATAGGTACCACATACCTAAGTTAAATCAAGACCAGATAAACCATTTAAATAGTCCAATAACCCCTAAGGAAATAGAGTTAGTCATTAAAACTCTCCCAACCAAAAAACAAAAACAAACAAACAAAAAAAACCCTGGACCATATGGTTTCAGTGCAGAATTCTACCAGATCTTCAACGAAGACTTAATATCAATACTCTTTAAATTTTTCCACACAATAGAAGCAGAAGGAATATTACCAAACTCCTATGAGGCTACAATTACCCTGATTCCTAAACCAAACAAAGATGCAAGAAAGAGAACTACAGACCAATCTCCCTCATGAATATTGATGCAAAAATACTCAATAAAATACTGGCAAACAGACTCCAAGAACACATCAAAACAATTATCCACCACGATCAAGTAGGCTTCATCCCAGGGATGCAAGGGTGGTTCAACATACAAAAGTCCGTCAATGTAATACACCATATAAACAAACTCAAAGAAAAAAACCACATGATCATCTCACTAGATGCAAAAAGGCATTTGACAAAATCCAACACCCCTTCATGATAAAGGTCTTGGAGCAATCACAAATACAGGGAACATACCTAAACATAATAAAGGCAATCTATAGCAAGCCAACAGCCAACATCAAATTAAATGGAGAGAAACTCAATGCAATATCACTAAAATCTGGGACAAGACAAGGCTGTCCCCTCTCCCCATACTTATTTAATATAGTACTTGAAGTTCTAGCCAGAGCTATAAGACAACATAAGGAGATTAAGGGGATACAAATTGGAAAGGAAGAAGTCAAGCTTTCCCTATTTGCAGATGACATGATAGTATACATGAGTGACCCAAAAAATTCAACCAAGAAACTGATACAGCTAATAAACACCTTCAGCAACATAGCAGGATACAAGATCAACTCAAAAAAATCAGTAGCCCTCCTATATACAATACATAAACAGGCTGAGAAGGAAAGCAGAGATAAATCACCCTTTACAGTAGCCACAAATGATATAAAATACCTTGGAGTTACTCTAACTAAGCAAGTGAAGGACCTATATGACAAGAACATTAAGTCCCTGAAAAAAGAAATTGAAGAAGATATCAGAAAATGGAAAGATCTCCCATGCTCATGCATAGGCAGGATTAACATAGTAAAAATGGCGATCTTACCAAAAGCAATCTACAGATTCAGTGCAATCCCCATCAAATTGCCAACACAATTCTTCACAGACCTGGAAAGAATAATACTGAACTTTGTAAGGAAAAACAAAAAACTCAGGATAGCCAAAAGAATCCTGTACAATAAAACAACCTCTGGAGGCATCACAATCCTGGCCTCAAGCTCTACTATAGATCTACAGTAATAAAAACAGCTTGGTACTGACATAAAAACTGACATGTGGACCAATGGAATCTAATTGAAGACCCTGACATTAACCCACACACCTATGAACATATAATTTTTGACAAAGAAGCCAAAACTGTACAATGGAAAAAAGAAAGCATCTTCAACAAATGGTGCTGGCATAACTGGATGTCAATGTGTAGAAGGCTGCAAATAGATCCATATCTGTCACCATGCACAAAACTTAAGTCCAAGTGGATCAAAGACCTCAACATAAATCCAGTTACTCTGAACCTGATAGAAGAGAAAGTAGGAAGTAGTCTTGAACACATTGGCATAGGAGATCACTTCCTAAATATAACACCAGTAGCACAGACACTGAGAGAAACAATCAATCAATGGGACCTTTTGAAACTGAGAAGCTTTTGTAAAGCAAAGGACACTGTCAACAAGACAAAGCGACAGCCTAAAGAATGGGAAAAGGTCTTCACCAACCCCACATCTGACAGAGGGCTGATATCCAGAATATATAAAGAACTCAAGAAATTACACATCAAAATGCCCAACAGTCCAATTAAGAAATGGGCTATAGAACTAAACAGTGAATTCTCCACAGAGGAAGTTCAAATGGCTGAAAGACATTTAAGGAATTTCTCAACATCCCTAATTATCCGGGAAATGCAAATCAAAACGACTCTGAGATGCCACGTTACACCTGTCAGAGTGGCTAAGATCAAAAACACAGAAGACAGCTTATACTGGAGAGCATGTGGAGCAAGGGGAACTCTCCTCCACTGCTGGTGGGAATGCAAGCTTGTACAGCCACTTTAGAAATCAATATGGCGCTTACTGAGAAAATTGGTAATCTATCTCCCCCAAGACCCAGCTGTAGCACTCTTGGGCATATACCCAAGGAATGCTCAATCATACCACAAGGGCATTTGCTCAGCTATGTTCATATCAGCATTGTTTGTAATAGCCAGAACCTGAAAACAACCTATATGCCCTCCAGCTGAAGAATGGATAAAAAAATATGGTACATAGACACAATGGAGTACTACTCAGCAGAGAAAAACAATGACATCATGAGGTTTGCAGGCAAATGATGGATCTAGAAAAAATCATCCTGAGTAAAGTAACCCAGACTCAGAAAGACAAACATGGTATGTACTCACTCATAGGAGGATACTAGATGTAAAACAAAGATGACTAGACTGCTACTCACAACTCCAGGGAGGCTACCTAGAAAACAGGACTCTCAGAAAGACACAGGGATTGCCCAATGCCAGAGAAATGGATGAGATCTACATGAACAACCTGTATGTGAGTGGGGGTAATGATGGGCAAGGTTCAAGGGAAAGCAAACTTAGGGGAGCAGGAGATCCCAGGTGGATCAAGAACAGAAAGGGATAACAAGGAATAACAGACCATGATAAATGAAGACCACATGAGAACAGGAAGAAGCAAAGTGCTAAAGAGGTCCCCAGGAATCCACAAAGATACATCCACTGTAGACTACTGGCAATGGTCGAGAGAAAGCCTGATCTGACCTAGTCTGGTGATCAGATGGCCAAACACCCTAACTGTCATGCTAGAACTCCCATCCAATTACTGATGGAAGTGGATGCAGAGATCCTTGGCCAGGCCCCAGGTGGAGCTCCATGAGTCCACTTGTTGAGAAAGATGAGGGATTGTAAGCACAAGAATTGTTGAGACCAAAATTGGAAAAAGCACAGGGACAAATAGCCAAACTAATGGAAACACATGAACTATGAACCAAAAGCTGTGGAGCCCCCAACTGGATCAAGCCCTCTGGATAAGTGAGACAATTGAATAGCTTGAACTGTTTGGGAGGCACCTAGGCAGTGGGACCCAGACCTGTCCTTAGTGCATGAGCTGGCTGTTTGAAACCTGGGGCTTATGTGGGACTCCTGGGGCTTTGCTCAGCCTCGGAGGAGGGGACTGGACCTGCCTGTATTGAATCTACCAGGTTGAGCTGAATCCCCAGGGCAGTCTTTGCCCTGGAGGAGATGGGAGTGGGGGGAGGGATAAGCAGGAGGTGGGAGGGTATTGGAGTGGGGAGGACAGGGGAACCCATGGCTGATATGTAAAATTAAATTAAATTATTTTTAAAAAGATCCTGTAAATGATACAGTGCAATGTCGACAATACACCTTTTTTGGTGGAGTACATCCTTGATGTGGTGGTGATAAAATAGTTTTAGGGCTGAACTGACCTGGGTTTACATATTATCTGCAACATCGTACTATAGAATCAAATTATGTTATATACATATATGAGAATGTCAAAATGAATTTCAAGAATACATACTAGTAAAAATTTATAGTCAAACATCTAGAAAAAATGTTATGTCTCTTTTAAAATGACTGGTTTAAGATCAATTACAAGTTATTAGATAATATTATTTCTGGGCCATTGATACGGCTCAGTGAGTATGCATGCTTCCTGCTAAGCTTAACAACCTGAGTTTGATCACTGGCACCGAAATGTGGAAGGAGAAAACAGATTTCTACAAGTTGTCCTCTGACCTCCACATGCACGTCATGGTATGAATGAGTAAACAGACACATGAAAGTAAATAAACAAATGTAAAATATTAAATTATATTTTTGATGAAGCAAAAAAGGAAGCAGAATATTAGTAAGGATGTGTACCATATGAGGACCACCTCTTGTGTAAATGATGCTGGATGGCAATTGTATAGTCTATTTGAGATGAGGGAAATGGTAGGTGCTTTAATATTTTTGACATCACATAAAAGCAATTATGAAAAATGCTAATTACTAGCCAATAAAAATAGTGTGGGAGGAAAATAACAGGTGCGTGTACTTCTTTCCTCTCTTTTTAAATTTTATTTTCTGTGAATCTTAATCCATCTATATCACTTCTACCTCTCTCTACCTCAGGTACCTTCTGTGTCCACTCCAACCCAAATTTGTGGTCACTTTTTAATTTGAATTATGATTACTATATATACATATATTCACACATGTATCTACAACTTGCTGAGTCTGTGTAGCACTGCTTGTAGGCACATGTGTCCAAGTCTACGCACTTGAGGTTGGATATCCTCGGAGGAAGCTCTTCCTCAGAGGAAACTAATTATCCCCTTCTCAGCAGTTGGCTCTCGGGGTTATTTTTAAAAATTACTTTTATTATTTTATGTGAAGGAGTGTTTTCCTCACATGTATGTCTTTGCACCACATGCACACATTACCATTGGAGGCCACAAGTGTGCTGGATGCTCTGAGGCTGGAGACAGCTGTGAGCCACCATGTGGATCCTGAAGATCAAACGTAAGCCCTCTGTATGAACAGTAAATGCTCTTAACCACTGAGCCATCTTTCCAGCCCCTGTTGGAGTTATGTTTAAGAGCACTGATCTCACTTGCAAAGTGCTCTGCCTTATGATTGGAATATTTCTGGTGATCTGGCCCTCGAACTACCGCATTGGAGATGATGCATCAACATATGCATCTTTTTTTTTTTTTTTTTTTTTGAGACAGGGTTTCTCTGTGTAGCTTTGCACCTTTCCTGGAACTCACTTGGTAGCCCAGGCTGGCCTTGAACTCAGAGAGATCCACCTGGCTCTGCCTCCTGAGTGCTGGGATTAAAGGTGTGCACCACCACCACCCGGCAACATATGCATTTTTAAAGGAACAAATACTTAAAGCAGAGGCATGGTAGAAAATACAAATTGGAAGGAAAAGGAGATAATTGAAAATTCATTTTCATTAAAATGATATGTAGATAGATGTGCTATAAACAAAATTTTGAATATTAGATGATGTGACTTAGGGAAGACCAAATACCATAAAAATAAAATGCTTGCAAGAACTAGTCAAGCCCAGGAAAGTATGGCAGACTGGGGGAAGGAAGGGTCTACTGCTCACCAGCCCCACCCATTGGGGATTGGAGTTACAAGTTGACCTTATTTGCCAACATAAAGAGAAAATTCAGAACTTTTTTATTTAAATGTTGGTAAATAAGTTAACCCTGCTTGTCTGGAAAAAGCTATTTCTATACATTCTACATAAGCTGTAGGGGAAGAGCTAAGGATGCCAGGCACAGGAAATGGGGCTTTTTTCTTAGGCTTTTTTTTTTTAAAGGCATGGCTGTACATCAGTGGTTCTTGGTGTTGATGGGACTCTGTGAGCTCCTATTTTACAACCAAAGAATATAAGAACAAAGAAGACAGAACCATTTGCATGCTTTTTCCTCCTTTCTTTTGAAGTTCTAAATGTGTGGTGGTTTTGAGTGGTTTTCAGGTTTTTTGTGTACAGTCTCAGACTATATTACATAACTAAGATCTTTTTCATGTCTGGCACAAAATCAGGAAAAGCTTTGATATGTATGCCTTGCCTTGATCTGTCGTGTGCAGTTAGACGCTCCATAATTGTCTAGAAATGCAAATCCATGGGGATGAGGGGTGTCACTTTGCAGAAATATTTAAGTGGAAACAGAAGAAGCACGTCCTCTGGGGGACATTTTTTATTGATTAAACAAATATTTGATTTTGTAAGAAGGAGGATCTATGTGCGGTATGTATTGAAAGAAGTGCTTTCTTACTGTGTTGTGAGTAAATATGGAAGGTGCTCACAAGTGAAGAGATAAATTTTTGTGATCATAGAATTCTCTCCCTGAGAGATAATTTTGTCATTATATGTTTCCATTAGATTCCCTTTAAACAGTGTTTCACCTTTGTATTAAGTTCTGACTCTGTAGACTTATCACTTATCTTATGCTGTCACCCAATTTTACCATGGGCTACAGTGGAGGCAAGCCACAGCAACAATCATGCCTACAAGAGTGTTCTTAGTCCCTTCTAGTGAGAAGTGCTAAACTGTCCAGAAGAATGCATGTCCCCCCAAATTACCTTGAAATGTTTAAAAAAAAAAACCCAACTATAAAATGTAGCAAACTTTTGCCTGAAGTTATTTAACATCAAAAAAGAAAGCCTTTCTGACAATGTAATGGGTTATAATTTAAGGTTTTTCAAGAATTTTAGTAGTTAGAACCCAAATTTAAGGGTTCAAATTTGCCCTCAACATTCACCATTTGGGAAAACCTGTCTGCACAGTTGAGAATGAAAGAATATATCATAAATATGACTCAGATGAAAGTAGCATCACATATTAAGTTTTGCATTGAAGTTTCTGTACAATGCCTTATGCAGAACATTCAACTCAGTGTGTAAGTAGTACCAAGATTAGGCAACAGTTTATACACTTTAGAGAGCTTACTGAATCATGTGTTGCATGCAACTGCTTGTGATTTCCTAGTGGTTGTCTTGGTGTTACAGGACATGAGACTTCTAATGCATATAAACTCATGGAAACGAACTATGCTTTTCACTGTTTAACAAAGTGACCTAGTAGTCATGAAAGAGCCAGAGCTATGGTCTGAAAAGGTTGGGACAACCAACAACCACAGTTTCCTATTGAAAATCATCTGCATTTCATTGTGAGTTGAGCCATGCATACTTGACAAAAGACGATGTGATGTAGCTCATTGTGCTGACTCTGGGAAATCTCAGCCTGAGTATACACTTTGTGTTATATGATGATTTATTCTGGGCTTATGCATGAGTTAAGACCCAAGTTACTTACAAGAAAGATCGTTCTCATTCTAAATTTGAACCTAAAGTTCCTGTTTCCTTCCTTCTTTTCCTCCTCCAATCTTTTTCAATATTTCAACCTCCACCCCTTCACACACACACACACACACACACACACACACACACACACACACACGCGCGCACGCACGCACCCCTCCCCTCTGTTTTTCCATACTAGAGATTGAACTCAGGACCTCAACTCTACCACCACTGTGCTTTATTCCCTGCCCTCTTTTTTACTTTTTATTTTGAAGAGGCTTTGCTCTATATCTCAGGCTGTCCTTGAACTTGTGATTCTCCTGTATCAGACTCCTAATATGCTGGACTGCCAGTCCTGTACCACCAGGACCAGCTCTAAAGTGCTCCCACCTAATTGGGGGTTATTTTGTCAAACAAAGCTTATGTAAAACACAAACATTATTATAATGTCTATGTGTTAATGGAAATGATTTTGAAAAACACCACATTGATTTGGCCAGCTGTGGACTATTTTGCTTACTTAAAATGCATGACGTTACCCACTTCATATGGCTCTTGTCTCTTTATTCCAAACATTTTCCCACACAGCAACATAATGATTCAACCTTGAGTTTCAAAGCTCTTAACAGTACCTCCTTCAGCCAATCTGTCAGAGGAGAGGAAGCTCAAGGTTAGTGTGGATAGAATGACAAAGAACAAGTTCCCATTGAAACTATTCTTTTTGGCTAAATGAAAACATTGAGAAGTGAACATATTGAGAAGGGGGTGCATTTCTCTTGAAATGGTAGCCGTTCAGCATTCAAGGTATGCATTTAATATATTCATTGTATATTTTTTCCTGCTTATTTAAAGATGAATTCAGCAAATATTTGTTGAGTAACCACCACATTTGAAAAATCATCCCAAGGGCTGAGTCAGGAGATGCACCTAACATTTTATAAGCTCTGTTTTCTATGCACCATCAGGAAAACAACATCAAATCAGCTCCAACAAAACTCAGCTTTAAAACCAGCCCATCCCTTGCTGGTCCCTGGACAGTTCTGAATCTCCGTGTTTCTGTCATCACTCAAGTCAGTGGTGTGTATACTCAGTGGTGTGCATACAACCTTTACAAACACATATGACCTTCTCTGCAAGTCAGAGAGTCATCAAAGAACCCTCTATTCAGCAAGCTTTCTCCTTCCAAGGACCACAAAGTGCCCACAAATGGTTTGCTTATTCATACTTCTTTTTGGAATAGATGTTTTGTTTGTATGTACAAATTTTTGCACTTAGTTTTCAAAATCTATACCACTACTTATGGGGTAATAAATAAAATAATATATTCTTATTTTACAATGAAGATTAGCATTCATGCAAAGATGCTCGCATTACCAAGGGTCTGTAACACAAAGGGAACATCCTTCTACTCTTCTTGTCTCCTATTCTTTGATCTCCAAAACAATTAGCTTCCTTGTTTCCAAAATAATCTATACCCACAAGAACTTAAGACATCTTTCTTTCTTTCTTTCCACCGCTCTCCATATAGACATGAATAGACATATACCTGAGTTGCAAAAGTATATCCTGCTCCTTTTTCTAATTTACCTCTTCTTTATTCTTATTATCTCCACACAGCACAACTTTAGTGACACGATTTAAAGAGAAGTTTAGATATGAGTATACAGCAAGAAGGAGTTTGATAGAGTATTTACTTTGCTGTAGGTTTCTCACTCTACACACTGAGATCTCAGAGTGAATGAAACCAATATCTTAAATGTATGCCCCAGTGTAACCTTAATCCCCCTAATAGTGACTCCTTTGTCATTTTGCATGGAGTCTATGTATGGAGAAATTTAATAGCTATTGAAGTATTTCAGAATCCTAAATGCCTGTCATGACCTTGTGCATCTTCAGTAATTTCTATTCTTTTTTTTCTTTTTTTCCTTTTTTTATTATTATATTTGTGTTTTAATTTTACACATCATCCATGGGTTCCCCTGTCCTCCCCCCTCCCGCCACCATCCCCACCTTCCCCCCAGGCCCTCTCCTCCATTCCCATCTCCTCCAGGGCCAAGACTACCCTGGGGATTTAATTAAACCTGGTGGATTCAGTACAGGCAGGTCCAGTCCCCTCCTTCCAGGCTGAGCAAAGTGTCCCTGTGTAAGCCCAAGGTTCCAAACAGCCAGCTCATGCACTAAGGACAGGTCCTGGTCCCACAGCCTGGATGCCTCCCAAGCAGTTCAAACTATTCAATTGTCTCACTTATCCAGAGGGCCTGCTTCAGCTGGGGGCTCCACAGCCTTTGGTTCATAATTCCTGTGCTTCCATTCGTTTGGCTATTTGTCCCTGTGCTTTTTCCAATTTTGGTTTCAACAATTCTCGCTCTTACAGTCCCTCCTCTTTCTCAACAATTGGATACAATAATTTCAATTCTTAAAGCCTTCCTGTTTTAAGTTATCCATCATAATTTCAATAGAAAATGTTTTAAATAATTTTGCCTAAGCTTAAGTAACATTAATATCAAAATTGAAGATAAGGACCCATGTTAGCATTTGTGTGGTTATCAGTATGCTCATGGAATGAGAGGTAAAACCAAATGCAATTGCATTTAAAAAGAGTTCATGATAGTAGTGGATTTATTGTGAAGACAAGACTTTTAATAGATCCTGTGATAAACTTATACTTTGACAAACTGAGCAACCATCTAGCTCTGTGAATTCCAAGGACTCTTTCAGAATGCTTGTACACCCTCTTTTCCCCTCTGACAGAGGCAACATGAGTCAGCTCACCAGTACTAACAGTACTCCTTCCTCCACAGTGCCCCTGCCTGCAGCTCCCTGACACAGCCCAGGTGACAACAGCAATTACCCAAACATTTAAACGCAGCTCAGATTTCCCCCTCTCCATACTGACAACACTCAACAACTTAGAACAAAGAGAAGATCTTAACATGGAAAAGGAAAATGCTACTCTTTCTGTTGTCCATAGCAGAGTATTTTTAAAGTATTAGTTTATTTTCTCATTCCCTTCAGATGTTAAAGTGATAATTCAACAAGGAAAACACCTCAGTCCAATGTTGACACACTTCTGTCTTTGGACTGTGGCATGGACTGTTCCAGCTGGTTGTCTAATACAGAAACATGAGTCTTTTCTCAGGGAGTAGAAGATGCCAACCCTATCAAAACATAGGGTGCAGCAGTCTGACGGTTAATAGGAAGATGTTGAGGGCAAGTGAGTCTTTGCTTCCCAAGCTTTAATTTACCAATGACAGCTCCTTGCTTCTTGAAGATGCCCCAACATAATTATAAATGAACAAATCAAAGTCTCAAAAGGTTAGGCAAGTGTCAGGAATATGGGTGACAGTTCTCCAGTAGCAATAGTTAAACTCTGTGTATTTGTGCAAACATCGTTCCAGACATAGTCTTTAAAATGTAGGAAACATTTTCAGTGCTGTAATCATATTCTAGTGGCTTTTACTAAATGTAAAAAAAAAAAAATGGCATGTCAGCATGGTTTGTAGACAGAAGGTTTTGTTGATCTGGATCCTGCAACCCAAATGAATCTCTCCCACATGCAGTCCACAGCCAATTATAATAACTCAGAGGCTTAATATTAATTACAAACTGTGTTGCCTATGGCTTAAGCTCACTACTAACTAGCTCTTACAACTTAACTCAACCCATTCCTATTAATCTATGTTTTCCACATGGCTTCGTGGCATTACTTGTTCTTTCACATCTTGCTTCTCCTGGCAGCAGCTCACAGTGGCTCACAGTGGCTCACAGTGGCTCACAGTGGCTCACAGTGGCTAACAGTGGCTCACAGTGGCTCACAGTGGTTCACAGTGGCTCACAGTGGCTCACAGTGGCTCACAGTGGCTCACAGTGGTTCACAGTGGCTCACAGTGGCTCAGAGTATCTCCCCGACTTGGCCTTCCTTCTCCTTTGCTTGAATTTTCAACCTGGCTCTATTCTGCCTTGCCATAGGCCAGAGCAGCTTCTTTATTAACCAATGGTAGGAACACATATTCACAGCGTACAGAAAGATCATCCCACAGCAATGATTGCTATGAAAAACTTAACAGATGTAGAGACACTGGCCATTCCTTAAAATTTAAATGATAGAAGATGAATCACAAATAGATGGAACATAAATAATACATAGATAGCTCTCCAAAATGTTATTACAGGTTTATATTTAAATATATTATTTGTATTTTAAATTACTCTTTTTCTTTTAGGTTTTTAGTGATTTCCTCTGTAAGACATACACAATCATGTATGCATAAGTTACTTCTAATTCCTCAGTGTGTTTACACAGAGCTTCACGATGCCTCAAAATTCAAGAAATTTTAAACCGAATTCAGCGTTTAAGCTGGCCAGGGATTATTTTGTGCTAAGACTTGTTTCCAGTTTTGGGAAAATATTAGAAAATGGCAGCATGTTTGTTTGTAGTGTGTTTAAAAAGTAAAAATTTGTTTATACCAAAAAGAAAGGCAATTCTTTGTGAACCCAAGAAACATCTCTCCTGTAGTATCTGAGTTCAGTACAGAAGTGTTTCCCATTGTCAGCCAACGAAGCAGAGTTTATCAGAGTTCAGCAGTAGGTTTTAATTATTTATTTGGGGCATATATGATCATAAGACTGTTGTGGCTGTTTTGATTTCATTAAATCATCTTGCTACTCTCTATATATAAAAGAGCCGTAGATGCAGCTCAATGGTTGACTGATTAGTCTCAGAAAAAAACAAGGTATCAATCCCTAGTATACATATACAATGAACATTAAAACTAAGAGAGTCAAATATTCCTAGGGAGAGAGAGTAAAAGGGGGGAAGAAAAACGGCTTTGGAGCTCTTTCCTCGTTCACTCACCACTTCCTTTTCCTTTCTAAACAAGCTATTTCTTTATATATATATAAAATTTTTTTTCTTGATTATTATGTGTTTTAAATTTTACACAGCAGCCATGGGTTCCCCCGTCCTCTCGCCCCCATCCCCATATTCCCCCATCCCCTCCCCTCCATTCCCATCTCCTCCAGGATCAAGACACCCCTGGGGATTCATTTAAACCTGGTGGATTCAGTACAGGCAGGTCCAGTCCCCTCCTTCCAGGCTGAGCAAAGTGTCCCTGTGTAAGCCCAAGGTTCCAAACAGCCAGCTCACGCACTAAGGACAGGTCCCGGTCCCACAGCCTGGATGCCTCCCAAACAGATCAAGCTATTCAATTGTCTCACTTATCTAAACAAGCTATTTCTACTGCACACCTTCCTTGGTAGATGGTTTTTTTCTTCATCTCTCCTCCTGGCAGATGCCAGGATTTTGCCTACCCCATACTATGCTTTCTCTCTTACTATCTAATAAAATTCTCCTTGAAAAAAAGGGGGAAAAGTTGGGAGAAGTAAAGGAGAAAACCTAGGTTTATGCAGAAGAGGAGAGAAATAAGAAAGAGGAGAAAACAACCACCAACAGCCAATCACAACTGAAAATACATCTTCCTGAAATAACGGGAAGATAACTGATTTAAAAGAAACCCTAATGATGCACTCAACTAGACCTGGACACATGCTTCTGAAGGAGTATATTAAAAAGTTAATTATTATGAATAGGATTGTAAAGAGTGAAAAAATCAAACTCATATTCTAGTGGCTGCTGCTCATTCAGGAGCCGCCACTCGATGGCGTTATATGAGAGGGTCTAAGAGTCTAAGTGATAGGCGTTCCGAGTGCTTAAGTTGTTTCACCGACTATTCAGAATGATAATTACATAAAAAGCGAGAGTGTCAGGTTGTAGGCCACAGAGAGCAGATTCCCATCAGAGCTAAATGGTTTCCTTTCTCATCAGATATTATGCTTTAAATAAAGCATCACACAGACAGACTGGAACATCTGTCTACAGTTAAATATAAATGATAGAATCAAGCAGAATACATTTACAGTATGAGGTCAACTCATCCAATAACTTCATTAAATGTATAGAATATGGCTGCTCATGATTATTTCCTTAACTTGGGCACTGCTTAGACAATGTTTAATATTCAAAACTAAGTAGTGAGGATTTCAAAGATGATAGATAAACTAGCAGAAACATAGATATGTTTAATACTTATGTACAAAAAACTTTTACACTCTTATGAAGC
Source organism: Onychomys torridus (assembly GCF_903995425.1). Lineage (NCBI taxonomy): Eukaryota > Metazoa > Chordata > Mammalia > Rodentia > Cricetidae > Onychomys > Onychomys torridus. The sequence continues at coordinate 69,763,071 of NC_050449.1, read as the reverse complement.
ACCTTCAGTCTATTTTGCTGTGTTTGGTATTTAACATAGCTCTCAATGATGAACAGGCAGGCCCGGTATCATAGCTGTCAGTCATCACTTCCCCCGCAAGAAAAGAAATGCTCAAAGAGACTGTGGTGCTGAGTCTGGAATTGTGAACAAGGGATTAGTATCAGGGCTGGTGACTCTCACTCAGATCACTCATAATTGCTCTACCTTCTCTCTCCTTCATATAGATTGTCTGCTGTATCCTTTGTACAGAAAGAGAGTCCTGAAGAACCCTTAACTCATGCTGCATGGCTTTCTGGGTGCTGATCTAATAGAGTACAATTACCATAACGAGCTACAGAAAATCCCACAAAATAATAGAAATAGATTCAAGTGTCACACAATCCACCCACCTCTTTTCTGAATTTGATGCTAAAACCTCCATTTCTAAAAATAAATAAATAAAAATAAAAATATTTAAGGCTTTCATAATTCTCTTCAAGAACTCTCTCTGGTCTCTCTGTTTTTGTTTTGACATGACCATTTGTTTCTCAGCCTCAACCTTGAAAAGATTGTGTTCCTCAGTAAGCTAGTAGCCACTGCTTCATTCACATTACTCACGTGATTTTATCAACTACCCTGCTTTTGACCACACTTTTTCATTTGTCAAAAGTTCTCACCGGTCCAAACATAGCCCTAAATTATCTCATTCATATCACAAAATCTGGCTGATCATATCCCCTTATCACAGTAATTTTAAAACTACAATGTTCAAAATTAAAATTTCTCACCACATTATGCCACCATCTATAAACTTACCCCCAATGGGTAAGATAACTGTAAAGCCTTGCTTAATCAACTATACCTAAAGTGGAATTTGAAACATTAAGAGCAGTTAAATAATCCAATTGTATTAGTTGTTTGTTGCTGAAAAATCAGATTAAAGCAATTTCATGAAGGAAGGGATGTCTTTGGCTCAATTCCAGAATGCAGCTCATCATGGCAGGAAAGCCATACAGCCTGGGGCAGGTGTCCACACTGCATCTGCTGTTGGGAAGAAGGGACAGGTGGCCACTGGTGCTCAGCTCCCTTTCCCCCTTCATTCAGTCCCAGGCTCTAGCCCACAGGAATGTGCAGATTACACTGAGGGTAAATCTCCTCACCTCAACTGACCTAGTCTAGAGAATCCCTCATAGACATGCCCCAAGATTTGTTTCCATGGTGATTCTGAATCTCATGAAGTTGTCAGTCAACATTAACCACTATCCTAGGTATGGTGGCATTACAACTAAAGATACAGAGACAGAAGAATAATGATTTTGAGGTCAGGTTGGGCTGCATAGTGAGTTCCAGATACATAGCAAAACACCATAAGAGAAAGCTAATGGGATGAAGTAATGATAGTAATTGTCTCTATAATTTGCTCCTCCATTAAAACTACTGACCTACAAATCATGCCACATTCTTTTTCCCTCTCCATATACTGACAAATAGTATCATATTTCCTAAATGATTTTCGGTCCATCCTTTTCTATTACAATGATCTTTCCCCAGCTGGTAGTCTAGGCAACAGCAATGCCAACCTATTCACACTGCCTATTTCCAGTCATGTTTGCTCTTAAATCCAGTACTGGGCTTTTGTCAGTGTGTCTAATCCAAAATACAAATTGACCACTCATCCCTTAGTCTGACATTATTTAATTGTTTTACTCCTTCTGCAAGATGTTTTTCAAAATCCTGTGCCATTTGACTCTGAGAGTAACTCATTTCCCTATTCATATCTGCTCCTGGGTTCTTCGTGGAATTTCATTCCACCATATCTTTCTTTCATTTATCCATGCTAAGTTTTCAAAACTCATTTCCTAAATTAAATGAATTAGACTTCTTCAAGCAAGTTACTATCTCTCTTTTTTTGGGAGCACAAAGGCCCTTGTACCCACAGATCACCAGAGAAACCAGAAATGTGAAGCACACAGGATTGCCCTTTCAAAGGAAAGGGCATATAACCTGTTTTCCCTTCCAACAGCTTGGAATTAAAGGTGATTATAGCCTGGTGATCTGAATTTATCCAGTCCATATCAAGCTTCCACAACCAGGACAGGAAGTGACTAGTAGTCTAAATGACCCTTAAATTATCTATATAGCCAAGAGCTCCCCCAAGTCCCCACAAACAGGACCAGAGGTGGCTGGCTAATAGCTCAAATGACCTTTATACAATCTGCATGACTGAGACCATGCCTTGCCTTCCCTAGCCCCTTGAGCTAATTAATACAGGTAGCCTATCTCTAGGACCCATCTTCTTGGAAGAAATGACATGTACTTTGTGTTGAGTTTCAATGTAATTATGCCTCCTTGTGAACCTGGGGTTGTATTACACCAGGAAACTTTCCCCCAAAATTGTACTATGTTTAAATATGCTGGTGATAAACTACCTGGCATCAGACTACCAAAGTTTGATCCAGCCTGTTGAAGTCAAGCTGAGCCAAGTTTTCATTCTCACCTCTTCACAGAGATTCCCTGCCTAGTATGGGTAGGGACTCCTGCAATTAGCACTTTCACCACTGTTCATATTAGAAGCACTGATCAATTCTACTGACTTGTATACTTTCATCTCTAACACAACATTACTCTAAATTATGAAGACCTGTATAGTTTGTATATAATCTCTTCATTTGTGAATCTCAGAGGCAGCACAGATTCCCTGTGACTGACAGGCAGTATATGAACTTTGTTTTCAATACTTTTCCTTTTTCAGTGTTCTCCATGTGGGTAGTCATCCCTCTGTAGCCACCTGTACTATTGGGGAAAATGCTCCAGTGGCCATGTCAGAGGAGCAGCTAGTGGTAATTGAAGGTCAAGGTGTCAGCCCTCCAGGAGGCAACTCCCTAATGGGTGAATCTCAGATAGGCAAGGCCCTGATATCACATACCCCAGAATGTCTTTTGCTTCTGCTGTGCCTTTACATGTATCTGGCATGGTGTGAATGGGTGTGGGGAGATCCCCACTGCCTGTAATGTAGTGTGTTTATCTCATGGAAACATCACATTCTACTAGGCATTTTTTACCTGTGGACTATTATGAAGATGATTTTTTCCTAAGGTGAACTGTCTAATTGATAATAATAATGCTAGTTTAAATAGAGTTTTGATGATAAAAATTAAAATAAAGAAGTGTCACACAGCTAGAACACATGAGTTTCTATTGAGGAGGCCACTATGGCTTGGCTTAATGATTCAGAAAAACAATTGAGCCCCAGTAGCCCAGGTAGTTTAAATTTTTATAGTCTGAATGTTGAGAAATGAGTTCACAGCTTTCAAAGGGCATCATAGCTGAAACAAAGCCTTGAAAATAACTTAAGGTTAGACTAGATGTTTTTGTCAAATAACTTTGAGGTGAGAGAAACCCAAGAAGACAATCTAAAGTTTTAGAAAGGCACATAGTTGAATAAGGAACTCGTTAAGGTCAGGGAACAAGAGCAAAACAGCCCAATTATCATTGGCTGATGTGCCTTTCTTGCTAGGATTGATTGATGACCAAAAATGATGATTAACTCCTTATACCCATTTCTGCCCTCAATCTCCTGATATAAAAAATATATTGACAAGTGGGTATGTACCCTAAAGATTTAAAGTAGAACTGACTGATTCTTTTTCAAATATAAAAGTTTAGGTTTGTGATTCCTTTAAGAATCTTTATCAGATTTATACTTTATTACTTCAAGAGAAATAATAAAGTAATTAGCCCTTTCTTTGTAACTGCAAAATGCAGTCTGTCAGTAAAAGAGTTTACTGAGAAGAATATCTTGCTTGTATACATAGTTAATCTATATCAAGTTGCTTGGGTATGAATGTATGTGTGTTCTTGGGGTAATTTGTTTTCAGATGTCAAATGTAAAATGTTTAATTATATAAGGGGTATGGATAACATGCTGTTTTTGACTTGTATCCATTGTAATCATTCACTTGAAAACCAGAATGTAATCACATTGTGATTTTTATATTGCCCGAAATATTTTACTGGGGTATATAAGCTGTAAGGGAAAGGATAAAGATAGAGTTAACATGGGCTAGAAGGAGAACATCAAGAATGAGAGTTAGAAGGAAAATATCAAGAATGAGAGAGTTAAACTGAGTTAGAAGGAAAACATCGAGAATGAGGGAATTAGAAGGGAAACATCAATTAAAGCTGGAGTTAGAAGGAAAACATCAAGAGAGAGAAATAGGAGAACATCAAGAGACTTAGAAGGAGAACAACAACATCAAGAGAGACATAAGGAACGTTTCTGGATAGAGATAAGAAAAGAGAATATAGAACACAGAACGAAGACTAGAGAATAAGGAAGGAAAGCATCAAGAGAGAGTGTGAGCATCTTTTCCCTAACCCCCTCATATAGAAAAGTCTAGTATGTACCAACTCTGTGGATTTTCTTTGAGTCCTGCGCTGCTGGAGGCTGGTCCCCCAGGCAGAAACAGAAAGAATAAAAAGTTTTTCTTCTACTTGCAATATATACATATATATAATTATTTGATATTGTATTTCTTAAATTGCTTAATACTATTATTTCTAAATGCATCCATGTTCCTGCAAATGAAATTATTTCAGTATTTTGGGGGCTGAAAGCATTCTGTTGTGTATACAGCCCACATTTTCTTTATTGTTTTAGATCTTTTATATTAGAGACACGATAGAAAACTAACAACTTTTGATAAATAAAATATCCACCACATAGATTTTTTTCTAAAGATGTGCAAAAGTGAATGAGGATATCTATAATATAATTTGTTACAATAAACAATCATAATAAAAGTAAAGTTGAGGTCAATTGTACCTCCTACACTCTTGAGTTAAAATAAACTTTAAAAACAAGATTTATTTATTTATTTATTATGTATACAGTATTCTGCCTTCATGTATTCTTACAGGCCAGAAGAGGGCACCAGATCTCATTATAGATGGTTGTCAGCTATCATGGTGGTTGCTGGGAATTGAACTCAGGACCTCTGGAAGAGCAGCCATTGTTCTTAACCTCTGAGCTATCTCTCCAGCGCCCAAAATATTTTTAAAACAACAAGAAGACAGCATAAATAATGCAACTGTTAGCCTCAAGAACAGAGAAATTGATGGCAATGTTACAATAAAATTAAATATGTGAACATTTGGTCATTCAACATTGAGGAAGCTCAGTAATGCACCCCTGCTGTTAGAGTCAGCACTTGTCCCTAAGTTAAGGAAGGGTGCTGAGGTGCAAAGGAAAAGACAGACCATCTCTGGTACAGAATAATCCACTATTATCATTAAATACTATCATTATTTCATTGAGTAAGTGATAAAGAAAAACAAAAGGATTCTGTGGGCATGTGGTGATATATTGTGCACCCTAATAAAAAATGCCTGATGATCAAAGACGCAGAGCCAACCACAGCCAGCACCTCCTACCTCACCAACTCTGTCAGCCTGAAAGAGCCTCAGCCAACAGGCCTCTAGCCAAATGAGCCTCCTCAGCTGAAAAGCCTTCCAGTTCCTGTCTCCTCATGCCTTGTATACCTCTCTCCACCCAGCCATCACTTCCTGGGATTAAAGGTGTGTGCGTCCCAAGTATTGGGATTAAAGGTGTGTGCCACAACTGCCTGGTGCTGTTTCTCTCCTAGACTGAGTCAATCTTATGTAGTCCAGGTGGCTTTGAACTCAGAGATCCAGATGGATCTATCTTCCTTCTTAATGCTAGGATTAAAGGTGTGTGCCACCACTGTCTGGCCTCTATGTTTAATCTAGTGACTTGTTCTGTTCTCTAATCTTCAGGCAAATTTTATTTGCTACACAATATGTCACCACAGTGGTAATGCTTTGTGTATAATTAACAGTGACTTTCATGAATTATGTCTTAGGGTGGAAATAAATCAAATCAATAATTTTTTATATAAATATGTAGACCCATGATAGAGTTTTTATGTTATATGAAAATTAGCATCTGCTTGTAATTATGAGGGGCCTATAGTCTTAATCTTATGGAAGTCTTCTTTGAGCTACAAAATTCTAAAAGTAGGTAAGTAATTGAAAATTGTAGCTGTCACCACAAATATATTGGGTATTTTTGCTACCCAGTTTTATGTACAGATAATAACATCAGATGAAAGCCTCAAGTGCTGAGACCCCTAAGCTATAGTCCTTTTAGCTTGGTGGAATGACAGATAATACATGCCTAATTGCCAGTAGATGAAACACATTTATGTTGAATACAAAATCAAATTCATACCAGTGTATGTAACGATAGAGCTTATTTTAGGGTGAATGTTTTTACCTTGGTGGAATGCATGAAGTTTTCTATTTCCTGTCTCTTTGCTCCATGTTTTCATTCCCTTTGCTCCTGCATTTTTATGCATGCAAAATTGAAGTTGACAGGCATGTTCTCACCACTAGCTTGCTTTCTATCTTTGCATACATTTATATTTGTTGAAGAGTAAGAGCATAGGTAGGCACACCACACACACACACACACACACACACACACACACACACACACACACACACGTGTTTATAACATAAAAAGGCATACAGATTGAATCAGAAATAACACATGCCCATGTTAAAAATCTCATGTCCCTCTGAAAGCATTCTTCAGTTGGTACATAGTCATCTGCAGGACTAATTTATAGGATATGAACCCAAGGCTAACATTTCCATCCCAGCATCTGTTGGTAATGATCAATCACTGTAGCCCTAAGAACAAGAGAAGCAATATTATTTATTTTTCTGTCTGCCTTGCTATTTTTAGAATCGAAACATAATTTACAATTTATGAATAAAATTACCTCTTAGAGAGTTAAAATGTTTCCTTCTCAAATAATTCAATAATTTAAGTGAGAGGGGTGGATTCAGATAGTTATAGTCCTTTTAAGTGTTATCTGGTTCTATTTTATTGCTTCAAACATCACAGAAAATTAGATATTGAAGATCATTCCCTTAGTCAGAAATTGTGAAATAATTTATATTTACTCAGTTGGTCTAAAGTTATTAAGTAAATGTGATTTTTTTCTTCATGAAAATCCAGAACTTTCGATAATACCAAATATTCTTATTTTCTTTTTTCTTCGACTTCATACTTCTTACACAACAATCTTTACAATCATTACAATTATTTTAAATTTTATATTTTCCTATGTTACAATTAAGAAATTAAAATCAATATATTTGAAGGAAAACAATATGATGATTAAATGCACATATACATTTGAAAGGAGTACCACAATTAAGTTAATTAACATACCTATTATCTCACATAGTCACTATTTTAGAGTGTGGTGGGGGCAAAAACAGCTTTACTCTCTTCCAAATCTCAATAATTTATGCCCAAACAGCTTCCTTCTCTCTGGTCCTGACAGGCCCCCATTTCGTTGGCAAGTGGTCTGTTGTTCATGAGAACCCTTGCTGGCTGGTTGATCTTCTGCATCTGGAAGCTGAGGCTTCTTCAGCTGCTGAGGCAAAAGAGGGATGCTGAAGGGTTGGATAGCCAGCTGCAGGTAAATTCCTCCTCCTCATGTCTTCTCACAACCCATTATCCAGAAATAGTCACATGAGCCAGAGGAAGGGAAATCAGATGTGAGTGAGCACTAGAAGATGTCTGTCATGGTGACCGTGGATCATAAACTGAGCCCTAGAAAAACATGATGAAATAATTCCCTGTGGTTAGATTCCCTGAAATTAATTTCTATCTTTTGACATAAATGACAGAATCAAGGAATAAAAATCCTTTAGAGCATGCTGGCGGTATTTAAAGTGGTGACAGCCTGAATGGCAGCCAGTGGAGATCTTCCTTCTGCTGTTCAAATTTAGATGCCATTGGAGAGAGAAAAAGGTAATGCCCTCCATGTCGACCGAGACAGAGAGAAAGGATAAACCCAGCAGCTAACTGGCTTATTAATTGTTTCCGCTAGTAGCAAAATGTTAGCGACTCCTGAGATCCAGTTTGATGCTTCAGACATGCAGGGCCATGTCTTTTTCTTGTTCTTCGTAACCACAAGAACCCGGCTAAGGGAAAGTTCAATATCATCCTGAACTCTGGAAGTCTGGGGGAGTGGCTACATAAATGATTTGCACAATGTCACACCTTAGAATCAAAGAAGCCAGCTGTAAAAACAGCATAAAAATAATATTTGCTTGTTGTTGTGAGAAGCATATAGTTTTAATCTTATGGAAGTCTTCTCTGGGCTACAAAATACTAAAAATAAATAGGTAAATAAAAATTGTAGCTGTTACCACAAATAAATTGGGTGGTTGTGATACTGAGTTTTATGTCAACTTGATACAAAGGACAGTATTTTGGGTAGAAAGAACCCCAATTGAGAAAATGCATGCAAGCAAACCTGGAAGGCATTTTCTTCATTCATGAATGATGTGGAAGGACCCAGATCACTGTGGGTAGTTCCCCCAGGGGCAGGTGGTCCTAGGTGTCACAAGAAAGAAAACTGAGCAAACCACAGGAAATAAGCCAGTGGTAAGCAGCATTTTTCCATGGCTTCTGCTTCAGTTTCTGCCTCCAGGGTCCTGGCATGACTTCCCTGATTTTCTTCAAGTAGACTACAAACTCTTAAGTTCTATTGCAATAGCAATAGAAACCCTAGGACAGCAATGTGTGAAAGACCAAATCAAATTCTGTGAACAGTGACTTTGGGTGCTGTGGCATGGAATGGGGGCACTACCTTAGCTAAACTTCCATAATCAGATGTCATTCTCCAGGAACTAGCTTGTTTCCTTACCCTGGGGCACATACATGGGGCATCTCCCACCTCTAGTGGGATAAGTAGAGCTGGCTTAAGCTGCTTAGCCTGACACAGGTCCCAGAAGAGCAGGACCTTGCCTCCTTTGCCACTTCAGTTGTCTCCTTGAATCTGGCAGGCTCTGAACTGCAGCCACCATCACTGACACTCCCTCAGTCACACCTCTCTGTTGTAAGAGGTTCTGGTCTGGAAGGGTCTGGGGTAGATAGACACTGCAGAGCTGTAGCTACCCCCCTTTAAATCTCCCTTAGCCTCTCCTGGATTCAGTGGAAGCCCCAGGCTTAGTGAACAATTTCCATCTCTAGCATGTAGCTGCAAAGTTTCTCTGGTCCCACCAGGCCCCTGCAGTCCCATGGCCCACTTATAAAAACAATCACCCAGAAGCTTATATCAATTATAACTGCTGGGTCATTAGCTCAGCCTTATTACTGACTAGCTCTTGCACATGAATTAACACATAATTGTTTTTTATGTTTAGCCATGTGGCTTGGTACCTTTTCTCAGTTCTGCCTTGTCATCTTGCTTCCTCTGTGTCTGGCTGGTGACTCCTGACTCAGCCCTTCCTCTTCCCAGAACTCTCCTTATCTCTTGCCCTGCCTATACCTCCTGCCTTGCTACTGGCTAATCAGCATTTTATTTATCAATCAATCAGAGCAACACATATTCACAGTATACAGAACAACATCCCACAATACTTCCTCTTTTCTGTCTAATCAAAAAGGAAGGTTTTAACTTTAACATAGTAAAATTACATATAACAAAACAGTTATCAAGCAAGAACTACAGTTATAATATCTAGTCTATTTGTATTTGTCAAAATTAAAGAAATATTCTATCTATCCTATATTTGTGAGTCTAAAGTTTCATATCTAATTTATCTTTTATCATAACCAAGGAAAATTATAACTATCTAGTCTTAAACTACATCACAGACCCCAAAAAGATATAATATTATCCAAGTATCCAACTAAGGCTCATTTTTTACCAAAGACAACTCTGCAAAAATGACAGTAGCAGCCAAAAAAAATATATTACCTAAGTAAACAGGAAATGCATTGTAAGCAACTTCCAAAATTCTGGAAATGACAGAGACAGCTGGATGCCTGGACAGTCATCCAAACACTGGAGCATCCATCTTCAGCCCACAGGCCTAGAGTCTCTCAGTTGCTTCTCTGTGTCCTGGAGAATATCTGGCAGTCTCCTCTGTAAAGTGACCACTCACTTTGCATAGTTCAGTAATTACCTTCCTATGGATCTTGCATGTCCAGTTGATATAACATTTTGTCAGGCAGTCAAGGCAAGAACAGTTTCTTGCCCAAATGGCTATATTTGCCAAGAAGAAGATAAACTCCACATGGAGTTTCTTTGATGCCCATCTTTCTCTTGGAAGTAAATTGGTGCTGCCAGGAACAGATGTGTCTCATTGTCCAGAAAAGTCTAAGTTCTTAAAACATTTTAAATGCCATATTCTGTAGGTCTCTGAAGTGCTTGAAGATTACCTACCTAACTGAAATATATCTATGTATGCCAAAAAAACTTAACTAACATGGCTATAAGTTTGATTATCATGGATGACTAATTATTAATCTGTATTTCTTAATTATACATTATGATTTCAGATGAGCTGTACAAACATAATACCTTAAACAAGAGTAGAAATATACATACAGTATAACAAAACTAACCTTAAATTTGTAATAAACTAAAATACATAGCAATGTAAAACATTTTAAACAAGTTACTCTTTAAAAGTAGATTCAATAATCTGCCCCTTAGTCCTATCATGTCTGTGTTACTAGTATATTTTCCTGTTAGAATGACTACCTACCCTAGGACATGCTTAGTCTTTTTGTTTGGACTATTTAATCATTAATACCTTTTGTGAACTGTTGCTCAGTCTTTGGAGGCTTTCAGAAGCTCACTACCCTAGCACTTGGCTTTTTGTCATTATTTTTCCTTAGAAAGTTCAGCTGGACATGGTTATTTCCATATTTGGCTTCAAGTGACCCAGAGTTATTTTTCTTTTTTATGCTTTTAAAAAAAATCTCCTTAATACTGTTTTGTATTCAGATGCTGGTCTATATCATTTAGGTCAAGACCACTAAAAGGCCTTTTCTTAGTTAGGGTTCCTACTGCTGTGAAGAGAAAGGATGACCATGGTAACTCCTATAAAGGAAAATATTTAATTGGAGTGGCTTACAGTTCAGATGTTTAGTCCATTATCATCATGGTGGAGCATGGCTGTATGTAGACAGACATGGTGCTGGAGAAGGAACTGAGAATTCTACATCTTGATCCATAGGCAACAGGAAGTGAACTGAGATACTAGGTATAACTTGAGCATAGGAGATCTCAAAGCTTGCCCCCATAGTGAAACACTTCCTCCAACAAGGCCATACATCCTAATAATGCCACTCCCTTTGGCGACCATTTTCTTTTGATCTACCATAGGCATCAAGTTCCTGATGAACCAACTTAAAAGAAATCTCTTCTGTAAATATCATTATTTTTTTCCCAATGAACTATAGATCAAGCACAGCTTCTCCTGTTACCAGTTCTTTAGTAACACTCGGTTTTCCTGTTTTCCACTCCCTGATATTTATAGGGACCTTAGATGGAGATAACCAAATATTCCTAATGGCTCTGGTAAGCCAGTCCATGGAGACTGATTTCTCTCATATTGTCTCAGATTATGCAACTTGTGCTTTAAGGGAGGAATGGTTAGCTATATTGCTCAGTTTTTCTACCCACCCCACACAGCAGATACCAAGATTTGTTTTAGTCCTAAAAGATTTGCATGTAAAGATATCCTACATTCACAAAATAAAACTTAGTACATTCAAATGGATGTAGTTTGCATATTTGCCTCTAGCAACTAACATGAGTTTTTTTTAAACAGCGTGCTGTGTTTATGAGACCCACATGGTTTTCCCTCCAGGGCTAAACTTCATCCAATAAAAGCATAATTTGATGAAATAAAAGAAACTATTAATTTTAATTGAAAATAGATTTTTTCATACACTATATGTTGATCACAGTTTTTCCTCCAACTTCTCCCAGACCCTCCCCAACTCCCCACACATCCAAATACATACCCTTTCTTTCTTTGTTTCTCTCTCTCTCTCCCCTCTCTCTTTCTTTTATTAGAATACAGTCATCTAAAATAATAATAAAGTAATATAAAATAAAATATAAATTAAAAAACAGAATAGGATGAAAAAAGAAAAAAATTTAATATAAATGCCCAGACAAAGCATTATGAGCAAGGAATCTCCAAAAATACTGTTGAATTCACTTTGTGATTGCCATCTACTGCTGGGCATGGGGTCTGTCCTCACAGAAAGTTTGCATACATAGTGAGACTCCATTGAACAGTATCAACTGGGATAGCCTCTGGGTTAGGGATGGGGGAATATGTCCACTTCCCTCCTTATCCCTGGGACCCCTTTTGACTTAGACCTACACATGGACTCTGCAAGTTACCACCATCTCTGAGGGTTCAAAAGAAACTATTAATTTATTAAGTTTATATTTGTACTGAAGAAAATATCTGGTCAAAAATACAAAGCAGTATATCCAAGCTGCCTGATATCATGCTGTTATTTCAGTTCTAGCTAGTGAGTTGAGTAACAGATGTTTAAAGATTCATAGTGGTTTATAGTAACTTTTTATGTGAACTGATTGCTTCTGAAATATAACTCACACCTTTATATCTTAGTTTTAGCCAAAAATTTACATGTGCCATTTGAACTTCCTAAGCATCCAGAAAGTTAGAGATTTCTGAAAATAATGTGTATCATAATAATCCTTCAAATACCTAGCCCAGTGATGAGTAGCCCCATATGAACAGCCCAATATGGGCAAAAAGGCAGCCTGGATCTGTCTTTGTCCTCTCAACTGGATCCGTCCATCTATTTACTCATGTTTTATTTAAGATGTATTTGTTGGCAAGATATGCTCTTAGGGGCTAGAAATAGAGAAAAAGTAGAGACAGGGAGTGAATATGAGTTTGGGGTACTTTGAAATATGCAAGTCTCTGTAAGGAGACAATAGTCACAGGACCTGACCAGCTGTACACGACAGAAGTGTATGTTTGCAAGCAGATGGCAGCTGTGTCTGAGAAGAGTGTTTCAGGAACAAACTCAAAAGCCCAGGTAGACTTTACAAACCATCATAGTCCCCACCTACATTCTAAAGATCTGCCCTTATGACCACAGGGAAACACAGTTCTCACCCTTTGGCAAGGAAATTTCTCTTTACAATGGATTTACAGGAAAACACAGCTAATCAAAATACAGTGCTGTGGATCCCAGTCTCAATGGATACATCTACAAAAGAACTTTGGTACCTAAAGTTCATGGAACATTATGGAAGAGGGAACAGAAGGATTGTAAGAGCCAGAGGACCGGGGGGTCTGCTGTGAGACTAATAGTCTCTGATAGTAAGCTATACCCATAAAGTCTCACCAACATAACTACTGAGACACAAGCTGAACAAGATGAATGGTAGACAAACTGGCCTGGGAAAAGACCATGAGGCTGCAATCCTACAAAAAGAACTAGGCAACTAAGGAATGCTGGGATTCGGAGAAACAATCTTCCCTAGGAAAGCACACACCAGTCGGTTACCTAATAGCCAGCCCTGAGAACATACCTATAGATAACATCATACAAATTGTACAGGTTATATTTAGGAATATATGTATATACATTCATGCATGCAATAACAATGAATAAAAAGAGGCTATGAATTTGAACGAGAACAAGGGGTTATATGGCTGGGTTTGTAGGAATGACAGGAAAGGAGGAAATGGTATCATTATAATCTCAATAATGATAACAATAATAACAGCCTAGGGAGAAAGAAGCTGATATGGTGCTATGGAATATAATGGAGGAAAGGCCTGAAGTTCAGATTCTGGTTAGCTCTGGTTGGAACAGGTTAAATCTGGTTAGATCTTGGCATGAGGAAAAGGCCTTAAGAGCCTCACAGGTCAGAGGGACAACGATGGATCCTCCTTCTGTTGAACTGGCTGGCCGTTGGAGGAAGTAAGAGAAAGGACAATAGATAACTGTGCTTGGAAAACCACCCCATCTACAGTCTGAAGACCAGACTAGGGGGACTTGGTGTGTAAGCAGAACCAGGAGACAGCTGCAGCAATCAGAGACCCATCTTCTTATACTGAAGACATGCAGTGTCTGTGACTAGTATGGCCAACTGGCATTAGAAAATAATCAGAGGCTGGAGAGACACATTTTTATGAGACTAAACTTTGTGTCTGTTTGGTTATATGCTTACTACTTCTTAATGAAGTTGACAAAACAAAGTCTTGGTTCTATTTTTCAGTAAAATACAACAGTGCCTGCCTCCTCCTCCACACATAATCCTGCAGGATCAAAGGAAGTAATGTGTAATAAAAGCACTGCATAGACCAGAAATTTCAAAGCACTGTGTTGTAAGGTGCCAAGCATTATTATCCATAATATTGGACCTGATTTCATTTTCAGCTAAATCTTTTATTTTCTCTATATTGGTCAAAGAAAAACAAGCAACAAGCTAGACCACAGGAAATCGTATTACTTAGTCCCCAACTAAAGTAGGTGGAATCTAATGATCATTTCATTTTTTCCCGTTAGAAAAAAAGTGTTCCTTTGAAACTCAGAAGGCACAAAATTGACCGATTTGAAATACAGACAGCTGTTGAGGTAACTTTTAAAAATGTTTTCGGTAAAATTTCAATCATTATTTTGAAAGCTGGGGTGGTTTATTTGATCATATGGAACATTACAGTGGTATCTGCAAACCTTAATGTCCCCGCCTATGTCCTGGCCCCTTCGCCTCCTATCGGAAAGCTCCCCAGAGCAAATGCAATGGTGTTCTGATTTGTAGAATTTAATCTAGAAGTTTCAGAATGAAATGAATACCAATAAGGTTTCTCTGCCAGTCTCCCTAGAGTGAAATGCATAACCAACAAGGTGTCTGCACAAGTCTCTTAGAGTGAAATACATAACCAACGAGGTGTCTCTGCCAGTCTCTCTATTTTACTATCTTTCTTCCAAGTCTTTTGGTTCTCATTGTATTTTCAGTGCTAAGGCTTACAACTGAAACAACTTTCTGGGAGTGTCCAGCATTTAGAGAGCCCTAGACCACTAAGTTATCCTTTGCTCCAGAATTTTTTTATTTCTGATTCCTCAGTTTTACTCCAAGCACCTAACTCAGATTTTGTGAAGATTTCTTGGGGAGATTAATTCACAGAGAAAGAAAAAAAAATCTTCAATTTCAAGAGCAGACAGAGGTGAAGAGAGAAAAGCGAAAATCACTTTTAGAAACATAGCTTTTCTCTAGGGACAGCAGCAGATGCCTTAAATCTGAGCTATTCAGGAAGATGATATAGTTTGAGTTTGTGATGCTTGAGCTCCATGAGTTCAGGACTAGCCTGGAAAATATACCAAGAGTCCATGTAGAAGAGAAAAACAGACAGATAGACAGAGTGGGGTTGGGGGAAGTTACTCTTGACTGTCATCAAGATATTCTTGGGGAACACTAAAGCATATCATTATAAGTAGCTTGTAGACATTTATATTCTGTAAATGTTTTATATACTATCTTTTAAAAATACAGATGAGACTTAGTGTTTGCTGAGCAAGCACAAGGATCTGAGTTTGATTCCCAGAAAGCACATAAAAAGCCAGACACAGAGTGCTTATAATCTCAGGGCTGGGAGGCAGAATCTTGGAACTTACTGGCCAGCCTAGCAAAATCAATCACTCCAGGTCCTAGTGAGTGACTACATCTCAAAAAGTAATATAGACAGTACCTGAGGAGTCATACCAAGGATGACCTCTGGCCTCCATACACAAGTCACACACACACACACACACACACACACACACACACACACACACACTACACACACTATGAAAAGCTTAACATTACTTTGTGATGCATAGACAGGGTTATAGAAGTATACTACGGAAACATTAACCTTTGTCTTTCAACTTTAAGTCTAAATTTCTCCTGTTGAGTCATAGTTGCCTAGAAAAGTAATAGAAATTCATAAATGTTATTTATTTTCTTGGATAAAGTTCTGTGTGGTCAGCATTTTAAATCTTTCATATATAAGTTCACATAGTTGACAGAAGAAATATTTTTTCTTGTTTTTGCTGCACAGTACTTCAAGAGTTTAATTTAGCATTTGGGGAAAATTTTCTTAAAATTTACTTAATTTATGCATATGATTGTTTTGCCTGCTTATCTGTGCAACATGTCATGCTTGGTACCTGCAAAGTTCATCAGAAGGTGCCAGATGCCCTGGAACTGGAGTTACATGTAGGTGCTGGGAACTGAACCCTGATTCGCTGTAGGAACACGTGCTCCAAACTGCTGAGCCCTGAGTTTACTATTTATTAACCAACAAAATTGCACTGGTTCCAATACATACACAAAGCTGCAGTAATGGTACATTCTTTCTGGTGGTGTGTTACCAAATCCAAAATTCAAAGACATGCAATAATTTGAGATGTACATATTCTGTAACATATTATAACCAAGATACAATATTCAAACAAATAAATGGATAAAGATAGATTATAATTGATAGATAAGGAATTTGTACATGATGATTGGTAAGTACATAGAGAAAGTAAGTAGATAAATGATAGATACACAAATATACAGATGATGATGATAAATAGATAGATATGTAGATAGATAGATAGATAGATAGATAGATAATATCCTTAAATTGCATGTAGAACATTATTACACATTTTTTTTATAATTCTAGAAAGGTTTACAAATTTTAAATAAAATAATACCTTTTATAAAGTTCTAGGTTAATAAAATAGCAGTTTCCAATATTTTTCACACATTCTTAATTAATATGCCAAACAGCTTGGGAGATTAGCTCCCCAACTCTTATAGCATTGTATAGAATGCTCTAGATATTTGCCTTTCTCACTTAGAAATTGTTCTCCTTATTTATAATGTCTGTTATGTTTTTCCTGAAACCAGAATAAGATGCTTCCCTCCAGTTTCTGTAGTCATTTCAGCACAGTAGACCCCATAGACCCACTGGATCCTCCATGACACTTTTATTCCATTATTCAAGTCTCTACCTTCCCCAACCCATCCCTGGTGCTGGGATTCAATCACTGGGCATCACTTTGAGCATGCTAGCAAAGCTCTCCAGCCCAGTCCACATTCCCAGCTCTCCTCTGTCTCTTTTAAGGCATCACTTTCAAACATTTTGTGATAAAGTGGAATTTGCACAATAACAGAGAGGAACTTGGCTTGTTTAGAAGTGTCTTTTCCTTTACATTTGTCTTATTTGGAATTGTGGGTGTGGCTTTTGGGTCCCTGCAGAATCCTAGCCATTCCAAAAAACATTTGTTAGACTAAGCACCATTTATTTTGAGTTATGTGCTCTGCTGTTTCTTTCCAGATGTTTGAACCTTTGCATACAATGCTATAGGGTAGGTAACAGTGAGCTCCATTTAACACGAAAACTGAGACAGGGCAAGAGTTACACTTAGGATTATACACACACACCTGTATATGCATATACATATGTGTGTGTGTGTACACATGTATGTGAGTGTAAATATATACATATACACACATGTGTACATAAATACATGCATACATGCACACACATACACACACACATATATACTTATGTATATATGCTGGAAACCTGCAGTCCACTGTACAACCTGCAGACAATGCCACACTTGAGCCTGATCTAGGCAACTCAGATAGTCACTGCTTCTTCTGGGCATTTCAGCTTGTCTGAGAATATCTCTAGGAAGTCTTTATTTCTTATGTAAGCTGGAGGAAGGAGGAGTCTAGTGTACCTGATCAGTTTCAGGGAATTCCTGAAGGAATTGAGTTGTTTCAGGATGGAATGATTTGTTTCTTAGAGTATCCTGTTGTGTTACCTGCCTTTTTAGCATCCTGTGTCTTATCAAGCTCCCCCTTAGAAGAGCTTGGTTTTTACATCACTTAGTAACAATCATGATAATATATTAATAATAATAACAACAACATTGTAAGTCTTAAAAACATGTCTGTACAACGGAAAGTTTTAATGTCTGAGGGAACTGTTACAAAACCATGCTGCTCAGTCCTGTCCTGCTTCATCTCCACTGCAGCACTTTCTCAATGTCATTTGCAAAATCATTTTCTCCCCTGTGCTCTGTAAATGTTTATAGCCTGTAAGCTCTTAGGCTCAGGACTGCTCTCCATCACTTTCCTGATGATATGAGCCACTCAGCATCCTTGTGCACCAGTGATGCTGAGCTTTTTCATTCTGTGAGCTCTGGATTGGTACATGTCACTGTCTTCTTGAGCCATAAGGGAAACGGGGATTAAACTCACCAAATTTCTTCCCTCTCCCAACTTTCTCTTCTGCTGCATTTTAGCCTTGCCACATCATATCACCCCAAAGACAAGTCTCCAGAGTGTAATGGTCTATCCCGTGCTTTCTACTCTTT
Organism: Onychomys torridus; assembly: GCF_903995425.1. NCBI lineage: Eukaryota > Metazoa > Chordata > Mammalia > Rodentia > Cricetidae > Onychomys > Onychomys torridus. The sequence goes on along the minus strand of NC_050449.1, from coordinate 69,744,827 downwards.
AAGCTACTCAGCCTGTAGACTTGACTTGATTTTATGGCTAATATACTTTACATCTTCATATTTATGTATGCATATTGTTAGGCTGGCCCAAGTCTCTAGCCAAGAGGGAATTATCCCTCTCAGGGAAATAAAATCTACATTTTCTGAACATCTCAGGAATATGACCCAAGACCACAACATGTTTATCTTACCTCCTGCAGCATCCCATTATCTTAATGACCAGAGGTCCCCTCTTAAAAATTTCTCTTTGTGACAGTTTCTTTGTTGTAGCAGTCCCCTGTGCCATTAATGCTCTCCCACACCGCTACTCTCCCAACCCAACTTAAACCACCCTGTGAAAACTCCTGTTCCCTCTTGGTACCTCTGCTCTACCTTCTCTTAGAGACGGCTGGGCAGATCATACCTCAACAAAGCTTCATGCTTTGGTCTCAGTGCAGCTCTGGTGGTCTTGCTCTCCCATACATCCAACACTTTTATAGACTATTGTGATAAACACCTAATTGGCTCTCTTTGATCATTTTCCTAGACCTGTTCCATTTTTCACTTTGAAGCTACCTCTTTCCAAAACAAGTTTGGTGTTGTACACTCTGCAGGAGTAGACAATTTGTTTAATGACATCTATCTACCATTACAAAATGTTTTATCATTTGAATATTTCCTACACATATACAATGTATCTGATCATATTCATTCCTCCTTTCACCCCTTTATTCATTTGTTTGTTTACTTTTTCCCGCCAATTGGTACTGCCTTAATATACATTATCACAGGGTCATCCACTGGGACTTAAGGACCCATCAGTTGCCACATATCTAAACAGAAGTCATTTCCTCCTCCCTTATAGCTCTTCTTCTAGGGCTGGGACTTTGGGTGGCCCTTCCTGTTATATTCTGGAATTTTTACCTCATTTACTGGGTGACGGTCTTGTGTAGGTGACCACAGCTGCTGAGTCTTGTGTGTAATAACTATGCCACACTGAAGGTAGCATTTTACAGTGTTTTTCTTAGCATTCTGTCTCTTACATTTTTCTACCTCCTCATCCATGAAGTTCCCTAAGTTTTGTGAGAGGAGGTTTATACAAATGTCCCAGTATGGTTGAGCTCACAAAGTTGTATTTTTCCCAACACTTGAACAGTGCTGCGCCTCTGCATTAACCACCACCTACTGTGCTCAGAAGCTTCTCTGACCAGTGTTGGGAATATCACAAGTCTATGGACATAAACATATTTAGAAAGCAATTTGACCTAAACATTTAGAAAAACTGTATCATTAGGTTTTTCAAAAGGTCTTTGATCAAGTTTCCAATTTGGTGATATATGGCAATAGAAGTGAGCCTTTGTAAAAACTTGTCCTGTAAAAGTGAGCCTTCGTAAAAACTTTTCCTGTAAAAGTTTTGGTGCATAATATGTATTTCAAAAGTATTATGGAACTAATAATGGTTCAAAGGTGGAGAATAGTGATCATATTTGTATGGCATTGATATATTTTAATATCTGTCTCCAAAAGGATGATATCAACTAAGATATCTAGTTTGAATACAAAAGAACGTGAAATAGTACATTGGCATTAGTGTGAAAGTAATAATTTATTCATTTGATGGCATAAATGCCCTCTTGCTATAAAATTTATATGACTATACAGAAAAGTTTGCAGACATTAATTTTCACAACATGGATCTATAAAAAAAACCGACAATTCAAGGTCAAAATGCTAAATGGCTTTTGAGGAAATGGAAGATCCTTTATTGGAAATAGGACTGAATAATTAACATTGCAGATAAAGTAACTGATATTTGATTAATAATACCAGAATATAAGTTTAGAGCAAATGTTGGTACAAAACATTCCATGGTTTCTTTTCTTCTTAAAGATGTGTTATATCCAATGTGTTTGCCAGAATTAGTTACTATATGTTGTTCTGCTTAGGGAATTTTTTTTATTTTTTGGGTGTTATACAATGTGATTCAAGCTTCAACATGAGTATGAGTTACCTGGGGATCACACTAATGACATAGACTCAGATTTAGTAGTCTGGAGTGGGGCTCATTTTTCTGCATTGCTAAGAAGTTCAGTATTGGCTCTAATGATTTGGGGGCATGTACCACATATGAGATAAGGAGGGTTTATGGCAGAGGCTCAAGTTCTGCTGTGCTCTGGAATAACCAAGGGATCTTTACAAACTACTGATGTTTTCTGAGTTAATTGGTTTGGGAATTTCCCTTGTTTGGGGATTATGAAAATTAGGCAGATTTTCAAATGCACAGATAACTTGAGGAACAATAACATAGAGAATGTTTAAAGTGATTATATAGTTATTTTCTCAAAGCTCTTAAATACTTTTATTGTTTTGATTCTAAGGATATGAATAAAATAACGTGTTTATTATTATACTTAGAGTTTATCTGTGTATTAATATTTTCATAAAATGTAAGTATAAATTGCTGTGGGATATTGTTCTGTATGCTATGAATGTATATTGCACTGATTGATTAATAAAATGCTGATTGTCCAGTAGCCAGGTAGGAAGTATAAGCAGGATAAGCAGACAAGGAGAATTCTGGGAAGAGGAAGGCTAAGTCAGGAGTCGCCAACCAGACACAGAGGAAGCAAGATGACAAGGCAGAACTGAGAAAAGGTACCAAACCACATGGCTAAACATAGATAAGAATTATGGGTTAATTTAAGTCAAGAACTAGTCAGTAATAAGACTGAGCTAATAGCCGAGCAGTTATTGCTGACAGTGACAGTATGCTGTCCAAAATTGATAAGCAGAACACACACACACACACACACACACACACACACACACACACACACACACACACACAGGCGGGGGGTGGGGGGACTATGCTGATCCCTGCCAAGACAAATGTTGCAGCTTTGGCAACAGGCATCCTCTGAGGCCAGGACAATATGACACCATCGCTGAAGTAGCTTTGCAATCCAGAAAAGGTTCAGTGCCCCTTCCTTTGAAGGCAGCTGAACAGGCAGTGGGCTAATGGTTCCTGGTGTGCAGTGGAACAGTAGCAGGAACAGTTATTCTTGGAGGAGTAACTAGGCTGACAGAGTCTGGCCTTCTAATGGTAGACTGGCATTTAATAAAGGAGATGAAGCTACCCACAATCCGAGAAGAATGGGAAGCTGAACTCCAAAACACCAGTAGTTTCCAGAATTTAAAATCCTGAATCAAGACACAACACTGGCAGAATTTAAGTGTATATGGAATACTTGCACCAAATGTGAGGTTAAGCTGTAGGCCTTGCATACATCCTGCTTCATAAATGAGTTGGTCAGATATGCCAAGTCTGTAGGCCAAAGATGATGCCCCCAACATGCAGAGAAACCTTGGGTGACTGTACAGGAAGCTGGCTGCTTCTGTCATAACTCATGTTTTTTTGGAAGTCACTTGTTTGCACTTCCTGTTTTACTAGGCAATATTAATTCCTTCTCAGGTGTCTGAGGGAGAATATTAGATAGTTATAATTATGGTTTTCCTTGTTAAGAAATTCAGAAAAGAAACTCACTAAGAGGTGTTAAATGTGTCAAGTTTGAAAGACATTATAAGATAGTTTTCTGTTGGTAATACAAGATAGGATAGAAAGTGAATTAGGTACATTTTGGACTTACCAAGATAGGATAGATAATGGAATATTTTCTCTGAATTTGACAAATGCAAATGGACTAGATATTGTTGGTGTAGTTATTGCTTGTACATACTATATATAATTATTGTACCTATTGCCTATAGTTTTCCTTATATTAGTTATAACTTTTTCACTTTTTTATTTTTTATTAGACAAAAAGGGAAATGTGGTGATATTTTATTTGTGCGTTAATAAATGAAGTTTGATTGGAGATCAGAGGGATAGGAACAGCCATTGTAAGTAAATAAAGAAGTTAGGAAACAGTATCACACACCTTTAATCCTATCACTTGGCAAGCAGGGATCTGTCTGGATCTCTGTGACTTCAAAGCCACACTGGAAACAGAGCTAGATGTGGTGGCACACACCATAGTTTCCAACACTAGTTAACCAAGGAGGTCTGGAGGTTTGTACAGACAGACAGGAAGTGACAGAGCTGGGTAGGAGGAAAAAGTGATGTAGCTGGACAGAGAGAGCAAATCAGATGGCAGAACAGCAAGGTATATAGACATGGGTAGACAGGAAGGTTCTCGAATTTGGAAGCTGCAGAGTTGGAGAGGTAAGGTTAGTTGTGGCTTTCCCTATTTTCCCTTATCAGAAATAGGGTTTTCACCCCTATATCTGGCTCTGTGTTTTTTATTTAATAAGACTGTTTAGAAATCCATCTACAGTAAGTTAATTTTCACAAATAATGTACATACTTGATTAAAATAAATGGCATCATACAATGATTCCTTTTTAGCTAGTGTACTCTATATCAACATGATTTAGAAAGAATACCATAACTTTACACATGCACACACATACATAATTACTAGTTGATGTATTTAACATCGTGGGTCAGATCTTAAGTGCTTCCCTTGCAACTCACAGCGACTCGTACAGACTTATACAATAGGTATTGTTACTTTGAAACTCTCATATGAACGTATGTTTGCTTCAGGGAGCTGACACAATTAGTAAGAGGCCAAACTGAGACTAATGTAGGCGTGGATCAGCCGATGAGGCTGTCTTCTGTTGTTGTGGGTTTTGTTCTTTTGGGGGACCTGCCGCCCAGCTCCCACATAAACCATATACAGAGGCTTATATTTAATTACAAGTGCCCAGTCTGATTTTGGCTTGTTTCTAGCCAGCTTTTCTTAACTTAAATGATCCCATCTACCTTTTGCCTCTGGGCTTTTCCCATTCCTTTATTCTGTAGGTCTCATTCTTACTCAGTGGCTTGCAGTTTAGCTAGGTGGCTGAACTGATGTCTTTCTCCTTTTCTGGCTCTTCGATTTTAGATCTCTCTTCCCAGATTGTTTTAATTTATATTCCCTGTCTGTCCATCCCATCTGTCCTATTTCCTGTCTTGTTATTGGCCAGTTTTTATTTGTCCATCAGGTGTTTTATATAGGCCCAGTAACACAGCTTCATAGAGTTACACAAATGTAACATAAACAAAAGTAACATCCCTTAAAATAGTATTTTACTGCATTTTGATGCTCTGTCCATTGAATTGGATGCCACCTCCTCCTGATAGAGCATCTCTTCAAATTTAGTACATGAAGACAGTAGTGCATGGTCATGTGCAGCACTCTGCTCTAAGGTTAAGCAGCTTAGCTCTGGTGAAGCTGTTTTACTGAGACCACCCTCAAAGTTTCAATGGATATTAGAGTCTGTCAGAGAAGGTAAGGTAGAAATCTTTTTGGAGATCACTCCTCTTTAAAAATAATAATAATAATAGAAACAAGAAATGTATGTTTCCAACACTGAAAGAAAACCAAAGTTTGCATTAATAGTATTTAAAATAGCAAATCCCCCCAACATTATGCAACTGATTTCAGTGGTAGGTAGATTAATGCAGCTCTTAGACCTCATCAGAGAAGTGTCCTGTGTCATAGGTAGTGGTAAACCCAGGGCCTCAGACTGGTCAAAATATAAAGAATAAGTGGCTGGAGTCAGTCACGGAAGGGACATCTATGTCAACTCTTCTCAGGGCTCAGGGCCATGGCAGAAGAGGGAAAAGAAAGATTACAAGAGCCAGAAGTTGGGGAGGACTAGAGCTAAGTAGTATCTTCATAACAGGGCAGGACCGCTGCATTCATACACTCACCCAGCAGCTGTGGTCATTCGCATATGCTCTATATAAAACTAAACCGGTCACCATTCTAGCATGGAGTGACAAGGGGGCTCACAGTGCCCCCATCTGAGGAGCCATGAATAGCTGATATCTTCTGGGAAAGGCAGGGTCAGTTTTCTTTTATGGTGTGGCTCCTGGTGGGTAGGCCACATTCCAGCAGATGGCCCCACAATATGCTGACAGAACAAATTGGAGTTGATGGGTTATTAAGTTAAAAAATAGATAACACAAAATTGGAAGGTTGAGTGTGGGATAATAAGGACTCTGGGAAGAGTTAAGGGGAGGATTTAGGGTGAATATGATAAAAATATATTGTATAAAATTCTCAAATAATTAATAAAATATTTATTAAAATATTACAAAATGGGCAGAGTATGCAGCTCAGTGATCAAAAGCTTGCCTAGCGTGACAGTCACCTGAATTCAATTTCCAGCAACACAATGATGGCATAGGACAAAATTAATTTAAAATACAAAAATATTCAAGAAGTATTCCGCTTATCATTCAGTCTTCTGCTCTATCACTTTATATATTTTCACACATATGTTTACAGAAATATATATCTATATAGGAGAATGTGTGCATCTAAATGAGAGTATATATTCATTCAACTTGGGTGGGGAGAATACAACAATCCTCTTAAAATAAATTCTGACTGAGAAAAGCCAGAGGCTATACATTCTGTTGAGCCAGAAGAAGGCTCAGTGTTGAAACTATGAAACGAAAGGTGCCACTAAAGATGATGAAGAGTACAATGATACTTGTCATCTCTACAGCATCCCTCTTCAGAAGCACTCACCTGGACTCTAGAATATCAATTGCTGACTGGAAATCACAGGATGGGCACTCTTCGCCTTAAATCCATTGGCTGTCAGGCAGTGACCTCCAAACCTCTCCTCTACTCTTGTCCTGTAGGTGCTTACTACAAACTTGCTTATGACAGTTTTGCAGAGGCCAGTGACGAGGACAGCCATTGAGATAGATGATGAGAACGCCCACCTCTGGCACACAATGGAAAGGCAAACTCCAGCTCCAGTGCAATTTATGGTGACATTTTCTTTCTTTTTTTGAGTTCTCCTTGAAGGAAAATCCTGTCTCTCTGAGATGCTTCAAATCCTAAGCCTGACTAAGTTGAAATTATGAACTGGAAAGTGTATGGATAGATATCACACAGTGTGAAACATATTTTATGAACATTTTATCAGGGGATAGAGTCAATCGCATGTAATTAAATGCTTCAACACCTGTACCAACTATCAGACGTTAAGAACCACGGCTAGGGAATGCTAACTTCATTTCAATTCAATTTTATAGAGAAATTAAATGCTAAGAAAGCAAAATGGCTATTTCTGATAGATATACTCCTTTTTTTTGTTCTGATTTTATGCTTTACCTTGAATCTATATCTTGTCATGAAGCCAAAAAAGTTAACATCTTGGTTCAAAACATCTATGGTGATGCTTACAACCTTGGAGCAAGGTTATCACTCACCTGGTTGATTACCCTAGTACAATGATAACCAGAAAACTTCAAAGAGGAAGTTCCCATGCCACAGAGAGCAGTTCAATTGCTTATTAAATTGGTTATTCCCCATCACTTCTTATGTCTGCAATTCCTTCAAATTCTGTTCTGTTCTATTACCTCAACATTTTTATTCCTGGGGGATAAATCATGCCAATTGAAGGAGTGCTCATAATCATCGCTGTGTTTCGAACGGCATCTTCAGTGCATTTAATGTTTGGACCAGTGTGGACACTCAATAGGCTTGAATAATGCACAGCAGGAATTTGCTCTAACATCGTGCAGCTGTGACAATGCAATTTCAACATCTGACTAACAACTGCAGTTGCTCAGAACTATGGGTAAGAAGTGAGGTGGACAAATTTTCATTACAATTAATATCAGCTGTACTTTCTGTTCTCTTCTTTTGATTGACCAAGAAGGGCCAACTTCTTGGATAAGATGGAATATCTTACCAAGGCCAAGCAGATTCTCTAATGATGAACAAGGAATTAAAATTTAAATGTGAACCTTTTAATGGGTACTTTGAAATGATGTATGTCAAGCAGCATTTATATCATTTAAGGACGTTCTAATATGAACACCAATTCTGTGAGCAATTTTAAAATAAATTTAAATATACTTTGGAAGGAGGTTTGCCTATCCTTGTTTCCTATTTATATCTAGTCATATCTTTGTGAAATTTAGTGTACTATTTTCAAGAAATGTTGCATACCACCTTAATAAAAGAACCTGGCTTTCAGAACTTCTGGTTTAAAATTGTTTAGAGAATTTGGTAAGTTAGCATTATTTTGATGTTGTACTTCACTAACATTTAAATTCATTAATTTTGAGAACATTTTATCAAAGATTAAAAAATAAGGGCCAGTTGAGGGGAAAGCCATTTGTTTTCTGATTGTATTTCAGTCTACATTACAGGAGATGATGCACATCTGGTATGTTAACTCGATCAAAGGCTTATAGCTATGGGGTCATGGGCCCTAAGAGGGGAACTTTCTTTTGCTAAGTTGGTCATGATATCAACCTGTCTTCTAGCTGTTTATGATTATGGCTATAGAGTAATGCTTCTCTTGGGCCCTGTCAGAGAAGCTCTGCTTTGAAGTATATAATGAATAATGCAGAAACAGATCCCTATACCTTTCCATGATTAAGCAAAATTAAAATAATAACTTAGAATCCAGTAGTATATTCAGTAAAGTTGCAGCATACAAAAACCAATGTACAAGAATCTGTTGCATTTTAGTGTGGTAATTATAAAACTATTAGAGACTGAAATTAGGAAAATTCCATTTGTAATGACATAAGATAAAAAGATACATCTTGGAAATGAAAGATTTATACAGTGAAAACTGTAAAACACCAATGACAGAAATGAAAGACACACCTGAAGAAATTAATATTATTATCACGTTCATACTACTTCAAACAATTACAGAACCTGATATGAGTTACAGATACATAATTCCTGTCAAAATACTAATTATTTTTTAACAGAAATGGAAAAAACCAATCCACACAATATGTTTAAAGCAATAAAAACAAATCTAGGCTTAATTGCCGACTTATAATGAGTATCTTTTCATTTTATTTTTGTGAAATTGTGTTCATTGCATTTTAAGACATATTCCCTTTTTTTGCATTCAATACCAAGCACTAAAACCAAATAATAAATTTTGGTTGTTTACAAGAGTTGAACTTGTATTTAAATAGTATTCTGTGTTAGCACAGAAAATCATCAAGGATATTTAGATTTGTTCTAATTCACATCCTTATTAATAAACTAAAACTTCAGACAATGTATTTGGTTTTTGTCTTTCAGGAAAAATACTCAGTATTAATGTTCAATGTTTTGTGTAAGTGTATGGTGTTTTAGTTCATAAAATACTTGTCTGAATTGCCAAGGCCTAAGTGCTATTCACTGTTGAGGTATGAGGGGGTGGTGGCTAGATATTTTCAACAAGCATCTTGCCAGTGACAATTCATTTGAGCAGTAAATAAAAGGCACTTAAGGAAGTTAATTTTTGAAACAGCAGAAAAGTTGATTTTATGGTATTAGAAGAAGATAGATTTATTTATTCTTATTTTAATTTTAACCACTTGGGTATTTGAGAAATGATTCTTATTTTTTAATAGTCAGTGAGCATATGATATGAGTGAAAAACAATTCATTTCTGTTATTTAATACTATGTAATAGGGTGAACTGTTATTTGTAACTTTTTAGCTGTATAACCTTGCATCACTTACCCAAATTTAAGTTATTATTCTCTCTTGAAAATTATGGAAATAAACAGTACTTTGATTATAGTGTTATAAAGACAAAATAAGTTAATATATATCAAGAGCTAGATCTTTATTTTGTGTATTCTTCTTTCATACATATTCTTGAAAATATAAATCTTTTATCATATTTATTATTACTAACAATAGATTCTTGTAGGACAACTGGGGAAGTTGTGACTGATTTCAAAGATGCTGTGACAATGAATAAAACCAATTAATTATAATAATCCTAGTTAATATACAGCTCTTTCCCAAACTGCTGTTTATTATTCTTCTTATGTTAATATTCCTCATAATATTACATGATTATTGTGGTTTAAAGTTTACAGCCATATGGAGTGATTAACCCAGAAATGAACAATCAAAATTTCTAAATTATCAATTGGCTGTTCTTTATTCAAACACCCAGTGAAAAGTAAAATTGAAATAAAAATCACAAAACCATTCCATGAGGCCAGTGCTCTGCTGCTTACAAAGCCAGTTAAACATATGGCCAGAGAATGACTGAATAGAATCTCTTATGAAGGCACATACAAAATCTTCAGAAATTATAAACAAATTGAATCCAGCAGGGTATTAAAAGGAGTCTATGACACGAAGCAATGGGATTCATCTCAGTAAAGCAATATTGCTTAAACTCATAAAATGAACCCAAGTAACAAGCCATAGTAAAAAAAAAAAAAAAAAAAAAAAAGTAAAAAACACGATCATCTCAATGAACATGAAACAGTCTGACAAAGCAAACACCTTTCCATGATTAAGGAACAGCAACAACCAAAACAATTCATCAAAAACACCATAGGAAGAAGCTACATACTGACAAAGGACATGGCCAAAACAACCTCAGCAAAACAACACATCATATTGTTCTGTGGAAGATGGAAAACAGCCTCCAATAAGATTAGGACTAGAAAGGGAGGTTCATGACTTACTTGTAACATTGCACAGATTGTTCTAGTCATTAGGTATGAAAAGAAAAAAATTTATACATCTAGGTTTTAGAAGGGAAGAAGTAAAATTCCTTTATAGTACTGGCAGATGCTATAATCACACACACACACACACACACACACACACACACACACAGAGAGAGAGAGAGAGAGAGAGAGAGAGAGAGAGAGAGAGAGAGAGAGAGAGAGAGAGAGAGAGAGAGAGAGAGAGAGAAAGAGAGAGAGAGAGAGAGAGAGAGAGAGAGAATCATAGAATCATAGTCATACATACAGATATTATAATTAGTGAGTCCTATAACAATGTAAGACATAAGAGCAGTACAAGAACACACTTATATTTCTGTACATTAGCAGGGAACAATAGGAAAATAAAAACAAGAAAATTAGTATTCCAATAGCATCTGAAATAATAAGAATTGCAGAACTAAATTCAATTGAAAATGTGTTTCAGCCGGGTGGTGGTGGCACACGCCTTTAATCCCAGCACTTGGGAGGCAGAGGCAGGCAGATCTCTGTGAGTTCGAGGCCAGCCTGGTCTACCAAGTGAGTTCCAGGAAAGGCGCAAAGCTACACAGAGAAACTCTGTCTTGAAAAAAAACAAAAAAAGAAAAACAAAAGAAAATGTGTTTCAATGTGAATAATATAAAATATTTTAGAAGGTAGTAAACTGAAAGTCCTAAATAAATTGAAAGATCTCATGTTCATAGATAGGAAGACTTATGATGGTAATATGTTAGAAATTAATCTACAAAATCCTTATGAAAGTTCCAAATACTTTTTTTTGCTTGCCATCTTTTTTTTAATATAATTTGATTTAATTTTACATATAAGCCATGGATTCCCCTGTCCTCCCTCCTCCTGGCCCCCTCCCCAGCCCACCCCACCCCCATTTCCATCTCCCCCAGGGCAAGGACTCCCATGAGGATTCAGCTTAACCTGGTAGACTCAGTCCAGGCAGGTCCAGTCCCCTCCTCCCAGGCTGAGCAAAGTGTCCCTGAATAGGCCGCAAGTTCCAAACAGCCAGCTCATGCTCTAAGGACAGGTCCTGGTCCCACTGCCTGGGAGCCTCCCAAACAGTTCAAGCTAATCAACTGTCTCACTTATCCAGGGGGTCTGATCCAGTTGGGGGCTTCTCAGCTTTTGGTTCATAGTTCATGTGTTCCCATTAGTTTGGCTGTTTGACCCTGTGCTTTTTCCAATCTTGGTCTCAACAATTCTCGCTCTTACAGTCCCTCCTCTTTCTCGACAATTGGACTCCTGGAGCTCCACCTGGGCCCAGCCATGGATCTCTGCATCTGCTTCCATCAGTCGTTGTATGAGATTTCTAGCACGACAGTTAGGGTGTTTGGCCATCTGGATCACCAGAGTAGGTCAGTTTGGGCTTTCTCTCGACCATTGCCAGTAGTCTATTGTGGAGGTATCTTTGTGGATTTCTGGGGACCTCTCTAGCACTTTGCTTCTTCCTATTCCCATGGGCTCTTCATTTATCACGGTCTCTTTTTCCTTGCTATCCCTCTCTGTTCTTGATCCAGCTAGGATCTCCCGCTCCCCTAAGCTCTCTTTCCCTCGACCCTTGCCCTTCATTACCCCACCCCCTCACATCCACTTTACTGGAACTTTAAGGATTCATTAGTAACTAAAACAGCCTTATAAAGAAATCAAAACTGACAGACTCACACTTCTTGATCATAAAAATATGTGACAAAGACACAGTACTTAAAGGTTGCAATAGTTGACATTAAGGTAAATAAGGAATAGAATGGAGATGACAGAAATTAACCCGTATGCCTATGGCTAACTGATTCTTAACCTGGGATGCCCACATTCCTAAGTGGGATATGCAAAGTCTTTTTGATAAAATGTTACTGGAATAACTTGATATGTAAATGGGTAAGTTTTGCTCCTCCCCCTCACCATATACAAAAATGAACCCCAAATAGATCAAATATCCAAAAAGCTAATACTATAAAACTTTTAGAAGGATACATTTGTAATTATTCATGATCATATATTAGGCAATGTTTCTAAAATATGACACAGAAAGTAAACATATCTTTTTATTTAGTGGGTTAATTACACATCAAGTAATATCATGAAGAGTTCACAGGGATGATTATACATTGGGGCAAATATTTGAAAATTATATATTTGATAAGGAGAGTATATTGCCTAGAATATATTTTAAATATCTATAGCACGGAAACAGAAGGCAAATTATCTACTTAAAAAAAAAACAGGAATATAATTTGAGTAATTGTTTCACCAATTTGATGAACAAATAAACTACAAAAAGATGTTTAGTATAGTATGTTTAATCACAAAAGAAATGTAAGTAAAAAGAACAATTGAACACTATCTCATGCCATCCACATAGCCATAATCTAAGTCAGAAAACACAGGGAAAAGAATGTATAGCTGAAGGCAGGTGGTGGTGGTGCACTTGGGAGGCAGAGGCAGGCAGATCTCTGTTAGTTTGAAGCCAGCCTGGTCTACAGAGCGAGATCCAGGACAGGCACCAAAACTACATAGAGAAACCCTGTCTTGAAAAAAAGATGAAAAAAGAAAAAGACAAAAAAAAAAAAAAAAAAAAAGAACGTATAGCTGGTAAGATGGTCCAGCTGATAAAAGTTCTTGTTGCCAACTCTGGTGACCTGAGTTAGATCCTTGGCTATCCTCTGGCCCCCACACATACTCTATGTCTTACATTTGCTATATTGCACAAAAGTAAACATAAAAATCTAATGCAAATGTTAAGAAAAAAAGAATGTGAAGATAATCAAATCATCTTACAATGCTTGTAAACAAATGTCCTGATATATAAAATGGTATGGTATCACCTCAGTTATACATAGTGTTACTAAATCTTTTTAAAATTTAATTAGTTAATTAATTACTGGTTGTCTTACCTGTGGGTAAGTATGCACACTAACTGTATGCCTAGTGCCCCTGGAATCTAGATCTGATCCTCTGTGATGAAAATGTTTATGAGCCACTATGCAGGTGCTGCAAATCAAACCCAGGTCCTCTGGAAGAATGCCAGTGATCTTGACAGCTGAGCCATCTCTCCAGACCTTTAGAATTTCTACATAAAATAGGGAATTCAAACTGAGGAGTTGACCCCATGGGCAAAGGGTTTTCTGTGGAAGGCTAAAAGGATGACATGTAATAGTAAGTCATAAGACTCTGTCAATAATATTTATCATGTCTCATCCAGTCTCAGAGCTGTTTCCATATAGAGGGATCAGCACATAGATCACCTATCTTCTAGTCTTTCTTTGTTTCTTTCTTTATGTCTATAGTCAAGGGTTTCAGGCAGTCTTCCTCAATCAAATCTGATCTTTTAATTTATTTTTTATTAATTTTAAGAGAACCATAATGTCTTCCCCAGTGCAACATATTTCCTGACGCCCATTTTGAAGTTAAGACATTCATAAAATATATAGGTTGGTTTAATTAGCAGTTTCCAAAATCCGGTGTTTCCAAGTTGTAAGCAGAGGCTTTTCTCTGTACTGTCCTTTCCTGCAACTATTCCAAGTAATCACTCAGAGGCTTATATTAAGTATAAATGTTTGATCAATGACTCGGGTTTATTACTACTTAGCTCTTACATCTAAATTAACCCATATTTCTTATCTATGTTTTGCCACATGGTTTGTGCCTTGTTACCTCATTTTCTATATGTCTTAATTCCTCAGTGGCTGCCTGGCGTCTGCCCTAACTCTGCCCTTAGTCTTCCAAGAATTCCTACTCCTACTCTGGCTCTTGTGTTCAATCTCTTCCTACCCAGCTATCAGCCAATCAGCTTTATTATTAACAATGAGCATAGTCCACAGCATTTCCTCCTTTTTGCCTACTTAAAAAGGAATGTGTTAACCTTAACATAGTGAAATTATATACATAAAAATAGTCATCAAGTAAGAATTATATTGAAAATATTTAGTCTATTTGTATTTGGCAAAATTAAAGAAAATACTCTATCATCTATAGTATCTTTATGAGTCTGTGAGTCTGAAGTTTCATATCTAATTTACCTTTTACCATAACTAAGGAAAATTAGAACTATCTAGTCTTCAACTCCATCAAAGACCCCCAAAGGATACATTACTTGAGTAAATAGGAAGTGCATTGCAAGCAACTTCCAAAACTCTAGAAATGATAGAGACATCTGGCTGCCTGGACAGTCACTCAAAGTTCCTCTGTAATGTTGGGGCATCCATCTTCAGCCTACTGGCCTAAAGTATCTGGCAGACTTTTCAGTGAAGCCAGAAATTTGAAGGACTGTCCTGCCTTGTACTGGCAAAATTCATCAGTCACTTTCTTCTGTGTCCTGCAAAATGTCCAGCAGTTTCTTTTGTGAAGCAGGAACCCTGATGGACCATTCTGCCTTGTGTTGGTGAAGTTCAGCAGTCACTTTCCTATGGGTCCTGCATGTCCAATTTATACAACATACTGCCAAGCAGTCCAGGTAAGAACAGTTTCTTGCCCAAATGGCTAGCCTTACCACATTGAAAACATGCTCCGTAAGGAGTTTCTTCACTGCTCATCATCCTCTTTGAAGCAATTGGTGCTGCCATTAGCAGATGTATCTCACTGTTGAGAAAAGTTTAAGTTCTTAGTACATTTTCAAGGGCACATTCTATAGGTCTCTTAAGTGTTTGAAGATTGCCTATCTAATTGAAATATATCTTTGTATACCTAGAAACCCTAAGTAATATGGCTATAAGTTTGACTATTATAGATGACCAACTATTAATCTGCATTTTAATTATACATTACATTTTTAAATGAGCTGCATAAACATAATACCTTAAGGATAGAAATATATACACAGTATAACAAAATTGACTTTAAAATTTGTATAAATAAACTAAAATCCACACCAATGTAAAATATTTTGAGATTAGCAGTTGTTTTTTGGATTAAAGTAGATTCACTAATCTTCCCTTCCTTTTTCATCATAATAATTTACCCTTTTGCATCATTTCTATATCATATCCTCCTTTCTTCTATAGAAAGAGATTGACTATGACCATTAACAATTTATAACAAACCCTCTAAACAAAGATATACATCCATAATATATTTTTGGGAAAGAGGGTGTAGTTCTCTAGACTGCTTCTTGTTGATTGGTGATGCTGTTAATCTTTTTGGACCCTGAGAAAATTTAGTGTAATTGTTTTGACTGTAGTATTTTGTGAAATTGGATCATCTTAGTCAAAGTCCTTAATGCTGTTTTGGTTGCTGGATCATATGGGCCATCATTTTTATTGGTGTTTGGTCCCCTTGCTCTAAAAATATATAAACTTTTAAAGTTAACATGCATCTTTGTATTAATACAAATATAAACTGTGCATTGTACATAAGCCAGTCAAAGACTAATTTTTTTTTTTGTTTCATGTCTGAGCAGGTAAAATATATGTTATGTGTCTTGTAGTTACTTTAGGTTTATTTTCCCGTGTCTGTAGTTAGTATTTCAAGGAGTCTTCCTCAATCAAACCTGATAGTCCTTAACCCAGAATGAATCCAGAGCCTCTCATATCCTATGGAAATAAAAGCAGAACTTCTTTACCAAAGCAACATATACATCCCTTGACTTAAATTTTGAAGTCAAGACATTTTTAAATATATAGGTTGGTTTAATCCTACAGCTTTTATAATCAAATGGCTCTCACAGTTATCATTTTTCATTAACTGTCAAAAATTTAAAGTCAACATAATAACATACAGTATCCAGACTCCCTGTGTATTTTCCATTTTTGCATGGCTTATTATATTTTCTTTATTACTCTATTTCTTTTTTAGGACTTTCTCTACATATTTTCTTTTTTCTCTCCCAAGCCTACATATATTTTTTAAATATACTGTACATTTAAGGACATTTTTGTCTGAATCTGTCCTATTGTTTATCTTTAACCCTTTTTGTCTGTATATGCAAAAACTCTAATTTGGGGCTGGAGAGAGGGCTCAACTGTTAAGAACACTGGCTGTTCTTCCAGAGGTCCTGAGTTCAATTCCCACATGGTGGCTCACAACCATCTGTAATGAGATCTTGTGCCCTCTTCTAGCCTGCAAGGATACATGCAGACATTACATTGTATATATAATAAAAAAATAAATCTTAAAAAAAATCTAAATTGTCATGCAAGGCATAGCTATATTCTCAAGCCTGCATGCAGTGGCTGAGACTCAGTAGTTATTGATTTTTGTGCATTTACATTTAAAAAAATTTGAAGTCAACAAAGCACCACCATATCCAGTATCCAGCATCCAGTATCCAGACACCCTGCATATTTTCCATCTTTGTGTGGCTTATTCTTTTTACATTATTTTACATTTACTATTATTTTTAAACTATTTTTTATGACAGTCAGTACCCATTTTCTTTTCATTCTTTAGCATCTAAGCACATTTTTAAGCATACTATGCTTTTTTAGAGATTTTCTGTGTCTGGACCTGGCTTTACTAAGTATTCTTTGGCCACGTGACACAAATCTTAAACTGCCATGTCAGCTGCTGTGTGGCTCCGCTTAACACATGGTGCTGGCAGCTGGCTCTAGCCCACAGGAAGCAGCCGGTAGCTGCGTCTGTCTATGCCTCTGAACACCAGCCTGCCTGAGAGACTACAGGACTAGGAAGTCACATCTGGCTCCTTGTCAAGAATTTTTCTTATCTTTCTCAGATCCTATGTTTGGATATTTGAGCCCCATGCTGGGCACCATATGTGCTTGGATTTTTCTTTGGGCCACCAGCTCACATAACACAACAGGGCGACTTCTATTAATTATGCAAGTTTAGCCTTTAGCTTAGTCTTGTCCCCATCTAGCTCTTATAACTTAAATTAACCCATTTATATTTATCTACATTCTATCACATGGTTTTATCTTTCTTTCATCTTCCACCTCCTGTTTCCTTTTTGTGTCTCTTGGCTTCTTCCTGTGTGCCTGGATTCCTCTTCCTCTTCCTTTTTCTCCCTGGAAATCCTGCCTATACCACTTGCCTAGTTATTGGCCATTCATCTTTTTATTACACTAATCACAACAATATGTTTCACATAGTATACAAATATCTCTCATAGCTGGATGGTGGTGGCCTTTAATCCCAGCACTCAGGAGGCAGAGCCAGGCAGATCTCTGTGAGTTCAAGGCCAGCCTGGTCTACAAAGTGAGTTCCAGGAAAGGCGCAAAGCTACACAGAGAAACCCTGTCTCAAAAAAACAAAAAAATAAATAAATAAAAAAATTATCTCACAACAATCAATTCTATAAAGGAGTCATGATATAAAAGCATTCAATAGTGCAGAACAAGAAGCAAAAAGGAGCACAGAACCTTTTTGAGATAAGACACAATCAAAAGGATGGGAGACATCTTGGTTGCAAAATTCAAAGACACCATGTGGGAAATGAGATGGAACCTGCCTTCAAGCAGTATGGCCTTCATAATGCCTCAAGCTGCTATGTAGGCACCTGCGAAAGAAAAGTCAGAAGTCTTTCTCAGTTCTGGAACTTGAAATGTGTAATACTAACTTGTCAGGACAAAGGTACTTACTTGTGCAATAGTGTCAAGAATGTTAAGGGAATAACCAACTAATTTCTAGTTATTCTGAGGCCCACCCCATAAGCGTAAGTTAATACCAAATGCTGTGAACCTGGTCAAAGGCTCATGGATGGGGAGGCCATAGGTAATATGAGTAAATCTACTACTTTTGTTTTCCTAAAAAGACCCGCTGTCAAACTGTCTCCACAATATTTGAATTAATAACCGTAGACTGTTACAGTCTTCAAAGAGGCTTCTCCTTGCAATTAACTCAATTAATGTAGAGACTCATAGTCAAAATGTGGAGAGCATGTGAGTGTTGAGTGTTCAGCCATAGATGGAACACCCAGATGCCCCCTCCAAGGCTCAGTAAACATGGTAGAAGAGGGGGTGAGAAGAAAGTAAGAGCTAGGTAATAGGAAGGAAAACTAGGAGATGCTGTCTTTTGACTAAGACGTGGCCATGGCACTTCTGAACTAACAACAGCCTACATAGAACTTTAACAAGACAGAGCTTATAAAAAATGAGTCCAAGGGAGAGGGGATTGTGGGACCCCACTGCATCCAGGGGAGCTCATGGGAACTGAGCACTACTGGGAGAGAAGTCATTGTCATTTGTGACAGCCACTGATGAGTGCCCCATGCTTCATGGGATAGCTACTTGTTCTTACTTGTGTAAATGGCCCTGGTTAAACTAAAACGCAATAGTAAAAATAACACAGAAGGATGTGAAATTTATATAGGACCTTGACGAAAGGGGGACTCTGTGTGGGGAAGATGATGAGCATGTGAACACATATATTATACTTCTGCTACTGGAATAGAGGTTGCAGCTGTGGCTGTGGAGACTGACTGGAGTTGGGTAATAGAAGTATAAGCATTTGAATAGGCATGTATTTGAATATATATGACTAGTCTCAAAATAGATTAATTTTCAAAAAGAGAATAGAAAGATACAGATCGAGAGGACACATGTTTCACAGTAAATTGTGGCAAGTGGCCTTTACTACATTCATGGCTAAATCTTCCCTTATCTGAAGTTTTCCATTTGCAGTAGAATCCCAAAGTAACACTTCATCAAGAGTACTCATCTCCATTTCTACAGACTTCTAGAACCTCTGTAAATCTTAACTTCTCAGGAGGATTTAGTTCACGAGTGTGTTGTAAGAAAATGTGTGCTTGTGGTATAGAGATGTCAGCACTCATTTTGGGTATACTCGCTCTCAGTGAAGTCATTACTGAGGGCATTTGGTCTCATTCCAACAGAGAAGGGAGGCAGGCAATGATAAGTACCAAGGAGTCAAACATGGGATGGTTCTTTGTTCCTGTTGTCAAAATCTCATTCATAGAAGCAAGAAATAGAACAATGATTTCCAAAGACTGGAGTGTGGAGGGGTAGGAAAGAGGGGGGTAAGGTTGGCTAACATGTACAAAATCACAGCTGGGGAGGAGGAATACCTAAAAATGTAACCATATCTAAAAACAATATATTGTTACTTCATAGTATCTAAAAGAATTGGCACAAAGAAATGGCAGCTTTTAGGTGATGAATATACTAATTACCCAGAGTTGGTCATTTCACTTGTACTTAATACATATCCTGTAATACCATACTGAAATACCACACTGGACTTAATGTATATGTAACTACTAGGTGTCTTAAAAAGTGGTCTTAATATACAGTTAAACTCAGAAGTCATCTTATTATCTCATAGTAGAATTTTATATTCATACTCATACTTTCAAATATTACCCAACTCCAGTCAGTTCCCGCAGCCCTGTATTAGCCTCTTTTTCCTATAACAGCACTTTGCTGACCCATTTCTGTCTTTCCAAGGTAATAGTTACACTCTTACCAGTGATGGTCTCAAAGCCAACCTTGCTTCATTTCACCTTTTTGCTTCTGGCTTTCCAATTTCTTCTGCCTAAAGGTCTCCCTCTGGTGACAAAACCATCCACTCTGGGTTTCAAACTGTTTGCTGTAATGTATTCCATTGTGGTCTCACAGCACTGTGCGCTTCTTTCCACCTCAATAGCTCAGGGACTGGAAAACCCAAACATGTATCACGCAGTTAACTGACTGGTCATTGAGGGTGATCTTACTCATATTTGTGGCCTTTGTTTTGAGGCGAATTACTGGAAACAGAGTAAATACTCAGAGACATCTACTGAAATGGATCCAGAAAGTTATGGTAGGCCCGGAAAAAAAAAAAAAAAAAGACGACAACAAAATGGTTTCATACTAGAAATAAGAAAATAGCAGATGAGACAGAAAACATTCTGAAGTTGCTGAGCAAGGTAAGTAAAACCACTAGGAAATAATTTTTAAGAATCTGGTTTTGTGGCTTATTTTCCTCACCCTCACTAATTTTTAATATATTCAGGTTACTATGAGGGACAAAGATGTCTACTAGAAATTATTCAGAATATTATAAGATACATTTCATTTCTATGGGAAGTATTAATGAAGAAATTTATATGAACAGCAAATAATACTTATGCTGAGAAATCACATAATTTATACTTAGTTTTAGACCAAAAACAATGAAATAATACATTTTAAAATATTATTTAAAAAACAGATTCAGACTTCTTACAAATATAAGACATTGTTTTGAAAATAATTAATTTAGAGGATTTAATGTGGCAACTTTAGAATCAGAAATAATATTGTGCCCTGCTACTAAGTTGGCAGCATTAATTATGTACAGTAGAAAGATTTCAAAGTGAGTGATAACCTGAGAAAATTGTAAAAGATGTTAGCAGGCATAAAGAAGAGGTCCAGTCAGTAACATTGGGAAGGATTGAGATATTTATCATCTCTCTTGCACTTAGAGAAATGGAAATCACAGTATAACTGGGAAGTTTCAGTGGAATTTTTATGGCATCAGAGTACCACAGACTTTAATGAAAGTATCTGATAAAGCACGGAGAAGAGGAAATGGAATGTTCATTGACTGGAGATAAATCTAGGCTTGTTATAACCTAAGGCACACATTGGAATAAAGTCTTGAAGATGTTCTCATTTCTCCCCACTGACAATGGTAACACACAGGCATGATTAATCACAGTAAACTTTTAAATGGAAGACAACGTATAGACAGGTTACATGCCATACAATGACAGCTAAGGACAGTGACTCAGAAGCAGCAGATGGAGCCCATGTTTATAGATCACCAATAGCAAGGAATCTGCAGACACTAACAAGTGTAAATCTAATCAAAGGTGCAGCCAGCCTGCACAGTTGAAATGAATAGTGTAGGAAAGGAAGATGAATATTAATCAGTCATAGGAAGACACCAGCCATCAACAGGTACCAGATTTGTATCTGCTGATTTGAATGAAGCCTATAGAAGGTCTGCTCCCCACTTTCACGGGTGCCAACAGTTCTGGAGGAATGAATGATTCTTTGGATGATAACATTAGCATTTAAATGATCTTCTTAAAACTCTAACAAAATTAAATTTATACATGAATACAACATCATTTTATTAGTTCTTTGAGAATTGTGTTCTTATATCCATCCTATTTACTCCCCTCTTCCAACTTTTCTAAGATCTATCCTGCCTTCCCTACATTCCCAACTTCGTGGTTTTTTTTTTTTTAACCCATCAAGACTAATTTGAACCCAGATATTTTTGGATACAGGGTCTTTCACTAAGGATGGGAGACTTACCAGAGGATACACTCCTAGGAAAACCCTGATCCTCCCAGCAACTAACAACTGCCAATAGAACTTCAGTGATGATAGGTACTTCTGTGCACCTCTCCTCTCCATGCTGGGGTTTATTCTGGCTTAGACTTGCACAGGTCCTGTGCATGTTGTCACAACCATTGTGAGTCCTTATGTGCAGCTGCCTGGCTGTGTCCAGAAGACATTGATTCCTTGCAGTCATCTATTGCTTCTGACTCTTATGTTCTTTCAGGCTCCTCTTCCCAAACTGATCCTGAGCTGTGAGAGGAGCAGTTGTGGTATAATGTATTCCTTTTAAGGCTAAACATTTTGCAGTCTCTTATTCTCTGCACCTTAGCCAGTTCTGGGTCTCTGCGTTAATCATCATCTACTGCAAACAGAAGCATCTCCGATGAGGGCTGAAAGACGACGCCTTAATCTATTACTATAATAAGTCATTAGGAGTCAGTTTAATACTATGTCCATTTAGCAGAATAATAGGAGGTTCTGCTGTGTTTTGTTACACTTGCCCTTGAAAGTGCAAATCCCTATTAAATACAAACTTCAATTAAAAATGATCCTCTCCTCACTTTTGATAAGGAGTAGCAGGCAATGCCTTAGCAATTCAGCCACTGCCAACTTGGCACATGATAAACACTGCGATGCTATATTAAATATTAAAATATTTGGATGAAATGACTTTTGCATGGGCCTGCTTGAGACTAGAGTGGCTCATGATTACTTGTACATTTGCATTACAAAGATAAGTTAAGCAATGGATCCTGTGTTAACCATGTGTTGACCTTCCAGCCATGTCCACAGGCTTATGCATGCTAGTGTATATTAGAGAAATTGCATGTAAAACAGGAGGAAAGTGATTGAAAAGAGGACATTTGATCCACAAAGAAACAAGTTAAGGTAATTGTCTTTACCCCCTCCCCTTTTTTTCTTCTTCAGCTCCATCTGTCTTTCCCTCAGCCCTGGAAGAGGCTATGGGCTGAGGACTCACTGCTGGAATGAAGAGTGACTGAGCTGGAGCTGAGGTCAAGGTAAATCTCTGCTCCCCGTCATTGCTGCAGCCTCCCCCTTCCCTTTCCCTAGCTCCTCAGCAGCTTCTCCTGGTGCAAATCCCCTGCAAAGACACCGAAGCGGCCGCCGAAGTTGCCGGGCGCAGGACTCCGGAGGCATTGGCTCAGGAACTTTTCACGTCATTCCCGGCTCCGGAGCCCCTTAGTCGCGGCGGCGGCGCAGCCTTTCCCACCGCGGATCCCCGGTGCTCATGGGGCAGGCGGAGACAAGCTTGCAGCACTGAGCCCAACAGGACCAGTCCGTGATGTCCAGCACTAAACTGGAGGATTCCCTCTCTCGTCGCAACTGGTCATCTGCTTCGGAGCTGAATGAAACTCAAGAGCCGTTTTTAAACCCCACGGACTATGACGACGAGGAATTCCTGCGGTACCTGTGGAGGGAATACCTACACCCGAAAGAATATGAGTGGGTCCTGATCGCAGGGTATATCATCGTGTTCGTTGTGGCTCTCATCGGGAACGTCCTGGGTGAGTCTGGTCATGGGCAATCCTCCAGAAAGGCTGTCACCTCCCCTCCGCCCAGACTGCAAGGCTGGGAGACCCCTCCCTTCTCCTGGGGTGCAAACAAAGAGGTCGCTGCTCTTGGGTGAGGTTTCTAATAATTTTTTGGTTGTTGTTAAGTTTTCTGATTTTACAAACTAGGAACGAGCTCTAGAATGATTATTATGTTTGTCTGCAGAGAAAAGAGGGAAACTGTTTCTATTTGAGAACCTGGATTACAAATCCAAGGAGAGGGACAAGGACCTCCAGGTGGATTTGCTGAGTGTAGGGGAATCTGTAATGCTTTTGTGCAGGCTCCGTGGGTTTATTGTGGAGGGCTTGCATCCAGAAAAACTGATGAAGTCATAAGGCCTTCGCGAGCTCGGTAGCATGCCCTTTAGCAAGGAGGCTTAGGCTCGGGTCAAGAAGTGGTAATGAAGGGGCAGAGTGGAGGCAGAGGCAGGCAGACAGGAGTGCGCTCAATCACAGAAGCGGAATTAAACAGAAACTGTGCCTGGAGCCTCAGGAGGAAGGAGGAGCAAGAAAAGTGCTCCGGAGCTCGTCCTCACCACCCATTCAAGCATGCACTCATGCATGCATGCATGCATTCATTCATTCATATTCATTCATCCATCCATCCTTTCAAACCAATACGTATTTCCCCCCAATGAGTGGTTGTTATCAGTTTCAGAAAATATTTGTACCAACTGGTGCTATTTTCCTACAATGAAACTAAGCTTAATGTCTTGGTCTGTGAAAACATAGGTTTCCTTGCTCCCTCATTACTGCTCTCCCAACCACAATTTCTGATGGATGAAGTGAGGGAGGAGTAAGGAAGCTATGGGGCTTGGTGGATTCATTAGGACAAGATGGGGGATCTCTTTCACGAAAAGAAGCTTCCTTCAGGGAGGGAACTACGACTTAAATTGTGAATGGAAGGAGTAGGTACCTTGATGAATGGAGACCAGGAGGCTTTTCAAATGCAGAGGGCAGTGTGGAGGAAGTCTGTTGAAAATGACAGGAGGAGGCAGGCAGCCAAGAGACGGTGCAATCACCCCACTCAAAATGGGGAGAGGAGGGGGGGTGAACGACGTGAAATGGGCTGGGAACTGGGAAGTTTAAAAAAAAAAAAAAAAACACGGTTGTCGCTGCCATGAAGGACAGAACTCACCAGGCTCTCAATGCCTCCCTGGCTTTACCTTCTCTTCCAGGTCACAGTAGATAGGCTGACAGAATAGGACTGAGAGGGCTCCTTAGAAAGTGTTAGTCATGCGACAAGAAATCTCTGAAAACTTTAGCTTGCTCTTTATTATTTTAGGATATTTTTGTTCTTTTGATTTTTTTTAAGATTAAAAATATAGGCAATCTTCTCGGTCTACAATGAAAGTGAATGGACATGTGAGTAGATGTGATTCAGCCTCTTGTTACAAGGATAAGACTTTTAATGGTTTTATCTGTTCCATTTCCCACCTTGTCATCTTCAGAGTCACAGCTATAAACAGAGTACTATGAGCAGAGCAGCAGTTACTGCATCTGGCCCATACTTTTTTTTAAGTGAATGGTCAAATTGAACATGCATTGAGTATCTACCTTTGCAAGACCACTTGACATATACTCTATTGCTTAAATCTTAAAATAAACCGCACTAGAAGATAAAACAATGATGGCTTATTAGAGGACATAATTCAGATTCAACCCCATTTGTTCTGACCTCATATCCAGAATTCTCAATTGTAATTCTACTCTAGAGCTAGAAAGCACATAGAGAATAGATTCTCTGTTCTGGGTTGTCTGCAAAATGCCTATTGGATGGACTTCCTTTTCTCCTTTGGATCCATGTAAACTGCCAGTAAAGTACCACTACCATTCACTTTATAAGAAATCCCTGTCTAGGAAGGAATATTACTGCTCTTAAATTCAAGAAAAGTTAAAAAAAATTAAAAGCAGGAAAAGCTATAAACCAACACCATTTTTCTTCCCCAATTTTATTTCAGGCTTAGTCTTTGTGATAAATGTGCTCTTCTTTGATGTATTCCAGTTTGCTTTGCAAAGACTCTGTGATACAGTCTTCATGGCCTGATTGCATAGTTTCATATATATTCTGGTTTGGGGGGGGGGGAGAGTAATATGTCTACATTGAGGCTACTTCATAATGTCAACTGTACACCGCCTCAAGTCTTTAAACACCCAGTTCCATTCAGATTAAGAGAAAGATTTACCTGAGGAACTCTAGTTCCTAGATACTGGCAGCTATTTCCCTCAGGACTGAATTACATCTGAGTAACACTGAAATCTTCTCGGGGTGAACTGAAGTTCATGTTTTACTGACATGTTCCCTGAAAGTTGGTGAGGTTTGGGGTTGACATTTAAACAAATGAGCACCGTCATTACTTACAGACTTCTTGATCTTTGATGTCACTGTCAAATCTGCAAGACGGATTAGAACAAGAATTACCTTTATGCTTCATGGTACAAATAGCTCTACTTGGGGTGTCAGGAGAAGTGACACTACTCGTGTAAGTGATAAAGGGATGCTAGGAGTATGAAGGAGACACAACACAGTACAGGCAGCAGATGTAATTACTGACCCTCAGGTCCACAGAACATGTGCACTTTCATGTAACTGATTGCTTGGAAAAATATCAACCTTGTTGAACTTACACATGCAATGCCATTAGCTGGAACTCCTTTTTCTGACAATGGCCTTTTGTGAACTGATGCAGTAGAATATTGTCTAAGCATAACAGCAAAGACTTGATCACTCAGCCTCTTCTTTTTCCCTCCTGACAATCTCTCACCATCATTATGTCCCTACTTCATTATAAGGATGCTCCTTGCAGAGATAGAAAGCAGTTTCCTGGAAACAAATGACAAAGTCATTCACAAAAAGGTACAATTACTGTAAATGGGAGTTGATGAGTGTTTGTGTTCCAGCAGAAAGTCATATGCATGTCTAATTATGGAACTTGAAGTCCTAGGAAGCAGTAGGTGGTAAGGTTCTATATCTTATATCCAAGTCCATTCCTCTACTTATTTAACTGATATATTTGGAGCAATATTTTATTTATAAAATTGATGTGTGTAAGAAGGAAAGTACTTTGGAACACTAAAATAAATAAGTTAGATGTGATCTTTAGCCCTTACTCCTTGTGAAGAAATTGGAGGGAAAGATGTTTCTATTCACTCAGATGTTAAATGGCCAGGAAAATATTCATTTCTCTGCCTCTCTTCCTCCATGCTCAATGATATTGTTTCACCTGGGAAATTCCAAACTTCCCTATTATTTCCTCAGTATGGAAAAAAGAAACCATCCAAACAATGGACATTCATCTAGTTATGTTCTTGCTATTTGTGTGTCCACAATTAAGTTCTGAACTCTCCAACTCTTCCCTTTTCTAATTACAAACTGAAGTTGATAATAGTTGCTTTTTAAAAATCATATCACAAATAATAAATGATACTTTCCCTTGATATGACGAGGAGCATGCCAACATTTTTTCTTGAAATAGTAAATACAGATTAATGTCATTTTATTTATTTATTTATCTATCTATTTATTTGTTTGTTTGTTTTTGCTGTTCCTTTACTTCCACTAGTGAAGTGTTCCCTGTTGATGTTTGTAACCATCCTTGGCCGACATAGCCTGACTTGATCTATGTAGCTCTTTCAGGCCTCTGCTCTCACCCCATTCCATGGAGTGTTTTTGGTTTTTTTTATTTAATGAGTAAAATGGAGTTGGGCACATTACTCCCCCTTTCCTGTCAGATCCATATACCCATCCCTCTGGTATTGTATGCTTAGCATTGCTTTTCTCTCTCCATGCAAGTCCTTCATTTTTGTTTTTTATTTAATTTAATTAATTTATTTTTTGGTTTTTAAAGACAGGGTTACTCTGTTTAATCCTTGCTGTCCTAGAACTCACTTTGTAGACCGCCTGCCTCTGCCTCCTGAGTGCTGGAATTAAAGGCATGAGCCACCAATGCCTGGTCAAAATTTTTTCTCACAGATTATACTTGCTTGCATTATGTCTTATTTGTTTGTTTATTTGTTTATTGTAGTTTCTGTCAGTAAATTGTTCTAGCAATAATGTTCCAAATAATTACTTATAATATGTTGATTCAACAAGGTTAAACCACATTGTCACTTAAGGATTTAACCAATATGAGTTAAGGAAAATTCTATTCATGAGATGGTAGGCATATATGTAATGTAGTTGCTTTCTAGAGTTAATTTTATATCCTAGAAGTGGTACTGGCTAAGCTATAACTCTATTCCCAGCCTCCTTAGAGTTAGGTTGATACAATGTGATGTTATTAGATTAGACCCAATTAATCATGAGCATGTTTGTCACACTATATTTCAGTCAAAAAAATCAGGATATTGTTTTTCCTAAGTCACTCTTGTCCTACCATGGAAACTTTAAGATATGCATGTCAACTTACCTGAAAATCAAAAGGAGCAAGAGAAAAACAAAGAATAATAAATAAGAAATCTATGAGGGTGCTTAATCTAAAAATCAAACACAATCTATCAGGTTTCTGATTTTTTTCCTGATTTTAGTAGGAGATCATAACTAATGTAGTTGAGGAATTTTCATCATCCAGCACCTTAGTTATGCTTGAAATTTTCCTATGCTAGTGCTCAAGCTCCCTGAGTTCTCACTGGGCTCTTCACATTCAAAACCACCCACCACTGATGCTCTTTGTCTAATGAAAGAGTGGCATTGCCCTCTGTTGCTTGATTCAGCAGCATTCCAGAGTTCCTTGCTCTGCTAGATAAGTAATGACTCACTGGGGTGGATCAGTCAGGAACATTCGACATGGATGATTGGTATGTTTATCTCCCATTCCTTTTCTCAAAGAAAAATGAAGACCATTTATGGACTACTATGAGTCAAGTCCCATGTGCTAGGCTCCATTCACATATGCTTCGATGCCACCATACAATCAAATTAAAATGCAGAAATCAATAACTGTTTAATAAATGAAAAAAACTGCAATTTTAACCAATCTGAAAGTTCAGTTACACAGAAAGTGGCAGCTCTAAGTCTCAAATATGGATTTGTCACAACGATGCTCCATGTTCTAATACTTCGCATGTCCTCTTTATCATCTAGGCTTCACAGGAGAAGCAGAGGTGAAGGAAGGGAGCAGGCAATGCCCCGGTGCCCTCTACAGAGTGTGCAGTAATGTCCTGGCATGTTGTCACACTGTATCTCTGATAGACTACACTTCTTCAGCTCAGAGGATGAGCTCATTTGATAAGCCAATCAAGGTCAGGATAGGGTTACATTACAAGACAAACTTTCAAGGTAAAATAGGTACTGCCAAAAATGCTTTTGCCTGTTCTGGGGAGCTGACTCACTGGGGAAAAAATGTTAGATAATTATGGTTAAGGAATTTATGTTATTGAAATTATTATTGTTAGACATAACATAAGAAAAAAACCCACTTAAAACCTGATGTAATCCAGAGACCCTTATCCTTTTTTATTGTTTTCAAACACATTCATGCACTTAAAATATTAATACTTCATTGAACAGCTCTTAGTTGTTATTAATTTGACCATGCAAATTTGATAGATATTTTAGTTTGTATTATATTCCTATCATTAGATCTATTACCTCATAAAATTCTAGCTCCTCAAATTAAGTGTCTGCTTTGTTCCTTATTCTCATTTAGATATAACTGTGATTGAGTTTTTTCTCATAAATTTGCTTTCAATAGTAAATGCCGAAAAACCATGTTTAATATTTACGGAGAGTATTTATTCTTAGAAAATCTTGCTATACTTTTGTGTTCATTACTCATCAGAGCACCTTTCTGAGGTATGTTGTACCTAATTTAAAGGATTTAAGTATTTAGAAGTCACTATGAAAGAAAAGCACGGCACACAGAAATATTCTGTAGCTGTTTTCTAGAGTGAGAATAACTGTCCATTTCCTATCATTCCAGAGGGCAAGATGGGGAGCACAGATGACCTTTTCCCAGTCTTGTGCTAAGCCAGCTTTGATTCCTGAATTGGTCAGTACTGTGGGAACACAATCACATTTAATCAAACTCAATAACTTGTCAAAATAAGACAACGATTTCATGTCTTGCTTTGAAGTAAGAAATAGCTATAAGCCCTTGAAAGGCCAAAGCCCTTCCAGTTGTCTTTTTCTGTAGGCAGATTAACGTGAAGATTTTTGTCTCAGTTACTTTTTTATTGCTAAGGCAAAATACCATAACCAAGGCAGCTTGAAAAAGAGAGAGAGAGTTTATCCGGGGTTTACAGTATCAGAAAGTGAGCCCATGACCATCACGGGAGAAACATGGCAGGAGACAAGCGGGCATGGCACTGGGGCAGTAGCTCAGAGCTTATACCCTGATCCACTAGCATGAGGCAGACAGTGAGAATGCAACAGGGAATGTCCTGAGAAAATAAACCTCAGACCCCACCCCCAGAAACACACCTCCACCAACAAGACAGCAACTCCTAATCCTTCCTAAACAGTTCCACCAACTGAGTACCAAGCATTCAAACATATAAGCCTATACACAGGCTGTTTTCATTTAAACCACTTACAACTGTGATCTGTCTGAAGAACAAGTTCCTGCCATAATAGCCAATAAACCCTAAATTTTCATTGACTTGGCACCACATAAGTTTACTATTTCTTTTTTAGATTTTTTTAAAATATTATATTTGTGTTTTAATTTAACATATCAGCCATGGGTTCCCCTGTGCTCCCCCCTCCTGCCCCCAACCCCACCTTCCCCCCAGGCCCTCCCCTCCATTCCCATCTCCTCCAGGGCCAAGACTCCCCTGGGGATTCAGCTAACCTGGTAGATTCAGTACAGGCAGGGCCAGTCCCCTCCTTCTAGGCTGAGCAAAGTGTCCCTGTGTAAGCCCAAGGTTCCAAACAGCCAGCTCATGCACTAAGGATAGGTCTGGGTCCCACTGCCTGGGGGCATCCCAAACAGTTCAAAATCTATTCAATTGTCTCACTTATCCAGGGGGCCTGATCCAGTTGGGGGCTCCACAGCTTTTGGTTCATAATTCATGTGTTTCCATTAGTTTGGCTATTTGTCCCTGTGAAAAGACTTTCCAATCAAATGGTCTTAAGAAGCAAGCTGGTATAGCCATCCTAATATCCAGCAAAATAGACTCCAAACTAAAATCAATCAAAAGAGATCATGAAGGACATTACATACTCATCACAGGAAAGATCCACCAAGATGAAGTTTCAATTATTAACATTTATGCCCCAAACACAAGGACACCCACATATGTAAAAGAAACATTACTAAAGCTTAAATCACATATAAAACCCCACACATTAATAGTGGGAGACTTCAACACCCCACTTTCACCTCTGGACAGATCTGCCAAATGGAAACTTAACAGAGAAATAATGGACTTAACTGATGTTACGACTCAAATGGACATAATCAATATCTACAGAACATTCCACCCAAACAAAAAGGAATATATCTTTTTTAGATTTTTGAAACTATTTAGGTGTGTGTGCCTTTGTGGGTTTATGTGCATCACAATGTATGGGCAGGTGCCTTCAGAGCCAGAAGGTGATGTTAAATCCTCTGGAACTGAAGTAACAGGCTTATAAAAAAATGTCATGTGATGCCAGGAACTAAATTCCAGTCCTCTGCAAGGGCAATATATAACCTTAACCATGGAGCCATTTCTTCAGCCTTGTGTCTGGATAAGTTAGCAAATAATGTCGGAAGAAAGTCTATTCCATCCAATGATTCATGGTCCATGTATCCACTGTTTGTGTGCCACCTCAACACCTGGCACCTGAGGTAACTAGCTACCAAGGCAACATCTAACACCCATGCTTCCTGGTGTTCATACCTTGTCTCCTACAAATTCACATCATCATTGTTTGGATCTGGATGACAACAGCATCCAAAAGATGAAAGAGTATGCTGCTTCCTAGATTACATTTTAAAAGTATAGAAACTTTAGCTAGAATGCATATTTTCTTTCTTGCTCTTAAGTATTTTCATCTGAAGCAAGCCTACCAGGGGTGGGATTAAATTCTCCATGCATAAAGAGAAAATGAAGACTGTTAACAATGAATTGAACCCAGGTCCTCTAGAAGAGCAGCCAGTGCTCTTAATCACTGAGCCATCTCTCCAACCCCAATTGACTGAAACTTAATGACAGAATCAGAATCAGAGTTTTCCATCCAAGTTCCAGACCAATATTTGGCCCCTCTGGAATTCAGAATATATTTTGGTTATTTTAAGCAATTAGGTTTTCAGGCAAGTTGATGTGCATATCCTGGTTTCCATGGTATGACAAGGGTGAACTAGAAATAATTAAACACAAACAAACAAATTCTTTAACCAAAATATGATTTGACAAACAAGCCCATGATTATTGAGCTTCATCCTAATAACATCCCAATGTATCAATCTAACTGCAAAGGAGGCTGGGAAATGTGTATCTCTGTCATGGAAAAGGTATGATGCTAAATTGTATTTTAATTTGCATAAAGTCAGAATAAGGGAAATGAGAGAAATGAGGTACTCAGTGGCAAAACAATAGAGTTAGCTGAAAATATTGAGAGGTTTTTTTTTTTTTTTAATTTTTTTTTATGCCAATCCCTGTACTAGGACTAAGGGTACAAGAAGAAATCTGAGGGGCATGCCCCCAAGTTGCAGAGACAGACATACAAACTGTTTCAATAGAATGTGGCAAGAGCTCTGGTGGAGGGCACACACAAAGAAATCGAAACATATGAGGAGACGGGTAAGCATCTTTGCACGATTAGGTAGAGATACAGGAAAAGAAGACAACTAACGTGAGTTTTAGTGAGTGAATTCAAGTTGCCTAGGCAAAGGAAATTGGATAAGAAAGTTCTAGTCCGAGAAAACAACATAAAATCAAAGAGATGTGAAATAACAGGGACTGCAAAGAGACTGGTGACAACTGATAACTCCTGAGGAAGCACAGGTAAGGAGAGAGGAGAGAAGTCCGGGTGGTGATGAGGCATGGACCAAGAACAGCCTGTGCATCATGCCTAAGATCCAGGAGTGATGGCTTCTCTCTAGGTTGGCAATGTTGTATACTTTAAAATTTCTGAAAGAAAGAATAGTTTTGAAACCTTTGTTTTTCTTGGCTCCTAATGAAAACACAGCAATGATTAAAATTGTAATGTCCCAGGTAGTTATGATGGCTCTGTGGGTAAAATGACCTGCTCCCCAAGCCCAATAACCTGAGTTCAGTCTCTGGACCCCACATGGTAAGAAAGAATTGACTCCCACAAGTTGTCTTATGACTTCCATGTGCACATGGTCGTAAGTCCCCAGCCATACACAAATACACATCAACATGCACACAAAAATAAGTAAACACGATGTTGTTATACAATTATAATATTCTTCTCTAGATTCTCAGTGTGTTAAATTTCCCAAACTCAAAAGGATATTTTTAATTATTACCAGTGAAACACCACACACTTGAGTGATGGAACATGGAGAAATTAAGCTGCTCCTGACGTGGGGGATTCATCCCTACTACATAGCTTTCATAGTGATGGCACGTGTAATTCCTGCCACTGGAGGATAAAAATAAGCAATTTTATCCAGTTGAGTGATCTGGTTATGAAGTCACACTCCCGGCTAAGGAGCTATTGGTAATTTATAGCCATAGGGAAAGAGTTCAGCAGTTTTCTTTAAAAGTATAGGCCCTGAAAAGTTGACCTCATTCAAATACATGCTCTCACACCCACAAGTATATAAGTAGTACTAATTGGCCTTCATGGGTTTATTAAGAAGAAATCTGAGGACACAAAGTGGGGCCATTATAGAATGGGCAGTGGACCTGGAAGGAGTTGAGGAGTGAATGTGATCAAAAAACAATGTATGAAATTCAAAGAACTAAAATATTTTTAAATAATGTAGAAAAGAGAAATATGTATGTTGTATTTATTTATTTTTGGTGCTGGGACTGAACTTCAGTCCCCACAAATGACAGAGTATAAATTATATCATTAAAAACCTCTCAGCCCTACTTGCGTTCTGTGTTTTATGGAAACATACATATCAAAAGATTTATAATCTAAAGCAATGATTGATAGGTACCATTTAAGATATCTCTCCCTAGCAGTACAAGCCCTTCAGCCTTGCTCAGGGACTTATACTAGGAAACTGTCTTATTCCTCTAGGAAACTTTTAACTGAAAGAGTTTAGGTTTGGGATTTTTTTTCATGGAAAGTACACCAAGATCTTCTTAAATAACATTCTATATGTCTGCAATATCTGAGGCTACAAAGTGTACCAAACCTTCACTTTAACTATCTTTGTTTCAAAATAATCCCTAGTTACCTTTATGAGTCTACAGATACACTTGAGTTCTGTGTTCCAAATGCATGATGAGAGCTGAAACCGAATGTCACCGTGACTTTGACACACTGTTAGGCAAGAACATCCTTACCTGAGTACAAGGGGTTTCAAGCATGCCAACAGAGGCTTAACTTTGGGGACTCTTCATTATGTACCTGTCACAATTAAATCATACTAATTGTGAACGTTTTCTGTGCAGAAAGTTGGAAGTGGGGGAAGGAGAGAGAGAAGAGGGAGGGAGGGAGAGGGAGGGAGAGGGAGGGAGGAAAACTGAAGAAGTAAATCAGTCACAGAGCACTCTGATCAAATGTCCAGGGCTCTAATTCCAAGCTCTGGCTTCACTAAAATAGAGAAAGAGGGAAAGAAAGAAAAAAAGAAAAAGAAAAATCACATTTCTGGTGAAGTATAAGACCAATGTTGATAATTACAGGTTGGTTCTAAAAAATTAATTTAATGACAATAAGAGAAACAAAATAGTGCTCTGACTGACTCTGGCTCTTAATTTCCAGAAATTCCAATAAAATTGTGCAGTTTTGTCCCAAGAAGGGTAATGTCATTAAGTCTAGCAGATATCAATCAATCAGGGAAGCCTTCTCAACAGTGTTATTGTTACAAATCAGTGAACTATAACACAATTTATAGAATTAGATTTGGGGGGCTATTATATTGCCCTCAATATATTATTCTTCAACAGAGTGTTTGTAATAGTCCAACTTAGTCCTGCAGTCACAAGTATGACAGAGCATTATTGCCCCTTCCCTAGATGGTAACATTCAGTGTTAGAGAGTCACTGCTGTGTTAGTTTTCTGAGTAAGTTCTCCTTCCTAAACAGTAGCTAGCTTCTTCATTCTGCTCTCCATTTTTATTCTTGGTATGCATGTGTTAAGCCTATACAAGTTGAAAGTATCCATGGACTTTAAGGAACACTCAAACTTTTTAGTACTAACTGAAAGGGTCATGAATTCCCTAATCAGCATGGGCTCAGTGATCTATAACTGACTGGGTACCTGTTCATAGGTGCTACATGGGATAAAGAGGGAAAGATAAGAAGAGTAAGCCAAGGATGCTATTCTCCCTCTTGGTAAAAGGACTTCTTACAGTGACATTAAGTGCCAGTGTCATTAGCAACAATCGAACCCCCTAAAGATTATTGGTTTCAAGTTACAAGAGCAGATCTTTATCACCAAGTAGAATCAAAAGCAGTAGAGCTTAACAGAAGACTAAGTCTTATGTAGAAGTGAGAGGCAAACAGAAAAATACAACGTCTTGCAGCAACATGGTGATTTTCTAGGATTATTTAATTTAGAACTATTTCCTTTTCTTATTTCATTCAGCAAATATTTATTGAACACCCACAACATGCAATCTCTTTTATTACATTTTGTAGAGGAAATAGAAAAGGTAATAAGACATGATCCTTACCTACAAGAGTTTTCTAATTGTATGTTTGAATCTAAGCTATAAATAACAGACTGTAGTATGGCAGATATTGAAGAGGGAAAGTCAGAGTATACAGCAGGTCTGACTTGGGGACAGAGCCTTCACTGAAAAGGAAATATATGATGTTCCATGTGTTGACATGTGAGTAGAATTTTGACGAATTCTAAGAGTTCAAAAACTTTCCATTAAAGCTGGTAAAGTAGTAAATGTACCATAGCTTGAAAATACGCAATAATTGTACACAAATCTTGCCAACAAGTGATTCAGAAATCCCAATACAACCTTGGTTTTCATTTGCTTTCTGATAAATTTAGCATAATACTTCTTTATATTCTTTGAATTGCTTCCTTTGTGGTTTTATGGGTCTTTATTTTGTGTTTCTTGTCTGTAGCATTGGCTAATGGTAGACTGGAAGAACAAAAATCCTGCCATTTTAATATCTGACAAAATAGACTTCAAAACTAATCATAAGAGATAGGGAAGGACAGTACATACTCATCAAAGGAAAAAGCCATCAAGAGGACAATGCAATTATAAAACTTCCCTGGAGTTGTTTTTAAATGGCCTTGCTGTTACACGTGAGAGTGTTTGGGAGGAAAATCAATTTGAGGCATGGTAAGAATGAAGGTATGAGAGACCTGAAACTGAGAAACCTGCACAGGATTCTTCAGGACAGTGATTATTAGGGTAAAGTCCACACAGCAGATGAATAGAAATAAATGAACTAAATACAAAAGATACTATAGAGCTGGAAGCTGGCAGCTCATCAGATATGAGGAAGTAAATGGGCTTTAAAAAAAAGGCACCTAGTAGTTAACAGAAGGTTTTAGTCAAAGGGAGTGTGGTACTGTCTTACTTTGTCTCTTCATTAAGTAGACAGGAAATCTGTGAGAAAAAAAGGTCTGTTGGGTAGAAGAAGAAACTTGGCAGCAAGAGTTGGAGTCACCATTGCTAGAGGAATGCCAACATGGTGTCATCCAACTTCAAATGAGTTTCACTTCCCACATGCACAGTACATTCAGACTCTATTTTCTTTTGCTGTGGTTGTACAGTGCAGATATTTTATTTCACACATATATATTTGACTCTTACATAAGCTGATTGTAAAAATACATAAAGTAGATAAATGTTTATTTACTTTTTAGTTTTTCTTTAATTATCAAAAGAAAGTAATAGGATTCTTGTGATTTTCTTTCTTGTTTTTCAGTAACACATACTCATCGACAATTTCATGCATGTATTCAATGCATCCTGATTACATGCACCACCTATATTCTCTTATGTCTTCTAATACTCTCTATATCCTCCTTCCTACAAATACACTTCCTTCTTCCATGTCATTTTGGTTTGGTTTTGCGACCTCCTTAGTGAAGCACAGTTGTCTGTCATAGAGGCATGTGTGTGGATCTATCCCTGGAGCACTGGGCTCACCAATGACTATCCCCTGAAGACAATGACACTCCTCTCAGTATCTATCAACAGCCAATAGTTTTCCGGGGGTGGATATGGTCCCACAATCCCTTCCACTATCCATGACTAAGTACTGAGAGGCCTAGTGCAGAGAACTGCAAGTGCTGTGAGTTAGTAATCACAGCATCTGCCATACCAAGAAGACAGGACTTCACACCTTTCCTTCTAGTCATCTCGTTCTTACATTCTTTCTGCTTCCTCTTCTGTGACATTCACTGATCCCTGGAAGGGTGATATTGGCCTCCCATTTAGAGCTGAACACTCAACAGTGACTTATTCTCAGCTCATTGAACAGCTGGGAGTCTTTGCATTTACAGATACTGTTGCAAAATGGAGCTTCTCTCATCAAGGCTAAGAACAACACTTATCTAAGCCTGTAAATGTAAATATTTAGAAGACAGTATAATACATGTCCATTTTAAAGGATAACAGTAGTAAGCTATTCCTAGTGTCTATGGCCTCTCCAGTCATGAGTATTTGGATTTCCAGTAGCAGGCATGAATTCTATCTGAAGGAGAAGTCGAAACGAAGCAGGGAGTGGTTGGTTAAGTCCGTAACAGTCCTGCTACTGTTGTCCTAATGGGTCCAGTTTGCCTGGTTGGTCCATCCTGTAACACTTTAGATTTACTGATGAATAATGTTCGTGACTTTTCTCACTCAACTGTCACATAATGATCCCAGCAGGACAAGAGCCAGCTAGCAGATAGAAAGCTTGCAGATCAGTTCAGCTTGATTTCTCTATCGCTTATGACAAAGCTTTGTAGTGTCTTTACCAGTAGGGTCTTATCATCTAGTTTAGGTGAGCAATCAAGACCAAAGTCAAAAGTCCATGCTGTTTGGAGGTTTATATGGCATACCTAACCACCAACTCATACGAAGGTAACTTAAACCTTACACTGCGATTTTCATTTGATCATCTATGGCTTCTGAAATTAGCATTATCTACCTATGCAGGACACCTACATTCAGTTAAAAGGAGATTTATAATTAAAGAAATAATTTCTTTTTTTTACTCCACTTTTGAAATTTATTTTGATTTCTTTCTATATATTATTTTTTTCTCCTTTTTTATTTATTATATTTGTGTTTTAATTTTACACATCAGCCATGGGTTCCCCTGTGCTCCCCCTCCCGCACCCACCCCTACCTTCCCCCCACACCCTCCCCTCCATCCCATCTCCTCCAGGACCAAGACTCCTCTGGGGATTCATTTAAACCTGGTGTATTCAGTACAGACAGGTCCAGTCCCCTCCTTCCAGGCTGAGCAAAAAGTGTCCCTGTGTAAGCCCAAGGTTCCAAACAGCCAGCTCATGCACTAAGGACAGGTCCCAGTCCCACAGCCTGGATACCTTCCAAACAGATCAAGCTATTCAATTGTCTCACTTATCCAGAGGCCTGATCCAGTTGGGGGCTCCACAGCTTTTGGTTCATAATTCATGTGTTTCCATTAGTTTGGCTATTTGTCCCTGCGCTTTTCCAATCTTGGTCTCAACAATTCACACTCTTACAATCCCTCCTCTTTCTCGACAATTGGACTCCTGGAGCTCCACCTGGGGCCTGGCCGAGGATCTCTGCATCCACTTCCATCAGTTATTGGATGAGAGTTCCAGCACTAGTCTGGTGATCAAATGGCCAAGCAATGATTTCTTTTGAACTGTTTCTTCCATCTTTAGGTTTTAGTTACCTCTCACACTCATCTCCTGCCTTTCTTCCATCCCCTGACCCTCCTTGTTTAAACCCTACAATCTCAACTTCCCCCAACTCTCTTTTCATTTTGAGTGTGCTATACTATTCCCACTTTGTTTGGTTGGTTCTCCACCATAACCACTTCTCTTCTCCATTTTCCTTCAGCTCCTCCTCCTGTTTATACATTTTTACCCCCAGTATTTCCCTTTACGCTTTCATTTCACACATACTCTATTACCCTTTCCTACTCCTTCCTTTACCACCCCCTCCATATGCCTGTGATGGTTAGCAGCAATTACCACTCAACACTTCCAAGGCACACCTGTGAGGGATTATCTAGATGAAGATTAGCCTCTAAGAAAGTCTATGAGGAATGGATTGATACTTTAATTATGTGGGAAGACCCACCTTAATTACTGTGGGCAGGATCATTTCCTATGTCTGAATCCTAGACTGCATAAAATGGAGAAGGCAAGGTGAGCACTAGCATGCATACATTAATCCAGGTTGCTCTACTCTTGAATGTGAATGAAAAATGATCAGCTCCCCCAAACTTCTGTTGCTTGTCTTCCCCACCATGATGAAGTGTAACCCAGAACCAAGAGCCAAATAACCTTTCTCTCACATGTCGCTTTTGTCAGGATATTTCAACAGCAACAGGAAAAGTAACAAAGACAAGTTTCTTTCTGATTTCATGACCTATAACTACACTCACTCACCCAAATACATTTAGTATAATATTTTCCAGTTCCATTTATTTTTGCCAAATATTTGTTCTTATAAAGTTAAATAAAACTCTCATGTATTCATACCACATTTTTATTGTTCTTCTATTGGTAGTAGTTTCTTGCTATTACAAATAGAGAAAAATAAAAAAATAGAAGTATAAGTATCTTTGATACAATAGAGGATCCACTGAGTATATGCCCAGGAGTAGCACACTTGGGTTATATATATATATTTGAGAAACATCACCATTAATTCCTATAGTGACTTTATCAGTTTACACTCCCATCAGTAGTAAATAAGGGTTCCTCTTAATTCACATTCTCACTAAGTATTGTTTTCTTAGTGATAGGAATTCTGACTAGGATGAAATAGACTCTTAAATTAGTAATAATTTGCATTTTCTCATAGCTAAGAATGTTGAATGCTTTTAAAAAATATTGGGACCTTATGTATCTTCTATTAAGAGCTGTATGTTCAGGTCATTGACCCATTTATTGGTTGGCAGGGTTTGGTAAGTTTCATTTTTGCAGTTCTTTATATATCTACCCTCTTTCTGGAATATATGTGACAAATATTCCCTTTTCTGCTCTCTTTTCACTCTGGTGGTATTTTCCTTTGCTATGTGGGAGCTTTTAAATTAAATTGAATCCTATTTGTTAACTCTTGAGGAGTTTCTTGTATTATTTCTATTCAGAAAAATTTTCCCTATTCCTGTATCTTGATGTGCTTCCCTAGCAAGTTTTCCTCTAGCAATTTCAGGCTTTAAATTAACATCTTTGATCTACTTTGAATTGATTATTGTGTAGAGTGAGAAAATTGTATCTAACTGAACTCTTTTGCAAGTGGCTCTCTGATTTTAACAACACCATTTTTAATAACCTATTTTTCCAGGGTATATTATTACACGTTTGTAAAAATCTGATGGCCTTAACTGTCTTGAATTACTGCTGGCTCCTCCTCTATTGTATTCTATTGGTCTACATACCTATTCATTCTCTGATCCCATGCCGTCTTTGTCACTATGTGTCTACTGTATAGTTTGAGGTCGGTTACATCTCTAGCAATGTTCTTTCTGTTGAGAATTGTTTTTGCAATATATGGTCTTTTGTGTTCATACATGAGTTTTAAAAATTGTTTTTTAGTTCTATGAAGCCATTTGAACTTTGAATGAATTATATGGAATCCGTGGATTACTTTTGCAGTATAGCAATTTCCATGGTATTAATCCTGTCAACCCAGGAGAAAAAAAAAATTGTCTTTCTACCATTTACCATCTACTTTGCTTTCTTTTTTTCAGTGTCTCAAAGTGCTTTATTGTATAGATCTTTCACATCTTTGGATAGGGTTATTCCTGAGTATTTTTTAATTACTATTATGAATGATTTTTTTTTCTTAACAAGTATGTTACTGATTTTTAGGTGGTGATTACTGAAAGTGGCTATCAGATCTAAGAACATTTTAATGGAACCTGTAGGGTCTTCTTTAGTATAGAATCACGACATTACAAATACAGGTAGCTTGACGTCTTACTTTTTTATTTTTGTCTCTTTCATATTTTTATTACCTTTTGCTATAGCTAACACTATGAGCTTTAGACTGAGTAAAAGGGAGCAAAGTAGGGTATTCTTGTCTCATCCCAGATTTTAGAGAAAATAAAATTTTCTCTACATAGTATAATTTAGGCGATAGGTTTATGATATATATCCTGCATTGTTATTGCATATTCCATATCTTCCTAGATCCACCAGGACATTTTATCAAGAGAGCATATTGAATGTTGCCCACATTTTTTTCTGTAGCTACTGAGATGGTTACTTAATTTCTGTCTTCATCTATTGATAATGCTGTATTACATTTATTGACTTGCACATGTTGAAATTATTTGTATCCCTGAGGTGAAAATAACTTGTTTATGATGTACGATCTCCTTGTTGTACTCTTAAGAATTTTTGTATCTTGCCAGACAGTGGTGGTACATGCCTTTAATCGCAGCACTTGAGAGGCAGAGGCAGGTGGATCTCTGAGTTCAAGGGGAACCTAGTCTACAAATGAGTTCCAGGAGAGAAAGGACTTAATAGAGAAACACTATGCCTCTGCCTCCCGAGTGCTGGGATTAAAGGCGTGGGCCACCACTACCCGGTTTAGAAATTTTGTATCTTTGTTCATCACAAAAATTGATCTGTAACTTCTGACATGTAAGTTTTGGCTATACACATTTATAAATTATTGGTCTATTATAGATTTTCCAGATTTCTGAAATATATGTTATCAGAGTATTCCCTAATGATTTGGATTTCACTGAAGTCTATTGTAATGAATCCTCTTCATCTCTCAGTGTATTGCTTTGGCTCCTCTCATTTTCTTTGGTTTATTTAACAAGGATTTTGTCAATCTTGTTAACCTTTTCAAGGTGTAAAGTCTTTGACCAAGTCTATATTTTGTTCTTTTAGTGTTCATTTCTTTATCTTTTGACATAATATTATTTACTATTTCTGCTGTCTACTGGGTTTGAATTTGGCTTCTTCTGTTTTTTTATTTTATTTTATTTTACTTTATGTGTATATTTGTATTTGTGTATATGTGTGAACACATGGGTGTCACAGTGCCCATGTGGAAGTCAGAAGACAACTTGTGTGGGTTGATTGTTTCCTACCATATGGAATTAAACTCAGGTAGTCATGCTTGATGACAAGTGCCCTTACCTACTGAGCCCTTCTTGGTTTTCTAGAAACTTGGGGTACATCATTAAGTTATTCAGATGCTTCTGAATTTTTTTTTGCTGGGAAGGCTTATATCTATAAAATTCACATTAGTCCTGCTTTGGTTATATTCCAGAAGGTTTGGAATTTCCTCTATCATTTTCATTAGGTTCTAATCATTTAAAAAATTTTCCTTTCTGCTTTCTTCAATGACCCACTTTTCATTGTTCAATCTTCAAATATTTTAAGCATCTGTTTAGTTTCTGAGATTACTCTTACTGATTAATTCCAGTTTTACTCCATAATGATCCAATAGATTTTTATAACTATTTCAACTCATTTTTGGTATTTGTCAAGGCTTGCTTTGTAGCCCATAATACATTCAGTTTTAGAGAAGACTCACGTGGCATGGGGAACAATATTCATTCCTTATCTGAGAAGTAGAAGATTTTGTATATACATACTAAATACAGTTGACCTAGGCTAAAAATCACCTTTTAGGATTCTTTGCTGACTTTGGTTTTATAAGGTGCATTTGGGTATGATAAAGAAATTTGAATTCTTCTACTATTGTGTCTGGAACTGTGTGATCCATTATTTTTTTTTATCATTTTTTATGAATGTTTATAATAGTTACAGCTTCTTTATGATTTTTTTCTTTTACCAATGTAATGTTCCCTGTTGTGTCTTCTGATTAGTTTTTGGTTTGAAGTCTACTTTATCACAATATGAGATTAAAGTTGCCAACTTGTTTGCTATTTCTAACCTTTGATTTCCAGTTTGGGGATACCTTTCCTACTTACATACATTTCTTCAGACAATAGAGAGTTGGATTTTTTTGGTCTGTTTTTGTTTAAATTTTTTGCACAATTTATTTTTGATGATCTTTCTCTTCCACTAACTCACCCCAGATTCCCCTTCCATATTCACCCAACTCCATATTACTTCTCTCTCCAAGTAAAAAAACAGGGACAAAAACACATCCCACAAAGAAAAAGAAAAAAAAGGATAAAATGAGAACAGAAACCACGGAGTCAGTTTTGTGTTGGACAACTGTTCCTGAGCATGCTGCCTCACCTGGAGTGTAACTGCTACCCTGTGTGTCACATCAGAAAAATTATTTTTCCTTCCCAAGCAATTATCAATTGCAAAGACCATCGTTACTAGGGATGGGACAATCCATCTACTTCTCTC
The DNA here is from genome assembly GCF_903995425.1 of Onychomys torridus. NCBI lineage: Eukaryota > Metazoa > Chordata > Mammalia > Rodentia > Cricetidae > Onychomys > Onychomys torridus. Next base: position 69,701,966 of record NC_050449.1, on the reverse strand, counting down.
CTCAGGCTAGGATTTTGTCTGCTTTAAACTTGTGCATGTCTTGTGCATGCTACAAGAGTCTCTGTGATTTGTATGTTCATCTGCCCCCTTTTTTTTTTTGTCTGGAAAGCACTGTTTCCTTTGAGTTACCTGTCCACCCCTGGCTTTTACAATCTGTCTGCCTCCTCTTCTACATAAATTCCTGAGTTTTGAATGGAGAAGTATGATACAGATATCTCATGCTCTAAAGTATCTCACTTTCTGCATTACCCAATTTTGATTTGCTGTGTTAATTACCACCTTCTGCAAAGTGACACTTCTCTGATAAGGGTTCAGACATACACTGATCTGTGGGTATAGCAATATTCCATTAGTAATTGTTTTATTGCTATGTTCATGTACCACAGCAGTTCTCAACCTATGGGTCGTGACCCCTCTGGGGGGTCACATATCAGATATCCTACATATCAGATATTTACATTATAATTCATAACAATAACAAAGCCATAGTTTTGAAGTATCAACAAAATAATTTTATGATTGGAGGTCACCACAACATAAGGAACTGTGTTAAAGAGGCTGCTGCATTAGGAAGGTTGAGAACCACTGATTTGGCAGAATAATTGTAGGTTATCCACTAGGGCTCATTTCTGTCTAGTCTCAGGTTCTTGGCCTGGTTAACAGTGTAGGGAATAGATTCCATCTCACGGAGCAGGCCTTAACTACACACGAGTGAAAGTGGCTGGTCACTCCTGTCCATTAGTGTCACAATTGCACTATGCTGTCGTATCTCATGGGATTCATAGATGGGTGATATTTGTGTTTCTCTCTCTTCACTGGCAATGCACGAAGCACAGCACTATGAATGCTAGCCAACAGGGATGCAGCTTCTAGTTGAACACAAGCTCATTTTCTCCATGTTTGATGACAGAAGCACTGGTGTCTTCAGAAACAGGGTCTTATCAGAGTCAGGCTGTGGAGGATAACCAATATCATTAGCAATAACTTGTAATGTTTGGGGGAATCTCTGGGATTCCTTTGATCAATGACTCAAAAAAGATATATCCCATTTTCAATACTGGGGACTTTATTTGGTAGCATATAATGTCTGGTTACTGTATTGTCTCTCCCATTATGTGGTAACTATATTTAAATTCCATGTATATGTGTATTTATTTTGGAAAGCTTCCACAGTAATAGTTTTCCATATGGTTTGCCAAAAGGACTTAGCACTAGTTGTCCTTCTCCATATCCTTTCCTGTACCCTGCCCTCCTACCCCCTCCCAAATTATAATCCTCCTATTATAATTTATCTTTTATTCTTTTATAACACCATGTTCTATTTCCTCTTCATTGGAAGGTCCCTCTTATTCCAAGTCACTTATTTGCTACCTAACCTCTGTGAATGTTTTGAATGAAACACACATATATGAACCCTCAAAGCTAGCATCCACATACAAGAAAAACATCTTTTTTCTTATAATTGTCTTTCTGAATCTAGATTCCTTAATATGATTGTGTCTAGCTCCATCCACTTACCTGCATATTTCATTTTTCTTAACAACTAAGTAGTATTCTCCTGTGTAAATGTCTAGTATCCATTCATCAAATGATGAACATCTAAGCTGCTCCCAAGTTCTGGCTATTATGGATAGAGTAGCAATGAACATGGATGAGCATGTATCTTTGTAGTAGGTTGTAGAGTATGTGGCAAAGAGTGGCATAGCAGTATCTTGTGGTACATCAATCTTCAGCTTTGTGAGGAACCTCCACATTGATTTCCATAATGGGCATACTAGTTTGCATCCCAACCAGCAATGAATAAGTGTCCCCCTTCCCTAAACCTCACCAGCATACGCTACTCTCATTTGTTTTATTGATCTTGACCATTCTGACTTGGGTAAGATGAAATCATAAAGTAATTTTGACTTTCCCTTCCCTGTTGGTTAAGGATGTTGAACTTCTTAAAGTATTTCTCAACTATTTATGCTTCATTATTTAAAAAGTGTTTCCTTCTATAACCTATTTGTAATTGTGTTATTTTTGTTTTCCTGATGCTCAGTTTTTTTAATCCTTTGTATATTCCAGATGCTAACCCTCAGTCAGGTGTACAATTGGTAAAGACTTTTTACTATGTTATAGGCTACCCCTTTGCTTGAATGATGGTGTCCTTTGCTGTACCAAAGTTTTTTAGCTTCATGGAGTCCAGTATATTAATCATTGGTTTTAATGCATGAACTTTCAGGGACCTGTTCAGAAAGTCTTTTCCAGTGACAATGAATCAGAACCTGTTCTCCATTTTCTCTTCTGTCAGGTCTTATGTTGAGGTCCTTGATCCATTTGGGATTGAGTTTGGGTAAGGTGATAGATACAAATGTATTTTATTCTTCTACATGTAGTCATCTATTTGACCATGACTATTTGGTGAAGATGTTGAAGATGTTGTTACTTATCTAATGTGTTCTTTTGTTTTATTTTGTTGGTTTTGGTTTTTTGTCAAAAATTAGGTGTTCATAAGTGTGTAGAGTTATGTCTGGGATTTCAGTTCTACTCTGTTAATCAATGTACCTGCTTTATGAAATGGCTGTTTTTGTTTAACTGTCATAGCTATGTAGTACAGCTTGAAATATGAGATGGTGATACCTCCAGGAGTTCTTTTATCATTAAAGATTATTTTTATCTATCTTGGGTTTGTGTGTATGTGTTTCCAAATGAAATTTAAAAGTATTTTTCAATTTTTGTGAAGAACTATGTAGTAATTTTAAGGAGTGCACTGAATCTGTATATTGCTTTTGGTAAGATGGTTATTTTCATGATGTCAATCCCACCAATTCATGAACATGGGCAGTTTTTCTGTTTCTTCAATTTCTTTCCTCACTTATTAAAGTTTTCATTATACAAGTCTTTCACTTGCTTGATTAGAATTATCTCCAGATATTTTGAGGCAATTGTGAAAAGTGTTGTTTCTATGATTTCTTTCTAGGTATGTTTGTGATTTGTATAAAGACAGATTAGTTGTTTTCTGTGCTTAGGGTGGCGATGCTGAGAATCTCCCCACTTCAGGCTCTTACCACACTCCTGCTGCTGCCTCCAGAGCTTCAGCTTGGGGGCCTTTGCTCTTGTCAGGAAGCTTCCCCCCGCTCCCCATTCTGCCGTGCCCTTCCTGGAATTCCAATGTCCTTCTTCATTGGGTAATGGCAGTGTCTTTTTTTTTTTTTTTTTTTCAACCTCAAACTCCATGACATCTATCCTGGTGCCTATGTTTCACTTTCCTCTTTTGGAATGCTCCTTGAATTCAGTCTCTGATTGGCTTTTTAGTTTTTGCAAACTCCTTCTCCTGGACTCACAGTGACTAGTGTTTGGAGTCCTTCACCAGTTTCTTGGAGTCTAGCTCAGCATTAGCAGCTTAGTGTGGCTGGGGGTGCAGGCTGATTTCATTATGGAGAAATTCCTAACTGGTCTCATTCTACTTTGTGTAGTTCATTCTTTTATTTCTCAATGATAGCTTTTTAATTTTCATTTTCTTCCATCCAAATTCCCTGTGCACAGATGATTCTTCTAAACAGCCATCTTCTCTTCCTTTTATATTTACTTAATACTTGAATAGAATCATCTTGAACCATGTACTTTAAAAACATCCAGAAAACCAAAGCTAAATGCACATCAGAAATCTAATTTCAAGGCCTGTACTTCAACTCTTGAATCAGAATTCCAAGGGCTGGAGACGTTGAAATTTACATTTTGTCTAGGGCATTGGAAGATGAAAATTCTTGCCATAGGAAAGAGTAAAGATATGCCTCCAAGTTTTAGATGGCAGATGACTAGAAAGAAAAATGCTTTCATATAAAATGAAAGTTGAAGAATTGGAGATCTGTTTTTAAATGGATTAAACTAGAAAACAAGGAAATATACCAAAATGGCCAATAGGAAAAGATGGAGGAGATGAAAGAAGTTAAAGGTATCAGAGCTCTAAAAATTTTCTTGATATTAATTCTGAATTTATATTCTTATATCACAACTAATGTGTAGCTATTTGTGGATATTAGCATGCTCTCTTATGTCATAGACAACACAACGTTACACTAGAAAAGATGTTTGAAGTCTGAGGTGCTAAGTGAATTTCATTGTAAAATGGAATTAGTAATAAAAAAATCTCTTTCAGTATTTTCTACATAACAGGTCAGCTTTGCAAGATAAAAATGAAGTCACTTCATTGTACTGTGTTCTTTGAACCGTTAAACCAATTCTACACACACATATTGCTTTTGCAAAGCAAATGCAGTTAATCAGTTAAGTCATGGAAAGAACTGAAGTGATGATATGAAAATTAAAGGGGTGTCACCATCCAAGCATCATGGAAGCCAAGCTCTGGGTTGTTTGTAGTGGCTCTGATTCCTTAAGTCATGAATTTCAGGAGTCATTTGTCATATATTGGGATTACAGGAAATTTGGAAAGCATTAAAATTTTTCAGCAAAATTTTTAAAATGTGAAAACACTAAAAGAATAACTTAAGATGAGAAATAAAAACTTGTCTAAGGATCTGTCCATACCCAAGATTTTAGAAATGAAAATTTCACCCAAAGATCTTTAATATTTTTATGTTATAAAGGAAGGAACAAGATCCTGGAAAGCTCTAGCTAATCCAATCTTTTTCTTCAATTTTTCAGAGTTTGCTAACATTATTCTTCCAAAAGGTATGTCTTTGAGAAATATGGAGCAAGATATACAAGCCTGGAGTTATAGCAGTTACAGTTAAGTTAGAGAATTATTTTGTTTTAAACTAAGTAAATTCATTCAGATTTTAACACATCAAATATTCCTATATATTGCTATATATATGCTGTGGATATCGCTCTGTGTAAATAAAGTTCTGATTGGCCAGTGGCCAAGCAGGAAGTATAGGCAGGACAAGAGAGAAGAAAATTCTGGGAAGCAAAAGACTGGAGAGAGACACCACCAGCCGCTGCCACGATGAGAAGTGGCCAGGCAGGATGTATAGGCAGGACAAGAGAGAAGAAAATTCTGGGAAGCAAAAGACTGGAGAGAGACACCACCAGCCGCTGCCGTGATGAGAAGCAACGTGTAAAGACACTGGTAAGCCACAAGCCACAAGACAAAGAATAGATGAACAAAAATGGGTTAATTTAAGATAGAAGAAACAGATAACAAGAAGCCTGCCACGGCCATACAGTTTCTAAACAATGTAAATTTCTGTATGCTTTCTTGGTTGGGTCTGAGTGACTGTGGGACTGGCAGGTAAGAGAGATTTGTCCTGACTGGGCCAGGCAGGAAAACTCTAACTACATATATATGTTTCTGTGTTTCTCATACACTTTAAGGAAATGAGAGTGCAATTAATAGTGTTTTTTAACTTTCTTTTTATCTATTCTTGTGTCTGTCACATCATGCATCTTGATCTCATTCATTTCCCTGTCCCTTAGTAGCCGCCCTCTGCCTCTGTAACCTTTCCCCACCAGAAAAGTGATTATAATAATAATAATAATAATAATAATAATAAAATTTAAGAGAAAATAAAAAGGAAAATTCTCATTGTGGAAGCTGTAGTGTGACATAGTGAGTCACACAGCATACCTGTTAGTCCACACATCTTTACTTTCAAGTGTTCATTGAGAAGAGTCATTGGTATGGTTCAAGGCCTCTGGCTTCTGCTGCACCACTAACACTGGGACCTCACTAGGACTTCTCTTGGATATCCTATTGTTGTTTCCCTGTGTTGTGGAAATCCTGCAGCTTTAGGTCTGCAGGAATGGCTCCTTCACATGCTCTAGCAGATCATAGATGGGGTGGATGTTGGGTGAGCCAACTCCTAACCCTGGTTCTGTGCCTGGATAACTGTAGCCTTTGTCAGCCCACCAGGTCTCCCCTGTCCTCACCACCAGGGGAAGCTCTCCTGCATCATCCGGAATAGTTCACCCTATGAAGCAAGGAGCAAGGGGTAGACCAGTTCTCCTTTTATGCCATCAGCCTTCCTGCACCCTCATCTACACCACCAGGGCCAGCTCTGCTATGCTGCCCAGAACACGTGCAGTGCCTGCTCACCCTAGTATTGCAGCCGTTGAGGAACAGGGACAGCTCTCCCACTCTCATGACCCCAGGACCATGTCTCCCACCTGCAACATGTAGTGAGGCATCTTTCCCTTACCCATGCCACCACATGGTAGATGAAGGGCAGGACTGGATCTCTCATGTTCATAGCCCCATTGGCTCACCTGTGTCCCACATCAATAGGGTTAGCTCCACTTTGCTGGTGAGGCAAAGTGCAGGGCCCATTACCCTGAGTACTACAACTAGTGAGGGGTTTGGTCAGCAACCCTGCTTGCCACATGGGGTCGAAGGGAGAAGAGGGGAGAATATCTTTCCCTCACCCACAGCACCACAAGGCAGACAAGGAGGATAGAACCCATTCTCCCATTCTCACACCATCAAGGCCAGCTGGCCCATGCCCTCTCGAATAGGGTCAGCTCTCTAGTACTGCCAAGGCAATGTATAAGACCCGCTCTCCTGAGTGATGTAGCCAGGGAGGGGCAGTGTCAGTTCTCCCTAGTGTTGCAGCCAATGAGGGAGAGGGAAAACTCTGTGTAGCCCTATCCTCTTGGTTTTTGGTGGTATCAGGAGCATGGACATCAACACAGACCACAGCTGCATCAGGGCCATAGGCCCAGACATGCATCCTGGCAGCAACCCAGACCCAAATATCACCATGATCCCTGGCGCCAAGCAGACCGCCCAAAGCAGCCTGCTCCTCACCACTTTCACTTCTTCAGATCTGCCTTTGTCCACAGGACATGAACCATTCTGTTTCATTCTCTCTCCCATACCACACCCTCCATTTGTTCACCATAATAGTGCCTGACTGTCTGGCGCTGCAAAGGCAGGCCTGTGCTTTTTCCTTGGTGCCTGGGCATGTCCCGGACATGCATGTGGGTCTCTTCCCTTTCAGTCATAATGATAGTATTTTTAAATGGCAAGTTTTACAAAGTGCTAAAGTTTGAAGCTCCCTTTTCACTTCCACGATGATGATGATGATGATGATGATGATGGTAACAATGTTTTAAATTTTCTTCGCTTTTCCTATGAAGGTTATTTTCAGCACAAGTTTATGCTCCTTAGAACACAATTCATTGCTTTGTGTTTAATTTTAGTATTGATAAGTATAGATGCTAAAATATTAAAATGTCTCCATTGCCAAATATAATTGGCTTTCTTTTCTGTAGACTATCTCTAAATGTCTTATATCCATCTGCAGATACAAATACAGTGCACGAGCTGAATATATTGTACTTTTAATGACCATTTTCTTCATCAGCATGGTAATTAAAACTGCAATGCTCATCATCAGTACAAGAAAAGATGATCTGTGTTCAGATCTGAGAATTGAAGAAAACTGCTAGAAGCTTTTGGATAACAAAATCAAGGTCACAAGAACTGATTTCCTTTGGAAACTTGGGATAATCATTTTATCAATAAAAAAATATTTCATCTCACAGCTTGCATCCTGTTGCTCTGCTGAGATCTAACTGGTGGTGTGCCTCTGTTGAGTGTGTATAAAGTAAATCTCAATAATGTTAAAATAGTCATTCATCCTTCAGGAAACCACCAAGGAGAGCCTATTATTTAGAGTCTGCTTGATATTAGAAGCATCGACTATAAACAATATATCATCATTGACCTTGAGGAGTTAGCAGCATCACAGGAAGAGGGGATGTAATAATTAGAGTAAAACACAGCAGGATGTCTAGTCTTATATACAGAGCTGAGACATACAAGTATATATTCACATACACACACACACACACACACACACACATACACACGCACGTAACATGTGTGTGTATGTGAATTAAATGGATGAAAATAAAATATTGATGCCAGAGACTGGACATCAAGGAAATGAATGACAAGTGAGGCGAGAGAAAACTCAAAAGTTGCTAAAGAAGCTTGGACACAAGCCATAATTCTGCTACCTACAACTCATCGTATCATACCAATAACAAGGAAAAATATTTCCTCCTCCCCACTCCAAGTATCAAACTACTACAGTGTTTGTTTAACTTTAGCAAGCACCTTTCACCTATTTGTTCACCTTTATCATGTCTGTGGACACTGCTGGCAATACAGGTTGTTTGCAAGAAAAGAGTTCATGCTTCTCTTGTATGACAGTTTCTGGGGAGACACGAACAACCTCTGCTCACCCCAGACAGGGAACCCCAGACAGGATAAAGTAAAAGTACCACCAGAGATGAGCTAAGTGAACCAATTTGTTTCATTGGGCTTACTTTCAGGAATGGGGGTTTAGGTGTTATTTATGGGCTCAGAGATGATTCAAATGCAGCAACTGCACCAAAACTCTATCCCAACATAGATGGCAGCTGATGAAAACTGGAAACCTGCAGTCCAAAGCACAACCTGCAAGCCACTCAATGTGTTGAACAGTATCCTTTGAAATAAGATGAAAAGTTGGTCTGAGCATCTTCCAGGAAGCCCAGTAAGTGTCTGCTTCTGTCAGGCTGTTTCAGCTGTGCTGTTACCTCCAGGCAGTCTACCTGGTCACAGAGCTTCTCTCAACAGTTCTTACAGCTTGTATATGTTTGAGAAGAAGGAGACTCAGAGTATCTGGTCAGTTTCAGGGACTTCCTGTATCCTTTGAAGTATTTACTTCCAGAACTTAATGGGCTTCCTTCCAGGATGGAATGCTTTATTTACCTCTTTGGAACACACTATTGATTCACCTCCCTTCTAACATTCTGTGTCTTAACAAGCATCCTTCAGAGACGAGATCTAAAGGTTTAGTCTAGAATGAATTTCTACATAAACACTTGCAATGTAATCATTGGCTTTAAAAGATGATATTTCATATGGGGTATGATAAAACACTTTGAGTTTACTTATGTGTTTTCATATTGCAATCCACTGTATTTGAATCATAACAAATAATCACCTAGAAATTTTGATTATTTAATAATAATTGGAAAATGATTCAACATACAATGGTTAATCTATGTTTCCATTTTCAAATTTCAAATACATTACTTGCTTCTGTGTCATGGCCAGCACAGCTGTGAGCATCACAGGGACCTGGAAATAGACCTGGTATAGTTAGACAGAAATACAAGACTCTGGATTCACTGCAAGAACAATTTTTATTTTTCCTACATCTGTAGATAATGTTGTTTCTGTAGCTACTTGAGATCTCACTACAAGTAGGGCTTCAACAGTCCATTTGGCCCTTTTGTTCTGAGTTGTTCCTCCTCTATTTCCCTGCCCCTGTGGCTTCGTTTTTCCCTGGAGGACATTCTGCCTGGGCCTTACCTCATGCCTGCAGTTTTCCACAGTCATGTGGCCACATATAGGTCAGGGCTTGTTATTGAGAAAGTAACTGTGGTCATCTGGACCCCAACAGATCTAACATGGTAACACATTTCTAATATATGTATTTCTACTTCACTCTCAATAATATTAGACTCAAACTATTGATTTTAGAGTTCAGGGCTTTAATAAATACATTTAACAACATCAAGGAAACACAAATGAGACTTTTTGGAGATTCCTGGCCAAGTTTTATTCAGCATTGTGATGTTCTGTTTCTGCACTCATGTGTCTCTGTCACTGAGTACAGAGTATGACACCACAACAATTAGATATTAATTACATCTCTTTATTAAGTCTGATGCTTTTTTAACCAAATGGATTAACCTTTTAGAGCTTTTAAAAGAACAACATAGCAGCTTTTAAATGAAATACAACCATACAGAAGGGAAAAATGTGATTGAAAAACAAGCATGGAATGATTCATAAAATATTTTATACCTAATAATATAGACAAAGTTCCACTTCATGGAACATGTCAGATTTTCCCGAAAAAATTACTGTCAAAACCACTGTGATATCAGTAACTAGAGAGTCATCTTCTTCCAGAATAAAGAATGGACAGAAAAAAATGGAGAAAGAAGACTCAAGAACAAGGTAGAACAAAGTAGTAAATGAAAATAGAATTTTAAAAAATCAATAAGAAATTGACTTAACAAAACAAAGCATTAAAATATAAAATACCTCAGGGAGGGAAAAATCAATGCAAGATAATAAAATGAAAAGGAAAATATAAGAAAATGACTTGACTTTTTAAGGGAATTTAGATGAAGGTATCATGAGGAATATAATATGTCAAGTTTCCTTGAACATAAAACTAGATGACAGAGCTTAAATTAAGGATAGTGAAAAAAACAACATAGAGAATGAACAGGAACACAGATCCAAATGTCTCTAAAATGTCTAAAACATCAAGGATTTTACATGTCTACTCTAGCATAAGGATCTAGTGGCTTTGTCTCCCAGCAATCATGTGCCCTCTGCTCACCATCCCCTGTTGGTACTACCTCTCTTAGGAAACAGTTCCCTTACTATACTGTGTGGAAGGATGGTGGAGGTGCAGAGATCCAGGGCATGATTGACTTCTCATCCTTCTCCCCTCACCCCAAGAGATCAGAGACCATCAAAGAGAAACCCACAGTGTGCTACATTCTCATAAATCTGTGTAAAACACGTGCACGTTTGTTCTTGGAAGATTTTTACTAGTGTGAATCATTAGACCTAAAGATGACCAAGACCTTTTTCTTTTCTACTCAAAAGATATCATCTATAGTAGTATAGTAGTACCCTCTGATGGATGTCTGAAGCTCTAGAATGTGTGTGTGTGTGTGCATGTGTGTGTGTATTTCCTGTGTGTACATACTTACAAGTCAGGCATAATAAAAAAAAAGTGTTATAAGTCAGACATAGTAGAATAAAATGAAAAAGCAGAAGAATGAGAAAGAAGAAGAAAAAAGAGGAAGGAGAAGAAGAAGGAGAAGGAGGAGAGAAGGAGAAGAAGAGAAGGAGGAGAAGAAGGAGGAGGAGGAGGAGGAAGAGGAGGAGGAGGAGGAGGAGGAGGAGAAGAAGAAGAAGAAGAAGAAGAAGAAGAAGAAGAAGAAGAAGAAGAAGAAGAAGAAGAAGAAGAAGAAAGCTTACCAAAGATCTCAGTAACATTATTAAGTTAAGAATTTTCATCATTTCTCTTAAAAAGAGATACTTTGGGCCTCTCTTTGGCTTATCTTAATTTCTACCACTTACACTGTTTCATTTGGAGATAATTAGTAAGTAAAATGAGGTTTTCTATATCTAAGTACTGAGATCCATGCCAATAACTCAATAATTGTGACTTCTAAGTGGCTAACAAGCCAGTAGGATATACAACATGTATATGTTGGACAAATGGGAGATTTTCCATTAGGGTAGAACAGATTAGGATGCTGTGAGCTTTTGTCATGCCACAGAATGAAAGAATTTAAACATTATAAGTTGTATGCATCTAAAATTTTCTGTTTATTATTGGCAGAAGTTGGCTGCAGATAAGCAGAACTGTGAAAATTGAAACTATGATACCATGGGAATATGGTCATCATAATGGAGGCCCATGAGAAATATTTCCAGAGATCAAGGAAAAAAATCTAAAATGAACAAATTCATAGATCTAGTCAGACTAAGGCTTTTCTACCTTCTCTATTTTATTAGCTGTATTTAGTTTATATTCATTAGATGAATATACTTCAGAATAATAAATTAAGCAGGGACAAACATGCGTTATATTGGTAGGAACGAAGAAAGAAAAAGAAAGTGAGGGCAAAGGGAAAAAGAAGGAAGGTAACTAAGAAACCTTGACTTTTCTCTCTGATGATTTGCAGCCATGAGACACTTAAATAACTTTGTCTAGTGTATGTGATGGGTACACTGAAAGCATCACTTTTCTGGCCTCTGATTGATGAATGGGGGGATTGTAGTCTCCAGTCTACCTAGTATCTTAACAAAATAATAGCACTAACACTCAACTCAACCTCACCTACCACCCTACTTGTTCACTGACACGTAGCCTTTAAACTTGGTCCTTCACCTAATTTTAACCCCACAACGCTAATTTAAATCCTGTCTGCCTCTAATCTAAATTTTAAAACTAAGTCTACAATTAAACACAATGTGTCATGTCATTAATTTAGAGATGAGCTGGGCACAGTGACACACTCCTTTAATCCCCACATTCAGAAGGCAAAGACAGGTAGATCTCTGTCAGTCTGAGGTCAGCCTGGGCTATGTAGTGAGTTCCAAGCCAGCCGTGGCTACATAATGAAACCCTTTCTCAAAAAAAAAAAAAAAAAAAAGTAAAATAAAATTGAAAGATGAGTCTACTTTTTTCTTTTTAAAGAAACTATGGATAGAATGTTTTAAGGAACACAATCCATGCCTTCTGGCTCTGGTTATACAAATGCTTGCTAGAAAACAATTCCTAGGTTGTTGTTTCTTTTTCATAGAATTTATTTCAATCTATAAAATTGTTTCCTATCCTGTACTAGTTCATAAACCTTTTCCTAGTCAGAATTAGGAAAATCCATAGAAGGATGAATTTAGGAATTGATCATTTCTTAATATTTCATTTTTTAAATACACTTTTAACTATAATAGAATATTACTTCCCCTTCCCCTTTTTCTCTCTAACCTCACCAAGTACCATCTCTCCAAATGCTTTACATGACTCCACTCTCAAAATTACAGCCCCCTTTTCTTTAATTATCATTATCACATACATACATATTCATGCATATCCCTGAAAGAGGCTGATTCTCCCTCTCCCAGTAGCCATTAATTGCCTATAGTTCTTTGTCTAGGGGTGGGACCTCATGAAATCTTCCTGCTTATACTTTAGCTCATCTATGGGCATTGTTATTTTTCTGTCTTGTTCTTAAAATCATTTCTAGGAGAGACTATTTCATTGCAGACTTCTTGGTATTCTGACTCTTACAATCTTTTGGCTACCACTTCTCCCATGTTCCCTGAGACATACAAGCAAGAACTGTGATATAGATACATACACGGGGGCTGGGCTTCCCACTATCTGTTGATCTCTTCATTATACTTAAATGTGGTTTGCTGTGAAGGTCTCTATGTGCTGTAAAGAAAAGCTTCATTAATGAGAGTTGATAGCTTCACTTCTCTGTGAGTATAAAGATACAATTTAGGAAGCAGTGAGGAATTGTGATGGTCTAGCAAAGTGGCAGTAGTACATTCTTTTCTAAGGTCCTTGATAAGTTTCTAGTGCCTGGCATAGTTTCCCTCCTGTTGAGTGGGCCTCTAGTCCATATATAGACAGCTGTTTGTTACCACCAATATGTAAATGCCACTTGTACTTACAGGGATATGGCTCCATGCTGGTCATTGTTGTGGTTCATGTATTCATATGGGTAAGACTATTAGTTACCTGTTTGGGGAACTTACATAGAATTTTCTGATTCCATAGTAACTAGACAGCAGGAAGAAGGCTTTCAGGTTAAATCAAATTCAAAATGTTTAGCATTTCTTATGTTTGCTCCAAAATAACTACATTTGTTTTATTGTGAGAAAATTTGACAAGTAGATATAGTTTGAGAATAATTTCAAGATGAGAGGAATAGACCTTCACTGTAATTGAGAATTTGACAAAGATACCAAGATATTATATTAAAATTCTAGGTTTTTCCTGTTTGAGTGAATGAAATGAAAAATTCATAAGGGAGGATTTAATGAGTCAGTGGAAACTCTAAATCCATCAGAATGTGATTCACTGCAAACTACCAACTGCTCAGTACCTGAATGAATCTGCATTTGCTGCTGGACAGGCCTCATCACTGCTATACTTTGCCCAAGGAAACATTACTGCCTACTGGATTTTCCCATCCCATTGCAACAATCAAGGTAGATCCACACGACATGATCTATAAAAACATTTTCATTTACAATTTGTTCTTTAATATATAATTTCTCATTTTCATTTCTTTAGATATTTTATTTTACCTATTTTTTCTTACATTAGTTTTATAAGTATTACTTAATGATTTGGAAAGTGGCACTTAAAATTGAATTCTATTAACATTCATCTTTAAGTACAAAAATGATCGTGTAAAGCCAGTCCCAGTTCTGTCTTCTTTAATCCTGCTTATAGCATTCTGTGATTCCTTATATTTCTTTAAAATTTTTCTTGATCTTATTATTAAAATTTGAAACTGTAATTTCAGATTATAGCCACTCATAGAATATTTAATGTAAATTTGACTTCATATCTATATAGTGTCAATACATTCTATATAACATGGTATGTTTTGTAAATAGTCTCTATACATATTTTGAAATGCAATTTGTTGTTCAGTTATTGAATTATTTTCAGTGTTATTCAACTGCAGTTTATTCAATTTGTTTTCCATTGTCATCTTTGGTTTTGATACATGCATTGATTTTGTGTTGCAAAATGCCTTTATTCTATCAGAGAATAGAATTTACAAGCAAGTTAGCTTAAGGCTGATTGGACATAAGATACTTTATTCATAAAATTTTAAAATCTTATTCTCTATTTCCCTAAACTCTTTGCACATTGATGATGTAAGAAAATTATTTTAGAAAAAGCTCTTACCTTTGCTCAATGAAAGCCACTGTTTTTCTTCCACTTCTTGTAGTCATTCTTATTTCAAATTTTATGAATCTATTTTATTTGGTGTGGGTACTATATTTAAATATGTGTAATTCAGGGCTGGAGAGATGTCTCAGCATTTAAGAGCATTGGCTGCTCTTCTAGAGGACCCAGGTTCAATTCCTAGCATCCACATGGCAGCTCACAGCTATCTTTAACTCAGTACAAGGGGATCTGACACCTTCACACCAATGTACATAAAAGTTAAATGTATTTTTTAAAGTATATTTCTATTATTTCCTTGGTGCTGAAATTTCTTCCATGGTACACACTTTTTTCAGACAAGATCTCACTATGTAGCCCTGATTTGCCTGAACTTGCCATCTAGAACAGGCTGACTTCAAAATCATAGACATCCATGGGCTTCTGACTCCTGAGTTCTGGGATTAAAGGCATGTGTTACCATGCCCAGCCTTCAAATGGTATCTTTGTCTGGTTTTTTCTATTATCTTCTCTTGAAGAGTTACATCTCTTTATATTCCACTCTTCTTATGTTTTGCCTTAGAGTTTTGAGCCTAGATTCTATCACCCCTCATTCCTAGGCACTTTAAGTCATCTTCAGTCCTCACTGCGTGTTAGGTTTCTATTGCTGCCATAAAACACCATGACCAAAAGCATCTTTGGGAGGAAACCCATACATTAAGAAACCAGGTGTTCAGAGTGGACAAGAATTGACATGGGCTCTCATCTCAAGTTTGAGCCTGCATTCTCAGTCCATCAGTAGAGTGATCTTTTGACGTTTAGTTCAGTTAACAACTCTCATGTCATGCTCCATCACCAATGAAAGTCAAGTCAGGAATTCAAGCAGGAACCTGGGAATGGGTATTGAAACAGAGGCCATGGAGAAATACTGATTAACAACTTCCTCCTCAGGGCTTGCTTGGCCTGCTTTCTTAGGACCACCTACCCAGGAGTGACATTGCCTGCAGTGAGCAGGGCCTACCCACATGAATCATTAGTCAAGAAAATGCATTACAGACTTGCCTATTGACAAATTTTAAGGAGATGTTTTCTCAATTGAGAGTTCCTTTTCCCAAATGACCTTAGAATATGTCAAGTTAACATAAAACTAACCAATACAATTCATTGGATGGTTTCATTTTAATCCAGCTTCTTGTGGTGCTGTGACCGTATCTTAAGTTGTTTCTAGATTCTTCATCTTCTGGAGTACATCCCATACCAGTTCCATCTTTTAGAAACTTCAACAAAATAGTTCCCAATATTTTCATCTGTTTCTTAGAATATTTTCTAAACATGATTCTTCTTTATTCTCCTGCCAGAGCTATTTTTACTTTGCTTCTGCATCTTGCCCTCTTCTATTCATTTTTAACTGGAAGACCAATATCCAGACCTAGCATTTAACATCAAGTCCCAGTGGAGTGCTACACACTACGTAAGTGCTGGCAGCCTTTCTCCCCAGATTCAATTCAGAATGATGCCATTTATTAATATAGGGCTTTCCAAATTATGAATTCATAAGACAGGCATTCCAAAATAGGATTGAAGTCACTTTTCTGTGAACTTCATGGTTTGCTAATTTCACTCACTTTTAAAATCTTAAATGCAATGTGAATATGCATGCAGTTGAGAAACAAAGAAAATATCAGATAGGAGCATATTAACTGTTATAAGGACTTGGTGTTTGAGCTGGGTGTTTTGACCACTTTTTCCCGTAGTAGGATCGAGATCTATTATTTGAGCAGAAATGTGGCATATCCCTATTCCATGAGTCAGAGGATCACTCTGCTGATGGACTGAGAATGCAGGCTCAGACTTGAGACCAGAGCCCATGTCAATTCTTGTCCACCCCTGTTACTTTGCTTCTTAATGTTCATGAGCATTTTGCTTGCATGTATGTAAGTATACCATGTGAAGGCAATGCCCTTGGAGGCCAGAAGAGGGTATTGGATCCCCAAGAACTGAACTTATAGACAGTTGTAGGCTGCTATGTGGGTGCTAGGAACTGAGCCAGAGTCTTCTTGAAGAGCAGCAATGGCTCTTAATCAATAAGCTACCTTCCAGCCTCACCTCCTACTTTTCACAGAAAAGGTTTTTGGGTACACCCCAAAAAATATTTCTGATACTCTAATTCCTCTTACAGACACATATTGGGCATGCTGGAAGTGACACCGAGGATGGTCCTTGAGCCCACACACTGTTCCCCATTCATGGAAGTTGATTGATGATGCTCTAATTCTCATGTAGCTAGTATAGAGAGCTGCAGAGTGCACACACACACACACACACACACACACACACACACACACACACACTTGCTCTCATCTAGAGGGCCTTCTCGATATGTGTTGATTTTCTTTTACCAGAACAGTCCATTTCCTAATGGTATTTCTCAGAAGTGCTTCTCAGACTATCTGAACTTTGATATTTTTCTTAGAGTCTTATTCTAAAGGAAACTAAGCTAAATGAGGGCAAAGAGTAGTCATGAGGAAGTATTTTGTAGATTTCTGCAGTGGAGCAACAGGCAACATGACAGTTTGGACCAGGTGGTAATAATAATAATAATAATAATAATAATAATAATAATAATAAAAAAACTATCATAACTCAATACACTAAACGTAAAGCCAAAGAAATATGTCCATATAGGTTGTGAGAATGGAGGAGAGAAAGAGAGAGAGAGAGAGAGAGAGAGAGAGAGGGGGGAGA
Source organism: Onychomys torridus (assembly GCF_903995425.1). Classification (NCBI taxonomy): domain Eukaryota; kingdom Metazoa; phylum Chordata; class Mammalia; order Rodentia; family Cricetidae; genus Onychomys; species Onychomys torridus. Next base: position 69,684,774 of record NC_050449.1, on the reverse strand, counting down.
GAGAGAGAGAGAGCTCTCAAAGATGTCACCAAATGATTGTCCTAAATCAGCAAAGTTTAAATTTGAATTAATCCAATCTAAGCAATGTCTAGTAGACACCCATGTAAGAATGTCAATCAACACTGCAATATGTAAAATCCAGACAGCTCAGAATGCTCAGCATAAAGGAACAAGTAGATGAGATCACCATAAATGTTAATTTAGGCAAATAAAAGAAAAACTCAAATGACAAGATAAAAAGTACTCGAATGTTGGAAGGCAGCAAAGCCTAAAAGACGATTGGGCAGGAGTCGCAGTGAGGAAGTCTGAGCTAGCCAGCTGGCTAAGACATCTCCAGGAGAGAAGTGAAAACGCAGCAAAACAAATTGCTGTCCCAAGGCGGGCTGGGCGGACTCTGAAGAGCTAGACAGTGAGCATCAACCCTCCACGGCCTCTGCTTCAGTTCCTGCCTCCAGACACCTATCCTATTGCAGTTCCTGCCTTGATTTCTCTTGTGGATACACTGTGTTGTGGAACTATACCCTGAAACAAACGCTTTCCTCCCCAAGTTGCTTCTGGTTATAGTGTTTTAGCACAGCAGTAAAACCCAAATAAGATAGAAAATAGTACCAGTTTGTGTAGTATTGCTGTGACAAGCATGACCTTGTGTTTTGGGAAGGATTGTTGAAGGACTTTGAAACTTTGGGCTACAAAAGCCATCGAGTGCTCAGAACTTAATGAGCTGTAGTGGGAACTTAGAAGAGAATGCTGAGAGCAGTGCAGATGATGGAGGCTGGGAAAGTGCCCGAGGGAATTCTTGAGAGTCTTTAAAGCCTCTTTTGGGACCATTCATGTGGTACTTTGAATTAAGAACCATTGCAGTGAAGCCTTTGCTTTTCTGGAACACTGATACTAGTTAGCTGGGGCTAAAGAATAAGCTATGATTAAAAAGAGACCAGCATCACCGAGGTCAAATTTTCTAGGAAGTATTTCCTCAGGATCAGCACACAGAAGCTGTGTCTAGAGGGGCCAAGGCTGTAACTTGTACTGGCAGATGAACTTGGTAATATGTAAGAGTTCTCAGATGGTACTAGATTTGTGGGCATGAAATGGTCATGACTTGACATTTCACAGCTCTATAGTTTGCTCAGCTAATTGGTAATGGAAAGAATTAAGTTATACCTCAAAGAAGTTTTTAAACATATATGTACAGGAGCTATATACATTACAAGTTTTTTACATTTTTAAATTGACACATAAAATGGGATATATTTATGGGCTATTCATTTGAATTCATCAGATAGAAAACAATGACAAAGCAAACTAGAGAAACACTGATGGTAATCATAAAAATGTAAAATTGTAAGATAATTATAACTAGACACAGTCATGCTTGACATAGCATCTCGAGATCTTCTGTATCTCCTTTGAAAGGAAAATATGTAACCTATATTTAACTATGCACTATACAAAGTAAATATAAGGAAATGATAAAGAGTTTGATGTAGAAACTAAGGTTAATAGAAACTGTAAGACTGAGTATAATAAATAGAGTTAGGGATATAATTCATTGGTAATATCTGTCTAGTGTACACAAGACTCCATGTTCAAGTCCCAGTACCATAAAAACAAAACAAACAAAAAGCACATGTTTTGGTATCTGGCTTATTCTGGACAGAAGAAGTAGTCCAAGGATATGATAAAAATATTATCTGCTTATCAACACTCATGAAGCCACAGATTCATTTTAGACATACCTCATTAGAAGAATGATGGTCATGTCCCTGGTTTATTCTAACCAGATAATATTTAATAAAGAAAAAAATAACATATATAATATTTATTGTAAACCTGAGTGATATAGATATAGATATATTGATATATATATATATATATATATATATATATATGTATAAAATAGGTCATTATTTTTATTCTTGCCTACTATACAAAAAGCACTGGGTTTAAAACAGTACCACAAGAAAAGAAGAGAAAATTATGGTTAAATTAATTTTAGAAAAGTATTAATATGATTTCACCTTAAAATATCATGTTAAACAGAAAAGATGATAACACTTAAATGATTAATGGAATATATTTTGCAGTATTATGTCATAGAGTTAGGGTTATTTTCTAAGTTTATGGTTTATCATACAGTAAAATATCCACCTGTTTAGAATACACATTCAATCATATTTTTTTCTTTACAAGTAATTGATTGTGAGACAATACAAAATAAGGTTATCCTTCTCAACCTTTGTTTAATTTTCTATGAAGTAAGAAGACTGAAGACAATTGTCAATTGCTTTATAAGTCTAAGAATACTTCTTTTTAGACATGTAAATTCATAGATTACTGAAGTTGAACCCACTCAATTCACTTACCAGTAGGACTATATATACATTCAGAAGTCTATCCAATTGATGTTGGTCAACGAATTAATATAACTTAAATTCTATTCTACATGAGTGGTTCTTAATTTGCAAAATAAAGATAGTCATTAATGAAAGCATTTGTTGTAATTTAAAGTCAAACATAATATTCAGAATTGAACGTCTTCTTTGCCAGGAACTCAGTTAAATGCAGAAATTCATATGTTTGAGTTTGTTCTTTTCCACAAATATAATAATTTTCTCTCTTTTCAATAGCTTTCTTAAGGAGTGTCTAAAAATGGATTTGATTTGTTTCAAAGTATACTTGCCATTTGAAATAAACTTAAACAACTAATCAGATTGTGAGCATATGGAATAAAGGACCACCTTGTTTTAGTTAAGTTATTTCAGTTAAAACAGTAGGAAGAAAAATGTAATTTCAAATAGGAATGAGCATCTAGGAACTGTGTAAAAGATTATAAACACATTGAATGGTTAAGCAATTTACTGTACAATTTCTGATGGTACTGCAGACTTTCTGTCTTGAGTGGAAGGTTGGATAAAGTAACCTACATAATTTATAATGAAAATAACAGAACCCCTTTTATTCTGTCTCCTATGGGTATGTATTAATAAAGAAGCCACACTAATTTATTGAAGAATGTTAGAACACAATCTGTACCCATTTAAAAAAAAATTCTCCAATTGCAGATAGTAGAAGGGTGGACAGTTTTTGTGATCCTAGAACAAAACTAGCGTTTATAATGAGGCCACCTTTACTTCTTTTAATAGCTCTTCACTGGCAGTCACAGCACTTCGATGACATCATGGTATGATATGGCTTAAGATTTATATCTGGATAAGCTTTGAACAAATATGGATTGCCAACTAGTGAGAGCACATTTGGTGTATTAACTAGAGCTACTTTTATAACCACAAAAAAAGAGCAGAACTCTGAATTTTATCTGTAAACCTCTGTTGGAGACTGTATTACTCATAAATTTGTTCCCTTAATGTTTAGACCTACCCTTGCACTGTGTGGGGTTTTGTATGAACAGGAAGGTGTATGAGGGTGTTACCAATGACAGCTATTGATTTCTGCTCTAGTTGTGTGGGCGAAGTTCAATGCTACACTTTGAGTTGCTGTAAATCTTCCCATTTCCTGATGTGATGAGTATCCAAGACTTTCAGATTGCATCTGTAATGGGATGAATATATGAGTATTTCTGGGTATAGTTAGATAGGCCCGATGATTTATGTTTTAATTAGCACCAGACTTAGGCAAACCACATAAATAAAAGAACCATGTATCTAAATGATGTTTGTGTAACAGTATTATTTATTAGAGTTCACACTGAGCTAACAGAGTACTTGAAATTAAGAACTGTTTTGAACTGCATTGCTGTCTAATCATGGCCTTGGGCTTTATAATAAGGCACAGATATGTTGATGAGGCTGATCTCAAAAAGAAAAGAAATACTAAAAATGAAAAATTTTTAATTACTAATTTTCTTACTGTTATTACAAATATTTTTTTCTAACTAGATTATGTGATGATAGCATAATGATATAATAAACTAATTTTTGAACAGGACAGAAAGGATCACATGTGAAAGGAATTAGGAATACTTTACAGAAATATTTAATAGAGTTTTACAAGGGATTAAGTCACTGACTGCAACAGACTCTAACACACACCAATTTATCCAGACATCAAATGATACAAGAAACATCAGTTTTTGCCAAGAAATACCTGCATGTTGTATTCAATATTTATGATAGATATTCATTTATAAGATTGTTTTCCACATATTTTTGTTTTCACCAAATGATTATTATAACACACTTGCAAACATGTATGCATTACTTTTGAGTCAGGGCCATGGAAGAGTAGATAATTTGAGGTTACATCTATACATTAGCTTAGGTTGTAAAAGTTGATTACTAGGGAAATCCAAGGCAAGTAAGGTAGCTTGTCAAAATTTTCTCTTAAAGACTGGTTAATCATACAGGATGAGTACACCATAGGCTAGAAGTTTAAGTATTATTAAGTTAATAAGGTACCTCGAGGAAATGTAGCAGTGAGGTCCAGCAAAATATCCAGGCCTGGAATTTAAGATATTTGTTATCATAATGCATCACTGAAGGATGGAGAAATGAGTCCAGAATAATGATGAGAACAAGACTTGGAAAATAAAAGAAAATCAAAGTTTATATGTTGAAAATATTTCATGTGAGACTTAGAAATAACTAGGTTTTAATAAGGAAAGAACAAAATATTAAACTTTACTTATAATATAGTAAAGATTTATCATGTTGAGCCTGGACATCAGAGTCTGATTCTTCCCTGTATCCTTGGCTTGAAATGTAGAGCAAATTGTAAGGATTTCTGCATCTCAAAGCACTTGACTTACTGAAAAGTTAGAGGCACAATATTTTTCATGAGCATGCCTTCTCATAGGAAACAATTTCTTCAGTAATAATGTCAGTGGACACAAACCAAGAAAATCCCAATAATATGTTCCAGTAATTTATAGGAATTGAATTTATAGCCTATGAGATTTTATCACATGCCATCTTTCCATGGAGGTCTCATTTAACTGTCTATATTATGTAAAAACAAATTTCTTAGAAAATCCATGCATTCACTAACATTCTTAAACCTTTTAGGGCTTAACAATCTAATTCTCTTATTTTTATAAAAGTGACTTTTTCTTTAATGTGTTCCTTTTCAATGCCTATTCATTTTTTAAGAAAAAATAACAGATACATTAATGACAGAAAATAGAGCATGTGGAAAGGACTTATAAAATTCTCTATATAAATTATCAGTACTTTTATAGACAAGTTTAGAAATCAACTATATATTGCTATCAATCATATACCTGTAGTCTTGTTTGTGTTACGTGATCAACACAAATGTAGGTGAGGGTGATTTATATGGTGGACCAACAATGGGAAAATTTCTACAAATCAAAACTACAATAAGGTGTTGTTCTGTGGATTAAATAGTTCTGACCTCCTTTTCAACATTTAGCTTACCATAACACTATACATTGTACAATTTTTTACCATTTTAAATATTTTACATCTATTTACAATACTTTCCATGTAATTCACTTTTATACCTATTAATTAGGATGAGCAAACATTATTTAGTCAATTGGGTAATTAATAGACATAATAGTTACACAATCATTCATTGGAACTCATCCTACAATTCCAAATTCATTTGCAACTGTCACAGAACCTATGGGGCATGAGCCTTGAAGTAGTGGTGATTGTGTCACTGCTCTTGTTCCTCATGTCACCAGTGACATGACAACCCCTCACCTCTTGGGTAGAGTTGAATTTTTTTTCCAGCAATCTGTTTCCAACATGATGTTTGAAAGGATGATATCTTACCTCAGTCGATAAGAGCTCAAAAACTAGGGAGTATCTATGGATATCTAACTGAAGGTTAAGTTTTAAAATTGAATACAAACGTTTCTTCAATTAAAGTTTTGAAATAATCAATGATAAAGTCTTGGCTATCACATGCCAGAGATTGCTTATAAATAATCTTCTGGGAATGGGGGGTGGGGGGAGGATGGGGGAGGAGGGAGGACAGGAGAATCTGTGGCTGATATGAAAAATTAAATTATAAAACAAAAGAGAGAGAGAATAAAGAATCTCCTTATATTTGGAATGTGTATTGGAAATATACATTTTTGGTGAGTATCTATCATACATTTAAATACCAAAATGTGAGAAATCCTTTCTTCACGGAAACAACTCTATAAGAGAGGTACACATATCTCACACCTACCCATGTTAACGCTGAAGCATAAAGAAGCAACTAGATTAAAAATGGTCACTGTTTGCAAACCATGCCGTGTTTCTTGCAAAAGGTTAAAGCAAGTCGTCTTCAGGGAAAACGCAAATAGCTGCTGCTCTTAATTATTTCTTCAGCTATTGCAAGCACATTCAAGAGCAATAAGACAACTGTTATTTACAATTAGTAAAGTTAATAAAGCTAGACATGTAGTACTAAAGCAATAAATGTATTTGTGTTCTTTGAATACAAATCGGTATAAAGCAGAAGCTAATGTGGTTTATGGTAGAGAAGGGACTTTATCCTGTGACAGAACATTGTTGCCTGCCTTCTGGTCAGGTGAAGATGTGTCCTATACTCTTATTTAAAAGGTTAGTCTGCTGTTTTCAGCCTTCAGCTAAGATGTTCTTTGACATCGTTTAATGGGTTTATGTGTGTGCAATGATCTAAGTTGAAAAATTAGAAAGGGCAGGTGTTATGATTTACTTTTATTAGGTTTTTTTTTCTCTTCTGAGTTGAGTATTTGTGATAACTACTCTAATATATAAAAGACAATGAGTCACATGGGTACTACACGATGTCAACCACTCAACAATCTCTTACTGACCATCAACTAGATTCTTAAAAGAGTCTCTGACTAATGAAAATAAAACAATGAAAGATCATTTATTTAAAATGGCATATAAAATCAAAGGAAAGCCAGACAGCATTAAGGACACAACAGACAATATTAGAGATATAAATATTCACAAAATACTATTTAAAGGATATTTAGTTTTAAAATGGATCTAAATATAAACAAACCAAGTGATAATCATGCTAGTTTTAAAAGGAGTCACATCCTAAAGTAGTCATGAAGTTCCCAACAACTTTTCACAAGACATCTCTAAAATGAGACCCACAGAGTAGTTTCCTACCCCATTCTCAAATTGCCAATGAATAAATAAAAATTAAAATCAGTAGTAAATAAAATGTACTAAATTTATCAAAAAAATCTATAACCTGGAAAAACATACCCGACAGTACTAAGTGTGAGTCAAATGTGTACAACAACTGTATTTTGAGGTTTGCTCCCATATGCTAAAGAGAATAAAGACTTAATGGCAGTGAGCATTGCTCTTGGCAGTTAAGGTACAATGATGGTTTCTTTCATGTTCTGCAAAAGCACTTTTATTCATGGAGATAGCAGAAATATTCCTATGTGTATGGTATAACCAGAATGTAGATACAGCCTTCCTATATATCCTGAATTGGAATAATTCAAAATGTTTATCAAAGTGAAATGGAATGGTGATAAGGTAATAATGTATCTTGGTATATTATTCAACAATCCAAGCAATGGCTCCTAACTTATTCCTAAAACATGAATGTCCTTGCAAACACCATAGAGTGAAAAATCACAAGGTATACAATGACATGTACACTATTATTCCATTTAGATAAAGATAAAAACAGGAAAAATTAATCCATTGTTTTGCAAATCAGTACCTGAGTTTCTCTTTGGTTATAAAGCAGATGTTTGACCATAAGTTATTTCTTTGTCTGGACATTGGTTACAAAGAAGTATTCCTTTCCTGACATTTTCCCCAGTAATACATATATGCATATGTAATCCTGCAATGAAAAGGCTTGAAAAATCAATAACAGCAATGACAGCAGCATGAGCCATCAGTTAGAAATAAGTACAAAAATTGACATTTTCAAACAGACACATCGAGTAACTTCTCTCATGTTCTCATTGTATACTCCAGAGACTATACACTATCAACTTTTAAAGTTTATTTTTCTGGTTATTATTTAATGCTAATAGAATTGACTTTTACATATATTTTATGACATATATATTGATTTTTCATGGCGTAAAAAGTGTTTGTGTTAATGAGCTTTATATGTCTGAAGTAATCAGCTTGTGATGAAAAGTTTATTAAAAGCTATTCATACAACTAGGGGCAGAAAGTGACTAAGAGAAAATGGGAAATGACTAGGAGTCAATGGTCTATTTTAAGGTTATACCCCTAATCCCTTATGCCTCTAGGGATCTGTATGGATGTGTGTGTGTGTGTGTGTGTGTGTGTGTGTGTGTGTGTGTGTGTGTGTGTGTGTGTTCTCTAGGCTCCTCTTATTAAAGGCTCCATAACATCCCTAATGAGTAAGTCTTTATCACATGGGCTTTTGGAGATACTTAAAATCCAAGGTAAAGCAGTGTTACTTGATATTGAGTAACTGCAGTGAATTTATCTTTTAAGATCAATAGTTAAGGCACTACCATGCATAAGCCCCTGAGTTCAATCCCTGACACCGTAAAAAATATAGTATGGTAAAGTGCTTCTAGAATTTATGTTTTAATAGTTTAACTGTCAGTTTCATTATTGTAAGACGAATTGCTAAAAGGTCTATTAATAAAAACCTGGAGCCAGATATTGGGGTGAAAAACTGAAAGATCGGGGAATAGGACAAGCCACAGCCAACCTCACCTCACCAACTCCTCAGCTTCCAAAGAGATCTACTTCCTGTATACTCACGCCTATATGCCTTTCTGTCCCTGCCATTTCACTTCCTCTCTCCGCCCAGCTGCGTCACTTCTTGTCTGTCTGTACAGACCACCAGACCTTTATGGTTAACTAGTTTTGGAATTTAAGCCACCACGCCTGGCTCTGTGTTCAGTGTGGCCTTGAACTCACAGAGATCCATATGGCTCTGCCTCCTGAATGCTAAGGTTAAAGGCATGTGCTACCACTGCCTGACTTCTATGTTTACTACAGTGGCTGGCTTTTTCCTCTGATCCTCAGATATTGGGGTGCAAAAGAAAATACCACCACACATTACAACTATTTAAAGGTGATGAGTTTTTTTTTGTGTGCTTTGAGATTATCCCGGATGCTGCTTTTTACCAATTTTATAAGAAAGCAAGGCTTTCTCTTATGTCTATTTTGTTGAGATTTGTACCACTTCTTAATTCTGTGACTGGATACTACAGTTCAGTTTGGAGCAAATGTAGTGGGTAGCCATTCCAGCTTTGACCTGGAAAAACCACCCCCTTTGAGGCTTCGGTAACCGTCAGGCCTACAAGGCAGGCAGAGAGAGGACCCTGACGACCCAAGATCCGGATGGGTCCGCTCTCTTGGTTCCTGGATGCTGGAGGTAGACAGAGTTCTCCAGAGAACACCACTAGACTGTGCTACACCTTTCCCAGACCCTGTTACCTATCCCTTCACTTGTAAATTACCCCACAAAATAAACCTCCCTTTTAACTACCTGGAGTTGCCATAATATTTAAACCAATAAGCAAACCTTGCTTAATATACCTTCCTTGCTAGTATTTTTTAAATATTTTTTCACTTCATTTTCTCTACACGTGTGTTAAGAATTGAATTACTTGTACACTGAAACTTCCACCACATTTTACTTGTATGCTTTTTTTTCATTTTCTGTTTTTCTCTACATTATTTGGGCTGAATACTCCTACTGCGTTGTTCCATCTAATCAGTGAATTCTATTTGTTGTTTTTCCACATTTTTAAGTTGTGCACTCTCTTCAAATTTTTCTAATTATTGCCTGGTAGTCCCAATAACAGCATGCAGTGTATTACAATTGTCAATACAGTCACCCTCAATTTTCTCATTTTTTTTTCCTGTACAGATTTTTTGGTAATGTGGTGCTGCCGTCTTATACAGCTGCAGTTTTTTTATTAGATAAGTGGAATGACATTTCGCACGAAAAACATTGTATAATTATTTGATTCTTCAGATTAGGCCGTCTTTTTTCCTGTAGAGAATTGGTTTTCTTTGGGCAGTTGGTATCAGGACAGAATGCTTCTGTCTAGTCAATGGATGAACTTCATCATTTAGAGCCCATGAAATGTATCTCCTGAAAAACAGAACTACAAGGTCAGGTGTCAACTGGATGTTGACAGTAGGATAATTTACGTGTGTCTTCAAACCATATGTACTTGGTTGAACTCTTCATCTTAGATCCCTGCTTAGAACACTGCCTCTTCATTCTTTCTTTGCAGCTCAGGGAGTATCATGAATACCTCCCCAGCTGTTGGACACCACATGGAATAATTATCACCATATCATGTTTATATCATGTTCAACTAATCCTTTACCCACCAAAGCATTGTATTTCAGCTCCACTGTTATCTCTGGATCATTAGTATTTTACTAGTGTTGTGTCATTAGCTGATTTAATTGGAACTTAAAAATAGTGTCAAAATCAATCCTTGGGATATTGCATTAAAGTCACATGTAATTTTCAAGTTCCTTTTTTGACAACTACAAGCAGGATATTGTCGTTCTCTTATTCTAAGGCCATCAGTCATTTTCATAGTCTGCAAGATGATGTCCAGGCTATCACATCAAAATTGTAGAGGGAAAACTTGAGGTACAGAAAGGTACCCAAGAACTGAAGTTAGAAATTTTGATTGTAACTGTTGGTATACTAGAGATGAACATAGAGTTGTGGGGACTAATAATAATAACTGGGGAAGAAAAACAATTAAGGGAATTCAAGATTACATATATATTATACTGAAAGAATTTTTTTCTGTAAAGCAATCAAAATATGAGTTCCTTCTGTCATTAAGTTGAACAGAAGCCAAACGTCACTAGAAGGATCAGTGTGTGTATGTGTGCCAACTACTGAGTACAGAAAGGGCAGAAATGAAAACTGACCATTTGCCACTAAATAGCTTTGAAACAGAGCAGAAGTGCAGGTACAGTTACATACTACATTAGAAGAGGGACTTGTGGTGATTTACCTGTAAAGAATGAAAAAGATAGAAGTGAGCAACACACACTATGTGGAAATGGTATTGTTACTATACACTATACACAGACACTATCACAGCTATGGCTACTCAGGCCCTGACCACCCAACCTCTGAGCCATCTCCTCAGTGGAGCCTTGGATATCTGTTCATACCCATTAATAACTGTACTGTTTTCCTCTCAGACAGTTTTTACCCAAAAGACGCAGAGCCTGTTCTGATTCAGTCTACCCACCCCGCCGAAGAATCAGGGCAGCCCTCAGAGGCAGGTGCTAAACCTGTTTAGCATCGTTTTTTAACTGTTGTTTGTTTGTTTGTTTTCTTTGTATAAGCATTTGTCATTAGACTCTCCCTCACCCCCTCCCTTCCATTCTCTCCCCCCCTCCCTTCTCCCTCCTCCTCTCTCGTGTGTGTGTGTGTGTGTGTGTGTGTGTGTGTGTGTGTGTGTGTGAAGTGTCTTTCTAAATCTTCCCAGGCGATTCCCCCTATGGTGTGATAATTATTCCCACACTGCCTCACAGCATCAGCACCATGGTGACACTCTTAGCCTTTAGGAGACTGACCACTTTCACATAAGGACCAGGTAGACCTCAGATATTTGTTAAATTACAGACCTATATTTTCTTAAGTAAATAAAAACTGAAAGTCATTTTAAATATCTGTCCGTTTATAGTACCTTGATTTTTAAAAGTTTATGGCCTATTAATATTAGTTAAGCTTTTGAGTGACAAATTCATAATTCAGCAGCATTTTTGGCAGGATCCCAGCCATGATGCATATAAATAGGAAAATGCCATGTCTGTGCATTATTTCTGAGCCAGAGAGATGTGTAAACTCTGCCAAGGTGTGGAGATGGAGACAGGTTGTGACAAGCCTGTTGATAAACATGGAGAAGGAGTGAAAACCCAAAGCAGCAATACCACATTCCACAAAGTAGAGATGGACAAGGGCACGTGCCTTCGTGTGTTAGGAGTTAGGGACACATTGGTGCTCACTTTCTGGGTTCTTTGATCAACCTCATAATGATTCCATGAATGATTTGATACAGGAAACTAAAGAAAGGTAACCACAATCTCCCCCGCCTACATTTTGTTGCTGGCTCTCTTCATTTTATTTTTCTTTCACAAAGAAATATATTATTTCATCTGAACTAACTCATTTCCATTAAATTGGGAAGGTATTGCATGGGTTTATTTTTTCTTCAGCATTCTTTCCGGCATATGAATTTGACTTAAAATGAACATATTAATTTCTACATTATAATAAAATTATAATTGATTTCATGTTTAAAAAAAATCCCTGGATTGTCAAAGTAGGTGGCTTCAAAGGCTTTCACTGACACTTTGTGGCACTGGGTGGAACTACACTATTTTTTGACAAGTTTCCTGAAATGATTAGTATTTTATAGGAGATTGACTTCTTAAATATCTGAATGCATATTCTATATAGCGCTTCAAATTAGAAAACAATAAAATCACTAAAAACATTTCATTAGTATATCTACATTGTAAATAATGTGTAAATACCTAAACTGCCAATCTATGCTGCAATTTTAAATGTTTCAAGTAATTCTTGGTTTCACAGAATACAATGAAACTTTCTACAATGTGCCATATGTTTTATGTTTTTGATATTACATTAGCATAGTAGAACTGTAATTTTATTTTTAAAATATATTTTTAATTAAAATAGAATTAGATAACTTTCCCCTCTCCCTTTCCTCACTTCAGCCACTCCCAGCTATCCTCCCTTGAGCTCCTACCAAACCCCCACTTTTCTAGTTAATAGCCAATTTTATTTATTATTGTTACAGACATATATATATATGTATGGGTACACACACACATATATATATATGGATGGATATACATATGTATGTACACATATATGTATATGTGCATGTATCCTACAGATTTCATTTTTGTTGTGTGTTTGTATATGGTTTCAAGGCTTACTGATCTGTGTGTATCACAAATAAGGGAGTTCATGTCTGGGAGAGCCAAAGGGGGTTCACAAGTGGAGGAGGGTCCCAGGCACAGGTCTGACTAGGCTTGAGGGTTTATAGACAGCAGTGGGTCTGGGAAGGGGAATCAAGTCACCCAAGAGAGTTGGAAAAGTGGCTGTCACACAAGGACGGTTTGCAGGCTCTGTGTAGGAAACTGGGCCTTGGGTTTGCAGGTGGCAGAGGGTCGGGGTAAGAAGACAAAGGGAAGAAGAAACTTACCCAGGACAGGTTTGGAATTTTCTACAACTCCCACTGCCAACAAATAGCCAAAGAAAATGAAATCATGAGTCCCAGAGATGTGTGCTGCTGCGTTCATTGTGTCACCACTTGCATCTGTCAAGAAACAGAAACAGCAACCATGTCCAACACCTGGGAACGCATGAAGACAATGTTACATGAGCAAAATGAAACACTACAAATGCGGGGAAAAAATGAAATCCCATCTCTTGCAACAATGTGGGTGAAACTGGAGGTTATAATGTTAAGTTACATAAGCCTGAACATAAAGACAAGTTTACATGACCTCACTCATATGAGCAATCTGAAAAGACAGCAGATCTCATAATCAAGGAGAATAGGATGGTGGTTCCAGGAACTAGGGAGAATAGGATAGATGTGGATGAGAAAATCATGAGCCATGGTTACTAGTCATAGTTGGAGGAGAGGGAAGTTCAGGTGTGTTGGTGCACAGTAGGACAGAAATGAGGAGCAATAATTACTATACTTTTAAAAAAGCTTCAGTAAGGGATTTAGAAATTTTTACAATAAATAACAATTCTGTGAGTGGACAGACGTACTCATATTGTTTTAAACATTATACAATAATACATATATTTAAAATACTACAATGTCCCATTATTATATTTAATTGTTAATTTATGCTTATCAGTTTAAAATAAGGTGAATTCTAGGAGATAATTGTTATATAAAATTTTTCAGAAAAATCATTAAGTTATAACAATTTGTGACTTTTCTTATCATGGGAGGCAATTCTATAAATTGTGATAAAATATCTATAACATAAAATCTATCTGCTTGAATGTACAATATTGCTGCTGTTTTTATTTCCAGACAAGATCTAGATATGTAGCCCAGGCTGGCCTGAAACTTGCAATCTTCCTGCCTTGTCCTCTTTCGTATTGGAAACCTGCTGAGTTCTGATCTGTGCACAGAAGATGCCTAACAGGCAAGTGAGATGCGAGCATTCTCTGGTGTTCTGAGTGTTTCACCAGGGGAGTAGAGTAGGGGTGGGGGACTGTTAGATGCAGACAATTCCCACTAGAACCTAGTAATAGGAAAACTGGCTGAGAAGTCTGCCTTCCGTCTGTCTGCTTGTAGTCCTACCTACCACTCCACCAAGCATCTGCATCCTGCTGTTTCCATCTGGAAGAGCCTGTATATCTCCAGACACACCTTCCCTTCCGCCTGCCTGACATTCACATCCCCTACTACCTTGCTGGGCACCCCATGTCTTGTGGAGTCTGAGAAGAACGGCCATCCAGCTGAGACTACTCTAGACACCCCACTGACAAACCAAAATAGAATGTCCCTAAGATTGAACACCAAACACCATTCAGCTGTCCACAACCTGACAGGTTGAGATAATACTAAACAAGGATCCAAATAATCACTCAACACAAGGAGAGAATAAATGTACACACACATACACACACAAAAAAAAAAAAAAACACTTATAAATATCCAAGTTCAGATGCTTAGTACCAGCCCAGCCCTGCAAGAGTCACCTGACTTCATTCCCCCTGCCATATATATATATATATCCATAGAGGATCTAACCCAGGTTCCACATCCAAGATCCAGGCCTACTGTGGTGAGGCATGCTCATATGGCCCCCAGGCTTCAGACATGGACACACATCTTGCATGCCAGTCCAGGCCTTCTGTGACCACCTGACTTCATCCCTCCCATGCTGCATCCACCCCTCAGGCCCAGTCTGTCATGAAATAACGTGCACCAGGGCCCAGTTCATTGAGTCCACCTGATCCTACTGTGCCTGTACCTTCTAATCCTCAGATCCAGCCTGGGTTCCAGATCCAGATCCCAGGAATAATCTAGTGAGACCTGACCACACAGTCCCCATACTCCTTGCATGGACTAAGGTTCACATACTGAGTGTTATCCCAGCCCCCTGAGTCTATCTAATTCCATCACTCTAGGCCTTATCCAACTTTCAGGTATTCTGTGACTCGCACATTCCGTATTAAGTCTCAGCCTGCTATGTCCACATCAGACACAGAACCATATAGAAGAAGTCCACAGGACTAGGTCTTATCACAAAATACAAATAATGTGATCAATACAGTAAGCCTCCCCCAAATCCATCAGTCCTGCAACAATGTTCTCTAGTGAAATCATCTAGATAAACCCCAGGCCACAGAACTTATAAGGATAATCATACAGCTCATCAAAGATATCAAGAAGTTTTACAAAGACACAAATAATACGATAAGCTTACAGAGAATAAAGAGATAAAGCTCTATGTGATACCCAAGAAAAATAAAATAAAAATAAACATGAGACTGGCTTTGAAAACCAAATTCAATAAAAAGGTACAAATATGCAGAGAACTCAAGCTGAAATAAAAATAGACATGAAAACTACACCCTACTGGAAAACTCAGGGGGAAGCCTTACAAGTAGAATGGACTGAGTAAAAGATCAAATATAGGACTTGAAGATAAAGCAGAGGAATTAGAGCACACCAGGAAATAATGTGATTTTCTAAGCAAGAGAAAGGAACATAAAGAAACGGGGGGATATCAGGAAAAGATAAATTATTTGAATTATAGACATAAGTTAGAAAGAATAATCCAAGGTCAATGGCATAGGCCAAATCATAGAAGAAAATGCCCTCAAATTGAGGAAACGTATGCCCATACAGATAAAAGATATTCAGAACACCAAATAGACAAGATCAGAAAAGAAACACAGCAAAACATAGTTAAAACATGAAATATACACAACAGAGAAACAGCACTGAAAGCTGAAAAAAATCACATGAAGAAAAATCCATCAGAATAGCAACTAATGTATCAGTGTAAACTTTGAAATCAAGAACATCCTTGAAAGATGGTATGTACTCACTCATAGGAGGATACTAGGTGTAAAACAAAGATGACTAGACTGCTACACAATTCCAGGGAGGCTACCTAGAAAACGGGACCCTAGGAAAGACCCAGGGATCACCCAATGACAGAGAAATGGATGAGATCTACATGAACAATCTAGACGACAGTGGGAATAATGAAGGGCAAGGTTCGAGGGAAAGAAAGCTTAGGGGAGCAGGAGTTCCCAGCTGAATCAAGAACAGAAAGGGAGAACAAGGAATAACAGACAATGATAAATGATGACCACATGAGAACAGGAATAGGCAGAGTGCTGGAGAGGTCTCCTGAAATCCACAATGATACATCCTCTGTAGACTGCTGGCAATGGTCGAGAGAAAGCCTGATCTGACCTAGATTGGTGATCAGATGACTAAACACCCTAGCAGTCGTCTTGGAACTCTCATCCAATAACTGATGGAAGTGGATGCAGAGATCCTCAGCCAGGCCCCAGGTGGAGCTCCAGGTGTCCAACTGTCGAGAAAGAGGAGGGACTGTAAGAGTGTGAATTGTTGAGACCAAGATTTCAAAGAGCACAGGGACAAATAGCCAAATGAATGGAAGCACATGAATTGTGAACCAACGGCTGTGGAGCCCCCAGCTGGATCAGGCCCTCTGGATGGATGAGACAATTGAATGGCTTGAACTATTTGGGAGGCATCCAGGCTATGGGATTAGGACCTGTCCTTAGTGCATGAGCTGGTTGTTTAGAACCTTGGGCTTACACAGGGACACTTTGCTCAGCCTGGAAGGAGGGGACTAGACCTGCCTGTACTGAATCCACCAGGTTTAAATGAATCCCCAGGGGAATCTTTGCCCTGGAGGAGATGGGAATGGAGGGGAGAGGATGGGGGGAGGGTGGTGGTGGGAGTAGGAGGAGGGAGGACAGGGGAACCCATGGCTGATGTGTAGGATTAAAACACAAATATAAAAATAATAAAAAAAAGAAAAAGAAAAAA
The DNA here is from genome assembly GCF_903995425.1 of Onychomys torridus. Classification (NCBI taxonomy): domain Eukaryota; kingdom Metazoa; phylum Chordata; class Mammalia; order Rodentia; family Cricetidae; genus Onychomys; species Onychomys torridus. The sequence continues at coordinate 69,667,754 of NC_050449.1, read as the reverse complement.
AGAGGGCCGGGCAGTGGTATATTTTACTCATGTTTAAGGTGCTATGTTTATGCAACTCATTTAAAATTGTAATATATAATTAAAAATACCAAATAATTAGTCATTTATGATAATAAAACTTACAATCATGCTTAAAAAAAAGAAAGAAAATCCTAGAACAATGTATTCCAAGTTGTAAGAAACAGTGGATGCCAAAGCTAGACTGCTATATCCAGAAAAGCTAACTTCCATTGTTGGATGAAGACAGAAAACTTTCTCTGATACAAGTGGAAGAATTCAAGTTCAGCAAACTAGCCCTAAAGAGAATATTGGAAGCAATACTATGAAATGCAGAGAGGAATAAGCAAGAGACTATAGAAAGAAAACAACTGATAATATAATTATTGAAACACAAATTACAGCTAAAAAATAGCAAAAAACATAAGTGACTTCAACTGACACATACCTTTCAATAATAACTTTAAACATTAATAGTCTCAACACTTCAGGCTGGTTGAATAGGTTAAGAAATTAATCCATCTTTCTGTTGTCCTAAGAAATACATTTTAGCTTAAAAATAGATACCACCATATAGTGAAAGGATGGGCAAAAATTTTCTAATCTGATGGGACCAGGAATTAAGCTGAAGTAGCCATCCTGATATCTTACAAAAGAGACTTCAAACTAAAACCAATCAGAAGAAATAAAGGACACATTGTTCCAATAAAGGACACATTTAACAAAGAAAACATTAAGTTCCTAAACATGCATGCCCCCAACTCTATAGTACCCAATTTCATAAAAAGGGTACTAATGAAATTAAAGACACAGAATAGCATCATCAATATAACAATAGGTGATTAAAATATCCCACTTTATCTAATAGTCAGGACACCAGAAGTATAAAAAACTAAACGGAGAAACTTCAGAAATAAATGACATCATACATGAAATGGACTTAACAGATATCTACAGGATAGTCTAACAAACATTCCATATTTGATGTTTGGATCAAAGAATACACATTCTACTCAGCAGATCATGGAAGCTTTCCTAAAATAGACCACATCCTGGGAACAAAACAAACCTTAACAGATTCAGAATAGTCAAAACAACTCCATGTATCCTATCTGACCATAATGCAATGAAAGTTAAAACAGAGAGCAAGCAAATCTCTAGTAAATATCAAGATCATGGAGATAAAATAACTCATTTATGAATGTTGAGTGAGTTAGAAAATAAGTAAAATTAAAAACCACAGCACAACAAAACCTCTGGAGCATATCAAATGTAGTCCTATCAGGGAAATTATAGCTCTAAGTGTCTATGTTAAAAAATCAGAGAGTGACTAGAGAGATGGCCCTGAGATTAGGAGCACTGGATATTCTTCCAGAGGACCTAGATTTAATGCCCAGCACTCACATGGTGGTTCACAACCATCTGTAACTGTGGATCTGGGGTATCCAAAGCCCTCTTCCAGCCTTCCCTTCACAGGCACATATATGTGTGTGTGTGTGTGTGTGTGTGTGTGTGTGTGTGTGTGTGTGTATACATACATATGGCACATAGAGTCACATGTAGGCAAAGCACACATGCACACAAAAAATAACAAAAATTCAAAACTCAAAAAGAGCACTAATAAAAGATTTAGTGTCACAACTCAAAATTGAGAAAAAACAAGCACTCACTAACCCAAATCTAGTAAATGGCAAGGAATAATGAAAGTCAGAGCAGAAGTAAATTAAACAGAAACTAGGAAAACAATACAAAGAATCAAGAAATCTAAGAACTGTTTCTTTGAGAAGATAAATTAGATAGACAGAACTTTGGTCCAGTTAACCAAAAGAAAGAAAAATAGGACCCAAATGAACAGAATCCAAAATGAACAGGGGAAAATCACAAGAGACACTAAAAAATATATAATGTTATGAGAGAATACTTAAAAATGTACTCCATTAAGTTGAAAAATCTAAAAGAATTGATAAATTTCTAGATTCACCCAAACCATGAATGTTAAGCCAAGGGGAAAACAAAAAACAAAAACCTTAAACAGAAACAAATGAGAAGACCAAATCAGAAATAAAAGGCCTCAAACAACTTAAGAACCTCAGGCCCAGAAAAAGTTACAGAAGAATTCTATTAGGCTTTCAAAGATAATCTATAGCCATCACTTCTTCATATATTGGGGGGGGAGAGGGAGAGAGAGAGAGAGAGAGAGAGAGAGAGAGAGAGAGAGAGAGAGGAGAGAGAGAAGAGAGAAGAGAGAAACAGATTTTTTTCTATGAAGCCAGTGTTATTCTAATATCAAATCAGATAAAACCACCACCACCACCACCACCATCACCACCACCACCATCACCACAATAACATCAAAGCCAAAAACACTACAGACCAATGAACACAGATTTTTTTAAATCCTTAATAAAGTACTTGCAAAGATTATCTATCATGATCAAGTAGGCTTTATAACAGAGATGTAGGTATTGGCCAACATACCTGTCAATAAATTTAATAATTCATATAAACTGGCCTAAAGTTAAAAAAGTTACATGATCATCTCATTCAATGAAGTAAAAGCATTTGACAAAATCCAACACTCTATCATGATAAAAAAAAATCTCAGGGTGTAGGACTAAAGGGAGAATACTTCAACACAGCAAAGTTCATATATGACGAACCCAACACAGGATGACAGTAAACATCATTTTTAAATAGAGAAAAACCTGAAAACAATACCATTAAAATCAGCAACACAACAGTGTTGTCCACTGTTCCTACTCATTTTCAATATGGTACTTGAAGCACAGCAGGTAAAAAGCAGCAAGAAAAGGAAATTAAAGAGATATAAATAGGAAAAAAAAAAGTCAAATCCTCCCTATTTACAAATGGTGTCATATTATACATAAAAGACCCCCAAATTTCCACCAGACCTCTAGAAATGCCCAACACTTTCAGCAAAGTTGAGAACAGAAGATCAACTTACAAAATCCTTTAGCCTTTCTATATACGAACAACAAGCACTTTGAGTATAAGACTATAGACACACTGTCATTCACAAGAGCTTCAAAGAAAGTAAAATATCTACTAATAGACTTACTGAGAAGGTGAAAAACCTCAACAATGAAAATATTATAACTCTATAAAAAATTTTTAAAAAAGAGCCTGAGAAAGACACTAGAAAATGGAATGTCCTCACATGCTCATGTATTGGTAGAATTAATATTATTAAAATGACCATTCTCCAAAAAGCATCTTATAGAATAACAGGATCCAAATGAAAATCCCCACAATATTCTTCACAGAAATAGAGGGTAAATAACTAAAATCATATGGAAACAGAAAAGACTCTGGAGAGCCAAAGCAATGCTGAACAAAGCAAAACAAATAAAATCAAACATGCAAAGAAAAACAATTCTAAATGGATTACCATTCCAGATTCCCAGATATGTTACAGAGTTACAGTATTAAAAACAGTTTGATATTGGCACAAAACCAGACATATATGTTGTGGGAATTTGTTCCGTTCAACCAATGACCTTTGGGCTATCTGGCCCAATGGGCGGGGCCCTTTCTGGGTATGAGACCAGTTAAGACTAAGGAGGGGGTACACTAACACTCTTGGGTGTTCTGAGACTGGTTGGTTGGTTCCTTCACCCTTGGGCAGAACAGAGGACAACAGCTTTGTTTGTTCTGTATCCGCAAGTGTATTATGCCCATTTTATATCTTAATAAATGCTTGATATCCTTTAACAGACTCTTGTGGGTTCACATAACACATGTAGAATAATGGGATGAAATAGAAGACCCAAACATGAGAACACATAACCACAGTCATCTCATAGTTGACAGAGTACAAAAATAAACATTGAAGAAAAGATAGGCGGTTCTGGAGATGCCAGGAATACTAGCATATCTATCACATTGCACAAAATTTATTAGAGAATCAAAGATCTCAATGTGTAACTTGAAACATTTAAGTTGCTAGAAGAAAACAGACATTACCCCCACAAGATATACATGTAGAAAAGGACTTTCTTCTTCATAGGAGTGCAGGCCAACAATGACAAGTAAGAACTAATAAAATTTAAAAGCTTCTATGCAAATAAGGAAACCTTTAGTAGAGTGAACTAGAATCCCAGAGAATGGGAGATAATCCTTGCCAGCTATATGTCTGACAGAAGATTAATATCCAGAATATATAAAGAACTCAAAAAATCAAAGCGTCAGGGCAAGGGGGCATTTAAACAATGGGCTATAGACCTGAACAGGCAGTTTTCAAAAGGAGAATTAGAACTGGCTGTGAAATACCTCTGAAGATGTTCATCCTTAGCAATTAGGGACATGAAAATTCAAACAGCTTTGAGATTTCATCTTACCCCTGGAAGATTGACCAAAACAACCAACAACCAGTGCTAGAGAGAGTGTCAGGAAAGGAGAAATCTCATTCACTGTGGCTTAGATTGTAAACTGGTGGAGCCACTCTTGAAATCAATGTGGAGAACTTTCAGAAGGCTAAAAATAAATCTACCATATGATCCAGCTGTACCTCTCTTTGGCATATACCCAATGGACTCAATATCCTACTTCACAGATACTCGCTTAGCCATGTTTATTGCCACTCATTCATAATAGCTAGGGAATGGAAATAACCATTTTAGTGCCCTTCAATTAATGAATGATTAATGAAAATGTGGTACATATGCACTATAGGATACTCTTCATTTGCAAAGAAAAGTGAAATCTGCAAGGAAATGTTGGAGCTAGAAAACATTATGCTGAGTGCAGTTACCTGGATCCAGAGAGAAAAATACCACTTGTTTGACCTCATCTTTTATCCTTAACACCAAATCTTCAGATACAAGTATATAAGCTGGAGTAACATAGAAACCAAAGAGTTCAAAAGGGACTTTGGGGTAAAGAGAGTGCTAAAGAGAGGACAGGAAGGATTCAGATGCTATGAAGAGGAAATGGGAGAAATGTGAGCGAGGCAGGAGGAGGGAGGCATATATTGACGGAGAGGGAGAGCAGAAGGAAGTGGCATTAAGGGTGTTTGAAAAAAACCATATTATTTATATTTCCCTAAAATTACATAAAGTATATATTAGTATGTGTATATACTTTCAATGAAGTACTTAGAGTGATAATGCTCTCCTCAAGGATCATAGACTAAGGAAAACCTTTTTAGAGTTGTTGGCCAGAGACATCCAAGAGACTCCCTAAACAATATGGCTATCTATGCCTCCCTTAGTTGCCTCCTAGAAGCTGAGGGTAAGCTCCTATTTCTGAAGACACTGCACTTCAAACACCAGGCTCAAAAGAGTCAAGTTAAATAATACACAAAGTCTCCTCCCTAGGGACTGGCTTTCATAATACAAGCTGCCAAGGAAAGAAAGAAATCAATAGTCCTACACAGCCTATAAATGTGAATAACAACAGTGACCACTATAATAAGATATCCCTAAAGGCACAAGAGTGGCAATCATATCTTGGCAGTAACCAAGATATGTCTAATTTTATTTAAAGTCTACTTAACAGGAGGGAATCATCATACTGATACTAAAAACCTGGTCAACTACCTGAGGCTAGTGAGGTCATGAATACTAGAGAAGAGCCTACTACTGCCAGCTTCATAAAATAGTGTAATTTCTAGGTACATTCTAAACACTTACCCTTACACTCATGGATATGTATAGCTCTCACTCCTTATCAAAGAAGCTTCTCTTTGTAGCAGAGAAGATCATTAAGGAAAGCTACAAGTGGTCAAAATACAGAGAACAAGTGATCATATAGTTCTCAGAACCAATTGCTACCTCAATAACACAACCCCAATACCTAAAGCTGAAGGAACATTTCAAGAACAGAGTAAAGACTGCAAGAGCCAGAGGATTGGGAAATCTGTTGTGCGATTTTATCTCCTAAAAATGACAAGGAAGCTACACTCATGATACCTTATCAACATAGCTGCCTAAACAAGACATAAAGAATGACAATCCAATAGATATGTTAACATGGAAGCAGAAAATATCACAGGATCCCACCCCTAAACTAAGAACTACAGGCAGGTATGGAATACTAAGAGAGATGGAATTAGTCTTCTACTGGGATGAGCCTCCAGCTAACTATCTAATGTAATGTGGTTGCCTTCTTAATCATATATATCCAAGAAATATTAAACACACTCAGCATGTTGTATTTATATATTTTACATACATATATATACACATATATAATAGTAATTAAATAAAAAGAATCAATGAATTTGAGAATGAGCAAGGGGACTACGGAAGGAGTTGGAGGGAAAATGAGTGAGAAATTACATAATTAAATGTGGTGATATTTTATTTGTGCTTTAATAAAGTTTTCCTGGAGATCAGAGGAAATAGGGATCCATTTTAAGTAAACAAAGAGGTTGGGCAGTGGTAGCCCACGCCCTTAATCCTATCACTTAGCAGGCAGGGTCTCTGTGTGTTCAAGGCCACACTAGGGAACAGGGGCAAGTGTGGTGACACATGCCTTTAATCCCAGTACCAATCATAGAGACCTGGAGGCCTGCACAGACAGACAGAAAATAATGGAGCTGTGTAGAAAGTGAGGTAGCTGGGCTAAGAGAGCCAATGAGAGGGCAGAACAGGAAGGCAATAAAGGCATGGGTAGACAGGAAGTAACTCGAATTTGGAAGCTGCAGAGTTGGTAAGGTAAGGTTAGCTGATGGTTTTCCCTATTTCCCTGATTTAAGGCTTTCACCCCTATATGTGGCTCCTTGTTGTTTTATTTAATAAGACCTTTTAGAAATTCGTCTACAATTAAATATTAATTTAACAAAAAAAAAAAAAGGCCTGGGTGAAGATTTCCTATAAAGAAAGCTCATGTGAAAGTTAAAAGAGTTTATGTAACTAGAGTATGTGACCAAAGAACACTGTCCATAAAGGTCAAAGCACATGTCATCTCAGAAGCTGTCAGGAGGCTCTGACATTGCTGGTGCTAATAGTTAGAGTGACATTGGATATTTTCAACAGGACTAGGAAAAACATGACAGATGAAAGATATTTTGGAGATTTCAAGCATTGATCACTAGAGGAAAAAGGAAGGATATTACATTTCAGAGAAATAGAAAACACAGGCAAAGCCTATGAGCCTAGCTTTTGATGAATTTGGCATGCTGTGGAAAAAGAAAGTAGTTGCTATTGTAGCTTTGGTAAACAAATACTTATGTGCACAGATTTATGAAACATACTTGCAGGGTTGTGTGCCATTTACAGACCATTTAGAAACAGATCCTGACAATGTGTAATGTTTTCACAAGAGAGGCCAGGGCAATGAGGATAGAACTACCTTGCTGTGTATGAGGAGAATGTCGAAAGTTCATGGAGAAGCAAAGCCCTGTGGTAAGCAGAGTAATAATCGATAAACATTGGGGCAGACATAATGCAAACTCTAAACTTATTTTTAAGTGGCAGACTAGCACAATCACACAGAAAGCTCTAATATGAACTGCTCCATTACTCTCCCAATAATGTTCCTTATTGATTTTTTTCCTTTGTTATCTCTACTGGATAATAATGTGTGGTGGTTAATTCTGATTTTCAGTTTTGCAGCATTTGGAATTACCAGAGACAAGCATCTGAGAGGGTCTGTGGGGGATTTTCTTGATTATGTTAGCTTTGAAAGGAGAATGCCCATTTTAGTGTGGTTGTCATTTTTTTTCATATATTTTGATCAGCTCCTCCTCAACTCCTTACCCACTCAACTTCATTCTCTCTGTCTCTCTGTCTCTCTCTGTCTCTCTCTCTCTTTCTCTCTCCCCTCTCTTTCTTTTACACACACACACACACACACACACACACACACACACACACACCAAACAAAAAAACAAACCTATGGAGTTCATTTTGTGTTGCCCATCACTCCTGGGCATAAAGCCTACCTTTGAGTGTAGTTGATATACCCAGTGATGCCCCATTAAAGAAAGCTTTGCCTGCAGATATTAATTGCAAATGGCTTCTTGGTCAGTTGTGGGATTCAGTGTTCACTTCCCCCCTGAATGCTGGAACCCAGTCTGGCTTCAGCCTATCTCTGTGCTGCCACAGCCTCTGAGTTGATACATGCATCTGACCTGTTATGTCTAGAATATGCTGTGTTCTTGGAGTCATCCACCTTCTCAGGTCCTTACAATCTTTCTGCCTACAATTCCACATAGATCCCTTGTTGTTGGTTGCTTTTGCTCTTTTGGGGGGGGGGGGGCATCATCAAGTGTAGTGGTGTTGTGTTCCCTGAAATATTGTGCACTCTAATAAACTTATCTGGGGTCAGAGACAGAACAGCCACAATATTAAACATAGAGGTTAGGTAATGGTAGCACAAACCTTTAATCCTAGCATTCCAGAGGCAGAGATCTACCTGGATCTCTGTGTGTTCAAGGATACAGCCAAGCATGGTAACTCAAGCCTTTAATCCCAGGGAGTGATGGTAGAAAGCAGAAAGATATATAAGGCATGAAGACCAGAAACTAGAAGCATTTGGCTGGTTAAGCATTCAGGCTTTCGAGCAACAGTTCAGCTGAGATCCATTTGGATGAGGAAACAGGATCAGCTGAGAAACTGGTGAGGTAGGTAGCTGTGGCTTTTTCTGTTTCTCTGATCTTCCAGTATTCACCCCAATAACTGGACTCAGGTTTGATTTTATTAATAAGAACTTTTAAGATTCCTGCTACAACCAAGCTCCCAAATAAATTACACAAGGAGGCTTATTCTTAATTATAAATGGCTGGCCTAAGTTTGGCTTGTTTCTTACCAGATTTTCTTAATTGTAAATTATCCCCTCTACCTTTTGCCTCTGGGCTTTTACCTTTCTCTATTTCCATAACCTTACTTTTATTCCGTGGCTTGCTGTGTAGCTGGGTCACTGACCCCTGATGTCCTCCTCCTTCTCTGGCTAATTCTTCTCCTCCCAGATTTCTCCTTCTATTAATTCTTTCTTCCTTGCAAGCCCCACCTATCCTTTCTCCTGCCTCACTATTGGCCATTTAGCTCTTTATTAGACCATCGGGTATTTTAGACAGGCAAAGTAACACAGCTTCACAGATCTGAGCAAATGCAACATAAACAAAAGTGACACACCTTAAAATAATATTCTACAAAAATCCTTGAACCTTAAGGGGAGGGTTTTGATGAAGACATCCCAGGACTAACACTACCGAGTCTGTCACTCTCTGCACATTGTCTGGTTTGGGCCTCTGTATTAATTATCATCTACTGCAAAAAGAGGCTTCTCTGATAAGGGTTGAGCAATGCACTCATCTCTGGGTAGAGCAATATGCCATTGGAATGGTGATAGTAAGATAGAAAACTTAGCAGTCATCGTCTTCCTTGCTCTGGCGTACTACATCTAGAAGCATGTGCATTTACATGTGGCTCACTGAGAGTCATTACTGATCATCTGGATCATCTTCAGAATACAGGGACCAGAGTGACAAGTGATACAGAATTTTAGGTACAAATGAAAGTCTTAAGATTCTAGGTGGATAGCTGGGCGGTGGTCGTGCACGCCTTTAATCCCAGCACTCAAGAGGCAGAGGCAGGTGGATCTCTATGAGTTTGAGGCCAGCCTGAGCTACCAAGTGAGTTCCAGGAAAGGCCCAAAGCTACACAGAGAAACCCTATCTCGAAACCCCTCCCCCAAAAAAAGAATTTAGGTGGAGAAGAAAAGACTGGGAGAATGGGCATAATGGTGGTCTTTAAATACTTATTCATTATAGCAACTGTTCGATTTTGCTGCTTACCTCCAGAAGATATAGTGAAATTCTGGTCCCTATTGTCCCAGACAGTGACTTTCTCTGTATTCACATATTTTTAAATTTTCATTTTATATGTATGAGTGTTTTTCCTGAATGTGTTTCTGTGTATCACTTGCATGTATGGTACCTGAGGAGGCAGAAAGGAGCACAGATTCCCTGAAACTGAAGTTACAGTTATTAGTCACTGCCATGTGGGTACTGGGAACCAACCTAAGAGCTAGTGCTTTGAACTACTGAGACATCTTTCCAGCCCCCAAAGGGGGAAATGGGGTCATCAAAGATCTAATGTCTGAAGATGAAGTTTTATACTACATTAAGGTGAACCTGTAACTCCATATGGATGTGATTCTTGTAAGATGACTAAACAAAGACCCAGACAAAGGAGACTGTCATGGGATCACAAAGGCAGAGATTGGAGTTACACAGGTAAAGATTTCCAGACTCAGCCATGATTGCCATCAGACCACAGAAGTCAGGAGGAAGCAAGGAAGAGCATTCATACAAGTCTGGAGGGACAGCATAACTAACTGCATTTTTAAGCACTATGTTCTTTTCAAGGTCTAAGTTGTACAGTTTAGCATACATTAAAAAGTACCAGAAATATACAATGATTTCCCATTTTCTTATTACAAACCATAATAATGTTTTTTAATTGCTAGGATATGTGTGCATTTCAAGTATTTATGTGAAATAATTTATTTGGTAGGATCACAAGTGAAAACATTGTAGTGTTTCCTAATTAAGGCCACCTGATGTTTTAGCTATTATATTGCTGAAACTAGAGGATCATTTGAAGTACTCAAAATTAAATTTTGCAAAATATAAATATTTTATTAAATTACATCAGTTGAGAGCTGGTAGCCAATTTCAGCATTAGGAACTAGTGAAAGTATTTCTTCCAAGATATGAAACTCCTAATTGTAGATGATTGACAAAAATAAGTACTTCTTCAGGTACTTAAAGTTAACAAAAGGTATTTGTATTTCTATTCTCCTTCTTAAGGTTACCAGTCACAGCATCATTTGAGATAGCACGGCTTTAAACAGGGAATTTCCCATAATGCATAGAAGAGGCAACAATGTGTGATTTCAGGGTGATATTCAGAGCCATCAAGAGTAATGAAAAGGAGAGAATTGTAGCTTAGAATTTCAATATACTCTGCTATAATCTCTTCATTTTCAAAAAAACGAAGACAGCCTAGGTGGAGAAAGAACACATATATCACTTAGAATTTAATATCTGTCAATAACTGTTTTTATGCTTTATGAGTTCTTCAACAGGTCCAATAAATGCCCTTGTCTCAATTATCTCACATATGAAATATGGCTGCTAATGTCTTCCTGTAAGATTTGTCCAAACAGAATAATATAAATATGTCAACTGTTTGGCTAAGTGTTTGGAAAAGTAGGGGCTGCGTATTGGCTGGATGATAGGAGGTTGTTTTATTTATTTGTTTGTTTTTCTCTCCTGTAGTTAAGAGTTTTCCTCTGTCAGTTGTCCACAAAGCAGATTTGTGGAAAGACATGGGTCAAGGTCATGGATGAGGCAATTGCATCTCTTTGAAGATTACTAACTCTAATTCTCCTCATTCAATTCAGCCTCAGCAACTATTTTCTTTTCTTTCTTTTCTTTTCTTTTCTTTTTCTTTTTTTTTAAATTTTGGTAGGGTTTCATTGTATAGAGTTTCATTCAGTGTCTGACTGATCTGGAACTCACTATGTAAACCAGGCTAATCTTGAACTCACAGAGCTCTGCTGCCTCAACCTCCTCCCGGGGCAGAGGCTTTATAAGACTAAAGACATGTGCTACTCTACCCAGCCCAGCAATCATCTCTTGATGTTTTTCTACATACTAAGTATTGAAATAATACAAAGATCAGTCAGGGGCTGCCCTTTGATTTGACTTACAACTCAAAAACAGCGCAGCTCTTATGAATAGGAAATAATACAGTGTCAGGTCAATGAGCTCATTAACCTTAGATTCCAAATTCCCAGAGATTAATGGACTGAATGAGCACAGCACAGTCTTAAACTCTCTCCTTTTCCGCTCGTGTGTGTATGGACTTTGTAACAGTGCTAACTCTCTTGATTTTCCTCATTGCTACCTAGTCTCTTTGTTTATTTCCCATCTCTTTTTCTTTCTATACCAGTCTGTGTGGCAGTGTGGAAGAACCACCACATGAGGACAGTCACCAACTACTTCATAGTCAACCTTTCCCTGGCAGACGTGCTCGTGACCATCACCTGCCTTCCAGCCACCCTAGTTGTTGACATCACTGAGACCTGGTTCTTTGGACAGTCCCTCTGTAAGGTCATTCCTTATTTACAGGTAATTCAATTTGGGGATGTTTTTTAATGTTTTCAATTATAGTCATGACTGTCTAGCAAAATAGTTAATGAGTTAAGAAATAAATACAGATATTCAAAAAGTTAAAAAAAAAACTTAAAGAAGATACACTTGAGATTTGCTGAACAAGCAAGTTAATGCCTGAATAACATTGAGGCAACAGTGCTGTTAATGACTTCCCAGTCTTCATCATTAAATAAATCATCTGAACAAAGTAGTGAACAAGCCTCCCCTAGCTCAAGTAACTGTGAGCATTTCTTTTTCAATAATCAGGAATATCACGGTTTTTCCCAATGATTCCTTTTCATTCTAAGGAATTTATGAGGCATGTGGTCAAAGAAGGGGAACTTGAGACATCAGCTCTAGGTTTAGAATGTCTGTCCTGCCATCTCTAGATGGTCCACTATCAAGTGCAATTCACTTACTGAAAATGGTGATTTTAATAAGATCTACCTCATATAGCTGTTGTGACATATTATTTAGATCATTTATGTAAGTGTCTTGGCTCTATGATGACCTCATCATGAACTTAAAGCAATGCATTCAGAGTAAGAACCAGTTACCAGTATCATCACTGGTTCTTACTGTGGTAAGCAGTGAGTTCAGCCTTTCCATATCTGTTTAACATTTTTTTTTTAATAGGAACAAATACTTTTAAACGAATCAATGCTTTCATTTCAAGTCAAGTAGTTTTTCTCTTATTGCCACAGCCTAAAACTAATTGCTTTCACTCCTGATATGTGATTTAAGTATTTATGTATGTGGCTTATAGTACACTTTCAATGTAGCCAAGCTATACAGGAGTATTTGATTATATCTGGCTTTTACTAACTTGATAAGATTTATGTTTTCTTTTTTCTTCTAAAGCAATAGAACTTAGATTTGTGAGTGATATACTATATACTTTGGCAAATTCTTAAATTACTTAAGAATCATACAAATGTAATAAATTCAGCTGAATAATTAAAATAACTCTTACATATTTAATAATTTGTAATTCCATAACCAATAATACCTATTAGATTTTTATTGAGCAATCTTCATATACATTATTCCCTGTTGGCTCTTTTAAGAGGGAAGGTACCTAAACTTCTCAATAGTCATCAACTATTAAGATTAACTTATCCCTCCAAGAATTTAGAAATGCTATAGATGTAGTTAGATTTTCTAGAACTCTAAGCTCCAGAATGGAAGATGAAAATCATAGTATCATGATAAATGTCATCATTATAAGTATAAATAAATAATAGCAAATGCATAGCACTTGTGTGGAAGCTTTCAGTTGGGCATTTTGCATCTCAACTAACTATAATTCCATAACCCTGTACACTAACCCTATTAAAGATAGCTCCATATGTTGATTATGTGGGAATCAACAGGGTTGAAATGTTAATTTCTTTAAATTTCCAAGCTGAAGAATCACTTGTGATATTATTTACATACAAGTCTGTACTGAGAGATTCTACATGTTTTTAGGAGCAAGTTACTAATTCTGTCAGTGAGCAAATTCTAGCACATATACTCATGTACAGAATCTCTTTTACTGTAATCTAGACTTTTATTTGCATGCAATATATTGAAAATAAATTAGACAAAATTACCCTTTATTTAAAAATACAAAAGAAGATACCCATGATGTATTTATGCTAATGAAATGTAACCAGTGAAAACTTACATGATAATTTAAAATACACATGCCATGTAATTCTTTTCGATCGAAGGGGAATATACCCATGTATAAGTTCTTTCCCTCTGAGAATCCTAGTTGCACTATCAGTAGAAAAGCTACAAAACTGAGTAGATATAGTAATTGTTCACATATTATAAACTAAACTTTTAATGTGAGAAAACTGCAAGGTTTCAAAGCACCTACTTCACATCTGAAAGGAAACACAAAGTTTCTTGATGCATTTCTAGTTTTCTCTTTTCATCATCCATTTTCTTAAAATGAAAGTCATTTACATGAGTTAATATGTAGAGTGAGCTACCCTGAATTCACTTTTTTCTGCTCTATCTTGCTGATAAGGCAAGTGCTCTCACGTTCTTTCTGACACCTAGCAATTCTCTTGAACCGTGTTCCTTTCTTTCCCTCCAGACTGTATCAGTGTCTGTGTCTGTTCTTACACTGAGCTGCATTGCCTTGGACCGATGGTATGCGATTTGTCACCCTTTGATGTTCAAGAGCACAGCCAAACGGGCTCGCAACAGTATCGTCATCATCTGGATTGTTTCCTGCATCATAATGATTCCTCAAGCCATTGTCATGGAGTGCAGTAGCATGCTCCCTGGCTTAGCCAATAAAACCACCCTCTTTACAGTATGTGATGAGCACTGGGGCGGTAAGTAGTTTTAGCTCATATGCTCAAATTGGCAGAGTATCTGCAAATACTGGATTAGCATCACTATTGCTAAATTAGGCTTATATATTTTATGAGTGTTTACTAAAAGAGATCAATAAAAGGCTGAAAACAAAGTTGAAGCACAACACAATTTCATAAATAACTCACATCATTTGTAAGTGCTTTATGTACAATTTTTAATTTTCATATTTTTCACAATGGAAATGCATAGAGGAGCTTATTCAATGACTCATTTTTAGTTATTTCTTATTTATTATTTAAAACAATTGAACTAGTCAATCAAATTATAAATTAACAGTTTATTAAAATAAATACAAAAGTTTCTCAAAAAGCAAAATACAGAGATTATATATGAGTCAGTTATCCCACTCCTGGGCAAAATCCTCAAGGATTCTGTATCTTATTTCAGAGATACTTGTGCATTTATGGTTAATGCTTCTCTATTCATAATATTTAAGAAAGAGACTCAGCATAGATGCCTATGAAAATGTGGTACATATCACAATTGAATTTTATCCTATCATAAAGAAAAATAAAATTTTCAGGAAAAATGGATGGAGTTAGAATAATATTACATAGAGTGAACCAAGGCCCAAAAGACAAATGTTACATATGCTCTCATATCTGTGTCTTAGCAGCTAGTTTTTTTTTTAATGTGAATTTATGTGCAAATGAAGGAAGGTAGATACCAGGAAACAAAAAGGGGCCCATGAGAAGGGAAGAAAAGAAAAGACACTTTAAGAGAGGATTAGGAAGAGCAAGAGAGTACAAACACTAAAAATGGGAATCCTTCATCCTGGGAGTGGAAGGGAAGAAGCCAGAAAACGAGGCCAGGAAAAAGAGGGGAGGTATGAGCCCGAAACTAGGTATGCATAGAAAACACCATAAGGAAATGTTAAGAAATTAAATTAAAATGTTAAGAAAACACCAATAAATTCTTATTTTCTTGTTTAAAATAAAAAGACATTCAGTCGTTCAATGTGATGTTATCTGAAGTTTCCAGTTCCTTAATTGACTCAGATGAAACTAGGTTTGTGTTCATTTGTTTGTTTGTCTTCAGTTTCGAACTGTGTTCTGAGAGCATTACCTTCTCATAGACACGCTCAATCACTGAGTGAGGAATTATATCTGTTAGAGGTCAACTCTGTATTGTGTACATCTATACACACTTAGTACCCATGATAGTGATATATAAACAAGCAGATTTTTGGAGGCCTTGTGATTCTTTGCCTCAAATCCCCTAACTGTGGGAACATGGCTATCCATTCATGGCAAAGACACATATATGGACAGAAAAGAAATAATAAAAATTCACCATATGTTTCAGTATGACATGCAATAGCCACACATAAGGAACAAACTGGCCTCTTCTAGTTAATTGCACTAAAATTGCTCCTACTTACAGAATTTACACATCAGGAAAGAATGATTGTTAAATAGACATGTAGTCACACTGATTGAAAAGATGAATCAACCCAGGTGACCTGGAAGGCTCAGGTAGATGGATCCTGAATTCTAAGCCAGACTGGGCTGCACAGTGATGCTCAGACTTAGAAAAAATCAAAACAAACCAAAGAAAATCAAAACAGAACTGTAATAAGTAAAATTTTATAATTTGAATTTCCTGTTAACTCAAGATATTAAATTTCTTTTCAATGACATTTACTCTTCTTTTCTAAAGTTATAATGCTTTTGATTTTTTGTTTATCTTTTATATTTTTATAAATTTAATAACACAGCCAAAAATAAACTGAATGGAAAGTTCCTAAATATTTTCCTTAAGTATCCTATGTCCCATTTATTTAATGTGCAAAAAACATCTAGAGTGTGCTAGGCATTGTGCCTAAGAGAGAGCATTCTCCAGTGAGGCTGAGAGACAAACCACAGTGTGATTAATGGACTTGTGTACTGAGTACTAGGGACATAAAGGAGAGAACAGCTTCAGTCCTGGCCATTTGGACAAATGTCTACAAAGGAGATGCTAATATTTCAGCAAAGTGTTAAAGATGAATATTAATTCTGCCGACTAGGAGCAGGGAAGGGATATCCCAGGAAAGGAAAAGATGTGTTGCAGGAACTACAGTAACCCACTCACTAGGCCCTCATCTGAAGGAATGACTTTAATGGAGAGTTGAAGCTTCTTACATGATTTCTTTACAAAAAATTTTAGCTGGAAAAACCCATAGCCTGACCTTTCTTAATTCATTACTAAATTGAGCTCTACAAAGATTACACTATCTGTTCAAGATTACAAAACAGACTGTGCATGTTAATTGCAAGAGTCCTACTGAAATGTGGGAATCCTTTGAGGTTATGGAGAGGGCAATCAGAGAAAATACTTAGTACTCAGTAAACACCAGAAAAAAATTTCTAAGGTCTTTTGGAAATGAGTTTCATTTATATGTTCATGGAGTATAATATAAATTATTGCTCTACACACACAATCAAGCATCATTAACTCCATTAATGAAAAGATTACAAAACTACAGAATCCTATCAACCTATCAATAAATGTAATTAAGTACCATGTTGTGTTTTTACAATGTCTTGTACCAATAAATGTAAATATAAAATGTATATCCATTTCTACTATTTTATTATCTAGCTTTTATATAGATATTCAAAAGTCATTAAAAAAACTACTTGAAAGTGATTCGATAATAGTCCACATTACTCAAAATGCTTCTAAGGGCTAAAATTAATTGATATTGAATTAAAATGATCATATATAAAATAATCAAACAGTAAGAACTATTGACTTGTTCTTCAGCTATTCAGCTATAAATTATCGATAGTTTACTGCTCATAAGGAACATATAAAAGAATTTAAAATAATTTCTGATCATTTAACTCCTTACAAATCTTATATATTAATATTAAGATTCGTACATAGAATACCCCCTGTTCTTGGAGACTATTTAAAATCCCATGCCCAAATTGAAAGATTAACGGTCTGCAGAGGCATTGTAACTCTCCTAGTTTACTTTCTGTTGCTGTGATAAACGCACTGACATAGCCAACTTGAGAGGAAAAGCTTATTGTGTCTTAGAGCTTATGGTCGACCATGAAGGGAGGTCAGAGCAAGAACTTAGGTTTTGTGCCTGGTGACAGATATGGATCTATCTGCAGTCTTCTACACATTGACATCCAGTTATGCCAGCACCATTTGTTGAAGATGCTTTCTTTTTTCCATTGTACATTTTTGGCTTCTTCATCAAAAATTATATGTTCATAGGTGTGCAGGTTAATGTCAGGGTCTTCCATTCGATTCCATTGGTCCACATGTCAGTTTTTATGCCAGTACCAAGCTGTTTTTATTATGGTAGCTTTGTACTAGAGCTTGAGGTCGGGGATCATGATGCCTCCAGAGGTTGTTTTATTGTACAGGATTCTTTTGGCTATCCTGGGTTTTTTGTTTTTCCATATGAAGTTGAGTATTATTCTTTCCAGATCTATGAAGAATTGTTTTGGTAATTTGATGGGGATTGCGTTGAATCTGTAGATTGCTTTTGGTAAGATCGCCATTCTTACTATGTTAATCCTGCCGAGCATGGGAGATCTTTCCATTTTCTGACATCTTCTTCAATTTCTTTTTTCAGGGACTTAAAGTTCTTGTCATATAGGTCCTTCACATGCTTAGTTAGAGCAACCCCAAGGTATTTTATATCATTTGTGGCTATTGTAAAAGGTGATGTATCTCTGATTTCCTTCTCAGCCAGTTTGTCTATTGTATATAGGAGGACTACTGATTTTTTAGTTGATCTTGTATCCTGCTATGTTGCTGAAGGTTTTTATAAGCTGTATCAGTTCCTTGGTTGAATTTTTGGGGTCACTTATGTATACTATCATGTTATCTGCAAATAGGGAAAGCTTGACTTCTTCCTTTCCAGTTTGTATCCCCTTAATCTCCTTATGTTGTCTTATAGCTCTGGCTAGAACTTCAAGTACTATATTGAATAAGTATGGGGAAAGGGGATAGCCTTGCCTTGTTCCTGATTTTAATGTTATTGCAAATAGATCCATATCTGTCATCGTGCACAAAACTTAAGTCCAAGTGGATCAAAGATCTCAACATAAATCCAGTTACTCTAAACCTGATAGAAGAGAAAGTAGGAAATAGTCTTGAACACATTGGCACCAGAGATCACTTTCTAAATATAACACCAGTAGCACAGACACTGAGAGAAACAATCCATCATTGGGACCTGTTGAAACTGAGAAGCTTTTGTAGAGCAAAGGACATGGTCAACAAGACAAAGCGACAGCCTACAGAATGGGAAAAGGTCTTTACCAACCCCACATCTGACAGAGGGCTGATATCTAGAATATATAAAGAACTCAAGAAATTAGACATCAAAATGCCCAACAGTCCAATTAAGAAATGGGCTATAGAACTAAACAGAGAATTCTCAACAGAAGAAGTTCAAATGGCTGAAAGACATTTATGGAATTTCTCAACATCCCTAATAATCTGGGAAATACAGATCAAAATGACTCTGAGATACCACGTTACACCTTTCAGAATGGCTAAAATCAAAAACACAGAAGACAGCTTATGCTGGAGAGGATGTGGAGCAAGGAGAACTCTCCTCCACTGCTGGTGGGAATGTAAGCTCATACAGCCACTTTGGAAATCAATATGGTGCTTCCTAAGAAAATTGGGAATCCATCTCTCCCAAGACCCAGCTATACCAATCTTGGGCATATACCCAAGGAATGCTCAATCATACCACAAGGGCATTTGCTCAGCTATGTTCATATCAGCATTGTCTGTAATAGCCAGAACCTGGAAACAACCTAGATGCCCTTCAACTGAAGAATGGATAAAGAAAATATGGTACATATACACAATGGAGTACTACTCAGCAGAGAAAAACAATGACATCATGAGGTTTGCAGGCAAATGGATGGATCTAGAAAAAATCATCCTGAGTGAGGTAACCCAGACTCAGAAGGACAAACATAGTATGTACTCACTCATAGGAGGATACTAGATGTAAAACAAAGATCCCAGCATTGGCCTGGAAGTTCCAACCCCCATTGAGGCTTCAGTAATGGTCATGCCCACAAGGTGGGGCAGAGGAGGAAGCAGAAGACCCAGGATAGAGAGGAGGTCTCTCTCTCTCTTGGTTCTGGGACTCTGGATGCAGGAGGTAGACGGAGCACAGTTCTCCAGAGAATACCGCCAGACTGCGCCATACCTTTGCCAGACCCTACAACCTATCCCTTCATTTGTAAGTTACCCCACAAAATAAACCTCCCTTTTAACTATGTAGAGTGGCCTTAATAATTTCACCAATAACTGGACTGCTACATAACTCCAGGGAGGATACCTAGAAAATAGGACCCTAGGAAAGACACAGGGATTGCCCAATGACAGAAAAATGGATGGGATCTACATGAACAACCTGGACGACAGTGGGAGTAATGAAGGGCAAGGTTTGAGGGAAAGAAAGCTTAGGGGAGCAGGAGATCCCAGCTGGATCAAGAACAGAAAGGGAGAACAAGGAATAACAGACCATGATAAATGATGACCATATGAGAATAGGAACAGGCAGAGTGCTAGAGAGGTCCCCAGAAATCCACAATGATACATCCTCTGTAGACTGCTGGCAATGGTCGAGAGAAAGCCTGATCTGACCTAGTCTGGTGATCAGATGGCCAAACACCCTAACTGTCGTGCTGGAACTCTCATCCAATAACTGATGGAAGTGGATGCAGAGATCCTCAGCCAGGCCCCAGGTGGAGCTCCAGGTGTCCAATTGTTGAGAAAGAGGAGGGGCTGTAAGAGCATGAGTTGTGGAGACCAAGATTGGAGAGGCACAGGGACAAATAACCAAATGAATGGAAGCACATGAATTATGAACCAAAGGCTGTGGAGCCCCTAGCTGGATTAGGCCCTCTGGATAAGTGAGACAATTGAATAGCTTGAACTGCTTGGGAGGCACCCAGACAGTGGGACCGGGACCTGTCCTTAGAGCATGAACTGGCTGCTTGGAACCTTGGACTTACACAGGTACACTTTGCTCAGCCTGGAAGGAGGGGACTGGACCTGCCTGTACTGAATCCACCAGGTTTAAATGAATCCCCAGGGGAGTCTTGGCCCTGGAGGAGATGAGAATGGAGGGGAGAGGCTGGGGGGAAGGTGGGGTGGATGCGGGAGCAGGGAGGACAGGGGAACCCATGGCTGATGTGTAAAATTAAAACACAAATATAATAAAAAAAAAAAAAAAAGGACTTAAGGCAGGAACCTGAAATCAGGAACTGAAGCACAAGCCATAAATAAATGCTGCTGAATAGCTTGCTCCACATGGCTTGTCTGGCCTGCTTTCTTACACAACCCAGGGACATCTACCCAGGAATGACATTGACTACAGTGGGCTGGACCCTCCCACATCAATCATTAAGAAAAACCTGCACAGACTAACCTACAGGCCAATACGGTAAAGACATTTTCACAATTGAGATTGCCTCTTTCCAGATCATTCTAGCTTACATTAAGTTGTGAAAAAACAAAAAACCAAAACCAAAACAAAACAAAACAAAAAACAAGACAACCACCATAACTCAAAATATCACACACCATGGGAAACACTCTATAATACTACTTCTTTATATGGTGGCTAGCTCTAATATCCCAATTTAAATATTGACTATAGAATATAGTATCCTCTATTCAAGATTAATTTATGATCTTGGATTCTTATTTTTTTAATCTGTCCCCTAAACTGTTTCAATAAAAACAGTTAAAAAAAAAAAACAGTTGTGCTTTAATTATCAAATGGTACCATATAGGAAGAACTCCCATTGCCTCTGTCTATCAAATCACTTTGAGAAGTCACTCAAATAAGTACCCTTCACACATGGTACAAGGTAACTGGGAAACCCTTAAATGCCGGGTTGCCAAGGATGAATAGCCATGCAGGGACCCATGATTTCTAAAATGATCATAATCGTCATATGCATGGTTGTTGAAAACAAAAAGATAACTCCAACAAAGAAGAATCCATGGTATGTGTCTGAGATGTTAATTTTAACATGCAGTGTGGGTCTGTACTACCAATGCCATTGCTCTTAAACATCATCATTTGCCATATTTATTATTCACTTCAGTCACACTCCTCCATATTTATAAAATTGTATAATGTCCAGGATTATTTTCATACTTTCTTGGTTAGTAAATGAAAATTTAGTTCCTCAAGATAAAGTTTATTTAAAGGAAAGCTATGTGTTTTGAACACTCAGTCTAAGAAGTAACCACCTCATATCACTTTATCAAATGTTTTATGAGTACTAGCTATTTACCAAATATTGTTCTAGATACTGGAATTTTATCTGAGAGAGGGTCTCATTATGTAGCCCAAGTCAGCCTTGGAACTCATTTTGTAGCCCAGGCTTTCCTAGAACTCACTCTAAAGCCCAGACTGTCCTCAGACCCATGGGTCAACACATAAATTACTACTGCCCAGGCCTCCTGAAAACTAGGATCACAGAGGTGAACCACCTCAAACAGCAATGACTGTAGACTGAAAATACCTCTCCTCCTGGCGCTAACAAATTGTACTTTGTTAGTCTGGCAAAAAACAATACAGTGAACCTTCCTTAGAGTCAGAGTAATTATGGTTTTTGTCTCATTATGAGAGTCAGGAAGTACTTAAATATGTATATATGTATACCAAGAAACAATTACAATATATTCATTAGAAGGATGATAATAAAGCAGTAAATATTCAGGTAAATTAAAAAAAAACATAAGGTTTAAAAATTGTCAAATTGAATACTGGCAAATTATATTTAACATACTTGTCCCTGACAAGTATAGCATAGGGAGAATGTTGTAAATTTTGGATAATTAGGCAAATAATACACCTTACCTCTTCTGAAGAGTAGTATTTTTTATTCTCTGATTTTAAAGATACTTTAAATATCCATATTTGTGTCTGATTTATTGATTTGTGGTAGCAATAGGTAGGTAGAGCGATAGATAAAAGATAGATAGATAGATAGATAGATAGATAGATAGATAGATAGATAGATAGATGGATGGATAGATAGATGACATATGGACCTATAGATTCGTACAAAGAAGAATTTATTTAGATACTGCCCTCTATCAGTTGAATAAAAACACTGATTTGTTGTTGTTGTTGTTGCTGCTGCTGCTCTCATATTATCCCATTCTGGCACTAAACTTGCCATACAACCAAAGATGATCTTGAACTTCTGATCCACCTGCCTCTACCCCCTAACTCTGAGATTATAAATGGGCACCACCTCACATGGCTTTGTGTAATGCTAGAGATCAAACTCAAATCATGATAGGCAAGTATTCTACTGACTGAGCTACATCTTCAGTCTGAGACACAGATGTATAGTCATCAGCCTTCAAAATGCTCCCTACTAATTCAGGCAGTGTTTAAGCAAAACTAATTTTATATAACTATATTCTAGATTATGTTTCATAAACGTATATTGAAGAAAATGATTATCAAGTGAAGGATTCAATGATATTTTTCAATACATGCAACTTAAATTTTCAGTAGATCGAGTTTTCAATTGGTTCTAAGTCTAAGAATGAAAGCAGATTTTAAAACTATTTCTATTATAGCCTCTCCAGTAATACACTACTGCTAACCTGTAGCAGAATTTTGCTTGATCAACTTTTCTGCACAAATAATTCATCATATTTACTTACTAGCTAGTTCTTAATTTTTCCACTTATTCAAAATCACCAGAACTCACCTTTCCACCTGTTCAAAATACCAAATTGCTATGGCAGTAATGGTATCTGCTACTATAGTGGTAAAAGTGTTACCAATTAAATCTACTTTCCTCCACCTGTTCAATTTAGTCTGATGCAGCTATTAGAGATTCAGTATGCATAAGCTTCAAATGTGTATGTGTGTGTGTGTGTGTGTGTGTGTGTGTGTGTGTGTGTGTGTGTAAAGTACATGTGGCATGTATTTTCTTTAAAACAAATAAAGGTTTAAAGCCACTCAGGTCCCTGAGAATTGTTGCTTTGAAACTGACCCACCAAATGCTGTTCAAACTGCTGTACTTCAAATGGAAATGATATCTGCTATTATTCCAGTACTTGAATTCTATCTCTCTTTATTCAATGGACTGTTTTACAAGATAAACTTGAAAGGAAGTTAGAAATGAATGAGGCAGATAAGTGTCTCCTGACCCAGAAAGAGTCTAAAAATGACACCTCAAATTGGTCTCTTACACCTCCCAGCAGCCTATGTACCATGCTGTTCTTTCTACAGAATATAATACAAAAAAATGAGAAACAAGATAATTTCAGAGCAAAGAGTACAAAAAATATTAGACTCAAACTCAAGCAATTCCAGATAAGAACTTATGAATTTAAGATTGCAGAGGCCATTAAAATTATGAATATGTTTAAAATATAATCAGTAATATAACTAAGTGCAAGATTGCTAAGTAAATGACCATTACTGTGGTCATTAATGCACTTATTATGATGCATCCTAAATACAATTTGCTCTTATGATGAATTTAATCAAATATTCAAGTCTAATTCTTTATATAATTTCTTAATTAAATGCAGAGGTAATAATTCCACTGTCTTGGTCAGTGTTCTATTGCTGAGAAGAGATGCCATGACCAAGGCAACTCTTATGAAAGAAAACATTTCACTTGGGGGCTTGCCTACAGTTTCAAAGTTGTAGTCCATTATCATCATAGTAAGGAGTATGGCCACTTGCAGGCATATATAGTATAGAGAGGTAGCTGAAAGCTCAATCCTGATTCATAGGTACGGAGAGATCCTGGGCCTGGCATGGGATTTTTAAACTTCAAAGCCCATCCACAGTGACACATTTCCCCCATCAAAGCCATGCCTCTAATCCTTCTAATCCATTCAAATATTGCCACTTATATTCTAATGAGAATCATAACTGTATTTACATCTAACTCCTGTTTAAACAAGGATTTAGTCATTTTTAACTAAAAAAAAAACCTAAAAAATATTTTTTTGCCAGGCATCTTTTAGTAAATGAATGTATAAGACTATCCAAATAGTATATTTTAATTAGCCAAATGCAGGCATGCCATAAAGAGCCGTTTGATACATAAATTTCTTGATCATGGTTAGATTGTGATCACACCAAATTTAGAAATGACTAATTGTTATTTCTCTGTGTATATTAAGTGAAATTTTGGAAATTTTTTCCCTTGTGTGTATATAACATACAGATGAAGTTCTCAAGAAAGCATATTTATTCTTTAATGGGAGAAGCTGAAGTGACCCCTTTTCTAAGTCCATCATTTTAATGTAAGATTTTACTGTTTGACTCTCATCTCAGGTGATGTCTACCCAAAGATGTACCACATCTGTTTCTTTCTGGTGACGTACATGGCACCTCTGTGTCTTATGGTATTGGCTTATCTGCAAATATTCCGTAAACTCTGGTGCCGTCAGGTATGTAATATCAAAAAATTTGTTTGTGCTTCTTTAGAATGTATGTAAAAACAAATTTAAAATTTGTTGAACTCATGTAACATATACAACACAGGATTGTTTGTTCTAAAGTAATGAGACTCTGGATGTGAAAATATTGTTTTACTGATATTTAGCAAATGTCTTAAATTCTGCCTTAAGAAGGCTATACTTCTGATAAAATTCCAACCTCAATAATTAACTGGGTTATTTTTATTAATCTGGAAATAACAATTTTAAAATCTTTGAAAGGATTTATTTATTGTTATTTTGTTTATGCAGTGTTTTGCCTGCTTGTGTAATAGCACACTACATGCACACAGTGCTCTCAAAGACCAGAAGAGGGCAGTGAATGCCCTGGAATGAATTGTAGATGATTAAGAGCCACCATGTGAATGCTGGGAGCCAAATTTGAGTCCTCCAGAAGAGCAGACAGTGTTTTTAACTGTTGAGCCATCTCTCCAGCCCCTGGGAGTAAAATTATTAATTTTACTTTTAATTATAAGTAATAAAAATTAATTCCAGTTCTTAGAAAGTGTAAATATAAATGGTTGTACTTTAAATGAAATTTTTGTAACACATTTAACATATGGGTTATATCTTCAACTTCAATGACCTCATTTAAAGTAGATTTAAAGAATAAGATGACTTAGGGATCTTTCCTCTGCTCCCTCATCACCCATCCTACTTTCCCCTTCTGTACCCAGTATAATTAAGATTTTCTTTGAAGACGTTTTAATTCTGAATTAGGGTTACTAGAATTAGGGTTATTAGGGTTACTGATTTACTAGAAATTTGAAACATTCATGAGATTTCATTCATTCTCTTAATGTTTCATTAGTCATGTGTTAATATCTTTTGCATACCAGCCTTAAACTAAACAGTAAATTGTGTCTTTAGAGGGTATAAACAGGTGCATAGTAGAAACAGTCCTTCTAATACAAGCACAAGATACCAGAGCTTGGTGAAGTTGGAGTTCTCTAAGCCTAGGCTGGTAACATTTAAGTTGGATCTTGATGACTTGAAAGAAATCAACAAGTGTGTGGAGAATTGTAAATAGGCAGAGTGGATATCACTCAACTTCTTATATTTGGTAAGTTATATGACATGATAAAGATATATTCTTTCCTTCTCTATAACTATGGTCAGTACACTGAGTTTATTAAGCTTGAGAACTAACAGGTTGTTGGTCTCTTTTCTCTAACATATTTTATTAAGAAAGAACTTAATTCATTAAGAACAATTCCATTTGTTCTGTTTATAAGTAGCAGTTCTATTATTTGTGAATATCATATATGTATGCAATGTATTTTAATCATGTTTACACACCACTCCTCTCCTTAGCTCCTCCCAGATCAACACTTCTTCCCTTGCAAGATCATATCCTCTTTTTATTTTTATAATCCACCGAATCAAATTTGCACTTCTCATTTATTCATGGACTTGAGGACATCCAATGAAGTATGGTTGACTACCTATGGAGCCACAGGCTTAGACAAAAGTTATTTCTCCCAACCTTCAATACTACCCTCCCCATCAACTCTCTAGCCTCTCAAATAGGAGCAGGAGATCCTGAGCCTCTCCTACCTGCATGATGGAGTATTGATTACTTCCAAGGGCCATAGGAGTACACAGCAGATGACAACTGATGTTTGACAAGACAACCTATCAGACGTATGTCTCCCTGATAGCCCTGCTGGCAAAGCCGTGGAGTCACTGGCTGTGAAAACTGGTTGTGTTCTGCCTGTCACTTTCTCCCTAATAAGAACAACTATGGGGTGCTTTCCATAGCCTTTTGGTAATATGTTTTACATCTCTGGGCACACATTTAGCTGTGGACTTCTGTTTAAGCTATATAATTCTTGTGAACAGAAATATTGCCAGAATATTCTTCTTTACTGACACAGGAAAGAAACAATATTCTCTGTGGTAACATATTGTGTACTCCAATAAAGCTTACCTGGGGATCAGAGGACACATTTTGCAAAGATCTTAGAACTAGTCCAAAACAGACTAAGCTGTCCCTACAGAATATATATCTAAAGACTAATTCCCAGATGTTGTTTATTGCTAAATCAAAGCCAGGCTGTTTTCATCAAGACATGGCTCCCTTTCTGCACATACTCTGACCGCTCAAGGTTCAGCCAATTGTGTAATGTCTGGGACCCCTCACCAGCTTAGAGCTGTGTGCATGAGTCAACAGACATTACTAGCCTAAGAGAAACTACATGACTTAGCTTATGTTTTGAGAATGGATAGGGCCCTAAAACTATAACTTACAGTTGTCCAGAATTTGGCTGAGGGGGATCAGCAACAACAATAAGGAGAAAGATGGCTATAGAGAGCTATATAAGAACTGCTGAAAAATATAAATAAAATACACACACACACACACACACACACACACACACACACACACACACATATATATATATATATGCTGGATGAGGGACAAAGAAAAAACATCTAAAAATGAGAAAATTATAAGGAAATAAATGGATGAAAGAATAAATGAATAAAATAAATAAATAATATAAATATATGTAAATATGAGAGAGAGAGATAAGAAAGAACTGCTGGTATGTAGAGGAGCTATGCCTAGGAACTAGATAAAATGCTATATGATGAGAGAGAGCTATATAAATAAGATGTTTATAACTGTATAGAGGCCGAAAGAGTCAGAGACTATTTCTTAAGATGAAGTAAAAGGGACAGTTAACATCAGAAAGCATGTATGTTTTCTTATTTTACCAGTCAGATCGATAGAAACTTATTTCTAAATACCCTCAGATTAAAAAAAAAAAAAAAGTCTAGCCCTCACTGCCTTCATGGATTTTCTTGCATTACCCTGGAGGTGGCCTTGGAGCAGGCTCTCCATAGGCCCTCTGGAGATCGGCTTGATCTTGGACATGTCATATGCAGGCAACCATAGCTACTGTTAGTTCATAGGTACAGTGGTCCTGTCATATTCAGAAGCTGCTATGGGTCCCTGTTTTTCACAACCTCTGGCTCTTACAATTCTCTCCATTCTAGTTCCTCTTGCTTGGGTCTCTGAATTGGTAAGGTGGAGGGTGTGATAGATATGTACCATTTGTGACTGAGTACTCCACATACACTCATTAGGCATTTTAGTCAGTTGCAACTTTAACTGCCACCCATAGCAACAAAGAAACTTCTCTGAAGAGGTGGAAGACCTGCACCAGTCTTGGGTGCAGAGACAGGAATATTTGATTTAAGGCAATGTTCCATAAGTTTCCTCTTATAGAAATACCTTGCCAAAAATCCAGGGCAGGGGATCTCACAAACTCCAGGAATGAATCTATTATTATTATTATTTTGCTAAAATTTCCTCCTAAATTCTAACCAGAAAGTGGTTGGTTATCTACATAACATTTATGCCATTGTTTCATCTACGACAACACTTGTCTTTATTGTAGCTCAATTGGTCATAGTTGAGTAAGGCTGCTAATGACTTTTCAACCCCAGTACCTGCATAGCACCTTCTGATACAATGAAAATTAGTTAACAGGAAGGAAGCTTCCCTGTTAGCACTATATTTGTCCATGTGTTATCAGCAACAGTGTCTTACCATCAAATTCTGTAGGAAATGAACATTAGCAATAGCCTGCATTGCTTTGAGTATGGATGGGACTTCTTTGACCACTAATTCAACATTTGGCAAGAGGCTTTTTATTTGGAAACTTACAGCTTCTGGGAGGAGAATTATTCCCTGAGTAACTCCAATTAAACCATTAAATTCCTATATGACTATATCTATATGTACATGCAGGTACATACTGTTCTATTTTATAAGCTTCCATATATAAGTGTAATAAGCTTGTGAAATACTAGATTTCCACTCAGCATTTTAAAACATCCTTTGCATTAGTTATTTCCCATTTCTAAAATGTCCTATTTGGTCTTTGAGGATGAGTCTTCATTTGTGTTTTATTCAAAATACCTTTTCAAGACCATCTTTCACTGATTGGAACCAAAGGGCTTTTACAATTTCTAGTCCTGAATGTTGTCTGATTCCTAATTTTTCTTTTATTTTTTACATCAAGTTTTTCTTTTAATAATTATTTTTATTATGCTTACACATATATATTATTTTACATATAATATATTACACATTAATATATTTTACTTATATTTACATATTTTTATTTATAACTTCTGTGACATTTTTATATCCAGTAGCAAAGACAAGTCACATTCTATTCTCCAAATCTTTTCATCAAAACAAAGCAAGAGAACAAGGTAAACTACTGTAAGACATGAGAAGTGATTTGTTTAATTCCCAGCAACTATTTTCTCAGACTTTAAGCCAATGGCACTCATTCTAGGATGCTTTGTTATTGGAGCATCCCACTTCCTTGTACGTGCTACTGTATCAGCTTTTACTAGGCTACTCTACCATATGATGCAGGCTGTTCTCAGCAACAACTCTGTTTTACTCCCAGTTCATGTCAATGTTGATGTCAGCTGCTGTTCTACTGGCCTATGCAAGTGGTGCTTTCTAGGACATGATACTCTGGGTATTTCAGGAAAGGATGAAAGGCTGGAAAAATATCTACTACCTCTTGAAATTTGTTATGAGCCTACATCATGTAATCTTTCATCGGCCCCAGAGTCAGATGTTTAAGTAGTCTCTGACAAAAGGCACAAGTTCACAGGGCCTTCTCAGGAGGTGAGGGCAGATGATCTGGAATATCCCAACACCACAAAATGTGAAAACAAATGCAGTCTAGCATGCTTGCGTTTGACCTATGGGCATGCTACTTGGTAGTTACACAAAGTTTGTCTATGATTCCTGTGACTTTCATCATCTTTAAAATTTTTCTTTTATTCAGTCATATGTGTATGTCTGGGGATCATGTATGTACAGTGCCTGTGGGGACCAAGGATTTACTGGGATAGAGGTTACTGAGAATTGTCAGCTGCCACATGTGTGCTCTGGGAGAGCAACCAGTGTTCTGAGCCACTGAATCATCTCTCTGGCCTTGCTTCCATTATGGCTAAAGCGGGTTGCACACCTCACAAATTCATACACATGACCTAAGTCAGTGAAATAAGTACCCAAATCATTAAATAAAATGTCTCAACAGTCTATGTTGTTAGCTGGACTTTCAACTAAGTCTGTCTACATTTCTAAATTAGCATGTGTTGAATTGTTTAGTCTGTGAATTCTGCCCTTGGTCTTCTTCTGTTTTGTTTTTTGTTTGTTTGTGTTTTTTGTTGTTGTTGTTGTTTTGTTTGTTTTTTCATGCTAGAGGATTAAACTCACAGCCTGGCCATGTTTTGAGTGACATCTTTTCCACTGAGTGACAAATCTTGTGACTGAGTAATATCCCTAAAAATGAACTTCCTTCATGGGACTTTAGAGCAGCCTTGTAATGATCCCTATAGGCCGTTAATTGATAACAGTACATAGTAGCCTGAATCTTTATATCCTTCTAATCATCACGTACCCAAATGAGTACAACAGAAAAAAATTGCTGAGAATTTAAAGAAGTGAGGATATATAGCAGTCTATTGTCCATCGATTCAGAGGGACATTTTTAGAAAAATTATAATATGACAATTTCTCAATGAAGAAAAAGTATTAATATAAATACAGTTATACAGATGTTATAAGTATAGATTGAGATTCTGAGGAGCATATTAAATATCAAGATCATCTCCCATTATGTAGTTTTACATATATTTGCATATTCACTTGTTTAAAATTAATGCACCTTTAAAATTCTTTAAAAGTAATACACAATTTGTCTTGTTACCATTGTGTCTACAACGGTTACCTGTTGCCTTGCACAAAGAAGGGAACTTGAAAAATGTGCTCTAATGTGTAAATGACTCTTGAAACATAAACAACGCGCTTATTTATTATTTAGGCTTATATTCCCAAAACTTTAAAATAAATTCAAATTGTGTTACAGGCTTAGAACTGATCTACATTTTTTGATGAAATGTCCCACTTAGTACAATCCACATGATTTAAAAGATTTGCAGTAAAATGCCTGAACTGTGAAACTAAAACATTTAAAAAGCAGATTGGAATGGAAATTGGCAAGTTGAGCTGAGCCCACTTTACAGCTGTAATAAAGTAAATTGACCCCAGATGGATAATTAAATAGAACTCTGCTTGAGCGACGCTTGGCTTCTCACTGTTACTGCCTCTAAACAGAGTCTGCAGGCATTGCTTTTGCCATGGGCCACATCAAGAGAGCCATCAATTGAAGGGCCTAGCCTGTTTGCTTAAAGTTACAAAGATGAATGGATTCTGTTTTGTACTTTTGAATTAGCAAGTGTAAAATTATTAGTGAGCAAATTGTGTGCCATTGACTGACTTTGTGAAGAGCTTTAGTTATCATTGTCTTGCTCAAATCAGTAACTTCCACTCCCCTTTCCTGTGACAGTACAGTTTAAAAAAATTCACCAGTGATGAAACTGCAGATTGGTTTCTAAAGATCCTCTCGTTCAGAGACTTTTAAGCTTAACTCACTTGGCTATTGGTGCATACTTCAGCATCCAGTCCAGTTCTGAGCCTTCTGAGAAGTAATAACAGATTGTGTTTCTTATGTAAACTTCTGTTAATGAATTCCATAGATATTATTAAGCACTTGTATGTCTCATACTATGTGAGATAGTGGAGGTGAACAAAGTATACTCTTAAGTAAGATGGGATTTTTACTTTCCAAAGACTGAAAGACCTTCAGTTTTATAATTGTGTCCATGATCCTGTCTATGTTTTATTCACCAACATTTTTAGAGAAATTAAAATTCCTGCAGTGATATTGAGTAATAATAATTAGTCTAGTATGAGAAAATGGTCAGAGAGTCATAGAAGATTAGGAGAAGCAGGAAGGCAATGCTCAAGCCTCAACAATAAAATTAAAAAGCACAACTAAATGTAACTGCTTAGGTATATTAAAAAATTACTGTGCTGGAGAGATGGCTCAGAGGTTAAGAGCACTGGCTGCTCTTCCAGAGTTCAATTCCCAGCAACCACATGGTGGCTCACAATCATCTGTAATGAGATCTGGTGCCCTCTTCTGGCCTGCAGTCATACATGCTGTATATATAATAAATAAATAAATCTTTAAAAAAAGAAAAAATTACTATAAAGATATTTTTGTTTGTAATTCTTTTCTGTTTATATCCAGACTGAAATACAGTGTGTAAAACAATAAAACTGAAAATTCAGCTTATAATGCATAAATATAACTTATAGGAAAGATGAAGGGGGTGTGCAGTGATGTTGGAAAAAATATACATTTATATGTATTACAATTTGATTAGTTAGTATTAATCATTATTTAAATTAAGCTGTTTATTGTAACTACTAGAAAAATACTTTTTTCAAAAAAGTACCTAGTGAAAGACACAATAAAATTTAAATGTTATAGTAGAAAACAATAAAAAAATAATAATAAAATACTAATGGAGAAATAAGGGAACACAATAGATAAAATAAACATATACAAAACAAATACCAAAATTACAAATGTTGATCTATGTAAATTAGAAAATCTAGCCAGGCGGCGGCGCACGCCTTTAATCTCAGCACTCGGGAGGCAGAGGTAGGTGGATCTTTGTGAGTTCGAGGCCAGCCTGGTCTGCAGAGTGAGTTCCAGGAAAGGTACTAAAGCTCTACAGAGAAACCCTGCCTCAAAAAAAAAAAAGAAAGAAAGAAAAAAAGAAAGAAAGAAAGAAAGAAAGAAAGAAAGAAAGAAAAAAAAGAAAGAAAGAAAGAAAGAAAAAAAAGAAAAAGAAAGTAAGAAAATCTGAATAGACCTATATTAGGGGACAGAATGAGTAATCAAGATTCTACAAACATTAAAGGTGAAGGGCCCCATATGAGAAAGAATATGTGATTTTGGTTTTTCTGAGACTGAGTTACCTTACTTAATACAATAGTTGCAGTACCATCCCTGTTCCCATGAATTTCATAGTTAACTTTTCCTTAACAGCTGAGTAAGTTTCAATTCTCTGCAAGTGTCACATTTTCACTACTCATCTTGTTGATGATGATCATGGACATCTAAGTTGGTCCCATTCCCTCTCTTATTATTATGAAAAGTGCAACAACCAGTACAGATGCAATTATCTGTCTCTGTAGTATAATATAGAATCTTTGCTATGCCTGGGTCATAGAGCAGTCAGAAATGGGCATTTTAAGAAACCCTGATACTGATTTCCATAATGGTTACACTCGTTTACATTCTCGCCGGAAGTGGATAAAGACACATCTGTTGCCATCCGTTTTCTTGATGGAGCTATCCTAGCTGCTTCTCTGTCAACTTAACACAAGATAGACTCCTTTTGGACAAAGGAACCTCAATTGAGAAAACAACTACCCCCACCCTACCCCCCACAGATTGGCCTGTCAGTTTTGGCAAACCTGTGGTGAATTTCTTGATGGATAATGTTGAGAGGCCCCCTGTTCACCATGGGTGGCACCACTTTGCTGGTGGTCCTGAGTGCTAGAAGAAAGCAGGCTGTTGGCGTGGGTCAACGCATAATCCTGGTTCTGGGCCTTGCTTGTTGCAGATTGGTCAGTCTGCCAGCTCTCCCATGTCCTCACTACCAGCGGGAGCTCTGCAGCATTGTCCTGGTGAGTTCACACCTTGCAGTGATGAGAAAGAGACAAGTGGTTCTCCTGCTTCAATGCCCTCAGGGTCGGAGCTTCCACACCTGCACCTTCAGGGTCAGCTCTACTCTGTTGCCCAGGCTGGAGTGGCATAGCGGCCACTCTTCCCAGGGCTACAGCTGATGAGGGGCAGAGCCGGCTCTCCCGAACATCCACCTCATCTGTGTTCTGCTGGAGCACGTGAAGGAACAGGTTCTGCAGACCCCACAACACAGGGCAACAGCAGGATAACCAAGAGGAGTTCCAGTGAGAGCCCAGCATTGAGAGTGTAGCAGAAACCAGAGGCCTTGAACCAGACCAATGATTTTCTGCAATGAACACTTGTGGCTGGAGTTATCTCTAGTCCCGACTGGCCAGCAGCCACTCAGACTCAAATAAACACACAGATGCTTATATTATTTAAACTGTTTGGCCTAATGGCTCAGGCTTCTTGCTATCTAGTTTTTATATCTTAAATTAGCCCATTTCTATTAATCTACGTGGCTTGTGGCTTACTGGTACCTTACATCTTGGTTCTCATGGCAGCGGCAGCGGCTCCTGACTCAGCCTTCCACTTCCCAGAATTCTCCTCTCTCCTTATCCTGCCTACACTATACTTCCTGCCTGGCTACTGGCCAATCAGCATTTTATTTATCCATCAATCAGAGCAACACATTCATAGCATCCCCAGCAAACACGTGCAAATAAAGATACATGGATAAAAGGGTTTACTGAGTGACTCACTGTGTCACCCTACAGCTTCTGTGCCGAGATTTTTTTTTTCCTTCTCTCTTTTTTCTTTTCTCTTAAATTTTATTTTATTTTATTTGGAGTGGGGAGGTTCCAAAGGCAGAAGCTGGACACAAAAGGACAGGGAAATGAATGGGATGGAGAGGTGTGATGTGAAAGATACAAAGAATAAATAAAAAGAAGTGGCAGGTGGGGGGGGGGGGACAGGAGGTGGTGGAGAAAGGAGGCTGAGCAAGTCATGTGGAACAAACGAAGCAGCACTCCCCCAGGGCCCTAATTCAGTTCTTGCCTCATGCTCCTGCCTTGACTTCTTGCCCTAACTCCTCTTCATGGTGGACTGTGATCCCCACAAGGACTTTCCTACCAACGTTGTTTTGGTCCTGGCATTTCATTCCAGCAAAGAACGCCTAACTAAGGCAATAGTCATTCTGATGGGGGTGAGAGAGTCTCAAAGTGGTTTTAATTTACATTTCCCTGATAGCTGAGGATGTTAAACAGTATTGAAAACATTTATGGGTCATTTGTGTTTCTTCTTTTGAGAACTAGCTGCTCATTTCATTAGCCCATTTATTGACTGGCAGTTCTGTGGTTTGGGTATTTAATTTTTATAGTGCTTTATTTATTCCATATATCAAGTTCCCTGTGTGAGGTATAGCTGGCAAAGACTTTCTTCCTAATCTGTTGGATATCTGTTTGTTCTGCTGATAATTTTCCTTGCTGTGTAGAAACTTTTAAATTTCCTAAAGTCTATTTCTTGGTTCTTGGGACTATGCCCTGCATCATTAGAGTTCTATTCAGAAAGTTCTTATCTATATCATTGACAATACCCAAAACAAGTGTATTCCCTGTGTTTTGCTCCAGAAGTTTAAATTAAGGTCCTGGAGCTAGAGAAATGGCTCCGCTGTCAAAAGCATGCCATCTCCTGCAGGAGACTCAAGTTCAGTTCCCAGCACCTGTGTTAGGCAATCACAACTGTCTGTAGCTCCAACTCCAGAGACATCCAACGCCTTTGGCTACTAAGGGGTATGTACACTCATACACAGATGTCCACACACAGACACACTCACATAGTTAAAAATAAAAATGAAATTAATGTTCTTGACCATTTGAATTGACTTTTGTAGAAGGCTGACAATGTGGATCTAAGTCCATTCTTCCGAATGCTATATATTCAGCTGTGTCATCACCATTTCTTGAACAGGCTGTCCTTTCCAATGAATGCTCCTGATGCCTTTTACAAATTTAGGTACCAACTGATGGGCATTTATCTCTGGGTTCTTTATCCTATTTATTGCTCCACATGTCCATTTATGTACCAATACTATGCTGTCTTTTTCACTGTGTTTTGAAAGTAGAATCTGAGGCCAGGTCCTATGATATCTCCAGCAGTGTTCTTTCTGTTTAGGGTTGTTTTGTCTACCCATGGTCATTTGTGTTTACATGTGATTGTGATTTTTTTATTATTTTCTAGTTTTCTGAAGAATATTATTGGAATTTTGATGGGGATTCACCTGGTGAATATGCAGGTTACTTTTATTTATATGGCCATTTTCATAAAATTAACTCTGCCAGTCCAGAAACATGAATGACCTCTCCTCTATCTGGCAGCTTATTTAATTTCTTTTTTCAGTGTCCATCATTTACATGGTGTTTTGAACTAATAATTATTGTTCACATTTCTTTTATAGTATGTTCCCATATCAAAGATAGTTAACACAGTTCATTTACAGAGTGAGGAACAAGTCATATGTGGCCTGCCTTCTACAGTTAGCTATTATGGAGCCCTCAGTGACATATTGGTGAAAGACCTTCCAAAGGGACAAACTCCTGGAATTTGTCTTCTCTGGTCCTTGTATATCATTATTACTACTTTAATGTAATAAGACATGCACTCAAAATTCAGGGGCCTGGAGTGACAGTTCAGTCTGCAAATTGCTTGCCTTGCAAGTGGTGAGGACAAGACTTTAATACTCCCAAAGTCATGCAAAAACTCTGAATATTATAGCACATGCTTTAATCCCAGAGCTGGAGAGGAGGAGCCAGGAAGATCCCCCAATCTAGCTAGCCAGACAATCTAGCCTGCTTGATAAATTCCAGGCCAATAAGAGACCCTGTCTAAAGAATGAATTGGAAATCAACTAAGCAATTCCAGCCTAGGTCATCTTCTGACCTCTAGTACATGTGCACACACATGCACACAAACAAAGTAGTCACACACATGCACACACATGTATATAAACATACACAAAAACTGCTTACTCTCTTGTATGTAAATTTTCTGAAGGAAACGTTTTACAATTAAAAATGTGTTTTAAAGTCTTGCACAAATTAAAGATATGATCTGAAATCTCCTACTTAGCATCTTCTCACTCAAAATCTATAAAATGAGATTTATAATTTACCTTTAAGGACACATTGAGCATGACTTAAGGTCATGTGCACATCTTGAGTGTCAGTTGATATAAAGACTCCTAATAAATTTTCTGCTCTCTCCTTTGGGCTGCTCAGGTTCTCTGCCCCCTCTCTCTTATGAGTAGAGGATGAGTTGAAGGATTGAGCATCTTATGCCTTCAGGTCCTTATCTGAAAGTGGCATTGCCACATTTCTCTCTCTTTTCATTGCAAGGGCCACAACTCTGGCCCCGAGGCACTTTTTCTTCGTGGGAACACTCAAAAATAGAATGACCTGTATGGCTTTATTTAGAAACCACATCCAGACCACTTAACAGACACTTGCCAGATGTTGTGATAGAATCTCCCAGAACTTTTTAAGATCCATCGCTACTTCTACAGAAGTTGTTTCTGAAACTACTTTTTAAAAAGAGGGCCACAGGACTGAAGAGATCCTCAGCAGTTAAAAGCACCGGCTACTCTCACAGAGGACCTAGGTTCAATTCCCAGCACACACACATGGCAGCTCAAAACTACCCAATTCTAGTTCCAGGGAATCCAATACCCTTCTCTGACCTATGCAGGCAGGCACCAGGCACACGTGTGATGCACAGAGATACAAGAGAGCAGAACACTCCTATATAGAAAATAAAAGTTGAATACCCTTTTAAAAAGTTTTCAACTGACAGTCACGGAAGAGGAAGACGCTCTAACTCTAACTCTTCCTTGCCCAGCGCTTTGAAGAGGCCCCGCCCATTTGTGAGATGTTTCGGTTGCAGGGCAGGTTTTCCTTTGCATCGCTGATCTCCTTCACTGAGAATATGGTCAAGTGGGGTCTCCTGTAATGAGACTCATCTGTTTGGACATCAAAGCAAAACTCTATTCTCAAATGAAAGCTTCTCAAGCCGACTTTGATCTTGTAGTGTAAACCGTCACGGGTTCCATGTAACCTTCATTCTGAGAGGCCACGAGAACACACTGCTCTGTGCAGTGCGCAGCGAAAAGATGAAAGTACCAACTGAACAACTGGAACAGGATCAAGCTGTCCCAGTGGTGTACTTATTGGCACATCTTATCAAAAAAAAAAAAAAAGCCACATGCTGAATTTTAATGTTTTGCTAAGGTCTATCAATTTTCATGAGATTATAATTAAGAAAATATTATACTTGGCAGAACTTTCTGCTATTATCAACTAACTGAAAATCAAAGGAAAAAGCATGTTGTGTAATGTAATTGCTACAAATTGTGGCTATTTGGAATATTAGTGTAAGACCTGGAAAGATTCTCATTGTACTTGTGTGCTTTCTGGAAGGACAAATTGCAAAATTAGTTTCAGGCAATTTTGTAAATGCGAACACTAAATCACAGAGAGTAGTTTGTTTTTGTTCCCTCTGTGCATAGATTTGCTCTGTCTGAATCAGAGGCAGAAAACCTCATAAAAAGCAATAGCAGGTTGGGTGCTATGTCTCCGTGTGACAGCAGATGGCAGTATAGTATCGCTGCACCAAAATTTCATGCAAGTGTTTTGTTTTTTCGTTTGTGTGTGTCTGTGTGTCTGTGTGTGTGTCTGTGTGTCTGTGTGTGTGGTGTGTGTGTATGTGTGTCTGTGTCTGTGTCTGTGTGTGTCTATGTGTATGTGTCTGTGTGTGTGGTGTGTCTGTGTGTGTGGTGTCTCAGTCCCACTATCTGATGACTGTTTAAACTTAGGTGTCATCTGAACCTGCAATTTGTGATGAAAATTTACAGTCAGGATTTCTTAGAATCCTTCTCTCCATATTTTACTTCTTTTTAATAATGGTATGTATTTTCTATTGTCCTGTTTAGACCGTAACAACGTTGTCATGCTTTAACACAACAATAAGGAAAGCTTGTTTAACTTTTTTCTCACGCGAACGTCTATTTGTCTAGATGAATGCTAAAAACATGCAGCCAAGCCAGTGCTCTGGAGATATGGGAATTCTAAACTCTAAACTTCTGTTTCTTAACCTTTACTTCTATGTGGAACTTTGCTAAATATCAATGAGGGATCCCCTGTCCTTTCAGATTCCGGGAACTTCTTCTGTGGTTCAGAGAAAATGGAAGCAGCCGCAGCCGGTTTCTCAGCCCCGAGGGTCCGGACAGCAGAGCAAAGCCCGGATTAGTGCTGTGGCTGCTGAGATAAAGCAGATCCGAGCACGAAGGAAAACAGCCCGGATGCTCATGGTTGTACTTCTGGTCTTTGCAATTTGCTATCTACCAATCAGCATCCTCAATGTGCTAAAGAGGTAAAGCCCGTGTATTTACTTGAAAATGAAGCAGCTTGACATTTAATTAAGAACTCCTTTCTTTCTAAACAGACAAAACCCTTTCCTAGATACTTTGTCTGGCTCGCCCACTCAGTGAAGCAGCTCTTAAGGCCACCTCAGTCTTCCAGCTTGCTAAGGAAGTACTCGGGTCAGTCAGTGAAGATTCACAGCCAAATGGGAGATAAAACGTTTGTTTTCCTAACCTCTTGGGGTTGACTACTAAGCCTTAGCTGGAAGAAACATTCTAATAAGAATTGTGTTTCAATTACTGACTTCATAAACTACAGTTATGAGTTCTTTTTCATGAGAAAAAAAATGGGTTTTCCAACTTTGTTTTCAAATACATAAATAACCACACTACAATCCTTTCTGTTAAAAAATATTTTTCAGGATAAAAAAAGAGATAAGAATAATTTGTTTGGGGCACTAAACAAAGTAGCTGTGAAGCAGATATTTTGTGTTGAATGTTAAACTGAAAGAAGAGTGTCTATTTCATGAAGTCATTGGAATAATTTCAGTATCAATGTTAATATAACACATATATGCTATGTTAATATAATATAGTGTAACACATGTTATATGTTACTGAATAATATAACATATTAACATGATATATTACTATAACATATGGCACATTTTCCAGTTAGTAGTGCACAGTGTGTTGCACGCTAGACAACACAATGAAGTTCAAAGAACTTTTGAGTAGTGACGTGAGCAGCAGATGCTGGGGTGCCGGTAGACTGCAGGCGGCACGTGAACAGCCAGCTTCACTGGGAAAGAGCACACCTGTTGCACACACACTGGTCCCAAGGCAGCCTTAATTCTGGTTATAACAGATTTCAAACTTAATCTGGAATCCGCTCCTGTCCCTTTTCCCCAAGTCAGAGTCAGTATCATATTCCTCACAGCTGGGGACCTTGGAGACAGGTAGGTTTGGCTAGGGTCAGACAAAAGGTGGTATGACCAGCCGCAAAGAGCTCTCCTCTTTGACCTTAGTTTTGGGTTCTTTAAAGGCTTTTTCAATGAAGGAATGGAAAATGAACTTTCGTTCAAAAACATTACAGCCTTGGATGTATAAGGTTTTGAAAGCTCCTGTTCTTGAGATGTGTGTCCCCTCACAAGACATAATTTACCCTCTGCTTCTGCTAAGGCTGTGCTCTCAGTCTATTCCTCACAGAAATCAAATACAAATATATTAAGCGCTTTACTAGTTTCTGTTTTTCTGATATTAAGAACATCATAAACATGGATGACACTGAGTAGATTCCTCCTTCCTTTCCCTCCCACCCTTTCCCTTTCTCCCCTCCCTCTGCCCCTCCTCCCCTTCCCCTCCTCCCCTCTCTTTCCCTTTCTCCTCCTCACCTCCTCAATTTGCTAGTCTAAATCAAATATTTGGAAATGGATTTAGCACTCTGTGGCGTGCACATTTGAATTTCTTCTATCTCTGCTCTTGCACCTCCCCCTCTAATCATTTCCAGATGGCCTCTTGTCAATAATATTCATCTTATTATTCTGAATTGAACACCCTCCTTTCCTGGGGGAAAAATTTTAAGTTTAATTTAAAACTTTATTTTCAAGTTTTGAGCCATCTTCCTGTTTTTATACAAACAAACATTTTAAAATAATTTTGAAAATCATTCTTACTGCATACGTATATATCTGTAAATTTAGCCTTGCCTTGCGTATCAATCTTGTTTTCCTTTATTTTTCACACACTGTAAAGTCCTTCTGTGGATATCGCTCTGTGTAAATAAAGTTCTGATTGGCCAGTGGCCAGGCAGGAAGTATAGGCGGGACAAGAGAGAAGAGAATTCTGGGAAGTAGAAGGCTGGGGGAGACATTGCCAGCTGCCACCATGAAAAGCAACATGTAAAGACACTGGTAAGCCACAAGCCATGTGGCAAAGTATAGACTAACAGAAATGGGTTAATTTAAGAGAGAAGTAGATAACAAGAAGCCTGCCACGGCCATACAGTTTCTAAACAATGTAAGAATCTGTGTGCTTTCTTGGTTAGGTCTGAGCGACTGTGGGACTGGCGGGTAAGAGAGATTTGTCCTGACTCTGGGCCAGGCAGAAAAACTCCATCTATATCCTTCCTTCATTTTCTTGTAATGTAATCTTTTGCCTGGTTGGGTAAAACTAACTTCCTCAAAGTGGTCTAGTATTTCTGAGATTTTGAACTAGTGTTTGTATCTTATGTGTATTTAATTTGTCCACATTCTTACACTCTGTGTGTGTGTGTGTGTGTGTGTGTGTGTGTGTGATGTGTGTGTTTGCAAGCATCTACTACTCTATAGAGCATCACTTTGTCCCAGAAATTAATTTCTATCATGCACCTTTCTCTTTAAAAAGCAAACATAAGATAAAAATCACTGGGGTTGGGGATTTAGCTCAGAGATGGAGCGCTTGCCTAGCAAGCTCAAGGCCCTGGGTTCAGTCCTCAGCTCTCCAGCAAAAAAAAAAAAAAAAAAAAAAAAAATCACTGAATCACTGATAGGGCCTCCAAGAGGGAATACCTTGTCTCTTCATCCTGGGATTTACTGAGTAGCTGCAAGTTAGGTGGATAGGTTAGTGGATATCATTACAAAAAAAAGAGAGAGGGAGATTTGTAAGAATAGAATACAGTGGATTTTTTTTCTTTTTAGTTGTGTGTGTGTGTGTGTGTGTGTGTGTGTGTGTGTGTGTGTGTTGCTGCACAGGTTTCATAGCACAGGTATGGAGCTCAGAGGACAAGAGAAAAATGTATGGGAGCCGACTCTGATTCTTGCTTTCCTTGTTTTGGGCAGCAGGGTTGCTCTTTGTTGCTACAGTGATGTAGTACACTCCAGCCTAGCTGGCCTATGAGCTTCCAGGAGATTCTCCCGTCTCCACCTCCAGTCTCACAGTACGACTGCTGGGACTACAAACCTGCACTACTACATCAAGATTTTTATGTGTATTCTGGGCATCTAAACTCAGGTCACTAAATCTTCACAGGAAGTGCTTTTACCCCTTGTCTAGTCTTCCCACACCAAAGAAAAACAGTGTTAAAATTGTTCAAAAGTGGCCTTTTGGGGTACTGTAATATATGTTTTAGTTTAACATAATATATGAAAACTTGAAGCTCATGAACTTAGGGGCTATCAGAATCTTACCCACTGAAAACCAGTTATTGTCTGTATACAAAGATGTCTCATGACAAATTTCAACAAGGCTGGAATCATTAGAGTTGAGCAAATATACATCCATCAGTGCACAAGTGAAAGTGGGAAGAATTTAGAAGTCTAGTTTTGGACTGCTAATTAAAATAAATACAGTGGGTCTGGGAGATAGCTTAGTGGGTAAGTGCATTGGTTGGTCTTTCAGAGGACCAGGGTTTAATTCCCAGCACCCATATGGCTGCTGACTGCCTTCTATAACTCTGGTTAAAGGAGACCCAGCACCCTCTTTTTACCTCTGTGGTAAAAAAAAAAAAAAAAAAAAAAAAAAAAAAAAGGCATACTCACAAGTGTGAGGCAGAGTATCACCCATACACATAAAACAAACTTTTTTTTTTTTTTTTTTTTTTTTTTGGTTTTTCAAGACAGGGTTTTTCTGTGTAGCTTTGCGCCTTTCCTGGAACTCGCTTTGTAGACCAGGCTGGCCTCGAACTCACAGGGATCCACCTGGCTCTGCCTCCAGAGCTTTTAAAAATGTACATCGTGGCACAATAGCAACAAGGTGAGTCAGTCACATCTAGAAACAAGACGACAGACGGGAAATTCAGCTTCTATCTTCTTGACAAGAGATTTGCATTTCCTCATTCCAGCCTTTTCCTGTGAGCTGATCCAGCTTTTGATTCGCCATGTGCACCCTGGAGGTTCTGATGGGTACTGGAAACCTTTCTAAAGAGACTGCGCTGTCAGTGCCTGTCACGGAGTTCGGGGCTGGGTTACTGCTGTGTTCACCTTGGTACTCAATACTTAAAGGTCACTCTCGATTTTCTGTCTCTCTTCCCACAGAGTGTTTGGGATGTTCGCACACACTGAGGACAGAGAGACTGTCTATGCCTGGTTCACGTTCTCTCACTGGCTTGTGTACGCTAACAGTGCGGCGAACCCCATCATTTATAATTTTCTCAGTGGTAAGTTTTCAGCCTTTCTTCTTCAGCCCCTCCTCAAGGATGGTGCCTGTAGAGTAGATGCCCCGGAGCAGTTCTCAAGTAGACGCAGAACTTCATCTCTGTTTGAGCTATGATAGCCCCTGACTAGATGTGTTCTGAATTTCTTCTTTTGGGGAGTGAATCCATGCCACCTAGACCTTCAGAGGGCATGGTTTAATCTGCTTTCTTGGAAAACTTAGACTAAACGATAAGGGAAAGTGAAAATTTTGAGTATCTTGCATCCCTTAGTATGAACCGCCTTTAATTTGTTTTGTATAGACATGGGTTTTTTGTTGTTTTGTTGTTGTTGTTTTGTCAAAGTGCATAGCCTAATTCAAACTGGATTTTGTTTGTTTGTTTGTTTGTTTGTTTGATTTTTGTTTTTCGAGACAGGGTTTCTCTGTGTAGCTTTGCACCTTTCCTGGAACTGGCTTTGGAGACCAGGCTGGCCTCGAACTCACAGGGATCTACCTGCCTCTGCCTCCTGAGTGCTGGGATTAAAGGCGTGTGCCACCACTGCCCGGACAGATATTTTCATACTTTCATTTTTGTGGGTAACACTCGAGTTACTTGAAGAATTCTCACTAATCTAAAAAAGTATTGCTCACAAGTAACACTTAAATTAAAAAGATATACACACACCTATAACTAATATATGTTACATTTATTATTATTTATTATGTTATATATATACATATATATGTATATATACAGTGAGATATGATCTTATTTACCCTCACTTCTTCCCTTCAAATCCTCATCATGATCTCCCAAACATACCCCTACCAAGTTCATGTTTGCTTGTTTGTTTTAATAACTCACAAAACCCACTTCGAGCTATCCATAAGTGTGAGAGCATGGGCCACCCACTGGAGCTTAGGAAACCTACAAGTGGCCATATAAGAACTGTGCTGCCATTAGCTACATTTTTGTTCTATTTTGTTCCCAATTAGTTGGCTATTTACTTCCATTTCTAATCAGTCACTTTTATATGCGTGAGAACTATTTACTGTACATTTAATAAACAATGTGTGTCTTCCAAATACATATTGTTTTTTTGGTTTGCATGAATTGTCTAAGAAGTTAGAAGAGTCAGATAGACTTGATGGGAAGATAATTACAAGTAGAAGGATCTATTATAGATCTCAAAAAGTTAAAAATGAAAAAGGGTTTTGTGTTCTTGCCATGAATACATAACAAACATTTGCATCTATTGAATTCCATTTAAGCTTTGATAACTGCATGCATTTACTGAAATATCACGTCCAGAAATGTATTTTTTATGATTTACTAAAAAAGATTAGCTGGTAAAAGAAGAGGAAACCCAATTTATTTCTGAAAAGCAAGGTTGCCACTTTTTAAAGAATCGCTGCACACTGGCTAGTGCTCTGAGCTTGCACTTGAGTAGGGGAGACACGTTAGGAAGTAGAGAGACAAGAGTTGGAAGCAGAAGGCACAGACCAAGGCAGAGTTCTGGTATGAAGTTTAAGGGAGTCAGAGAGGGCCCCAGACTACCGCCTGTGTGTGCCTACCATTATCCTAGGGCTGTAAACGGGTCACCACACTTAGCTTGGGCACAGAGAGAATTAAAAACAGTTTCCAATAACTCCCTTCAGTCT
The DNA here is from genome assembly GCF_903995425.1 of Onychomys torridus. Lineage (NCBI taxonomy): Eukaryota > Metazoa > Chordata > Mammalia > Rodentia > Cricetidae > Onychomys > Onychomys torridus. Next base: position 69,623,014 of record NC_050449.1, on the reverse strand, counting down.
AATAAAGGTGATCATTTCATCTTCTTAAATGCCTAAAACTTTACTAATAGCTTAAAATAAGTACTTCCTAAGAGTTTTCCAGGTTTTTTTTTTCTTTTCCTATGTTGCCACACATGGATTATGAAAGGAGAAATTTCATAAATACTTCAATTTATTTTTCCAATTTTGTTGAATTCTTACAGTACCAGCATCTTTATACTAGAACACATCTCTGTTTATTTAGTAACACACAATGTAGATTTCATGGCTTTTGAAGCAATTAGCTTTCTATGCAGCTTTTCCTAAGATCCATTTAGTATTATTACAGGGTTCAAAACTAACAAGAAACACAGGGAGTTTTGACTTTAAAGAAAGAAAACAAACACCAACAATGCATAGGAAAATACTTCATCGTTTAATTTCCTTGGTCTATTATTGATGCAAAATGCTCCCACCTCACTGTTAGTTTGGCTCGAGGGAACGACTCATTTGTACCCTGCGCACTAGGTGTTGAACTGTTTATGCATAATTATCTTTCCTTTCATTCTCTCTGGTCTGCCAGGAAAATTTCGCGAGGAATTTAAAGCTGCCTTTTCTTGTTGTCTTGGGGTTCATCATCGCCAAGGAGATCGTCTCGCCAGGGGACGCACAAGCACAGAGAGCAGGAAGTCCCTGACCACACAGATCAGCAACTTTGATAATGTATCAAAACTCTCAGAGCACGTGGTGCTTACCAGCATAAGCACACTCCCAGCAGCCAACGGGGCAGGACCGCTTCAAAACTGGTAGAATATTTATTGCTATGACGAGGAAACCCGACTCAAAAAAATCCTTTTATACAAACTCTGTGAATGGAAGTTTTAGTATCCAGCTGATCTAAACCTAAAATGTCAATCCATTTTTTTAAATCGATCACTCTTTGAAAATAAGTAAATTTGAAATACTTCCTGAACCATTTATTCGAACATGTTATACGTTTAAATTGCAGCTGAATTTATTTTAGGCTATTTCTTCTTAGTTCTGTGAACTGAAGTTTGTGGCAATTAATGGTTTGAAATTTTCTAGTTCTTTTTATAACCCCTTTGTTATTTTAATTTCACAACTCAAAATGGTTGCTAAAAATTACCGAAAATTAATCATTTCCTTCCCTTATAAAAGAAGTAACAATTATTCTCAGTTAGCAACAGAAATATGTTAATCGACTTAATTTTTTTTTAATTCACAAAAACTATCTTTACAATGTGCTAACTGGGAGACCATTTATGAATAGAACAGCATACAATTTGTAAATATTCAAAATCTACCTTTCCAAATCACATGAAATATATACTGTTAAGCTTAATTTGCCACTAATTTTATTTTTCATTTACTAAATGTTCTCAGGTTTATAATCTTACAGTATCTAAGATTTTTGTGTGTGTGCAATACAGAATCAAAATAACTGTATTAAAATAAAAATTTTGCAGCAACTACTAATACATAATCATTTTCACCTCTGGGGAGGATCTAACATTTAAATTAAGAGGTAAAAAAAATCTGATTATTGTGTTCTTCAAGTTAGGAACAATGAGTTAGTCATCCTTGCTGAAGTAAGAATGTGATGGTGTGGTAGGTAAGAGGAAGTGAGAGGAGGAGGCTTTAGCCAGGGTTTGAGAAGGGCTATAATCCAGGTCTGGGATAGGATTTAATAGCTGAGCACTTCCCTAGCAGCTTGCTCTAGGTTATCATTTAGTCCCCATCATTAAAAACAAACAACAACAAATACATGAAATAAAGCTTGTTGTAGTCTAGTGAGGGAGAAAGGCTGTGGATTCCCAGGCACGGCAGAGTAGTCACACAACCAAAGACAGTGGACCCCATCACAACACTGGCAGTACTGTTACAACCCACACCCCATACCCATTTGGTTATACTACACTCTGTGTAGTCATGTTAGCATGCCTGAGGCTAAAAGATGAGAAGTTAGGAAAGTAGAAGGCTTGCTACTAACTCATTCACAAATGGAAAGTGTAGAATGTATTTTATATAAATGTAAATCATGGACTGAAATAATTATATCAAACTTGTTCTCTGCAAAATTCTTCTAATGCAAGTATTCACTTCTAAATGAAATTAAAAGTTTAAAAGCATAATTATAAAGTTGTTCTTCATCTCATAGTGAGCAGTAGGTACTCTGATTATATTAAAATCAGATATATTTAATATTTAAGATAGATTTTATATGAAAATAATTATATTGTTATTTTGCCTTTTGCCCAACTCCTCATTCTCAGAGAAAAATAATGCAACCAAATTATCCATACATTCTTTTCAAAAGTTTAGGATTTTGTTACCATGTGCCTTTTAGTACTCTAAGCCAAGATTACCCTCTTATATGAGGTTTATCAAAATTATATGGCTGAATATCGTGATGTTCTCTATCTATGAACATGATCACTTTCAATGTCTCCTTTCTCCCCTTTGAGGGCTTTGTCTACCATATATATACTACATGAAGGGAGAGCTGTAGTTTTCTGATTGTGATGACCGTTAGCACTTTAAGATTTGAAGTTAACTTCAAATCTTCTTGGTAATAAGCCTTAATAGCCTTGCAGTTCAATAAAGATGAGATAATGATTTTATCCATATGGTTGAGCTTTATTAACTCTAAGTTGCTAGACAGTATTAGATCCTAAAATGCCGGTTCTTGTTATATAAACAAGAGGAGAGGCCTTGAGAGGGGAAAAGGTGGAGAAGGACGGAAAAAGAGACAGGGAGTAGGGGAGAGAGAGAGAGAAAGAGAAGGGGTAAGGAGTGATATGGGTATGTCAATCAAAAGTTACAATTCCTTTATTCTAAATTAGTGATCTTAAATGTGGTGTGGTCCCTGGACCATCAACACCTACAATTCCCAGGAACTAAGATTAAACATGTATCCCAAACCTACTGAACCTGAATGCCTTGGGTTCGGTATCCAGGAATGTGTGTGCTTATAAATCCTAAAGGTGATTATAAAACACTTTCAGCTTTGAGAAGGGCTACTCTAAATGGTGTCTCCTGGCATCACCTTATTAGCCCATGTGAAATAAAGTCTTTTACCGCACAGGTATCAACAACAGGGAGTAGCATCTTCACTTCTGTCAACCTGGCTGGAGGTCTGAGAGAAGAGGCTGAGTGTCCATGTGGAATCTCACCCATGTCATCTCAAAGGGATAATGGTTTACAAAACAGTCGCCACTTTGTTCTTAGTGTTGGTTAAAGAAGATGGATCTTAAGGCACTTGTGCGCTTTATAAGTGACCTGGATGACTTGAGATTTTAAAACTTCCCAGTTATCGATTTTATTTACTAAAGTTTATGTTTTATGGAAGCAGTTCATTTTCGAGACTAACTATTGGCTGGAAGAAAACTGATACATAAATGAAACTCTGGGAATGGAATCATGACGCATGTCTATATTTCTCAACATTAGGGCCCATGATCCTGAACAATTTGGATTAATATGGTGACCTTCACAGGACAAATGGTTTAAAAAAAAAACAGGAGGCCCCCAAACATAGCAATGTTGTTGGGGTGCTTAACTACTTACCTCATTGTGTGCTAATGACACAAATGAGAAGACTTTATGGGAAAAGTTTATTTTGGAGCTGAGTTATGCTGAACATTGGATAATTTATCTGCCTTTATTTCTATTGAATTTCAAACCTTCAATGTGAGATGTTAATGTCATTAGTTTTGTCACTAATAAGAATAGTGTAATAATTTTACCAATTATATTTGAGATTAATGATTTATGAATTTTATAATATTGTAAAATTCTTAATATTTTGAGTTCATTCATTTGGGGCTAAATATTTTCCCAAGTTGTGAGGAAAAGAAATGTGACTTCTAAATTTTCCACAACATGGAACTATTAAATAGTTATAAACTATTGATAAGTTTAGTGCAAAAGTGTTAGGCACAGTAATACTCCAGTGCACATTATTCAGGAAGAATAGTAACTACATTTATAAGCGACAATATGAATGTGTCTAGAGATGTTACTAATCATAACTGAAATGAGGGCTATTAGCACTTTGATACAATGTAACAATATCAGGTTTGCATTAGCTGTGACTCAAACAAGAATCAACTCCATTTCAAAAACATAGCTAGTCCTTAGAATTAGAAACATTTCAATGGAACTCAATTTTCAACGGATAACTCTTCTATTTCATGTCACAAGTAAAAGCATAAATTCCATTAGATTATTTTCAAAGAGTTTTCACATTGCTTGAAACAAAATAATGGGGTTCGGGGGTCATTATATAAGTAGGAAAGTATTAATTTATAATCCATTCTATTACTTTATACACAGCAGAAAACCAAGAACAGGAACATGAAAAGAACTGTCAGTTCTCCAAGTTCAAAGGGAGTGTTTTTCTACAGTTTTCTGCTACTGAAAAGGGGAACAAAAGACTCCCCAACTTGCCACATATGTCTATTCTTTTAAATTTTCTTTATGGGCTTTGGGGTTAGAAAGCCTAGGTTTTTCATGAAATGTGTTTCTATTATTGTATCTATGTGTGTATCAGCATGTCAGTTGTTCAACAAGTATACATTTAAGGTCCTTTATGACTGATTGTACTGTGTTTTCATGAAGATCTTTCTTATCAAAACAATGTGATTATATGTCTCCCAGTGTGAAGATTGAATTATGTATCTTTTAAGTAAAATATTACTGAGAAGTCCATAATCACATCTACATTGTCCTGCTGTACTATGTGAAAAATTATGTTGTTGTTCAATACATAAATTGGATATTTGCTCATAATTATTGTCAAATCTTTGCAGTTAAGGATTGAATTAACCCTGGTGCCATACTTGATGACCAAAATATTTTTCCAATAAGTTTATATAACCAGGGATAATTATGATATAAAAGATTTTTAATATTGTTTCTAAGAGGAGGTACTACAATAAAGGATAATATTAAGTACACAGATATTTCATAAAAGTTATACAAAGCCACACACTTATAGAAGTAAAAATTGAAGCTTTTATCTGAATCAGAATTTTCCTCTGTTGGTAGCTGAGAATAACGGCCACCTTAATTTTCAAATCACTATCATAGTCTGTGAATGCATGAATTAGTTTTCTCTAGGTAATTAAACTTTTAAACTATACCTCTAGTTGGCTCCTCTTTTACCCAGTTGATTCTCATGACTTTAGAATTTAGTACAAATGGTTTAAATTTTTAAAACCAATTCCTATTTGGAACATTTTATTCTAACCTCTATGAAAACATAAAATGATCAAGGTAAACATTTGACTCAAGGAAGTATAATCAAAGAAGTATCCTATGGCTTCCCTGGAGGAAGAGAGCTATTTTGAAATGAGGTTCCAAGAGGAGTTTGTCAGTGGTAAGAATATGCTTGGGTAATCCAGTCACACACTAGACATCAGCCCTGAAGAGAGGACATAGCATCTTGTCTTGCATCCAAACCAATGGCCATGCACCAGGAGTGAAAGAGAACTTGTGGATGGGTTCTTTGGCCCTGCACTCTTCTCCTGATTCTGGTTGGTCACCTTTTCTCCAAGTCCATCCCTGTCCTGCACTCCAAAGCCCTGAGGCTGCTCACCACCCTAATATAATCACATCCTATTAGGCTCACCTTGTCTCCTGAAGTGAGCAAGGAACAAATTTCAGAACAAATGAATAAAAGCTCAAGGAAAAAGGAAAATGAGAAAGGAAGAGGAGACACTTCAATTTTTACCCAGGAAATGGATGTGGAAGTGCTAGTGTCTCAGCGATAGGATGTACAGGCCTCTGTGCATTTACCCAGAAAAAGCACAACCAAGTCTTGTGTTAGTTCTATTTTTAGCAATTTGAGGAGCCTTTCTACCAATTTCTACACTGGTGGTGCCAGTTTACATTCCCATCAGGAGAGAAAGAGAGTTACTGTTTTCCAACATTCTTGCTAACTTTTGCTGTCTGTTTCCTTGGTGATGAAAATTCTGATGGGGTAATACAGAATTTCAAAGTAGTTTTTATCTGCATTTCCCTCATGGCTAATGATACTGAACACTTTTTCAAATATCTATTGGTCATTTGTGTTTCTTCTTTTGAGAACTGGAGGATGTTAGTGTTCACTTAGTGTTCAATTTTTTTGCTGATACGTGTGTGTGTGTGTGTGTGTATGTGTGTGTGTGTGTACAATATACAGATGATGTATATAGATGACAATATCATCTATCTATATTATACATTAGACAGAGGATATATATGTCTAATGTGTAATTGAGAAAGCTTTTCTCCCATTCTATTTTTTATTTGGGGAGTTGTTTGCTTTTCTGTACAGAAGATTTTAATTCCATATAGTTCTATTTACTGATTTTTTGAAGTTATTTTCTGATCTACTTGAGTTATTTTCCAAAGCCTTTGTCTGTGCTTATATCATAAAATGTTTTCCCTATTTTCCTCTGGAAATTTCTGAGTTTGGGGTTTTGGGCTCATTATGGAATTTTGTGCAGGATGAGATATATGAACCTAATTTCCACATAAATATCAATTTTCACAGCAGCATGTGCTGATCTTTTTTTCAGTGTACTTTGGACACCTTTGACAAAAGTCAGGTGGCCATAGTTGTACCGACATACGTCTAGGTCCCCTGCTCTTCTCCACTGGTCAGCAGGTCTGTTTGTGCCAGCACCTACCTTGTCTCCACCATGGCTGCAGCCTAATTTGAAGTCAGGATTTATGATAGCCCCAGCATTGCTTTCTGTGTGGGATTTCTTGGTCTATTGGAAGGGTTTTGTCTATTGATTTGAGGATTTCTCTATAATTCTGTGAAGAATGTCACTGGAGATTGTGTTGAATCTGTAGATTACTTTCTGTACTATAGCAGTTTCACAACACTCTGTCTCTCCGTGAGCATTTAAGGCACCTCACCCCTCTAGTGTCCTCTTCAATTTCTGTTTTTCAGTGCCTTCAAGACCTCATTGTATCCATTTCCCACTGCTAGGGTTATTCCTGGGTGTCTTGCTTTTATAATTAATTATTTATTTATTCATATTCTTACTTCATTCATTTACTTATTTATTAGGTTCTAGGGACCAAATGCATGTCATTGTCCTTTTTAAGCAAACACTTTACAGTGAAATAAATTCTTAATTCTTTGATATTTTTTTGTTTGTTTGGTTGGTTGGTTTGGTTTTGGTTGTTGCTATCCTTAATTTTAATGGGATATTCACGCTAATTTCTTTGTTGAAAATGCATTATTGGTTTGTAGAAAAGTCATTGATTATTGTATAATGATTTTGTATCCTACTTAGCTATCAGGTGTTAGAGATGAAGGTGGCATCTTCAGGTTCTTTTAATGAAATGATCATGTCGTCTACAGGAGTAATTTAAACTTTTCCTCTCCTCTTTACATCTCTTTTCTTATATGTCTTTTATTATTTAAGGTCACTTTGTTAAATAAGAGTGGAGGATGTGGGCACATGTCTTCTCCCACAATCCCTTCTCAGAGGATTGCCTCTCAATATCACCAGTTTAGTACAATGTTGGCTATGGTTTTGTCATAAAGAATATCTAGCTTTATAGCACTGCAGTGTATTTCAACAACAATTAATTCCTTTAGAACTTTCATCATAAATATATGTTGAATTCCATCAAATGTCTTCCCACATCTACCAAGATGGTTATGCAATTTCTGACCTTAAGTCTATTTATGTGTTGTACTACATTGATCCATTCTTGTATGTTGAACCAACCTATTGGGTTCTTTATGATGAACCCAACATATTGGTGAAATACAAGCATAATGTGTCTTGAGTTCAGTTTCCAGATATTGTATTCTGAAGTTCTTCATCTGTCTTCATCAGGGAAACTGGGTTATAGGTTTTGTTATTTTTCTTGTGCCCTTATTCAGCTTTCTTTGAGGGTAACACTGGCTTTAAAGAATTAGTTTAAGAGTGTCTTTCTTTCCCTTTCTATTTTTTGGAAGAGTTCTTTTTTAACGTGGACTTATTTCTTAATTTTAATTTAATTTTCTGAATTTTATGTGTGAGTACTGTATTTCCATCACTACCTTCCTTTCCAGTCTTTAAATTTATGACATCTTATTCTTTAATTATGACATCTACGTGCTGCTTAGTTCATTTGGTGTTGCTCGTATGTATATGTGTTTGAGGCTAACCACTTGGGATTATATCAGGAAGAAGATATTGAAGAAGGCAAATTCTTGTCCAACAGTTTTGAATGGCATTGGTCTTGGCTCTTTTTGAAGAGTTTTCTGAGGGTAACAAGTAGTAAATCCATCTGGTCCTGCCATTTCCTTTATGTTGTGACATCTAATTATCTGTCCCACTGCTTGCTGCAGACTTATTTGAGCTATTTATATCTTCTTGATTTAATTTCAGGAGATCAAATGTGTTTAGGAATTTATCCATTTCTTTCTGATTTTCCTTTTTAAGGGGGATGGAAGTAAGTTTAAAGTATATTTCTTCCCTAGTAAATCTTCGTATTTTTTTCAGGTTTTAAAGGAAGTTTTTATTTATTATTTTAGTATGTGCATTACAGGAAACAAAACACAAGAATCCAAGAACAAAGTCACCCAGTCACAAGCAGTTCAACTTGATGTGTCCTAGATCCTGCAAGTGTACATACATTTAGATGACTGAGATTGTATAGTATGTTCCATGCTGCCCCCACATTGTGAATATTCACCAACTAAACACCCCATGCTACATGAGAATTTTGATAACCAAGAATACACCAGGCCATCTCAATCCATCAGACAAAATTGCAATCTTGTCTTCCTTGAAAACAAAAATTTCATAGAAGATAAAAATGGCAACAGGCCTCTATATAGAAGAACTGGCAAAGTTACCATTAAAATTCTGCATTCCTTCAATGTTCAGGTGACAAGGAAACACAAAGTCACAGACCACATGAAGTACAGCATTCCTAAGTTTATCATCAGGTCTATATACTGAAATATGAGGAAGAAGATGTGTTCCTGCTCCATAAACATATCCCTATGCAGTACTAAACGTATGGCAGGAGTTCTCAGGATGTCAATCTCAACACAGCACAGCGCTGCAGATCTCACCCTGTGAGCCTCCCTCTGCCCCTCCAGTCAACCTAGCAATGTGAATTAATTCACACTGTCCAGACATGGCTTATCAATTCTGTGTTCAAGAAGAACATCTTCAGTCAGTCTGTCAAGCTATCCTTTTAACCATATGCTCTCCTTTAGGACATTTACAAAGTTCAGATGTGGAATGAAATTTGTGCACAATAAATATAAGCATCTTCCCAGAAACATACATAGGAACTGGTTTCCATTTCATTAGTTTCCTGCCCCCCCATCTTTATTTTTTTTTTTTTTTTTTTTTTTTTTTTTGCTATCTGTTGATGTGGCTTGTTATCGTTTTTTCTGAGACCTTGGGGCACATCATTAGAATAGTTGCTTTGTGTCCTGATATTTTAATGAGAGTGCTTACAGTTGGGGAGTTTCCTCTCAGAACTGCCTAAGCTATGTCTCAGATGTCTGAGCAAGTTGTGCCGTTATTTTCTATGCTTTTGGGATTTTTAAAATGCCCTCATTGGTTCCTCAGTGATCCACTGTTCTTTCGAAAGTATATTGTTTTATTTCCAATCACTTGTATTGTTTCTGTGTGTTTTCATTGTTTTTTTTTCATTGCTGTGAAAAAATACATGACAAAGGAAACATAAATCAAAAGGTTTTACTTCAACGTACAGTTCAGGAAGATTCCATGAGTTGTAGAAGGGGAGGCACAGGAGCAGGGATGGGATAGAGTGCATCTGCACTCAACAAGCAGAGAGGGGAAGGCTAGTACTCAGCTCCCTTTGTCCTTTTCTGGATGTTTTGTTTTATATGTATGTATATGAATGTTTACCACACATGTGGCTACCTATGGTAGAGGGCATTGGATCCCCTGGAACTGAAGTTAAAGGCAGTTGTGACCCAGCTGATGTGGAGGTGGAACTCTGGTCATCAGGGAGAGCAAGGAGCATTCTTAACCATGGAACCTCCCTCCAGCCCATTCCTTTGTCTTTTCTATTCAGTACAAGACCTCCATCTATAGGATGATGAGAGTCTTTCACTGTCACTAACCTAATCTAGAAACCATCCTCACAGACAGCAGGGAGGAGGGTTTGTCTCAAGTAGACAGGATAAACCCACATACTGAAGGTTCTCTTGCTGTTGGTTTTTTCTTTCTTTTTTTTCCCTTTCGTTTTTTTTTTAATTATATTTGTGTTTTAATTTTACACATCAGCCATGGGTTCCCCTGTCCCCCCCCCCCCCCCCCCCCCCCACCTTTTCCCCATCCCCTCCCCTCCATTCCCATCTCCTCCAGGGCCAAGACTCCCCTGGGGATTCAATTCAACCTGGTGGATTCAGTACAGGCAGGTCCAGTCCCCTCCTTCCAGGCTGAGCAAAGTGTCCCTGTGTAAGCCCCAGGTTCCAAAAAAGAAAATATGGTACATATACACAATGGAGTACTACTCAGCAGAGAAAAACAATGACATCATGAGGTTTGCAGGCAAATGGATGGATCTAGAAAAAATCATCCTGAGTGAGGTAACCCAGACTCAGAAGGACAAACATGGCACATACTCACTCATAGGAGATTTCTTCTTTCATTCTTCTAGGATCTGATAAGAGGCATTGTTTGATTCTTTCGTACTTTAAAACACTTGCTTTGAAGTTTATAAGATGATCAGTTTTAGGGACGGTTTGTGGGCCACTGCAAAGAATGTGTATTCCCTACCTATTGGATGAAATATGCTATAAATATGTGTTAGGTCCAATTTAGTTATGTTATAATTTTCCCTTTTTAGTTTATGGTTTGGAAATCTATCTAAGTGTGAAGCATGAAGGTCTCTTCCCATTGTTACAGTAAGATTTAGCCAAAGTCTCAAACAGGCCTTTTATTGTTTGTTCTATGAGATTAAGAGCCCTGAGATTCGGTGCATAAATATTTGCAATTGTTTTCTTTATTAATATGTGGTGGTCCTCATTTCCCTGATGAATTTGTATTTAAAATCCCTTTATCAAATATTGTAATAGCTATACCAGCTCATTCTTGGCTTCCATTGGCTGTATAGATATTTTCCTATCCTTTATCTCTCAATTTGTACATGTCTATGCCTCAGGGGGCCAAAAATTCCCTTATTCATTTTAGAGCATATGCTGTTGTATCTCCAGGAGAGTATCTGTGGACCTCTCTTCCCATGTCTAACTGGAGTTGGAAGGATTTCATTCTAGTCCATTCATTGTTCAGTTTCTTAATGTTCAGGAAATTTCAACACGCTCTCACTTCCACATGACCTAAATTATACAAATCTGCTCCTTTCTAATAACACAGCCACATTCTATCCTCATGTCCAGATTCATAGGCATTCTTCCCACTATAAATCTTCAAGTTAAAATAATTTATCTTAAAAATTATAAGCCAAAATAAAACTTTCAACCACTCTCAGATGGTGTCACTTAGAGCTAAGTTAGCAATGGACTTCCAGATAGTATTTCAGAAGATAACTATAGATACAAAATCTTGAAGATTTCTGTTCTTTGTCATCTCAAGACCTATCATAGAGAATGATATCTTTAGAGGGTTTTCTGTAGGAGTAAACAACCCTTTTATTACTCTTCAGTATTTTAGAACCCATTCTAATATTAGCCACAGGTAGATCTATCTTCTATTGCAGAGGAAGTGTGTGTATGTGTGTGTGTGTGTGTGTGTGTGTGTGTGTGTGTGTGTGTGTTTTATATATATTTTGATGTCATAATAGCATTCTAAAGAAGCATTCTTAGGGCTGGAAGGACAACAGAATATCTGTAGGCTGCTTAATCCCACCTTTGTAAATATACAATTTGTCATGACCAATGGTATGTGTAATCTTCACTCAGCTCTTCACTTTCTTCTAATAACTTTCTTTACTATTTGCCTACATTTCATGCTGTTATGTTTTTATGATTGCATTTGCTACTAGAGTGTTTTTCATAAATAAAGTCATGTCAAAATCCAGGAATTAAAAAATACTGAAAATTTAAATAGATGAGTGTTAAGGGAAACTCATAGGCAGATACAAATGTATTTACATGCATGGAGTTTCAGGAAATAATTCATTTTTAAAGTTACTAAGCCTGTATCATAGACACAAGACTTTAACTTTTAAGATATGGAAAGATTCAAATGAAGATTTAGGCTCTCAGTCTCAAAGATTATGACCTATGTAGACAAGATCTATCAGATCCAATTTCTGAGGATAGGATGGGGCATTTTTTGTCCAGGCCTCAGGTGAAGTGTGAACTGCCTTGTTTTATGTATCTCAGGACTTGCAAGTGTGATCTGATAACTCCATACACCATGACAGAAGATTCTGAGAAAAGTAAAATTGACTTTTTAGTGTTACTAATTCATTGATTTCTTTCATCTCCCTTAAGTACATCATAGTACCCATTTTCTTCCTAAAGCAGTGTAGTAACTGCAATAGCTGAGGTACAGTTACTTGCAGAGAGGGACTGTGTTATATTCTAATGATTTGTGTGCCAACCACTACCTTGCACAGTACCTCTTCATAAATCTCAAAATTACTTTCTTGATTAACTAAAAAAGTAAAAAGATCTCGGCACAGCACTTTACATCATTTAATTTTGCAAATCTGAGGAACAAGAGGAGATGAGGCAATGTCCCACTAACCATTATTTTAAAGATGTATTTCTATTTTTACACATGCATTTATGTCTATGTGTACATGCACCTGTGTTTGGGTGCCAACAGAAGTCAGAAGATAGCATCAGAGCCCCTAGAGCTGGAGTTATTGATGGTTGTAAGACACCTAATATGGGTGTTGGAAACCAAATTTGGATCCTCTGGAACAGCATCAAGTCTTTGTAACCCTTGGGCGGTCTCTCTAGCCACCCTTGACAGCATTCACTGCTGTTAACTTGAATTACTTAAAAACATCTTGACTGAATAATTGTCTTCATAGGGTTGCTCTGTGGACATACCTGTGATGGATTGTTTTGATTGGCTTAATTTGTGCAGAAGGGCCTAGCCCACTTTGGGAAGTATAGTCCCCAGGCAGTTAATTCCGGATTGTATAAGAACACTGGCTGAGCACAAGCCTGCAAGCAAATACAGCATTCCTCCGTGGCTTATGCTTCAAACTCCAGCCTTGAATTTCTGCTCTGATTCCCCTCTACAATGGATTCTGACCTGGAAGTGTGAGCCAAGTATACTCCCTTTCTCTCCAAGTTTCTTTGCTCAGAGTGTTTTATCGGGGCATCAAAACAAAATTAGATAGTAACAAAAAAATTACAGTGTTTCCTATTTAGCTAGACTTTATATGAAAAGATGTATGATCAAGAGGGTTCAACTCTCCCCCATATCCACCCAATGCAAAGAATATTTGAAATTCAATCAAGTTTCACTTGTCAGATATTAAAGAGGGTAAAGTTTCCTGTTCTGCATAGAGATGTTCTCTTTGAGTTTGCTAGCACATGTAAGGTAGGCTGGTCTGGACAGAAGCAACACATTCACATTGTGAAGAAGAAACTATCCCCTTGCCAGGAGTTGCACATCATTTAAAGAGAAGCCAGGCTCTCACAGGAAATAGCACTAAGCATGAGGAAAACTGATGGTCAGCAAGAGGAAATATGAAACTCATGCTATGAAATAAATGGCAAGCAACTGAGGGATTGGTAAGGCAGATTTGCCTTCAGGAGAGCATATTAATAGCCATGTCACCTGTGAATTCGAGACTCAAACATTGTTGTTTAGATATCAGATAGGTTTCTACAAAAAGGCTTGTTATTCATCCCCCCCCCATGGGTATTTTGCCTGAATGTATGTCTGTGCATCAAAAGTAGGGCCAGAAGAAGGCATCAGATCCCCTGGAACTAGAGTAACCAATCATTGTAAATTGCCATATGATACTAAGAATAGAAGCCTGGTCCTTTGTGAGAGCAACCAGTGCTCTTAACCATGGAACCATCTCTGTAGCCTCCTTAACAAACACGATTTGTATCTAAAACAAGCCAGTGGCAACAAGGCTGGAAAATACATAGTAATTTTAATATCTAGATGGAATTTGGGGAATAAGAGTGATCATATTGTGTTTATGATGTGTCCTGGCCATAATCCACTTTAGCAGCGGTGCCCCTACAAGATTTGGGACAGCTAAGAATTTCAAATACATTCACATATAACCCCTGTTAACATGCTTTCTTTCCTTCTTTCTGTGCGGACTGTGAGGCTGAGTTATGAGCACATGTAGAAGTTTACTCCATTGAACTTCCTCTTTCCTCTTTTCTCCCAACTGGTAATACAACCTAACCTTCTTCTCGCCTGTGCTGCACAAGCACCAGAAACTAGCCAGTGTGCGAGACTTACAGCCACACGATATGCTGGCACCTGACCCACAGCTGCCTGCTCTGCAAGTTGTTCTCAGTATAGTGGTGCTTCTACAGCAGTGTAGTGGATAAGGCACTCCTATTCTCCCCCCCCCCTCTTCATTTGTGTGTATATGTCTGTCTGTCTCTGTCTGTCATTTCAGTATGTATGTCTTTCTGTTTCTGTGTCTCTGTCTCCCTCTGTCTCTTTTTTCTCTTTCTCTGGGTATGTGTCTTTCTCTGTGTATCTGTCTCTGTCTCTTTCCTCACCTCCTCTTTTCTCTCTCCCAGGAGTGTGTGGGTATATTACTATCAGTAAGAGGAAACCAGAAACATTTTTTCCTTCCGAGAATTCTCACCCAGGAACATCTTACATCAAAACTTGTCCCCAGGACAAGTCTCTTTAGCAGGGCATCCTGCACCTCAGTTGCTGTCTCTCAACAGTCTCCCTTTCTGTCTGCTGACTTGCTATGTCACACTATATATCCTACCCTATAATCCTTAAATCCTTCTTAGATTTGGTGTGTATGTGGATAAAAGAAACCATGAGTCTGTGGGCTATGAGTCCAGAATGTATCAGAGGTTCACAATTTGAGACTGTTAACCAGTCTAAAAGGATGCTTCCCCAAGACGATACTTTAAAAAATACTATGAAATACTGATTAAGCAAGATCTAAAAACAGTAGAAAACAGAGACAATAAATAAACAGCAGCAAATCTTGATACCCACATTCACAACTGAAATTCAATACTTACTGTGTAGGTTTCACTTTAATGCAGACTACAAAGTTGAGTGAATGGCTTTAGGAAGCCCCAGTTTACTCATCCTTCCCTTTCTTGCAATAAAGTTTCAGAGAAAAGGCTGCATCTTCACACTCTGTGGGGTATGACCTAGGGTTCAACTCCTTAGAGAGAAGGAGGCATCACTTTACAGTCTGCAGATGATACGGGCCTAGGATTCCAGCCACAAGCTAAAGAAAGTTCTCAGGCATGAGACTACCCCAAGTGCTACTGAAGCTAAATCTGTTATACACATATTATACAGAAGGAGGGGGAGGAAAGGACCAGATGATCCAGGACATCTGTGTTTAAACTTTTCAGGACCTTTGTGGAGATAGTGACTACCTGTTTCAACTGTCAATGAGGCCACAGTGAAAAGTGCTTAACTGATACTTCAAGTGAGATTTGGGGAGAAAAGCTACATAGATATCCACTGGTTAACCATCACTTCTTCAGTGTTTAAAGTAGGTGTTAAGATCTTTGATAGTTCAGGAAAGTTATCAGAAAGGTGGATGTTTGGGGTGATAGAAGTAGCTCAAGGGGCTGGAGAGATGGTTCAGCTGTTAAGAGCTTGTTGAGAGGACCTAAATTCTGTTCCCAGCATTCACATGTCAACTCACATTGCCTGCAATTCCAGCTCCAGGGGATCTAACCCAGGTTTGGATTTCCTAAGACATGCATCCTCAGGCATATACATGCACATAATTAAATGAATAAAAATAAATATTAAGAAACAGTAATAATTTGAAGAAAACCATTGAGAATAAAAAGTCAACAAAAGCATCAAAACAAATATATAGTATAACAAAACCAAATAGTTGACCAGCTATACTAAAATTCTAGTTACCAATTGTTTATAACAAGTATATTTAAACTAGTAAGAAAAATTCTAAATTAAAATTATGAGCAAAGATACCCTGAGCGTGAACAACAAAAGTATAGTTAGTTTCAATCAGGCAAAGTAAGTTAAGATGAAAATGTGACAAAGAGGGCATTATGCCAGGATTAACTGTACAACCCAAGGTCATAAACTTCTACAAATTTGAGAATATATTAATAAAATATAGACACTGTAAGTATAAAACTGTGTGTATACAGTGTGTGTATGTATGTTTGTGTGGGTAGACATGTGTGTGCAGTTGTACATGACATGTTTGAGTGTTTGTGTAGAAGAGGTTAGAGATCCACCTCAAATGTCTTCTTCAGGTACAAAAAGTATAAAATAAAAAAATAAGGTCTATCATTTAACTCAGCACTCATCAATTCAGTCAGATGTCTGGCCAGTTAGCTCCAGATAACTGCTGTTTCCACTATTCACCAACTCCCAAGTGCTGGGGTTACAGGTGGGCTCCACTGTTCCTGACATTTATTTGGATGTTGGGGATCTGAACTCAGATCCACATACTTGCATGGCAGACATTTCACTGACTCATCTTGCTCCTCAGTTATTAAAAAAAATAGTTTCTACATCATAAAGCACTTTGGAAAAGCAAATGAAGCAGCATAAACCAAATGTTTAGGACTACTATAGTTTATAGTATACACAAATAATATTAGTATGAATATTATCTCGAGGGTTAAAAGTTTTATGCTTGTTTACTAAGAGCTGTTTTTATTGCTTGACTTTTTGAAATCAAAGGTCACTTGACAAGTTCTGTTCAGATGCACCCAGCCTATGTGCATATTCCCTATCAAGTAGCATAAATAGATTAATTAGATTTAGTCTAGTCTAATATAGTCTCTCACTTATGATTAGTATTTTGGAGAATTATCTGAGAATATTTTCTCCTTTTAGTTAAAATATATTCTTTTCTCCCATAATATATTCTAATTACAGGTTCTCTTCCTTCTACCCCTCTCATTCCTCCCCAGCTCCCCTCCCATCCAGATCCATTCTCTTTCTGTCTCTCATTAGAAAAGAACAGGCTTCGAAGATACAGCAACCAAACAAGATAAAATAAAATCAGATAAGACAAAAACTATCACACTAAGCTGGGTAAGACAAACCAACAGAAGGAAAAGAGCCCAAGAGAAAGCACAAGAATAAGAGACCCACTCATTCATACACTCAAGAATCATGTAAAAACACCAAACTAGAAGCCATAGTCTATATGCAGAGTACCTGGTGCAGACCCATGGAGGTCCTGTACATGCTGCCTCAGTCTCTGTGAGTTCATGTGAGCTTTGACTGTATTGATCTAGAGAGCCTTGTTCTCCTGGTGTCTTCCATCCCCTCTGGCTTTTACAGTCTTTCTGCCCCCTCTTCTGCATGGATCCCTGAACTCTTGGGGGATGGAAAATGTATGGTTTTTAAAGACATTTTATTTAAAACAAATCAGAAAATGAAATGGTATTAATTCAAAATAAAATTTTTAAAAGATTTATTTATTTATTACAAATACAGTGTTCTGTCTATATGCCAGAAGAGGGCACTAGATCTCATTATAGATGGTTGTGAGCCACCATGTGGTTGCTGGGGATTGAACTCGGGACCTCTGGAAGAACAGCCAGTGCTCTTAACCTCTGAGCCACTTCTCCAGCCCCAAAATAAATTTTATTGCACCTTTTTTTTCTTTTTTTGCTTTGTGTGGGTGCACACGTGTAAAGGCAATGATACAACTTGTTTGATTTTCTTCTCCTACCACATGGGTTCCTGGTGTTGAACTCAGAACATAAGGATTGGCATCAAGTGCCTTAATTCTCTGAGTCATCTCACTGGTCCATAAGTTCAAACTAACATAAAAAGTGGAACCTGGAGGCACAGTTCAATGATGGAGCAAGTTCCCTTAGGTGCAGTCCCGGGGGTGTGTATGTGTGTGTATGGAGTGGGATGGGAGAAGAGGAGACAGCAGTGAGAGAAGTTGTGAACGGACAGTGGCACAGAAAGGCAGACAGAACACCATGGATAGAGAACGAGATAGTGAGGGAGGAAGGGAGTGAAAGATGCAGGAGAAGTCACACAGAGACAGAGTACTTTTAAATCAATGTATAGGAAGCAGCTATGCACACAAACAGGAAAAACCATGAAGCATTATGTTCTTATTTTCATGATAAAAGAACTGAACATTTATTTTAGAAATTAAAGACTAGGGATAGGATCAGAAAACTGAAAATTTTCTATAACAAAGAGCCACATGTTTGCCAATTGGGAAGAGTTGCACAGAGAAATATTTCAACTGCATGTGAATGTTGTAGGAACCATCTTAGAGAGTATAGTTGAGAAAGTACTACTGAGGATGTCAGAAACCCTGGTAGAGGGCAGAGATTAAAATAATGTGGTTACAAATAAAGCCAGTGTGATGGCTATTCTTTCCTATCAACTCGACTACATCTGGAATGAACTAAAACTCCAAAATGGAGGGGCACGCCTTTGAGGAACCTTTGCTTATTTGATGTGGAAAGATCCACTTTTAATCCAGATCTTTGAGGTAAGAAAACACACCTTTAATTCATATCTTTAGAAGTGGGAAGACTCACCTCTAATCTGGTCCACACCTTCAGTTGGAAGCTTATATAAGGACATGAAGGAATATTTCTCTCTTTGCCTGCTTGTCCTTGCTCTTGTTGGCAAGTTCTTTCCTTCACTGGCCTTAGAGTGCACCTCTTTGCGATTCCAGTGTGTACTGAAGACCAGCTGAGACATCCAGCCTCATAGACTAAACATCTACTGGATTCTTGGATCTTCCATGGCAGCCATTGTTGGGTTAGCTGGACCACAGCCTGTAAATCATTCTAATAAATCCCCTTCCTATACATATAGAGAGAGATTCTGTAAGTTTTGTTACTATAGAGAACCCTGAGTAACACAGCCAGTAAATTCAGTAATACTGTTTTCTCCAGTGTGGTGACACAAAGATAATTAAACTTAAAGGTCATTTTTTAAAAATGTATTTGAGGATCACAGGAATGGGGGCCAGAAGGTAAATGTGAACAGTTGTCTAACATATGATCAAGCAGAGCTAAAGGTACTGAAACCAGCAGGACAGTAATGAAATTATATTAGAATTTATATTGAAGTATAATCATATAACAGAATGAGGCAACATGAGTCAAAGAGAAAATCTGTATGCTAGGTTTTACCTTCTAATTACTTCACTAAGATATATCCCATTTTATATTCTGTGTTCGAAATGCAGTGTTGGTACTGTTCCATCAGGGGGTGAGGTCTAGGTCTGTTCCCCCTTGGAACTCGGCAAAATTTTGCAATTGTCTCCCCCAAAACACTGCATTGAATTATGTACCCTGGTTCTGGAGGCAACTCACAAGAGTCATTGCTATATTTTGTGTATCATTGGGATTTGTCCCCTCTGGTTTAATTCATACACTCAAGAAGAGAGGAGATTAAATTTGTGGTACTATATTTCTCCTATCAAATAAATCACTGGGTGTAATATTGTCATTAGCAGACTTCTATTATACAAAACCTGAATGCAAGCATAATGTAAATTACAACCGTGATATAATCAATTCATTTCCAGAGAAGTAATATTTAATATTAAGTTATTTACTTAAATCTACAGAGATAATTTATAATGTTATCATTTCAGTTCATTGGGTTTTAGTAAACAGTATGCATTTTGAAAATAAAACCTAATGTCTCTTCTTATGCAAAATGAACATTAGCAGAATGTAATAAAAACAATAAATTATGTGGCAATGGGAACACAGATGCTTCTCTTTCATTTGCCTATCTCTCTCTCTTTTTTTAAATTTCTTGCTGAAGGTAATTGTTTATATTTACCAAAGGTAGATTAAAAAAAAGATCAAGGTCATTTGTTTCATTGTACATCAAGGAAGCTGTAGATTAAAATGAGGAATAACGGCATCCCAGTCAGAGGGATGGAGAGATGGTGAACAGTTCATTTCCTGTGAAGAATTCATGCATCACTGACAGTAGTCTTTTTTTATACTGTGGCTGGGTTTGAAGAAATGGGGGCAGATGTGGCATAGTTTGAAGCATTTGCAAACATGAGACACATCCGTTCCACATTTGAATGTAACTTGGATAATTACAAATAATAAAAGTAAAAATAAAAATAAAATAATAAAAGATAATAATAATTTTCCTGGGTTGTTTACATCATTGTTCCTTTTCTATAATCCTGAAATTATAAGAAATTGACTTAATGAGACATTTTCATGAATAGGGGACTAAACACAGTCAAATGTCTCGGGAGATGGTTACATTCAGGAAGCACAGCTTAGTAGTCTAGTCAATGTGCAGAGAATGCATCATTTCCCCCTGTTATTTGGTTTGCAAGATTTTGTGGGAGCATAATATCCTGGGTTCACACACTGAAGAGAACAATTGGATTTGAATGTAATTAGGAAAGTTCACAGCTCAGAACAAATTGGTGAGGAAATGGTGACATCAGAAGCTGACTCTAATTGGCTGTGCTCTTAGGAAGCAAGAGCAGAAACTGAAAGCTTATTCTGGAAGTTTCCTTTGGGAAGCAAGCTGGTTGGTGTCAGTACTTCTGCCTTTCCCCCAGGCGAACAGCTCCTTTTCCAACATGATAGTGTTCATTTTCTTGGGTAAGTGAACTGTGCTGCTAGTTCTGAATTTATTGCAATATTAACTCTTTATACATTGGATGCTGTCCCATCTAGCCTAAGCTTATGGGGACACTTAATAAGAAATGCCAATTATGTTACTAACTTGTACTCTGATGGTATTTACAGCTTTTGAGAAATGTGCATTTACCTGCAGTCACTTGTTTCTAACTCTGTGGAAAATATGAAACATGGTCATTTAATTACTTATCCCATTACTCCTGCTCCTGTAAATCAACCTAAATGACTTTGAATCATTTATTACAATCTATCGAGTTTCCATATGCACAGGAGCCTTTGAAAAATGTTATCTGTCTAGTATATATTTACAAGTTAAAGGATGACAAAGTTTTGTGTATCTGTTTAGCTTTGAAAGTAGATTAAAGAGCGAAACACAAACTGTCCCTCTAATTTTCAAGCTTACTACCCAGGGTCAGCTGAGTGGAGTGAAGTTCCCCAGCTCTGCATTAAAACTCTGCCTCTTGAGTGACATTCATGGCCTACAGGTAAAATGTGGGCTCAACTCTCTCATGTTGGGTCATTATAAGAGGCTGGTCCAAATAATTTTCCCTTAACGCACAGCCCATAAAAATCTACTTCATAGATATGTGATTGATGAAAGTTAATATTTTTCTTTAGGATATGTTAGCGTCTACATATCAGTTTCAGGATGAGGGATAATTGTGATCATATTGGATATTAATAAACAAACCAGGATATTTTATTTACTATTAGCTATAGTTGTTGATGAATGGGGCCAAACAAGAGCCAGAAAATCATGTAGGTTATTCCAAAATGCATTAAAAAGAAAAGGGAAAGCAAAATCAATCAAATCCAAAAAAATTAGACAGGAAGTAAAGAGTCCTTTGCACATTTTCAGTGTCTCTATGGAAATTCTCATGTTGAGAGATTTTGTTTTTCTCATTCCCATAATGTTTCCTTATTTCTTTTTTAGTTTCTAGTATTTTTAGTTTTGCTATAAAGATAAATCTATGAGTTTCAATTTTTGTAGAAATGTATCAGATTACACAAACCATATCACTTTTTCCTCAAGTCATTGGTTGAAAAGGCTATGGTCATTTGCTGTCATATTTTACTTCCAAATTAACACAGAAACCAGGTTGTGTGAAAAAAGAAATTATTCCTAACATGGTTCAGACTGAAAATTTCCCCATACTGCACAGCTCTTGTTCGGTATTGTATAATTACATGTCATGATGAAGCAAGTTCCTGTGGCCTAAAACTATAGGGGAAATGGTGAATTTGTTAATGAGCTTTATATATCCTTAAGAGGGTAATATACTTTACAGCATTCCAATTTTCTTGAAGTCTTAGAAAACAAGGCTTGGAAAACGCCATATTGATTTCCAAAGTGGTTGTACAATTTTGTATTCCCACCAACAGTGGAGGAGAGTTCCCCGTGCTCCACATCCTCTCCAGCATAAGCTATCTTCAGTGTTTTTGATCTTAGCCATTCCGATGGGTGTAAGATGGTATCTCAGAGTCATTTTGATTTGCATTTCCCTGATGGTTAAGGATGTTGAGCAATGTCTTTCAGCCACTTAAGCTTCTTCTGTTGAGAATTCTGTTTAGTTCTATAGCCCCCTTTTTTTTTAATTGGACTGTTGGGTATTTTGATGTTTAATTCCTTGAGTTCTTTATATATTCTATATATTCTGGATATCAGCCCTCTGTCAGATGTGGGGTTGGTGAAGATCTTTTCCCATTCTGTAGGCTGACAAGGCAGGGAGGGAGATACAATGATGAATGAAGACCCCAGGGGAATAGGAAGAACCAGAGTGCTAGAGAGGTCCCCAGAAATCCACAAAGATACTTCCACTGTAGACTACTGGCAATGGTTGAGAGAGTGCCTGAGCTGAGCTGCTCTGGTAATTGGATGGCCGAACACCCTGGCTGTCATGATAGAACTGTTATCCAGTGTCTGATGGAAGCAGATGCGGAGATCCACAGCCAAGCCCCAGGTGGAGCTCCAGGAGCCCAATGGGAGAGAGAGAGAGAGAGAGAGAGAGAGAGAGAGAGAGAGAGAGAGAGAGAGGATTGTATGAGCAAGAGATATTGAGACCATGATTGGAAAAAGCACAGGGACAACTAGCCAAACTAGTGGAAACACATAAAACTGTGGACCAATGGCTGAGGAGATCCCATGGAACTGGTCCGGGCCCTCTGAATAAGTGGGACAGTTGATTAGCTTGAACTGTTTGGGAAGACCCCAGGCAGTGGAGCCTGGGAGTGGCTGGTGCATGGGCTGGCTTTTTGGAGCCTAGGGCCTATGCTAGGACACTTTGCTCAGCCTTGATGTAGGGAGGAGGGGACTGGACCTGCCTTGGCTGAGTCTACCAGGCTGGGCTGACTCCCCAGGGGAGATCTTGCCTTGGAGGAGGTGGGAATGGGAGGGGGTGGACTTGGGGGGAGGGCTGCGGGATGGGAGGGGGGAGGAAGCTGGAATAGGTGACTGATATGTGAAATTAAGTTAATTATAAAAATAAAAAATATATATTAAAAAAGAAAGAAAACAAGGCTTGGAAAGAGGTAACCCAAAAGAAGAGATTTACTTAATGTCTTAAAACTACTTGTAGGTCATATTTCTGACTCAATTGTGATTCTCTTATTTTTTCCATTTATTGAATAATCAAGTGTCTGTTTTGCATGTTTGATAAAAGAAATTGATTCAGATATACAATACACTAAATTAGTATTACTATTTTCTTGATTGCTTTTAGAAAACATCTCTGAAAATAACTTGTAAATATCTGGATGACTTAAATAAACCTTATCTGTTAAGAACTAAACTGATGTAAATCAAACATATACTAATTGAATACCCATAAAACACACCCATGTGTTAAGAATAAAATCCTGAATGGCCCGTATTAGCTGTCCAGTAAATGTAGAGAGCACAGTGTTGTAGACAAGCCAATGAACACACACTGCAGGGCAAGAAATTCTACACCTTTGGGACTTCTAAGCTCCTAGGAAGACAAAAGAGGGGTGTTTGCTCACTTGGGTTGTAGAAAAAAGGAAAGTATAGAATTCAGATTTTCCAAAACATAGATAGTGATCATAATCAGTTTTAAAGACAAAATATTATCCCAGAGGACAAGAATTAGATTGTTTACTGGAGGCCAAAGGGTGAACTTCAAAGGGACAAGGAAACTTGGAGCACTACAGAAAGTTCATGTGATAAAAAATGTGAAAGCCATGTTATGAGGAGCCACCCAAAGAGACTAAGCAAAGAAATGGCTGTACTAAAAGTGTATTCCATACATAAGGGGACATGAAGAACTGCTCTTAGTCAAACAAATCCATAGGCCAGGCAATTGGCCAGGGAAGGATGTTCAGTGGCTCAAAGCTCAGAGGCACAAAGTTTACAGGGATAGATATGGGTCAATGATGTTGAGGATGCATTAAAACGTTTCTCATGAATTGTTTGGATGTCTATATTATCAGTGTCATTGTTGATGAAGTACAGTGATTCACTATAGAGGATTAACAATGAGGACACAGCTAAATAAATCTGAGTCTACAGTATGCCAATAGAGGAAGTAGCTTTTCATCTAGGCCTGGTATTGAAAGTATTAGGGCTTAAATTATATGTTAGAGAATCTTTAGTCTTGATATTTTATTTCAAGCCATGAGAGAAATAAGATTCTCCCTAAAGAGTATGAATAACGCCAAGAAAGTTCTGAAAACAGAATTTAAACTGAAAATATGTTCTAACTGAGCGCTAAGAGATGACAGGAAGCCTCGCTCTCAGCAAATGGTATAACTTGGGGAATCATCAAGAGACCATTTCCAGAGGAAGAGAGAGACTCTAAAACAAACAAATCATCAAAGCACCCAGACACTGACAGAGGACACAGTCTTTAAAATGTCCCATTTTATGTTAAGGGGACATAAATGACATTTTTAGAAGTTGTCTAGGGGCTGGAGAGATGGTTCAGTAAAGAGTGCTTGCTGCTCTTCCTGAGGATGCAAGTTGGGTTCCCTGTGCCCATGTTTGGCTGCTTGCAATCAGCTTTTAAACCAGCTCCAGGGGATCTGACTCCCTCTTCTGGCCTCCATGGGCACCCACACACATGTGCATAAATGCACATACACATAAATTGAAATAAATCTGTTTTTAGAAGTGGTTTTGATGGAACAAAAGTAATAAAAATTTTATGATTCAAGGAGTAAATGGAAGGTAAGAATGCAGAGCAGGCAAATAATAGACCTTGTCTAAGAATCTTACACTGCACTGCAACAAGGTGGATCTGTATTTCTGTGGTTTGTAGACTTAGAGTTCTTTGGGTATAGACCCAAGAATGCTAAAGCTTGGTCTATTTTCAGTTTTGTGAGAATCTTCCACACTGATTTCCACAGTAACTACACCAGTTTATGCTCCCACCAACAGTGAATGAGGGTCTTTCTTCACATTCTCATGAGCATTTGTTGTTTTTTTTTTTTGACAAGAGCCATTCTGACTAATATGAGATGCAACACCAATGAATTACGCATTTGCGCTTCCTTGATGACTTATGGGTACTGGACATTTTATCAGACAGAGGGACCATGTGGAGGGAGGAAGAAGACAAGGGAGAAGTCTAGCAGAGTCAAATGAGACTAAAGGATATGTATGAGGGGGAAAATGTCACAATGAAACCTGCTACATTGTATCGTAATTAAAACAGCTAATGAAAATTACCTATTTACAATAGAGAAATACAGAACTATGGGGAGGGGGGAGAAAATTTGTTTCATCCTCATAATAGTTCAGCCACATTGTATTGTCCATAATTCTGCCTTTCACTATCAATAACTTAGATCTGAGGAAAATGGCCACCAAACTGTAACATTGAGAACATGTTTTTTTGTTGTTGCTGTTGTTCAAGTTGCTAGGCTGAGTTCAGAAAATGAATCTTCTTCCCAGACGAGTGACTGTGTACGTTTAGTGCAGCAATGCTTGATTGATACCAACGGCTGTGAGCAGTCATGGAGATCAGTGGAGGACACCTGCGTCCTTCCAGGTAAAACCCGGTGTCAAAAGTCCACCCAAATGAGTAGCATCAAACCAATGCAGCAGTGAGATTTCATATTATCTTATATAATCCTAGAAGCTAAATCAATTTTCCTTTAAATACTTCACTTAACCTTGACACTTGACCTTAGTTACAAAACTGTACTCTTAATTATTAATGGGCCCTTATATAGTGACACTGAGGGCAGTTTCTGCAAAATTTCAAATTATTATTTTTTTCTCTTACTATAAACCCTGTAATTATATGCCTACTCCTAGTAACATGACTAAAATTTTATTTTCACATTTGTAATATACTAGGTATACTATTTTCTATTCCTACTGTGTCATGGACAAATTAAAATATGTTTTGAGATTTGTAAAGTGCAAATGTTCGGAGGGCGGTTCCGGATTACAGCAAAGATTGTAGTGACTGCAAGGAAATGTAAGAGCTGAGCAGGCAGAGGGAAATGAAGAGTCAAGACTGCATTCCACCCCCAAACTCTCGAGAGCAGACTTCTACTGTTGTTAAAGGTGACACCCCGAGACACAGCCCCATAACATCGGGAGAAACAGGAACCCAAACCCTGGGCCCAGAGTCTGAGAGTTTTTGTAATTGAGGCTGGAGAAAGAAGAGGACATGGCTTTGCCACAGCCAGAAACTACCTTCTACATAAGAAGTGCTAGGTGAGCGGGGCGGTGGTGTCACATGCCTTTAATCCCAGCAGCACTCGGATCCCTGTGAGATCGAGGCCAGCCTGGTCTACAAAACGAGATCCAGGACAGAAACCAAAACTACACAGAGAAACCCTGTCTCGAAAAAATAGAAATGCTAGGTGGGAGAAAAAATGGAATTGCCCATTTTTTTCAACCTCTGGGCACATGTGATGGGGTTAGCTGCTCTCTGAATTCCCTGGAACCTTTGGCCTATTTAATAGCGCCCTCATGTCTTGTTTGCTTTCGTCATTGTTGTTGGGGGGCGGGCGGTGGTGTTGAGTGACCAGTATTTGTAAAACAGCAACAAAAGTCATCTGAACAGTTGTTGAGTTAGTATTGCTCAGAGTACTCTAGCATTTGCTAAAAGTAGAGTGCTCTAAGAGGCCGATTACATAGCGAAACATTCCCTTGGTGCTGTTATGCCAAAGTCATTTTAAAAATTATACTCTACCATTATGACAAATTTGTCTTTGTACTGCAATTATTATAATTAAACACCTCACGGAAATTGTGCAAAGTTTAATAAGAGACCGAAAGGGGAAAATGAAAAATGTATTGCATGACATGTTTCTCCACCCTTTCTATGAATATTGGATAATATACTGCTAGTGAATCTCACCTACCCAGAGAGTATTCTGGGTCAAAGGCAGTAGTCTATAGTTCTAACAATGCCAGGGTCTCCATCAGCAGGACTCGAAGGACTCCAAAGGATGTTACAGAGGACTTTGCTTCTCTGCCCTGGAGAGAAAGCAGAGATATTTATTTACATCCATAGGAGAGTTACAGCTATCTAACCCAGTGCTCACACATTTGCTCAGAATAGAACACTTCAAGATGAGGTCAGAAGATGACAAAAAAAACCCATATTTGTTTGGATGATGAAATCCTAGCTATATTTGACAAGGCAACTTTAAATGTGGTATTAAATATTATACTTAATATGTCATCAGTTATGAGTTATTTATTATGTTAGCTAACAAATCTGAGCCATTTGCAATGAATTACAATAGTATTAGAGTAATTATTTTATATATGAAGCAGAGAGAAATGTCCCTAAATATACAAATAAAAAATTCAATTAGTTTTTTTATCAAATAAACTTGGAGGTTAGAGGCAAATTAAATTTTAACCAGAAAATGAAATACTGGTAATTATAAATGACTGATTCATTCAATGTTATTTATAAAATGCTTTCTAAGTGTTAGGAGAACGTTAGGACCACTTACATACCTTTTAATATAGTTTTAGAGTAACAAGTACAATAAAATAGGTCACAACAAAAGAGCAAACAAAATAAAGAGACAGGATAGCTGAGACTGAACTGCACCCAGTCCCCTGTGTAAGGTCAGCTTGGACATTACCAGACAGCAAGCACTGGTATTCCACTGTGTGCAGAACATCATTTCAAATACAGAAAGCTTCAAGGCATTTTGGACAGCACACTACAAGTGGAAACATTAAAACGCATATTTTGTTTAAAAAGTCACTTCTAGACTGTCCCACACAGATTTCCTGGTATTCTGTCTCTTATAATCTTTCTGCCCTCCTCTTACATGATGGTCCCAGAGCCATAGACAAAGAAACTGTGATATAGGTATATCCACTGGGGCTGTCTGGGATCCTCATGATTTACTGATCTCTGGATTGTGTCCAGTTGTGACGGTCTGTGATGGTATCCATTTATTGTAAAGAGGAGCTTTTAGGACTAGAGAGACGGCTCAGCAGTTAAGAGCACTGGCTGCTTTCCAGAGGACCCACGTTAGAACCCAAACGCCCACATGGCACCTCACAGTTATCTATACCTCCAGTTCCAGGGTATCTGGTGCCCTCTTCTACTCCCCATTGGCACCAGGCATGCATGTTGAGCACAGTCAAAACACTCAGGCACACAAATAAAATGAAGTAAACCTTAAAAGAGTGGGGGGAGAACTTCTTTGATGAGTGTTGATAGCTATATTTATCTCTGGGTATAAGGATAAGATTTAGGATGTAGTTGGTCCAGTAACGTGTAGTAGTAGATTTTCTTCTAAGATCTATGATCTCATTAGTGGGAGTAGGGGGGTGGGAGTTGGCTAGGTATCTAGTACCAGGCATGATTTCTTCTCTGTTGAGTGAGTTTTCATTCCAATTAGAATGCTGCTGGCTATCACCAACATGTGAGTGCCACTTACTGCATCTTTTGTTGTTGTTGTTGTTGTTGTTGTTTGTTTTTTTGGTTTTTGTTTTTTGGGTTTTTTGAGACAAGGTTTCTCTGTGTAGCTTTGCGCCTTTGCTGGAACTCACTCCCTAGTCCAAGCTGGCCTTGAACTCACAGTGATCCTCTGCCTCCCGAGTGCTGGGATTAAAGGCATGCACCACCACCACCACCACCACCACCACCACCACCACCACCACCACCACCCGGCTCACTTACTGCATCTTCATGAATATCTTGCCAAAGTCTGTTTGTGAAATGGCTGTATAAACAGGATTTGAACAATGGCAAGACACACTAGTGAGAAAAAGGAAAATCTCAGGAGATCACTCCCCTGGACAAGGAACTACAGGCAGCTGATGACTGCTGAAAAAGAGAGAGTCAGTCTTTCCTAGGGCTAGGGGCCTAATTGTTTGTCCAATACAAAGTATCAGCCCTGAACACATTCACAAAAACAATAAAAACAGCCTCATCAGGTTGTATTTATATATCTGTGCAAACATATATGTGCATATCTATCTATCTATGTAACAATGATAATCAGAGAAGAAAAGACTATCAATTTAAGAATGGGGGTCACTGAAAGAGTCGGAAGGAGGGGATTTGAGAGCAGTTTGAGGAAAGAAATAGAAGGGAGAAATGATGTAATTATATTTTAATTAAAATGTATAAAACTTTTAAATAAGAAAATGAACCTGAGAGTCCATGTGTAGTTCAGTGGTAGGGCATTTGTCTGCTATGTAAGTAGGCAAGAGGGATGAGGAAGGCAAAGTAGAGTGAGTAAGCTAACCCTCGGAGGTATGGTCAAGTTTCTCTGTTTTCTGTTTGATGTTTGTAATTCCTAAGCATTGAAGGAATTCTTAGTAGTTACACTAGCAACACCACCCTTGATCCAGATGCTCCTAGATCAAAACCTCTCAATAGTGTACTGGCTTAAAAACAGAGTCCAAAATTTATGTGTATTCAACAGATCCTAATTCATTTTGATTCCATCAATGTTTGGGGGACAAAAAAAAAATCTGACTTCTTTGGAGCTTTCTGGGTAACTTAAATACCCAGGGACCTGGTACTTCAAGTATTGTCCCCATATCAAACTTAATATACATATATCAAAATACATCCCATAGCCAATAATATTTCTGTTCACTGTTAAAAACCTAGAGGATAAAGTCACTTTGATGAACATCCTTTAGCAAACCAAGATAATCTTACTAAACTCGTTACTTTCTTGGGTTGATATATTAAAAGCACTTCATGAAGGAGAAATAAACTTTATATTCAGATTAATATCTTCAGTGTTATATGTGATTATGAAATCCAGGTGACTCCTGCAAGATAAATAACTCATCACATTGTAATCTGAGTATCCAGTCTTTGGTGGAAAAAAATTTCCAGTTTAAAGAATGTCTTTGTATCGATGACCTCCGCTGTACAGTGAACAAACTTTTTGGGGAAAAATGCATCCATCAGACAGGTAATATTTGTTGAATCATCTCTTTATTTCAAGCCTGAATCCCATTCAGTTTTTGTGCATTCATTTGTTGAACATTTACCATATTGAAGTTGATATTTATTCCAATGTCTGAGTTCAAGTAGGATAATGACATATTTTCTTAAATTATTAATTCTATTATATGTCTAATGCTGGCTGTTAAAACTAAATTGGAAAGTATTTTCTTTTCTATGTTCTAGAACAGTATAGAAATAATTGATTCTCTTGCTTTCTTTAATTATTGGTTTAAATAGTACTATAGCTGCACAATCCATCATGTGATAAGTAAAATATAAATTTGTATGATTAATTGTTATAGAATGGGCCTAGTTTCAATGTCATGAGTGAATTTTTGTAGTTTATTGTTGCTCATTGGTTTATTAGTCTAATTTACTCTTGGGCTCTTTGGGAGGGACCAACACACAGCTCCCAAATAAATACACACAGAGACTTATTATTACTTATAAATGCCTTGCCTTGGCTTGACTTATTTCTAGGCAGCTTTTCTTGACTTAAATTATCCCATCTACCTTTTTCCTCTGGGCATTTACCTATCTGTATTTCTATATGTCTTTCTTTACTTCTTACTCTGGCTTGCTGTGTAGCTGAGTGGTGGGCCCCTGGAGTCCTCCTCTCCTCCTTTTCTCACTCCTTGATCTTTCTCTCTCAGATTCCTCCTCCTATTTATTCTCTCTGCCTGCCAGTGCCACCTATCCTTTCTTCTTCCTTGCTATTGGCCATTCAGCTCTTTATTAGACCAACCAGATGTTTTTGACAGGTAAAGTAACACAGCTTCACAGGATTAAGAATGCAACACATATTTGCATTGTTAAAACAAATGCTCTGCAGAATAAACAAATATGGCACATTTTAAAATAATATTACACAACAGTTTATCTCCCAATTATTATAATCATATTTATATTATATTATTCATTTTCTTTTCTATGTGACTCTTTATAACTTCTATCTCTGTAGATCTCTGTAATATTCTGCTCTTAGTGTTCTCTGCTTGTTTTTTAAATATCTGTAGAAGTTGTACTGTCCTTTTTAAAATTCATGTGATGATAGTTTACTCCCTCTCTCTTCTGTGTGTGTTGAGGGGGGTGTCTATTTCTCATATTTGGTGGTGTTCATTTGACTATGAATTGGCCTTCATTTTCAACTTTTGCTTTTACCAACAAAAAATGACCATTGAGTGCTCATCTATGGATGAATCATCTGTAACTCCACCCCACCCGCAATTAAGGCTTAGGGAACACTGAGGAAGAAAAAGTGGAAAGACTGTTAAGTGCAGGAGGTTGGGGAGGAGTTGTGAAATACTGTCCTCTAGACCTGACACAGATGATGCTCAAGTCAACCCACAGTATCCATGGTTGCCTGCACAAGACCCACACAAAATAAAGCCATTCAAAAGTCCAGCATGGGTGGGAGAGGAGCTCCCAAGGCCCCACCCCTAGCAGAGAAGTTATTGGCATTTGATGGCTAATAAGGGAGAGAGAATCACCTTTGTTTGGAGATAACCATGTGGGTAGCTTGTCCATGTCCCAATGGATGTTTCCATAGTCATTTCCCAAATAAAATTAATTTGAGTAAGTGGACTAATAAGAATAAGAATAATAAAAGAATGAAGAAGAGGACATAGTGTCTGGATTGATACAATTTGGTGGGTCTTAGGGGAAGTTAAAGAGACCTATAGGGGATGGATATGGTCAAAATACATTGTAAGCATGTATCGAAATTTCAAGGAATACACAAAATATAATTTTTATAATTATAATAATAAAACAATAATACAAAAATAAGAAAAAATTCCTTTGCACTCAGTTTTAGGTCATTTTACAAGGAGTTTTGCTAGCACTATTTTTTTCATTGAATGAATTTGTTCCTTGCAACTTACATACTTGTTTTCCAAAGAAGGAAAAAAACAAGGCGCCATTGCAATCAAAACAAAGCAAAACAAAACTTCAATAGTGTAACTATCTCAGTGTCCAAGTCTGGGATTTGCTCACAGTATTCTGACCTCCAAAAGGCTTGGGAAACTTCACATCTTTGGCTCTGCCATCCATAGAACACACAGCTTGCCTTGTAGGCTTATTCCAAACACACTGCTATCTTTGGTGGACATCCCATGGTCCTAGCATCTCTAATATGCTGTGACCTTCACTAAAACAGGTTGTACCTCCATAAATAGCCTTCTGCAGGGATTTTGATCCTAGTACTTGGTAACAAACCTCAGCTTCTCTCCACTACCCCTTCATTCCTTGGGCTTCCACTTCAACTTAAGCTGAACCTTTACAAAAGCCTCTGGCTACTCTGAAAGGATTCCATCATAGCTGCATGATGCCAAGCCTCAGCGGCCCTTCACGATTTCCTTCAAAACCAATTCCATGTAGAAGTCTCTTACACATTACCAAGCTCAGCTGTCCTCATGAGATGTAACCTTTGCTCCCCTGGAACTACAGCCTCTGTATGCTCGTCCTGAGGAAACACTTCTCAGAGAATTTCACCTGAATATCCTTTCAAATTAACTCCTCCTCGACTTCATCACTCCTTTAATGTATAGTTCTTAGATACCTGAGATTTTCTAGATACCTTTCTTGCTGATTTCTATTTTAATTCTAAAGTCAAGAATTAAAGTCAAGTCTATTTCAGACTATCTCAATTCCTAATTAAAGTAAAAATTTCCATGTATCACTTTGTACACTGTGCAGTGTTCTACATGATAGTCATGCACCCATCCACAATGAACGTGTACATTGACATCATAGCAGAGGAAATAATTGCGACTTCAAACACTTCATGGAACTGGTAGGAGTTAGGTGAATTGTGTTTCTTCGGGAGGGAAAAAGAAATAAATGTTGTAACCAGAGGCAATAAAATGAAGCTGCAACCATTTGAGGAACAACAAATCCTTTGTTTTGCTGCATTGTAAAATGGAGAAGCATCTCAACATGATACGAGAAAGAAACCAGATGCTATACATTGGGGAAAGTTGGACTTACTTGCCTTTCTAAAGAGATTAGATTTCACGATTTGCTGTGAGGAGCTGTTGTATAGTTTAAACAGAGAAATGAAAAATTCACGTCTTTTTTTAAAAGTCAATTCCAGGGATTAGAAGAGAATGAAAGAGAGAGAGACAGAGACAGAGACAGAAACAAAGACAGAGGAGAGAGACAGACAGAGACAGGGACAGACAGACAGACATAAACTGTGTCCAAACTAATGACAGGTGGCACGTTTTCAAGCTAACACAGTAGTCCTGAGACTTCTCAGATATACTTCAGTGGAAAATTGTGAATTATAATCATGAGGACTTGGTGACCAGCTGGAAATGAGTGTGAAGGCATGTAAAAAATTATGAAGACTAATAGAAATCTCATCCAATGACTGAGGGAAGCAGATGCAAAGATCCACAGCCAGGACACAGGTGGAGCTCCAGGAGTCCAATTGGCGAGAAAGAAGAGGGACTGTATGAGCGACAATTGTTGAGACCAAGATTGGAAAAAGCACAGGGACAAATAGCCAAACTAATGGAAACACATGAACTATGAACCAAAAGTTGAGGAGCCCCCAACTGGATCAGGCCCTCTGGATAAATGAGACAATTGAATAGCTTGAACTGTTTGGGAGGCACCCAGGCAGAGGGACCCAGACCTGTCCTTAGTGCATGAGCTGGCTGTTTGGAACCTGGGACTTATGCAGGGACACTTTGCTCAGCCTGGGAGGAGGGGACTGGACCTGCCTGTACTGAATCTACCAAGTTGAGCTGAATCCCCAGGGCAGTCATTGCCCTGGAGGAGATGGGATTGGGGGGTGTGCTGGGGGGGAGGCGGGAGCTGGGGCAAGAGTGGGGAGGACAGGGGAACCCATGGCTGATATGTAAAATTAAATTATAAGATAAAAAATTATGAAGAATAACATTTGCTAGTAAAATTTCACAATCTAATTAAAGAACCCCAAAGTTGTCAAGCTGATGAAAAGCCATCTAGCACAAGCACATTGTGGCTGTGGTAACATCTACCCTCTCTAATCGATCTCCCTTCCTTCCCCTTAACCCCCTTCTCCCTACAACTTCTTTTCTACCATTCACATCATTTTCTTTTCATCAGCAATAGGGAGAAAAATGACAAACTATCAACTTTCAAAAGCCAGAAAAAAGAAGACAGAGAAAGTAGTTAACCATTATAGATATGAGAAATCAGTACAACAGGGTGTGGAAATGACATTATTTTGACACTTAATGTGTCTCCCTTAGATTTTGGTTGAAAGCAGACTGAGTTGCAATCATTTGTAATGTTTATTCTAAAAGTGACTCAATTTTCTTCCAGGTCAGTAAACTCTTAACTCAATGGCCATCCTCATGTCATTTTCACAAAATATCATCACTTTAGCAAGTACAGACAAATTCAGAGAGGCTGAAGTCATTTCACATGCAAAAAAAAAAAACAAAATTCACAGAATAGAAGTTCATTTAACATTACAGTGTGAAATATGGACAATCCAGGCAACAGAACCCTTATCTGATGACCTGGAGGTGGAAACCTAAACAGTCCCTAGAGTGTATTTCATTATGGACCATTGGAGGGTTACAGTTCCAAAGAGCCCCTAATAAACTACCTATAATTCAGCTTAGAGAGAAAAGGGACATGATAGCTTCAATCTCATCACTCATTGTATTCCAGTCTCAACACTCTGCAAACCCTTTAATTACATTGCAGAAAAAAACCTCTTTCTCTTTCCTTGGCATCACTAAAACAGTCCCCAGTGTATATAAACCTACATTTTTAAGTTTGGACATTTTTGATTATGCCAAAGTTTCCAGAATAGTACCCAAAACTAAATACTATCATTAAACACATTGTGTAAACACTTAACTTCTCAAACAAAGTTTGAACATCAAAATCATATGTTCATTCATAAAATAGTTATGATTCAGTTAATACAGGTAGACATATCATAATCCCTGGTGTAATGGACATAAATCTGAGTAAAGTTATTTAGTAGCTAACATTATAGAGTAAAACAGACATTTAATAGAATTATATAATTTAACCTGGTTTATTTCACATATGTATTTAGCTATAGCTGATGCATGTCATAAAACAATATAAAGCTTATTGGAAAATAAATATTTTCTAATAAAAACAACTATATAGTGGCTAATATAAGAGGAACTAATTACATGAAAAAAACCTTCATTTACATAGATTTCACAATGTGTGCCCAGGCTTGCTAGCTAATATGGTCTCTGTTCTTATTAGTCTGACTTACAAGCAGTTTATGGTGAGTTCTTATTTGAAAAAATTTGAATGCTATAATAGTGCGTGTTTCAAAACATATTCCAGAGTTATAACTATGGACGAATTTTTATAATAGTACGGTAAGTAGATTGTAAGTACACATTTTCACAACATGAAGTTAGTTATATAGTGTTTATCTACAAAGCAAAGAAAAAATTGAAAATGTGAGGAACACTTATGTAATCTCTGCGAATGTCCATGAGATGCCCACTGTGGAGGTCATCTGAAGTATCTCAGAAACAGGGAAGCGTTTTAGAGGCAGACCCCAAAGCCTGTGCTCAGGGCACCCAGAGGGAAGTTGTACTTCTCATCTTCTCTCTGCGGAATGAACGCACTACGGGTTCCTGGCGCTATGCAGAGTAGAGCAGATGCCAAGGGCTGAAAATTGCTACTCGAGTACGGCAAAAATATTCTACTTTATTATGTGCAAAAGCAAAATACAAATTGTAAATGTGTATCTATTTTACTTTATCTTCTCTTATTTTGTGTGCATGTGAGTGAAGGAAAATATGTGGAATTATGTTGTATGATGAGCTAAGGAAAGTAGGAAAAAGAAAACACCCTGAAAGAGTATAAGGAAAGAAATAAGAAAAACATCTGAGAAACCTTTTGGTAAAGGCATATTTCCAGAAGGAAATGAAAAGTCTTAAAAATTTTATGGGAAACGATGTATTAAATGTACATATTTAAGTTAATTGAAAGTTGTGTCAATTGTCAAAACACAGTGAAGACAAAAGTGAGTGAAGACAAAGCGTCTCCAAGAGAAGAAATTCAGTACTAATATTACGTATGTCCGCAACTGAAAACTGATTATGTCTGTTCTTCTAAATTTCAGATCATTTGAAATAGATGCCTTAAAATAATTTTCCAATATTTTGAAAGATATTGACATATCTATACAATGTATTTCTATTCTTAAAAAAGACACTAAAGAGTTTATGAACACATAAAGAGTAAATGGACTTAGTTCTTAAACCATTCTTTGACTTTACTCCTAGAGGAGACAGCAGGGTCTCCCAATCAGGTGCCACTGTCAAACGTTCCAGGACACTTCCAGAGGAAAGGTTCATCTTTAACCTCCAAGAGGAAGGATGGCTGCATCACAGCAGCAGAGGCCTGCCAGGAATCTGAGCACTGCACTCTGCTCCATGAGAACTATAAGAAAGCCTGTGGCAAAGGAACTGCCCAATGCCACACCCTTCGCGGCAGACTGTTGTGTGTCGCCCTAAGAGACAGCCTGAGAGAGACGGTTTTGTGGGATTGTCAGTGCGGTTTCCCTTTAGAAGAAGACTGCATTCGGATTTGGAAAAGTTTATTTGAAGACATTTGCATCCAGGATACTCAAATCAATCAAATTCCCACCATCAGTCAAGACAAGGTAGATGGACTCCAGGAGGACACGGCTTCAGGTTGGTATTTAAAGGAATAATTTAGGAACACTAAACATAATCATAAAAATGCATTAACTAAAGAATACTTAATTTCTAGTTCTACTTGTCATTTCTACTTCGAAGGTTAATTTTAAATCTGTCTTAGAAATTAAATGTTTGTAAACCTTCATACTATGCCAATGGACAGAGGGTATCAGAAAGAATGAAGCATATTACCAATTTTATGTATTCGCTTATTCATTGAACAAATGCTTAGGAAACATTTAGATCTGTGTAGCAAAAGAAGGACATCTATCATTCACTGAAGAAGATTGCTACATTTTAAAGAAATTTTAAAATTAAAAAAGCAGCCAGTGTGGTAGCACATACCCTTAAACCCAGAACCTAGGAAGCAGAGGCAGGCAGATCTTTGAGTTCAAGGCCAGTCTTGTCTGCAGAGCCAGAGCTACTTAGGGGGATGCTATCTCAAAAAACAAAAACAGAAACAAACAAACAAAAAGAAAAAAGAAAAAAAGAAACAGATAAAATAGGGAAAGAGATTAGAGTCTCTACCTTCCCACAATAAGTTCTAAACCTCTGAGATAAAAGAACAAATAAAAATGATTGCTCTCTAGATTCTTGCCTTCTCCCGGAAGGAGTTTCTCATGCCACTTTCCTGAGAAACAGATTGCAAAGATGGTTTGTGCACACAGTAGTAAGAGGAATGCTTAGCAGCAAAGCCGTGGAAAGAAATCCACAGGATTTGATAAAGAAGCTGAAATGCATTGCGGTTGCTACAAGAACTTAGTTACTTGCACACAACACTGGACTTGCAGAATTTTCTCCTATTAAGACAAGGGACTGACACTCTGTCCTCCTCTTGTAGATCACTAATGGGCATTAGTGATGGCCCAGGTAAGTCAGTAATCTGTTGGGTAAACACCATGCCTAGAAAAGCACCAGGTAAAGGTGAACCCTCACTCAACCGTACTCACAATTGTTATGAGACTTCAATGATTGTGCAGCACACACTTGCTGGATGACAGACCAATATTAAAAAATGTTAGATTCTGAATATGTTTATAAACATGAATCACGTGGGAGTACATGAACAAAGGTTGACGTTGAAGTTGTTTGGCTTGTTTTGTGTTGTAAGTCACTAACTCCAAAGATACACTATCATTCCTTTCATTAATATGGACAGTTCCTGGAAGAAAGGATTTAGTGGAAGACAGGGGAAATATCCAGATCCAGATGTGTATATTTTGAGTCTGCAATATTTACTAGATATTGAAATGGTGAGCTCAAGTTCTAAGTATGAAATGTGTGTTTAATTCCATGTATGGCATAGGGACATGAGATTTGCACAGAAGGTGAAAACTGAGAGGAAGGGATCATTCATTAATAAATTATAAGCCTGTTGGACTAGTCAAGATTAACAACAACAACAACAAAAAAAATATATAGTGTCTTAGACCAGAGTGGTAGCAAGGTGAGATGAGGTCAAATTCCCAAGCTGTTGATATAAGTGGGTATCAGAAGAATGCAGAAGTCGATATAATTAATAAAAACACCCTAGCCTGATTCCACATGGAGAGTAAGCAGCTATCAGTACTGATCATGTTAAGAAAGAGAAGACAAAGGGGATTGATTCTGGCACAAATTTAGGAAATGTTTTGTAGTTTTTGATGCATTTGTATATGATAGTATAACTGAAGTGCAGGTCTGGTGGGTGTGTAATTGTTTATCCCCAGGGCACACTGTCTTTTAACTGTTTTCAATAATGGACCTACTGTTTAAAATGTTCTATTGGAAAAGGGCATGCATATATACATATACAAATATAACATATACACATCTGAAATGACATTAGGTTGGCATTTAATATACAGACAGTTTATTGTACTGCCTACAAAAACAGCATACTATCTGAAACAAAAATCACTCTTTTATACTAAAAGTAAATGTTTTGTAGTTTGGGCGATAACTACCCCCACAAGTTGGTTGTTCTATTCAGACTGAGAACAAAGCCCGGTAGACTAAATGGCCTTGAGAGAAGTAGCTTTATTCTTCACGGCATGGAAACAGAAAGCCCAAATAGCCCAGTAGGATCTCCTCTTGATGAAGTCTCCCTTCTTCATTGGCCTCTTGCTAAATCCTTCTATGACCCTTTGTTGATGTGTGCTAAAGAATGGGTATAGGAGGGGATGGAAGAAGTGTAATCCATCCAAGCTGACCAATGCCCCACTATTATGACCTTATTTGTCCCTCACTGATTCCTCAAAAACACCATACACACACACACACACACACACACACACACACACACACACACACACACACACTCAGGGTTAGAGCTTTAACATTCATGTTTGAGCACAGCATAAGTATCCAGTTGATAACAATAAAGTGATTACAAATTGATGGGTCAAGGGTAGGTTTTTGGTTTTGGTTTTTTTGTTTTGGTTTGGTTTTTTGGTTTTTGTTGTTGTTGTTTTTATTTATTTATTTTCGAGACAAGGTTTCTCTGTGTAGCTTTGGAGCCTGTCCTGGATCTCCCTCTGAAGACCAGGCTGGCCTCGAACTCACAGAGCTCTGCCTGGCTCTGCCTCCCGAGTGCTGGATCAAAGGTGTGTACCACCACCGCCTGGCTTAAGGGTAGTTTCTTAAATATGTTTTAGTCTATAGCACAGACTTGTCAATTTGTCCAAGTAGTGGTGTTTGTCTGTATTTGTATGTCTGCATATGTATTTTCAGAAAATCTGTACAACTCACTGAAATCTGGTTTTTATTTGTTCATTTTTTTTTTAGAATTTTATTTAATATGGGTTGTACCACAGAAATAGAAGTCAGCTCTTCCTCAGAAAGACAGGAGATTGGATTCTAGAAGAAACAATGATTCTTGACCTACTCAATAGAAAAATAAAACTATACAGTAACAGCAGCTAGGGCAGTGCAGAGCCTGCAGAGGTTGGGAAGTGCAGCACTGTGAAGAACCTGCCTATGGTTGTACAGTTGTTTGCTTGCTGTACAAGGAGTACAGACAGCCCAATAAGGACCAGTTTAGTCACGTGAGGATGTTTACATCAGAAAACAAGTTGATGTCTTGGTAACAGTTGACAAATAAGTATATTAATTAGATGTTTAAAAAATGAAATTCTGATCATCTCACTTTCCTTAATGCTCTTTGCACAGGTCTGTTGCTACTTCCTGTATTTGGCTTTAGTTGTCTTTATTTCCTAGGAAGCTGTGGGTTATCAGCTACAAGGACTGCACACTGCTGTTCTCAAGGATGCTACCTGGTACCCAGTCCAAACCCAGCTAATGCTTGTAGAATAAAAGACTCTGTCAATGCAATTTTCTAATTCTACCTTTATGAATCCTGAAATTCTTAGAGACTGATAATCAGAGGTGGAACTAATTTTAAAATTGCACTTCCACCTGATTTATGATTCTCTTGGTAGGGAAATTTCTTTTCCTTTAATTTCTTTTTCTTTTTCTCTCTCTCTCTTTTGTTCAGAAAATAATCCTGCTGTTCTTTTTTCTTCAGGTCCTTTTTTTTTTTTCCCTTCACTGTACCTAGTCTAGTCATTAGCATTAACTTACATCTTCAAGTAATCACAACTGGGATCTAATTATCCCTTTGCAACATGGTAATGCATATAAACTATCATTTTTATCTATATTATAAAAACTGGATGATATGATTTAAGTGTTATTATCAGGATTCCTAGTGATATGCTGATACAAAGTTATTTGTGTAGTTTAAAAGCTGCAGAAAAACATGCTGCAAAATCACAGCAGTCTTTCCAAAAAGGGTTAGGAAAGCAACTGCTTTGCCCTTCTGTCATCTATTTATGGATATTTCGAAAAATACTCTTTCATTGAAACAAAAGGTTGGGTAAATTTTAAATATATTTTGATCATACAAGCCAACTATTTTGTGTATGCCTGTAGTGACAGCAAAGGTAGCAGTCTCTCTCTCTCTCTCTCTCTCTCTCTCTCTCTCTCTCTCTCTGTATATATATATATGTGTATACATTTTATAAGAATATGAACATCTTCATAGCCAGCAATAACTGTGTAGCACTTTTGTAGGCAATTTCTTATCCATCCCCAATTAACTATGGCAGAACAATGATTTTGACTCATGACCCTGAGTTCACAATAAGTTACATAGTTCAAATTCTATTTCTGAAGATTCGTTGCTTGTTTTTGAGAAACTTAGAGTCAGAGAATTTTTTTTTGAGCTGAGGATCGAACCCAGGGCCTTGCACTTGCTAGGCAAGCACTCTACCGCTGAGCTAAATCCCCAACCCAGAGACTTTTTAACCCTAAAGCTCCGCTTTGGTTCTATCCATTCCCCACCAATCTGGATCACAATGCTCATACAGTATTGAAGAAAGATGATTCAAACATTGCACCCTCAAACCTCAGTACATTTATAATTTTAAAGAAATCATAGCAACCTGGTACACTTTTGTACTCACCTTTCAGAATTTCCATAGTTTTGTTTGCAGGTTCTATATGTACAACCTTATGCTTATTTTTTTATGACCTGGGCATTTATTGCTTTCAGGATTCAAACAGATGCAGTCTTGTTTGGAAGTGACAGAGGCATGCGTAGGGGATGTGGCTTGTAATGCACAATTGGCCCTTTACCTTAAAGCATGCTCAGCAAATGGAAATCTGTGCAATGTGAAACACTGCCAAGCAGCCATACGGTTCTTCTATCAAAATATGCCTTTTAACACTGCCCAGATGTTGGCTTTTTGTGACTGCGCTCAATCTGATATACCCTGTCAGCAGTCCAAAGAAACTCTTCACAGCAAGCCATGTGCACTGAACAGAGTTCCACCCCCCACTTGCCTCAGTGTAATTCACACTTGCCGAAATGATGAATTATGCAGGTGAGTAAAAACACACATACCTTGCTTTCTTATTTCGGCACCTTATTTATTATAGTCCAGCCCTACCATTTGATCTCCTTCCATTGCTGGAGTTCCCACCACACTCCAAATGGTGTAAATAAAGCCAGGCAATTCCTATTGTGGATCTGTGGTACATGTGTGGTATCCTTTTTGAAATTCAAATGTAAAATGCAGAGTGGGATTTTACAATAAAGAAACCCACTGTGTTGAACTATGATGGCCTATATGACATCGTTTTAAAGATCACGTTTGTCCTCGTGTGTGTGTGTGTGTGTGTGTGTGTGTGTGTGTGTGTGTGTACAAGCATGTCAGTACATACAGACAATAATCTTCATGAATTGGTTCTCTTCTTCCATCATGTGGGTCCTACAAGTTTAGCTCTGTTCGTCAGGCTTTTTGAAATTGTCTTTCATCCCTCATCTATCTCACTGGTCCACAATCAGCTTTTTAATTAGCCTTTTTTAAATGATGTGGTGATGTGATTACAGAATCATTGTCATTGTTTGGGTTTTGTTTGTCTTAGATAAGGTCTTCTTCCTCTGTATACCAGGCTAGCCTGGAGTTGACAGTTTGGGACATGAGGAAATAATGATAATATGGAATGAACTGAGAGAGGCTTTTTACAGGTAGTCCCGCCTGGTCTCACACTAGGTCATTCTGCTTCAGATTCCCAGTCATGGGATTACAGGTTTGTCATGTGCTGCTATGCCTAAATTTTTGTAATCAAACTTGAGGTTGGGGGGGAGCACTCACAGTCTGTGTCCAAGCCTGTTCAGCCACTTGGCCTTAATAAGTCAATTAAAGGTGTCAAATTAATACTGGAAAACAAACAAAAAGGAAACTTAGTCAATGTGGCTTCACTGGGAAGAGGAAAGAATAGATCCAGTGAAACTCCCCACATCAAGTCCATCTTGGGGGAGACTAAAGCGATATTAAAATCTAAATGGAAAACCAAGCATTTGTATGTCTAAGTAGCTCCAATCAAGCCGTCACCTGTCCACCACTGACCCATCCTTGTCTGGGCTTCGGTCTCATCTGGTAAGGTGAATGGATAGGTTGTCAGAAATTGTGAAGTATCCCTTGGGGAGACATGTTCCCCAACCTTAGGTCTTGCTGTCCAAGAAAAAAAATCTAAAAATAGCTCTGTGAATTTTATTTGGTATAATTAGGAATGTGGAAAAAGAACAAAGTGTATCCCATGCTGTAGGAAAACTGGATTGGAAGTGCCTTATTTGAATTTTCCTGGTGGGGGACAGTGTCTAAATGTCAGCTCTCAAATCATATGAGGTTAAAAAAGTTTTTTAATAAGTCTCTCAGGTAGTTCATACTGCAAATCGTCATCCATTGTGATAAAAATAGTTATAATGAAAACCCTCCTGAGAGGACAGTAATTTACAGTTTCACTGCTTTTTAATCCACATTCCCTATAGCAACATTAGAAAAAAAAAAGTACACATTGAAATTAAAACACAAATATAATAAATAACAAAAAGAAAAGAAAAAAATAAAAATAATAAAACATCTAATCAAGTAGTTAAAAAAAAAAAAGAAAGAAAGAAAAAGTACAAAGTTAGCTTTGTACTGGGACCCAGAACTCATTTTGCCCCATGCCAGTGTTTTACTAGGTGAGACCTCGTCACATATTAATGTGAAATCACTCTACTCGCAGGTTAAATCCAGGTCTCCACTCTTTTTCTAGGACACACTATCGAACATTCCAGTCAGAATGCTGGCCCCGTGTGACAGGGAAGTGCCAGGACGATGAGACCTGCATCAGCACATTAGGCAAGGGAGACCTTACTTGCTCTGGGAGTGACAGCTGCAGGGCTGCCTACCTGGGAACCTTTGGGACAGCTCTTCAAGTGCCATGTACTTGCAGGAGCATCACGCAGAGCGAAGAACCTTTGTGCATGGCTCTCCAGCACATGCTTCATAGCAAATCATGTTTCAGTAAGTTATCCAACTAAAAGGTTGTCTGTGTATCTTCTAACCTACATAAATATCTATCTTGTTTTCTACTACATCATAAAAACAGTAATCTGGCCAACCCTTACCAAAAATGTTCATAAAGACAATTTGCATTTGCTATTTTGGTTATGTTCTGGTTTTGCTTTTTCTTCTCATTTATCAGAAAGTGATACACATTTTAAGTTGATAAGTTATTACTGAGTATCATTTATTGATTTTAATGTGAAAAGCATAAAAGGCTTCATTTACATGCTGAAAATATCCATTATTCATAGTTATGTAACAAGAAATCAGCTCCAAACATTGACCTAAAATCATTAACCATGTAGCCACTTAGCTGAACAGTTTTATACACTTGCCTTGAGTGCATTTTACTGATCTTTTTGTCTAGATTCAATCATATATTGACACTCATCCCTCATGGTTCTACTGAGGCTGGATTGGCCAAAATGGCATTTAGCAAGCATTGTTGGCTGGCACAGCATGGTTCTCCTCTGGTGTTCCCTTCAGCAATATAGCCAGTGACTGTTACCCAGTGCAGCAGAATTCCTAGTGACTAACCAAATATTCAGGTATTTATCATGTATCTCCTAAGGTCATATTGTAAATATACCAGTGAACAAAGC
This sequence comes from Onychomys torridus, assembly GCF_903995425.1. Lineage (NCBI taxonomy): Eukaryota > Metazoa > Chordata > Mammalia > Rodentia > Cricetidae > Onychomys > Onychomys torridus. The sequence continues at coordinate 69,578,695 of NC_050449.1, read as the reverse complement.
AAGTCATACACCAATCTCAGAAAGACTGTGGGAACAAACTACAAAAGAATGTGGATAATCAGGATGGGCTCAACAAGGTATATTGATTTAAAAATCTATAATTTAAGCTGTCCTGCCCCTGAAGTATATCTTTCCTTTAATTTATTTTTCTCTCCCTTTAGACTTAGCAAATGTACTGATAAACTTCAAAAGATAAGATGGAAATTTTTTTTAAAAGTTAATTTTTAATGTAAGGAAAAGAAAATTGAAAATTAGACCCTGGGCTTAGTTAGGATTGAGTATTCTGACATCAATCACTGTCTTAAGATTCTTGACCTGTTTTCTGAAAACCATTCATAAGACATACCAGAGGAGCTTGGAGCTTCTGCTCACATGTGTTTCTGTCTGCTGTCATTCCCCTCTTGGCAATGACAGTTTTCCAGAGAGTGAGCTGTCTCTACCGGGTGCCCTTAGCCTTGCCCCTGTCTAGTCCAAAGAAGTTCCTGTGTTTTTTGTTTCAGCCCCTTTCCCTCTTACATGCTGACCTATGATTGGATTGGATGGACTTTTGTAGTTGAAAGGATTGTAACAGTGCTCAGTCTTATTCAATATTAGAGAGTTCACATTTTACTCTCTTTCATCTCTGCTTGAAAACCTAATGAGTTCCTATCTCAAGTCATCATTCCTATTGGAAATCCAGACACAATACTAATGTAGAATAGTCAATTTATAATATCATCCATGCTATTTAGTAAAACATCCTATCTGAACTATGGATTATTCAGATGTTGAATCTCCCTTTCTTATTGTACAGGATTACTGGTCTCTGTAGAATATGAAAGTTGTCTGTCTCCCCAGACTCCAGTAGGCATTTCCCACCTACCTGACTGCTACATATTCCTGCATATTTCAGGTTTATACTGTGGTAATACTCTACTTCAATCTGCACATTTTTATACAGGTATCTATATGACCAGTTCATTTGACTGACAACACCAAATATCAGTAGATTAACACAAGATTTAATTTCTAACCAACATAAAATAATTACAAAGAGAACAGTTAAGATGAGAATTAAAGATTATTGAAATTTAGATGTCACCAAGCTATTTAGTGTTATCCTACTACGTGGCTAAATCCTCTTCTGAGTTCATGGAATCCATCCAACACATCCACCCTGCTAATGAAGAACACAAAAAATCCCCCTGGATATTTTGATGGGTCAGTCCTAAGTGCTTTGTATATCACTTTCACTTTGACTCATCTGCAAGGGAAGCTGGGAAACACAGTTCACTTCTGTGCTTGGTAGAAAGGAAAATGAATTCCATGTGTATCTAACCAATCTCTGCCACTGTATCTCCAACAAAATATACAAAGCCATGTCTCCCTAATACTGAGCCAATTCACTTATTGCTAATGCTGGGTAGTGCAAATTCATGTTTGAATATGTGTGTCACATATTGCAGAACACAAAGCATAGAGTAATGGATTATGGGTAGTAGTCTATTTGAAACCACTTTTGAAGAACAGAAGGAGTCAATATTTCACGCAAATATATTATATGTAGTTTTCTTCTAATTCATTGAACTAAAATTTGCTCCTTTTGGATCTCTCTACAATGCTTTGTAAATATACTACTCTGAGACTCTGTCATCTTTGCCACTATACAGCAACATCCTTCATCACATGGGCATAGGGATGTTGTAAAGAGATCCTGCAGACTTGCATAGTATAACCCATTAACTTCACTGTGTTATGGAGGACACTCTTCATGGGGAATGGAGTCTCCCAGAGAAATCTGCCCCTTTTCAACACTAGTATGTATTCTTCCACATGCCACTTCCCCTCAGTTTCCTGTTTACAAATTTCCATGTTTGTTCTTTCATCTCATAGATGAGGCTTACTTTTAGTCACTTCTCTTTGCAGACAAGGCAAAAGTGATAGCCATGCATGTCCTGCCTGCAGGGAGGGCTTTTCTTTCACACTGCTCTCTAGAACCATCTCTGTTTTTGCAGTGTGTAGCAGATGTCCATGAAGAATGAGCACTGACACTCTGTTACACTCACTTTTCCTAGAATCCAGTGCCTAGCTGATCTAATAATATCCAATAGGATATGTATTTCAAATGGCAAATAGCCTTGTGTGTTGGTTTTGTTTTTCATACTTTATAAAGACTAAACACATTTTCAAGATTTTCTATGAAGTGCCCACAGAAGTTCCCCTAATTTTATTTGGAATAATTAGTGTGTTATAATGATGACCCTGATAGCCACAAACACAGCTCCAAGCCAAAGACAATTAATTGACATTGAATTTTTAGTTCTCAAATTGAAACATCCTCAGAAATATCTACAGAATTTCTTACATAAAACCAATCTCACCCAGATGACTCTGATTGCAACCAAGTTTGGGAGCCACTGCCCTTTCCCACATGTGGGAAAATTCAGTCTCCAGTGTCAAGCCCAGAGCCTCTTTCACACTCACGCACATCTCTGGGAATAAGAAAGGTCTATATGGGACAAGGCAAGGCTACTAAGAGCAAAACCATGCAGCTCCTCAGGTGGCACGATTTGCCCAATCCTCCCAAACAAGTATGGATACCCAATGGTCACTTTAAACAAAAAGAGTGAATCAATACATCCATAGAAGAGGAAACAAAGCAGTATATACTCTATGCAGGCAGCAGCCCTGTCCTTGAATGCAATCAAGTTTCTTTCCCTTGTTAGAATTCTTCTAATAATAGTGTTTTCTAATTAAAAGCCCCCATCTTTTATGTTTCATCTTAAACCAGAACTTTTCAACTCAAATTTTTAAGCAAAATAACCAGAAGCTAAAAAATGCAGGCTGCAGCCACTCTCTGGGAAACAAACACTGGCTGTCTTCGTTTCCTAACACTGTTCTTTCACACCAGTCTACGTTTCTAAGTTCTAAGTAGTAGGTGTCTATTTCAAGTTCATACTTGGGGTCATGTGAGCACTGCAAATAAGCCACCATGCTAATGCAGTTGCATTCTTAAATGTGTACTTCACCCAAGCTGCCTGTGTTTGACTGTATCTACCTGAAAAAATAGAGATGGAAGATGGTTTTCAGTAGACTTCTACATCTAGCTGACTTTCATGAAACACTGGGTGCTTATGTATTAAGTGGATACACAGACTTAAGAAGAGGACCATTCTGGCCACTCCATGCTCTAGCATTTAGTTTCATTTTATAACCCCATTTCTTCATCACTGTTGACATCAAGATACTAATAAAACTTTTATTTATCATGCTTGTCTGCATTCAAAGATAGATGATTTATTCTTGCCTGACAGCATTTGTCTGACTCTTTCTTAGTGAAGGTCTGGATCCAGAATCCCACTCCATATACACAGTCATTTAAACCAACCCACGTATGTGGGATAGTGTGCGGCATATCATTGCATATTATTCTGTACTCATAAAAATTTGCTCATTTTACAAACAATAAGGACTGTGAAGATGAGTTAATACAGGCTCAAGCTTATCTTTTAAAATAAGTGTCTTGATTTTTAGTGTCATGAAAACACTGCCTGATTAAGAAGGACTATACACTAGAAATAAAATAATGAGCAAAGTGAACTGTGCAAGACATTCCCATTCAATTCTATCCATCTCTCTGTCTTTTTCTGTCTTCCCTCTCTCTCACACACATACACATACATACACACATACACATACACACACACACACACACACACACACACACACACACACACACACACGACTGTTTCTTATTGCCAAATCATAAGGCAGTGTTCCAAGAACTTTATGTTAAGTTCTGTCTTTAAATAAACCACTTGAACAAGCCAAAACCACTGACTTTTTCTTGGTGTCTACACAAAACTCTAATTCAAGTTTAGTTTCCTTCAAATTCAGTCCAGGTGCTAAAATAGTCTTCTGGTTTTCAAGGAACATTCAACAGACTTTCTCTAGTCTATATTCATATTTATTATGCAGTTGCTAAGCATTCAAATATGTTGTATTTTCTGGATTAAAGTGGCTCCATGGTGAATTTGTAGGTCATCAAATTCATAGACACTCACTTATAAATTTATGTTTTTCCCTTTAGAACTCTGTGATTATTCCTCTAGGATCTTGTTTTCATTATTTGAAAAGGCTTTTGTGTTTTTTAGAGATCAAGCATGTGTATTTTAAGTTAGCAATAAAAAGAATAATAAAAACAAACAAACCATTTCTTTAAAATGAATTCAGTTACAAATCAATGCAAAAATGTATAGCCATGGTAAATTCTGTAAGTTTTGCCTTTAATGTATTTTAATTTATAGACTTAGAATTCCAAATGTTTCTTGGGGTTTGGACCTCAGGAGAAAACCAGTGTTTTTAACTTTTATTTGCTTTCAAACCTAAAATGTAAACAGAGACCCTCCTTCTACTTTCTTTCTTTCCAGGCCAACTCTTAAATGTGGATTAAAAACCATGATCAACACAAACAACCCTAATGGTTGAATGTCATGTTTGGAAATTAATAGAGCTTAGTGCAGAGTGTGGCTTTGGAGAGGCAACACAACACCAAGTCTCTACTGGGCATGATCGTCATCATCTCTAAACCAGAGCGCTGTCACAAAAAGTACAGAGTTAGTTCAGGGGAAGGATCTGGAACTCGGTGAACAGTGACTCAGTGTAAACTTGAGGAATATGGAAAATCACGGAAATCCACAGGCTAGGCACTGTCACAGTGATGTTGTAGGCACATGATTCCAACAAAACCTAAGAAGGGGCTTCTTAAATACAGGGTTACAGTTGAGCAACTGTACAGCATGTATTCAACTAGGACTCAACATAAGTGCATTTATTGTGTAAAAAATTATATTTTAAAATGTTGGTTCTGGGTTGGGGATTTAGCTCAGTGGAAGAGGCAAGTGCTAAGCCCTGGGTTCGATCCTCAGCTTAAAAAAAATGTAATAAAATGTTGGTTCTTTCTGAGACAAGGCACACTAAATCTTCTTGGGAAAAGCCCAGACTGGCCTCATACTCTAAGAAATTCTTCTGCCTCAGTCTCCCTAGTGTTTGCCACCAGGCCCATCTTTATATTTTCTTAAACTATTTAAAAAGTGTAATTTATTTTTTACTTTCCCCCCACAACTGTATACATGAATACAAAGTTTTTTCAAGATAGCAACCCTTCTCTTCCCACCCCAACTCCTCCTGCATCGCCGTTCATGAGATTCATAGCTGGGTAGAGTTGTTGATAACTTTTCTTCCCTAGTGGCTAGCATATTTCTTACATATGATGAACAGAGAGCATCAGTGAACATGGGCAAACAAGTATTTCTGTAGTAGGCTGCAGAGTCCTTTGGGTATATGCCCAGGCATGGCATAAACTAGGTCTCATAGAAGATCTATTTTCAGCTTTCTGAAGACTCTCTATCCTGATTTCCATATGAAAACCACCAGTTTGCATCCCCAGCATCAGCGACTAAGCATTCGTATTTCTGAGTCTTCAACAGCATTTGTAGAATTTGATGTCTTTTATCTTCTTAATCTCAGCCATTTTGATGCAGGCAAGATTAAATCTCAATACAGTTGTAGTTTGCATTTCACGGACTGCTAAAAACATTGGACAGTTCTTTTTAGGTCATTACGTTAGGAGATTGTTATTGTGTGTTCTTAAGTTTGGGTCTCTGTTCTGTTTCATTGACCCACATGTTTGTTTGGTTTATTTGCCAGTGTGATGCTGTTTTTATTACGATCGTTCTGTAGTATAACTTGAGATGCAGTATGATTGACCTGACAGCATTATTCACAATATTACTTGTACCAATCTATGGTCATTGAGAGATCTTTCGATCTTCTAGTGTCTTCCCAAATTTCTTTCTTCAGAGATTTAGTTTTTCCTTGTAGAAGTCTTTCTCTTCCTTAGTTACACATTTTAGTGTTCTAGGGGCTGATGTAAATGGCAGTAACTCCAAGGTTTCCTTCTCAGCATGCTTGTTATTTCTATATAGAAAAGTGACCTCTTTCTGCCAGTAAATTTGGTATCCTGGGACTTTGCTGAAAGTGTTGATCCTGTATACTCTGGTGGAATCATTGGGCTCTATTATGGATCCTATCTATGCTGGTGAGTTTTTGTCAATTTAATACAAACATAGATATATCTGAAAAGAGGTAATCTTAACTGAGAAAATGCCTTCATAATTTTGGCTTGTAGTTAGGTCTGTGGAACATGGTCTTGATTAATGATATAGGTGGGAAGGCCTCGTTGACTGTAGGTGGTACCATTCATGGACAAATGGTCCTCTATGGTATAAAAAAAAAAAAAAAGCAGGCTGAGTAAACCATAGGAAGCTAACTAATAAGTAAGCAGCATTCCATCATGATTTCTGCTTCAGCTCCTGCGTTGAGTTCCTGCACTGACTTCTTTCTGTGATTGACTGTGATGTAGAAGGTCATGGAGAAACCCTAAGACACTATCATATCATCTGCAAATAAACATCATTGACTTCTTCTTTTCCTCTTTGTACCCTTTGATTTTCTTATTTTGTCTTATAGCTTTAGCTGGGGTTTCAAGTGCTATATTGAAAAGAAGTGGGAGTAGTGGGCAGACCTGTCTCATTTCTTATTTTAGTGAAATGTCTTGCAGTTTTTCACCATTTAGGGTCATATTGGCTGTGAGTTTTTCTTTTATATATAGTCTTTACTATACATTTATTATTGTGCTGAAGTTAAACCATTCCTGCATCTCAGAATAAAGTCAACATAATTAGGGAAGGTGACTGTGCTGGTTAGTTTTGTCAACTTGACACAAACTAGAGCCATTTGGGAAGAGGGGAGCTCAACTGAGAAGATGCCTCCATTAGATTGGCCTGTAAGTAAGTCTGTGGGGCATTGTCGTGATTAATGATTGACGCAAGAGGGCCCAGTCCACTGTAGGCAGAGTTACCATAGGCTGATGGTCTTGGCTTGTATGAAAACCAAGCTGAGTGATCCATTGGAAATAAGCCAGTAAATAGACTTCTTCCGTGACCTCTGCTTCAGCTCATGTCTCTAAGTTCTTGCATTAAGTTCCTGCCCTGACTCCCCCATCATAATAAACTGTAAGCCATAAAGTGAAATAAAGCTTTTCCTCCCCGGGTTTCTTCTGGTCATGGTGTTTATTGCAGCAATATGAAAGCAAAACAAAACAATGACTTTTTTGTTATGCTCTTCTATTCAGTTTTGTAGGAGGCTTTCTTTCTTTGGACCACCAACCAGCTCACCATTCATGACACAGAGACCAATTATCAGTTATGAATGCCCAGCTTTATCCTATGCTCGTCCACTAGCTCTTATCACCTAACCTGTTTCTCTTGATCTATGTTTTGTCTTGGGGATTTTTACCTTTCTTACCTTCTGTATATTTTACTTTCACTGCTTCTCATGTTTGGCTGCCTGGCTTCTTGCCCCAAGCATGTCCCTCTTTTACTCCCTCATTCTCTCCTCCTTCTTCATCTCTCAAGCCTAGATTTCTCCCCCTACTTTTTCTCTCTGCCCACCAGCCCCACCAAACCTTCTCCTACCTAGCTATTGGCCACTCAGCTTTTTATTAGACCAATCAGCGCCTTAGTCAGGAAGGTTAAACAAATGTAACACATCTTTACATAATAAAACAAATACAGCATAAAAAAATGTAACACATCTTTACATCATTAACAAAGACAGCATAAACAATTATAAGACACCTTTACACAGCTAAAGTAATATTTAGCAGCATAAACAAATGTAATACATCTTTACATAGTTAAAATAATATTCCATAACACAGTTTGCACATTTTTTAAAAAATATGTTGCATGTATACTCATCAGAGATACTGGTTTATTCTATTTCTTTGTTGTATCTTCACCTGGCTGTGAATTAGAGTAAGGGCAGCTGTATAGAAGTTTAGAAGTGATCCTTTCCCTTCTAATTTTTTAATAATTTGGGAATTATGTTGAGAATTCTGCTATAAAGCCATCTGGACCTGGACTTTTTCTACAGTCTGAAAGCTTTTTATTGCTGTTTCTATCTCCTTATTTATTATGGTCTGTTTAAGTTGTTGATCTCTTCTTGGCTTAATTTTGATGGTTTAGATGTGTCCAGAAATCTATCGATTTCTTTTAGGATTTTCAACTTAACTAAGTATATGTTTTCAAATCCTAAGTATTCTATTCTCTCATGGTTCTAGTTGGTGCCTGTTATAGTGCTCCCCTACCAATCTATAATTTATTAATTTAAATCTTTCCTTCCTTTGTTTTGGTTAATTTGGCTAAGAGGCTATCAATCTTTTATCTTTTCATAGGACTAGCTCTTAATTTCATTGATCCTTTGAATTGTTTTTGTTTGTTGATTTTGTTTCTACTTCATTAAATTTTTTGCCCTGGTTTTATATCTTCCTATCTACTGGTTTTAGGTTTATTATTGATTTTTTTTAAGCTTATGAGGTGCAGCTTTAAGGTATCTCTTTGTGCTCCATTTGAATTTTTAATGTAGGTGCTTAGTGCAATAAAGTTCCCTTGTAGGACTGTTTTCAGTGTGTCCCACAGGTTCTGGCATCTTGTGTTTTATTTTCATTTATTTCTGGGAATTTAAAATGTTTTCCTTTTTTATTTCTTCATTCATCTTTCTTTAGTGTGTTATTTAATCACCCTGAGTTTGTGTAATTTCTAAATACCTTTGCTATTGATTTTGAGTTAACTAAATCATGGTCAGGGAAGATTCTTGTAGTTACTTCAATATTTTTCTGTTTTCTGATTTGTTTTATATTCCAGTATGGGATATATTTTATAGAAATTTCTATGGACTCCTGAGAAGAATGTACATTGTGTAATATTTAGGTAAAATGTTCTTTAGATGTCTGTCAATTTCATTTGATCTATGATATCATATAACTCTAAGTTCAATGCATACATGTTTAGGATTGTAATGTTTTCTTAGTTGATCATTCCTGTAATCAGAATGAAGTGTCTTTCAGTGCTGGCTAAATACAGAATCTTAATCAAGAAAATATCATCATAGAACTAGCCTGCAGCATTTAAGGCATTTTATAGATTGATAATTGATGTGGCCAAATCCAGATCACTGTGGTTGGTTGCCACCCCTTGGCAGTTGGTTCTGGGAGGTATAACAAAGTAGTCTGAGTAATCCTTGAGTAAGCCCAGTACTCCTTACTTAGTACTCATCCATGGCCTCTGCATTAGTTCCTGCCTTGAGTTCTTACCCTGATGCTCTCTGATGATGTACTATGATATAGTAAGGTAAATAAATTATGTATAATATATGCTTCCCATTGTAAAATTGGCTTGGATGAGAATTGCTAACTAATATTACATGTTTACACACCCAAAATACAACATGAGAGATTTGACTGTCATAATTGCCATGGTGACTCTTGCAGCTTGATGAGATACTATGGTTCTGGCATCTATCATCTGCATTGGAGCTCCACAATAGACAAAATGCAAGAGTATTTCCTTCCAAAGGAAGGATCAAAATTTAAGAAAAATTACATCATTTCTTTCTTTACCTGTGTAAAAGTACTCATTCTTTTAGATAACTGAATTGAAATTTGGACTAAAACAAATCTTCTCTAGCTCAGATTATCTTTTATTGTTTTGTTTTTAAAACTATTAAAATCATTGTAAATATTTTGCCCTATCTCATAATAGAACATGCTTGTTTGCTTTTATTGTATGCTTAAATCTACATTGCATATGTCTTTATAAGAAACACAGTAAGCCTGGCAGTGGTGGTGCACACCTTTAATCCCAGCACTCAAGAGGCAGAGGCAGATGGATCTCTGTGATTTCAAGGCCAATCTGGCCTAAAGAGCTAGTTCTAGGACAGCCAAGGCTACACAAAGAAACTCTATCTCTGGGGGACAAAGAGAGAAAGAAAGTAAAAAAGAAAAAAGAAAGAAAGGAAGGAAGAGAGGGAAGGAGGGAGGGAGAGGGAGAGAGAGAGAGAGAGAGAGAGAGAGAGAGAGAGAAAGAAAGAAAGAAAGGCAGTAATTTCCATCTAAACTTACATAGAATATGGGGTAAAGTTTTGCCATCAGCAAATCCAATAAGTTTACCATTATATGTCACTATTGCCAGATTTTGCTGTGAATGTTTGTGGATTTAAGTCAATGTGAGCATGTCTCTTAGTTTTTACTTTTGAAAGTACATTCATAGAAGGCATGCTTTCAGCAACTTGAATACAGGTTACATAGAGACCCTGCTTCTTCTTACCTCTGAATTTTGACTATGAGAGACAACACATTCACATATTTTTTCTTTTTGTTGGCAAATATTCCAAACAGATACTCTATGGAATTATCTGGCACATTTTATTTGAGGTCCTATCAAAATTCAAAGTTCTCTCCAGAGAAGATAGATGGAAGGGATAGCCCAAAGACACGTCGATTCCAGTTTGGGAAAATGCTGGCTTTATTTTTGCCGCTAAGTTTCCTTGCTCACAAACGTTACCAATCAAATCCAGCTGGTTCACATTTTGTCTGCAGACCTGAAACCCAGTGAATTTGGCTTGGCTTCTTATTTTGCAGAAAATGTTTCACACGGCTCAAATCTGGAAATCCTGAAATATACAAACCCTCAACACGAACAACAGGAGAACAGCTGTCTCCGACCTTCACTTTTTCCCGCTTCGCTCTTAAAGGCTTAGGTGTTTTTAGGGAAGAAGGAAAAGTCTGCCACCAAGCATGAAATGATGCATGAATCATCCATGACTACCTTGGCTGTGTGGTTATGCCAAAAAAAGGAAGATTAAAGAGTTGCCACTGATGAGTGAGACAGCTCACATTTTGGCATCACTATAGAGGACAGAAACATTTAACATCATGGAGGGAAATAAGAAAAAAACAAAACCAAAACAATATTGTTACAATGTGAACAATAGCAGTCTTTATTATGTGAAGGCATTGTGTTATCTTTTCCATTTTCCAGCCTATGCTTTCATTGGCTTCATCCAGCCCCCTTATTGCCTGTAATTGGGGATGAAGTTCATGCCAAGCCTGCATAAAATAAGCAATCTTTCCTCTATACTTTCTGCGCATCAGGACTGTGTATGTGAAGTCATAAAAGCCATTTATTATGAGTGTGTCTATTTCTGGCTTAAAAGCCAAGTATTCATGTGACAGGAACATAATAGCATCAGACTCATCCCATAAAACACCATATGTGGGCACCTACATAGATACTGCTCAGGCACCTACACTCTGGGATATTATCTAAAACAGAGAACATATATAGAAAAGGATGTTTGGTACTTAGACAAATTAAGCCTCTTTGATGAGGCCAGTAAGCAACAAGTAAAGCTTTGCTAGGAATTCACTAGTAATGTCAAATAGTTTATCTTCCATTGGTATCAGGTTTTCCAGACTTTCTGTTGGAGTTCTTTTCATGAGCCCATCAAAATCCCTACGACATTAAGAGCATTGCAAGAATATTAAAAAATCACTTCACTGCCTTGTAAACTGTACAAGTGCTCAAATAGCGTTTATTATCCTCACTCGTTGCCATCAACCAATCAGCTTTCAAACTAGATAAAATAGCGTGGAATGGTATAAACTTGCCTCACGACCTATGCGAGTTCTTAGTGATCTCTAAACAGTGTGCCGCTATGCCACGGTTTCTCTTCCTCTCCTTCCTTTCTGCTTCCTCTCCTTAGGGGCCAGGTGTTCTTTGTTTTGTTGTTTGCCTTTGTTTTCCGTTACCACCAAGGCTGCCTAAACTTTCCCCCACTATCAAAATTCTTTGAGTTTATAAAAGTTGGGTTTATATTCTGTTGTTGCACCAGCACTTGGGTTTGGTGGAGGTAAACTCCCCAGAAGCATGTGTTGGGGACTTTCAGAACAACACAGTCACATAAGACCCTAGAGCTCACTAGTTTCTAGTTGTGTCTACTTTAGTTGGGAGGCAAGATACTCTGACAAGGGAAAGGCCACATAAACCAGTGGACAAGGCTTGCCTTCAAGGAGCAATTGGCTATCCTGCCCCACTGCAACATGTTATGGGGTTCTGCAAATGAAGACTGGGCTGGTGGTGTTGTAAGTACCCAGGTTGCCATGATTCCGTCCCCTCATCTTCAGTTACTGTTCTCCTAGTGCAACAGACAGCCTCAACCTTATAGGAGTATTTTGTTTATGCTACATGTGGTAGTTATTACCTTGAAAAAATACACCAAGTATATGTCTACAGCCTTAATAGCTACTTCCAACACTTCTCGGTGCCTGCTTTGATCCCGTCAGTTCCTCTCACTGTTCCATTCCAGCACTCCTGTCCGACAATGGACATATTGTTGCTTTTAATCGTTTTTATTCTTTAAATGCTGCCAGGTACCTAGCTCAACAGCACTTTCAACGGGGTGCCTTCTACTGATCCAGTGCTGGCTTAGCTCTTACTGTCCCGACGTCCGGTTACGTTTCTCTACCAATCACTTTTTTTGACTCCTATATCCAATAAACATAAACCCAGACTTCCTCCCTCCCTGGCCCTCCCCTAGCCCCTCTCTCTTATTAAGAATTCCAGTTTCACTAGCTTACCACAATGAGAGGTTCACATGGCTTATGACAATTCCTCTTTTGTTGTTATTTTATTTGGGGGGACATTCCGATTTTAATGTTGCATGTTTATCATTGCCCCTCTCCCTCCTTCCCTCCAATCTTCCCATGTCCCCCTACTCCTTAAATCCATTGCTTCTTACTCTTGAATTATTATTATTGTTATTTATTTATACATATATATTTATAAATACAACTTATTGATTTTATTTAGTACCCCTCATATTATATATGTTTAGGACTGACCACTTTCGACTGGATCCTCCTGAAGCAGACTGATTCTTCAGCTCTCAGTCGTAGTTCATGTCCGTAGTTCTTCATGCCGGGATGGGACCTTGTAAGAGTTCTCTCATCCACCTTGGCAGAATTGCTTTCTTTCACCATATGTTTTCACCCTTCTCTATTTTGACTGTCCTAGAGCATCAGGAGATATTTCCAGAATTGTAACTACATAGTATTTTATGTCCAATTCATTTTTGAACCATTAAATCAAAGCCTGGAATGATAGGATGTATGAATCTTCATATTTAAATATTCCATAATGAATGCTAAAGTGTAACTACTATCAAAACATACTTGTCTAAAGAAGAAAAAAGCATGGCTTCTACTTTATGCTACATGCTCTGCCTTGCTTAATTTTCATTATTAGCTAGAAAGTATTACCTTAATTTAGTAGAATGATAAACCAGATACAGACTTAAAGCAAAATAAAAATTAGTCCAATCCAAACATTTACCAAAATAGCAGGAGATCCTAAGGCCAATGCAAGACACCAATAACTGGTCTCTCCTCATGAACCCTGTTATCTATAGTGCTTATCTTATTTTTATTTATAATTATTAATATATATTTGTAGTCTTATTAAAGAATAGTTAGAAAACACATATTTACAAAGAAGCTAATATCTTGTGAGACAACCTAAAGTATTTGTGAACAACCACAATGTGGTTCTAAATGATTGTGATTTTTTCTCTAAAACTTTAATACTTTTCTTTGTATAAAATGCCCTTTATGAGCATAATTAAACATGTTCTAGGGAGGAACCTATGGGAAAGTCTCTAAAAACTGACAGTCCACGCTTCTGGTTCTCTAAAGTCAATGGACTCATTTTCTCCTGCTGAAAAGTTAGTAATACAAATGTACTAAAGTTTTTCCAGTTCCATATTACAGCTGCCAATCTCTGTAAGTGTGCATGAGACATGGAAGTGACTTAGGTTGGAGACTTTAAATGCTCGGAGCCCGGTATTTTAAAATAAAGTGATTTACCTAAAGGGATCATAGGCCTTTCAGGACAATGCTTTGGGATATAGGCAGATATTCTTTTTCAAGTTCTCAACTACTCACTCTTTAAGGGCCACTATATGGCTCAGCATGTGATAGCACTTGCTGTGTAGTCCTGATGACCAGAGTTTGATCCCCGTAATCCACATAAAGTTGGAAGGAGAGTACTGGCTGTACAGTGTTCTTATCTCCACATATGTGCTGTGACATATGTTCACACACACACACACACACACACACACACACACACACACACACACATTAAAGAATTTAATTCTTCTTCTAAATTGATATCTGGATTGCACAAATTTTCTCTCTCACTTATCACATGTGTTTTTTGCTGTTTACAACTCATAAGCAATATTACACTGTTACTGAAATGCTGCATATTTTATCTTTTTTAATCAATGCACAGATTTTATTTCCTGTACCCAAAACTAAACTTCTGTATGTTGTATGGTTAGAAAAAATAAGGCACTGTATTTTACAACATACCACTTACTGTCTCATCTCTTTGATGAAATGTAAAACTTCAAAGCCCTGAAAAGATTCTCTACACAATATAATTTAACATATAATTGACATGTTTCAAACAGAATCCCCTTAAATATGACACCATTGGCAGCTGCAATAGTCTAGTTTTAATTGCGCTTAAATGTGCTTTTGTGTGTATGCATGGTTATATGTGAATGAAACTAATGTACATATGAAAATCAGTCAACCTCAGAAGTCATCTACCTTGGGTTTTTCTTTTTTAATATTTCTTTTTTAATATTTGTTCACATAATTATTTTGATACAAGTCCATGATAATGCCTAAAACTACCAAAATACCATAAAATTAAAAAGGGTCATTTGTTCTTCATATTATTATGTATTAGATATAATTGCATTATCACTTATTTTACAGAAAGCCTGTATGTACAAGTAGAATAAAATTAAGCCTTCTCCTCAAGAATCATTAGTATAAATGGCTCAAGGCAATAACACAAATAACAAAATGTGTTTCATAAGCACAAAACTAGAAAATGCCCAAATTGTACACCTATTCATTTTTGACAGAGTATATTTTTCAATTAATGAGACCTGGAGATGAAACATAGTATGAACTAAAAATGTTTTAAATGAATTAGAGATTAGAGTTCCTGAAAATAAGTTTCTAATGCCAAATCATTTCTTTATGATTTTTTTTTCTTATTTGGGCTTCTTCCTGATCCACCCAGAAATTTCTGTTCCTGGATTTCCCAATGTACTGATGATTAGTAACGTGGAACTTATATGGCAATAGGCTGTATGGAGCAGAGATTGGCTGCAAGCTTCCGTACTATACCTTCTAGTCCACCTTCTTTCTCGGAGCCTTACCCTTGGATATCTTTGGGTATAAATTTCCCAGTTTTGATGAACTGTAACTATACATTTCTAGGTCTGGGAATTCATGAAACAATCTATAATAGAGGACAGCCAAGCTTTCCTATGTGGAGGCTTTCCTTCATTCCATTTCTTAAATGCTTCCAATCTGACCTGAGTCACCAAACAAATTTGCTTGCATGCTATTTCATTCTGCATTCTTCTTTCTGTTGAATTCAGCTGATGCTACGTGTGATTAATCAGCTATAATAAATCCATTAATTAATCATCAGGATTTTATTTTCTTGAAGGGTAAAAGTCACTGAAAATAATATACACAGCAGGAAAATACAGTTTTTGACCTGGCCACAAAGAAGCATGCCCTTTAGAGTAGTAAGGCAAGCAGCATCTAAAAGGACTGAATTTCTCAGAAATGCCCAAGACAACTAAGTCTCCAGAGGAGGCAGCAGTAGCCCTTCTGGAAGGTAAAAGCCAGTCTCAGTGATAGAAACGGAAGGTCTTCACACTGGTGAGAGCGCAGAGATATGACTGCAGAACGAAGGCAGGGGATTTCAGGTCTGAGTGGAGGGGCACCAGCATGCCTAGAGACTTTCCTTTGTAGGAAGCCATTTATCAGTGGTTCTTTGGAAAGATATCTTTAAAACACATTGAAATAATCACTTGTGTGAAGAAGGAGCCTTCTCCAATATCCAATGGGAAGCCTAAAACTACCCTCTCCTGTCTCTCCTCCATGGGCAAGGTTCAGTGAGTCATCCTAGAACGTGGGGTCTTTTCTTCTAATCAAGGCTTGTAAGGAAAAAGATTCCTCAATGAAATTGGCTGATTAAACATGACAGAGACATGCTATTAAAGTTTTAGCATTTCCACTTTCATATAAATCGTTGGATTTATGAAAATGGTGACATGGAACTGAATTGGTGTCGTTTATGAATATGAAACAAATAATAATGATTTGATAAAGCCAAAGTATAAGTCTTAAATATTCAGTATAATTTTTATTATTTTCTTTCAGATTATCCAACTCCTAATGTCAAAGACATTTCCTCACATAAAAGAAAGCATTCAAAGGAAATTACTCTGACTGGGTTCAAGTCTCCCTTCAATGGTCAGTTAAAAATTCTCTATGAAAATAATGCTTATTGTCTCTAAAAATCCAATGAATAAAAAAATTCTAGGTTTTTTTTTGAGATCATAATGTAATTACATCATTCCTCCCCTCCTTTTTCTTCCTCCAGACTTTCCCATACACACCTCTTTGCTCTCTTTCAAATTCATGACCTCTTTACTCATTAATTATTGTTACATATATAAGTATATGCACATATATTACTAATATAACCATCTCAGTTTGTAGGCAACTTGTATGTGTGTTTTCAAGACTGGCATTTTGGCACTGGATAGCCAGTTAATGTGCTCTTTCTGGGGAAGAGCATTTTTCCATTTCTCAGCATCCCTTAACTGTCTGCAGTTCTTTAGGTGGATTGAAGCTTGCTGGGCTCCCCGCCCTCATCCACATTAGCACATCCAATGAATTGCTGGTCTTTCCTTCCCAGGAGAACTAGTCTATGCTGTCCTGTGCATGATTGCTACCTGTGCAATTCTTTTCTTGGTGAGGCTCAAGCTGAGGTAAGTAAACGTAACTCAAAAGGGAGGGAATAGACAATCCCAGGGCCTGAGAAAGAAGGTGTTCAGTATAGCTTTACGTGGGATCAGTCTATGGAAACATTATTTAGACTTCACATGTAAGGGGAATGACCACAGGGGATTGATTTCATGAAGAATTTACAGGTACAGATGGATTATAGGTTCCTTCCAATTAAAATGTTTATCAGTTTTTCACCTAGGTTTTCCTGCAGCAAACTAAACTGTGCTGTTTCCAGGTCATGTTATTTAGAAAAATGACCAACTCACATAAGGCACGTATTGTCTAATTTAGTTACATTTATCTGAAGACCTATTCATCACTGTAGCTTCCTATATATTGACAAGTTTTGTTCAAGTTTTAATATATATTTATTGAAAGACATAGTCAATGAGGCCTCATGTCATATCAATAAAAAAAGCGCCACCATCTGATATTATGTATTCTTTGCAAATAATTTTCCTTTGCTGCTTTCATTGCCAGAATATGCCAATTTCTATATTTCTAAATCTCTGAATTTGAAAATATCTTAACTTATGTGCTGACAATAGATAACTTGCTTACTTTTAATTTAAAAGAACAACTGGGAGAGGATGCAGTTGGGATGTATTATATGATAGAATAAATAAAAAGAAAAAAGTATCATGCTCATTTGCTTATTATTAAACATGAATGCAAGTGTATATTTAATTTGTATATCAATAATCTTTATGTGTTTCTCTTTGACATTTGAAAGTTTGCTCAATCAACTGCACAGTAAATGTACACATATTGCTTTCTCAGAAGCAAGCTAAAAAACCTAATTACTGGACTTGGCAACCAGGCAGGATAAAGTAAAAAAAAAAAAGTGAGGAGGTAAACAGCCATAGCAGGGGGCCATGTACATGGCAAATGGAATGGATGCTTTGCCTAAGGACACTCAAATTCATTTATTTTTAAATGCAACAATGATTTAAAAAAATATATCTACTTCTTGGTTTCAACTCTTCTAAGCATTTAACATTTTCTAAACATTTAGTTTAACATCTACCAAAACAAACTGCTCCAAGACCTTAAACATTGTCTAAGAAGATATTCTATGGTTCCAATATATTTTTTGAAGTCCAAATAATTAAAAATCAATTTCTAAGGGAAGAAATGTGCACCTAATTGACTTTCCTTTACATGGTTTAAATATTTGGAAGCACTGCTCAGTTATTCTGCTTGCCTGGATATTCTATAACAATCACACTGTTTTGAAGGAACACAGTTTGCTAACCCAACAAAACACATAGAGAGATGGTTCTTGATCATTATTTGTTATTGACACACATCATACAAAGTTCACATTGGCTAAATGGGCTCGTGAGTCCTCACATACAAAAATATACCACAGATAGACAATGCAGTGGAGTTCCCCATGAATTAGCTATAATTATATTTCTTCTTTGTTTGAACAAAAATGCACAATTCTTTTTCTAAAAGATAGAGTGTTGTTATTATTAAACACAAAATCTTGAATTACTCTAGTATATATTTTATTGATTTGTTTTGAGTTTTTCTGCAGTACTGAGTATTGAACTTAAGTAGACTAGTGCATGCTAAGGCAAGAGCTATACCACTGAGTCACAGACTTAGCTGTAATATATTTAAGATAAATTATTCATATTAATAAGTAAAAATTATTTCCCACATAATTTAAAATTTGCTGTGTTCTGTAATCAGACCCAGAATTAAGAACATGGCAAAAATGAAATTAATTTTTTTATGAACAGAACAGAAAAAACACGTATCATCAACCACAAAGCCTCTTCCACCTGCCCCCAAAACAGAATTAGAGAATACTCCTAAGAGATTTCAGTCATATGCACCCAGCAGCCTGTCTAACTACTGCTGATACTTAGTCACTATGAAGAGCTTCACATGTGTTTTATGAAGTCACACTAAATTGAAATAGCCTGTCTTAAAATAAATTTTCAAGAAATTTGTAGTTTTAA
Source organism: Onychomys torridus (assembly GCF_903995425.1). Classification (NCBI taxonomy): domain Eukaryota; kingdom Metazoa; phylum Chordata; class Mammalia; order Rodentia; family Cricetidae; genus Onychomys; species Onychomys torridus. Next base: position 69,559,891 of record NC_050449.1, on the reverse strand, counting down.
ACTCACATACTTAAAAATAGGCCATTAAATATGGTTATTTGGAAACCATAGTAAATATATGGTAGTCCTCAGAGAGGCCTTAGACTATTCCACTCTTGAAACGTTATATTCAGGAACTTCATTATCCTCGTCCCTCAGCAAAGACTCCATCCCCAAACATAAGCATGCACATCTGTAATGATCTGACACTAACATACAAACTTTTTCTCTTATCTTTCCATAGGATATCAAGTAAAAAAAGAGATCCCTCACCTATTGAAATAGCAGGAGGAGTCATCACTCAGTGAGCCACAGATCACTATCAACTCCAAGTTTTTGTGGTAAACCAATGGAGAATTACATTTGCCAACAATACGATTTAAGATGGATTTGACGATATTCAGTCATTGTATACAACAATGCCTGGCACAGTAATATAGCATAATCACCACAGATCTGTTCTTCTTAAAAAAAATATTTGAGTAAATACTTGTAGTGATGTCATAACTAGTTGATAACATTTCCTTTGGAGACAAAAAGTGCCATCTAAAAGAATTTTTGCTTGAATGGTATCAGTACAATTATCAACTTTTCTCATAATATGATTCAATGTAGTTAGTGTTTTATTTTCTGAACATTTTTATAGTTTCCCATTAACTTGATCAAATGAAATGCTAATGAGAATGCTGAATATATTTGTTATTTGCATATTCTTACTTTGTGTATAATCATTAAACAAATCATTAACATTAAACATATTTAGTTAGATGATTGGTTCTAAAAATAAAAACTGACACCTTATGAATTTTATAATTTAAATTATATTGAATTTTATTTTTAGTTTGGTATCTTAATGTCCATAAATACATAAAGCAACTACAGTGATAAAGAAAAGTCACTCCAATAACGATGTATTTTATGGATTTAATTTTTCTTTGCTGATTAATCATGAAATTCTGTAATAATAAAGCCATACTTATATTGTCATTTTCTATAGTTTTTTTCTACATTGCTACTTTGTTCTGGCTTGTCATCAGTGTAATTGTATTTGAAAATATATCTACCAATTAATGAATATACACTTTACAAATGCATACAATCACATCAGCATTCACTGTTCAGAATCTTAAGATTGTATTGTTTAGTTACACAAAACATAAATATTTAAAAACTCAAGGACACCATGTTAGTAATTAAAGATACATTTGCAATTGAAGGTAAAGTGTTTTCCTCTTGCTTGGTTTCATTTTTTATTAATTGAAGTACCTACATTAAATTAAACTTGAACCTAACATTTGGCTCTGTATATTTAGGGCAACTAAAAAGCAATATTTTACAATTGAAAGCAGGCAAGTAAGACTTGGTAAATCCCAAATAACCACAAAGGATTGTGGACAGCCAACTGCAGTGGTTCTCAACCTGTGGGTCACAACCATCCTGTGAGCCATGACCCCTTTCAATCTTTAGAAAATAAACAGGCAAATAAAAACAAACAACTCCCTCCCCAACAAAATCCAGGAAACACACATGTATAGATTCACATACAGTAAGAAATAAAAACTATAAAAACACAAAATTGAAAACCATAATCTACAATCACAAGACCAGTGAGGTAAATAAATGCTCAAACAAGCAATATGAGACACACATTTTTAAAAAAATCTACAAAAATACCAATTATTTCCTGTTGTGTTGATCATCTACTGCTAGGCATGGGGTGTGCTCTTAAGTGTGACTTGTAAACCCACTAGAGAAAAAAAAATGAGAAAAAAAACCCTCATTTCTGTAATTGCAAACTGTTGTCATGAAGAGAGAGCTTCTTGGTTAGGGATGGGAAACTTTGTCTTCTTGTCCCTCTCAGCACTGAAGCCCCATCCAGCTTGGACCTATGCAAGTCCTGTGCAAGCCATCACAGTTTCCAAAAGTTCATATGTAGATCAGTCCTGCTGAATCTGGACGACATGGTTCCCTAGGTGTCCTCCATCCCCTCTGGTTCTTATAACCTTTTGGCCTTCTCTTCTGCCTAGTTCCCTGAGCCCTTCTCAATGGGAAGACACCCCATTTGGGGGTGAAGTGCCAAGGTGCACACTTTGTACACTGTCTGCTTCTGGGTCTCTGTATCACTATCCACCTACTACAGCAGGATGCTTCACTGATTATGGCTAATTAAAACAATAATCAATGGATAGAGCAGATTATTGTTAGGAGTCATTGTGCTGCTACTAAGACAGAATCTTATCTCCCGGATGAGAAGAGCAACAAGACAGGAAGACAGCAGAAAGACACAACATCAAACACTTTAGAAAATTTAAAGTCACCTGTCTCCAGAACATGGTACCTAGATATTGAGGGAGTAGATGTCAGAAACACAAAGGCCCTTTAAGTCTAAAGAATCACCATGAATGCTATGTATCATGGCTCTCTTGTCAACCCCATCATTTCTTCTGTCCTTGGGAATGCCTTTTAGAAACATGCCTCCTATGCGCTGGGCCAAGGACCCTTGCTCTGTGTCTCCCTAGACCACTACATCTCACTATAACGATTTCTTCACTGTTTTTCTCAATAAATTGCAACTCTTGGTGTCTGCATCTGGAGTTTCCATTCCTATCCCTCAGCCTGCCATCGCATGGCTGTCAACAGATCTTTCTCAAAAGCCTGCATAACATTAGATCCATTATTTTCAGTCATGGGGCTGTGGCTTACAAGTTCCCTTTGGAGGGAATTGTAGACAGTTAGGAGTTACTAGAGGACGGGGCTTATAAAGTTGCTCCCAAAGGGCGTATAGATGCTTAACCATTACTGGGATGGAGAATTCTTTCCTCAGCAGTGTAGCTGCCTATAAGCCTCCCATGTGTCTGTAAGCACACTCTCACCCACACTCTTGTAAGCAATTCCCTTAACTAAACTCTTTCTTTCAGCAAACCCTCTCTTTGGTCTGTTCTTTGTATCCCATCTTGATGAACAGATATTTTCAAGTCTCCCCAGAAAAGATTCACCCAATAAGAAGTTTTAAACAAAGGGATGATTTCTAAATGAATAATAAGTGAACCAGCAATAAATGTAATCAATGGATGGGAAAAGTCTAAGAATTATCTCTAAAGTGGACTGTAATATTGAACTAATAAGAATTAAGCATCTGCAGTGATTAATTTGTTCAACTCTCATTTACTGAGAACATACTAAGTATCAATCAGTGTACTAAGAATTGGAGGTACAATTCTGAACACATTAGATCTAAACAATCCCCTCAAACAGTTGAAAAATAAAGAAGTGCACAAGAATTGTATATTTGAAGGCCTGAAGTGCATCTGTAACGAAAGCAGAAGTAAAGTAGTCCAGAAGGAAAGGAAGACTAAAGGAGAGGAAGGAAGAGGAAAGGGAGGAAGAGGCAGGAAGAACAGGCTTAACGTATAGTACAGACATATATAATTTTAAATAAACAATTAAAAAAATAAAAGTTTATCAGCCAGTTTCCGAGAACTGATAAATATTACAAAGAAATGAATAGGTTGGAATGATCATATGATACTAACAAGAGAAATTATAGATGTCATATGATAATATTGATGTTCTTCATAAATAATACTTGAAATGGAAAGGAACTTGGGATTAGGTATTTGTAGGAAGTTGGAGTTGTGAGGATTGTTTTAAAAATATTCATTAAAATAGGCTTTTGATGCCAATAGTTCCACCACGGTGCCTAAAAGCCAGCCCCTAGTGACACACTTTCTCCAACAAGGCCACACATCCTAATCCTTCCTAACCAATTCTACCAACTGGGGAACGAATCTTTCAGATATGTGGCCTCATTCAACCCATCTCAGGAGCCATCTGACTTGTCCAGTAATAGGATTTTTTCCTTCTGCCTGCTTCTGCATACTTACTCATGGTCTGCTTTCCTCTATAGTTCTCTCATGAATTTCCCCCAAGATCTCCTGAGGAGTTAACAGTTACCAGCTACAACTTAGCATGGTCTCTGGGGGAAAATTGAAGGCAGAAGTGAATCAGGAACTTTGTGGTCACTACAAAGCTACAGCTCACTTGTATTTCCTTGTTTGTCTTTTTTTTTTAAATTTGTCACTCTATAAAAAAAATATATAAGTGACTATTGTCGCTTATATAAAAATTGATACAAATTAATGGTGAATAGAATATACCCTTTTTTATTTATTTTCTAAACTACTCACAATCGTAAGCCTCCAAAACTCAAAAGTAAAATCTAAAGAACAGCGGCTGCATTTCTTCTCACATCCCTATCAGTCTCTCAATCTCCACTCTTCTTAGAACTTGGAGTGAGAACTATCTGAACTGAACGAGGCATGATACACAAGTTTCCCAAGTTGTTCGCCAATTGCTTCTCTCAGGCATCGATGTTTGTTCAGATCATACTGACTGCACCCCAAGAATAAGCTAGTAGAATGTCACCACAGTCTGCTTTGTAGATGAACCTATCGTGATAGGTACACACTTAATCAGATGTTTGTAGTGCTCACTGTTTTCAGTAACTGTCTATAAAAATTCCCACAAGCCTTTAATCACAGAGGCCTGAAGTTTTAGTTTAGAAGATTGGCAGGCTTAAATATAAACATACAATTTCATTATGTTATGGAATTTTTCTGTCTAGCTTATGTAATTATGTCATCTATGAAGTATAATGTATGATTTTATGTTGAGTGTAATAGAGATCTGCTATTTTCATTTATAACAGAGATACAATCAGATAAAATATTTTCTAAAGCTTGTATATCTAACAGCAACTATAGAAACTATCTGAAGTAAATTATCCATTCTTAAACCTCAAGTTTGCTTTGGATACACTCTCAGTGCAAATTAAGCATAGTCTTTGATTCACAAGTAAATGTTTTAAAATAAAATTGGCACATGTTGTGGATAGACATTCTTAAAAAGATTAAGAAAGAAATAATATATTCTTTATTATGTTCCATAAAATGCTATTGATAGAAACTCTGTGCGTCTTTAGGGCAGTAAGATGCAAATGAAATCAACGTTAAAATATTTTAAGGTGTTGCTGGGCAGTGGTGGTGCACACCTTTAATCTCAGCACTTGTTTGGCAGAGGCAGGCAGATCTCTGAGTTCAAGTTCAGCCTAGACTACAGAGTAAGTTCCAGGACAGCCAAAGCTACACAGAGAAACCCTTTCTTGACATTTTTTAATGTTTATTGAGTTTTCTACATAGATATATATTTATACATACATATGTAGAATATATCTACATATTCTACATAAATACTATAGTTTAATCCTAACAAAAATTTTCTTTGGGTTTTCTTTTCAGTCCTGAGAACTGAGCCCAAACTCTCGTGTATGCTATCAAGCATTCTACAACTGAGCTACATACCCAGCCCTATCTACAGAATTAAAATAAAAAACCACTAGTGGCTAAATACAGGAAAAAAATTCCTCAAAGAGTCACAGCATTAGATACCAAGAATTGTTAATTGAACAAAGATCTACAATATTTCATAATATTCTAATTTCCCAAAGCCCCTAATAATTTACCCAGCTGAAATTATGAAAGATTTGTACTTACTAAACAAATAGACACTCATTTTTTAAGCCCCCAGTTGTGATTTTTTGAGTTCCTTAGATTCTGTAAATTAGGCTCTCGTCAAAAGTTTTGTTCACATTCTGAGAGTTGCCTGTGCAATTATCTGAGTGTTTCCTTCTTAACTTTGTCATTTGATATAGTCATATTTACCTACTTTTGCTTTGCTTTTCTATGCTTTAGGGGGTTAGATGAACTCTTTTAATTACTATGTACCCAATGAAATATCACAATGTATGGGAGGGATCTGCCTAAAACAGATAAGGTTATGAGACACAGTCTACAAATACACATAGGTCACACTTGACCGTGTTCTGTGGTTCTGAAACTTCAATCCTTCTAAAGATCAAAAGCAAAGACTGTCAATCAGATTCCTGGGCTATACTTCCAAAATTTCTGATTGGGTTTGTCTGGAACAGGGTGAGAATTTACGTTTTTAACAGATCCTACAATATGCTAACACTCCTCTTTGGTGGCTACTGCAAGTGGATCTCAATGCTTGATGTGCATTTTAGTATTCTGATTAATTTTAGACTTTTTGATACCCCCAACCTTTCTCAGAGATTATGACTAAATAGATACATCACGGTCCAGAGTGTTGGCATATTTTTTATTTCCTGGTATTTTGCTAGTTCTCTAAGGGGTGAAGCAGCTACTGTGAATTCCTGTGGGAAGTAAAATTGTCAGTGATTTCCTGTGTATGCTGAAATATTATACAGTCCTGAGTGAAAGCCAAGTTCAACTTCCTTCTTCAATTCTGTCTTCCTGTCTGCCAGAGTTCCTGTGCCCTGTTAATGTCACACAATTTGCACACATCTTGTTGCTGAGAAACAAGAAATAAGGAAGTCATATGCTGGGAAGATTCCTACACTTGCCTAGATGCCAATGCCATAATTTTTTTCTTTGGACCCAAACCCATGCTAGGATCAACCATGAGTGGGTGCTGATGACTGGAAGAGAAGGGGATTAGTTGTTGAGAAGGGGAAGAGGTCCGGTTGTCAAGGTTGGACTACATACCTATCTTTCTTATGCCCCACTCTCTCCAAGAGTCAAAACACCTATGTTATTTGTGAGTTTTCTTACAGTATGCCTTCCACAGTTTTTGAATTATAACTTTCAATACAGAATGACAACTCAAGTCTGCAAATGTTGGATCACTATAAGTCCAAATTTAGAAAATTTAGAAATTGTTGCTCTTTCTCTAAAAAAATGCCTGGCTTTCATTCTGCTGCTTCCGTGTGTGCTTGAAAAGGCTAGTGTTGAACTCAAACTGAACAATAACTGCTTTATTCTGAGGCTGGAGTCAACCTGTTTCTCCAGGAATGAGTACTGCTCCCTCACTCTTTCCAAAACTGGAGAATATCATGATTTAAGGAAACCAAAATCATACATATATGGTTTAAGCTATTCCATTATTTTTCTCTTCCATAACCACAGTGGTTCAATTGAACACTGGTTAAAGTAAAAGGTACTTCAGTCAAAAGTTAATAAAAATCAAGGAGTAAATAAGGGTAAGGGATGTTGGGAAAAGTAGGAGTTGAAAGCAAGATAGAAGAGAAAAAGGACAAGAGAAGTGGAATTCTGGAATCTCAGAATTGTGCATCCTCTTTCCATCTCCTGTGCATATAGAAGACAAGCAAGTTCTTATTATCATAGACAGCAGAGCAAATTTTAAAAGACAATTTTGGCCTTGTGTGAGTGTGGTTGTCCTGTTATTATTTGCAAGACATTTTTGTATGATAGCCACAGCTCAGAGAAGATGACCTTAGGTCAAATCATTTTCCCACATTTCATTCCACTTCTGACCAAAATAACCAATTTATTAAATCCATGTGACATATCTCTCTGTTTAAATCAAACATTAAATGGTTTGATTCCTTTAATAAGTGATTTTTGCCTATGTGACGGATGTTGTTGAATTTACCCTGCACATAAAGTTCCCTTTATAGTAATCAGAAATCTGGAATGTCTACTTGCAACAAAACTCACTTTCTATAGATTTACATTTTAATTTCCTCACATCTACATTCATTTGCCTTTGCTGTCTTTCTGATTTGCAATGACCATCCTGATAGTAGATGCATAGATTGTGTAGTTTGGATTATTGTACGGTAGTAAGCAATCATATGCTGCTAATGATTTCTAATAATAACAAAGTTGGAGCTCTGCTTTCTGCCATCACAGTGCAGTTTCACTATTGATCAGCGCTGACTGATGATGACTCACTGTTACCTGATATAGAAAGCTCAGGCTGACAAAACAACCCTCCTCTGGAAACTAAAGCTTACAAGAGTGAGCATGTTTACTTTTAAAATTCCCATCTAGAAGGAACATGTGTCTTTCTGTTCATGTTTCATTGCTCAATACAATTCACGTGTTTGTTTAAATCAGTGAGGATGGGAAGTGGACTCTAGAGAAGACAGGGGGATATTGCTGGATCACATGGCAGTTTAACAAAATAGGTTACATCTATTTAAGTAATTACTCTACCTGGCATTATTCCAAGATGCATATATTTAATATATATCGGAGTTTTGTTTGGCATGTACTAAGCTTTTCTTTATTTTACAGATAAATAACAGTGAACTTAGAGAGTCCAAGACATGTTTTCAAAGTGATACAGTTGATAAGGGACAGAGCTGGGACTGAAACTTGATTTTCTGCTCAGTCCAGTCTCTACTGTTTATTGGGCTGTATGTGCTCCAGAACCTCTCCTGGGATGGGAAAGAGACTATGCTTTTAAATATGAGAAACTGATAAATGAATGGCTCCCATTGCCACTTCAAAATTAATCTAGTTTTCATGGTTCTGAGTTTCTTCTAACCCTACTTAAGAAATCAATTGCCCCTGGCCCCAAAGTTGCTTCTAATAAGCGAGTAACATCCTCTCACTGGGAGCAAATTAATTGCAGCCTGAGTAAACTTATCAGTCAGGGCTTCAGAAAAACAGTAACATGTGGGATCCACTGGGATAGGTCAGAGAGCTTGATGACTTTCAAAAAATAAAAATTATGTACACAGAGTTATTACATGTACAAAAGAGGATGAAAGGAAGAAGAGAGGCCAAACTTCTTATTTGTCTTCCTGCCTTCTTTGGGTGAAGTCAGAAACATTCTAATTTAGCTTGGCTTCGACTCCACTGTTATTGAACAGGTAGTTTTACAATTGCTAAATCTCATTTCTTTGGCATAAACAATGCTCTTGCTTCCCCATTGCTATTCGCCAGTGTGATTTTTCTTTCATATTTTGAGATTTATTTATTTAATTTTATGTATATGAGTGTTTTGTCTGTCTGTCTGTCTGTCTGTCTGTCTGTGTACCACATGCATGCCTGTGTCCAAGGAAGCAAAAAAAGGCATTTGATCTTCTGGTACCAGAGTTATAGATGGCTGTGAGCCATCATGTGGATACTGGGAACTGAACTCCAGGTCTCTACAAGAGCAACAACTGCTTCTAACCACTGGGCCATCTCTCCAGCCCTGAGTAATGATTTCTTATGGTGTTGCTGAGAGTGGTTAACACATTTTGAGACACTGCTATTTACCATTCTTGTGCAAGACCTGAGTATGACAAAGGCCTTGCTTCACAGTGCTGAATGTTGAACAGTGATGACTTAGCCAGGGGGTGGTGGTGCACGCCTTTAATCCCAGCACTTAGAAGGCAGAGACATGCAGATCTCTCTGTGAGCTCAGGCCAGCAATTAGAGAGATACCTTTACAAATCATGGCAGCATTAGAGCATTTAACAGCATATTTAGTTTGACTTTTCATTATTCAATGACCTGAATGGGACAGAAAAAGCAATATCCAAATTTAGTCATTTTTTAACTAGAACATTATGGTTAATTTATACTCTGTATTGCAAGTACAAAAACATAGTAGGGATTTGGAATCATTTTTATCAGGCATAAAAACTTACATTCGAAGCTCCTTTTTGCATGCTTACATTTTTTTCAAATCTTCAGTAAAGTACATGTCATTTTTCAAAAAGTCTACCTATGAAACAAATAAATATTGCTATCCACACAACATTGCTATAACAAAAAAACTTAAGAATTTCTGGTTTTCAATATATAACCATGTACTAAAAATATCTTCAAATGTATTAAAATATACTACCCAGCCTAGCATAAAACTAACAGGCCTTCAGACAGGTGGATAACATAATTTTCTTTTTACTAATGTGTACCAGAAACCAAATTGCATCTTGCCTTCCATAGAAACCCAACCATTTGGTTATGGAAAACTGGTTTGACAGGAAGTTTATCTTAAGACTTATGTAATCCTTGCCTCTTGTGTATCTTGATATTTAGGGAATATATTTTCTGGGGAGAACATATGGTGGAGCAATCTTGTAGGTTACCTGTTCTGACCCTGAGTTTGCATCACGGGAAGAAAATATGCTTCCAATTAAAATTGTCCGGTGGGAATCCTGTTCTTTATGAATTCAGGGTGAAGAATGGCTGAGGAGTCTGGGCTATGTCTGACAGCTGGTGCAAAGCACCTCAAATCAATAAAACTCTTATTAATTCTATCCTAAGTATTTGCTATTGGTTCATATGGACAGGATTCTAAGAAAAGGAAACTGAAGTTCTGGGAGTTTTAATGCAGGTTATTGTAGGGAAGAATGCTGAGTATTTCTAAAATGGCCTGTGTACTGACAGAAATAATGCCAACTAAATATAGAGTTGCATACCAGAAATTTGTGCATCAAGAATCATAAAGAAATCTAAAGACATAATTTATTGGCCTAAGTCATTTTTCTACAAAATAAGACATCAAACTTTGAATTAAGGCTATGTAGCCTATGGCAGAGACAAGTTTCCAAATATTTGAACTGACTTTCATATCTGATCCAGCCATCTACATACTACTCCCTCTTAACTGAGTCCTACAGAGTTCCAAGTCTACAGACTTGAATCTGTAGCCTCAGGTAAGATCTGCTTAAGGGAGATTTACCTAGTTTTTCCTTTCTCTTCTCCAAGAATAGTATTTAAGATTCTTCTGGTTTGTTAATTTTTCTTCCATCACCCAGTAAAAAATAACAAAACACAAAACCTTGTTACTTATTCGCTAGTTTTCTACTATATGTCTCTGTACTCTATTTTTTCTGGAACAGGTTTTACAACCTGTTTATTTATAATAGTGACTGGCTCTCACTAGAAAATCAATATTGGGGCCAATAATTGAGAAGAGTTGACTTTTAGTCTTTCTTTTACTATAAGATTCTCATCATAATTGCTATGCTTTGGATAGGGCTCACATGTCCTCCATGGTTCCACATATTGAAACTCAACCCCAATTGTGGGATATTGTGCCAAGACAGAAAGTAAAAATATTATCCAACTATGGGTTTAGAAGTGTGGCATTTAGAAAGTGGCCAGGATTAGAAAATGTCATTAAGTTGCACCCTTGTGATTGAATCTGGTGGCTTTTAAAAAGAAGATGAAATGGAAATCATCCCCACACTCCTATGCCCTGTCACTCAGCATTTGATGATCTAAGTAGCAGCCATAAGACCATCACTAGATGAAGCACTCAATCTAAAACCTCCAACACTTATAGCCAAGTACACTCCAACACTTATAGCCAAGCTACACTTCTATGTTATGCTCCTTTCCTCATTGGTGCTGTGGCATGAGCTATAATAAAACCTGACTCCTATAGAGATTAAAGCAGATTGAGTTCTCATGAGCAGCTAGTCCATAGGAAGAAGTAACCACCGCCTTCTTCATATTTAAGTTCTAAGGAATTGGTATACTCAGAAATGTTCATTCAAATAATGGTGTCATATCACATGGTAAAGTGAGTTCTTGTTAGCAATTTCTTTAAAAAAAAACCAAAAAAACAAAAAAAACTTACACCATTTTACTTAGGGAATACACAGGTAAGGGGAGTGACTGGGGAGTTTCACTCACCGATACATTATGTAAGAGGTTTGAGGCTCTAAATGCAATTTCAAAATATCTGCCCTAATGAGGTCCTTGAACATGATATAATTTGGATAATTACAATAATATAGTTTACTCATCTGTCTTTCACCCTTTACTTCTGTCCTTCTGCCACAAATGCTTTTTTTGAATTTTCCAAAATGCATTGTGCGTCTGTCTTCCAGGAACTCTTGCTATGTGTGTTCTCTTTTCACGTAATGCTCTTTCCCTTTTCTTTCCTACTTTTACCACCTTTCTTCATTCAGATCTCATCTGAATCATGAATTACATCAATAGGATAGGCATACATGGTGCTGGGGTTTATAGCATTTATTCTGAACTCCTTTACATCACATCATAAATGTAATCTTATTTGGGGATAATTTCTATAATTGCCTGGTTGTCATTTTACAGAGAACTATTAGTTATATTACTAATTGCTCTGGCTCCAACACATGATAAAAATTGGCCCCCATTTATCACATTTGACATAGGTTTTATTCAACGATCCAGTTTCACCCGCTTCCACACATAGACCTCTAATTTTGTTAGGAATGACAGTTTTTCTCAAGACAAAATGTTTGAGTTTGTAGACTAAACATTGTGATGTAATCCATTTGTGTTCAGTTCCATTCAGGGTTCCTTGGAGAGCTACAAAAACATAGATGCCGCAAGATTGTTACCATCACCTCTGTCCTTGAGTGTGAATGGAAACTTTAAACTGTAGTAGCCACCTTGGGACCATGAGGAAAACATTTAATGATGAAAGCTAACTTCCTTCTAAAATATCTAAGACAGTTAAGCCAAGATGGCACTACAGAATGATGTCATCTGTCAAAGGAGCACAAGGAGATGGAACTGCTTACCTACTAAATCTGTCTGTGAAGAACAAAGCAGATGGCCATCCAGAACCCAAAATGGCCTGGGTGATGAAAATAAGGTGATGCTGAATTTCTTTGTGGTGAGGGTCTTCTCTGTAAGATCCTGCTAAGAATATCTCACTGACTTCTAAAAACTAAAATAAACTATTCTGAAATGTCTGTCCAACTAATAGCTGTGATGTCTAGCCAACTAATAGCTCTGATTTGTATTTAACTTTGTCAGGGGCAAAAAGGATGGCTTTGTAGTTAAGAGAACATATTGCTGTTGAAAAGACACCCACATGGTGGTCACAACCATCTGCAACTCCAGTTCTGGGGATCTAACCCCTCTTCAGACACCCATATAGCACACATGCAGACATTCAACAAACAATCATATGCATACTTTAAAAAAAAAATCTTTTCAGTTAGTTTATGTGAGAATCAACAAGTCATCTGTAGCTTACTGACTCATATGTAAAACATATCTAACAGGGTACAAAATTCAGATATATCTAGGATATTAGTTAATTTTCTTCTGGGCTTTACATCGTCAGAGAGCTAAAATAATATGTGAATTGACATTTTTCATAAGAACAGGTTTTTGGAAATAATATAGTCTTAGGCCATTGAGATAGGTCTCTTATTCCACCCTATACATCTCAATGTTTATTGAGGATTTTACTAAATGAAGCTTATCATAACATAAATAAGATGAAAATTATGTTGATTTACTTCTTCGTTAATAAGTGCTATAGTATAATGTAGCTGGAGAGCTTCTCTCCAGGTCCCACTAAGCCCCAGCAGTTCAGTAGCCCACTTATAAAATAAACACACAGACATTTATATTATTTAAACTGCTTGGCCATTAGCTCAGGCCTACCATTGTCTAGCTCTTACTCTTATATTTAGCCCATTTCTATTAATCTATACTTTGCCACATGACTTGTGGCTTACCATTACCTTACATCCTTCTTGCCATGGCGGCAGCTGGTGGTGTCTCTCCTTCCCAGACTTTTACCTCCCAGAATTCTCTTCTCTCTTGTCCCACCTGTACTATCCTTCCTGCCTGGCTACTGGCCGATCAGTACTTTATTTATTTTAACCAATCAGATCAACACATTTGACATACAAAACATCCCACAGCAGTATAAGTATTACAGTGTATAAATCTTCATAAGAATCAGTGTGGATATGTGAAGGCCTAGACTTGACTTTACAGGCTCTACCTTTGGGAAAGGGCCACCATCTCAGACCACCTGCTGTACTCAGTTCCAGAAAGGACCTCAGCAATGTGCCAAGACAACTGGAACGGATACAGGGCAGTGTCCTCTTGCAGACATCCTACCTGCAGTTTAGGCCCTTGAAGATATCTAGATAATCTTGCTGAGCAGTATAGATAATCCTGATCAGCAGGTTGTGGTTCCCCACCAAAAGTCTAACTCAATGGTTTCAAATGTGGTTTCTCGCCCAAAGTCTAGGCCAATAGTTTCAAAACAATCACCTTGCCCTATAACCCTTCTACCCAATCCCAAATTGCCAATTCCTGGTTTGTGGTTTTTCCCTATAAAAACCCTGTACACCAGAGCTTGTGGCTGCTGCCACATTTCCTTCCATCTGCCGTGCAGTGGCCCACATTGAACCTGAATAAAAGGACCCTTAAGTCCTTGCATCAGAAACCGGCTCCTTGGTGATTTCTGGGGGTTTCGCAAAACGGGTATGACAGATACATAGATATATATGGCCTAGTCTCTATATTTGAAAACCTTAGTAAAATGTCTCAAAGGTTGACACAGCAAATTACTACATTGGAAAGGAACAAAATACAAACTGCCATGAGAAGTTGTTAGATGAGACTCAGTTCCCCGAGTGAGAAAGATCGCAAGAACAAGAAATAAGCATAGTAAGGAACGGCAGGATTTGAAGACAGTGTGGCTGACCCACTCCCTCCCGCAATAGTCCACCTATAGGTTCCCCAGCCTCCTTAAAGAGCACCCCCTGCTGGAAACCAAGTGTTTAAACACATGTGCCTAGGGAGACCATTTCATATTCAATCCACACCACTAGTGGAGCAAAAAGGATGACATCATTATATGAACTATGTGTTATATAGCAATGTTGAAAGAGTCCCTCCAGGAAGGAGCAGAGATGCTCATGAGACCCAGGAGGTAAACAAATTTTATATGCATAAGAAAACTAACACTTTAAGATTAATGGGGGACCCTCCCCAAAGTTATAGTCACATTAAGCAAGTAATGAGGCCAGAGATTCTTGAACTTGTTGAACTGTCTGCAGAGAGTCCCAAAGCTGCAGTTTTCCTAAGCTGTTGCTCGTGTTGGGGTGGGCTTTATAGTGAGTGATGCAGCTGTAGTTGAGTCATTCCTGTTCCCGTAAGTACTCCACCCATGTTCTTGGCAGTAATCTCATTATACTTCTTGGTCACCAAATTGGACTTTGGTCTAATCATTATATTAGCCTATTGAGTTTTCCCCCATCATGTGTGTGTGTGTGTGTGTGTGTGTGTGTGTGTGTGTGTGTGTGTGTGTTGTCTCTCCAGGAAAAATATCACACAAATTTCTAATAGAGCCACGTCGAGCAAGGAGAAAGCAGAAGCCTACATAACTAAGGAGACTATCAAATAATCCCTGACAATTTGTGTGACAATTGATATCAACACCCACCTACTCCATTGCTCATCTGCCAAAAGTAGAGAAAATTTCCCAATATTTTGGCAGTTCTGACTTTGAGGATGTGGAATATAAATACTACCCTGGGTAGTTATGGGGCTTTTGTTGTTTGTTTTATCACTGTGGCAGAAGCTAGAGTCATCTAAAAAGGGGGAATATCAGTTGAGAAAATACCCTCATAGGGTTGGCTTATAGTCAAGTCTATGGGGTATTTTCTTGAACGATGTTTGATGTGGACAGGCCCAGCCCACTGTTCCATCCCTGGGCAGGTGGTTCTGGCTTCTCCAAGAAAGAAAACTGAGCAAGCCAGGAAGAGCAAGTCAACACACAGTGTAGCTCTATGATTTCAGCTCCTGCTTTCAGGTTCCTGCCTTGAGTTCCTGCCTTGGCTTCCCCTGATAATGGACAGTAACCTGTAAGCCAAATAAGTCCACATTACTCTTGTTCATCATCTTTATCACAGCAATATCAAACAGACTAAGACAAATACTGAGCCTTGTGCTTGATATGTTTAATCAATTAAATTCTTATAAAATCCCAAGGCAAGTGACACACAAACTCAGGAAAGGCTGTGTTGGGATGCAGAGCTCAGTGGATGCATCACCATACAAGCACACCACCATTAAGAAGATACACAGTTTGGTGTTTGTGGATACACTGTCTTATGGACAACATGGCAGTCCTTTTGAAAACAGCACAGCCTTCACATAAAACAGAATGTAGGAGGATCTTTTATGAGCACCTCTCTTGAGGCTAACTCTAGAGTAAGACTGGGCCATGAGAAGGGATAATAAAATTGACGATACTTAACATTTATTTATCACTTACTAAGTGCTAGGCACTTTTCCAAACACACAGCATTTTTTTTTTCATGAAACCTCTCCAATAGCAGCTATACAATGACTGGTGTGTGTGTGTGTGTGTGTGTGTGTGTGTGTGTGTGTGTGTGTGTGTGTGTTTCTATGTGTTATACAGGTGAAGGTAGTGACATTTAAAGGCACTAGATACATTTAACAAGGCTGCATAGCATTGAGTAAAACCTAAGAACAAGTTGCTGGTCTCCAGAGATGAAAAGATGATTCAGTTGAAACCTCATGAACAGCAGGCATGCCCTGAGTCCATTAAGCCTCATTGCTAACTGCAGAGGGATTGTTTGTGACCATCTTCCCTTCTTTCAGCTGACTCCTTGTTTTTTATCTTCTTTGTGCCTATTCCCCAACTACTTTATGTTTTTGCTTTTCTGTTTATTTATTTTTAACACAGCAGACTTCCTGGTCCTCTAGATCTTACAATCCTCCTCCCCCTCTTCTGGGGTGTTCTCTGAAGAAGTATTAGGTGCAGTGCTGTGTTGTAGATGTACCCATTGGTACTGGGAACCACAATCAGTTATTCTCTTGCATTTGGGCTTTCTGTCATGGTCTCTGTCTGCTGCAAAGAGAAGCTTCTTTGATGAGAGATGAGAGCTGTACTCATAGGTGGGTGTAAGGATAAACATTTAAAGCAAAGTTAGGAATTACACTGGTTTCATAAAGTGGCAGCAGAGAGTTCTCCTCTCAGGTCAATGGCCATACTAGCCCTGAGTAGTTGGCTACGTTTCCTGTACCAGACGTGATGACTAAAAATAATGAGACACACTACTGCGCCTTTAGAGCTATCTTGCCAAGCTCATTATTGTCGTGAGTTCAGTAGGTAATTGGTTGTTTCCTTCCCTTGGCTGCTTCCATAGCATCTTCTAGTTCTGTAAAAGCTAGTTCTCGGGGAAGAGGTTTCCAGATCAGATCCAGCTTGACTCTTCTGTGCCCTGTGTCTGAAATTCATGATGTCTTCAGCAATAGGAAATGACCTTCAAATTCTGAAAGGCAACCAAGGGCAACAGAAATAGACTATGTTGTTTGGGGAGTCTCTTGAACTTCTCTGACCAAGAGTCAGCTGAACTGTATTCCACTGTGTGCAATGTTCCACATTCCATTTTCTAGAGCAGTGAGAAACATGACTGAGCACTATGGAGTAAAATGTATTTTTTGGTCTTATGTCAAGGAATGGTATACAGATCATATGGTAGATTTATTTTTAGCTTTCTGAGAATTCTACATAGTGATTACCAGAGTGGCTGGAATCCTACTAACAGTGAATGAGGGTTTCCCTTTCCCCACATCCTTGCCAGCATTTCCTATCATTTGTTTTGTTGATTTTAACCATTCTAACTGAGGTAAGAGGAAATATCAAACTTGTTTTGATTTGCATTTCCCTAATTGCTAGGGATGATGAACCATGTTTTGAGGTATTTCTTTAGCCATATTTTATTTCTTCTCTTCAGAACCAGACTGTTTTTTGAATGGATCATTTGTTTTTGTTTTGTTTTTTTCCTTGACATTTTTTGAGTTCATCATGCATTCAGCATCTTAACAATCCTGTGTCAAATGAACAGCTGGCAATGACCCTCTACCATTTTATGGCTTTTCTCTTCACTCAATTGACTCTATGCTTAGTGGTACAAAAGCTTTTTAGCTTTATGAGGTCCCACTTGTCTGACCTAAATTCCTGGGCAATGGAGTCCTAGTCAGAAAGCTCTGCCTACACCTGTATCTTGCAGGATACCACCTGAGTTTCTTCTGTTTCAGCATTTTCATGCTTTACATTTGGGGTCTTTAATCCACTTGGAGACTTTTTTTTTTGCAAAGTGATAGATATGGATCTAATATTATGCTTCTACTTATGAACATATATTCTGATTGGGGAAAAAAAGAAAACTAGGCAAATAAATAAGTTAAAAAATTACAATAAAAGTTTGGTAAGTTGTTGAAGTATTCTGGGGTGGGCAGGCCTTCTGTGGGGCCTGGTTTCTTCAGGTAAGGGGCTGCAAAGTGCCTAATCACAGGCTCAGGAATGAGATTCAGGCATTCCCCAATCAGTGCCCTACTACTTGAACCAAGGCAAGTGAGAAATGAAACCATGGGTTACCTGCCACCAGGTGTATCTCTACTCAGATCTGTTTAGGGCTTTTGCTCTGACCACACACACCAAGTTTGGCATTCAACAAGGACTCAGTAAGTTGTAACTGGATGAATGGATGGTTGGCATGTGGCATGCCCACCATCTTGGTGAAAAGAAGCTTAAAGATGCCAAGATGTCTCTTGCCAGTTCAGTTTAGGTGAGTGAGTCTAAGGGTTTACTTTGGATTGCAATGTGAAGTTGATGCTGAACTCTTAGTTACAAGGAGCCAGTCATGTCTAAGCAGAGGACCAGAGAGGACCCTAAAAGAACCTGGTCGTAGGCTGGGCGGTGATGCATGCCTTTAATACCAGCACTCAGGAGGCAGAGGCAGGTAGATCTCTGTGAGTTGGAGGCCAGCCTAGTCTACAGGACAGGCACCAAAACTGCATGGAGAAACCCTGTCTGGAAAACAAAAAAAAAAAAAAAACTAGATCTTTCAGGTGCAAGTTCGCATCTGGAGGGCAGCCATTTCAGTTTCCAGGTTCTGTGTTTCTTTACAATGAATTGTTCAGAGACCCATGAATAGGAGAGGGTTTATTACAGGAGAAATATGGAGGAGCTTGGAAGTGTGCCAGACCTCCTCACTGTGTCTTAGTTCTAACAGAACAGAAAGAAGAGATGGGGTGGTGAGCCTACACGACCTCTTATGGGTAACTTGTGTAGTGCCTGCCTCTTTAAGTTCTTACAACGCTGCCCGCCCCCCATACACATACACACACACACACACACACACACACACACACACACACACACACACACACACACACCATGCTCCCTCGATTGAATGTAGCCCACACAGACTAAGAGCTTCTGGTCCTTCTGTGTCGCTGCCAATCCTATTCCTTCCTCCACTTTGTTCCTTATGTTTTTTTACATTAGATAGCATTCGGCCACCTTGTTTGAGGAGCAGGCCAAGGACAGGTTAGAGTACAACGCTTGACAAGGAAAGTGCCATAAAGTATTTCAACCTGAAACTTCTGATGTTTATCAGACAACAAAGTGACCTGAAACAAAACAGCCAAGTACTTACCAACTTAACCACACAGGTCTTGTTAAAATGCAGGTTGTGGTGCAGTCGGTCTGCCTTTCTTGAAAAAGAAAAGAAGAAAGAACCTGGGCACCATACCCTGCTGGGCTTGAACCCATGACAAGCACTACAGATGAAGGTAGTTGTATGTTTTGGGTCTGAAGTTAGAGACACAGGACAAAAGGAGGAAGCCAAAAGGCAGATGAAGTAAGGAAGACTGAGCCAAGGAGGATGAAGGACACACAGGGAGAACGATGTAAGAAAAAAAAAAAAAAAAAAAGTACTTCCGGCAAGTGGGACTGTGCCACTGGCTGTGTGGCAAAAACGGAGTGAGAACAGATACATGGACTCGGATTTAGCTCGAAATAACTACAGGAGACCATCAGTAGAACAAGCTAAGCGCTGACACCCTCTGATGATGTCACACATTCACCACACAGCAACTGTAGAGTGTCATCATTCTTCATGATCCTTCACTGTTACAGCCACCACCAATGTCTGCTGGGCTTTTTCTACAACCTGCAGTACCCCCTGCCCATGGACTGGTCCAACAAATTCAAGGCCAGACCAGGATGTTTTTAAGTCAAACTCGCGTGGACCAATCATATCAGCTTGCCTGTCTTTGTTCAAACTGACCAACCCTAAATCAAGACAAGAAGACCACTGCAGAGACCCATAAAACCCCCACCCCTCACGGAAAGACCTGCCTCTGAATTCTTGAGCACCCCTGTGCTTCGCGGAGTCGTTTTCTGTGCGCTCGGTCTATGTGGGTTTCCTCGCACCTAAGGAAAGCTATTTTCTGTGGTTGATCCTGTCTGCTGTGTTTACGAATTTCCCTACTGCTCCCTAGTGACATTCCCCCTACCTTTTAATTTTTTAACTAGCAGAAAATAAAAAGAACCTGATCAAGACCTCCTAGATGATAATGCTACCATATTGAAGTCTTCATCACTGAAATAAAAAATTAGTCCCTTTTCCTTCTGTCTCAGAGTAGTTGGATACAGGCTTCTTTCTTGGGCTTATATAGACTCACCTCTCTTTCTTAACATATTGTATATTTCCATCAGAACCCCTTCTCTGCCTGCTCCCAGATGCATGTTTAGTCTGTCCTCCTGGTCTAGTCTTCTGAGAACAAACGTCATTGGGAAAGGCCTGTCATGATACTCTGCTCAATAAAACACGAGAGGATGTAGCAAGAATCTTAAATGGTCTTATTAACAAAAACAAACGCAGGACGATTGGGATGAATGCTAGAAGATCAGAGAAGCAGAACAAGCCACAGCTACCTCACCTTGCCAATTAATTCCTCAGCTGATCCTGTTTCCTCAGACTGGAAGCCTCTGTGTCCCCATCCTGAATGAATCTCAGCTGAACTGTTGCTCGAAAGCCTGAAGCTTAACCAGCTAAAAGCTTCTAGTTTCTGGTCTTCACACCTTATATATCTTTCTCTTTCTGCCATCACTCCCTGGGATTAAAGTCGTGTGTCACCACGCTTGTCTGTTTCCAATGTGGCCTTGAACTCACAGAGATCCAGAGGGATTTCTGACTCTGGAATGCTAGGATTAAAGGTGTGTGCTACCACTGCCTATCCTCTATGTTTAATGTTGTGGCTGTTCTATCTCTGACCCCAGAAAAGTTTATTAGGGTGCACAATATTTTGGGGAACACAATATGATGGAAGAGGATGGAAGGGAGGAAGTGTATGCCATACTTTGGTGATTAAAAAAAAAATCATAGGGAAAGGAAATGGCCCTGCACATACTGAGAGCTGTGTGGATGCAAGGCTGGAGGTGTGGCAATGTCCCTGCCCTCCCAGGAGCTAGTATCGGAAGGTGAACTACACCACAGGATGGAAAAGGTACTTGCAGCATGAATGAGCCACAGATGATGGACAGCCAAATTCTGAATATTTGTAAGATAAATGGGTTTTAAAACATTGTTTCAGGTTTTTCTGCTTGCCTACAGTTTTGGGTGGTTTTTTTTTCTCTTCTCTCATACATTACATCCTGATTTTGCCTACAGTTTAAAACATCCTAACTAATGTGGCACATTGATAATATTTTATACTGTTCGTAATATTTATATCTTTTATAATTTCATACCACTTATATGTAATACTGTTATAATTATAAAAGTGTAATATTTCTGTCTATTAGGTATTCACTGGCAAAAATTAGATTGTTTTATCTTTCTCTCCTTCTTTCTCTTTTCTCACTCTGTCCCTCTCCTGACTATTTTCTGTGACCCTCCTCACATGTCATTCTTCCCCATCTCTCCCTCTCTCTCTTCACTTTTGGGCCTACATCACTTAAGCATAAAATCCATATCTTCCAGTCCATGAGAGCAAAGTGAACATGGATATTTACTAGAATCTTCCTTGTCTATTATTTTAGTCCATATTTGTTTCTGGTTCTGAGTCTTTAGTTTTCCTAATTGACAAATTTGAACGGGACAATATTTATGAATTATTTACACAATGCTGAATCCTTTGACTCATATTGAGAATTACTCATGTAGATGATAGAGTATGCAAAATTGTCAAAATTAAGAGCATACATGTGGAAATTAAGAGCCATATACATACAACTAAGAAATTCTTTATTAAACTTTATAGTAAATAGACTGCTAAAAATGTAAAGAGAACATTGAATTTTCTAGAAAATTACCACCAGATTAAATTTATTTGCTTTGAGTTCATGAATGTAAGATTTACAAAATTTTCATTTTCAGAATGCATAATCCTTTCTGCTTGCTGGTATGTTGAGTAAGGAGAACAAATTCAGATCCTTACACATCCTAGGTAAAGTGACCTACTACTTAGTGATAGCCCCACCCAGAAGCTACGGAGTCCTTTGAAAATACTTGGCTATCACAGAACAGCAACATAGGTATATGATCAAGCATACTTCAAGTTCCAGGACACAGAAGAGATATCTTCCTTAACTTACAAATAGATGTGAAGAAAGATTATTTTCATTCACATTCCAATAAAATTTATATTCTCTTTGTCATTCTTAAGTCTTTCTAGGTAGAATCAAAGCAAAGGTCTCAAAACACATGCGGGTGAGCTTTTTGTTTTTTTGATGGGTCCTGCAATGATTGCAAAGTTTCCTGGTTAGCTGAAATACATTGGGAAAATTCTTCCTAAGAACATCAGACAGGATAGGGAGAGAAAGGGACAACAAAACATCGACTAGTTTGTGTCAAGTGTAATTAAATAATATCAAGGTAGTTAGGGAAGCGAGCCAATACACTGAGGTAGGCACCATGTAACTGTAACACTGTATCTAAGGTTAAAATTTACCCTGTCCTTGAAAGAACTTAGAGATTCACTCCAAAACAACAGTGCTGTCCACTGGTTTTATAGGTAATTTGCATAAGAAGATATTTCCCCAAATATCTCAAAACTAGCACTCCATGACTCTGAGAGAGAAAAATCAATTTCTCAGAAACTGGAGGGATGAGCACATTTGTTGCAGCTGCTTTTCGGTGCCCTGGTGTCTTAGTTAGGGTTTCTTTTGCTGTAAAAGTTGACCATGGCAACTCTTATAAAGGAAAGCATTTCACTGGGTGGCTTACAGTTTCAGAGGTTTAGTCTGTTATCATCATGGTGCATAATAATGACATGCAGGCAGACATGGTGCTGGAGATGGAGCTGAGAGTCCTACATCTTGACCCACAGGCAACAAGAAGTAGTCTGAGACACTGGGCATGGCTTGCGCATATATGAGACCTCAAAGCCTGCCTCCACAGTGGCACACTTCCTCCAACAAGGCCATACCTACTCCAACAAAGCCACACCTCCTAAGAGTACCAGTCCCAAGAAGCCTGCGGGAGGGGGGGGGGGATTACAGTTAAACTACCACACCTAGTGTTGGAGAGAGACCTGCAGGAAGATGGTACTGAGGTAAATCCACAACTGGCTGCAACTTTGCTGCCTCTGCTTCATCCATATTTCAACCTGAACCTCCAAGCACAGAATTGCTTTCAGTCCTCTGGAAGAAAAGCATGCTGTCACGGAATCTACTGAAGAACAGTGCTACAAGCTGACAAGTTGGGGTCATCCATGCAAATTTCGGTTTAATTGTAAACCCATATGTTTCCACTCTACCTTTTTCCTCCTGTGTACCTTTAATGATATTTTGGTTCTAATCAATGTCCCTCTTATTTCCTGGAATATTTTCATTTCAACATCTTTACTGTTTTCTAGGATGTCTATGATATTTTATGTTAATAGATGTTTTATCTGCATATATGCCTATATAGATACAGCTTCCTTAACTAGTACATGCAGAGGCCAGAAGAAGCCACCAGATCCCCCGAAACTGGGGTTAAAACGGTATTTAATCACCATGTGCATACTGGGAATCGAACCCAGGTCCCCTGGAAGGAAAGCCAGTGCCTTCAACCACTGGGCCATCTCCAGGCCTTGATCTTTGATGTATTAATTTTTGTTATCCCTGACAAAATTTTTTGGCACAACAGATAGTATTTCTACCACTTCAACTTTAAAATAAACATCCTAAAGTCAAACAAAAATAAACAGATCTAAGGTACAGAAAGTCAATGGAAACAGAATTTTCACCAGTTAAAAATTATATTCACATTTTTAAAAATCACAACAGCATTTCCTTGTGCAATTTAGAAGTAAACTAGATATTGTAGAAATAGATTGTGGTGTCTACATCGGTCTACTGTCATTACTGTTCCTTAGACACCAGGACAAAAACTATACCTTATAGTTTCTATATATTTAAATACTGTGGATTTTTTTCTACAGTTGATGTAATTATAAAACACAGCAAACTGGATGCATGGAACAAACATGGGAGGTATTATGTGTTTTCAGGATATGGCATCTTGCCATTGACCACAGCATCTTGGAGCACAGTAAAGTCATTGAAATAGTTAACAGATGTTAGCCGTACTTGAAATATAAAAGTTCTATTGCTAAAAATTATGTAGGGTCAGATGAAAATTTGGCTCTTGGTCCATAACTTAACAAACTTGGCAAATGGAAAGTCGGGATCCAGAGGCAGAAAACACAACATCAGGGCCACACACTCTGCACTGTGTCAAAGCTCGTAAACTACTAACAATATGTACCCTGTGGTAAGGAGGCTTGATGAAGTATTAACACAGTACTCGATACTTAGAGAAATCTGAAGTCAATTTTCACATCTACTAAGGTAAAAACTAAGTGCTTTCTGTAGGAGCAAATGGGCAGGCTTTGTTCACATCCAGAAGGACATCTGCCAGTGTTAATTCCCAGCTTGCAATTCAACTGATGGCTGGTATTGCCTTCCATCTACTTCATGGTCTACCCAGCGATAATCTTTCACAGCATCTCTTCTTTCCCAGTTCCTTTTTTTTTTTTTCTCCAAGACAGGGTTTCTCTGTGTAGCTTTGTGCCTTTCTTAGAACTCAATTGGTAGCCCAGGCTGGCCTCAAACTCATGAAGATCCAGCTGCTTCTGCCTCCCAAATGCTGGGATTAAAGGCGTGCGCCACCACCGCCCGGCTCCGGTTCCTTATTTATTTATTTTTTTTAATTAACTTCCACTTCAGAATGAGTTGGTATTAATGATTCTGCAATGAATTGGAACTGAAATGGATCTTTTAACTCTTAAATCATAAATTCATTCAAGTTGAGCTTTGAAAGTAGCTTGTGCAACTTTAGAGTTTGTGGTTTTATTTAGTGCCTTGCAAATAAAGTCTCCAGCTTCCATCACTTTGTAGAGATTCACACCCTGGCAAGGAAAAGAAAAGACACCGAATGAGATGGGGAATTAGCGTGAAAAAGAAAAATGACAAAGCAAATTCGTTCTTACTCACTAGTAGTTGCTTAGCTGTTTAAAATTATGAAGTATTTTTGATCATTATCAATTCAACATTTATTGCCATAAAATATGTAGACAGTGTTTTAGATTTCTCCACTTTATTAAAACATAATATGGAGAGGACTCCTCCAAATAACAGTATAATTCACAAACATCTCTAATGTTTAAGAAGGACAATGGTAGAATTTGAAAACAGTCCATAAAGTATCAGGAAAGAGGAAATAAAGTAATAATGGATTGGAGACGTTTTTACTTAGAAACTTAATTGGGAAAATAATGTCTTTATTATATATAAAGAAACAAATTGGGTACATTTATATGGATTCTAGGAAAGATGATTGCTTTTTTCTCCTTTTTCTTTTTCTTTCTTTCTTTTTTTAAACAATATACAGCATCAAAATTGTGACATGGTATGAAATAGGGACCGGAAAGTCGGAGAAAATGAGCAGTATTTGTATACAATTTTTTTTATATAATGGCACCTTCTGTGCCTAACATTTTATCTGAAAGGACAAATAAAAGCAGCTGAGGCTTGGGAAAATCCCTGACTGACAGATCCCTGGTGGTGTTAAGGTCAAGTTCAGGGCATAGTCCTCATCTGTGGGCCTTGGAGTAACAACAGTATTTTGCTCAATGCTTTTGTTGTGGCTGGAAGGACACATATATGGGAATGTCCACCATATATTTGCCTTCATGCAGCATCTCACATGCTTTTACATCCTTCTTCAACATGAACTAGAAACAGTGATAACTAACAATTAAAAATTAATCTTTGCCAGTAAACTGCTAGTAGCTATTTTTAGTATGTATGGAAATAGGATTTCCTACTAAAATGGACAAGAATGAAAATTCACAAAGCTTTTCATAACATGTTCATTTTAATTTTTCTTGCTGCAGATATTTCAGAACACTTTGTTTTATTTCTCTTTTTAATAATGGTCAAGAAAATGTTTTGTGAAATGATTCTTTTAAATAGTTTTTATTTTCTTTTACATTATGAACATGGTTTCAGAGTAGCAGCATTCTTTTTGATTTGAGAAATTTGTTTTTGTCATGGAACATCTGAGTCTACATTTTAATTTAAATTTAATAAAATGATGGCTAAACAGTTTCATATGTCTTACATTTCTGAATTAAATCCACCAAGGGTTTGATGGAATATTTCAGTCATTAATGTTCCTCTAAACTTTGTAAGAATTCCATTTCTAACAATTATGCATAGAATATGCTAATATTATCTCAAGAAAGAATTTTGTTTTGACCTTTCTCTATAATTTCATCTAATTAACTGATGTGATTATAAAAAATACTGTATTTAATCAAATCATTTATCAGATGATATATCATGGGGTTTCACATAGATTGCATATTATTTTGTCCTCATGAAGTTTATGTGTATACAGGCAATTACAGACTCATAAATATAAATTTCTGTACTATACATAAGTGCATGGAGAGAGATATGTCCACTTGATTAAAAGGTCCAAGTAACTCATGAGGAAAGAGTAGAAAGAATGTACCAGGGAAGAGGCTGTGAAGGTACAATTCACGGTACATATGGTAACAGGAGGAAGAAGCCACAAGAGGAAGTGTAGGCAAAGAACATCAACACAAAAGACCTAAAAGAAATAGCACACTTTGTGGAAGATGAGGAAGCCATGGTGCATGTGGGTAGCAATGGTCAAACTTGTCCCAGAGAGCATTTGTGATGGAGAAGGTACCAACAGGCCAGAGTGTGTTATACAGTAAGCCTTGTTTTGAAGGAAATACAAGCTCACTGGGAGTTGCTTAAGCAGGAGCATAGTGTTTGTATCCTTGCAGTACAGAAAAAAATCTTGTGGTAGTGATGAACTCAAATGCAAGTCTGGACTCACAATTAGTGCAGGAGATGAACACTCGGCAAAGAGCTAAGGTTCTATGATTATCACTCTTGGTAAGTAACTGGGATGGTAGTTTGTAGTGACTGTAGTGCTCCTCAGTGTTAAAAACCTCCTCAACCCTACCAGTTCTAAGGGTAACATTTGATTTTCTGGAATTTGGCATTGAAACCTAAAGTTACAGGAAACAGTTAACACTGGTTGTTAATTAAACTTAATTCATTCATTTAAGTTCTAAGAAAGGATCCATTTTTCTTCATTTTCAGTCACCACCTTCTAAAACAATGACTAGACCACTGTGAAAGCAAACCAATATTTTTCTACAGAGAAGATAAGTAATAGATTTTGTGGATTATAGACAACAGCTGCCAGTCTTTGGTGCCAAGTAAACTCTCAATGAATATTTATTGAGCATCTGTATGTTACAGACACTGAGTAAGAATAAGCTATAATGATTGCATTTTGACTGTCCAGGAATCTAGAAGAATAAACAATATCTTGATACAACTTTTGGGAGCATGAACAAATAAAAACACAAAATTCCAGGGAAGCAACAAGGTCCTTACAGCTTTGCGTGGTATAGACAGAGTGATGCTAGGAATGGACAGTTGGCGGTACCTCACTTTCTAGATGAAATAAGGCATGAGATAAAAGACCACTCAGAATTACATGAAAGCATAAATAAGGAGAAGCAGTGAAGAACAGAATGGAATAACAGGTGAGCTGGATACCATGGGATAATTGGTGTAATTACGGTGAGACTGGAGAGGAAGGAGGAGAGGGGGGATTTATGTTGTAAGATAACTGATGCTTTTATGGTTTGGGTGTGCAATAATCTCAGAATAGTCTTCTTGCCTTTCATGGTTTCCCATAAAATAGAATCTCCACTATGCTGATAGATTTTGTTACTAAAGAAAAGAAAGAAAGCTCAGAGTTGGTTTCAGCAGAGTTAGCTCACAAGACATACCATTTCAGGTACTTAGAAAGAGGCTGTTCTTGCCACCTGTGTCTTACATCTCACATTCAGTGAAACTTTGTCTTCCACTGACCATTTGCAAAGTGTCAGAAGCCCCAGGCTAACATAATAATCCCAGCCTGACTGAGGATCTTGGCTTCTCTGAAGAGCCATATGAAAACTACAGAGCATTGTAATCACACAGACAGGAGCTCTCACACAGTAAGTGTGCAAAGTCAAAGCAGATAATATATGGAAAATTATCTTAGAGTTCATAAAACTTTAAAATAGGGAATGGGGATGCTATTGGTTTCTGAGCTCTAGTAATAAGCACCTACAAAGTCTCTGAAACCCGTTCACTGTATTTTCCTTCTGTACCTTCCAGCAAATAGCAATGAAGTAAAACTTTGACCTCAGTTGCTTTTTGAGGTTTGAGAAAGTATTCCTGTTTGGACCTGAAAAGAAGGCACAGATATTAAAAAAAATATGTTAAAAGAACTTACTGTATTGAGCCCCATGCCGTTAAGCATATATATCAAGTCCTCGGTGGCTACATTCCCAGAAGCACCTTTTGCATAAGGACAGCCACCTAATCCGGATACAGCGGAGTCCACCACATTGACTCCCATCTGAAAAATAAACCACAACACCTAAGGCATGTGCACGTGTGAAATATGAATCACTCATTTCCATTTAGCCTGTCATGAAGAACCAGCAAGCAAACTTTGAACCTGTTATCTTAACATAGTCGCTGTTCACTTGATACTAGAATAGTCCCTGGGGAACCAGTTCCTTTTCCAACTAAGTTTGTCTCCTAGACCAACAAACACTCTGCTAAAGATCTTTGCAGCTGGGCCAGTCTTACACCAAAATTTATAAGGTAGGGTTTTGTCTGTTTGTTCTCTATAACAGCACAGCTGGTGGAGACAGGGCTTGAAGTAAGGTTAATTCATTTCTGGTTTTGTATATTCTCTAATTTCTTTAAAACATTGCATGAATAACACAAAACATTTGCAATACTACTGCTCAAAATCAAAGTCTCAGAAGACTGGAACTTGTGTATGGTAGTTAGGGATGAAGCTAACATCTGCAGTGGGCTGTGTGGGCTCAATTTATCTATCCAATTTACCCAACACTGTTTTGCACACACAACTCTGTTCCTCTGGAAGCAAGAGGTATTTAAGAGACAAGGTGTTCCTCTCTACCTGTAGCAGTTAATAGTCACTGAGTCCACACTAACTGCTATATATCAGTTTTAATGTTTTGTGTGCATAGCTCACAACTCTCACCAAAACCCACACAAAGATTCTCTCATACTATTCCCACATCATAGGGAGGAACCTCAGGTAGAGCAGGTTCAGAAAATTTGTGCAAGTGCCTGGTCTGGTGGAGAATTCTGTCCCCAGAGAACACCCACTCTGCCTCTATCCACAGCCTCTGGAAGCTGAACATTAGTATAGAGTGAGTGTTTGGACTTGGGGATGCAGAGGACAAAGAGTTTATTTGCTGACACCATGGAAAATAAACGCACAATGATATCAAGGAAAGTCCTGGGTATTGGCTGTTGATAATATAAAAAGGGAGCTGGGTGTGCCATTCGCCTGGAAAAGCTGTCAACTCAATAATAGAGGGGCTGCATAAATACTTAATCAATTCTTTACTCTTTATACTTGGCAACTAATCTGTTTAGTGGAATTTAATGCAACATCCAAAGAGACAGAAGGTTCAATAGCCCTCACTACTGAGTACCCATTAGAATTATCTTATGGTCCCTTAAAAAGTACTATTGGCCAGTGGTGTGTGAGCTGGCTTTTTGGAGACTAGTATGGGGGACACCTTGCACAGCCTAGATGCAGAGGGAGGGCTTGGACCCACCCCAACTGAATGTACCAGGCTCTGCTGACTCCCCACGGGAGGTCTTACCTTTTCAGAGTAAAAGGGACTTGGGGATGGGTTGGGGGAGAAGGTTGGGAGAGGCAGGAAGAGGGAAGAGAGGGAATTTGTCATTAGCATGTAAAATGAATAAAAAATTCTTAATAAATAAATGAAAAGTACTAGTGGCTAGCTCTCCCGCCCAAATTAGTTAAACAATTTGTATACATATATTAAAACATTACATGGTACCCCATAAGCATCAATTTTATGCACCTGTTAAAAATGGAAACAAGAAATAAATTACATTCTTTTACTTCTAAAAAAGTTATTACAGATATTCCTAGTCAAAATTTGGAAGTGGTGATACCAAACATGTAGACAAACAGAAAACAGACTAAGAAGCATTATTTATTTTAATTGTTTATTATAAAGAGGGAATATGTTTAGAGTTCATAACTAAAATCTTATCATTATGTATATTTGAAAATAATGCACAGACCATTTATATTTACTTCAGAGAGATTATCAGCATTAGAGGATGTCCTGTCTCTCATTAAACACAAGCTTGGCTTAGGAGAAGTGCTTAATGGGTGGGTATGCACAAGGACATTCGTGTGTGTGTGTGTGTGTGTGTGTGTGTGTGTGTGTGTGTGTGTGTGTGTTTGGGGGTTGTGTGTGAAGTACACACCACAAGCTTTTGTTACACTACAATAGAAACAAAGTACTTGCCTTTTTATTTCTTTATCTCAGAAGCAATGTCCATCTTGAGATGAACAGCCACATGGTGGCAGTGTAACATTAGAATCCCCAGGTTCACGTCCAGCATTCACAACCCGCTGGGTCCCAGTCAGAGAGGACAGCTAATATGTAAAACAATCCTTCAAGTGAACAACTGTCACACATTTGAAATAAATGTAAGAACAACAAGACGGCAGGATGCGTGAAGCCACAGTTAAAATATTCTTTGTGTGCTTGCTTACTTCTTCTGACGTGAAATATTTATTAACCAAAACTATGATTCCAGTAGCTAAACATAAACTCCCAGCAATCATGGAACTTAGCATTAGAAACAAAAATTAATAAGTTTTGTGTCCTGTGTGCCAAGAGGTAACTTACCAGAATCAAAAGAGGTGCTGGGCCTCAAACACAAAATAAAGCAAAGCAAACAACAAAAACAGTTGAAATGTCCTTACAGCTCCTCATTCTCTCTCTCTCTCTCTCTCTCTCTCTCTCTCTCTCTCTCTCTCTCTCTCTCTCTTTCTCTCTGTCTCTTACTAATCAATAAATCAACCCCATGACTTCAGTTGTGTTTTCCACCTGCTTGAGCTCTGTAGCTCTGTGTAAAATTGGTATTAATTTCCATCTCTAGAAAATAATAAATTGGACATAGATATTATAAGCATATTGGGTCTTTTCTACAACAGAAGGTGAATTCTGAGGCATTCTAATTTTACACAACACTCACATTCTGCAGACATGCCAAGTAAATAAAGGTTATTTTGACATGCTGCTTAGAAATAATCACCAATCAATACATAAGTGTATTTACACAATGGAAATAAAACAAATCCTTTTGAAAAATTTAAAAAGCACCCTATCCTGTTTTCAATATATCCCATGCAGTGTAAGCTTTAGGTATTGACGTTACTAAAGTCTCAGGAACACTTGACATTTTGGCAATGTCAATTTTTTGAAAAATCATCTATTATTTTGCTCTCTAAGAACTTTCTTTGAAAATCTGCAAAGATGTTAGATTTAAAATAGTAGTTTTGATATTTAAAATTATTCCCTTTGGGGAATTTAAAATTACTCAGGGGTAAATGTCCACACAGGATAAAATAACAAAATTGTACTCATTGGGCCAGGAGAGATGGCTCAGTGGTGAAGGTCCTCTTCCAGAGCACCTGAGTTTGGACCCAGGATCCATGTTGGTTGGCTCACAGCTGCCTGTAACTCCAACCCTAATGAACCTGACACCTTTTTCTGACCTTGCAGGTCACAGATGTAACATACATACATATAGACACATTTAAAAAATTAAATTAGAGGTTGGGGATTTAGCTCAGTGGTAGAGCACTTGCCTAGCAAGCGCAAGGCCCTGGGTTCAGTCCTCAGCTCCAAACCAAAAAAAAAAAAAAAAAAAAAAGAAAGAAAAGAAAAAATTAAATTAAAAAAACTTACCATCGTTTTCTGGTAAATTTGACTCCTCATCAGAGCCAG
Source organism: Onychomys torridus (assembly GCF_903995425.1). Lineage (NCBI taxonomy): Eukaryota > Metazoa > Chordata > Mammalia > Rodentia > Cricetidae > Onychomys > Onychomys torridus. The sequence continues at coordinate 69,528,083 of NC_050449.1, read as the reverse complement.
TGTTTTGTCTAGTGAAGGACTGTAGTCACCAGTATTATTGCTTCTATTTACTAAGCCAGGCATCACTAATGGATCACAGCATCCTTTTCAGTAAGCCCAGATCTTGCCAAGAAATACTTCTCAAACAAAAGCTTAAATTGCTACTCCATGTTGAACTATGGTACCCCAGAGGACTCCCATTTGCTATGTAATATACAACTAATGTTGTGTCAAAACCAGTGTATCAGCCATTCTATGTATATTCATGCATGTATGTATCTACATTTGGGAATGAATATGCTCATTACTAAAGCTTTCATATAACAGACCTCGTCTTTGAAACAGTTTCTTAAACCCCTTCCTCTTTTGCTTCAGAAACGAGTTAGGTTATATCATACCTTCACTTGGTATAGTCATATTGAAATAGAAATTAAAGAAGTGTGATTAGGTAGAAAAATGTATAACAAGGAAATTTTCATTTCAATAAGACTGAGAAAATAGCAAAGGTGTTAACAAATATTTATTGAAGCTTATTTTTTCACAGGGATTGTCAGCTTCACAATGGAAAAAGCTCCATAACACCAGTGTGAAGTAACTAATACTACATGTCCATCTGATGGGTGAGAAAACTTGAGGCTCACAGAAGGCAAGTGATATGTACCACTTCACACATGAGATAGACTAAGGAAGGGCCAGTTGTACATTGGGGCTGATAGTACTAGTTCATATTCAACATGAACTAAGTGGCAGATCCTGATGAACACTTTACCCCATCTTTCTGGACTGAAACATTGGTCTGGGATGTGATGTGAGCCGAGAAGGGAGTGCTGACAGGTAAAAAAGCCTCCCTTTTCTTGTGAGACTTCCTTCTCCTTAGCAACGTCATCGAGATGGTCCAGGAAAAACACGCTTGCCCTACTGCTTGTATTTCTAGGAGGACAGCCCAAGAAAATCTCAGAAAATGTTGACACAGATTTATGTTCAAGGCTGGACGTTCTTTCTACCATTTCTTGTAAGAGTAGAAATCAGTTCTTGTGTTAAATGTACAAGGAGAAAATAGTTAATAATTAATGTAATAGAAGCTATCATGGCACAATTAATACTTTCATGGACTATATAAGGGTTTGAATTGATTTTTGAGGAGATAAAAGATAAAACAATAAGACACTCTAGTGTAAATTTACATTTCCAGACTGTATCCAGTCCTCTATAATAATTACATATCACAAGTACTTAGGGCAAATGGGCTTTATTGGTGAATGTTTACTCTGTTCACAACTCTCTTCTTCTGGCAGTACAATAATCACAGAAGTATCCTGATCTATCCCAGCCACTTACTGGATTCAATTCTGTATATGAGTGTTGTCAGTGTTGCCCATTCTCTCCTTTTAAATGTGTGTATATGGATTGTACACCGCAGTGAGCTTCATGGCAATGTCTTCAGACATGTACTAATGCGCTTCGGTCATATTCAACCCCCATCGAACGCTTGCTTCTCCTGCTACATAAGCCTTATCTACTTTACTTCTTCTTGAGTAAATGTTAGTTTTAGTTCTTTGTTTCTTTGTCAGCCAGCCGTGGTTTCTGGATAACATAGTTAATATGAAGCATCTATACCAATGTCCCTTAAACACAAAGGAATTTAATGAGCACTGGTTTCAGTTAAAAGATAAATATAAGGCGGTATCTAAGCTTCCACATCCCTAATTCTTAAATGATGACTAATGTTCAGGTTGCTAGAACATACTTCAGTAGCAAGAGACAAAATTGACATAAAAAACATCTCACATGTCAACACTGAGATGATAGCAAATGCTACTTCCTGACTGTACACTATCTCCTGAAATAAGAACATTTAAGTGTCAAAAATAGTTCGAGGTTCTAGTTCAACTGAGGATTTCTGTGCTCTATGCCAAAAAGAAATTTATCATTTCCCTTATGAACACTAAAAATATGTATTATTTCAAATCCCAAAATGAAAGTTAATGCATAAAAAAGTCTGGATACCCATAATCTTTTGACCTGACTGTGTAAGAATTACAGATCACTGTAGCTCTTCACCTAAACTCTGTTTCATCTTCTTCCAGGATCCAGCTACACATTAGCAAACTGCTATTGTACTTAAATGCATGAGCCTGTGCTTAAGCGGTAGCATGTGAGCAGTGCCAGACATGCCACTTCTCAAACAAGTTTTTTTCCCCCAGAAACTATGTAGTTTTTTTTTCCTTTCAAATAATCAAATGCAATTGACATTGAGGCCCTCAGAAATGGTGAACCACCAGCAAGAAAACACCTGGGGTTCCAAATGATCACAGGAGAATAGGCATCCACATACAAGAAACTTAAGAGTTGGAGAAGCAAGCATTGTTTACACCATTATTCATTTTGATCTATAGCATGATATAAGAATATCAGCTCAGGCACAGTTACTAAGCTCCTAGCGACACTCTGCTGTTTGGCTCATTTCTTTCCATTTCCTACATTCCTTGTTTCCTCCCTTTTGATAATGATTCTTTTGTTAATTGGCTATTTTTATGTTTGTATTTTCTCGAGGAGGGTGACTTAATATTTTGACTTCTAAGTTATTTGTGGATGACTCTATACATGTGTGAAATTGACAAAATTAAAAAGAATAATACCCTATAATACCAACAATACCCTTCTTCAATTATAATTACCTTCTGATAACTGTGTAACAATGGACAGACCTCAGAACAATTTGCTTTTAATTTCTTCTTTGTACTTTCATTTCCCTACTTTTTGCTTTCATTTCCCCACTTTTCACTTCTGCATAGATTATCCCATAATATTTATTCTACTTGTGTGTGAGTGTGTGTGTGTAAGTATCAGTGCTGTTGCTCACAGATACTAGGCCCCTAGAGTTACAGGTGTTACAGGTGACTTAGATGCCATGTGAGTGCTGGGAACCAGACTCTGAGTTAATGCTCTTAACTACTGAACTATCTCTCAGGCCACTGTTAGATCAATTAAAACTCTGAATTTATTTTATCATTCCATTTTGGAGTTGTCTAAAGAATTTGTATAGGATAAGAGTCTTTGTCTTGGTTAAAACTCATTGGGGGGGGGGGGGGGGGGGCAGACCAAAAAGAAAGATGAGTTAGGGAAAGAAAACATTACAACCCAGAATAGAAAAAATTCCCTAAACATTTACAATCCAATGAGAAGTACGACAAATAATTAAGAAAGGCAACAGTGCCATCCACTGTTTTCTGCACTGACAAGCTCTGAAACAAATAATGTCATCATGATGGCAAAAGAGAGCAGAGCTGTCAGCAGATGACAAACACACAGCCTAGTGTTTTATCAATTAGTTCAAGAGGACCAAAACTTTACAGTGGGTAACAGTTAATTCAGAGATTCATAACTAGTCAAGATGCTGAGAAACACAACTATGGAGTGCTCAGCCCTGAAAATAAGACCTACTATAAAAATCACCCTCTTCAAGGCCCAGGGAACATCACAGAAAAGAAGGTGGATGAACGTGCAGCATGATGAAAGTCGGGGGAGGAGTAGTCGGGAAGAAGGAGCTCATGACAGTAGAAGACGGGGACGGGATGGAGATGCCCACAATACCTGGCATACATGTGTGAAACCGTCCAAAATTAAAAGGATAAATAAATAATGAAATAGAAAGAAGCCGAACTTCTCTTTGGTAACCTCTGTCACTTGTGGACATCTGGTATAGCTATTTCACCTCCCTGTTCCCCTCATTGTAAAATGAGGAAGACTGTGTTGAGGAATGTGTGGGTCGCACAGCCCAGCATCTAGCTCTCAGCTATGTGGAAGAGAAGTCAGAAAGATCTGAAGATCCAGACGCAGTGTAGCACTTTAAGGGACAGACAGGGCAGGTGCACGTTGGAATGCACAGAGACAGTGGCTGCAGGCACAAGACAGGCAAGGTCCCAGCGAGGACCGGAAGGCGAGGCTGGCAGGAAGTTCCACCCCAGTCTAGAGGCTGTTTTCGGTTGGTAGCTGCCAGAAGGGGGAAAGTCGGTTTTCTTAGTGATGCTGGGTTTATCGAAAGCAGGCTCTAGGCTCAGGTAAACCTCAAGTTGGTTGGCCAGGGACTAAAGACAGGGGATAGTTTAGGAATGGGAAAGAATATGATTAAATAAATAAATGAATGAATGAATGAATGAATGAATGAATGATGAATGATGAATGAATGGATGAATGAATAAACTGTATGAAATTCTCATAGAGTGAATAAAAGCATTTGAAAATTAAATAAAAATCTATATGATATGGCTACCAGTAGAGCACATGTTATACACAAGAGTCATAGAAGAAGCCGCCACCTCTGAATGGAAGGAAGAAAGAGTATAGACGGCATTTAAGTGAGAAGCCATAGGGCAGATCTAATTAAAAGTAAAGAATGGTGCTATACAAAGAAAAAAATAACAGAGTTCTTACGCCCAGTGACATAAGATGAACAGGAAGATGAGGTGGTAAATTAATAGAGAAAACTATTCTTTGAGGTACTGTGGGGCAGACAGATAAAATTTCAGAGCTATAGTAAAGGAACGAGGTGCTGGATCTTTTGAGAAAAATAAGTGACCAACCTTGTCCAAAACATAATACTTGAGTTCACGCGCTCAAAGGACAGAAACGACTGATCGTCACATTCCGGCTCTCTGACACTAGCTCTCAGCCTAGCTTTCCTCTCACAATACTCCGTTAAGTTTGTGCAAAGCTGGGGGTGGCGTGAGTGGCATAATGAAGTGCAAGGAAAGAGGACAGATCTGGGTAACTGTAAATAGCTCCCACAGTGGCAGAGGCTGCTGCATGCTTTTATAATAATCTTTTTTAAAAATCACAGGGTTTTGGCTGATGAACTGATGCTAAGTGAGTTGAGCTCCTCTAGGAAGTCACAGGGTTCACACGGATTTCATCTACGAGCTGATTCAGAACAGGCCTTCTTTCTGGACTGTTTCCGGTAAGAGGTAAATAACTCCCAGTTCTGAAGCAGATGCTGAAGTGAGGCCCCTAACACTAACGCTAAAGCCAATGCCAATAAACATAAGCAAAGGACGGAGCAACAAAGACAGGAACTGATTAAAGGAGGAAAGAACTGGAAATGCAGGGTTTGGGATCGAGGGTAAACAGTGCTACCCATATTGACAAACCGGAGAGGGTAGGGAGGTTATGCAGGGCAGCTGCCCGGAAGAAGTCAGTCAAAGCGGCAAGCAATACATCAGCTTGAACGTCACTCTTCTGCGCCTCCCTAAATGCCACGATACCTAGACTAGAATGAGTTATCTTGAAAAGTATTTAAAGTATAACTGATGAAGTAATTACAGAAATACAATATATGCACACTCCCAAGGGCAAGTGTGTCTGCACATGGGGCAATGGGTTGATCCAATTCACCATACAGCATCACATATTTGAGAACAGAAAAAAATATTATATTTTTATTTTATTTTATTCATCACCTGTCTTTTTCCCCATGAACCATATTTCCTTAGACACACATTTTCATCAAAATGGTGTTTTGGAAACTGCTGTGTGTGTGTGTGTGTGTGTGTGTGTGTGTGTGTGTGTGTGTGTATGATGTGGACTGAAGTTGATCATCTTCAGTTGGAGCTGTCATATGTTCCACCTCAGATCTGGAACAGAGGCAAAGAAATAATCCATTTTTGAGATCTCTCATGTAAGAACTATAGGCAAGCACTGTTTCTGAGAACACTGGTAACCTCAGAACTTCAATCCTTAGGAAATAAAAGTAGATATAAACTACAATTAATTATACAGGAAATAAAGTGGGTTGTGAGCAAAACAGCATATGCAGGAAATGTGATGTTATCAATGTGTGAGACAGTTGTGCATATTTTCTAGGAAAGACTGAGATATAGAGGAAGACTTTTAGCCACATAATTTAAGATGCTTATGTGGTCAAGAAAATATTCTGTATAATAAGAATACAGAGGAAAATGCACATTTTGGTTGATTGTGAAGTATCACCCTAGCCACCTAATTCTTCTCAGATGTTAGTACTGAAATACTGACCTCTCCATTGCTGAAATGCCAAGACAATCTAAACCTTATAGAAAGAATTACTTCCGTCATGAATGAGGTCATCAACTTTGAAAACAGACTTTCTACAAATACTGACCTTAGTTTGCTCAATTAGTTACTTCTCTATTGCTGTGATAAATACCATGACCAACTTGGGAGGAAATGGTTTGTTTGACTGACATATCCCCTCTCACAGTCTACTGAGGGAAGCTGAGGCATGAACTCAAGGCAGGAACCGGAGGGAAGGAACTGAAGTGGAGCCAAAGAGGAATGTGGCTTGCTTGTTCCTCAAGTGGAGCTCAGCTTGATTATCATACAACACAGGATACTTGCCTGGGGGTGGCACTTCCCACAATGAGCGGAGCTCTCCCACATCAATCATTAATCGAAAATACCCACAAGGCAATTTGATGGAGGCATTTTCTCAAGGGGAGATCCTCTTCCCAGACAACTCTAGATTGTATCAAGTTGACAAAAACCACTGGCACACCCAGGAACATCTAATTTAGTAATTAAGTCACAAAATATGACGTCAAATACAATTCGAACATTAAAAGCTTCTGCTGTTAAAACTTAGGACAACAGAATTACTCTGGTGTATCTCTTCCTCAAGACCTGAACATACAGTGGACCGATTCTAAACAAAGACGTAATGGCTCCAGGCAAAGGCTCCACGTATACAAAACGCTAGACAGCATACAACCACAATATCCAATGCTGAAAGACAAAATTAAGTCCTCTGCATACAAGTAGCATTAGACAACTGAGCAGATCATTCTTATCTGTATTTAGAAATATACATGCATATACATATATGTATATAACAGCAATTAATGACAAAAGACATGAATCTGAAGGAGAGTGGGAAGACATACACAGGAGGGTTTGGAGGGAGGAAATGATGTAATTATATTATAATCTCAAAAAAGTTAAAGAAAAATAATAATAAAGAATAAAGTTATTAAAACCATTGAGTAAAAAGAAAAAAAAAAAAAAACCCTTGCTGAAGATTGTGACTTGAGACAGTAAAGTCCATGTGTTTTTGTCAAGGCTACCAAATACCTCTACATTTAAAAAGCTTCAAGGCAATGTCTAATATCTTTTTTAATTATGTAACTTTAATCCCTTTAAAGAATTAAAATCCAAGATTCCTTTAGTTAACAATGAAAATATAAGCAGACACAAACCTTTAGGTCTCAGTAACACATAGCTACCCGTTCATATTTGCCTTATTGGCTTGACCAGTTTCACAAAAAGAAAAATCACGTCTGGAGTATACAGGAAAATACCCTAAATATCACATATGGACAAGACCAGGCTGATACATATCTGGGCAAGAATACAAACTAAGTGTCTCAGTGTTATATAGAAGAACAGGCACAATGCTTTCTGTACTTCAAACTCCCAAAGAACAGGCCCAATTGGCCCCAAGAGTTCCTCCTTGTTCATTCTTTTCTCTATTCCAAGGGAACTGGCCGACCTTAGCAAGCTGCATTCCCACAGGTTCTCAGGTCAGCTTGGGTCCTTCTGAAATTAGTCAAAAGAAGGCTTTTATAGAATGAAAAAGCCTGGGCATTGTCTCCTTCAGTACTATGGGTGGCGGCTTCCGTAAAGCTCTAAGATTTAAAATACCTGATGTGGATTCTGAACTCGCTGAGCATGATTCCAGTTCCTTTCTTGAAACAACAGTATATCCTGTATTTGCCAGGATATAATGAGATAAAATTTCACTGATTTTTTTCTTTTTTTTTTCTTTTTAATTGAAAATAGATTCTTCAGGCTGGATGGCAGACCCAGTCAGAGTATCTGGAGAACCCCGCTGGACTGCAACTAACTTCTTCCAGACCCTGTAACCAACCCCTTTACTGGCTATAAGTTACCCCCAAATAAACCTCCTTTTTACTAAAAAAGAAAATATATTCTTTTTCATACAATACATCCAGACCATAGTTTCCCCTCCTTCAACTCCTTCTATCTCTTCCCCACATCCCCTCTCCCCCAGGTCCACCTTCACTCCATTTCCCTTCATGAATGAACAGGTCTCCAAGAGACAGCAACCAAATCAAACAGGACAAAACAAGATACAGTAAGACAAGGCAAAAGCCCTCACATCAAGACTGGACAAAGCAAACCAGGCAAAAGAAAACCACAAACTTCAGTGGCCCTGTCCTTGGGGGGGACCAGAACCTCATTCTCTCTTATCTCCTTTCCCAGGTTTCTGTTCTTCCTTTATCATCTCTTTTCTCCATGTTTGATGACTTCTACATTTCCCACACAGAAGTCAGAGTTTTATATAACAAAAGTGCTCTATCTTTTATGCTCCAGAGAGAAAACTCCTGGCAAAATACTCTCTTTGAACCCATCTTGAATCCTGCATGCCAGTTACTGAAGGCAATGCACTAATGTAGAAGGCCTAAGTGTGCTGAACCACATCTGCCTTTTTAGCTAGGAATTACAGAGAAATGGAGAAAGAGTGTCATATGTAGAATCTCAACACAGGCTCATGGTTAAGGTAGTGAAGGAAGATCTTTCTATAAAAGAGACTATTCTAAGCAATAAATATTTGCTATATACATTTTTATCTCAATATATTCAATATAAAGTTCATCACCAGAAATAAATTAATGTCTCAGGTATCTCAGTGACTCTTGCTTTTTAAGATTAAGACAGTACTTAATAATTGATAATTATGAACATTGATTCTACTACTAAATAGACAATTTGAGTTCCTACCTCATGGGCAGTGGTAGCAAATATAGAACACATAATATGTTCTGTCAATATGACTAATACTATAGTGAAGGAGAAAATTCTTCAAACAGATGTCTTAGAGTTTCTACTGCTGTTGTAATATAGCACAACCAAAAGTACCTTGGGGAGGAAATTGTTTATTTCTTACAGTCCTCAGAGGTCACACTCCATCACCGAGGAAAGTCAAGGCAGACACTGGAGGCAGACACTGAAACTGAATCCATGCAGGAATGCTGCTTACTGGCTGGCTCCTATGGCTTCCTCAGTCCAGGGGTGGCACTGCCCACAGTGGGCTTAGCCCTTCCACATCAAGAATTAATTTTTCAAAAGCAACAAAGACTTGCCTCCAGGCCAGTCTTATGGAGGCATTTTCTCAGTTCAGTGTCCCTCTCCCCAGCTATGTTAAGTTTGTGTCAAGATGACATAGAATGACACAAGAACTAAGTAACCAGGTGATAAAATGATCCTGGGAACCGTTTGACAAAGACGAGCTGCTAGTGGAGAGTCTGTCAAGGGTTACTTCTCAGCTGAAGAAGTGTTTGAGCTGATCTCTGAATAAAACAGAAAGATGAACTGCTAACTGATCGGAAATAATAGTGCCACTACTAAAATGAACAAAGTCAGAACAAGCGTTTCAGAGAGGAAACGTTTGGTGTGCTTAGAGTGTAATAAGAAAACACTTGTGCCTGGAATCGGGCTGAGTGAGGGAGGGTCAGCAATTATAACTCAGACACACGACAGAATCTGAATCTGAATCTGAATCTCGTGGGGGGAAAAACATTTATTAATCAAGTTAGTATCATTTGTGCATCAGCTTCGAGCTCCAGCTCACAAGTGTTTCATCAATAAGAATAAAAAAGTATCATTGTGAATCATGCTTTCTTTCACACCACAAAGGAGTTTTCCCTTTGATAGGTCACACTGTTCTGAATAAGTAAGACACAGTTACCAGGGAACTGAAGAGGGAGTCAAAACTCACAGGAAGACAATGACAAATAGGGTCATACTTATATTTATTTTTCAAATACAATATGTTTTAGATTTTAGGTTTTTTAATTTTTTGTAACAAGCTGTTGGGTTTTTTTGAGAATATCAAAATTAATTTACTATATTTACATGATTTCCACCCTGCTTTCTCTGCCTCTGACATTTCCCTTCCCACACCACTGCCTCTCAGATTCATGATTCCTTCTTATATGAATATTAGCTATGTATATGTATATATCACACATGTGACTGTGTAACATACTGAGTACATTTAGTGCTGCACACATATACATGGGTTTAGGGCTGACCACTTGGAACTGGAAAACTATCAGGGTGTTTGTCCCTGGAAAATCTAATCCTTCTTCCCCTTCTTCTGTGGGGTTCCCTGTGCTCTTACTAATACTTGGCTGTGGGTCAATATCTGTTCAATTGAAGGATATTTATATATATATTTTTTTCATTCTCTAGTTACTGTGAATAGAGTGGCAGAGAACATGACTGAGCAACTATCCGTGGAATAGAATATGGAGTCTTCTGGGGATGTGCCCAGGAGTTGTACAGCTAGGTCATAGGGTAGAGCTACTTTTAGCTTTTTGAGAAGTCACACTGATTTTCAGTGCACCTACAATAGTTCCAATCCCACCAACAGTGGATGACAGTTCCCCGTCCCCACATCATCACCTGCATTTGTTGTCAGTAGTTTTTGTCATCTTAGCCATTTGACTGGAGTGAGATGAAATATCAGAGTACTATTACTATGTATTTCACTGCTTGTTAAGAATGTAGAACCAAACACCTTTTTAGATACTTCTTAGCCATTTTTATTTTATCTTTTGAGAACTCTCTCCTCAGATCTGTCACTGATTATGCAAAAACAGTATTCTTTATAGTGCCATATTTATTTAGTTTTATTTATTCATTTGATGCTGCGGGATAATGCTTTGTACCCTGTAAAGATTTGTTACTTGAATTGGTTTAATAAAACACTGATTGGCCAGTAGCCAGGCAGGAAGTGTAGATGGGGAGACCAAACTGAGATTGCTGGGGAGAGGAAGGGCAGAGTCAGGAGTCACCAGCCAGATGCAGAGGAACCAAGATGAGAATGTCGTACTGAGAAAAGGTACCAAGCCATGTGGCTAAACATAGATAAGAATTATGGGTTAATTTAAGTGTAAGAGCTAGTTAGTAATAAGCCTGAGCTAATGGCCAAACACTTTGTAATTATTATTAAGTCTCTGAGTCAATTATTTGGGAAGTGAGTGCCCAGTATTTGGGAGTTGCTGGCCTGACACAGAAACTTCTATGTAGCTGATGTTTTCCTGTGTGCCACCTGGCCCATGGTCAGGACAAATCTCTCACCCGCCAGTCCTACAGCCACTTAACCCAAGTAAACACACAGAGGCTCATATTAATTAAAACTGCTCGGCCATTAGCTCAGGCTAACTATTGACTAGCTCTTACACTTAAATTAACCCATAGTTCTTATTTATGTTTAGCCACATGGCTTGGTACCTTTTCTCAGTTCTGCCTTCACATCTTGCTTCCTCTGTGTCTGGCTGGCAACTCCTCACTCTTCCCAGAATTCTCTTCTCAACTTGTCCTGCCTATACAAGTGCCAATCAGCACTTTATTTATTAACCAATCAGAGCAACACATTCACAGCATATAGAGCCATATCAGCAACACTTCTGCCTGCAATTTGATTTTTGGCACTTATAACTTAATAAAGATTGTTCTCTCCTCTTGAGGATCAATCAGGGTTTCCTATTGATTTAATTTGTTTTGTTTTTGAGGCAAGGTCTTTCAGTGTAGCTCAGGCTGGCCTCAAACTCAGAGATAGCTGCCTGCCTCTGTCTCCCTGCCACTGGGATTAAAAGTATGTGTCACCCACAAAAGTCCCTTAGTCTAAGCTGTTATAGGATAAAAAATAAACCATTTATCTTGAGTAAGATAATGTTTATTTCAGGTTGATATTATAGTGCTGAAACCTGTATCCTCACCAGTTTGCTGTCACTAGCTAACATTCTCATTTATTTGTTTGAGTGGTGTCTTTTACATGTATACACACTTGTATCTGCTCACACATACACACAATAATTGTATGTTTTGTGCAAATAGACATTGTTTTTTTTATTAATTGTTGTGCCCACAGTTTAGTGCAATATCTCTAATTCTGAAAAGGGTTGTAGTAATCTTTGAATCAATAATTATAGCCAATTGTTATTAGATCTTACTATTCTTTGTATCACCAGGTATGGTTCTCTACTGTCCATGTCTACTGTCCATCATAAATATTTGATCACATAGCAAAAAAAAAAAAAGTATGTGTCACCATACCCAGCTGATTCCCAGTTGATTTTAACTTTCTTTTTTTTTGTTAGAAAATACATATTATAAATTTTATCATCTTAGCTATTCATTCCGTAGATAACAAATGACTTGTCATTGGCCAGCAAAAATGTGGCCAGTGACTGGCACCCCTGTTGTTTTTGCTGTTCTTGTCACTCTTGTTTGTTTTTCAGACAGTAACTACACCGGGTGTCTGTTCCAGATTCCCTTTCACACAAAGGGCTGTGCCTTTGCAAGGTCCTGAGTTGTTAAGATCAGCTCATGGATCAGCAACACCACTTTACACTGTTGAGGATGGAAGCTTTTGAAAGTGGTCCTTATATGGTTATTACTAGTCTTCAGAGTATAAAACCAAGTGAGCTTTAGTAAACACCCAACAAAAAGGCACACACATTTCCTTTGACAAGTATTTCCCATGGCCATTGTTCAGGAATTCTTTTGCACAAGTCTTGTTTGGGTTCCGTATTCTGTTCCACGTTATAAATTTTGGCAGAAATGCTGCTCCACGGAATCATAAAAGCCCTGGGTACCCAAACAATCCCAAGGAAAGGGAACAGTTCTGAAAAGACTGCCATTCCAGATTTCAAGATATATAACAGAGACTTTTTTTATGGGTTGTTTGTTTCCTTGATTCTTTGTGGGTTGTGTTTGGTTGGCTGTTTGCTGTTGGTGTTCTGTTTTTGTTTTCTTTTATTTCTTTTTATATTCTAGACACTAATTCCCCATCAGATGCATAGCTGGCCAAGATCCTCTCCCACTCGGCGTGCTTCCTCTTCATTCAACTGGTTGTTTCCTTTGCTGGACCGAAACGGTTTAGTTTCATGACAGTTATAGTTTTATTTGTCAATTGTTGGCCTTAGTTCCTGAGTAAACAGAGCTCTATTCAGAGTTCTTTTTAGAATCTATATCCTGTAGAGCACTGCTGATGTTTTCTTTCCCCAGTTTCAGAGCTTCATGTTTCATATGGAGACCACTTGGAGTTTATTTTTGTGCAAGATGATAGATACAGATATGAATCTGATTTCACTCTCCTACATGTGCACATCCACTTTCCTGGCACCGTATGTTGAAGACACTGCCTTCCCTCAACCATGTGTTGTGACACTTTATCAAATATGAGATGTATTTAATTACATACACTCATGTGGGTTTTCTATTTAGTTTTATTGATCTATAGGTCTGCTTTTGCATGAGGATTTTTTTTTTTTTGTTACCATGTAGGTCTGTAATGTAGCTTGAAATCTGGTCTCTCTATCCCTCTGGCACGATTCTGTCCATTCAGGTTTGCTTGAGCTGCCTTGGATCTTCCATATGAATTATAAAATATTTTTTCTATTTCTGTGAAGACTATCATGGGGATTTTTTACTAGGATTGCGCTGAAACTGTAAATTGTTTATGGTAGAATGGTCATTTTCACAATACTAATATCACCAATCTATGAGCATGGGAGGGCATTCCATCTTTTGGTGTCTTCCTCAGTTTGTTCAGAGATTCAACATTTTCCTTGGAGATATCTTCCCTCCCTTGTCCAGGTTTATTCCTAGCTTTATTCTTTTAGAATATTATGAGTGGAAGTTTTTCTAAGATCTCTTTCTCAGCATATCTGTCTTCAGTATACAGAAAGACTACTGATTTTTAAAAGTTACTTTTGTATCCTGCAACTTTACTGAAGGTGTTGATTATGTCTAGTTTTCTGGTGGAATCATCGGACTTCCTTACACACACTGTCATATCTTATACAAATAGTGAATATTTCACTTCTTCCCATATTTGTATGCCTAGTTTCCCTTTCTTTTCCTATTGCTCTAGCCAAGCCGATTGCTTTGAGGTTTTGTCCGTTTAGGGTGATTTTGACCGTGGGTTTGTCAAACACAGCTTTTTTATTTTTTCATATCCTCCCTCCAGTCCTAATCTCTCTAGAATTTTTATCAAGAAAAATTTTGGATTTTTGTCTGCTTCTATTGAAATAGTTCTAAGATTTTAATCTTTAAGTCAATTTATTTGATTGATCAAATTTATCAATTGGGAATGCTGACCCATCTTTGAATCTCTGGGATAAAGCCAACCTGATTGTTGTGGGTAATCATCCTTTATACATTCCTATACTCTGCAAGTATTTTATTGAGGATTTTTGCATACCTCACAATACACAAGTGAGTGCTGCAAATGTCTATAAGCTAAACATGTTTAAGTTTTGTAGGAATGTCACTTTTAGTTCATTAAAAGAATCATCCAAAGTATTAGGTTTCATTATGGCAGTTTTCACATAAAGTTTGTTTTAGTGATTTCTCTGCTCCCTGATCCCCATCCCCTGCCCCCTTCTCCCTTATATCCTTTGCTTCTTGTCCATTATAGACAAGAAAAATACATGTTAATTGATTAAAGTAAACATATTCTCACTTCTGGTAGGTTATTTTCCAAATAAAAATTATGAATATTTAGAATGCACTTCAAAACAAGGGCTCTGTTTATTGTGCCATAGATCTCCATACTTCTCAAGAAAAAAAAAATTCTTCCAAAACAAAGTTTTGTTTGTAAATTCTAAATGTTTGAAGAATCTGCAGAAAACATTATACACTCTTGGTAGGGAAAAAAAACACAGAGATACACTTAAAATTATGTACATTGATCTGATCCATGACAGAACACTTGCCTAAATGAGGCATATTGAATTCATTTCACTTTTACTATTATCCAAAGCAGCAGGGGCAGCATTATACTATTACTTATGAGTTTAGAAATTCATGTATCTTAACATTCTTCAGTGTTGAGGCTATTTAAACCAGCAATTTCTCTTGTTCACTGTGATGCCAAGTTTTAATGTCAACAGTGTTTATTTATCGTCATAACATTAACATCATGTAAACATTTAGCTATGTAAAGTTAGAAAATTTCTATGAGACAGATAAAATACATGCTATAATGTCATCTCATGAGAGAACACTTCACTGAGTTTTATTAGGTTTTTCCTTGCATGGTGCTACTGCAGAATTTGGAACCAAAAGATCACTTGATTCTTACACCCTATGTGAAAAGAAATATACAACATAATTTGCAGACAAGCAGTGTAGACATCCTAAAGAATAATGACCCACTGTCTGTTTTTAGTCATCTATGTGTTCTTTTTTAAACAGTAAAGATTTTTAGAGTGTTTTTCATTTAAAAAAAAAAAAGAAAGGAAGGAAGAAAGAAAGAAAGAAACAAGGAAGGAAGGAAGGAAGGAAGGAAGAAAGAAAGAAAGAAAGAAAGAAAGAAAGAAAGAAAGAAAGAAAGAAAGAAAGAAAGAAAGAAACATGTGAGAGGCATTCATCAGATTTTTGAAATCTCCAACAGTAAGTGACAAATGTACCATGCTTTGAAAGTTTAAAAAAAAAAAAAAGAAGGAAACAAGAAAGGTAAATCACATAGTAATTCTCCAAATAAAACAACACATCGCACACCAAATACTTGACCAATTGGCCATAGGGACTGGGTGGAAATGGAGTGGCAGAGTGCTGGGGGGTGTGCAGAGGGGAACTGCTACAATAAAGTACTGCATGGGAAGGTGTTGCTAACTTTGAAATGAACTGAAATTAGTACAATACTTAGTGTATGGTTAAAATATGACTAAATAGTTTTTCCTCTTTCCATGTTACTTTTTCAAATATATTCATAGAAATTTAGATTGTTTTGATGTTCTACATAAAACTAAATGCTGGTGGTCCTGTCAGAGGAGCAGGAGATGGCAGTCGACTTCAGGGTGCCAACCTACTAGGAGGAAAATCTCTGATGGGTAAATCTCAGATAGGCAAAGCCCCGAGACCACAGAATGTCTTCTGCTTCTGCTGTGTCTTTACATGTTTGCTGCTGCCATCTTTCTCTGGTATCTGGCATGGTGTGAAAGCGTATGAGGAGATCCCCACTGCCTGTAATGTAGTGTGTTTATCTCTTGGAAACATCCCATTCTACTAGGCAATTTTACCTGTGGACTATTATGAAAATGATTCCTTCCTAAGCTGTGCTGTCTAATTGGTAATAGTAATGTTAATTTAAATAGAGTTATGATTAAAATATAAAGAAGGAAGTGCCACACAGCTAGAACACATGGGTTTCTATTGAAGAGCTGTGTAGACTGTGGCTTGGGTTAATGATTAAGAAAAACAATTGAAAGCTGGGTGGTGGTGGTGGTGGTGGTGCATGCCTTTAATCCCAGCACTTGGGAGGCAGAGGCAGGCAGATCTCTGTGAGTTCGAGGCCAGCCTGGTCTTCAAAGGAAGGGCACAAAGCTACATAGAGAAACCCTGTCTCGAAAAAAGAAAAAGATAAAGAAAAAAAAGGAAAGAAAGAAAAGCAATTGAGTCCCACTAGCCCAGCTAATTTAAATTCTTCTCATCTTAATGTTGGGATATGTGTTCACAGGTTTCAGAGTACATCATAGCTGAAACAAAGCTTTGAAAATAACTTAAGATTAGACTAGTTTTTTTTTTTTTTGTCAAATAACTTTGAGGTGAAAAACCCAAGAAGACAATCTAAAGTTTTAGAAAGGCACAGAGTTGAATGAGGGGCTCATTAAGGTCCAAAGAAGCCCAATTGTCACTAGCTGATGTACTTTCCCTTCTAAGGTTGGTTGGTGACCAAAGATAATGATTAATTCCTTATACCCATTTCTGCCTTCCATCTCCTGATATTAAAAAAAAAAACTATTGATGGATGAATGTAGTGGGTAGCCATCCCAGTATTGGCCTGGAAGTTCCAACCCCCTTTGAGGCTTCGGTAATGGACACGCCAACAAGGCGGGGCTGAGGGAGGAAGTGGAAGACCCAGGATGGAGAGGAGAGATCTCTCACTTATCCAGAGGGCCTGATCCAGCTGGGGGCTCCACAGCCTTTGGGTCATAATTCATGTGCTTCCATTCGTTCGGCTATTTGCCCCTGTGTTTTTCCAGTCTTGGTCTCAACAATTCACACTTTTATAGTCCCTCCTCTTTCTCAACAATTGGACTCTTGGGGCTCCACCTGGGGCCTGGCTGAGGATCTCTGTATCCACCTCCATCAGTTATTGGATGAGAGTTCCAGCCCGACCATCAGGGTGTTTGGCCATCTGATCACCAGACTAGGTCAGATCAGGCTTTCTCTCGACCATTGCCAGCAGTCTACAGAGGATGTATCATTGTGGATTTCTGGGGACCTCTCCAGCACTCTGTCTATTCCTGTTCTCATGTGGTCTTCATTTATCATGGTCTGTTATTCCTTGTTCTCCCTTTCTGTTCTTGATCCAGCTGGGATCTCCTGCTCCCCTAAGCTTTCTTTCCCTCAAACCTTGCCCTTCATTACTCCCACTGTCGTCCAGGTTGTTCATGTAGATCTCATCCATTTCTCTGTCATTGGGTGATCCCTGTGTCTTTCCTAGGGTCCCGTTTTCTAGGTAGCCTCCCTGGAGTTGTGTAGCAGTCTAGTCATCTTTGTCCTTCTGAGTCTGGGTTACCACACTCACGATTTTCTTGTAGATCCATCCATTTGCCTGCAAACCTCATGATGCCATTGTTTTTCTCTGCTGAGTAGTACTCCATTGTGTATATGTACCATATTTTCTTTATCCATTCTGAAGAATGGATAAAAAAAAAGAAAGAAGATACCATTTTATTATGAGATTTCTGAGACTTTGCTTCTCTGAGGCCCGATAGTGATATCCTGGCATCCTACTCAATCAATATTTATAATCAGTGAGATAGATATTTGACTGTGATTTTGTCTCATGCATTTTGTTATTTTGACTAATCTATAACATTATTACTAGATGTGTGTGGAGGTAAATAGTTCTATAGGAAGAAACTTGATGGGGGGGGGATATAAAATAGTCTCAGCTGAGGGTAGCGAATGAGGCAGCAAGTGCCATAGGACTCTGGTGACCAGATTCTATTCTTTGAGCTGAGCTGACAATCTACTATGATGACATTGTTTAGCCCTTTAAATTTTCATTATCCCTGGCATAGTAGTGAAATGTGTTTCTGCTGTAATGGTTTACAACTGGAAACATGTGACAGCCCTTGATCACTATCCCGCCCATCACTCATGCTAAAGGCATGGGACTCAGTTCTGTTTCTGTCCTCTTTCTGGCGTTCGTATTTAATTGCTCATTATTCACTTTAAAACACAGTGTGTCTGTATTATTGTACTATATGTGTTCTCTGCATAAATCCTTCAACATCTCTTTGTTGATATGCTAAAGTCATTCTATTTTGTTTTGTTCTACACCATGTAAATATATATTGTATCGAATGATAAAAGAATTTTTCTACAATATGAGTCTAACATGCAAATATCTGCTTCCTGCCTCACTGTGATTCTTAGTCATGTCACCTGAAAGATAAAGTCCAAGATTGTTCTCAGTTATCAATAAAGCCTTTTAGAATTTGAACCAGAATATGTAACCCTGTCTCACTGTTTATCATTGTCCCATGTTATACAGTTTTACTCAGTAATTTGCCATTGTCCTGAACTTTATGTTCCAGCAATGCCAAGTTTCTTGTAGATTCTCTTGCAATGCTCATAACTTTCTTGCTTGGAACCCCTGCCTGTATCTCCATGAGTTTCTTCCTCAACTTAATGCATTTGCTTCTTCCAAAAAGTAGTGTTCTGGAGTGAACCTTTGGGTTCAGCTAATAGAGGTCTTTTTTTTAAAGTTATTACATGTGCATAAAACAATCCATCCTATGGATTTCCTATGCCTATGACTTATCTATACATTTAACTACATAATGTGAGATATATATCCTATATGCAAATATTTTCAGTTTTTTCCTTTCCTTCCTTCCTTCCTTCCTTCCTTCCTTCCTTCCTTCCTTCCTTCTTTCTTTCTTCCTTCCTTCCTTCCTTCCTTCCTTCCTTCCTTCCTTCCTTCCTTTCTTTCTTCCTTTCTTCTTTTTGTAAATGCATTAACTAAATGTGAGGTGTCAGTGAAGACTTATGTAAAAGGAGTTAGGACTCAGTGGCTATTTTACCAGACAGACCTAATTCCTTTTTTAACTTAAATTGAATGACAACTAGAACCAAATTACAGATGAGAACAAGAGGTCAATGGAAGAAATTCATCAGACCTGGAAGCTAAGGGCTTTAATTTAAACAACTTTGCAAAGACTGCCAGAGTTCAACTTCAACTGCAAATGTGCTGCTCTTTACACAAGAAAATCAAGTGGGTTTAAAAAAAAAAAAAAAAAAAACTCCTTATCAGCCGCATAAGAAATGAGTATTTCATTTGCAACTGTTTCTTTTGACAGCATATGTCATTCTCTGAACATAGGTAATTAACCTTAAGCATAGATGCTAGATTCTATGACAGAGACTAACCATCATGTGCACTCTTCCTCATTAATCAGTGCTGTAGTTCAAGAAAGGAACAGAGAAACTATGGGGGCAGTGTGACAGATGACAATAGGTGAGAGTGTCACTAGAAACACCTGCTCAAGAAATCTTTCTGAACTGTAACTTAAAGAATGGATAGGAGTTGTTGAGGTAGAACAGGATGAAGGTTGCCATGGAGAAATACCCTTTTGAAGACCTGTAGTACAAAGAATGTGATAGTTAAAAAGGACCATGAGGCAGCAATGGAAGCTTGCAACTGTCTATCAAGAACTTAGAAGTGTTTCAAGAACCTGACATTAAGCATGTAATGGAATAACAAAAAGTATTCATGCCCCATCTTGTGAGGAACACAGCAAAATGCTCGCACACACAATGTTGCCAGATCTAGAAGGACTAACTGAGAAAATAATTGACAACAAATGCTGGCCAGGATGTGGGAGAAAGGGAACCCTCATTCACTGTTTGTAAGATTGCAAACACAGTGTAGCTAATATGGAAATCAGTGCGATGAATTATCATAAAGCTAAAAATAGACCTACCAAGGGTCTTGACATCCTATCCCACAGATACTTGCTTAGCCATGTTCACTACCACTAGGTTCATAATACACAGGAAATGGAAACAAACTGAACATCTTTCACTTGATGAATAGACAATGAAAATGTGAATATATATATATATATATATATATATATATATATATATATATATATATAATAGGATACTATTCAGCCATAAAAAATGAAATCATAAAATTTGCAGGTAAATGGATGGAACTAGAAAATATTATACAGTATAAGGCAACTCTGACCCATGTTTTCTTATTTGTAGATCCTATCTCTAAAACTTTAGTTGTGAGTATATAACTGGAGTAAATGAGGATATCAGGAAAGTACAAAACACCACACAGTGTGGGAAAAGGAGCTCTAGAGAAGGGATTGGAAAAGAAAAATGGGAGAAATGGGGAAGTTGATGCAAGGCAATACTACAGAGGGAGAAGGGGTGTAGAGAGATAAGAACAAGAATGTTCATGTCTGGTATAACTGTACATCACTCTCCATATCTGATGAGGCCATGGACTCTAAGAACCTACCACCATCACTTCCCTAAACCAGTACAATTTCTAACTTCATTCTAAATATTTATCTTTATATCCACAGGTATCAAAGAAGGTTTTTTTTTTCCTCTCAGACAGAACATTACAGAAATCCACAACTGGTCAAAATGCAGAGAACAGCTGACTGCAGAGTACCCAATCCCAACTGTCACATCTACAACACAACCCTTACATTATGGTTCAGAAACAACACAGAAGAGGGGTTGAAAAGAGTATGAAATCAGAGGACCAGATATCTTCTACAACATGGTATATTTGAAGTACAACAAGGAGGCTGCATCCACAGAATCTCAGCACTATGCTTGTCTAAACAAGACATGAAAAGACAACACAAGTCAGCATGTCAATGCAGATGGGGAAAAATCACAGGAGCCGTGCTTCTTGAGGAAGATCCAGTGAAATTTAGTGGTTGGTGAGAGAAGTAGAGTCAGTCTTATCCAGGGATGAGCCCGCTGATAGGGTGTACAATGCCAAATGATCAGCCCTACCCCCATGTACATAAAAGCAGTGCTAAAGTAAGTTGGATTTATACATTTACATGCATATTACATATAACAATAATAATTAAGCAATATGAGTCCATGAATTTGAGGAGTGGTGGAAACATGGGAGTTGGCACATGGAGGAGAGGAGGGGACAAAGAATGCAAACACAGTCCTCAAACACTAAAATCTCATCAAATTAAAATGCAAACTCATCCTTTTGATTCAGTACAGACTTCAGAAGTCAGCCTTCCACTGGAAAGATAAAGGATTTTTTTTTTTTTTTTTTTTTTTAGTGATATTACTGGTTTCAGCTATGGAGGCAAAAACTGAGAGCTGAGGAAAGGAGCCAATGGAAAAAGGCAAGAAAGACTAAAACTCCCAGATGCTATTATTATTATTTCAGCTTTACATATGAGTATACACAGGGAACAGGCAACTCTGGTAGTTTTTCCAGGATGACAGAATAACATTTGGATCTTAAATGTTCACCTTTGAGAAGCCCTGCATTTAGTTATCATGTGACAGCTTGCCTTTCCAAGGTTAAAACTCAATAGACAGTAACAGAAGGAAAAAATGTAGTTTGTCAGAAATAATGGCTATGCTTTATTCTCTTTAACTTATTTATTTATAGGTGCATTTTTATCAATACATTTGTTTTATCTAGAAATCATAAATTATTCTTGGGATTAGAAAAAGGCTCGTGAGTAGTATATATTTGATGGGTAATTATATGGACCTATATTTATATTCAATATTTCTTTTGTATTCTCCTTTCTTGAGCTTAAGTCCATGGCCTTTGTAGTTAGTAATAAAAATTTCAAATATCTTCATTCTGACTTTAGCTTGTATCAGGTTGAGAAAAATTAATCAGCACAAACAAGGCTTGCACCATGAGCTGTTTTGGTATAGTTTTGTGCATCTTGTAGGGACTACAGGATATAAATAACTTCTAGAGTTTGTTGCTTTTAAAGACAGTTGTTTATCTGTTTAGAGACAGAGTGATACCTATCATTTCTTCCATGCTAACTTATTCACACCCTAATTTTATGCGGTGATCCTAAAGGTCATTTATCAACATGACAAAATATTTCATTGCTTCTGTTATTTGATTCCTTGATTATTTGAAATATGTAATACAATGAAGGAGAGAAAGAGAGGATCTTGACCCAGCATGGAGGACGAGCAGAGGGAAGAGTGGAAGGGGGTGAAGAGACGGGATGAGAAAGCAGCAGCTTCTTGCCACTGTTAGCTAATTTTCACTGATCAAATGGAACCAATGTGAAGGTTGACAAATTATAAAACCCAAGTGTAAACAAAGAGCACAGTGGGCTGGTTGGGTCCTCTCGTCAATGCAGGTGCATATTCATATTTTGGTACCATTGGGAAATAAAATGCTATTCTGTATTCAAATGCCATTAGGTTATTTACAACTAGATCTGGAAGTTTCATATTTATCATTGTGAAGTTTAAAGCCAAATGTTCCTTGTTCAGGAGCACCAAAGATTAACAGATTAGAATGTTTTCCACATGTCCATTTTTACTGTCAAGAGAATTTTAAAGAAGTTTTCCAGCTTCCGCAGCTGAACCAGATGTCAGTGGATCCCACAGAGAGATGAAATTGGCAGAGTAGCCTTCTCATAACCCCCGGGTTGTTTTATCAGGGATCAGTTTAATGTCTAGGAGCCATTTGTTGCTGAAGGCCATAAAGTTTTGGGGTCCAATCTGCCACAATTAAAATATCTGTGGACTTGCGAAACCGGCAGTATTTCTTACAACTTTTCCCACACAGTGCTATAATTGTTGCTGACATTGGCGTAAGAACAGTAAAAGGTCTCGTTTCCACTGCGTGCTTCCGGTCTCTGGTTTCAGAAACATCAGCACAGAATATTTCACCAGCCACAGATTGTGTTGTGCAAACACATCCGGGGAGCTTTATTTACTCAGTGGGTCTCTTCATTGCATTCTCAAATAACTGAAACATCCAATGGATACTGGCTAGAATAACTTTCAGGAGTAAAAATAGTGTTTTATTAAATTTTAATTGATACTTTTGGTTCAGAAAGTCATGGCCAACAGTCCAAATGTAGTTATAAAGCTATACTTTTCCTAACTTTTTCTTAACTTAACTTTCTTAATTTAACTCTTAAATTTCTGTCACTTTAAATGTGAAAACATATTTTTAAATAAATGCAGTTTTAAACATAACTAAATGAACTTACTACACTCATACATATATTTTACTTCCTATGCAGTTTGAGTAAATGGAACATTACTAACATGTTGGATTCTCCTGCAAACTCTGTGTGGTCATTTACCCCCTCTCAGAAAATATTCCAGAAATAATTCCACGTATTTACATAAAGAATTACAATTTAAAATGTCTAGGTTGAGTTCTTCCTTCCTTCCTTCCTTCCTTCCTTCCTTCCTTCCTTCCTTCCTTCCTTCCTTTCTTCCTTCCTTCCTTTCTGTCTGTCTTTCTTTCTTTCCTTTTTCTCTCTTTCTTTCTTTCTTCCTTCCTTTCATTCTTCCTTCCTTCCTTTCTTTTTTTACCTTATTTGAATCCTACATATTGGAAATACTATTTCATATGTTCCTTTGAAGTTTCTCATGACATCTTTCAAGTCATTTATTCTTTCCTTTGTCATGTTGAATTTGCTGATAAGCCTGTCTAAAGCATCTTCATTTTTGTTAATGTGGGAATGTTTGTCTTATTTCCTTTGAAATACATCTTAGTTTCTGTCTATGTGCTCATAATTCTATTATTTTAAACATTGTCTATGCCTACTCACACAATGTATGAGTCATATCTAAGTCTGGTTTGGTAACTTTTATATTTACATAGCTTTATTAGGATATTTGCCATTCTATAACATCTTATAACAATTATAGACTCTGCTTATAAATATCTACATAAAAAAACTTACACAGAATTTATCAGTTTTGCACTGAATAAATAGATCAACTCAATGAAAGTTGTCATTTGTTCAAATGTTAAGTCTTCCAAGCCAGAAATTTAATATTTCCACATACTTAAGCATTAGTTCTCTCCATAGTATTATGCTGCTTTTTATGAAAAATCAAACTTATAGATTTGATAGATTGATAGATTAATGTCTTATTATTTGGCATTTTAATGATAATATAATCATAAATTCATTACTTCATCTTGTAATGAATTTTTGCAGCTAAGCATAACCATATATAGTATGAGTTTTATGTATTGTGCTTGGGTAACTGTGATCTTGTTATATTTATTGATTTTAACAATTTTCCTAAAAACTCTGGAGATTTTGAATATACAACAAGAATATCTTGAATAAAAATTATTTTAAGCCTTCAACTTCTGTTCTGGTGAGGAGCTCCTACTTCTTTAAAGATGTCAATGATTTTCTTTGTTTTCATTAAAATTTTTCATACATTACATTTTAATCATATCCCCTCCCCAACTATTCCCAGATCCTCTTTGTGGCCATACCCAACTTCATATTTTTTCCTCTATCCCTCTCTTAAAAAATAAAATAAAAAGTGAAAATCATAACAAACAAGAAACCAATAAGACAAACAAAACAAAAGGAAAAGCCTTTCCTCCCCGGCCCCCAAACACAAGGAATCCATTTCGTATTTGCCAGCTACTTCTGGACATGATTGCCCTAGAGTGTGGATGATAATCCAGTGACACTCCATTGGAGAAAATTGATTTTCCCTTAAGGTATCAATTGCAAATAGATTCTTGGGTAAGGCTGGGAAGGATGTCAATGATTTTCTAAATCTTTTGAGATTATCATAAATCTGTTACCCTTTATTATATTGAAAAATTAGTTTTATAACAACTGAATTTTTACTATTTCTACTGGTCTATCTAAAAATATTTAGTGGTTGTAAGAGTCAGAATATTAGAATGTCTACTGAAACAGTCTTTTGTAGAAATGGCTGCGTGAACAAGACCTGAAAAATGGCCATGTCAGTAGATATGCTAATGTGGAAGGAGAGAAATTGTCATGGATCCCTGTCCTCTAAACAAAGAACTACAGTTAACAAAAGACTGCTGAGGGAGGATTAGCCTCTCCAAGGAAGAGCACCTTAATTGACTACCCAATACAAAAGTGCCAGTCCTGAAATCATATACATACAAGCAACCTTTGAAATGGATTCAAAGGGTTGTATTTATATATATTCATGCATATATGTACATGACAATAATAATTAAAGAAAAAGGTACTGTCAATCTGAGAGGGAGTGAGGGAGTCCAAGGGAGAGGTTGAGTGAGGAGTGGAAATGGGGAAATGATAAAATTACATTTTGTTTTTCAAAAAGATAAAAATTAAAAAGAAATAGATTTGGAATGGAGAGAAGAGTAGAATGCCTCATGACTGCATTAACATCACACTGGGGATCTCTGCATCAGTGACTGCTTCTAAAGCAATTTACAGATTTTCTCCCCTCAGGCTAGGGACACAGGCCAATCAATAGAGTGGACCAGGACTTGAGTTTAGATCTGTAGCCCCACACAAATGCCAGACACAGCAGCATGCCTCTGTGACCATAGTGTGGCAAGTTCTGTGAGAGATCCTGTATCAAACATGAGTGGAATGCAAACAAGGAAGATGACCAGGAGTGACATTTGTCCTCCACAGGCATGCTCAGATATATGTATGCACACCTGTGCACATGTGCATGTACATAACACACACACACACACACACACACACACACACACACACACACACACACACACCAGGGGGGTGTTTAGATGATATAACTTTTCAGGTTATTAGTGGGAAAGAACTTCAGTTCAATTTCATTGACTCATCTTATGTAGAAATCTTATTCAGCACATTAGACCATGCTTTATTTAGACAGGCTTCTGTTAGCACATTACTGGCTGAAAGGGGATTTCATGTCAGTTTCTTTTTGTGTTAAATGGATGTATTCAATACATTTAAGGGAAAGTATACCTCTAGGAAATCATTCCTCACTAGTATCTTCCTATCAAATTTAAAAGCTAAAAGGCTAATGCTGACAGTGTCCTTGTTTCTCTGACTGAACTTTTTTTACTTGCCTATGGCAATGACTTGTACTGTACAGACCTTTAAGTAAGTCCCTTGATCTTGAGCCAACTTAAGCTAAAAGGGATCTCAGAGACCATCACTAAACTGACCTCTACATTTTCTAACCCAAAGACCAAGTTTATGGGTAGACTAATCAGCTCATCAGGCTTGCTCTCCATAGGTAGATCATATATTTTGTAACAGTCATTAGTTGCTTTTCTTACTTTGTGATGGAATATGCCACAGAAGAGAACTGGAAATGTTGCAAAATGCAATGAGTAATAACTATCATAACCTGAATACTATGCTGTCTTGGATTTTCCTCTGCCAAACAAAACAGTTAATTTCTTCTAAAAGAAGCCCAAAGGAAGCTTTCAGGACACAGGAGGAACACATTCCATTTCTTGCCGGAATATAACATAAAGTACCTTTAGTGTATTTCATGATGGAGTCCTTATTCTCCTCTGAAACCCAATGACTTGGGTCATCATGGCTTTCTCTTGGCATTTTTCTTTTGCTCTTCCACTGGAACTGCACATTAAGCTCTACCTGTAGCACTCTATGGATGTTCTAGCCTACAGTTCCAATATGTTTTATATTTCTCCAGCAAACTAGTTCTAAATGTTTGATAAACGGACAGTTTTGGATATCCCATTTCTCAGTACCGAATTTTTGTTTTGTATTTTTGTTGCTGTGTTGTTTGATTATTTTGTTTTGTTTTGTTTCTGGTTTTTTGTTTTTTGAGACAGGGTTTATCTTTGCAACCTTGGCTCTCCTGGAACTCACTATGTAGACCAGGCTAGCTTCAAACACAAGAGATCAGCCCCCCTCTGCCTCCAGAATGCTGAGACAAAAGGCATGTCCCACCACACCCAATACCCATTAGTTTTATTAGCTACTTATCATTGTGACAGATTACTTAACAAAAACAGCTGAAGAGATTCAAGGCATTCTCGGGCTCTCTGTTCAGAGGATACAGCACATTGTGTCAGGGAAGGCATGCTGGTGGGATGAGCTCCCAGCTGTGGTGACAGAAGTGTTTCCTTGCAGATGGTACAATTTGGACACAAAGTCAAACCCAGAAACAATCTTCCAGTCTTCCTCCTATGGTCCTTTATCTTCCAGTTAAGTACCCTGCTCAAAAACTTTCACACTCTCCACCAAACAACACCATTATTGAGGAGTGTGCGAATGTATGGACATGTGGGTGGCATTTCACCTCACACCATAATGAGCAGGGAAACCATTTGCAACCTTTCTACATTAGTGGTGATATAGTGTGTACCCTAACAACGTTTGCCTGAATATCAGAGAACAGAACAAGCCACTAGATTAAACATAGAGGCCAGGCAGTGGTGGCACACACCTTTCTTTAAGGAAGAGATCACCTGGATCTCTGTGAGTTCAAAGCCACCCTGGACTACATGAGATTGACTCAGTCTAGGAGAGAAACAGAGCCAGGAAGTGGTAGCACACACCTTTAGTCCTAGTACTTGGGAAGTACACACCTTTAATCCCAGGAAGTGATGGCTGGGTGGAAAGAGGTAGCTAAGGCATGGAACTAGCATCCCTTTCAGCTAGAAGCTGTTTTGGCTGGAGCTTTTTCAGGCTGAGGAGTCCTAGAGGTAAGAAGTGGCTTGTTCCTTTGTCTCTCTGATCTTTCAGCATTTACCCCCAGGTAAATATCTGGTACCAGGTTTTTTATTAATAAGACTGATTTAAGATTTGAGCAACATACATTCTTCATGATGGCCTCTACTATTTAGTCAGTTTATAATCTGCTGAGAGGCACACTTCAAATTCATAATCTGTGTGCTCTTTAGATTTTTGATAGCTTGACACTAACCACTAACATGTGAGAAGACAGAACTTCAACTGATTCCTTCCATGGGACTGACCTTAAGTCTAAGGGGTTGGGGGTGGGGCAGTTCTCAAGTAACGATGTAGGAAGCAGAGCCCACTGTGGATGTTTGGAGGGATAAGAAAGGTAGATTAATTATAGTATGGAGAGCAAGCCTGTGAGCATTCCTCATTGGCAGGTGCCTGCCCTGCTCCTTTTATGACAGACTATAAGTTATAAGATGAAACAAACCCACTCATCACCAATTTGTCTTTGGTCTTGGTGTTTATCATGGCAACAGAAAACAAAATAATACAAGAGTCATGCTTTCCTATCCACATTGGTGTTGTTTACATGCTTCCATTATGACACTTGCCTACTTATTTTTGAAATCATGGGGTATGATTCACTAAATACAGAGTGTTAATAAAAATCTGGACAGGTGGCCGGGCGGTGGTGGTGCTCACCTTTAATCCCAGCACTTGGGAGGCAGAGCCAAGCAGATCTCTGTGAGTTCGAGGCCAGCCTGGGCTACCAAGTGAGTTCCAGGAAAAGAGCAAAGCTACACAGAGAAACCCTGTCTCGAAAAATAAAAACAAAAACAAACAAAAAAATATGGACAGGTTTAATAAATTCCTAAGCTATTTTCATGGAATTCCATATCCTTTTCCATTGTTTTTATGCATCCTTTTCTGCCATAAAAAAAAATCTGTGTCTGTATAACATATGTGTATGTGATATCTGGGGCTCTGTGTGTCATGGCACACTTGTGGAGGCCAGAGGTCAGCCTTGGGTGTTGCTCCTCATCTTGTATCTTGAGATGGAATCTCTTGTTATTTGCCACTGCACATACCAATCTAGGGAGCTGGTGAGCTTCTGGTGATTCTGCTGCCTCTGTCACCACCTTGGCATAGGTGTGCTGGGATTACAGATACTTGCACTATCATATCTGGCTTTATACAGGTTCTGGGATTCAGACTTGGGTACTTCATGTTTTTATGGCAATCTTTGTCCTAAATGAGCAATATTCCCAATTTCCTCCCATTTGAATATTAGTATATAATCTCACTAGAATATGAAATGCAATCTATATTATTAACTGAAGTTGAATATTGAACCCTGGGAATTGATCATGCTAAGAAAGGTTAAAAAAAAAAAAAACCTATAGCCAAAGTCCCAAGTTGTTTATTTTTAAGACAAAAGCCCCTCTACTACATTCATGGAAGCCTGAATTTTAAGAGGGTAAGAACAAAAATAATTACGATGGTACACACACACACACACACACACACACACACATATATATATAATATATATATGTGTTAGATTAAAACGGCTCAGTATTAGAAAACAGCCTCACAATACACAATACCAGACTTATTTAACAGTATCAGCAAAGAGTAAATTCAAGTCAGAAAGGCACTGGCCAGGAAGTTCAGTAATTGCAACTCACATGCTCTGGAATCCCTCCCTGGAAGCAGCCAAATGTTTCCAGTTGTTTATAAATCTCTTCACCATGGAACAGATTCCTCAGCACAAATTATTTGTGTCAAATGTGATGAATTATTTCAGGTTGTTCATTGAACCAAAAATATTTATTGACTACCTTCTGTGTGATAGTTTTTATCCAAATAGGTGCACAGATAATAAAAGCATTTTTCTAAAAGTAAAAATAATTTTCCTTTTCAGAATTATTGATTTATATTTTTATAATGTGTTTGTTTGTGATGTGTGGGTGTATGCCATGTATGTGCAGGTGCTGGAGGGTCCCCAGGACCTGGAGTTACAGATGGTTGTAAGGTGTCCCATGTGAGCTTTGGAAACAGACCCCACGTCCTCTGCAAGAGCAGAAGTGCTCTTAAGCACCAAGCCATCTCTCCAGCCACATCATTTTCTTCAGAAAATCATATTAATGAGCTTATGTAAGAATCAAATTTTAACCTAGCTTATAAATTTAAGTTACACTGATTTAATTTTTAAATATGTTCAAACACAATAACTGTCTACTAATAGCCTTTCAAATTTACTGAGTGAATTATTTTTTAATAGTTTTATCTTATTCTGAAGGGACTACATACAATTTTACTCAGGAAACATGAAGATTATGGCAGCCTGTGCAATCCTGATCTTAGATGTAATTTTCTTTTGTTTTTACTAATTAAACAGTATGGAAGCCTCACATGGTACTATATCCCTGTGATCCCAGCACACAGGTAGAGGCAGGAGGATCAGGAATTCCCAATCACCTTTGCATATTTAAGAAGTTTGAAACCAGCCCCCAAGACCTAGTAAAAGGCCCTGCCTGGTAGCACCTCTTGTAACCCCAGCACTGGGGAAGTGGAGACAGATGAATTACTGCGGTTCAATAGTCAACCAGCCTCACAGTGAGCCGTAGTTTTCCTGAAAGATCCCGTCTCTAAAAACAAGGTATAAAGTTAAGAATACACTAGGCAGTTGGTTATCATCTGTTTAGAACAACACTATACACAGATATGATCCTTTCAGGTCTAGTTTCTTCAAGACTCTTACCATAAAGAGATATAATATTTTGTATCTGTTGAATACTCATTGCATCTTTGGATTAAAACCAGCTTAATGGTGGCATAAAATCATTTCATTGTTTTATTGAATCAAATTTCCAAGTATTTTGTTGAAAATTTTTTGTATTTATATCCATTAACATAATTGGTTCAGGGTTTTTTCTTCGTTTGTTTTTATCATTTTTTTTTTTAGTTTGAAAGCTTTTATATGAAAAATCATATTGGACTTAGCTCTCTGGAGATCTGGTAGAAATTGGCTGTAAAGCTATCTGTTCCAGGAATATTCTTATTGTGAAATTCCATTATTTGTCATTGAATGTGTTTGCTCATCTGTATTCTCTTGGTTCATTTAAGTAGGTCACATGTGTTTAGATATTTATCTATTCTATGCTTTTCAACTTGTTGAAATAGTTCAGAACTTTCTCTAATTATCACCCAACTTTCAAAATTTGTGTAATATCCTATGGTTTGTCTCCAATTTTATTAAGTTGGATTTTTCTTTTGATGAGTTAGACCATTTGTCAAGTTTGTTATTTTCAAAGAACCAACTCTCTATTGCTTGATCTTTGGTATTGTTCTTTAAGCACATCTATTGACTTTTTTAATTAACTTGTGCCCAAATAATCATTAGTTCTCTACATCTATTAAATCCTTGCTTAGCTAGTTTTCCTTTTCTAGTCCATGACTAGATTGTTTATTCGAGATCTTTAAGATGCCATAACACAGAGGTAAAGATTTTCTATTTACAGCTGCCATAATTGTGTCTCACAGGTTTTCATAACTTACGTTTCCATTTTAATTTGATGCTGAGGTTTTAAAAAGTCATTTCTCCTCTGGTTTCCTCACTAGCCAACCAGTATTCAAAAACATATTGTTCAGTCTCAGTATGTTCTTTCCATCTATCTGTCCTTGTAGTAAGATTTATTCTTACCAAACTTTCATGTTTGTGGCTTTCTTGCTCCTCTTTGTGTGGTCTTCTGCATTGCTGACTTAGTTGTCAGTTATGATTGGTTTTGCTCTTGTTTACCATGGAATGTCTTTGCTGCTTCTTCAGTTTTTAGAGATAGCATTCAGGATACAGTAATCGTGATTAGCAGCCTTGATATACATTCGTCCCTTCTTTCTTTGCCTGAAAGTGTCTGTTGAAGTTTGGTGTTATTCTAATAGATTTCCCACGATAGCACTCATGTCTCGCAGTGTTCTGCTGCACACTTAGAATTTTAACAATTAGATGATATGGAGGAGTCTCTTTGGTCTTCTATAGTTGGGGTTCTGTATTTGTTCTTTACTGGAATATCACCCTCAGGACATTTCCTACTTTTTGGTGGTGACTTCCTATCTGTCTGTGATCTGTAGCTGTACTGTCACCTCCTTCCGAACTTCTATAGCTGTTTCTCTCTTTTTCTTCTTGTAATACTGGGTCTTCTTTGTTGTCTGAACACTCTTTACTCACAGAACAGCACATAGGAAGCTTCTCATTTACCATCTTAGCCTAGAAATCCCCTGCATCCTTTCCTTTCTTGTATTCTGTTTTACCTAGCTGTTAAAAATTATCAGATAAATGAATGGTATCTAATGCATGCATTTATACATATATTTGCTACCCAATGTTCTGCACTATGGCTTTGCTCATAAATAAGATACATGCTAAAAGTTAATATTATTGGCTAAGGCACTAATGGCAATGACTGTCTGAATTTGCCCACCAAGTACACCATTATCAAGGAACTCTTCTGGAAATTCTGTGACTTGTCTCAATTTTGCACAATTACATCCTTTATAATAAGTAGGAAGTGAAAAAAGAGAAAGACTTGGCTAGGTAGTAGAGGAAATTGTTTTAAATCCTTTTTGAGAACCACATAAACCAATTACATTAGGAAAAACTTGTAGTTTGGTGGCATTTTAACATGGTTTAGTAAGAGTCTACATAAAACCATGAATGCTTTTGATGTAAAAATTAGGTTAATAATTTAGTCTTTCTAAAAGAGAATAATAAACATATGGAAAGCATTACAAGGAAAGGCACACTAGCTAGCTAAAGGTCTATTAAATTTAAGAAAAAAAGCATGTATTATTTCTTCATGAGAAATGTTGGGCTTTCTGCTCTGTCTCTATGCTAGCAATTAACATGTGACCATTATTTGTAGCACTGGATATTATTTGTTTGACTCTGCTTTACTCAATTATGAAGGCTCAAAACATTTTAATGGAGAAAAAATGAGCAATTGTTTTATATTAAGTAGATTAACCAATTTGTTAAACTGGTGTTTTATTTAGGGACTTGGGGAATATGAAACAGGGTAAAACTCAGTTTTTACATAAAATTGGAGACATGTATATAGGGCCATGTATGTTTCTTCCATTACTAAATTGCTGTGCATTTTATCACCTCATTTTCTTGCTCTATTGCTTTTGAGTAGTTATAAATATCCCTAACTTACATCTATGATCAGAATAATTTCTCTACATTAAACATATCTGATAAGTTTCAGTTATTAATGTCCACATACCCATGTAGTCCCATGAGTTACATGTTTAAGTGATTAAAAACACAATAAAACCTGAAAGTCCAGGAAAGGTTCCTCTACTAGTTGATTAGATGTGCTTTCCAGACTGAGGGGGACATTCCATTTATAACCCCCATTTGTTTCCTACCACTGTAGCCAAGTTTCTACTTATTACATGTCTCCTTGCCTTAATAGTAACTTCTAGTTTGGAACACTGCAAACTGCTTATCCACCCCTGAATTAAAGCAAATGGTATCTACTCCACATCCACCACAAATTTTACTAGAAACCACTTCAAAGATTCCATTAAAATGAAGTACGACCATTGCTTCCTGAAGCCAAGGTTAGCCATGTTCCTAATGAAGCTGGACTCTCCCATTTCCCCTACATTGAAACATTAAGATTTTTTTCCAAGAGTTTTGTTTCTTGTTATCTAAATTTAAACCTGCTTGTTCTTTTGTTGTTACTGCCATTTCTATTAAAAGGTGGGGTTAGAAATGGCCTCTGCTAGGCTTTTCTTTATGCAGGAGTGTTAAAGACCAGCATCCACATGTGTCTGCAGTGACATACCAATGCCACACCCATCTGTCTTCAATGAATTTAAAACTCTAAAAGACTTAAACATTATCTGAATTATGTATAGTTTCCAGAAAGTGGGAGGGTATGTCTTTCAGTTGTCAATATCTTATCAAACTATAGGCAACCCATAGCAAAAAAATGACACACAAAGACGAAAGAAACCTCGATAATTTTGAAACATTAGTTTCCTTTGTTCACCTTTGTTTTTGACCATTTTCTCAATTGTTCATTTATGCACAACATGTTTCCCAATATACAAGTTGCTGTGACACTTTTTATCTGTGTGTTTACACTGAAACTAAAAATGAAGCTCTTGGATAGTAAGGAGCTAGAAGAATACCACTTTTTTCCCAGACCATCTTGCCTTCCTCCTTCCTTCTGCCTCCCATACTTACATAGAGCTTGTGTATATTAGGAAGGATACAACAGAATATATAACTACAGGTTCTTACAGCTTTTACTAACTACAAAAGGAGCTGCTGAAGACTATAATATCCACCCCTTCCCTGATAAACACACACACACACACACACACACACACACACACACACACACACACACACACAAGCTCAAACAGAAATAGCATGTCTTCAGAATAGATATGTGAT
Source organism: Onychomys torridus (assembly GCF_903995425.1). Lineage (NCBI taxonomy): Eukaryota > Metazoa > Chordata > Mammalia > Rodentia > Cricetidae > Onychomys > Onychomys torridus. Next base: position 69,493,913 of record NC_050449.1, on the reverse strand, counting down.
TGAAAATGACAGGTCCTGCTGACCTACAACTATCTGAAAGCAATTCATCTGGTGTAACTTTCAAATTCAATGTAAAGCCATACTCTAAACTCAGGAAGGCTATGAAAGTTTATGATGCACAAAGAGAGGTTTTCTATCTATTTTCCACTTGTAGTCAATGTCATGAAAAATAATAATGCTTATCTTCCATGGATGGGGAGAATTGTGTCATTTTTTTTTTTTTTAGCCTTTGATTGAGAGTGTATTCTTTTGAGGAATGCTGGCCACATATAGATTCTTTTCATGTTCTCCACTAGCTTGGATCCAAACATGTATAGTGTTCCCCTGTATTTCCAGTGCAAGAGTCCAACACCCCCAAGGTTTCAGTACTTATCAATGAATGAGACACATGCCACTCAACTGATCAAGTTTTCTAATCTCAATCTATTCTTCTTTCAAGCTATCTTCCCAAGCTATTCACCTCAGTCGTTGATTTTTTTTTTTTTTATGTTCTTTGAAGCACACACACTCCTTACTGGGAATTATTTCTTCTCATTCTGTAGGTTAATTTTAACAAGTACAAACATATATTACGACATTCTGAGAAATACATTGTAAGTTCCATCACTGTGCGTCAAACCCAGAGTGGATCACTCTGCATGGCCTGTTGATTCAGTAAAATGAAATATACGAGGTTGTGGCAGGCATAATGTTGCACTGGATCTCTGTGTGTTTTTCAATAAACAGAAGTAAAAATAAAAGAGCAGTGGGACTGGGCTTAGCATATATGAGGAGGTCCTTGGTTTGATGGCCATCATCAAACCTACGCATACACAAAAAGGAGAGAAGAAAGAGTATAAAAAATACATGAACCCCAAATACTTGCTTACTAGAGTTATCCATACTAGCTGTAAACACTATATTTATACGATCATATATACAATATACATATTATTATAAATACTAGACATGATTTTTAGGGTGTATTTTCATATAATTAGCAACACACATGTTTGTTGACAGCAGCATCACAACACATGACTAATGTATCACATTAAGACATCACGATGACTACCAGATCACTTGGAGAAAATAGTTGTTCAGCATTAATATCATTGTATGAGATCACTACTATATGTATAATTTATTGTCTACTTAAATGTTTTGAAATATTTAATATAAATATAAATATAATAAATATTATTATATACAATGACTATTATTCTGCAGATTGCTTTTCTTAACAATTAAAATTACAATAAATATAAAAATATTTAGTGCCCAAAAAAGAAGTATTAATAGGTAGAGGCTAAAGACTTTTTGTCTATATTCTAAGACTCTATGCTACAAGCTTTTGTCCCCAGTAACTAAACTACCATCCATAGAATAATAAACATGGTATATAAGTACATTACTACTCATAATATGAAAATATAGAAGCAAAGAGTAAATATCAGATCTGAGGGGTAAGCTTAGGCATGTGCTCAGGAACACCTAATAAGACAAAAAGTGAAGTTGGGCACAGAACCCTGGAGCCACGCACAATTCTCTATTGTCATTGAATCTAGAATCTGTAGGAAGGAAAAATTTTTAAGGTTCCCATATCCCAAAATATCATGACACAATCTTTTTTCCTTCTCACATATATAACACAAGTCAGATAAGCCCCTCCTACTCTTTCTAAACTTCTGCCAACAACTGCACATGTTGGAACTGTAACATTAAGCTTTCCAAATTGAATTCTAGTCTTACCAAAATACTCTAATAGTATTATCTTTAACTTTCAAGATTTTATCTGTATGGATATCAAATGAATCTATTTTTCATAAGATTAAGGAAATTTTAAAACAAAATTATTTAAATTTACTCTTTAGATAAATACACATAGAATAGCATATAACTTAGTGATTCTTAGTATTCTAACTTTTTAGATATTTTTCTTTAACCATATAAAGGAATCTATTCAATTAAAATAAACAAGTTATATTAAAAGAGAAGTTGTGGGCTCAGTGGTAGAATGATTGCCTAGCACACATAGGGCTTTACACTCGATTCCTAGGTGCGTGTGCATGCACACAATGTGAGGTTGCAAACTTCAGAAAAATGCTTTAGTAAAATAGTCTCTGTCCCTTTTCCACATATATTCATCATAGAGCAACCAAATTAACAAGAGATCACTCATTTCATGATTACAATGGTACACGCTACAGTTTTTGTGTCTTTCTCAACATATCATAATATTTAACTGTATTAAATTTTATAGTTGAGGTATATAGGCATTGAAATTAGAAGCCATAAGTCTAATAGAATTGATACTTTAAAAATAAAAGACCACCAACTTAACCAAATCATACAAATAGTAATGAAATCTCTACTTTCTTAAAAAAATCATGTAGCTTTTACAAATATTTCATACGTGTAGCTATGTTGAAACATCATATTCCTAGGATCTCAACATAAACTATATAACACATATTGTTGTTTAAGCACTACATTTGCATTTAATAAATTTATTTCGCTAAAACTCTCAACATGCTTGAATCATAGATAACTGTGCACACCAAGACTACAAATACCTGAAGAGCTGTTAGGATATTTGCAAGGGCTTGTCCATACGTGTCATGGCAATGAACAGCAAGAGCTCCTGGAGGGATTTCTTTCATGACACTTTCCAACATCATCTTCATGCTGCCTGGAGTGCCCACTCCAGTTGTGTCTCCCAAGGAGATCTCATAGCAGCCCATTCCATACAATCTCTTTGAGACCTGTTGAAAGGCAAACTGCTGGTGAAAAAATGGAAATGACCTGACACCAACCCTGAGACTTGAGCAATCATCACCTGGAGATAAAAAAGACAACTCTGATGAGTTTGCCCACGCAAAGTGTTGGGTTTCCCGGTCCTCTTTTATGCTCATTAAATTTTAAGCACCATCTTAATATTTTGGATGAAGTTACTGTTATTATGTTATCTGTTCAAGTTTGTCTTAGAGTCACACCTACCTCATATATATCTGTTCAAGGTCAAGCAGTAATTTCACATAGATAAGGTTAATATTTCTCAACTTTAATTGAAAAAGAAGCATTGAAGGTCTACATTGGAAGGAGTGTTTCTTTGGGCATTATGTCAGAGGTCATGAGTCATCAGCAGAAATTTCAACTCTGTTATTAAGGTATTTCGCAATTAGAAGAATCATTTAATATTCCTAGCTTAAATTTTCTATCTTGTGAGTGAAGGGACTCAAGTCAGGTAAATTTAAAGCTATCTTGAAGCCTAATAACCAATACTACAATAAAAGAGCAATGTGGACTGCATGAAGACATCATGACGTTTTGGCAGAGGTTCTAGATTGAGACAAATAAGGATTTGAATATTAACTCTCACCCAGATTATCTCTTTGATACTGGGTTGATCATGAGATCAATCTACTGTGCTTCAGTTACTGATTTGTTGAATATAGATGACAAAATGTCCTTATCTAGAATGCTTTCCAAAGCCTTGACAGGATGCCTTCAAAACTAGCAGTAATCAGGACAATGTTAACAGCATGCTTGGCTGCAAAATAAAATAAGTAAAAGGCTTTTTTTTTTTTTTTATCCAACTTGTACTTGTCCAGAGCCACCTTATTGCAGGCACTGTGCTGGGTGATGAGGTTGATGAGAAAGTGATGTTGGCATGGCTCTTGTGATCATGGGTACAAATGAGGACCAGTTTCTTGCCAATATCACTGACATGCACAAATCAAACTAAAATAAGACTCTGGACAGAGAAACAGGATTCTGTGTCATGTGGGAAAGGACACTGGGCACTGGCCTAGAGCTGTCAAGAATGGGAATGGAGTGCCTTGAGATAAAATAAGCTTTTAAAGGGTGAGAGAGAGGGTCTGAAACGTGTTTGCGAAAAGAGACACACACAAAGGTTAGTGGGTTCCAAGCCACTGAAGTGTGAAAGGCAGAGAGCATTCCAAAGCAGGGAAAAAGTCAAACGTGCAAGAGAGTGCCATGAGCAACAGAGAACAGGGGCATTAAGTGTGAAGAAGGGTGAGAGTCTGCAAAAGTAATCAAGTTTCAGTCATTTCAGAAAGAAAAGAATAAATTCACAAAATGCATTAGGTTAGCACAAAGGCCAAAGCAGCATGGTTGCTGATCATGAATTTTTAATATTTCTAATCTGTCTGCAAGGCTTCAGCAGCACCCCAGTTGTTATGGTATATAAAAAAAAAAAGTGAGTATCCAGCTCCTCCATGCTAGAACAGTGCAACAGGACGACAAACAGTCTGGTGTCTCCAAGACATGAGGCCTGGAGTCAAGCCCTTTGGAAATATTCTTTTTTTAAAAAATCAATATATAGCAGTGCATGCAAATTCATAAAACAGTCTTGGATGTAAGTAAATTGACATAAAACCTAAGCTTCATCATTTCCTAGTGTATTTGCCTCTGTGATCAAGGACCTTTAATATAAGACATAATGAAATAACCCTCATTTGAAAAATCTTCAGTAATCTTCAAGGAAGGAATTACTTCAGCTGGACTAAAAGTTTAATCTACATTAATTTGGATGGGGTCTACTAATCATGTCACATTTACTGTTTCAGTGTTGTATTACAAAATTTATGAAAATTTATAATCTAAGCAGTTTATATTAATATACTTTATCTACAAATAAATTTCTAAACAAATTCTCAAAGTAGAGTATTAGGTATTCATTAATATGAACTGATGGTAAGAAAAAAGAGTTAGAATATAATAAACACATTTAAAAATCCAATATGCAAATTCTTAATGACTATACTCTATTGCCATAAATTTCTGTCATAGCAACACAGCGCAGTAATGAAGATCACAAATGAATAGAAACACTGAAACACATTCTCTGACGTAAATATGCATGAGGAAGAGCTGCATACATGTGTGTGCACAACTGTCTGATATTGTGATTGGAAGTGGGAAAGCATTTCTTTGGTTAAAGTCATGCCCAAGCAAGATGTCTGTCTTGCTTTTACTCTTTTTGTCTTTAAAGCATCCATGTTATAAGACTCAATTGTCAGCTACCTTTGGAAAGTTAGAACTGATAGGTCTATGTTTAAAAAAAAAAGGAGAAAAGAAAAGGAAAAGGAAAAAAAAAGAAAATGAAATGACTAGCTAAGTAACTAACTCAACACATCTTCCGTGATAATTTCTCAGTCATATTTCTCTTTAGTCTCTGCTATTGAAATTCAATAAATAATAAAGCAAACTATCTAAATTTACTGATAATATCATCATTTTACCAGTAACCATAAAGATGGGAGATGTTTCTTACTTCTGCAACTTTCTGTGGCATGATGCTTCCTTCATATGGACAGCCCAGAGCACAGGACACATACCTACATTGAAAATACAGGGCAATATGATCTGTCAATCATTTGCAAGTTTCCACTTTAAAAATGAATAACAAAATTGCATCAAGCAAAATTATTTTACGCCTCTACCTTATTCTCCAACTAAATAAAAATTATTTCAGAGCATTTAAACCTTTAATCTATCAAACAATTAAAATTTGATGTTATTTGATGATGACAGTGACTGAAGAACATTATATGAGCTTGTTTATACTATAGCAGTGGTTCTCAGCCTGTGGGTTTCAATGACTTGGAAGGTCGAACAATTATTTCACAGAGGTCAACTGAGACCATCCAGTATATCAGATATTTACATTATGATTCATAACAGCAGCAAAATTACAGTTATAAAGTGGCAACAGAAATAATTTTGTCATTGGGGGTCACCACAACATAAGGAACTGCATGAGAGGGTCACAGCATTGGGGAGGTTGAGAACCACTGTACTATAGCATCATATAAATATTCAAAGCAGAAAACACTAGTGAAATGTAGTTTTATTTAGATTTATAAATTTAATATTTAAATACGCAAGCCTTTAGAATTATAGAGAGCTGGCATGCAAATATAAAGGATTCTCTCCATACATCTATCTAGATGTTTTAACAACAAATAAGATACAGCCATTATTCATTTCCAGCCCCAGGAAGTAGCCACCACCTCAGAATTCAACTTATTTCCCTCATGAGTATATCTAACTTGTTCCAAATAGAATAGTATCTCATGGGCTTAAAGATTATGAATAAAGATGAACAGGGCAAATAGTATAAACATAGTTAAATCTGAAAGCTTCTCTTTTCACTATCTTTCTTTATATCTTGAAAAATATGAAATACCAGTACCTGGAACCTGTAATGTTACTTGAGATAGGAAACCAGCTTGGCAAATGTACTTGAATTAAGGACATTGAGATGCAAAGTACATGTATCATGTAGGAGGTGGAGAAACATCACTGACAGAGAAAAGAAGACATATTTACACAGCAGGCATTGGATGGATGGAGTTAAAGAAAGCCAACCATTGCATCAACCTGGGTCATACAAGTGAAAGATTCACCCTCAGAGCCACAAAGAAGGAAGGAAACATCCTGAGCTCACATTTATGTTTTAATTCATTTTGTTAAAAATTGTTGATACTTTTCTAAAACAAGGATTATGGATTAAAAAATATCCTATAAGCTTCCTCAGCAAATTCATTTCCACTTAAAGATAGTGATCCCTTTCCATATTATTATCAAGCTTGATGACAAGCCTATATTAACCACTTTCAACTTATCTCCAACCCCACTTTACCAAACCAGCCTCAGACACTTTTACAATGCAGTCTTAAGATAATGCATCATATGTCTGGTGGTCTGGAGTGAAGGAAGCCACATGAGGAGAGAAGGGGCTGGAGACATAGTTCTAGGATAAGAAAGATTCTAGACAGCAAGTGCTGTGTTTACAAATGAGGCCAGACTTTGAGATGACTCAAAACTATCATGAGGCACTCAGAAAATATAGGCAAGGCCCTGAAGGATGAAATCTGTTTTGTAGAAATCTAGCTTTCATAAAATGGCTGTCAGAAGGAAGATAGGAGCAAAAAGAAAACATACTAACATGTTCATTAAATTTGTGATTCACTAGAAAACTCAGAAGGAAATCTCTAACAGACTTGAGGTGCACACTAAGTGGGCTAGTACACACCAATTGTCAGATGTAACTTAATTTGGAGGTACTAATATAAATAAAATTTACATTCAAGGAATGAAATAGATAAGCTGTTTAGCAAGCCCAACACACAGTTCAAAGGACAAGGAAGGGGAAATCAAATTTATTGGAACCATAGCTTGCTCTTCCAGTTTATATATATTTCATAATTTGTTAAAATGTGACCAGGACATATGAGAAGAAAAGAAAATGGCTTAACACTAGAGAAAGTTGTTGAAGAGAGGAGAAATTCCAATCCAAATACAACGATTCCAGTAATGTGCAAAAACTGATTACATTTGTTCTAAGTCCCAAACACTGAGATGTGACTAAATGTAATACCTATGTGCCAGTTACATATTTTCCTTTTTTTTTTTTTTTTTTTTTTTTTGAGACAAGGTTTGTCTGTGGAGCTCTGGCTATCCTGGAACTCATTCTGTAGACCACGCTGGCCTTGAACTCACAGAGATCTGCCTGCCTCTCCCTTCCATGTGCTGGGATTAAGGTGTGCACCACCATGGCCCAGCTCATATTTTCCTTTTAAATGTGCTAAATAAGAAAAATAATGCCAATACACAACAGTAACTTCAAATTGTTCAAAACAAGCATCCTGTGCTTATTCGGCTTGTTGCTGAGCCTGACTACCCATCCTCTTGCTCCTAAGGCCTAACTCTCTGGATGGGTATTTTCACCCCTTCCTCACTGATGACTTTCCAAGGTCACTTCCTGTCTTCAGTTCCACTGAACTATATCTTCACAGTATATTTCTCAATTTTGTGAGTCCTTTCTTTGACTTATTTACGCATGGAGTTACTTAGTACAAAACTAATGCAGTATTCTTCAAACTATGTCTTTATCTGGACTTTAAGATTCTTAAAGCAAAATCAGCATACAAAGGCCCATAATCCAAAGTGTGCTAATCTCTTTTTCTCAAAAGTTCTATTGAAGACCTCAACATAAAACTGAACCTGATAAAAGAGAAGAAGGGGATAGTCTTGATCTCATTAGCACAGGAAAAGACTCTCTGAAAAGAACACAGTTGGCTCAGGCACTAAGATCAACAAGTAACAAATGGGACCTTGAAACTGAAAAGCTTATGCACCATCATTCAGACAAAGTGGCAGCCTACATATTGTGAAAAGATTTTTACAAACTACACACTGAGAGAAGGCTAATATCCAAAATAGATTTTAAAAAATAGACGTCAGGAAAACAACCTAATTTAAAAATAGAGTACAGATCTAAACAGAGAATTCTCAAATGACTGGGAAACACTTAAAGAAATGTTCAACATCCTTAGCCATCAGGGAAACACACATCAAACCAACTTTCAAATTTCATTTTTTATTGGAAACAGATTCTTCTGTCATACAACACATCCCAACCACAATTTCTCTTCTCTCCACTCCTTTCAGCTCCAACACCTCCCTTCTCCCCCCAGATCTACTCATTCTGTTTCCTCTTCAGAAAAGAGAAGGCCTTCAAGAGACAACAGGCAAGCACAACAAAACAAGATACAATAACACAAAGCACAAGCCCTCATGTCTAGGCTGGAGAAGGCAACCCAATAGGAAGAAAAGAGTACCAAGAGCAGGCAAAAGAGTCAAAGACACACCCTCTCCCACTGTTAGGAGGAGTCCCACAAAAACACCAAGCTAACAGCCAAATATATACACATAAATACCAACCCAGCTACAAAGCCTTTGATGTGCAATGGTGACCTGGCCGCAAGATGTTCTAGTGCAATGATGGCATAAAGTTTGTGGGAGTAGCCAAACAATATCTGATTCAATTTATGGTCCAATACACAAGATGGAACCTATACCTGACTCTGCTTGGATGACCAAGAACCTGAGACTAGATAGCCCAGGGACCTAGGATAAAACCAAATACTACTGTTCTACTAAAAGAATATAACAACAAAATGACTCGTAATGAATTCGGATACACTCATAGATCAGCACCTTGTTCAGTCATCATCAGAGAAGCTTCCTCTTGCAGCAGATATGAACAAATACAGAGATCCAACAGCCAGACATATGCAGAGATTGAGAGACCTTGGAGCATTCAGCCCTGAAAAGGAATGACTCCATCAAATCTGTCCCCTTAGGCCTCTGTTTTTATATCTGATATATTATGTGAGAAAAATTTCAATAAAAGGAGAAAAAAGAAAGAAAAACAAAGCATGGTGGCTCGTAATACCCAGGAGTGGAGGAGGTAAGAGGAGTGCCACAAGAGGAGATCAAGCTGGGCAATTTAAGACAGACAGAGCTACATAGCAAGACCTGTATCCAAAACCAAGAAAAGAGAAGAGAAGGAAAGAAGGAAGGAAGGAAGGAAGGAAGGAAGGAAGGAAGGAAGGAAGGGAGGGAGGGAGGGAGGGAGGAAGGAAGGAAGGAGAGAGAAAGAGACAGAAAGAAAGAAAAAAGGAAAGAAAGAAAGAAAGAAAGGAAGAAGGAAGGAAGGAAAGAAGGAAGGAAAGAAAGAAAAAAGAAAAATTCAATGAACTAGATAAACTGACCCTCATCCAGTCTCAGCCCCCTGTTTTACACTGATGGTGGGTTACATACACTTACATGAAATATAAATCTTTAAGTAAACACTATACATAGGAAAAAATATGCCAAAGCAGATGTCTGAGTTTTAGTTTTATGTACCATATTTCGGTAACCTATTATTTCATGTTTTCTTACAGACCTCAGTTTAATGGTAAAAGTTTAAAAAGTAACTTTATAAGCAGCTTCTGTTAATTGGAAATGGTGATGTATCCCCAAGTGAATTCCTCGGAGGGAAACTGTCCAATGGAAGCTGTTTGATAGTCATTCAGAAGCAGCACTGCCTGCTACTCACTGCCCACATCAAAGCAGAGCTCTGAATACAGAGACTCATTATCCCTCAAAATAAGGCTGCCCTCCCCGTCAAGGTCAGGATCATAATCTATGTGGCATCTGGCCTCAGGCAGCAAGAAGTGCAGGACACACAAATTCTGCAACATGATTTAGATAGATGGCTTGGCTAATTCAGGTTGAAAGCTGAAAGTTTTGAATAAATGTGTTGGGCTATAAATCATTTCGTGAAGTGAAAGTTGGGGGAGACTGCCCTTCCTTTTTGGCAGTTGGGAAGGTTGCTGTTCTAAAGGTTGCAAGCTCAACAGAACTGAGCAGCCAATTGAAGAACAGCTATACAGCAGAAGAGCGTCTTCACAGTGAGTGTCTTCCACTAAAGAAACAGATCACTAATACCTCTGATGCAACATATTTTGGAAACAAAACAGACTTGGTTTGGATTGGTTTGGTTGATGGGTAAAAAGGTAAATAAGGACTGCACAGATTTTGGCTGGAGAAAATCTGATGCATCACCTCCTTCTAATTAGTAGTAAATATTAGTCACTTGGTATGAACAAATTATTACTAAAATAAAACATCACACCTCACAATTGTCTTTGCTTTCTGTACCTAAATGAAAGCTGTGGGTTTTTAATAATATCTAATTAATAAGTCATCTTATTAGTCTCATAATTTCAGTTTTTTTCTGGAAAGTTGTGAAGAAATGCCACAGATGCTGTTCACAGATATATATTCTTGCATTTTGTTGTGTTTTAAAAATAGATAGATAACTTAGGCTCCTAAAAAGGGGAGAAATGCACTTCAGCCTCACACAGCTCAGACATCAGAGGTAAAATGGCAGCCCATATCACACTGGCTTTTTGCAGATTTTTCATGTTTTATGCTTTGATAAATGGAGACTCCAGACTTTTTATTTTATAATATACACTTATAAGGACTTATAACACAGTGTTCAATAAAAAGAAGACATGAAATTGGGAGAGGCATGCAGAAGTGAGGAAGAGGTAAGAGAATTTGGAAAGAAAGGGCAATTGATATGATTAAAATGCATTGTGTCTATGTATGTGTGTGTGTACACACATGTATATAAAATTCTCAAAGAATGAATACAATACAAAAATAGAATCATATTTAAATTCAATGCAAAGTCAGTGAAGAAAATAAAGTACTCTAACAAATAAGGATCACACATGCTAAAAGTTATATTTCTACAAATGGATAGACCTCTGGGAAATTCAGAAGTAAACCTCAAATTAGACCAAAAAAAGTATTGGGAAGCCTATATTTGTCTACATTACAACTCTACAATAGAATCCCTACAGTAATCCACCAATATGGCTTTATAATGAATTTCCAAACTTTTCCAGTGAGAAACACTTTCCTCTAAATATTGTTCACATTTTTAAATAGACAAGGGTGTTTATATGCCCTTTCTTTTAAAGGTAAGAAAGGCAAAACAACTTAGTGATATTTGAATTTGAAGGTTTATAAAACATCTCACCTTTTTATTGTGGTTACATAATTTGGCCTTAAAATAAATAAACTGTTATTTTACGATGATGGGTGTGCATTATCATGGCTTAAATTTTTTTACAAGTTCTTCACATGAAAATTTTCTATTAAGCTATGAAGATAGATACTTAAAAAAAAAACCTTTATGGTATGGAGTTGGGAAGATACATTTCAATAGAAAACACTGTGCGGTATATTCTAAGTCTGTTTGTTCTCCAAATGACCTAGGCTTAATTCCAACATTGTAACGCCCTCCCTCAAAACCAATCCTCTTTAACATTCCACTGGCTGGTTTTGTGTGTCAACTTGACACAGCTAGAGTCATCAGGGAGGAAGGAGCCTCAGCTGAGGAAAGGAAAGGCCTCCATGAGCTCCAGCTGGAAGACTTTTTTTTTTTTTTTTTTTTTGATTAGTGATCAGTGGGGTAAGACCAAACCCACTGTGGGTGGTGCCAACCCTGGGCTTGTGGTTCTAGATTCTATAGGAGAAAAGGCTGAGCAAGCCAGGGGAAGCAAGCCAGTAAGTAGCACTCCTCCATGGCCTCTGCAACACTTCCTGCCTCCAGGTTCCGGCCCTGCTTGAGTTCCTGTTCTGAATTCCTCCAATGATGGACTATGATCTGGAAGTGTAAGCCAAATCAATTCTCTCCTCTCCTACTTGCTTTTTGGTCATGATGTTTCATTTCAGCAATAGAAATTCTAACTAGAACACATTTTTATTAATATTTTTAAATTTTCAGTGCTGGGGATCATTAACCCAACCCTCTTCTCTTATTAATTGCTGAATTATTCTGCCACTATGGACTTTGCTCACTTCAACTAAAAGAATTACAAGGTACAGTTAAATCCAGCATAGCTCATCATATCTGGATATTTATATAATTACTAGAAAACAAACTGCTATCTTTCCTCAATAACAATGTATTGCATGTTTTGCCATGCAGAGGAACAACTCCAAATCTATGCTGCAACCAATGGCCTTGGAAGCAGGCAAAACCAAATGCAGACTTTTCCCCCTTCCTTTGGTCCCATCATGCTAATGGACTCCTTGCCTTCCTGTCTCTGTTCTCCACTACCCTGTTTTCTAATGGTTTGCACATGGCTCTATTGCATGAGCCCCAGGACAGTGAATTCAGAAATGACATGACATGATAGTTCAATTCAAGGCAACCATGTAAACTCCTAAAAGAGAGAGCTGGGCTTTTGATCTATGACAGTTTTTCCTCCTCTGTTGCCCTTAATGGGATTTCCTGTAATGAAAGCCAGTGATGCAGAGCCAAAGCAATGCAGTTTCTACAAGGAAAGAGTAAGGATCTCAGATACACTGACATTTGCATAAACAGCTCTAATTTACTGACACATGTGAGTCTGGTACAACACATAACTACATCTGGATAGCTGAATCTTAATATCAGGTTCATAGTCTAGCTCACCTGATATCATACAGATTACAGATTCCAGATTCCACAGGCTAGAAACATGATAATTATTATTAATGGGATACAATTACTTAGTGATTACTATAAATAAATATGGTTCATATACTATATATATAATATGTTTGTAAATGGTAAAAAAAAAAACGATCAAGGTGGTTTATAAGTACTCTAAAAATAGATACTAATAGAATCGAATTGGGTTTCATTTAAGTACCCTCGTACTGGGATGTCCATGTGCCTTGCAGAGCTGATAACCTCCTCAAACCTTCTCATACTTTCTTCAATGGAGCAGTTAATATTCTTCTTGCTGAAAGATTCAGAAGCAGCACCAAAAACTGCTATCTCAGTGGCTCCAGCAGCAACCTGAAAGACACAGTGTATAGCCCAATGCTAACATGTCTTAAAGTCTTGTGAATGGTAGCAGAAGACAGACTACCCTAATGGCATGCCTATGTTCTCATTTTGCCTTAGGATTTAAAGCAAGATTCCTCTCTGTTTGCCTCTTACACTGTTTTGAAATGGAAAAATATTTTATAGTAACAAGAAAATTCCACCAACTACAATAATCTCGAGATTATGAGACACATAAAACACAGTGATGATGAACCAGTTAATTCTGTCTTTCATCATGTTATCCTCAAAACACTTTAACCATAATTATGGGGGGGGGGGGCGTGTTCTCCACTAAAGCCTGAATTTTTTAGAACATTATTTTGAAAACAATTGTTGAAAGAGAGCAATACAAACTAATTCTTTGTTTGCTTCCTATAATCCAAAAGAGAATGTCTTACCAACAGCAAATATTTTCCTAATTCATCACTTAGATTTTGCTTCTAAATCTCACTCTAGTTCTTAACTAGTCTCTATTACTTTGTATCCTGACTACCAAAGCCATGTACTCGTGTGACTAAGGTGCAAGCCCAATTGCTAGTCTTTAACTCTAAAATAGTAACTAAATCACTCTGTCCCCTTTGTCCCTTTGTTATATTTATACCACCATATTATATTACACACTGCATCCGTAGTAATACATTTTCAAAGGTCAAGCCTTACAGATTCCTAAGAGGCATCTGTAAGACATCATGTTAATGTCTCACTCACTGTCTGACTAGGATTTACATGCCCTCATCTTTGATTACCTGTTAATACATTAAGAAAAATAAAGATTGATCTTTCTTCCAACATGTAGAAGACAGTCAGCTTTGTTCCACCGTTAAAATGTAAATTTTGAACTTCTAAAATAAAATGTCTATTTCATTAAACACCTACTCTTTGCCAGGAATGTTAGAACTTTGCCTGCAAATTTTTTTTTTGTAATCTGAAAACTCCCTGTAACTATTATTGGATTCATTCTACAAATTTGGCACAAAGTCATCTGTCATTCAATCTCAGGTAGTTAGTAAGCTACTAAACCATGCTTCAATAATAAACCTACAACTCCCAAGCTAGTCTTTATACTGTGGTTACACTATTGTTAGGATGTACCCTAAGTATTTTCTCTAAGATGGAAACCTTCTCTACTTTGGAAGATTTGATGATGGCAATATTCTTCAATTTTATAATGCCATAAAATTGTATCAAATCAAATGAAAGGTAAATGGTTCTAACAGCATACACACCAGCAGTAATGTACTAAATAGACTCCTATAACTTAGTGTAGCATAGTATCACAAGGAGAGCTTACAATACTCACTGTCATGAGGACTATATTCTGTAACATCTTTGCAACAAACATACGTGAAGATAATACAGTAAGTTTTTACGTAAAAGTAATGTGGTTCTTTATGTGTGTGCAGTCATTAAAACTCTTATTTAAATCACATAAATCCCTAGAGCAGACAGAATCACAATAAACAAAAACAAAAGAGGTATAAAGAAAGTCACTAGAAGAAGATGCAGTGACAATGATTAATTTCAACCTAAGAGAAGAACCCACATAAACAAAAGCCTGGCCCCAAAATGCTGACAAATAATTTATTTCAGGAATACTAAAAATTATAATGATTCACCAATAAATGCTTCAGATATACTCTATTTCAGCTTCTTAATAGGGAAGCACAAAATAAACTTTCAAATTTTCATCCAGAATAGAGAATTATATTTTTATTATTAAAATCTTGAACAGTTACACTGAAAGAGCTATATGGAGAGAATGTTAGGTTCTAACAATGCCATGGAGAATCTTGATCTCTATGTGTTTATGTTAGTTTATCAGCAGAGTAATGAATTAAACATGACAGCATTTTAACTTTTAAAGATCTTCAAAGCAATAAAGGCAATTTTAGATAAAACAGTAGTACACTTACAGCATGGTGAAAACCCTGAAGATTAGGTATAAGGACAGGATAGCGAACTCCTGGATACTGATGAATGCCTCTCATCACTTCAGTGTGATCAGCCATCTTAAATACAAGATAGTTATATGTAAGTATGGAACTGAGCAAGGTATCAAATATATTATCAGCCTTCTGTATGAGTTATAGCTACATATAAATTCTATAAATTAATATCTGAAATGAGGTATTCACATGTAGCTAAGGAAGAGTAGTTCTCACTATCATTTGTGACAGATACACAGTGTTTTGCCATTGAAATTCTCCACACTACCATGAGTGTCTGATTCTTAGACTACCAAATGACTGCAAGAAAACCAATATTGATTAAAGAAAATGGCAGCAATGCTGGTTCTCTGTAGTCACCCACTTAATCAGATACTACTATGTGAAACAGGAAGGCCATGCCTTGTAATAGTGTGTTTATGATAGTGGAGTATGAAGTAAGAGCTTGAATGTGATGTATTATAGTTTTGTTTTGTTTTAAACCAGCCATGGTGCCATTTCTGGTCTCTTATACTTTTCCAAGTTCTCTTCCCTGTTGATAAAAACATAGATTATATTTATCCATCCCCTTGAAGCTGGATACACGGTGGTTGTCTAAGTAGTATTTTATAGTGGGAACAATATTATGTGATTTCTCAAACTAGGTTATAAAAAAAGGGACACTATGAAACCAGTTGATATTTCAGAAGAAATCCCCAAATCACCTGCGCAATGGTCACAAAATGAGGCAGGCCTGCACAGAGAGTATACATGAAGATGAACAGAGGCACCAAGCCAAAAACCAGGGTAAGTCCCTACATCTGTGACTGAAGAAACTTGAGATGGCTCTAGCCCCCAAGAGTTCAGTCACATGGCTATGATCCCAGACACCATGGAACAATGACGAACACTCCACTATGTCACGGCCAAATCCCCAATCTACAGTCTTAGTGAATACAACCTATATTTGTTTCTACCACCTAGATCTCAAATAACTCATTATATAACAGTGAAAGCTAGAACCCTGAAAAATGGACGTGGTTGACACAGAGGATGCATGTGGCAGTAGTGTAAGCACATCATTTGACACCAGGCTATGTGGTGACACACTTTGTGACATGTCTTTGATTTGGGTTTATATTAGTTAAAAACTACTGATTTATCTTGAAGGGCACAGAGAAGGGGTATTAGAATAGCAAGATGATTGAAATAAATTCAGAACTATATTATAGTACTTCCCTGATAATACCTTAATGAAATTATGATGACAATAAGTAAAATCCAAAAAAAACAAGCATATAAATATATAGATATAGATATGCTATTCTGTAACATATTCAAATAATACAAATGAAGGTTATAATGTCATTAACGTCTCTATGTTCTTATGTTTGGGTTCTTATATGTGAATACAATCCCAAACTTTGCAGCTTGGTGGAACACACAGTTTCTATACTCTTCAAAAACACTAGTGTAAATATTCACCTCTTTTAAAAAATGTGAACATAGAACAGAATATAAATTTAACATTGTATTTTACCTTATGTTACAATGGGGAAATCTATAATTGAGACAAGACTTCATATTCCTGATGAGCATAATGTTTGGCACCAAAAATACATAATAATTGAAGAGAAACAAATATTGAGTGTGTGAGACCTGATGGTATATGAAAGTTGTCTAAATATTATACATGGAAAGGTTTGAGCAAGTCAGGGTTTTTTCAATCTTTGTCAATACCACATGTGTACACAATGCACTGTAGTTATAGTTACCTCCCATTAACTTGTTCCATACCCTTCTCACTAAGTCCTTCTAAACTGACCCCTCATCCTCTCCCATCTCCTCTACTCTCCATCTCTTCCCCTCCTTCTTTCATGAATCTCCTCTACCACACTCTTCTTTTCCTTTCTTCTTCAGGCCTTGTGCAAGCAGCCAAGGATGTTATTGGTTGATGTCTGCAATGGCCATGTTGTACTCAGCAATCAGCACTTCACTGCACTCTCCCCATCCTTTGGTTCCTACAGTCCTTCCACCAGCTCTTCTTCAAGATGCCCTGGGCCCCAGAGAATTGGCAAAGATATTATGCTTGAGGACAAGCACTCAGCAGTCACTTTTTGTCAACATTTTAGCCAGTTATGGGTCCCTGCTTAGATAGGTTCCTGTTGCTGAAAGAAGCCAAGGCTGAGAGGTGCACTAGTCTATGGGTACAAAATTTACTGAATGTGCATTTGGCAAGATGTTGTGTTGGGAGCCAGCTCCAACATATCAAAGGGTTCTTGGAGGGAATAAAGAGGTATGAGGAAATATTAGGTAGAAATACAGAGGGAAACAATGAGAAAGAGACACAGGATAGCTTCAGGAGGGCCCTGAGTCAATACCCAGTTACCTTGAGTTTACTTCTAATGGGCTTTTTATATATCAGCAAGGGGAGGGGCAAAGTACCTCCCCCTTTGAAGGTCAAAGAATAAGGAATCTACAAGTGTAGAGCCTTCAAAACCCCTGGTAACCATGCCCTTGGCCAAATCATCCCATTATGCAGCCCTGCTGGGAAAAGCAAGCTGACTTTCTGACCTTGAGTAAGGCTTTACTAGGGAACCTCTGTGGACCCCCACAACATTGGGAATAAATTTCCATATAGGTCTTGTGACCAACCATATGCTTTTGATTATGTCTTGAATGCCAGGCATGAATTCCTCCCCACTGAGTAGGCCTTATATCCAACCAAGAGGCAGCTGATTGTCCCTCAAACATTCATGTCACTATTGTACCAATTATCACATCTTACCAGGCAGAGAAGTATTATAGCAGGCAAAAACTACAGTACCAGTCATTTATTCTCTCCCATGGAGTGGGCTTCATATCCAACCAAGATGTAGTTGATAATCCCCAAAACATTCATGTCACTGAGGCAAGATATTAGTACCCCCATCTATCCAGACAATTCAATATTGTAGCAAACAATCTTTAGCTAGGTTTGATTATAATCCTTCTCCTTCAAAAACCTGCATAGCACCTTCTGTGGCTAAGAAAATATTAAAAAGTGTAGTTAGAAGTTTTCCTGTGTCCTGGCCGTGGATCTCTGCATCTGCTTCCATCAGTCATTAGATGAGAATTTTATCACAACAGTTAGGGTGTTTGGCCATCCAATCACCAGAGTAGGACAGTTCAGGCTTTCTCTCTGGGAGTCCAATGGGCAAGAGAGAAGAGGGATTGTATGAGCGAGAGATGTTGAGACCATAATTGGAAAAAGCATGGGGATGAATAGCCAAACTAGTGGAAACACATGAACTATGAGCCAATAGCTGAGGAGCCCCCATGGAACTGGATCAGGCCCTCTGGATAAGTGAGACAGCAGATTAGCTTGAACTGTTTGGGAGGCCCCCAGGCAGTGGGAATGGGACCTGTCCTTAGTGCATGAGCTGGCTTTTTCAAGCCTGGGGCCTATGCTGGGACACTTTGCTCAGCCTGGGTGAAGGGAGGAGGGGACTAGACCTGCCTGGACTGAATCTACCAGGCTGAGTTGAATCCCCAGGGGAGTCTTTGCCATGGAGGAGATGGGAATGGGGGTGGATTGGGGAGAGGATGGGGGCGGGGCAGGAGGAGGGAGGACAGGGGAATCCATGGCTGATCTGTAAAATTAAATTCATTTTAAAATTTTAAAAAAAGAAGTAGTTTTCCTGTGTCCTGGCTGGCCAGCAGTTGGGACAAATCTCTCACACTTGTGTCCCCCAAGTAAACATACAGAAGCTTATATTAATTATAATTAATTGCTCGGCCGTTAGCTCAGGCTAATTACTGACTAGCTCTTACATTTAAATTAATCCATAATTCTTATCTATGTTTAGCCACATTGCTCAGTACCTTTTCTCAGTTCTGTCTTGCCATCATGCTTCCTCTGTGTCTGGCTGGCGACTCTGACTTAGCCTTTCTCTTCCCAGCCTTCCTTTCATCTGCTTGCCCTGCCTATACTTCCTGTCTGGCTACTGGCCAATCAGCATTTTATTTATCAACCAATCAGAGCAACACGTATTCATAGCATCCCACAGAAAAAAAATGTATTGTCACACAAAAAAAGGCAATTCACCCACAAGCAAAATGAAAGGAAAACATTTGGTGAAATGATCTCTGACATTCATCTCAGTTTTTAAAAAAAAAATTTTTTTTTTTTGTTTTTTGAGACAGGGTTTCTTTGTGTAGTTTTGGTACCTGTCCTGGATCTTTTTCTGTAGACCAAGCTGGCCTCGAATTCACAGAAATCCGCCTGGTTCTGCCTCCCGCATGCTGGGATTAAAGGCATGCACCACCACTGCCAAGCCAGTTTTTAAAAATATTATTGCACTTAATTTACAGATAATTGTCACATTTTTAAAGTTTACATTTCTGTGATTTAATGAGTTATTTTTTTATCATTAGAAGTTAACATTGTGTTGCCGTACCTAAATAGAATCTGGTATCATAATTATTTTTATGGAAGAGGGTCCCCCCGTTTTATACCCTCAGGAAGGAGGCTCCTTCCCAGCAGGTGTTATTTATTTTGGGTATGTCCATAGCATTTGTAGGTATATAGTTCTTCATTCTCTCCACATATTATGCATATGGACATGTCAATGTCCTTTCACCCTCCCCACCAGGATCTTGAGGTATCTGCTTTTGTCTACCATCAGGAAGAGACAGTATTCAGATCTTGTTGAAATAAAGGTAAACAATGTTGGAAGTTATTGCTTAGAGTCTCTTCCAGCCATGTCCGCTCTACTTTCTGCGTGCAGGGGATAGCAGGAAAGACAGACAGACAAGAGAACATGCAGTTTCTTCAACACATGCCATTGATTAGTGCAAAAACATAAGTGATGTGGTTTCAGACCCTATAACTCAAAACTCAATATGAGTAGTAATTCCTCTTGAAGGTAACATTTGGAAACTTGGTAATGAGAAAAAAATGGGACTCGAGTACTTCCTGACAATCCTGGGTAAAGCGGTGAAGGCAGCTATGAATAGCACTGTGGCCTGGGTCTTATAACCATGCCCCATTCACAGACGCCTAGCCCAAACCTCATCTATCTTAGCCTCAGTAGCACAGAGGAAACCTTGGTCTGCTTGAAGAAGTAAGACACTCTTAATAAATCACAGCCTTACAATAACAAACACAGGAAATCTCTGGAAAATTGAACATCCTTTTTTTTTCTACCCAATACCTTGCTTAGCTGCCAAACCTAAAACGGTCTGACACCAACCTCACAAAACTCAAGTCCAGAAGCCTTAAAACTAATTTGGTCTGGTGTATAATTTCCTGTCCTTCCTTGTTCAGCTTTACCTTTGTATGCGAAGGACCTTTCCAGTGCCATCTATGGGGCAGAACGGTCACGTGTCTCAGAAGCTTCCACCACACCTACCCCTCTCCTCTTTCCTTGTGAAAACAAGAGATTCTAATCATAGTCCACTGACATCTACAAACATTCATTTTTACATCACAGGACAGACACCATCTGTAGGAATGGATTTGTGGGTTAAAAATTGTAACACTGATGTCTCGATGGGGAGAAATGAAGTCATTTTTTTTTTATTCAATAACATTTCCCAGTTCGGGAAGACAAACTTAGCAATTATACATTAGTTATTCTTTTTTAGGGTCAATGCCTTTGCAACCACCTGCTCGCTCTTCCTACCCTAAAAATGACATGTTCCCAACATTATTCTGAATAGGGGTGAGGAGGTTCTAAAACTCCCAGTATAATTTTCATTCTGTGCCTGAGTAATTGTGTTACCTCTCACCTATTATGCCTTTGTATATGATAATAAAATTGCCACCATTGTTATTTCCCTTGCGTGGAAGCATGAGGTATTTGGAAAACAGTGGAGTAAATTGTTTCCAGTGTGTTTTGTTGTAGAGTTTTGTATTCTTAACACTTTAAATCCACAACACTGTGGAGAGCTGCAGCAAAGAGGATAAGCCTGGGTTACTGGGTTACTAACTCCCTGCTAATCAGACATTATCAAGAAGAGGCTATGGCAAGAGGAAAGTCTCCTTACCATAGGAAGCATTGCTGTCACTTGTAAGCTTGAGGCTTGGGTTTGATACAGATGCTGGAGGTTTCTATTGTAGTGAACAGTGAAAGTAGACCTTCTCAGGGTGCCAGCTTGCCCAATGGCAACCTGCTCAGCAGACATTAGTTATGTGGTTCTACCAGATTATAACTCATTCTTAGATACTCACCTGATTTTAAAATCTCTTTACATGTTTTCATTCTCCCAGCAATTGTATCGCCCCCCCATCCACTTTAACATTATAACTACAGTGTTGTGCCTACACGGTTATTCACTTTTGAGTCTAACAAAGAGCTCTATATAGTTTTTAATACAGAAAAAATAAAAGCATTGAATGGGAAATGAATAAGTGGAAAGGATCCAACACAGAGAGAAATGAAAATGCCTTGCTACATCATACCAGAAATCAGTAAAAACCGGGTCTCAGATTTTCTACTTCTTCCCCAGAAAGTGCAAGCTAAACAACAGACATAATGCTATCCCCAGAGTGCAGGAAGCCTGGAGGACACAGGGAAGGTGTGTGTGTGTGTGTGTGTGTGTGTGTGTGTGTGTGTGTGTGTGTGTGTGTGTGTGTTTGCATGCGTGCATGTCCTTATATTTAGCCTACTGGGTTATACCTTTCTTTCTTTGCACCATAAGCAGATACAATATAAGTTGAATCAATCTAAGATCAGTAGTATTGGTGCTGGAGCATAATTAACATGAATGAATTTAATTCCACATATTTGTATTTCAAAGAATATATACATATAACCTATTTTCAATGTCAAATTTGAAATTTTCTAGGACAGTTATTAAATTAACAACATTTTTCTGAAGAATATCCTCTACATTAACAATTAAAAACCCTTAAATCCATTACTCTTATGGAACATTCTGTTATTTTAAAAAGTTTTCAATACAATCATCTCAATTATTATGAATTTATTATAGTACACCAAAAGTGCCCAAGTTCCTTTTTTCAGGTATCTTGAGCATATTCTGTGTCTCCTACAGCCCACTGCACGTAGGTGGCTCAATCTGTACACTCTCCAAAGGAGGTCAATCAGCAAAAGAGTCAGAGTAATTCCAAAAGGGCAATTTAAAAAGTCAAAATCAAATATTTCTGAGACAAAATATACCTACTTGGTTTTTTATCATAATATGTACAGAACTCTAAGATGTCAGCACTTAAAAGATAATTATAGAGGAACAAATTTTAAGATAATTTCAATTCCATGAAGATAGGAAGGGAACTTGTTGGAAAGAATAAGGGTCTCATTGGGAAAGGGAAGTGGTGGGAGAGGGCATAGGGAGCGAAAATCACTAAAGTTCATTAATACATCTTTGAAAATGTCAAAGAATTTGAAAATGTTTTCAATCAGATACAGAAGTGTCTTTAATGAGAATAAAATGTTTTTGAAAATTTATCTCTGTTCTTCATGGGGAAACACAAAAAGTTTGATAAAGACCACAAAAAAAAAAACCTGAATATGATGAGGTACCATGTTTTATTATAACATTTCATCTTGATTACTTTTATACATTTAAAGACAAATAAAATCTAATTTGTTAATGGAAGGGTAATCAATCAAATCAACTAATTATGTTATTGAAAAACCAAACACATACATTTCTGAGCAGAATGAATTTTAGAGTTCAGGAAGGAAAAAGCTAAAATAAAATTGGATTATACCTTCTGCTTAAACATTTAAAGATCTCAACAACAACCCTGCTAGAATCGTATCAGTTTTGCCTTTCCTGTGACACAGTAGTACAAGTACATCTTAGAGAAGAAATTACTGTTTAATTCTGTACAATATAATACACTGTTACCAAAACACTTTTTTTTCAATTCTTATTGAAGATTAATTGTAATCAAGCTCAAGTACAGAAAAATAGTACCTATTATGACAACTCTGCCTAATTTTTGTTCATGTTTTCTTATCTCTCTGAGACAAAGGAGTTTTAAAGATTTGTGAATAGGTTTCAAGCAGCTGTTTGCCTTACAGTATAGTGAAGTTAATCACTGATTTCAGAACACACACACACACACACACACACACACACACACACACACACATTACATACCCCTTGTCACTTCTGACAGAGGAATACAGAAATCTACATCATCACTCTAAATAAAGATGTGCTGGTGCTGGCGATACAGAAATAACACTGGTACGGATAGAAAGAAAAGTAACACTACACCACACAGTAGCTACCATAATATTTATAACACATGGCCTTTTCATTCAAAAGGAAATATGGGTTATTTGGTTAAGCATTTTAACATGACGACTTAAAGTGAGAAACAGTTGTGTGCTAATGAAATCAGACTAAGCATCTACTTACTACTTTTCATTTTTTGGAGCATGTTAGCTTTAGTTGTGAGAAGAGGCTTTACTCTGATTTGTCTCCCTTCACACACAGAGATTTTGTAATAACAGTGAGTTGAACTAAGTAATGCTGAGAATGTCATATTTACACTAGACCCTCCCCAAAGATGATGGAGTGGCTCTCCAAGGACAGATTCTCAGCCTTTATTCTCTCCTTTCTCTATTGGGATATGTGTTCGGACACAGGTATGGGGAAGTGTTGGATTCTTGCACAATAGATGTGGTTACAAAAGGCATGCCTACAATGTGCCTTCACCAACTTCTCCCCCATGTCTGCCTTAACCTACCTAAGCAGCCAAAAAAGAACCACTGACGGGCTGTGGGGGCAGCTTTCTTTCTTCTTGTTTTTGGCAAGCTGTCCAATCAGCAAGCTTTCCTTCACATATCCACCCTGGTTGTTTTTAAGGCAAAACAGTTTAATAAAAGGCATGTGTTAGATGAGGTGAGTCTGAATAGCCCAGCACTTTCCATACCAGGGCTAATGTAAGTGTTCCTTCCAATTCAGGGGCTTTAGATCACAGCCTTTGTTCCTCTGTTGACTGCATTTATTTATTTATTTATTTATTTTGGATCACTACTATGAAAAAGAAAATAGTTATTTCTAGATTAGTTTTTAAAATAAAAGCATGATACTTGAAAAGTGATGATCCCAATGATATTTCCTTTCTCAGTTATCTTCCAGAAAGCCATACTTCAATTTTAAAAAAGGTGGTGTCTTTCTTCCTTCTTTGAAACTGAATGGGCTTTGTAACTGTCTCAGAGGTTATATTACATCAATGCTACATAGATTACAAGCTGAGCTATAAAATGAATATCACTGTGAGCTGCTAAGATTCATCTTAGATGTCTAAAAGGACCACATTGTGGAGGACCTTGAAGAGAGTTCTGAGAATACTTAAAGAGTGAGCAGTGCCCAGCCAGTCCCACCTGCCTCAGCTACCTGTGCACTCGAGCTCTGCTCTATCCACCATATCCTCTACCTCACTACTAGTTCCTAAGATGTCTCTAAATGCCTAATGTAGTCTTAACTGAATTGTTTATGATTTGAAGACATAAGCAAACCCAAATACTATTGTAGTCTTAACTGAATTGTGATATAGATATAATAGGATGAAAGGGTAGATTAATGAACTTACTTTTAAAGAACAACTTGTTTAAAATGTCTTACATTGGTATAGATTTTAGTCTATTGATACAAACTTAAAGTTAATTTTATTATACTGTATATATATTTCTACTCTTGTTTGAGGTATTATGTTTATGCAACTCATTTAGATTGTAATGTATAATTAATAAATACAGAAAAATTAGTCTTCTATGACAGTCAAACTTATAGTCATGTTAAGTTTTCTAGGTATATATAGATATATTTCAGATAGACAGGTAATCTTCAAACACTTCCAAGGTCTACAGAATATGGCATTTAAAATATTTTTAAAATTTAGATTTTCTGGACAGTGAGACATGTCTGCTCCTGGCAGCACCAATTTACTTCAGAGAGGAGGATGGACATTGAAGACACTTCATATGGAGTTTATCTTCACCTTGGCAAAAATAGCCATTTGGGCAAGAAACTGTTCTTGCCTGGACTGCTTGATCAACTGGACATGCAGGACCCATAGAAAGGTGGCCACTGAACTTTGCTTGACAAAATGGTCCTTCAGATGCCTGCTTCTCAGAGGAAACTGCCAGACATTCTACAGGACACTGAAAAAAGTGACCGAGAGACTCTAGCCCTGAGGGCTGAAGATAAATGCCCCAACTTTACAAAGGAACATTAGGTGACTGTCCAGGCTGCCCGCTGTCCATGTCTACCCTGCAAGACTCCCAAAAGTTGCTTGCATCTTTCTCCCGGTTCTCAGATAATATTATATCCTTCTGAGGTCTTTGGTGTAGTTGAAGACTAGATAGTTATAATTTTCTCAGTTATGATAAAAGATAAGTTAGATATAAAACCTTAGACTCACAAATATAAGATAGATAGGATATCTTCTTTAATATTGTAACTGTAATTCTTGCTTGATAATTGTTTTGTTATCTAAAATTTTATTATATAAAAGTTAAAACCTTGCTTTTTGAAAAAAAGAAAAGGGGAAGTGCTGTGGGATGTTCTGTATGTCAAATGTGTTGCTCTGATTAGTTAAAATAAATAAAGTGCTAATTGGCCAGTAGCCAGGCAGGAAGGATAGGGTAGGCGGGACAAGGAGGAGGAAAATTGGGGAAAGTGGAAGGCTGGGTAGAGAGATACTGACAGGCGCTGCCATGACAAGGAAGATGTAAGGTACTGGTAAGCCACAAGCCACGTGGCAAAGTATAGATTAATAGAAATGGGCTAAATATAAGACTAAGAGCTAGACAAGGGTAGGCCTGAGCTAATGGCCAAGCAGTTTAAATAATATAAGTGTCTGTGTGATTTATACATGGGTTGAGGGACCGTGGGGGCTTGGTGGCACCTGGAGAGAAACTCTCCAACTACAGAATTGTTTATGATTCAAAGACATAAGCAAAACCAAATACTATTGTTATTATTTTAAGTCACTAAACTTATGGAATATTTCTTATGCACACAATGAAAACCTGTCCAATCCAGCTGTCAGGGAGAGGTGGTAATTACAAGTGTTTGAATACATACATGCAGACACATTTGCACACACACAATATGTGCTACAAGGTACACATTCAGTGAAAGAAACATATTGAATCTGTTAAAGCAATCTACAGGGTCTGTGGCTTGTATGTTCAATACTAGAAACAGAGTGAGAAGGCAAAAAGCATATACTGTCTTTAATTTTCTTGAAGTAGCATTGTACCTTTCTAGGTAGAGGTGCTCTTAAAACACCAGGAAAAGGGTGCTAAGATCTTCACAATTCTCATAGCATATTTAATCTTAATAGCCATGTAATAGAATTTATATTATTATATCATTTAGCATCTTCACTCCTACCCACAAGTAAATATTGATGACACCAATGTATTTGACAAGTAAGAAAACCAATATGCTCATGTAAGTTGAGAAACAAAACAATATAATCATTTAGGTTATGCCTCTAAGGAAAATATACTATTGGATTTCTTGGTAGCAATCTTTTTGAGGAAATATGATTAATATGAATACATGGAATGCCAGCTTAGAGGAGAAAATAAAATAAGACTATGTCAGTGGATATTCTTGGAGATTGAAATGTTTGGATCCTAAAGCTGTTTGAAGTCATTAAATGAATCTATCTCTATTACAAAAATTTTTGAAGTAGGTGCAGAGTATGAGAATGATGGAGAGTTACAGGTCACAATGTGGCTTTGACTTCCATGTAAGCATCTAACAGCACAATGCTAAGCATAGAAGATGGTAATGCATGTAATTGTCCTTTGTGGAAACTTTGGGTTAAGCATTTCTTTTCTGTAGACTGTCAGTCTATGCTTTTGGGTAATACCAGGGACTCCTGGGTAAAACCAAGGATTCCTGGATAATAGGGTAAATAGGGTAACTCCAAGAAATAGAAAGTATGGCCTTGGTTAATTTGGCCAGGATTCCCTTTATGGAAATGACAGAGGCCAGTATATAATAGACCATAAGTAGGGTGGACATGCTTTCATTGGAATCATCTGAAGACATTTCTGTTGCCTGGATACATAACTATGTCTCATAAACCAGCAATTTGGAGGCATCCTGTCCCCTTTCCCTTCCTCCCTCCCTCATCCTCTCTCAACTTCACAAAATTATTGTCTCCCTACTATCTACACTCCATAAAAAGAACAGAGCCAAAAAGACTAAGGCAGACCAGATACTAAAAAAGTGGTCTCTTATATTTCATAAATGCACATTTAAACCTGGTATGTCAATCTAGTAAACATCCCTTCATTTCAGTAAAGAATGAATTGTCCTCCACAGTAGAAAGAGCATATGGGAAAGGCTATAGAGATCTTCTGGTTAACAGGTACCTTGACCTTACTTTTAAGTGTTAAAGTGACTTGTAAAAAAAATAATTCTACACAGTCTTTTATGTATAATTTTTTCTACTCTCATAAAGAAAAATGCACTTCTATCCCTTTTGGGAATACTTGTTAACTATTTATTCCAATAGGCAAAACATTCATCAGAGACAAATAATATTTATAACTGATCCATTTCATATGATATGTACATGAATATAGTGTTCCATACCTTATTTATTCTTATTTTCAAAATAGCATTCATTTTAATCATTCATATGAATAAAAATACAGCTCAAAAGAGAAAGCTAATAACCAACACAAAAATTTAGTTCACTTTAAAAATTACAATCGTTAACAATAATTTAAATAGCTTACATTTAACAGACACATTCCAAAGTTGCAGAAAATCTGTTTTTAATGTGTTTTCTTTCTCATGCTATTGTGTGTTCCATCTAAGTGAAGGGCTATCTGGACTAATTTCAAATATTCTTATATTACATGTCACTCTAAGGAAATCTTTTTTTCAGATAAGTTATAGAGAACGTGTATTTCTTAATGGCAGGCATTTTATCATCATCTGTGATCATTTAGATTACAGGTGTAGGATCCTGTTTTATACGGCACCCTGCTACCGCGGAACTTCTCTTTGAGCTATTTGAGTAGGCAGATTCTGCCAAACAAAACAGTGAGAGGGAAACTGTAAAAAATAAAAGCTTTAAAATGCTTTTAAAAAAAAAAAAAAGGACATAAGTGAACAAGCAGCAATCTAAACATAAACTGGAGAACTATTCCCATGACCTACGTCCAATACAGAATCGGCTCCAGGGAAACAGAACTCTCAGACTAACAAGAGGAGCCACAGACATGGTCTTTAGAAACAGAAATCACTTTAGATAGCATATAAGGAGTTGCTATACCAAAATTTATTATATCTTAATCTCCAACATTGTTTTTTAAAGGTCTCCCCTACATGATGTTCTTCTAAAATAAGAATGGAAGAATTTAAAAAGAAACGTTTTCAAATGTAAGGTCAGAGAAATCTAGGGCAGCCACACAATGATGGCCAAAGTACAAAAAAAAAAAAAAAAAAAATGGGTTCTCCATATGGCTGCCTCTAGAGAAACAGTCTATGTGTAATGTAATGTAAGGCAAGGCTAGTGTGACTGTGAAAGATGAAATCTATGGTATTTGTTTTTGATTCAGGCACACTGCTCCTTTGTGGTGATATATTTTATTTAAATCACTTTTTTCTTTAGATGCATGTAACCAGAAGAGGCTGAAAATGAACACATATTAATAGAGTCACGATGGAGAATATTATTGAACACTAGTCAGGAGGTAGGCCCTGTGATCATGCACACACAAGGACACACATATGACTGATTCTCTGTGGCTACCCACAACCATCCTGTACTACAGGCATCTGTGCTAGGATTTCTAATGTTCAGAAAGGTAAAGTCACTTATTCAAATACATGGCACACCCTAGATAAGGGCACAATTCTAGAACTATCTTTCCTCAACATAGATGTCCTCGGGAGGCATGTGAGATATTTCAGTCACTTATTTAATATTACTTTGAGCTCAGAATGGGCCCATTAATTTTTAATGGGCTAATCCCAATTCAAAGGACCAAACACAGAATAAAATCTATCACTTTATATCACAATTTAGAAACTGTTCTAGCTTTCCTCTTTCAGATGTCTGTGAGCATTATAGGTGGATCTAAAGGACACTCTATCAATCAATTTCTATTATCATATAATAGTAGTAACATGAAGCTATGACCATTATCATATGAGAAGAATATTTTGTATGCAACTTTTTAAAATCACTGGGAAATTAAAGAATCTTGAATATAACAAGATTTAGTATCTGAAATGAAATTTTAGTTAGAATTTATTATCAAATTTTATAACTATGCCAGTGTGTCCTGTCTCTTTCTAGCCATAATCAAATATGTAAAAGAGCATGAAATGAGCCACAAACAGATCAACTTCAATTCTTAAAGATGATGAAAATTTCTTGCACCCCCTTAAAAATCAATGACAGCTAGTGAAATATAGTTGTTTCTCAAAATAATCAAGGAAGCATATTTACATCAAGTAATGTGTTTTCCTAAGGAAGATGGCTGTATACTTAGTTACATAATAACAGATTTATAGATAAAAGACTGGGCTAGTTGCCTACACAGATAACTGAAGGTAAGTTGCAGTTCTTTCAAGCTGACTGGTTCACAGTAAATTACTGTGTATCAATCTACTTACTGTGGCCCAAGTACTGAGGATGATGAACCAAAGAGACACAGACATTATTTTTAAGACATAGTGTGAATAGCAAATTATCAGCAATTTATAAATATATGAAGAGTTTATTATTATAAACTGCAATAGTGAGATAAAGAAAAATCACTGTCTGATAAGAAATGAGAGTAACTCAGTAAAGAGTGAGTTAATACTGATTGCATGGTGTTTTCTTTCACATCAAATGCATTGCAACTGAAACGATACATCATCCTGTTAGAATTGCAAAAAAAAAAAATACAGAAATTGAGAGGTAAGTAAGCAAATGTATGTGGAAAGTACCTTGTATAAAGGTACCCATGTCTAAAAGCCAAGAAAATAAGAACATGAATCAGTTTAGATTAGCAGGAGTTTCAGCAACATGAATTGCATTAATGGAGCTCATAGTTGAAAGGAAAACTGGGGTCACATATACAAAGACTTGAATGTGTGTTTTCCAGGCATTTTTAATGGGAAGGGAATTTTTAAAGAGTTAGAATGTGTTTATTAGAGCTACTATACCTCGAAGCTTATTTTGGTCACTATAAGTAAGATGTACAAGGAAGGAAGAAGCGCTTACATATTCCATGTGAGGGAGTGTAATATCCTGTGGTTTTGTGGGTTGCTAATATGTCTGTGGAATTGAAAAGGAAAATAAATATAGAATATAATAGAGATTAACTTCTTACACATTTATTTGTATGTAGGTGTGTGTGTGTGTGTGTGTGTGTGTGCATATGTATACACATGGTGTGGGTATGCTATAATGTGCAGGAGTTAGTTCTCTCTTTTAACTATGTGGGTTCTGGGGATTGAACTCAGGTTGTCAGGCTTGGTGCAAAGTCCCCTTACCCACTTAGCCATCTTACCAGCCCCAGAGACATTTTATGAGTGTTTCTTTTGTTTTTATTTTTTGTTTTACTATGAATATTTGTACCATGTCCCTCCCAACTTCCTTGTATTAGTACTAACATGATCGTATTTGGAATGGAGTACTCTAAACAGTACCTACATCATTGTGACAGAGTCCCAACAATGGGATATGCTCTTGTAAAATGAGATAGGAAATACTTTTCTTCCTACTCTTCTATCTGCTTGTAGAGATATAATGTAAAGATGAAGATGTGAAAACTAGAAGGCGAGACTTCACAGACAATAGAACTGTTAGCATCCTGATCTCGGGTTTCTCAGAGAATTGATGTCTGGCATCTGAACCACCTTTGTATCCCTTTACTGTAGCCATAACTAAACAAGACAGTAACTGATCAGGTATAAAAAACAACTCCTTGGAGAATCAAGCACAAGATTCCATGGGGAAAATCTTGTTATGTATAAATTAGTGTGTGATAGTAGTGAGCACAGGTTTGAATATGATGAGCTTGAGATGCAAATTTTCCATCCAATTGAAGTGTATCAGAAAACTAAGTCTTTTCTTCCTCAATAAAGCAACTGCGGGTATCAGAAGCACATTAAGGGGAGAGAGCATAGGCAGGGAAAAAGCATGAAAATCAGAGTGTCAAGGGGATCAAACTTTAGCAGGCATGAAGAAGTATCACAGATAAAGGAAAGAGAATGATATGAAATCAGTTGAATAAAGAAAACAGATAATAATGGAGACTGTGGGAATGAGATCAAAAGAAACCAAGGCAATGAAGTCCAGGGGAGAAAGTTGGGGATCAGGGTGTTGTAATGACCCTGGGTTAGGACAGATGAAACCACACTAATTAGGCTGCTAATTACTAATTATGCCTCAAAAACTCTAATCAAGTCTCAGGATTGATGAGTTTTGTTAAATGTCTGAAGTTCTGGATAGAGCTATAGCATATTTTCATTTTTAATGAGGAGACTGTAAATGACTTATCTCTTCCTTTGTATGTCTCCCACTTTACATGTCAGCAAATATGAGTGATAAAAGAAGCAAGACTCATCTTTATATCCCTCATCTTTTAATGTGAAGTTCTATCACACTTGAAGACACTCAGATTAGTTGAAATGACAGTCATAAATAGTGAATCCAAGGCAGGCCCCAAAGTTGATATTTAAGAGCTTTAACCTGTATTTGTCATTTTGGATCATATGTTTTACATAGTGTTAGCATATGGTTACAGGTTATTTTTTAAATAGCTTAATATTATATTATATTAATTCTTAGAGAACTTGAAGATTCAAGTCATATATTAAAGCTTTTCCAAATCCTGTAAGAAATAAACTAATAATTTATAATATATGTAAATTGTTATATCAATTACATTTAGTGCCCACTAAACTTAAACATGTTAAATTAGATCATTACAAATTGGAATACCTGTGGTACCCATCTGGAGGACACAAAACTGGTTACTTCTATTACAGACAAGCCAGTTTGGGAAAGTTGATTGATGAATTCAGTTTTTATATCTGTAGGAACTATAACCTAAAAAAATCATAAAACATATTATATAAGTGAATTGTATAAGACCTATTGATGCACAAAATATTGCTTCCTAATTAAAAGCAAATACAATGTGATTTAAAAATTCAAATAGCAACTACACATATTGTCTAAGGTGTAAAACCTGCATTCCATTAAAATGTGAAGGAATTCACCATGGAAAGCTAATATAAACCTACCTTCTCATTCTGCAGTCCATCTCTAGGTCCAACTTCTACTATTTTCACATATTCAGGGAGTCCAGATAACTGGGAGATTTCCTGAAATGCAAGGCATGACTATAAGAAAAAGAGACTACTTGTATTGTCACCCTGTTCGTAGTGGTTGAAATGAGAATGTCTCTCATAGGCTTGAATATTGAAACATTTGGTCCTCAGCTGGTGGCACTGTTTTGGGAGGTTTAGGAGATGTAACCTTGCTGGAGGAAGTTGTTCCAAAAGGCTGGCTTTGGGGATTCAGAGTCTCGCTCTACATCCAGTTCTCTCTTTGTCTCAGGTCCTGGCCCCAGTCCTGCTGCTTGCTGTTGAACATCATGATGGAATATTAACCATCGAAAAGCTGCAGTATTCCTAGGCTGTGGTGTTTTAAAGCAGCAATAGAAAAGGTAACTAATATAGTAGTTGGTACCAAAGAGTGGGCCATTGCTGTGAAGAATCTGACCATCAATTTTGTTGCTGTGATTGAGGGATGTGTAAGACTTTGGGACTTGGGACTAGAAAAGTGGTTAAATGTTGAATATAGCAATTAAAGCACTCTTCTAGTAGGAGTCTAAAAGACAGTGCTGAGGGCAGTATAAATTGTAGAGGCCTGCCTCAAGAGGTTTCAGAGGGAAGCAAAGCCTTTTACCAGCAACTGGGCTAGAGGCCATTTGTCTGATATTTTGGCAAAGAATCTGGGGCTGCCTTGTGCCTGTGTACTAAGAATTTAACTGAGGCTAAATTAAAAAGTAATGGGCTAACCTTTTGTCAGAGGGAATTTCAAGACACTATAACATTGAATCCATGCCACGACTGATACTGATCATGTTTATGCAGGTCTGCAATGAAATAAGAACAAATGGGCAGAAAGAAATACAAAATGTACAGTTTGGAGAGAGAAAAAAAGTACTTGGGAGCTTAATGTTATAGCCAAGGCATGTGCTGGAAGAGAAGCTGTAATTGTGAAGGGGATTAGACTGTGAGAGAGACTTCCCACTCTGCACCAGCGTAAAGGAAAGAGTGCCTTTAGGGAAAGACCTCACCCAGCTAAGCTTCCAACTAGTGTAAGAAAGCCTGGGGCCTTTTCTGAAAGCATCTGAATAAAAAGTGCTGCTGCTAATGTGATTCAGGGGGCCAGGGTCCATCCCAAACTGGCAGCCTAACTTGGCAGTGTTGCCCACATGGTTTTGGCTTTGGAGACATAAAGGATGAAAAAGAAGAACTCTTGAATTCTGCCTCTGTGGTTTCAAAGACCCACTGAGGCCAGGCAGTACATGGCAGGGGAGTCCCTTCATGGAGGTCTTTAGAGAGCCATATGCTTGGAGAGGCCACTGCATGAAGTTGTGAAAGTAAAGCCTGAGTTGCAATGAAGACCCCAAAATGTTGGAGATTTCGGAGCTATGGCATATTTGCCAAGAACAATTGCAAACAGGGAGTGGAACTATCCCAAATGAGATGTTATAGGCAGCCAAACCTGAGAAGCAAGACCATCCAAGCCATTAGACACCAGACCTGGAGCTACAAAATTTGCTAGGTTTAGGTCTTGCTTTGACCAAGTATTTCCTAACTATGACCCCATTCTTCCATTCTGTGTCATAGTATGTTTGAAGTATGTAATATGCTTTTTAATATAACTGGGGATTATAATTAAGACATTGCCTTGAGTCTCAGAAGAAACTTTGGATTCTTCAACAGTGTTTATACTATATGGAGACTTTGGGTGTTGGACTAACTACACTTGAATTATGATACAGTCATGGGCCCACGGTGGTCATGGAGTGAAAAGTCGTGGTTTAAATGAGAATGTTCCCCACTGGCTCGGGTACTTGAACACTTGGTACCAGTTGGTGTTGATGTTTCAGAAAGTTTAGGAGATGTGACCTTGCTGAAGAAAGTATGTCACTGAGGACAGGTTTTGTCCAGTTTACTTTCTTTGTTTCCTGCTTGTAAGTGAGGATATGAGCCCTCGGCTTCCTGTTCTTGCCTCTCTGCCTGCTGCTAGATTTTCCACCACGATGGACTCTTCCTCTACTGGAACTGTAAACCTGAGAAACTCTTTCTTCTATTAGTTTCCTTGACCATGATGTTTTCTCACAGCAACAGAAGAGGAACTAATACTCTAGTTTATTTCTAAAGTTAATTAATTACACTCTGTTAAATAAATTCTCACTCCACAAAGTTAAAATAATAAGAAATCAATAGGCTATAATCCTGATATATCATTTATACTATTCACAACATTGAAATAATCATTTATTATAACTTCCTGAGAGGTATTAGGGTTGAAATTCCAAAAGTCAATTTCTTTTAAATAACTCAATTCCATTATTAAAAATAATTTTAAAATTATTGCAAATTATTCATTATATATATATATATATATATATATATATATATATATATATACATAGACATTAATATCCACAATAAAGAATTCAAAGTAATCCAGAGTGTCTGGAGGAAACAGCATAAAAATGTTACACACCAAAAGATCAAGTAAATTAGTCAATATGTGGAAAAAGAACTGAACACTTCTCAAAGTCCAAAGCATAAATGTTCAATAAATATAAGAAAAGAACTGCTCAACAATCAGAGCAACCCTAACCACAAGGAAAAGTCTAATTAAAACAGTACCTCAGTTCCATCTTACCCAACTCAGAATGGCTTTCAAGATAAAAACAAGTTTGGGCATGGATGCAGGAAAATAAGAAACATTTATGTACTATTTGGTGGAATGTAAGTTAGTCCAGACACTATGGAAAAAAAATATAGTGGTTTACTGAAAGGCTAAACATATAACTACCACATGGTCTGGCTAAAACACTCCTGAATACATACCCAAACAAATCAGTGCCAGCTCACAATATAAATACCTATGTAGCCATGCATATTGTGGCTGGCACTATTTAGAAGAGTCAAGTCAGAAAATCAGTCTAGGTGTTTGATGGATGGAAACAGAAAATGTGATCTGTGTATTTTATCCATCCATAAAGAAAAACATGCTATTTTCAGAAAAATAGATGGAAATGTCTGTCATCATGCTATGCCAAATAAGCCTGTTTCGCAAAGATCAATATCATTCATTCTTCCTGTGAATTTACTGGGGAGGGGATAAAAATGGTGGCACTATGAGAGATATAGAAGAAGAAGAGAAGGGGGAATAAAATGAATAGTGAATATATGAAGAGACTCCAATCCAAACACATCATATACACATATAGAAATGTTATAACGAATCCATGACATTGTATGGTTAGTATGCATTGCTTTAAGAATAGACTTTTGTAATAACAACTTCTGCTACAAAGGGTCAAGCAAGAAGACATTACTATCCCCTGAATTTGAATGTGGGTTTAGCTTTTGACTTGTACATAGATAACTGAGACTAAAGAGGAAAAAAAGTGTGCTCTTTGCTTCTTTTCCTCCTCATACATCACAATTCCCAACAAATGCTGCTTATTGGCATTCACTCTCCAAATAAGACCCAAAGCTCCTAACTGCCTAGCCTGCCCTACTTTTCCTCTGTAGCTGAGACAGAGAATGATTTGGATTCTGGAATCTCTGGTCCTATATACTTAGTTTAAAAGATGTATTAGATATATCAATTATCATATTAGATAATAATTAATAGGATGTATTAATAAGCATATTAGAAGATCTGAATCTGATTAATTAAAAAGTTAACATTAAATAAGAAAAAATAGGCTTTATAAATTTCATATAAAGTTTAAATGAGATATAAGCTACATCTTTCAAATAATATAAGCATCATAACTTGGTATTTCTGAGCTGAGTGTGAATAACTCATCATGTCTTCAAATGAGTAGATAAACTCAACTTAGACACTCAGGACCTGCACTTCTAAGTACTTTGGGGTTTTTTTGTCATATATAGTGCACTCAGATTGACCAATTTATACAGTTGATTCTGTCCTTGGGATAACACATTTATTCATGGGAGAGGTGGCTATTTAAAAAATGATTTGAGAATTTGATATATGAGTACACTGTAATCAGGTCATTTCTACCCCTTCTTTTCCTCTGTCCACCTCCTTCTACTCCTCCACTTCCTCTTGAATCATGACCAATTACGGTTATTATACACATATCTAGAATATGTACATATATACATACAACCTACTGGCTTAGTGTTGCCCACACATCCAAATGTCTGGAGCTAACCATGATGAATAGGGGGCTGGCTCTTCCGTGAAGAAAACTGAATTACCCTCAGCCTCTACTGATTCCCTGTAGCCATGTGAAGTTTTGTTCTACCCATGTTGGCATGTTGACTTATAGAGTTATTGCAGGTCTTGTGTAGGTTACCATAATGTTGAGATTACATGGATGCAATGTCCTTGTCATGTCCAGAACACAGTAGATCATAGCAGTCACCTAATACTCAGCCTCTAACAATTTTATGTTCCTTCTTCAATGTCATTTGAGCTTTAAATGTATGGGTTGTGCTATAGATGTCCCTTTTGGGGGCTGGTCACTGTGGGCACTTATTCTCTGTCTTTTGACTAGACATAGATCTTTGTAATAGTCTCTGCATTCTACAAAAAGAAGCATCTTTTGTGTGGGGTATGGGCTGTACCACCTATGGCTATGAGTGTAAGAACTGAGAATGTAGTTAGAGCTCATAGTGGTTTGGGAAAGTGACAGGAGTCCTCTAGGGTCTGTGACCTCTCCAGCCAGTGGTTCTTGGCTAGGTTTACAGTACCATGAATAAGTTCCCTCCTACTTATCAGGCCTTAGATTTAATTAAACAGCTCTAGCTACCCCAAAATATAAATGTCACTATTGCACATTGGGGATATTTTTCCAGTCCAGTTAAAATGACTATTTGTTATGCAGGTCCCAGTGTGTGTGGGCATACGTGTGTGTGTGTGTGTGTGTGTGTGTGTGTGTGTGTGTGTGTGTGTGCCTGCACGTGTTACAACAAAAGATGGTCAGTGTCTTATTTGCATCCAAAGTTGTGACTGGCTTGGTTAACATTCTGTGCTAATTTCCTGAAAGAATCCAGATGATCCCTGATACAATTCTAACAGATCATCTTTGACAAGGAAAGGAAATAATTCTCATTTCTGCATCTTCTTCTCTGGTTGGGAGGCATGGCATTAACTTGGAAGGGTGAGGGCTGAGAGGGTAGCACAGGATCCTCAGTTTGGGGTTCAGTTCTGGGATAACAATATGAAATCATGCCTAATGATGGAGTGGTAATAATTTGACCAAGAAGTAAGAGGTATGGCATGAACAGATGGAGTAAGGGAAGACACTCCCTTCTTTTTATTAACTCTAGTCCTCAAATGGAAGAAATGAGACCAGACAAAATCAAAACCAGGCGATCGTAAATGTCATCTCATTATCATTGTTTCCAGTGTGTTTTCATCATGAATTACCTTCCAGCGTACATGGACAAAGAATACTGCTTTATTAAAGGGGACTGTTTACCCAAAGAAAGAACACAGTGTTTTAAAAGTGACAATTATATGCCATGTACTATTAAGGATCTGGGTAATTTCCTTTGTGTTGGTGTGATTTGGTTGCCACTGCTTACCAGTATATGAATAAAATAAAAAATAATATCCATTTCAGTCAAATCAGAGTATTTTCCTATTAAATGTGCTTTTACTTTCTTCTTTAATCTAATTCACTATTTAGTCTTTCTAGTCAGCTCTAATTAAGCCAATGACAGAGCAATTCCCTAATGCCATCAACATATCCTTATTGCACACAGACCTTGTGTCATAAACTGTGTTAAAAGATAAGCAGTTATAAAGAGACAAGTCAAATAGAAGCAGTAAGAAAGGAGGGAAAATAGGATGTGTGCTGGTTCATCTAGAGACCAGCAAGCTCTTGAGGTGAGACAATGAGTGATGCTCATTTAAATCCTTGAAATCTAAATACTTGTCAATTTTTGTCAATTATTCTGTGAGGTTTCGTCTGCATATTTATAAAGCTTCCTAGAAAGCCAACACAAAAGGAGATTGCTAGGGAGAGTCTAAAGATTGCCAAGAGAGGGCTTTTCTATTACACATATTCAGGGAATACATATTCAAGTTGAAAGATGAATGAGACACTGGAGACCACAAATGTATGTCTGCACAGGAAGTGGGTTGCCTTCCTGGAACCTCACTTGGAGAGCACCAACATTCCGTGATATGTAGTGAGAATTACCTATATTTTCCAATACCATCTGTTAGACCAACATTACTGAAACAATCAACCTAAGAAAGACCTTACTTCCTAAACATGTTAGCGTGCAAGGGACCCATGAAAAATCCTTTCCCAGTGTTTACTAATACCAACAAGTTAACTTCCTCAACTATAGCCTTCATTATCTGTCATTCTGTTTACCATCTACTTGGGAACTCTTCTGATAGAAGTATAGTAATTTCATTTCTATGAGCCAATAACACTTTATAAATGTATTTTAAATATATCTGCAAGTCCTTTTTTGCTTACCTGTTCAGAATCAACATATTAACAATTGATCTCTAATTTAAAAAAAAAAAATGAAAGTGTTGGTGAATTAAGTCATTCCTAAAATTTGGAAAAGTAAAATTGGCATTTCATTTAGCCAACATATGAAACATACAAACAAAAATTCCTGGCCATAACTTACCATGGCATGTGGCAAAAGGCTCTGCATGCTTTACTGGGGCAAGGGCTGGAGTGTACTTGTCTTATACACGGAATATGGGAGAGTCAGTGGATGATTAATAAGTAACAGTGAATTGAGCCTTTTAAAAGTTACTTTACAGAAGTGAGCAAACAACAAAAGAAATATTATGTTACATTTGTATGTTGCTTTAGTTTTCAAAGGAAATTTCCTATCTACTTTTCACCTATAAAGCTACACTATTAATTAAGCAGAACTGGAAATGATTGGATGACCTAGGTTTAATTTGGTAATATCCCTGCCTCCTACCCTAGTTTTCTTTAAGATGAGATTAAACATACCATTAATTACTCAATTTTGGTTGAAAAATCAAATGAACCATTCTTTCATGTAGAATGTAGGTTATCTGCTTGACTCATGTTTTCACTTACATATAAAATTAAACAAACAGGTGTCTTATACTGATGGGATTTCTCTGCAGTCTTTAGTGTATGTATGGGTGTGTGAACAGCATACGTGTTTTCTACCAGTAGTAATTGGCGGCTTTATACAGTCAATTCTCTTCATGGTCATAGGTAAGATTCCTTATTATCTGCCCTGTGTATGTCTTTCCAGGGAGTGAAATATCCAATTTCACAACATACATTCTTAACATTAATTAGAACAACTCTAACAGCCAAATCAAATGTCATCACCATATATTGATGAGAAATCTGGACCTGAAAAACAGATTTTTCTTTTGAAATTAAATTAGACCTCTTCAGGGGACATTAGAAATCACCCTTCAAAAAACTCTATTTTTTTATTCATCTAAATTATGCATGGTGCGTTTTATGATAATGTCAAGCTATCCACATTCTATCCTTTTATTATTCCTCATTTCCCCCAGTATAATCAGGAATGTGTAAATCATTATCATTGATAATAATGTAGCTATCTATAGGAACCTGCATCTCCCAGAATGATCCAAAGACAATTTTACTTCTCGGGTGCCTCCACAGAAGGAAGGGATGACCTAACAAAGCTGAGATTTGAAAGGTCTTTCTTCAGAATATCCATGTACCCAGGTTAGTTTGCAGCCAATCTTTGGCAATCTAATTAAAATGTATCTGTAACCAAAGAAACAAAGTGCTATAAAGTCACCTAAACCTCAATGGGCAATATTTCTTTATTTGTTAGTTCAGAATGTTAGAAATGGTGCCCACTCATTTCTATTAATTTGTCAACAACCAGTGAAAAAACACGCATGCACAATGACCTGCTTCCCAACAGCCTTTAGCTACAGTTTACCTGGAGGCTTTAAAGGAGGTTTAAAAGCATGAACTCCTCTTTTTTTTAACATTTCACAATTATATTCTTTTTTTCATCTTTTTAAAATTTTTTTATTGTATTTGTATTTTAATTTTACACATCAGCCATGGGTTCCCCTGTCCTCCCCTCTCCAGTCCCTGCCCCCACCTTCCCCCCATCCCCTGCTCTCCATTCCCATCTCCTCCAGGGCCAGGACTCCCCTGGGGATTCATTTAAACCTGGTAGATTCAGTACAGGCAGGTCCGGTTGGTCCCCTCCTTCCAGGCTGAGCAAAGTGTCCCTGTGTAAGCCTGAGGTTCCAAACAGCCAGCTCATGCACTAAGGACAGGTCCCGGTCGGTCCCACAGCCAGGGTGCCTCCCAAACAGTTCAAGCTATTCAATGATAAGTGAGACAAATGAATAGCTCTGTTTTTGTATAGTTATAGAAAAGCATAAGGTAATTAAATGATGGTCACCTCTCACATATAGCAGATTATAGACCACAAGATAAGATAATTTAAAATCATCTAACATTATGTATAAATTAAAAAAAGACAAAACTTAAGAGTCACCATATGGCTTTTCAGGCAAAAGAGCTTGCTGCCAAGTCTGAGGACTTGAGGTCATTCCCTGAAACACACATAAAGATAGAAGTGCCAACTCCACAAAGTTGTACTCTGACCTCCATCTGCAACCTGTGGCATGTATGGGCACAAACATACACACACACACACACACACACACACACACACACACACACACACAACACACACACACACAATAATATTTTTTAAATGTGACTTGAACAATAAACATGTGGATGTATTTCTATTCATCATTTCATTATTGCTTCAATACAAAAATACAACTGTACCATGGATAAGTCATGAGAGATGAAAGAAGATGATATATAAACAGATATATAAACATATAACATTGTATGAACACTTTCAAAACCAAAGATATTACAAAATAACAGGAGCATAAATGAATGGAACTAGATGTAAGAAAAATAAATATAAGGAGCTGAAAATAGCGATTTTAATGCAAACATTTAATAAAACATCCCACAAAAGCACTAAAATAAGTTTGAAAAAATCAAAAAGAAAGACTGTCAATGCATTTATAGAGCTGAGGTTATGTATACATAATTCTGCTTCTATAAATGGTAATTTTTATTTAGTTTCAAGGAAAAAATGATTCTTGTACTCATGACAACTTAGTAATAAAACTGTAAGAAACTAGACAATGTGATCTCTAGACTTTTCATCACTATGACCAAGGT
The DNA here is from genome assembly GCF_903995425.1 of Onychomys torridus. Lineage (NCBI taxonomy): Eukaryota > Metazoa > Chordata > Mammalia > Rodentia > Cricetidae > Onychomys > Onychomys torridus. The sequence goes on along the minus strand of NC_050449.1, from coordinate 69,452,289 downwards.
ATTATGTCCCAAGATAGAAATGAAATGCTAATTAAAACCAAGAAGGAAGTTTTTACTGGAAATATTTTAAGTGTGAAACTTTTTCTTTTCTTAGTATTATTGCCAATAAAACCTTTCTGACTCGTACTCTGCCACCTTGCTGACGTCACTCCCAACTTTTTCTGGAAACCATTAAAATTGCTTTTGTAATTTCAAACACAAGATATCAAACTGATTGAATTATTCAATTCACTATTTTAAATTAGTGTTCTTTAAAAAAAAACATTTTCTTCATCATGCTGCAGTTATACTATGTCTTTTATATAACAATGATATAATTTGGGGAATCAAATCAAAGGCATATTATGACCTTCTAGTTTCATAATACTCTTTCTTGTGGATAATTGAATTACTCAGCCTTCTACAGGCACTGTTGAAACTTGGGAGAAGTGTCTCAGATTTCAGTGAAACTCACCAAAACATGTGTGTGTAATGTTTATTTCTGATGGCTGAGATCAGTTGTGTGCTCATCTTCAGGATTATAGACATGCATAAATAGACAGAAATTAACAACACAAAACATGGTAGTTTATACTCCATAAAACATAAATGGTTGGAAGTTTGTTACAGAGAACTTGCTTCACAATGGCCTCAAAAAATTATAGTATCTAAGAATAAACCTAATGAAGGATGTGGAATAAAGCTTTTCTACAATGAAAAGCTTAAATCTCTGAATAGAAAGATATGGAGTGTGGTGATATATTATGTATCAAACAAAGCTTGCCTGAGGATCAGAGGACAGAGCCAGTCACTAGATTAAACATAGAAGCCAGGCAGTGGTGGCACACACCTTTAATCCTAGCTCTTGGGAGGCGGAGATCTGTCTGGATCTCTATGAGTTCAAAGCTCCCCTAGTTTATATGAAAATGATTTAGTCTAGGAGAAAAACAGAGCCAAGCAGTAATGGCACATACCTTTAATCCCAGTACTTGGGAATCACACACCTTTAATCCCAGTACTTGGGAGTCACACATCTTTAATCCCAGCACTAGGAAGGAAGTGAAATGGCTGAGTGGAAAAAGGCTTATAAGGAACCAGAGTCCTTCTGGCTGAGGACTCAGAGGCTTTCAGTCAGAGGATTCATGGAGATAGGATCTTGCCTTGCATTCAGCCTGAGGATTTGGTAGTGGTGAGAAGTTTCTCTAGTGGCTTGTTCCTTTGTCTCTCTGATCTTCCAGCATTTACCCCAATATCTGGCTCCAGGTTTCTGTGATAAGACCATTTAGGAATTCATGCAACAATGAAGGAAGATGGATAGACCTCCTATGCCATGAATTGGTAGAGTTGATAGTATGGAAATGACCATTCAATCAAAGGCCATTTAATGCTATCTCTATCAAAATTCCCATGACGTTCTTCACAGAACCAGGAAAAAGAGAACATCCTAAGATGCATATGGAAGGTCCTTAAAATCCTAGATAGACAAAACAAACCAGAGCAAAAAAGAAAAACGCTGGAACTATTACCATACCACAAATCAGTTCTCTTAATACTGATCAGACATCTAATGAAAACAAAACCTTTTGCCACAACATGACCAAAGAAAATGTCTCTGTATACAGAAGTAATATTAAAGAAAGAACCATGTTCAAACATGTCTAAAATAAAACATTAGCCATAACATTATCTGATTCCAATAATATTACTGAAGCAAACCTTCGAAATGTCTTGAAAATGATATTATAGTTGGTCATGCAGTGCAGTGGTTAAAAGGTATGGACAAACACCCATACACACCATGAGCTATTGTACAAATGCCAACAACAAATTATTTAATTGTTCTCTCCCATCTTCTGCTTAAAATGGGGATAATAGTATTCAGGAGAATGGGCCAGGACAATTTCAAGTTTTGAGGTCAATAGGAGCAAATTAACAAAATTATGTTTCCAAAATAAAGTAAAGAAGAAAAAGAAACAAAAAGAAGAGAAGAAAAAAGTTTATGAGTGTTAACTCAGTATTGGAGCCCTAAGCTTACCATGAACAGGACTCTGTTCAATCTCCAGGCTGTACCAGAGGGGGAAAAAGTCAAAGGGAGTGATATTGGTAATTGGCCCAAAATTCACTGCAAAGATTTATTGTGGTCATGGCTGTAAGGCATGTAGCCTGTTGCTTAGTGAAGGGTTAACATATAATTGGGGTTGTTGCTTGTTTTTAGTAAAAATAACTTGAAGATGGATTATTTTTAATTTTAATATCTTTACAGAAAGGTTAACATAAATGATTCTATTGTTCACTATAAAATAGACTGATTTAAACATTTTAGCAAGACGAATTGCTGATAGTAAAGATAGATTGCCTTAAATAGAGTTCTTAACCACAGTCAAAATAAGTTATGGAAATTATTCAAGTTCTTTCAGTAAATAGCTCAAAACCTTTGGAGATATTATCCCACCTGCAACTTGCCAACACTTTAATTAGCCCTCAGTACTGACCCCATCAACTCCACCCATCCTGTTCCACTGGGCAATGCCAACCTCAACCTAAACCTCTGAGCAGTAACAGAGGGGTACTCACTTCAGCATGAGAAGAAATGAGAACTAGGGTTCAAAATCTGGCTTAATAATGCCACATATGAACACAGGGCCAGTTAGTAGCTGGAAATGTTTTATGGAAAAATGCTAATTTTAAAGGCAAATTAAACATATTAACAAACATGACTGGCACCAAATGCTCAGAGGCAAGAGTACCTCAAAGGGATAAATAATAATGTTGGTCATAGTTTCTTTTTAACTCCACAGATCATTCTTTCAGTTTGAAAGCATAGATGTAAGAGGTTTGTTGTTATTGTTGTTGTCATTGTTTGTGTACATGTGTGTTCTTAGGTGTGAATGCAGATGCACAGGTGCCACAACATGCTGTGAAAGTCAGAAGACAACCTTGGGTGTCTGTCATCACCTTCCACCCTATGTGAGACAGGTTCTTTTTGTTGTCTACTAATGTGTACTCCAGGCTATCTGGCCCGTGAGCTTCCAGGGACTCTTCTGTCTCCACCTGCCATCTGGACACAGAATGGCAGCCATGCATTATCATGCCTACATTTATGTTATTTCCAGGGATTCAAACTCAGGTCCTCACACTTGCACAGCAAGTGCTTTGCCTACTGGTTGGTCTAGCTCTCCAATCCAAACTCTAACATTTTAAAATGCAGAGCCTCTTATCATAGGGAGGCTTTAGTTGAGTAGACATTTAAATGACCACAGAAGGTTTGACTTGACACACAGCTTGGGCACAAGGGACTTCATCAAACCTTCATGCAACTTAGTTGCTCATTATGTCATCAGTATTGGGGTGAGATACTTATTCTAACCACACTATGGGTAATGTCACAGGAAAGTTTGTTGATCTCAGAAGCTATTAGAATCTTCAGAAATCACGTCACATAGAATTCTCATATTTTAAGAACCATACAATACACTACGAAGCAGTGGCAAAAGACCCAGTGATTTTGAGGAAGCGATGCCCACACATGTGGCCCCATAAGGCACAACATTCATTAGTCATCTCATTTGCCCAGGCCTACGGTCTTCTATCGGAAATTCAATTGTAAGCCCTCTATCTCTGTGCCCCCTAAAGTGTACCCCATCTTAGTAATCACATTTGTTTGTTTGTTTGTTTTTCGAGACAAGGTTTCTCTGTGTGGTTTTGGTGCCTTTCCTGGATCTTGCTCTGTAGACCAGGCTGCCTTCCACATGCTGGGATTAAAGGCGTGTGCCACCACTGCCCACTACTAACCATATTTTTTAAGCTGTCAGAATCTACACATGGACTCATCACTGACTGGTGCTTTCTTTCATAGACATTCCACATAGGGATTGTTTGTAAATTGTGGCTTTGTTTTCTTGGAAATAATTTCTTACCTGTATTACCACAAGGAAACAATAAGTAGACTCAGCTTCCCTTCTTAACACCTCTTCTCTGAGGTATCAAGCAGCCTTGCTATTTTTTTCAAAACATAAACCCAATCACATCACATCTCTCTCCAACACCTTCTATAATGTCCCTTGTGAAAAATCATGGCTATGAATGTGCCCCATAACCTTGTATCTTTTGATTGCCCGATAGCCTCTCCCACTTGCTTCTCAGCTCAGCTCATGACACTGAGTTCTCTGCTGTCGTTTGAACATCTGGACTTGACCCCTCTGAACTACTCTTCCCCTGTATCTCTGTGGCTCACTTCCTTATTCCTAAAATCTCTTCATAAAATAATATGAAAATAAGTCAGCTATAACAAAGAAACTCCTTTCTACTCCCTGTCATCCTTAATCTTTATTATTGTTTCATAACTTTCCTAAGGAAACATGAGCAGGTTATCTATGCAGCTTAAATATGGTGCCAAATTAGACAAATGAAGTGGCTCCAGTGAACCACTGGGTTTATTTAGATAATTTATAGTGGAACAAAGAGTACCAAGACCTCAGACTTAACTCCGGGCGACTGCATCACTGAAAAGTCCACCCCAGAGAAGACAGTGACTCACAAAAGCTGCATCCCTGGAGTCTCTGCCTGTTGGAGAATCTTCTCTCCTGGACATTGTTCCCATTTATATAAGTAACAGTAAAAGTCCTTGTCAACCTTAAAATTTTTCAGGAGCTTTCTGTGCCTTGTAACAAAAGCAACTGAAATAGGATGGGACTAATTTGGCATAAGCCATGGTGGAAGGACTTGAGGCCACATCCACAGTTAGGAAAGAGAGGGGGATGAAAGTCCATGGTCAGTTCAGTTTCTCCTCGTTATCCAGTCTTCCATCTCTAGTAACCTAATCTAGGAAATCCACTATAGACATACACAGAGGTTTTGTCTCCAAGATGATTCTACTTCTCTCCACAGTGACATTAATACAAACCATCGCACCTTGCCAGCTTCACTTCCTGTCTTATGAGCCTTCCTGCCTCCAGGAGGAAAGGTCTTGATGTGGAGAAGACAGCCACACCACAATTATGCTTGCAGCACTCACCCCCACTTACCGAGTTACATGTACGTGTTTGTTCCCTGTTTCTTTTCCTAGAGTGGGGCCTGTGTAAGATACACACACTTGTTTCCATGCATATCCACCTCTTAGCACAGAGCAGGAAACATTATGAAACAAGTGGATGTGTCTCACCCAGAATTCACAGACCTGCAATTGTTTAATACTAAGTTGTATAATGGAGGACATCATGTTGGATTTCAAAATTAAAATCCATTACACACTGGAAAAGACAACTACCACATGCTACATGTCCAAAGCAAGTCTTCAAAAACACTTCGGATGAGAGCTACGTGTGGTGTGGCAACCTCAAAACAAGGGCAGGCTGAACACCTTCATTTTCTAAAAGACAGGATGCCCTATATCTAAGGAATCCACTTTTTCTACTGTGAAGGTCCTGCTAAGCAGAGTAGAGTAGCCGATCCTTGACGTTAGGGATCTGGTGATAACATACCAAGATTCTCCATACTAAAGTTCTAAAGTTTTACCACTCTGTAGGATCACTTGAAATCAGGGGAGGTCAACAAGTGTATCTAATCTTTGGACATTGCAATGTGATGCTGTCTTCTTCAAATACTTTAGGGCCACATTTCACAGGTTCCCAGGAGAGATGTACCTATGGGGGATGATTATTATGACAGTCAGCAGAATAAACTGAGTGTCCTGTGGCATGAATAAACTTGACCCTTTCATCCGTGTAGTGTACCTTGGTTCACAGCAGCTCAGTGATAGGGAAGGCTCTTTCTTTGCATAACTTCTAGATAACACTAAACTTGTGATAAGTATAATGTATGGCAGTAAAGAAATCAAATAAGGGAGAGAGAAGCTGGGAGGCCAGCAGCCACATTACAGTTTCACAGAAGAAGGTAGGCTTTGAGTTAGAACAAAACGAGGTAGAGGATAGGGAAGGATGCCAAGCTACACGCTATTGGAGAACAGTTAGTGCAGTGTTCTGGAGTTGGCTGGGGAAATGAGCCCAGGTGCTAACGGTTCCAAGAAGAGCCAGAAGGCAAAGATTAAACAGAGTAGTAGAAAGGAAAACTGAAAATATCAGGGTTGGAGACTTAAAGAGGACCCAGGGGGAAATTCTTATTCCTGGGCAAATGCAAAGCTATGACGGGGTGGGGGGTAGGCAGGGGGGGGGGGTGGGGACGACCATGACTTTGGAGTAGAGGAATGATGCAGCCTGAGGTGCATTTGCTTGTGCTATCTCTAGCTATTGAGAACAGACGGGAGGGAGCTGAGTGGAAACAGTAAGACTACAAAGTGGGGAGTTATAGGATATTCCAGATGAGAGACAATCACAGTAATGATGAGCGTGCCTCAGGGGCAAGACCGGACCCGAACAACACAGGTTTTAATCCCAGCAAAGTAAGCCTCCTGATTCCCAGTCTGTGCACAGCAGATGTGTATCTTATTTCCTTTAGAAGTTTAACAATGTAAAACGCACACCAAGCCAGGATAGTTATGAGAGGGAAATAGTCCCAAATGTAAGAAAAAGTAAGTTGTTAAATTTATTTAAAACTTACATCTCCATTAAACTCTTTCCTACCTTCCCCAGAAGAGTGCTAAATATTTTCCTACAGGAAGCCGCCTCACACTTTATAAAGTTAGGTTCAGTCGCCCTAATGATGCCAACATCTCGCTCTCTCCATTTTATTTATAAGGTCTCAAAATTGAAAATTCACTTACAGGCACTAATTTATACTAAATATCCTTATAAATGTTCCGCCCCCGCCCCCCTCCCGTCTACCTTTAAATTATATTACTGCTTAACCCGTTTCCATTGATGAGTATCTGAACCTGAGCACTTTGTTCTCACTGCCTGTAACTCCAGCCCAGGCCACCACAGGAAAACAGCCATGGTTCAGTTTGCCTGGCAACACTTCTGTGTCTCCTGGCAACCTAGTTTTTTTTTTTTTGTCTTCAGTGACTTCTCAGCTGCTTCTCACTGATTCCTCACCTGGCTTTCTAACAGTGACCCTCGCCCGGCCCTCATTCTAATTGAAATTTGTGTTGAGTTTCCATAGCACACTCTGTGCCCTGTTGATGAGGCTGCTACCGGCTCTATGACACATTGCTTTCCAGGTGGCCCCGTTCATGTTAAAGACACCATATCTCGAACCCCAGAGGTGTCTCTAATGTTGGGAATGTAAACAGGCTGATGAGGGGTGGTCCGGGGCCACTGCATTTAAATCGCTCTTAAATCATAGCATGTGTAGTTTTCATTCCATGTAAACCTAAATCCAGCCCTGCTTAAATGCTCTCTGCATACTGGGAAGCAGGAGGCTACTCAGTCGATTATGCTGACAGTACAGAGCACAGCTGGTCCTCATTGCAAAGATGGTGCCTAATTGGTTCCACAACCTTCTGTCCTAAGCAAGTTAACAAGAGGACACGCAGGCAGGCAGACGTTTTGCAGTCTGTGGTCAGTCTAAAGGACTCCCACCTTGGTGAGGATTTGAGAGGAACCCAGGAAAGCCAAGACATGGTACAGACTCCTTAAAAAGAAAGGCAGTGAGATCTGAACAAGGACTGAAGCAGCAGGCATAGCAAGCAATCCAGAGCAACGCTGGCTACAAGTGTGTGTGGGGGGGGGGGAGATACCAGACCTTGCACAGAGAGAAATAGCAAGTGATTATATTACTCAGGTGTGTGTTCAGTTACCTCCTAAGGTTCCCTTTTCTATCAGAATTTATTTAACATAGATTTAAAATTAAGCTGCAAGTTGAAAAGGCTCTGTCTGAGAGAGGCAACTGTGTATCCGTCATTTGAATGTGACTCCCCATCCACACCTGGTTGTCCAGGGCAGTTTATCCACCTTTACCCTCAAAGTGTCATTCTTGGGGACTATCAAACACATTAAATTTAATAAAGGTCATAATCTGAAGGAAGACACACTTAATCACAGTATAGAGTGATTCTAGCCCTCCAAGAGCACAGAGCTTTCACAGAGTCACAAGGTCAAGGTATAGACTCACAATCCATCCATAGGATTATGACCAAGAACAGTCACAAGTAACTAAAACTCTCCCATTCAACAATCTTTCATCCCAGCACATGAATGCCCCAGAGACTGAGATCCTGCCAGCCACTGCATTTCCTTATGTCTACATTTCCAGAAAAAAAAAAATGTTATACACAAGGTAAACTTCGGGCAAAGATGAAACAAGAGACTTGTTTCCAGCTCTGCCTTCCCCCAGCTTTGTTCCCTTTGTCTTTTAAAACTCCGTTTTCTTCCCTTCCATCTATGATCTGCCGCCATCAGAAGCATCAAGGCTGTCAATCTCCAAAGCCTACCAAAGCTTGTTACAATCCTACTACATTCCGAAAGAGATATGCATGATATTGGTTATGGAGATGACATTTTTACCACAGGGTGGCTTGGAACAAATACAGGGCCTGCAAGAAGTTCTAGACCTTTTACTCTTGATGTAATTAACCTTAATCACATTTTAACATGTAATGGACCTTAATCGCATTTTAACAATCTGGAACCTCTGAAGTTTTGACTGTTCAGACCCATTAATCAAACAATCACCCCAAGGGATAAGGAGTGCTAGTTTACATTGCAGAAAAACGTTTAAGTAGAGTTAAATAAGACTATTTTTAAAGCACCTACAAAGTTCTGTTCTTCAAGCTCCATATATAACCCTCTACTTGACTATCCCAGTCTTCTATCCCTGCCTGAGAAAACTCCTTTCACATTTCTTTGCTACAGAGAAAAGGAGCTGTGGATCTCTGCATCTGCTCCCACTAGCTACCAGAGGAAGCCTCTGGCTAGGCATCAATCTATGAGTGTAGCAGAATATCATCAGGAATCGTTTTTGGCCAGTCATATTTGTTTCTACCTGAGGTCTCTTGGGCCATTCAGCTTCCAGTTCTTTTGCAGGATATTTGTACACTATGTGAAGATATGTGGCTAATTGGTGTAATAAAAAGCTGAATGGCCAATAGCCAGGCAGGAGGTATAGGTGGGACTTCCAGGCAGAAAGAGAGGAAGTCAGAGGGATGAATCTAGGCACCCAAGAGATGCCAGGGAGCCACTGAAGATGGCAGACATGTGGTATAGAACACAGATAACTGAGCCACATGGTAGAACATAGATTAATAAAAGCAGGTTAATTTAAGTTGTAGGAGATAGTGGGACAAGCCTAAGCTAATGGCCAAGCTTTAATAATTAATAGGAATGTTGTTATTTGTGAGTCTGTGGCTGACAACAAAAAACTTGCTACACAGTTCCTGGCCATTCAGGCCATGTCGGGCATGGGCTCCCTCTCCTAGTGTAGGTTTCAACTTAAACCAGTCATTGCTTGGCCACTCCCACAGCACATATTGCAGGCATGACAGGTTGTGGGTGAACCCTAAGGAAGAGGCAGAGGAAGGATTGTAGGATTTTGAGGGGTTGTAGACACCAGAAGAACACAGCCCACAGAATCAACTAAGCATGGCTCATAGGAACTCACAGAGACTGGAGCGGCAATCACAGAGCCTGCATGGGCCTATACAAGGTCCTCTACATATATGTTGTGGTTGTTTAGCTTGGGATTTTTGTGGAACTCCTAACAGTGTGAGTAGGGGTATCTCTGCCTCTGGGACCCTTTTCCTCCTCCTGGGTTGCCTTGCCCCACCTTGATATAAACGTTTGCACCTAGTCTCATTGCTCCTTGTTATGTCTTGTTGGGTTGATATCCCTGGGAGGCCTGTTCTTTTCTGAAGGGAAATGGTGGAACAGTGGATCTAGGGGAGAGAGGAGGTGGGGGGGGGGGGTTGCTTGAAGGAGTGCAGGGTAAGAAAACTGTGGTCAGGATGTTTTGTAAGAGAAAACAAAGAAAGAGAGAGGGGAGGGGGAATGAGGGAATGAGGGAAGGAAAGGAGGGAGGGAGGGAGGAAGGAAGGAAGGAGGGAAGGAGGGAGGGAGGAAGGCAGTCAAGCTGCCTGGAGATTTGCCACAGTGATGGTCTGGTTGACATGTGCTGCTGTGAACCTGGCTGATCCAGACTCCTACCACTCTCACACCCAGGATCTACTATTCACATTATTTCCACGAAAGGAATGAAGCAAAATTGTGTTAGTTCTCGAATGCCATAGTAGGAGGTAGATGTGTCTTTTCCCTGGTCTCTTTTCCTATCACTCAGCAAATTAGGAAGGACCCAATGAAGAGTAGAGACACAAGGAGGAGCCTGGGTCCCTGAATGACCACATCTTCCACATTAGACTAGAGTAAGAAATCACCTGTAGCTATGTAGATGCAGGCTTGGGTGTTGTGGATGTTAGATGTACTGGCTAATGAAACTTGAGAATCAGAAGTGCAGTGGCTAGGCATTATATTTTCAAAATCCTCAAGTTTAAAGGACCTCTAAGTGAATGCTGGGAACAATGCCTACAGCCAAAGACCCTGATCTCTGTGCTGCTGATACCTATTTAAAACTTCTCCTGTTTCTTAGATGCTCCAATTACATGGCATCAAGAACAAAACCATATTCAAGGGCAAATTTGACTTTGCTTTTAAGGATAAAGGTGACCTTTGGGGAGAAATAGTTATTGCCTCTTTTTCTACAGAGAAATGCATCTTATTCCTTTATTCATTAATTAGCTTGTTTGTCCATTTACAAATGAGCCTGGACAGGAAGGCCTGATTGATGTTCACCAGAGAAAAGTCTGCTCAAAGTACTTTAGAGCAACACTGTCTGCTGCATCATGAACGAGTTAGTACCATGCTACTGCTAAACCCAAACCACTCACTTGATCAAAGCTATAGATCTCCGTTTTCAAAGCCCAAAGCTTTGTTAGGACTTTGAAGCAGAGCCAATCTAATTGGAGAAGACTATAAAGCTATAATGAGAGGATGTCTTTCCAGATCTAAATATGGTCTCCAGTGGCCCTGAATAACTAGACATCCTCACTGTGCTTCACTGTTCCAAAACACTGCTTCCCAGTGTGTTCTGTGTTCTGTGAGTCTAAGTTCTATCAAGTGATACCTACAAGCTGTTCTGAAAAACGTCCAACTCTCATCTTATAAACTCTGCTGTGATCTACAGTTCCTTCTGCCTTTGCACAATAACCCCACTCCATGTTATATACACACCATCAGTGCTTCCTTCCCACTCTCACATCCTAACACCTTCATTTAATCACCTCTTCATCCTTTGCCTGAAAACTAAGCCCACAGTCACTTATTGTTTCCTTCCAGATGCTGCTGTGGAGTGGTTCCCAGTAGACCTCACCTAGCAGCACAGCCACGCTCATTTGGCTGTGCAGACTCTGACCCCAGCATTCCAGAGCTTTTAAGCACTTTCTTTCCAAGAAACCTTATAGCTAACACCATTATCTCCTCACAAAACAGTGAACATCTGCAGATGAAGCATCCAAACAGCAGAAAGATTTTACACAATTCTTCTAAACTTGGACGAAGACTTTATCAGTCATCTTGGGTATAAATCAACATTCTTTTCAGTTTCTAGTAAATAAACCATAGTAGCAAACTTCAACTTCCTCTCAAAGGAATAATTAACAAACATGCACTTGCAATTACTTATTAGTTTTTATGTCTCCCAGCTAAGTGAACTAAACCTTTTGGAAAACCAATGTCTTACACAATCATCAGGTTGCTCTAAAGTTCAAGTTTATTCTTTGTATATACAGTTGATTTAATTAAAGAAATAAACTAAAATACTCCACTGAACTGCTTATTTTATGTGTATACTTTGTAAAGTTTACCAAAATTATTTATTCCTAGAAGACATTAGAATAAATAACAATAAATATAAGTAAACTATATTATCTCACAAAAATTATAACTTTGGACTTACCCTACAATTTCAGTAAATGAAGACTCCATTTATTAAATAAGAAAATAAAGCCTTTACAAATAAGACTGAATCAAACCTGTACCTCCAAGTTCCCAGCTGTTTCCTGTGTAGATGAGGATGGTTTTTAGTCACGGGCTTTTTAAATCAGGATTCTTAAAATTTGACATGCATTTAAATCTCCTGTAGAGCTGGTTAACCCAGTTTCCCAAGGTCAGTTCCAGAAGAGATGATTCTTTAGGTCAGGCTGTGCACATGAATTTGAATTTCTAATTAGCTCACAGGAGGTGATGCCAGCACTGATCAGAGAGTATCACAATTTGAGAAACAGAGTTATAGCTGAGCCAACTTTATAAAAAAAAATATAGATATGATTATGCTTAAGGAATATCCATCACTATCAACTGCAATATCAATTAAATCCCACTATCAGTATAACAGCAGAGATTAAAAATTAAGGCCCAATGTTCCCAATAATATTGTATTCTCTGCAATACTTTGAATAACACTTTCCCAGTTCTTCCACTAAATGCTCAAAGTCACTTAAGAGCAAATCAAGTAACTTTAAAAAGTCATTTGATAATTTACCGAAATTTTGTTTTGAAGTCCAGCAACACAGACTCAGTAATCAACTATAGGTAAATGAAACAGGTAAGAGGAGGCTCTGTAGAGAGTCTGTGGTAAATAATGCCCGCTGGCACTATCTCCTATAATACCTGCTTTTGAGTGGTCTATCTCAAATCTTATTGTATCAATTGCATACACAAACACTATCAATTGTTCTGAGACCTAAATTCTCTGTGATCAGCTCATTAATTCCCTCTGAGTACTCAGTACTCTACCTCCAATGGAAGTGTGTGTGTGTATGTGTGTATGTATGTGTGTATGAGTGTATGTGTGTGTGTGTGTGTGTGTATGTTTATATATGCTACTATTGACTCAACATTAGAAAGTCTATCCTTATTCATAAACATCACTTAGTATACATTTATACACTATGTGCTAATAAATAAGTTTATATTTATATGAATAAATGATAAGCAATAAATGTTTAGCTATGCCAAAAAATACACCAACTTAAGTATATAGACCCTTGACTAATAGTCAGGATTTTCATTGATAGCTAATCATCTGTAAATTAATTATCTAAAATAATTTTTATGTGTGCTGTTAATGCACAAATGCAAAATAAGAAAGTTATACATTACAGATCCAGTAACAGCATCCCCTGCCACAGCTGTAATGTAAACGGCACACCTGTGTAAGACACGCTCTGACTTTGTTTCTGTAACTTGAACAACACACAGAAATTGTGCATTTTATGTATTCTAATTTTGCAGTTATTTTCAATAAAGTGTGATTATTTTAGCATATCTCAGTTTATTTTATTAATAACATTTTGAACATAGTAACTGTTCTCGGCACTCATTCCACACTCTTGCTAACAGAACATGGCTGCAACTAACTACACAGAAACTCTTCATATGGGAAAAACTGGCTGCTCTGCCTGACAGCAAGTTTTACTTGTGGCTTTATGAAAGCCAGTTAAATAGGAGCTCATACAAAGTAAATTATTAGGATTATAGGTCATTCTCTATTCCCAATTGGTTGAGGAGTTTCTGAGTGTCTGGGCTTGCTTTTAAACCAATGGTTCTCAGCGTGTGGGTCATGACCCTTTAAAATGACCCTTTCTCAGGTATCGTATATCAGATGCTGAGTATCAGATATTTACATTACAGTTCATAACAAAATTACAGTCATGAAGTACCAACAAAAACAATTTACCGTTGGGGGTCACCACAACATAAGGAACTGTAGTAAAGGGTGGCAACATGAGGAAAGTTGAGAACCACTGCTTTAGACAAAGAAGACCTAATGGTACCAGCTATCACACTCTTTAGTTTGCTCAGAGCCCTGACTGCAGATTCACAAACTGACACTCATTTTGGGAAGGAGAGGGAGGAACCACGGCAAGATGGGAAAACCCAAAATGGGAAGACCCCAATGTGCATCAGTTCCAGCAGTCTTCAGAAAAACACTGGGCCCAAAGAAAGGGCCGAAAACCTTATGCAAGTGCATTCTGTGATCCACTGATTGGAGTATTTGTCAGTGTACTGGCTGGGCTTTCTGCCTCTCCTTGGTTGCGAATAGACACACACCGAAGCCATCACGTGGGGGGGTTCTTTACGACAACTGAGCTGTGACCACCTTTTCATTCTCATATGCTCCCTTTTTCGTATCCTCTCCCATGTAATGAGCTTTATTGTGCTGCTTTTTGTGTATCTAATGGCAAATAAATGAAAAGTAATTACAATTATACTTTAGAAAATCATAGTAATATCTACCTCAGCACCCTGTAGGTGGATGAAGCTTGCCTTATTGGATAAGTTGTGCAGCAGCAATTTTACTCTAAATGCTCTGCTTTGAGTGACCTCTTAGAACAATGATTCTCAACCTTCCTAATGCAGTTCCTTATGTTGTAGTGACCTTCAACCATAAAATTATTTTCATTTCTACTTTATAACTATAATTTTGCTATTATTATAAATCATAAATATAATGTAAATATCTGTTAACCAGATATCTGATGTGCAACCCTTGAGAAAGTCATTCAACCCCAAAGGGGTCATGACCCACAGGTTGAGAACCATGTGGAAGAACAAAGATTTAATGGTTACAGAAAATAGATTTTCCAATAGAACTTTTTCAGGAACTTTAAGTTATACGTATATGAAGTTTGTGCTCAGTATTAGGAATAAGTATAATAATATACTTCATATAAATCCCAGATTTAAAATGACTTTAATCAACTGGATTTGCCCTGAATTTTAGCTATCTACTGAAGAACTAAAGAGGATATATAGAATAGAAATGTCCTGTAAGTTTGGGTCTCTTGATGATCCAGAATAAGCCATATCTAGGGTCAGAGTATTGAATTTATCCAAGCTTCTTCTATGTCAGGTTGGAAATATTAGATCCCAAAGAGAATTAATAATGGAAGATAAATAGCAATGTCATCCTAAGCTTTTGTAATCAATGGAGGTTTCTTTCCTCAAAGTAAAAACATAATTCTCTGGAACCCCACTATTGTTTTTTTTTTTTAAAACAAACTTCAAATGATAACTAAGTGTTTTTATTCCTATTCTGTAAGAGTAGAAGCCCAGAAGCTTCTCAACAGGTCACTGAGAAGGTCACTATTGGGCAAGTCGCTGCCAGGATAAGACAGAAATGAAGACGATTTGCAGTCTGACCTAAGATTAAGTCCTGATCTTCCAGGTTAATGGCCTGGGGGAAGATTTATTAACTCTCAGGTCCACTGTTGATTCGTCTTGGAAGTGAGAATAACAATGTATTTGCAGAAATCATATGCAATACTTAGGAGAGCTACTGGAATTATTTCAATTCTCTGATAGATCTATCATCATCATCATTATTATATAATTACAAAAACTCATGTTACTAATTTTTAATATTTAATGTTTCTACCATTTTTATCACATACACTCTTTGATCTGTCCCACATGATAAATCAGTTGCAAATCCACAGCAAGCATGCCAAGATTCCCATACTACTCCCATATATAATACATTTTGATTAAGACAATTGACATTCACTTTAATAAATAATCACTATATCTTTCCCATTAAAAAGGTCAGCAGCTGTAAAAATACTTCAAAGATCCAGAAGATTGGAGAGATCTGGTTCTCTACAGATGAGTATTCATGCAAGCATTATGTTCCATCTTCTTTAGCTTAAGTTTTCCTTTTCATATTTGCTAGGGCATACATTCAGCAGAATTATATTAAATTAAATATTAAAATCGTGTCATAAGGGAAGGAGGGCTAAGTGATAGCAGACATTCATGAGTGAAGTCCTGAATAAGTACATCTGTTTCTCCACAGGCCTTGGAAATGTCTTTTAAACACAGCCCTAAAGCCTAGGCAAATGGAGCGCCAAATTACCTTGTACTGTAACATCTGAGCAAGTCCACAGCTTTCTGTGCAATGTAAGGTTAGAACCATTCCATATCATTTTAAAAGTCAGAGAAATCTTGGCCCCTAAATCAAAACTCTCGAAAAGTAGAAATTGTGTCTAATGAAAATAAGATTCCTATTTTGACTTCAGCATTAACCTATGATCAGTTTCCATTTCACAGTGAAATGAATACATATTGAGTGAAGAATTTTAAAAGTGAATGCCAGACTCTGTACACCCAGTGGGTTACAGATGGAGAAACACAGTGGCAGAGAGCCACTCTACTTCCTTGAAAATCCAAAAAACATTTGGAAGGAAACCCCAGAAGGAAAGACGTCTGACAGACAAATTCTCTGGGGTTTCCAGCTGCCTCGTTTGCCAAGCTTCCAAGACCCTGTTGCTTGTTAATAAAGTTCAACAAAGAGACTTTATGAACGCTGATTTCTTGGGGTGAAATATGCACTAGAGGAGTTTATAATGGAGCTGAAGTTTCCTGCCATCTGTACTTTCTTACTTCACAAATCCTAAGACGCTTGACTTAGGAAATCATAACTATGGGGCACCATGAATGGGATGCTGAGCCCGAATCCTGACTCCTGATCTGCAGGACACTGGTTAACCTCAGCATCTGAAAAGCAGCTCGACTCTTAGGATTCCACTTCAGGAACTTGAGTGTTTCTCTTCTGGTGCAAGGGAGAAGAACAGGGAGATAAAACACTGTCCACTGTATCAATTGATTCAGCGTAAACACTGCGATAGAAAAGGAAAGAAAAGCTAGATCCTAACTTCTCTGATCTTTACAACAGTAGCTGCGAAAGGAGATAAGGAAATGGACTTTGAAACTTACATTTCACTAAGACTTAAAAATAGGTAGTACACAAAAAATAATAAGAAAACCCACAAATTATAGCTCAAAATAATATACTTAATAAATCTCAGAACTACAACAAGAGCAATATTTCTTCATAAAACTAAATATACATTTTTTCCAATTAAAAAAAGGAAAGCCAGGCGGTGGTGGCGCACTCCTTTAATCCCAGCACTCCAAGGCAGGGCCAGGCAGATCTCTATGAGTTCAAGGCCAGCCTGGTCTCCAAAGTGAGTTCCAGGAAAGGCACAAAGCTACACAGAGAAACCCTGTCTCAAAAAAACAAAAAAGAAAAATAAGTACAGCACATGCCTGTAATCCCAACACTAGGGAGGAAGAGGCAGGCAGATCTCTGAGTTCAAGGGAAGCCTGGTCTACAGAGTGAGTTCCATGAAAACCCTGTTGTGAAAACTAAGAAAAATAAATAAATAAAAATAAAAAGCAATTATCATTTATACCATGGAAGTATGCTGTACCTATCAAACACAAACCATTTGCTTCTCCAAAACACTTAATGAAGCTTTGAACATTTAGGCCCACTAAATAATAGAAAGGAAAATAAGACAAAGTGGAAACCATTAAAGAGCTCAAACCAGTCACACAAAAATTATGTTTAATACAGAAATATTAAACAGATGTTTAATACAGATCTATTTAACCATGCTTGGGGATTTCTGTTTTGATGCAGGATACAGGGATGGGGCCAGTAAACATGCCTCCTCCAAATTGCGGCAGGCAAGAGGGGAAATAAAGTTTGCTAGAGTATATACAAAGTATATGCAGCATCAATACACAAAAAGTAAAGAGTGTCTATCCTCAGATCAATGGAAAACACACAATAGAGAAAATTTTAAGATTATTGTGCTTCTCAATTATTTTCCTTTAGGAGACAAAAGACTAGAAAGATAGTTCTAAGTTTGTAAAAGCTACATCTACATACATACACTATGAGAGAGAGACTTATTTTTATAGATATGTGTGTGCCTGAGTGTGCACATGTGCATCATATGTGTGCAGGAGCCCAGAGATGTCAGAAGAGGACATCAGAGCCCCTGTGGGACTGAGGTCACAGATAGTTGTGAGCCAGCATGTAGGTACCAGAAATTGAACTGGATCTTTAGCAAGAGCAGCAAGCACTCTTAATGGCTGAGCCATCACTCTAGCCCCACATACTTTTTTTTTAAAGAAACAACTCCCCTTCTTCTGTACGAAAGAAGAACAAATAACACTAAGATTATTTGATTAAAGCTTCAAGAAATCATTATTTTATATTTATCTCAAATTATACGTGGTGCATATAAGTATACTGTACATACACACATTGGTGTGCATCTTAGTTAGGGTTTCTACTGGGTTTTGATTGCTGTGATAAAACATCATGACCAAAGAAAGGGTTTATTTGGCTTATACTTCCACTGAAGAGGAGGGGAATCATTCTTGGTACTGGAAACATAGCCAACTAGACAAGGCTAGTGAGGTCATGGATCTTAGAAAAGAGCCAACTAGTACCACTTCCCTAGACCATCGGAATTCCTAACTTTATCTAAAATGTATCCTTATACTCACATCCTGAGTGTAGCTCTCACCCTCATTAAAGAAGCTTCTCTTTCAGAAAAAAAAAAAAAACAATTAGATACAATGCATAGCTCAATAGATTGTGGAGCGCTCCACCCCAAAGAGCACATGTACAACATAACTCCTGCACCCAAGGCTCAGGAAAGGGAATAGAAAGATTGTAAGAGACAGAAGGCCAGGAAGTCTGCTGTACGGCTGTGTCTCCTAGAAATTGTTACCTAGACAAGCCCTGAACAATGATGATATCAACAGACATGCTAAGAAAGAAGGGGAAACTTCATCAGGTTTCTCTCCTATGAGATGTATAACTACAGGCAAATAACGATGGGTAAAACATGCAACTAATAACTGCTGAGAGAGGAAAACTAGCTCCTCCCAAGAATGAACCCCTAAGAGGTTATCCAATGCAAAGTCAGACCTGAAATTGTATACACATACACAACAATGAAGTCAGCAGTTTTCACTTAAATATTTGTATATTTGCACACACACACAAGTATTAATCAAAGAAAAAGAGGTCATCAGTTGAGAGAGAGTGATGGGGAAACATGGGTGGGGTCACACGGAGGAAAGGAAAGGGGAAAATGATGTAATTATATTTTAATTAAAATATAGTTTTTTAAAAAGAACTTTCCATAAGTCTTTCCATGAACTCTGCACCTCTTACTCTGACTAGAAATGCTTTCTTACCTATTCAAAATTTTACATGATTCTCAAATCTACCACTTCCATAAGAACTGCTATTCCCATGTACTGGATTAAAACAAGTTTATAGATTTATGTTTTTAATGTGATTACAGGGGCTGGATAGATGGCTTAGGAATTTAGAACATTTGCTTCTCTACAAAAGACCTGAGTTTGGTTCCCAGCATCCACAATGGGGCAGCTCACAACCATTTGTAAAAGGATATCAGAGACCCTTGCCTGGACTCTGCTGGTACCTGCACTCATATGCACATGCCACCATGAAGACACACAGATACAAATAATTAAAATTAAATCAGTGTTAAGATCCTTAATTGCAAGAAAGAATTGGAAAACAATGACTTAAATAAAAAGCAGAACAGGGAAGCTGTATGTTAAAGGAACTCAGCAGTGTGGAGTGAGAATGTCACCTTGGAGAGCTAGGGAAACCCACTAAAAGAACTGGTTGCTCTTGCAGAGGATCCAGGTTCAGTTCCCAGCATGCATACGGAAGCTCACAACAGTTTGTCACTAGTTTGTGGAGGATTTCACACATTCCTCTGGCTTCTGGGGGCATGTACATGATGTACATGCATACATGCAGGCAGGCAAACCACTCATACATAGATTTAAAATAAAAATAAACCTTTAAAAATGGAGTCTTAGGACAGAAGATCTAGTGATTTAATTTCCCATAAATCTTGTTCCTCTTCCCTTAAATGGTCTTTACCATGCTGTATCAGAGAGCCAGACCTCCTTCTTTCTTCTTTCTACTCACAACACTGCAATTACCAGAGAAGTAGATTGTTCTAAAATGGGAAAAGAAGCACCAGTTCCTTCAATAAAAATGATGATTTTAAGTGTCCCTCTCCATATTCCCTCAGTTACCCTATTCTAGTTTCCCTTCATCTCTTTATTATATGCTATTCTATTTCCTCTTCCTTGGAAGATCCCACTTTCTGGTCTCCTACTAGGTACCTTACCTCTGTGGTTATTAGGACAGAAGCACACATATGACTTAACGGCAAAATATACTTGTGCAATAGTGGCACAAATGATACAGAAGTAACCAACCACTTTATGGCTGGATTCAAGGCCTGCTCCACAAGATGAAACACATTCCTGACACTGCTAAAATGGCCAAGAACCTGAGACAAGAGATGGTAAGGGCCTGGGGGGGGAAAACCTGCTACTATGATACTGCTAAAGAAATATAACAGTAAAATGACTCCTAATGACATATGACTACACCCATTGATTGGTGAATCACTCAACCCCCATCAAAGAACCTTCTGTTTTCAGTGTTGCCCAAAACTGTACAATGGGCAAAGAATGAGAGACTTCGGCATACCAGCCCTGCATGGAATGTCTTTATCAAACCTCTGTTCTCAAGGTTCAGGGATCCAAGTGGAAGAGTAAGCAGAAAGATTTGTAAGAGCCAGAGGTGAACACCAAGGAAATATCATCTTCTGGACACTTCAGGACTGATGCACATAAAAACTCACAAAGACTGTGACAGCAAGCACAGGTTCAAAACAAACCTAAGAAGGGGAAGTGGACACAAAGTTCCACCCATAACCAAGAAGCTATTTGCAATTGATGTCTGCTGAAAAAAAGAAAATTAGTTTTCTCCAGTGGAATGTCACTGTGTCTATCAACCACACTCCAGGGTGGACCCCATGCCCAGGATACAAAACAGACCGTTCTTTCCTTCCTTTTTCCTTCCCTCCCTCCTTCCTTCCTTCCTCCCTTCCTTCCTTCCTTCCTTTTCTTCTTCTTCCTCCTCCTCCTCCTCCTCCTCCTTTTTCTTCTCCTTCTCCTCCTCCTCCTCCTACTGTTTGTTTTGGTTAGTGTGTGTGTGTGTGTGTGTGTGTGTGTGTGTGTGTGTGTGTGTGTTTGTAAGAGAGAGAGAGAATATGAGAATTTGATGTGGAATTAGGTGGGTAGGGAGATAGGGAGGACATTGAAGGCATTTGGGAAAGAAAAGAATGTGATTAAAACATATTGTATAAAAAGTTTTACATTAAAAAAGAAAAAAGAATTCACAGATCTAATCCCTCTAGGACTATGCAGAAATGATAGAACAGCTTTTAAATTCCTTTTTTAATACAGGGAATTAAAATCGGAGCTTTCACATATTAGGCAAGAGCTCAACACTGAGCTACACACAAGCCTTTTAAGTTTATTTATCTGTTGAATACATCTGAATACTTGATATCAACATTCATTATGAAATTGTGAATAAATTGAAACACAAACCCTCATAGAAATTTTATAAGCCTTTATGTAGAATTATTTTCATGTGAAATCTTATTTTGGAATAAATGTTTTTGGAATAAGATTCACTAATCAATGTTTCTGTAAGAAAATATGAAATGAGTTATACAAAAGGTTAATTATAACAGAAGAAATTTAAAAAAAAACCTCTTGAGTATTAATTTAGGACTGAATTCTGATTATTCGGGAAAAGGAAGAGTGTCCCCTGGGAAGATGGCAAACTTCTGATACCTTAATGACAATTTCCTGCCAGCTAAAGGATTATGACTACTCTGCCCTACACTGTTGAAAAATAGAAACATTTTGAACAAGCTAACCATACTATTTCTAGACCATTACCCAACAAGGATCCCCAAAACAAATCTTCCTGAGCACAGATGATTTGATGCCTAAGTGAAGAGGTAAATGTATATAAAGGTATTCTTTTTTACCTACATGTTGAAGTGTAGTACAATCAAATATTTCCAGAGATTAAATTTTCTCAGCTAGGCAGCAATTTATCTCAACTACATAGATTAGTAATTGCCAGGCTACTGGTAGGAAATCAGAATTCTAAAAGCTACTTTTGTTTTGGGAACTTTAACCAGGCTTCACAAAAACTTTCAAACCCAGAATCCAGTTAAAATGATCCAAATATATGATCTGATTCTGTCTCTCCAACACCACATGGCACCTGAAAGTGACCCACAACGTTTCTGGGTCTGTGATGTCTAGCCTCCTAGTTGACTAGGAAAAATAAAAAGAGACAAAACTAAAAGCTAAGTGTGTAATGGGTGGAAAACAGGGAAGAAAGGGTCAGAGAAAGTTAGAGCACAGAGTGAATAACCATAAAGCCAGAAGACTTGGAGGAGCTTGAAGCTGATGAAAAAAAAGAAAAACCAAGATCACAGCTCACAACATAGGGGGAAGGAAGGATGTGAAAGCCAGCTGGAACCAGACAAAGCAAGGAATCCAGGAGCCAACAGAAATCCAAGGACAGAAAGTATTGAAGATGGAAGGGAACAGGAAATTTATTGGAAAGCAAGTTGTTTTTCCTTTTGTATCCAATGCAATTCTATTCCAGACTGAATTTTCTCGACCTCAGGGAGGGCAGAAGGGAAGTCAGAATTCACAGCAGTCTCTCCCCAACTTGAGCCCCCATAAGCAGGAGCCAAGAGCTGAGGAAAGACACTGAGAGGAAGCACAGCAGAAGCCCAGGTTGACTAAGGTTGGTAGACAGTGGCAGCACCCTCCAGCACAGGGCTCACCAAGACAGGGTGAAGGGAAAACAAAAACGACAGCTGGGAGCCAACTGAGAGCTGTTGCATCAGAGCTTCCAGCATACCCAATAAACTCCATAAGAGATTCCTCTCACGATGACGGTGGAAACAGCAGTACACACTCCATGTTTTGGAAGTAGAACTTCCTGAGTTCCCAACCTAACTCTGCTATTTGCTAGCTGCTGGCTGTGAGCAAGTTATTTGCCCACTGTATGCCATACTCATGAAATCTATAAAACAGACTGCTGTGATGATTAAACAAGGAATCAGTCTAACACCTGGAGCACACTTAGCATCCAACAGTGGTAGCAATACTGCTGGAGAAAGTGCTTGAAGCAGGAAGTCCATACAAAATAATAAAGTTTGATTAAAGAAGATGAAGATATGTTGTAGAATACTATTTTAAGGTGGGTTAAATGTGTTTATGCTGTGGGACATTTGTTTAATGACGCAAAGATGTGTTGCATTCTTTTATGTTTCATTTGTTCAACTCTGAAGTTGTGGTACTTTGCCTGTCTAAAACACCTGATTGGTCTAAGAAATAGCTGAATGGCCAAAAGCTTGGCAGAAAAAGGATGGGTGTGGCTGGCAGGCAGAGAGAATAAAGAGGAGGAAAACTCTAGAAGGAGAGATCAAGAAGCCAGAGAACAAGGAGAACAAGAAGCAAGGAGCCAGCCACACAGTCACACAGCCACACAGTCACACAGCCACACAGCCAGCCTCAAAGTAAGAGTAAAAGTAAGATAATGCAGAAGGAAGAGAAAGGTAGAATCCCAGAGGCAAATGGTAGATGGGATAATTAAGAAAAACTGGCTAGAAATAAGCCAAGCTAAAGCCAGACATTCCTAAGTAAGAATAAGACTCCTATGTATTTATTTGGGAGCTGGGTGGTGGCCTCCAAAAGAGTAGAATGAAAAAAACAACCAACTACAAGGATACAAAATGATTACACATTTTTATAAAACACCAAGAGGCACACTTCCTAATGGATAGGAACTAAGATGTGGATAGGGTTTCTGTCCTTGTTTCTACATATGCATGCCAGGCATGCCTAGTCAGGAATCCAAATGTGATCAGATTTGACCTAAAGTTATTTGACAAGTCATAGTGTAAAAATGGAGAAACATTCTTCTGTGAGTTTAAGGATAAATATTTAGAGCACACTTAGAAGTTATACTGGTTTAGAACAGTGGCAGTAGTAAGTTCCCCTCTAGTCCATGATTTTACCAGCAACAGGGTATTGGCTATGTTTACAGAAGAGGCATGAATCCTTCCTAAAAGAGCTGTTGGTTGCCCCTAAGGTATATCACTATTGAACTCTTGAGCATAACTGTCACCCATTGTTGTGGTCCATAGGCTTCACAGTTGAATAGGATATTGATTGCTTTCCCCTTTGGTGGCTTACATACATAGCACCTTCAGATACTATGAGAGCTAGTCCTCAGGAGTGAAGCATTTGAGCCAGATCTAGCTCATCTCATTCAAGTTTTGTATCTAAAGTATGTGATGTCTTCTGTTTTTCCCACTTGCCCTTTCAGAGCACCTGTATCCTACTATCCCCTGTCCAGCTTGTGTGAAGGAAGCATCTTTTTGCACAGAGACAATTACAGAAAACCACAACTGGTCAAAATGCAGAGAATATTGATGCTATGCTGCCCATCTCCTATTGATGCATCATTTACAACACAAACCCTACACCCAAGGTTCAGGGAACATTGCAGAAGAAGGGCCAGAAAAATTTAAGAGCCAAAGGACTAGGATGTCTGTTATGAGACAGTGCCTTCTAATACAACAGGGAAACTGAACCATGTAAGCTCAACAATATAGTCCCCTAAATAAAGCCAGCACTATGGCAATACCAATAATACCAACATGAATGAGGGACATCAAATCCCCACTCTTAGATGAAAACCTACAGACAATTAATGGCTGTTACAAGAGAGAGACTCAACTTCCCCAGGAAAAAGTGACCTGAGAGGTTATGCTATCCCAAGTGGTCAGCCATAAACATATACATATGAGCAACATTAAATGGACTCAGTAGGTTGTATTTGCATATACATATATACATGCGTATGTATGTAGCAATAATGATTAAAGAGAAGGATGTCATCAACTTTAGAGGGAGTTGGGGACACAAGAGTTTTAGGAGGAGATAGAGGACTAAAATTGGTATAAATATAGTACTCACATATGAAATGCTCAAAAAGTTTAAGTAAAAAAACTGATAATTCATTTTTACTCGGAGATGATAGTTCAAACTCTCAGCCTTAAAAAAAAGAATGAAGAAACTTTTAATGTGAGAAAATTCTTAATTTGGGATACATCTTTTTTTCTGAGCAATAGTATTTATTTAAATATAAAATAATCCCTTAAAGCACATGAACATGGTTAAAGATAAGATTTTGAAGTGGGAAGGACGATAGACTGACAGATATGGCAGAAAGCAGTACAGCTCTAACAATAGTCAAATCAAACACAATCAACTTTAAACTCATCTAAAGGAAAAAAACCACATGATCATCTCACTAGATGCAGAAAAGGCATTTGACAAAATCCAACACCCCTTCATGATAAAGGTCTTGGAGCAATCAGGAATACAGGGAACATACCTAAACATAATAAAGGCAATCTACAGCAAGCCAACA
Source organism: Onychomys torridus (assembly GCF_903995425.1). Taxonomy (NCBI): domain Eukaryota; kingdom Metazoa; phylum Chordata; class Mammalia; order Rodentia; family Cricetidae; genus Onychomys; species Onychomys torridus. Next base: position 69,427,188 of record NC_050449.1, on the reverse strand, counting down.
GCCAACATCAAATTAAATGGAGAGAAACTCAAAGCAATACCACTAAAATCAGGAACAAGGCAAGGCTGTCCCCTCTCCCCATACTTATTCAATATAGTACTTGAAGTTCTAGCCAGAGCTATAAGACAACATAAAGAGATTAAGGGGATACAAATTGGAAAGGAAGAAGTCAAGCTCTCCTTATTTGCAGATGACATGTTAGTATACATGAGTGACCCCAAAAATTCAACCAAGGAACTGACACAGCAAATAAAAACCTTCAGCAACACTGCAGGATACAAGATCAACTCAAAAAAATCAGTAGCCCTTCTATATACAGTAGACAAACAGGCTGAGAAGGAAATCAGAGATACATCACCCTTTACAATAGCCACAAATGATATAAAATACCTTGGGGTTACACTAACTAAGCATGTGAAGGACCTATATGACAAGAACTTTAAGTCTCTGAAAAAAGAAATTGAAGAAGATGTCAGAAAATGGCAAGATCTCCCATGCTCATGGATAGGCAGGATTAACATAGTAAAAATGGCGATCTTACCAAAAGCAATTTACAGATTCAATCCAATTCCCATCAAATTACCAACACAATTCTTCACAGATCAGGAAAGAATAATACTCAACTTCATATGGAAAAACAAAAAACCCAGGATAGCCAAAAGAATCCTGTACAATAAAACAACCTCTGGAGGCATCACAATGCCCGACCTCAAGCTCCACTATAGAGCTACTGTAATAAAAACAGCTTGGTACTGGCATAAAATCCGACATGTGGACCAATGGAATCGAATTGAAGACCCTGACATTAACCCACACACCTATGAACATATAATTTTTGACAAAAAAAGCCAAAACTGTACAATGGAAAAAAGAAAGCATCTTCAACAAACGGTGCTGGCATAACTGGATGTCAGTGTGTACAAGGCTGCAAATAGATCCATATCTGTCACCGTGTACAAAATTTAAATCCAAGAGGATCAAAGACCTCAACATAAATCCAGCTACTTGGAACCTGATAGTAGAGAAAGTAGGAAGTACTCTTGAATGCATTGGCACTGGAGATCACTTTCTAAATATAACACCAGTAGCACAGACACTGAGAAAAACAATCAATCAATGGGACCTCTTGAAACTGAGAAGCTTTTCTAGAGCAAAGGACACAGTCAACAAGACAAAGCAACAGCCTACAGAATGGGAAAAGGTCTTCACCAACCCCACATCTGACAGAGGGCTGATATCCAGAATATATAAAGAACTCAAGAAATTAGACATCAAAATGCCCAACAGTCCAATTAAGAAATGGGCTATAGAACTAAACACAGAATTCTCCACAGAGGAAGTTCAAATGGCTGAAAGACATTTAAGGAATTGCTCAACATCCCTAATTATCCAGGAAATGCAAATCAAAACGACTCTGAGATACCACCTTACACCTGTCAGAATGGCTAAGATCAAAAGCACAGAAGACAGCTTATGCTGGAGAGGATGTGGAGCAAGGGGAACTCTCCTCCACTGCTGGTGGGAATGCAAGCTTGTACAGCCACTTTGGAAATCAATATGGCGCTTCCTTAAAAAACTGGGTATCCATCTCCCCCAAGACCCAGCTATACCACTCTTGGGCATATACCCAAGGAATGCTCAATCATACCACAAGGGCATTTGCTCAGCTATGTTCATATCAGCGTTGTTTGTAATAGCCAGAACCTGGAAACAACCTAGAAGCCCTTCAACTGAAGAATGGATAAAGAAAATATGGTACATATACACAATGGAGTACTACTCAGCAGAGAAAAACAATGATATCATGAGGTTTGCAGGCAAATGGATGGATCTAGAAAAAATCATCCTGAGTGAGGTAACCCAGACTCAGAAGGACAAACATGGTATGTATTCACTCATAGGAGGATACTAGATGTAAAACAAAGATGACTAGACTGCTACACAACTCCAGGGAGGCTACCTAGAAAACCGGACCCTAGGAAAGACCCAAGGATCACCCAATGACAGAGAAATGGATGAGATCTACATGAACAACCTGGACGACAGTGGGAGTAATGAAGGGCAAGATTGGAGGGAAAGAAAGCTTAGGGGAGCAGGAGATCCCAGCTGGATCAAGAACAGAAAGGGAGAATGAGGAATAACAGACCATGATAAATGAAGACCACATGAGAACAGGAATAGGCAGAGTGCTTGAGAGGTCCCCAAAAATCCACAATGATATATCCTCTGTAGTGTGCTGGCAATGGTCGAGAGAAAGCCTGATCTGACCTAGTCTGGTGATCAGATGGCCAAACACCCTAACAATCATCTTGGAACTCTCATCCAATAACTGATGGAAGTGGATGCAGAGATGCTCAGCCAGGCCCCAGGTGGAGCTCCAGGTGTCCAATTGTCAAGAAAGAGGAGGGTCTGCAAGAGCGTGAATTGTTGAATCCAAGATTGCAAAAAGCACAGGGACAAATAGCCAAACAAATGGAAGCACATGAATTATGAACCAAAGGCTGTGGAGCCCCCAGCTGGATCAGGCCATCTGGGTAAGTGAGACCATTGAATAGCTTGATCTGTTTTGGAGGCACCCAGTCTGTGGGACCAGGATCTGTCCTTAGCGCTTGAGCTGGCTGTTTGAAACCTTGGGCTTACACAGGGACACTTTGCTCAGTCTGGAAGGAGGTGACAGGACCTGCCTGTACTGAATCCACCATGTTTAAATGAATCCCCAGGGGTGCCTTGATCCTGGAGAACATGGGAATGGAGGGGAGGGGCTAGGGGTAGGTGGGGGTGGGTGCTGGAGGGGGGAAGACAGGGGAACCCATGGCTGATGTATAAAATTTAAAACACATAATAATAAAGAAAAAAATTTAAAAAAAAAAGAATTTTGAAGTGGTAAGGACGATAGACTGATATATATGACAGAAAGCAGGACAGCTCTAACAATAGTCAAATCAAACACAATCAACTTTAAACTCATTTAAAGTCAGTGAGTAATAAGAGTATTGGATTTTAAGAGATTTATATCAAAATAACAGATAAATGCAGAACATAAAAGTAGAAACTTTCTTTTGCTAGCACACCACATACATGTGTAAAGAGATATGATCATAGACATATATTTAAAAGAAGAAACCAGTTGTGTCATAAGAGAGAGGAGAGAGAGAGCAAGAGAGAGGTAGACTAGGTCAAGAGTGGAAAAAGTCAAAATAAAAACATATTTTAAAGGTTGATCAATGAGCAACACATTGGCTGCATAGGATGAAGTTCTGGTATGTGGTTGCACAGTAGGGTGAATGTAAATAACAATAAAATGTTGTATACTTTACAAAATTAGAAGAAATTATTTAAAGGTTTTCATCATAATGAAATAAAATGTTTGATTTGTTTATTTATTCATTTATTCATTCATTCATTTATGTTTTTACTCCAATTTTAGTACTATATACTGAATCAAAACACCATATACAGGCAGTATCTTGAGAAGGCTCAATAAAGAGATGAGGCTGGTAATAGTTGTAGTAGTTGTCACAGTATAAAAGGTTACAAAATCGAAGTATGAATGAAGATAAAAGGCTAAGCCTTCCCCAGTGAGGTAGTCTGAGTATCATGTTGACTAAATACCTGATCAGTTTAATGTACCATTACCAAAAACAAGAGACCAATCCCTTCTTGAAAGGAGTAATAGTATGCAGACTCAAACTATGTCTATAATTTTCCTACTGTGTCTAATACTCAATCTGAATTTAATAGTCATACAAGGAGGGCAAATATATGAAACAAATTGAGTACAAACATGCATATTAAAATGATCAGATACAGAAATCATAGCAATCCATAAATATGTGAGATATAAATACTCATAATGAGACAGTGGACAAGCCTAAAATCTAGTTTTAAAAATCACAAAAGACATATTTTAACTCAAAATTCTAAAATTCCCAACCCCCACATTTCTTTACATGAGAAAGAAAAGAATGATTTATCACTTATTGAAACACAGGTGGCTGTTGGTTTTGTTTGTTTGTTTGTTTTCAGAGATGAGGAAGGAACAAGGTATATGTAAATAGATACCAAATCTTTGTTTGTTTGTTTGGTTGGTTGGTTTGTTGCTTGGTTGGTTGGGATTTTTTGTTGTTGTTGTTTTGGTTTGGTTTTTTGAGACAGGGTTTCTCTGTGCAATTTTGGTGCCTGTCCTGGATCTCACTCTGTAGATCAGGCTGGCCTTGAACTCACAGAGATCCGCCTGGCTCTGCCTTGCAAGTGCTGGGATTAAAGGCATATGCCACCACCGCCCAGTGATACCAAATCTTAGAGGAAACCAAGAAGGGACTTACAGACCTTTTCCTCCACAGCCTGTTGATCAAAATAGTTTAAAGCCATCTTCATTGCCTTTAAAGGATTGTAAAACCGAGACTGTGGAGAGGAATCATTAGCTTGGGGCCTGTACCTGTCCTGGTTTCACTCCTGTTGCACTGGTAAAATATCTGGAAAAGATAACTTAAGAGGAGAAAGGGGTTAATATCAGTCTCCAGGTAAGACTTAAATCATAGCAGAGAAGCCATTGTGGCAGGAGCTTTCATCACAGCCATAGTCAAGGACAGAGATAACCAAATGCACTTTGTGCAACTTGCTTGCTTGTGCTTAGCTCCATTTCTCCACTTACATAGTCCAGGATATCCTTTCTAAGGAATGGTGCTGCCCACAGCAGGCTGGGTCTTCTATATCAATTAATTATTAAAAACAGTACCCCAAGGACATACTCACAATGTCCTAAACCAATACAGGCAAGCCCTCATTAAAAATCTCTTCCCAGGTAATTCTAAGTTGTGTCAAGGTGATAATTTAAGTTAACCATCATACTGCCCAAGCATAAGGACCAGAGCTCAGGTTCCCATCACCAGCATAAATGCCAGGTGAGTATGAGGTTCACCTGTAATCCTAATACTCAGGAGGCAGAAACAGAGGATGTCTAGAGCCAACTAGCAAAATTAGCAGTATCAGTAAGCTTTAGGTTTAAGTGAGATACTTGCCTCGATGTATAAGGTAGAGAGAGACAAAGAAAAACACTTGATGTCAACCTCTGGCCTCCAAACACAAGCACACATATGCACATGTACCTGTATACACATGGGTGTACACACATTTAAACACTTCACACACACACCATACATACACGCACACATAAAAAAAAGGCTTAGCCTTTTATCTTCATTCATACTTCGATTTTGTAACCTTTTATACTGTGAAACCTAAATTATAGAATCCAATAAATTAGACTGATCAAGTTAGACAAAGTTGAAGAAGGAACTGGTGCAAAGGAATATAAGAAGAAAATATACATACTGAACATGGTAAGAAAAGAATAAAATTACAGAAAGAATTGTAAACTGTACATAAGTATCTAGTTATCAGAATTGCCACACCCCACTAACTAGACAAACGAAAATAGTCTCAATGTGTGTTATTGGAAATCAAAAAGAGAGTGAAAATGCATTATTATCAGCCAAAAGACAAGTAGCTGATATTGCTTGATAAGCTTTTCACTGTAACTGCTAAGAAGGCTGCATTTTGTATGGCTGCTATGTATTTAAATTATTTACTTATTATTTATTAATTTAAATTATTTGTGTGATGTATGCTTATATTAATATTCATTTGCATCTATTGTGCTATACACACACACACACACACACACACACACACACACACACACACATTTCCTGGTCTACAAAAACAAGCAAACACATTTTTGTGTGGTACTAAGGACTGAACTCAGAGACTTGTGCATGCTAGACTCTAATCATTCTGTATTCTCAATCACTCTAAGATTTTATTTTGTGAGAGTATTTCACTGAGTTTCCCATTGTCTCACTGAGATGCCTCCTTCCTCAGCCTCCCCAGTACCTGAGCTACCAGGCTGTTGTTTTCTTAAAATTATATTTATTTGTTTGTTCATTTACTTATTTATTTAGTGTTTGTGGATTGTGTGAGTGTGTGTGTGTGTGTGTGTGTAGAGGTCACAGGACAACTTGTGGGACTTGGTTCTCTCTGTATGCTAGGTGGGTCTCAGGATTGCAGTAAGGTCATCTGGCTTTGTTACAACTGCCTTTGCCCACTAATCTATCTCACTAGCCTGCAGACCGGCAGGTTTTCACTCAGGGGACTGAAGTGAATACTCCTAGCTGAAGAAAAGCAGTCCCCAGTATAAGACTGGAAATGAATGAATGAATGAATGGTGAGCGAGAGAAAGGGGAAATATTTGCACAAATATAAATTAACAGTGACTGAGTAAATATAGTTTATAAATATCCCATGTGGAGAATAAATTCATACAAGAAGTATCCAAAGCCAAAAGGCAGCAGTGGGTTGTATGATAGCTTCAGTTTAAACATTATAATAGCAATCATATTCTATTTCAGTAAGTCAAGGTTAGATGTTGACAGATTATAGTTAACAACTATGACCATAATTGTAAAAAAAAAAAAAATTCTGTAACTGACATGTTAATTCAGCGGGGAAATTAAAAATACGTTATTCTAAAATAAAGCAAAAATGAAGGAACAAAAGAGAACAAGTCACCAAAGAACATAAAATAAACAGAAATCAGTGAGGTTGTTTCCTTTTCTAAAACTTCGTCCCCAATCCTGTCAAGTTCTTTAGTAAGTACTCTAAAGCTACACAGTCACAAATAAAATGTATAGCATTCAGATGACTCCTCCACTAAACTTAAGCAAAAATTGCATATATAGAGTTGGGTTTGTTTGTTTGTTTGTTTGTTTTTTGAGACAGGGTTTCTCTGTAGTTTTGGTTCCTGTCCTGTATCTCACTCTGTAGACCTGGCTGGCTTCAAACTCACAGAGATCTGCCTGGATCTGCCTCCTGAGTGCTGGGATTAAAGGCATGCACCACCACGGCCCGGCCATACATGGGGTTTTTAATTAGAGATAGGTGAGCACCTAACTTTACTAGTTTGATTATTTTTAAGAGGTCACCTCTAATTCATCAGGATATTTTATATTGAATGTGTACAAAAAAATCTTAGGTGGAGGCGAGGTAGTCTATGTGCAAAGTCAAACTGTAAGATGCACAGCCAGCTGTGATACTTTGGGAATGGGGGAATGGAGAAAAGAGAAAAACACCTTGTTTTCTAGCCTGCTGTTAGCAAGCATGGCATTCCTTCACATACAGAACTCTCTATCAACTGCAGCCAAGTTATCTCATAACACATCACCCAGCCCTGTATATCCTCTTATCTACCAAATTCAACAACAAATAATAGGTAAAGTTCCTTGTGGTTTATTTACAGCATTCAAATTTCATTTTCATCCTTTCTTCACCATCAAATCCTGGCTGACGTCTATGTAATAAAAAGACAAGTCACAAACCATAACAACACCGATCCACTGGTACTAAGGCAAGACCCAAATGATAACATGTGCTTGTTATCATTAATTTTGAACTAATTTCACAATTATGCATTACATACTAAGGCCAAACATGGCTGTAGAAAGATTTTCCCAAGTATGTGACACTTGGATTGTCCTCTGCAAAGTCATTCATTTGTCTAAGAAGTACAAACTGATCATCAGAACTAACCAGTCATTTTGTCAGGTGTGGTAAGTCCAATGATGGGTTGTTTCCTGGTCTTAATGGCCTTAATATATGGCAGAGAGTTATATTCCAAATCATCACCAAATAAATGGATAACCCATATTATAGAAAATAGGTCACGCTACAGTAAAATCATAAGCAAAGCCAACGGGAAGGGGTTCATGAGAAAGTGGCATTCACATTGAACACTGAAGATTGAATAGAAGCTAATTGAGAAATATCTTCTAGCAGAGGAATGAAACAAGCAAAGGGAACGTGATTTATAGAGAATTCAAAGGAGGCCACTGTGGCAAAAAAAAAAAAAAAGATAAGAATGAAAGGGAATAGTTTAAGATGAGATGAATGAAGGACTAATGGAGGTTTCAGAGACCCAATTCAAGGTTTTGTTTGTTCATTTCTACAAACACCGGAATTCACATAAGGTCATGAAACAGAGTAATGGTATGATTTAATTGAAATACTGAACTTCTCGACTGTTGAGACATTGGGTTGGAGAGGAAAATGAAAGTAACAGGGGTAAGACAACAGTCTCGTCATACCGAGGTCACATAAAGCTGTTTCAGGATTGTAGTGCTGATGAAGTTGGAAAATAGATACATTCGAAAGGAATTCAAGAATGGAATTCCAGGACTCTAATTCTTTGAAAGTGATGGAAACAGAGAAAAAGAAGCCTTCTGTTTCGACCTTGTAGAAAGAAACAAATTGTGATCGGATTCTTTGCAACAGGAAATCCTGGGGAAAGCCCATGTTTGGAAAGTGTATTAATAAGGGTTTTGATGGTTATGATAAAACACCAAAACCAAAATCAACTTGAGGAGGGAAATATTTATTTTATCTTACAGTTCCATATCACAGTCCATTACTGAAGGAAGTCAAGGCAGAAACCAAAGGAGGAACCAGGAATCAAGAACTAATGCAGAGATGATGGACAACCGCTGTTTACTGGCTTGACTTTCATGACTTGCTCAGACTACTTTCTTGTAGCACCCAAGACCACACACTCAGGGGTGGCACTGCTTACAGTGACCTGAGCCATCACACATCGATCATAAATCAAAAGATAATCACCATCACTCATCAATCATAAATCAAAAGATAATCACCATCACTCATCAATCATAAATTAAAAGATAATCACCATCACATATCAATCATAAATCAAAAGATAATCACTACAGTCCTTTCCACAGGCCAATCTGATGGGGGCATTTTCTTAACTAAGGGCCCCTCTTCCCAAATGACCCCCAGAACGTGTGAACATTCAATAGCTAGGAGGATCTGTGTACAGAACAAGGATGGTTCTCCACAGAAAACCAGCCAGCACAGAAAGAGAGAACATGAATGCAAACAGGAAATGTTGATTATCAATTCCTGTTGAGATCTCTAAGTACAGACCAGAGCTCAGGAAAGAGCTGAAAATATAAAAACCAAGAACTGGGACACAAATAATAACCAGAACCATGTGGGGAGATAAGCTGTAGGACGGACAGACGTGATGGCCCAGACAGATAGAAGCCACTAAGACTGGCAACGACACAGGGCAAAAAGAGCTGGACCAAAGAAGTGGTTTGTAAGTGTATTTAGGGAACAAATGAGAGCATCACAGACAGAAGAGTTAGCAGGTGCTAAAAGAGATTCTTCCAGAAAAGCACATAAGAGTCTAAAAGTCGTGTCTTTTGATTGCCTCATCAGTAATCCTCGTACTTTTCATTTTCTCTATATCTTCATCTTAACAGATAAAGTGGACACCATCACCTATTAGCCTGCTGTTAATCACCATCCATGAAGCCCACACAATGTACAAATCAAAGCACCAGAGCATACGTACAACTATGATGGCCACCTAAGCAATAAAATCATGTGATTTCATCCTGAAACATAAATGTTAGGGATTCTTGATTGTGTAAGAAAAACTGACTGCTAAAGAATGTTGACAGCGGGCTGGAGAGGATGGCTCAGCCATTAAAGGCTAGGCTCACAACCAAAAATATAAGAATGTTGCCAGCATGCTAGGAAGTTCACAGCAGAATACATGGGAATTACCCATGAGGACATGGGAGGAGATGGAGCATGATTTCCCACTTCACCACTGTCACCATCCGGGCTTCACCAGAGGACCCTGGCCAGTCCTTTCATGCCTTTTTATTAGTACATATTGGTTGTAGAAAATAAGGGATTTCATTGTGGCACTTCCCTATGTGCGTATTACACAGCATGACGGTATGTACTGCCTCATTACACTCACCTAACCCTCCTCTTCCTCCTGAGCCTCTTCATCTCTCCCCATCTCTATTTCATTGTTTCTCTTCTGCCTTCAGGAGACAAGAGAACATGCAATGCTAGTCTTGTCAGGCTCTGGCTCATTTCACTTGACGTGTTGACTTTCTGTTCCAGGCACCTACCTCCAAAGAACTTGATTTTGTTCTTCTTTCTGAATCCTAGCCTATTGTGTACACATGCCATGTCTTCTGTATTGTATCCATTCATCTGTTGATAGACACCAAACTGACCCTAGGACTCTTGAAAATAACCCTGGCCAATTCTAATTAAGGAGGCACAAACTGTCTATAAATCAGCCATAAATGAAGAGTCCTACTTATGGATCCAAGGTTTCAGTTTCACCTGTTGGAACACTAGACTGAGATTGCACCATAAAAAAAAAAGTATAACTACTTTTAGAACAGTTGGTGTAATGTCACATAGCAAAACTAAACCAGCCCACTAAAATACTAAAATAAACTACCTTGTTTACAAGGTGAACAGGCACCTATAACTAAAAAGGCTAATAGCCACGGCCACGCGGAGCCCTTGACTCGTAACAGGTTTCAACATTCATAATGATTACAGTTCTTGGGAAAATTCAGGAATAACATTATGCAATGGTTTCGTTCAAGTTTGTTTAATTTTGTTAATGCAAAAAGACATTAGGGATAGTCAAGGCTCTGACCTGACACGTGATTTTAAATAGTAGTATGTCTTCCTGGTGTGTGTTGGTTGGCTTCGTTCCTTTTTCTAACCCACAAGGTGACATGCTTGTAGTCTGTTACACATTACAAGGAAGAAAGTGAGAACAAAGGCATTGTCCTTGAGAGAACGCCTCTGGATCTAAATTGCAGTAGATAATGCATCCTTTCCGAGGAAAACACACAGACATGATCACTCCTCTAGGCCATCTGCAAATGGTCCGGGGTAGGGTAATTGCTAGGCCTGCAAGGACGAGTCTACTGGTTCACATCAGAGAGGATGAAAGGGCTTTTCAGCTACAGAGCCTCACACTAACACAGAACTGCTGCAGGCAGGACCCCGGCATACAGAGCTGACACAAAGGGATGAGGGTGAGGTTGATGGGGAAGAGGCTGTGCCAGAGGGTGGGGGCGCCCTAGGCCGCGAGGTGGTACCTGCGCCGGGTCCAGCGCCCCTGCCACTGACTCTCCGCTCCACAGATGCTCGCGGAGAAGCTGCTGGTAGCTGAGGCAGTGCTTCGCAGCAGATGGTAGATTCCCCATGCCGCAGCCTGGATGCCGCGGGCGGTGTTAGATCGCAAGGCCTGAGCCGGGAAGGCGTAGGAGGCAGCCGGGAGCGCGTCCCGCGGGTGCCCGCACAGGGTCCGAGCTGCACTGCGGCGGCGCGGTTCCCGGGCAACGCCCAGGCAGGGGTGCAGCTGGCACCTGAGTCCAGGCCGAGACCCAGAACCCGGATGGGAACAGTAAAGTGAGGCAGGGTGGCACCCCCGCCCCACCCCGAATGTGGATCTGTCAGGGTTGACTGTCCGCAGGTGCACACCCACCTACTCAGGCCTGAGTCAGAGTTGAGGGGAAAGACAGGCCTCTGAGAGGAAGGAGCACAGGGCTCTGTACAGACATGGTTTCATTCCCAACCACAAGCCTGTAGGGTTGTCCCTCGGAATTTGTTTGAAGTCTTGTGTCAAAACTCTGTTTAAAATTACTGAGGCGCTTTGCTATATTTAAAAAAAAAAGAAAAAGAAAAAGCATAAACATCTCTAAAAGAGGATCCTAAATTAGGGGAGATCCTGGAGGTAGGCAGCACACCATGAAGTTGTCAGTAAAGCCGATGGTGCAAGACAAAGGTTGAAATGCTGGACTCTTTTTGTTGGTTTTCGTTTATTGATTTTAGTGGTTCTCTCCTTCCACTACCATGTGGGAGTCAGGAATAGAACTCAGAGTGTACGTCTGCCTTGGCCTGGTCACAAGCCCCTTACCTGGGCCTGAAGACCTGTTTGTTGTAAACAGAAATGGCACAGTTACTAAAGGCTAGATCCATTCAAACAAAAGCAAGTCCTTAGGAGATTAGGACTGAAGATTTAAACGGGAGCCTTAGGACCAGACAACCCCTGCTTCCTTCTGCCTACTTCACAAACACTCTTAGAGTGCAACGCCCTGATGCTCTTCAGTGTATCTTGCAGTTAATAAGATAAAATCACCGAGAATAGTCTTGTGCAGGGGTCCCTGCAGACTCCCAGAGACCCAGCTAGGTGTCTGTGGCCAAGATGCTAGCTGACCCCACATTTTCCACAGCTAGTAAGAATCAGGAGTGGACTGATGCACACATGCTTGCACACCCGATGGAGTATACAAAGTTTACCTTCTAAAGCATAATATGAACAGAGTTCAAGGGATTCACCATCCAGACCTGTTAAGGAATGTTTTTTTTAATTCTTTGAGAATATAATTCAAGGTATTTTGAACATATTCACTCCATTTACCCCAAATTCTCTCAGCCACACCCTTCACTCCTTCCATCCAAGTTTAAGGTATCTTTTATAAGTGTCCTGTCCTCATTTCAACCCCAGCGACAATGAAATTTTGAGTTCTGCAGTTCTTTATTGTGATGAATATCCTGTGCATGATAAAATGTATATATGGATGTTTCATTTGTATGACTATGTCTGCACCACAAATTCAAACTGCCTGCAGAAGCAAAAAGAGGGTGTCAGTTCTTTTGGAACTGGTGTTAGAGATGATTGTCAGCTACCATAAGAGTGCTAAGAACAGAACTTGGGTCTTCTACACAAGCAGCCAGGGCTCTTAACCATTAGGCCATCTTTCCAGCTCCACATGAAAAGAATTGACCCTACCCACTAAATATCAGCTGTCACGTAAAATCACCATTCCTGATACACAGCTGATGATGTGGCTGCTGCTGCTGCTGCTGGTGGTGGTGGTGGTGGTGGTGATGATGATGATGATCATGATGATGATGATGATGACATTTGCTGAGTGCTTATCATGGACCACATACAATTCTAAGCACTTCCTGGGGGTGTCACCAATTTCACAAGGATGGTCCTACAATTGTCATTTTACAGATTAAGCCACTTGCAGCACAAACTGCTTAATGAGAAAGCCAGAATTCAACTTCGGTAGTTTGACTTCAGTCCATGTTTTTAATTGTGACACTGATGCTGCCTTGCTGAAATCACACTCAGCCAGATATACAATACTTGAGGCATAACTTCTTTTCCATTATTTCAAACATTTAAACATTAGATGAGACTTATTAGAAATTTAAAACCTCTCAAGATTAAGGTAACTGACTCCCCTCCCCACAAGTTGTTAAAATTGCATCAGAAACCAGAATGCCTGGGGGGAGATCTAAATATCAGATGGAATTAGAATCCTGGGACCACACTTTGACAAGTGGACATTCAACCATAAATATCAATACCTTACAATTAGAATCATTATTAGAAGTCAACAGCGTCTTAGTATTTTTATTATCAACAGTTCAGAAAGAATCTTTACATTGTTTTTAAAATTCAGGATTTATTTCATGTATCTCAACACTTGTATATTTTACTTAAATCTTTTCACAAATAGCATCAGTGGAGAGAAGTATAACCCAGTGACACTGTCATCTTAGCAGATTCGAGATCCTGAATGCTGCAACCATCACTACCATCCAGCAAAAAATCAACTTCTTTCCCTACCTTCTATCTTAGCCTCAAATGGAGTCTCCAGATTTCTACACAAAATCAAAACACCCAACTAGCATAATTAAAGCAAAATTAAACCCTGTTTGGGTTGCTATGCCTTTAGAAAAATGTGGGGTTTCCCCCTTTTGCTCTAAAATCTTGTTTTTTAAATAGTTACAGGCTGACCATAGACTATAAAAAAGAATACTACCTAATTACAGAATTTTTAAAATCTCATCAAATGCAATTTCTGTAATTTGAAATGCATAGAATATTTTATTTGCTTTCAAATTTCTAAGGAAATAGATGGAAAAATAGCAACTACAATAATCTATACTTAACTTACAATTATCAATTGATTTCCATACACTAGGCATTAGCATAAAAGGTTTTCATGTGCTAACCCATGCAATCTTCGTAACAGCCACCTCACATAGGCTGCTTAAGTACAGCCATTTTGGGTGTGGAGAATGAGAGTCATGAAAACGTCAACCAAAAGTGACCAAAGTAATCAACATTATCTAATGACTCAGCTGTCTAGAGACAGCTGTCTACACAACCAAAGTGACCCATCTCCCCAGTGACTCAGCTGTCTATAGACTCAGTCATGACCAAAGTGATAGAGCTAACCAGTGATTCAGTGGTCTATAGACCCAGTTATTGGCACCAAAACTTTGCTGGTTACACAGACTGCCTTTCTAATAAAGTGGAAGAATTACTGCTAGATGCCATATCCCTCATCATTTGATAGGTAGATTAATTAGAACATATGTCTCAAATACAATAGGAAAAAATGCATTTGTATAAAAAAACTATACCATCTATGAAATTCTTGGCAGCACAGGTTAAGACACTTTCTTTATTAATAAATTAATGTTTAAAGATAATTTTAAAGCCAATAATTCTAAAATATTATTCATACACTTAACTGACATTCCTCCTTTGCCATTAATTCAAGTACCTACCCTCATGATTTTATTTTTTTTAAGATTTATCTATTTTTATTCCATGTGTACAAGTGTTTTGCCTGTATAGGCATACATGCACTATGTATGTGCCTGGTGCCCAAAGAGCCCAGAAAAAGGAATGGGATCCTCTGGAACTGGCCACTGGAGTACAAGAAACGGAAATCTGCTCCTCTGCAAGAGCAGCAAGTATGCTTTTAAGCACAAAACTCTCTCTCCAGGCCTCTCTGCACCTCCATATTGCCTTGAACCACAATGAGAATATGAAAAGTTAATGGGACATAGGAAAGGAGGGACCCTTGATCAAGTCTAGTTGAAGCCTCTTACCAGCTGAGGAACATAATCCCAGCAGAGCTGACATTTGCTTAAGGTCCTTCTTATTTCTCAGCTCCAAACCTACAACTCACTGAGAGCCTTTCTACCAGATTTACCTACCAGAACTGCCCAGAATTATAAAAGGACTGGTCCAAAAATCTTATGACCTCAATGGCTCTGAATTTTATTTTATAAAATTATAATCCCATCCAAGGCTTCTCCAGAGATAACCCATAATTTCATCAACCAAATAGAGAAACAGAGAAATTAAAACGTTTCTTAACAACCCTGTGAAATATCATTTGAAATCCACAATGGTATGTAGGGTCATGCTAAGGCACATAACTGTGATGGTGCCTTGAGATGCCCACACCAACACTTGAGCACGTCATTTTCTTTCTCTGAGCATCTCTTTCTCTTAACCTCTGTGCTGAAAACCTATACTAAAAGTAAGGCTGGGGAGATGGCTAAGTAGGCAAAGTATTCACAGTACAAAGGTGAGAACCAGAGTTCAGATACCTAAAATTTACTTAAAAGCCAGATGGCCATGCCAGCTACCTATGCTTCCAGCACTCTTGGAGCAGAGATAGATCCTCAGAGCAAGCTACTTGTCTAGACTAGCCAAATTTGCCTAGCTCCAAGTTCAGTTCGAGACCCTTCCTCAATAAATAAAGAAGAATAACACAGGCATGAACACACAAATGCACATGCCTGTCACACTTACACACACACACACACACACACACACACACACACACGCACTCCAGAAAGAGAGACAGGCAAGAATTTGCACTTATAAACACCCATACCATATACATATTCACACACCAAGTATTGCTATTCTCTGAGAAGCCCATACCTATTCTCTTGGGTGTGTTTTATTCTCTCCCTGAACACCTTTCTATTTTTAATAAACTCAAACTCTGCTTCCCAATGACTCCCACTGATAGTCTCTTCTGCATCTAAGCCAAAGATGCTGTTTCATCTGAATTGAGGTCCTTAAGAGATTAGAGGACTTCTCAGCCTGCTGAGGGTGATAGTGTGGAGCTGTGCCTCTGCCACTGGCCACTGACAGCCTGTCATTGAAACAATATAGCCCAATTCACCTGGTTCAGTCTTATTTAATACCAGTCCTGTCTGCTCAGAATTAGCCTAATTTGCCATTTTCAGCGAAGAGATTAATTTAAAAATTGAATAAAATGAAGAGGGGAAATTGATCCTCACATTGTAGTGCTAACTCCTGCCCAGTCTCTTCCTGCAGTGTGTGAGGTATTTGCTCTGAGAATGGAGTTCTCAGTTTAGCACATGATTACATCTGCAAGATGACCTGGCAAGCCTCGTCTTTACTTGATCTCTTCCAGATGCAACGTATCCACTATCTCCCTTTCAAAGTCAGCATGCAGAATGCCAGCTGATAAAATGAAATGTGTTCTGAGAGAAGCAGCCAGGGAGTCCTAACTCTCTCTGATCTTGGGTGCTGATGGCAGAAGGGGAAACCAGCCCTAGTTCTCTGACAGTTCTTTGTTCTACTAGATAATTTGGCTCCTGATCCTCCTGTGACTTCTCTGAAGCTGAATCAAGGAAAGATTTAAAATTATGTATACATAAACAATATGAGATAACAGAGGCTGAGCAGTCCTGCTACACATAGCAGAGAAGTCAGCACTTGGGATGTGCTTTTTTATTCATGCTATGCTACAAATATACAGTTTCTATTAACTTTCTTTTTATCTCTGTTAATACTTTTAATTTTTGCAACAAAATCAGAAGACACAACTTTCTTACTAAAGTATCAGCTGTTAGGAAGACAATCCTTGAATAGATTGT
Organism: Onychomys torridus; assembly: GCF_903995425.1. Lineage (NCBI taxonomy): Eukaryota > Metazoa > Chordata > Mammalia > Rodentia > Cricetidae > Onychomys > Onychomys torridus. The sequence continues at coordinate 69,410,547 of NC_050449.1, read as the reverse complement.
CAGTACCTTGAACAGTAGGCACAGAACATGGAATGTGTACTGGTCCCCAGCTGTTAGACCTGACCCAGGTAAATAGTTATTTAACTATTTTAAAATCAATCCTACCTAGTCATATTCTAAAAGGTTTGTTGTTGCTGCTGTCTTTTGTACAAAAGATAAAGTTAGTCAGTGCCATGAGCAAGAACTCCTTAACCAGAAATTTCTGTTGGTTACATGATCCTCACAGCTTTCCAGTACAAATACAGCTCAGCCAATTATAATGAAAGTTGTTTTCATTGGGAGTCTAGGAATCTAAGGAAGCCTGTTAAGCTTTTATTCTGCCAAACGAAAAGATCTTATTTTATTGGAGTTGTTACTATTAATTTGTTTTAAAGTTCAACATTAGAGATAAAATTATTTAATTTTTGCTGTGTATGTATCAACAAAACTTTGGGAGAAGCACAGAAGTATAGGGCAAGCAAAGTTCTTGTTAAGAGTCTGTAAAGAAGAAATGTAATTGGAACTGGATGGGAGCACAAATAATCCCATAGTGCAGATAAGTTCGGGGAAAATAGCCTACTAACTCCCACTGAAATGTTAATAAGGAATATCGGGGTGTCTTGGAACTACAGAGTTCTTCTCCGTGAGCTAGAATTCTGGAAAATTAGTGGCTCCTGAAGCCACCTCCAGCTAGTGGCTTTCAGGTTCTCTTCTCCCAGAGTTGAAGGATGGATTTCAAGGAACTTAGAGGCTGAGATTTAAAGAGTAGTGTATTGTAGATTTATAGACTGGAGCTTAAGAGGGGAAAGAGAGAGCACTGTTTAAGTAATGGATGGAGATAAGACACATGTGGCTGACAAGCAGTGTAAGGAAGCTCAGAGTGCCAGAAAAGGAGTAATTAGGCTCTGGTCAGTGCTCTTAAGAAACAGAAGAGAAAAAGAAAAGCTAAATGTTTCTCAGAACTCAGAAATGTGGGTAGACCCCAAAACACCTTATGATGGCTCCTAGAGATGGCATTGAAGGCCAAGAGTTGGGGAAGGAGAGATACATTTTTCTCCTTACAGGAATAATTATTTCTCCTAGCTCTTTAAGCATGAACCCTCCTTCTAGTCCCTGGTCAGGTGACTGGCTGGAATAAGGGAGGAGACACCTGTCTTCACCCAGTCAGAGATTACACTCATCACTGTAATAATATGGGTGTCAAACCAAACTATGCATACTAGGAAACAAATCATTTATCTACAATTGTTTTATAAGGAATTGATGCCAAAAACAAAAATAAAAAATGTCAACATAATATCGCATTCATTCCTCATGATCTTTGATTTGATCTCAGAAACTTTATGGATCAATGTCAGACTTTGGCATAATATTAGATGTCTGTGCTAAGGGTTCCTCTGCAATGTGATAATGTTTGCTCAATGAAAGTTGAAAAATTAAAGAAATAATTAATATTTATCTTCACTACTTCAACTAAATAAATTTAAAGTGATGTAAAAGATTTAAATCTGAAATTACACGATTGGGATTTTGATTGCCTGGAATTTGGGGCAAGATCTTTTAATAAACTTTGATGTTTTCTTGGTTACCTTATAGATGAGAATGGAATTAAATTTAATGATAAAGCTTATACCTTCATAACCTTTAATTTGAAAACATCAACAAAATATGTCCTGAATACCCTATTAGTCTTCATACACACACACAAAAAAAAAATGCATTGAATTGTTTACAATGGATAGACACAACATACTTAACAAGTTCTGTCTTGAAATGTGTTGGAAAAGGAAAATTATTGTGAAGGCAATTAACATCACACTTTAAAATTATTTATAATGCTGTTCTTACCCTGGTGACTGAGTTAAGTAGATCCCAAGTTCAGTGCCAGCCAAGGTAGGCTATATTGGGAGCTTCAGGTCAGCCTTGGACAGAGTTCTGATATATAGTAACAGAAGGCTGGTAGGAGCTTACTATAGGTGTATCTGGGCTTTAGATTGGATTTGAAATAAGCACCCAGAGTCCCTTGCTATGTGGGCTTCTTCTTCAGGATAGCTTCTTTCCTCACTGAGCACATTAGAGTTTCTGACTTCTGTGTGCTAAGACAACACTTTATATGATGCAATGCAATCATTGAAAAGATATCTATAAGCTACTGGCTGAAAGCAATCTGTAGACTCTGCTACACTCACAGAGAGAGGACCATGGGTAATCCATGCACAAAGATGTAAATTCTAGGAAGTGAGAATTTTGGAGTGTTGACTTAGGTTCTGACTACAACAAAGGAGATATCAGACATTCTCATTTTATTTTTAAAAAATGGGCTGCTAAAAAGACAGCCTTGTGATTAAGAGTATGGACTGCTCTTGCAGAAGATCCAAGTTTTCAGTTCCTGGCATTCTCTTCAAGGTGTGTACAATACCTATAACTTCAGTTTCAGGAGGAATCGGATACCTCTAATCTTCATGATTACCTGTGCACTCATGCGTGCATGAGTGCACATACACACACAGAGAAAAATAATTAAAATAAATTTTTAAACAATATAGATGAAAACTGTAATGTGTTGGATAGTTTTAAAATATTGGACTGCCTGTACAATAGAAGAGATAGCTCGGTAACAGGCTTATTTTTCAAGCATACAAACCGGAATTCAATGCCCACCACTCATGCAAAAAGCTACCCACTTGGAATCCCAGCCTGGGAAGACGGAAACAGGCAGATCTCTGGTGCTTCCAGGCAAGGCAGCCTTACCTACCTGGTAAATTCCAGCCTGCTGGAGACCCTGGTGCCTCCAAAAGGTGAACAGTGTTTGAAGAACAAACCTGAAGGCCAACCTGTGGTCTTGCCATTCTTGTGCACCTCCACACATACGTGAACTTGTACGTATAAACATATGCCCACATGTAATAAAGTTTGACTATTTTGGTTCTCCTACTGTAAGTGACACCTGTTCCTGTGTCCAACATCTTTGACTCAGGACTAATCTTAATTTTTTTCATTTCTATCTACAGAGTCCTGTGACACTGATGCATAGTGACCTCCAACACTAGTTTAGAAAGAACCACCATCCTTTGACTGGATCACTTCTATCATCCACTCTCATAGGCCTCTTTTGTGGCATGTCCTTGGAGAATCCACTTAACATACTTGGAGGAATTTGCACCATATAAAGGAGCCATGTGTAAACACTCAGGTCAACAGCCTCAGCCCAGATGTCAAATTGCAAGTAGATGTTATCTTTGAAAGTAGACTTCCTCACCCGCACGCTTTTCAAAGACATAGTCATCCTTTTCGTCTTCCCAGCAGAGGTACCAGACATTGTGGAACAATAAATATTTGTCCCCTTTAAGCCCTTTCTTAAACATCAGTCCACAAAATCTGTAAACATAATGCACTGTCATGGTGGTGGGCTGAATCTGAAAAGTTCCCTCAAATGCAGATTTAAAGGCTCAACCCCCACTATAGCAGTGTGTAAAGGTGGGGTCTGGAGAGGTGACTGGGTCATGAGAACTTTATCAGTGGATTAATTCACTGATGAATTCATCTGCATGGGCTAAAAGTAGTTAAAATCCAGTCTGAGAAGTAGGACTTAGGGCCATGTGCCTTTGAAGGGCATATTCTGTCACATTGCGTTTTCGTCCTCTTTCCCTTTTCTCACCACCCTCCCCTCCCCCTCTTCCTCTTCTCTCCCCTCTTCCACAGACACACTGGGGTGAATAACCTCCTCTGCCAGACCTCTCTGCTGCCAAAATGGTCTGTCTACTCTCAGGCCTAAAGCGGTGAAGCTAGCTGGCTTTGGACAGAAATGTCTATAACAGTACGCCAAAATAAACATTTGCTTTTTGAGTTTCTTGAATTTTTTCCCCAAGTGTTTGTTACAATGACATTGTGTATGGCTCTAAGTTCAATGCCTCTTTAATTTTGTTTTAGTTTTTACAGAGCCCTAGTATGAAAACCTGAGGGCTTCAAGTTTGGGGTTGAAATTGTTAAGGCTGTAAAACTCTCATATAACTCAAAATGCTTCTGGTAAATCAATAAAAAACAGAAAAACTTTGGAAACTTCATGAGTTACCACTTTAAAATATTTTCAGGCTTGTATCTTTATATGTTTCAACCACATACACACTTGAAAACACATTCTCTTTCAAGAAAGATATCAGAAGTTACTTTCAAATTAGTTCATGAAGTTTATATCCCTGAAGATTCAATTCTGCGTTAAACTGTTACTTGCCTACTTAAATATTTTATATTTAAAGCAGCTGTGACAATTCTACTTACTACGTGGACATTGAAAATCAATGATGAACACTAAAATATATATATAAAACCTATAATTAAAGCCAGTTGTTAACTTATCAACATGCAAAAAATTAAATTAAATATTACCATTTAAATGAAAAATATATTAAAATCACATGTTGTACATAAAAAATAAAATGTTATATACAAAATTCAAAGATTCTTGTGCTCAGCAAGCAAATATGGACATCATTTGCTTCTCCAGATTTTGTTTGGATTTCATTTCAAGGTTGAATTGCAGTATTTAAATGTTATGAATAATGTAAAAATCTTCCTTAGAACCTATGACATGGAAGTGAAAATATTGTGATTTGGGGTTTCTATTAGAAATACCATGTCAACAAACTTAATAAAATTTTAATAAAGAAACTGGAAAACTCTTGGTATCCTATATATTTTTATAATGTACTGAAGTCATATTATAATAAAGTACTTAGATATGATTCACAACTACTTTCTATCTATGAAGACATAACTTCTTCCACAAGATTGTTCAATGTAAAAATTAATCCCAGACTTTCAGACATGTGATTGAAAAGAATACAGAGGTTGACAGGAAGGAACTGAAAACTAAATATATGAATAAGTTGTTAAAGGAAAAGCTTGTAAAGGCTCAGGGCTCATGGCCCAGAAAATTACATGTCTAGGTTCTATATGAAATGAAAAACTAAAACAAAACCCAAAACCTGCTCTTTTTCCTTTACTGATGAAAAGTGATGTAAAGGAAATACTAATTAAAATGGTCAAAATGAAGTCATTATTTAAAACCTAAGGGAGTACACTGTTCATCTGAAGAAGGACTTTCATTGAAATTATAAATGGGACTTTTTATAAGAACAGAAAATAGAAATGTTCTTTAGTGTCCAGTATAACTTCACACACACACACACACACACACACACACACACACACACACACACACAAATGTATCACTGTACTAAACTCACTTCTGGATTGACTAATTAGGTAAGACAAGAATAAAGTATCAAGAACCTGGAACCAAGTCCCCTTTCATAAAATAATACTCAAAGAGCAATATCATGGCTAACAGTAAATGTCTGAGGAGATTCCTTACATTTCACCTGTGTGGCTCCAAAGATTAGAGTTTGGGTTGATGATAAAATCCTACATTTATGGTAATAAAGAGTAGCTTTCAGCATTGAGTTCATGGTGAGCTAATTCATACAACTAATCTGCACAGCTTCAGAAGACAGGTTGTCATCACTAGATGTGGTCAAATATCGGGTCAGAACAAACAATAGTCCTGCATAGGAGTATTCTGTCAGTTATCCACAGCTGTTAGGGTTGCCAAGTGTTTGGTACGTTCAGACATGGCCAGATCTGACAATTTTGTGCTGTGTCCTGCTCTACCTCAGACAGCATGTCCCAAATGTCTTGTATTCAGTAGATGTCTAAGAAATTACAAAAATGTCAAAGAGCTATTTTTCTGTCACAATAATGGGTCTTTAAATTACTTAAGTGGCAACACCAGTGGAAAGACATAATCCATGCATTAGGAGCTGGACAGACTCTTACAGCGTTTCCTGCTGTCCTGGCAAAAAGACCAACCAGGGGGACTGGGACTTAAAAGGACTTGCTTTTCATAGCCAAGGAGAGAAACAAAGGAGGCTGTTTTTGGCTGGAGGCCCAAGTCATGACAAATAACCACCATTAATTGGTGAAAAAAAGCCAAATCCATTCACATGCTCTGAAACTCACAAGTCAACAAGAGCCTCACTCCTTCAATTTCCAGATGAATGGCAGCTTCACACTTCTGAAAGGAAGTCATTGGTTCCTGGAAGTATATATTTAAAAAAAAAAAAAAAAAGTATGCTAGAAGACTTGCAGTCACCATCTTTGATAATATATTGCCAACATGTTAGGTATTTATTTTCCTGACTTTGCATTTTCTTCCACAATGAAATAAAAAAAAAAAAAAAAACAGCTCAGTGGTAAAGAAGGCATGGAGTATACCCCAAATATGCTGCTTGATACCCAGCATCATCACTAATAAATAAACTCAAAATCAGTAGAGTCAAGTAACATAAGTGTCTAGGTGACACTAAATATTTTCAAGTTCTGGTTTAGATAATAATAATTAGATACAAACCCACAGGTATTATTTTACATAAAATTTGCTTGAATTATATTTTAGTAAGTACTATCAGCATTTTGGTAGTTTTCTGTTTTGCATCCTTTGAATAACAAAGCAAAAAAATCAAAATAATTTTTGTGTACATCCATGTTACAAACAAATTCTTAAATACAGATGAAGACCCTGAGAGAGTTGAGCTGTTGACATTACTACATATGAAACTAAGTGGTAATAAGTGAGCCAATGTCCAAACGACATGTTATTCAAAACCCAAACATTTAAGAGGTGGAACCTGAGTATAATTTTAGTGGGAGTGTGTGAGTCTTTTTTAACACAAAGGTTATTAGTCTTTAGTATGTCTTGGAATCACATAGGGGGCTGCTAAAATACAAGCTAATGAGCCTTAGACAGGGCTTTGATTTAGCTGTTCTAATATAAGATCCCAGAGTGTGAATTTTTTCCATAAGTACCGTATGTTTATGCTGCTGGTCCCAGGAAGACTCTTTGAGAACTGTTGATTTAAGGACCTGAGAAGTAGCATGAAAATGCTGTCCTTTGTTCTTCTAGAATTTCCTGTCTACAACTGATTTGAGTAAACGATTGTATTTTCTGGGCAACTTAATAAAGTTGATTATTTACTTGTGCAAAGAAGAAAACATTGCTATGGCTAAAGAATACATGACTATAAGAAATTGCAAGTATCCATATAAACAATAATGCTTCTTCACAGCTCAGATATCAGGAGCCTGAAGTTTTTATTTAAACTTCATTTAGGTTGTGATTTATCTTCAGTTCTATCTCTAGAAAATTTCATTTCTAAATAAAGGATAGAGGAATATTCTGGAGCGCTTTCTGTATCTGCCCATGTCAGGGGTGGTTTTACAGAAAAGTGGTATGTTCTATCATACTTAATATGAACTTATCACGGAAATGTACAGGCTATGAACACAGGACTCTCTCCAATTATCTTGGAATTTGATTGTTTCTCTTTGTTACTAGGGAAGAGAACATGACTTTACCTACTCAGTGCTGTGTAACACCAGATCTTCATGTGCAAAAGTGCTATTTCCTATGATTCATCATTGACTTTAGTCTATTTCTACATCTCCAGAAAACTAGTCTAAAACTTACTAGGACATTGAACTCCTAGTAAAAGTCACAGAACGCAAACTTTTGACATCATTGTGTGTCAGCTAATAAACCAGCTAATGTTGAAACGACATCATTTTGAAAATTCAAGAGTACAGGACTTGAGATCTGAGTGTGATTTTTAGAACACTGTACACCTTTAAAAGTTAGATGAGGGCAGTCAATATGACTCAGCAGGTGAAGGTACCTGCCTCCAAGCCTGAAAAGACCTGAGTTCAGTCCCTGGCCCCTGCATGGTAGAAGGAGAGAAACGATGACTTATGCAAGTTTTCCTCTGTCCTTCACACATGTATGCCTTGACCTACATACATACACACACACACACACACACACACACACACACACACACACACACACACACATACACACCACTGAATAATAATATAATTTTTTAAGTTATATAAAAAAAAAAAAATCCAGTAACTTTTTTCTGCAGATTACCATTTGTCCAGCAAGATCAATCCTTTTCCTACTGGAGACAAACTGATGGGTTCAACTATGTGTAGTCTCTAGGTTCTCTAATGCTCTTAATTAACATTTCTCTCCATGAAAATGTTCAGTAAAAAACTAACGATTTTCTGCCATGATAACACACAAATGTTCTATTGATTCAATAGCCAAGGGAATTCGTTCACTAAACTGTCTCACCCAAGCCCTCCTCGCCCCCCCCCCGCTTTTTTTTTTCTTTTAAAGGAAACCTTTTAGAGCAAAGTTAAGCACTGGATGGGAGCTGGTCCAGTGGCTGCTGCAGGCTCCAGCACCAGTGAATGCTTTATCTACAGAGCTCATGCCAAATTTCCTACTGACAGAGAAGCCCTGAAATATGAACCTTGAAGTCAATTCATCAGAAAACAAATATTACATATAAATTAGCTGGAGGAGATGAAAACTGTACACATTCCCCAACTTCCATAATTATTTTGAAACAAAACAATTCCCTCCTACTTCTGCCAAAGTATTTGGCAAGCATACAAAAGTGGCTAAAAATTAGCATAAAAAGACTTAATCCTGCATTTATCTTTCTAGATTAGTTTAAATAACTTCCCATTTCTTAAGTTTTATAGGTTGATATTTTGAAACACTGGAAGTGCTTTTTAAAGACTCTGCATATAGTTTCCACAATCTTTAGGTGAAGACAAAAGGAAATTTTAACTGCTAATATATTTATACTAGGTAAACATTAAAAAGAAATGAAAAATTCAGAGGATATTGGCAGATCAATGTACACTTTTAAGGGTTTATTTTACTTTTTAAATAAACCATAAATGAAATGTTTTCTAGAAATTTTTCCACTTAACAGTATATCTAAATCTATAGAAGAGCTTATCATTAGAATAGTGATAATGATATAGATTTTGCCCTTTCTGGATACAGGAGATTACATTGATATTTTATACTGACATTCAAATGTTGGCTACTATATTACAGGGAATAGTCTAAATTTATCCACATATATCAATTTAGTAATTCTTAATGAGAGAAAACTACAGCATATAAAAGTCAGTTGGACAGTTGACCATGTATGCCTATACGTATATAACATTATTTAATTTAATGATATTTAAACTTAGAATATGCTCTGATGAAAACGGAGCTTTGTCATCCACAGAAAAGTCTTTGGCCTCAGATTCCTTCGGGAGTCCTTCATCCAATGACTAATGAGAACAAAGGGAAAACATCTTGACTATTCCACCTAAAAATGGACCAACTCCAGCCACCCATACTCACTCCCAAGGCTATGTTCAATCCTGTACCGAAACTTGACTCATCTCCCAAACCAATCCTGTTTCTTTCTTTTCCCTTTCACAGTCTGGGATTCCAAGAACACTTCATAATATATGTCTCACCTACTCATCTCCATCTTAACATCTGTGTCCCAGGAAACCTAGCCTACAATGATTTTCCACAAGCACTGAAATACATTTGTGCTTGTATACACTTCAGATGATACATACTTACTTCTGGTTATATAACTTTTCAGTGAGTATCATTATATATATATATATTTAGACATTGATAAATAATCTATACCCAAATGGATATGATATGTTTTATTTGGTGGTTAATATTTCTTGAATTTAGAATTTCATTTCCTTTTCTAAAGATTTTTTTCTAAACATAGTAAGATATAAATTCACAATAACACTGTAATTTAAAGTCTCACTACAAACTGTAGATAGATTTCCACTTTCAACAGTGCCAATTTCTGCAGTAACAGAGAGTGGCCAATGCACCACGTCAACTCTCTAACTCCTTAAAAAAATATACTGCAAATATTACTATTTTTTCAAAATTAAAATTTGTTATACAGACCCTATGTTATTGGTATATTATAATTCTCCTCTGGCAAAATAGCAATAAGTTATCCTATCTTTTTTTTTTCTTTTTTGAAGAAGATGAAATAATGTAATGTATTCATTTTATAATTTCTTTACTTATAATTTCCTTATTGGATAGGCTACTGTACTGGATAGTTTTATGTCCACTTGACACAAGATGAAATCATGTTGGAAGAGGGAGCCTCAACTGAGAGAATGTCACCACTGGAAAATGCCTACAATGCATTTTCTCCATGGCCTCTGCATCAGTTCCCACCTCTAGGATCCCACCTTGAATTCCTACCCTGACTTCCTTTGCTGGTGAAAGGGTTAGCTGAAAGAAACATCATTGCTCCCGAGTTTCTTTCATTCATGGTGTTTATGTTTATGTTCATGTCTGTTCACAGCAATAGAAGACCTAACTAAGACAGATCTTGGTTCCAAATCCTGCAATATTGCTGTAACGGATCTAACTGTGTTTGGGGTGGGGATCCTGTTGGTATTGGAACTTGGAGCTGGAGAAACAGTTGAGAGCTCAGAGACAGTATGCTGTCCTATGGGAATTTAGAAGAAAGGAAAGGCTATTGTGTAGCACTGATGCATTTGTGTGTTGAGTTGACAAGAGGTCAATTGTCCCTCCTGGTTTTATGTCAACTTGTCACAAGCTAGAATAAATTTGGAAAGAGGAATCTCAACTGAGAAAACGCCCTCCCCCCCATAGACCTGTGACTAAGCTTGGGTCACACTTTCTTGATTGATGACTGATGTGAGAGGGCTCAGCTCACTCTGGTGTCACCACCAGTGCTGGTGGTGGTACTGGGTGCTATAAGAAAGCAGGCTGAGCAAGATATAGGGAGCAAGCCAGTAAGCAGCATTCCTCCATGGCCTCTTGTGTTACATTTTCCTCCCAGACTGAAACACTACATCTACAGTGAAGCTCTTTAAATAAGAAGGGAAACAGCTCATGTAGCTAAGAAGACCTCCTCTCAAACCAATAGAAGCTGAGCTGCAAAAAGGCCTGAGACCAACCCCACTGCCTGAAAGATGTAAAAGCCAGCCAACCTGACTGGAAGAGCCACCTGTAAAGGACACTCTCCAATCTGTTAAGCTGCCTCCAGGCTGTGCAGTGTGTTCCAGGTTCCCAGCTTTGTGAGCTGTCACCCATGCTGGGGTGAGCTTTGGTGATACAGCTGTCTTTGAGTCATTTTTGCCCCTGTAAGTAACTACAGAAAAATTTATTGGTTCACCAAATTGGACATTGTTTCTATCCATACTTTGGTCTATCAAAAGATAGATATTTTCCCTATCTGGGCTAAGTAAACATGTGTTGTGTCTCTCTGGGAAAAGTTTTGTCACACATCTCTGTATCAGTTCCTGCTTATAGGATCCTGTTTTGTGTTACTGTCCTGTCTTCCTTCAATAATAAACAGTCCCTCCAGTAATGAACTGTTTCCTGGAAGTATAAGCTGGAGCAAACTCTTCCTTCCCCAGGTTCTTTTTGGTCATGGTATTTCATCACAGCAATAGAAACCTAATACAGTTTATTTAAGGTCTAATTTTCAGCATTACTTATTGGCAAAAGCAAGATCTCAAGTCAAATATTTTGGTACCTGTCCCTCTATACTTCATTAAATAGCTGTGGATTTCCTATTCATAGTGCTTCTTTTAATCTGCCATACTCATGGTTAAGTAAATACTTGTAAGGATTTCTTGGCAAGCATCCCAAAAAGGAGTCTTCTACATTTCAACATCAGAGATGTTATCCAAAGGTAAGTCTTGTTAAAATCAGGTTTTCTCTGTGCTGTAAAGAGGACAATGTGCCAACTCTCAGAACATCCTTTCACTAATCCCCATGTCCTTTTATGTCACAAAGATTCACATGTGTAGTTATGAGTTTGAATGAGATGGTTATCCTAGATTAACTGTTACAGAGGGACTTATAAGGCAGAAGTACAAGAGTCAAAAATCAAAGGAATTATGGCAATAGAAGGATAAGGATGAAGAGACAGAGGTGGGAAGGGAAGGATAGAGGAAGAGAGAGGGGGAGGAGGAAGGAAGAGAAAGCAAAAGAAATAAAGATGAAAATGCTGTATTACTTGCTTCATTTTAACCCACTGTGCCTCATTTTGGTCTTTGACACACAGAGTATAACATAATTTTTCAAGGCTTATAGAAATTAAGATTGTAATATTTAGTTATAAAGCAACAGAAAACGTGATCTGTGCTTGCATTTCTGCAGACTCCTTCAAGTCTAAGAGATGAAGCAAGCTAGAATGGCTCATTTTTGTTCTTAGACTTGGAGCAGAGATAAATATATTTATTTATGATCCTGTAGATGTAACTGTCTTGTTAAATAAGAAACACAGAGCCAAATAGAGAGTTAATAGCCAAGAGGTCAGAGCAATAGCTGAGAGCTGAAAACGTTACCCTTCACTGCTGCTGCTGTCTTTCTTCTCCGCAAGAGGCCTACATTCTGTGTGGTTTTCCTTTTTATAGACTTTCTGTTCTACCTTCTCATTGGTTGTAAACCCAACCACATGACCTCCTTGTCACTGCCTGTCTGTATAGACCTCCAGGTCTTCTATGGTTGGTATTGAGATTAAAGGTGTGTGTCTCCAAGCTGGCTGTATCCTTGAACACACAGAGATCCACCTAACTCTGCCTCCCAAGTTCTGGGATTAAAGGCGTGCACCACCACCACCAAGTTTGTGCTACAGCTTGCTCTGACCCCAAGGCAACTTTATTAACATACAAACAAAATCACATTTCAGTGCAAATAAAATATCACCATATTTCCCCTTTTCTATTTTTTTTCTGTTCCACACCAGAGGGCTCTTTGATATGGGACAAAAGAATCTCTTAACCTTTTAGTTTATCAATATGTCTGGGTTTAGAGAAGGAGTGAGCCAATTCCATCTCTAAAGCCAGCTTGATATATTTGGAGATTTGGGCATAGTTTTTCTTACTACTTTCTTTTGGAGGGGGTGCTGTATCTTATGGGGACACAAAGATAATTTTAGGATTATGGAGTAGTCCATGAGGGTGTATTATATGAGCCAGTTGCCTTGAAACTGTTTTGGATGTTGGATCATCTGGGCTACAGTGTCATTGGAGACCATTTAGGGGGTCTTGGTTGGTCAAACCTGATGTATCTTAATTTGGAACAAATCCATAGCCTCTGGCTTTCTGTGGAAACAAAAGCAGAGCCTCTTTTTTAAAGCAACATATCCTTATATCTAAATTTTGAAGCCAAGGTACCTTTAAAATTTACATATTTGTTTAACTCAACATATTTTACAATCAAATGTTTTTTTGAAGTTAAAAATCCCAAAGACAACACAATCTAGATTTTTTGTGTAGTATCCCTCTTTATGTGGCTTATTTTTTATACTACCTTTACTGTCTCTTTAAAGACTTTATTTTTAAAAACTATCTATTTTTTATATAATTGTATTTTTATATAATTGTATATTTTTATATAATTTTGTATTTTTATATACTTGTATATATTTTTATTTAAAACAGGTTGATTATAAATGCAATCTCTTTCTAAAAAAGGGGGGATATGATGTAGATATGATAAGATGAAAGGGTAGATTAATGAACCTAATTTTAAAGAGCAACAACTTGTTTGAAATGTTTTACATTAGTATAGATTTTAGTTTATTGATACAAGTTTAAACTTAATTTTGTTATACTGTATATATATTTCTATCCTCATTTGAGGTATTATGTTTATGTAACTCATTTAGATTGTAATGGATAATTAAGAAATACAGATCAATTAGTCTTCTGTGACAGCCAAACTCATAGTCATGTTAAGTTTTCTAGGTATACATAGATATATTTCAGATAGACAGGTAGTCTTCAAACACTTCAAAGATCTACAGAATATGGCATTTAAAATATTTTTAAAATTTAGACTTTCTGGACAATGAGATATGTCTGCTCCTGGCAGCACCAACTTACTTCAGAGAGGAGAATGAGCATCAAAGACGCATCATATGGAGTTTATCTTCACCTTGGCAAAAATAGCCATTTGGGCAAGAAACTGTTCTTGCCTGGACTACTTGATTGACTGGACATGCAGGACCCATAGAAAGGTGACCACTGAACTTTGCTTGGCAAAATGGTCCTTCACATTCCTGCTTCACAGAGGAAACTGCCAGACATTCTATAGGACACTGAGAAAAGTGACTGAGAGACTCTAGCCCTGTGGGCTAAAGATAGATGTCCCAACTTTACAAAGGAACATTAGGTGACTGTCCAGGCTGCCAGCTGTCTCTGTCTACCCTGCAGACTCCCAAAAGTTGCTTGCATCCTTCTCCCATTTCTCAGGTAATATTAAATCCTTCTGAGGTCTTTGACATAGTTGAAGACTAGAGATAGTTATCATTTTCCTTAGTTATGATAAAAGTTAAGTTAGATATGAAACCTTAGACTAACAAATATAGGATAGATAGGATATCTTCTTTAATTTTGTCAAATACAAATACACTAGATATTATAAGTATACTAGATATTATAACTGTAATTCTTGTTTGATAATTGTTTTGTTTTCTATAATTTTACTATGTAAAAGTTAAAACCTTCCTTTTTGAAAAAAAAGAAAAGGGGAAGTGCTGTGGGATGTTCTCTATTCTGTGAATGTGCTGCTCTGATTGGTTAATAAATAAAACACTGTTTGGCCAGTAGCCAGGCAGGAAGTATAGGTGGGACAAGCAGAGAAGAGAATTGGGGAAAGTAAAGGCTGGGGAGGAGAGACCTGGCAGCCGCTGCCATGACCAGCAAGATATAAGGTACCGGTAAGCCACGAGCCATGTGGCAAAGTATAGATTATTAGAAATGGGCTGAATATAAGAGTAAGAGCTAGATAATGGCAGGCCTGAGCTAATGGCCAACCAGTTTAAATAATATAAGCGTCTGTGTGTTTATTTTATAAGTGGATTGTCAGACTGACAGGGCTTGGCAGGGGCTGGAGAAAAGGTCTCCAGCTACAAAATCCCACACAATTTAGTGCTAATATTACCTGTTAATGAGGTAATATACAAAGTTGACCTTTATATGCATAACAAAATACTGCCCTGTAATTTTTATGGGAGAATAATGTTTACCTCTTATACTCAGCTGCATTCTCTGCCATGGCTTGGAAAACAAATCATCAGTGCAAAGAGGAGCGGTTCCAACATCTGAAAGTGGCTGAAGGGGTTTGAATGAGGAGGAGGTAGTGTGCAGGCACTGGGTCATGTTCTCAGATCATTCATCAGAGACAGGATTGATGCACTCAGTTCCAGGATGTTGAAGACTATCTTCATCTTACAGCTCATTTAGTCTCAGCCTCAGCTATAGAGAACCACCCCATCATGCTCATGGCCCATCCAGGGTAGCCCCTATGAAATGATCAGTGCATGCCAGAGAACGAAGGACTGGTATTCTACCCCTCATAGGGATATTGTTGGTGGCTATTACAGTACCCTGGAGGTCTCTGTAGAGCAGTTGTGACCCCCGACCCCGGACTGCTCTTACTTCATTTTCCCTTTCTCAGGTGTTGGCCTCAAGTACCTACTTTAGTTAACATCCTGATACTAAACTCCGTCCTAAGAATCTGCTTCTTCTAGAGTCTAATTTATAAAAGATAGGATTCATGGAGACTGAATTCCATTTTTTTACTCCTGAATATTAAGTGAACTGAGGAATTCAATGGCTTTCTTTTCTTCAGTTAATTACTCTGTAGGAGAACACACACACACACACACACACACACACACACACACACACACACACACACTACAAATGTACCACTCTAACCTCTATTTCCATTCTGCTCCCATATGAAACATAGCATAAAAGATACTTTAAAAAGGACAGGCTCTCATGAACCCACTGGGAGGCACCTAACTCAGCATTCTGTGTGCTAGGACTGTGAGGAGCCACGTGGAACCATTCTTCTTCTGACTTCCTTCTGTTCTTTAAATGCAGCTAATACATATCCTTTTTACAGATACATCAAGACCATTGCTTCTCATAGTAACCCATTAACTTCATTTCTCATAATATTAGCAACTATTTAGAATAACTCCTGAGTCCTTCCTCAGGTTTCTTAACTATTGTGTAGCATTTATCCCACTCAAAACTGTCCTTGGTCAGTTAGAACCTACTGCTCCTATTTTGTTTCTCTCCTTTCCTCAAGGCTTATAAGATGCTTTCATATCACCTCTGTTAACACCATATGAATACCCTTCCCTGTATCTTGAAGAAGTCAGCACCATACACAGGTCTCTGCTACACACAAAGTTTACTGGTTTGACAGATAAGGCAACAGCTCCAGAGAGGTTTGTGGGTGCTTCAATTCTTCTTTTTTTTCCCTGATCCACACTTATGGGAAGGTCTTACCAAGGTTTATAAGTCTTTGTTAGTGAATCAAACATTCTTTAATGAAAGTGCCAAAAAAAAATTAAAAGCAGGCACTAAGCTAACCAGATTCAAGGATAGAAATGACAGACTTTTTTTCTGAAGGTGGAATGACTTCCCATGCTCATGGATTTGTATGATTAATATTTCAAAAATGGCTATCAAACCAAAAGAAATTTATAGATTTAATGTAATCCCCATCAGGACAGCACAAACAATCCTGCATAATAAAGATCTACTGGAGGTATCACCATCCTTGATTTTAAATTATATTACAGAGCTATGGTAATAAAAAACATCATTCTGGAATTAAAAACATATTGATCAGTGAAATAGAATTAAGGACCCTGATATAAGTCCACATATCTAGGACAACTTGATTTTGAACAAGCCATAGATACACATTGGAATAAAAGGCATCATATTCATCAAATGATGCTGGTTAAATTGCAGAGATACATGTCGAAGAATAAAGCTAGATCTTTATTTCTCACCCTATACAAACTCAGTGCCAAGTGGGTCAAGGACCTTGATGTAGACCTGATATCCTTAATGTTGTAGAAGACAAAGCAGGGAATATAATTTGTTATTGACTTTTTTACTCTTTTGTGGGCCCACCACCCAGCTCCCAAATAAATGACACACAGAGATTTATTATTACTTATAAATCCCTGGCCTTAGCTTGGCTTGTTTCTTGCCAGCTTTTCTTAACTTTAAATTACCCCATCTACCTTTTGTCTCTGAGGTTTTATCTTTCTCTTACTTCTGTAATTCTTACTTCTTACCCTTACTCCATGGTTGGCTGTGTAGCTAGGTGGCTGGCCCCTTGCATCCTCCTCCTTCTCTTGCTCCTTGATCTCTCCTCCCAGATTTCTCCTTCTATTTATTCTCTCTGCCTAGCAGCCCTGCCTATATGTTCCCCTCCCTCACTATTGGCTGTTCAGCTTTTTATTAGACCATCAGGTGTTTTAGACAGGCACAATAACACAGCTTCTTGAAGTTAAACAAATGCAACATAAACAAAAGTAACACACCTTAAAATAATATTTCACAGTAAGAATTAAACTTATAGGCACCAGAAAGGATTTTCTGAATAGGAACCTAATAGTGCAGGCATTAAGAATTACAATTAATATATTTATATTTATTTTAAATGTTTATATTTATAAATTAATAAATAAACTAAAATATTTCTGTACTAAAAAGAACACCATCATTCAAGTGAAGAAGCAACCCAAGAATGGGAAAAAAATTACTAGCTATGCATCTGGTGAAGGTTAAATTTGTAGAATCTCCAAATCTAGACATCAGAATATAAACAATAAAATTTTAAAATGAGGCATACACATAAATAGAAAGTTATAAAAAGGTGACATACAAATGTCTGAGAAATATGTGGAAAAAATCCAATATCCTTAGCCATCAGGGAAAGACAAATTAAACCTACTTAGAGATTTCATCTCACCTAAGTAAGAATGGCCAAGATCACATCAACAAGTGACAATGGAAGCCAACATGGATGTAGGGAAAGTGGAACTCTCTTATCATGCTGGTGGGAATGCAAAATGGGACAACCACTATGCAGATCAGTGTGGGGGAGTCCTCAAATAGCTTAAAATAGATGTGCCTGAGGTACACCAATCCAGATCCACCATTCATGGACATATGAACCCTAAATTTTATACCCTACTATAGAGATCATTGCTCATCCTTACACATTGATCTCTATTCTCAGTATCCA
Organism: Onychomys torridus; assembly: GCF_903995425.1. Classification (NCBI taxonomy): domain Eukaryota; kingdom Metazoa; phylum Chordata; class Mammalia; order Rodentia; family Cricetidae; genus Onychomys; species Onychomys torridus. The sequence continues at coordinate 69,392,555 of NC_050449.1, read as the reverse complement.
AGAAATGGGAATAGCTTAGATACCCACCAACTGATGAATTGATAAGGAAAATGTAGTATATTTATATGATGGAATATTATTAAGCTGTGAAAAAAATAGAATTATCAAATTCTCAGTTAAATGGATGGAGCTGGAAACCAATATCTTCATCCAAGTAACTCAAACACAGAAGACAAACATCACATTTCTCTCTGAATATTAGCATTGAATCTTCAGATGTGTGTTCCAATTTTACCATCCACAGCATTTAGTAATTTAGTAAGGGGCCATTGGAGGGGAGGGAATCCAATGGAGGGGACTAGAACACACAGGTAGAGAGGGTTGAACGATGAAACAGGAAAGATTAACTTGGGGTGGGGGTGGGAGGGCAGGGTAAAAGTGAAAAAGAAGGACTATGGGGAGGGATGATGAACAGTAAAGCCCCTTTGAAAAGCCATATGGAATCCTAATACTATATAAACTTGATAAAAATATACACATACATACACACAGAGAGAGGCACATATATATGTTTAATGGTGCTACCCACAACAAGGGGGTCAGGACGCTAAATAGACACCTCATGCAAGGAAGTAAAACTCCAGCAACAAGAATGTGCTATACGTTTTTAAATTTTTGATCAATGTTGTCCCATAGAATCCCAACTATTATGGGCTACTGCCACTACTCTTGTTTACCACTCAGAACTTGCCAGGAGGACCTAATGTTGAACATACCATATACTTGAGACACAAACATGGAAACATCAAGCTGGTACTCATCTGAAAGCTTCATCCATACTGGCTAGTGTTTGTTGGTGCTAGATGATGCTATGCACACTTCTGGAGAAGCAAAGTGTTACTCAATCCCATTCAGCTGTGAATCCTACAAACCACAACAATGCCTGTTCTGACAAAATATGACCACTGGCCCCATAGTGGCATGAATGTTTTATGCCACTGTGGATAAACCAACCACTCTTTGATTATACCTAAGGCCCATTCCATGAAATGGAACTCATACCTAGAACTGTTCAGGGTGCCAAGAATCTATGGGTATATAAGTCATAGGCTTTAGAGGAGAACCAAATAGCATTATTCTGCTAATAAACATTGTACTAAAATGATCCCTGATGACATTGCTATACCCATAGATCAAAGCATCTCTCAACCCTCAACAGAGTGGCTTCTCTTTGCAGTAGACAGCAATTAACACAGAGAGTACCAACTGGTCAGTAGGCAGAGAATTAAAGATTGTGAATTGCTCAGCACTAAATAGGTTATATATATCATACCCCTCCCCAATAAAGCTCACAGATCTTTGCAGAAGAAGGAATATAGAGATTATAAGAAAAGGAAGGAGTCAATGATATCAAGGAAACAGTGTTTTCAAGACACTTTGGGGCAATTGCACAAATGAACTCACTGAGAATGAGCAAGACCCATACAGGTTCTGCAATGCTACCATAAAGGGAGAGGGAGCATAAAATACCACCACTGGCTGGGCAGAGACTGGCATTTGGTAGTTGATTGGGTAGTGAGAGTCAGTTTTCTTTGATAAAGTAACTGCTGGAATGTAGTTGGAGTTTTCCTGCCTGGCCCACAGTCAGGACAAATCTCTCTTACCCTCCAGTCCCATAGTCGCTCAGACACAACCAAGAAAGCACACAGAAACTTATATTGCTTATAAACTGTATGGCCGTGGCAGGCTGCTTGTTATCTACTTCTTCTATCTTAAATTAACCCATTTCTGCTTATCTATACTTTGCCACATGGCTCGTGGCTTACCAGTGTCTTTACATGTTGCTTCTCATGGCGGCGGCTGGCGGTTTCTCCCCCCAGCCTTCTACTTCCCAGAATTCTCTTTGCTCTTGTCCCGCCTATACTTCCTGCCTGGCCACTGGCCAATCAGAACTTTATTTACACAGAGCGATATCTACAGCACTGGAATATTGACCATACACCAGGGCAGGCCCTACTGTCAAGCATAGCTGGGCAAAACAGACTGTTTTCAATGGGAAAGAAGAGGGGAAGAAAGAAGTATCTCAAAGTAGTGTGGGAATGGATTAGGGGTGATAGAGGCTGGAGTTGAGGGAAAAGAGTGAATATAATCAAATTTTCAAAAAAAAATTATTTACAAAATTTGACATGCCCATTATTTTTGTTGTCATTCATATTGCTTAAAGCAAGTATTAGTTTCAAATTCTACAATTTGTTAGAATTTTCTATTAAGAGTATCATTATAAAATATTCATAATATTTACACTAAGAAACCATTTAGCTTAAACAACAACTAACATCCCTATAGAAAGTCAATATACCTATTAAATGGGAAAAAAATCATTCTGTAGTCTATTAAATATATGTCTAAAAATAATAGCTATGAATTGAATTTTGCATTTATAAAGCACATGGGTCTTCTGACTGGTTTCGTCGTATCCAAAAAGAGTTTTCTACTACCAGGTAATAGGTAAACAAATTATTATTAAGACATTAATTTTAATAAGAAAAAATGAAAAGAATAATAGCCTACCAACCTATCTGTACCCTCTATTTTTTAGCTAAAATTTATTATTAGAACCAAAACAGCAGGAAAAAAAAATGATGGTAGAATACATTGAAAAGTAAACACATGAACACATACCTGCATCACCGACCTGAGAAAAACAAGCCCAAAGCCAGCCATTAAGGAAGCATTAAAGAGAGCTTAAAGGCATTCCATGCACTTTGAAAAATGCCAGCAGTATGGTGTAGTGATGCACACCTGTAATCTTAGCACTCAGGAGGCAGAGGCAGGCAGAAAGATCTCTATGAGTTCAAGGCCATTTTTGTCTGCATAGAGAGTTCTAGGCTTGCCATAACTATACGGAGACCCTATATATTAGTCATTTTTCTGTTGCTTGAACAAAGCACCATCACCAAGGCAATTTATAGAAGTAATGCTTTATTTTGAGCTGTGGTTCTGGAGGTCCAAGAGTCCATGCCCATCGTTGTGAGGAAGCCTGGCTTCAGGCAGGCATGGGGGTAGGAACAGCTGAGAGCTCATATTTTGAAATGAAAGCAGCAAGAAAGAGTCAACTGACTGGTCCAGCCTGAGACCCATGCCACAAGATTGAGCCCACCTTTGACACTGCCTGGAGTGCTAAGATCCAGACAGTGGATGGCCAAGAGACCTAACAGATCCAAACATGACAGGAGGGAAAAAAAATGTCAATGTAAAGATGCCTAATGATATTCTGCTATACTTACAGATTGGTGCCTAGCCCAATTGTCGTCAGAGAGGCTTAATCCAGCAACAGGTGGAAACGGATGCAGCGACCCACAGTCAAACATTAGGTTTAGTTCAGGGAATCCTGCTGAAAAGAGGGAGGAAGGATTGTAGAAGCCAGAAGGTTCAAGGACACTACAAGAAAACCTATAGAATCAACTAATCTGGGCTCATAGGAGCTCACAACTGAACCAACAACCAGGAAGCCTGCATGGGACTGACCTAGGCCCTCTGCACAGATGTGACAGTTGTGTAGCTTGGTATTCTTGTGGGACTCCTAACAGTGGGAGCAGGGGCAGTCTCTGACTCTTTTACTGGCTTTTGGGGCCCTATTCCTCATACTTGGTTGACTTACTCAGCCTTAATACATGGGGAGATGCTTGGGCTTATTACAACTTGATATGCCATGTTTTATCAATACCCATGGTAAGCCTGCCTTTTGCTGAATAGAAACAGGGGAGGTGCTGTGGATATCGCTCTGTGTAAATAAAGTTCTGATTGGCCAGTGGCCAGGCAGGAAGTATAGGCAGGACAAGAGAGAAAAGAATTCTGGGAAGTAGAAGGCTGGAGAGAGACACTGTCAGCCGCCGCCATGAGAAGCAACATGTAAAGACACTGGTAAGCCACGAGCCATGTGGCAAAGTATAGACTAACAGAAATGGGTTAATTCAAGATAAAAAAAAGTAGATAACAAAAAGCCTGCCACAGCCATACAGTTTCTAAACAATGTAAGTTTCTGTGTGCTTTCTTGGTTGGGTCTAAGCAACTATGGGACTGGCGGGTAAGAGAGATTTGTCCTGACTGGGCCAGGCAGGAAAACTCTAACTACAAATGGCGTCCAACGTGTTGACAAGAGTTTCCACCTAAAACCTGAGAAAAAAGATTCTAAGACAGAGCTAAAAACAGCTTCCTAGTTGTCTTTCTCAAGTTAGCGGCAGCCTGCCGGTTTGAGCTACTATGGCAGGTTCCTGGTGGGTGCGTCTGACCTGCAGTGTGGCGGGAATGAGGAATCTATAAGCGACACTTTACTGTGCTGCGTGGTGGATTTAACCTTTGCTAGTTAAAAAAAAAAAAAAAAAAAAAAAAAAGTTTCTGGGCTATGCACTGCTTTGATAGAACTGCTTCTGATAGTTGATGGTACACATGGCTCCAGATCCAGAGCTGGCAGTAAACTGTACCACCGCCATGTTGGAAAGCTGAGATGGGTGGAGCCAGTGGTGTTTCAGTCTTACAAAGATGGATATTACACAGAGAATCTGGTTTATGTTGTCTTTGGGATTTTTAAGTACAAAAAAAGATTTGATCTTAAAAGCTGTTGAGTTAAACAAATATGTAAATTTTAAAGGTAACTTGACTTCAAAATTTGAATATAAGGATATGTTGCTTTGGAAAAGATTCTCTGCTTTTTTTTCCACAGAAAGCCAGAGGCTGTGGATTTGTTCCAGATTAAGATACATCAGGTTTGATCAGCCAAGACCACCTGAAAGGTCTCCAATGACACCATGGCCCAGATGATCTGACATCCAGAATGGTTTCAAGGCAACTGGCTCAGAGGTTCACCCTAATGGACTACTCTATAATCCTACAATTTTCTTTATATCCCCATAAGATACAGCACCCCCCTCCAGCAGGAAGTAGTAAGAGAAACTACGCCCACATTCCCAAAATTATCAAGCTGGCTTTGGAGATGGAATTGGCTCACTCCTTCTCTAAACCCAGACATATTGCTAAAAAAAAAAAAAAAAACGTTAAGAGATTCTTGTGTCCCAAATCAGAAGAGCCCTCTGGTGTGGGACAGAGAAAAACCAACATTTTTATTTAAATCATGTTGATTATAAATGTGATCTCTTTCTAAAGATAAAAAGGGGATATGATATATATATATGATAGGATGAAAGGGTAGATTAATGAACTTACTTCTAAAGAGCAACAACTCGTTTAAAATGTTTTACATTGATATAGATTTTAGTCTATTGATACAAACTTAAAGTTAATTTTGTTATACTGTGTGTATATTTCTACTTTTGTTTAAGGTATTATGTTTGTATAGCTCATTTTAAATTGAAATGGATAATTAAAAATAGATTAATAATTAGTCATCTATGATAATCATACTCGTAGCCATGTTAGTTAAGTCTTCTAGATATACATAGAGATATTCAGATAGATAGGTAATCTTCAAATACTTCAAAGACCTACAGAATATGGTATTTAAAATACTTTTAAAATTTAGACTTTCTGGACAGTGAGACATGTCTGCTCCTGGCAGCACCAATTTACTTCAGAGAGGAAGATGGGCATTGAAGACACTTCATATGGAATTTATCTTCACCTTGGCAAAAATAGCCATTTGGGCAAGAAACTGTTCTTGCCTGGACTGCTTGATGGACTGTACGTGCAGGACCCATAGAAAGGTGACCACTGAACTTTGTTTGACAAAATGGTCCTTCAGGTTCCTGCTTCGCAAAGGAAACTGCCAGACATTCTACAGGACACTGAGAGAAGTGACCAAGAGACTCTAGCCCTGTGGGCTAAAGACAAATGCCCCAACTTTACAAAGAAACATTAGGTGACTGTCCAGGCTGCCAGCTGTCTCTGTCTACCCTGCAAGACTCCCGAAAAATGCTTGCATCCTTCTCCCATTTCTCAGGTAATATTATATCCTTCTGAGGTCTTTGATGTGGTTGAAGACTAGATAGTTATAATTTCCTCAGTTATGATACAAGATAAGTTAGATATAAAACCTTGGACTCACAAATATAAGATAGATAGGATATCTTCTTTAATATTATAACTGTAATTCTTGCTAGATAATTGTTTTGTTATATGTAATTGTACTATGTAAAAGTTAAAACCTTCCTTTCAAAAAAAAGAAAAGGGGAAGTGCTGTGGATATCGCTCTGTGTAAATAAAGTTCTGATTGGCCAGTGGCCAGGCAGGAAGTATAGGCAGGACAAGAGAGAAAAGAATTCTGGGAAGTAGAAGGCTGGAGAGAGACACTGCCTGCCGCCGCCATGAGAAGCAACATGTAAAGACACTGGTAAGCCACAAGCCATGTGGCAAAGTATAGACTAACAGAAATGGGTTAATTTAAGATAAAAAAAAAAGTAGATAACAAAAAGCCTGCCACAGCCATACAGTTTCTAAACGATGTAAGTTTCTGTGTGCTTTCTTGGTTGGGTCTAAGCGACTGTGGGACTGGCGGGTAAGAGAGATTTGTCCTGACTGGGCCAGGCAGGAAAACTCTAACTACAGGGAGGAGTGGTTGGGGGAGGGGGAACAGGCAGAGGGGAGGTCATGGAAGGACTGGAAGAGAGGAGGAGGGAGGGGAAACTGCAGTTGGGATGTTAAAAAAAAAAAAGTGAACTCGGAATGTAAGTGGCTCAAAGCCCACCAGCACTGACACACTTCCTCCAGCAAGGCCACACCTCCTACCCCTCTCCAAATAGGGCAACCAACTGGAGACCAAGTATTCAAATGCCTGAGACTGTGGGGGAAGATCTCCTTTAAACCAACATACCTTGTCTCAAAAAGAAAGAGTCAATATAGGGAAAGTGAAAGATAGAGGGGTTGCTTGCACCATCAGAAGAGCCTCCAACTTCATCAATAGGGTGGCTGGTAAGATGCTTGTGGAATATCTTGAATTTACTGAGTATTAATTTAGTGTTTGAAGCAGGAAACCCACAGCATTTAAAATTTGCACAAAAATAGGAAGACTTATCCCCAGAGTGTTTCTGAATAACAGCATTGGGTAAATCTTACTTTAAAGCCCTTTTTTTAGTAAAGATTTATTTTGTCTTTATTTATGTATGTGAGACTGTGGCTGTGTGGGAGTCTGTGCACGAGTGCAGGTGTCCATGGAGGCAGCTGGGCATTGGATCCTCTAGAGCTGAAGTCATAGGTTCTTGTGATCTGCCCAAAGTGGGGTCTCAGAACTGATCTCGTGTCCTCTGTAAGAGCAGTACATGCCCTTATCTGCTAGGTCATCTCTTCAGTCCTAACACACTTCATTATTAACTGCAATTCTGGCATCTTTTTATTTTTCATTTTAAGGCTTTGTCTAGACAAATCTGTCCTCTATGCCTCACTAGCAAAAGATTAGATGCTTACTACCTGGGGACGTTAGGTCAGAGGGTCTACTGCTTTAATGTCAATAGAGAAAAATGAGTGTAGGGGTGCAAATGGGTGCAGGGAGTTCCCAAGAAATTCAGTATTAGTGACTAGAGTTGCTTTTCCAGCTCCCTCTTCCAACTGGAACTTTGATAGTCAGGCTCAAACCCCCTTGAAAATTTCACTCTTGGTAAACTGTTCCTAAAATACTTATGGAATATGATATTTGAAAATACTCAACAGAACAGCTGGGAGCCATTCCATTGCAGATGATAAACATAACCACAGAGTCTGCTCATGCATCTTGCTGGATAACATTACTGATACTCCCGCTAAGAGATGGGAGCAATTTCTCCACCCTGTGTATCTGGGCTTGGTATGTAGTTTGCGTTGGCCAAAAGAACATTCACAAGCACAATACAAAACAGATGTTTATGAGCCACTTGTGCATTAGGTCTCGCTCTCTACTGCCCTTGGGATACTAAGAATATCATGTAAATGAGACCAATCTAGCCTGCAAGAACAGGAAAAGAAAAAAAATGTCTTGGACAACAAGCTGCCAACTACAGCATATGAGATCCTGGACCATCCACCTGCCAGTCAACATAGCTGCTGATTATAGAAGAATAAACGAGACAGAATATATCAGCTGAGTCAGTTAAGAATCAGATCCTATTAAGCAAGTGAGGGATTCTGTGTTCAAGAATGGTTTTCATTGGAATCACCATGGCTATTACTTAGAATGGCCAGCTGCTATATCCTGAAGGTTCTGTTGTTAGAAATCTGTTCCAAGATGAGCAGCTTAAAGCAATAACCATTTATCTATCTCATATTTTGTGGTTATTGACTTGACTTAAGCTGTTTATTTTGAATTTCTCTATATGGTCATTCTATTGTAGTTCTTAGTTAGAAAAATGATCACACGCATTCAACTCATGTTAAGAATAACCAGAAGATGTAAAATAAACTTTTTTTTTTTTAAGAATTAGTAGAAAACAAAGGCAAAAGAGCGAAAAAATTAAACTTTGGGAAATTTCACCACCCTCAGAGAGACATGATCTTTTTTAACTGTGTAAGAAGATAAGTTTATTTTTTAAAAAAATGGAAACAGAACAAAAAAAAAAAAAAAAAACAGCTCTTGGAGATTTGAAAATGCAATTGTAGAAATGGGAAAAGAGGAGACAATGTCAGAAGATCTGAATGTGAAAATGGGCAAGGAAAGCAGAATAAAAAGAGTAGAAACATTTATTTGCTAGTTTAAGAATTTGAATATGAAAAGCAAACCCTTCAGAGAAAACAGAAAGAGAAGAAATCATCGGATATGTAATTCTCCTTAAGAAACAGAACATTAATTCCTATGCTAGTTTCAAAGATCAACAGTAGATTTATGATTTTGAAACTTCATAACTTGAAAATTAAGGACAAAGAGAAAAAGAAAGAAAAGAAAATGTTATACCAAGCACTTAAATTGAGCCATCTGTGGGACTGAGAATGGGTAGATTCTGAATTGCAAGTTTTTAGACAAATTTCAGGGAGTGCAAAGGTTAATAACTAAAACCTAAAAAACAGGGAAAGCTAAATACCTAAAATTTTGAAGAGGAAGAATTCCCAACTGGAAAATCAAGGTATCAAATATGAGAGTGACTAATGAGATTCTCAGCCACACAAGTTTTAAAGATTTTACTGTCCATGCATCTTTTCTCAGGAAGTTACTACAAGAGATTTTTTCTCAAAAAGAAGAAGATAAAACATTGAGGAAGATATTTCCTCAAAAAGAGAAGATAAAATGTTGAGGCAGGAGAGATATATATTCCAGGGAATAAAGGATCCATCATAGAACGATGGAAACCTTCTGCAAGCCTCAGAGCCAACAGGAAAAGTGGATGGGATGGGGGGTGGGGGAAGGGCTTAAAGACATAGAAAAATAGAACTAATAGAACACCAGGATAGTATAGAAGGGGAAGAAAAGGAATACTCATGCTTGGTGTGTACACTCATGCATGTATAAGGTTAAAACCATGTAGTTCTTGTGGTGAAAAATACTTTGGCTTAGAAAGTCATTCTGTGGCTAGTAAGATGAGTCAGCAAGTAAAGGTATTTGCTGTATAAACCCAGAGACTTGAGTTCAATTCCTGGAACTCATGTAAATGTGGACGGAGACAATTGACTCCACAGGCTAGTTTCCACCTGCCTTTTCAACAAACCCACAGGCTAGTAAGCATTTCATACTCAATTAATTTACCCCATCATCCTCAGGGACAAAAATTCTAGAAAATCAGTAAGGTATGATTGTCTGCCAAAAGCTTGAGTACCTAGAAAGCCTTTTAGATGTAGCTCTGTCCCAAGAATAGACAGTACCCTTCTCTGGGGCTCACAACTCCTGGCAACATGGCACATCTCCTGTGAGGTCTCCTGATCCTAGAAGAGCATTCTGTTCAAGGACAATCATCTCACCACTATAAGGACATAATCATGTGTTTTGTTCTTCTGTATAACTACATACTTCACTCTGAAGCTGATGTGTTCTAAGTAAAATATGATATATTTTTTAAAATGTCAGTATAATCAAGTTTAGTGGTTCATTAATGGCTTTACTCCCCATCTCACACTACAACTCTACTAAAATGAGATTAGGAACCACACAGAGCAGGAAAGGAAAGGTAGTCTATCATGAATTGAGATGAATTTTTAAAATTTTTAATTACTTCTTTCATTTTCCTTTCTTTTTCTGCTTTCATTCCTTTATTACCTTTGCTGTTAATATTTAAGATGAAGTCTTACTTATATCTTATGTATTATGGGCCAGCCTGGAACCCCTTGTTTAATTGAGATGACTTTCAGTTGACCCCCCTACCTATACCTACTGATTACAGACTGAGATTACAACTCCATGCTGCTACACCTGGGTTTCCTTTCAATATTTGAAGAATTTGAGGTAAAGCACAGATGAGAAGCATCAGTTAGTCCTTCAAGGGAATTAGAAGACAAAGAAGGGACAGCCTAGAACACAGCAGAGCCAATATAAACATCATACATTGCAGTTCAGGAAAAGAAGGCTAGAGGACCAAAACAAACATACAATAGCTTTGATAATTCTGAAAACAAATGTCTACTGTCATACCTAAGTATTCTGATGACTAAAGAAAGTTTTATATATATATGTTCATTATAAACTAAAATAACCCTAAACACAGCTAGCTATGTTTGAATCAGGTGAATTTGAATTGAAATTGAATCTGTATAGTTTACTATATTTATTTTTTTATTTTTTAATTTTTCAGAGCTGAGGACCGAACCCAGGGCCTTGTGCTTGCTAGGCAAGCACTCTACCACTGAGCTAAATCCCCAACCCCAATATATTTATTTTTTAAAACAACATTAATTAACAATATTAATTAACAATAGTGAGTACAAATATTTTTGAAGGGTTCTGGGCCAACTTATTTCCAGGGACCAGTTTGCTAAGACTTCTGCCTCATATTATCCCACCATCCTATGTCTGACTCATATCTAGCTTCAACCAGACCCTCGGGAAGTGTGTTCAGTCTAGTAACCAATCAGGATCCTACCTGGCCACAAGCAGGAACTAGTCTAGCTATTTTCAATCAGGAAGACCCCTGACACAGCAGACAGACTTTTGACGTGGCAACCAAAAATGCTGACCAGATGTCTTGAGCCAATCATAAAATGAGTCCTTTAGCAGTATGGGTCTATAGCCAATCACTTCAAAGTACACTTAACCACAGCTGGAATTCCACTAAGCAGGCTTAAAAGAGGTTGCCCTACCCTCCCCCAGGATCGAAGCCATTTTGTGTGGGCCCCAACATGCTGGTTTTTCTCAAGAATAAAACTGCTTTCTGCAATTGCATATCGGGTGTCTTCTGGTCATTTGGGGCAATCTAAGACACCTACAATTTTATACACAATTATGCATAGTCAATACTTTAATAAAATTCTCAAAATAGAAAACACTTTTAAATTTTGCTCCACGCTACTGAAGCAAGTCTTTAATTAATTTTAGACTTATATAATAAAAATCTGTGTTAGGTTAAGATTTTGGACATACTCGGGCTTGGGGATTTAGCTCAGTGGTAGAGCAAGGCCCTGGGTTCAGTCCTCAGCCCTGGGGGAAAAAAAAAAAAAAGATTTTGGACATATTCAATTTTATCTATATATCTTATCAACTCAGAAACAAGTATATTTTGTACACATATCATAATGGACAGTGAGCTCCTAAACTTCGATAAGATATTCACAGTATTAAATGTGATACTTGGTAAGCAAATTATACCCTGCTTTAGTAAGATAATAATATTTTTTTCTAAGATTTTTCTAGATTTGGGGAATAGTTTTCATCCTGGTCCACTGTCATGCTTTTTTATGAACTGACCAGGGAGAAGAGATAATGATATATAAAGCAGCAAGAAAGTCATATAAAGTTACATATATACTCCTGACATGTCTAAAAGAATCACCGAGAGTCTTGTGTGTACCTTTCTGCATAGGTAGGTACTCACACTTGGATGCTACTTTTCACATGAGAAAAATCTTTATTACTTTACAAAAGACTATAAATGTAAACAAATCAGAGAAGTAATGTGCTAGCCCATACACTTACTGGTAAGTGACTAGCTGACCTACATTCACCTCAAGGCATGTACGATTAAAATTTATGCAGCACCCATGGAAAAAAATGCATGAAATTTCTGTGTTCTTGAAAAAAGTCAAGACCATTAATACAAGCACAACAATACCTATGATCTAACACAACTCACATGTTTCCTTTGGCTACAAAAATTAAGAAAGCCACTTATTACTTTTATTAATTTATTAATTGTGGAGAAAAGTAAGCATTTAGTTAGCATTGTAAAAACATGTAGTGGGCTACAGAGAGAATTACAAGTGTAAATGTTGGCATCACATAGTCTTAAAGATAAAATGAGAATGCAGTACTCAAAAAAGCAGTAAAGAAATCAACCAAACACAACTAGAGGAACTATTTTTATTAAAAGAACCACAGCTACATCAATGGTACTTTGAGAAATTCATCCTTGATGAAATTGCTTTACCAGTCTGAAAATGATATAAGCATGTAGTGTATTGCTCCACAAGGCAAATCCAACATTGATGAGCTTAACGTACTAAGGAGATTCAAATGTTACAGCAGGAACAATAATCAGGAAACAGAAATGATAGAGCAGGCAAGAGGAAGTGAAGAGGAAGGGATAAAACTCAAAGGACTGAAATTGTATCATCGCTCAAAATTAACAACAGAATATTAGAAAGTGAAAAAGAGATGAGAAACATATCGCTTAAGACATCTCAGTTTTCAGAAACCTTCTGAGTGAGTTTGGGAATTTTCACTTGTGCTTAAAAAAAATACCCTTCTCAAATCAGTTATGCATCCCTATACCTTGGTATGTTTAATCTCTTCACACTTATTGAAGACCTGTGCTTTTCTTGTTTGTTTATCCCCTAAACATCACTTGGTTTAGCTAAAGGAAGATGAGAATTTTATTGGCAACAACACTGAGCTTTACCCACTGTAGAAAACAGTGCAGTCAGAAACTGAGCCCACAGCCCTAGCCAGAAGACAAACTTTAGCAATAGATTTAGATCTTTGCTGAAAAGGTGTGTGCAGAGTGGAATGGGTTGTTTGCTGAAACATCTACTCAGCCGCAGCATCCAACAAGAGTAAGAAAAGAAATGATCAGGAAGGGAGCTACAAGGGCAGCTGTAAGTTTCAAGCCCCAAGTTCCCCTAGTAAGTGTTGATCACTCGACTTTAACATGCTTTCTTCAACACAACTGCTATGATTAAACACATCAAAAAGCAACATGGGGAGAAAAACAGACTGCGTGGCTTACACATCCTGAGCCACAGTCCATCGAGGGAAGCCAAGGCAGGAAGTCAGGCCAAGAAACTGGAAGCAGGAACTGAAGGAGAGGTCATGGATGGACACTGTTCACTGGCTTGTTCATTCATGACTTGCTCAGCCTGCTTGCACCTTTTTCATACATGACCCACGCATGACACCTCCCACGGTGCGCTGGGCCCTTCCACATCAATCATAAACCAAGAAAATTGCCACAGGCATTTCCTCAGTTGTATTCCTCTTCTAAGATAACTCTAGCTTATGTCAAATTGAGAAAAAAAAAATCAGCCAGAACAGACTGCAAATACCTTATTCCATGTAATAAGAAATTACAAATGACATTTACAAAATTACTAAAAATTACAATGTTCTTACATTTGGGTGTCCACAATAATGAATGTGAACACTTCAAATTTCTTTCCCATGTAGATCAACCTCTTGTTACCTTTCCAATTTTAGTAACATAACTGAGTTGAAATAATAAGAACCCTTGTGGCACACTGAGTCAATTATTCATCCGTATTGGATATTGGATTCATATCTGAGAAAGGAAGTTTCCTCAGAGGAGAATTTTAGATCAGAGAATGTTTTACTTCCCCTGCTTACCACCTAATTGGGCCTTTTGTGAATAAACTCAACACAGTTCAGTACATCTGTCTATAAAATTACATTCTATGGAGATATTTTGAAAATGAGGATTTCTAGTACTAATAATTTATTGCCTGTTAAGACATATATATCCCAAGTTGTCAAGTTAACAAAACTCCAAATATATAAATGGTCAAAATTATTTAATCCCAGCTATTGCTTTCCATGTCATTTCTAGAACCTTCAGGTAACTTCCATATAAAAATCATATGTCCATGACAAAACAGAAAAATTAATAAATACAAAATAAAAATAAAATGTGAAGTTTATAGTGTACATATATACATGTGTATATATAATGCATATATTATATATATATATACATATACATACTTTACATTTTATATAGCTGTATAGCTGAGGGAAAGAAGACCAGATTCATAACTTGACATGAAACATGATAAAGTTATAACAAAGAATTCATTGATACAAAGACCAAAAATCTTAGATAAGAAGTAGTTCCTTCATCTTAGTGGAATACATTTGTTATAAAAGAAAATCTCAAATACTATGATGCTAGTCATCAATTTGACTTAATTCTTGATGGGGGTAGGTTTGTTTTTCTGCTTAAATTAGGTAAAAAATGCATAATTTTTTTAGTCATTTCTCAGGTGTCTCAAATAGGAATTCTCTCTTGTCACCAGGAAAATAGCAGGTTAGAAAATACACAGAAAGCTGAAGTGCAGGAACAGGAAACCAATCAGGAAATTCTCAGTTTCTGGCCCTATTGACACTGGCCATTTCTGAATGTAAAGAGTCAGGTGTTTAATAGGGAGCATTACCTGAAAATGAGAGTTAACCTTGGAGAAACTGTAACACCAACACAAATAGTCTCACTGGTTTTTTAGGGAACACAGCTCTGCAGGTATCACCCATGATCTGACCTTGATGTTAGTGTATTTGAAACAAATGGACATCAAACTAGACGCTGAAGGCCTGGAGAGAAAAAAAAAGATTGTTTTGAAACACTGTAAATCTCTTAGTCAAGTGAACCACTGGCTATGGGACATTTGTCTAATTTTCACAGCTTATCAGTAATAATGAGACTTAGAGCATCACACAAAACCCACTCCTCATCCCTTATTAAGAAATGGAGACTATACCAAAAGAAATGTAACCAAAGGGTGAGGAAGAGGCATTTTAGAGTTGGGGAAAATCATTTGAAGTTATCTTTAAAATATTGTTTTGTCAATAGTAGTACGTTAAGTATCATACAGGTGTTGTGTGACACTGTTCCTGGGGAAACAAACATCTTCTCATCTCATATCGGGAACCAATGATAGACAGCAGACCAAAGTAGGGATACCACCAAATCCAACTTGGAAAAGCAGTAAGTCTTACTAGAGTTACTTATGGGAATATGGATGAGTGGTCTGTCTCAGTTATGGTTTCTGTTGCTGTGAAGAGGCACCATAACCATGGCAACTCTTATAAATGAAAATATTTAATTGGGGTGCTTCACTTGCAGTTTATGAGGTTTATTCTATTATCATCATGGCAGGGAGCATTGTGGTATGCAGGCAGATGTAGTGCTGGCTCCATCTTAGCTTGCAGGCAATAGAAAGTTGACTGACATACTGGGTGATAGCCTAAGCATAGGAAACCTCAAAGCCCACCCCCACAGTAACACACTTCCTCCATCAAGACCACACCTGCTCCAACAAAGCCACACCTCCTAATAGTGCCACTCCCTTTGAGGTTATGAGGGCCAATTACATTCAAACTACCACATTCCACTCCCTGGTCCCCATACACTTGTAACAATATCATAATACTTCAAAAGTCCCTATTGTTAGGATCCTGCTCTCACTCTTCCAGGTCTAATGTCTTACGTCATCAGCGGGCGCATGCGTCCCAGCCTTAAAGCTAGACGTGCACCCCCACTCTCTCTCTGTGCCTCTCTTCCTGTGTTTCCTTTCTGCCAGGCCCGGCTCTCCTCCACCCCCTTCCCTCTATTAAAGCTCTAAAAATAATATTGGGTTCTACTGTGGCCGTGACTCTTCTGCCGACTCACCAGCACTGTTTCATCCTTTCACCTAGAGTCTAAAAAAGTCTCAACATGTTTAAAACTTTAAAAGTCTGAAGTTCAAAGTCTCTTCTGAGATTCATACAATCTCTTAACTGTAATCCCCTGTAAAATAAAAAATAAAAAAAAAAAAAAACAGATCACATACTTCTAACATATAATGATACAGGGTATACATTACTATTCCAAAGACAGGGAAGGGAATCACAGGAGGAAATATTGGACTAAAGAAAGGCAAAAAAACAGCTGGATAAACTCCAAACTATGCATCTATGTGTCTGATGTCAAAGCGCTCTTCAGATCTTAAACTCTGTTTAGCTTTGTTGACTACAACACACTTCCTTCTCTTGGGCTGGTTCCACTCCCTGTTAGCAGCTCTCCTTGGCAAGTATCCCATGATTCTGGCACCTCTGGGTTCTTCAAGGCAATCCAGACTTCAACTTCACAGCTTCACTCAGGGGCCTTTCTACTAGGCCTTCATTCAGAGCAACCCTGACACATGCCTGGCCTCAGCGGCTTTCTTTAGGCACAAAGGCAAATTTCAAAACCCATTTCTTCTATCCTTAACTCTAAAGCCAGAACCACATGACCAAATTGCCAAGTTCTTCTGCTTACTGGGCCTGGAACATGGCCCCCTCAATTAATTACATGTCCACCAGCTTTCTGTCCTTCACTGCCTAAGCTTGGCTGTCCTGAAACTTGCTCTGTAGACCAGACTGGCCTCAAACTCAGGTCCACCAGTATGTCTTCCCAGTGCTGGAATTAAAGATATGCCCTCATCACATCCAGCTATAAGCTTTTTTGTTTATTTGTTTGTTTGTTTGTTTCCGCAAGTTGGAAACTTAGCTGGGTGGGATCTTGCCCTGAGGTCACCAGTCCTTTTATTTCATTTCCTAATCTTTTTATCTCCTTGAACACAGTACTTAGCTCCATTCCACTTCCTGGTGCTCCTTTTCTCCTCAAAATTTACATTTTTAAATTTACCCTGCTCAGCTTTCTCTTTTTCATTATAAATCTTATCAGCATGAACACTAGTAACCACACAACAGAGCCTATACTAGGACGTTTTGAGATTTTTTTTTTTTTTCTGCCAGTAGAATTAGTTCAAAAGCCTTCACTTTATCCTTAGGCAGATTTTTCAGACAAGGGTAAAAAGCAGCCACTTTCTTCACCAAAATATCACGACTGGTCTCTAAGACACATATTAACCTTCCTCTCCACTGAAACCTCTTACTTCCCACAGTTCATCAAATCAGCAAAGCCCACCTCCTAATAGTACCACTCTCTATGAGAATATGGGGACCAGTTACATTCCAACTACTACATGGTCTGAATAAGATGTCCCCCAAAGTATCAAGTATTTGAATACTCAGTCTCCAGTTGGTGGTGTTGTTTGGGTAGGTTTAGGAAGTGTGGTCCTGCTGGAGGAAGCACGTCACTAGGAACAGGCTTTGAGGACAGTGAAGGGCCAGCCTTAGGACCTGATGAGTTCAGGACTTGCCTTTGGCAAGTATTTCTTCACTGTGGCAAAAACAGCAATCGATCAACAACAACAACAACAACAACAACAACAACAACAAAACAGTTCTTACCTTAAAAGGAATAACAGATAGTTTATTCTGGAACTATTTTGAGTGACTGTGCCCCAGGTAAACAGAGTTAGATTACCCTAAATTCCTTGTTCCCAAGTGGAATTGGTTTCATGAAGTTTTACAGAAGAAAGAAAGCCATAAGGACAAGTATAAACATATTGGTGGGTGTTAGTAGTTATGCGGCGCTAGGAACATGTCCCGAACACGACAGAACCACGGGAGAGTTTTATTAAAGAGGATAGAGGTGACAGGCCTGGGTGAAACACACGTGGAGAGAGAGAGACAGAGAGAGACTGAGAGCCTTGCGCAAGATGGCGCCGGCTTTTTAAAGGTTGGGCTGCGCATGCGTACAGGGACTCCTGTGGGTACTCCACGCATGCGTGTAGATTACATGGCTGCGTGCGCACTTTACGCAACCACGTAAGTCCACAGAGTCCCGGTCCCGCGAGATGTCTGACCCGGAGATGGCTATTCTACACCGGAAATAGTTAGGCGGTCTGCCGGGCAAGCCCAACCGTGTAATTGTCTATCAGTGGGTGCATCAGAAAGGAGGTCACAGCAACAGGAGGGGAGCTTTTCTATAGGCCTCAGATGCTGTCTGATACATTCTTATCTCTTGGGTTGGTGGAAGCTAGTTGTCTGATAAATCAACAGGTTTCAAAAGGCTTTTATTTATTAGTTTACAGAATGTTAGTTCTGGCACAGGGGTAGGCAAGGATTGACAATTCAGAGAGCTGATGCTAGCCCAGGTAAGGTCATTAGCCTCTGGACCTGCAACATTCCAACCTCGCCACATCAGTGGCGTTCTAATTAGTTAATCAGTCTGTGCAGACACACCCTCTTCCTAGGAATTCTTGTTCTCACCCCTAGTTCTGCCTTTTGGAAAATTAATGTATATGCTTTGTCATTATATGTTGGAGGAATGTAATTTGCTCTCTTTATTTTATAAGGTGGTTACAATTAAGAGATTTCCTACAGTCTCAGAAAAGACTTTGAATTTTTAAATACTGTACTTTTGGAGTTAGACTAAATGCATTTTGCATTTTGATATGGCCACAAGCCTATGGGACCAAGGAGAAGAATTTGATTTGGTTGGGATATCTGCTACAGAAGGACCCAAAGTCCGTGTGCTTGTAGATAAGCACTGGAGAGACTAGATTGTTAAACACACGGGCTTTTTTCTTCAGTGGGAGAAATTGACACCTTTCGATCAGAAGACTGGAGCAGATGTTGTTTAATAGCCTGGGGATCTTTTGCCTGGTGAAACAATAGGATGTTATTCTAAGGGAAGGTGACACATCCCATCTTGTGGGGAATGTACTTCAAAATTAGGAAATAAACAACTCAAAGTGGGATCTATGGAGCCATCCCCGACCCAAACTCCTCAGAATCCTGAGCATTGTTTCTCAGTCAATAGAACCTATCCTTGTGTAAGAAATCCAACTTACTTTGTAAAAGAGTTTGCTATTATGCTTATTACAAACACCTCCTCCCTAGGCCCAAACTCCTGAGCATTGTTTCTCAGTCAATAGAATCTATTGTTATACTAATTACAAACCTTTCCTCCCTAGGCCCTTGTCCTGAACACTGTTTATCAGTCAACACAGCTCATTCTTGTAGGAAAGGTCAGAGGTGCTTTTGCTAAAGGAATTTCAGTGTAGCCGCCTAAAGCTTTGTTGTGATAATTGTCATAGGAAAATTTTTTTCTTGAAGTTTTACTGTGTTTAAATAAGTAAAGAATAAACCACTTGGCATCAGACTCCAGAGGTTTGAGCCAGGGCCGGCTAACAAATTCGAGCTGAACCAAGTTTCTTTCTTACCTCACCTGGATCATTTCCCTGCCATCCATGATGCTCACAGTTGTCTTTCACTGTTTATATATGCTTGGGAGGTATTGGAGGGTAGTGAATCTGCTCAGTTTCAGGACTTCTTGAAGACTTTGAGATGTTTATTTCCTAATTTTGAAGTACATTCCCCACAAGATGGGATGTCTCACCCTCCCTTAGAATAACATTGTGGTGGTATTTTGTTCCCCACAATATTGTGCACCCTAATAAATTTATCTGGGGTCAGAGAACAGACAGCCACTAGAACAAAGCCAAAAATGGTGGCTAGAAAATGGGTCAGAGCAAGCCATAGCAGAAGTTGGGCGGTGGTGGTGCACGCCTTTAATCACAGCACTTGGGAGGCAGAGCTAGGCGGATCTCTGTGTGTTCAAGGCCACTTTAGAAACAGCTAGGCGTGGTGACCCACACCTTTAATCCCAGAAACCCAGTCATTAATCCCAGGGAGTGATGCAGAAAGTAGAAAGATATGTAAAGCGTGAAAACCAGGCACCAGAGTTAGTTAAGCATTTGGCTGGTTTAGCATTCAGGTTTTAGAGCAGCACAGTTCAGCTGAGATTCATGTGGAGGAGGACTCAGAAGCTTCCAACCTGAGGAAACAGCAAGGTGAGATAGCTGTGGCTTGTTCTGCTTCTCTGATCTTCCAGCAGTCACCCCAATACCCAGCCCAGATTTGTTTTTAACAATCCTGTTACATAACATCCTATTGTTTCACCTCCCTTTGAAACCCTGGGTCTTAACAAGCTTCCCTCAAAGATGAATGGTTTTATCTTGAAGAAAATTGCTCAATAACAGCAGAGTATACATAAACATTCAGATATGGTTTTGAACAAACATTAATGAGAGACTCTGAGGAAGGGGGATGGAGACACAGAACAGCAGTTGAGAGAGCATGTTAAGGGTCTGGATTTGATTCCCAATACCCACACTTTTAAATCTGTACAATAATAAAGACAAAAGCTTACAGGACAAGATGATGGACTGTTTATCAAGTTTAACAGAATGCAACAAACTCTATGATGAAGCATTGTAAAAATGTTCCTTTTATCATTATTGTAATCCAATGATACACCCACTTGCAGTGTAGGACCAATAAAGGAGGGTCCTGTAGTGACATAAATTGAAAATCTTTATTTAATTATTCCTTCAAGGTAACACTACATGCAGTAAAATATTATTTTAAGGTGTGTTGCTTTTGTTTATCTTGCATTTGTTTAACTCTGTGAAGCTGCGTTACTGTGACTGTCTAAAACACCTGATGGTCTAATAAAGAACTAGCCAACAGCAAGGCAGGAGAAAAGGGGCTGGCAGGCAGAGAGAACATATAGAGGAAAAATCTGGGAGGAGAGGAAGATCTAGCAGCCAGAGGAGGAGGAGGACATCAGGGGCCAGCCACCCAGCTACACAACCAGCAAGCCACAGAGTAAGAGTAAGACTTAAGGAAGTAAGAGAATGGGAAAAGCTCAGAGGCAAATGGTAGATGGGGATAATATAAAGTTAAGAAAACCTGGCTAGAAACAAGGCAAAGTTAAGGCCAGTTAAGTAAGAATAAGAATAAGTTAGGTAAGTTAAGTAAGAATAAGAATAAGTTAGGTAAGTTAAGTAAGAATAAGCCCCTGTGTGTGATTTGAGAGCTGGGCGGCACCACCCCCACCCCTGCAAAAGAGCAAAAACTTATGACAACTACATGTAACAAAGTTATTTTTCAAGCAAAGTTTTATTTGAAGATTGATTTTTTGAAGTCTACTGAAAACTAAAAATAAATAGATCATTATTTTTTAATATATGCATATTTGAAGAATCTCTTCTTCCTTCACATATCCTTGTTAATGTCGTAATAACCTGTAAAATACCTGTTGGTAAAGAAAGCATCTGGCCCTTCCCCCTTCTCTCTTCCCTCCTCGCAGTCTCTCTCTCCCTCTCTCTCTCTCTCTCTCTCTCTCTCTCTCTCTCTCTCTCTCTCTCTTTCTCTCTCTCCCTCTCTCCCCCCCCCCTCCCAATAAAGTTCTAGAAGGTAAAAAGAAAAAAGAAAGCATCTGATTGACCTTATAAGATTCCTCCAGCCTGGAATTACTGACATTGTTCAGTAAAGCTGAAATTCAGCCATGTATTGCAATAATGGTAAACAGCACAAGAAATACACAAGGAGCATGCCTAGAACCTAAAGTCTCTTCAACAAGCTCTATCTAAATATTTTGATCATAGAATTTTAGACAAAACAGATAAAATTTCATCATTATTATTACTTTTTTATTGTTGCATGCTTTTTGAATGAATATTAACCAAACTAGAGGAACTGGAAAGGAATATTATAAATTATAATCTTTAAAAGAGGATTTTTATCTATTAAGAATAATTTTTCAGTATTTTGGTTTCTGAATGACTTTAAGCTAGGCTTGGTGGCCCTTATCTATAATCTCTATACTCACCAGGCAGAGGCGAGAGGAGTTTACCTCATCCATAGTTTTCTTATACAAGAACAGGAGATATAGACCATAAAAATTGGTTTTATATATGCTTGAACTTATTTTACTTTAGGAAGTTTTAAAACACATATGGAATCAAAGAAATCATTTATGGGACTTGGACAAATGTAATAGGTAGAATAGAGGAATAAGCCAATGAATATAATAAATATCAACTTTATACATACAGATCCAACTCTTGTTGAAGGTTCAAGGTAAATTTAATCTATGCATCTGGCAGCCCAAACAATTTAGAAATGACAACACTTACAACATTTGAAGGTAATCATTTAGTTACTATATAATCACTTTATAAACTCTAATTACTTTAGCAGTAACTATTTCTACTTTCTTTGATTTCCTAAATCATAAAGTGATTTAGCAGACAACTTTCCAGCAAAGGAGTACTGAGCATATGCTGAACATCTTATTAAAATCTCTCGTATGATATCAAATAGTTCTTCAGTTTGTCCCATGAATATCTAATATTCACTAAGTAACAGTGCTATTGTAGAAACAGAAGTATAGTGATGGGCAAAGTACCCAAATTTCTGGTCCTTTGACAGCTAAAATTAATCCTTTAGATTACTGAAAAGGAAACTGAGATAAACAACATATGCAACAGCACACAAGGGCTGTCAACATCTGCGATTTGGACTCAAGTCTGCCTTCTTCACACCAAACACCATGGAATCCACACTAAGCAGATACTAAATATTTTAAAAGGTTACTATGTTGGAGAACTTGGGAATCAAAATCATTTAATGGAATCTAAAAACAGTATTATAACTGAAGACTTACTCTCTGCTTCCCTCAAGTTTGACTTCACCAGTTGTATGAACTGGAAAAACAAAGACATGGCCATGTTATAGAGAAGAATGAATAGGAGAGAAAGTGGAGGAAGAGAGAGGAAAGAAAGGAGGCGGGGAACAGAGGTGGGATGTTATAGCTGTCGAAGTTGGAGACGCACATGCCAAAGGTTCAGTAGCTTACATCTCTAGTATGTACAAATAGTAAAGTAGCTATGTGTGTATTAAGAGAGGAATAAGGAAGTGAGCTGTACTTGTTTTATGATGAAACACTCTACCAGAAAATAAATGTTCAACTAGAAACCTGCTTGTCACCACGAATGGATTACATAAATGTAAGATCAAAACCCATGAGAAACAGGGGAATATCTATAGCATTGCTCTTTATATAGAGTTATAAAACCAGGACTATTTAACTATCCATGAAAAGGAATTAATTAAAATTGATATAAAATAATAAATCTAAGTGTCACATTTAGATTATGTCAATCACTAGAAAAATAAGGAGACAGAAGAAAAATAAAGGTACTAGAAACCACAAATATATAAAGCTTTTCAGATGAATTGGGGTCACTGTAACACTATCACAGGCACATGTTATGAATGCATATATTATGTATGTATTATGTTACAGATTTTTATTATTTTGTCCTTATTCTCGGAGCTGAGGACAGAACCCAGGGCCTTACGCTTGCTCAGCAAGCACTGTACCACTGAGATAAATCCTCAACTGCACAGATTTTTAAAACTTCTTATACCACATAACTTCCATGTTACATGTGGCATGGAGTATTTAATGTGTTATTTTAAATTTTTATTTCCATGGAGCATCTGTTTACTGTTTTTAATAAGAATTCAACTTCAGGTCATAATCAATTTAACAAGATACTCCAAAACTGAGGTTAGTAATTATTTATTCAAACACATTCATTATGTAATTGTTTTTTAAATCAAATCATAAAATAATTTAATATTCATTAATAGAGAAATGAGTGTAATAGTTCAAAAACTCTAAACAGGGAATATCAAACCACTATAGGGTAATTTTTGAAGTTATAGTTTTAATAATCTATTTTGAGAACTTTTCACAAGATCTCACTGGATGAAACAAGTAAGAAAAAGTAAACCTTGTACCTAAAATTATCTATAGGATGGTCATGGTGCCACACACCTTCAATCTCAGCACTCTAGAGGCAGAAGCAGATGATCACTGGGAGTTTTAGGCCAGTGTTTATTTACATAACAACTGAGACCCTGCCTTAGAAAAAAATTAAAATCGTTTATATTCTAAGGCATTGTGAAAGAAAGCAGGGAAAACAAAGGAAAAGAACCATTAATTTTTAAAACTTACCTGTATGCTATAATTTCCTTTGTACAGTTATTTTTATATTTGCATATATTAATAAACTAGATAATCCAAAGAATGAAGTTAGCTCCATTTGTTAAAAAACAGGGAATACCAATTGGCCAAGTGAACAAGCATGTTACACAGAAGGAAATGACGTAAGGGTGCAGTAGGCCATCTAAATACTTTTCTTTATATCCATAGACAAGTTCAGCTCTTAGGGGTCATTAGAAAAGCTCCATTTTTAAGTGGATAGCAGTTAATGAAGAAACTTGAATCACCTCAGAGTGCAGAGAATAAAGAGCTGTGTTGTGCTCAGTCCTAAGTAAGACATCTACATCATCCCCCCTTCCCATGTAGCTCAGCAAACATTTCAAAAGAAGAGATACAAGACTAGGGGAAGACTGTTTTGAAACAGTCTCCTCTGAACATGTCAGAGACCCAAGGTGAAACCCAATGCTACTGGTTTGAAAAAGCAAACAGCAAAAACAACAAAACATATTAATAAAATGACTCCATTCTCCTCATAAATCAGTTCTCTGCTTTGCCATTGTAAGTGAAACTTCCTACTGCAGCAGATGGGAACACATCAAAGACACTCACAGCCAGACCTGCAGAGAGTGAGAGACCTTGGAATTCTCAACCCTAAATGAGATGTCTCTATTTAATCCCTTCCCTCAGGGCTCAGGGAACCCAGTAAAGGAGGATGATGTCAGGAGCCCAAAAGAGTGTAGGGGCCAGAGGGGATGGAGGACACCAAGAAAACAAGGCCTTCAAATCAATAGGAGCAAAGTTCATGTGGACTCACAGAGACTGAAGCATCCATGCACAGGGCCTGCACACATTTGCATCCAGTCCTCTGCACATATATTATAGCTTTGACTGGTTCCTTGTGATTCCTGAGTGTGTGTGACCGAAGCTACAAATTTGAAGAGGAACAGGAGAGTCTGCGAATTTGAAGAGGAGCAGGAGAATTTGAAGAGGAAAAGGGAAGAGAGGAATATTACAATTAAATTATAATCTCAAAAAGGGAAATCTCCTAATAACCATGATAAAAATGAGAAACTCATGAAAAAAATGATCATGGAAAATAAATTAAGGTAAAGACCAGCCTGTCATGGTCCATGCTATATTTTATACGTACATTTCTAAATAGAACATTTCACTTAACAGCAGGTGAATTCATTGCTGTTAGCTCAGCTAATAAAACAGCTAGCATATTCCTTAGTTTTTAATTATTTGCTTTAAATGACTGCTTTATTTCAAAATCATTATCTCCCCCAAAGTTTCTTATGGAGGCAATCACACACTCAAAGGGAAAAATAATGAAATTTGAACTCAATTTCCCAATTCTGCTCTGTGCCTTAATTTTTTGGTCCCAATAACTGGTCATAATAATAACAACAACCAGAAGACCAGCAGACTCTACTCCCTATGGGACACTAGCAAACCTACTTTGTTTTCGTTGTAGCAAGACCAAATTTTAAGCTGATAACTACCTCCCTCATCTGTTTTATTTTGTAACAATAATCTGACAAAAAAAAAAAGGAAAGGGTCCTATCAAACGTGTGAACAATGGAATGAGTTGATTTTAAGAATTCAAATATATTTTTAAATAGAATTTATAAGCACAAAACAGTAACATTTTAAACTCTGAAGAGTATGAATTTTTTGCAGCCACATCTTAAAGAAGAAATATTTATTTTATTAAAAAAAAAAAATCTTACCTTCAAGTGGTAATGAAACATCAAACTACCTATATAATTTAGATCATTAAAAAACAATTTGGAAAATCTTAACAACAGATGCAGTTGATTCAGCTAGAAGAAAATGTTGCAAAAGAGAACAATAGAATAAATAAACTTTATGTGTCTCTGTTGCCCATCATTGACAGACAGAGCCCTTATGGCAGCATAACCAAATAGAACTTTGAGAAGGGAGGGTGAAAGGCACCCTGAGCAAAGTACCCCCTCCTGGCATGTATTATGAAAAAACCTTTAGGAGGAGCTGACCTTTTAGGAGTTTCATTTTTTAAGTGGCACTCGAGTATGTCATTAGCAATGAGAAATCTAGGTAAAAGTGAAAACCTGTGTGATGCTGAGTCCTCTGGAAACATACAACAATACAAAGTAACAGCTAAGAATGCTTCATATCCCAGCAAGGAGAAGAAGGAACCACAAATATTACAAGAATTAGCAGGATTTCCAAATGGTGAGCATCGCAAGGTGGGGTATGAGCTAGAAAGGTTGTGCCACACCATAGGGCCAAACATCTTATTCATTTCAGCAACGCCTGCAAGAGAAAGTCCTGAGAAACCTGAACTAATTGTGTCTTTCCTAGACACAAAACACCAAGTTACCCAGGTAAAGGGAAAAGGAGGGCAGAGAATGCCACTTGGAATTTGATTTGCCGATACTGAAGCTTTTTAAATTAGTTCCTACAGTATTTGTCTCATAACAAATCTAATATTATAGTAGTATATTAGATAACTTAGTATTTTACTAAAGTTTTCAATTCTGAGTCAATGTGATTTTCGAAGCCAAGCTTGAAAGTCATTTCTCAAAATAGATGAAACTATATGTTGTAAAGCAGGGTACGTTGTCCCTGGGCACATCTCTCCCCCACAACCTGACTCTGGTTGCTGTATAACACAAATGTTAAATGTCTTTTAATAAAAACCCAGTGCCAGATATTGGGGTAAATGCTGAAAGGTTAGAGAGACAAAGGAACAAGTCACTGCTGAGTCTCGTTTCACCAACTCCATGAATCCTCTGATTTAATGTCTCTGAGTCCTCAGCAGAAGGGGTCCAGCCAAAAAGGGTTTCAGCCGAAAAAGGGTTGCTGCCAAAAAGCTTCAGCCCAAAAGCCTCTAATTCCTGTCTCCTCACACCTTATATACCATTCTCCACTCAACCATCACTTCCTCCTAGTGCTGGGATTAATGGTGTGTGTGCTTCCCAAATACTGGGATTAAAGGTGTGTGCCACCTCTGCCTGGCAACTATGTTTAATCTAGTGGCTTGTTATGGTCTCTGATCTTCAGGCAAATTTTATTAGGGTACACAATATATCACCACATTGCAGGAAGGCTTCAGCACAAAATCCCACATCCTTTCTCTCTAGGAAAGAGAGGTCCTCTCCACTAACACTCACTAAATGGTTTGATGCCCATGGAGGTGCTGCATCTACTAACAGTATCATGATCCCTTGTTAGCTTCCTCATTTTCAGTCACACTTGATCTCAAACTGGTATTTTGGGACACAAGCTAGTTGCATCTATGCAGGATTAAATTTCAACCTCTCATTCCTCACAAGTCCCGGTTCCTCAGCTTGATTCTCTGTATTTCACTCTTGACAAAGTTTCCTTTGAAAGACTATTTTTTTGTTTTTATTACTGACTGCTTCCATTTTTAAATCCTATGTGAGTTCTCAACACCATTTGTAATTTGTAACAATTCCTCTTCCTGGAAACATCAGCTGCTCCAGCACCCTCCTGTGTTCTTACTGCTGTTTTGAGCCACCCCTAGTCAGACACTGGACGTTTCATGACCTGTTGACAATGACTTAAGGTCTTGAGGTAATTTCTTCTTAGTTGTCATAAGCCAGTTTATACACTGTCTTGATTTCCATTTCAAAATACATATGAGTAACTTCCAAACGATACATCTATTCAAGACCTCTCTCCAGAAGTCCCCAGCTCCACACCAGGAATTTTTAATTGGGTATCTCATTAGAATCTCAAATTTCACATCGTCAAAATGTTCCTTTATTAAAGATGCTTCTTACATCTCAGCATATGGCATCATTAGCCAATGTTTTATGAGTCAGAATTGCAGACACCACTTTTGACCCATCCTATGTCTTACCTAACCCTAATTGTCTCCAAGTCTCTTTCTATGAGTGAACATTTCAGAGTTTACTCTAATATGATGCAAACTAATCATGGGTCATTAATGTCAGTGCTTTACCAATGTCTGTCTTTCTTTTCTTTTTTCTTCTTGAATACACCTCATACCCCAGTAATTAGACTGAGTCACATAACAGCTAGATACAATATTGAGATACTGAAGCAAATATTAGCTGTCACCATGAAGCTGTACTATAGCAGACAAGAGAACATTTCGGGGTAGAGTTCATTATGTGATAAATGATTTTCACTTTTCTCTGCCACTCCATTTTGTGCTTCTTAAACTGAATGTCTTAGGAATACTAGAATTTCACTTTCCCTTTTTTTGTGAGCTTCTGTCCCAAGCCCCAGAATCTCATAAATTCCTCTGTATTTAGTGATCCCCAGAAAGGTAACAGTTTCAAATTTCTAACAGAAGAATAAATCTTGTTTCTGATTTCTAGAATAACCCCAAAGAGCATCAAAGCATTAATCTCGCTTTAAGATGTTTGGGGAAGCTAATCTTTTTATTATTTGAATTTTGTATTGGTTGAGGATGTCATGCATGCACCAAATGTGTTTTGATCAACTCTCCTCCCAACTCCTTCTCCTCCTGGTCCTTCCACATCCCCCCACTTTGTGACATCAGGATGTGCATATGTATCTGGCCATCAACTGGACCATGGGTAGCCTCTCAGTGGGTTGCATCCCTATGAAAAACTGACACTCTCTCTCCCAGGGGCCATCAGTTGCCAATAGATCCTCAACTGTGGTAGAAATTTGTGAACCTCTTGAGCTGGAATTGTCTCATATTCAAGTCTTATGGGCACACTCAAGCTGCTGTCAGGTCACATGTCCCATGACCCTGTCATGTTCATAAAACAGATTCTCAGAAGCTCACCACTACCTTTAGATCTTACAGTCTTTGTAAATCTTCTTCTATAATGATTCCTGAGTATTGGGCACAGGGGTATAATATATATGCCCCAGTTATGTTTGAGCACTCCACATCTCCTACTCTCTGCACCTTGATCAATTCTGAGTCTTTATCAACAGTCATCTTCTCTAAGGACTGAGAGCTGTACTAATCTATGAATATAAAGTAATAGGGAGCACCTGAATAGTAACACATTCTCTGAAAAATCCATATGAAGACCTACTATTTTAGAAGCTTTCTAAAATAGGTACATATACATAAATCCTATAAATAAGAGAGTATGCCTCTTCTAGATACCATGGGCTATCAAAAAGCCCAGTGCTAGTGTGGGTACCTCTTTTTGAGTAGTTGTCCAGTGGGGTTCCATAAGAAATTACTGGTTATTGGCATTGGTTTGGGCTACCCTTTGAAACTTGGTAAGACCTTACTGAATACACTACATACTTGAGTCATAGGATGTGGAAATATTAAGTTGGTACTGACATGGAAGCATTATATCTACTGGCTAGCTTTCCAGTTTTGTGCACTACTAGATGATAAAAGTAATCGATAGCATTACCTAGTTGTGAACTCTGAGAGCTGCAATAATGACTGTCTTGGCAAGATAGGCCCATTGGTACAATAGTAACACAAATGCTATAACTAATCAACCACTTTCTGATTTGGTATGAGGCCATCTCACAAGATATAACTCATGCCTGTTACTAAAAGACAAATAAATCATTTGTATAAATAATAAATATAGTACTAAAACTTTATAAAGTAAGACTTTATATCTTTAAATAACCAAATTTATTTCTGTTTTTATTTAGCCCTCTACTGCTTTGAAATAAATTAATTTGTCAACACATATATGTATTATTTGACAGTTTCTATGGGCCAGTAATCTGGACAAGGATTAGTAAAGGCCTCTAACCACATGCTCTCATAAGATGCACTCAAATTATTGGCCACGCTGTAGTCATTTCAAAATGGCACCATGGCTAAGTATCCGCTTCCATCTTGGTCACAGAAATGTTAGCCACCCCAAATCCTTAGTTTCTCTATGCACTAAACAAATCACCATTCCATGGAAATGCCTTCTGATATCTCAGGGAGAGAGGAAGTTATGGGGAACCAGTGAAAGACAGTAACAGAGACAGAAAGAGATTAAGATAATACAATCTTTGTATCACAAGAGTAATACCTTACCTCTTCTCCAGTATGTGAGTCATTAGAAATGAACTAGTAGATTTAGACTGTACTGAGGGATGAGTTTATACAAAACCATGAATAAAAGGAATGGAAATATTTGCATCTCCAATAAAAAGTTCCTGCTCCATATTTTTAAGTATCTATATGAAGAGGGTTGACCTGTATCTCAACAGTATATGAAAACACTGAGTTTTGTTTTGAGAAATATTTTGCTGTTAGTAACTGATCTTTTAGATGCTGATATGTCTGTTTTAAAAGAATTTAGGAATATGTTTAGTTATTGTATTACATAGTATGATTTTAAAGCAAGACTCTGTAGCTAAAAGCACACACCCTCACTGAGTCATGTAAAAGTTCTTATTAATTGGAGCAGCAACATGATAATCTGAATATACACAGTTTCTTATGTCATTCCTTTATATTCTGGACATGAATATTTTAGTAGGATTATAGTTCATTGGGAACTATAAGGTTTGTAAGGAGAGCCTGGGGAGATGGCTCAGAAGTTAGGAGCACTAGCTGCTCTTGCAGAGGACCTGAGTTTGATAACTCTTCTGGCCTCCATGGACTCCTACTCACATGTGGTGTGTATATAGACATACACTCGGGAACACACACACACACACACACACACACACACACACACACACACAGACATGCACATGCACACACAAAATTAAGTTTCAAATATTAAAAATAAGAGTTGTAGTTTGGTCTATAGAGTGAGTTACAGGCCAACCAGCACTACATAGCTACACCCTCTCTCAAAAAAGAGTAGGAGAGAGAGAGATTTGGGAGGAGAGTCTGAGGCTGAACCAAGGATACCCTTTTGATGACTTCCTGAGCAGACTGTCATCTCCTCTGACCTGTATCTTTGCAACAACTTCACAGTTATAGCATGTGTTCCCTCTTCCAAAGCCAGGCCAAATCTACACTTTTATTTTTCCTAGGAAATCCCTTTGGGCTTTTAATTGGGATTCAAACAATACTATAAAGACATTTGCCTCAAATCTCAGCAATGATGAAAAAGACCTTCATGTTAATTGAACTAGTTATAAAAGAGATTTATTTAGATCATTGTTTAAAATCCTCAGTGCAATCTATTCTAAAGTTTCTCAAAGTAAAATAGATGAAATATGCTATTGAATTGAGACATTTGTTTCTTTCTGATCTCTAAGTTATATTTTATTAAAAGACATATAATATAATACTATATTGTATATCTACTATGAAGTCAGGCAGATTGGAAAATTGTTAGTGAGACTATTAACACCTACAGTGAGGGACCATGTGTTGCCTCAACAATAACTATGTGGGAAACAGCTCTCTTGCCTAGAACATAAACTTCTGATCATGAAACAACAGAGCAAAAGAATCCCTGGCTCATAACTTTGCTTCTCACAGATTTTCCCTTGAGGGAATATACTTTCATAAACTTTGTATTTTGTCTGTTTGGTTGGTTGGTTTGGTTCTGAATCAAGCATGGACACAAGTCCCAGTTGTATGCTAAAAAGCAATGGAACTAACATGACCCAGCCACGTCACAATCTTATAACAAGTAACAAAAAGAGCCTAAAAGCATTAACAGAACTGTGCATGCCAGCAGGATCTTGTTTCAAGAATTAACCCACAGGTTACTCGGTAATCAGTTAACCCTCTGCATGGAAAACCACACTCAGAGTATCGGAGATTAGGAACTATTCTTTGGAAAACGCCTGAGGTAAATGTCAGGGTTGGCACTCTTTCTATGCGTGAACAAAAGCAATTACATTTTCTTTTCTCACTTCCTACCCTAGGACAGGGCGAAAGTGTAGTGTTACATATGGCATGTTGAAACCTTATAAAAAATTAGAGTTTTAACTTTTTATTATGAAAAAACAAGCCATAAATTATCATTTACAGCAGGACTCATTTGTTTTACTTCAATATTGTCTAACTAACAGAGCACAAAGGACTTATACAGATATTCTCTCCAAAGCAGTACAGTTCAAATCATCCCCTCTGACCTATCATCTTAAAGGTTTGGTTTCTATCAAAAGGAAATGGATCAGACTGCATGGGTAGCAGGCAGTTTAGAAATCAGTTCTAGTCAAACATTGCAAAATTCTTGAAAACGTGTTCTTGAACATGCTCCAGACATGACAGGAGTGCCACAAACCCCCTGCGACAACACTCCTTTAAAGCACTTCATGTGGAAGTCAAGAAATATTTACAATTTTTTTCAGAATTTTTTTTCAAAAGCTTGAACTTTTCTACAGTATGTCTCTTTTTAAAAGCCAGGTCATAAAAGTCATGAGCAAGTTCCCATTAACCTTTGCCCTAACTTCTTAACTTTGAAGAGCATTGTGCCTTGTGCTTTAAGATAAACTAAATGGACATCTAGGAGAGATATTCCAGATTCTAATCAACTGTTAAGACCACTATAGGAACACAGAGAAAAAAATGTCTTCAGTGTAAAGCTGTTCAATTTACTAATCATTTACCAAGAGAGAGTACCATTAATCACAAAATATAATTGTAAGCAGGTAGTATTTAATCTTATTCAAAATTACAAATAACTTTGAAATTTTTGGAAGATAAAATAGACACATTTCATTAACATACTTTACAATAGTAACAATAGTAAATGCAACTGAAATTTACCAAATGTCTATTCCATACCGGGCTTTCTGTTTACTTCACTGAATCCCTTCAGTAATTCTGTAGGCCTGGAACCCCCAGCCTTATCTGCAGTTCAAAGATAAGGAGCCTTGATGTCACAAAGCTGAGTAACAGAGGCAAAGCTACCCAGCTAGTGGCTGCAAGAAAAGAAGTCGTGTTTCCACTTCAGAGTCGGTATTGTGAAGAACAAATATTGTGATGTGTAGAACTGCTTTCTTACCCAAAGCTCGCATCTTTAACCACGGCACATAAAGACTAGAATGTCTTGTCTGGAAAGAATCTAGTTTGTGTTTCCTTGGTGGCAGAATAAAGTAAATGTGTCATTCTGAATCTGAACTGCAAATACTGAGATCTGTATGTGTGTAATATTTTCCTTAAATGCTTCCAAGCAATGCTACACAAAAGGTCTTAATTGCTACATAGTCACACTAATTTTCCTGGGTATTAATAAACAAAACAAGATACTGTATGTTCAGCAGACATGTGCCATGTTTCCTGTCTGGCCAACACTTTTTGGATACCCTGCTATTCTGGAAGAAGCGTTCTGTCCATGGAATATCATCCGTAAGATGTATTTCTGCAGGCTTTCAGCTCAGAAAACAGAACACCAGACAAGTGTCTGAGTTGTACAAATTGCATTCGTCATCTATGAAAACAAAAAACAGTCTACAAGAGAATGACTTTATCAAAAAAAGCATTCAGGGTTCAAGTGAATACTGCTTTGAGTTCTGATCTTGGCGATGAGATCCCTGCGGACAGTTGTGGCTCCTTGGAAAGACTGGTAGGTGCCAGTTCCTGTCATTGACATCTGCCCCGTGATCAAGGAGGCTCTGTGACAGGGTCAATGACATCATTTCTCATGTGGCCTCCAGCCCCATTCTTCAGCCAGTTACTCTGTAAATTTTTAAGGGGATTTTCTTCTTTATCAAACCAAGTCAGCTTCTGTGGCTTATTTTTGAGAATTCTAAGACTTGTTCTGAGTCTGAATAAGAAGGAGTGAGCACAAGCCTGTCCCTGTCACTGAGCATGACTATACATTCTGGACAGACTGGATCTACAACGTAATGGATAATTTGAGAAATTCACAGCAACAAAGGGCAGATGCCCGAATAAGCATCCAATGTGGCAAGTCTACACTGTTTTTCTTTAGTATCATTTAATCTAAACTTAGTGCCACCTAAGTACAGGAAGGGGAGTGCCTGATTACTTCTTGTCAACTTGGCACAAACCCAAGTAACCTGGGAAAGAGAAAATATCAGTTGTGAACACATCACCAACAGATTGGCCTGTGGGGCATGTCTATGGAATGGTTCATGATTGATGTGGGAGAATACAGCCCACTATGGGCAATGCAGCTCCCAGAAGGAAGTTCTGGGTTGTGTAAGAAAGCAAGCTGACTCCTGGCAATGGGAGCAAGGCGGTCTCCAAGGCTTTGACTGGCTCTTGGAAACCGATTCCTCTTACTAGATTGCCTTGCCCAGCCTGAATACAGGGGGAGGTGCTCGATTGGCAGCTTGATATGCCCTGCTTTACTGATGCCCATGGGAAGCCTGCCCCTTTCTGAGTGAATAGGAGAGGTGGATGGGGGAGCTGTGGATTGGGGGAGCGGAGAGGAGATAAAGGGAGGGAGTGGGAGGAGATGAGGGAGGAGAAGCTATGGTCGGGCTGTAAAATAAATTAATTAAATAATTAAAATAATAAAGTACAACGATAAGGATTAAAAAAAATAAGCAAGCTGAACAAGCCATGAAGTTTTCAGTTCCTGCCTCC
Organism: Onychomys torridus; assembly: GCF_903995425.1. Lineage (NCBI taxonomy): Eukaryota > Metazoa > Chordata > Mammalia > Rodentia > Cricetidae > Onychomys > Onychomys torridus. Next base: position 69,358,148 of record NC_050449.1, on the reverse strand, counting down.
TGGTTCCTACCTCGGCTTCAGGTGAGGGACAGTAACCTTTAAGCCAAATAAATCCCTTCATCCCCCAAGTTGATTTTGGTCAGTGTTTTATCACAGCATAGAGAAGCAAACCAGAATACTCAGCCTGAATTTCACAAAGTGCTCCCAAGAGCAGTTGGCCTCTTAGAGACAGAGATCCACGGTAACCCTGCTCAAGAAGCAGAGCGGGGGAAATTGCCACACAGTGGGAATCTCCCAAGCCTACTTCGTTTTCTCTTGGGTCTTCTCCCTGTGCAATTCCTTGGTAGTGACAGCAGCAGCAGCAGCAGCAGCAGTGGCCAGGCATAAAAATCAGCTGGTTCTGGAGCTTCACAGAGAGAGAAAGATCTCTCTAATAGAGGCACTAGGTCTTCAAGATAGTAGGAATAACAAGAGGCCTCCTTTTCTCCTCTACTTGTACTGCCTCAGAGTAGACAAAGCACAGTAACAGAAATGGGCAGTTTCCAACCAACAAACAAAAAAATGTGAGCCTCTGGGAAACAGAATACCAAGGAAAGGATGGAAAAGAAAGAACTCAAAATGGCAAGCTGATAAAGGACTTTCTAACTTCCAGAGTCACTCACATCTTACAAATTCCTTGGATCTACTATCGGGCATGGCAAAAAAAAATTTACTAAGTTAATAAATAAAGTTCCTTCCTGGCCCAACAGTGGTAAGCAATGCAACATCTCTGTAAAGTCAGCTGATTTTCAAAATCACCAAAAGAAAAGAAAAAACAATTTACACGTGTATTATGGGCCAAATTTGGTCAATTGCCTGATACAGCTGGATGAGGCCCTCTGGATAAGTGAGACAACTGAATAGCTTGATTTGTTTGGGAGGCACCCAGTCTGTGGGGCCAGGATTTGTCCTTAGTGCATGAGCTGGCTGTTTGGAACCTTGGGCTTACACAGGGACACATGCTCAGCCTGGAAGGAGGGGACTGGACCTGCCTGTACTGAATCCACCAGGTTTAAATGAATCCCCAGGGGTGCCTTGATCCTGGAGGACATGGGAATGGAGGGGAGGGGCTGGGAGAAGAGTGGGGGTAGGGGCGGGAGGGGGAGGACAGGGGAACCCATGGCTGATGTATAAAATTTAAAACACATAATAATAAAGGAAAAAAATTCAAATGAAACCCAGAGTTTCATAAGCATCAAAACACCTAGTAAATGATTCAGTTATTGGTATCATGATATTCATGTTAAAAGACCATCAATATACATCAATAACAAGACAGAAGGAAATCAAGCTGGAACTGAGCCTGAAGCTATCTCACTGGTAGCTAGCTTGCACAGTGTCTGGGGTGCTATGTAGTTGGCTGAAACAGACATACCAGACTCTGTCTCACTCAACCCGAACTCTCTGTGCAATGCTACTAACCTACCAAGGAAGCTGTATCTATCGGTACTCAGTGGCACATCTGTTACAGGGGTCGCCAATCACTTTATGGTTGGTTTTGAGGCCTGCTGAGGAGGTCATAGTTCGTCATGGAGAAACTATTTCTGTTGTTTTGCTAAATGGACATATTGTACCAGTTAAACTGCCTCCTAAATAATTGTGTTTATGCCCATGGATTAGTACTTCTCTCAACTACGGTCAGAGAAACTTCTTTTTGTAGTGAGTCATGTTTGAACTCATGTGAGTCATGTAGTGGCTCAAAAAGTTGTTTGAAGTACAAAGAATAAATGACTGTTGTTTTCTCAGACCTAAAAGGAGTATTTATATTACTCCATCCAAGGCTCAGGGAACACTGGAAAAGAAGACACAGAAAGAATTTAAGGGCCAGAAGAAGGAGTATGTTGGAAATCTGTCTTCCAAGCATGATACGGTCACTCACAGAAACTATGACTACCTGAACAACATCTCTGTAAGACTGGACATGTCAGTATTCTGTCATAGATGGGGGTGAAAGGTAGGAGAGGGATGGGGAGTTGGGTTACTAGACTTCATCCCTGAGACTTATAGACAGTTAATTGTTGCTGGGGTAGGGAATAAACCTTTTTCAGAGGTACGGTAAGTTGCCTGTGCTCCTGTAAATGCTCCCTCACCTTCTCCCATGCTCATTAAAGAGCACTAACTATGCTCATTCATCACAGAAAATAAATGAACATGACAGTAAGAGGACTAGCTTGGCAGATGATGCCTGTCAGAAATAGACAGTAGACAACAGGGAATGAAGGGTGAATAGGATCAAAACACTGTATATACATATCTGAAAATTTCACAATGAACTCCATTATTATGTGAATACCAAGGTTCCATACAGCCCCAGACATTACAGACTGTTATCAATGGTCTTGTTAACCCTGCAAGACTTGAGGAAAAGACCCTAACACTGAAGAAACTACACACTTAAGTCACACAGCACAAAGAAATCAAACTGGGAATCTCCTGGAAGCTCCATCCTTTCCAGATAGTTTTCATGGCACTAGAATGTGCCAAGCATGCTATTGAAGTAGAAAATTAATCATCCATATGACCCAACTGTTAATTCTTAGAGCTACCGTGAGAGCCCATGGGTGCAATGCTGGCAATGTCATATCTGGTTGGATTTAGGGCCTGCTCAGAGACAAAATCCATATTTGGCAATGTTTTTAGGGTAAAGACCCTGTAATAGGTAGGTCATAAACATTAGGGGAGAACTTACTGCTAATTATTCAGCTAAATGTCCACAGTATGAAACTGATTTCTAATGACTCTCCATTACATTCATAGATTAGTGCAGCTCTGAGCCCTCATCAGAGAAGCTTCTTTCTAAAGTAGATGACTGTTACTACAGAGACCCACAGCTGGACAAAGAGTGGAGAATAGAATATCATGGAATACTCTATCCTAAATGGGTCATCTATACCACTTGGAGGAGTCCCAAGGCTCAGATGTCATTGTGGAACTGGGCCAGGAAAGAGCCAGGGATGGTGAATGTCTAGAAGGAAATAGTGTTTTCTTGCAAGTAGGTAGGTATACTAAGTATGATATGTATCACATAAAGGGAAGAAAATTCATATAATCATGTTTCCATTTTCTGCCTTAGTAACGAATATTCTCAGTAGAATGTGAACAGCTATGTATATACATATAATCTCTAAAGTAGCTAGTATAAAACATTATAATATGCATGGGAATATAAATATAGACTTTTAATCCCAGTATGTAGGAGGCTGAGGCAAAAATATTGATGAAGCTAGCCTAGGGTAACATAGAAACTCTCAAGACAATATTGGATATGTCGTGATAATCTAGCATATGATAAACCAAAAGAAGCTAGGAAAGGGAAGGAAACATAGGAAGTTGGTCTATAGATGTGCTGCTCCTCATGTGCATCAGACCTACTGGACTAGAAAAGGCAATGGTTGACTGCAGATTTCCAAGAGAACTCCTAGGAAAGACCCATAGCCTCCTCTCCTTCACATGCCAGAATTTCAAGGACACTAAGGATGCAGAGACTAATGCCCCGAGGCAGTGGGATCGGGACCTGTTCCTAGTGCATGAGCCGGCTTTTTGGAACCTAGTGCCTATGGTGAGACACTTTGGACAGCCTTGGTGCAGGAAGGAGGGACTTGGACCTGCCTCAACTGAATGTACCAGGCTCTGCTGACTCCCTATGGGAGACCTTGCCTTGGAGGAGGCAGGAAAGTGGGGTGGTTTGTGGGGGAAGGCTGGGGAGGGGAGGAGGGAGGACAGGGGAATCTGTAGTTGGTATGTAAAATGACTAGAAAATATCTTAATAAAAAAAAAAAGAATTTATAACCAGCAAGCCAGCTCTACAGAAAATACTTTAAAGAATTCTTCATACTGAAAAGAAAAATTAATCCATCCAGCAAGGCCACAAGAAAGAATAAACCACACTACTTAAGCAAAAAAGAAGAAGAAAAACCCTAAAATATAAAATCAGTAAAACTGCAGACCAGTATACAAGTTTCAGTAATAACTCTGAATATTAATGGTCTCAATCCCTCAATCAAAAGGGGTATGAATAAATGCCAGGACGAAGACAATGAAAGTACAGCTGAATGAAACATGTTAAAATATAATTAAAGAGATACCATCTTTGGGGGGAAAGCCAAATGAAATAGAACTTGAAATGAAAACTAAGAAATACAAATTCAGAGAAAAGCCTGACCAATAGTTTGGACAAATGATAATAGAGAATATCAGGTCTTAAATGCAAAGTAGAGAAATTGGGCCACTCAGTCAAAGAAAATAGAAAGTCTCCCAGAACCCAAGAATGGAATATGTCCTGAGACATGATAAAGAACCAAACATATGAATAACAGGTATAGGAGAGAAGACCCAATTCAAAGGCATGGAAAATATTTTTAACAAAATAATAGAACTTTCAGAATCTAAGCAAAGAGATCCCTAGCAAGCTCTAAAATTCATACAGGACACTAAATGGACCAGACCAGAGAACAAAGTCTTCCCATCATATAGTAGTCAAAATATTAATTACACAGAACAAAGAAAGGATATTGAAAGCAGAAAAGAGGAAGATCAAGTCACCTACAAAGGCAGGCCCTTCAGAATAACAGCAGATTTTTCAATGGAATGTTATATAAGTATGAAAGACCAAAAATTGCCAGACAAGACAACTATATCCAGAAACATAATCAGTCATAAGCAAAGGAGAAGGGAATTTTTCCATAATCAAAACATATTTAAGAAGTTTTTGGCGGGGCATCAGTGGGGCACACTTTTAATCCCAGCACTTGGGTGGCAGAGGCAGGCAGATCTCTGTGAAATCGAGGCCAGCCTGGTCTGCAGTGATATCCAGGACAGGCACCAAAACTACACAGAGAAACCCTGTCTCAGAAAACCAAAAAAAAAAAAAAAAAAGAAAAGAAAAGAAAAAAGAAAAAAAGAAAGAAAGAAATTTGTGACAATAAATCCAGCTCTGGAAACAATATTGGAAGGAATACATAGGTCTGAAAAGAAAGTTAAGCTCCAGGTACAAGGAATAAATAATTAATTTCAGAATACTGAATCAGGAGGCCTATTAGAACACTAAAAAGCAATGAAATGATAGAAATTAATGAACATTATTTAATAATGACATTTAATGTTGGTGTATTAACTCCTCAATAAAAAGGCACAAACTAATGGAGTTGATCAGAATCCATCTTTTTGATGGCCCCCAAGAAACACACCTCATTTCTTAGGGTGAATATTGTTGTCATGAAATACTATGACCAAAAGCAACTTGGGGAATGGTTTATCTGCCTTATACTTCCATATCATAGTCCATGATTGAAGGAAATTAGGGCAGGAACCTGGAAGCAATAGATGATGCAGAAGCCATGGAGGAGTGCTGCTCACTGGCTCACTCTCATGGCTTGCTCAGCTGACTTTGTAATAGGACAAGAACCACCATCCCAGAGTTATCCTTACCTACAATGGCCTGGGATCTTCCACATTAATCACTAGTTAAGAAAATGCCCAAACAGACTTGTCTACAACCAGATCTTATGAAAGAATTTTCTCAATTGAGGTTCCCTCCTCTCAAATGACTCCAGCTTGTGTCAGATAGACATAAAAATTAGCTGGCTTAGGGAAGTCAAGGTCATAATGGGAGGAACCCTTAGAGACAGCTGAGCCAAAGCTCCTGGAAGCTCATGGACTCTGGACCAACAGCTAGAGAGCCTGCATGGGACCAACCTAGGCATCTGCATGTGTGTGACAGTTGTGTAGCTTGGTCTGTTTGTGAGACTCCCAGCAGTGGGATCAGGACCTCTCCCCAGCACTTGAGCTGGCTTTGGGGAACCTATTCCCCTTACTAGTTTTCCTTGTCCAGCCTTGAGGCAGGGGTAGGAACTTGGTCCTGCCTCAATTTGATGTCCCATGCTTTGTTGACACTCACTCTCACCAATAGTAGTAAAAATATACTGAGTAGAGAAACTCTCAAGTTCAGTAAAATTGCAAATCAAATGTACCAAACCAATATCTACAGAACATTTCACCCAAACATTAAAGAATACACAATCTCCAATCTCCTCTGTACCAGGCTTTTTCTTTGTGGTCACCAACCAGCTCCCAAATCATGACATGGAGACTTATAATTAGTTTTGAATGCTCAGTCTTAGCTTAGCTCTTCCGTGAATCTCTTTCTCTTAATCTACATTTTGCCTTGGGGCTTTTTAACCTTTATGTATGTATGTATGTATGTATGTATGTATGTATGTATGTATGTATGTATGTCCTTCTTTCCTGCTGTCTCTATGTCTGGCTGGCCTTGGAGTGTCCCTCTCTTTCTCCCTGGTTCTCTTCTCCTTCTTCTGTCACAGGCCTAGATTTTTCCTTCTACTTATTCTCTCTGCCTGCCAGCCCTGCCTTTCCAACTCCTGCCTAACTATTGGCCTTTCAATTTTTTATTACACCAATCAGGTGTCTTAGGCATGCAAGGTGAAACAAATGTAACAGGTCTTTACATCATTAACAAAGGCAGCAGAAACAAATGTAACACACCTTTGCACAATTAAAGTAATATTCCATAATATAAACAAATGTAACACATCTTTACATAATTAAAGTAATATTCCACAACATTCCCCAGCAGCCAATGGGAATTTCTCCAAAATAGACATTTAGGACACAAAGCAAGTCTCAACAAATAGAAATTGGGGTCACATCTTGTGGTATTTGACCATCATAAATTAAAGCTGAATACCAACAACTAAAGAAAAGTCAGACAGTACACAACTCACTAAACAACACACTATAAAACTAAAATTGGGTAAAGAAAGAAGTTAAAGAAAAGAAAATTTTTAATTCCTTGACTTAAATAAAACACAACATGCCAAAATCTATTGGACACAAGGAAAGCAGTTCTGGAAAGAAAAGGGATACTAGGAACATATCTCAACATAATAGAGGCAATATACAGGCAGCCCCTACACAATATCATCCTAAATGGATCACTAAAGTAATTTTGACATATCATAAAATAAATATTTATGCTCAATTAATGTGCAGCATGAAAACAGACAAAGATACATAGATAACAAGTAGTTATCTGACTCAGCTGCTATATAGTCCTGGCTCTAGAGAAATAACAATGAATGTTCTTCAGTCCTCTTCCTACTCCTGTATAAGAAATAGCACTACAAAAGACAAAAATAAAAAATAAAAATAAAAACAGTGCAGATAATCAAGCCAAGACCTCCAAGTTCTCAGTACTCCTGCTCGTCTGTGAATGGTCAGCTCATTAAACAGTTCTGTATTTAGGAAGTGCTGGTAGCAACTGTGGTATCCAAATTTCTCCCTTTTCCTCACTCCTTCTCCATAGCCAATTTCCAAGCACTTCCTTCACTATTGTATATTTATGCAAGCTCAAAGCTGTCAATTCAGAGAGAGCACAGACAGTAGTGTTGAACATAATCTTCATAGAACTTAAAACACTCAGAATTAGCTTACAGAGATTCTTCCAAAAATTCTTGAAATCATGTTCACTGAAACTCTCCAGTTTTCTAGATGTTAAGATTTATTCAGTTTCCATATAAGAACCAAAAGCAAGAGCTTGGTTTTAGAATAAAAATTTGCTTTCTTAATATAGGCAATCTAGAAACAATTCAAACTGCCTACCTTTAAGGAGATGGTTACCATATGTGGGAAAATACTGCTGCTTTTGGATTTGCTTGGCATTTAGGCTCTGTTTATTTCATAAACTTGGACACAAGGGCAGTTAGCTCATGGTCATAGTGGTACAGGGAGATGACATCATAGCCGATGTCTGAATGAAGCAAATATCACACCATTTCTATTTCAAGATTTTCTCAAGACTCAGTGATAGGAAAGTTAAAGAATATAAATTTATGAATATTTCTTATTTGATAATCTTTACATTCAGAGCTTAATTAAAAAGAGAAATTTACTCTATTTTTCATAACTAGTGAACTCTAATAAAACAAGACTAAAAGAAATTTTAACATTTTCTTGACTGAAAAGGGTGTAGTAAGAATTTACAAATTGAATAAAGACATAGATTTTCATTTTTTCCCTTTTATTAAATCTGGATTTTTTTCTCATAAAATATCATCTAAATATAGCTTCTCCTCCCTCTACTCCTCTCAGTTCTTCTCCATTATATGAAGTTGAGAGTTGGCCTTTCAAGATCTATGAAGAATTGTGTTGGAATTTTGATGGAGTTGCATTGAATCTTTAGATTGCTTTTGGTGGAATGGCCATTTTGTCTTCCTTATGATAGTAAAAGCTGGCCAAAACACATAGACTTCTGTGGTAGAAGAGAGAAGAAACAAAAGGACAAATTTAGATCAGTAAAGTGCTTACCATGCAATCATGAGGACCTAAGTTCAATCTCCTTCATCCCATATTTTAAAAATATAAAAAGCAAGCTAGGCATTCCATGGCAGTCCTGTAATGTCAGCACTGAGAAGGCAGAGACACAAGGATACCTGGTGCTTGCTGACCAGTCTAGATTAATTTGTGAGTTCCAGATTCAGTGAAAGACTCCATCTAAAAAAAAGGCAAGGAGCAATTGAGGGATAACACACACACACACACACACACGCACACACACACACATGGGTGGGGGTGGAATTCTTTCTATTTCTCATTGGAGATTCCATTAAAGTAATTCCTCAATTAAAGTTGGCCTTAGATGTGTTACAAAATATTGTAATTCCTGCTTAAAGCCTGACTGTCATGAAATGATCACAGAAAGAGATATTTTCTTGACAAATGACTTTCCAAGCTACTTGCAGTTCAGTTTTATAATCCATTGAGAATAATGGTTAGAGATTCCACTAAAGTAATTCTGCAATTAAAGATGGCCTTAGGGGAATTGCAGAATATTAAAATTCCTGCCTTAAACAAATGTCTGTCATTAAATTATCACATAAAGAGTTATATATCTTGATAAATAACTTATTCCAATTTATCTGGAGTTCAATTTTATAATCCACTGAGAATAATAGTGAAATAAAACACAACATATAAACAATAAAATTGGCATAGACATCTCTTTTGAAAGGCTACCACATTCATCTTACTTAATTTTCACATTTATAAAATGAGGTAATTGTAGAAAACATCCTATTTTATGCATTGTGGCTGCCTCACTTCTTCAGTCTCTTACATGGAAAGATTTATCAGTAATCTCTGACTATGGTGATGCTGCTAATGGTATATGATTATACAGTTGGAGATACTTGAGACTAGACTATTATCATAGTATGATGCTGAAACCAGACATACAACTATGGTCTAATATCTAGGTAGCTACCATATGTGAAGAATTATTAACTCCTCCATGTTAGGGCATTAGCTCTTGGATTACTAATACTTTGAAAAAGCAGAGCTACAACTGAGGTGGTATTCAACAGGAATACAAATATTTACCACTACCCTATGTATTTACTCTAGGAAGTTCATTATAAATCTATTTTGTATTTATCACATGACTTAAAATAGGATATACCATCAAGGACTTTTGCTAAGAGCATGCACCTTAGACTTTCTATGCAGTGACACAAAATAACAAGAAAACAGGGAAAAGAGAAGTACGTGGAATCACCTTTTAAGTTACTAATTGGTTTATAATCTTTTTTATCATTTTAGATTTTATTACAGTTTTCTTCTATTACATACTTTACTTTCAATTCTTTTTTTATTATATTTGTGTTTTAATTTTACACATTAGCCATGGGTTCCCCTGTCCTCCCCCTCCTGCCCCCCCCCCCACTTTCCCCACATCCCCTCCCCTCCATTCCCATCTCCTCCAGGGCCAAGACTCCCCTGGGGATTCATTTAAACATGGTGGATTCAGTACAGGCAGGTCCAGTCCCCTTCCTCCAGGCTGAGCAAAGTGTCCCTGTGTAAGCCCAAGGTTCCAAACATGCTCTAAGGACAGGTCCAAGTCCCACAGCCTGGATGCTTTCCAAACAGTTCAAGCTATTCAATTTCCTCACTTATCAAGAGGGCTTGATAAAGCAATCTACAGCAAGCCAACAGCCAACATCAAATTAAATGGAGAGAAACTCAAAGCAATACCACTAAAATCAAGAACAAGGCAAAGCTGTCCCCTCTCCCCATACTTATGCAATATAGTACTTGAAGTTCTAGCCAGAGCTATAAGACAACATAAGGAGATTAAGGGGATACAAATTGGAAAGGAAGAAGTCAAGATCTCCCTATTTGCAGATGACATGATAGTATACAGGAGTGACCCCAAAAATTCAACCAAGGAACTGATACAGCTTATAAAAACCTTCATCAACATAGCAGGATACAAGATCAACTCAAAAAAAAAATCAGTAGCCCTCCTATATACAGTAGACAAACAGGCTGAGAAGGAAATCAGAGATACATCACCCTATACAATAGCCACAAATGATATAAAATACCTTGGGGTTACTCTAACTAAGCATGTGAAGGACCTATATGACAAGAACTTTAAGTCCCTGAAAAAAGAAATTGAAAATGTCAGAAAATGGAGAGATCTCCCATGTTCATGGATAGGCAGGATTAACATAGTAAAAATGGCAATTTTACCAAAAGTAGTCTACAGATTCAACGCAATCCCCATCAGATTACCAACACAATTCTTCACAAATCTGGAAAGAATAATACTCAACTTCATATGGAAAAAGAAAAAACCCAGGATAGCCAAAAGAATCCTGTACAATAAAACAACCTCTGGAGGCATCACAATCCCAGACCTCAAGCTCTACTATAGAGCTACCATGATAAAAACAGCTTGGTTCTGGCATAAAAACCAACATGTGGACCAATGGAATTGAATTGAAGACCCTGACATTAACCTGCACACCTATGAACATATAATTTTTGACAAAGAAGCCAAAACTGTACAATGGAAAAAAGAAAGCATCTTCAACAAATGGTGCTGGCATAACTGGATGTCAATGTGTAGAAGGCTGCAGATACATCCATATCTGTCACCGTGAACAAAACTTAAGTCCAAGTGGATCAAAGACCTCAACATAAATCCAGTTACTCTGAATCTGATAGAAGAGAAAGTAGGAAGTAGTCTTGAATGCATTGGCACTGGAGATCACTTTCTAAATATAACACCAGTAGCACAGACACTGAGAGAAACAATCAATCAATGGGACCTCTTGAAACTGAGAAGCTTTTGTAGAGCAAAGGACATGGTCAACAAGACAAAGCAACAGCCTACAGAATGGGAAAAGGTCTTCACCAACCCCATATCTGACAGAGGGCTGATATCCAGAATATATAAAGAACTCAAGAAATTAGACATCAAAATGCCCAACAGTCCAATTAAGAAATGGGCTATAGAACTAAACAGAGAATTCTTAACAGAGGAAGTTCAAATGGCTGAAAGATATTTAAGGAGTTGCTCAACATCCCTAATTATCCAGGAAATGCAAATCAAAATGACTCTGAGATACCACCTTACACCTGTCAGAATGGCTAAGATCAAAAACACAGAAGACAGCTTATGCTGGAGAGGATGTGGAGCAAGGGGAACTCTCCTCCACTGCTGGTGGGAATGCAAGCTTGTGCAGCCACTTTGGAAATCAATATGGCGCTTCCTTAGAAAATTGGGAATCCATCTCCCCCAAGACCCAGCTGTAGCACTCTTGGGCATATACCCAAGGAATGCTCAATCATACCACAAGGGCATTTGCTCAGCTATGTTCATATCAGCATTGTTTGTTAGACAGAACCTGGAAACAACCTAGAAGCCCTTCAACTGAAGAATGGATAAAGAAAAAATGGTACATATACACAATGGAGTACTACTCAGCAGAGAAAAACAATGACATCATCAGGTTTGCAGGCAAATGGATGGATCTAGAAAAAATCATCCTGAGTGAGGTAATCCAGACTCAGAAGGACAAACATGGTATGCATTCACTCATAGGAGGATACTAGATGTAAAACAAAGATGACTAGACTGCTACACAACTCCAGGGAGGCAACCTAGAAAATGGGACCCTAGGAAAGACACAGGGATTGCCCAATGACAGAGAAATGGATGGGATCTACATGAACAACCTGGATGACAGTGGGAGTAATGAAGGGCAAAGTTTGAGGGAAAGAAAGCTTAGGGGAGCAGGAGATCCCAGCTGGATCAAGAACAGAAAGGGAGAACAAGGAATAACAGACCATGATAAATGATGACCACATGAGAACAGGAATAGGCAGAGTGCTGGAGAGGTCCCCAGAAATCCACAATGATACATCCTGTGTAGACTGCTGGCAACGGTCGAGAGAAAGCCTGATCTGACCTAGTCTGGTGATCAGATGGCCAAACACCCTAATGGTTGTTCTGGAACTCTCATCCAATAACTGATGGAAGTGGATGAAGAGATCCTTGGCCAGGCCCCAGGTGGAGCTCCAGGAATCCAATTGTTGAGAAAGAGGAGGGACTGTAAGAGCGTGAATTGTTGAGACCAAGATTGGAGAGGCACAGCGACAAATAGCCAAACAAATGGTTTATAATCTTAAAGAATCTAATCAATAAATATTGACTAGAATATATGTGACAGTAATACTGCATAAAAGTTGATAGGTCAGTGTCTAAGAAATATGATAAACTCAATGGCACTGAGCAAGACAAAGAAAAGCCATGAAGAGACATGAATATTGGAGGATTTATTAAGGCAACTCCATGTAGTTAAAAGGGAGGTTTATTTTGGAGTAACTTACAATAAGCAAAGGGATAGGTTACAGCATCCGGGAGAGGTGAAGTGCAGTCCAGCAGTGTTCTCTGGAGAACTCTGCTCAGTCTACATCCAGCATCCAGGATCACCAGGAACCAAGAGAGCTGGCACATCTGGATCTCAAGTCTTAAGGTCTCTCATCTTGGCCCCACTTCAGGGGCAGGCCATAGGTAGGTGTGACAGTTACCAGAAGCCTCAATGGGGGTAGTACTTCCAAGTCAAAGCTGAAACAGCTACCCACTACACATGGGTTGTTGTTTCAGTTCAACAAAAGCAACAAAAATCTAGTTTCATACCATTTACAAAACCTTTTTAACTTCCCAGTTTCCTGCTGTCATTGGACATAACCTGAGAAAAGGCACAAGGTTCTAAAAATTTTAACAGAATCATCTTTATTAATAAGTTGGGAAAGAAGTAGGAGTTGAGGGTAGGAAGAAAAGAATGGGAATAGACAGACTCTCCAAATATAAGCATATTGTGTGTCATTCATAGTTTTTACACTGTTGAATGAAGTTACTCCCATTAACTTTGCTGTGCCCTGCCCTGCCACAAACTTTACTGGACTCTAAGGCCAATCGTGTTCTCTTTTATTAGAACAAGCATACTATTAAGGTGGTGTCTGGTTAGCATTCAGGTTTTGGTTTAGGAGGTGTGAATTCTAAGGAGATGATGATGATGATGATGATGATCAGAGACAACATTTTGAGTCACGCTACTCCATGAAATTCATATTAGTTTAACTGAAAGTCTTGAAATAGCATCTTTTTCATAGCAAAAAGGATGGCAATGAAAAGTCGTTTTTTTTCCCAACTAAACTTGTTAGAAATAAGTACTTCCAAAGCATATATTACCATCAAAGTGACTTATACCAAAGTAGAACTATGTTGTAGCAAGCTGTAGTCATGTGTTACCTTCAAGATAGACAATGTGTATATATGTGTTTGATAACTTAAATATTTCTTATAGTTCTTTGAAAGTCTAGTAGACTTCTCCCATGAATCTATGTAGATCTGGGTTTTCTTCAACCACAACACTTTTATTATTGTTCCAATCTTCCTATTTCTTTTGGGTTTACATTATTGATCTCTTCTTGGTTTAACTTTAGTGGTTTTGATGAATCTACTAATTGTTCCATTTCTGTTAAGTTTTCTAATTTAAAAGAATTTTTAAAGTATTTTTAGATACTTTAGACTTTTAAAATATTCCCTTACAATATTCTGAGTTTCTTTAAGATCTTTTGTAATCTTTCCCTGTTCATCTCCAATTTTGCTAAGTAGATGTTCTTCTTTTGGTTTATTGGGCTAAGAGTCTGTAAATCTTGCTTATCTTTTCAAGGAACCAGCTCTTAGAATTTTTGGATGTTTTGTGTTCTTGTTGTTGTTGTTGTTTTTATTCCACTTTTCTTGCCCTAGTTTTTGGTTGTTTCTTCTAATCTACTAGATTTGCAGGCAAGGGGGGTGGGTCCTTGTTTTTCTAAATTCTTGAGTTTCATCCTTAATCTGTTCATTTGTGCCCATTCCTTTTTTTTTAAGTTAGGCACTTGAAAATATAAGTTTATCTTTCAGAACTGATTTTAATGTATCCCAAGGGTTTTAATGTGCTTTCATTGTCATTTATTACCACGACATTTTTATTTTCTTTTTGATTTCACTGACACATTTATCTTTTGGTAGTGTGTTTAATTTCCATGAGTTCCAGTCATTTCTGATATTCTTGCTGCTGATTTCAAGCTTTATTGCATGGTCCTCTAGACACATGGCCTTATTTAAATTTTTCTTTATTTCTTCAAGATGTGGTCTATTTTACAAAAACTTCCATGGGCTGCTGAGTATACTTCATAGCCTTTGGTGTTAAGGTCAAATGTCTTTAGATATCTGTTATATCCATTTGATGTATGATCTAATTTACTTCAGATGTTTCTCTGGTTGGTTGGTTGGTTGGTTGGTTGGTTGGTTGGTTGGTTTTGTCCAGATGATCTCTCTTTAGAAGAAATAGGATGCTGAAATCACCTACTGTTACTGAGTTTATGTTAATCTGTGGGATGAAGTCCAGTAGTATGCTTTTGATGAAATTGGGTACAACAGAGTTCGACGCATGTATGCTCAAGATTGTAATGTCATTTTAGTCCATGTTCCCTTTATCAAAATGAAGTGCCCTTCTTTATCACCTCAGATTAATTTTATTTTGATGTCTATTTTGTCATGTATTAGGATAGTGATACCTGATTGTTTGAAATACTTTGCATCCTTTCACTCTAATGTGGTGCCTTTCTTGAAGGTGAGATGAATTTCTTATAAAATTTTTTTAAAAAAAGAAAAGAAAAGAAAAATGGGGATAAGTTGCATTTTACTACTTAATCTATTCAACTAACCCCTGGGGAGTTGAGACCATTAATATTTAAAGATTTTTGTTGAGAAGTGTGTATTGATTGCTCTTTTTCATTTTTGTTGGTTTTGTTCTTAATCTTCTTTATGTTTCAGTGGTTATATTTCATTTCTTTTCTTTCTGTAGCTTATTAGTTATGCTTATTCCTCCTTGTTACAACAGCTAAGACTTTAATACAGTATGAAATAAAATACATGAAAGATTCAATTGTTTTTCATGATTGGATTGATTAATTTTAGCAAGAAAGCATTCAATATGGTAGGAATTCATTGTTTGGAGACATCCTTTACTTATTCTTTTTTTCCTATTTGAAAATCTATTGTGAAAATTTTTTAAACTACATTGCTGTTTTGAAACTTGGGAGTGAAAGTTTCATTTTGTCACATACTTTTGATGAGTTCACTGAGATGATCATATTAGTTCTTGTTAATATGCTTACATGGTAAATTACACTAATTTTGCCATTTTAAATAAACCATTCGTTCTGGGGATAAAATATGATTAATTGTATTGTACTAATACATAAAAACATATACATACAGATAAGCATATTTAGTACATATTAGATTGATTAAAATTTGTAAAAAAATTAAACAGGCTTACAATTTATGACTTTAGCCTTCATTAAAGAGTGGTCCATAAATATTCTTCCTTTAGATATTTTTGGTTTTTCCATTTTATTGTAAAACAAGAATTTTAAAGCAATTATAGACCTGTAAGAATGTGTATAATTAATAATATTTCATTGTTATAAGTTTAGCAAAAGATCTCTAAAGCTATCCTGCTTAAAATTTACTTGTAAAGAATATTATTTCTTGAATTTCACTTCTTTGGTGGGCATAGTACTAAACTGAGACATTTTTCTTGAATTAACTTTGATTGCTTATATCATTCTGCCAAGGGTCATGAGAGTATATAGTAGATGACAACTAGTATTTAACAGGTTGACCCACTAGTCAGTGAACCTCATTTGGCAAAGCCATGGGGTTACTGACTGTAAATGACTGGATGCTTCTGTCTGTAATTTCTCTCATGTGCCACTGCTTTTCTTTCCTAAAAATAGCTATGAGTATTCTCCCCACTGCTTGTGTGTTTTATCTCATGAAAACATTCCATCTATTGGGCACACTTACAGTTGTGGATGGTCAGGAAGATGATTTCTGTTAAAGCTGTATAATTCCGATGAATAAAAATAACACTAGAATATTTTTCATAATTGACACAGGAAAAATAACAATATTCTCAGTCATAAAGACAACTAATTTTAGACTTTAGAACAAATTAAAAACAGACTGGCTGCCCCTGCAGAGACTATACAAACTTAAGTTCCAGGTGTTTATGGCTGAATCAAGGTCAGACTTGAAGCCTCTTTGGTAGACACAACCCCCTGTAGTAATTCTCTTTCTGCACATACCCCAACCACTCAAGGTTCATCTAACTAACTGCTATTATTAAGTTCTGAATTTCAATGTCATTCTCTGTCTGGGAATGCTAACCACTCAGGCTATATGTTCAGCCAAGTGTTAATCACTGGCTGGTCAATGCTATCTTCATAGCCGAAATAAACAGTGTGATTCCTTATGTGTATCAGTTTGGCTCTGTCTCTGACCTTTTACTCAAGAGATGCTTTGTGACCCTGAAAATGTAACTCATATGTGTGCGGAGTTCGGCTGTGAGAGGAGGGATGTGAAGAACTGTGTAAAGAGCTGTGCAGTTTTCCAAAGTGCCACTACTCTGCAGTCTTCTATTCACAGCCCTGGAGTACTTCTGGGAGCTGGCCTCTTGGTCTGTGTTATCATTCAAAACTTGATTATTTCATCTATTTTGATAAATATGTTGATATACAGTTGTTTATAACCTTCTCTTATTGCCTTTTTTTTTCTTGAGCTGAGGATTGAACCCGGGCCTTACACTTGCTAGGCAAGTGCTCTACCACTGAGCTAAATCCCCAACCCAGCCTTATTGCTTTTAATAGCTTTGTATTTTTTTAATGGTGCTTGTTTCCTATCTAGATATTAATAACTTGTATCTTTTCTCAGTTTTTAAAATTTTTTCTCAGATTAATTTGATGAGAAGTATTATCAACTTTAAGGATAATTTCAGTGAGCTAGTGCTAAGTTCCATTAGTTTACAGTCTTGCTTTCTATTTTAGATGTTGGCTGTAGGCTTTCCCATTTCTCATCATGTTTTGCTTTTATGGTGCTTTTTGTCTTTTATTTTTCCAAAATTAAAAACTAAGGTTAATGATAAAAAATATCTTTAGCATTATTGTTTTCCTTTTCTCATGGTATTTTTTCAGTATCCCACAACAGTCATATGTCATGTGGTTTTTGACACATTATATATTTACATGTGTGTGTGTGTGTACTTGTGTGTGTGTGCCTGTGTGTGACTCTGCCTCCTGTCTCTGCCTCTGTGTATGTATGTCTGTATGTCTCTGTCCTTCTGTATGTGTTTCTCTGTCTCTGTCCCTCTGTGTGTGTCTCTCTGTCTCTATGTGTGTCTCTGTCTCTGTGTGTGTCTCTGTCTCTCTGTATGTCTCTCTCTGTTTCTGTCTGTCTCTGTGTGTATCTCTGTGTCTCTCTCTGTCCCTCTGTCTGTGTCTGGGGAGGGAGAGGCATGTTCACATGCACACACACACACACACACACACACACACACACACACACACGTGTGTGAAGGCCAGAGGATAACTCAAAGTATCATTCCTCACTTTTCACATTGTATGAAGCTGGATTCTTTGTTCACCACCGAGTTCCTGTCTAGTTGGCCCTCAAGC
This sequence comes from Onychomys torridus, assembly GCF_903995425.1. Lineage (NCBI taxonomy): Eukaryota > Metazoa > Chordata > Mammalia > Rodentia > Cricetidae > Onychomys > Onychomys torridus. The sequence goes on along the minus strand of NC_050449.1, from coordinate 69,340,301 downwards.
TACCAGGGCTTCTCATGTCTCTACCTCCTACCTTGCTGCAGGAGCGTTGGATTACAGACACACACCACTGTGTCCAGCTTTACACAGGTTTTAGAAATCCAAAGTCATGTTTGTGCTTGTAGAACAAGTACTTAACTCACTGAGAAATTTCCCTAGCCTGTATTTTCACTTTATTTTTTTTGTTAAAAATAGTGCCAAAGTAATTTAAAATCAACTGTTTATTAAATTCCTCCCATTATGTCTATTTTTTTCTGCTTATATTCTTAATATATTCTCAATGGCAAGAGCTGTAATTTACTCTCCTAACTTCTCTTATATACATATCTATCCTCCTTGAGACATGAGATGTCTAATTTTATATACTGACTGGGTCATAGTCCATAAAGTTTAATCTTAACACATGTGTAGAGTATAATCTAAATCAACAAATAAAGATAAGCAAAAGAAACACCTTGTGCATGGAAATAATGTCAATATGCATAATTTTGGTCGAATATACTATTTTTCATTTAAAATGAAGAACTTTATCCCTATGACTGAATAATGTGTTAATGATTGGGGAAATAATAAATTTATTTTATCTCAATCTAGCCTGTCAAAAGTATTTTATTTTATTTTACATGGCCTAAACTGAACAAACAATATTAAGTTATATTTTTTGAGAACTTCATAAACAAGTATTCTATATTTAGATAATTTCTAATCCTCCTCTGCATCCAGATCTTCCCATGTCCCCAAGTCCATGTTAAATTCATGACCTCTTCTTCTTTAACTATCATTATAAATATATCCTGCTGTGTCCACTCAGTGTTGCTCATATACGTATGAATTTAGGGTTGACAGTTTTTGATTTTGGGTTCATCAGGGGGCTCGTCCCTGGAAAAGACTGATTCTGCCTCTCTCAGAAGCCATGCTAGGGGTGAGGCCTTGTGTAATTTCCCCATCCACACTGGCATGTCAACTGGCATTGTCATTATGTCTCTCTTGTTTAGGGGACCATATTGTTGAGATTTCATGAACATAACTTTCCTGTCATGTATAGAAGATACTATCTCATAGATGTCTTGATCCTCTGACTCTTAGAATCTTTCTGACCCTTCTTTTGCAATGTTCCCTGAATCTTAGATGTAAGGGTTGTATTTACTGTCTCTGTAAGAATTGGGGTTGGGCGCCCACAGTTGGATGTTCTCTGCAGTGTGACTAGTTCTGAATTTCTGTAACAGTCTCCATAGGCTACAGAAAGCAGGGCTCTTTGATGAGAGGTGAGAGCTGCTCCTATCTGTAAGGGGAGAGATCAGTATTTAGAATGCAGTTTAAAATTGTCTGGCTGAGGAAAGAGGTAGTAGTTGGATCTGTTGCCTCACCAGCTATGGGTAGTTGGCTACAATTACAGAACTAGCTATATCTTTCCTATTAAGTAGGTATAATTGCAATCAGACAACCCCATTGCAGTTAGGTTACCCCCAAAGTCATGTCACTATTGCACTCTTGGGGCCATCTTTCCATGCTGGTCTTACTGTAGTTTATACACTTTATACCCCAGTAAGACTCTTAATGGCTTTTCTCCCTTGGCATTTTGTATTGCACCTTCATATACTATGAGACCTCGTCCTCAGGAAGGAGGATTCCAGGTCAGTTCTAATTCAATTTCAAGACCTGTGTCTGAAGTGTGCGGTATCTTCAGTAAAAGGGTATCTTAGGATTTCTATTGCTGTGAAGAGACACCATGACCATGGCAACACTTACAAAGGAAGACATTTAATTGGTGGCTCACAATTCAGAGGTTCAGACCATTATCATCATGGTAGTACACAGAAGCTTGCAGGTAGACATGGTGCTAGAGAAGGAGCTGAGGGTTCTATAGCTTGATCCATAGGCAACAGGAACTGAACTGTGTCACTGGGCATAGCTTGAGCATATATGAAACCTCAAAGCCCACCTCCACAGTGACATACCTCCTCCAACAAGGCCATATCTACTCCATCAAAGCCACACCTCCTAATAATGCCACTGCCATTTTTTTTTTCAAACCACCACTTGGGTCTTACCTTCAAGTATGGAAGTCAACTAAGGGCCACAGGGACAACCTATATTACTTTGTGAATCTTAGACTCCCCTAACCAATATTCAAAGAGGAGTCCCCCATATCTGATACTGGGGTTTTGTTAGAAAATCTCTGGCTCATGTGGGGAACATTGTCACACCAACCAGTGTATTCAAACTATTTGTGTATGTACATAAACACACATCATTCATATATTTTAAGTAAACATAAAGTAGCAAGTTTCCTTGTGGCTTTTTCAAAATAATGATACTCAGGATATTTAAAAGAAATAATATTTTTATTGGAAATCGATTTTTTAAATATATTTATTTATTAAAATTTTTTCATTTTACATACCAACCCCAGTTCCCCCTCCCTCCCCTTCTCCCTCCTCCTCACCTCCCTCCCACTCTACCCCCATCCACTCCTCAGAGTGGGTAAGGCCTCCCATGGTCAACAAAGTCTGGCACACCAAGTTGAAGGAGAGCCTAGCCCCTCCCCATTGTATCAAGACTGAGCAAGGTATCCCACTGCAGGGAGTAGGTTCCAAAAAGCCAGTTCATGCACCTGGGATAAGTCCTAGTCCTGCTGCCAGGGACCCCACAAACAGATCAAGCCACACCACTGTCACCCACATTCAGCGGGTCTAGTTCGGTCCCATACAATATATTCTAACTATGTTTTCTCCTCCCCCAACTCTTCTCAGATCCTACTTCCCTACCCACCCAAAGCTACACACTTTCTTTCTCTCTTTCATTAGGATACAGACAAACATACAAACTAATAATAATAAAATAAAACAAACAAACTAGAATAGGACAAAACCAAGAACAAACAAACAGAAGAAAAACAGCCAAAGAAAAAGCTCAAGAAACTTACATGGATGCAGGGACTAGCCGATTCACACACACACACACACACACACACACACACATCCCATAAAAACACAAAACTAGAAGCTAGAATATATGCGTGCGTGCGTGCGAACGTACGTGTGTGTGTGTGTGTGTGTGTGTGTGTGTGTGTGTGTGTGTGTGTTGTGTGTGTGTGTGTGTTCAGAGGACCTGTAAGGGGGAAGAGAAGTGGGGGAAGGGGGAGCCCTGACAAAGCATTATGAAATAAATAACATCCAAAACACCATTGAGACTGTTTTGTATTGGCCATCTAATGCATGGGCATCTACTAGGTCCTGCTCCTTGGAGTGGTTTGTACACCTGGTGAGACTGCATTGAAGAAAATTACTTTTTCATTTATCAGTGGCTATCAATTGGCTATAGCTTGTGAGTTAGGGATGACGCCTTTTGTCCACTTACCCTCTCAGCACTAGGACCCCCATCAGGCCCAGACCTGTGCAGGCCCTGTGCTTATTGCCACAGTGTCTGTGAGTTCATAGGAAAAGACAGTACTTATAAGGACAGAGATGATGGAGTAGATCCTTACTGTTGCGTGTTCCCATTAACACAGAAGAAAGATTTCATAACTGGGAAGCATGGGTGATATTGAACAGACCTTAAGGCTGTGAAGTGTTGAGAGCGCCCATGTGGAGCGACAGGCCACAGGAATGCAAACCATCCACAAAGCCAAGAGTGGAGCTAGCAGGTGGCTTCATCCATTAGTCTGGTGTCAGCACACTCATGCTCAGGCTCTTAACATCTGGAAAGACCCATTAGTGCTTTTAATTAAGTAGAAGACAGATCATGCAGCGTTCCTTCATATAAGAAAACCACAGGAACAAAAGAAAAAGTATTGCCTAGATTCTAAGAGTCACTCTCGTTTTACATAAATAAATACAGTCATTTTAATTACACTTTATGGAGGTTTCACTTTCACAGATTTTTCCATACATCATTTCAGAATTTTATGGAAAATATTTCTTTGACTTTTTGATGATGAACCAAATTTTCATAAAGAGAAACATGTTTTTTTAACTCTCTTATGATTAACATTTTATACTTTGAAAATATTTCTACTATAAAGAGTTGGCTAAAAAAATAATTGCATATCATCTCAAAATATCTCTTGAAACTTACAACAGTAGAAAGTCTTGGTGTAGAAAGGCCCTTTTTGTATTTCTGAATCTTAAAAGAAAACCATTTATATGTGAAATCCTTCCTGTAAGTCTACACATAGATGTATATATCCACACAAGTATTTAAACTTTCAGGTTAAACCAGACAAGTCACTACCAGAAACAACTTAAACTCTAGCTCTTCCAAAACCTTCTAAACATGAAATTATAAGCCTCATAATGCATAGTAATTTTTTATGTTCTTAGTCAGTTTAGGTGGGAAATATTTAGAAAGTTCATTTAGAATTACATTACACTGCACTAGGTTTCTACACCACACTCCAAATGCCCTCCAATTCCAGTCATCTCTCCCCACACTCTCTCCCTCAACCCCATCTGCTACCTATCTGATCTCCCCACTCCCATCCCCACCCACCCCCAGTCCACTCATAAAATCTATTCTATTTCCTTCTACCAGGGAGATCCATGCATCCCGCCCCCCCATAGACCTCTCTTCTTTACCTAACCTCTCTGAGTCTATGAATTGTAGTCTGATTATCATTTACTTAATGGGTGATGTGCACTTATAAGTGAATACATATGATGTTTATCTTTCTGAGTCTGGGTTATCTCACTCAGGATGATTTTTTTTCTAGTTCTATCCATTTGCTTGCAAATTTAAGATATTGGGTTTTTGTTTTTAAACATCTGAGTAATACTCCATTGTGTAAATGTACCACATTTTCTTTATCCATATTGTCTCCAGTTTCTGGGTATTATGAGAAGAGCAGCAGTGAACATGGTTGAGCAAGTGTTCCTATGGTAGGAGAGTCCTTTGGGTATATGCCCAAGAGTGGTATAGCTGGGCCTGGAGGTAGATTGATTCCCAACTTTCTGAGGAACCACCATATTGATTTCCAAAGTGGCTGTACAAGTTTGCACTCCTACCAGCAGTGGAGGAGTGTTCCCCTTGCTCCCCATCCTCTCCAGCATGAGCTGTCACTTGCGTTTGATTTTGGTCATTCTGACAGGTGTAAGATGGAATCCTGAAATAGTTTTGATTTGCATTTCCCTGATGGCTAAGGATGTTGAACATTTCTTTAAGTGATTTTCAGCTACTTGAGTTTCCTTTATTAAGAATTCTCTGTTTAGATCTGCATCTCGTTTTTAACTGGATATTTGGCTTTTTGATATCTAGTTTCTTAAATTCTTTATATATTTTGGATATTAGCCCTCTATCAGATGTGTAGTTGGTAAAAATCTTTTCCCATTCTGTGGGCTGCTGCTCTGACTGAATGACAGTGCCCTTGGCTGTGCAATAGATTTTCAGTTTTGTGAGGTCTCATTTATTAATTGTTGATCTCAATGCCTATGCTATCCATGTTCTGTTTAGAAAGTCATCTCTGTGCCAAATGTATGCAATGCTATTCCCCACTTTCTCTTTTATCACATTCAGTGTATCTGGTTTTATATTGAAGTCTTTGATCTACTTGGACTTGAATTTTGGATGCAGTGGAAAGTATGGATCGATTTGCATTCTTCTACATGCAGACATCCAGTTTGACCAGCACCATTTGTTGAAGATGATATTTTTTCCAATGTGTATTTCTGGCTTCTTTATCAAAAATCAGGTGTCCATACGTGTGTGGATTTCTGTCTTTGTCTTCAATTTGATTCCATTGATCAATGTGTCTGTTTTTATGCCAATACCATGTGGTTTTTATTACTATAGCTTTGTAGTACAACTTGAAATTGGGAATGGTAAGACATCCAGAAACTCAGTGCAGTAGAAACTTCCTAGAATGTATGAAGGTGATCCTAAGAAGGACCCCTAGAGATGGGGGGATACAGAGTCTCAGTGGGCCATCTCATGTCTCCAGGCAAGGCTTCCAAAGGCAGGACTAGGTTACATTCAATTGAGTTGTTGGCCAAGGAGATCTTATGGAATTTTCCCTAAACAACCCATGCTGTTTCTAAGACAAAGGGTTGCTCTCCCCAAACTGACAGTAGAGCCCCATTGCCAAGGACAATACCAGCATAACTCACTGAATGTGGAGAAGTTGAGCTGGTACCTACATAGAGCCTCCACTTCTACTTTCTAGTCTCTTTGGTGTGAGAAGGTACTCTGCAGGTTCCTGAAAGAGAATGTGGACACCAATCCAGCCACAAAACCTTTGACCTACAATCTGTCTTGCCTGCACAACAGCTAGGGCAATGGTGTCACAGAACTTGTGGAAATATCCAACCAATGTCTGATTTGACTTAAGGCCTACTCCATGAAATCCATACCTAACACTAGTTGGGCAACCTAGAACCAGAGAATAGATAGCCCAGAAATCTAGAGTAAAACTAAATTCTAAATACTACTAAAATCTAATTACTATTCTAGATAGATAGATAGATAGATAGATAGATAGATAGATAGATTGATTGATAGATAGATAGATGATGTATATATATATATATATATATATATATATATATACAGAGAGAGAGAGATTGATTCTACTATATTCATAGATCAGTGCCATATACAGTTATCATCAAAGAGGTTTTCTCTGGCAGCAGATGGGAGTAAATTAAAAGACTCACAGCCAGAGATTGTGCAGAGAGTCTGAATTGAAGGGCTATGTCAAATTCCTCCCCTCGGGGCTCAGGGAATCCCTGCAGAGATTGTAAGAGCCAGGAAGAAGATACAGGAAAACAAGGCCCTCTGACTCAACCAAGCAAAGCACATATAAGCTCCCACAGACTGAAGCAGCAAGCACAGGGCCCACATGGATCTGCACCAGGTCCTCGTGTATGCATTTAATAAACTATTAAAGGTATTTGGTCTGTGTTTAAGTTTCTTTTCAATAATACAAAATCCTCTACTTCTGTCATCAGCTATGTCTGAAGACATTTTGTTGTTGTTGTTGTTGTTACAACTAAGGAATACTATAGTATTGTCTGTAGGTCTCAATAGCTCACAAAACACAACACTCGTGTGCCTCTCTCAATGACAAAATTATCTAGCCCCAAATATCTATGGAGCAAGATGGAGAAACCTGCAAATGACAGATAAATATGCCCAGTGATTTACTGATTCCTGTCGATCATCTTTTGTAATGGGATAAAACAGACATTAATACTGCCTTTTGGTCCTTATGTTTCTTATGTGTGGGCTCTATTTATGATTTCTTTTATTATTATTATTATATTTGTGTTTTAATTTTACACATCAGCCATGGGTTCCCCTGTCCTCCAACCTCCCGCCCTCACTCCCACCTTCCCCCCATCGCCTCTCCTCCACTCCTATCTTCTCCAGGGGCAAGACTCCCCTGGGGATTCAGCTCAACCCGGTGGATTCAGTACAGGCAGGTCTCCCTCCAGGCTGAGCAAAGTGTCCCTGTGTAAGCCCAAGGTTCCCAACAGCCAGCTCATGCACTAAGGATAGGTCCCTGTCCCACAGCCTGGATGCCTCCCAATCAGTTCAAGCTATTCAATTGTCTCACTTATCCAGAGGGCCTGATCCAGCTGGGGGCTCCCCAGCCTTTGGTTCATAATTCATGTGCTTCCATTTGTTTGGCTATTTGTCCCTGTGCTTTTTCCAATCCTGGTCTCAACAATTCACGCTCTTACAGTCCCTCCTCTTTCTCGAAAATTGGACTCCTGGAGCTCCACCTGGGGCATGGTTGAGGATCTCTTCATCCACTTCCATCAGTTATTGGATGAGAGTTCCAGAACAACCATTAGGGTGTTTGGCCATCTGATCACCAGACTAGGTCAGATCAGGCTTTCTCTCGACCATTGCCAGCAGTCTACAGAGGATGTATCATTGTGGATTTCTGGGGACCTCTCCAGCACTCTACCTATTCCTGTTCTCATGTGGTCATCATTTATCATGGTCTGTTATTCCTTGTTCTCCCTTTCTGTTCTTGATCCAGCTGGGATCTCCTGCTCCCCTAAGCTTTCTTTCCCTCAAACCTTGCCCTTCATTACCCCCACTGTCGTCCAGGTTGTTCATGTAGATCCCATCCATTTCTCTGTCATTGGGCAATCCCTGTGTCTTTCCTAGGGTCCCGTTTTCTAGGTAGCCTCCCTGGAGTTGTGTAGCAGTCTAGTCATCTTTGTTTTACATCTAGTATCCTCCTATGAGTGAATACATACCATGTTTGTCCTTCTGAGTCTGGGTTACCTCACTCAGGATGATTTTTTCTAGATCCATCCATTTGCCTGCAAACCTGATGATGTCATTGTTTTTCTCTGCTGAGTAGTACTCCATTGTGTATATGTACCATTTTTTCTTTATCCATTCTTCAGTTGAAGGGCTTCTAGGTTGTTTCCGGGTTCTGTCTATTACAAACAATGCTGATATGAACATAGCTGAGCAAATGCCCTTGTGGTATGATTGAGCATTCCTTGGGTATATGCCCAAGAGTGCTACAGCTGGGTCTTGGGGGAGATGGATTCCCAATTTTCTAAGGAAGCACCATATTGATTTCCAAAGTGGCTGCACAAGTTTGCATTCCCACCAGCAGTGGAGGAGAGTTCCCCTTGCTCCACATCCTCTCCAGCACAAGCTATCTTCTGTGTTTTTGATCTTAGCCATTCTGACAGGTGTAAGGTGGTATCTCAGAGTCGTTTTGATTTGCATTTCCTGGATAATTAGGGATGTTGAGCAACTCCTTAAATGTCTTTCAGCCATTTGAACTTCCTCTGTTGAGAATTCTCTGTTTAGTTCTATAGCCCATTTCTTAATTGGACTGTTGGGTATTTTGATGTCTAATTTCTTGAGTTCTTTATATATTCTGGATATCAGCCCTCTGTCAGATGTGGGGTTGGTGAAGACCTTTTCCCATTCTGTAGGCTGTCGCTTTGTCTTGTTGACTGTGTCCTTTGCTCTAGAAAAGCTTCTCAGTTTCAAGAGGTCCCATTGATTGATTGTTTCTCTCAGTGTCTGTGCTACTGGTGTTATATTTAGAAAGTGATCTCCAGTGCCAATGAATTCAAGACTACTTCCTACTTTCTCTTCTATCAGATTCAGAGTAACTGGATTTATGTTGAGGTCTTTGATCCACTTGGACTTAAGTTTTGTGCATGGTGACAGATATGAATCTATTTGCAGCTTTCTACAAACCTCTACTCCACAAAACTGGAAAATAAAACGGATAATTTTCTGCATAGGTACCACATACCTAAGTTAAATCAAGACCAGATAAACATTTAAATAGTCCAATAACCCCTAAGGAAATAGAATCAGTCATTAAAAGTCTCCCAACCAAAAAAAGCCCAAGACCAGATGGTTTCACTGCAGAATTCTACCAGATCTTCAAAGAAGACCTAATACCAATACTCTTTAAATTGTTCCACACAATAGAAGCAGAAGGTATATTACCAAACTCCTTCTATGAGGCTACAATTACCCTGATTCCTAAACCAAACAAAGATGCAACAAAGAAAGAGAACTACAGACTGATCTCCCTCATGAACATTGATGCAAAAATACTCAATAAAATACTGGCAAACAGACTCCAAGAACACATCAAAACAATTATCCACCATGATCAAGTAGGCTTCATCCCAGGGATGCTAGGGTGGTTCAACATAGGAAAGTCCGTCAATGTAATACACCATATTTATGATTTCTTAAAACATGGACTCTACAATTGAGGTAGAATACAACTAATTGGATTGCAGCTCTCTTAATTCAAAGCACATCTCCCCAAAATTATAACCAAGTAAACTTAATTGTTCTGTTTCATTTATAGAAAAGACAGGTTGTAGGATATGCATATCTCATTTTTTCATAAATTACCACATTGGCTGTGTGCATGAGAATATAATTTTACTCTGTGTCTTAACCAGTATTTGGCATTCCAGTCTTCAATGTTTGTCAACCTGGATATGAGGGAACATTTCACTGTTATTTTTTCTAAATACTTTTATGAGTTATAGAACAAATGAAAATTATCAGCTCTTTACTATCATTCTTGGTTCTTCTTTTATAGCTTGCCTATTCAACTCTTCACCCGTTTTTCTATTAGTTCTTCTTTTAATATTTCTTTACTAACTTAGAGGAATCTTTATACTTTTCTAGAACTCAGTTTTTTTTAACTTCATGTATTACAGTATAATAGCATTTCATCATGAATAAAATTATATTAATAGAAAATTATACTTCTTAAAAGTTTATAAACTTTGTGCAATCATAACCATCAAGCATTGTACTTTATCATCTTTTTCTCTTTAGTAAGTAAATTATAATAGACAACTTAAAAAAGTATATTTTAAGAAAATGATTAATTATATCTTTAAATTTCCATCCAAATACTATCTGTGATAAGTTGTATCACTTATTGATTATTTTTATATCATTCAAAGTGATAATATGTCAACACAAAATTGCAAATTGACACAATTTACAGATGTTTGCTAAAACTGTATTGTGTATTCTGTGGCAACTCTCATTTATTGATTCAGTTTTTTTTTTTTTTTGCAGTCTGTCTGGTTGCCAACTAAAGCTTTATTTACAGAGAATACACTAACATAAACAAACCTAGGCTCTAGATGTGCAGAAGGAAGCAAACAATAAATAGGATAAATATACAAAAGAAATGGATGACTGCAAGACCTTATAAAACCTCACATGGCAACAGTACTTCAAGATGGCAGATGCTCACTGGACAAAACTAACATTTAATAGTGTTTAAATGGTGCTTAATGGCTAGAACTTTTCATCAACCCAAACTTTGGCAAGTGAAGAAAATCTTAAACTTGAATCTAATCTTGTGGTCAATATTTTGATCAACCATACCTTCATAATAGGAACGAAATCAAACTCCAGGTTTGAACTTTAGTGACTCTCCTAGATTGAACACTCTGATCCCCTGAGAGAAGAAATGACGTCATACAAAGGACATGATAACTATTGTGTCTCTTCCTGCCCCCACACTCACACAAGCTCCAATCTATTCTGTTTGTCCCTTCCCTTGGCTGCCCCTAACCTCCTTTATACTAGAACTCTAATGGCAAATGTGAGTTCTATGAGCGGATTGTCAATCCTGAGAAAAGAGGGGAATCCCTCACTTTAAAGTTTGTCAGAAGTCCAAATGTGTTCAATATCTGAAGTGAGGACGGTCTTATTGTCAGAACTGTTTGCCCTTCATACAAAGGTCTGCATCAACTCTGAGTCATTATTATGTGCAAGTGAAACACAAAAGGGACCATCAATTTTATTATTCGAGTCTTCCCATGTGATACTCATGTATCACCTCACGTCAGTCTTAAAGTTACAAAACAAAACAATCCTCCTGTCTATGAATATTGAGTACTAGTTGTACTAATATCATAGTGACTTCTACTGAAGTAACTTTTCCAAAGGCCTTTTTCATATTCACATAAATATTTAAAGAGGAAACTCATGGGCAAGCTCTTCCTATAGCTAATAGAAAAGTGGCAGGTATCCAGTGGCCATGAATAGTGTGAGCAGTTAATATGGGTGCTTCAGAACAAAACCTACCTTTTAAGTCATCATATTTCATTGCTTATACATCCTCTGGCACTGGTGTGCCTTGACTTCAATTTTTTTCAGATATATCCAAAATGAAAATATAAAGGTTTAGAAAGAAATATTGGAAAAATAAATTCATATGTAAACAATATGTCTACAGGGCTGTTACACAACTCAAGTTATAATACAAGCAATGTTTTTTAAGTACTCTTACATTCTGGAGATGATGTTTCTGGATTTCAGAAGCCAGGAATTTGTTTATAGTAGTCATGGCCTCACTAGACCAAATCCTTTGCCTGTGAACTGAAGTTTAAAAAAAAAAAAGCAAATTTTAAATTATCATTCAGATTGCTAGTGCAATTTTTTTATTTCTTAAAGCATAATTATACTAGAAATGTGTAAAGCCAACAAAAAACAAATAAAAACCACCAAGACTAACAAAAAACTAAAATAAAACCCAAGCATTTGACTGTATCCTTTGAGCTCTATATCACACCTACATAGAGCAAACACTAGAAGCTGATTTTGTGACAAAGTGAAGGATTACAAGGGAATGCCGTCTGTGTTAGCCCCTCTCCGCCCTCTCCTAAGACACAATGGAGAAAACTCCTTGTATTGAAAATAAAAAAAGGAAAAGGACATTAGACTTAAAGTTCTAGGCATAAATCTGCCAGAAAAAGTAGCAGAATTACACCTGCTGTCTGTAAACTTCATATGGTGGGGGAAAAAAAAAAGATTGGATGGCTAATAATAACATCAGGGAATTTCGATCTTATTATTCCATAAAATTAATTCACATCAAGAGATTTATCCCCACAAAAGTCATAAGGAGTGTGTTGGGTTTGTATCTAAATGGTGTTAGACTATTTTACAAACTGAAACACCCAAACTCTGGAACCTTAGTAATTCCTTCCCTCTGTTTTTGTTTTCAACGACTGCATTCAAACCAAACCTTCGTAACTTCCTGTGTATTATTGCCTTGGCTAGAAGCTATGAAGCTCTGGACACCTCCATTATGAAAACATATTACTTCATAGCCATACTAAAAGTTTCCTCGGCCTAGATGTTTCCAAAGTCTCTTCTCGTCCAAAACTGAATTGTGAGCTGCTTAGCCCCGTCCTTCACAATTGCTTGTTTGTACCCTCCCCATTCTGCTTGTTCCACTCAGATGCCAAGCAGTATCTGCCATAAATTCATGAGTGAGTGTGCATAGATTAGTTTGCAACTCAGAATTTTTCTTAAATAAAAATTGCACATAATTTTTCAAACTCCCTGATATTTATTTAAAGATGTATAATTCCCAGATAATATAGGTGAGTCATGATCCGGGAAGAAGTTTGGAATTAACTTCATAGTGTGCAGCTTACAGATAATAGTGGACTACATGTTTAAAAATATTTAACTTACTAGTTTAAGTTTGCTCGAAAACACCAGTCTCGGCTACATGTATCTTTTAGATAGAGAGCCTATGATGTGGAGATTTCAGACTTTTATCTACCTTTAGAGTAAATGTGAATTTAAAAATTAGATGATGAAAAACCTACATAATTTAACCTTTTTTATAGCTTAGGAATCTGTTTGACTTTTTTAAAATTAAATATAAAGACACCTTCCCTCTCCACCATCTAATCGTTTCCATGTCCTCTACCTCCCTCACTTCTTAAATTATTTTTCTCTGTATATATATTTTTCTTTTAATATGTGTTTTGTATGTATGTATAACTGTATAAATACTATCTGATGAGTCTTAGTGATGTACATATATAATATATATTATATAAATGTAAAATCATATATGTATATGATTTCAGGGCTGGCCACTTGATATTGGACAACCAATTGAGGAGCTCATCCCTGGGGAAGATTAATTCCTCAGTGGCCTGTAGTTTTATGTGTGTGAAGTACTGCTTCCAGTACTCTATTTAGAGTTGGTCTGCCTGACAGGATTCTTTCAGCCTTCTTTCAGCCTGTTTGGATCATAGACAGCTTCTCTCTCTCTCTCTCTCAACTTCATCAGATGCTTTTGCTGAATGCAGTCGTCCAGGTTGGCAGTCACAGTCTTTTAGAATGTGGAGTGCATTGCTCCAGGCTTTCCATGCGATGTGGACATGTGGACTTCTTTCTTTGATTGTGTGTCTGATGTGGGAGTCTAACCTACCTTAGACAGGGCTGGTGCAGGAACTTCATGAGCAGAGCTAGACCAGGTAAAGCTGATGAATGAACTAATTACTTGGATCCTGAGTGGAGGGGGTGGACGGCCATTGGCAGTGCTCACTGGACCAATCTGGTTCATGCGCCAGCAAACATTTGACTTTGTAAAGAATACAGTATGTACAACTTTAGTTTTCTTTTCTTTTAATTTTGTTTGTTTGGGGGGTTGAAAATATGGGAAAGTTTGGCATTTACTGTGCTTTTAGATATCGGTGACAAGAGATAACATAGAACATACAAGATGTAAAATAGCTTACTTTGTAAGTTCAAACTTGGCAGCAGTTGATTATAATACCATATGCTGATAATGAGCCGATCAGGATCGGTCTGGTTTCTTGTGTGATCTTTATACTCTAGTGAACATGCTGCTGTCATCACCACCACTCCATACACAGGTGGACTGAAACACAGCGACATCAGACACGCTGCCTTTGACAAACAGAAGGTAACTGGCAGGAGTGACTTGAAATCCAGCATTTTGCTCCAGAATCTGGGACCTCCAAACTGTTGTTTCCATTCTTGTCACTATTACAATTTTTTAGAGTAATAACCCTGAAATATCAATTTAAGAAGAAGTAGGATTAAAGAAGTTTATAGAGAAAATTGAGATATGCCATACATGCAATTTCCTTGTTTGGCTTGCATTTATTGAATTATTTCTTTTGTGAATTTTTTTTAAATTATCATATAATTACATCATTTTCCTTTCCCTTTCCTTCCTCCAACCCCTCCCACACACCTCTCCTGCTCTCTTTTAGAGTTGTGGCCTCAATTTCATTGATTGTTTTTACACACATAAAAACATGTGCATGTGTAAAAATTCCTAAATGCATGAATGCAACCTCAGTCTGTGCAATGTGATTTGTATGTACGTTTTCAGGGCTGACCATTGGGTACTGAACAACCAATTGGAGTGCTGGTGTCACATAAGCATGTCTGTCCCTGTCCTTGCTCAGCTCATGTACAGACAGTCATGTTGATGAGATTTCAAACTTTTTAAATTACATCGTATAAGATCTTAGGTCTTTGATGCTTATGTTAACATGTTAGTTTGAACCCTGACTCTCCTGCTTTACTACTTAAATTATTGGGTCAACCTGAGATTTAATTCTCATATATGAAATGACTTACCTGTCAGGCTTATTGTGAATATTAGTTAATGTATGGAAAATGCCTGCAAGGGAATATGCACTCATCGATATGGTTGCTGTGTGGCAGTGATAGAAGTTGTCATATTCGTTCCACTTATTCTCTGTTCTTTGGCCCTAATTCAAAAGGGGAAGACCAGAAAGTCACTGTATTGGCCCAGTGACTTGGTACTTGAGAAGACAAGAAAAAAAGGGAAGAATATATAAAAAATTTCAATGGTGGGAGGTGAGGAACAGTGGTGACTGGGCAGGTAGAAAGGACCTGGTTAGAGGGTCCTGTCACAGTCTGAAGGAGTTCTGCCTTTATCTTAAGGACAATGGGCACTATTAAAGGTCTTTATCAAAAGCATACATGTCTATACACTACATATTTTTTTTACATGACTACAGTGAAAATGAATTTAAGGCTAGATTGGTTATCTACCACTGATTTAGTAGGTTCTGCAGTGTTTAGGCAACAGCAATTTTTGTCTTGGTGTAAGAAGGAACTGTGGAGAACAAAGAGCTGCTTGGTGTAGCTCCTCACCATCCTTAATACGTTCCCATCCCAGGAACTGTGCCTGGCAAGCACTTTTGATTCTCCTGCAGCCTCAGGTCTGCCTAAAGCAGTAGTGTCTATTGGCCATTGCCATTGAGCCCTGTTCTCATTAAACATACTTGTGAACTGTCACAAGGCATCACATTTCATTAAACTTATGCCAAAGAGCCCTTACAAAGGCACCTTTGAAAGAAAGGTTAAAACTAAACTATAGAATTAACAGTAAAAAGAGTCCCATGTTCAAATGTACTCACTATCATGTAAACAATCAGGAGAATTTTTAAAACAGTAAAATGACTTTTAAATAGTTGATATATTTTTAAATTCTCCTGGAAATCTTAGTCATTGTATAAATATTTATTGAATTTGGTGAAAGTCAGCTCTATGCAGATTTCTATGGCTGACACTGGAAGGGCTGTCCCATGTTTGCTATCATAATATAGCACTAAAGTCATCATTTTGTGTTGCTAGGGACCAGCCTGTGTATTTTACAAAGGACTCATCCTGAGTTATAGCAGGCGTCTCTTGTGATCACAGCCTTTACGCATCATTTAGGAAGCTGCAGTTGACTTATCTAGAAATGGAGATTATAAGGTTCACTTCGAATAGCAGAGACTGGAGTAAATAATATATAGTAATTGTTCAGGGTACAGTCTAACACAATAGTAGTTAGAAAACCAAACCCATAGTTGAAAGCAACACTTTGTCTGTCTTCACTGTTGATCCTCTACAGCTCTCAGCTTGACATGTTGTTAGATGCAGGGTTTAGAAGAGATTTGTTAGAAGTGGTAAGAAACATGGATGGAGCATGCAGCACATCTTAGCTGCACGTCTATGTCTGGGGAAAATTGTATGTATAAAGGAATAACATTGAAAACTTACATATTTAAGATTTCCAGTGAATTTGCAATCATTATAATCCCTTCAAGCATTAGTCTAGTCTCACATGTGGCAGCTCTTAAATAAAGATTTTTAGCGAAAATTTATTTAATTATAAGAGGGTCAAATTTTTCAGTGACAGTAAGGATTCACAGAAAGACACACTCTTAAAATTACGATGCAACTCCTCCAAGCCGCCCTAACATTTAGAGTCAGGACTTGATGCTTAAAAAGGGGGCAAAGATGACTCAAAACCAGTAGACGCATTTACTTTTAGCCAATTATAATGACTATCACATGAAGGTTGTTGACATTGCTGCATGACCCACATGCATCAGCACCAAGTTAATGTGCAAACCGTAACCCAACTGATAGCTTTTATAAATCCCCACTGCTGTGAGATAACAAAGTCCACTGCTCCGGCCTTTTTTCTTGGAATAACCTTTGATCTTCACAACAACAGTAAAAATAATTACTGACTTTGGCCAAGCCAGAATTAGTCATTTCTTGTGAGTAGCTGCACAGCTGGAAACAGATGTGTGGGTCTCCCTGTACAGATCCTTGCTGACTATCCTTGAGCCTTTAGATCATGCTTGTCGTTCGTTTATCAGTGGCCAAATGTTTTTCTTTGTAAATGTGTGTAAAACAGTCTCAGAATTTCAAACAATAACAAATCAGGGATGACCAGACTGAGATGCACAGAAAGGAAGTCTCCCATCTACATAAATCAAACAGTAGCATCAACAAAAAAAGAAATCTAAAAGCTGCCCATGCACATGCACATTAGTATATATTTTCAATAACTCGTCCAAGAAAGGAATAATATTCGAGGAGGAATATGCTCAAAGTTTCAGCAAGAAGAAAAGGGTGACTATTATTAGAAATGACAAGAGGCTGGTAGGCCCACAACTTTGGGTAAACATGTCCTGATTTGGGCTTGAACTTGTCACACAGGGCCAATGGCCAGAGGCACTAAGTGTGAGCCTTTGTCTTAAGCTGTCAGGCCTTTTTCTCAGATCAGAGATGTAAGAAAAAAGCCAGCAGTTGACCATTTTCAATATCTATTTGTGATCCCTCTCCGTATCTGTTTGCCATCAAGGATCTGCCTAACTCTAATTCCACCATGGTACTAGCAAACACCACCTAATTTTTGTTTTTAAAGCCAGGATAATTTAATCTGTCAGTCATAATAACTGTTTCCCTTGTGTTCTTATTTTGACAAGGTCCTGGAATGTACTACCAATTAATTGAAAGAGTCTATAAACCAAAGCAGAGGTTTATTGTCCTCTTCAGTTATGTCTTATGTCGTCTTTCAGGTTGGTTTGATTTGGTTTTCCTGTTGGATTGGAAGGCATTTCAGGCAACAGGCTTCTCATATAAACAAAACCTGGGTGATGTCGCTTGGGCCCTTCTTATCTTTTCCTCCTCTTGAGCAAGGTTAAATGTGCAAACAAAAGAACACTTCAGTGTAACAGGTGACTGAGTGAATTTCAGGGAGAACCATGGCAGTCACCTTACCCTCAGGGGATCTTAGATCTCCTCCTAAGCAGGAGGAAGGCGTTATGTACTCAGTTCTCACTGGAAGAAGGCATGAATGTGGACTCTCACAGCTATATGGAAAAGTGTCATTCTAGCCAGCTGCTCCATAGGTTTTGAAAATGCAAAGGAAACCTAAGTTCAGTTATTACACATGGGTTTGTGCCTGGTTTTAAATGGATTGAGATATACAATGTTTTTCAGTATTTTATTAATACTTTCTCAAAAAGTCAGATATAGCAACACGTATATATAACACAAACATTTGGAATGATAAAGTATCAGGATAACTGGTTACAGACCAGCCTGAGGTGCATAACTTTTTACAGGCTAGAGTGGGCTACATAACGAGTTACAGGCCAGCCTGGGCTATGTAGTGAAAATTCAGCTTAAATAAATTTACTATATTTTCCCAAACAAAGTAAAATAAGACTCTTAAGACAGCTCCTGTCCATTTTATTTTAAGCCCAGGTAGCGTTTGTCACATAAGAGAACAAGCCAATGAGCCTGACGCTGAAATCCTCAATCTTTTTCCAATAGTGTCAAAATCACTTAGTGAGGGATATGCCTATAATGGAAAGAATCAGTTTGTTTCCTGCCCGTATCTTACAACGCATGCCTCCAACACAATCACAGGTCATAGGGCAGGACCTCAGATATGTCCCTGTGCATCATACCCAAACTGAATTATTCATTTGCACGTGACCCCAAGCAGGACAAGTAAGATTTTTCTTTCTAAGAATTTGAAAGTCTGTCACATGATGACTTTTACCCAAAGGTGATTTTATTTCCTAGTCTATAGTGTCAGTGAGAATTCCTGAGAGGAAGCTGTGTCTGCATAGACGGATTGACTAATGAGTTCTGCAGTGATCTGGAAAAGTTGGAATGTCTCAGGCCCAGAGGCTAATCATCTGACCTGGGCTAACTTTAGTCCTCTGAAGAGCTGTTCCTTGCCCCCCATTGCAACAGAACTAACATCCTATGACTAATAGATAAAAAAAACATTTTGGAATCTATTAACTTAGCAAACCACTGGCTTCCACCAACCCAAAAGCTAAGAATGCCATCATCTGAGTCCTACTGAAACCTCCCCCATATTCCTGTATCCATCTCTCTAATATACCCAACAAAGTATTTTAAATTGGCCCTAATTTATGATTTTCTTTCTTCTATAAAATTACAAAACTGCTTCCATGTTGGAACATGGAATGTAGGGTAACCTGACTCAGTGCTCTCAGACCACAGTCACTCAGATTCAACGCTAAGATAAACTAGATTTGCTTCTTTACTTCTGCTCGGGAAAAGAGGCTTTGGTGACTGTGTATAGAGGTGGGGAAACAATTCTACAATGCCCAGGGCAGTGCTGCTGAATGCAAAGAATTAATTCCCAAAATGCAAACAATTAATTCTGAAACTGAAAGAATTAAATCCAAATGTTCTTAACTATAAGACTGGTTCCTCAGTGAAACACAAGAAATGTTGTGTTTCAGACAAGAGGCTTGTGTTCTACACTGATTGAAAATACACATCTGCATACTGAGAAGCTTGGATCCAAACCCACGGACTAAGAGCCATCTTTGTGAGCTACCTGCTCTCGGTAAGTCACTTCTTCCCTTCCTACAACCCATTGCTATGTCCACACTCAAAAACCTAGTTCCAAACCAGCATCCTGTGATACCTCTTCATTCATGAGCCACTTTAATCACATCTCTTTCCTTTCCCACCCAGTCCCCTCTCTCCCATCCACTCAGCCACCCACCACCAACTCTACACACACACACACACACACACACACACACACACACACACACAAGCCTAGCCTAGGAGCCCTCTTTCTTTGGGAGACACCTTAGCTTGGCAAGTTGTTTCTTCTTTCACATTATCCCTCCACCCCCCTCACCAATGTCCTCCTCTACTGGATATCTCCAGATCAGCAGGCCAAGGTCCAGTTGTTGATCTTCTAGCCTGCTTTGTTCAATAGACAGCCTTGAGTGTTAAGATGTTCCTTTCCTTCTTCATCTTCTCTCTGACTGCTGCTATATTGCACCCATGGGGCTAGTTCCAGATCCATGGCTTAGGAGCCATCTTTGCCTGATTCAATTAAACAGTTCATCCACCAGCTTTACTTGACTTAACTTAGGCCATACGTCTCCTGCACTGGCCCAACCTAAGGCAAGGCAGGTTATCACATCAGACACATCACCAAAGAGAGGATTCCACACATCCAGGTCAAATTGTCAAAAGAAAAACAACATAAAATAGCCAATACAGAATGTCTCCCATCAAACCCACTAGTCTGATAAAAGTTTCCTCTAATAAGAACTACCTAGATGAAATCTAGACAGAGTTTAAAAGAACAACCATAACTTTATCAAAGAACTCAAATAATTTCAAGATGTGAATGAAAACTTCATTGAACTCAAAGAAGATACCAATAAACACTTGAGTAATTTCAAGAAAATACAACTACATGGCTGAATAAAATGAGGAAGATAATTAAGGATTTGAAAACTGAATTCAATAAAGAAAGAAACATTGAAGGGAACACAAGCTGAAATGAAGACTGGATTAGAAACTCAATATCTCAGACTACTCAGAAGGAAAGCCTTAGACACAGAATGAATCAAGCAGAAGATAGAATAATAACAGGACTTGAAGATAAAGTAAACAATCTGGATGAAATAACAAAGAATAGGAAAATTTAAAATCACAGGGAAGGAACATGTATGAAATGTGAAACACCAACAAAAAACCAAATCTTTGAATTATAGGAATAAATGAGGGAAAAGAATCCAAGGTTAAGGCAATAGACCAAATCTTCAACAAGATCATAGAAGAAAACTTCCTTAAAGTAAGCAAAGACACACCCATACAGATACAAGGAACACACAGAACCCAACTAGATAGGAGGGGGAAAAAATACCCCCATGGCATATCACAATTTTAAAAAAAAACTAATTATACAGAACAAAGAAAAAGTAAGGAAAGATATAAGAGAAAAATAAAAAATTACATATAAAGGGAAACATCAAAATAACACCTGATTTCTCAATGAAAACTGAAAAACATGAGGCAATGGACTCCATGTGCTAAAAGACAGCCAAACTAGACTACTGAACCCAACAAAACTGTGTGTCATAGTTGAATGTGAAAGACAAACTTCCCAAGACGTAATCAGCTTAAAGAATGTCATACTCAACAAAAACAAAACAAAAAACCCTAAACAGAACACTATAAGCAATTCTTCCGAGGTGAGAAATAAGCATAGCCATAGCCAAGAGACTCTAGAAAAAAATCTATGACAATTGAATGCAATACAAAGCACAACAAAGAACACAAACCAGCAAAACAATGACTCTAATCTTCACACACCTTTCTATTATAACTGTAAATAGTAATAGTCTCAATTCTCCAATCAAAAGACACAGACTAGCTGAAAGAATTAAGAAACAAAACCCATCTATCTTGTCTTGCTATAAAGGTGAGAAGAACCAGGAGGACACTGTAGTGGATAGCCATCCCAGCATTGTTCTGGAAGTTCCAACCCCCATTGAGGCTTCAGTAATGATCATGCCCACAAAGCGGGGCGGGAGAGGGAGCGGAAGACCGAGGATCAAGAGGAGGTCGCTCTCTTGGTTCGGGGACGCTGGACGCAGGAGGTAGACTGAGCAGAGTTCTCCAGAGAACACCGCCGGACTGTGCTATACCTTTGCCAGACCCTGCAACCTACCTCTTCATTTGTAAGTTACCCCACAAAATAAACCTCCCTTTTAACTACGTGGAGTGGCCTTAATAATTTCACCAATAGGACACCAAGGAACATGCCAAACTGGATAGGGAAAAAGTCTAAGAGGCCTCAACTCTACACAGAGGACTACAGGCAACTGAGTAAAGCTGGGAGCAAGATAGGCAGTCCTCTCCAGAGAAGAGCACACCAACTGGTTTTCCAGTGCCAAACAGTTAACCCTGAAGACATACATGCAAGTAACATTATATGGACTCAACAGGTTATATTTATTAACATATATGTATATAAAATACAAACATACATGCAATAACAGTTAATGAAAAAAATAGACCATGAATTTGAAAGAGAGCAAGGAGATGTGTCTATGAGAGTTTCAAACGGGGAAGTGGAAGGGAGAAAAGATGTAATTAAGTTACAATCTCAAAAGTAACAAAGCAAGACAACAACAATAAAAAAGAGAAGACAGGCAGCACTTTAAAATGAAATTAAAAAAATACTCCATGAAATGGGCTCATGAAGCAGGCAGGTACTGCCATCCTGATATCTGACAAAACAGACTTCAAACTAAAACTAATCAGAAGAGAGAAAGGCACACACACACACACACACACACACACACACACACACACACACACGTAAACACAGACAGAGCAAATGAAGGAAAATTTTAGCCATAGGAACACAGTTATCCACATTGTGCAGTAGGAAGAAAAATAAATAGGAAAGGAATATGAATATGAAAATTACAGTTAAAATAGATTCAAATTGTAGAAAAGCAATAGAAGAAAATTTATATAAGAACATAGATTGAAGCATATTCTCTTTTATTTTAGCCAGTTAATTAAGTTGGTTGAACCCTGATTCGAACATATGCAAAATTTGTGTTATAAAGCCTAAATGTCAATATTTCACACTACATGAAAGAAAACCCACTTTGTTCTATGTGTAATTTGTGGCACAATCACTGATGCTCAGATAGGAAGCCTGAAACCAGAGGTGCGTCCCATACTGCTTTCATTAGTCATTAGAACTCTGTCCTTCATGTTTTCCTTCTGCTCCAGAGTCTCTTCTCCATCCTTTGCTAAATAACTTTTCTTGAGATATGACTCTTTGTGCTGTGGGATGTCATTCTGTATGCTGTGAATATGTGTTGCTCTGATTGGTTGATAAGTAAAATGCTGATTGGCCAGTAGCCAGACAGGAAGCATAGGCAGGACAAGCAAATGAGGAGAATTCTGGGAAGACGAAGGGCTGAGTCAGGAGTCACCAGCCAGACACAGAGGAAGCAAGATGACAAGGCAGAACTGAGTAAAGGTACCAAGCCACATGGCTAAACATAAATAAGAATTATGGGTTAATTTAAGTGTAAGAGCTAGTCAGTAATAAGTCTGAGCTAGTGGCAGGGCTGTTACAAATAATATAAACATTTGAATGATTATTTTATAAGCAAGCCACAGAACTGCGGGGGGGCTTGGTGGGACCTGAGAACGTTCTGGCTACATTTATGACCTAAATGTTTAACTTTTTAAAAATATTCAGTTAAATGACTCTGTATTCTGAAAAGGTTATATCACAAAGTCAAAAACATTTTCATCAACTACCCTAAGTCCCCTATTTTTGCATGTATTTAAGGTTTACACTATGACATTATAATATATAAGTGTATAGAGAAATGAATTCAGTATCATGGTTGTCTGATGGTGGGGCATGTCACTGAAAGACAGTTAGATATGTGACTAATACATTTTATTTTTCAGTTTGATAAGATGTATATACTCACTTTTATGATACTTACTTTAAAATTCGACATGCATTTTATTCACTTTGAATATCTATTTTGTAATTTCAAAAAAGTAATATTCCTCCAAACAAGGAAGAGGTAGAAATCATCCTTTAAAAAAAATCACGTTTACTACAAGAACCAGGAAACAATTGTGTGTTGCAAAAGACATCTGAGCATGGACCCTGGAAGATATGGTTACAGCATGTATTAGGATTATCTAAAGGAACTGATAGAATGAATATATCCCTAATTATATATATATATATATATATATATATATGTTTTTATATATCTTGACTGTTATTATATACATATATATGAATATTATTATATATGCATACATTCATACATATACTTACATACATACACACACCACACACACACACACACACACACACACACTTATATACTGTGTACTATATCCAACAATTGTCTCACACTGGAGACTTCACATCTCAGCAGTATCAATCCAGTACTGGAGGCCTGGAGGATTCATGGAGAGGTGGTAGTCTTCAGTCTGTGTTGGAATCCTGAAGAAGTTGTTTCTAATAGTGGTGAACAAAAATGCTGTAGCAGCCAGATAGAGGAACTTGCCAGTGAAAATGAGGGCAAGCCAGTAAAAGCAAACGTCCCTTCTTCCATGTTCTCTCACCTGGACTGCCAACAGAAAGTGCCACCCTCGCGTTCAGATTATGTCTTCCTGCTTCCAATAATCTAATGAGGAAAATCTTTCACAGAGGTACCCAGGGGCCTCAGGTTTTAGTTGGTTCCAGGTGCAGGCAAGTTGACAACAATGACTGAACCATCACAAATGGCTTCCAATTTGAAGGAGATGTTTATAAAGGAGCACTAACCATTCTTTAGAGATTCTGGATGCTACTTCCCTACCTGATGTGTAGCTGGCAACATTTTCCTCCCCTTCTGCACCTTTCTCTTTACTCTGCTGACTGTTTCCTTTGCTGTACAAGAGCTTGCAAACCTCATGCAACCCCATTAGTCAATGATTTCATATAAAGAACTCAAAATCTTAAAGAACAAAAGCCAAATAATCTAAGCAACAAATAGGCAAACGTAAAGAAGAGGTGCAAATGGTCAATAAATATAAAAAGAAATGTTCAAATCAAACTGCAGTAGGAGGAGTCTATGCCATTCAATTAAATTGGATACCACCAAGAAATAAACCTCAACAAATGCTGGCAAGGGTGGGTGGGGAAAGAAAACTATACAAGGTGGCTAGGAGTGTAAATAGTGCCACTGTTAAGGGAATCAGTAAGAAAGGTTCTCAAGAAACTCACACTAGAAATACTGTGTGAGCCAGCTATTCAACTCCTGGGTTTACACTTGAATGGACCCAGAATACCAGACACCCTCACAAGTCCTTATTTATTGTAACATTCTTCACAGCAGCCCAAGTGTGGAACTAGTCCATATACTCACTAATACATGAATGAATGAGGAAAGTCTGTCTCGATGTGTAAAGGCTTGCTTGCTGTGCCTGATGGCCTGAGTTTGACCCCTGTAACCTGAGATGGAGGGAGAGAACTGACCCCTGAGAGTTCTCCTCTGACCTCCACATGTGTGCTTTGCACACATGCTACTCTCATATACATACACCAACATTGTACATACAGTAATAATAAAGAAGAATTAAAAGTAAGAAATAAAATGTGGTATATATACAGGCAATGGAGTTTGTTCAACTGTAAAGAACAAAATTACATCATTTGTAGGAAAATAGAAGCAACTGAAAATTTTCATTTTATGCTAAATAACTCAGATATTCTCTCCTACACGTGGGATCAGGATTGTATAAAACTGACATGAAAAGACAAAGGGGATCATTTGCAAAGAGGACCAGGACCAATGGGAGGGGGAAGGGAGGGACAAGAGGGTACTGAGCAGGACCAAAGCACATGATACATGGGCTTAAAAACATCACAATGAAACCTGTAGCCTGGACACCAAATAGATGATACTTATAATGAAGAATACTTTTTTTAAAAAGTTACAAAATTTATTTTAGAAAACGTTTACATTGTCAAAATTTTGTGGCCAATTATAAGGTACTTGAATTTTTTCCAATAAAAAAGAAATAGTAAAGTGGATTGTTTTTTTAACTGCAAAAATTAGTAAAATAGTCTAACATCCAGAGCATCAGAAACTGTTGGTATTTAGGAAGATGGAACTTTATGGCCAAATTTCAGCAAAAATATATAACTCATTAAATATTATTTGTTTCAAGTGTATTTTTTCTTTAAAATTTTTACCAGTTTACAAGTGTTTCAACTTATGTGAGCTATTCAAACATATTTACATATTTTTTTTGTGTATATATATATATATATATATATATATATGTACATATATATATATATATATACACATATAGTAACATTGCACAATGCTTATGATCTGTTTGTTAGAGTGACCTGTGTATATGATTTACATAAAAATAAAGGTACATATATTTTGTAATCATGCTATAAGAGAACATGATTTTTTTAACATTTGGAGATCAGTGGTCTAAAAATATTTTTATCATCACATGAAATATTAATTTTCCATTCCTACTGACTTTTAATGATACTTTAGACAAGAGGACCATCTTAGTAATCAGGTTTACTATATAAGTATTAAAGATCTACAACAATTGTCACAGAAATCTGTATCTGAATGCCACTATAGTTGATTTCTTTGGTTGGTTGGTTGGTTGGTTGGTTGGTTGGTTTGATTTCTTAGTAGTGCACATTAATAGTTAAAAAAAATAGGTTTCTTTCTATGTTTTCATACATGTATGCAATTTCCTTTCCTTATTTTCTGCCCCCCTTTATGCTATATAATAGTTCAACAATCACTCAGAGATTTGATGGGATTTGGGGTGTGCTCATGAGTCCAGGCCCTTCCCAGGAAGCTACTGGCTGATAATATATGTGTAGGAGAAGCAGTGCCATTGTCTTTGGTCGTATATACAGAGGTGAGGCCACAGCCTCCATTGGATAATTTCACACCATGGCTAACACGTGGCCCTGGTTCAACTCAGTAGGGCACAAAACAAAACTAAAAGACATACATGAGAAAGAAACTTCTGAGGTGTTTGATGGGAGTGTAAGAGAGACAAGAGAAGGTGGGTGGTGAGGGTAATCAGAATGTACTGTATACAGGTTTGAAATTGGCATAAATAAATTATATTAATAAAATTATGATAATAAATTTCACAATTCAGCATTTCATACACACACACTCATGCAAATATACACACCAAATTGAAATGGTCTTATGCAGTAATAATTTAGAAATACTTTGTCTTAATTAAGCTGCTAGAGAATTTCTAAATATGAAAATAAAATAATTGCTTTAAATTAAGTCAACAGAACCTATAAATCTAGAAGAACATTATGTATTGTTTCCAATTGTCATCATAATTTCCACATATGAATCTATGTGTCAAATTATCTGGAAAGGACCACCAGTTCTGAGGAGATCACTCTCAACTCCTCATGTTTGGCCTCAAATTTGAGCACAAATTTATCCTTCAACTTTAAATTTCAATTCTCTCAGTCTATTTTCCTGAAGAAAAAAATATATTCATAAAAGGCATATTATTTTTTACTACTGAAGTTCCTCAAAAATACTTCATTGAGAATATCATAATTTTTCAGTTGGTAATATCAACACCAAACACAATTTCATATTCAGAAATTTAGTTTTATTCCTTTACATAGCAGCCATGGTAGTGTTGATTCTAAATAAACTTACTAGTGAGTGTTAAGCATTCAAAATATTGACTAAAAGAGACTATTTAAGATGCGTGTGTTGTGTCTCACCTATAATCCCAGTGTTGGGGAGGCATAGACATGGAGATTGCCACAGATTGAGGACAGCCTAGGCTACATATCAAGCTCCAGTCAGCCTGTGGTACAGAGTAAGAGACAGTCTCAGACAGAGAGAGAGCGAGAGAGCGAGAGAGAGAGAGAGAGAGAGAAATTAATATAGTTATTTAAATAAAGCATCATAAGCAATTAAAATACTTAAAATTTAAACAAGTAATCTTGACTTATTCAAGAAAAATTATTTAACTATGTAACTGAACAGAGTAAGTTGGAAATAGTCTTAGAAAGTGTGAACAGAAAACTACCTTCAAGTTTCAGTTTTTGGCGGCTGATAGTATTTGATAGATTTTTTTTCATGGACCAAACAATGAGTTGCTGCATTTACTCTCAAACGGGTGATTTATAGGGAAAGGTGTTGGAATAAACAAAAATATTGAAGAATCTGGACCATAATGCTTTGGGACTCTATACTGTTGGCTGAGACACAGTCCAGGTGCATTAATATAGATTTCTGCAAATACTTAATCTGTTTTCCTATGGAAAATTTCAACATGAACAAAAGAAGTACCAGGCACACTTTAACTTTGAACAATCTGTTTGGAAGGAAAATGTAAAAAAAAGAAATCCCTGATTTAAAAAAAAAAGAGAGAGAGAGAGAGAAACTAAATAAATGTCTGCAGATTTTTAAAGTGTTTAACATTTGCTGTTTGAAACTTCACACATAACTTATTTTTCTGTGGGTTAAAAACTAATATAAATATAGTTACATTACTAATATAGATATAGGGTCACGTAATATAGGATATTAAACAAAGGGAAACTTCTGTACAGCAAGAGAGAGAAATATTATTCTTTTATAAAAGCTGAGAGCTGTTTTTTCACAACACAAATGAGCCCCACAAATTTATTAACTCCAAATTCTGTATGCCAGGAGTCTGGGTTGGCTTAGCTGGTATCTTTGAGCTTCGTAAAGCAACAGGTGAGCAATACTTTTTCTTCCATGTTCTCCTTGGCAGCATCCAGTTTCTCTTGACACTAGGACTGGGTGGGGTTCTGGTTGCTCACTGGTTGGTGTTGATGGCTGTTCTTGGATTCTTCCATGTTGCCAATACAAGCCCTCTGTCTCCATCCTCAGAGCCAGCCTTGCTTTTCCAGTTTGATCTCCTTTCCTGCTTCATCTTTTCATTTTGCTACTGCTGTTGCTGCTGCTGATGCTGATGATGATGATCAGGAGGAGGAAGAGGAGAAGGAAAAGGAGGAAGAGGAGGGTAAGGATGACAATGATGATGATGTGTGTGACTTCCTGGCACTTCTGTCTCTACAGTTTTCTTTCAAGACTTCAAGTGATTATTTGGATCCATCAAGATGGCCCAGGTCCACCTCCCTGTCCTACAGTCTTCAGAGGAGCCACCCTGTCTTCAAGATCCCTCAGTGAGACTAAGAGTAATCTTTACACTGTGACACAGAATGGGAATCTTAGAGGGATGTCCTTAGAAATCCGCCCAGAGCAGTTGCACTAGCAAAATATGTGAGCAGGGCTAGGCAACCAAGCTTTGAATTTCTTCTCTGACGGTTTCCCCTGCAGGCCAAACAAATGCCAGCTTCCTTCTCTAGCTCTCTAAATATACTCAAGGACCCTAGCCAGCATAGAGGCCAAGCAGTCAGCTAATGCTCTGTGAATAGCTGTTTGTGATAAATGTCATAACTGTTAGATATTTGATTTGTCACATCCTTTTTGGCTTTATTTTTAAATATATTAATAAAATCACATATTTTTACATTTAATCTTACATTAAAATACAAGTTAACATAGCATCCGTAAAGAATACTGTTTAAAACACACCAACTTCATTTTTCATTTCCTTATCCCCAGATCCCCACATTGAACCGCTATATCCTGATTTTTCATTTTTTGTACAGTTGTTCTGATGTAGAATGTATCTATTGCTTAGCTACCTAACAAGAGAAGAATTTACCAAAACCACACTTCATCACCCTCTCCACTTCCTTACCCCCCCTCATAAGTTGGTGACCTTGTCAGATTGTATTTTTTCAGGATAACTGCATTAAGCTCTCCCATCCCTCATAGACAGGGCAAAACTTTCTTTCTCATTGAGACATGTAATATTTGTTCCTCCCCTGATTCTCACAGGCGTTTGGAAACAGCAGAATTGACGCTACTTGACTTCTAAGGGTCGGCAATAAAAGACAAAACAGCTTTCTCATGATTCTCTTGGGATGTTCATTCCTGGAATGCAGCCATCGTGCTCTGAGGAAACCCAGAGCACAAGGAGAGGTCATGTGTCGATGTTCCAGCCAACAGATCCAGCTGAGGTCCTAGCTGACAGCCAGGATCAACTTCCAGACATCTGAGGCAGTCTCAGTGATGACTCCAGTGCCAGCCATTGTCTGTCTGTAACCACAGGAGAGACCCAGAGTGAAGAGCTGGCTGAGCCCCGCCATTTCTCAGAAGCAGGAGACAGAACAATGTTGTTGTTTTAAGTTGCTAGGTTTAGAGTCAGCAATAGATATATGAAACTCTTATAGCTGCACTTTGTATTGTTGTATTTTATTATTTCACCATTCTGTCTAAATTTAATTTTAGTTTGTAAAAACAATAAAGCTTATTTTGAATCTTTTTCATCTCTTAGCATCTTTAAGTTTCTAAATAAAGTATATTTTGCAAAATACTATTCATAACTCCCTATTTGATTCCCTATTCTGCCTCCCTGTTTGATTGATATCATAATCAAGCAATATGAGTTTTAAATACTTGTTGATTTGATGAAATTCTATCTTTCCTGAATGTCAATCATACCAGCTCAGCTTTTCCCAATTTTGATGGCTGAAGGAGTTCATTTCCCCAAACAAACATAAGACATAAAGTTGTTAGAAAATATTTACATCTTTTCTACAATTATTTTTTGAAAGTATATTTAGCAAATATTTTACAGGTATTAAAAGACCTTTCTGGGTGTGTATAATACAAGACAAAAATAAATTGAATGCCCTGTTCTATTACTCCCTAGGTATTCATTCTGAATTTTGTTGTTGTTGTTGTTGTTGTTGTTGTTTGGCTTTTCGAGACAGGATTTCTTTGTGTAGTATTGGTGCCTATCCTGGATCTCGATCTGTAGACCAGGCTGGCCTTGAATTTACAGAGATCCACAAGACTCTGCTCCCCAGTGCTGGGATTAAAGGCATGCGCCACCACCTCCCAGCTCATTCACAGCATGCTATGGAGATTAGAAGACAGTTTACAGGAATTAGGTTGCTCCCTACTATGTAGATACTGGGGATGGAACTGGTGTCATCAGCCTTGGTGACCAGCACCCAACCTTCTGAGCCATCTTTCTGGTCTGTGGCCTCTCCTTATACTGCTTTTTCTTTTCATTTTTCTTACATTAGCTTTTATCATTGAGGCTGCGAAAGAGTGAAATATTCCAAGTTATGAAATTTTAAGGTTTTTATCTGATGCTCATTTTCTTGATAGAAGATTGGTATGGAGTTATAAATTTAAACTATTTTTAAAAGAAATTAAAATAATTTTATAGTCTCCTAGTATCCACTTTCATCACTGGTCTCATGTCTTTTTATTAGTATAGAATAATTGTATAAAGTAGTGGGTTTCATTGTGACATTTTTATACACGCAGATAAGGTGCCTTACCATCACACATCCCTCCCTGTGCCCTCCTTCCTATCCTCTGATCTCCCCCTTCCATTTCAATGTTTGTGTGTGTGTAGTGGTTCACTTTTGCTGTCATTGTTTGGGGTTTGGGGTGTTTTGCTTTGTTTTCCAGTCCACGCATGAGAAGAAACACTTTATAGCTGTTTCTTTCCCGACTCTGGCTGATGGTGCTTAACATGGTGATCGACACTTCCATTCTCGTTCCTAAAGACAGGAGTTTATTCCTGATGGCTGAGTGATAATCCCTGTCACACTTTCTTTGTCCATCCAATACATGGGTGACAAGGCTGATTCCATAACTTAACAGCCGGGAATAATGCCACTAAATCTTGCTGTGTAATGTCTCTACTGTGTGCTGCCCTCAACCCCCTCAGATGATGTGAAGTGCTGTGCTGAGATCATGCGGTAATTCTACTCTAAGATTATTGAATGGCTGCAGAAGTTTACATTGCCTCCAGCAGTACATAAGAATTGCCCCCAAGCACTTGCTGGCTTTGGTTTTTGTTTTTGTGTTTTTCTTGATGATATTGTTCTCACTGGATGAAAAAGAATGTCAAGATAGTTGTGACTTGTGGTCCCATGATGGCTAAGGATGCTTCTGTGTAAACAATTGCATCATTGCTAAAGGTCTTTGGAACTTGACTTTTTTACTAAAAAGCATTCAGGTCCACATAATCCTCGACAAAAGTAGGACACCTAACATTATTACCATACCAAACAAAAAGAATCAGTGACAGCAGGCCAGGTCTGTTGTCTGAAGGACACTGGGAGCAGGGTACCCCAGAGCTACATATGAGAGGGCACACTGGCTTCCCTGCATGTGTGTTAAAGGCAGTGTTTCTTAGAATGCAGATCCCACAAAGAAAACGCAAGACAATAACACCCGTGCTGATGTCATTTAACATGAAATCCCTTTCTGGTTAGTGACTAGGTATGGGTCATTATGAGCTAGTAAGCACTACTTATCCAGCCAGCCACCACTGGACTTTCCCTATTAGTAAGTGAAAAAAAAAAAAAAAAAAAACTGTCTTGCAAAACCATCTCTGAGTATTTTCCTAATCTCTCCTCCCTGGCTCAGCTGTGATGTGGACACAGATGTCCTATTGTCCATCTGTTTGGCAGCCCACGGTATTTTACTGCAGTGTAGGGACATTTTCTTTAATTGATTATTTAGTTTCCATAAACTCTTTCCTCTTCTCTGCTGTTGCATGTCTTAGCTCACTACCAAGATCTGTCGGTTTTTCCTAATGCTGTAATATTTGTCTTGAGTTCTGCACTAGGGGCAAGTTCTTTGTTGTGTGCATCATTAGCTACTGTTTCACCCTGATCCATGCATCCCCTTCACAGGGTTTGTCTCAAATTTGGGAGATAATATATATTTCTCATTATTGATGTATTCATAGGTAATTTGGAGGGTTTTAACTATGACCTGCTCTTCATTTATTGATACAAAGTTCCCATATATCTCATTGAATAAAGCCAGCATTTCTTACAATAGCCTATCTCCCTGGGATAAAGTGTGGGAGGATCTGGAGAGATTTTAACTTGTCACAACTGTGAGAAATGCTGTAGGATCTAATGGGAAAAGGAGGCAAGTGTTAACAAATATCCCACACTTCAGAGAACAGACACCAACACACACACACACACACACACACACACACACACACATCAGTTGGAGGTTTGAAAAGTCCTAGAATAAACCTATTAGAAATATGGAAATTTCTGTTAATTCCATCAATTACACTTAAGTTAGTGGATATATTTTTCATTATATCATTTATATTGTTTTCCTCCACACAAATGATGGTCTTACCTGTGAGGGCACATTGACACAAAACATACATGACTGATTTATAGATTATTTCCCTCTAATTGTACTTGTCTTTCCTGAATGAGAGAACAAGATGTTGGTTTGTTTTTAAAAAGGGATCATGCCAAGAGATCAATATGATAGTAAGGTGTAGAAGCAGGCAATTATCAAATCAAACTAAAGTGGTTTACTGTATTTCACTATCAAATAAACCTTTCTGTTTTCTACATTTTAGATTTTTCATATTTTTTTACTCTCTTACATGAAGGTTTTAATTCATTTCAAACCCTCCTCTGCCTTTTTTTCAAGCTCAAAGTAATTCTAGAAAAGCTCTCCAGACAAACACTAAGTTGGACATTACAGAGAAATATCATTGCGCTTATTTACTGGAAGGGAAGAGGTCCTACGTCTCTTCAGACCCAGCTCTTACTGAAGCAGCTTTCAATTAATTAATTAATTAGTTAATTTCCATGATTATCTCCTTTTCCTCTTTATATTGATGTTACTGTTAGGTTTTTCTCCTGGGCTCCATTAGAATTGATTGCTTTCATTTTTGCAATATTTATGTAGATTCTTCTACCCCACCTGCTTTTCAGATTTCAGAGTTTGTTTAAACTTTCTGGTCCACTGGAAGGAAGTTCTTCTGTTTGTCAACACTGCTGTGTCTTAACTCCCCATTTTAAATGGTGTCATGGTCATTTTAATGAAAAAATTAGCAGGAGGAGAAATAAACTTGAAAATCTCAGAACCTTCCCAGTGTTAATTACAGAATCAATATTGGTCTTAATAGATACTTGGCACATTTTTTAGGGTCAACCTGATGTATTTGGTCAGGTTTCTGGGCAGCAAATTCTGAGACAACAATTGCCCTACAATTGATTTCCTGAGAAACATTGCTAGGTAAATGGTGTGAGAGTTGATCCAGGGAGGAGATGTCAGGACTGGCTGGTAAGATTCCTGAGACATCCAAGTCCAACTCTGGAACCGGTGGATGTGTTACTTCAGATGGATAAAAGGATCTTCCAGTTGTAATTAAATGTAAAAAATCAGGACAGCAAGGGAAGTTGTGCTAGATTTGCTGTGTAGGTAAAGTGCAATTGTAAGAAACCTTATAGACCAAAGAGGCAGGTGAAAGTATGAAGGACTGTATTTCTAGTTTTGATGATGAAAGAAGGAAGTCAAACGTCAAGAATGCATATATTCTCAAGAAGCTAGATTTGGACAGGACAAGAAACACAGAACTGTCAACATGGATTTTAGCTCAGAACAACTTACTTTGGACTAAACTTCCAGGACTGTAAGCTAATAGTTTTGAATAGTTTGAAGTCATGTTTTAAAAGCAATCATCAACTAATCCCCTAGGCAAGGGTGAAATCTCAAGCAAGATCCATGAGCAAATCTCTGACTGGAGCCCACAGGAAAATCTCAGAGAGAATTTCCTCCGGGTTGCCTCTACCTACTAGTGAGACAGACACCAACAGACCTGCCATATTGGTTGTTAGTACTTAGGAATAATGTTCCTCTATTGGTTTAATAAAACGCTGATTGGCCAGTAGCCAGGCAGAAAGTGTAGGGGGATGTTCAGACTAGGAAAAGGCTGGGAAGAGGAAGGGAGAGGTGGAGTCGCTAGCCAGATGCAGAGGAATTAAGATGAGAATGCTGGACTGAGAAAAGGTATCAAGCCACATGGCTAAACATAGACAAGAATGATGGGTTAATTTAACTGTAAGAACTAGTTATAAGCCTGGGCAATAGGCCAAACTGCTTATAATTAATAAAAGCCTCTGCATGTTTATTTGGGACTGAATGACTGCAGGGATGGGCAGGACAGAAACTTCCATCTATATATTAGTTTGGGTTACATTTCTGGGTATTTCTGGCTCTTGCCTGTGGCAGAGAGTAGAACATTGACCAAAGAGATTGAAAGAATTATGGGGAAAGCACCAACTTTATCAGGTCTTCCCTTCCTTCAGAACTCTGGAGAAATGAAGCTTCTCTAAGGTCTGTGACCAGAGCCTAGGTTTCCAACAATTAATGGAAACCGGTTTCTCGTTCTCTAGTACATTCTGTTTCTTACAACTTAGCGTCTGAAAAACAAACAGACAAAAAGACCCCCTCAAGCCAGCGCTCATGCATATAATGCCACAGTAGGGAAGCTGTGTGAGAACACAATGCCAATCTTGGCTAGGAGGACCCATCTGTGGAGGGGTTGGGGGCACAGAAACAGAAGGAATGATGGGAGAGAAACAGAATATTTCAGAGAAACATATGATTTACAATTGGTCAAGCGACTGGGATGCAGTAGAGGCAGCAAAAGCCATTTTATTAATCTTCTAGGTGGGAACCGAACAGCTTGCAGTGTGAAACAGTGGTACCTGTTTCAATCTACTATCTGAGGCCATTGGTGATCAAGTACCCAGCATACGTAAATCTGGTGCTGGGAAACAGTAGACGTAGTATAGGGAAATAAAAGTTGAGAGGTTGATCACGAATTATGAATTTGGAAGCTCAAAGAAAAGAAATCACCACAAATATAAATAGTAAAGGTTGAGCTCAAGTCATTAATTGCAATGGCAAAAAGCTCCCAAAATATAAGGTTTTCTCCTTTATTTAATAAATGAAACAAATTAAATGAGGTTGTTAAACTTCTTTATTCTTTTGTTGGTACCTGACTAGATATAAATCATGGAGATAATAGTACCCACATTCACAAATAACCTTTGCCATCAAGAAATGGTACCGTAGTGTAGCATGAACATAGAGGCATAAATAGAAATAGATATGTACATAGATATGTATAGATAATATTTAATACATCCTTCATTGGGCTAAGATCAATAACAGCATGATTTGGCAATTAGGTATTAGAGACGGAGTGTTTTAATATGTATTGTTGGTTAAATCGCCGTCTTGAGAATATGGAACAGCAAAAATGTTCAGTCCAGTGAACTTTTTCCCACCAATAATGTTCACGCTGACTGAACACTCTGCTTCCATCAGTTTTGTTTAAAATTGAGATTTCTCCTTATCTTTACTGGCTGTAAAGTTGCCTGTTAATACTACTCAGTTGTGTAAAGGCTCAACCAACTCTTGACTACTGCACCCAATTTTGTTTTGCTTATAGTCAATACAAAACGGGCATCGCATTAAGGTCATGTAAATGTGGCATTAGTACAAGACAAATTTGAAATTGAATTTCTGTATTTATAATATATGTTTTTGCCTAAATTTGAGAATTAGAACTATTGAATTTTCTTATCAGAGAAAATATAATAGTTTTTTTTTAAAGTCTAAGGAACTCCCAAGAATGGGAAGGGCTCCAAGAGAGGAATACCCTGGAAACAATGGGTCTAAAGTCCCTCTGCCCTATAAATATTCTTATATATCAACTAAAAAGCAAATTCAACTTGTATCTACTTTGTGTCTTTAAGTAATTCAAAGTCACACTCTTTAGTTATAATAATTCTCTTAGAAGTGAAATATGAAATACATTCTTTTTGGGTTTTTTAGTCAATACATAAATAAACCTGGTTATAGGCTGTGGTTATTTAGCCATCAGGAAATTTCACTATCAGCTGTTTTTAAGTTTTTATTTTTAAACAATAATATATTTATATGCAAATGTAAACATATGAATATTCCTCTAAGTGACAGGCCTTGAAAATAATTATTTTGACATCCAAAATAAAACGTGAATTTATCTAATATATGCTAAAGCAAAACATAGATTTATCTTACTTAGGTCTTACTGGTATATGTGTGTGTGTGTGTGTGTGTGTGTGTGTGTGTGTGTGTGTATAACAAATGGTTTAATAAAATATTTCAACATTGTAGAAAAGAAACAAAAGTGAAAACAAAACTCTTAAATTGAAGTCATAACTGGCCTTTCTCATCAAACAATGAAAACCTGTCTCAAAAACGCCCTTGGCACACGGAACATTTGTCCACATTGTTAACTGCCTTTGGGGGCCACAGATTTTCAAACGAGGAATTGAGCCCCTCGCTGTCCTCACTCTGACAGCATTCCTTTCAAGTGTAGCACTTTTTCCATTAAAACCACAAATAAATCTATATGCTACCCATTTGCAAAGGATCTGTTTAGTCTCGACTTTGAGGACATCGTTGTGATGACTTTTTGAAGGAATTAGTAAATGATTTAATGGTAGAATTTCTTTACCCTACCTGTACAAGCTATAGGAGTTCAAGATGTTCCCAAATAAATCCAATAGCTGTTCTCAGAACTGGTCGTGAAGAATTAGCTTATTTGGGGAATCAAACATATCGCTCTGATGGTTCTTTCTTGGTCTTCTTGGAGGTAGTGGCAAATGGGAAAGATCTCTAGGAACTAACTAAAAGGACAGGACAATTGTGGGGAAGGCATGTGTGGTAAATAAAAAAGTGTTATCAAGGCCCAGAGGCTGTTTTCATGTGCTCGAGCTGGGGAATACAAAATAGTTTAAAAAGTTTTCAGCCAGTCTTGGCTATCCTGTGAATTCTCACAACACAAATACTAAATAGGGTGTCAGCAACCTTAAAAACAGGATGATGTGTACCAAGATGACTCTCTAGCATTAACATTTTATTTGTCTGGAACTTGCCATGAAGATCAGTTGACTTTGAACATACCAGTCCTCTGCCTCTGACTGCCACCTGTTAGGCTACACCCAGCTTATTGGTTTTGGATTAATAAAATCAATATAGACAGTGCCTTCTGATCTTATACATCAAAAATCTATATACCCTCATATTTAAAAGAAAGCACAAGTATAGTGTTTTTTCTAAAGACAAACTTTGTTCAGAGTTTTATTTGTACATGTCAGGGACAAAAGAAGAGATAAATTGCTTCAATACACTCATTTATTCTTGCCAAAAATGTCCTTTAAGTTAATGTGGTGGGTATTGTGTTCCCTGAAATATTGTGTGTTCCCCAAAATAAACATATCTGGGGGGTCAGAGAACAGACAGCCACTAGAACAAAGCCAAAAATGGTGGCTAGAAAATGGGAAGAGCAAGCCATAACAGAAGTTGGGCGGCGGTGGTAGCACACGCCTTTAATCTCAGCACTTGGGAGGCAGAGCCAGGTGGATCTGTGAGTTCAAGGCCACTTTAGAAACAGCTAAGCATGGTGACCCATGCCTTTAATCCCAGAAACCCAACCTTTAACCCCAGGGAGTCGGGGCAGAAAGAGAAAGGTATATAAGGAACTAAGGAGTTAAGCATTTAGTTAGTTAAGCATTTGGCTGGATAAGCATTCAGGCTTTGGAGCAACACAGTTCCTCTGAGATTTATGTGGAGGAGGACTCAGAAGCTTGCAGTCTGAAGAAACAAGACCAGCTGAGGAACTGGTGAGGTGAGGTAGCTGTGGCTTGTTCTGCTTTTCTGATCTTCCAGCAATCACCCCAATAACTGGCCTCGGGTTTGAGTTTTATTAATAAGACTCTTTAAGATTCGTACTACAAGTTAGTGAATTTATGTTTTGAAGTTAAGTAAAATGTTTACTTAAATGCAATATAGCATGGTTGTTCTACATATGACCACTAAATCGTATTTGCTAACCAGGTATATTTGCCCTCTTGTAACTTATCCTTTAATTCATAATAGTCTATCAATTTTTGTAATAAATTTGCTAAAAAATTTACAGTGAAAGAGTACATTTGATCTTTCTTTGTGAATCTAACAACTTTTTTATTTAAAGATTTTTCTTTTAACTATGTGTGCTGCATGTTTGGGGATTTGTGCATGTGAGTGCTGTTTCCAAAGGGGCCAGAAGAGGAAGTCAGATCCTCCTGGAGCTGGGATTATAGGAAGTAGTGAGCAGCCAAAAAGAGATGCAGGTTTCTGATCCTCTGAAAAAGGAACAAGTGCTCTTAACCACTGGGCCATCTCTCCAGCCCCCAATTTTACAGTAATGAGCACATTAAAGTTTTAAGAGTCAATGTCTTTGAAAGCTGTGATGTAATGTCTCTCACTGCCCCTTGTAAAGATTTTTTTAAATTGTAATATATTTTATTACTATAATCAGCCCATTTCCCTTTAGTGGATACTGTTCTAATATTTGTGTGTTCCTTTGTTTTATCCCCAGCTTTATTATAATTTTAAATTTTAGTCATTTTTCTTTTTAATAGCATGGCATGTGGATGCTTGCTGAAACAATTTATTTAAAAATAAGCAAGACAGCAATGATCACTTTGGTCTATTTGCATTAAATGTTATATGGCCATATGGAGCCCTTTCCATTCTGTTTCTCAGTGTAATATTTTGCACACTTCACACACATCTCTTTGCCTTCCTTTCCTATTCCATTTGTGTGAAGGGACTGCATTTTATCACATTACAAATATCCCCCATGCTGGTATAAAATACCTGTCAGAATAGTATAGCTCAAGGCCAACTTTGCTCATTCCTTGTTTCTGCCAATGAAGTGCTATGCCATGGCTATATCTAGTCCTTTAAATAATTTCTTTAAGTACTTTGAAAATATAGAAGCCAAGTTTGAATACTTACCTAAGAAACACAAAAGCTTAAAAAGTTGTTAACAAACTTTTTCATGGAAGAAAAATGCTCGACTCTAGTTTAGATGGTGTGTATTGATTTTCTGCTCTGGTTTTATCTGGAAACTTTACCATGAATTCCTGTCCAACTTGATGTGATAGTCTTTGTTTTGTATTTTGTTATATTTTAGAATGAATGAAGTAATTAATTAGTGAATGCCTAGCCACTAGGGTAAAGCTTAACAACTGAACTGTCATTTTTACCTGCTGAGAGAAGAAAATCAGTTTCCCCACAGTGACACTGGGTGTATCAGCACTCCAGGTCAAGCTGCATGTTAGCAGCTGACCGCCATACAACCGGATTCCGCAGGTGCGTGTGTGTGTGTGTGTGTGTGTGTGTGTGTGTGTGTGTGCGTGCGTGCGTGCGTGCGTGTGTGTGTGTGTGTGTGTGTGATTTTATTACAGTCTGGTGGGGTTTGGTTTGGTTTAGTTTGGTTTGGGGGTGTTGTTTTATTTTATCTTATTGGTTTGGGGTTTTTTTTGGGTTTTGTTCGTTTTTTAAGAAGGAATTTACAGTTGGGTGGGTGGGGGTGGGGAGAGGATCTAGGACTTAAGAATGTAACCAAAATATATTTAAATTTAAAAATTGTTTTCAGTAAAAAATACATGTGAACAAGAGCATGTTTTAGTATAAATTTATATACATGTATGAAACCAAGTGTGTGGTTTGATTTATTTTTGTTTGTTTTTTTTAGGAAAGGATAACAATTACTGTGTAATTTAAGGCACCTTATTGATCTTTTGGCTCAAATTTTTTTTTTTTTTTTTTTTTTTTGAGCTGAGGATCAAACCCAGGGCCTTGTGCTTGCTAGGCAAGTGCTCTACCACTGAGCTAAATCCCCAAATTTTTAAAATTTGCTTTTTTACTCTGGGATTTTTTTTTGGTAGGAAAATGAATACAATCTAGAATTTAAATTCTCTGCTCCTGTATTTCAGTATTCATTAGTATCCCCAGTGTGTTTAAAGGACAAAGTATTACAATCTGCTAAAAACATCAGGTTAGCTTCTGTTTCAGTACTTGGTCTTGAGGCACTTAACATACTGTTCTGTTCTCCGCCCCCCCTCTCTCTCCTCTATAAATGATTATATAATTTCCAGAACTGAATATATAGTGCATCTCCGTCCCCATTGTGTACAAACATTGACTCTACAGGAAAATGGAAAGTAAGGAGAGAAACTTGATGTGGGGTTTTAGTTTTCTGAACTTTTGTGATTTGTAAAGGCTGCAGGTTCTCTTGGTTTTCCTCTCTGAGATCCTTGCCTTTCAGACGATGTTAATGAATATTGTAGGGCTCCATCTTCTGAGCCCCTATGCCCCTTCTGGAACAGCCACCTTAGTGTGGCCTTGTTTTACACCTAAATAAGAGAAAACACTGGCATTGCTTGTAATTTTTCACATTTTCTCCTCAGTTTTCATCTTCTTCAACTTGATAAAAACACAGATGTATACTTAGTAATGTGTATACTTTATCAGCAGAGGCATCTTCCCTCTTAACTTTTAAATTTTCCAGCTTTCCTCCCCTCGAACAGGGTGAACAAGAAGAAAGCATAAGGAAACACGTAACTCAAGACAGACTTTGAATGATTGTGCACTAGACTCAACGGTTATGAGGTGCTTGCCTATGTTTGGGAGTGAGGATTTCTTCTGCCCTGAGCAGAACTGCAGTGTAAGCTAATTATTCCTTGGGAATGTCTTGAGGGATCCCAGTTGTCAGACTGTAGGTTGCCAGGAGGCTCTGGCTCAGGTTCGATGATGATGATATAGGGAATATGGAGTGATGGTTCTTCAGCTGAAAAATAATTTTGGTTTTTCAGTCTGTTTTCTTTAGTTCTATGTAAAATCTTTAGCCTTAGTTTTTTAAAAACTTGAGTATTGATGATTTATGTCCTCTTACTTCCAAACTGGATAAAGCACTTGCACAAAGCAGAACATATGTAAAGTAAATTTAGAAAATTTTCTAAAGTGCACAAACAAAAATGTCATCATGCTAACTACTTATAATGACTTAAATCCATTAAAACCAATTATTTGTTTCTGGTAATAGTTAGAACAATACTACACTAACACTAAGAATTTATGACAATTATTTGAGACCACCATGAGTATACATACATATAATTTTTGGAAGATACAAAATCAATGTCAATTAGAGTGTTTCTATGTATACATGCATGTATGTGCTCATGTGTTTTCATGTGTATGTGTGTGCACACACAAGGGAAGGCTAAAAGTTAACCTTAGGTGTCCTTCCTGAGGAAACACCCACACTGTTTGTTGAGATGGGGTCTTTCACTGAGACCTGAGCCTTACCGACTGGGTTAACTGGCTGGCTGTCTTTCCCAGCACTGACACTACAAGTCACATTAACATCTGCTTGGCACTGGGACTGGACTCAGGTCCTCAGGCTTCCAT
The DNA here is from genome assembly GCF_903995425.1 of Onychomys torridus. Taxonomy (NCBI): domain Eukaryota; kingdom Metazoa; phylum Chordata; class Mammalia; order Rodentia; family Cricetidae; genus Onychomys; species Onychomys torridus. The sequence goes on along the minus strand of NC_050449.1, from coordinate 69,298,617 downwards.
GAGAACACTTCACTGAGCCGTGTTTGCAGCCCCACTTATAGTCCTTCTTATTTTTGTTCTAGATGAGCAAGAACAAGTTAAGTTATTTTCCGCTCTGGTTATTTTTGCTATTTTAAATGTTTCCTTGTTTGGACCATTTTTTTTAACTATAATTCATAGGCTGGTGTTTGTCCACTCAATAGTCAATTAACTATGAAAAGTACAAAAGGGCTTTATCAATTGAAAGCAAGTAATGACCCATGTAATTAAAACATTTTACAACTGGTAAATATTTTAGTATAGGATACACTTACATTTTATATATTTTTAAATAAAGAACTATGACACACACACACAAAAAAAAGAGGTTGGCATCACAAGTTTAATATATTTTAAATGTAAACATACATTCAAGTAGCACATTTAAAGAATAATATAATAGATTTCTATTTCTTAACCTCTAGTCTTAACCTCAATGATATACTATTAACTTATTAACTAAAAATATATTACTTAATGTATCCCCCAATATAGTCAATAACATATTTTCTATACTGTAAACTGTGTTTTTAAAAAAATTGTAAAATATCTGAATTACAAACAAGCCACAATGTTTGGAAATTCCTAATGGTGGACTTCTGTTCAAAGGCTATGGATGATGGTTAAGAAATGGTGCTTTACGAATATTTTCAGTCAACTGTTACAAGCCTCACCATGCAGCTAACAGCAGCAGAAAGTGATCAACCTGAAGACCCGTTCCTCAACAAGTCAGTGTGTGCTGAAGACCTTAGTTACCAGTAACCATTTCAACAAAGACAAAATAAATTAACACAAGAGAGAAGAGCATGCGCACACACATACACACACACTTTGACAATGCTCCAGAACCTTCCCTACTGTCCTTATTCATGCTTGGAAGAAGGCTTTCAAAATCCCTTTGTAAAATCAAGTTTGCACTAAGCTTATTCTGAAAATTATGAAAAATGGCTTTTAGTTGCTTTAAAACGGCAATTCCATCAAAGCCATTCAGTGATTTATTTTTTTTCCTTCAGTTTAATTTCAATGGTTTCACCCCAAATAAAATCCTTTGCATCACATCAACCAGCAAAGTCTATTATAAAGGCAAGTGAATGGGAATGTCTCTGTTGGCATCATCCATTCCAACACATTTTATGCATGAAGTGACTCCTGTATATGGGGAGGGAAATGGAGTACATGCAAATATTTCTTTACTTTGGACTAAGTTTTAAACAAGGAAAAAACAACACTGTAGCAGCAGTGTTCTAGACAATGGCCAGGTAAGATTCATCTGAGGTAAGGTTGTACTGTGCTTTTTAGTGTGGGTTTGGAAACTTGTGGACATAGTCTCAAGCCTGTTTCTGAAGTTTTGACCTTCTTGCAAAGAAAAAAAAAAAAACTTTAACCCAGAAGCAACAAGCAGCATGCTCCTAGAGTTGCACCAATTCCATTAATGAGAACAATTCAAACAATTATGCAGTCCTTCAGTTCCTGTGTCCTGCCTACCCTCTATTTATTCAAATCCAGTTCAACATTTTACTTTAGCCAATAAAGCTTAAGTGCTAAAAGAAAGTATCCATTAGCCAAGCAATGTTTGGTTTTTTGTTTTTTTAGTTTGGGTTGCTAGTTTTTAAAACTTTATTTCTAAATACTTTATTTTAATTTTCATTGGTGCAATATAACCAAATGTATTAATTTCCCTTCAACAACATTAAACTGTCAAAGGAGTTCTACTTAATATCAGAAAATTATTTGTAATAATATTGGGGAAAATGTTGACATAGAATTAAGCTGGACTCAGCACACCCCATCAAAAGTTAGAGTAGGAGTCTATTATATAATTATAGGAACCTTTAAAATAGATTTTACTAGTGAGGAATCCAAAAGAGAATATATATTTTCAAATAAATAAAAAGTATATATACATAATATTGTACATAGAGAGATGAAATCACCTGGGCAGATTTTAAGAAAGTCCCCAATTATCTGCTTTTTTTTATTACAGTCATGAAAATAATACAGATCAGTTTTGTTATTACCACAATTAGTTCTAGTGGCAGCCACATGAACGTACTACCATGTTTCTGTATTTCTTCAAAATGACATTGGAACTGTCGTCAAAGTACAGAACAGAGATGGCATTTAGCTTGGTTGGAGCACAACAAGGCTTGGGCACGTGGTCCGGAAACATCAGGTGTACCTGGAAAAGAAAGCAAGTAAAAAGGAAAGATGTGTCTTTTGGAGAAATGGGGTAAACATTCTATTTACAGCTTTAAGAATCCAATGCTTCTATCATGACTATCTGACAAGCATATTCACCATCTGACTCCTGTGTATAATAGCAATGACTGGCAATCGGAGGGCTGCTCAACAGGATGTACTCTCCATCAACAAGCCCTAAGAATCAAACTGTTCTAAGTAAGTATTGGGGCCTTGAAACGCAGCCCAACAGATAAGGCAAACTGTGTGTGGAATATTCAGTGGAATTTTTCGGGGCGGGGGGAGAACATGACACTTAGCACTACCCTGCTTTAACTGAGTGGGTATCTTCTGTGTACACTACAAAAATAACAGAGGCTTTGGGCTCAAGTGAGTGCAGACAGAAAGTTTTAAGTCTGCAGGATATTGTAATAGGACAGCTAAACAATGCATCGCAAACATTGTGCCAATTCTTACTCCTACATGGTGAAGATAAGCTAAAAACCACAATGAAATAAAAATCTATTCTTGTTTTGCCTGCACTCAGGACCCTTTTTCTTCTACTGGGTTGCCATGTACAGCCATGATATGAGGGTGTGTTCCCAGTCTCATTAGGCCATGTTTGGTGGATATCCCTGGGAGGCCTTTCTTTTTTAAAGGGAAACAGAAGAGGGGTTGATATGGTGTCAAGAGGGAGGTAGGGGAAAGGACTGGGAGGAATGGAGGGTGGGGGAGCTGTGGTCAGGATGTAGTGTATGTCAGAAGAATAAAAATCTAAAATGAATCTAGTACTTGTTTTAGAGCAACGATTTCAACTCTTCTTCATAGAATTTTCTCTGGACTGACAGGAGTTTAACACCATTTTCCTTTCCCCATATACTCCTTAGAAAACTGCCAAAATGCAAGTTGACGCTGAAGCAAGGGGTCCAGATAGTTTGCAAAGTGAATATCCATTCCCTTAAAAGACTAAAAATGTAGCTATATGGAAAAGTGAAGTGGTTAAATAAAAGCTTGGTACTCATTTTAACCAGCCTGGCAGTTTGCCTGTAAGTTATAATTGAGCTAGAAGCCAGAACATGGTTCCCACCTACTCTGGCCCTTCCCCCAAAGGAGTTTATGGGAAGTCCCCAAGATGAGCCTTAAGGGAGCTACAAAAAAGCAAACATAGCCTCTTAGAGTTTTGGCTTCACAGTGTTCTGGCTGAAATGATATAGGAGGCCTGCATGAGAGCAAAAACATCAGACAAAAGAATGACTCCACATGAACTTGAAATTTCCAAAGACCTCACAAAACTAAAAGTTGGAAAGCTTTTCTGGATTTGAGATGCAGTTTATATTCCTCATCAGCTTTATCTCCCACAACCCTCACAGGCATGATTGATAACCCCCAGGTTTCAATGGCCTTGGCAGCCTCAATAAGCAGCCACTCCAAACAAAATGAATTGTTCTTGAATGATTCTTCGAACGTATTAGTCACAACATGCTCTTCTTTAACAAAAACCATGCCTGTCCTCTCTTTCAACGTCCTTCATGGGACAAATGTAAGAATATTCACAGTACCACAAATGCTAAAATCACATTTGCCCTCTGAGCTTGAGCTTTGCAATGATGTGTCTTCTATAACAGGATAATATGCAACACAGAAAACAGGTCTTCCAATGTCACATGAGGACTTCTTTTTGTTTTCTCTTTGATACCACTTCCAGACTGTAGCCTTAAGAACTCAAATGTTGTATTTATAAGAAAAAGCAAATAAGGAAAGAGGAGTATTTGACGAAGGATTTTTTTCCAAACAGTATTAATGCTTAGCCTGAGGGAACTTTGCCATATTGGATACATATCTAAGAAAGCAAAATTCTGCTTTCTTAGTCAGGCATCATTACTTTAAAAACAAAAACAAAAACAGATCAAGAATTTTGAGAAATCAAGTAGCATTATTTCACAACTAAGCTGCCTTAGTTGGGGTTTCTATTGCTGTGATGATGCTTCATGACCAAAACAACCTAAAGAGAAAAGTGTTTATTTCAACTGACAACTTATAGTTCATCATCCAAGGAAATCAGGGCAGGTGTCTGGAGGCAAGAGCTGAGGCAGAGGCCATGGAGAAATGATGCTTTCTGGTTTACTCCCCACAGCTTGCACAGCCTGTTGGCACTCAGTACCATCAGCCCAGAGGAGACCAATGATCTGAGCCCTCCCACATCAATCATCAATCAAGAAAATGTACTCCTGGCTTAGCCATAGGCCAACCCGGGGGGAATGGGGCAGGGCACATTTTCTCATTCCTTCTTCCAAAATGACTCTAGCTTGTGTCAAGGTGGCACAAAACTATTCAGCACATAACCAATAGCTGTTCCTCTCTGTCACTACATATATAGTGATCATGACTGTCTTCAAGAGGAATCATCAGCATACTTCTCAGTCTACCAGTAGAGGTCTAAGAACAGTGCCCTTGCAGAACCTGTCTGCTCCTCATTGCTCAAGATTACTAACCCATAATAAGAAATCTTTGTGATGACATGAGGCATTGCTGACTCTAATTATCCCCAGGAATTAACTTTATGCTCTACATACTGTCATTAAAATAGGCTACCTCATGAAAAGAATATTTGTGGGGTTTTTTTTGTTTGTTTGTTTGTTTTTTGAGACAAGGTCCATCTATGTAGCCCTGGCTGTCCTGGAATCCACTCTGTAGACCAAGCTGACCTCGAACTCAGAGATCCAATGGACTCTATCTCCTAAGTGTTGGAATTAAAGGCATGCACCACCACTGCCTGGGTGAAAAGAATATTTTATATGTAGCTGACTATTAAAATGTTTATTTTCTTTCTTTATTCTCCTCTCCCTGGTTTTATTTCTAATTTTTTTTTTTTTTATAAAACTCATGCTTACCCACCATAGACAAGCACTTCAGACAAGCCAGGAGAGTCCACAGCATTTTAAGTCAAGAGTGATACCAGGTAAGCATCAAGGAATTCAAGTACTAGATATGTCTATTTATATTTATATATTATATTTTATATTATATATATATGTGTTTATATTATTATATTAATGTGAGTTCTTATTTAGAAACTAGCTACTCTGTCCACCAGCTTTCAAGTTTAAATGGATTCGAGGGGAAAGGTAAACTTTGGAGGTCAAATACAAAATCTAAGAGTTTGCAGCAAAGGTTGATAAATAAGCCTTGCTTGCATGATAGGGTTGTTCTGCCATCAGCAAAAGAACTCCACTTCTATCAGGGCTTTGTGGTCCTACAATTGTGTTCTCTACTTTTTCTCCTTGATACATTATCATAGTTTTCATGTTAACCCAGACACTACACAGCAATCCTATAACATAATCTAGTGCACCTCCTAGGAGACTGCTATCTTCCAGAGATTACCCTCTACTACATCAATATGTCAAGAGAGGTTGGATTGTGTTCATTAAAGGGAATCCAGTCATAGATCCCTGAGTCAACATTTCAGTCTTGAGCACAGGAATATGTTGAGGTTACTAGAAAATTAATCACTGCAAATATTTGGAAGTATGGAAGAAGAAAAGGAAAAGATAATTTTCTTTTTAAAAATGACAGAAAAAAAGAACTGAGAAGGAAAAATCAATAGAAATTTTTCTACTATTTGTACATTATATTCAATGACTGTAATACCAATATATATTTAGAACTTGCTTGAAATAATTATGTCAAAAGCTCTCAGCTGAAGTTCAATGCAGTTGTTATTCAATGTTTAGCAAAGATGACTAGTGAATTCTAGTTTAAAACTCATCTTGCTAATCACTGTGGAGTGATGAAATCTGTACAGAGTAGCTACTTTATTTAATACTTCAGTTTTCCCAGCTGAATTTGTCCCAATTCTGAGACCAGGGTTGTTGATTTAAACCAATCTGAATTTCTTACTGTACCCACCATTGTTACCCCCAGCTACAAGTTACAAAGGAATTTAAGAACTTGAGGTTGATAATTAAATTTTCTTTAAAACAAACCTCTACCGTGTTTGTATTATAAACCAGTTTCTATACCGTAAGCATAGAACATACCAGAGTCTGGACTATGGCATGGTTGGTGGCATTCATATGAGCATTAAGTGGAAAAGAACATTCTCCATCACAATAAAATGCAGCATACCCTTCTGGTGCTATAATCCAATCCTGAAATGTACAAAGTCAAGAGAAATAATATCAGATGAGTGGTGGTAAAGACAGATACTCCTTCAGGAGACATTCTACCTGAATAAGTTCCTCTCTTAGTCCAACCATTATTCTAAAATCCCAGCTTCTTCTACATCCTTTAATTTTTAGTTGACATTTACAACAAAAGTTTAAATATTTTCACTAGAAATGGTCATTTCCAATTTCTCCCAAGAGGTTAGTATATAAAACAAAGTATACATTAATCATTCTGTGTTTGAGAATAAAACCAGGATCACAAAATAGCATTCTAAATATTGTTTAAACTGGAAATGATTAACTCCGGGGCATTCAAGTGAACCAGAAAATGCAGAGAGTCGATGAAGTCCTGAGTGCATCTGTGTTGTTGATGTGAGCATGGCCATGTCAAGGACTCCAGTGACTCAGACACATGGGAGTGGCAAAGCCTTCCCAGGGTCAGGCTCAGAGGAATGGCAAGCCTTCCCCCAGTCAAAGTATAAATGTTGACAACATGTACTGAAAATATCAGCTGCAGCTTCCTCCTCCAGAATGACCGTAGCTGTGATGGCTCCGCTCCAGAGACGCCCCTATCAAGATCAGTTAGCCCACCTCTCCTTCTTCATCTGTATATACAAAGCACTGAGTTTCCTGGGTGCTGCTGGTACATCTCCATCAGAGCACATGACCCATCTGATCCCACCTTTTCTGTTTGTACGTCTGTCACTTATTCATCCCAGTCACTCTAATCAGGTCAATACCAAAGCCCTGCAGGCCAAGGCCTGTGGTATCCAATGTGGGTCCCTGACTTCAGGGAACTCACATCAGGGAAGCAAGGGAAAACTACAGTGACTGGAGCAAGTATGCAATGAAAGGTAAGGGAGAGAGCATTTGTGTACAATGGGTGTAAACCACAGGATGAGCAGGCTCTAGAGACAGTTGGGTGTTTGTGCTCTGAAGGAATTTGGAGGAACCATAGTAATAAGGTAAAAGGGTAAAAACATTACAACTGCATCAATGTTTAGACTGTGTTCAGGAGACATGCCCAGATACTCATACTGAGGAAAGGAACTATGGGGATGCAGTCTCCCAACCTGTGGTGGAATTGCACCTTAGGTCTGGGTCGCAGCAAGGTTTAAGGAGAGATAAACTCACTCCTTGACAGCAAACTTTATTTAGGCCTAGAGATTTGGAGGAAGATATTAAAGGTTTTAACTACTTTCCTGTGTTTGGGTGACCTAATCCATAGAATCAAAACCAAATGTTAGAAGAGGGAGCATAAGACCTAGGGTTGAGAAATAACCCAGCAGTTATATTTCTGATACATCTAGTGTTATGCCCATGAAGATAAGCCCAGTTCAAGGTGAAGCCAGCTGGATCTATCTATCCATCCAGTGCTTCATCACATCTTTCCATACCTGTTTATATTAATGATTCCCTCAATTTTGTCCTAATGAGCCCCATTCAACTATTTGAAATGGGCTGTGACTTTACTCAAATGTGTTTCTCCTTTATCATCCCCTTAGGTCATTTTTCTTAAAGAGACCTGGAGAGCCATTCTGCTATGGAATGGTACCCATGTTAAACATGAACAAGTAGAACTCCTAGAATTTGAGGCCTCCATAGAACACAACAGCTGTCATCACCCATCCCCACTGAGAAACTGTAGTGCACATAGTGGGTCCCTGGCTATGCTCACTGAAGACATTGCTTGTTAGACACCACTCAAACACATAATGTTAGTGGCCTTGATGTCATTCAATGGACCACTAATGGCTCCACATAAGTAATAATACAGTGTTTTGGCATTCATCCAGTCTCCAGCTAGACAAAGGATATTATATGGAACTATGGAAATTGGCATCTGTCACCAACTTTTTTAATATTACCAGTTGGTCATTTCTGACATCAGTGTAGATAAAGGAGGGTTGCATCCAGATATCAGACTGGATTTGATTACCACAGCTTACCAACACATATGTGTGACAGCAGCTCTTATAATGAAAGCAAATATAATTGGGAATTAGTTAACACCAACCTCTAGCATGCTTGAACACACAATAACAATACTGTAGATATGGCCCAAATTCATTTGCAGAGCCTAGAATTGCAAAAGGCTTATGGCCAGATTGTCTCCACAGCTAATATTGCAAAAGTGATCCTTGATGAGATTCAAGGCTCCAATCTCTTTAATTTAGTAAAGCTTTCCATGTTGTTTGTGTTGGACATGGTGGCTGTTTGTTCCTCCTTTGTCATCATTACAGTCTGGCGTTGAGCATTGCAAACAAACCTGGGACTAAGAGTGAAGACACTCTGAACATCTAAGTAATAAGAAAGGGGAAGATATTCAGAGCAGATGAAGTCCAGGGTGAATGTATAGTTTTAACATGAGTGTGGTTTTGTCAAAGACCCCAGTGCCTCAGACTCTTGGGAATGGCAAGGCCTTCCCCTGGAGTAAGTACAGATGTTGACAGTGTGTGCAGAAAATATCAACTGCAGCTTCCTCCTCCAGGATGACTACAGCCTGAGTTTTCTCCCCTCCAGACACACACACACACACACACACACACACACACACACTCACACTCACACTCACACTCACACACACACACACCTAGATTAGCTAACCCTTCTTGTCTCCATTCCCACTTTATATAATAAAAGCACTGAGTTTCTGGGCTACTGCTGGTGCATCTTCATCAGGAGCACTCAGTCCACCTGATCCCAGCTTTTCTGTATGTGTATCTATCATTTGAGTTTAATATGAGTTATAAGTAAAAGAAAAATATTTTGGGCAATCCTGACTTATGATTTAAACTTTATAGTTGGAAATTCTATTTCCTAGACAGAACTGTGATCCTAATGTAACTAATGTAGACATCTATACTACCTTAAAAGTTCTGCAGGTGCTATGGAGATGATTCAGTGGGTAAAAGAGCTGGATGGGAAAGCATGAGGACCTGAGTTTGGATACCCAGTACCCAGATAAAAGTCTGGGAGGTGAAGAGCATGTCTTTCATGCTTGCTTATAATCCCAGGATTTTCTACATTGCAGCAGGAGATACATGACAATCACTGGCCTTTGCTGGCAGCCAGCATACCCCCAAAGACAATGAGCTCCAGATTCAGTGAGAGATAACTATTTCAAAGAGTAAAGGTAGAAAGTGATAGGGCAGGACAGGTGATGGTCTCTTGTGGCTTGAATACATGCTCACAGATATTTACATGCATGTGTGTGCAAAAATAAATTAATTAATAAATGTTTATTATATGCAGGGCATGGTAATACATGCCTATAACCCCAATACATGGGACACTGAGGCAGAGGGAGTATTCACAGACATTGGGCTGCATAATGAGACTTTGACTCATGCAAAACAAAAGACTTGAGATAGTTAAAGAGCAGTATTGCTTTTATCCATTCTTAAATTTAAGAATGTTATATTTCCCTAGATGGCAGTTAAACCCAACTCATTATGTTCCAACAAGGAAATAATAATAAAGAAATGAAAATGACGTGTGTGCACCACATGCTGAATAGTCTTCAAAGATGATTATTATAGTGGACCAATTACTAACAAAGACTATGACTTGCTAAGGACTTAAGATAAAACAGAAAAGAAACACATAGATTAAACAATCTTACCTGCCATCCCAGATCCCGGAAACTCACATAGAGCTCATGCTTCTTGCAGGCCTGTTTTTGTTCACTGGTATTATAATCTGCAGATTAAAGAAAACCCAAAACTTCTGTTTGAAACCAATGACTGCCTTTGGGTATAGAGGTATACAATTTCTGTTATGAGATTATGAACAAGGTTTCTGGAAGAGATTGTATATGTTAAGCATGAGTTTGACTCTTAACTGAGAATTTTGGCTGTGTCACTCAGTCAAGTTACTTTTGTAGAATGTAGGATAGTATTTGCTTTATACAGTTCTGAAAAAACATTCTATTGCCACCTATATGCCAGGCATAGGCTGGTGCTGCCATCCACAGAGTACCAACTATTAACTGTGTGATCATTCATTAATTCAGTCACATCAGTGGTACTTCCATGAATATGCATATTCATACAATATTTTCTAAAGAGGAGCTTTCAGAGAAGATGCCAGTGTCTTTGGAGATTTTATTTAAATAAGTATCATCAATATAAGATACCCTATTTGGAGTTTCTGAGCAGCACTCAAAAACATGTCCACTTTTAGGCGTCTTCATTCATGGCTAATGGAAGTATCCAGGCAAAACTCAATCAAACAAAAAGCTCAGGAAACCCACTCCTTTTTCCTTTTTTCTCATGTCCAATCTATCAGGAAATCACCCACACAACTTTCAAATAGATTTCAAACCCACTTGCTCATTCTCTCCATCATTGCTCCTGGACCAAAACACCATCACTAGGCAAGATTACTTAAGTATGCTGAATAGTACTCTCCCCCTTTCCTCTTGTACCCCAAGTGGGCTTTTATCAAATTAATTATGCGTTTGTCTGAAAGAAGCCCTGCTATGGTTCTAATACCACCAAAGTGAAATATCTGCACAATGGCTAGAAGCTTGGTGTGAGTGGGACCCAGTACCCCTCTCACTCATTTCCAGTAATTCTTCTCCTCCTTCACCTCATTCTAGCCATAACCACCGCTTCCTGTTACACACACAGTTGAATTTAGACTTCATTTAGGGTCCTTATGCTTGCTGTAGCCTTTTCCTGATATTTTCTTGCCTGGACATCCACATGGCTAACTGCTGTATCTTTCAGTATTTTTTTAAGCACCATCTTGGAAGGAGTCTTCCCTAACTAGCACATTTAAATACTATAACTCTGATCCCAATAGTCCTCATTTCTCTTACCTTGGTTAGGCTGATTTAGTGTTTCACTTACACTTTGGGAAATTCTCTGCCATTATTTATTCATTACATGCATTACTTCTTTTTTATTTTATAATTTAATTTAATTTTATATATCAGCCACAGATTCCCCTGTCCTCCCTCCTCCCACACTCCCCACCCTCTCCCCAGCCCACCTCCCATTCCCATCTCCTCCAGGGCAAGGACTCCCCTGGGGATTCAGTTCAATCTGGTAGATTGGGTCCAGGCCGGTCCAGTCCCCTCCTCCGGGGCTGAGCAAAGTGTCCCTGCAAAGGCCCCACATTCCAAACAGCCAGCTCATGCACTAAGGACAGGTCCCGGTCCCACTGCCTGGATGCCTCCCAAACAGTTCAAGCTAATCAACTGTCTCACTTATCCAGAGGGCCTGATCTAGTTGGGGGCTCCTCAGCTATTGGTTCATAGTTCATGTGTTTCCACTAGTTTGACTATTTGTCCCTGTGCTCTTTCCAATCATGGTATCAACATTTCTCAATCATACAATCCCTCCTCTTTCTCACCGATTGGACTCCTGGAGCTCTACCTGGGGCCTGCATTACTTCTTATCTGTATTGCCTCCATTGAATAAATACTCACCAAGACAATCTGTTTAACTCTGGTTCATTGACATATACCAAGTATGAGAAATAATGATTGATACATAATATGCATTTCATAAATATCTGAAAAATTAATGAACTTATTTTCCATAGTTTCCATGAGTAATTTAAGACAGAGACATTGTTTCTATTATATATTTTGCAATGTATTCAAAATATTAAAAATTCTATAATTTTTTAAAAAGTTAAATATAAATGTAAAACTCTAATCTTGCCTCTGAAATAAAGGAAAAGTATCTCAAAAATACAAAACTTTACAGAGCACTTTTTATGTTGTCTCTGGAATTTGCTCAGTTTTTACAAATATCATTCTAAAAGATTTTTATTATTTATTATTGTGAAAGAAGGAAAATTAAAAAGCAATATAATTTACTTCAAAGAGAGCTTGTGCGACTGTTTCACCTTCCAACTTAATGATTCAACTGCTAATGAAGGAGTCTCACACCAGGGACAAAATGGTGATGCAGCTGTCTTTGTGATTACCGCAAATTGTCATTTGTTTGATGTCAACTTAGAAAATAAAGTAGTAGTTAAAATTTGAGCAGAAAATTTTCTTCTTATGCAATAATTGAATAAATATATGTTAATAGTAAAAAATGAATAAAATTTGTTTTAAGATTATGTCCTATTGCTTTCAGGGAAGTTTCTACATTAATCTGAATAATACCACCCAACAATTCTATTCAGGCAGTGGGAAAGTGTTTTTAACAATTAACATTCAATTATATTACAAACACATACATGCACATAGATAGATAGATAGATAGATAGATAGATAGATAGATAGATACATACATACATACATACATACATATATACATACATACACACAAAGACAGATAGGCAGGCAGACAGACAGACAGAGACCACATGTATGGTTTTTAGAATTCCATGTTTATAAAATAAGAAAGTGAATAAAATTAAAAGCCCAAAGATCTCATTTAATTAATGTAGTTTCATAAAGACTAAGTGAGATATATATTATCTCACATAAATGTAATGAGTAATTAAGTTTATAATGGATTCTTGTTCCAAGAGTCTGATGTCATGGAGAGTTGTACCCATATGCTTACTCTGTCAGAAATAAAAATTAATGGTTACTGAGTGAAGTAAATATTTTAGCCAAATCAGCAAGGTCTGGAGTTAGGTGCATGCTCAATAGTTGGCAAACTAAGCTGCAGGAAAAGGGGCAAGGGAATTATGTTTATAGCTTTAAAAATAGCAATTGGCAGTCCTTAAGAGATTAAATGAAGTGGACATAATTCTACTGTTGATGAACAGGTCTACAAATGAAGTCATGTGCCCAACTCCATTCTGCCTACAGCTGCTTGCCAAAAATATTGACCTTCTCCTGGACTCTCTCCCTCTCCTTGTAACTCATCAGACCCCATATTCACTAGGCCAGGCCACCTGGCATGAAGACACATGTAACCTCTTTGAGTCCCCTTTCACAACAACTTCCAACTCTAATCACCATGGGAGCAGTTTATACCATTTCCATCCTTGAGGCTCAAAAAGGCCTACACATCCTGTGCACTGGCCAAGACTGGTGAGTCTGCCTGACCTTACCCTGTCTGTCAATTAACCAATTCCTAGCCCTAAGCCTGAACTCCCAAACAGAGCCTGGCCTAGCCTGATGAGCCCAATTTACATGTTTCCTAACCTCCAGGTTCAGGCACAACCTAGGCACCAGCCTAGCCTGCTGTGTCCACATCAGATCCACAACCAACAGGAGAAGATCACATGACCAGATCTCATATTAAAAAAATAATAATACAAAGGCTCAAGACACTTTACACCCTCCCCTGAAATCCACCAGTCCTGTTAGAAATGTTCTCCATCAGTTACATAGATGAAACCCAGGACACAGGAGCTAAAAGAAAAATCACAAACTTTATCAAAGAATTCAAGGAACTGAAAGAAGACACAAACAGCTCAGTGAAACTAAAGAGAATAAACTCATAATAAATACTAATTACCTGAGGGATATGAAAGAAAATACATGCATAAGTCTGAATGAAATGACTGAATTCAATGAAGAGATAGAAACATTGATAAGAACTCAAGCTGAAATGAAGATGTAACTGAAAAACTAAATAACTCAACTGAAAAAAAATCAAAAGATTCTGAAAACAGAATGGATCAAGCAGAAAACAGAACATTGGGACTTGAAGATAAGTGAAGGAACTAGAACAAGGAAGCAGAGAATATTAATTTTTTAAAGCATGGGAAAGGAACAAGCTGGAAATGTGGGACACCATCAAAAGACAAAATCTTCAAATTATAGGCATAGGTGAGGGCGAATAATCACAGGTCAATGGCAAAGACCAGATCTGCAACAAGATCATATAAGAACTTTTATAAAATATGGAAAAGCATATCTAGCCATAGAAATGCAAGAAGTACACAGAAGCCCAACTAGAAAGACCAGCAAACAGAACCCAAACAACTAGATAAGACCAGAAAAGACCCTGTGACAAATCATAATTTCATCACTAAATATATAGAAAACAGAAGTATTCTTAAAAATTGTAAAAGAAAAACACAAGTCACACCTAAAGAAAACCCACTAGAATAACAGCTAACTCCTCAATAGAAACTTTTAAACCTAGAAGAACTCGGAGCAATGTATTCAAAATTCTAAAAACCACAATTATCAACCAAGATTACTGAACCCAGCAAAACTATGTACCAGAGTTGAAGGAAAGGGAAAAGCTTTCCATGATCCAAATGGGCTAAGACAATTCATACCCATCATACCAACTCTAAATAAAACATAGGAAGAAATACTGTGGACTGCAGAAAGGAGTGAACATAACCAACAGACTGTAGAAACTCCTCTAATTACTGAAACAGAAAGTATGATTTAAAATAGCAAAAAACAAAATGACTATGATCAACACCTACCTTTCAATAATAACTTCACATATTAATGGCCTTGGCTCTCTAATCAAAAGACAAAGGCTGTTTGGATGGAAATCCATCCTTCTGTTGTCTCCAAGAAACTCAGCTTTAAAGAGAGTTGCCACCTTAAAGTGAAAGGATGGAAAAGGGGATTCCAATAAAATGGGACCAGGAAACAAACAGGTGTTGCTCTCCTAATATCTGATAAAATAAACTTCAAACTAAAACTTATCAGAGCAGATAAACAAGGACACTTTACTCTTCTTAAGGAAACAATTAATCAAAAAGACATTGGAATCCTAAGTATATATGCACCAAACTCTGGTGAACACAATTTCATTTTTAAAATTACTACTAGAATTAAAGAAACAGATTAACATCAAATCATTAACAGTAGGTGATTTTAAATATCACACCTTCTCCAGTGGATAGGTCATCTGAACAAAAATAAATAAATAAATAGAAAAACATCAGAATTAATTGATATACATCAAATGGACATAACAGATATCTACAGAATATTCTACCCAAACACCAATGATTATATATTCTACTAAACAGGCCATGGAAGTTTCTATAATATAGACTACATTCTGAGACACAAAAAAAATCTTTAAAAATTAAGAAAATTTGAAATAACTCCCTCTGTTCTATATGACCATAATGCAATAAAACTTAAGTAGACAGCAAACAAATCTTTAGTAAGTCCACAAACTTGTAGAAATTAAAATCTTGTTTTTGAATGATGAATGGGTCAAAAAAGAAATCAAGAATAAAATAAAAAAATTCCTGGCTCTAAATGAAATGAAAACACAACACAATAAAACCTCTGGGGCACATTAAAAGGAGCCCTAGGATGAAAATTTATAGCTCCAAGTGCCTACATTAAAAAAAAAATAAGAAAGACCAAAAAATAAATGATTTAACAATGCAACTCAAGAATCTGGAAAAACAACAAACCAAACCCAAATCCAGTACACAGCAAGAAATAAAAATCAGAGCAGAAATTAAAGAAATAGAAACAAATAGAATAATTCAAGAATTCAATGGTTCCAAGAACAGGTTCTTTAAAAGAAAGTAAGCATGATGTTTGGTCCAACTAACTAAAAGAATGAGATGATCCAAATCAACACAGTCAAAATTAAAAAGAGAAACAACAGACACCAAATAAATTCAGAATATTATATAGGAATATATTAAAAACCTGAACTCCATTAAGTTAGAACCTAAAGAGATGGAAGAATTTCTAAATTCATCCAAACCACCACAGTTAAAACAAGAAGAGATGAACAACCTAAACAGAACATATGAGGAAATTGAAACAGCAATACAAAGGCTTCTGACTTTAAAAGGCCCTTATACAGCAGAATTCCATCAAATACTCAAAAAAGATCTATAGGCAATACTCCTTAAATAATTTTTAAAAAAACAGGAACAGAAAGAGCACTTCCAAATATTCTACAAAGCCAGTAGACTCTGACACCAAAACCAGGTAGACACAATGAAAAAAAAGAAAACTATAGTTCAATAATCCTGATGAACATGACTCAATAATTTTTAGTGCCATACTTGAAGACAAAATACAGCTATATATTAAAAATATTATTCATCATTACCATGTTTGCCTTATCCCAAAGATACAGGTTTGAATCAGCATGCATAAGAAAATAATTGTAATAAATCACATAAGTAGACTTAAAGACAAAAATCACATGGGAATTTCAATAGATGCAGTGATCGATTATGGACACATTCCAACTTATAATTGACTCAAAGAATATTAAACAACTAGAAAGAAACACAATGAATGAGATAATAAGATCTCTATAACAAAAACTTTAAATCTCTAAAGAGATTGAGAAAAACATTGTAAAATGCAAACACTTTCCATGCTCGTACATTTGTAGAATTAATATTAACATTGGCATTAATATTAATATGTGATAATTATGTGTACATAACTATAACTATTATGTTATTTGTAATATTAATAATATGAAAATGAACATTGTTTAAAAACAAATTATAGATTTGGTGCAATCAAAATCCTCATCTCATTCTTGACAGAAATTAAGAAAAAAATCTACCCCTAAATTTCATTTGGAACCACAACAGACCCCGGATAGTCAAAGCAATCCTAAGCCAAAAACAAAACAAAACAAAAAAACAAAACAAAAAAGAACAAAAAACAATGCTGTAGGCATTACCATTACAGATTTCAAATTGTATTACAGAGCCATAATAGTAAAAACAGTATGATACCGACACAAAAAATGGACATGTAGACTAATGGAACAAAATAGACTCAAATGTAAGTACATGTAACTATATCCATCTGATATTCAACAAAAAAAAAAAAAATGACCAAAAAAATACACTGGGGAAAAAAGACCATCCTCACCAAATGGTGCTGGAACAACACAATGTCCATATAAAGAAAAGTGAACTCTGACCTGCATTGTCGCCCTGCACATAAACCACCTCCAAATGGATCAAAAACTTCAATGTGAAACCTGAAACACTGAAAGCTCTGGAGGAAACATAGGCAGTAAGTATACCACAGGGTGCAAATGTAAGAAACAAACATCTGAAAAAGACTCAATTTGTCCAGGAATTCGGGCCAACAACCAACAAGTGTAACATCATCAAACTGAAATGTTTCATCTCACCTAAAGAAATAATCACCGAATGAAGAGGAAACCCATAGAATCTTTGCCAGCTGTACATCTGACGGCTGGGTTAATATCCAGAATATACAACAAACTCAAAAAATCAGAGTCAAATCATGGACAACAAACAGAATTTGCAGAAGAAAAAGTAAAAATGGTTAGGAGATATCTAAAATAAGTTCATCCTTAGAAATCAGAGAAATGCAAATTAAAACAATTTGAGCCTTTACCTCACTCCAGTCAGAATGGCAGGTAATGGATAGAACAAAACATTTTTAACTGAGTGAGGTAACCCAGACTCAGAAAGACAAATGCTTGTCTTTTGTGATTCCTGCCTCCATAGTGTCACATGTCAGTTTTATAACCCAGAGAAACCCAAAAAACTCAGATATCAAAAAGGTACCACAGCCCGGTGGTGGTGGCACACACCTTTAATCCCAGCACTCAGGAGGCAGAGCCAGGCAAGGCCAGCCTGGTCTACAAAGCGAGTTCCAGGAAAGGCCCCAAGCTACAGAGAAACCCCATCTCAAAAAAAAAAAAGGTGCCATGGGGGAAGGCGGAAGCAGTAGAGTTGAGATAGTGGGACACACACGATGTGAAGGGGAAATGGGGAAACTGAAGAGGAAACCTGGGGTAAGATGATCAATGCAGAAGGAGTGGGTGGGAGGAAGAAAAAACACAATGAAGATGTTTCGAAAATCCATAACAAATCATACTACTTTTTATTCATCCCAAATTACATATAATACATATAATTGTATGTGCATACATACAGATGTACAGTTTAAATGAAGTTAAGCAACTTGGGATGAAAATGCTCCTCTGTGTAGCCTTAGACTGTCTAATAAAAAGGCCAGTACCACTCATAAGAAACCCTCTTTTGAGTTGTTGGTCAATTTTGCCATTGGCTGTCTCCCAGAAGTTGAAGGTAAGTCTTTGATGCTGATGATACTACACACATAGGACACAGGACTTTGAGGATCCAAACAGCTTCTGACCAGAAAACCACCTCCCTGGTGACTACCTTTCACAGTCCAGGATAGTGCTAAGTAAGCTGCCAATGGCAGAAAGCATCAACAGTCCTACCCAGCTGTAAAGTGTATGAACTACAATAACAACCAATAGGACAAGTTATTCTCAAAGGCGCAATAAGGCACATATCCATTGGCAGTAACAAATAGCTGTCTAATGGGATGTAAAGCCTATCCAACAGGAGGGAAACCATGCTTGGTACTGAAAACTTAGTCAGCTACCCAGGGTTAGTGAGGTTATGAATATTAAGAGGAGACTCACTACCACCAGTTTACTAAACCAGCAGACTTCCTAACTACATTCTAAGTAGACTTCCCTTATACACACAGACAAGAGTAACTAGGAGGCTTCACCAAAGCAGCTTCTCTTTGCAAAAGACAAAGACCATTGCAAAAAACTACAACTTGCCATAATGCAGAGAACTACTGTTCTTGGGAGCTGAGCCCCACTGGATACATCTCCAACACAACTCCTACACTTAAGACTCAGGAAACACTACAAAAGAGGGGGCAGGAAGACTGCAATAGCCAGAGGACCAAGGAACCTACTGTGAGACTGTTTCCTAGAGTGACAGGGAAGCATCACCTAGGATGCTTATTTAGCTGCCTCACTCAGACTCGAACAAGGACAACGATAGACATGCTAACATGGAGCATGAAATCTCTCACAAGCCTTCCACCCCTAAACAATGTAACTAAGGGATGCTTAAAGTAGAAGTATATTCCCATAGGGATGAGCCCTCTAAATGCTTATACCCAAAATCACGTACATGCCAATAACACTGAATGAACAAAATATGTCATTAAAGAAATAGAGCTAGCTAATGACATATTAGATGAGCTAGAATAATTGTTTGAGAAATGTTTCTAAAACATTTCATGATTCCCAGAATAATCAGTTTTTAATGTTAATTTCTATAGGAATCATTTAGATTGGAAACATTTTCCTCTATGTAGCACTGTAGAATTTTCAGTATATTATTTATTTTAGAGACCTCGCTCGGAAACAAGCAAAATGTTCATTAAAAGTGATGTGATTAACTACAATAATTCTAGTATTATTTTTTTTTAAAAAATGCTGCAGCATTTTAAAAGAATCAGGTCATTTTGCTAGGAAGATGACTAAATCACTTCTAAAATACACAAAACATATTATTTGTGTAGTTTGACTGATAATACATTATAGAGCACTCTGGTTAATTTAATTGATTCTCTTTCCTTGTTTGATTGATATGTTTCAAGAGGCATAGGTTTCCATTGTATACATTAGACAAGAGGTAATGTTTATTTGATTTGAGAATAAGTGCAGAATGTTTGAGTTAGGATTAACTATGGGAGAGAATTACCCTGAGAAGCTATATAGGCTTCAAGCACGACCACTGCAAGACCAGACCCACTTTTAAGGGTCCTTAGTACCAAGCACATGATAGAAGGTCTTCTAGCAGTTCTGGTATGAGCTGAGACTTGGCGATTTTCCTGTCAGCTTTCACAGACTCTCAATACTCTGCTGTTTTGAGCACTTTATGTAACTCTTGAAACATCATCAAGGTCCATGAGTTCTTTGAAAAACTTATCAACCTGTAGCTGCTGTATCTTCAGGGATGGCTGGTTTAAAACTTGGCTAATGCTCTTTCTTCCTTCCTCTACTACCCAAACTTTAAAAAAAAAATCATTGTGCATGGTCAATGTGACACTGTCAAGGTCATCTACAGGACTGCTGCACAACCTTCTTGCCAAAGGAACTGAGATGGGAGCAAACTCCACAAACGTTCTGGAAGCAATGGTTCTACAAATATTCACTTGAATGAGGAAGTTGGTTTTCTGGGAACAATCAACATGGTAATTTGTTTAGCAGGTATTTGGTAGGCTCCTACTTTGGAGTAAACACTCTTCTAGGCTCTCCCATAGGATTATGTATGGGACAGAGAGAACTGAAGTCATAAGGGAGGAATCTTCTTTTTCTCCTTCCCTTTCCTCTCTTCCTCCTTTTGTTCCTTCTTTTTGCCCTCCCTCCCTCCTCCCCACTCCTTTTTTATGTTTCTGCAGTGTCCCTAGATAACTCAAGTTGGCTTGGAATTCTGGATTTCCTAGCCTCAGCCTCCTGAGTAATGGGATTACATGAGTGCACCACCGCGTCCAATATAGAAGTTCTTTAAACAAGAAAAAAAAAGTGAAGTGAAATGGTCAAAATGACCTGACCTGGATTATAATTTTCCTATGCCTTATGCTTTTCCAGACTTCTAATATTTTATGAGATGCACTGAAAAGCTGCAATTTGACAAACCTCTATCATTACTCTTTCTTAAAGCTGTGTCCATCCATACATGAGTCAGGGAGCCTTTGTTCCATCATTTGTTTTGAAAGCCTAGTATTATTGTGGCATTTATTACTTATATTTGGATCATTTTATATTTTACCTGGTATTTTAAGCCCCCCAAATATCAAGCGTTCTGTTTATATTACTATTCCCTTCCTTCAGTCCCACCTTTTAGCCCAAATCCTATGAGGCTTTTCCAGTCTGCTTGATTACTACCTATTGAAAGGTTAAGTCTCATAGAAAACCAGCTACTTTCTTATTATCAAAATATGAACTAACTTCAAAACCATCTACCACATATTTCACAGAGACGCTTGCCAAGGACCAACTCTGCAAAGGGAAATATCAGTCTATACTATAATAAGCATGTACACTAAATGTGTTGGGAAACTGGTGAAAGGCTCCTGGTTTTTGCTCCATGTGTTTTATTCATCTGTGGTTATAGAAGTACATTTGCTACTTTGTGGTCAAAAAGAGAAGATAAATAGAGTGGGCCCAGAGGGAAAAGGACTTTGATGATTCTGGTCACTGGAACCTTCTGCCAGAGTAATTATAAGCTCGAATAATAAGGGCATGGCTGTACTCTCAGCTTTCCAGTTTCCTCCAAAATTGTTTACTATTCTGTTCAGAGTTTACAAAACCCCTCTCTTGATGCAAAGTGCTACATTAAATTAAAAACATTCCAGCCAAATTCAGAAACCTCCTAGCTGAAAAATATACATCTATAACTTTGACAAGCTAGTATTTGCAAGGAAGGGGGGGCTTTAGAAGGTTATTTTTCTCCAATTTCATATTCAGAGACTATAACTTTTTGCCAAACTAAATATTTTCTGAGTATTTTTAACAAAGTAGCATAAAACTACCATTATTCTTCAATGAAACTTTATTTGAAAGCTTCATTTTATATGTAGCATTTAATTCAGTATAATGTAGTACCATATATAATTCTCTCCTATTGCTTCTGTTTCTAGACATGCCAGGTGATCTGGCAACTACATTTCAGGAAGGTGAATGAATTCCGTCTTTGATGATCTCAGGTTCTAGAAGATTTGTTACTTTGAAGAAACCTCAAAAAATGAAGTTTTTTTTAAGAATAGCAAAGGCTATTTGAAATGAGATTTCTAATTTGCCCAAATACGGCTAGTGGAACTCATGGCTGTCCTATGCATCTGCTCACCCCTTTGCTAGAGCAAAGTACTGTACATATGGTATCTGTTAAGAGAACCACATACATCATTATCAGTAAACAAATAATTTTTACTAAATTGAGAAGTTCTAGGAATAGTGAAGATCCAAATTTATTTTTCATAGATGGGAAAAGATTCTTGTAATAATGTAGACATCAATTTTACCTAATTTTACCTCATATAAAACATGAGGTTAGTCTTATATCCTAGACTAACCAAGGTCCTTCTCAGCATAAAGTGTGCAGTTGAGTCACTGGCAGTTACATACTTTCTAATTAGTGACACTTTTATCTCCTTTCCCAACCAGAAGGAGAATAAATTAAAATGAAAGTAGATTGATATCAGCTACCCATTTGTAATATTTTGCTGAAAAGTTTTATGTGTACATGTGATTGGATAGTTCAGATAGCAGCCCACCAGATAATTAAGGGAAATACAAGCACATCTTGATTCTCTGACCGTCTGCCCTAATCCTAAGTTCTAGGAAGAATCTGAGCTACATGATTCACATCTAAATATTAAGGGAAGGACTAGATGCTGACCATTCCTTCGGGAAGCTAGTCCGCAAGATGTGCCATTTCACTTCGGCTACACTTTGTTGACTTAGCCATTTCATAACTGTGTTACTGCCCAGCTTGATTTTAATTTGAATGGAATCTTTCAACACATGAAGGCACATCATAGTTATTTTTAAATGAATTACTGAGTGATTCACTGGTGAAACATTCTGGGGATGCTGGAAACATCACTAGATGATTTAATATACCAAATGAAGTTGTACGCAGCTGGCAAATTTATTGTGGCAACTTGACTTGCAACTTATGACCCAATCATTTTCTGAGCACAACCGACACTCTCATTGTATCTTACCTCCAGCACTGGACATCCTGGAGGGGTCCTGTTGAGAACTGGATTTGTTGCGGTTTTGATTTTTCCGTTTGCTGGCTGCTCTCACAGATCGAAGAAGTACCTCACTTGCCTTGAAGAAGGCCACCATGAATGGCTGTTTTGACTGAGGTCCATGTCTTCCCACAAGACCAGCAGATTTTACATTAATGCTGCGTCCTAGGACATAACATATAAACATTTGGTTTGTGGGAAAGAGATAAAGTAGTGTGAATGAGTTCTGCAGTACTTTGAAAAGGAGAAAAATATTTAAGCATTATCAGAATGTTTTCTTTATTGACTGAGATTCTTATACACCTTGATATTTATGATTAAAGATAAATATCTGGGAATATTTTTTGAATTGTCTTATTAGTCTACCACAGCCCAAAACACATAGAAGTACACCAGGGAATATCCCATGGCTGCTCTTGTTCACTGATATGTCCTTGGACAGAGAGAAAGGTTAAGAGTAATAGATTTGTTTACCCATCAGACTTGAAATACCCACACCAAACACAGGTCCCAAAGTCAATTCTGAGCTTTTGTGCATTAAAAAAAAACATAATTTTTTTTTCTAAACAATGAGAATCGAATGTCTGAAGGGCATCGCCCCCTTTCAGCCTCTCTCATGTAGGTCAATACTGATAGCCTTTCCCCCATTCACTTATGGCCAACTCAGTAACCTTTACAAAGTCATTTGCTCTAATGAACATTTTTTGTGCCATTCTGGGAGACTTTTCCTGGGAATGCAGGCCTGTTGTGAACTCCATGCCCGTTGTAAAACACTGTGAAACAAACAGGAAAATGTCTAAATTCCTCTCCTGGGGAGTTTCCACAAACTAAACTTGACTGAGATTTCAGGAGACTCAAATGAAGTCTGCTGACTGTCCAAAGAGAGAAGGAAGTCTTAAGTGAGCATATAGACTCATGTTTGATATGTACTCAGTTTACATCTTAGACCATTGTCGGTCTGTACATGTGGCTGTACATCTAAGAAAGAGGGAGAAACTGGAATGCTTTACAAGTCAGAGTGTCCTAGGCTCTACAAACTGAGGTGTCTGAAATTGCCTTTCCTATGGAGTAGCAATATTTATAATCATACCAATATGTTTGGAGTGCTTCCTGTGAATATGCTATATCGTTTTCTGGATACTTCCTCTGCATTATTTAATATGGTTCCACAAACACTATAGGAATGAGGTACTTCTATGCTCCCAAGTTAAAGTAATTGTCATTTTAAATTATATGTTTATATAATATGTAACTAAATATATATATTATACAAGGACCTATTATATTCTATACCTATCTACACAATGAAAACCATTGATTGCCTACTAGTTCTATGGAAATCACCCAACGGAGGTGAACTATTTAGTCTTATGCTGTAACTTTACTTGGAAATTATTCAGACTTATTGAAGTTACTATTCTCGATATGAAGTTACTGATCCTGTAAGGGTAATATATAACATGGCTTGAAATATGTACATGATTGACTCTGGCATGCCCCTTGAGAAAAAGTGTATGTTTTCTTAAAATATTTCTTCAGCAAAGACTGTGAAGCAACCTCGGTCCACTACAAGACCTCACCCACCGACCATAGAGGAAAAACAAGAGGAACACGTTCAAAAATGGTACTGACGGCATTTCACCAAATCAGCCCTTGTTTTTAACACAGTGTATCTTGGCAGCAAAAACAGTTTTGTGTGCACATGAATTGTGCAGAGAGACTTCTCTACCATCAGAAAACGTGAAATAAGAGTTCATGCAGCTGTTGTGAGGGAGACAGAGAGGTCTGTCACACATTGCGACAACAGTTTTTGAAAGTTCACACCAATCCAAGCTCCATGGGTATCTTCCATGATTGTCCTATAACAGAGAAAAGTCGTCTCCAAGAATGACAATGGACATCTGCCTCACAAGCCCCTCCACACACCGAGCTACCAGGAAAAGGACTTACAGATAACCCAAGCAGTAAACCTTAAACAAATAAGCATACACGTTTTTCTTTCAAATGCAAACTTATGGTGGCTCTGTGCCAGAGTGTATGTACTTCTTAGGAAAACTTTATCATTGGCATAAATGAAAGAGGCAGTTTGGTTTGTGGTTAGAGTAGTTTCCATTTTCCTTCCACTGCAACAAATGTATTAATTCAGCTCAGACTTCCTCCTTCTGGCAGCCCCTTGTGCTGTAAAAAGAGAAATTAGGAGTTCCAGCCAAATACCATACCTTGAACTGACCCACTTCAATACATAAACACTTTTACAATATGTTTATTCAGGTGGAGCCCTTGAAATCGGCTTAAGAGTTTCCAGTGACAGAGAGCTCGGCAAAAGAAAAGAAAATGCGAACTGAGAAACTAAACTGCTGTGGAATAGAAGAACTGGCAATCTGTTCTTCATTTTTTTTTGTCCTGTTTTGAAATATAACATAAAAAAGTATTTGTTGAAACTTTTACTTTGATATTTTAACGAAGTGTTAATTTAACAGTAGCTAGACTCTACTTGTATACATGGATGACTGCAGAGACCATTTTTAATATATGATCTTTCTGATTCTGAAATGGGTTACTGTAGGGACTTCACAGTGGTGCGATTGGTCTTCTATTCATGCAACACACACTGACTTTTATAGTTAAGTAAGCACTTAACTCAAAGCTCCAAGTTTCCTTTCGGTTGCAACATTTCTTTTTTTTTTTAACAAAGATTCTCAGTATTTTTATTTTTAGCTATGGAGAAATAATACTGCTCTAAAGATTTGCGTTCTGAAATGTGTAAAGATATATGTTAGGAATAAGAGTTCTCTTGATATTTGTGAAGGAAGATATTGTATATGAAGCAAAGTGTCCCTTCAAGTCAATGTGACTTCCTTTTAAAAATTACTTTAGATGTTATTGAATTTCTTTTTGGTATTTCACTTCAGCAATGAAGTGACAGTTAAGATTTTGTAAATTTATGCTTGCTCAGTTACCCTTGGTCTTAAACTACATTATTAAAGCATTATCTATTTTATCTACTCCTCTAGACAAAATATACCTACATTGATTATGTTAGTTAAACCTTTTGAATGATTGATCAGCTGTTTTCATTCAAAGTGCTCACAGGATCTTAGAATACATTGCATGTTAATAAAGATAGTGAAACTTTTAAAATATATTGAATTATTTTGCATTTGATAATAAATGTATAATGTGTGTTAGGTGCTAGAAATATAAAATAGAGGAAGCCTAAACCATTTTGATTTAAGAAAACTGTGTTTGTATATTACCAATGCTCTTCAAAGCTGATCTTGTTTTTCACTTATTTCCAAGTTAGAAAAATGGACACAATGACAGAAGAGCAGATTGAATATGAAATGGAAATTAAAATAGAATGTGATATTAAATGATCATTAATATAGGAGTGATGAAGATTTCAGCCCGAGTCTAGAGTTAAGCACTTTAGGACTTATACATTTCTTGGCATAGCTAGAACTTAACAGGTTCAATCCAACAGGGATATATTTGAAAAAAGTGGTAGCCTACAGTATGGGGAAATACATACAATAGAGGAATAATATTCAAAATATATAAAGAATTTTTAAGAACTAGATATCAAGAAAACAAATAACCCAATTAAAAATGGGATAAAGATCTAAACAGAGAATTCTCAAAAAAAAAAAAAAAAAAAACTCAAATGACTGAAAAAACACTTAAAGAAATGTTCAACATCCTTAGCCATCAGGGAAATGCAAATCATAACTACCTGAGATTTCATCTTACACCTGGCAGAATGGCTAAGATCAATAAACAAATGGCAGTCCTACTGGCAATAATGTAAAGCAAGGGAAACACCCATCCATTGTGAGTAGGAGTGCATACGAGTACAACCTCTATGGAAATCAGTGTGGTGGTTCCTCAGGAAGATGAGAATTGATCTACCTCAAGATCCAGCTGTACCATTCTTGGACATATACCCAAAGGACACTTCATCCTACCACAGAGACACTTCTCAACAATGTACATTGCTGCTCTATTCATAAGAGTAAGATACTGGAAACAAGCTAGATGTCCCTCACAGATGAATGTATAAAGAAAATGTGGTACATTTATGCAATGGAGTATTATTCAGCCAATTTTTTGTTTGTTTGTTTTTCGAGACAGGGTATCCTTTTTGTGTAGCTTTGTGCCTTTCCTGGAACCCACTTGGTATCCCAGGCTGGCCTCAAACTCACAGAGATCCGCCTGGCTCTGCCTCC
The DNA here is from genome assembly GCF_903995425.1 of Onychomys torridus. Lineage (NCBI taxonomy): Eukaryota > Metazoa > Chordata > Mammalia > Rodentia > Cricetidae > Onychomys > Onychomys torridus. The sequence goes on along the minus strand of NC_050449.1, from coordinate 69,271,558 downwards.
CAAGTTCTGGGATTAAAGGCATGTGCCACCACCGCCCAGATACTCTGGTTTCTCTTCAGATCATATAAATCTTTCGCCTTCTACGCAGCCATTTTTTAAAAACTGAAACCATGAAATTCTCAGATAAATGGATGGAACTAAAAAAACTCATCCTGAGTGAGATAATCTAGAACCAGAAAGGAAATTATGATATGAATTCCCTTATGTGAATATTACCCATTAAAGCAATGATACCCAAGCTACAATCCATAGAACCATAGAGGTTCAGTATAGAGTAAGGGACTAGGAAGACAGATAGCTCTCCCTAGGATGGGGAAACCCACAGCCATAACAGAGAGATAGAGACAGAGACAGACAGACAGACAGACAGACAGACAGACAGAGAGAGAGAGAGAGAGAGAGAGAGAGAGAGATCTTGGAATACTCATCCCTAAACAGGATGTCTCCATCAAATCCCTCCCTTCAGAGTTCAGGGATCTTTACAGAAGAGGAGCCCAAGTGGAAGAGCCAGCGGGAATGGATGACACCAAGAGAACAAGGCCTTCTTGTAGCAGGAATCTTAACAGGTCTTATTAATAAAATCAAACCTGAGGCCAGTTATTGGGGTGAATGCTGGAAGATCAGAGAGACAGAACAAGCCACAGTTTCCTCACCATGCCAGTTCCTCAGCTGGTCTTGTTTCCTCAGACTGCAAGCTTCTGTGTCTCATCCCAATGGCTCTCAGCTGAACTGCTACTAGAAAGCCTAAAAGCTTAACCAGCCAAATGCTTAACTAGATCTGGTGCCTGGTTTTCACGCCTTATATATCTTTCTGTTCTCTGCCATCACTCCCTGGGATTAAATACTTTCTTTCTGGGATTAAAGGTGTGAGTCACCATGCCTGGCTATTTCCAATGTGGCCTTGAACTCACAGAGATCTGCCTGGCTCTGCCTCCCCAGTGCTGGGATTAAAGGCATGTGCTACCTCTGCTTATCCTCATGTTTAATATTGTGGCCGTCCTGTTCTCTGACCCCAGATAAGTTTATTTTGGGGAACACAATATCACCACAAATTTCCCCTGTTTTTGTCTAAAATTTTAAAAAGGTTATAACTAATACAAGAAAAACTATCCAGTAAGTATATACAATATATACAGTCAAGAATTATATTAACAATGTCCAGTCCATTAACATTTGACAAATTCAGATAAAAACTCCATTATATATATATATTAACAATGTCCAGTCCAGTAACATTTGATAAACTCAGACAAAAAAATTTTCATTACTTATCCTATTTAAAACAAGTAGTTCCTTTTTAAATGTAGATCCAATAATTGACCTTTTTATCTGATCATATCCATATTCTCTCTTTTTTCTTTTCATAATAGCTAAAAAGAAAAAGGCAAAATATAAAAATGACAAAAAGTAATCTACCTTTTGTCATTTTTATATTTTTCCCTTTTTCTTTTTAGTGATCTACCCATTTATCCTATTATGTCTTTATCTTTTTTCTCAGGGTAGACTCAGTGATCTATCTCATATCTATATTCTCCTTTTTCTTTTTTAAACAAAAACTCTATTTTGGGGTTAATTGTCAAGTCTTGTATCATTTGTCCAGCAACTGCATAATAAAAAAGTGCAGGACTTGTTTCAAGTCCTTGTTCAAGTAGTCTGTCAGGCTGGAATCATTGTTGTGAGATCCTGTCATCTTTTTGAAGATTTCAAAGTCACTGTTAGGTATGGTCATGGTTCTCTTTTTATCTGAATCTGTCAAATGTTAATGGACTAGACATCATTAATGTAATCTTGACTGTGTATATTGTATATACTTATTGGATATGATTTTTCTTGTATTAATTATAAGCTTTTTTAATTTTAGACAAAAACAGGGGAAATGTGGTGATATTTTATTTGTAACGAAATGTGATTTTATTTGTATATTAATAAAGTTGCCATGGGGTCAGAGCAAGCCAGAGCAGAAGCTGGGTGGTGGTGGTGCACACCTTTAATCCCAACACTTGGGAGGCAGAGCTAGGCAGAATCTCTGTGTTCAAGGATACAGCCAGCATGGCGACACACACCCTTAATCTCAATACCAACCATAGAAGACCTCGAGGTCTGTACAGACAGGCAGTGACGAGGAGGTCATGTGGCTGGGTTTACAACCAATGAGAAGGCAGAACAGAAAGTCTATAAAAAAGACAGGACACAGGAAATAGTCTCTGGTGGAGAGGAAAAACAGCAGAAGCAGTGAAGGGTAAAGTTTTCAGCTCTCAGCTATTGATCTGACCTCTTGGCTCTTTTTTTTTTTTTTTTTTTTAATCTAACATGATCCATGTTAAACTAAATCAACATGATCCAGGCACATAGTAACTCACAGAGACTGAAGCAGCATGCACAGGCCTGCATGGTCTGCACCAAATAGGGTCCTAGCTGAAAGGAGAAGTGAACACAAGCCCCCATCCCTAACCCAGAAGCCATTTCTAACTGATAACCACTTGCAAATGAAAATTTAATTTCCTCCAAGGAGACTACTAGGTAAACAAAATACTCTTAAGGGTAGGCTTCATGCCCAACAGGAGATATCCAACAGAAAATGAACTCAGCAGCATCTTTGGAGACTCTTTGTCCCATAATGTCATGCAGGACTTTTCCTTCTTCTTGTTGTTGCTGTTGTTGTTGTTAATTTTATCTATTTTTTAAATTTCATTTATATATTTATATAAATGTATATATAAATATATTATAAATATACATAATATATTTGTGTATAGATATGGCTTCCAGTTTTTATGGGTTTCATGAGTGTGCAAATAAGTGGGTCTATGTCTCATGCCTTCTCTTGGGCTCCCTTAGTTCTGTCTGTTTTGTACCAATCCAATGTGTTAGTTTTTGTTGTACCATATGATACATGTTGCTTTATTTTATTTTATTTTATTTTATTTTATTTTATTTTATTTTTATCCTACAGAAGTCTGTTTGTTATCTAATGAGAGACAGATAGGGGGTGAATTTGGATAGGAGGGGAGGTAGGGAAAAATTAGGAGGAATAGAGGGAGGTGAAAACATATTTTGGATATACTATGTGAGGAACAAAAACATCTATTTCCAATAAAGGTGGAGAGATGAGCTACTTAGAGCAAGGTACCAAAGACTATGAAGAAGTAGTGACTTTTGAATCTTCAGGTAGAATTGTTTCTAGCTCTAATACAATCATTTCATATCTAAGTCTAGAAACAAAAATAATTCAAAGAAAATATAGCAAGCTTTTTAAACCCAAGGGTCTGTAAAACATTGGGAGCTAGAGCAACTACAGAACTTGGTTAGCAGAGTGACACAGTAGTAAAGCATATACTCCCCTCCATGAACACTTCTACACCGGGTCGGGACGGCAGCAGCAGAACAAGTTCTAAAGCAGTCTTCTCTATCAGCATCAGCAGAGACTTCTGAGAATGGGAGAAGTCCTCTGGAAGGTCAACAGACCAGAAACCAGGAAACGTTGGAGATTTACTAATGAAAGAGAGAATGCTACATAAGAGAAAACAGTTCCCTTGAAAAACACCCATGTCTTAAAACTATGTACTGAGAAGGGTCAGGGATGCAGTGGGAAGGAAACAGGAGGCAAAGAACTTGCTTTCAAGGAGTTGCTCGAATTTAGATATATGTGTGCTCTCCCACACGAATGAGGAGGAGGGGTGAAGAAGAGGGCTGAGGTCTCTTTGAAGGATGTGGCAGCATTCCAATGATCTCACCAATGGCTGCTAGAAACAAAGGAATGTCATTTGTAGAGAATAAGCTCAATTGATGCTTAATAGGATACTTGAGCTCTGAAGTACAGTAATTAATAAAAAGAAGTATAGGAGCCTAGAATTTGAAATTGGCATTGGTATTGTCTTTTGCCTGTAAAATTAAGAATATCAAGTCAATCTTGGCATGCAAAAAAAGCCATCCTTTCTTTTATCTTAAAATTATTGTGCAGGTGCCGGGCAGTGGTGGTGCAGAGCGAGGTGGATCTCTGTGAGTTCGAGGCCAGTCTGGTCTACAAAGTGAGTTCCAGGACAGTCAGAGGTGTAACACAGAGAAACCCTGTCCTGGGGGAAAAAAGAAAAGAAAAGAAAAGGAAAGGAAAGAAGAGAAGAGAAGAGAAGAGAAGAGAAGAGAAGAGAAGAGAAGAGGAGAGAAGAGAAAAAAGAGAGAGAAAAAAAGAAGGAAGGAAGGAAGGAAGGAAGGAAGGAAGGAAGGAAGGAATGTTTGTGCAGATCCCAGGTAATAAAAAGAAAAAAACTTTAGTGGATACATGGACAATTTTTCACTGTTTTAATAATTATAGTGTAAATAAAAACAGAATTAAGGTGTCTTCTAAAGAAAGGATCATTGCCTTCAAATAGGAATCATTAGGAAAATAAATCAGACAGAACTCTGTTCCACTAAATCTTGTTATAATTGAGAATGGATATTTAAGGTTTCAATTTCTACCACTCTGACCTCACTGGTTTGCGCAAGTACTGGGAACAGAGCATTAAGGCAAATTCACCAAGAATACAACTGAGGCTATTTCTAATTTATAGTAGCAGAGAAGTAGACTACTGCAGCAAATACATATCCTAAACTTACTGGCTTGTATTTCTAGGTGATTCCTTTTGGGAAAATGTAAAGTCTAAAATCACTAATTCTTTAAAAATGGAGTTATTAAAGATACTCTGACCAAAAGGAGCTCTTCAGAGTCACGCTGATGCACTGCTAACTGACTGCTTCCACACCAGTAGGTTCTGTTTCCCTGAAGGATACATAATCTAAAAGGCATTCATTTGAGAAGTTATCAGAGTCTAAGTGCCGATATCACTCTAAGATGTTAGCATAAATTCCAAAGTACTCTCTTCCTAAAAACCTATTGATGCTGACTGTTTAACCCAGAACACCTGTGATAGAATGTGTACAAATTAACTTCCCTCCCTTTGAGGCAAGACACACAGCACCCTTTACAGAGGACTTCACAGAAAGCAAATCAATCTCGTTTTTCATTGACATGTCTATTTGATCTCACTTATGTTCAGCCTGTGGTTAAGACTGATCCTAGTACACATAAATCATGGATTCAGTAACTAAAATAAACTAGGATTTTGCCCTTTTTGAAAACAAATGATTTTAAATGTGAATTTTCTGCCTACCATATATATTAAATCATGCTTATATTACATTTTAAGGAATGTAGATGAGATATAATTTTATCTACTTGAATTCCAAACATATTTCAAGTCAGCATAGCCTTAAATTATGTGTCTTCTAATCCAGCTTCAGATTTCGACTTAGATGAAAATATGCACAGCTTTAGTGGTATAGCAGAAAACAGAGCCATTCCAGATATAAGCATACACACTTCGAGTACTCCAAACATAATTCAACATGGCGGCTCAAATTTTAAGACAATATACACTGACCAATAAATTACAATATAAACAAAGAAGGCTTAGATTTTAATTGTAATGATACTGGAACCTGAAAGGTAAGTGGTATTTTGAAATTTTTTATGAACTTTAGGACTCAAAGTAAGTTGTTTTGTTTTGTTTTGTTTTAAAACAATTCTTCCTAGTAGTTCTCAGGTTATACTTACTAGATAGAGCTTGAAAATCAATGTCTTCCCTGGAACTTCGGTTTATCATCTTTACAGTGGTATTTAGAGGAGAACTTTTAAGCTAACTATTTTCCTGTATAAGTTACATATCTAGAATTATATGATAACTTTTCAATGTGTCAAAAACAAAAGATAGAGTGACTGAGAAGAAATGTATTGGTATGCCTAAACAAGCCCAGGACTCTATGACCGACAAATTAAGGTAAAATTACACCTTAAAGAGGCTGGAGAAATGACTTACTAGTTCCTTTCTGTATGACCATGAGTACCAGAGTTAGAATCCCCTCTGAACCTATTTAACAAGAGGAAAACTGACAAATGCCTGTAATTCCACTCTGGAGGGATTTGACTCCCTCTTTTGTCCTCTTTGCATATGCCTATGCACAAACGCATACACATGCACACACACACACACACACACACACACACACACACACATATGTGTATATGCACACTTGCATAGATACAGAAGCACACACATATTTTCAAAAAATTCAATCCAGAATATATAAAGAACTCAAGAAATTAGACATCAAAATGCCCAACAGTCCAATTAAGAAATGGCCTATAGAACTAAACAGAGAATTCTCAACAGAGGAAGTTCAAATGGCTGAAAGATATTTAAGGAATTGCTCAACATCCCTAATTATCTGGGAAATGCAAATAAAAATGACTCTGAGATACCACCATACACCTGTCAGAATGGCTAAGATCAAAAACATAGAAGACAGCTTATGCAGGAGAGGATGTGGAGCAAGGGGAACTCTCCTCTACTGCTGGTGGGAATGCAAGCTTGTACAGCCACTTTGGAAATCAATTTGGCACTTCCTTAGAAAATTGGGAATCCATCTCCCCCAAGACCCAGCTGTAGCACTCTTGGGCATATACCCAAGGAATGCTCAATCATACCACAAGGGCATTTGCTCAGCTATGTTCATATCAGCATGTTTGTAATAGCCAGAACCTGGAAACAACCTAGAAGCCCTTCAACTGAAGAATGGATAAAGAAAAGATGGTACATATACACAATGGAGTACTACTCAGCAGAGAAAAACAATGACATCATGAGGTTTGCAGGTAAATGGATGGATCTAGAAAAAAAATCATCCTGAGTGAGGTAACCCAGACTCAGAAGGACAAATATGGTATGTATTCACTCATAGGAGGATACTAGATGTAAAACAAAGATGACTAGACTGCTACACAACTCCAGGGAGGCTACCTAGAAAATAGGGCCCTAGGAAAGACACAGGGATCACCCAATGACAGAGAAATGGATGGGAATCTACATGAACAACCTGGGTGACAGTGGGAGTAATGAAGGGCAAGGTTTGAGGGAAAGAAAGCTTAGGGGAGCAGGAGATCCCAGCTGGATCAAGAACAGAAAGGAAGAACAAGGAATAACAGACCATGATAAATGATGACCACATGAGAACAGGAATAGGCAGAGTGCTCGAGAGGTCCCCAGAAATCCACAATGATACATCCTGTGTAGACTGCTGCAATGGTTGACAGAAAGCCTGATCTGACCTAGTCTGGTTATCAGATGACTAAATACCCTAACTGTCATGCTGGAACTCTCATCCAATAACTGATGGAAGTGGATGCAGAGATCCTCAGCCAGGCCCCAGGTGGAGCTCCAGGAATCCAATTGTCGAGAAACAGGAGGGACTGTAAGAGTGTGAATTGTTGAGACCAAGATTGGAGAGGTACAGGGACAAATAGCCAAATCAATGGAAGCACATGAATTATGAACTAAAGGCTGTGGAACCCCCAGCTGGATCAGGCCCTCTAGATAAGTAAGAGTATTGAGTAGCTTGAACTGTTTGGGAGGCACCCAGGCAGTGGGACCAGGACCTGCCCTTAGTGCATGAGCTGGCTGTTTGGAACCTTGGGCTTATACAGGGACACTTTGCTCAGCCTGGAAGGAGGGGACTGGACCTGCTGAACTGAATCCACCAGGTTGAAATGAATCCCCAGGGGTGTCTTGGCCCTGGAGGAGATGGGAATGGAGAGGAGGGGATGGGGGTAAGGTGGGGTCGAGGGCAGGAGGGGGAGGACAGGGGAACCCATGGCTGATGTGTAAAATTAAAACACAAATACAAAAAAAAGAAAAAAATTCAAAATACAGAAGTCTCAAAAAATATCCACAAGCATGTCCTGAGACACTGATATGTCTTGAGAGCCAGGAATTATCTGTGATGAAGAAATAGCTAGGTACTGAGCATGGTGGTGCACGCCTTTAATCCCAGCCCTCTGGGGAGATAGAGGCAGGTAGACTTCAGTCCAAGGCCAGCCTCATCTACAGAGTGAGTTCCAAGACAGCCAGAGCTACTTAGTGAGAGCTTGTGTCAAAAGGAAAGAAAGAAGGGGGGAAGGAAGGGAGGAAAGGTGGAGGAAAGAGGGAAGGAAGGAAGGAAAAGAGAGAGAGGGAGGGAAGAAAGGAAGAAAAGAAAAAGAGAAAGAAAGAAAGAAAGAAAGAAAGAAAGAAAGAAAGAAAGAAAGAAAGAAAGACAGAAAGACAGGGAGAAAACAAAGAAAGGAAGAAAAGAAAGAAAGATACAGCAGGATAGAAGACTGAGTATGGAGGTGAATAACTAACACTAAAGAACTTTTGAAAATGCTCTATGGAAACCTATTACTATAGAAACTTCCTAAAATCTACACACACACACACACACACACACACACACACACACACACACACACACACGTGGGAGCACCCACACGCACACTTAAGTGGAATATAAATAGAGTCACCCTGACAATGCCTCCCTGAGACAAGATAGGCAATCAAATAAATATCCTTATGCCCAATGTGTGTTACTTCTTTTGAGTTGTTGGTTGATGAAGTCCAGCCTCCCCAAAATTACTCCCCATAGATCGGCCCTCCTCACAATTACTGAGTATTGCTATTTCTCTTGGTTACCCTCCAGAACTTGATGGGAAGACCCCCATTGTCTAGAAACCAAATATTTGAGTCATAAACTATGAAGAAATCAAGCTGATACTGACCTGGAAGCTCTATCTATTCCTACTAACTTTTCATATGCTGGAAGGTACTATGTATGCTACCAGCAGTCTATCAGCTTCAAACCTTGGGAACTACAATAACAAATGCCCTGAAAAAATATGCTCATTGATGCTATAGTGCATAAGACCTACAATATCAAACCAGTCAAACACCCAGCATGGATAATGGGGGAGGGGAGCTCAGAAAGTTCCACCTACAGCTGAGGATTTATTGGCAATTGATGGCTGTTGGGGTTAGGGGAAGTCAGTTTCCTTTGAGGACACAGCCTTGACCAGCCACCCAGGCTTCAGTGGATGGTCCTACATCAATACAGACAGCACTAAGTGGAGTAAGTTGGTTTACTTTTTAAATAGAGTACATAAAAATGGGAGTCAAAAGTGGTGGGGGTGAAAGGGTAGGAACTTGGGAAGAGAGAAAGAGATATGGATAAAAATGGATTCTACACAATTAAGAAATTTGAAAACAAATTTAAAAGAAAAAAACAAAAATGTTTCTCTTACATACCTAGATTGACACTTAGAGAACAACAAAAATAAATAAATAAATAAATAAATAAATAAATAAATAAATAAATAAATAAATAAAAGAAATGCTTACAGCCCACTGTAGGGGTGCTTAGTTGTAACCTCAGCATTTGGAAGGCTGAGGCAGAAGACTTGCTATGAGTTGCACCCCACTATACAGCAGGAATCAGGCCAGCAAGTGCTACATAGAAAGGCCCTCAGCAACAACAAAATGTAGTTAGAAAGAGAGGCAGGAGAGGGGCAGGGAGGCAAAGAAGACAGGAGGAGGGCAAAATAGCAAGAAGGTTGGTGGGGATACCAACTGATGCGGCCACTCTAGACAGCTGAATAGAAAACCCTCAAAAGTCTAAAAAATACATCTACTGTTCGACCCAGCTATACCACTCCTTTGCCCAAAGAAGTAGACATGCTACTCCACAGGTGCTTTCTCAGCAATGGTAATTGCTGGTCTGTTCACACTATCTAGAAAATGGAAGCAACCTTAAATGCCCTTTAAAAGATGAATTTAGTAATGACAACATAGTTCATCTGCACTATGGAATACTATTCAGCAATAAAGAAAAATGAAATCATGACTTTTGCAGGTAATGGATAGAACAAGAAAATAGTTTTGACTGAGGTAACCCAAATCAAGAAAGACAAATGCCATATGTTCTCTCATCTGTGGTTCCTAGCTCCAAATCTTCATATGTGAGTATATTATGTCAAGTAACCACAGAAGCCTAAAGTGAAAACAGGGCATGGGAAGGATGGACTAGAGGAAGAATTAGCAGGGTCTGGGTGATAAGATGGAGCATGGAGAAAACAGAAAGGGAGAAGGAAGTCAATACAGAAGGAGAGGGAGGAAGGAGAGACAAAAGGGAATCATTATTTTATATTTACCTAAAATTAATACATATGCATGTATATTAATAATATAATATATATCACTTAAATGAAGTTATGCCATACCATTTATGCCGGCAATGTTCCTTACAAGAGCCATACCCAAAAAAAAAAAAAAAAAAAAAAAGTACCAGAAGTGAGAAACTTTCTTTCAAGTTATTGGTCAGGGTACTCCAAGAGACTGCAAAAATAATATGAGCTATTTCTATTCCTCTTGGTTGCCTCCCAGAGGTTGGAGATATGTCTCTGTTGATAGAGAAGCCACACACTTAGGCCATAAGGCTTGGAAGATTTGAGATGGATTTGATTTGAAAGGCTTCTGTCTGAGGTTTCAGTCTACCTTTCATAGTACCAGATGGTGCTCTGCAAGCTGCCAAGGGAGGAAGTCATTCAAAAGTCCTAACCATCTGTGATGCCTATGAACCACAAGGATATCCAGACTGCCACGATACACTCAATGGTGCAATAGAGGTTCTCATATATTGGCAGTAATCAACAGGTGTCTAATTGGACTTAAGGCCTGCTCAACAGAATAGAAACCCTTCCAGGTACTGGAAACCCAGCCAACTCCCTGGGATTAGTAAGGTTATGCATCTCAGAGGAGAACCTGCTACTACAACTTTACTAAACCAGTATAATTCCTAACTTTATTCTAAATATTTACTCTTATACCCTCAGATAAATGTAGTTCTCTCCCTCATTGAAGAACCTTCTCTTTGTAGCAAACAGAGACCATTACAGAAAATTACAACCAGTTGTAACACAGAGATCAACTGATTTGGGGGTGCCTAGACCCAGTGGATACATCTACCCTCATACATCAGTAACATTGAAAAACAGAGGCCCCAAAGATGTTAAGAGCCAGAGGAACAGATATTCTGTGGTGAGATTGTGTCTCCTAAAAATTACAGGAAAGCTACAACCATGATACCTCAACAGTATGGCTTCCTAAGAAAGACCTGAACAAGGCCAACACTAATAGACACACTATCATGGAAGGGGGGAATATAACCAGGCTCCACTTAGACAAAGAGCTGCAGGCAACTAAAGACTATTGCTAGTGGGAAGATTAGTCTAACCCAGCAATTAGCCCCCTGGTTGGTTTCCAATACCAACTAGTCAGCCCTGAAATTATATACATACAAGCAACACAAAATTGACAAGGCAGATTTTATTTGTGTGAATACACACACACACACACACACACACACACACACACACACACACACACACACATATCAAGGGGAAAGTGTCCATGAATTAGAAAAGGAGTGAGAGAAGCATATGAGGAAGCTTGGAGGGAGGGATTGCCAAGACCTACATAGCCTTGAGATTGACCTGGGAAAGAAGAAATTATAGATGCACATACAGAATAGCTGGAATCAAGAGGATGCACACACTGATGGAGATGCAATGCACATAGAGAACAGCTGGAATCAGGAAGTTGTACACACTGATGGAGATGCTCCAGCGTCCAGAGCTCATTGCATTTTGTACATACAGATAGACATGGAGGCAGGTTTCCTATATATGTGGGAGTCCAGCTCCCACCTTTTGAAGGGTTCTTAGGTGGAGGAGAGAGGAATGAGAAAATATCAGATAGAAAGATATAGACCTAGACAACAAGACAGAGACACAGGATAGCTTCAGGAGGGCCCTGGATCAATACCTAGCCTCCCAGAGCTTTTTTCAAAAGGACTTTTTATAATATGCTAAGAGGAGAGGCAAAAGACCTCCCCCTTGCAAGTCAAAGCACACCCTACAGCCAAGTGTAGACATTTCCAAACACCTGGTAAATATCCCTGTGGCAAAATCATCCTATTATGCAGCCCAAGCTCAGATTCTCTGACCCTGAGTAATTGGGTCCCCACATATACACAGCTGAAAAAGGAGGTGAGCTAGATAACCTTGGTAAGAAGTTTCTATGGAAGAGAAGTCTGAGCGAGGCATGATCCTACAGTTACAAGAGACACAGATGCTACTGAAGATATTTTTGTATGGGCAGTACTCTTTGCCTGTACTGTTTTTAGCTAAAAGTTAGCCATTTATCAGCATCCATACTTGGACTCAGGGAAGGCCTTGCCATTCTCTCCCCAGCCTCCTACTCAACCTGACCAGGGGAACGCCTTGCCATTCCCATGAGTGTGAGGCAATGGTGGGCTTAACATGACCTTTCTTATGTCAACAATACTCATTGTTACAAGAAAGGATACACTCAATCTCCACAGGGCACATTGTTGAAGGGGGGAATGATATAATTATATTTTAATTAATTTTTAAATTAAAAAATAAATAGTTACAATTCCAAGTAATATAAAGTATTAGAAGAAACTCCTTTTCCTCTGACTGGGGCACAAGCAGAGTAAAGGAGCATGAAGGGGAAAGAGGGTCTACCAAGGTTTGCTACCGTCTCTAAGCACTTTACAGGAGAGTATCTGATGCAGGAGAGTATCTGATGGCTTCATTTTGAGATGTTATGGGGGCTACAAAAAGAAATGGGGGGGCAGAAACACTGGCAAGTAACTGGGGCATGGCAGGAAACACAATTCTTGAAAACCAATACTCAGGAGACCCCAGGAAAAGAAGGTCTGGGGACAGAAAGGGCGTCTAGAGTGGAAGCGTTTCAGCAGATTCAAAGATTTTACAGTCTGGAAGGCAGGCCTGAGGCAGTAGAAAAATAAGTGTTCTCCTTCCAGGGGTGTCAGCCTGAAATGAGGGGTACACTACCTCCTGCATGGCAAGCCCAACAAGTGCTTCTTCCTTGGCCCCAATTTTCATGATGGAAATATAGATCACATACTAAAAATTACACTGTATCTCCACAAAAGTTCATAGTTTTTAAAAGCACTCATCTTTATATAGCCCCTTTTCCCTGGGGCCCTATGAGTTTTGCAGACACCAACTCTCACATACCCCAGAAAGACTGGCTAGCATTTTGTCTTATAGCCCTCATTTATTTTAAGAAAGCAGAAACATTCTTTTCATAAAACCCTAAGAAGAATGAATTATTTTTAGTTTTCCTTCCAGTTATGTGACTTTTTATACTAAAAAAAAAAAAAAAAAAAAATACTACACTGAGAAAATTCTTTCCTTCAAAAGAGTACATGTAAATAAAGCTATGATGAACCACAGACTAGCAGGAATCTACCAAAGGTCTTTAAGACCTCCATATGTTGTGGTATCTTATGGAAGCACTTTTAAAATTGAATTTTATAATCACATGTATCAGCAGTAAGATTTGCTTAATACTTGGTATTTGGTCTACACGGTGACAATGGTCTTGGAAATGCACTTAACACAGTGAAGGTAAAGTTGTGAGTGTCTGAAGGAAACATTTCTCTGTACTCATTTATCCAGACATCTTTATCACAGAGACTAGCACAGTTCATTAAAGATTTGACCTTAATTTTACATTCTATGAATAATCATAAGCTGCTTCTAGCACCATGAAAATAGATCAATAAAATACACTGTGTTAAAATACACTCAGGGCAGAAAAATCCATGAAGAGGACTGATGCAAAATTCCTAATGTAATATGTTATAATCAGTGTCCACATTTTTCTCCCTTCCCAAATACTGACTGAAGATATTCGGGTCAGGTAAAGTGATTCATTCCTGTCATCTCAAACTCAGGGTTGAAGCAGGTGAGCTTTTCCAGGTTGAGGCCAGCCTGAGCTATATAGCAAGGTGCTTCATCCAGCACAAACAAGTAAGTGACCAGACATGCATATAAAAGTCATTTCTTTATTGTCTTCATACATATAAAATAGAAAGATAACAAATATTCTTCTTATAAAAACAAACATGCAAATCTTCACTGACACTTTTGCTGTGCTCAGTCAACTTAGCGCTTCTAACACTAAAACCAAAGCAACAGCCGCCTGAGAGTGAAGCCAGGTATTTTATCTGTTGCTTTACAAGCATCACTGCATCTATTCCTCACAAAGCAATGGTCACATCTTTTGAAATGATTAAAATGAGACTCAAAGAGTGGTCTGTTTTTTAAAATAATATTATTAGTTTATTCTTTGAAAATTTCACACCTGTGTACCAGGTATCTTCTCTCGGTATCCTCTTCTCTAGACCCCTGAGATCCTCTCATCCCATCACCCTTCCAACACCATGTTCGCCTTTTAAAATTGAATATTAGTAATTGATTGCTCTATTTTAACCACATGCACGTGGTTGTATGTCATCTACTTGGGCACAGGCATCCCACCAGCAGCCACACTCCGAAAATAAAGTGACTAGCCCTGTTCCAGCAGCCATTCACTGTCAGTAGGGCCTCAGCTACAGGTGGGGAGAAGGGTCAGAGTGCCACACTTTCAACCCTAAAGTAGGCTCTCTTTCCCTCTCGGTTCTGGGAATGTATTCCAGCTAACGTTTTTCTCTCAGGTCTCTCTGTATAAATACTTCCCACCTGTGGAGACGGAAGTCTATCTGCACATCTATCAATGGCACATGAGTGTAACTGTAAACAAAAATCGTTTTTTAATTTAGAAATAGCCAGTCCTGGGAAGGCTAATCATTTCCCCAAGTTTCTATTTCACAAAAACTGAAATACCACTCGATAGAGAAAATAATATGTCCTTTGGGGGGATGTCTTATGTGACATTCCTATCCCCATTCTCCAAATATTAACAACCATGCTATCGGCTTTGGCTGTTGGCTTTTTCTTTGTCACTGTTTTCTGCTTTCCCCTTAACTTTGTGAGTCTACAGCAGTCATACTGTGGTTGAACTCGGCCACACAGAACCACAGAGAGCTCTCCTGACTTCTAATGAACTTTTCTTTCTTCTTCCCAGTGTGCTGTCTGTGAAGCATGCAAACACCAGCACTATGTAATTTATAATTTATTTTGGAAAAGTAGGTGTCCTCAAGAAGTTTAACTCATATGTAAAGACTAGAAAAAACACAGTTACATGGTATCCTATATAAGTATTTCACAGTATTTGTGGCTAGAGCATTACTGTAAAGAATATTTTCCCTGCAGAACTTCAGTTCAGCCATAGAGAAGAGCATAGAACGGGGCCATGAAAAACACTAGAACATGTCCTTGACAAGAGTTCAGGGAAAATAAAACACAGAAATGTGGATTTATCAGAATATTTTCATATCCATTTTTATTAAATGAAAGCTTTTAAAATGGTGAAATGACCT
Source organism: Onychomys torridus (assembly GCF_903995425.1). Classification (NCBI taxonomy): domain Eukaryota; kingdom Metazoa; phylum Chordata; class Mammalia; order Rodentia; family Cricetidae; genus Onychomys; species Onychomys torridus. The sequence continues at coordinate 69,256,339 of NC_050449.1, read as the reverse complement.
GGAGAGGTGGCTCGGTGGTTAAGAACACTGGATGCTCTTCCAGAGGACCCAGATTCAATTCCCAGCACCTATGCAGTGACTCACAACTGTCTGTAACTGCAGTCTTAGGGATCCAATATTCTCTTCCTTCCTCAGGACACCAGGCATGCATGTGGTGCACAGACATACATGCAGAAAAAAAAAAAAAACACCTATACACATAGAATAAATAAAAGATTAATGGTTAAAATATACCTTTCAACTGATTTTTTTTAATCAACCACTAGTAAGTATCATTTATCTTTAAATTGCTGCTTTTAAAACCTATTTCCATGTGTCTTCTTGAGTTCTGATGCTAACCTCTGGATAAGCAAATGAGGTTATAAAACATCTCATTCAATTATAAATATATTATAAATCAAAACAAAAGACATTGGTTTTTAAAAGTTAGTTTTTAAATTATATGAGCATGACAAAAATAGAGATTTTTCTTTATTGGCTTATTCAGTTGTTTTGTTTCTTAGATAATGTCTCACATGGTCCAGGTTAACCTCAGTATAAAATTGAAAAAGAACTTTGAATGCCTGGCCCTCCTTTCCCCACCTCCCAGACACTGTTGTGTTACAAGTGTGTACTACCATACCCAGCTACTTAACATTTTTAATAGACTAATGAAATGTATTCTATTGTACCTATTTCTAACGAATACAACCTCAGAACGCTTCCACACCTAAGTCTCAGAGAACACTGTGAAAGAGGGAGCAGAAAGATGGTAAGAGCCTGAGGATTGGGGACTTTGCTGTGAACTATGCCCATAAAATCTCACCAACATAACTGCCTAAATGTCGGCTGAAAAGAGGCGACACCAATGGACATGCCAAAGTGGATCAGGGAAAGCCTCAGAGGCCTCAACCCTCCACAAAGAACTACAGGCAGCTGAGGAAAGCTGGGAGCCGGAGAGGTGGTCCTCCCCAGGGAAGACCACACCAATTGGTTATCCAGTGCCAATTTGGTTAGTCTTTAAAAACATACACACAAGTAACTTTGTATTAACTGAGCAGGTTATATTTACAACTACACATGTTTATACATTTAAAGGTCTATACACAATAACAATTAATAAAAGAAGAGGTCATGGGCTGGGCAGTGGTGGCACACGCCTTTAATCCCAGCACTGAGGAGGCAGAACCAGGGGGATCTCTGTGAATTCAAGGCCAGCCTGGTCCACAGAGTGAGATATCCAGGACAGGCACCAAAACTGCACAGAGAAATCCTGTGTAGTTTTTTTAAAAAAAAAGAGGCCATGAAGGAGAGTGGAGAGGGTTATATGGGAGGCTATGGAGGGAGGAAAGAGAAGGGTAAAATGTTGTAATTATATTATAATCTCAAAAATTAAAAAATAAGTTCTTATTTAGAAAAAAATTCATGAATAAAAAGGACTAAAAATACAGTATATTTTCAAGTATTAGTTAGCAAAAAGGTACACATAACAAAAAAAGAATTTTAAAAATTAGAATCATGACTGTATTTTCAATGATCTTTCTCAGAATACAAGGCTTTCAGAAAAGCAATTCTGCTTAGGGAATAAAAATATTCAAGCATTCTGACAAGTAAATAATGGGCCCTGTTGACAGAATTTTCTTTTAAACACTTTTGGGAAGAAAATTCTAATATGTTGTATTACCAAACATAATCTTGATAGTCAAGATCTCAGGGCAGAAACATCCTTGTCTTCCTCTCATCTTGGATATTGGGAGGAGGGTAGATGGGAGCAGAGAAACTGTAGATTAAAGGTTGACCTTTTGCAAAAAGATAATGAGTTTTAGAAACTGCATGTTGGACTTCCTTCAGAGTGAATTTGCTTACCCTGGTTAAACCACAAGCTTGAATATCAGTAGATATTTTACCAAAATCTGAGGTGGTGGTGGGATTTACCAAAGATTTGACCCATAAAAAGAAAGAAATGATAAATGAAAATTCATTAGAATAAAATTTTCTTTTCTATCAAGGTATTAATAGACAACTTACAGACGTGGAGAAAACATTTGCTGAAAAACTACTGTCCAGAATCCCTAAAGAACTAACTCTAAAAACTCAGTAAGAAAAGACTCTAAACCAGGAGTGGTGTTATATACCTGTAACACAGTGCTCCAGAGTCTGAAGCAGGAGGGTCACAAGTTGGAGGACACTGAGATATGTTCAGGGTCTCTGTCTCAAAAGAAAGTGGGAGCAGTGTTTTGTCTTAACAGACACTATACCAAATAGGGCATTTAAATGGCACATGAGGAGGTGTTCCACATCCTATGCCATCAGGATATGCACACTTATTAGAATGGGCAAAGTCAAAATGAGAACATTTATTCCATGTTTACGGGAATCAAGTATGATAGATAAAACTCCTTTGGAAAATGTTTGGCAAATTTTTATAAAACTTTTTTTAGGTAATAAGAATTGAACATAAGCCCTCAAGTAATGCAAATACACTATCATTAAACTATATCCCCAGCTCATTTATTTTTGTTTATTTTATGGCAGGGCTTATCTGAGTTGTCCTAGCCAGTCTTCAGCTTCCCCTACAGCCCAGGCAAACCTTGAACTTGCCATCCTAGGTCTTCAGCATCCTAAAGTGGCTATGATCACAGGTCTGTGCTGCCAACTCTATTTCAAAGCTAAACATTCCTTTGCTGCATGGTGCCATAAACCTTAACATAGAGTTAAAAACTTCTGTCTCCACAAAAACTATTTATAGATGCTTTATTAAATGTCCAAGTTGAAGGTGGGAGCAACCATGATATCTTCATTAGATGAGTGCATAAATGGAGTACAATATATTTAAATACTAGAATAATATTCAATGATTTAAAGAAATGACATATCAAGCAATAAAAATACCTGGAGAAAACTTAAATACATGGTCCAAAATAAAATAAGCCAGACTAAAAAGACTCTCTACTGCATGATTCTAATTGTACTACATGCCTGAGAAGGCAAACTATGGTGAATTTAAAAGTCAACAACTGTCCAGGGCTGGGCATTGAGATATGCATGGGCAGAGCACAGCCTCGGGGAACAGAAAAAAAATACACTGTAATAGTAAAACGGTAGTATTTTACTATTTGCTAAAAATAGTAAAATGCCCTTATTTGATTTTTCTCAAATCCATAGATTACAAACTAAGAGTGAGCCTTAATGTAAACTATGGATAATGATGAGTCACTGTAGGAACTCAACAGTAATAAATGTGCCACTCTGGAAGGGATGTCTCCAAAGAAACAATCAAATTATGCTATTTTAAGAGAAGGGTGGTAATAAGTTCTCTTTAGGGTCTATCTATGCCTTCTCCAGCCACTGGTAGTTGTCTGGGTTTTCAATGCCATGCACTAATTCTTTCTTGTTGAGCAGGACTGAAGTCCAAACAGACTGTCACTGGTTGCTCCCAAGGCAAAGGTGTCAGTACTGCACTACTGGGGAGATCTTGCTGGTCCAGGCTCTTTTGTGGTTTCTAGGCTTTACATCTGGATGGGACTATTAATTGCTCCTCTATTTTAGCAGTTTGCATAGCATGACTTCTGAAACTGATTCTCAGGAAGGAAGTTTCCAAGTCAGTTCAGTTCCGTCCCTCTGTTTCTGAAGTGTGTGTTGTCTTCAAAAAGGGGGCAACCAAAGGCAATGGCAATACCTTATATTGTTTTTGAACCTCTTTTGCAGCAAATAGAGACTATTACAAAGATCCACAGCTGTCCAAATGCACCATGGGATGCACCAAATGATATATCTACAATCCAATCCCTACACCTAAGACTCAGAAAAGCCATAGAAGGAACAGAAAGATTGTAAGAGCCAGAGAATCAGGATTCCTACTACAAAGAGATATAACAGATGTGCTATATGCTGCACCCATAAAGTCTTCACATATAGCTGCCTAAACAAGACCTACATGACAACAATACCAGAAAACATGGCAATAAAGACAGGGGGAATTTCATAAAGCCCCACCCACTTCAAGATCAGCCCAAGGTATCAAAGGCTGCTGAGAAAAGGAAAACCAATTTTCTTCAAGTATGTGTCCTGATAAGTCATCCAATCCCAAGTAGTCAACTCTAAACACATGTACATACAAGCAACACTAGAGTGCCTCAGTAAGTTGTGTGAGTGTGTAATAACTACTGAATAATTTGAAAAGTGAAGGAAGGAAGAGTTGTAGTATGGAGAAGTAGAGGTGGAAATGGTGTAAATATAGCACTCATGCATGAATCCTCAAAAAATTAAAACTTTAAGTTAAGAAAAGAAGAGAACTCAATCAAAAACATTATTCATCAACATGGAAATGGAAAAAAGAAAGGCTCGTATCAAATTCATAATAACTTAAATCTGGCTCTATTTAATGTTGGAGTCAATGACTGACAGAAGAAAAATATCTTTTCTTCTGAGTTTAGAAAATCATGATACTATAAGGAGCTGAAAGAAATATTGAAGTAGTTTAATTTTGAAAAAGAAAACATGGCAAAAATGTTGTCATTTTGTAGGAGCCAAATCATAATTGAACTTCTGGGGAGAAAGTATAAAAGCTCAGAGGAAGTTTCCTGTAGAGCTCACATGAAATTCATTATTCTCCTGTATTGGTTGTTTCAATACCATTGTTTCATTAGAAAGTTATAAAAAAATTTTTTTTCAGTTTGTACCTTATACAAGGCTACTATAAAGTATAAGACTTAAGATGTAAGAATCTGCCTCTGAAATGGTTTTAGTTAATGGGCAAGATTCTTCCTGTTCCTATAACTTAGTACCTTCATGTACAGAGTGAAAGAACAGAGGTGATTTTTAAAAGACTTGGTTTTAAACGCCCAGCATGGTGTTCATCACCTATTAGTAGGCTCCCTGCAAACATTAAGTTTTCATTAATATCATTAACATGATTTTAGCTAACCACCCAAGAAAATATTATTTGAATGATATTTTAAATGAATTAAGGGGCTGGCAAGATGTTCGGTGGGTGAAGGTGATTACTGCCAAACCTGGCGACCTGAATTTAACCTGGAGCCTGAGGCTGATATTTTGCGTACCCCAATAAACTTATCTGGGGGTCAGAGAACAGAACAGCCACTATATTAAACATAGAGGTCAGGCAGTAGTAGTAGTCTAATCCTAGTATCCCAGAGGTAGAAGAGCATCCAGAGCTCTGTGAGTTCAAGGCGACACTGGAAACAGAGCCAGGCCTGGTGGCATACACCTTTAATCCCAAGACTTGAGATCTCGTGTCTTGCTTGGGAAAGACACACGCCTTTAATTTCAGGAAGTGATGGCTGGAAGTGGAAAGTTATATAAGGCATGAGGACCAGGAACTAAAGCCCATACAGTGGAAGGAGAGAACAGATTCCTGCAAGTTGTTCTCTGACCTCCACACTTGCAAAGCAGCATGCATCCTTTCTAGACACCTCCCACAGACAAAAGAAATCAATTCATGTAATAGTTTTAATGAACTAAAGGTGCTCCTGGAACGGAAAACCTCTATTTACTTTGCAGGATTCAAGGACATAGACTCTTTTTTTTTTTTTTTTTTTTTTAGATTTACTTATTTACTTACTATGTATACAGTATTCTGCCTGCATGTCAGAAGAGGGCACCAGATCTCATTAAAGATGGTTGAGAGCCACCATGTGGTTGATGAGAATTGAACTCAGGATCTCTGGAAGAGCAGCCAGTGAGTGCTCTTAACCTCTAAGCCATCTCTCTAGCCACCTGGACATGGACTCTTAGCATCAGAGAACAACTGATGCCCGTATGAGCCATGCCCAGAATGAGAACAGAGGAAAGCATGGAGTTATATAGAAAGAAAATACATTTTGATAGAGTGAGCTCAAAACATAGCATGTATAGTTTATGAAAATCAGAATGTATTATTTGGTTGAACAATACATAAATATAACACTAATCTTCATGTTCATTTACTTTAGTCATGAAAAGAGAAAGGCATGCTGAGGTTTTGCTCATTCCTTTGCAATGGGCAGGGGGCAAGTGAGAAAAAAACGAGAAATCTGTGTCCTGCGAAGCCCTCTAAAATGTTACTCCACTTACAAAGCCCTTGAAACACAACTTACACAGCTTTGAACATTAACAAACCACAGAGAAATCTCATTCATATTTCTTTTTGAGTATAAATCTTGTCATTTTTATCATAAAGATACATGGATTTTTCTCAATGGATAATTTTACAAATACTAATACTAAAGTGACCGATGTATTTGTGTTCTTTGACTGCCTTTTAAATATCTTGGGCCTTTATTCAAACAAAAAAGTGATTCTCAGAAATTAACACATGATGGTAGGTTATGCTTTGTTGCTTTTAAAGTTACATAAAAGTGTGATAGAAACAGAAACGACTCTGAAATGTGGAAATTTTTAGATTGAATGTCATGTTTTGTTTTGTTAAAAGCTTTCTGAGAGTCTTAAGGAAAAAAAAAAAGGACAGTAATCTGGTGAATGTGGTAAGGGTTCTCTGGAAATGTTAACAATCACAGATTTTCAATTACATGTCTATGTGGTCTCTTACGTGACTACTTGAGAATGCACGAATGCTTGGCATTTCTCCTCTACACATACAAGAAAAGCTGTCTGACCTTTCTTCCCCTCTTTGTCTCCCCAAATGTCTCCATCTCTGATTTACGCAAGAAAATGTTTTGAGTTGTGGGCATATTGTGGCTTGTTTAAGATGGTGGGTGTCTGTGCACTGCATTCTTTCTGCATACAGTATGTGAGTGGTGCTCAAAGTGTGAGCATGTGCTCAGGTGACAGTTGGCTTATTGTTATCTGATATGGTCTTAGAAAGCTCCTGAGTGGTGACCTTCTGCAATACAGCAATCTCTAGACCAAAGATCAACTAAATAAAAGATGCTTCCAGTCACACATAGTTCATGACATCACAGAACAATCCCATTAGCTGTCATTGTCAGCCATTTTTTTCTTGTATTTTGGTTTTAAAATCTGCTTGTTTTACACGTTAATTTAGTGTCAGGACTATAACAAATACATCTACTTTTATTTATGCATTCTATTTCTCAGAGTGTTTAAAGATAAACTTTCTTCAACTCATCTCTTTGTTTATTCTTATATACTCATTGAAAACTCATGCTCTAATTATCCTCAATGTTAAACAATACACAAAGGGCATATTCGTCTAGAACACAGCATGGCAGTGTATGTTCCCTTTCCACCTGGAACAGTAAACAAGATGTGTGATTCATGTCAGTTTGGGGGTCTAGAGACTTGCTATCTATTTATTTGAAACCAGCAGTCATTTAAATTACCATAAATTTACCAAAGGGAGCCATATGGGCTTCTGATAAAAAAAAAAATGACTTAATTGCTTTCTAAGATAAGGTTCAGATAATGGGAAGGAACACTATTAAATCTTAATATGTTTTCTAAAATCCTTAAGTAGACATAATTCAACCTTTTGGACTTGGATAAATAATAGTGAGATACTGCATTCAAAACAATAGAGACAAAAGGAAAATACCACCCTTGGTCTATAATTTCTTCTGTGACTCAATGCTGTCAGCTGATATTCAGATTAATTAGCCACATAGATCCTCTTAGCCTTGAAACAGATCAATAGTCATTTGGCAACACAGAGGACTTTTATGGATATCTTCACCTAAGGTATAAATGACCTTATATGTAAGTCCCGAAGATATTAAGGAAAATACAATAAATTTTCTTAACCAGAAAGTTCTATTTTAAAAAAAAAACTACGGATTTAGGGGCAAAAAGGATTCAGGATGTAAAATTTAGATAGTGCATAAAAATAGATCTTCTTTCATACAAACTAGACTTTAGAATGTAAATTTGGTAATTTGCACACTGGTTTAAGGTACGTGTAACCATTACATGCTGTAACATGTTTCCATATAGGCTACATATCAAAAGTCATCACAAATTTTGGAAATTCTGATGTTAAAAGGGTATATTTAGGGGACATAGGACAATGCAATGTTGGGGAAGTAATTTAGTGGTGTGTTAAAATATTCTGCATATAGGAAGGAAGAATATATTTTTTAATCCCTTAAGGTATAGAAAAAGGAAACTACTAGCCCTTTTGAGCATCATTATATTAGTTGTGAAATTCCACAAGTTGAAAAATAAAAATAAGAAGTTAGAAGCTGGAGAACAGGAGAAAAAAAAGAGTGAGCAACTGAAGTTTTAAAATACTCTCACTTTATTTTCTGAAACCTAAGGACTTTTTTAAGTTTTCACAGTAATCTTGGTGAGAAAGGGAGAGGATGAATTCTTTGTACTATGAAACAAAATAAAGAAAACTTTTGTGAACCAATAAATAGAAAAATGATAACATCTGAGAAGCAGACAAAGAGAGCCAGTCTGGGCTACCATACAAATAACAAGAACCCCCAAAAGCAGCTGCCTTGACAAGCAGGGGCCTCCTCTGATGTTGCCCCAACCAAACAGTTGTGAATGCTCTTTATAAAGAGAAAATGTAGCCCTGGCTGGTCTGGAACTTGTCACATAGACCAGGCTGGCCTCAGATTCACAGAGATCCACCTGCCTCTGCCTCTGCCTCTGCCTCTCAAGTGCTGAGATTAAAGGCGTGTGCCACCATGCCAAGTGATTTTCTGATTCTTTTATGGAGAATATCATTACACAATGATGCTGCAACACAGGTTTCTAAAACTGGCAGCACTATATACATTAGGAACCATTAGTACTTGCTCATTAGCAAAGACTGTGAGGAATTTGTGAATTGTGACTCTGAACATTAAACTACTTGTATTCTATTATCTTTTAAGAAGTGGTTTTGATGTTTAAGGCTTACTAATACATTTAGTATTTCTACTAACTTACATTGAGGCATTCTTGCACTGGAAAATGTTTGTAATGTCAATGTAAGTCAGCCTTTCATAAATCAGCCATGTGTGCATGTGTGTGTATGTGAGTGTGCACATGCATGTGTGTAGATGTGTGTCTGCACATGTATGTGTATGTGTGTGTGTGTGTGTGTGTGTGTGTGTGTGTGTGTGTTGTGTTGTGTCCCTATGAGAGACAAGGAGCTTCTCTCCCTTATCTTTCTGATACAATTAGTTGCCCCAAAATAACTTACTTTTTCCAAGAAAAAACAAAAAGGTTGGCACTCAAGAAAACTACCACATTTGATATTTTATTGCCTATAAATTTCAAACAATGTAAGTACAAGTTGACAATGATTCATGTGTTGATTTCCAGTGTCTTCATATCTTTGGTGGAACCATATCTAAAAGTGTCTTACCAGTAAGTATTTTATCAGCCAGAGTGGTTGAGTATGCCCTTAATGAAAAGTCAGAACAAATAAACCAAAGCACTATCTACGGGTGTGCTCCTAACTCAACTTCAGAAGCTTACCCATGCTAACATCCCTCTATGAACTAGCTCTCCCTTGTGAATTTACCTAAAAAACACATTTATGTCATCATTTCTACCACTGTAAAGAAAGAGCTTTTCCTATGGTAGAGTTGCACCACTCAGAGTTACCTCCACTCCACTGCAGAACAACAGACTTTGATTCCTACCCTACTGGGTGCCCGGCACCTCCATCCAAGGTAGCTCCACACTTCTTCCAATGATCACTGTTACATTCATTTTGTCATTGTTATAACTAAGATTGTAACTGTTTTTTTTATCAGAGATAAGATTTTAATTTATTGTGCTGGCGAGTGTTCTTTCCACTTGACACAAGGTAGAGTCATTTAGGAAGAGGGAAGTGCAATTAAAAAATCTCCCACCAGACTGGCATGTGGGCAAGCCTTGGGAGCATCTTCTTGAGCAATGACTGAGGTGGGAGAGTTCAAGCTTATTGTGGATGGTCCTACCCCTGGGCTGGTGATCTTGGGTGTAAAAGGAATCAAGCTGAGCGAGCCACAAGGAACAAGCCAGTAAGCAGCTCTCCTCCAAGGGCTCTGGATCGGCTCCTGCATCCAGATGCCTCCCCTGGTTTCCCCTCAGTGATGGGCTGTACTGTGTAAGCTGAGAAAAAAACCTTTCCTCCCCAAGTTGCTTTTGGTCATGGTGTTTTATCAGAGCAACAGAAACTCCAACTAAGACAGAAATCGGTACCAAGAGTACACTAGTCCTATGAGACCTCACCTTCTGTCTAGGGAGGATTAGGGAATGACTTTGGAATTTGGGGCTGGAAAAGCCTTTGAGTGCTCAGAGCTTAATAAACTGTTGCAGGAACTCAGATTATTTGGAGAGCAGTGCAGCCGATGGAGGTCTGGCTGGTGAAGTTTCAGAGGGAAGTTTAAGAGTCCCTTCAAGAGTCTCAGGGGCCATTTATATGATATTTGGAATTAAGAACCACTAAAGTAAAACCTTTGCTTTGCTGGGAAAATTGATACTGGACAGCTGGGGCTGAAAATCAGCTGTGGTTAAGAAAAGACCAACTGGGAAGTGTTTCCTCCATGTTAGCACACAGAAGCTGTGGTCCAAAGAGATCAAGGCTGTGCCTTGGGCTAGCAGCCGAACTTGGTAATGTGTAAGAATCTTCTAGGTAGTTCTCATTTTGAAGGCATGAGAGGTTCATGAAAAGCCACTGAGGCTTGGCACTGAAAGAGGCCATTGATGAACATGCAGTCTTAGTCACAGTAAAAACCGAGGATTGAAGAAGTAGGGGAAAGGTAAGGATTGGCACCATGTGGCAGGGTCAGGGTCCCTGAAGAGAACCCATGAAAGGCTATCAGTAAAGAACAGTCCACTTGCAGTAGATTCTCTAACATATTGGAGATTCCAGTACCATGGGATGACCTCCAAGGACAGCAGCAGCCATGGAGTGAAGCCGCCCTGAGCCTGACAGACAAGCTGCATGTGTAGCAAACTGTGGAGCTGGAGAAGTAGAGCCCTTTGGGGCTCAGAGGATTGTGAGAGGGTCCCAGACCTCAGTGCTGACATTTTTACACTGTCATAGTGTGGTTTTGCTTTGATTTGATTACAGCTGTGCCCTGGCTCTTTCCTCTCGAAATAAGAAAGTATTTAACTTGTTAGTTTGATTTGAGAGGAGCCCACAGTCGACACTGAGCTTTTAAAAGAGACTTTGTAATTTTAGAAGAACTTCGGCATTTTAGAGAGACTTTGTATATTTTAAAGAAAATGACCTTTTAAAGTTGTTTGAATGTTTAAATGCTGTGTGGCTTTTAAATTTTGAGATAATTTTTTAAATTGTAATATTAGTATTAACATACCATCTTGATGACACGTGAAAAAGGAAAGGCCGATAGTTGAATAGTTGTGTATTTTTGTGTGAAATTGACAAGGGGTCATTGTGTGAGCTGAAGTTTTGTTAATTTGACACTAGCTAGAGTCGTTTGGGAAGAGGGAACCTCAATTGAGAATACCCCACCACAATGGCCTGCAGGCAAGCCTGTGGGGCATTTTCTTGATTGATGATTGATTAAGGAGGCCCAGCCCTGTAGCTGAAGTTTTCCTGTGTCCTGCCCAGTGTGCAGCCACTCAGACCCAAGTAAACACACAGAGGCTTATATTAATTAAAACTGCTCAGCCATTAGCTCAGGCTTTACATTGAGTAGCTCTTACACTTAAACTCAGCCCATTTCTGTTATCTATATGTCACCACGTGTTCTGTGGCTTGACCTGTGTGACATTACATGCTGCTCCCTGGATGGCAGGCTGGCATCTCCTGGCTCAGCCTTCCTCTTCCCAGAATTCTCCTTGTCTGCTTAGCCCACCTATACTTTCTGCCTGGCTACTGGCCAATCAGCATTTTATTAAACGGGTATACAAAAGCATTATCCCACAGCACAGCCCATTGTGAGTGGTGCCACCTCCTGGGCAAGTGGTCCTGGAATGTGTAAGAAAGCAGGCTGGATGAGCCAAGAGGAGAAAGCCAATAAGTGGTACTCCTCCATGACCTCTGCATCAGTTCTACATCAGAGTTCCTGCCCTGACATCCCTCAATGATAGGCTGTGATGTGGAACTATACACTAAAATAAACTCTTTTCTCACCAAGTCACTTTTTGTCATGGTGTTTATCATAGCAATATGAACCCAAACTAAAATATCTATTTATCCATCTTCTTCCTATGGGCCCCACATATCTACAGTAGTTACACTATTCAGTTTTCATCTCATTTAAATTAAGTGTCAAAAGTTAAAAATTATAATTCATCTATAAACTATAAATTTCTGTCTTTGACATGCATCAATTACAATGGAATTTAATTTTGATTAATACTTCAGTAGTCTTTTCTTGATTCGGGTTCAAAATTTAGTGGCATTTGTAAATCTCCTACTGTAAACCCCAAGTTTTACCTTGACATAATGGATAATAGACCCATGACTTCCTTCAAAGGCAAATGGACTTTATAGGCTTATTTTTAAAAGAACTTTATCTTGTTTGGGGACATTAAACAGTACACTAACTAAGCAACATTTTGATGACTTGAACACAAATGAATCAGAAACATATGGGTTAGATTTTTCCTTGACACACAAGCAGGTTTGAATAAAAGAGGAAAAAGTCATTGGCAAAATTCAACCTGAGTATTGCCAAATATAAAATGTCTGAAAACAGGGCTTTTAAACCAACATTCTAATGAGCCCCAAAATACTATCTTTGTTTTTCCATCCTTAAATTATTCTATAAATCTGTGTTTTAAAAAGAAGTAATTAATTTACTTGGAGAGTTTAAACACACAAAGTACCAAACAATGGAAAATGGGGTGTTGGAGAGAGACCCAAGTCTTAAAAGTGAGATTAAAATTACTGTCTAATAAACTATGTACATATGTGGATAAAAAAAATTACATATATGTATTAGAAATGTTCGTGAGAACCACATAAGTCAGATAATTGTATCTTTGCAATTTAGGAGATTGGAAATCTTAAGTTATAGATCTAAGCCTATTAGATTTTACTATTTAAAAAATAGTACCTATTTTTACCACAGAAGCTATTAGCCATGGTGAAAGAATGATGTACAACTTTGAAAATGATTTTGTACATTGTATAAAATAATTTGTCTGCAAGTCTTCTGGATTTTGCAAGGGAAAAAAAGGAGATATGTTTGAAATGTTTGGGTTTTTTGTGGAAACAAACAAATGGAACTCAGAAAATCATCTGTTAAGCATGAAAAAATTCAACAAAATATCCTTAAATTCTCATGACATCCATTGCAGTTCACTGTCAAATTTCTAAAAAGATTATTTCACAATCACATAGTTTCCACAGGTTCTCTGAGTCACAGTCCTGCTTTTTATTTTGATAGCCTTTTGATTTCCAAAATATATTTAGACCTGTTTCCCATTTTTCTTTACAGGAGAGGATAAATAAAATTCAATAGTATATCTCATGAACTTTCTCCTCATTTTGTGATTGAAGACATTTAACTAAAGGACTGTGGTTTGCTCTTGTGGACAGATGGGCCACAAAGACCTTTTATGTCATTTTCAACATAGCTTTTTTCAAGTATAGTTTATTGCACTTTATTCATTTATTTTTGTGTGTATATGTGTATGTTTGGGGGACTGTACATACTATGACACGTGCATGGAGATTAGAGGACAGTTTGCAGGAATCAGTTCACTCCTTCTACCACAGAGGTCTTGGGTACTGAAGTCAGATCATCAAGTGTGGCATAAGGTGACTTTACCCACCGAGCCACTTCACTATCCCTCAAGACAGTTTTTTAATACATGAGTCCTGCATTGTGCCAAGCATGGTAGATACAACCGAAAATGAGCAATGCACAATCCCTGACACCATGAAATTGATATTCGTTCAAGCACATAATCATAGTTAGGTTCTGATGGTTGATTAAAGTGACAACTATACTTTCCTAGCCTTAGGATCTAGTTGCAAGGGTATACGATACTGTACCCTCTGACTCCATACCTCTTCCATGATTTTATTCACTTTCTTAATAGAATCTGGAGCCATTTTTATGCATGAAAGTTGTTCTACCCAATTCTAGATGGTTAACTTTCCCCTGAGCAGACCACACATTGCCATTCTATACATTTATTAACATTGTTTCCTCATCCAGAAATAAATCACCCCTCCATTTTCCACTGCCGCTCCTCACCCCCCCCAAAAATTCTCTCTTTCTGCACCTCTGTTTCTTAAGATCCTACCCCAAAGCTGGGGGTATAGATGCAAGTCAATGGTAAAATGATTGCCTAGCATGCCTGAACTCTATCCAACACCACATATACCCAGGATTAGTGGCACTTATCTGTAATCCCAGCATATCAGAAGTGGAGGCAGGAGGCTAAGACAATGAACGTCTCCTTGGCCACCTAATATATTTTAAGCCAACCTGGGATACATAAGGCCATGCCTCAACAAAACAAAGGATTTTGCTCTTAAAAACAATACATTCACAATCTAATATTGCAAACAATAGATGGTCTGTTGGCTCTGTTTGAAGTAATGTCCTGTTTGCCATTTTTCTTTACAGGCAAGGATAAATAAAATCTAATTGAGAACCTACACCATCACTGGGAATGAGTGGAACTGCAAAGAGCTGAAACATCTGGTTAATTCTATTTATGGGAAAATAATGTCACATGTATAATCGCTATGAGGCTGCAGTTAGTAAAACTAAGGTCCCAGGAGGGTCCTCATTGTCCTAAGGCCATGCATGCTCCCTTTCTGCTTAAAATCATGAGGGACCATAAAAAAAGAGCTACCAGAGAATTAATCTGTTAAGTCTCTGTGAACACTGATCAGAGGCAAGGAGGAAGTTACTAGAACTGAAACAAAGTCATGCTGGGCATGGTGGTGTTTACGTAGGATTTCAGCATTTGCAAAGTTGAAACAGGATCATATGTTTGAAGACCACCTAGGCTCTGTTGAGCAACTCTGTGTCAAACTTACAAAATGGATCTGCCAAGGACTTCTGCAGAAATGGTTCTTATACAGGGTAATCTGACACTAACTGAGTATGTTCTAACATGGACTCCTACTTATATTCTGTTTATGAGATTTGTTTCAGACAGAGGCATATTTCTCTAAAGACTTACTTTATATTTTATGTGTATGGGCAGCTTTTTGTCATGTAGGTCCATGTACCACATGAATGAAATATACATGGGATCCAGAAGAGATCACCAGATCCCCCAAAACTGGAATTACAGACTATTGTGTGTTGCCATATACATGATGGCAAACAACCCAGGTCCTCTTCAAGAGCAACAAGTGCTTTTAACTGCTGAGCCATCTCCCCAGGCATCACACATGGACATATGTCACATCAAGACTGGGGAAACATGTCTAGCCTATATGGGGGAGGGGCATTAATATATTAAAGGAATTATTATTCTCCCTCTTGGTTGTCACACCATTGAAAGAATGGAACCCATGAAATGAGAATTTCTCAAAAATCTCCTGCTGGAAGAAGAAAGGGCCAAAACCCTGGTGGCAACCAAATAAGGAACTTCCCAGGTGAAGTTGGAATAGAGACTAACCTCAAAGAAAACACTTGGCACTGACACAGCGCTGGACAGGTGGCCACACCTGCTGGTCCTGTTCTGTCAAGTGTATCTCTTGCTTTCTATTTAACCTTTATCCTCATGTCAAGACCCTGAAGATAGACTTGGATGGGCAAGGGTCACTGGATGTCTTTGTCCCTCTTACCAGTGTGGCCATATTGAAAAGTATTTGCTTTCTGGCTTGTACTATTTTTTTAATTGTCTTAAAGATTATTTATGCATGAAAGACCAGATAGCCTGGAACATTTAACTATTTTAATATTCTTCATATTAGACATCTATAGAAACAAAGAAAAGCACCAAAAGGTAGGATCCAAACCGAAACTAAAATTCAAAAAAGTTGAAGTATTTGAAAAGAGTTCAATGCTAGTTTGTTTTGGACTCAAAATGATAAATAATGTAATAGTTCCTTCAGGCATAATTACTTATAAATTGTAAGAGAAATAAATATGAGCAATTAGAAACTTAATATATAAAGTTCTTCAAGAGCAAAGAAATCGACAGTAAAACAGAAATTAAACTGCATAAATCATAAAAGAAATAGAAAAGCAATAGAGGGGAAGAATGAAAAAAAGCAAAACTTCAGAAAATGCATGCGTGGTAAGAGGAGGAGTGGGGATTAAAAGAAAACAAACAAGTTGATCATGTTTCATAGATTTCTTGATTTGTTTAGTTAGACATTTCAGGCATATCCCCTGGGAGAACACTTGGATAAGTACACACCACTAACTCAGTTTCTCTCCTTTGGGCCACATACCAAGGAAGAAACAATTGGCTCCACCCCCACAAAGCTGATTTCCCAGTCACATTTCTGACCATAAGTGTACAGTAGTCTAAGACTGTAAGAATTATTGGAAACTCATTAAATGTGTTCTTTTCCTTGGCTCACATCCATAATGCTTAAACTTGATGATTTTCAACAATAACTTCAAATCCATAATTAGAAAACATTCTACAGTCCCAGTCCAACATAGTTTAATTGCTTACAAAATTTTAAAATTCAGTATTACAAATGAAAATCTGTGGAGAGTTTTTATTTGGAGGCAGAAGAGTTTGAGACTTTATCCAATAACACTTTCAGTGGGAACTATTTTTTTCAGATCAAGATTTGGGGCACATGAAACGTTCACTTGATTAACCTGGTGACATATTTAATTTGTGACTCTCACCTCATTCCACATATACAGTCTTTGGAGTCAGAACATTGTTCATGATGTCTCAAACATGCTATGAAGCTGGCTGGTGATTGGTTAACCAGGACCACCAGGAAATCTTTGTACATACAGCTATTACCTTCCTTTGAAAGAGACCAAGACAGACCCTGACTGGATTTAAGTGTGAAGTCTGTTAAGGAAGGTGATAGTATATTACAGGGGGCAGAACTAAATGAGTCACATTCTAGGTGCAATGCCCACTGCCTGATTCTGGGAAAAAGCAAACTTAAATAAGGATGTCTTCTGATCAATAAACCCTTTAAACCCCATGCTTTCTGAACCTAAGTGTAACATTGGAAGGATGTAGAGCATGAGATAATGGAGAACCACAGAGGGTATTTGAAACATTTAAAAATTACAAAACAAGCTAACACAAATTGAATACTCATGTTCTACCCTCCTAGTATGACACATAAAATTTTGAGTGACCTGGAAGTGTAAGTTTGAATGACAGTATTTGAACTCTCTGTGATCAAGGACTGAAAAGGCTATGAAAAAAAAAAATTGTCTTAGGCCTCTCTGCCCTTATCTGACTGTGCCAAAGTTCTTTCTATACAGACTACAGAGTCTGTTCCATTTGTCTGAAATGTCCATCCCTATAACTTCTAACTAACCATGTCTTCCTTGTCTTGAGGACTATAGTTCTGTTCCACTCACTGTATTCTTCCTCAGCCCATGGCAGACTCGGGAACGTCACCATGTGACCATGGTCTTACTCATGGCAAACCTCAGGAAGCCATTTCTGCACACGCTTCCTGCCATGGTGTCTCCAGCCCCAACGTACACAGCACTTAGCAGGTCCTCAGTGAACACTTGTGTGTGCAGAATAATTAGGGTTTTGTGTGAGGTTCCTAAAATGAGCCTAAAAGCAAATTAGTCTTTGACCAAATATCACAGCACGTTAACAACTTTGCACAATTTTTTCATGGCCCTGACTCCATCTGTATCCCCTCTCCTTCCTTGTATTATTAATTGCTAGTTCTTTTGTTTCCCTACCATGTTAAATATACTTTCTCTTTTTAGACTTACGTTCAGATAAAAATATGTGTATGCCCTCATAACCACAACCAAGCCATAGGTCCATAGCCCTTGTCATACTGGGTATAGTGTAGTAGTGTTACTAGTTTCCACATGGGTCTTAAACACCAGGCTGAAAAATCTCCTGAGAGCAAAAATGGTACCTACTTTTTACCATGCCCCACCCATGCCTAAATCCAGTCAATTTGTGTATAGAAAATAAATACTGCTCTGTGAGTTGATTTATCAATATTTTGCATTATCCTAAGGAATGTGTTGCCTTGTACATAACTATGAAGCATCAATTAAATAACACAAAAAGCCATGGGTCCAAGCAAAGCCCATTAAAAACATCTAGGTCAGGACTTACCATCCCCCGTCTCTGCACAGAGCTGTAAACCCAAATTATTCTGTGGGTTAATCACCCAATGGTTGCTGGTCACAGTGATATCGAAGACAAGCCAACCCACATCCAAAGCTTGTGCCTTCCTCGTGTCCAACAGGAAAAGATCTGCATCCCTAAGAAGAAAGGAATGAAAAATAAATGAAAGGTTTGAATAAAGACCATAATTTCTCCTATGAAAGTGAAAACATTTCAAAAGCACTTTTAAAGTAACAGGAGTTAAAGAACAAGGAGACAGGGGACTCTAATGATGAACAGTAAGACATTGCTACCTCCCAACCCAAACCTGGGAACTATTAGGAATATCTGAAAGTAATTTCTATTTTTCTGTTTCTCATTGTCACTTCATGCTAACTTAAGGGTCTTAATTTGGTCCCTGGTCATCATCAGGGCTCCCTCCAACCAACATCTGTTAGTACCCCTTAAAAATAGAAAAGAAAAATTATTAAAATGAATTGAGACAGAAACAAAAGTAGCTGCTCCCATTTGGATGAATGCAGACTCTCGGAGGAGCCCGGGTAGGGGATGTGTCAGCATCTGTTTCAGGGATAATTGTTGTATCCTTTACATTTTTAATATAATACTTTTATGGTGAAGTCCAGAAGGAGTCACTCACTAAATGTGCCACTTCATGAAGAGGTCAGACTCATGAGTGGACAGGCGCAGCCCACAGTGGCATGCTTTCACGTCTTCTGTGAGTCAACATTCCCTTTCAACAATCACGGCAGTGAACAGAAGTGCCTATGCACTACTACAATCTGAACGATATGACAATTAACATTTGTGAACAGATCTTGAATCTTGACGGTGCTCTCAAGTTATAAACATATGTTTGTCAATTATAGAGTGGCTTTATCTGTTCCTTCCCGACTACCACCAAGCAGTGAGCTAAACGTTGCCTGCTCCTGGCATTTCATCTTTAAGTTGTCATTTTTACATTAATGGAATTGGGGCTCAGATTAATCAGTTGTAAAACACCAAAACTCCTCCAACATAAAGTAAAAACAACAACAAAAACCACTAATATCATTTTGAAATGGACTTTCCTACTGTTCTGAATCTTTTAAAAAGCATACTGTATAAAGAGAAAAGTAAAGCTATGCCATACTAAGTTGTATAATGGCACTTTGGAAGCATCTCAAAAATACAGAAAATAAATTTTGTATAAGTCATACATAGAAATTAATTTAGAAAAACTATAAAAATTGAAATATTTTTAACAAACATGAAAGTGAAACTCTAAGTCAAAATTTTCAATATTTAGGTACTGTATATTCATTTCTTCAATTTTACTTGATCTGTACTACTCACTCAGTAACCAGAGAATTAAAATAAGAGACTAGGAGAGTAAAATCATCTAGTTATCTAATATTACACTGTAAATACTCAAAGTATTTAACATAGAAAGGCTGCAGACACTGAGATTTGATCCAGGAGGTAGTTTGGCAGATCACGGACTTCTGATGAGCCGGAAGTGCAAGGCAAAGAAGAGTCACACTGTACCATTTGAGTGTTCAGGACCCATTTTATCCATTCCATTAGACAACGTCAATCAATTGTTTTCCTTTCCTAACTTAAGAAGGCCATCAAATATATGGAATAAGTAAACCCTAAGAAAATAAGGATTGCACTTAGTGTTGAACTACTTGACTGGTATCTCTGAAGTTGTAATCTTTTTAAGTAACTACATTGCTTACTTCTTAAACGGGAGTCACTGTGTCTTGGAAAAGACTCAAGGGCTACACAGCTTTCAAGACAGCTCTCTTTTGAAATATGATATTGTGCCCCAATCATTTCTTCAAAACTGTATCCATTGAAGCACTTGAAAAACAGTAAAAAGAGATAGCTTTGTGTGTATCATGTATGTGCACATGTTTGTATACATGTGTCTATGTAAGTGCTTGTGCATGCATTTGGAGACCTAAACTTGGCCTTCCTCAATCACTCTCTACTTATTTTCTAAGATGGGGTCTGTTGCTGAGCCAGAGACCCAATTCTAAGAGGCCAGTTAGGGTGGTCCAGGGATGATCCTATTTCTGACCCTCAGTACTGGCATTTTAGCTGGGCATCACTGCACCCAGTTTTTTACTTTTATTTTGTTAACATGGGTGTGGGGATCCAAACTTGAGTATTCAAGCTTATGTGTTAAACACTGCCAACAGAGACATCTCCCCAGAGTCCCCACAGAGGGCAATTTTGATAGTTTAAATTAACAAAGTTCTGTAGGTAGCCATTTAGGTGATATTTTCTATTACTTTAAAACTGAATTACAACATCTTTTCATAAAAGAACCATCCAAGGTCAAGTCACACATCTTTCTAACATGTCCATTATCAGTAATAACTATGGACTTAATGCATATGTTTAGAGGGGAAATCATACCACAGGACTTGTGCAAGCTCTAAATGTCTGCATTCACTGACACAAATTGCAACACACTAGAAGATAATCTATAAAGTGTGGTTTCAAAAATCCATATAGTCTAGTTTACCTCTGAAGAATTATAGATATTCAACTGATTTCATAGTTATCAACATGTTTTCCTATTCTTGAACAAAACTATTTTATTCTTATTTCTTTTAGTTCTCCTTTCTCTGTTAATATAAAAACTTCTATATTACCTTCATACAATGAAATTTGCTTCAGAATATTGAATATCAATCAATGAACACAATGGCAGCCATTCTGTGATTTCATTCATGCAATTCCATTCATGATTGTAACAAAATAAACCCTCTCTAAGTCTATACAAAATTAGGTGTGAATTCCTTTGAAGTATAAAATTTCTCTACCATGAACTTATATCACCAGGAATAGTAGAAAAGTCTAATCATTTCCTCTGAACAGTCTAAAATAAACCTGTTGCTCCGTCTCACTGTTATCATTTGACATTTTTTTCCTGAACTTAGGACTTCATGCATGCTAGTCAAGAGCTCTACCACGGTGCCGGTACTTTGACTAAAAAAGAATAAATTCTTTTTTTTTTTTTTTTTTTTTTTTTTTTTTGGTTTTTTGAGACAGGGTTTCCCTGTGTAGCTGTGTGCCTTTCCTAGAACTCACTCTGTAGCCCAGGTTGACCTCAAGCTCACAGAGATCCCTGGCTCTGCCTCCCAAGTGCAGGGATTAAAGGCATGAGTCACCACCGCCCGGCTAAATTCTTCTTTTAAGGTGGCCACACTTTTAGTTGTTTGCTATAGAAACTTCAAGAAATCAATACACTCACTCGGAAGTTTTCACACGTGAAATGGAGAGTTCACTAATGTAAAATCCTAAGGAAAGCAGGAAGAAAGAAAGCATGTCTTTAAGATCCTTGGGCAGTGAGGTTATCAATGGATGATAGGAAAAATAAAAGGAGTTTTAGAAATCTAATTGCAATTGGCTGAGAGGTGAATGGGGAAGTGGAAGGATTGGAAAGAGGAAACAGCATGGAATTCGGGTGACTAAGTGGCTACAGAATCAAGTAGGAGTGGCTTTTCATTAAATAATTACATAATATTGCTTATAGGATGCATTTAAACATCTTCACAAGATAAAGCACTTACTTTCTTTCTTTTTTTTTTTTTTTTTTTGAGATAGGGTTTCTCTTTGTAGCTTTGCGCCTTTCCTGGAACTCACTCTGTAGCCCAGGCTGACTTCCAACTCCTAGAGATCCACCTGATTCTGCCTCCCCGAGTACTGGGATTAAAGGCGTGCGGCACCATCGCCCAGCTAAGCATTTACCATTTTAACACAAGATAAATTAAGGTGGACAATACTGACTATCCCCTAAAGTCAACATGTATTTAATTATCTGTCCATAGCACCACATTTGGAGTTCAAATACAAAATTTCTTTATGAATCAAATCACTTGACAAGAGGTAGTGGATAAGATAATATAGTTACTTTTGATAATAAACTAACAATTACAATAATATGTATACTGCTTTTTTTGAATTTGTACTCCTTTTTCCTGGCAATAGATGGCATCTCCAGTTATATTTTGCTGCATTGTTTTATGAAGGATAGTGTATGGCTTGTGGATAATATATTTTCTTGCTTACTTTTAAGTACAATTGACACATACTTCACATTGATATTTTCCATCCACTTAAGCAGAGGTATAATATTTGGGAGTCATCTATTTCTTAGCTAGTTTCCATTGCTGTGATAAAACATGGTGACCAAAAAAAAAAAAAAAAAAAAAAACCAACTTGGGGAGGAAAGGATTTATTTCACTACACTATCATATCACCATCCATGATGGAAAGAAGTCAGGACAGATTGATGCATGAGCAGGCTTTTTGGACCCCACTACCTATGGTGGGACATCTCAAACAGCCTTGAGGCAGGAGGAGGGGCTTGGACCTGCCTCTACTAAACTTACCTCCCCATGGGAGGCCTTGCCTTCTTG
This sequence comes from Onychomys torridus, assembly GCF_903995425.1. Lineage (NCBI taxonomy): Eukaryota > Metazoa > Chordata > Mammalia > Rodentia > Cricetidae > Onychomys > Onychomys torridus. The sequence continues at coordinate 69,233,846 of NC_050449.1, read as the reverse complement.
CATGAGGGGGAAGGGTTGGGAGGGGAGGGGTTGGGAGGGGAGGGGTTGGGGAGGGAGGCTGGAGGAGCGGGAGGAGGGAAGAGGGGATCTTTGATTGGTATGTTAAAATGAATTTAAAAAATTCTTTATTAAAAAAGAAGAAGAAGTCAGGGCAGAGGCTCAAACAGGGCAGAAACCTGGAGGCAGGGGGTGATGCAGAGGCCATGGGGGGGGGCTGCTTATAGTCTTGCTCTTTGTAGCTTGCTCAGCCTGCGTTCTTACAGCACCCAGGACCACCAGCCCAGGGGAGACACCACTCACAGTGAGCTGGTCCCTTTCACATCAATCATCAACCAAGAAAGTGTGCCGCAGGCTTGGTCACATGCCAATCTGATAGGAACTTTTTTTTTTTTTCCAGATTAGGTTTCCTCTTCCAAAATGGCTCTCACTTGTGGCAAGTTGATATAAAACTAGCCAGCACAGTCTGAAATGACACACTGTAAGTATACTTTCCCAAAGCCGGGTACTATAACTCCCAAGGGAAATTATGCAAATACCTTTAGGAAATTCATTTAAAATCTATACTTAAAATTTGGGATCTGTGAATTAATTCATTTCTCTAAACTTTGGGAAGATTTGTTAATACATTCCTCACAATGGATTTTAACCCCTAAATCAAATAGGATAAGAATATTAATTTGAAATATCACAAAGAAGTAAAACTATCTATATAATCAATAATAATGGATAATGTAAGAAATTTTCCTGATTGTCGAACATTATGTGGATATACAGATCTCAATCTTTCTCTCTCCATATATGTATAATAATTAACTAAAATATATTATAAAATTAGTAAATTTACTATATATAAGGCACATGATCCTAGAAGGGATATGTTATATTAAAACAAAGTGTGGTCAAGGGAAGCTTGGAGACACTGCCAGAACATTCACCATTCTACCTCATCTCTACAGTGTACCATGATGTCTCCATATTTCCTAAGCTTCTCAGAATTGAAACTATTTCATCTTTCACAGCATATTCCTTGAATAACTCATCAAGCCTAGGAAAAGCATAACTCACTTACACTTCCATATCACAGTCCATGACACAGGAAATCAGGTCAGGGACTCAACTGGCAACATAATCAATTACTAAACAAAAAACATGATGTCTCTTCACGTAAACATCACCACCATAGAACTGAGGAAGTAATCAATGGTTCTAGTATTGAGCACATTGACAAAATATGTCACAATAATAAATGATAATTTCTGGTGGGATTTTTTTTTGTCTTAAAGTGAAAAGTTTGCCCAGTCCCAATGGATACATCTACAAAACACCCCCACCCCTAAGACTCAGCGAAAACTGCAGGAGAGGGAACTGAAAGATTATAAAAGACAGAGGAGCAGGGAGTTTGCTATGAGATGGTGTCTCCTAGTAACATCAGAAACTATACCATAAAGTCTCACCATGCCTAAACATGAGCTATGCAAGGATGACACCAATGGACACACCAGTGTGGATGGGGGAAAGCCACGGACACGCCAGTGTGGATGGGGGAAAGCCACGGACACGCCAGTGTGGATGGGGGAAAGCCACGGACACGCCAGTGTGGGTGGGGGAAAGCCACGGACACGCCAGTGTGGGTGGGGGAAAGCCACGGACACGCCAGTGTGGGTGGGGGAAAGCCACGCACACGCCAGTGTGGGTGGGGGAAAGCCACGCACACGCCAGTGTGGGTGGGGGAAAGCCACGCACACGCCAGTGTGGGTGGGGGAAAGCCACGCACACGCCAGTGTGGGTGGGGGAAAGCCACGCACACGCCAGTGTGGGTGGGGGAAAGCCACGGACACGCCAGTGTGGGTGGGGGAAAGCCACGGACACGCCAGTGTGGGTGGGGGAAAGCCACGGACACGCCAGTGTGGGTGGGGGAAAGCCACGGACACGCCAGTGTGGATGGGGGAAAGCCACGGACACGCCAGTGTGGATGGGGGAAAGCCACGGACACGCCAGTGTGGATGGGGGAAAGCCACGGACACGCCAGTGTGGATGGGGGAAAGCCACGGACACGCCAGTGTGGATGGGGGAAAGCCACGGACACGCCAGTGTGGATGGGGGAAAGCCACGGACACGCCAGTGTGGATGGGGGAAAGCCACGGACACGCCAGTGTGGATGGGGAAAGCCACGGACACGCCAGTGTGGATGGGGGAAAGCCACGGACACGCCAGTGTGGATGGGGAAAGCCACGGACACGCCAGTGTGGATGGGGGAAAGCCACGGACACGCCAGTGTGGATGGGGAAAGCCACGGACATGCCAGTGTGGATGGGGAAAGCCCCAGAGGCCTCAATGCTACACAACAAAGAGGAAATGAAGAAATGCAGAGAAAGGGAGAAATAGTTTTTCCTGGGAAGAGGACACCTGAAAACATACATACAAGTAACACTATATAAACTAGTAGTTTATATTTAGGAATACAAATATATTATACATACATATATATTATATAAAAATATGCATGTAACAACATGAAAAAAGAGGCCTGAATTTAAAAGACAGCAGGAGTGGTTGGGAGGGCTTGAAGGAAGGAGAGGGAAGGGGGAATAGTATAATTATATTATAATCTCAAAAATAAAAGAAAAACGGGGAAAAGGTTAAAGCTTGGATTGTTTACTGATTGATGATTTCAGATGACCCTTATTATTTCATATAAAACAAACATGGACTTTTAAAATTCTGAAAATCATGAGTATTATTGTGACAGAATCTGATTCTATGATGTGTTTCAAATGTTTAGATAAAAAATTGGTCAAGCAACCAGGCATGGTAGCACACGCCTTTAATCCCAGCACTCAGGAGGCAGAGACAGGAAGATCTCTGTGAGTGTGAGGCCAGCCTCATCTACATAATGAGTTTCAGGCCACACAAGGCTACATAGACCCTGTCTTTAAAAAAGATAAGAATATTAACTGAAATTAATGTTATTGAAATAATTCTTAAGTTGTATTTCTATTAAGAAAATCATTATTTTTACATTGTAGGGTTTTAGATTATCAATTTGTTTTGTTTTGTATTGTTTTTCAAGACAAGGTTTCTCTGTAGTTTTGGTGCCTGTCCTGGATCTCGCTCTGTAGACCAGGCTGGCCTTGAACTCACAGAGATCCGACTGGCTCTGCCTCCTGAGTGCTGGGATTAAAGGCATGCACCACTGCCGCCCGTTTCAACAAATTTTTAATATTTAGTAAATTGTCAACTATAATTATACCCTATTTTACCCTGCAAAAGAATTTCTAATTGTTTATGTGCTACCCAGTAAATATACAGAAGTTCCTCCAAGTCAATAAGAAAAAAAGGAGATAAAATTATTTCACAGACAATTCAATTATTTTTCAACCCCCAGAAAATGAACACTGTGCCCAGGGTGATTTCTCCAGAGCTCAGGAAAATGTGGTGTGTCTTATGATCCACCCGAGAAACCTTCAGGGAAAAATCAAGAGATTTGCTGTTTTCTGAACCACATCATTCCCACATTCATGTTTATAGTTTAAATCTCCCAATGCAGCAGAACTTCCTAACCTTGGAAATATGAACATTTGGGATCAGATCATTATTTGTTGCCCTGGGTCTTCTAGAAGGTTTAGCAGGATCCTCTATGCAAACTCAGTATATCCGCACATTCAGTGCCAGTGGTGTACACACAGCTCCCACACCATCCCCACTATTGAGACAACCAAAATTACCTTCAGACATTGACAAATGGTCCCTAGGGAGCCATGTGGCCCTAGCTGAGAACTGCTGATATAATCAAGCTTGATCCCTGTATACTAAGAAATGTAAGCTGTGCTTGAGTGCTGTCTGTCCTGGGCAGAGTCAGCACAGCCTCCTCTGAGGGTCCTGCTCTGCTCTCCTCGAGGGACCAGGAAATCTTCCAGTGTAGAAACTGTCAACATTCATATATTTGGAAGAATGTCCACAGGAGAACTCCAAATCTTAAAGAAGCAAGAAGGGAGAGAGAGGGTGCAAAGGGAAGCTGACCGTCAACCAGGATGATGATGGCTGGACTAAACACACCAAGGAGGGAAGGAAGCTAATGATGGGGAGCGGTCAAGCCTAAAACGTTTACAGGGGTGACAGAAATTTATGTCCATAGTAGACATTAGGAAAAAATGTTGACTCCTAAAAAGCTCATTTTCTTTGGTGGTGGGAGAAGAGAGAGAGAGGGTGTGTGTGTGTGTGTGTGTGTGTGTGTGTGTGTGTGTGTGTGTGTAATTTCTAATTTAAATGTAGCACTTTGGTACAGCACCAGACACAATAAGTGGCCAGTAAATGAACCATCACTACCTATTTTGCTGTTGATCATATTATTTGTATATTATTTAATTAATTAGATATTTAGGCCTCTTAACATTTCAATGTATAATATTTTAAAGTTAAAATCCACTCCTTCATCAGCCTATAAAAAGTTCCTATCCATCCTGAAAGGTAAGCCCCTAGAGCCCTCCCCTGAGGCCCCTCACCCACCCACATGAAGAATTCATTTCCTTTCATTCATGTTTCCACATCACTTAGTGCATACTTACATCATAGTTCTTAGCACATTGTATTATTGTTATTAAAGTCTGTGTGAGGCAGGCTCTCCACATCCCGTGTCCCCCAGGCTATGAGCTTTTGAGATCTTATTTACTCTGCCTTAGGTCCTCTGTGCTTGCTCAACAAAAGCATGCGTGTGGCGCTCAGCTGCATGATCTGGAAAATTTAATAGTGTGGAAACCTCATTTCTCAATAATGTCAATATATGAGGTGTGACTGAAGAGCAGTGCATTCTATATGGAATTTGGAGCTGTTGGTTTTATATAAAACGATTAAAATAAATGAAATGATAGAAAAATGTGTTACCTCTTGAGCAGGAAAAATAAAGACTTGGATACCTATCAGAACACGTCTTCAAATTGCACACATTTAAATATGTATAAGCATAAATCATGGGTGTAAGAGATGGTAAGAATGAAATATATAATGTAAAGAGTTGAAAGTTATATAGAGTAAACAAGTGGGAAAGCAGATGATATAACAGTTCTGTCTGCTTTTGTAATGTAATCACGCTGATGGAGGATTCACAGACTAGCTGGGTAATAGATCAGCTGGGGTCTCGAATGTGAAGCACATTCAGAATATCAGTCTGAATGATAGCGAGGATACACACACACACACACACACACACACACACACACACACACACACACAATGAAAGCAGTACCTAGGGACAGCGAGCTCCCATATAAGATAATACAAACATACCATTAGAGACACTGAACTAAAAAGTGCAGACCGTAAGGATTTCAATTACTTCTGAGTTTTATTGAAAATACTACATTAAAAAAGTTACAAGTTTGATGATGAAAGCTTCGAGGGATGACATACATTTTGAAAACATGAGATGTTATTTTCTTTTCCTACCTCCATTTTAGTTCTTTAAGGAACAGCATGTGTGTGAGTGTGTGTGTGTGTGTGTGTGTGTGTGTGTGAGTGTGAAACAAGAGTAAATTATTTCAAAGATTTATTTTAAAATTACTTTTGTATTGCAATTATTTCTGTTTTAACTGTGATCATATAATGTGGAAATGAGGAATTTTTAACTTGGTTTTTCTCTCACAGAATGAAAGTCAAATTATTATGAAAAAATCAATAGAAAAAATAAGAGAGTTAATTCTTAGCTCTCACTAGGAAAAAAGAGACTTATTTTTAAATCCTGATATTTTGATGTTGGTCCTTCTTACTGAGGAGGGGTTGGAAATTCTACTTAACATTTATGTAACACAAAGTTGCTTCTCTCTATCCTTCCCTCTCTCTATGTGTGTGTGCAAAAATATCCTGAGCAAAACGAACAGTTGACTTGTACTGGTCAGCTTTCCATTACTACAATGAAATACTTAAAATAATAAACATATAAATTTTAAAAAAGCGTTGTTTGGACTTGTAATTTTATCAAGTCCAGTCAGTCCTGATCAAATGGCTCAATAAATACCTTTGGAACCTTGTCTGAAGAAATACATCATGGTAGGATCCTGCAGCTGACCAGCTACTCATCAGTCATGAGTCCCACATTCCTCTTCAAGGCCATCCCCCAATTGAAGAAGAATCTCTGGTAAAGCCCCCATCACCTCTTAAATACCTAGGACACCCCTCAACAGTTCCATGCTGAAGATCACACTTTTAACATATGGGTCTTCGAGGGACATTCAACCTCAAAACTATAGCAGGACCTGAATAAAAGTTGTCCTTTTGGTCAATAAAAGAAATCAATATTTAGAGTCAATCAAAATATTATCAATGAGTAATACCAGGTATATCAAGGATTCTTTTGAATAAGACTTGAGATATTAAGTAACCAAGTACAACTTAATGTCCATTAAAATACACATGGCTCTCCACCATAAATAATAGTAAGGTCACAATATTAACTCAGAACAAGTTAATAGTGCTGAGGATAAAAAACAAACACAATACTCTTCCTTCCACTGTAGAAAAATAGTTATAAGATAAAAATTATATAGTTGTAGAAATATTAAGTAATGTTCAAAATACTATTTTCAAATTTCGCTTGACTCTAACGGATACTACCATTACTTAATACGAAACAGATGTTTTCTAGGACTCATTACATATGCAGGTCCTGTGCCTTAATTTTGTAAGTAGAACAACTGGCCGGACATTATGAGCCACACCTGAAATCCCATCACTTGATAGGCAGAGACATAGATCTGTAAGTTCTAAGCTAGCCTGAACTATATACAAGAGCTTATCTCAAAAAAGAACAAAAGAAAATCAATGAGCAAAATCAGCACTATAGTAAGATTTAAAAAAACAAAAATATTCACCCATGGCCAACAATTACTAAGGTTAAGAAAATGACATGGATCTTCCTGATTTCTTATTAGTTTTCTTTAAAAATAGCAGTGCATATAGAGTAAAAGTTATTAAAATGACCCATTTTAATTAGTGTTCCATGGAATAATAATAAGTGCTACTACACATCCAAAATTCAATTAACAAATAATTTTGAAGAAGACCAGCTAAAAGAAAATCAGTAACCTCTGTAACCATGAGCCTGACTAAGGCTTTCTGTTTTGCATTTTGAACCTTCTCCAGGTTGTCTAATGGAGGTATTTGACCTCAGCCTTTTATCTTCACTGAGTACTGTGAGAGACTAATGGAATGTTCTTTGGGAAACTATTACAGTTGAATAACAAGAAAAACCTAAAAACTATATTAGGGAACTATAAAGAGACATCAAGGTAAAAAGGAACAAGACACTGACGCTTAAGTATTTGCCTCACCAAAGGACATAGTGGTTCACCATTAGAAAGATTTGATCTCGTGAGTGGGAGCTACTGGCAGAGGAAGAGCATCTTGCTGTAACAGGTCAATTGTCCATCAAAGATAACTAATCATTGATGAAAGGTGTTATCCACATGGTTTCTGTGTTAGATTAAAGGTCAGAAAACATGCCTCATGTCCCTCTATAGTTCATACTTGATGGTTCATTTGCATTCAATTGTCAGGGACATTTTCATATATTTAATGTTTCCATCTATCATCTGTTTTCATACAGTTCTCAAATATCTTTCCTCAGGATATATACTGGTTGTTTGTCAAGTTCTAATATAAATATAAGTAGAACTATCTTTATTCAAAATACACATAACTAATTGTATAATACCCCACCCCTTACCTAGCAAGCCAGTCCTTCTCTGAGTACAAGAATACTATATTATTTAAATAATTTATATGAAATTTTTATATAGATAGAATAAATAGAAAATGCAAATTTTCTGGACTGGAAGGCAAATTTACAAAACGAGACAAAAGCCCAAGAAAGAAAGACTATAGAGAGAGATGTGATACTGTTTTGGTACACAGATTGGTCAATAGTAGAAAAATATGTAAACTGTAGGAGGAATTTTTAATTTTTTTATTTTTCAGACGTATTTTCAAATTTCATTTATGTATATGTGTCTGTCTGTGTGTTTGTAGGCATATGTGTATCAGGTGCCAAAGGAGGTCAGAAGAGAGGTTCAGATTCCCCGGAACTGGAGATAAGGATGGTTGTGGACCACCTGATATGGGTGCTGGGAGGCAAATTTTGGTCCTCTACAAGACTGAGAGCTCTCAACTGCTGAGTCATCTCAGCAGCTCCTGCCTGAGTCTTACTTTTCAAAGGACCTCTACCTGACTCAGAATCTCCCTTCATCCAAGAAAAGCATACTGTGAATTATACAGTTTGTCAATAGCTTCTAAAGTAAAATTCAGTCTTTGTTAGGATAAATAATTAATATAAAGTTGATACCTATTTGTGTATTCCTTGATGATCTGATAGATGCTAATCTTAATTGTTTCATTTTCAAATCGATGGTGGCTCTTGTCCTTATATATCCGGAATTCGGCCGCTGTCACTGCTTCTCCGTGTGGAATCTGGGTCAGATCAAACCGAAACTCTTTGTAATGCCTTCTCTGATGAGAAAAGTCCTTGTCTCTTTCAACTGAAAAAAAATTAAAGGAATGAAGAAAGGAAAATGTTAGCCCTTTATAAAATATGGAAATTCATGACAAATTCTCTGCCTTTCAAAGTGAAGACAAACAGGATAAAACTGTGAAAACACTGAAACCACAGACTCATAGGTGTTTCCAGCTAAAGGAAATTCCATAGACCTTTTAGTTCATTCCATAGGCCTTTTAGTTCAAATGCAATGTAACCATCTGGTTTTATACCAATTCCTGGATCCTAAATGGAAAGACTGTCCAAAAATGTTTTTAAAAATGAAGGTTATAAAGTGATTGCCAATATGGATCAAGCACTGGGACATAGATTTCATACAGGAATTTAAGAGATGTTACAGAAGTCTGCAGAGTTCCAAGTGAAGTCAGTGATGTGTCAGCCAGCTACACAGGAAAGAGGGAGGAGGACAAAGCATCCGTAACATGGGACCTTATTGGTGGCAGTTCCGTTGACAAATACATAAAGCAAGTTCTTTTTCTGATTTCAACCAAATTTATTTTTAGCTGATCCATAAGCACAGCATTCACATTCATCAAGTAATGCCTTGATGGTGGGGTTGTGATGTAGGCACTGTCTAATGTTTCAAGTTAAATACATATCCTCTAATGGTGATCCTTCCTTCACAGAAAGAAAAAAAAAATCCAAAATCCTTCTCCCATCTTTGTGAAGCAGCCAGTAAGCAATGTTGCTTCTGTGGGACAGGATACCAAGGTAGCTCCCTCCACCTGACTGCAATGGATACCAAAAGAAGGATCACTTCTGAGCTGACTTCCCCAGGTGAAGGCTGTTTATTTATTCATTTACTTCTGTGAATTAAATATTTTCCTATACCTTAAGGCTTTTTCATGAATGATTATTCTAGTAAACTAACATCTAAAGACCCCTGTCTCCTCCCACTCAGGCTGAAGAGGAGACTAGCTCCCTTCTTTAGCTATCTTTCTAACAAATTAAATAAAAAATATAAATCTCCCAAGGACAGTAAAAAATGCTGAGGGATTTAGAACACTAAGTTTCAAATATATTGCAACATGATATGACTTAGTGTACTGTCTCCCACAGTCTCCTAGTGGCTACCATAGCTTTCCTAATGAGTTAGCTACAAAAAAAGGATTCATTTAGGGACAATCACTGTTATTTGATGGACTTAAGTTTTTCTGTTTATTGATTTTTCAAAATCTTAATTAGAATAATATAGGATTATGTTGTGGAAAAAACAAAAACTGCTATAATACACAATATTTTAGGCATTTCATAATTACTGTCAACAGTAATTTAAATTTTCCCAATGACTTGAGTCACTGATAAAATTTTAGTACAAAAATATAAAAATACATATAAGTGCCAGATTTATAAATTTTAAAAATGGTGTTAGCAGTAGAGCTGACCCTGTTGACAGGGGCATGGGTGAGCTGGCCCAGCCCCTCATCTGCCATGCAAGACCATAGGCAAAAGAGAGATGCCTTCATCAACCCCACATTCCCCTCACTGCCTATAGCAGGTGGGAGAGCTGGCCCTGAGGTCGTGAGAGCTGAAGAGCTGGTCCTGCCCATCACAGGCTGCAGCAGGCCCTGAACCTCACCTGGAGAGCACAGCAGAGCTGACCCTGTTGGCAGGGGCATGGGTGAGCTGGCCCAGAGGGTTTGAGAGCCAGAGAATGGTCCTGCCCCACCCTCGTCTGCCATATGATGGTGTGAACAATGGAAAAATGCCCTCCTCATCCCTCAGCCCTTACTCAGAAGAGTGGACCCTGCACACACCTGGGCACCATAGTAGAGTTGGCCCTGGTGGTTTGGGTGCAGGTGAGCCCTGACTGAGGGCATGACAGCAAGGGAACTATTTCCACCCCCTGCTGCCTGCAAATTCAGTGAGCTAGCCAGGGCAGTGCTGGAGAACTCGCCCTGGTGGTGATGATGAGGGAAAGTTGGTGGACTGACCAACTCAGCTACCACCCAGGACCAGAACCAGAGCGATGAGTTGGCCTACCCCAACATCCACCCTATCTATGAACTGCTGGAGCACATGAAGGGGCTGGTCCTGCAGATCCAAAGCTATAGGCTCTCCACAACACAGGGCCGCAACAGAATATCCAAGAAGTGTCCCAGTGAGGGTCCAGTATCAATAGTGTAGCAGAAGCCAGAGGCCTTGAACCAGACCAATGACTCATTGCAATGAACACTTGTAAGTAGGATGTATGAACTAAAGGGTATACTGTGAGACTCACTGTGTCCCACTACAACTCCACAGTGAGGTTTTTTTTTTTTTTCTTTTATATTTTGTTTTATTGCATTTTGTGGGGAGGTTGCAAGGGCAGAGGGCAGATATAAAGGGATGGGGAGATCAATGGGATCAGAATGCATGATATGAAACCCACAAAAAAATCAATAATTTTTTTTTAATGAAAAAGGCTAGTTGCAAAAAAAAAAAAAGCAATTATAGGGTACAGAAATCTCTTTAGATCAGTCAACATGCTTCTGATGCATTTTTAAGTATTCAGAATTTCAGGGTCTAAGATACAGGAAGGTTGAGAATGGATGGAAGGAGATCATGGTCATCCAGATATGATACTGGGGAACTGAGGCATTGAGACATTTGAGTTCCAAAGCCAGAAGAGAGCCACCTCTTAAATGACTCGTGACAAAAACACACAGCATTTCCTGCCTTTGTCTTTTGAAAGAATTTCATGTTTATTTTCCATGAAGCAGGTGATTTAGGAAGCCCAGGGGCATCTGCCCACCTGCTGCTCGGGGGCTCTGATTAGCATCCCTAAATACAAGGATGAGACAAAGCCATTCCTGTGCTCCAGAGCTCGCTGGAATGGTGGGGTTTGGCCATCTGACTAGCACCAGCATCACTTAACATGATTTGGGGAAGCTTGTTTTTTTTTAAATATCACTATTTTGCCGGGCGGTGGTGGCGCACGCCTTTAATCCCAGCACTCGGGAGGCAGAGGCAGGCGGATCTCTGTGAGTTCGAGGCCAGCCTGGGCTACCAAGTGAGTTCCAGGAAAAAGGAGCAAAGCTACACAGAGAAACCCTGTCTCAGGGAAAAAAAATCACTATTTTATTCCTAACAACAAAAGCACTTTCTCTAAATGAGGCAAATGAGCCCATTTTAGAAAGTGATTTGGATTCATAATTTAACTTTCTTCTGTCTTACTTCCCATGAGCAATTGTAGACTGCTATGGATGTTTCCCCATCTTCCTTCGGTCCATGCTCCTGCCTGAGAACATGGCAAGACAAATGGCAGAATATGCCAGGTACCTGGGAGCTAATCACTGAAAGTGTGTTTCCGAATGTGAAATTTGCCACAATTATTGTTTTTTGAGAACTAAATTAAGCTAGCTGTATTATTATTTTCTCATCTTAAATTTAAATCAGTGGACGATACCATACCTTGACAATAGTTAATAGCATTTATATGGAACAAATTAATATATTCTGCTTTGTGAAACCTATAATATAGAGCTGCCTTTCTCATTTTGAACATGGGGGGAACAAAGAGTAATGTGAAACAAGTTTTGTCCAGGGTTGCTAATGACAGACCTGCTGATTCCACTTACACACTATGATCTCCCCTATCTTATCAGTACAGGAATAAAAATCTTGAATTAACAACTCTAATATCTAAAGAGTTCTGTAAAATGAAGATTGGTTTCGGCCTCATTTGGTGGCTAAACTGGAAGTCAATTAGTATATTGTGACTTAAATTCTCTATCTGTCCTGGTTTATCTAAGTATGTATTGCTTTGCTGTAGAAGGTCTGTATTTATCTAAGTAACCCTCTCCCAGACCCTATGTAAGTAGTTCCATACATGGTGATATGTACTCACTGGACATTCACAGATATGTTGTCTCCATTATCCGGCATTCTAAATTATAGCAACCATTCTCACGGTTTCCTTAACAATAATTTTGTGATTGTAATTGAAGTCAAAACTCATACCATAGTCCTGGACGTAAGAGCTGAGATGTGAGTTTTATAGACTCCAATCTAAAGTATGCATTTCCAAAATGTAGATCATTTGTTTTCATGTTATACATGTCATCTACCGTTCTGGAGGCTAGGCTGTGTAATCCCCAAGAAGACAAACGTTTAGAGTTTAATAAAATTTGTTTTAGGTATACCACACAGAATAAAGCTGTATTGTAAATGTGTCCAGTGACTCACATTCTTATATTCTCTGATCAGAACAGCAATAGAAATTTCATGGGACATTGAAGCTAATGATGGAAAAAGATTTATTTATATGGACTTCAGCTCCAAATGATGCCCATAAATACAAGGTAACTTGAGGTCCTAGATAATTCTAGAAAGTGGCAAACATTAATATCTCTAAATCAAAAATAAGAAACTAGGTGGTAACAGACATCTGATTTTGAGACATCATTATAAACCTTGCATAAATGTTCAAGTAAAGATGCCCAGCACTACATTTGTATCATAATTATATTTTGAAACATAAATACTTTCAATTTTGAAATGCTTGTAGCTATCCAGCTGGATTGCTCTGTACCACTGACTTCTTCACAAGATCCTCTTGAAAATCAAAACTCCCAATGTCTTTTTTTAAACAGAAATATACATACAATTAATATTCCTTAAATATAACCTTCTTCAAGGCAAAGTCTTACCTCTTTCATGTTGTGACAACTTGGTAAATATTAGGCATTGTTAATGGTTACAATGCATAATAGCCCACCGTGTTAAATGGCTTGGGAAAATTAAAGGATAAAAAGTAACCAAAAGCAAAAATCAGAAATTTTTATTCTGTTGTCAGCTTTTATAGTCATATTATTCTAAATGTTTTCCTTTTACTTACTCCTTAATGTGCTTGTTGAATCAACTAAATGCAAGTGGTTTCCTCACTCTTTTTTTCTCTTTTTTTTGTGTGTGTTTCTTTTGTGTTTCTTTTTTTTTTTTTTTTTTTGAGCTGAGGATCGAGCCCAGGGCCTTGCGCTTGCTAGGCAAGTGCTCTACCACTGAGCTAAATCCCCAACCATTCTAGCATTTTTAATAATGTATGTTTCTCTGGATCAAAACCTTCAAATAACTATGAAATCCATAATCCTATTTTGTCGAGGAAAAAGAGTTCTTTCATCTTATAATCCCCTCCAAAGCTCAGGAAATATTAAAGAAGGTGTGGAAAGAGTGTAAAATCACAACAAAGATGGGGGGCGAGAACACTGACTTCTGGGGCGTGTGCTTTGGTTGGTAGTGGCTTTCACACTTGAACTCACAGAAGTTAAATCCTGTCATGGAGTCTAGAGGGTTCATGGGATCCCACCACTCCCTGAGGATTTATACATAAAATGATGGTTGATGAGAGAAGAAACATTTTCTTCACTGGTGTAACTACTGGTGAAACACCCAGGATTGTGTAAACTCTTACACATGCTCCTATAAGCAGCCCCACTATCCTAATGAAAGTCACTCAGTCATTGGGGATGGGGGAAGACATGAAAGAAGGCTGGAGGGGTGGCAAAGTGGTTTAGAGTGTTTTAATGGTTTTGTAGAGTTCAGTTCCTACAACCATGTTGGATGGCTCACAATTGCCTATAACTTCAGCAACAGGGCATCAGCACCTCTTCTGGTGTCTGCAGACACTACTCCCATGCACAAACTCTCACAGAGACACATACACACACACGTAAGTAAACATAAAATAAAGCTTTTGTAAAAAGACAGAAAAGTAGAAGGAGAGATGTGAATGTGAGGAGGAAGACTGAGACCAGTCAAAGCTGGAGAAGGACTCAGGAAGGGGATGGGTAATCAAAATACACCATGAACATGTATGAAAATGCCAGGCTGAAATCCATTACTATGTATAACTAATATATGGTAATACAAACACAAAAGAGTCTCTTAATGACTATACACATAAAATAAAACCATCAACAGAAGGGTCTTAGTTCATTGAAATCAAACTCAGATTTGTCAAAGGGAATTGGAGAACACAGGATACAACACTGTCCTCCAGTGGAGACCATTTCACTCCCCAAACATGTACACATTATTTCTTTTGTGTGAAGCAAGAATGAAACTGTAGGGGAAAATATAACTACATTTAAAGCACATTGTATTAGTCAGCTTCCTTATGATATTCCCTATGATATATTGAAACATAACTACATTTAAAGCACATTGTATCAGTCAGCTTCCCCATTTCTATAGCCTTTAGAAAAGTTAGTATCTGAGGACATATGTCAAAAGCTCAGCAGGGAGCATTTGTCTGATAATCACATATTGACTCTAACTTTTTAACACATTCTTCTGTTACTGCTTATATTACAGGAATGTTTCAAATTTTTAAAAGAAAAACTCAAATGCTATATGATGGTATGTTGTTGTGTATTCCAATGAATGAGACTATGTAGACAATTCTACATGGTAGCATGAGGAATTACCAATAAATCCATCAACACAGAATTGTTTATTTAAACTAATGATTACTAATAATGTTCTTTAAAACACTCCAAGGATTTGTTTTACTGGGCACACATACACACACATACACACACACACACACACACACACACACACACACACACACACATACACACACACCACAAAAGAAAAAAACTATCAAAAATGTGATAAAACATACGCAGTCAAGTCAGAATCACAGGGGGTGACTAAACTTGCCTCTGTTTCTAGGCTTTATGTATGCTCCAAACATTTTCATCTGCGTTAAAATCCAGATCACAAATCTGAGTACAGCAACAGAAATCTTTACTACATTAGCACACTGACACAAATAATTTCTTATTATGTTTGGCTTTAAAGCCAAACATTTAAACATGGTAATATAAAAGCATACAAGAGATGAAATTTGAATCAAGAAATTCACATTCCATGGTAAAATGTATTTATAGTAAAAAAAAAATTGCTTTAAATTTTTTTACATTTACTGATTTAATTTATGTGTATGAATGTTTTATGTGCATGTATATACATCATGAGCATGCCTGGTACCAGAAGAGATCAAAAAAAGGGCTGGATCTCCTGCAACTAGGGCTATGAATGGTTTGAGCCACCATGTGTGTGGGAACAAAACCCAGTCCTGCAAGAGTAATTAGTGCTATGAATTACTGAGCCATGTCTACAAACACCACCACCACCACCACCACCACCACCACCACCACCACCACCACCACCACCACCACCACCACTCTTTTGAGACAGGGCTCACTATGTAGACCAGGTTGGCCTAAACTCACAGAGCACTGCTTGCCTCTGCCTCTTGAGTACCAGGATTAAACTACAGACCAAACTATAGCTTAAAAGTTGTAAATTGTCAGAATTCTGATATAATTATAAAGCTGCTTATGCTCAAGATACACATGCCAAAGACATTTAGTATTGAGATAAACATATTTATTCTCAAATGCCTTACTTAGTGATTTCAACACTGCTGGAAACTGGAAAAACATGTCCTGATCTAAATATCTTCATGTCTGCAATAAGTGAGGAATGAAATTAATTGACAGGAGATAACAGTTTATTTAGTAATTTATTGCAGTTTTAGAAAGATACAACCTTGGGCAGTCTGTCTTAATCTCCTACTCATGAGCTGCACAAATAGCCTGGGTAGCTACAAGACATAAACAACACTCTCCAAGAGGATGGCCGGATGATAAAAGTATAGAAGAGAAAATGGAGAGCTACTATGGGAATGCTAATCTGTATGACTTTTCAAGGAGCTACTATGGGAATGCTAACCTGTATGACTTTTCAAGAATTCCTTCCTTGGTCCACTGAGCAGCATAAACTTGGCCCTGTAAAGACCTATTTATTGGCCAATGAATGCATATGTGCAGGTTTTCTTTGAATGGACAGTCACTCCAGAAGTGTGACAAACTCCAGATTCCAGGAGCCCCTGGAGCTTCTTAGGACCACTGTGGTGTGTAGCTTCAAGAATTAGTTGTCTCCTTAAATGTTGCAAAGCACAGTGTCAGTTGTTATTCGTATTTTATAATTGCTGTACTCTGTCATACTCTTAAATCCTCATGATAAATGTAATTTTGAAACTTAAGAAATTCAATTAATTATCCAATATTTATATAGTATTTTGTTTTAAAACTGTTAAGAGTTTAGAAGCGCAAATGATTAGTTCTTAAGGAAGGAAAGATTTGAGAATGGCTGGGCGTTAGAACTGAGTACCCTTCAGCGTTATTTGACAATAGCTATAGTGTATTATTGTCTCAATAATTAATCATAAACAATTAAAGCAGTAAACAAATTGGTGTTTGGTTTAACAAAATTAATAGTTTTGAAATTTTGCTTCTCCCTTAGCTGATCCAACAAGGTAACATCTTCCTTTTCTTCCTATAATATAGGTAAAATATTAATTTCCTCAATACTACAATGTTAATTACAAAGCAAAAGAATAAGTCTCTAGGTCTTATATGCCTAATTAAATATTCTTCACACCATAACTCCTAAATGTGTTGTGTTATTGTTTTGTTTGGTTTTGTGTTGTTGTTCTTGTTGTTCTTGTTGTTGTTGTTGTTTAACAAGACTGGCCTGAAACTTGTGATCTTCCTAAACCTCCTGAGTACAGGGATTGCATATGGAAACAATAGTTTCACCGAGTAATGACTACCACTTCTGACTTGGTGTAAAATGTCCCAAAACCAACATTTCTACAGGACAACAAGTCATCATTTTTGTCATGCTTCTCTTTATGTATTTAGGTTCTCCCTCTGATTTGTATCAATTCCCAGGGTATAACAGAATCCTGGAAACACATCTGTGTGTGAACAAAGTTGGGTTTGTTGACTCTTTTCAATCAATGTAATAGGTAAATAACACAGGAGTGGGAGTATTAGAAAGGAATCACGGTTGTGCGATTTGGGAGAAGGTTCCAGGAGTCTGTTTTGCTCTGCTGCACTGTCTGGCAATGAAACCCAGGCAAACCCAAACCCATGACGATCCAGGTTCAGCCTCCTCAGTGTTGACCCTACACATGTGAGCCACTTTTCTCAACTTAGTACTGCTTCCCTTCTATAGGAAGAGGTCATTTCACCATTTGCTGTAGTAATTAGGAACATACACTAGAGTTACTGCTGCTAATAAATAAATAAATAATAGAATAGAATAGAATAGAATAGAATAGAATAGAATAGAATAGAATCTATAATGGGATATGATGCATGGTCGTTTTTGAGATACAATCAAGCTCTTATTCCTAATCTGTGTTCAGATGTGATTATAATGTGGTCTTGTGTCTGTCTTCCTCCCTATCACAGAGAAGGTCTGTCCATCTTTGCTGCTCTATGGCTCTATTTCCACTCACCTGAACTGTGCCAGGATCTACTAGCAACACCATGCTGGGCTGAGAGATCCAGCCTAAGCCCTGATTCTCCACTACTGCCTTCCTCTTTTTCATTTCCCTCACTCATCTTGCTTGTCCTAAAAACAGGTGCTGTGTGCAAGTTATTTATTCAGTTCTAAAATAATTGACCCTTGCATGCTCTAAAACAAACCTTAGGAGTTAAGGAGGCAGAAGAGAAAATAAGAGAGCCCAGGGTGATCAAGAAGAGTGGTCCTTTTTCAAAGTGTTGTGATAAAGATAAATGCTATTTTTCAGACAAAAGTAGGAGAAGATGGAAAGACATAGATAGAAAAGGGAGAGATGGAAGGTGAGGAGAGGGAAGGGTGGAAACAGGAAGGGAGAAAGAGAGAATGAGATCTCACACAAAAGTTATTTCACCAGATGGTGGTGGTGGTGATGGCGGCGGCGGCGGCGGCAACAGCACATGCCTTTAATCCCAGCCCTCAGGAGGCAGAACCAGGCAAATCTCTATGAGTTCAAGGCCAGCCTGGTCTACAGAGTGAGATCCAGGACAGGCACCAAAGCATGGAGAAACCCTGTCTCGAAAAAAAATTTTTTAAGTTATCTCTTTCCTCCTGCATTATAATTATGCTGCCTTCTATCTATCACATGCATAAAATGCTTAAGAGAATTATCTGTTTTCTCCATTTGCACTATCTTGATATGTTTCTTGATTTACACCAATAGTAAATGGTCAATAATGGGTAATTATCAGAATATTGGTTTATGTAGAATAAAGTTTTGTTAACTGAAAATAAAAATAACAATGTGGCTGTATTTTTAAAATTGTGTTACCATAGAGTTAAAGAAAACTCAGGCTAAAATTCTATACTAGTAGACACAAAGCAATAATGTTTAATTGACATCTCTCGAAACCTCATTCCTATAAGGCAGACCCCAAAGTGCTACACGTTTTAGTTGTTCTCGTGTTGCCCAGAAATATCAATCCAATGAAATTTGCTGGTTCCCTAAAGGTCAGTCATCTCATTATTTTTAAATGTAGTCTAATGTATGAAAATGCTTTTCTTCTTGTGGTAATTATTAATTGGAGATTAAAGACAAGTATTCATACTTATGGGTTAAATACTCATATCAATACTAATATTAAAATTAATGTAGCATAATATGGAAGATCATACTTGATTAATAAAGTTTATGTAAATAAGGGACTGTGATTTTAATGTGTAAAAAGTATTTGAGAACAAGACAAAGGTACAACTTTCTTACAGACACCTTTTAGTAAATGTTTAGCATTTAGCTCTCATAGTCTCTCTGGTGGAAAAACTGGATCCTTTTATAAACTGCCTGCATCTAGAGGTCACCAATATGATTCCATCATATTTCACTGAATGACCTTGAAAATTCTTAAAATAAAATAGTCCATCTATAACCTACTCAAAGTGATATAGCTTATAGTAAGTTCACCCAGAATAGGCAATTTCACTTTACATCTTGAAATTGGTAAGATAACAGTTAATCCACAGTGAATATTTGTGATTATCTGACAAACACAGGAAAACAGTTTGGGAAAATTTCTTCTAAAAATTGCTCTATAGCTTCTCTAATAGCTGATATTGTAAAGAAAGAGTGGGAGCATCGTGTGGGTGGGTGACAGAGAAGCCGCTAACTTTGTGCCCGTGCTTGGTTACAAGACACTGGAAAGGTCATGAGTCACAAACCTCTCCACTGTGCTACTGTGAGAAAATAAGACGTAAAAGTTTATTCTCCCTCTTTATCAAGCCTGAAATCCACTCTTACCTCCTTTAGTTACAATTGAGATGATCTGCTTGTCATCTCATACACAGTGTCCAAGTGAAGCCACGTACTATAACTCTGACATTGATTATGGTTTGTATGCTTCTGTTTCCATAATAATACTTTCTATATCACACTTCTATATGAAGTACTCATTTAGAAAAAAAAAAGAGCAACATTCTACTCAACCAAAAAAATTTACACCCATCTGAAAGAAGTCTTGAAAAAATGAAAAGTTAATAACTATGTTAAGTGTGTCCAGACTCTCTAAGGGAATAAAGGAAGTAAGTGTAAGACAGAGTTTGTATAACTAAAGGATATATGATTTTTTTTTAGATAAGAAAACAAATACAATTCTCAAATTTGCTGCTTCAACTATTAATTCTGCCCGATAACATTCATGGAGTTTACGCAAGCTCAAACTTACAATTCAATCTGCTGTGTCTTTAAAGCACACACTCTGAGTTTTCAGGATCGTCTGGCACATGGAAGAAAGCCACAGACAAGTGTGACTATTCACAGACATCTAAAGTTCACAGTGTAACAGCCCTGGCAGGGAAAATATTTTCTAAAGAAATTGACATGGTGTTGGGGATTTAGTTCAGTGGTAGGGTGCTTGCCTACCAAGCACAAGGCCCTGGGTTCAATCCTCAGCTCCAAAAAAAAAAAAGAAAAGAAAAGAAAAGAAAAAGAAATTGACATGTACCCTACTTTTGGAAAGTGTATTACTGAAATAAAAGATCCCAAAGAATTAAAATTTCCCTCTGTATACCATGGTGGGGGAAAGAAGGGATAAAACCACGGTGCCAGCCTGAGAAGGAACTTGCCTCAGAGGAAGAGACTCCACGCTGTTCTACATTTGCATATTTGTCCTGTGTTTCATCTTTTCTATAAAATTATCAAACATCTATAGCAGCATTTCTCAATCTGTGAGTCGTGATCCCTTTGGGGGTCACATGTCAGACATCCTGCATATTGGATACTGACATTATGATTCATAACAGTAACAAAGCAACAGTTATGAAATAGCAACAACAACAAAAAATTAAGGTTGGGATCACCACAGCATGAGGAACTGTGTTAAAGGGCTGCAGCATTAGGAAGGTTGAAAACCATCGGTCTACAATAAAAGGCAGCGAAAAACTAGTTTTCCCTCTTCTGGGCGTGGCCAAACTGCAGATGAATCCAGTTCCTTTCCATTTATTTCCAAATTTCTTTTAGGAAACTGTAGGCGTATCAGCCTACGTGCCTTATTGAACCTAAATGACAATAGAGACCAATGACTTGTTTTTATACTTTCTACAATAAGGAATAAAACTGTAAGGATATGGGCTGGGGGGTGGCTCAGCAGTCAAGACGGCTTACAACCATCTGTAATAACTCCAGTTCTAGGGGATCTGACACCCTCCCTCTTCAGGTCTCTAGGGGCACCAGACACACATTTGGTTGCACATGCATGCAGGCAAAATACTTATACATATAAAATGAAGATAAATAAATCCCTAAGGTGCATACTGCAAGAACATTTACAAGTAGACTAAGAATTGGGAGTACTTACTACTTCAGTCAGACGAACGCCATCAGCGGCGGCAGGTGGGAGTACACATCTGCTCTGTCTCCCACCCGGAGACTGTGGTGCTGTACAGTGCTTCTGCCTGGCCCTACACCTTTCCTCCTGTATCTTCAGTCCCTGCTTCAATCTCTGTCCCATAGTGACTATATCTATATCTATAGATATGTGTGGTCTGGATTTGGGATGCTCTTTCCGGTGTTTAAGGGGCTGACTTCAGACATTGTTAGAGTTTTGTTTGTTTGTTTGTTTGTTTTGTTTGTTTGTTTGTTTTTCGAGACAGGGTTTCTCTGTGTAGCTTTGCGCCTTTCCTGGAACTCACTTGGTAGACCAGGCTGGCCTCAAACTCACACAGATCTGCCTGCCTCTGCCTCCCGAGTGTGCGCCACCACCGCCCGGCTTGTTAGAGCTTTTCAATCCCCTTTGCTTAAGCTGGTTGTGCTAATGCCTCAGGAAACAGCATTAGTCCAAATGGTGTATTTATCCCCTTTCTTTTTGGGGAAAAACTCAAATAAATAATGATAGCTTAAATAGAATCCTTGTGTCATGTATTTATTTTTAGTTGCACACTATGTTGTGATTTTAAAAATACATGCTAACCTAGTAGAATCATTATGATTCTTTCTGAGTTTATTACATTTGGAGAGAAGAAAGGCCTAATTGAAAGAATGTATTTCTTTTATGTTAGAGCAATTAATAAAATTCTAAATAATTTACAGAATAAATGGTGTGTTGTAGAAGATTAAAAGATATTTTGCAAATAATCTATGTCTTATGTTCTTACAATCCATCCTTTATTTATACATAAAATACTTGTTAATTCTTCCATGATAAATGTGTAATATGTGTTATTATAAATATTTTCAATTTCTTTTCTTTCTCTTTTTTACTTTTTCACTTTTTTAGAGATTTATTTATTTATTATATATACAACATTCTGCCTCCCTATATGCCTGCATGCCAGGAGAGGGCACCAGATCTCATTACAGATGGCTGTGAGTCATCATGTGGTTGCTGGGAATTGAACTCAGGACCTCTGGAAGAACAGCCAGTGCTCTTAACCTCTGAGGCATCTCTCCAGCCCATAATTATAAACTTTCTTTAAAATTATTGGAAACAGTTTTTTTACTAAAAATATAGTTTTATCACACAGCTTTCAATGGGTTGTCTCTATCACATCCCTCCCCTTAGAACTCAGGGAACCCTATGAAAGAAGAGGCAGAAAGAGCATAAGAGCCAGAAGGATTAGAGGACACGAGGAAAACAAGGCCCTATGAATCAAATAAGCAAAGCTCATATGAACTCATAGAAACTGAAGCCGCAAGCACAGGGCCCATGTGGGTCTTCACCTGGCCCTCTGTGTACGTATTACAGCTTTCAGCTTAGTATTTTTATGGGATTCTTGAGTGTGTGAGTGAGTGTGTCTCTGATTCTTGTGCCTGCTCTTGGGGCTCTTTTCCTTCTGTTGGGTTGCCTTGTCCAGTCTTGATGTGATGGTTTTTGTTTTACCTTATTATATTTCATTTTGTCATGTTTGGTCATTAGCTCGTAGAAGCCTATTCTTTTCTAATGAGAGACAGAAAGGGTGTGGACCTGGATGGGGAGAAGATAGGGAGGAACTGAGAGGGATATGGTGGAACTGTAATCAGGATCCATTATATAAGAAAATAACCTATCTTCAATAAAAGGGGAAAAATAAAATGCCAAAAAATATGGTTTTGTGACTTATAACTCTTTTCATTTGTCGTAAGTTGAGAGTGAACGCTTATTGTGTCAGTCCTTATATTTAGAAATGGAAACTGGGATACACAGCATATGGCATGTTTAACAACTGTTGATGTCATTTTTACACATTATGAGTGAGATGAATCACTGCATGAATATTTAAAAAATATCTTATATAATTAGAGACCAAATTCAGAATGGTTTAATAAAAATATAGCAGGTGTCAGAATCAATAAAACTCTCACATGATTGCCTTATTATTGATTGATCTTATCAATGAGTCTACATTGTAATGTGAGCCAAGGGATCCTCATTGGTCTCAGATTTTTGGTTGATCTGATTCTTGTATACTGGAATTTAAGGTCAACCAGAAAATACAGAGTAAAGTTCATCTATGAATAGACTCTTTATACATTCAAACTTAATAATTTCTTAAGTCTCCAATCCAACTCCATATTAATTATCAGAAAAATGCATTTTGTTGTTAAAGTTACACATATTCTTAACATTATTTAATATTAATCCAACTAATATGCTGTGGGATATTCAAGTATGTCAAATGTGTTGCTCTGATTGGTTAAAATAAAACACTGATTGGCCAGTAGCCAGTCAGGAAGTATAGGTGGAACAAGCAGAGAAGAAAATTCTAGGAAGTGGAAGGCAGAGGAGAGAGAAGCTGCCAGCTGCCACCATGACAAGGGAGATGTAAGGCACCAGTAAGCCACAAGCCACGTGGCAATATATAGATTAATAAAAATGGGTTAATTTAAGATAGAAGAAGTAGATAACAAAAAGCCTGCCACAGCCACACAGTTTGTAAGCAATATAAGTTTCTGTGTGTTTACTTGGTTGGGTCTGAGCGTCTATGGGCCTGTCGGGTGAAAGAGATTTGTACTGACTGTGGTCCAGGCAGGAAAACTCTAACTACACTAATACATTTGTATTATTACACAAACACTTTTCAGCAACAGAATTGATGGGTGTATTTGAGTGTTAAGAGAGCCTATCGTAGTCTGGTGGGGTGGTGCATGCCTTTAATCCCAATACTCCAGAAGCAGAGGCCAGTCTGGACTACAGAGTGAGTTCCAGGTCAGAGAAACCCTATCTTGAAAAACCAAAACCAAAACAAAGAGAGAACCTATTGTATCTATACCACAAATTAGGAAAGGAGAGAAGGAAATGAAGGGAAGGAGAGAGGGAAGGGGACAGAGGGAGAAAGGAAGGAAGGATGGACAAAATCAATCTCTTGGAAGTAAAGGATATAATGACTATCAAAGCTCAGTTTGAAAGACTGAAATTTTTTTCAAGTAAAAGAAATAAAATAGGGAATAGATTTGGATGAGAGAGGAGGTGGGGAGGAACTAGGAGTAGAGAAAGGGGAAAGTGTATTCAGATTATATTGTATGAGAAAAGAAACTATGTTTAATAAAAGGGAATAAAGAAATAAATAGTCACAAAAGAAGAAAGCAGGAAAAGGTGATTAAAGGACAGGGGGAAATGGTTTTCTAAATTCACCCAGATAATAGTGTCTCTGCAAGGAATAATGAGGAAGGAAAAAAGAGAAAATCATGTGAAACATTGATTTGAAATAATGAATTTCATGAGTAAAAAGGTTTACTGCATTCTTAGACTACAGGACACACAATTCTGAAAATTTAGGATCCTGGAAGCAAACAGAAGATTCCACAAGCTTCTAGGAATCAAAAAGAAAAACAAATGTATTGGTCAAAAAAATTTTAAAAATCAAAATAGCTTTATTCTAGTATTCAACCATATCACCAAATATTAAATAAAATGAAAGTGCTTCCATACATGGGTATATAAAAATCATAAAATGTTTTTCAATAATTTTTGACAAGTTTTTCTTGCTTACTTGAACAAGAAAGCCAGCGATACTCACAGTAACGTCTTCTCTCATTGCAAGCCCAGGTTTAGTCATGGGATCTCAATGAATTCATGAAGCTTGCACACTGAGATAATTTACAATTCAGAGAATTATGAAAATAACAGTTATCAAACTCATGAGTTACACTCATGAGATAGTATGCAAACACCAATAATCTCATCTTGCCTAACATATTTAATGAGTGAAACCATGCCTCATTTTTAGAAATACTTTCCACAACTAATTTTATGGAAGGCAAGAACCCAAAGTTCTATCACATTCAGAACAAAGAAGAGATAATGCCTACAGTTCCTGAAAAGCTTAAAGACAATTGATATTATGAATGGAATGAAGGAACAGGATGGCTGAAGGGACAGAATCCCTCTGATTTCCAAGGCACACGCAAAAAAAGCTTAGCTGGGCAAACTGGCTCCTCTTCCACTCTGCCCATCAACCTGCAAATGACTCAATGGCAAATAACTAAATAACTTAGTTCGTGTTGACTGACCACCTATTGAGTCTAAAGTGTCCACACTGAAGCCATGAGAGGAGAGAGGCTTACATTGTCAAGAACACACTCTATAGACACTATTTTTGAGCTACATACTAATCCACATTGTTTAGGGCTCATGGGAGATATGGTTCTATTTTTCCATCTCTCTCTGTCTGAGGCTTGGATTATGTCCAGTTTCCACCAACCCATTTTTTCCTTCTAGAATGCCAATTATAGCTTTTATTTTGTTCAGGGGGAAAGCAACAGATAAAGGAAATTTGCAACACTTGAAAATCACATCAATGGCAAGGGACTAAGAAAGGAATTTTCTGTCAGAAACAATTTAGGGGAAGGAGTTACAAACACTTTTCAATTTAAATATAACACCAGAGTGGGGGATGGACTTGAGGTTAAACAGCTCCAGTTGAGGACTTTGAAAACAGGCATAAAATCAATACCACCATGGGTATGTCTTCAATATGTTTTGATTTGGCATAATGAAGTATTGGCTTTCTTCTTTCTTAAATATTAAATGAAATTATGTATAATGTATATATACATTGTATCTAAGAATGAGCCGCATGGCTTAATTTCTCCAAACAAAGCAATGTAATTAGCAAGTTGGTGAAGTGGAAATATATAAAAGATGAAAACATCCAAAAAATGAACAAATAATTTAATTGTGGGTAGTATTCACACATATGCAAACTGTATCCTTGCTTTGCTGTGCTGTGGGGCACTTTCAGGTGCTAAGGGACACCCACACTTAAACAACACTCACATAAAGTACATGCTGGCATCTTTATCTGTGCCAAAGTATGTTGCCTTTAGGACTGTAAAGAGAACTGAGGAACATATTGTTGAAATTCATGTAGTGATGCTTTTTAATAGAGCTTTTTCTTGTATTTTAGGTTGTGAGCCTATCCTTGAATGGCTGAGCCATCTCTCCAGCCCATAGAGCTTTTCCTTAATGAGACAAATGACTCAGAGATATGAATGACTTGAAGAAGGTCCAGATCTGAAAAATATCCCTGAAGTATTTAAAGCAATATTTAATGAACTAGCGTTAAAAGACAGATGGTTTTGGACAAAATCAGGCCTGTCAATGCCTCTGTCTTCTTAAATGCAGCAAAATACACAGATGTTAAGCATACAATTTGATGAATTTGAACAAGTGAATACAATCATGATAGAGAAATACCAATCAAGACAGAATTTGCCTCTCCTCAGCAATGTTTGGGAGACGCAGTCCCATTCATACACTCGAGTCTATTCATTCTTTCTTGGTGCTTTCACTCCACTTTGTGAATGCGCCAAACCCATCCACGCTGTATAATAGAGCTGCACTCATATCAGGCTGGAAGCTGATATGGGTTCATCTGTGATTCACATTCTAGTTGAGATCTTTCTGTAAGCACAGGCTTTTTATATCTCTTGAATGATGCCTAAGTCTGAAGAACTTCTAATAGGCACATATTTCATTTGGGAGGAGGGGCAGGGATGCCAAACACTGTCCCAAAACAATCAAACCATGTCACAGACATGCTAGCAATCAGCAAGAGTGCCACTCATGGGACTAACGTTGATGTTGTCATTCTGATTAAAATTTGCTATTCTAATCTATGTAACTAGAAATTGTACTCCACCGACATTGACTACTGAATACTTTTTCATATTTTTGTCAGTTATACAGCTATTGAAGTAACAGTTCTATTTTTATTTCTATATTATTGGATATGCTTATAGAATTCACATACATTTTAATTTTGCTTTTCATTTTATTTCTTTGTGTGTGGTGTATTGTGTGTGCATATTCCTGGGCATGTGTGTATATGTATGTACAGATGTGTGGAGGGCAGGGGTGAGCATCTAGTGTTTTCCTCAATTGCTCTTCACCTGTTTTTGGAAAGGATCTCTCACTGACCTTGTCTGGCCAGCTAGCTCCTGCATCCTCTTGTCTCTGCCTCCCTGGTGTGGGATTGCAGGTGAGTGCTGCTGCTCCTGGCTTGTTACAAAGGCACTGGAGAGCAAAGTCTGCCCCGGGCATGTGCAGCAAACATTTTACCGATGAAGCCATCTCCCCAACCTCCTCCTTTTTGTTTTCTTAATGGTAATTTATGACCAGAAAATTTTCATTTTGATGAAGCCCAATGATCTATTTTTAAGTGGTTATTTCATTCTGAATTGTGAAGGCAATTTTGTGTTTTTATTTAAGAGATATGACTCTTTGAGCACTTCATTTAGTACTATAATTTATCTCTAAGCAACATACACATACAGTAGGAAGTAATGGTTGAAGTGCATTTCTTTCTCTGTATGTTTGTCCAGCTGTTTCAGCATCATTTGTTGAGAACATCTTCATTGATACATGCAAGTTCCTTTCCTTCTGAACCATTATAATTCTATCAGGTTATTTCAGAACTCCATGCTGCTTTATTGCTGCATCTGTCTATTTTTTTTTCTGCTCTCTTAATTATTGTGATTTTATTCTAACTTCTGAAAATAGATAAGAAAAATCTTCTAACTTTTTCAAGACTATTTTGATATTCTAGATTGCTCACATTCCCAAAAACCAATTAAGAGCAGTTTATCAATTTACATCTCTTTGAAGTCTGAGTATTTCACTCTATGAGTGAACTCAAAGAAGACTGCCATCTTAGGAGGGTTGGACTCTAGTCTTAAAGTTGACACACCCATTCAACTGTTCAAGTCTTCATTCTCACTATCCTTTATAATTCTTACAAGTTTTATTCTTCCTTTTATTGATTTTATGGAGTGTCTTGGGAAACTTTATACATACTTACATTATCCAAAATTAAATATTTTACTTCCTTTTTAATAGTTATGCCTTTTATTTCTTTTGGGCCATTTTCTAGCTTAGATGGCCAGTACAATATTGAGTAGACAGTGTTCATAGCCTCATTTTCTTTCTTATCTCATAAGGAAATCATTCAATATTTTACATTCTGGCTGTATCTTCTGATATAATCTATCTACGGATTATATGTAAACATTCTTGTGATGCTGGTATATTTACTTAATATACTAAAACTTTAAATTTATTTTTTTAATTCTCTTTCCCCCTCTGTCTGTGTGTGTGTGTGTGTGTGTGTGTGTGTGTGTGTGTGTGAGAGAGAGAGAGAGAGAGAGAGAGAGAGAGAGAGAGAGAGAGAGATGAGTAAAGGTAGAGGTGCCATGGAGGCCAAGATCCCCTGGAGCTGGAGTTACAAGGCATTATGAGCAGCCTGACAGAGGTGCTGGAACTGTATTTCCTGCAAGAGTGTTACATTCCATTAACCATTGAGCCAACCTTCCACCCCACAAATTCTCGAGCTTTTATTATGTTACAGTTCTTATTTTCTTACTTTGAAGAATCTCCATTTTCACTCATATAAAATGAATGTGTCTATTCTAACCATATTTTGATGTTGAAATGCTGGTTTTACTTAATTCATTATTTTAAAGGTTCTGTTTGACATCTGTTTTTCATCGTGTGAGAGAAGGCAGCCATCACTTGAGTCATTGTCTTACTGACTATGTGTTTTCCTCTGACTGCTTCCAATAATTTTCTTTATCTGTGGTTTTTAACAGCTTAACTTGATGTGACTGGGTATATCACCTTAGAGTCGATTTCTATTGATTTGGTTATGACTATGCCATGTTTTTTTTTTCATTTAGACATTGTGTGAGTCTGTATAGTTGCATTCTTTAAAGGATGTCAAATTTTGTTTAAGTGGAGAATCAAATGCCTTGTGGTTCTCAATTCTCTCAGAATTTTTTCATAATTATAATTTCTTGGGATGAACCTACTTCAACTCATTGTTAGTTCTAGGACTTAGTCATTCTCTCTCCCAAGAGGTCACTTTTCTGCGATCCTGAACATGAAGTAGTCATCAAAGTTTCTCTACTCTGCCCAAGTCACAACATCCAGTTGGGCCTTCCGGCTGACCCACATCTGGGCCAGGGGATGAACTGGAGAGTCTCAAGATGTACCATCTGACCTCATTCATGCTGCCACAGGCCTTGGCCCATGCCATACGCACAGGACATCTCAATGACCAAAGCCTCCACAGCAGTGCAGTGGCAGCCACCTACAAGTGTGGCAATGTACAGTAGCTTGAGATAGACATGAAGTCCATGACTGACCATGCAGTTCGGACTTTGATGTGGACAGAACTCATCCAAGGACTGAGCGTGACCCTGAGCTACCTCTTTCAGGACCCTGTCACCACCAACTACCCATTTAAGAAGGGCCCACTGAGTCCACCCTTCCATGGGGAACATGCATTGCACCACTACCCTCCTCAAGAGGAATGCTGCATTGCCTATAAGCTCTGTTTGTCCGGCACAAGCCATCACCATCGAGGCTGAGCCAAGAACCAATGGCACTCACCAAACTACATGCTACAACATTGACATGACCAAGTGTATCTAGTGCGGTTTCTGCTAGAGGGCCTGCCCTGTTGATGCCATTGGAGGAACCCAACTTTGAGTTCTCCACCGAGACATGAGGAGTTGCTGTACAACAAGAGGCTGCTTAAGAATGGGGACAACCTGGCACCTTGGCTCAGTCTGGTGGTCCCTACTGCCCATAAAGAAGCCATGATTCCCATCACCACCACCACCCCCAAAAAAGAACATCCAGTTGTGGAGCTGAGCTTCTTAGGAAAGTAGCCCCATTCACTGGGTGTTAGTTTCATTGTTTTTGTTGTTATTATTTAACACAGGTTCCCACTGTATATTCCATGATGTGAGGCTCTATGGGCAATCCCTGAAGCTCTGCCTTCTGAGTACTAGCTTGACCTTACCAACATCAAATGTGTAAGTCTAGAACTGGTTCATTACAGCTGAAAGAACAAATCACCCATGTATATAAACTTTAAATATAAAAGCTAAAATAATTTAAACTAACTAGAAGTACTGTGTTCCCACACTCATTCTTTGCTGTAAAACTGAAAAGAATTTAATTTCTTGCTTATACCAGGTACCGAATCTTGACAATAAGCATCACTAAATCCACTCCTTGGCCATAGATAACAGAGTCTTAGGAAATTTTTAAAGCAAAATTTAAAATAAAATAATGAAAATATAGTAGGCCCTCCTAATTTTCTTTCCCCAAAGGCAAATAAAAAAGACTTGAGGTTGGACCTGTCAGTGTAGAGTACTTGTGTGGCATGTGTGAAGCCCTGATTTTGACCACTATAAAATAAAAATTAGGTGCTGGAGAGATGGCTCAGAGGTTAAGAGCACTGACTGCTCTTCCAGAGGTCCTGAGTTCAATTCCCAGCAACCACATGGTGGCTCACAACCATCTGTAATGAGACCTGGTGCCCTCTTCTGGTCTGTAGTCATATATGCTGTATACATAATAAATAAAATAAATCTTAAAAAAATAAAATTAAATAAAAATAAAAATAAAATAAATGAGTAAACTAACAAGTAAAGACAAATCTGCATTGCTTCATTATACTGTGTAAAGATATCTGTTTATTTCTCTCCAAAATTACTGGATAAAATATTTAATTTTTTTTTAAAAAAATTGGTGTATGCACATTTGTGTGTGTGTATGTGTGTGTGTGTGTGTGTGTGTGTATGTGTGTGTGTGTGTGTATATGTGTGTGTGTGTATATGTGTGTGTGTGTATGTGTGTGTGTGTATGTGTGTGTGTGTGTATGTGTGTGTGTGTGTGTATATGTGTGTGTGTGTGTGTGTGTATATGTGTGTGTGTGTGTGTGTGTGTGTGTGTGTGTGTGACATTAGAGGCCAGAGAACAATTTGTGGTAATTCTCTTCTTCTACCCTATGGGTTCTGGAACTCAAACCCAGGTCATCTTAAAGTCTTGTTGGCAGCCCAAAATATGTATTTTGTTTGTTTGTTTGTTTATGAGACAGTGTCTCAGGCATCACATACTATCTTTGAACTTGGTATGTAGCTGAGAATAACTTTGAACTTCTGATTCTCCTGCCTCCACCTGTGCACACCACACTAGTTTATGTGTTGCTGAGGACCAAAGTCAGGGCTTCACGTGGGCTGTGTAAGCACTTGACCAGTGGATCTTCATCCTCAGCCCAAGATAAATTATTTATAGGTAAATAATTAATTCTTAAAGTATACTGGCTCCCTTATTCTGCTGCTTGAAAGAAACATAAATTTTTTTCAAATAGTTTCTTTTAAATATTTAACATTTGTAAAACTAGATAAACTAAACTACTCTTTAAGTCAGTAAACTTAACCAACTAAAATTACTAATAGTTTATCTCTATATTGTCAATTGGAGCTAAATCTTCAAATTCTTGCATGTTGTACCAATCATTTAATTTGCTTGTACTTTTCTTTTTGCCCCCAATTCAGACTTACATTGTCTTCTGAATTAATTGAATTCTTAGAGGCTGGATTTCACAATGATTAGGCTACCTTTATTTCTAAAGAGCTAGATGATCAGTAAACACAAACATTCAGGAAAAGATTAAGCTAAAATAAGGTCTATAATAAACAAGTTGCTAATTTGAAAAAACTGATAGATTCATTATAGAGTATTTCTGTTAGTATTCTAATGTTAATAACTGAACGTCAGAAGTAACTCTAAGTCTAAGTTCTACTTTGTAGATGTTTTAGTCTTAGAAAAACTTAACAGTGAGGCAATTTATAAAGTAAGGTTTTGTGTAAATATTTCATTCAACATTCTGGAAGAACTTCATTCTCACTGAGAAGAATCCTAGCCTGAAATGACCAAAACTTTTTATCTGGTGTGATATCCTTTTCAGATACAACCTTTGACACCACCCAGTGTTCCCTTACTAAACACACAGGGAATAAATGAACAAGGCTTTTCCAAAATTCCTGAGCTGAGAGTCAAATGTAGGGCTGCCTGATCCAATGTGTATGTTCTTGCTACATATCCTTAAAAAAAAACAAAACAGAATAATGAATTATCTAAGTAATTCTAAATTTTAAACAGTGCAATTTTAATTAAAAAGAAATTTTCTTAAGTTATAATTTGTTATCAATCAAGGTTTCCCAAGATAAGTCAGCACTGGCTGCACACATGTTTGTAAACAGCGCATGCGCTAAGGAAACTCCAGACTGTTTCTCTTAACCTGCCTTTATAGTTTGGAGGCATTGCTTGACGTTTAACGTGCTTCCTGCCCACACTCTGGATAAAACTTTGGATTATTTAACTTAACACAGCATGGACATAAATGCTGATTATTCTGTCTTCTGGATTGAGTCGTTTCTCCCAGTAAAAAGATTTTAAACTCCTAAGAGAGAATCTGGGTTTGGAGATGGCCCGCTCATGACTCCTGGCATGAGTGTGCCAACTGTGAGACTGCCATTAGATTCCATCAGTCTCAGATGGAATTGGTTAATCAAATGGAAAAAGTGCCAACAATAGTTTCCTGGGACATCAGGAAAATAAAATTTTAAGAAAAAAAATGCTATTATTATAGGAAAGATGTCATATTATGAAAGTATACAGTTTTGTAATTGGACTATGGGTCTTTGATACATTTTGATGGTATGTATATGAGCTAGAATTAATTTTAATTTTTAATGGAACTTTTACTTGAGCAGGATCTCATGACTTTCATAAACCAGTGTATATCAATATTATCTAAACTTGAGACTCCAAAACAGGTCACAGCAAACCATTAAAATTTAATGTGTATTTAATAAATATAAAGGCAATATTTTTAGCTTTTTTCCATATACATTCTGCAAGTTTCCTTTCTTGATCCTTTAAATCTAGTATCTTTAATTTTTGCCACAGTTCTCTTGAAATGCCCACAAAATAGTCCTTAAAAGTTTGTATAAATAAAATAGTCAAAGAAATACTTATGTAGACAAAAAGTATTATTTGTGATCAACACCAACCAAATATTTTCTAAAAGACTTAAATGTTTATCTAAAATGTGCACTTTGAAATATTGACTTTGTCACATTTAATTCAAGTTTATTTCAAAGGCAAAAAATGACACCTTGTATATATATCACATAGCTTCAGTTTAATTCACCATGTATATGACTGTCAGTTGTATTTATTATTTCCTATACACATGAAAACCCATAAACAAATTCTATTCTGCAAGTTATTTGCAGCATAGTAAAATTTTAAATCCCCCAGAGGACATTCACCAAATTTTATGGCTAATATCTTTACACTGCACTTGTACATAATAAGAAACAGAGCTGTCATATTTCATTCAACGGACTTTTATAATGAGATTTATATTTTTGCCAAGAAGTCTGAGTTTCACAACAGCTATGTTGAGACAATAGAAAACAAACATGAAACTTTATGCACATTCCAAGGTGGGATTTTTCCGCACAATTTACTTGCTATCTCCACGTAAATATAGAAAATTCACCTAAACTTTAACATGAGTTTGTGGAACAATTCTTATAAGACAATTATGCTGTGGATGGTTTGATGTAAGGAGCTCGTTAGAAGATAAACTGTATTAATGAACTGGATTGATATTAATTTGCATCAATTCCCTTACTGTGAAACGTCTACCGCTACTTTACCATGGTTTTTATTACTATGCAAAACTCTTGAGTAATAGCAACTATTGATTTTACTCTTACTTACAAAGTCACTTAGGTTCATCTTGGTTAAATATGAGGTTAAACTACCATAAAAATACTACAGGAATCCTTCCCAGGGAACATAGAGAAGCAAGAATTGATTCCTTTTTTGCAAGGGACAAGACTATGGTACTCTGCCCTCTGTGGTATGGAAGTTATGCTCTGCCCCTCTGGACCCCATTTAACGAATTCACCCTTTCAGTCTTCTTGGAAATCATATTAAACCATTAGGCAGCTGTTTTACCCTTCATTTGTATACTAATACAGAATAAGCTGCCTAGGACAAGAACACCAAATCCAATTCTAGCTGACGTTCACCCATACTCATCGTCTCTTGCTAAGAGAATCAGAGGTAGTAGTGGTGTCCCATAAAACACAGTTTCAGAATTCATGGAGCATTGGAATTCTATGGGAAAAGCAAGGGATATTTTGAAATATAAGTCTTTCTCAGTTAAGAATTGCCTTGGGCCTCACACAGCCTTTGGATGTCTCAGCAGATTAAACCCCATAAATATAAATTGCTCAGACTTCAGCCTTCAATAGCAATAAAGAAATTTTATGGAAGATAACCTGGAAGTTCAACAGAAAAAGAAACACTGACGTGAAGCAAAGGCATTGTCTTTGGTTTTCAGTTACTTTCTCCTCCCTACTTTCAATGAATAGTTTAAATTCTGTACACTGACAATAAGTAACTTAAAAAGGACTTCAACTATTGATCTGGTAATTCTTACTTACTGGTGAGTTATTTTTATAGACACGTGATCATTGTTGCAGATGGTCCTGATTACATCATTAGAGAGAAAATGCCACTCAAAACAGTTTAGACCAGACAGCAGCCTGAGGGCTGGGGATGGTGTTGTTTACACCCTCATTTCAGAAACTCTATTGCTCACACATCTCTTTAGTAGCAGATCAGCTCCTTTGGCATTTACCTCTTTTCATTAATCTTGCACGATACACACTAATTGCTCACTTCTTTCTGTTGCCATGTGTAACTGACTCAGTTTCTGCTTATTTTAGTGTCAATTATATATTCAAATATTTGTGACTGTCCACTCTTTTTTTCATCCTTCTTTAAATACATGGTAACTTCGTATTTATGGAGCATAAGTGCAGTGTTGGGACCAGTGGGTACCTGTGTACAATAAATCACATAACAACAAACAGGATATTTTACATGATTTTCCCTTTGTGATAAGAACAGGAGCTAAAAGCTTATCAAGTAAGACAGAGACCCCAGGTTCCTCAGTGGAGGTCAGGAATGCCAGAAGACAGGTCTGTTTCCTGTTTCTTTGTTATCTGGCTGAGAACTGCCTGGAGGCCATATGTCACTACAGGACTAATACTGAGAGAAGGCACATGGACACCTGGCTATTTTACATGGCCTCACCCACTCACTCCCTTCCCAGTACCTGCCCCAGTCTCTGCCCTAAATCCTTTAAAAGTCTCCCAAACTTGCATCTGCATGGTTCTGTGTTTCCTGAGACTCCTGGGTACAGGAGTTTTTCCTCTCTCCCTCCTATGCTTCTACCTATGGATCCATAATAAACTTCTCCCTAACGCTCACCCTCTGTGGTCTGAGAATTTCATTCTCCAAATTTGTGAGATGAGAACCCCAAAGGCACTGGCTAGGGTTGGCTTTGATAGCTCTTGAGTTTTCTGAGACCTAGCTACACCTACAATGAGAAAAGCTCTGACTTTCCCAGTCATGTCCCAGGATTCCCATGTCACTTAGACATTTGGATGTTTATGTAAGGGACAGTAGATTCCTTGTATTGACTGTCCATTTTTATAAGGTTTCTATTTTTTTGTAAAGTGTGTGTGTGTGTGTCTGTGTCTCTGTGTCTCTGTGTGTCTGTGTCTGTGTGTGTGTGTGTGTGTGTGTGTGTGTGTGTGTGTGTCTGCGTGCGTGTGCGCATGTACGCACACACTCATGTAGAGTTCAGAGGACAACTTTGTGGAGCCCATTCTCTCCTTCCACCATGTGGATCCCAGATGGAACTAACAACACCTTACAACACTAACAAGCACCCTTACATGCTGAGCCACCTCCCCAGCCCAACGGTTCCTAAGGAAATAAATATTGAAACTACATCTTAATATCCTAAAAGTAAAACATCACTTCAAAATTTCCCAATGGATTCCCTGGTAAATCGCAGGGCTTCTGTGTTTTTCATTTGGACCAGATCACTCTCAGAGAGAGAACTGTTATTTATATACCAGTTAATTTGGATAAGGATGATAAATGCTTTTAACATAAATAGTTAGAATTTTATGAAATTATTTTTTTTATTTTTTTAAGAACTATTTACTTTATCAAAACTACTGGTATATTTACACTTCCCTGCACGAGGTCAAAGTTCTTACTTAATCCAGAACCTTCTTTGTGTATACTTCCGTAGCATTGCCTGTAAAATGCTGTTTGTTGCCCAGTTTCCTGGAAGACCACCGGAATAGAAGAATAAACACCTGCAAACATCTGGCTGACTCCTACTTTCTGGTTGACCAATTGCTGTAACTTTGTTATAATCACTCAGTCACCAAGAGAATGCAAATTTGTAAACAAAACGAAAACACTGCAACCCAGCTCCTGCAGTTTATTTCCTGTTTTCTCTTAGCAACAGCACACACAGTGTAGTTGATTGGCACACCACACATGATTCAATATAATCATACTGCTCGTAAACCAAATTAGATTCAGCTACCAGAGAGTAAATGGCATCACAATAAGAAAAAAGGCAGTACCTGTTCATTTGGTTTGCTTCTGTGGCATCAATATTGAAAACTGATGTTCCCTGGTGTACTCATGGTTAAAACTCAGCAGCTTCCCCAGATCCTCAGGCAGGTAAGCTTTTCTCAGTTCTGGGTTGGTGGTGCACACTTTAATCCCAGCACACGGAAAGTAAAAGAAAGCAAGCCTCTTGAATTTGAGGCCATCATGTCTACATAGTAAGTTTCAGGACAACTAGTTCTCTAGAGACACTCACACATGGCACCATCAGCAGACCAAGAATTTGTTGCTAGACAGATTGTAGGTTCTAGAGAAGAACCCACTACTATTCTTCTGGTAAATGGACATATTATTAAACTGTTTCCTAATGACTTATCTTTATACCCACAGGTTAACGCATCTCTCAACCCTCACAAGGAAAACTGCATTTTCAGTAGATGGTGGTTGACAAAGAGATTCCAATTGGTCAACATGTAGAGAATAAGAGATTGCAGAAGGCTCAGACCTAAATGAGATACCTAGATCGAATCTCCTGAGCTAAACCTCAGGGATTGTTACAGAAGAGGGAAAGGAAAGAGTGTAAAAGGCAGAGGTGGTAAATAACTATATGAAAACAGTGTCCTCAGGACACAACAGGATAGCTGCACATATGAGCCCACAGCAGTTGTGACAGCATGCACACACACCTTTAGAGCTAAAGTCAGACAGAATTTCAGCATGTGAGGGCAAGTCAGGTACCAAATCTGCCCCTAATAAAAGAGCTACTGGAATCCTACCACTAGCGAGGAGCTATTGGCAGCTAGTGGGAAAAGGAGAATCAGTTTTCTCTAAGAGTGTAGCCATTTGTATGTCAACCACAGTCCAGTAGAAGGCCAAGCATTCAAGTTTATATGAACAGCAGATATTGGATTTGGTGTGTGTGTGTGTGTGTGTGTGTGTGTGTGTGTGTGTGTGTGTGTGTGTGTGTGAGAGAGAGAGAGAGAGAGAGAGAGAGAGAGAGAGAGAGAGAGAGAGAAGACACAAAGTTAAATGGGGAAGGAAGGAAGCATGGATCCTGGAAGATTTGGGTGAGGAGAAAATATGACTAAAACACAGTATACAAAATTATCAAAAAGTACACACACAGAGAGAGGGGGGGTATATTCCTTTTCTTTCCAGTCATTAAACAAAAGATATATAATTAGGCAATCTTTTAAGTCCCCTAGACCAACAGAGTCCCTTCAAATTGTACCCCACCTGTATATCCACCTCACCTCAAACCCAAAGGCGAGCGTCAGTAACCTGTGTTCTAGATGATACCCAGCTGCATAACCCATGCAATAACTCAAATATTTTAATATAGCAATTATCACTACTGTATTTTCCCTTTCTAAGTTAAATGGTAAGTCATGTATCCATTCGATCTATATTTATCATGATATTGCTGAATGTAAGGCACGTTTCTGGGGACTGGGATGACAGCAATAAATACAATTAGCCTATCTTTATGGGATTTGTATTCCACTGGAGACAACTGTATTTTAATGGTTAATAGTTGGTGAGTACAGATGTTGTGTTTTGCTAGTGCCATCCTCTGTGTATATGTACATGAACACATATACACACACATACAGAGGTATGTCGAGGCATAAAGAGTAATATGAATGCTATTTCAGGTAAGGTGATCAAGGAAGAACTCCGAGGTAATGTGATCTAATCAGAACACTGCTTACTCAATACACATGGCAGGTGCATAGGTCCCAAGAAGGGGAGTGGTTGGCTTCTTGAAGAATATCTCAGTGAGCACAGTTGGAGCTGTGGTCCATCAGCAGAGTTGAGGGAAAAGATAAGAATGCTACCCAGAATCTAGATCACTTGCAGAACACGGTAAGGAGTTTGGAGGATTTTATATTTTTCATGATCAAATGTTCCTAAACCAATTAATTGATTTGGAACAGACTCACAGTCTGCATTCACTCCTTATTAACCTATGCTTTCTCTACACCATGGGGACCAAAAGTAAGTGAAAATAATCTCAAATCTCTCTTTGAAACCAGGAGAACAGAACTATTTCCATCTACTCTTGACAATCTACTCATTTCCAAAACCTACATTCAAATTACATTTCTGGTGAAATGTGTCTCTTCTTGAATGTATAGTCAAACTTTCAAACCTTTTGCATACATGTTATTTGTCAAGGTCTGTTAGGGCTCTATTTTTATTTTGAACTGGAGCAGAACTTTGGATTTATCTTTAAAAGTCATTTATTCTTTCTGAATGATTGGCATTCAAATGCCAGGTGTCATCTGCTAGCCTAGATCAAGCTAGAAATATAATCATATATTATTTATTCATGTTATATATAAATATATTGTATAATATGTGTTATACACTTATATTATGTGTATATATATATATATATATATATATATATATATATATATATATAATACTAAGACTATTTCAATCCCATTTCCTCATTAGTTGTATAATACTGGTTTGTCCAAACTGCAAGTTCCTCACAGTGAACTTGCATTACGGGGTTTACAATGGTTTAAATAAGATACATACACAACCATTATGAATGTATGGATCACAGCAGACATCTGGAAAATCATAGTTATTGCCAGTTGTTTTAACTTCATGATAAAAAGAGGCACTTCTCAAGAGAAATTCCCTGTCTCTTCTTTCCATACAATCCTTACAACCATGTCATGGAATTTCACTACTGTTTTGCTTGCTTTGTTATTTCAATGGAATAAGGAAAAGGAGCTATTTATCAGTTTGTTTGTTTTTTTCCTTAATTTTTCTTTCCCCATCCTAAGCAGCTAAACAGGTCTTTGTGCTGTATCTTTCATGGGATGGTTGTGTTTTATGACAGAAAACAGAAGTTGCTTGTAAAAACGAAACAAAACAAAAATCAAACAAACAAAATCTTCTGGCATGTCTTAGGACAGATTGTGCTATATACACACATTGGGGGAGGGGGAAGTTGGCTAATGGTATTAAGGGAAACTGGAAGGAACAGTAAGCAGAGCCTCCTCCCTGGGGCTCAGCAGGGTCCTTTCCCTCCTGGAGGTGGGTGGCAGTCCTGAAAGTGGTGTGGAGAAGGAAACACAGTTACCGCTGGGGCGCCACTGCAGAGAAGGGCAGCAGAGCCACTGGACTCCAGAGGACTCTGTGAGCTTAAGGTACAGAGAGGACATGTTTCCTACAAAAGTCAGGTCTTCTAAAAGTTGAGGTTTTTAAGAAGTACATTTCATTACAACTATATCGCAAATGCATAACTCTATCATAGTCTCCGTAAACTCAAAGAGCAGTTGAACCTCAATTTTCCATGCATATCACAATGACATGAACAAACCAAAAAAGCCGTGTATCCTTAGGTACCAATCACTTAACAGAGTTTAGAATCTCTTCTCAATTCTATTTCTAGCTATCTGCACTGTATAGAAATGAATCCAACTCAGAAAGCATGATATATAAAATGGTGCTGTGTGAATATTAGGTGCTTGGTAAAAAGAAATCAAAATGATAAAAGGAAAGCATGCAAAAATATGTAGAATTTACACAATACCCAAAATAAAGAAATCTGTACAGATATTTGAATAACATTCATTTATGGTGATATAGATACATCAATATGCCATTTGGAAAAATAATCTAAAAACTAAAGAAATAAAATATAAGGCATTACTTCCCATAGGCTAAACTAAAAAGTATGTTGGTTCACTGTTCTTAGACATCTTGAGATTATTTTCATAATATCCATAAATCATTTATGTGCCTCAACAATAGATTGCATATGTCTATTATATCCTTTGGTTAAGTTTGTTAATTTACATAACTATATATTTAGTATACAACATCTCTACTTTATGCATACACCATCTGTTTTTGAGACTGGTTTTACATTGCCCAGGCTTGCCTCCTACTTACTGTGTTGCTCAGGGTTGCCTCCCCCTTACTGTGTAGTCCAGGCTTGCCTCCCCCTTACTGTGTAGCCCAGGCTTGCCTCCTACTTACTGTGTACCCCAGGCTTGCCTCCTACTTACTGTGTACCCCAGGCTTGCCTCCCCCTTACTGTGTAGCCCAGGCTTGCCTCCTACTTACTGTGTAGCCCAGGCTTGCCTCCTACTTACTGTGTAGCCCAGGCTTGCCTCCTTACTGTGTAGCCCAGGCTTGCCTCCTCCTTGCTGTGTAGCCCAGGTTTGCCTCCTCCTTACTGTGTAGCCCAGGCTTGCCTCCTACTTACTGTGTACCCCAGGCTTGCCTCCTCCTTGCTGTGTAGCCCAGGTTTGCCTCCTCCTTACTGTGTAGCCCAGACTGAACTTGATTCTCCTTCTTTTAACACTCAAGGCCTGAGATTATAAGATTGAGCCACATGCACACCTACAAGTATTCTCTAAATATTTTTACTCAAATCAGTTCTTGACTTTGGCCATTTGTGTGCTTTTTCTTGGGGGAGAAAA
Source organism: Onychomys torridus (assembly GCF_903995425.1). Taxonomy (NCBI): domain Eukaryota; kingdom Metazoa; phylum Chordata; class Mammalia; order Rodentia; family Cricetidae; genus Onychomys; species Onychomys torridus. Next base: position 69,192,774 of record NC_050449.1, on the reverse strand, counting down.
TTCTTTAGTAGTGATCTAGTCAAACCTAGCCTATTAGTATAACTGTACCCTTTCTGTTAGCAGCTCATCCTTATTCCAGTGAGCACTCTAAAACAAGAATGATTCATTTAAACAATAAACACCTAATTCCCCTTTAGTGGTAAGCATGACCTATTGCACAGTCGTTTCTGTGTGTGCTAGCATTTCCTTCCTGGACACGACCCCCGTCCCCCCTTCATGAGTATCCTTTTGTACCCTAATGTTATACTGCATGTGCTACAATGACCTTGTAAGATTTTGTAATGCTGGGTAGAGTTTTACAACAGTCTACGTGAAGAATTGTTCTAATTTCAAAAATGAATGCTTTATCAGACACACTCTGATTGTTAAAATGCCTGCTGTTGTTATGGTTAGGAATGCATATACATATACTTATATGTATGTAATAACAATGAGCAAACAAAATAGGGGAAGGGGCATGAACGTGAATGAGAGTATGGGAGGGTTTGGAGGGAGGAAAGGGAAGGGAGAAATGTTTCAATCAAATTATAATCTCAAAGATAAAAAATAAATAAATAAATATCTACTGTTAATTTATGATATCTCCTCTCCCACAAGCCAATCTGGAGTTTTACTGAACATCATTACTTTTCTACTAAGATCTCTGTGGGTAGGAGGTTAACCTATGAGCCCCTCTCAGTCTGGGAAAGAGGTCTGTTTTCTGTAGAGAGTTGAAAAACAAGAACACGAGCAATTACATTCACTCTGCTTTTTATCGTTATCATGCCTCAGAAACTCTGGACAATGTCAGTGATAAAACATCCCTTCCAGTAAAAATAAATGTGCTGGTACAAGTTCAAAATTTGCCAATTGGCACATTTTTATCATTTTTCTTTTAATAAGATTGCATTCTATGGAAGCCTACAATCCAACACAATGACATAATGAACAGTGAAGAATTTAAGCACAATTATACCTTTTTGTAACAATCATTATGTTAGCCATTGTTTATATCAAATCAACCAGCAATATAAAGAAGCCAAAAATTCCAGATTATTATGAAATTATAAACAAATATAATAAAAATCTTATTATGAATTGTCTAGTGAGGTTATTTTAGTAGAATATTTTCAAATGTGAAAACTTGGAAGTTTCTAGAAGTGATTTAAAAAAATAAAGTCAGGGACTGGAGAGACAGCGCTCCTATTAGAAGCACGCTGCTTTTGCAGAGGTCCTGAGTTTGGTTCTCAGAACCCATAACACAGTGAAAATGGCCACCCTACCAAAATCAACCTACAGATTCAGTGCACTCCTCACCAAAGTTCTAACCCAGTTCTTCACAGATCATGAAAGGACCATTTTCAGCTTCATATGGAAACAAAGAGATAAACAAAATCAGGATAGCTTAAACCATCCTCTATAACAAAATAACTGTTGGAGGTATCACCATCCCCAGTTTCAAGTAGCACTGCAGAGCTACATTAATAATAACAGCAAGGCATTGGCACAGGAACAGATACAGTGATGAACTGAGTCAAATTGAAAACCCATACATAAATCCTATATTGACACCTAATTTTTTATATAGAAGCCTGAAATCACAATGGGGAAAAAAAGACAACATCTTCAATAAATAGTCAAACTGGATGGCTGCTGTGGTGGTATTGTGTTCCCCAAAATATTGTGCACGCTAATAAACTTATCTGGGGTCAGAGAACAGAACAGCCACAATATTAAACATAGAGGATAGGCAGTGGTAGCACACACCTTTAATCCTAGCATTCCAGAGGCAGAAATCTACCTGGACCTCTGTGTGTTCAAGGATACAGCCAAGCATGGTGACTCATGCTTTTAATCCCAGGGAGTGATGGCAGAAAGCAGAAAGGTATATAAGGCATGAAGACCAGAAAGTAGAAGCTTTTGGCCTGGTTAAGCATTCGGGCTTTCAAGAAGCAGTTCAGCTGAGATTCTTTTGGATAAGGACTCAGAGGCTTCCAGTCTGAGGAAACAGAATCAGCTGAGGAACTGGCAAGGTAAAGTTGACTGTGGCTTGTTCTGCTTCTCTGATCTTCCAGCATTCACCCCAATGCCTGGCTTCAGGTTTGGTTTTATTAATAAGACCATTTAAGATTCCCATGTAGAAGAATGCAAAATAGATCCAGACTCATCATCCTGCAGAAAACTCAAGTCTAAGTGGATCAAAGACCTCAATTTAAAACCAAATACACTGAAATTGATAGAAGAGAAAGTGGAGAATAGCCTTGAACTCACTGGCACAGGAAAAGACTTTCTGAACAGAACACTGTTAGCACAGACACTGAGATCAACAATTAACAAATGGGACCTCATGAAACTTAAAATCTGTGATATAGCAAAGTCACTGTTATTCAGATGAAGTAGCAGCTTACAGAATGGGAAAAGATTTTACTGACTACACATCCAATAGAGGGCTAATATCCAAAATACATAAAGAACTCAAAAAACTAAGTATCAAGAAAACAAGTAACCCAATTGAATAATGGGGTACAGATATAAATAGAGACTTCTCAAGAGAGAGAATTTAAATGGCTGAGGAACACTAAAAGAAATTTTGGACATCCTGAGTCATCAGAAAAATGCAAATCAAAACTACTTTGAGATTTTCATATAACACCCACTAGAATGACAAAGATCAATAAAACAAATGACAGATGGCTCATGCTGGTGAGGACAGGAAATAAGTGGAACACTCATCCATTGCTGGTGGGAGTGCAAACTTGTACAACCTCTATGGAAATCAGCAAGATGCTTCCTCTATAAGATGTGCATAGTGCTACCTCAAGATCCAGCTATACCACTCTTGGGTATATACCCAAAGGATGCTTCATCCTACACAGAGACACTGCTCAGCCATGTTCATTGCTTCTCTATTCATAATAGCCAGAAATTGGGAACAACCTAGATATCCCTCAGGATGGATAAGAATATGTAGCACATTGGGTTGGGGATTTAGCTCAGTGGTAGAGCACTTGCCTAGCAAGCACAAGGCCCTGAGTTAGATCCTCAGCTCCAAAAAGAATATGTAGCACATTTATACAATGGAGTCTTAATCAACCACAGAAAAAGATAAAATTTGCAATTAAATGAATGGAACTAGAAAAAATCATTCTGAGTATGGTAACCCAGAAAGACAAGTATGATATGTATTCACTTATGTGTGGGTATTAGCTGTTAAGTCATTGATAACCCAGCTACAATCCATAGAACCACAGAGGATAGGTGTAGAATAAGGGACTTGGGGTGTGGACAGATTGATCTCCCTGGGAAAGGAAAATAGAACAGATAGTCATGGATGGATGGGTAGGGTGAAGTGGAGAGGGGAAGGGGAGATGTGGACCAGGAGGGAATGCTGGAAGACAGCTAAAGCTAAGGCCTATTTGAGGGGTAGTATAGAAGCCTAATACAATAGAAGCTTTCTAAAATATGTATAAATGAAGGTGATCTAAATGAAATCTCCAAATAATGGGAGAAACAGAGGCCAAACTGGACATTTCTTGTCACCAGATGAAGCTTCCAGTCGCTGGGATTGGGTTACATCTAACTGAGTTATTGGCCAAATGGGTCCCATGGGAACCCCTAAACAACTTATGCTGTTTCCAAGACTATAGTTTTCTCTCCACAGGCAGCAAGATCCCATTAATTAAGACACCTATACAACTAATTGAACATGGAGAAGTTGACCAGTGCCTATATAGAGACTTCAGACCTATGCACTACCACCTTTGGCACAGGAAGGTTCTCTGCATGCTACCAAAGAAGAAATGTAAATACAAACCCTTTAATCTACAATGATGACTTGCTTGCAAGGTATACAAGTACAATGATGGTATAAAGCTTGAGCAAGTAACCAACCAATATCTGATTTGACTTAAGTCCTATTCCATGAGATGGAACCTGTCTTAGTTAGGGTTCCTATTGCTGTGGCAAAACACAATGACGAAAAGCAAGTTAGGAAGGAAAGAGTTTATTTATTTGGCTTACACTTCCACATTACTATTCATCACTGAAGGAAGTCAATACAGGAACTCAAACAGGGCAGAAACCTGGAGACAGGAGCTGAGGCAGAGGCCATGGAGGAGAGCTGCTTACTGGCTTGCTTCCCATGGCTTGCTCAGTCTGTTTTCTTATAGAACCCAGGACCACCAGCCCAAGGATGGCACCACCTACAGTAGACTGGACCCTGCCCACCATTGATCACTAAAAGAGAAGATGCCTTACAACTGGATCTCATTGAGACATTTCTTCAACTGAGGCCCTTCCTCTGATGACTCTAGCTTGTATCAAGTTGACACAAAACAAGCCAGTACAGAACTCATATCCAACATGGCTTAGGTGACCAAGAAACTGAGACTAGATAGCTCATGGACATAGGGTAACCAAATACTGCTGTTTAAAAAATGAAATAGTAAGCCGGGCAGTGGTGACACACACCTTTATTCCCAGCACTCAGGAGGCAGAGGCAAGCAGATATCTGTGAGTTTGAGGCCAACCTGGGCTACAGAGTGAGTTCCAGGAAAGGTGCAAAGCTACAGAGAGAAACCTTGTCTCAAAAAGCCAAAAATAAATAAGTAAAATAAAATAAAATAGCAGTAAAACTTCTCCTGTTGACATGGTGCTACACTCATAGATCAGTGTGCAGCTCAGCTGTCATCAGAGCAGCTTCCTCCTGCAACAGATGGGAACAAATACAGAGACCCATGCCAGACATTATGCAGAGAGTGAGAGGCCTTGGAATACTCTGCCCTAAACGGGATGTCTCTGTCAAATCTCTCCCCTCAGGGATAAGAGATCCCTGCAGAAGAGGAAACAGAGAGAATGAAAGAGCCAGAGGGGATGAAGGACACCAAGAAAACAAGGCCCTCTAAATCAACATGATCCATGCACATATGAACTCACAGACACTGGGGCATAATTCACAGGGCCTGCACAGGACTGCACCAGATGTGGTCCTAGGGCTGAAAGGAGAAGTACACACAGGACCCCATCTCATCCAGAAGCCATCTCCAACTGATAAAGCCTTGGAGGAAAAAAACTAGTTTCCTCCAAGGAAAGCTCACTGAAGAAACAAGCTACTCTGTTTGTTTGTTTGTTTGTTTGTTTGTTTGTTTGTTTGTTTGTTGAGACAAGGTTTCTCTGTGTAGCTTTGCGCCTTTCCTGGAACTCACTTGGTAGCTCAGGCTGGCCTCGAACTCACAGAGATCCGCCTGGCTCTGCCTCCCGAGTGCTGGGATTGCAGGCATGTGCCACCAACGCCCAGCTAAGCTACTCTTAAGCATTGTCTGCATGCCCAGTAGTAGCTGGCCTACAGATTGAACTCAACAGCATCTATGAAGGTTCTTTGTCTCATACTGTCATGGCATAGCTTCCCCCACTTTTTTTAAAGTTTATCTTAGTATCTTTTATTTCTATAATTTTTTCTTCTCTCTTTGTGTATATAGTATGCCTTCTAGTTTACTGTTTTTTTATGGGATTCCTGAGTGTGTGAATGAGTAGGTCTGTTTCTCGTGCCTTCTCTTGAACTCTTTTCCTTCTGTTGGTTTTTTTTTTTTGTCCAATTACAATGTGTTAGTTTTTGTTTTAGTTTATTATATTTTATTTTAGTTATTTAAAATGAATTTAAAAAGCAGAGAGAAGTTTACTTGATGAGCAGAGACTACACTCACCTGTGGGTGTAAGAATAGTGTTTAGGTTAGCAAGGGCTTACCCCCATTTAGTAAAATGGCTGTGTGTTCTCCTTCAAGATCCTCCTGGCATTCTTCTAAAAGCAGAGATTATTCATCTGGTATTCAGACACTTAGTTAAAAGTGGATACATTTTTTTAAATGTTGGTAAATTAACAAATACATTTTTTATTCTCCCTGCTTGCTAATGAGAGTTAAGGGAAATTAGGTGAATTTTCTTTATGTACTTCAGCACTTTGTTTTGGAAAATATTTTTATTCCAGAAGTATTAGGAATAAAATTAGGGAAAAAAGTAATTACCCTAAACCTCAGCCTTTAGTTAATAAAATGTGTTAGGGACCAGGAAAAAAAAAAGTAGTTAGCCTTTGTACAACACAGGGGTAATAAGCTAGCTAATAACTCACTTTGCATATTCATGACATTCACTCTCTAACTACTATAAATCAAGCGATATTTCCCAGCTGTACAGTTGTCAGTGTTGCCTACAACACAGAGGTAGTCTCAGCCATGACTAGTGGGTGAGACCAAGCCTGTCCTCTTCTATTTGAAACAGGAATTCCTGATTTATAGATGCCCACCGTCTTACATTTCTGCTTCCCCTCCAGCAGGTTTCTCATGAGATGCATGGGTCAGTCTGGATCTGAGAAGCTGAAACAACTCGGGGATCTTTAGCTGCACACCAACTCTTCCTGTGTGGCCTTTTGCAATCCTGACATCCTAGCTGTTTCCTGTTTTGCCAAATGTGACTCCTTCACGCCAGGTTTGTCAGAATCAACAACACAGACCAATCATATTTTCCTTCCTTGTAACTGGCCGGTTATACAGTGTGGCAAGAAGACTGGTACCCTCAGTCTGGCTACAGAGTACTTACTTTCTTCTGCCTCATGACCAGCTGCTTCCTTCAGAAGGCTACAGTCACATAATTCCTTAATCAAAAGTCAGTAAGAGTTAGACTTCGAGACTGGTAAATTCATTATTAAAAACTTTTTCCCTAGAACATTTTACATTGTATTTTAACATTTTATGTCCTCTACTGATGTGTTGAAAACATTCTATATCCAGTAAACAATAGCTTTGGACCGTACATGGAACTTTGCAGAGGTAAAGCAATACTCCCATACAGTCACCCCACTAGCATCAGCAAGGGCAGGGCAACGCACCAGTGAACTATCTGAGCTCTCACTTAGTGGGTCCTATTATAAGACACAGGATTTGCAACACGTGACTTAACATCACAGACTCTCACAACCAGTTACACCTATTACAAAGCAAGGAACACTTGCTGTATACTTAAGACAATGGATATGTGTCTGAGAGAGCAGAAATCAATAAAAATCATGACATTCTACTTCTGCTATTTCACTTTGAAAGTCTGGTATTTTGTAGTGAATTATTATGTCAACACCAACAACGGGGGGGGGGGGGGGGGTGTCGCCCTACAACTGAGGCAAGAAATCACTGAGTGGATAAAGGTCATTACCACTAAACACGATTGCCTGAATTTGGTTCCCAGGTTCAAGGTTTCCCACTTGAGAAAAGAGTATTTACACACACACACACACACACACACACACACACACACACAAATGATAGATAGATAGATAGATAGATAGATAGATAGATAGATAGATAGATAAGTGAAACAGGAAAAAATCTACAAGTTGCTGCCATTTTGTTCCATGACAATAGTCAACTGTTGGTAAAGAGTAAGACAGTCACAGAATACTGGTCAGTTTTTCTTAACTATTAACTAGTAGTTACTGTCCAATGTCCAGTGGCATGAGCAGATTCAAGTACAGGGAAGCATCCTTATGCCAATTCTTGGAATTTTTTTCTGCTTTACAAGTTATGAAATGTATTTCCACTGACTCATTGTAAACTGAAACTGTATCACATTCATGTTATAAAATACAAAATAAACATTGAGCATAATTTAGTTAACAATAGAAAGCAGGTAAAAAGCTTAATCAAATACAACTAAACAAGAAAGGTAGACCCAAAGGCCAGGACATAGACAGATCAAACAACTCACTTTTGGAAACTTAGATGTGCTTTGCCCTTATTTCCTGAGGACAACACATATAACCTGTGAGTATTTGAACTGTACATATCTGGACTGTCCAGTTAGGATCCACTGTGAAGTGGAAACCTGCTAAGATATTTCCCTCAACTCTGCTGCAACACAGTTCCATCCCTGCTTCTTGTTCTTTCTACTGAAAGGCCTCCTTAGGTTTTGTTCAAGATAACACGTGTAAAAAGGGCTGAGGTTTGAAAACTATTTTTTATGCACAAGAGATTAATTCAAGCTAGTTATTTAAATAACAATACACATTTTTACAGGTTTGCTAGTATGCTTCGTTTTACTCGATGTTGGATTTATTTAAACATTTAATGTGGAAGAGATAAAATTTTAATATTGAACATGTAGTCTTTGTATTTTAAGATATTTATTAAAGATTCAGGATAGTTATTTTTAGCTATTTTTAGGATTTTTGTCAAATAAATATTTTTCCACTCAATGTATTATAAAATATTGAGTCAATATAAATATTATGATCTAAGTTATAAATACTTCATGGATAGCCTTTTGGGTAATTTGAGGAGAAACTTGTAACTTCTCAACCTGTTTTAAATATTTTAACAGTTATTGTAACTTAGACTAACAAAGACTTAGCTGTTATCTGGGGGGAAAAATTAGTCCAAACAAATAATCTAACAAAGTCACAAAATGTAAAGCTGAATTCTAAACAGAACAAATTTGCAATAAGGATAAAATGACAATGAGAATCCCCTGAATGAGAAAGCATAAATTCAAACTTAATCTGAATTACAGATAATACCAAAGCCTCCAGGATTTCACGATTAGTTGAGCACAGTAATTTTCCTTGTTGAAACTCAGGAGTTTGTTCACCTAAAATTTCATCATGAGCCTGTCATAAAACTCAAGATGATTAGAAAAAAAAAAATTGACTTCGGAATATATACATAAAATACTGCCTATGTTTTCTGCCTTCAAAAGGCCATTTAGAGAATGTCCATTTTCTCTCAATCAAGTATCTTCCAGTTCTATAACTTCAGCCTCTATTCTCTTTCCTCTTCTTCATAATCTCTCAGCTAAACTAAAATCATACAATAGCTCCAGGAATGTGACAAAGGCCATGTGAAAAGCACCTATCTGGGCTGAAGAGACGGCTCAGAGGTTAAGAGAACAGGCTGCTCTTCCAGAGGTCCTGAGTTCAATTCCCAGCACCCACATGGTGGCTCACAACCATCTGGAATGAGGTCTGGTGCCCTCTTCTAGCCTGTAGTCATACATGCTGTATGCATAATAAATAAATAAATCTTTTAAAATAATTTTAAAAAAAGAAAAGCACCTATCAGATGCTTATCACAGAATCCATCACTGTGGGGCCTCCCAGGGGAGTGCCTCAGTAGGTCTCCTCAAAGAGTCCTATTAGTGTGGCAAATGCAGTGTAAGAAAGGAAGGCTTGTTTTGACTCATGATTTGAAAAGACAATTGCTCCATCATGGTTAAGGATGGTTTGAGAGCAGACAGCGTCCTGATTGCAGAGTGGGTGGTGGCTTCTTTTGTTGCCCCAGCTAGGAAGCAGAGAGGCTTTGCTGGAATAATCCTCAGTGTTCACTCTTAGCAAGATTCTTTCTTCCTCCAGTCAGGCCTCTTATCTAAACTAGCCACACCCCCAATCCAGCACTCAAGCACATGAGCCCGTAGTCACATTCCCATCAAACTGTCACAGTTCAGCATGAAGGCAGTCAAGAGAACTTAAGGCTTTGATTTTGTTTTTCTCTGGATAGAGGAAATGTTACATGAGTCTTTCTCTTGCATCTGCTTGCCAAAGCATGGTGGACCATGGATCTCTGTTAGCCATAGACTCACTCCTTGGGGTCAATTCTAATGGTAGTAATAGTAGAGGATATTCATTGACTGTGTGCTTTATGCAGGTTCACTGGCCTGTGACAGTACTTGATTAAATCGAAACTACAATTGTCTCCTATGATCTCTGCTTGAAAGGATTAAAACAGTTACAATAAAAGAAATGGTTGGAGCTGGAGAGATGGCTCAGAGGTTAAGAGAGCTGACTGTTCTTCCAGAGGTCCTGAGTTCAATTCCCAGCACCAACATGGTGGCTCACAACCATCCATAATGAGATCTGGCACCCTCTTCTGTGTACATAATAAATAAATCTTTTTTAAAAAAGAAAGAAAGAAAGAAAGAAAGAAAGAAAGAAAGAAAGAAAGAAAGAAAGAAAGAAAGAAAGAAAAGAAAAGAAAAAAAATGGTTTTCTCAAGGATATGCAGCTTTCAAAGTCAAAGCTGGTATACTAACAGTCTCCACAAAGCCCTCACTCTTGAACCCTATTGGCAGCCAAAGGAGGGATAAGACAACCTCTCTTCCCTCCACTCAAAGAGTACCTCTAAGGAGTATTAGCAGGTCCACCCCATTTGCATCCAGTTTATTAACATGATTATTTTCATGAAGTTCAAGCCGAACTGTCTTTTTTTTTTTTTTTTTTTTGAGAGACAGAGTTTCTCTGTGTAGCTTTTGTACCTGTCCTGGATCTCACTCTGTAGGCCAGGCTGGCCTTGAACTCACAAAGCTCTGCCTGGCTCTGCCTCCAAAGTACTGGAATTAAAGGCATGTGCCACCTCTGCCAGGCCAGTTGAACTGTCTTTTACTGCACATTTAATAATGAGAGAAAATATAATATTTGGGGCTGGGTACTTACGCCTCAGCACTTACAAGCATTTGTTGCTCCTGAAGAAGTCCAGGTTTAATTCCCAGCACCCACATGGCAGCTAAGAATTGTCTGGAACTCCATTTTCAGAAGATCTGACTCTCTAATGGTTTCCTCAGGCACCACATGCACACGGTATATAGACATACATGCAGGCAAAAACACCCATAAAATAAAAGTAAATATATCTTTTTTAAGAAAGAAATATAAAAACTTAAGAAATAAAAGAAAAATATCTAATAAATTTAAAGAACTATCCTGGGAATGAGCATTCTCTAGTCAGGGTTCCTCCAATTCAAGGAGAGGAAGGTAGTTTTGGCCTCAAGGCTCAGGGGCTGGTTATTTATGAGCAATGCATAGCTGAAATGCCTGCTACTCTACTAAATTCTACTTCTGTGACTCAAAAAAAATTCTACCTGGAGAGAGTGGAGGTAGCAAACAGGAAAGACAATAATCCCAATTTTCCCTACCATAACATTATGTTTTCTTGCAACATTAATTGTGGAATGTGAATGCTACATGTGAGAATATTATATGATTGCACTCAGAATTCAAACACTAATGCACAGCTACAAATCATTTTAAAACAGCAGCTTAAGGAAAACCTTTAAAAAGAAAATGCGATGCTCTCCACACTTGTCCTCCTGACTGCTGGCCTTCGAGTGTGCTCGGGACTCAATCTGCTGCCTGTGTGTCACAGTGGCTTCTTAAAATTGCTAATTCTCTTTCTTTAGCAGTTTTGGGGATTTCCCATGTTTGATCTTTTTTAAAAATTTGATTTGTTCCAAAGCAGCTTTAATGTTGAAATCGGCATCCTATATACAATTTACAGATTTTTTTCACCCCCTCTCCCTCCAAAATGGGATGGTTGCTTTCATCGGTTTATTTTCAACTCCTGAAATAATTCTCTCAAGAGAAAATATGATTCCCCATTTAAAATCTGTAAGTTAATTTTAAAAAATTTCAACATGTATGTAACTTGCATTGAAAGTAAAGTAATTCTAGAAGTTGATGGCCCAAGCTTCCAATCATTGGTTTATTCATTTGTGTACAACATTTTTAGTGTGGGCCTCGAGATTGGCTTTTTTTTTTTTTTTTGCTGTTCTGCCCTTGGCATCATGAGGATTTCAGGGGCTGCCCATTGATTCTGTGGCTACCAGTGAGGAGCATGAATGGGAACCATGGCTAAGAATACAGTCTAGGAATTCACTGCCTGCTTTCCTTCCCTGCTAAACATCTGGGGATCGACCGGCTAGATGGCATTTTTGTTCCCAAGGCTACAGTGCTTCTCAAGGTACCTTTCTCATACATCTGTCCTGCAACTCTTCTGGTAACAATTTTTACTACATGACTAAGAGTCATGAAAATCCCTCAGCTGTGCTGGGCTACTGAACTATCACCTACACTTTGTTGAGAAGATCTGACTACAATAATATAAATAGTAATCAAATTTTCCTCAAATGATTCAGCTTACAAGTGTTTTTTCTTTCCTTCTGATACTCTGGGGTAATACAGGGATAAATAGGGAGTTGTTCTTACTGCTAACCCTGGTAAGTAAACGCCATATGCAAGTCCAGGGTTTTCGAGAAGGGCCCTAGGCCAACTAGGGCTTGTCTTTGATCTCATGTTCCTCTGGCACCATCTTTGAATTGCTAGACATTTTTAGACAAGGGTTCCCAGTTTTAATCTCACACTGGGGTTCATAGATTTTGTAGTCACTCCTATAAATCTGCTATCGATGCCGAGCACAAATTGCAACCCTAATAACAATCACAGATGCTCTGCCAGGCCTCAATGAAGTGGTTCTCAACCTGTGGGTCAAGACCCCTGCATGGTGACTGTTTCACAGGATTCACGTATCAGATATCCTGCATATCAGATATTTACATGATGATTCATAACAGTAGTGAAATTATAACTACAAAGTAGCAATGAAATAATTTTATGGTGGGGGGGTCACCACAACATGAGGAACTGTATCAAAGGTTAACAGCATTGGGAAGGTTGAGAACCACAGCTAATGGCTTTTAAAGACTATTCTTGAAGCTGTATACACAATAATTCATTTCATCCTTTGACATCCAGTGATAGGGACAGAGCCACAGAGAACTCAACCAACTTGCTCAAGGCTACACTGCCTGCCAGCTTGAATTCCAGACGAGGCAGTCTGTCTAGCTCCCTTGATGCCAGATATCCCCTGTGATGGAATTATAGAAAAGACAACACCTACATTTAATTTACAAATGAACCTTAAAAACTGTAACCTACCACTGACTGACATTCTGGAGGGACTGTGTTAGCCCAGAAAGGCTAAGCACAGAGACATAACCATGAAAGAAACCTGAGCAGAGCAAATGACAGAACCTGAGTTTCTCTTAAAATAATACTGTGGTCTTTACTGAAGGGCCTTGTGAAAGTTACAAAACTTAATGTTTTTCTGGTTCTGACACATCCAGTAGTACCAAATAAAATCCAAATATGATTTCACAACACTTGATCATGACTCTCTTAAGGTATACACTCTCATATATATAAACACTTATTTATTTGGTGGATGTATGTGTGTGTGTGTGCGTGTGTGTGTGTGTGTGTGTGTGTGTGTGTGTGTGTGTGTGTGGTTTGTACATGTGTGCCACAGCATGTGGAGATCAGAGGACAATTTAAAGGAGTCACTTCTCTCTTTCTACCATGTGGATTGCAGGGATGGAACTCAGCTTGTCAGGCTTGGTAGCAACTACCAAAACATAAATAAGTATACATATATATATTTCTGGGAAACCCATTCAATATTAACAAGTTGTTAACACCTCATTCTAGTAATTAATTAAATAAACACAATACCTAAGCTATATTTCAATTATATTCAGTTTGTTTCTAAAACATGGAATTATTTCCTTCAATACGAGAACCTTTAATAGCTACTGCTTATGAAAAGGAAGACAATGAAAGTACATATTATGAAGTCAAGGATACTGTTATCTTAGAAATTATGGACTTGCAAGGTCTTACTTGAATTTCTACGATACCTATTTTAAACCCCACATGGCTTTGTTATCTAAGTGTCACTTAATATTGATTTAGCTCTTTGCCATCTGGGCAGAGAACAATGTACCCTTTGGATATATTGTCATTGTTAGCTTCTCTTCCAAAAGTACTAAACATTACTCTTATTAATCTACAAATATCTTTTCCCCACATTTTAAATGCTGCTTACATTAATAGATATTTTCTTTTTTTAATTATAATCTGTCCACTATTGTTTGAACAACTCTCATACAAATTACAAAGATGACTACTTGGTTATGTGGATTATTTTAAACATTTCTAAGGGATTGGTAGAAGGGCAGATAAATCTTCCCATCATTATTTTTATCTTACTGTCAAACTTTGTGAGCTGAACCTTAAACATCCCAATCTCACAACATGAAAATAAGCCCTTTCCCCTCCAAATGAATGAGCCTCTTGACAAGGCTGTTGGCTTTAAAAGCTATCTTAGCCACGGGTATTATTTTAAGAGATGAGCAAAGGGGCAAACCCACAGCCTGGCTCGTAAAATATGAATGGAAGGTGCAAAGAAGACCTCATAAATACTGCTTAGAACAAGGGATTCATTGTTACCCTCCAGTCCTGGGAGTGGCTCCTGTGATCTCAACCCCTGTCTGTGCATTAGGGAAGCCTCTTCCTTTGACCTGTGGTTTTTTTTTTTGTTTTGTTTTGTTTTTTTTAAGCCAAACTACTACATTATTTACGACTGCACATAGTAGCTAGTCTGTGTGTTCCTTGTGCACATATCCTGAGACATATACTTTCTTTTCCCCAAGTCAGTATTTCAATGCAGAAGACTGAAAGGGCTTTTTGCTAGAACTGATGTCACTGGGGATGTTAAATTAGCTTCTGTGCCAGCGTGAGGTAAACTGAGGATTTCCCAGCACATTCTCTACCTGTACACCTCAAAGACCAGCTTTGAATAACTACCTCATTTGCTGTCTTTTTAAAGTACTTTTAAGAAGTATTTTATTTCTTTAACAGCTTTATCTACATTGTTTTAATCTAGCCCATTATCACCTCTTGAGAATTTAATAAAGGAAATAATTTCCTAATATTAGCAGTGTTGGTCTTACAGACAATATAAAGAAAAGTTGGGTGGGAATTGAATGCTGAATTAGTTTTGTTCAGTACTGGAGTCTTTTCAATCTTTTACTTTGATTTAATTCTTTTCCTTTTAAATTTTAATCATCTTTCAGAATAATAAAGTCAAAAAATCAATTAAGTTTTGTCAAAGGGATCCTCAAATAGAGTAGATAAGAGGAAGGGGAGAGATGGGGTGTCGGGGAAACCATTGCAGAGGACTGCAGAAGTCAGCGAATTCTGATGCCCTGGGGTGCTCCCCTCCCCAGGGGTGGAGGCTGTAACTGGCACATCCTTACCTTTACCTTCTCCACTACTGAGAAAACAGGAGGCTGCACCTAGATTCTCAAACTGGAACTAATTGATTTTCAACTAATCTAAGCCTTTGGTTATAAAAAAAAAAGTAGGACCAAAGGCAACTCCCAGGAAGGGTGGGAGCAATAAAGACAGCCAAGAAGGCCCGGGGCTCCAGAAACTACAAAACTAAACGGGGGAGAATTAAGTGTTGGGGTTGGGGAAGGGGGAGGAAAGAGTGTGTAATTATAGGCAGTGAGAGAGTGAGGAGCTAGCGGTGGTGCTTGGGGCCTGTCTAATTCCTTCTAGCTGTATGTCCATTCCTTCCTAATTCCCAAGTTACTTCTCATTAGTCTTTTGAAACTATTTTGTAAGTGACCATTAAGATATAATTTTTTTTTTTATTAAACTGTGTTTATAGTAACCTCCCTCCGGGAGCTACCCCAGTCATTTGGCAACGAAATAGCTTTAAGAACCACAGTCTAGTTGTCTTGATTATAAATGAGAGTGATTATTGATGAACAGGGAAAAGGTTTTCATCCTTAGCAATAATTTTTCCCTTTAAACAGAGGGAAGAAATTTTAAAGAATGACTGGGTTTTTTTGCCCAGTATCGGTATTTCTTATTTCAGACATAACCCATGGATATGTGCTACAATGTCTTTCAACCTATCACTCATATTTTAAAAAATTTTTGCATGTGTTTATGGATGTGTTTATATGACACCTGTTAATAATGCTGTTGGAGAGACTTCACACCATAGGTAGCATCTTTACAGAGATCTGTATATAAATCCTTCTCCACTGAGCACTTGAGTCAGCCAAAAACAACAATAAATACCAATGGTGACTTTCAAAGCTGTCGATTGAGGACATAAGCATTATATTTTTTCCAGTAACAGGGGAGTGTATTGATTTTAAGAAGGGATCCTTAATTTAATGTTCCCTGTATTGCTCCTTCCATACTAACATGTTATAAATCATGAAAATGTTCAATGTTGCATATATATACATTATACTTATACATTAATATATATTCTTAAAATGTATCTAAAAAGAATTTGAAATCAATGCAGCAATGACCCAAAAACTAATAAACACAGATGTCAATTTTTGCTTTCAGAAAAATATATGTAGGCAATGAATAACACAAGTTTCCCATTTTTTATGATTTGCTCTAAAATGTTTAGTTTTGTATTATTAATTAGATGAAACATTGTTATCTAATTTTTAAATAATTTTAGAACTATCCTACAGGCATATGTCCCGAGACAGGAATTGTAATTAAATATTAAAGGTGTATAATCTAATTGTGCATTTGTGTAAGCACTCCATACACAAACCAAGCAAACATTTAGGAAAAATAGACATAAAAAGTATAAAAAAAGAAAACTGACCAGGAAGATATTTTTGTTCCCCACAAATTAGGTGGTATCAATTCAACAAAATTTTGGCTGATATTCAACAGTTTGAGGATAGGAGGTTAATCTGTGAATCTCTCTTACTGTGGCAGAAACAAAATTTGGCCTAACCATTTAGATTTGTTTCTTTAAAGTGAACAAGTTGCTACAAATAATTTAAAGGTAGAATAGCAAGTGAGCCTGCTTTATCTTTAGATGCCTACAGATCCTAAGTCCGGTTACTTACATTTCACTTTTAACTTTTAGTAAATTAAAATATTTTTTCACTTACAAAAACAGTACTAATTCACAAGAAAATTTTAAAAATATTGTGTTGGATATGATTCTGGATCTGGGTTAAGTTAAACTAGTTATGAGAAATGTTACAGATGCCATTCACATCCTGATACACCCAGGTGGCTTCCTCAGAACACGCCCCCTACTACTACTAACTGGACTCATTTACACTTAGTTTCCACAACATAGGCATTTTTTTCAGATACTAAAGAAAGGAATTTCTCTTGAGCTTTGAAACAGTGTGAAACACTGAATCACACCAAAAGCACTGGGATTTTTTGTTCACTTTATAATGATACTCTACACTTAGCTTTCCGAGTATGCTTTGATTTGTTTTATGTGTAGAAGAAATATGGAAGTAAGCTTTATACTAAGTAGTGATTGGCCATAAAGTTTGGTTATATTAGTAGGCATGTTTTAAGAGCAATAAAATTGTAGCTCAATTTTGCTTCAAGACAACTGCAAGAAATTCACCCAGGATCAGAAGTCATTTTCTGGTAATTTCTTATGAGATATTTATTTGGGGATTATTAATTTTAAAAAAACATATGGTTTGTTATTGAGGAAAACACTACTAATCACTTGTTTAAGCATGATCAAAATAAGGTTTCTGAAGTTTAAATCTAATATTATTCCCCTAGAATAAAATAAATAATTGTGTGTTGATATGAGCATATAAACAGCTGTGCCATCACACTATGACCAACACAAGAAAAATACCATTAATTTAAAAGCAAAACTATTACTTAATGATAAAACAAGGTTTTAGTAATCATTGAATAAATTGTTTTCTGTTTGCTTTGCTTTTTATTTTATCTATATTTATAAAAAGTAATGGCATACAACTTCAAAAATCTATTTTTTTCTAAAATAATAGTAGATATCTATTACAAATGATCAAAAGATACAGTTTAATGAAATATATTAAGACAGATTCATGACTGAGCTATTATTGCTTAATTACAAACTCTTTTGTCATGTTTTAGCTGACCTAAGCAAATAACCAAAGTTGGTCTGATACTTTAGATTTGTTTCTCTAAAGTGAACAAATCACTAAAATAATTTAAAGGTAAAAATTATGGGGTTTGCTTTGTATTTAGATGTTTACACAGTCCAAATCCATGTAAGATGCCTACATCTAAATAGAGTGATTTCAGTGATTCACATTTAGTTATGCTGAGCGAAAGTTATTCTGTAGATATTAATGTGGATCCTTGAATAAAAAAGCTGAAAAGTAAAATGTTCTATGAATAATATTTTCATTCCCTTTATACTAAGAAGAAGCCATCAAACAAATTTAGAATTGCATTCTATTTGAAAGCTCTCACTGAGATCTGCTAATTATATGTACAAAAGAAAATGCCACCAGAAAGAGCTGCAGAGCACCTGACATGCCATAGATGATAACTTTCTAAGCTCAGTACTAAGAGCTTTGTCCCTGGTAACACAAAACATATGATTTAGTAAGCCCCTTATCCTTCATGCCAGGATTGCTAAGAGTAAATGACCACAGCATATTAAGAAACATACATTACAAACTTGGCCACATGTCACCAAGATTCGTTACTATCTGACTTTTCAAAAAGTATTTTCTTTGAGATAGTGTACAAGGATATTTTTTTACTAGGTGTAGAGTAAGATATTTTGAAGTCAACCCAGATTGCATTTTAATCTAAAATTTTAAAAGGTATTACTTTATAGGGTCCTTGATTCTTTAAAGTTTATTAAATTTGCTGGTTAAATTTTTAAGTCTTAAAACTAAATTATGTTTAATGTTACTTTCTTTAAACATCTAAAGACAGTCAATTCCTCTTTAGTTTGTACCAAAGTATTTTAAGTTAAAACAGCCCTTGTAAAACCATTTGAAGTAGGTGGACTACGTAATATTCTTGTGAGAGAGAATAGTAGGCAGTGATCTGCCATTTGAGATTGTCAATATTTAAAATTTACCATGAAGCCCCAGCACCAATTGGAGTATAATTTTAAAACCTAGTCCTTAATAACCTTGTTAATAGTTATAGAAATTTATCAATTAAATATTTCTATCTCAAAGGAGAATTTGGTATAGATAAGTACCATCAAAATAAGTTTTATATTTATCTTGCCTGTGTCAAAAATCAACTAAGTATGACTAGATTTTAATCGTTACACTTAAGGAATGTTTCAATTAGATCAAAACTTTTTTTGTAAACTATTTTTTCATTGATTGCTAATATTTTACAGCTTTATTTGATCTTGATTAATTTCATTTAAAGATTTTTTTACAATAATTTCTTCCCCTAGATGAGATTTTTTTAAGTAAGTGGCATATGAATATGTATTCACATGCTCTTTAAATTACTAACAAAAAAAGGGTTTGGGAAGTTACTTTTATTTTCCCATACATAATACTGGTTTTTTCATTCCTTTCTTTCTTTTTTCCTTTTTGCCCAAAGCATTGCTATCCTTATAAATTTCCCTTTTTATAATATTGCCTTTTATGTACATCTTTAAATTAAATTTTAACAAACTCTCAAAGGACCAAATTCTACCCAAATTGTGACTGTTTAATTTTAGCTATCCATGTTAAATATATGTAACTCTGTAGCCTAAAGCAAAACCTTGTATCACTGTAAAAAATGAAACAGAAGTTATTGAGGGGAGTTTTATAAAATGAATATATAAACATGGCCACCTACCAAGAAGCTTCTTTACCATTAGAAAAAAATAAACCACTTTATAGTAATACAGATGAACAAACAAACGAACAACATACCTAAATTGACAAAGCTCATGACCATGTCAGCATCATTCAGAAAGTTGGTATCGTGTAGGCTGGCGAGAGGGGGGCTCTGGGTAGTGAGAGGAATCCTTGGAGATAACTGCACACGGTGAGCATACCCATTGGGAGAGGCTGGGTACCCCTTTCTTGCCTCCTTGGCCTCTCCTGCCAGGGATACCCTCACCAAGTATTCCGACTCTTCAGGATTCTCCTCGCTGGCCATGGCATTGTACAGATCCAGCATAAAGAGGGGTGCAGAAGATGCCTGTTTTCCAGGTGAGAACGGCCTGGGTCTGTGAGGTAAACCCAAAATAGAGAGAATTTCCCTCTGTATTTCCCGTCTTTCATGGTTCCGCAGTCTTCTATAAATAAAACTGGAGTGAACATGATTGTCTCCCAAACCCCCTTTTGCACAACCCACTTGAACCCAGCCGCTCCAGAGGAAGCCCACAATACCCCTAAGTAAAAATACAGTCCAACGCATTTTTGTACAAAAGCAAGAGTCGGTATTTTTAATCCTTCTTGTCCACTTAAAAATAATAATGATCCAGGTTCCTTGGAGGTATGCTTTTCCAGTAGCTGTAAAGTTGTAAAAACAAATTTACCTATTCTTCATGACAGTGATATTTCTGAACACATCATCCTCACTCCATTTTCTTCTCCTGTTTTAAATATTTTAAAATACGTCAAGAGTAGTTATTTCTAAGAAAGCTGAAATTCAGATTTCAAATTATCCACAGTTGTTAAGAACTCTTGCAGTATTGATGTAGCAAAAGCTGGCTAAAAGTATTTGATCAAATAACCTATGCATTCCTATGTGAATTTATGATAATCAGGCCTTTGGTATTTGAACTGACGAAAGCTGGTCTTCTGATAAACTGTAGATCCCAAGTTCTCTTCACTGGCTCTGACTTCTTCTCAGTGCTTGAACTCTTTCCAAGACAGATCCTGAGGTCAGAATCACAGATCTACGCTGATCTGCACCTTGCTGTTGGAATTATATTTGTCCGGCAGCCTAGTGATAACTTGAACATCTCTTGTATGGTCTCAGTGTAAAATAAGACCCAAGGTTATACTGTTCAAGTAAATGTGTTTCCCTGAGTTTACTTGAAATCCTTCCTGTAAATCCATTCAATCTTTTCTCCTTCTTACAGTTAATTCCACCTCCAGCAGGCACAAATATACCAGCCCTCTTCAAGAGAGATCTAAGGAGAAATGTAAGCACAACCCTGCTGGGAAAGAAGAGGCTTCTCATTGTAATTTGAAACTGGTAAAGCAAAAAGAAGTTAACCCTTTTGCTACCAGAAAAGCCTCCATTTTCGCAATTTTAGAACCATGCATGTAACATACAACAGTGATATGTGGGGAGTTCCAGGGAGGGGGAAAGACAGTTTTCAAGTAGCAGACTGAAAACTTTGCCACCCTTCCATACAGAAGTGTTTTAGGTCTTTAGTGGAATGCATTTAATACACTTCTGTATTAAGTCTCAGGTTGTAGCAAGTTAACTTGGTATGTCTCCGTTCCATATTTGAGATTGTTTCAGCTCTTGAAAGTCATTAAAATTTACTTCCTTAAAAACTGAAAGGACAAGATTTAAAATTGGAATAAATTTACTGATTCTTATTGGCAACCAGTTATTTTAAAGCAAAAAAGGAGACAATGAATCATTAACAAATATATTCTACTCCAAAGAAAAAGAACAGTTATAATAATTCCAGGATGGGAATTAGATAGGTCCTATTTAATTGTCTATAGAAAAGATTTAAGCAGAAATATATATTTATTTCCGGTTAAATCAATGGTTGAAATAGAAATGTCTCATATATAGTCTAATCATTCTTAACTTTTTCTTCATTACCACTGAAATGTAGGCATAGTTACAATGAGATATTTATACTCAGTACTTTAAGTTACACAAATAAACACCAGTTATGCTAAAGGTCAAATGGCCTGCGTAACGACACAGATTAAAAGTGGAATTCCTGAACTTTGGGGGTAGAATAGAGAGTGTGCACCTTTCTAGCATGCCATACCTAATCTGAGAAATGAGCAGAGTGTGTGTTTATCCTTAATGGTTAATGCCTTTAAAATTTGGAAGTCTGCAACATTTCTCTGCCTGCTATAATTTTCTTCTCAGGCACACATTTAACCTTAGCGTTTACAGAGCTTTCATTGTCTGGCACAGCATTCCGATAGCAAGGTAAATTTTCGAGTGAATTCTAGAACTGTGGTGAAATTTTAATGTTTTTTTTCTTTGCCTAGAGGTGTCTAGTTTCTTGTTTAATTTCTTTTAGCATATTCCCTCTGCATGAATAAAACAGTCCTATTTCGCATGGTCTTCAGCTCACTGGTAAATGCAAGACACTGACAGGGCTTCTGAATCTGACTACATACGTCATTTCTCTGGTACAGACTCACTAGGAAAACTTGACAGGGTGGCTGAATGTTTGCCTCACTGAAAGTTCTGCATCATCACAGGACACCACAGCAAGTCATAGCAGCAGCCCAGATGCTGACACACAGACACTGTTGTAAAAAGAGACATCGCAAGGAAGGGAAGCCAGGCAGACTTGCAGTGACCAGATCCCATTATAATAAGCAATAGTTTGAACTGCTAAAACTCCTGAGATTATTTGCTTTAGCATCCAAACCAAACAGCAAATTCTGGTCATTGGTACAGATTCAGATTGATTACTCCTTTGTGCTTATAAAACATATTACAGATCAAGTAGGCTACAGTTTTCTATTTTAAAATATATTTCAAAGCTGTGAATTTGCTTTATGATTTACAGAGTAAAATCAGCTGCACTAAAAGAAGAACGATTCCTATTACACGTTTTGATTTTTTTTTTTCCCTGAAAAAATAAGACTGGATGTCACAAGCCTCAAAATCCTTTCCTGAGCCATAATTTATAATACCAATCAGGATAATTATAATTTAATGGTTTACGCAGGCATACAGCCTTCCAAGTATTGGCATTAAGTTGTTAACAGGCTTGGTCAGATTTCAGTATCTACTCTATCCTTACCTCTCTTCCAATACAGACGAAACTTCACTCACATTCATTTTTTAAAAGATCAATCAGAGGAGAAAAATAAAACATAGTCTAAGACTAAACAAGAAGTGCTAGCTACTATATGAAAAGTTAGAATCATTTTCAACTGAAAGTACATGTGTTTTACCACATCTCCATACCCAAATAGATTTAGACCTAAGCATTTGAGAGCAACTTGAAAGATAAAGTAGATTTTGTGCCTGCAAACTAGGAAGGATCCACATTTCTGAGTACATAGGATACAGGGGACTGGACATGCTGTATCGTCACACACAGGAAAGAAGTGAGATTAGGAGAAAGACCTGGCTCATCACAAGAGTTATTCTTAACGATCACCAAGGGGCACTTCCATAAAAATCCACTCCCTCCCTTGTTGCTTTGGAACAGCCAAGCAGCCTCTCCACAGGTCACTTCTTTGGAAGTTTCTTTTCCCGTTGAAATCTGATGCCTTTGTCTCTGGATCTGTGAAGCAATCATACCCAATTCACCAATCTCAGCTTTCCCAGTTTCTCAAAAGAAACTTATTCAATGAATAGTGGAAGCATTTGTAAATCTTGTTTGTTTTAGAACTTGCTTCTCATCTCTCTTGAGCTTGGGTTGCTGTCATTTTGATGTAGAAACAGTATCTGGAAGGGGTAAAGTCGGCAGGAATCTATAAGACCATTTAGGTGACTGGCAGAACTGGCAGCAAAGAGACTTCTGGGAAGGCATCTACAAGAGTCCCTTGTGTCCAGAGGAGGGCAGAGCGATGCTGCAAAACCACTCTTGGACAGGTTTTGGTTTGTTGGGTTTTTGTTGTTGTTATTATTGCTGTTTGTTTGGTTTGGTTTGGTTTGGGGGAGGGTGCTTTGGGGGGGGGTTTTCACAATGACCTGAAAGGGATTGTAGTCATGGGCAGCCTATACTTTATCTAATCATCAGCTATTAAATGAAAACTAGGAAATATATAAGAAAGGTAGTAGAACTTTGGAAATGTTTGTTATTGTTGAATAACCAGGATTATATAAATAAGATTTTTCAATATGCTTCTCTAGTATATGTTTCTAAGATTGTGTTATCTGAGTTCGAGAGATTAGGTATTTATTGGAATAGTCATTTCTGGAGAAAATAAATCAAAAATTAGCCACTAAAAAGTAGACATTCTTAGTGAAACATCAGTCTCATGATTCCATAACTACTAGATTCCAGTTCTGTCAGTGTTAGACACTTGCTATGACTCAGAAAGAAAAAAAAAATGTGTAATGAGTTACATTCACATTCATAAAATCCTCTGCTCTATTATTACAGGGAAATTCTATTGAATTAAAGTTGCCCTTGATAGATGTGATTAATATCTGTTCCTGTCAGCAAATACCTCATTCTTTTGAGTAGCAATGACTTGTCTTATTTCTGTAGCAGTTAATCTTGTTGTCAACTTGACGGAATCTGGAATCAGCTAAGAGACATGACTCTCAATGAGTCTGCAAGGTGTCTACTGGATCATGACCCGAAGGGGAAAGCATTACCCGAGGGAGTGCCCTTCGACTGGCACTCTAGCTATGAAGTCCTGTTTCCTATGTTTGACTTCCTTCCTTCCTTCTTGGTGCATGCATCTACTCTGCAGCAGTTTCTGCTGCTACTGCTGCCATCCTTTCTGACCATCACAACCCAGATTCTTTGGTCTTTCCATGTGGATTGAAGACCAGCAGTTCTGCAGGAATCCTCAAGCCTTCTGTGCCGTATGGAAACTGCTGAGGAATCCATATCATGGACTGAGTAGGTACTGGGTTGTCCATCTCACCAAAGCACAGGCTGTCATCATGTAACATCAGATAACCCACCTGTATCATGTATCCATCTAATTAATACCCATTCTACCAGCTTTGTTCCTCTAAAGAACTCTAATTAATATAATGTGTTTGGTTTTGGCCCTGGTGCTGTTTTTATGGCCCATATTGCAATGCAAGAAACTCTAAAAATGACCACAGTATATTAATTAGATTTTAGCAATAATGAAAATTGCATGCAAAGTCTCAGTAGAATGGAGTTGCATAGAGGACAGACAGACAGCATGGAGCATGGAGACAAGCACTAAACAAGGCATGTAAATGAATGCCAGAGTTCAAGTTCTTAAACTTACACTGCTCACACTTTACACTCTTGCAGATGGCTGACTCTAACCAATATATTGGACAATTCAAAATTTGCAGGAATGTGACATTTCAATTGTATGGCTGCCAATTTACTCCAATAATTCCCATTCACAACAAGATAACCCTAAGAAAATAAAGTTTATAAATGTCACTACTGATTGTCAAAATGATACAATTTAAAGGGAATATCAAAATTACATAATGCAAAATTGCTTTAACTACATGACTATAGCTTTTCATAGTATTTTTTTGTTATAGTAAATACAAAACATTTTGTTGTGGTCTGGAGAGATGGCTCAGTAATTAAGAGCATATACTACTGTTGTAGAGGACCCAGGTTTGGTTCCCAGCATCCATGTGGCAATTAGATCCAGCCAGAGGACTCGATTCCTTCTTCTGGACTCTGTGGATACCAGGCACACAAGTGCTGCACTTACCTACATGCAGGTGAAACATCCATACACATAAAAATGAATAAATCCTAAAAAGAACTTCATAGAATTTTCCTTAGAAGCATTAGGATAAATTTAAAGTCTAAGAAAGTATCTTCAAATGTTACAGAAAGTGTCCATTAACAATTTTCAAATTTTATATATATATATATACATATATATATGTATATATATGAATATATATGTATATATGAATATATATATATATGAATATATATGTATATATATGAATATATATGTATATATGAATATATATGTATATATGAATATATATGTATATATGTGAATATATGTATATATATGTGAATATATGTATATATATGTGAATATATATATGTATATATATGTGAATATATATATGTATATATATGTGAATATATATATGTATATATATATGTGAATATATATATGTATATATATGTGAATATATATATATATATCCTCTGCAGATTAAGAGAATATGGGCTTTGCTTTGTAATGTACAATATCCTTAGAAAATATAATAATGAGTAACATAGATAATAACTAATATTTGAGCTGTAATTATATAAAAGCCCCTCTGACAGAAGTTTTCTGATAGGGGTGAATGTAAGAATTACCACTTGCAGACAGAGGGATAGTTTAAGAAATGCCAATAGTGAGCCATATAAAGACCAAGGAAGTCACAACTTTTGATAGGGACTCAAACACTTTAAATGATTAATATGTAATCAAAGTTGAAAACCCTCAACAAATATTCTGAGACAAATGTAAATGACTGTACATTAAAAAAAACTGTTTCATGGTTATAATAAATAGGTGTCCAAACAAGAATAAGATTTTTTTAATTGTTCATTGATTCTTAACAAGATTCTATGGTTGGTTGGTTGGTTGGTTGTTTGTTTTGGAGCTGAGGACCGAACCCAGGGCCTTGTGCTTGCTAGGCAAGCACTCTACCACTGAGCTAAATCCCCAACCCCATGATTCTATGGTTTTTAATTAATGTTATTTAAGTAAATATACAGTGTTTATTTCAGAAAGCTTTTTATGTCATCCATACTCTAAATACTAGCTTTCTAGACATGTAGAAATAAACAGTCTATGCTTTTCCTACAGGTCGGTTGCTTCTAAAAAGATTTGCTCAGGTATTGAAATTTAAATTCAGAGTGAAATTGCAGTTTCCTATGCAAAGTCTGCAGTATGCCATAATGTAGACACAGATCAATTTTAAAATGGCGCCTATTTACTACACAATTTTGCTTCATCTGCAGTGCTTTCCAGAGCTATCATGTACATCATAATGCCTCCTCCATTATATTACACAATTCGATTGGAAATCCAGTCATCTGAACTCACAAAAGTAACCTTCATGCCTAGATTGGATATGTTCAGTTTTGGAGTGTTCAGACTCTAGGTGTTTAGGGGGGCATGTGCATACACATTTGGAGTGTTACGGTGTTTAGAGGGGCACATGCGTACACATTTCTGACATGATGTGCAAGGTTTCTTCTCAATTTTCCCTTTACAGGATCTCTTCTTCCCCATCTTCCCTGTCAAGTTACTTTCTATATTTAAGTCCTATTATTTCTGTTTTTATACTTTTCATATTCTCTCTTTTTGATCTGTTCCTCCATTTACGATAAACTTTATCTGTGTGGCTAATTTTAAAAGCCTTATCATCCCCCATCCACCCGCCCCCGCCCCCACCCTGTCCTCTTATCTAGAACTCTCTCTCCCCAGCACTCTTCCCAGAGAGCAGGAGTTCACCCTGCCCTCTGCCTTCTTTCTTCTTCCTCCAGAGCTGCTGAATCAGTTTATCTTCTACAGTCACACAGTCCTTAGCACAAGAGTGATGACATCCAGTTACCATCTGATAGCACAGCCCCACAATTGTACTTTCAAGCTGCTTCTCTGGAAATGGGCAGAGATGCAGGTGACAGTTTTCAGGTACAGATAGAATCCTTTGGAAAAACAACTGTTAAAACACTTCTGACAAAAATTAAAACTACAATAGTGAAAATAATAACATCATATAGCAATAGTAAAATCCAAGGAAATAACTCAAATTATTTATTATCACTGAAGTTCTAGCCAATGTCACTCCACACTTGGAATAAAGAATAATTGTCACTGGGCTGAAAGCATAGCATCTTGCTTTCAATATGTTTAATCCTAATTTGTGGCACATTTGTGCTAATACAGAGCTCTAAGTCAACACACAATATAATTTCATGCTAGGTCACATCAATGTCTTTTTAAGAACTTTTAATACCCTTCTAGAAAACTTTTCTAGGTGTAATGTTTGTCAATGGTTTATTACCTTCCAACCATTTTAGAGAAACAAAGTTAAGCTGAATTGTTAATAATTTCTACTGTTATTCTGGAATTCTTCACATGGAAATATACTACTTATTGCACATAGGTTTTTGTTGTTATTTACCATTATATGCTGGATATCAAACAGAAAATTATATTAACATCAATAAATTTTTACATATTAATTGATAAGCCTCACCAACAGCTTGCACATATTTTTAAACACGCTTTTTAAAATCAGTGAGAAAGACTTACTTGGACATAGATTAGTATAACAACATTCAGTAAACAGGGAAGCAAATCACAACGAAACTGGCCATGCTTTTAGAAGCCCTCTAGGTAGCCCAAAGCAGTTTAAACATTTTCAACCTTCTTCAGTCAATCTTCAGATGTCAATGGCCTTTTGGCTCCACAATTTTGAGTATAAGAATATGTTAGCAGAACTTCCTCCCCAAACTGTATAGATCATTCAACATACATTAATATCAAAATCACTTAGATAAATAAAACAAGTATAGAGCCTGAACTTTAAAATTCATTGTCAATAATATGGATGCTATTATCTTTGCAATTATCCAAATGCTGCCAGAATCTTTCCATCAAGTAACTATCATTTAATGTGCCTATCGAATATCATAAAATCCTTTGATCCTTTTACTTATTTTTTTTCTACACCCATGAGTGGTGCAAGGACTTGTAAGGGGTGTAGTGTTTAACAAAGAATCTGCTTGAGACGTACAACCAGGAAACTAGGCTGCCATCTTACTGTCTGAATGACTTTGGAATCACACAACCGAGGGTAACCAGAAACAGTAATTAACTGAACTAGTTTCCTCAAGGGTGAAATGAGAGAAAAGTCTCTTACTGTGAAGTCTTGAATTCATTAAGTAAGAGGATGAATGAGAATATGTTTCATAAGTGCCAGTGTTTCATAGCTTGCTACCATGGCCCAGTAAAATTGAAATTCTTTTTCACTTTGGTATTGGTTGTCCCACGCTGACAAACTAAGACATGGTGTTTATATTCTTTAGTCAGATAATCAGAGAAAAAAAAGAATATACCATTCTCTGAAATAACATTGTCATGTCTATGGATAATAATACAACAACCAGAATTTTTAGTGTGTTATCTTTGTGCACAATCTGCTCACATTTTGAAAGATATACAGCCTTTTCCCCCTTCATGACATTCTGTTACGATTTTATCAGTCCATCTCAAATCTGTTCCACCAGAATCCTAGTGCAGAAAATAAATTATTTAAGAAATAATTCTTAAAAGCTTCATTATCTAACTGCTCTATCACTCACCAATAGTTAAACATACAGTGCACATTTGTTCCAAAGTTCTCGATGACTGTTGACGAATACAGTCAGCTTAGAAACAAGGTATTTCCTTGACTTTGAGTCAAGTCAGCATTATACAACCAACCCTGGGCTGGGAAAGGGGGCTTGTAAAGCCCAGAGGTAACTGACAGCAAGGATGTGATAGCTGCCTGTAGAGACATTTACTCAACTTACTTTGAACCACAGAATTGATTCATGTACTAGATTTGCTATCATCTATAATGCTACATGTGCTAAAAAATTACTTAACACTTCCACCTGTTTCTTTGTTTAAAAACTCTGGTTATTAATAATATATTTAGAAAAATATTGTGATTCTCAATAACATAGTATGAGGATATTCTTTTATAACACTAAGGCAATCATAACAGCATTTATAATACATTATTCACAACATTCCCATGGCAGATGTTTAATTTTCACACCTTCACTGCAATTATCAAAAAAAAACTATTTAGCATGCTACTATGCATTTAGAATAAATGAAACTATTAGTGACATGGAAATATAGTATGTAACTGTATTTTCCAAGCAAATTCTACCATGAAGTAACTTATTTAATTACCTGGTTACTGTTATGCAAAACATATCCTAAGACTGATCCTCCACCAGAATGTTTTAAGGGAGAATCAATCTGTCTTAAACTACTTAGAGAGACAATGTGGTGATTAAGAAGTATGTTCTCAGAAAACAGAATTGAAATGCTGGTCCTGTGTTTCATCGCTTTGTAATTACATATTGCCTGAGTTTCCTGGTCTTTAAGATAAAGATAATGATACCTCCTATCATATAAGATTTTATAAAGATTGAGTAAATTAATAAGCATAAGAAGATTTTAGTTGGGGTGTGTAGGAAAAATATTTAACATGGGAATTGGCACTCATTAAATAATAATGATAGATGCCTTTAGATTTCACTGTCTTCTGTAGAATTCTTTTAAGTATTATTACACTGTGACAGCTAGAAGCCATTTGTTGGAAACAAAGCTCCTATCTATAGTAAATAATCAGCCAAAACATTTATTCCCTCAAGAACACTTTCTTCTGCTGATGTGACCCGTGACAACACTAGCCAGTATTTACCAAATGCACCAAAGGAGCTATAACCAAACATGTAGTGAGTGCTCTTCAACTGAAAAGATGCTCTCACGTCTTAGTTAAATAAATTCTTTAAGAAATATTATAGATAGGTAAGAAGTGCTAGCAGGAGTCCAATGCATAGAGTCAATCCCTGACTTGGAATTTTCTTCTGTCACTGAAAAACCAACGTCACTTTGATGGTCTCTGGGGCTCTTCTCCACTGAGAAGAAGGAAGCCGAAGAGTGATAAAATTAAAACCAGTCTACCCTGTGCTGCTGTCTTAGAAATGCTGATTATGTTATGTTGTTAGAGGGATTGTAAACTTAAAATGTCAGTTAAAAAATCATTGTCACCAACACATAACTAAAAAATTTATGCATTTTATTCTTTTTCACAAAATTGAACATTAAAAATTATTTTGATTCACCGACTAAAAATAACTATCATTCTAACACATAGTAAACTTGTTTGAGGTTTATTTAAAAGTGAAAATGCTCGGTAGAGTTCATTGATTACATCGTCTAGTATTTCCAAATACAATGATTTCATACCATTTATATATAGTAGATAAAAATAAATAAAATTCCCAAATTCAAAACTGTAATCACAATAAATGGGATCATTTACTTTTTTCTTATATATGTAAGAATAGAAATGTAAGTCCTTGGGTGTTTGGACAAATTCAAAACTAAACTTCTGCTACTGCATTAGACATGTGATGTCAAGCTTTAATTAAGATATTAACAGTCCATGGCACTGTTGCAAGACTGTGGAAAACAATGAGTTTTTATCCAAATACTGACAGGCTCTGACTATTAATGATATTACAAAGTATCACTGTAATAGTATTCTCCTTAAGACACTTGGTCACTTCAGAGTAACTAGTTTAGTAGGGTAAACCAGTAACTCTTACTTTAAGAAAACTAAAGCTGGAAATATTGCTCAGTGGCTAACAGTGTACATATTGCTCTTAAAAAACACCTGAGTTCACTTCCTAGTACTGACATTAAGCTTAAAAAAATAAATAAAACTGTATTTTGTTCCTAATAACTGACTGTTAAGCAAATGCTTGCCAGAATATGCTTGCAAACTAATTTTTGCCTCAGGTAAATTTTGGCTTAGCATTTGTTTAAGATTTTTGGAACAAATATAGAAACTTGGATAGAGTTTTTTTTTTCAGTTGTTTTCATTATAATATATTTACTTTTAATATATTTACTTTTAATATATTTACTCCAAAAGAAGCAACTCATTCCTGGCACTAAGGTCTTTGTTGGCCTTTCATATCTAGTAAGCTCACCCTATTGTAAGATAATTTCATTTTTAAGCATATATGTGTGTGTGTGTGTGTGTGTGTGTGTGTGTGTGTGTGTGTGTGTAAGATTTTACAGTGGTAGGTTTATGTAGAACTTTTTCTAAGTGTCTTTGGTGTTATTTGGCCAGTGAGGGTCCATAGACCCCAAACATGACAAGCTGCCACCATTGTTTGTGGCTTCTCTCCAGAATCTGACAGTAAGACCAAACTGCTGGCAATGCCACAACCTTAAGTCATAGACTATGAAGAGATCAAGCTGTAACTACCCAAAAACTTGGTGCAAACTGGCTAGCTTTTACAGTGCTGGGAGACACTATGTGTGCTGTCGGAGGAGAAAAGTAAGTGCCATTCATACCCACCTGTGAACTCTACGTGCTACAATAATCACCAGCCTGACTAGACATGTCCACTGAGGTAACAGTAGTTCAGGTGTTATGAAAACAATCAAACACTTTCTGTTTAGCTAGCTCATGCTCCACAAGATGAAATGCATACCAGGCACTGGTGCTGAACCAAAAGCCCATGGCCAGACAGTCATAGGCCCTAAGAGAGAACCTACAACTATTACGTTGTTAAGTGAACATAGTATTAAACTGACTTCTAGTGATTTCTTGTTATGACAATAGATTAGTGCTTCTCTCGAGCCTCACCTGGCAAGCTTCTTTGGCAGTAGATAGTGATCACCACTGGGTCCACACTGCACAAAGTGCAGGTGCTGCAGAATGCTTAGCCCTGAATGGAAGAGAAATACCATACTCCTTCCTCCCAAGGCTGAAGGATCACTGCAGAAAAAGAGGCAGAAAGACTATAAGAGCCAGAAACAGCAGATGACTACCAGGAAACAATGTTTTCAGAACACATCAGGACTGCTGCACATATGAAATCCCATTGATTGTGACAGCGTGCACAAGACCCGTGCAAGTCCGTGCCAGACTAAATCCCAGCACAGAGAGAAGGTGTGAACTCGAAGTCCTACCCCTAAGTGAGGAACTCTGGGCAACTGTTAGTTGCTGGGAGATGGGGAGTATAGCCACTGCTGAGTCAACCATGCTCCAGGGGAAGGTGACACACCCAAGAATATTTGGACAGCACAAATTTGTGTTAAGGGGGATGGGGGCAGAACACAAAGCTGGATGGGTATGGAAGGAGGGTGGACCTGGGAAGAGCTGGGGAAGAGGAAGGAATATGATCAAACCCTGCAGGAAACTTTCAAAGAATTAATGAAAATATTTTTTTTAAAAAAGAATGTTTGCATGTGCTTTCATTCTGTTCTTTGTTGTTTATAAATGTTTATTATTTGCTTCTTGAAAATCTTCCAAAATGAGCATCAGAGTGGAAAAACATCGTCTGACAGGAACACAGATTTTACATTGCTCCCTTCATTAACAAATCACTGCTTGCATACCGCTACAATGAACTGATTTATATCCAAGACTGGGCAGAACCCCAAAGAGATAAGCAATAGCAAAATATGGAGAAGGTGTAAAACCTGTATGTTAACTGGATGGTGGCTTTTAAAATCAATCTCTCTGTCTGTCTGTCTCTCTGTCTGTCAGTCTCTCTGTCTGTCAGTCTCTCTGTCTGTCTCTCTGTCTGTCTGTCTCTCTCTCTCTCTGTCTCTCTCTCTCTCTGTCTGTCTGTCTCTCTGTCTCTGTCTCTCTCTGTCTCTGTCTCTCTCTGTCTCTGTCTCTCTCTGTCTCTGTCTCTCTCTCCCTTCTGTTTCTGTCTTTCTGCTGTACAGATCAAATCATTCTATGCAAATTCTATAAAACTGTTACTGTGGAAAGCATTCCTCTTCAGTTATAATTATGGTTTGGTTATGTGATAGTAATGATATTGCTTACAATTTCTTTTAAAAGCCCGTTAGAGGCAGAACACATTTGAAAATTCCACTTCTAGAGAAACGAAGCTTCAACAGTAACCCAGTAGGACACTGCCACCTTTTGGCTATATGAATTTTAAGACTACCAAAGTTACCAGTGCTGTTCTGAAAATGTTGAGACAGACAGCTTTGATAAATAATTACCTTATCATTGTTCATTTGGAAATATAGACCTTAAAGTTTTGTTTCTCAGTTAGGCGACTTTTTAACTATTGGAGTTTTTCACTTTGCTAGGTTCATCCAAAACCTTTTGAATTTTAGTATGTGGGAACCGTTGTTCTCATTTATTCTGTAAAGAATGGTTATGACATAGTAATGAAAATCACAGAGAAAATTTCACATCCCAGAACTCAGCCAGGACCCTTCGATGGTGTTTCTCATAGCACACCATGTCCATCTTTGCAGCACAGTCACAGCACCACACTCAAGATCATGAAAGCCATGACTGCATTTCTCACAGCTTTTCACCCACTAGGCGTTTCACATATGTAGTTTATAGATTATAGAATAAAAATGACACATCTAGGCACATCGAGAGACTAGGCAGTAGGTGAAAAATAAAAGAGGTGCAATAGATTAATATGAATTTTCATTTAGGGCAGAACCTGAAATTAGCAAGCTATTTCACATGATGACCAAGTGTCTTGTCCACATTGATCCTTCACTCTTCATTCTTTTTAACTTTTCTATGACTCTAAGTTTTTCATCATTTTTCCTACTTTCCAATGTATAATATAAAATGGCAGTCATCCACATCCATAAGTTCATGACTTCAATTAATAGCCTGTTGAAAATTATTCACAAATAATTAGTTTTAGTTGTAGCTTACCATGAAACTTCATGTTGATATCTCATTACTTGCTAGGTGTTGAAAATTATATCAACCAGCAGTACCTTCACCTCAAAATGCATAAAGGGAAACTCATTAGCTTCCTGGCTTCCTAAAATAATGTACACAGTATATATTATAGTCACTATTAAATTTGTGTTTATGGTATTATTCTTAGTTTTACTGATATGACATGCTTC
The DNA here is from genome assembly GCF_903995425.1 of Onychomys torridus. Lineage (NCBI taxonomy): Eukaryota > Metazoa > Chordata > Mammalia > Rodentia > Cricetidae > Onychomys > Onychomys torridus. Next base: position 69,158,856 of record NC_050449.1, on the reverse strand, counting down.
CTACTCTAATCTTTAGACCTAGTGGAGAAGACATAACTATATATTTTAGTGTGTACTGTGGACTCAAGCCCAAATTTCTATTGGTTTTCATAAGCAGCCTCAAATCATCAGTGGAGAACTTTTGAAAGAATCATAGCTAAGTAGCATTCTTGTTTGAGTTTTCTTTGTTTATTCTCCAGGTGAGTCCTTGGAGCCACACAATGGAAACGTGTGTTTACATTATAATGACCACCGGGACTTTTCAAAACAGAAATGCCTGGATACCTAGGAACAAAACAAAGATAGCCATGGCACAGAAACCAAGATAGAAGCAAGTGCAAAGGGGTGGATTCACCAACTGTCCAACAGATCAGAAAGCTCCCCGGCTGGGCTTCCAGAGAAGGCAAGGTTTTAGCAGGCTCAGATGGGGCCAAATAATTGTATTTTTCTAATGTCCCCCCATTTAAACACTGATTTAGAATTTAATTTAACTAATTTATTCTCCCAGGGGAAGGAACCAAAGATTTACCATAGGGTATAAAATTGCTTGTGAACATGGGAAAGTACTTTCTCTCCAGTAAATCTTGGGAAACATAATGGCTATTCTTACATGCTCACCTCTTTCAGGATCTTTGCATGGTTTCAGGGACCTCACCTGTGCTACGTTCTGTCTGTGCCCTGATGCAACCCTTATTTCTTACATCTGCCTCTTACAATCTGTGCCTTCAGATCAGGGGATGTTGCTTTTTTATCTTTGGAACTTCAATGCCAGACAATGCCAAACAAATATATCTATTCTCTAAATGTGGATGAATTAATTAATGTTGGCTATACAATATCCCAGGAAAAAAGTCTTGAAGACTATAAAAACTTCTAAAAATAGTTTTAAATATATTGTAATTTCTTAAAGTTAGGCCATGTTTTTAAGTTTTACACTCAAGAAGATAAAAATAAAACATTCTTCCAAAAATTTGTATTTCATTCTCTATCTCCATTGTAAAACTTCATCCAACTCTACTGAAGAATAACAAAATTTCTTTCTTTTCACATTTCTTTCCACAGAACACTGAATTCTACGTCGTAAGTGTTATCATCAAAGTGCCTGGGTGAAGAGATTAACTCCAGTAGACTGGTGAGCATCTAGAAACTAGAGCTCAGGACAAGACTAAAAGGTTTCCCTGAGGTTCACCAACAAAATACTTGGCCAAGATAGTTCTTAAAAAAAAACAAAACAAAACAAAAAACATTACATGAGATGCAGAAATGGTTCCATGGTTTAAAAGTTTGCTCTGTAAACGTGAAACATGCAGTTTGGATCTCAGCCCCCTTGTGGCAGGCTATGGGTAGTGCAGCATAAGCTTGTAACTCCAGTACAGTGGAGGCAGACAGGAGGTGCATAGGGTCTTGCTGGCTGCCAGGCTTGCTGAAAAATCCCCCTAAGTCTATGTATATGCAGAGACACACCCACGACAGACAGACACACACTATTAGAAACGACCGATGGAGCAAGGAGGATACAAATGTAGGACATAATAGCAGGCTAACCAGCTGTAAACAGAAAGAAAACATCAGTCCATGAGAAAGTAATTTTCCTTAAATAACTGGACAGATAGGAAAGAAATGGATAGTTACATTCAGATGGTACTTAGCCAGAAGATAGAAACAAAGAAGAAAGTTCAAAGGGATGAAAAAAATTACCATTATAACATATATCAGAGAGGCCACCCAAGATAAGTGATAAAAATTATATACCCTATAACGCCATGGAGAAATCATGAAAGACCTTTGTTCAAAAATGTCTGGTGAGATAACCCAGATAGAAACCAGATTTCAAGTACACTGAAAGCAAAAATCCATTTTGATATGATGACAACTCTCTCACAAAATATCTTATGACTACAAAGGAGGAGAAAGATAAGTTTGCGATCAAAAGGTGTGGGGCATTTACCCACCAACCCCACAGCTCCCCAGAGTTTTCTTGAGTGTGAGCAGCAGAAAATATTAGATAGAAAGATTTATAGTGCAGAGATTAAACAGATAGAAAATAAAGGACAGCCTTGAGAGGGCCTGGAACCTATTCCAACCGGCCCTGACTGTCTCTGCCCCAGGGTATTTATAGAGACGCCAAGGGGGTGGAGCAAAAGACCTCCCCCAGCACAGCCCAGTGCAGACCATCTCAGACACCTGCACTCAGGCCCGTGGCCCTAATCATCCTCTATGCGGACCTGCTGGGTAAAGCCACGAGGAACCCGAAAACGGGCTCCCACAAAAAGGACAATTAGAATAGCGGCTCCACTCAGAACAAGAGAAGACACGTTCCCCTGGTCAGTTTGTTAGTGTTAGGTAGATTTGGGCTGTGCATTTCTCCTCACTTAATGAACACTTATATAAAACTCGGTTCTGTGAGTCACTCCCCTCTAGCAGTTTTCCCATGTGCCCCATTATTTCTTTAATTCTCCCGTCGAGACTCCTTTAAGTACACTGCTTTCTGCATCTCCCTAAAGTCATCCGTAACAAGCACATAAGTGACCTACTAAGATGCTGCTTTATCTCACACACCTCCAGTGTTCCAATCCTTTCCTCTTCTCGTTATACAAAGCAGATAATTTACAGATAGAGTAGAAAAAGCTGATACCCCTCAAACACTTAATTCCATTTTCCTCTGAGTTACCAGTACTCTGTGATTCCCTTTGCATGTCTAGAGATAATATTCTGTCTATTCTCATCCAATTCCTGCTCATCGTCTAAGACCCAATCCAGATGCCATCTCAACAGGGTTATGTGCTTTGCTCTACTTAGGTAGAAAACACAAGATCCCTTCTACTGAGCAATCTGATCGTCTTGAATTCTCATAGCTTCCCCACATTTCTCACATGCTGTAGGTGTTGAAGTTACTGGTGAGTTTAAACGTTTCCTATGAGACAGTAAATAGCCTGGAGGTAGAAAACACATCGCCTGTATCTTGAGATACATATCACAAAGCTTTGCTCCGTGAATGTGTAATAACACCTGAAATCTGAGAATCTATTTGTTAGCTTTGTTAAAGGAAAGAAACTTAAGAGAAAAATCGGGTAAAGAGAAAAACATAGAATTGTGGTACTGTCTATTCAGTAACGGAGCCATTCAAATCTCTTTATAATTATTATTGTGAATTTTCATGGATTGCATACCAAAAGGCTTCTTAAGACATATTATGTGGTAGTAATGGTGCTCACAGCAGATCCTCCAGAACACAATTAAAATGCATGAACCTGGATTTGGGGGATTTTCTATATTGGACAGAGTCAAGAAGCTAGAGGACCCTGATTTCTCATTATCCTAAAAGAGGACTAAATTAGGATTAAACTATTGGGTCCCTGGAAATTGTTTGCATGAATATCTCTAGTTTGATTCTCATGAAGTAAATGTGGAGTGTATTTCATACCCAAAATGTTTGTGATGCTTAGCACAGTGAATAACAACACACTACAGTATTTGCTCAGGAATCTTAGAGTTAACAGTTGGCAACAGCATGAGATTACCACTTCCTCATAGGGACAGCCTCAGACTTACCATGCCTAGGGAATCTTAACCATTGCCCTACGATAGTCTGAACTGGCTGCCATCTCACACTGTCAAAACTGTGCTTTTTGCAACACATTCCCTAGGGTGTGATACCTTGCTCAGCCTTGACACAGGGGGGAGGGGCTTGGTGGCTGGAGACTGGTCCTGGTGGCCAGAGACCAGTGCAGAAGAGTCCAGATTGTCTTTCTTTTCTCCTCCATCCTTAGAATGTTCATGTGGCCTCCACTCTTTCCATGCTGGACTCTAGTTCTTCAAGTCAGAGCTTTCTATCAGAGTTTTCTATCCGAAATAATTCACAGAGTGGAATACATATGTAATTTAGTTTTTCTACTAGCTGCATTTTAAGTAGAATCATTGTAATTAACTTAATAAGGTATTCTTCTAAACCTGTATATCCTACATGTTAGCATTCCAACATGTTACCAAACACTAAGGAGCTACTTTTTATTTTTATGCTATCTTTGAAATCTGGCATTGCCTTTCATGCTTAACACACATTCAGTTCATACCAGCCACCTGTCAAGTGCTGATGAGTGGCTTCCGTAATGTCACTACATATGTATGTATATATGCAACATGTACACAGGGATGCCATGTTGTACACTTGACTCTAGATATTTGTCATACATGGGGAGACGGTGGCACTTGATACTCGTAGGGATAGGTAGTCAGCACATCACAGCTCAGCATTAGTGTGTCTTGTCTATCCTGCTCTCGGTAAGCAAATTTGGTGGAGGGGATCCATGTGGCTCTTTGGATCCTGTCAGTAGAAAGCATTGTGTAAAGTTAGTTATGTATTTGTCTTGGTCTTTATGTTTTTGAGAAAGGGTCTCACTATGTAGTCTTAGCTGGCCTGGAATTTACTGTGTAAAACAGGATAACCTGGAACTTGTGGCAACATCCCTGCACCTGCCCTCTGAGTTACATTATAGGCATGTGCCACCATTACCTGCTACATTTCCTTTTTGAAACTAGAGATTCAAAACAACTTTACAGAGTAATATGCAGTATGCCTCTTACCCCTGATGCCAAAAAGGAGCATATCCAGCATTATCCCATTAAGTACATATTATTTGTCTGGAATATCAGCATGCATATTTTATAGTCATCATTCTTAAGGCTATTTTTAATTATCAAATAACTTATGTGCTTTTGTTGCATAAAGAATCTAGATTTAATCTTTAATCTTCAAGGAAATGCATATATTTTCTAATAGCAAGCCCAACTTAAGTCTGGAATATAAAAATTTCAAATTATGTTTTTTATGCTCCTTGAATTCAGTTTAACAATACTTGCTTAGATTTTTAGCATTTACTATCATAAGGAGATTGTCTAAAACAACTTATTAACTTTGTCTATTTTTAATGTAAAGATTATTTTAGTACTGTAAAAAGAGGGTAATTTCCTTGGGTTTTCTTCTGTCTGGAAAGTTTAATATAACAGAAATAATTCATTTCTTTAAAAGTCTGTAGAATGTATCTCTAATATTGCCTAGATCTGATACTTCCTTTGTGGAAGATTTACCAATGATTAGGTTTTTAAATGTCATTGAACTACTCATGTTAAAATAAAATAAATGAAATCATAAAACAAGATAAAGCCAAAGAAAACTGAACTGGATATGTAGGCATAAGTGCCATGGGGAAAAAAAAAAAAACTGACAAGGAGAAATGGGTAAGAAGAAGTTTGATGACCTGAACAAAGGTTTAAAAGGTCAGTACAACTTTTTAAATACATTTTTTTAACTCAAATACAATTACATCATTTCCCCTAACCTTCTCTCTCTCTCCAACCTTCCCCAGATAACTCCTATTCCTTGCTTCTCAAACTCATGGCCTCTATTTCTTTAATTCTTTTTAGTATAATTTTAATAGAGGAGACCTGGGATAGGGTCCAACAGGCATTAGAAATTTTAAGCAAATTTCAAAAGCATCAACTTGTATAATCTAGCCCTGAAAGAGCAGCTTTTCTGGTCTTTTGTGCTACATGGAAAAATAAGGCAGATGAACTCAAAGTCAGCACCCAGATACTTGGGCCTGACCTTGCAGGGTTACACGAGGATTGTCAAAATGATAGACCTACTTCCTTCGAGCTGGTTTTTCCCAGGCTGGAGACAATTTGTTATGGTTTAAGATGAGTTACACTTTTCTTGACTACTTCTCTCAAAATATTCTGAGCTCTGAACTGCTACTGTGTTCTAAGAATGGTAGCATACTGAAGATGCTGGCCAATCCCTAGAGAATGTCTTGATTACCTTTGCTTTTGTTATTTAAAATGAGAGAATCTGATTCAAAGTTATTCACTTATTTCCTAAATGAACTAATGATTTTTTTAGCCCACAAGAAATATAAAGTGGGAAAAATTTAAAAATTAAGAAGCAGCATTAAACCCAAATATATAAATTTAACTTTTTAATTTTATCATGACTTGATTTACATCTTAGCCAGTTTAATGCTTGACATTATTATAAAATATTGCAATAAATACAGAGTGAGACACTGGTTCTGGCTTAAGAATTTTGCAGTTTTAAGCTTCTAAATAAAGGCCAGGATATATTTATTGACTATTCATATACTTTAAGCTAAGACCTGTACCAGGCTTTCTCTTTTGGGCCACCAAGAAGCTCCCAAATCATAACACAAAGACTTATTATTAGTTTTGAATGCTCGGCCTAGCTTAGGCACATTTCTGGCTAGCTCTTTTAACTTAAATTAACCTGTTTCTCTTTGTCTAGCTTTTGACTAGGGGTTGATTACCTTTCTTACTTCGGTAGATCTCACTGCTTCTCTGTATCTCGCTGGCTTCTTGTCCTGGGCATCTCCTTTGTTCTCTCCTCCTTCTCCTGTTCCCCTTTTTCTTTCTTCTCTCAAGCCTAGATTTCTCCTCCTACTTATTCTCTCTGCCGACTAGCCCCACCTATCCTTTTTCTGCCTAGCTATTGGCCATTCAGCTTTTTATTAGCCTAATCGGGTGCCTTAGGCAGGCAAGGTAAAACAGATGCAACATATCTTCACACAATTAAATACACATCCTGACATCATTAAACAAATGCAGTATAAACAAAAGTAACACACCTCTACACAGTTAAAGTAATATTCTGCAGCATAAACAAATAGAACACATCTTTGCCTGGTTAAAATATAGTCTATAACAAAGTGATTTACATTATATAATCTAATTTCTCTTCTTAGTAACTCCATGAGTTAAATATTATAATCTCTGATTAATAATGTAACTGAGATCATGAAATTCATATGAAATCATAAACACTTTATAATTCTATATATATTTTTTGTATTACAGAATATCTTGCATAAAATAATATTTAATATTTTATAAAGCTTATGCATATATTACGTGGCACAGAATTGAACCCAAATCTCTAATCTTCAAAGAGAATTCTTGGGAAAAGGCCATATCTGCACAGACTGATTAGCTGTTTAGGACTGCAGTGATGTGGAGTGGTTGGAATGTTGCAGATACAGAGGCTAATTGCCTTATCTGGGCTAGTGTTAGCCCCCTGAATAGCCGTTTCTTGCCCACTCCTGTGTCAGAAGTAACGTCCTGTGACTGATAGCTAAAACACTTCCTGAAACCTATTAACTTAGCAGACAAATGACTTTTACCAAGCCAACAGCTAAGAATGTATCTGGCAGCATAGGAAGCCTAAAGAACAACTTCCCTTATCTTGCTGTAACCACTCTCTTGACAAACCCAGCAATGTATTTTAAACTTGCCTTGATTCCGAACTTTCTGTAAACTATAAAAACTTAATGAAATTGCTGCCATGTTGGAATTTGGGATAACCTAAATTTTTGTTCGCAGGCCATGGTCACTCAAAACTTGCTCTAAAATAAACGCTCTCTTATTCCCTTTAAGATGAGAGCTGTGATTTTGTTTGTTTGTTTTGCTTTGTTTTTGCATTGACAAGTCCGAGGGCCATTCTCAGAACATGCTTTCTTGATTGCACAAGGTTCATAAACACAACTTTTACAAAAATAAAGAGGTGATTGTTTCTTTATTAACCTCAGTTTCTTCTTAACCATGTAAATGACTTAACTCCGCACTAAGCGCATAAAGTCAAAGTGATCATCCCTAATTTAATAAACATTGATTAGTAAGACCAGCAAAGATGAAACACTAAGCAGTAAGATTCCCACTGTAGACGTTGAATTATTGTGTTGCAATCTCTGGATCACCATAGACTTGCCCCTCTGCTTTGGAATGAAGTGCTGGGGGTTGGGGGTGGGGAGCGCCCTGTAAAATGGACATGGGGCTTTGTGTTTTCTGCAGATAACAGAGGAAGAGTGAGAAAGAAGTCATTCTTAGGGGACAAAAGCATTTGTTTTTCTTACTCTAGGCTCAGATTTTCAGAGACCTAAAACGTGAGCAAAAGAATAAATAAATGAAGATCTGTAAGGTGAGCATAAATGTGACTCATCTGTCAAAGAACAAGGTCCGGGTGCAAAGACACAATGGAAAAGGAGCCTGAAGAGGCTCTACCTTGGGCAGTTGCCTTTTTTTCTATGAAAACTCGTGTCTTCCAGGCAGCAGAAACCTAATAGGAATTTTGATGGCGAAAAGAATTCGTAAATGAAGAAATGACTGAAAACTGGTCAGGAAACCTGTGGTGGTCACACAAGCGAAGGATGGCATTGTTTCTTAAGATGGTAACAGCCAACCCCAAGTGTTCGCTGCTCTAGAAAATACAGCACACACTAATGTAAAGAGCACTAAACAGCACTGTGCCTTTATTAACTGATATTTAAAAACAAAGACATACAGAGGGCAAAAGCAAAGCTCTATCCTAGAGAACTCTGGGTCTGTCTCCAGAAGAGCAGGTAAATAAGAGCCGTTGTTTATCACTCGGCCATAAAGAAACAGACACTGGCTGGGCGGTGGTGGCGCACGTCTTTAATCCCAGCACTTGGAAGGCAGAGGCAGGCGGATCTCTGTTGAGTTCGAGGCCAGCCTGGGCTACAAAGTTCCAGGGAAGGACTAAAACTGCACAGAGAAACACTGTCTCGGAAAAAAAAAAAAGGAAAGAAAGAAACAGACACTGTAAGAATCCAAATGCCACTGGAGGTTAATCCACTAATTAAGTAGATTAATTCAGACTAAGGAGGGCAAGTAGCACATGTTCTCTCATCTGTGGCTCCTAGACTTCATACTGGTTATAAAATTGTGTATATATGCCATAAAGAAGTTAAGCTGTCTATGAAGACAAGGCTATGGGAAGGAGAAGTGGTAAGAAAGTGATAAAGGTTGGGTTGGATCTGTATGAAATACTTTGAAACCCGGAACCACATACAATGAGTGCACACCAGAAAATTGTGGTGGATGATTTTGTGGGCATCTGGGATGTTTGCCTGTCTTAATTATGTTAATTTTATGTTAATTGTGAAGAAAAACAATTTGTGCTCTAATTAATCATTGCATTCATACTCTGTAATTTTATGTCTATATGTAGCAACTTTACAATTTAAAAAAAGTATACAAGGTGGAAACAAAATGACACATTGTGATCTGAGGGATAGAAGGAAAGAAATGACTAATAAAGAAACTGCTTACAGCAATTGCTGGCCCAAGCATACAATACATCCTAGTGCATGGAGGCTGAAGCAGGAGGATTGCAGGAGTTTGAAGTCAGCCATGTAGTGAGACTCTATCTCAGAGAGAGCAAGAGAGAACAGATCACTTAGCAGAAAAAAATTTTTAAAAAAAAGAGAAAGAAAGAAAAAGAAAGAAAGAAAGTAATCAAACAAGACCTGGAATATGGACTAAAAGTTTTCACTAAATTGGAGTTCCAGGAAGAGAGAAAAGAAGAAGAAACAGGAGAGGAAAGATACTAGTCATGTGTGTCCACACAAATCATGATACAATGTATTATGTATTACATCCATAAAATTACAAGGATATTTATTAGATCAGTAGCTTGCAAATCAGAGACTGGCAGCACAGCCATGCCTGTCTGCACTCTAGAGAGTGGGAGAATGTCACAGCTGCTCAAGTCAAGGAAATAGAAGCCTCCAAAGGAAAACACTAGTGCAGCCCCAGCGAAAGGCTGAAGGTCCTGAAGCTCCCTGGAGAGTTGACCTGTCAGCCTGCATTGAAAGGCTGCTTAGGAACTGGAGTTTGATGTCTATAGGCAATGGCAGCAATTGTAGATACGCTCCATCGGGAAGAGCTCAGCTAGCACACACTCTGGCTGCCTTCCTCTTTACTGTTAGTCCTTCCAGGCCCTCTATTGGATCCTACCTTCCAGATCCAGTATCTGTATATCTTCATTACTGTGCTGTTGCTATAAAGAGATACTGTGATCAAGGCAACTGTAGCAGAAAGAATGTAATTGGAGGCTTGCTTACAGTTTCAAAGGGTTAGTCCATTATCATCATGGTGGATGGTGTGGCAGAAGGCAGGAATGGTACGGAAGAAGTGGCTGAGAGCCAGACCCACAAGTTTCAGGCTAAGAAAGAGGCTGAATCTCTGATTTGCAAGCTAATCTAATAAATACTGTAATTTTTATATATGTGATATACAATACATTGTGTCATGATTTATATGCACACATGTAGCCATGACTAAAATATTTCCTCTCTTGTTTCTTCTATCCTTCCTTGATATCTTCCTGGAACCCATTCCAACATCCATGACATACCACCTCTAACAAGACTACACCTCCAAATCCTTCTCAAACAGGTCCCCTAACTAGGAACCAAACATTCAAATCTATGAGCCTATGGAAGACCATTCTCTTTCAAACTACCACACTATCTTTTCTTCTCAGTTGCTGTCCTACACGCCAATCATATCTGAAGATATCTGTCTGTTGCTGGTTGTTTTTACCCTTTGCTCTTTTGGGGGGCCTGCCACTCAGCTCGAAAATAAATCATTCACAGAGGCTTATTCTTTCTTATAAATGCCCAGCCTTAGCTTGGCTTGTTTCTTGCCAGGTTTCCTTAACCTACATTATCCCATCTACCTTTTGCCTCTGGATTTTACCTTTCTTTATTTCTGTATATATTTTCTTTCCTTCTTATTCCATACCTGGCTGTGTAGTTGGGTGATTGGCCCCTGGTGTCCTCTCTCCTTCCTTTTGCTCCTCGATCTCTCTTGCTTCTTCTATTCATTCTCTCCATCTGCCAGCCCTGCCTATGCTCTCTCCCACCTCACTATTGGCCATTCAGCTCTTTACAGAATGAATCAGGTGTTTTAGACAGGCACAGTGGCACAGCTTCAGAGCTAAACAAATGCAACAAAAAAGAATACAACATACCTTTGCATCATTAAACAAATATTCCACAGCACAAACAAATGTAACACATCTTAAACTAATATTCCACAACAGATATCCTTGTGGGCACTCCTAGAAGTGTGCTATACTTATCTCCTAGATTCCTCAGATCCAGTTAAATTGACAATCAGGATTAACCATCACAGGAAATAATACTAGGGGTGGGGAGAATTCCAGAAGAGTAAAAGCAAAGAATTTGCAAATGTGAGAAGCCAAATAAATATTAAATAAGATTAAATGTGAGGAAAAGAAATCTAGTGCTAGAAATACCATGATCAAAAATAAAAGAACTTAAAATTGATTAGGAGGAAATGATCACCTCCCAAGAAGTGACAACCAAGGAACTCAGAGATGGTTCAGTGGGTCAAGTGCCTGCCACACAAGCCTGACTACCTATGTTTGACCCTCATAACACACATAAAAGTAGAAGGAAAGAACTGACTCCACAAGGTTGTTGTCTACCCTATACACACACACACACACACATACACACACACACATCACACACATACATACACACATATCACACACCACAAACCATGGTGTGTGTGTGTCCATGCACATGAATACACATATGAGTGTGCCCACACACATACACACATATAAATAAATAAACCTTTTAAAATGATAATCAAATTCTCAGCTAAAATGTTGAATAGCAACAACATTAAAAATAAGATTGTGGATTCTTTTCAAACAGCGTGGGAGTACTTGTGTTTCCTTCAAAACTGTCTCTTAAGAATAATGAGAAAAAGGGTTAAGGTTTTGCATATGGGAATGGTTTCATGAAAGGAAATTATTAAAGACATGACAGAAAATAAGGGAAATACTCAAAAGAATGGTTAGCCGAGCAGGAAGGAAGGAGTGATAGCCATGTGAATATATGTAAATGCACCCAGTATCTAAGGAGCAAAGTTACAAGAAACAGTGAACTAACACTGCATAACAATAGTGTGTTGGCCTAGAATACGCTGAAGACAATGAAGGCAGAAAGATGATCTGTTAGCATTCTGAACCTGCCCCAATCAGGGGCCCGCCTCTGCCTTCATCCCTCCCCCACCACTTCCACCATGAAGTGTGCACACCTCCACTTTCTCTCCTCCTTCTTTCTCTCCCCCTCTTTCCTATCTTTTTTTCTATCTTTCTATTATAATAAACTCCACGCGGATGCAGTGCCTGGGGTGTGAGTGATTTTCCACACGCCGCAGCCCGCCGATGCATTTGCATGTTTCCCTCACCCGTGGGACACCTTGGCCGGGCCTCCTGCATGCACCGTGTCATTACACAATATACTGATACACTTAGAACTGATCAAGGTGAGGTTCCATGTATTGAGTGCCACACCAGCTTAAATAATGACATTAAATTAGAGTCTTTAAAAATGAACTAGATTAAAGAGGAACATATGCATTTAAAGCTGTGGTTCTCAACCTTCCTGATGCTGTGGCCACCCTTTAATACAGTCCCTCACGTTGGGGTGACCACCAGCCATAAACTTATTTATCACTACTACTTCATAACTGTAATTTTGCTACTGTTATGAATCATAATGTAAATATCTGTGTTTTCCAATGGTCTTAGGTGACCCCTGTGAAAGGGCCATTTGACTCCAAAGGTTGAGAACAACTGATCTCAAGAAAACCTAGAGAAAGTAAAACATGGGAAGAACACTGTTAGGAGCCATGCCAATCCAAGGCTTTCTCAGAAGTCCTGATAAAAGGACAAAAGGAACCTATTTCTGTGTCCTTGCCCAGGGGCAGACTTGGCAAGGTCCTGTCTAGGGCTGAGGCCAGGGCTTTTAAGGGTTAAGGTTTGGGTTCCTGAGAACTTGGATTTTCCCCTTGAAGAGACTGGAGTTATCAGTCCCGAGGCCACTCTATGCTTGGTCTGTGACACACTTGAGGCATCTTGTGATCCCTTGTGTAGCGTTATTTAATTAGCTTCCTGCTGACTTTATCCCGTTATATGATAGCTCCCACTGGCTCTGTTCCATTTCTCTCCTGCAAATAGTATACAAGATACTGTACTTCTTCATAAACTTAGTGGGCATAAGATGTATGTTCTGCAAGACCTCCTGACCCCAGCTTTTCTATATTCTTTGTGATCTCATCGCTTAGGATCCTGTCACCAAAAAAAAAAAAAAAAAAAAAAAAAAGACCTGCTGGCCCCAGTCACACAGTAGACATAAATTCAAAAACATGAATAATTACAATTAAATGGATCTATTCATTAGTGGGGGAAAACTACCATATTGACTGGGTGAAAATATAAAGCTATATATCATTCAAGAGCCATCATAAAATACAATGGGCCAAAAGATAAACAGTAAAGGACTAGGAGATAAATCATATAAATATCTCACACACCCCCAAAGCTATGAAGAGGCTGGTAATCACAAAAACTTAAAAACTGAAAGCATGATTTGACATGGAGGTATTTACCATATGATATGTTTTAAACATCAAGAAAGATCAAAATCTCTATAATTTCACATACTTAAGAAAATAGCCACAAGATAGATAAGACAAAATCGAGAAGTCACAAAAAGAAATGGACATATCACAACAACCAACATGATGGGAGCTTTTATACACTAATAGATAAATTAAACAAACTAAAAATCACATGGAACATTTCACAAGCTTTATTTAATGAGAGCATGAATAATTTGAACTGGCAGTTAAGGAATACATATCTTACTAAATTAAACACAGATAATTAATCATGTAATAGTCCATAAACTAGTCTCAGAAAATCTCAACAAATTGGCTTAATTTTTAAAAGTTCTCGCACCAGAACACAATAGATTAGAACTCCTTATCAATGCAATAAAATGTCTTACACTAGCATTTTTTTTAATAGTAAACATATTGGGACTGTGAGATGGCTCAGTGGGTAAAGTGTTTGGATCACAAGTGTGATGACTATAGTTTGATTTCTAAAATTCATATGAGTGCCAGGTAGGCATAGGAGCCAGCCAGAGGAGACAGGATCGCCAGAGTAAGCAGGTGAGCTCCAGGTTAAAGTGAGAGGCCCTACCTCAATCTATAAGGTGGAAAGTGATCTGATAAGGCACCTGATGTCAACCTCAGGTATCCACAGGCAGACATACATGTCTATCCATACCCATGTGGACACGCACACATATCATGCACACACATATACGTGTAAAAATAAAAAAATAACTCATGTTAATAAAGAAATTATAATGGGTGCTATGAGATGATTCAGCAGTTAAGAGCAGACTGCTCTTCCGGAGGACAAAAGTCCAATTTCTAGCACCCACGTGGCAGCTCACAAACACCTGGAACTCCAGTTCCAGGAGATCAGACACCCTCTCTCTTCCGACTACTGTGGGTGCCAGACGTGTATGTGGGGCACATACACACATGCAAGTAAAACATCCATAGTTGTTTCTGCTCTTCTAGGGGACCTCCACCAGCTCCCAAATAAATCACACATGGAGGCTTTTTCTTAATCATGAATGCCCAGCCTTAGATTGGCTTGTTTCTAGCCAGTTTTTCCTGCCAGCCCTGCCTATTTCTTTCTCCTGCCTCACTATTGCCCATTCAGCTCTTTATTAGACCATCAGGTGTTCTAGACAGGCACAGTAACACAGCTTCACAGAGTTAAACAAATGCAACATAAAGGGAAGTAACACACCTTAAAATAATATTCTACAACAATTTATATACATAGAATCAAATTTACCTTTTAATTATAATAAAAATAACTATATGTCTAAACCTGACATATAAAACAAATACCATATATATAACAACACAAACTCAAATATGAATAAAAAAGAACTAAGAGGTAAATGTATAACAAAAATGTTTATGATATAAAGAGGCTGTTAACCAAGACACTAATTATGCAATTTCAGGAATTAGATAAAGTTTTAGAGCCAAACTGAAAGATTTTATAAATGAATTGCAGATTTAATACAACCAAAATGTTTATAAAACTTTTTGAGGCCAGGAGGTGGTGGCACACACCTTTAATCCCAGCACTAGGGAGGCAGAGGCAGGAGGATCTTGATGAGTGAGTTCGAGGCCAGACTGGACTACAGAGTGAGTTCCAGGAAAGGCGCAAAGCTACACAGAGAAACCCTGTCTTGAAAAACCAAAAAAAGACAAAACAAAACAAAAACTTTTGAGTTTTGTAGTCAAAATGTTAGGTAGCTAAACAGATATTAACAGGCTTGGAGGCCATTGAGGGCATACCATTCCCTTAAGACGTTAAAATAAATAAATGTGTGTGTATGTGTGTGTGTGTGTGTGTGTGTGTGTGTGTGTGTGTGTAAAGGTCCTGGAGCTTTGTTGGGACCCATTAAAGGAAAGCTATTTCTTTCTCATCCAAATAACATAATTTAACTTCTTCCCTTGGCCCTCTGTGGAGGAATGTCATTCTAAGTGCCCCCATATATTACATACTATTGTGTCTTTCCTTAAGAGTTAATCCATCCAGGTCTACCAGTCACCTGCACACAAGAGAGCACCTATCAGGAAGCTAAGCACCCAGAGAAACACCAAGGAGAAAGGAAGAATCCTAGGTCCCTTAGTTGAGTGATCTCCTTACACACTCCAGAGCTCCCCTCTGTGCAATTGCACACACATTTTCACAACTAAGCCCGCCTACTTTCCTGAGATGTAACTCAAAATGTATACTTTTCATTCCCTACCCCTTTCTATCCAGAAGGTATTATATGTGTATAATATGTATGTGTGTATGTATGTATGTGTGTATGTATGTATGTGTGTATGTATGTATGTGTGTATGTATGTATGTGTATATGTATGTATGTGTGTATCTGTGTACATATGTGTTTCTGTATGCATGTATTAGCCAAAATCCTAAGCACACATGCTCTGGCACTCTCCACATTCTCGTTCCTTCCCTAAAGAACCCCAACCCCAGCTGCTTGCCTTCCTCCACTGCTGAACCTGCCTTCTTTCTTAGACCCGATATCAAAATACATCCCTGTCACTCTTTGCCTCATTTTGCCCTTCTAGAACTGCCAGGAGAGGTATTTACAGCCAGCTTACCCTGTTGTTTCTCTTTAAATGCTAAAAAATAATGGTGCTGGAACTTCTTTCTGAGCCTGTTTTTAAATCCTTTTAGCAACAAAACTAAGAACACATACTAGAGAGCCCTGGTTCTCAAGTAACAAACGCAATAAGACATTGTTAGCCAAAGAGGAAAGTGAAGAATTTTACAAGATAAGAACATGATGTTTTAAGTTCCCTGTTGTCAGGCTTCTTAACAAATCAAACTTCTTATTTTTGCTAATATTTATTACTTCAAAAATCAAATCAATCCACTCTTGTATTTCTCATATTAGAAAATGCAAAAGCATCACTCTGGGAGGGGAAGAGAGTGTGCTGGGGTGGAGGGCGCTCACTTGTTAGTTTATGAAAGATGACATCATTAAAAATCTGTTTATACTAAAAAATCTCTTAATTAACCACTTTGTAAGCAACTATTTTAAGATGATTTATTACATTTAATACCCTGTTTATCTATGACTAGAAATATTGCAGCTGTGTACCCAAATTTCATATATAATTAAAAAATGTTTGCCACTGAAGGCATGTAAGCTTAAGACAAAGTGACCATTACATTTTATACAGGCTATCATATCTGGATTATTAACATATAAAACATGCAATAAATTTTTTGATATTTATTGTGGGTTTTTACTAGTGATTTTCAGATTTAAAAAAAATGTTGCCTCTGGGCAAGGCCACAGTTTGCAATCCTGGAGTATATTTGTTATTATAGTTACGAGATGCATACTGGAAAATGTACTCATTTGTGGGAAAATGCAACCTTCCTTGAAGGAATGAAGATGTACTAAAGAGACCTTTGGACTCCTACCTTCGACTATTAGACTATCAAAAAATAGACTCCAAGAAATTATAATTTCCTCAGAAATCTTATGCTGGGGAAAGGAAATAGCTGGATGCCTGGTGTAAGTATGAAGGAAAGCTTAGCTCCCAGAGGGGGGGTTATAACTGTCAGGCTATCTTGCAGAAGGGATTAGAGACAGATGAAGTGTAAGATCATACCTTAACCTCTACAGTTATGCACACCTCTGACACTCTATTTAAATCTAAACCTCATGTCAGAGCCTCGAGGTGGACTTGGTGGCAGAGGCTAGGTAAATGTTACTGGACCTCTGTCTTGCTTTTGACAAAGTGGTAGCTGCATTGAATAAATCTTTCTTGCTCCATTTATTCAATTGTTCTGTTGTATACTGGTGGCTGGACCTAACCTGAGACTGAGCTCTTGCCCCAGAAATTCTGGTAACACTTATACCATCAAAAAGACCGCATCACCAGAAACTAGCCATTCTTAGGTGCCATATACCTTCTCTTCGGCTCATGTTCTCACCTTGATTAAACAAAAATAATCAAAGCATTTTGAGATTTCTTTCCTTTAAAAACCTGTCTTGGTTACTTTTCTATTGCCGTGACAGAACACCATGACCAAAGCAATGTATAAAAGAAAACATTTAACTGAGCTGACAGTTTCAGAAGGCTAGAGCCCATGATGGTGGGGTGGAGGCATGGCAGCATGAGTACCTGCAAACTCACATCCCAAAAACCATGCCGGAAACAGGAAGCACGGGAGCACACAAGTCTTTTGAAACTTCAGTCCCCACCTCCAACAACACACCTCCTCCAATAAGGCCACAGCCTAATCCTTCCCAAACAGTTCCACCAATTGGGACCAAGTATTCACACATATGAGCTGGTGGGAACTGTTCTCACTCAAACCTCCGTATTCCACTCCCTGGCTGCCACAGGCTCATGGCCATATCATAATGCAAACTGTTCTTAGTTCTGTAAGGGTCCGAGGAAGTACTGAAGACCCAAGACTCAAATAATATGTCAAAGCAAAGAGCATTTATCAATACCAGCCTACACGGGGTTGTTCACCTGTACAAAATGGCAACCATGAGTGTGTAGGCTCCTTCTAAGCACAGCTAAGGGGAGTTTCAGGGACAGTTAGGTCATCTTGAATATAATTGGTTAAGCAAGCAACAGTTACATTGGTATACTTTTAATTGGCTGAGGTTTCATCTTGTCATTTCTGGACATACTTGCACAAGCTTGAGCAAAAGTTCAGACGTGACTCAGAAGGCTGCTGGATTTGTCCTTGAGACATTGTGAGGCTGACCTGACTTAGGCCTGTGTTTGTTCTCTCTTGTCCCTGAGTGCAAGGGCGTGAGTAAACAGCCCTGTTTTTCCCTACTCAGAGAACTGAAACCTAAATTTAGGTGTGAGACTGGGAGAGTTTAACCCCTTTGGTTCAACTTCAAAATTCCCTATAGTATTTCAGTGTCAACATTTCTTAAAGATCCAAAGTTCAAAAGTCTCTGCTAAGACTTGAGTCAATCTCCTAATCGTGACTCCCTGTAAGATCAGAGCATATTACATGCTTCCAACTTATAATGGCAGCAAATGTGCATTTCCATTCCAAAGGGGGAGGAATCATAGCATAGTGTAGTTGTTTGTTTTTTTACTCTTTGCTCTTTGGAGGGACTGCCACCCAGCTCCCAAATAAATCACATGGAGTCTTATTCTTTCTTATAAATGCCTGGCCTCAGCCTGGCTTAGTTCTAGCCAGCTTTTCTTAACTTATCCCATCTCTCTTTTGTCGCTGGAATTTTACCTTTCAATATACCTTTCTTTCCTTCTTACTCCGTGGCTTACTGTGTAGCTTGGTGGCTGGCCCCTGAAGTCCTCCTCTCCTTCTAATTTTGTTCCTCCCTCTTCTCTTTTTCTCTTTCTATTTATTCTCTCGGCCTGCCAGCCCCACCTATTTCTCTCTCCTGCCTCACTATTGACCATGCAGCGCTTTATTAATCAATCAGGTGTTTTAGACAGGCAAAGTAACACAGCTTCACAGAGTTAAACAAACGCAACATAAAAGAATGCAATGCATCTTTGTATCATTAAACAAATGTTCCACAGCATAAAAGAATGTAACACATCTTAAACTAATATTCTACAACAGCATAGTAAGGAAATATTAGACCAAATCAAGATCAAAACCCAGGGGGCAAACTCCAAATCCTGTAGTTGCATGTCTGTGTTAGAAGGCTTAGATAGGAAAGCATTGTAGCCCTCCAGTTAAAGTAGAGGTTTATAGAAGTTAAATGATTAATAGTGTTTTGGCCAAAGTCCACAGCCTGTAAGCCACTCTAATAATCCATTCTATCAGTTCTTTTCCCTTAGAGAACCCTGACTAACAGACATTCACTTACTAGTATTTTTGGACTTAAAATTTTGCTTAGATATGAACAAAAATTAACCTATCATTAAGTATAAAGAAAAATCAAAACTTTAGAAATTTCTTCTAAGGTATGCACAAGTGTTTTAAAAGACTAATATTATAATAATTTTATAGTAACATAAAACAGAAAAGTCTACCTCAATGAATATACACTGTTGCAACAGAATTTTCTTTTATATTTCCACTTGCAAGTAATACTAGCCATCATTAATGATTATTTTAACCCAAACTGAAATGATATTCTGAGATGTGTGGCTGATAAAACAAACAATTAGTCATAGAATCATATTACATGTGGAAAGCATACATATTCACCCATGCCTGTAAAACTGTAAAACTCGGTGTCTTTGTTTCTTAAACTCTTTATTCCACAGTTGGTTTTGACTACATCTGTCTGCCACGTCCTCTCCTTGCCTCTCCAAGTGCCTGCCCATGTGATTGCTTTTCTCATGAGACCCTCTTTGTCCAGTGTTCTTCTTCTTCTGTATAGTTCTGTACCTCCTCGTCTATGAATCCTTGAGTGATGGAGAGTCCAGGTATGTACTGATCATTCTCACTTAAGAGCTTAGACAAATTCAGATAGGCTGGCAAGACAGTAACTTAGAGGTGGGTACTACCACCAAGAGGACTCTAATCAGGTGAATGAGAGTAGATAAACAAGGTTATTCAGTGGCAGTGACAGTGTCAGAGGGTCCAGATGATTTTTTTATATGCTTCCTTTCCTATTTCAGATAATTTGTATATTAAACCTCACATGAGGGTGGGGGAGGGCTATTAACAAGCAAGAATAAATGATTGCCTTGCTAAAATTCTGAATAGTAGTGGTGTACACATCATAAAGCTAGAGAGAAAAGACGTTCCATATGTGAGTCTGGATTCCACAACTACAGAGCCTAGACATGATGAGCTCTCTCAGCTTAGGAAGGGTCTTTACAGCTCATGAGAGCAGCTGCAGTTGAAACTTCTCCTTGGCAGGACGTTTTCAGTCGATGCTGTGCAGCATGTCTGGCCGCATAAAATCCCTGTGGTTACCCATGGCTTTGTCGTGTGGCAGTCGGGAGGAGAATACGGTAGTGCAGTAGTGCAGAAAATGTCTGCTATCTTTAAAGTGAAAAGAGACAGTGAAAGGCTCATACATCAGAGAGAGAGAGAGAGAGCTAGCTTTTGATGGCATCTCATAGCCCAGGCAATTGCCCACCAGCTTCCTTGAACATGTGTAATCAAAATAGTTACAGAGCAAAGTGAAAAGTGGCATGTGGCTACTATAGCTAAAACACCTTACACTAATCACAGAAACAACTCTAAGAAACACCCGAAAGAAAGTTTTAGGGAAGAGGAATGCAATGGAAGGAATGATAGTTGTTTGTTTTTGTTTTTTAAATAGGATCCTACTAGAGCTACAGTCCAACGGCAGAGAACTGGCCCAACATCTGTGAGGGCTAAGTTCAACCTGTCAACACACACACACACACATGCACACACACGTGCACACACACACATACACACACAAACACATATGCACACACACACACGCACAAACACACACATACATACACACACATCCACACACATACACACACACATCCACACACATACATACATACACACACACGCACAAACACACACATACATACACACACATCCACACACACACATACACACACATACATACACACACATGCACACACACATATGCACACACACACAAACACACATACACACATACACACACATACACACACATGCACACACACATACACACACACGTGCACACACATACACACACACACATACACACACACATACACACACACATGCACACACACACATATACACACACACATACACACACACATACACACACATGTACACACACACAAACACACACACATGCACACACACATGAACACACACACACGCACACATACATACATACACACACACATGCACACACACATGCACACACACATACATACACACACATGCACACACAAACACACATACACACATGCACACAAACACACATACACACACAAACACACACATACACACACATGCACACACACATACACACACACGTGCACACACACACACACACACACACACACACACACATACACACACACATACACACACACATGCACACACACATATACACACACACATACACACACACATACACACACATGTACACACACACAAACACACACACATGCACACACACATGAACACACACACACGCACACATACATACATACACACACACATGCACACACACATGCACACACACATACATACACACACATGCACACACAAACACACATACACACATGCACACAAACACACATACACACACAAACACACATGCACACACACATACACACACAAACACATATGCACACACACAAACACACACACATACATACACACACATGCACACACACAAACACACATGCACACACACATACACACGCACGCACGCACACACACATACACACATGCACACAAACACACATACACACACACAAACACATATGCACACACACACACACACAAACACACATGCACACACACATACACACACAAACACACATGCACACACACATACACACGCGCGCACACACACACACATGCACACACACATACACACACACACACACACACACACACACACAAGCCCACACTGGTTCTTACCTCAAGGGAATAAGAGATAGTTTGTGCTAGAGTCCAATATGAATAACTTATCAGGAACATAGGTTCACATTTCCACAAATATGTTCCAAATACCATACATATATGAGCAAGTTTCATGATGTTTATATACTAGCAGAAAAAAATCATAAATCAAGGCACTCTTAAAATACATTGGTGTGAACATCAGATAGGAAGTTTGGCTACTTCAAAGCAGGGCCGTGGGTGTGTGGTGACATGCTTGGCGTTTAGGTTGGTAGAAGATAAATGACCTGTTTGTATATTCTTTTACCTAGTAGCCATAAGGATGTTAGGTCAAACATAGAGGTGAGCAAGCAGTGAGTATTTACGGGGCTATCAAAGCCCAAGTTAATCTGGCTCCACAGCTGCCATGTTTGGGATCTCCACAATCGTAGAAACGGTCATCTGTTGGTAAGGCTTAGAGAATCTTAGAAACATCCAAGTTATTTTTCCTGTTCTGAGAAGTTCCATTCGCACCTCAGAACCACACAAGTAAAACAAACACACAGAGATGCATACAGACATGGCAGACCTACATCATGGATCCTACAAGTGTTTCTAGGCTTGCGGTGTAGCGTAAGCAAGCACACTACCTGCCCCATCTGATCTAAACTATTCACTTCTTAAAATACGTTTATGAATCCCAGACCCAGAATCACATTGTCCCATACATATGTAAACAAGAAAAGACAGGTGTTAAATGAATGCCCTTTTTTATATGAATGCCTTTTTTTTTTCTTTTCTTTCCTTTTTTTTGGGTTTTTTTTTGTGGTTTTTTTGTTTGTTTGGTTGGTTGGTTTTTTGGGGTTTTTTTGGTTTTTCAAGACAGGATTTCTCTGTGTAGTTTTGGTGCCTGTCCTGGATCTCGAGCTGTAGACCAGGCTGGCCTCGAACTCACAGAGATCCACCTGGCTCTACCTCCCAAGTGCTGGGATTAAAGGCGTGCACTGCCACTGCCGCCGCCGCCGCAGCCACCACCACCCAGAGCATGAACTCCTTTTTTAACATATACATTTTCTTTGCTAACAAAATATACGTGCACACACAAATTCTGGCAATGCTATATCACAGTATTTCAAATTTTACTAATATTGAATTTACAAGCATCAGCCAATCCACAATATTATTCTGGATAAAAATGGCATGGGAGTAGAAAGGACACTATGAAGAAAGGGGAAATGGAAGAGATGGAGGGAGACGACAGACGGGGTGGTGGTTTGGATGAGAAATGCCCCTCTTAGTTTTGGACAACTAGTGGCACTGTTTAAGGAGGTTGAGGAGGTGTGGCCTTATTGGAGCAAGTATGTCACTGGCAGCAGATTTAAGAATGTAAAAACCCACACAACTTCTAGATCACTCTCTCTACTTCCTGTTTATAGTTCGAGACATGAGCGCTCAGCCTCCTGATCCTGCTGCTATGCCTGCCTTCTGCAATGCTGTGGACTCTGACCCTCTGAAACGATATATATATATATATATATATATATATATATATATATATATATATATATCCAAATAAACTCCTTCTTCTATAAGGCGCCCTGGTCATAGTGTCTTATCACAGAAACAGAAAAGCAACTAAAACAGATAAGAAGTGTTGACTCTCCAGACTTTCACTATTTGCAGATGATATGATAGTATACATAAATGACTCCAAAAATTCTACCAGGGAACTCCTACAGCTGATAAACTCCTTCAGTAAAGTACCAGGATACAAAATCAACTCAAAAAAAAAAAAATTCAATAGATACATCACCCTTTACAATAGCCACAAAAAACATATAATACCTTGGGGTAACTCTAACCAAACAAGTGAAAGACCTGTATGACAAGAACTTCAAGTCCTTGAAGAAAGAAATTGAAGAGGACATCAGAAGATGGAAAGATCTCCCATGCTCATGGATAGGTAGGATCAGCATAATAAAAATGGCCATCCTACCAAAAGCAATCTACAGATTCAATGCAATCCCCATCAAAAATCCAAAGATTCAATGCAATCTCCATCAAAATCCCAACACAATTCTTCACAGACCTCGAAAGAACAATACTCAACATCATATGGAAAAAAAAAAAAAAAAACCAGGATAGCTAAAACAACACTTTACAATAAAGCAACTTCTGGAGGCATCACCATCCCTGACTTCAAGGTCTACTTTAGAGCTATAGTAATAAAAACAGCTTGGTATTGGCATAAATACCGACAGGTGAATCAATGAAATTGAATCAAAGACCCTGACATTAACCTACATACCTATGAACACCTGATTTTTGACAAAGAAGCCAAAACTACACAACAGAAAAAAGAAAGCATCTTCAACAAATGGTGCTGGCATAACTGGATGTCAACATATAGCAGACTGCAAATAGATCCATCATCTATCACCATGCACAAAACTCAAGTCCAAGTGGATCAAAGACCTCAACATAAATGCAGCTACACTGATGGAAGCAGATGCAGAGATCCAGAGCCAAGCAGTAGGCCAAGCTCCAGTAGTCCAGTCGAAGAGAAAGAAGAGGGATTATATGAACAAGGTGGGTAAAAATCAAGATGGGGAAATCTACAGAGACAACTGAACCAAGCTCATAGGAACTCATGCACTTTCAACCAACAGCTGTGGAGCCTACATGGGACCAGACTAGATCCTCTGCATATGGGAGACAATTGTATAGCTTGGTCTGTTTGAGAGGCCCCTGGTAGTGGGATCCGGATCTATCCCTGGTGCATGAGCTGGCTTTCTGGAGCCCATTAACTATGGTGGGACGCCTTGCTCAGCCTTGATGCAGGGGTGAGGGGCTTGGACCTGCCTCAACTGAATGTACCAGGCTTTGCTGTCCCCCTACGGGAGCCTTTACCCTCTTGGAGGAGAGGGTAGAGGGCAGGGGTGGGGGAGTGGGAGGAGGGATGAGAGGGGGTCTGTTGTTGTTATATAAAATGAATTAAAATTTTCTTAAAATAAAATAAAATAATGATAACTATCATAATGAAACCTATTAATTTATATAATACATGCAATGAAATATTCACTTTAAAATATGTAAGAAATAACTTAAAATTATATTTTTCCGTGTAGGTAAATTTGTGCTACAAATCTTAAAACATTAGTTATTCAAAGTTTTATGTATAAACATATATTTAAAATAACAATAAATAGGAAAGTGAGTAAATAGTAGCAGATATTCACAGGTAAATTCATGGATCTGGAAACAATCCCTCCGAGGGAGGTAACCTGGACATAGAAAACAAATGTCACATGTGTTTTCCCACCTGTGGATGTTAGTTTTAGAATCTTCAGATACATGTGTTCTAGTTGTACTATCCAGAGAGATCAGGAAATTGGTAAGAAACCAAGGAAAGGGGGCTGTCGACAAAATAAGTAACAAGAAGTGCTGGCATGGATGTTACAAACGAACACTTACTCACTTTTGGTGGAAGTGTAAACTTGTATCAGAGAAGTGTCTTCTGGCCAGAGGTGGTGGATGATGACGGGAAAACAGTGTTTTCTGGACACAGGGCAGTTCTCCATATAAACTCACAGTAGTGGTGACAGCATGCACAGAACCTGTGAAATCCCAAGACAGAAAAACAATCCCAGCATAGAGGAGGAAGGCGGCCACAAGATCCTACCCCTAGCTAAGGAGCTTTTGGCAACTAATAGTTGACAGAAGATGGACCATCAAGTTTTTTTCTTTCTTCATTTATTTAATTAAAATATAATTATATCCCCCACACCTCTCCTCTGTCCAATCCCTTCAATATCCTCCTCACTACCTCTCAAATTCGTGGCCTCTTTTTCTTTCATTATTACTTACACATACACACATGTGAATAAATAACATTAAAATAATAAACATTAAATTGGGGGCTTGATTACAGTTTCAAAGGTGAGTCCATGATTATCACGGCAGGCAGGCATGGAGCTGGAGCCGTACCTGAAAGCTTACGTCTTATGCAAGAGACAGAGACTGCTTCTGGCAAGGGCTTTTGAAGTCTCAGAGTCCACCCATGGCAACACATCTCTTCCAACAAGGCCACGCCTCCTAATCCTTCCTAAAAAGTCTACCAACTGGGGACAAAACATTCCAACAGATGAGCCTATGGGGACCATTCTCATTCAGCCACCACAAATGGATAGCCAATTAGGGGCCTATCCCTGGAGAAAATCAGTCTCTCTATGAGGTCTTCATTGCCTGTAACTCTTTACCCACAGATGGGACCTAATGAGATTTTTCCACATCGATGTTGGTGAAAGGATCAGGATTGACTCAGGACCCCCAAGTTCTCAGCACAAAAAAGATTTATTTGCCCCAGAGCGACAGAGGACAGGAAATGAGAGACAAACATAAGAGATGGAAGATGAGCGGGAAGGGAACAGGGGAATGGAGGCAGGGGTATTTGTCCCAGTGGGAGAGGACATGAGAAAGGACTGCCTCTGGATAGAGAGGAGACAGGCCCACAGGCACATGGCTGTTTATAAAGGTAAAGGGGGGAACCTCCTGTGCAGATGAGGTATTTAATTTTAATCATGCATGTTAATTAGGTGAGCCAAAGGGAGCTTTTGATTGCTGGACTTCAGTACTTTGTTAGCTGGACCTTGGTGGTCGGCCTCCTGAGGAGGAAGTGTCCAAATAAGGGAATAGACCTTGGTGGCCAGCTTTAGGAATGGAATCTAATGACAGGAGCCAAGACAATGAAGGGCTGGTGAGGCGGGACCGCTCGTTGGCCACAACTGCTTGGCCACACGGCCTCTTGTCAGGACCCTGAAGATGGACTTGGGAAGTGGGTATGAGGGAGGAGTCCCCATGTCTCCCTGTCCCCTTTTCTAGTGTGGCGATATGAAGTACAACTTTGCTTTTCATGGTTGTGTTATCTTGTCCTTGCAAGCTTCCGTATCATTGCGAGTCTGTGAATCCGGAGGTCACATATCTTGCATTCCCTGCATCTCCTGGTTTAAAACAGCCTTCGACTGCACCTGTTCTCCTCTGTGTTTTGCTCTGGGGTTTCTCTGCCTGTGTCTTTTGTTGGCAGCAGGAGTGGTTTGGAGCCAGGCAGAGTGACTGGGGGAAGGGTGAGGCCTGCCAGAGCCGCGCTCGCCATGCTCTGGTAGGCCAGAGTCCCTTCAGTCGGCATGTCATCTGGCAATGAAGTTGTTCACGACTTCTTGAAGCATCCCTATGGTTGAGATTTCGTGGGTCTTATCTAGAGGACACAATCTTGCAACACACTTCTTGGTCCTCCGGCTCTTAAAATTGTCCACCTCTTTTCTGCAATGTTCCCTGAGCTTTGTGTGTAGGAGGTATATTTTAGATGTCTTAATTTGGGGCTGGGCACCCCAAAGTCAGTTTTTGTCTGCATTTTGAGCAGTTGTAGCTTTCTGTCATGGTCTCCATCTGCTACAGAAAGAAGCTTCGTTGAAGAAAAACATGAGTCACGCCTACCTGTGGGTGTATGGATAACTATTGTAAAAGAACAGAAACCATACTGCTTTAGCAAACCGGCAGTAGTAGTTTCTCTTCTAGGATCCATGGCCCTACTGTTCGTGGGTATTCGGCTAGGTTTACAGTACTAAGTATGAGTTCCTACCTGTTGAGTGTAGTGGGTAGCCGTTCCAGCTTTGATCTGGAAGTTCCAACCACCCATTGAGGCTTCAGTAAATGTCATGCCTACAAGGCGGGGCCAAGAGAGGACCCTGAAGACCCAAGATCTGGACAGGTCTGCTCTCTTGGTTCCTGGACCCTGGATGCTGGAGGTAGATCAAGCAGAGTTCTCCAGAGAACACCGCTGGCCTGCACCACACCTTTCCCAGACCCTGTTACCTATCCCTTCACTTGTAAGTTACCCCACAAAATAAACCTCCCTTTTAACTATGTGGAGTGGCCTTAATAATTTCACCAATAGTTGGGTGGGTCTTAAGTCCAAAACTATTGGTTACCATCAAGATACAAGTGCCGCTATTGAACCTTTATGGGTGTCTTTGCCATGATGCTTATAGTTATGATATATAGACATCACAACTGCATAGGACTACTGATTGCTTTCCTCCATTAATAGCTTACTATGAAAGCTAGTCCTCAGGAAGGAGACTTTCAGATAGATCCAGCTCAAATCTGCTGAGTCCTGTGTCCAAAGTGCATGATGTCTTCAGAAATAGGAACTTACCATAAACTTCTGGGAGGCAACCATGGGCAACAGAAATATCCTGTATTGTTTTGGGAGTCTTGTGGACTCCCCTAACCAACAACTCAAAAAGGTTTCTCAGGCCTATTCCTAGGGCATTTGTTAGGATAGTTCATGGATCTTTGGGGAGGAATTATCACACCATGTGGCATAACTTTATTTAATGTGTGTGTGTGTGTGTGTGTGTGTGTGTGTGTGTGTAATTTTAAATAAATATTAATTGTTCCCTGTGACTATTTTAAGTCTCCTTAGCATTATTTGTTGTGGACCAATGCATGCGAGGCCTTGGCGGGTTTGAGTCCAGGAGACACGCCATGTGGGTGGAAGCCAAGGGGCGCAGCAAAAAGTTACTTACACCATGCAGGCATGGCATCCACATGGGAAGTTTTATTAAAGGGGGGAGGGAGAGGGAATAGAGAGAAAAAGAAAGGGAGAGAGAAAGAAAGGAAAAAAGAGAGAGAAGGAAAGAAAGGAAAGTGGAGGTGTGTGCAGCCTCATGAAGAGAGAGAGGGAGAGAGGACGAAGGAAGGGGAGGGATTTTTTCCTCTTAAAGGGGGCTTTATGTAAGATGACATCAGGATGCTGGGCGGATCCTAACATTATTTATCCCTCCTCCCTCTTCTCCTTCATTGTCCTCCCTACCCAGTTAAAGAAATGCCTTCATTTCCCCTTCATACTACCTGTGCCCTGCAGTGGTAGTTTGGATGATAATGGCCTCCATAGGCTCATCATAACACTTGGTCCCCAGTTGGTGGAACTGTTTGGGAAGGATTAAGAGGTGTGGCCTTGTTAGAGGAGGTGTGTTACTGGGAGGCAGACTTTGATATTTCAAGACTCCAAGACCCTTGCCAGTCCATGTGCTGTCAGTGTCCTTCATGTCATTCAAGGTATGAGCTCTAGCTGCTCCTGCTACCATGACTTTTTCTGCCTCATGGACAATCACCCTCTGGAATGGAATTGTAAGCCCAGTTACACACTTATTCTATAAGTTGCCTTGGTAATGGTATTTTATCAGAGAAATAGAAGTCACTAATATAGAAGTTGGTACCAGAAAGTAAGCTATTGCTGTGTCTTGTATGACAGACTTTTCCTGAGGAGATACAACACACACACACACACACACACACACACACACACACACACACACACACACACCACATGCATCTACTCACCCCAGGTAGGGACCAAAGTCATCAAAGTCCACTTGTCGAACCAATGACTTTCACTGTGGTTGCTTACAGGATCAGAATGATTAAAGACAGTGGCATCACCAAATCCCACCTCAGCACGGATAACAACTCACAAAATCTGGAAACCTGGACCACGCTGAAGAACCTGCAGGCAGCCTAAGAGGTTGAAGAGTGTCTTTTCCAGGTGGCTCAGTTGATCTAAACCTCTTCCCAGCAGTTCCACTGGTCTTGGTTTCTTCCGGTTTTGTCTCAGAGTCTTCCTTGGGGCTTGGCTTGTCTGAGAGTGACTTTTGGCAATCTTTATTGCTTTCTTTTAAGAGTCAGGGGCCTAGTGAATCTGGTCAGATTCAAGTACTACCTAGAGCTATTTTGACTTATTTACTTTCTATCCTTAGGCGCTTCCCTGCAGGATATGTGGAAGCCTTTTGAATGTTGAACTAGAGAACTGGTTGAAGGCTGTAAACAGAGCCTAATAGGCCACCCTCATTGGAGCTTGGAAGACAGTGCTGACACCTACTGGAGCTGTGGAGACTGAGCTCAAGAATGGAATTAAGGGAGGAGTGCTCTCAAGTCAAGACCCAACATAGTTGTTGCACTTCTAACTTGTGAAAGGAAAAGACCTGAGGAATTTCCTGCTCCTACAAAGCAGCAAAAGCTGCTGAAAACATGAGTCAGGGTCGCAGCATTGACCCCAGGCTGGTAGTCAAACACAGCAGTGTCTTACACATGATGCTAGCGTTAAGAGTCGTGAAGAATATACTAGCAGCTGGGGTGGTGGGATCTTCCTAGGTAGCTACAGAAAGCAGCTGAGACCAGGCATGTTGCAAGAGAATCCCATCCAGAGGACCTGAGAGGCCATTGTATGAAGCTGTGAAACTGAAGTCTGGATTGGCCAGGAGACCCCAGGTATTGGAGATGCCAGGGCTTAATATTATTTACAGGCGTCTTGCTAGCTAGCTCTTATATCTTAAATTAACCCATTTCTATTCATCTATGTTTTGCCATGTGGCTTTACCATTCTGCTGGCATGTTGCTCCTTGGGCATCAAGCTGGCATCTCTCCAGACTCTGTCTTTCTCTTTTCTGTTTCTCACCTTGGATTTCCCACCTGCCTCTAAACTATCTTGCCATAGGCCAAAGCAGCTTATTTATTAACCAATGGGAACAACATATATTCACAGCATACAGAAAGACATCCCCCAGCACACATGCCACAGGCAAAAAAGCTGGAGGGATAGAACCTTATAATCTCTTTAACATCAGGGAGGGCGCTAAAGGATTTGGGGTTCGCCCTCCCAGTTTTCAGTCTTGCTTTGATCCATGTCTTTCTCACTTGTTCCAATTGTTCCTGTTTAGAATGTTAATGGATATTCTCTGCCATTGTATGTTGGAAGTGTATAAACTGCTTTTTTTTTTATTTCTAGGGTTAAGTTAAGACGAGATTTCCTTGAGACTCACAGGGGATTGTGAACTTTGGATTTTAAACAGTGTTGAGACTGAAAGATTGTAGAGACTTCTAAAGTTGAACTAAATGTATTTTGCACTGTGATATGGCCACAAACCTATGGCAGTCAGAGAGAGAAAGCCGCTAGCTTGAATGACGATGGCATATATAGACACCATTTTATCTGGCACTCTGTGTTCTACATAATCCATTCTACTTGTAAGGCTTTCCCCTGATTTTTTTATTGCTTTATTGAGTTTTCCAGTTCCAGCTTTATTTCAGCTCAGGTTCTATCCAATATCTCTCTCTATTGAATTCAGTTTTCAAATCCATGATTGTCTTCGCCATTTCATTTAGTCTTGTGTTTGTGTTTTGTTGGGCATCACTTGGGTGTTTGTGTTTGATTTCTTCAAACCCATTCTTTTCAAGTTCACTGAACTGCCTCCTTACATTCCTCCAGTTCTTGGATGAAGTTTAGTATTGTTTTTAAGTTCTGCATCCTGGGGTAATCTATATAATCCTTACAAAGAACAATTCCACAAGACTAGTGGTTTTCTCTTGGTGGACAAAGGGGGGGACAGATGTACTGTCCTGAAATTTCATATTGTTTTTGTGATGAACACTAGGCATGTGGGCTGGACATAACAGCTCATGCCTTTGATCTTAGCATTCAGGGAGCAGAGGCAGGTGGATCTGGTCTACAAAGTGAGTTCCAGGACAACTGGGCTACACAGAGGAACCTTTGTCTTGAAAAAAACAAAAACAAAACAAAACAAACAAAAAAACACAAACAAAACAAAGCAAAAAAGAAGGAGGAGGAGGAGAAGAAGAAAAGAAGAGAAGAGAAGAGAAGAGAAGAGAAGAGAAGAGGAAAGGAAAGAAAAGAAAAGACAAGACAAGACAAGACTAGGCACATGAAACAATTTTTTGCTTTTAAATCTGATTTGGACACAGCAGGCTGTGCTGGAGCCCAAGATGCGCCACCCAGCCCAAATCTGTAGGTTGGGAAAGGTACTTTCCTTGGGGCTTGGGGCCTGGTTGTGGAGCCCAGATTAAATCTGGTGACTAGAGAGCATGCAGCCAGGGAAGGGTCAGACCAAGTGAAGAGGCTTGGCCTAGGCAAAGAACGTGCAGGCTTGCTCTGGGTCTGAAGGATGGATCCGCTGCCCTCTTATGGCCACCTTGGGTACTACATACTGTGGTACCCACTGTGCATGTAGCCCAAACACCAATACATATAAAAATAAATCAATCTTAAAAATAAGAAAAAGGCAAAAAATTAAATTTATTCTATGAGAAGGGGGTGTGGGGGTGTATGTGCATGTGTTGTGTTGTATTGTGTTGTGTTGTTTAGTGTGCATTCATAGGATATCAGAGAACATCTTGGATGAATCGGTTCTCTCCTTCCATCGTGTAGGTGCTGGGAATTAAACTCAGCCCAAGCTTGGCGGCCAGTGACTTTGCGTGATGACCATCCATCTTCATCCCTGGAGCTACAGTGTCTAATGGAGAGTGGAGCAAGGACATGGCCTAAGGCAGTCAGTCCATTATCTGAACGACACTTTAAGTCACACTGAAAACCCCACAGCTGACGTCATCTTCATGTCTGCTGTTTTGTGTTTGCAGGTAACGATAGCTATTTAATACTGTCAGGCAATGTACACAAACACAAATTTCTCCCCCAAGTCATACCCTAAGAAGCTCTTAAAAATAATATTCACCAAAGAGGGAGTTTGGATGAGGTTTGATTCGGAGTGACAAAAATCTGCTCACTTCCTATCAGGTCTGCAGTTAAACTGCGGCATTTTTTTTTTTCTTTTCTAGAGATTTTTGATGATTTTGGAGGCCAGTTCGATAGTGATGTAAATCAAATGTTAAAATAGCCCTCTAAGGAAACGTGCTGTGTCTGGGAGGAAAACAGTTTCACTGGTAACCATAGTGAGGTGACATTGTTGCCATTGTTTCTGTGAGATGTTGCCAGGGCTTTGCTGACTCTCAGGCTAGATTTCACAAAAACATAACAGATAGCGATGATTACACTTTTATAACCTTTTTCTAAAATAAATAAACAAATAAAATAACTAAACAGAGCACAGTAAAATAAATAAGCTTATGCCCCAGAGGGTTTTGTTTCACATTTTATTAAAAACTAAAACTGAACAAAGTAACTAAAAATGAATAGAAAATAAGATCTCCACATTTCTCAAACTCTGCTCAAATACTAAAGTATTCCACTTTTAGGGAGAATACCGGGGCGGGGGGGGGGAGATTGGGTACCATGGGGATGAAAACCAGGAGATGGGGAGGGAGTGAGAGGGCACGGATCAACCAAAACTAAACATGTGTGGAAATACCTCAAGGAAAACTCCCAGTCTGCATAACATGCACTATAAGGTAGAAAACAAAGTATTTCTTCTGCACCACTGTGACTTCCACAGAACTGAAACAATGTGCAACAAAAACAAACAAGACACAGGATCGCTGGCTCCAGTCAGAATCAAGACTGTGACCCCACCCCCACCCTGCCCCAAGATAGCTTCACAGCTTCAAATTCTGAGGCACCGGATTAGATATAATTAAAGTCGACAATGATAAAACTCTAGAACAATTTTTCATCAAACACCTTCAGTCTTCTTAGTTTTGTGTAGTGCTCCATGTTTCAGCTTTCATGTTCTCATTCAATATGGAATCTAGACAATAATCCATATAAATATGTAAACAAATATACATGTGTGTAGAGTGTATCATGAAGAAAAGAAAACAAGAAAGGCTAAATCTAAAAGGATGAGGAAGAACACAGGTGACAGACACAAGTCCTGTCTTTCCTGGATCTCACTCTGTAGACCAGGCTGTCCTCGAACTCACAGAGATTCGCCTGGCTCTGCCTCCCGAGTGCTGGCATTAAAGGCGTGAACATGTTGACACCCATGTAGTTTGCAAGAACAATCACATGTTGGCATATATACACATTTTCACACACATGTTTTCCATGTACTGACATGTATCATCATTATGCACGTTTCCATGCATGCAGTTTCCAAGCACTATCATATAGTGAGCTTCATGTAGGTGATTATATGCATACAATTACTGAACATGTTCACATGCATGCAGTTTTGAGCACAATCAAATGTCAGCATGTTTACACATTTTCACACACAATCAATTTCCACATGAAGTCCTATATCTTTGTGTACATGCATGATTACATTCATGCAGTTCCCAAGAATAATCACATTTTGGCGTGTATGTGAATGTTCGCATACATACAATTTTGAGTGCTGTCACTTGTCAACATATACATACATGTTCACACACATGCAGTTTCTGAGAAGAGTCCAATGTTGGTATGAACATGAAGTGTCAGAGCACAACCACATGCATGGACATTCTGAGTATGCTCATATGTCAGGATGTATGCATATGTTCATATTAATGCAGTTATGGAACACAGTCACATATTGCTGTGTATACACGTGTTGATACACATGCATATACCAATTGTGGTCACATGTAAGCATTTACACACATGTTCTCATACATACAATCTTTGAGCCCTGTCGTATGTCAGCATGCATGTGTGTTCATGCACATGCAATTTCTAAGCACTCTTGTATGTTAGCATGTAGTCAAGTGTTCACATGCATGCAATCTCCAATAACTCTCATATGTCATTATGTGCATTCATATTCACTGCATGAAGTTTCTGTGTGCTGTCATGTCATCATTCATGTGCATATTCACACAAAAAAAATTTTTTGAGCACTGTCATATGTCAGCATTTATGCATGTATTTACACACATGCATTTTCCAAGTGTAGTCACATGTCAGTGTGTTTGTGTGCGTATGTGTGTGCATTTCCACATGAATACAATTTTCAAGAATAATCCTATTTTGGCATATACATACATTATCACATGCAATTTCCAAGAATGATCATATATTGGGATGCACTCACATATTCACACTCATGGAATTTCAAAGCCTGGTCACATGTGGACATATTCACACATGTTCAAATGCATGCTGCTTTTGAGCATGTTCACCCACAGTATGTGTGCACACATGTACAGGCACATGCAATTTTTTAGTGTGGTCATATGTTGGTATGTACATGCATGGTCACATGCACAAAGACTCTGGGTGCAGTCACATGTTGGTGTGTACATGCATGCAGTTTCCAAGAATGGTCACATGTCAATGTGTACATGCATTTCTCACACATGAAACTGTCCATCCCAGTCCTATGTTGGTATGCTTGTACATGTTCACATGCATATAATTTCCAATTGCTCTGACATGTAGGAATGTGAATGTGCATTAGGTACACATGTGTACACTTCCACATATGACTGGGCTTAAAAACGGTATGTGGGCCAACAAGCCCATACCCCCCAATATGGCCTGCTCAGAAACTGAATGTGAGCAAAATTGCACAATCATGCCACAACATGACCAGTTTCAGAAACAGCATGTGGGTGAACATGCTCATACAGTTCCCCAGGTAGACGGATCAAAATCGGCATGTGAGCCGACAAACCTACACACCCCACTATATGACCTGGTTTGGAAATGGCATATAGGCAAACATGCTGGTACATTCCTCCATTTGATCAGCCTCAGAAAAGGCTTGTAAGCCAAAATGTTCATATAATCAACATATGAATGTCTTAGAAATGCCGCATGGGCCAAATTTCCATACACACACCCATGCAAACAGTCTTACAGATGGCACATTAACAAAAATGCCCACATACCCACCCATAGGTCAGGTCTCAGAAATAGCTTGTGAGCCAACATGCTTGGCTAACTCCCATAGGACTGATTGCAGAAATGACTTACGGTTCAACATGCCGGTACACCCTCCCTCATGTCACCAGGTTCAGAAATGGCATGTGGGACATGTACATGCATGCCCTCATCTGACAAATGCTAGAAATGCCCACACCTGCCCCCATGTAACTGGGCTTATAAATGCTGTGTAGGCCAAACACACATAATACCCACCCATAGGATAAGGCTCAGAAATGTCTTATGGTCCAACATGTTCATACAACTCCCACAGGATTGATCTCAGAAATGGCTTCTGGGTCAACATGACCATACACATCTCCCATGTGACCAAGCTGGTACATGACATGTGGGCCAACATGCCCATACACACTCACAGAGGACATGCTCATAATCCACCAATATGAACAGGCTTGGCACGTGGGCCAATATGTCCATCACCCATCCATATGACAGTTCTCAGAAACAGTATGTGGTCCAACATACTCATATTCTCCCCCATGTGATCCAATGCCCTCTTCTGACTTCCATGGTCACCGGCACACGTGTGCACAGACACACTTATAAATAAAATATAAGACATCTTTTAAAAAATATAATGAGTTTAAGGCCAGCCTGGGATACATGAGACCCTGTCTTAAAAATAAAAATTCAAGTGCCAGGCTGCAGCGGCGCATGCCTTTCATCCCAGCACTCGGGAGGCAGAGCCAGGCGGATCTCTGTGAGTTCGAGGCCAGCCTGGTCTACAGAGTGAGTTCCAGGACAGGCACCAAAACTACACAGAGAAACCCTGTCTCGGAAAACTCTAAATAAATAAATAAATGAAATTCGAGGGTGGAGAGATGGCTCAGCAGTTAAGAGCAGGAATCAAAGATTGCCACCACACATGGCAGGTCACAAATCTGCCACTCCACTTCGAGGGGACCCGACACCCTCTTCTGGCCTATTCAGGAATGAGGCATGCATATGGTGCCCAGATATACATGCATGCAGGCAACACACTCATAAGCATACACACAATATAATCTTTTTTTAAAAGTAGAAACTAAAAATTGTCTAAAGAAATGGCAACTATTTGCAACAGATTTTCCTAGGGCTAAGTCCCCTTTACCTGATCATTTAAATATATGCCAAATATGTAAATATGCAAGTATATTTTTAAATACATTTTAGCATACTGTACCACAATGTATTATATCTTCAATGTGATTAATGCTAGGCAGAAAATAAGAGGCAATTTTACATCCAGTCTGATTCCAATGGTGAAGCATGGTAGCATACACCATTAATCCCAGCCCTCGGGGGAGGCAGAGGAGGACTGTGCTCCCGGCCACTGAGTCTTTCTCCAGTCCTTACCTGATGTTTTCTATCTGAAATGTTTAGAATAATATTTCTCTTTCAAGGTTATAAAAGTATTCACGCATTTTTTCATGTCTTCCCATTTAAATCCCTGATCTGTAATACAATTTATTTCAGTGAAAGTGTGAAGAATATATTTGCTATTTTTAAAAAAGATGCTAGCTAATCATACTGACATCATTCATGAGATAATTATATTTCCCTACAGTCTTTAAATACAACTTATATCAAATACTAAATTACCATATCCCCAGGAAACGAGTTTGGAAGCTATTGTGATAGTTCTATTCCTGGACTGTATTCTTCAGGCGAAGGCAAAGGTTAACAAAGATACTTTAATGTAGGCTTAAACACATGAGTAGAGAAAGGGGTTCAGGAAGAAAGACAACCCCAAAATATTTTAGCATTGTAATTTAACATCCAATGAGACACTTTTGCCATCACTTTCTTCTGTAGTTTTCTTAATTATTTCTTTTATTATTCATTGCTCAATATTAGTCAGTGAGCACTGACCCTTACTATGTGAGAGACTCTCTCTCAAGTGTTGGAATCTAAGAAACAAGGTTCATTCTGGCAAAGAGTTTGAATAGGTTGGAGGAGGAAGTGGGGTATGGAACATTTTCAGTGAAGGTTGTGATTCATTCAAAGACAGAAAAGGGTAGATGATGTAATAGAAGATAATCCAGAGTGATGCTAATCCAGGAACCTCCTTCTGAGGAGGGGACATTTGCCAGGATGAAAAGGAGCTAGCCATGCACAGGAGCATGACCAATGGAAGGAAGAACAAGACAGGTGTGGCGGTATAATCCCATAATCCTACACTCACATAGTGCTTCTGATTGCCCTCATTCCCTTATCCAGATGCCTACTACTCTCCTCTGACCACATTGCCCACATCCCTACCAATCACTTCCATGAACTAACGACTTTTTATTCCATTTGTATTCCCCTGGATCTTACTAGGGCAGTCTGTGGGTAGGAACTGTCCACCATAGCCTGGTAGGTTCACAACTGGATATACACAAGGCAAAGACCCCTTTCTCCACTATTCATCAGTGGTAGTCAATTGTTTGTATTAAGTGTTAGGGTTCTATGAAACCCCATGTGATCCCTGGTTTCCTGTCGAGAGGGCCTGCTTTATGCAAGCTCACTGGAAGGAATCAATGCATTGATGGGGGCAAAGCATCAGGAGTCAAGGTCATTCTCAGTTATTTAGCAAATGGAAGGCCAGCCCATGCTACATGAAACACACACACACACACACACACACACACACACACACACACACACACCAAAGGAAGAACAAGATTGACAGTCCCAAGTTTGAGCAAAAGAAGAAGTTACAGGATTGCAGCAGCCTGAGGACAGAGTGAACATCTTCGATTTCTTCCTTGCCTGTACTTGCTGTCCATGCCGGTTGCTTTAAACTATAGTCTGACGGTCTCATGAAAGAGAGAGCCTGATAGCAACAAGCTTGAATCTGGAACTGACTTGAAGAAAGTGTGAGTGGCTGAAGGCTGAGGACCGCAGGTCTGAGCTTCATTCACTTGTTCACGCAATGTTTTCAGCGAGTATTTATATGAGGAGTACTGTTACAGGAACTCTGGAAAGACAGATGAATTATACAGGATGCTCAAAAGAGACACATGATGAGGAACAGGATAAAGGGTTGGGGTACATGGTAGAAAAGAGGGTGAAACTTCAGCCTATCACTGAGTTGACGTCTGACCAGGTTTGGAGGAAATAAGAGAATGAGCCATTCCAAGCAGGAGAGGCAATCTCAGTGACAGCTTCCATGTGAGGACCTGTCTGGCCATGGCAAAATCATCAGAGGCTGGTAGGGCTGGAGCTCTGGGGCGCAGGGGAGAGTGGGAGATAATGAGGCTAGAGAGAGCCCAGTCGCACTCACACAAGCTCCTCCAACCATCACTCCGTGTGTCGGGAGTGGGAAGAGCCAATAGTCACTGTTTCTCAGAAGGCATTAATAGTTCTACCTAATTACACCTTGACACTGTCTAGAAAGAAATGATGGCCCAATTCCTTATTGGTTTGAAAATTGCAGGGAGTTGGCAGCTAAAACACTCTGGGTTGCAGTGGGAATGGATGGAGGATGGGCTTTGTAGCACCAAAAAGCCATTGATTGCCATTTCCACTAAGGAAGACACTCAATTGTCTTCTCAGAACACCTTTGGGAGAACAAAGGAGAAAGAATAGTCTTAGCTCTCTCTCCACCCATAAGAAGCTGTCCTAAGACCTCCACGTGCATCTGCGGCATGCACACCACACACACACACACACACACACACACACACACACACTAAACACATATGTTTAATAGGGCTTAGATTTTTCTTACAGTGATAGAAAGAGCTTAAGGATTTCTTAAGAAGAGGGCTGGAGAGATGGTTCAGTTGATAAAGTGCTTGCTGCGTAAGTGTGGGGACCCAAGTTCAATCTTGGGCAACTATGTTTTCAAAAGAAAAAGAAAGGAAAAGGCAGGTGCTTGTAACCCCAGCATTGGAGAGAATACAGGTGCTCTGGAGCTCTGGCCAGCAGTTTAACCTGCTTGGTGAGTTCCGGGTTCCAGTGAGAGACTGCAGCTCAATAAACAGGATGAATAGCACCTAAGGAACATCTGAAATTGGCCTCTGGCCTCCACACATATGTGCATTCCTTCACACCCATACCATGAACAAGCACACACATGTACATGAGTGTGCACATACACACAGAGAAAGAGATGTGGGGAGGAGGGGACAAGTGGATTTCCTAAAAGATCCTTCTACTCCTTTGCTCTCCAAATGGCCTCAACTCCTTAGACGAGGTTTCCAGCTCTTCTTCATTTCCTTCCAGACCCTGAAGTCAGGTAAACAGATTAAATCCACAGGTGAAGAAGAGGGGCTCAGACTGAAGCTGCGAGGCTCCTAACCTGTCACTCCCAACCACTGAGGAGTTCAGCACTAGGCAACACTCTAGTTCTGCTGAGTTGGAGTCTCGTCAGCCTCCAGGACAACCAAACGTGGAGCTAAGCAAGGAAGAGCTGCCAGCTGCTTTCGTCCACTGGAGCATCTCTGTACCTGGACATGGCCCCCTCCTTCCCTGATTTAGTTCACAGTCAAATGGGGCAGATACAATTAGATTCAAGCTGCCTCCTGCTGCTGTCTGTGATCTGGTTGGCCTCTAGAGAGATGTGCTCTTTGAGCTACTTCCTGAATCTCCCATGGAATCTAAATATTATAAACTCAGACCCTTTCAGGATCCATAGATGCAAACTTAAACTGAGAAGTCCATCCTGTGGACACTCTAATCTTGTTCCTAAATAAAAGAAGCAAGTGGAATGTCATCTTTGGGGTATGCCATTGCACCCGTGAACACACTGCAGCTGTGGTTGCCCGCACAAGATCAGTCCACACAATCCATCAACATTCCAACAGGCATCACCAACTGGATTCTGTGGGCTATTAACAAAAAAGGGGGGATAAGAGGAGAAATGGAGAGGTAGTGTTAGAAGTGTCTGGTGGGAGTGGGAAAGAGGAGTTGGGGGTTCCTGAGGGAGCTGAGGGTGTATATTATGAAGATGAATTCTTTATGTGTATGAAATTGTCAAAGAATAAATAAAAGATAGTCTCTTAAAAACTGAAATAGAAGAGAAGATTAAGATCTGCTAGGCATGGTGGCACATACCCATAACCCTAGTACTTGGGAGGCCAAGGCAGGATTATGAGTTTGAGATTAGCCTGGGCTACATATACAGACCATTTTTTGAAAATGGAGATGAAAAGGGTGAGGAAGAGGGAAGAGAGAGGCAGAAGGGTAAACAGCTAAGATCTGCCATGAGTTCTGTGAGCATTTAAAAGCCCATGCTTATTTCTGTGCATCCCTGGATACTCCATTTCAGTTCCTTTGATTAGGTCAGGCACAACCAGGCAGGCTAGAAGAACTGTGTAAAAAGCCATTGTAGATGTCTTCCTAACAAATCAGAAATTCTTCTATGCTGGCCTCCCTCCTAATTCTTAGAATTTCCCTTCCTCTTCAACTGTGAGCTCTGGTTCTTAGATTCAGGCCCCTGAAATGGTGACCACTCTATACTACTTACTATAAGTCATGCCCACCTTTGGGATTTGCTAATTGCTACTTGCCCATCATCATCACTCATAGTAACCATGAGTTATAAATGACTCATGCTCCAAGCCTGTGTCATCTGGCTCCTGTGTCACATGGGGCCTAGATAACCATGTTTTCTTTGGGCTCTTGTGTGTGTGTGTGTGTGTGTGTGTGTGTGTGTGTGTGAGAGAGAGAGAGAGAGAGAGAGAGAGAGAGAGAGAGAGAGAGAGGGAGATGAAAATTCATGTAAAGTCAGCTCTCTCTGTCTCTGTCATTCTCTCTCTTTGTGCCCCCCCCCTCTCCACCATGTTGATCCCAGGAATTAAACTCAGGTCATCAGCCTTGGTGGCAAGTGCCTTTACCCACTGAGCCACCTTGTTGGTTCTCTGAGACTCTTATTTGGGGTACTCAGTTAGTCTTGCCACACTCGAGGGTTACTAACCTGAATCATTCCGGAAATGAATGAGTTGTGTGGTGTGCACCTCTACCTTGTCCTCTGCTTGACCTCAGATGGGGAAGTCAGATGGGGAAGGGTGACCTCAGAGCAGTGGCTGCTCTTCAGTTTTGCACAAACCTGAGCATGGTGCTTTCCAGAATCAAGAGGTCAAGTTCTGATGCATTCTCTCATTAGAAATCCATAGGATCCTGACAAATACTCCTAATGGATTGTGGTAGCTTTTCTTGGTGCCAACCTGGTCAACACACTAGCTAAGAAATCAAGAATGGTCTGAGTTTACAAGCTGAATGCACTTTGCTGGGCCAATGTCTTATACAGATCCTCAGTAGTCATGTACAGCATAAAAACCCCTTGGTCAGAAAATGGATTCCAGAAGGTGATAGCCACATATATTGCACAGTGACAACATAGCTTCCTTGGTTTGTGGAAGTATATTCGATGATGATCCACCTGTGACACAATTCTCGGGATCTATTTTGTCATTAAGCAAAACAAAACTGTGTTTTACAAGATCCTCCAAGACTAGGCTCTACAGGACACAAACCCAATGTATTAGTCAGGGTTCTCTAGAGGAACAGAACAGATAGATAGGTAGACAGACAGACTGATGGATAAATAGATAGGAGATTTATTAGAATGGCTTACAGGATGTAGTCCAGCTAGTACAACAATGGTTGTCTACCAATGGAAAGTCCAAAAACCCAGTAGTTGTTCACTCCATGAGGTGGGGTATCTCAGCTGGTCTTTAGTATAAGCCAGAATCCCAAAGAAGTAGGTTTTAATGCTAGTAAAGGAATAGACTTGCCAGAGAGAGTGAGGGCAAGCAAGCAAAGAGAGCAAGCTTCCTTCCTCCACATCCTTTCTTATAGACTGCCAGCAAAAGGTGTGGGCCAGATTAAAGGTGGATCTTCCCTCCTCAAAAGAACTGGATTAAAAGTCAGTCTTTGCAGACAGGTTGTAATGGTGCATGCCTTTAATCCCAGCACTTGGGAGGCAGAAGCAGGTGGATCTCTGAGTTTGAGGCTAGCCTGGTCTACAGAGTGAATTCTAGGACTACACAGAGAAACCATCTCAAAAACCATAGATAGATGATAGATAGATAGATAGATAGATAGATAGATAGATAGATAGATAGATAGATAGAGATAGATGAGAGAGAGAGAGAGAGAGAGAGAGAGAGAGAGAGAGAGAGAGAGAGAGAAATGAAATGGGTCTTTCAAATTACTTAATTTAGAAAAATCCTTCGCAGGTATACCCAGCTACTTGGGTTCTAGTTAATTCCAGTTGTGTCAAGTTGACAACCAAAAATAACCATCACACGCAGCCTGTGCTCTTATTTTTCATTTACTCTAAGCTCTGTATCTGCACCACTGAACTGGAACCATCCCCTGATTCCAGTTCCTGGTACCACGGAGGCAGCCAGAGTGCACAGGGGGCTTTGACCTGAGGGCATTTGAGGTGCTTTGGCCTACTCCAAGCATGCCAGTAACCACTTGGCATCTACATGCCTGGAAAGTGAAAATACAGGAAGGGTTTATGCGGAGTTGGGGAAGTTTGGCCACTTACAGTGA
This sequence comes from Onychomys torridus, assembly GCF_903995425.1. Lineage (NCBI taxonomy): Eukaryota > Metazoa > Chordata > Mammalia > Rodentia > Cricetidae > Onychomys > Onychomys torridus. The sequence goes on along the minus strand of NC_050449.1, from coordinate 69,115,912 downwards.
ATAAATGGCTTAGCAAAAAGGTGTTAAGTCCTTTTCGCTGCGACAAGTAAGATCCCATCCAATAAGCGTGCATCAGCCTTTCCAGTGTATGCTGGGCCCTAAGATAAATAAATGAGTCCTGGTTCAATCCTTCTATCAAAAATATCACAATAAAAAGGAAATATTAAGTAAATCAACGTACTTTGGAGATCGTTTCCAACAGCATTCATGTAGTAGCTGTATGTCAGAGAAGACCAGAGTGCTGATCTACTGGTTTTTATTTCCTTTCTGCTGATCTGATCACAAAGCATCTTCACATCTCAGAAGAAAGCAGTTTACAGCTGCCTGAAATGTAATGGAATATAAAACACTGTGCTATATGCACAGGTATTTACATAGACCATACTGCTTTACTTTCTTATTATAAAGTTAGTGCTGTGGATATCGCTCTGTACAAATAAAATGCTGTTTGGCCAGTGGCTAGGCAGGAAGTATAGGCAGGACAAGAGAGAAGAGGATTCTGGGAAGTAGAAGGTTGGGGAGAGACACCGCCAGCCGCCGCCATGAGAAGCAACATGTAAAGACACTGGTAAGCCACGAGCCATGTGGCAAAGTATAGACTAACAGAAATGGGTTAATTTAAGATAGAAGAAGTAGATAACAAGAAGCCTGCCACAGCCATACAGTTTATAAGCAATATAAGTTTCTGTGTGCTTTCTTGGTTGGGTCTGAGCGACTGTGGGACTGGCGGGTAAGAGAGATTTGTCCTGACTGTGGGCCAGGCAGGAAAACTCTAACTACAAATGGCGCCCAACGTGTTGGCAAGAGTTTCCACCTAAAACCTGAGAAAAAAGATTCTAAGACGGAGCTAAAAACAGCTTCCTAATTGTCTCTCTCAAGTTAGCGGCAGCCTGCCGGTTTGAGCTACTATGGCGGGTTCCTGGCGTGTGCGTCTGACCTGCAGTGTGGCGGAAATGAGGAGTCTACAAGCAGCACTTTGCTCTGCTGCATGGTGGATTTAGCCTTTGCCAGTTAAAAAAAAAGATTTCTAGGCTATGTGCTGCTTTGATAGAACTGCTTCTGATACTTGATTGTACACATGGCTTCAGACCCAGAGCTGGCAGTAAACTGTACCGCCGCCATGTTGGGAAGCAGGGGTGGGCGGAGCCAGCAGCCACAGCAGCGTTTCAGTCTTACAAAGATGGATATTACACAGAGAATCTGGTTTGTCTTGTCTTTGGGATTTTTAACTACAGAAAAAGATTTGATCGTAAAAGCTGTTGAGTTAAACAAGTATGTAAATTTTAAAGGTACCTTAACTTCAAAATTTGGATATAAGGATATGTTGCTTTGGAAAGGAGTCTCTGCTTTTGTTTCCACAGAAAACCAGAGGCTGTGGATTTGTTCCAGATTAAGATACATCAGGTTTGATCAGCCAAGACCACCTGAAAGGTCTCTGATGACACCATGGCCCAGATGATCTAACATCTAGAATGGTTTCAAGGCAACTGGCTCAGAGGTTCACTCTAATGGACTACTCCATAATCCTAAAATTTTCTTTGTGTCCCCATAAGATACAGCGCCCCCCTCCAGCAGGAAGTAGTAAGAAAAACTACGCCCACATTCCCAAAATTATCAAGCTGGCTTTGGAGATGGAATTGGCTCACTCCTTCTCTAAACCCAGACATATTGCTAAAAGGAAAGGTTAAGAGATTCTTGTGTCTCAAATCAGAAGAGCCCTCTAGTGTGGGACAGACAAAAAACAATATTTTTCTTTAAAGCAGGTTGATTATAAATGAGATCTCTTTCTAAAGAAGAAAGGGGAATATGATATAGATATAATAGGATGAAAGGGTAGATTAGGAAACTTACTTCTAAAGAGCAACAATTTGTTTAAAATGTTTTACATTGGTTTAGATTTTAGTCTATTGATACAAACTTAGTTAATTTTGTTATACTGTGTGTATATTTCTACTCATGTTTAAGGTATTATGTTTGTATAGCTCATTTAAAATTGTAATGGATAATTAAAAATAGATTAATAATTAATCATCTGTGATAATCATACTCATAGCCATGTTAGTTAAGTCTTCTAGGTATACATAGAGATATTTCAGATAGATAGGTAATCTTCAAATACTTCAAAGACCTTCAGAATATGGCATTTAAAATACTTTTAAAATTTAGACTTTCTGGACAGTTAGACATGTCTGCTCCTGGCAGCACCAATTTACTTCAGAGAGGAGGATGGGCATTGAAGACACTTCATATCTTATCATCACCTTTGCAAAAATAGCCATTTGGGCAAGAAACTGTTCTTGCCTGGACTGCTTGATCAACTGGACATGCAGGACCCATAGAAAGGTGACCACTAAACTTTGCTTGACAAAATGGTCCTTCAGGTTCCTGCTTCGCAGAGGAAACTGCCAGACATTCTACAGGACACTGAGAGAAGTGATCGAGAGACTCTAGCCCTGTGGGCTGAAGACAAATGCCCCAACTTTACAAAGGACTGTCCAGGCTGCCAGCTGTCTCTGTCTACTCTTGCAAGACTCCCGAAAAATGCTTGCATCCTTCTCCCGGTTCTCAGGTAATATTATATCCTTCTGAGGTCTTTGATGTGGTTGAAGACTAGATAGTTATAATTTCCTCAATTATGATAAAAGATAAGTTAGATATAAAACCTTAGACTCACAAATATAAGATAGATAGGATATCTTCTTTAATATTGTAACTGTAATTCTTGCTTGACAATTGTTTTGTTATATGTAATTTTACTATGTAAAAGTTAAAACCTTCCTTAAAAAAAAAAAAAGAAAAGGGGAAGTGCTGTGGATATCGCTCTGTACAAATAAAATGCTGTTTGGCCAGTGGCTAGGCAGGAAGTATAGGCGGGACAAGAGAGAAGAGGATTCTGGGAAGTAGAAGGTTGGGGAGAGACACTGCCAGCCGCCGCCATGAGAAGCAACATGTAAAGACACTGGTAAGCCACGAGCCATGTGGCAAAGTATAGACTAACAGAAATGGGTTAATTTAAGATAGAAGAAGTAGATAACAAGAAGCCTGCCACAGCCATACAGTTTATAAGCAATATAAGTTTCTGTGTGCTTTCTTGGTTGGGTCTGAGCGACTGTGGGACTGGCGGGTAAGAGAGATTTGTCCTGACTGTGGGCCAGGCAGGAAAACTCTAACTACAAGTTAGGGCATACTTGTGTTAAAAATTCAAGGTTTTCTAAACTGCCCATCAAAAAGACTAAAATTCCAGCCAGGCACCCACCAGAAGGATGATGGGAAATAGACTTCATGATAAATCTCTACCTATAATTGTGTGTACACAAAAATACAGAGGGAAAGGCACACTTTGTGCTGGGAGCCAATGCTAATGGGCAAAGTGGTTCTTTCACTCAGTTCTGCTTGATCTGTTTTAATATTGTATTGCACAAGTGTTTTAAATAATGTTTTAAAAAGCAGAAGATGGAGAGCACCTGGTGTCGTGTTTGCCTTCACTCTTACTATGACTCATTCTGGAAAACTGTTCTTCCTTGTGGTTCTAGAGGGAGCATCCACAGTGCCTCACATCTTCCCCTGACAGTCCCTGAGCTGGGCTATTAGCTTAATCTCATTCAACCACAGTACAAAGTAAGTGAACCAGAAAAGTTTTCTGTGCAACCGCCTTCTCCTGCCACCCACTCTCACATTCGGTCCTGGAACTTTCCACGTATAGGTGGCTACGGTGTTCAACCATTTGAGCTGGTTTATTTGTTTATATTCTTTTTCCATTTCCCCTTTCTTGACCGCATTAGTCATGCTATTTGCTGCATTATGTTTGGTTATTACATCTCTCTCCTCTGATGGCACACTGCCAGACCCCACATTTACTTCTCCTTTGCACTGGACCATTAGCCCTCTCAAGAATGAGCACCCCGGGTCATTTCCTCTCACAGTGACAGATCCATTCCCATCACTTTGAGTGTCTACAGCTTTGAGTGTCTTAACAGCTCAGACTCTATTCTTGGGCCTTTCTTGAATATCTCCTTGGAAAGAAGACTCGTCCTTAATGGAAATGCTGATCAGGAAACCATGCTGATGGTGTCATGATCCTCTGAGCTGGGATAGCCAGCATAGTTTCAGCACTTGGAAACCAATAATAAGTGGGAAACCCTCTACCGCTTCTTTAATTTAAATAAACAAGTGGATTTCCAGATACTGTGTGAAAAGCTAGTAAATCACCAATAACTTTGGCAACTTTGGTTGTATAGACAGGACAGATATGTGAGAATATATTTACAGCAAGAGACACAGATTTACAAATACTCATACAAAATGTTTTCTTAGAAAAAAGCATGTCCTACTTACCTATTGTTATCTCTATCAGATGAATGAGTGACCACATGATTCTTATCGCCCCCTTTTTTGTTTATTTATATTTTTAGAAAATTTCCCCTGTCACATGCAATCAAATACAGTGAACGGTCTTATTTCAGTACCGGCACAAGCAAGCCAACTGTAAAAATATTTATAGGGAAATTTAAACTCTAGATATTTGATGATACTAAAGCAATATTATTCTTGTGAGGTTTGTTTAAGATGCTACAATAATGTTTGAAAGATAATCTTTATCTTTTAGATAAATGCACTGATATATTCATGGATGAAATGAAGTTTATGGCTTTTATGGGTAATTAATTCATTATGTATAATAAGTGGCTGGGAATTCAAATATCAAGAAATCATGAGCTTATAATTACTGAAGTTGGGCAACAGTTTCATGATGCTCATTTCCATATATTGTTTACTTTTATATTTGACATCTTCTGTAATAAAATACATAATAATGACAAATGTAACAATCACTTATTAATAATAACTGATGTCATACTTTTTCTATAATAAGTAGGCCTATCTTCTAACTATCTCTACCTATTTTCATGCTGTTGGTCTATTTTTTGAGACAGAGCTTCATGTAGTCCAGGCTGGCCTTGAACATGCAGTGTAATAAAACCTTAAGCCTGATCCTACTACCCCCATCGCCTGAGTGCTGAGATTAGAGACGTGTGCCACCAGATAAGGTATGTATCTCCATCATCAAGACTCTCAGCTCAAAAAGCATCTCATGTGACAATTTATCCACTTGTGTGCTCGAAGACACACAGACCACAGTGACAGACTCACTGTGTGTCATACTACTCTTTCCATGATCATCTGGGTCATGCTTCTCTCATCTAAATTCAACATACTTTTAAAATACGTAATGTTTATATGCCTTTGGATATAAGAATGAAATATTTTAATCATTTTTAATATTAACAAAATAATTTTTCTTCCAAACCTTGTGTCTTAGAGTTCCTATTGTCGTGAAGAGATAGCATGACCACAGTAACTCTTATGAAGGAAAACTTTGACTGGGGCTGGCTTACAGTTCAGAGGTTTAGTCCATTATCATCATGGAGGGAAGCATGCAGGCAGACAGGTGCTGGAGAGGTAGCTGAGAGTGCTGCATCTGGATCAGCAGGCAGCAGGAAGAGAGAGTGAGGAACTAGACCTGCCTTGAGCTTCTCAAACCTCAAAGCCCACTCCACAGTGACACTCTTCCTCCAACAAGGCCACACCTGCTCCAACAAGACCACATCTCTTAATAGTGCCACTCCCTGTGGGCCTATGGAAGCCATTTTTATTCAAACCACCACACTTTGCCTTGTCATTAATTCCGTTGTTTGGACTTCATTTGAACTCTATACTTACAAAGGAGACCAGTAACAAACCTCCATGATTGATTGTTTGCTCACTTATACTTAACTAAAAACATCATGTTGCACATGAAGCTTATCTACTATAGAGTTGTTTTGTTTTGGGTGTCACTACAGTTTGCTTTTGTTTTTTGAGTTTTTGTTTGTTTGTTTTCTCTTTACTAGGCAAGAGACCAGCAGTAACCAATGTTATCTTGTCATTTTACAAACAGCTATCTTAAGACCTGGTACATTCCTACATTTCAAGTGCTTAATATATATCTGCTAAATTAAATGAATGAATTAAATTAGGATTACTCCATTTACAAATCTATGCTTTTCCAGTACAATCATGTATAATAAAACTAAAGAATGTAAACCAGTTCACGCTCTATGGTTTCTTCCTATTCCATAACTCAGCTAATCTGAATCATCACATGTTCCAAGGTTAAGTGTCAATCTAATATGATAACAAATAGAATAGATATGTCAGTTACCAAAGCTGGCATTTATATTTTAAGAAACGAAGATCTAAAGAAATTACTTTTCACACAGCTGTTATTCTAAAATATGACCTAATTTTTTAAAATACTTAAACAAAATTTTAATTATTATATGGGTGAGTGTCTATGTGAGGGTATGAGTTGTCTCAGAGGCCAGAAGGTGTCAGATCCTCTGGAGCTGCAGTTACAAGCAGTTGTGAGCTACACTTATGTGGACGCTAGGTCCTCTACACGAGCAGTCTGTATTCTTACCCACTGAACCATCTCTCCTGCCCCTGGACTAATTTTTAAGACTGTAGCATTCAGGATAATAATACTGTGTTATACACCATTAAGGAAGAGCTATTTGGTTTGAAGTAACTGCTAGATTTGGAAGTGTTCTGTAACCTCAGATTTTATGTATCAGGTTTTTTTTTTAAAAAAGATTCACATGGAAACAAAAAGACTTTTAGGTTCTTAACTGAAATACTTGCAGGACCATTAAACTCAAAACCTCCAGAAAGAGGGAAATTTGTTTGTCAGTGGATTTGTTTGTTTGTTTGCTTGCTTGCTTGGGGTATTTAAAAAAGTAACTTGGTCCTTGAAAGGGAAGATGCAGAAATCAAAGGCCTGATTGTCTGGATCCTTCTTTGTGGTCATTATTCAACTGGGTTCCCAGCAGGCTGCAGTTGAAAGGAAAAGATCCAAGTTCTGCTTAAAAATCAGACTAAAGAGCTTGCTCAGCACCCTGCTCACATTATGCTGTTTGTATTCACCACTTAAAAGTCTTTGGACAGTAAGTTGTAGGCAATGACCTCAGGCTTCTGGGATATTCTTGGATTATAGGAAGCACCCCTCTGACTTGCTTATGAGGAGAGGAATGTTTTTCATGGCTTTCGCTTTTCTCGAAGGACTCCCGAACATCGAGATCCTCGGGTATACAGGAGGAAGAACGTCACAAAAGAGAACTAGTTTTTCCTACTTCGTTGGGAGAAGGAGAACAAAACTGAGTATTTCTGCTCATCTCCCTGACTAGTGAGGACTTTCACTCCTAGAGGGACAACGATTTTTTTCTTCTCTGTCTCGCCATCTGGAAGAGTGAAGTTATATGCACAATCTATTTGAAATAATATTCATATAATTTCCCAATCAAAAGACTCCTGTGGAGCTGAGATGCAGAAACATCAAGACGATGTCAACACTGATATAAAGGCAGGGCTTTCTAAGATTTAATAGAATTATATCTCCTGAGTGTAATTATATAGGTATAATAGAATTATACCTTTTGAGTATAGCAGAAAGTGATTTTGGAGCAGATACTGCAAAAGAATCACAAATCAAAATTAGATAAGATTATCCATTTCTCCTTGACAGGTTCACAGCAGAGAGGGCGTTTAGTCCTTGAGATACAACAACCATGCCTAGCGTCCTGCAATCCGGCTAACTCAGACATAGAAATATACCCAGGACTGCGGCAAGGAAAATACGCTAGCCTGCTTGTCGCCCCTCCCCTCTCCGTTCCCGCGGGATTGGAGTAGCTCTGGGTCGCTGACGCCATCCTCATGCCCCTGGTTTGCATGGAGCATGCGCCTCCTCCTCACTTCCTCTCCAGGAGCTAGTGGAGTAAAGCTACGCCCAGGCCCGCGTCCGCCGGCGCAGGAACTTCAGCACCCGCGCAGCGGACAGCGCCCGCTACACCTGCTCACCTGCTCAAGGCTAGCTTTTCCTCCCCAGCCCTGAGCAACCGCTAGCGGCCCAGCTCCTTTCCCTCCCGGAGCCCAGGCTCCTGTCCCTGCCAGCTTCTTACTCCCCTTCTCATTCATAACAAAAGCTACAGCTCAGGGGCCCAGCGTCAGGCTCTTGCCAACAGAGAGCTGAAGAGCAAAGAAGAATGGGGTTCCTTTGGACCGGCTCTTGGATATTGGTGTTGGTGCTCAATAGCGGCCCAATTCAAGCTTTCCCTAAACCCGAAGGCAGCCAAGGTAAGTGGACATTTCTCTACTTCTGGGCTCTCTTTCATTTGGTCCAGCAAAGATAAAGCTTGGTGTGACTTGTGAGCTCTAAATCGCCTTGCCTAGTTTTTCTAACCAGATCTTATCCCTGCGTATTGATAGAAGCGTTTTGACTTCAGAGAACGAAGATGGATTTTTCTCCTTCACTTTTAAATAATAGGGCAATAACATGGGCTGTTTATAAGGATCTTATTTTGGAAAAGGGTGCAAGTGCTTGCTCTTAAAGTGGTTTGGAATTTTTTTCCTAAGATAATCTATTCATTACACATGCAGTATGTTGTGATCTCTTTTAATGTGCCAGCAATGGTCATCAAATTTTATTATTTCTAATTGAAAAGAGTTAATTAGCCAAGAATTAGAATTATATGTTAAATTTCTAATCAGAAAACAAAAGTGTGATTGCATTTAACTCAGGAAAAGCATATCAGCATTGATACTCATCATGTATACAACTGATAATCTTTGCTAATATAAATTTTATTTCATAACCACCCAGAATTATTTCTCAAAAAAATTTTCACTGTGTTTTTTCATTTTAGCAAGAAACATATCTTACCACCAAGGTAAACAATTAAATTTATATTTATGTGTATTTATTCTAGACAAACCTCTGCATAATAGAGAATTAAGTGCAGAAAGACCTTTGAATGAACAGGTAGGTCAGATGTGAAATTATAACTGCTTTGTCATTTTATTCTCATTATCATTTATTGTAATTATGTTGTGATATTTTGGCCATTTTGAATTTACGAACTCTGGGAGGTTAATAAATTGACAAAAATTAAGATGAGGAATATAGTTTCAATCATTACATGTTCTCAAAGTTATGTACCTTGAGTTTTGTATAATATATAGAGTGCCCACATGATGATAACCAGTGAGATCAATAACCACTCATAAGATTGACTAATTTACTGAAGTGTTGCATGGTTTGTTTGGTTGTTTTGTTTGAGACAAAATCTTGCTACCCAGCAAGATTTTGTCTCAAACATCTTGATTGGCCTACAACCCTTGATCTTCCCGCCTCATCCTCTTGAGTGCTGGGATTATAGGCACGAGCCACCAAGCTTAGTTGAAAATTTATCTTTTGTCAGTATTACAGGAGAAAGGAATTAATACTCAAAAGCCCTTCATTTTATCTCACTTAATCCTTGCAACAGTGCTTTATACCTGCATTTTGCAAACAAAACTAAATCTCACCGAGATTAAATCATTTGGCTTGTATACTTGGTAACTTGTGAAGCAGTGGTTTAAAATGAGGTCTGTCTCCTGTTTGTTTCTCAGATTGCAGAGGCAGAAGCAGACAAGATTAAAAAGACATACCCTCCAGGTAAAAGGAACTCATACTGCTGTTCAGTTAAATAATGTAGGTCACGGGATTCTAAACTAAAATGGATGTGTTGGGCTTGGAACTTTTCTTCCAGAAAGCAAGCCAAGTGAAAGCAATTATTCTTCTGTTGATAACTTGAACCTCCTAAGGGCAATAACAGAAAAGGAAAAACTTGAGAAAGAAAAGCAATCCATAAGAAGGTCCCCATTTGGTAACAAACTGAATGTGGAAGATGTCGATTCAACTAAAAATCGAAAACTGGTTGATGAGTATGATTCTACCAAGAGTGGACTGGACGATAAATTTCAAGGTAAATGGTTTCAAAGATGCTTTGCTACCTTTTTTCACCTCGTTTTGAGTTTTTCATTACATATTAAGAAGAGGTCACATGCTTTCAAATATATCTAATATGCTCATGACCTTTCATTTGTCAAGTCCAAAGCTGACATAAAGCCAACATTTACTGATCATATACAAAAACAAGCCACTCTAGAGCCTCAATTTCCCCCTTAATGTTTCCTTTACTAAAACAGGTGTGGTGGCTCTCACCTGTCATCCTAATACTCAGGATGCTGAAGAAACAGAACCGTCACAAGATTGAGTCCAGTCTGGGCTACATAAAGTACATAAAGCCAGACTCCATCAAAAAAAAAAAAAAAAAGCAATAAAAGTGATGGTGGTGATTAGTTTCCTTACTGATGCTTTAAAAAATTTTAAAACCTGGTATCTGTATTTAAATTATTAACCATTTTTGTTTATTTTAAGAACTAGTACAAGTAAAATATTACTTCTTTAAATAATCAGATGGATCAAATATGCCCCGCATGGTGAGATGTCCACTATTCTCTTTTGACCGTTTCCTCATCCTACCCTTGTTTATCTAGCCATTCTAGATCGCGGTTTTAACCCAGACTTCTCTGGGCTATACACCAATTTTCTCCCTACTTAATATCTTGCCTTAGAAATTTCAGGTCCACAGAAAACTGAGTGTATACCAGAGTCAACTCATGACCTCTATTCTCCTCACAAATCCTCTTCAAAAAATTTTTCCTTTTTTTGCTAATATTTATCCTTTTTGCATGACAAAAATCTAGGATTGAAGTCTTTGTCTTTTTTTTTCTTACCGCTTCAATCCTAATCTTCCAAAACTTATTCATTTTGCTTCCCAAGTTATCGCCCATGTTTAAAAAAAAAAAAAACTATTATCAGCTGTTACACACCTTTTATCCCAGCATTCAGGAGGCAGAGCCAGGTGGATCTCTGTGAGTTCAAGGCCAGCCTGGTCTGCAGAGTGAGATCCAGAACAGGCACCAAAACTACACAGAGAAACCCTGTCTCAGAAAAAAAAAAAACTACTGTTATCAATCTCTACTATCCTTACCCAATACCCAATCATGTCTCATCTGAACTACAATCAAATCTTTTACAGATCTCCCAGCAACCACTCCAGCTTTTTTCAATCTATTCTTGATGTGACAACTGAGTGGGCTTTTTATTTTACAAATATAAAATATTGAAATATATGCATTCCTTTCCTTGCAGGGAGTGCTCAGTATCAAACCTGGGGCCTTGTGCATATCAGGGGGTTAATCACTCTACCATTAAACTACAGCCACAGAGCCCTTGAGGTTTTTCTTTTTGACAGTATTTCCTATATAGATGGTCTTAAATTCATGACCCTCCTGCCTCAGTTTTCTGACTACTGGGATTGAAAACATGTGCCACCATGACCAGCATGCCATTAGGTTTTGTTTTGTTTTGTTTTGCAATTTTGGTGTTGTTTGTTTGTTTGTTTTAGCCAAAACCTTGCATGTAGCTCAGGCTAGCCTGGATCATGAGGCTCCTATGCCTCCACTAGATTTTGGGATTCCATGTGATGAGCAGAGCATGCCCTCTTTATTTTCCATAAATCTCTTTAGTGAACTCGCACTTCTCTTAGGACCAAAACCAAAATCCTTCATATAGTTCCTATCTCTATAGTTACTGTCAAACACTTCCGGGTTTGTCTGGCATCCATGATCGGATAGACACTTTGCCCCTTGCCTTGAACTTCCTGTAATTTGAACTTTTATATTTGTGGCTGTAACCACTTATTGTCTCTATCCAAAACTGCACCGAAAAGCTCACATGAATAGAGACATTATAGGCCAGTGCCTGAATAGTCATTAATTCATTGTGTGATTCTATAAATAAGTGAAGAAATGAAAGAATGTGTAAGGGAATAAGTGAACTGACGTAAGTAGGCCTTGAGGAAGTAAGAGTATTTTCAATTCTGCAGACGAGTGCTTGGAAGTGAGTACAGGCTTTCTTCTCTGTCCTTATTTTGTTTCATGGCAACAAGAGAATTATGCTGATTATCTCAGGGTGGGGGTGGGTGCAACTCCCAATTAAATGTGACTTTCACAGAACATCATAGCCTGAGGAGAGTTTAAAAGTGTTGAGTGGATAGAGGCAATGATTTATGTTTTGCTACTTGGGGAATTTAAATCTTGAATCTACTTTTTAACCTAAGGTATGTGGACCAGAAGCAAATAGACACTGGGCATAAGTGCATAAAAAATAAATTTAATCACTCTGGTTGAATAGAACATTTGGTTTAATGAAGTAAAAAAGAATGTGATATCTGCCTGATTTGATTAGTCACACTGGTGGTAAGCACCAGCAGAGACACGGAATTGCTCGTGACTTGACCACTAACTTCAACAGCTACTTTTTAAATCGTTCATTTTACTGCCGGCTTGTAGGTTTACAGCTATAGGGCTGGTCCTTGTGGCTTTAGGCTTATCCCGGGATTTACTTTAACTTTACTTGAGATCCTAGGGAGACTGAGTCAAGGGTCTTAGGGAGAATGTTTTATGGATGAAGGTCTAGTTTCCTTTCAGAGTCTACAAATCCTAGAGCCAGAAAGCCAGAGAGTCTGAACCCACTGAGACATCCGAATAGACCATTAGCGATGTGCAGGAAGCAGAGTGAGGGAGAGAGTCTTTGGCAGGCTATGTTCTCAGACCCCAAATCGTCTTTAAGGAAGCTCCAAATTCAAACTTTTGTCTTGCCAATTTCTCCTTATGTGATTTATGCTCCTTTGTGTGTTTGGAAGCAGAAATTGATCGTGTAATTCCTACATTGTGGGCTATGAACTAAATAACAAGCTCTGTGCATCCAGGGATCATGCTGAACCCAGTCATCACTCTACCCGTGTCTGACAGATATTAAGACTTGAATTCAATTTGACTGAAGAAATGAATTCGGAGTGTTAAATGAGATACTAGATACAGCCATCACTCTACCTCTTGTGTCTGGCACATATTAAGACTTGGATATGGGGTTGAGGATTTAGCTCAATGGTAGAGCGCTTGCCTAGAAAGCACAAGGCTCTGGGTTTGATCCTCAGCTCTAAAAAAAAAAGAAAAAAGAAAAAGAAAGAAAAGAAAAGAAAACCTCTCTCTGGACAGTGGTGGTGCATGCCTCGCCTTTAATCCCAGCACTCAGGAGGCAGAGGCAGGCAGATCTCTGTGAGTTCGAGGCCAGCCTGGTCTACAAAATGAGTTCCAGGAACTCAGCGCAAAGCTACACAGAGAACCCGTCTCAAAAAAAAAGACGGATTTAATTTTACTGGAGAAATGAATTCTAGGTATTACATGAGATATTAGAGATACAAGCTATAACAGGGAAGATAATGGCAGGGCACAGTCCTTTGATGTCTGTATAGAACACCATAGCTGCTTGAAGGTTTAAAATTTGAATCCATGCTGGCTTCTTTCTGAGGCTTCACACGGGGAACATAAAGCACTCCTTTGTGCGCAGCTGGGAAATCAGCGTGAGATATTCTTCTCATTTTCGAAGAGCTTGGGGGAAACCGGTGGAAGGTAAGTGCAGTGGCCAAGTGCTTCACTTTTAACCGCAGCTCTCAAAGTTCCACAGTGGGAGATCTGAGTTCCTGGTGCAGCAGAGGAGGAAGACATTTCTTCTGAGTTACCAGCATTCTCCGCATTGGGAAGTAAATGAGCTGAAAAACAGTCATCTAGGTTCTTTTCCAGCTTCAGCAGGCAGCCAACATTCTTTCTTCCTCAGATCCTAAGGGAGAAGCAGAGAGGGAAGTAAATTCTTCCACCTCCGCAGAGGCGGAAGACTAGTCCCCAGCGCCTGACTTACAACCCACAAATGGAAATTTCAGACCGAAGTGATAGAGAGGCTGTGCTCCTGAGAAACAGATGAAGAACTTGACCCCCAACCAGACCAGAGGGGAACTAATTTTATGATTCTTGTCACCCTGGCACTTGGGTCTCAAAGGGCTTGCAGCTGAACAAGAACTCAGCCTTTCATCTTAACAAGCCTGTGTCCAAAGGCAGGAGGAGGTGTCTGCCTGGGGCTGCAGATGCCACCATCCCCATAGTCTAGAGGAAAGGCCCATGCCATGGGGAAATTCCCTGGCCAAATCCCCTAGGGCCTTGGAAGAAAAGGGCAGAATTGGGATGGAACTAAGTTGTTCTTTCTTTGAGGGAACGTGATAAAGATTATATTTACAGTGCTGGGAGTAATGGTACATGCATTTCATCTCAGCACTCTGGAGGCAGAAGCAAACAGATCTCTGTGAGTTCAAAGCCAGCCTACACAATGATGCCCTATCTCAAGAGAAAAACAAAAGCATTATTCACAACATATCCGGCAAGGAATTAAATTTCCGTTTTCTCCAGAAGTTAATCACAATTCCTTTTCTTAAAAATCTAAATCCACTATGCATAATTACAGTAGCACACTCTTCCATATACTACTGATTGATTCAAAAGGTGCATTTAACATCGTATTTCATCTGCTCCTTACAACTCCATTAAAATCAAATCAAAGATACCCTTATTATTTATACTTGCTTGTTTTATTGTTGTTTTCAGTAGGTTAGGACTCTAACCCAGGGCTTTACAAAGGCTAGGCAAGCACTCTACCACTGAGCTAAGTGCAGAGCCCAATACCCTTATTATTTTCCACAGTGATCCAGGGTTGTATAGAGAACAAGAGATATCACTGGGCTAAACTACCGATCTTTCCCATCTGTGCCCATACGATGGGGAGAGTCACGCTTCAGAAATTGGATCTGCTTGATACAGTATAGATTTCTGGGATTCTTGTATGGCTGGAACAAGACGTCCTTACCCTCATCCCCTTTCTCCCTCACGGTATTGGATGTCATTGTCATCCTCATTGTTCTTGCTGTTTAGAGTTTGAGTTTTGTTTGAGACAGGGTCTCTCTCTCTGTGGTCCAGCCTAGACTCAAACCTGTGGCAGTCCTCTTGCCTCGGGCTCCCAAGTGCTAGGACTGCAGTGAACCATCACACACAGCCCCTTTTCCTCACTCAGAATGATGCCTTGCTTTAGTCTGAAGTTGTGCTGCCAAGTGAATTCCCAGGAAAACTAAGGACATATATTCACAGGCTTCTCTGCAAAATTCGGATGTTGTTGATGCAGATCTCCTGATTTATCTCAGTATTTTTATTCCAAGCCCATCAAATAAGTTCCCTGTCTTTTGGAGATTGGGGTTCATTATTGTTATTAAGCTTTAACATTAAGCTTTGTAACATAGAGGTACTCTAGCAGCCAGCCATGGCAGTCCATGCTTGTAATTTCAGCACTGGAGAAGCAAAAGCTGGAGGACAGCTGAAAGTTCGAAGTCAGCCAGGGTGACACAGTAGGCCACTATCTCTAAATAGATGAATGATAAATAATTATAATAAAAAATATTTAAGTATTTCAAAATGTATAGGCTATAATATGATGCATAGACTAGGTCTGTATTCACCTTGATGTGAAGCTGTGCTTGTTCTGTCTAGATGACCCAGATGGCCTCCATCAACTGGATGGAACTCCTTTAACCGCTGAAGACATCGTCCACAAAATTGCTACCAGGATTTATGAGGAGAATGACAGAGGAGTGTTTGACAAGATTGTTTCTAAACTGCTGAATCTTGGGCTAGTAAGTTGTTTGTATGAGAGCAAACTGAGTTCCTAGAACTCAGTGTCTTCTTAGCACTTAGACTCTGCAGTATCTTTGTAATTCAGGTAACCGAATGTTCATGGGACACCAACTTGGTACTGGGCTCCAAAGGATTCCCTTGAGTTCACCAGAAGAGCCAGATAAGCACACACCCCCATCACACAAGCTGTTAGAGAGTCTTATGAGCTTCTCGGCTTGCCAGAGAATGGCATGTGCCCAGTTGGAAGTCAGGACAGGTTTCGGAGGAAGAGGTGTTTGAAAGGAGCCGAGAAGGGAAGTCAGGATATAACCAGCAGAGGCAGAGGAAGTGTGTGGCAAAGCCAGAAATAACACAAGCAGAGGCTTGCAGGGTGTGTTTGAGGAACTCTGAGCAACTGAATCTCCCCGGGGCCTCAACTTGGCTGCTCAGCCCTGACACAGCCAAAGCAGGTTTTACTGAGGTTCTTACTTTGCAGTCACAAGGGTCATGAAACCAATCATGTGACCTGAAACTGTAGAGCAGCATCCTTCTGGTGTCTCTCTAAGGAAGCATCCATAGGGTTTCAACAAGTAGCACTGACAGTTTGCACGAATAGCCTACTTCTTCCTGAGTGCTGGGCAGTCATGGTCACAGCCTGCATAAGAAAGGATTGACTGTTGCAAAGAGAAGTGCACTTGATTAGGAGTGAAGATTGCGCTTATCTGTGTAAGGACAAATGTCTGGGTTGTTGTTAGGGATTGTGCTGGTTTAATAAAGTAGTGGTAGGTTCTCCTCCAATATCCATGACTTCACTAGCACTGAATAGTTAGCTTGGTTTCTAGCACCAGGCATGGTTTCCCTTTTGCTGAGCAGGTCTTGAGTCTGATTTAGAGAGCTTTTGGATACTGTGAAGGCATGCATACCACTACTGCACCCTTAGGGTAATTGTGCCACGCTTGTCCTTAATGTAGTTCATAGGAGTCCTAGCTGAGTAGTTCTGTTGGAAGCTTGGACTAAGGAAGCTTGCATGGTGCCTGTACGTTCACCTGGGGTTTGCATTTTATCTTAGCCAAAAGGCCAAGAAGTGATTCAACTTGAGTTCAGGTGTCTGTTTGTGTATGTCCAGGAAGGGAAATAGCAATTATATATGCTTTGTCTCTTTATAACAGATCACTGAAAGCCAGGCACATACTCTGGAAGATGAAGTAGCAGAGGCTTTACAAAAATTGATTTCCAAAGAAGCCAAGAATTATGAGGAGGCCCTGGATAAACCCACAAGCAGAACCGAGAATCAGGCTGGAAAAATACCAGAGAAAGTGGTATGTACCAATGTGTTAGGAATGTGTTCATGGCATGGGCATGTGTGTGTACACTTTTGTATTTTGTACAATTAGTGTCTTACCTGATGCCAAATAAAATTTGGAAAATGTAGCATTTTTAGCACACTGGAAACATATATCATATGATACAAGTATTTACACCATCCCAATGTGCTGGAACCAGGGTTCCATAGTTTTTTTGATATTCAATTTCCATTTACAATAAATGTTGTCATCTACTCCCAGTGCATGTGTGTGCATGTACATGTACACACACACACAGAGAGAGAGAGAGAGACAGAGAGAGACAGAGACAGAGAGACAGAGAGACAGAGAATAGCTCAGTCCTCTGCACAGCAGCCTCACACCTCCAGTCTTATCCTTCCTCTGTTCCAGGCTGTGCTCCTCCACCTGCCCCTTCCCCTTTTCATTGGTTCAGACGCCTGTCTATCACCTTTTATCTGGGCTTGCCATTTATCTTATTCCCCCATCCTGGACTTCTCTCTGCAGTTCCGTCTTGGAATCAACAGAACTACTGTGATCTTTTTCTCCTCCTTCAGTCTTCTTTATAATTCTGGAGAGATGGAGCATAGGAGGGTGTCAGATCCCTTGCTTTGCTTTAGATCCCCCCCGCAGAGTGCCCAGACCTGAAGCTCTCTCTCTAGCACTTCCAGCACCTTCTACAACACAAAGCAAGGCCATCTAGAATGCGTCACTTTTGTTGTTTGCTTCGGCTTTAGTTTTTCTCGGAAGGTGGTTGTTTGCTGGCCTCAGATCAGTGGCAAATATGCCTTCTGACCTTCTAAGTACTAGGCTATAGGCATGAACCACCACATGCAATGTGGTAATGTTTGTGTGGGGTTCATTTTGTTTTGGTGTGTGTTTGTGTTTCTCTCATGTAGTCCAAGCTGGCCCTGAACTTTCTGTGTACCCTAAGCTGTCTTTGAACTCTGAATCAAATCCTTCTGCCTCCACCTCCTGAGTTCCCAAATGCTTAGATTACAGATATGTACCAACAGACCCTGCAGTGATGCTATTTTAGATGGGCCAGAAAATAAGATTGGTTCTGTTCTACTCCAACAAGGCCACACCTCCTAAAAGTGTCACTCCCTGGTGACCAAGCATTCAACTCTATGAGCCGATGGTGGCCATTCCTATTCAAACCACCAAATGTTCCATATTCATCAAGGAACAGATGTACAGTTGTGATTTTCACAACCCTTCGCTTGTTACATTTATTCATTTCTAAAATGCCCATATGCTTGGCTTGTTAGTCATGTCGTCTAAAGGCACCAGTGCAAATAAAATATTCTTTCACAGTCCTGAGTGGGGTGCTAAGAATGCCATGCTAATTTTAAAAGACACACTCTCCCCTCCCACAAGGGTTAAGTTGCAGTGAAGACAGACTGTCTTCAAACAGTAGTCATTTTCATGGTGACTGCATCGAGTACTTGGAGAAAAGGCACCCGTTCTGCACTTAGGCTGAAAGACGGCTTCCCTGAGGAAGCCATTTGAGCTGAGAAGTAAAAGTCAAATAGGATTAACTTGTGAACAGGAGAGGTCACAATGTGTGGAGTATCCAGGCAACTAAAACTAGGCCTTGTAGCTGACACAGAAAGAGAGTTGTGATGTGAGACTGGGAAGTAGACCAGACCAGGCAAAGCTTCCAGAGCCCTGTATGGAGTCTGGTGCCTGCCGTGAAAGTCAGGGGGAAGTGATGATGGGATCGGCCTTCATCCACTTCCCATTGTGACCGAAGAATACCTGGGACTGGGTAACTTTTTAAGAAAAGAAATAGGGGCTGGAGAGATGGCTCATCAGTTAAGAGCATTGACTTCTCTTCCAGAAGACCCAGGTTCAATTCCCAACACCCACATGGTGGCTCACAACCTTCTGAAACTCCAGCCTCAGGGGATCCAGTGTCCTCTTCTGGCCTCCACTTTCCCAGGCATACACATAGTGCACAGACATACATGCAAGCAAAACACACATACACATAAAAATAAATAAATCTTTTTTTAAGAAAAATAAATATCTTTAGCTCACAGCTTGGAGGGTGAAAAGCCCAAGATGGGACAGTTTCTGGTCAGCTTCTGGTGAGGCCATGTGTTGCTCATCTGTGAGACGGGCAAAGGGAGGACAAGCAGATATATGTGTAAGAGGCAGAGGGATGCCAGTCACCTTTTGACAACCCACTCCCTCTCTCAGTAGCTAGACTGCTAACCTAGCCCAGTCTTGTCAACGGTGGAGAGACACAGTCTAGCACAGCCACCAGCAGCCAGAGGAGCACCCTTTCACCTAGAGACTCCACTCAGGTAAAGCCAGGACCCTTGACTACAGCTCAGGAAAGAATCCTAGAACAAGCCAGAGTGAAGCAAAGTGAGCAAATGTATTAACTGTTTAGACAGAAAATCATAGGACAAAAAGACAGCACACACCTAAGGTATGAGTACAGGCTCTCTGAGAGTCACATTTATGTGTCTTCACCATGGCTGTGTCTGTGACCCTATGCCTTTTTAAGTTAGAATGCAAAAAGGATGCAATTTCCATGTTTAAAAGATTAAGCAAGCTGGGGCCCTAAGATGGCCCAGCAGATAAAGACACCTACTGCCAAGCCTGGTGACCACCTGGTCACGTGGTAGAAGGAGAGTGTCTAAAGTTGTCCTGTGACCTCCACTCACGTGACTGGACACACACACACACACACACACACACACACACACACACACAAATAAATAAAAGTTTTAAAAGATTAAGCAAGCTTACAACTAAGTAAAGTTTAAAAATAATGTGAAATATATAAATTGGTTTCCTTTTGTAAATGAACGGCAAGGTGGTTTTATGGGGTGTGTTGTTTGGATTTAGAGATCGAGAGGGGTGCCAATTTGACAGAATTCTAGCCCTAGGCAAAGACAGAATTTGGTGCTTTTAACACCCCTGTTTGACAGGCCATTAACATGCCATTATCTCTGTAGGCAGTTTGGGCTTCATCTGTTACACTCAAGCTTCACGACTCTGTCAGCCAGAAAGCCAAAGTAGATCCCACAAGGCTTGCCTTCCCTTCTTATGGCCTCTTAATTGCCCCTGTCTTCTGGCCTGCCTCAGTTTCTCAAGAAAGACATTGTACCAGTCACTTTTCTATCTTTGTGATAAAAGCTACTTACAAAGGGGTTGATTTGTCCAGAGTGATAGGAGTCCACCACAATACAATGAGGAAGCAAGCCAGCATGGGGCAGAGGCTGGGGCAGTGACCTGAGAGTTCATATCTTAAACTGTAAGCAGGAAGTAAAGAGAAAAGTGGGAATGGTAGGTAGCTTTGAAACCTCAAAGCCAACCCCCAGTGACACACTTTCTCCAATAAGGTCATACCTCCTAAGCCTCCCCAGAAGGCACCATCACCTGGGAAATCAGGTATCCAAATGTCCAAGATTATGGGAAACATCTCATTCAGACCAACAGAAACATTAATCCATTCATGAGGGTGGAGCCTACATGAACTTACTATATCTCAAAGGTCCTACCTTCAATCTTTTCATTGGCAATTCAATTTTCTTTTTTTTTTTTTAATTTATTTATGTTTATTTTATGGCATTGGTGTTTTGACTGCATGTATGTCTGTGTGAGGATGTCTGATCTCCTAGAACTGGAGTTACAGATAGTTGTGAACTGCCACATGGGTGCTGGGAATTGAACTCGGGTCCCCTGGAAGAGCAGCAATGCTCTTAACCAATGAGCCACCTCTCCAGCCCCAGCAATTTAAATTTCAATGTGAGGGGTTTTTTTTGTTTTGGTTTGGTTTGCTTTGGTTTTTTGAGACAGGGTTTCTCTGTGTAGCTTTGTGCCTGTCCTGGATCTCACTCTGTAAACCAGGCTGGCCTTGAACTCACAAAGATCCACCTGGCTCTGCCTCCTGAGTGCTGGGATTAAAGGCGTGCGCCACCACGGCCCAGCCTCAATGTGAGTTTTAACATGTATAAACCATATTCAAGCCATAGCAGGTGTGTGTGTGTGTGTGTGTGTGTGTGTGTGTGTGTGTGTGTGTGTATAGGTTCATGTGCATGTGTACATGTGGGTATGTTTACATGTAGGCATGTGTACATGTCAGCATGCAGTCATGTGAAAGCCAGAGGACAACTTCCGGTGCTATTCATCAGGCACCATCCCCTGTGTGTTTTGAAACAGGGTCTCCCACTGACTGGGAACTCACTAAGCAAAATAAGTTAGCTGTCATCAAGCCAAAGAAATCTGCCTATTTCCTCCTTCTTGGCACTATGATTACAAGCATGTGCCACTGTGCTCAACTTTTATTTTTAATGTGGGTTCAGGAATCAAACTCAGGGCTTTGTGCTCATAAAGCGAGCACTTTACCAACCCAGCTTTGTCTCTGGCCTCCTTGAAGCAGATTTTAAGCAAAGGCTCTATAAGTTCAAATTGCTAGAAAGATACCTCAGTCCACAAAGTATAAGATACTGAACTGAGAAGACATTTGAGATGGATGGTATACCAGTTTGAAAGAGGGGGTGAAGGACTGTGTGGACTAACATGGGTTACTGGAGAAAGAGATGCAAAAATTGCCATAAGAATTTAGAGTAGAACCAACAAGGATAGTGATGGATTAGATGGGGGGAAATAAAGAAAAAATAAAGAAGAAAATCTCTTAGATTTTTGTTTAGTCTACTGAATGGCAAATGCACTTTCACCAAAATAGGAACAAAGATCAAGTCTGGAAAGGAAAAAAATATTATGTAACATCCAGACACAAAAGCCTCCTGGAAGTTCCAAGGTGTAAGTACAGTTACTGATGAAGGGTCTGAAAAGCTTCCCTGGTCCACCCCACTCCACCCCTATGCACTATGTGAATCCAGACTCTCTCCTCCTCAATGAAAGACACATGAAGGGGAACGTGGCCAAAGTGTAGACATCCTCAGTCTAGTCTCTCCTGAGCCACACCAAGATATTTTCTCAAGGTAGCAAGCACATACCTGGAACCTGCAGGATCTTGTGAAGGAGGAAGAACCCTGAGAATTCACATTCAAGGTCACCAGAAAGGAGAGAGCAGAATTGGAATTACATTAGTCCTAAACCATCTTTATTTATTTTCTGTTGTAATTTTCCCCTCACTGAAGACTCCGGTGGCAGCAATTCAAGATGGCTTTGCTAACAGGGAAAATGACGAAACAGTGTCTAACACCTTGACCTTGTCGAATGGCTTGGAAAGGAGAACTAACCCCCACAGTGAAGATGACTTTGAGGAACTCCAGTATTTCCCCAACTTCTATGCATTACTGACAAGCATCGATTCAGGTAACCGCCACTTTATGACCGTGAGGAAAGGAAGTGAGACAGTAATTCTTGGAAATGTGTGGGTGGTTTTCCTGTTCGTGGTTCCCAAGTGCAGCTCCCTATGACATACACTGTTGGCTGGGAAAAGCATTTCACATCATTTTTTTTTAAAAAAGCAGTGTACTAGCCATGGAAAGAGTAATCAGGAAATATGGAGTTTCTGGATAATTTAATCTTGTTAACAGACAGTTCATTTATTTGTTCAATAAACAGTTATGAAACATCTGCTGTGTACAAGTACCCAAATCTGTCACAGGCTGAGATGAATCACCAGCCTGCCCTGACCCCACTCAGCCTTCACTCTTAGTATAGCTGCTTTTTTGTTATCAGCCTTTTTTATTTTAATTATTCCTTCATTCATTTTGTGTGTGGGCACACATGCCACAGTGCACATATAAAAATTGGAGGACAGTTTGCTGGAATCAGTTTTTTCTCTCTACTGCAGTGGGTCCTAGGGATGGAACTCAGGTCATCAGGCTTGGCAGCAGATGCTTTTAGCACCCATGCTGTCTCTCTGGCCCTTCAGCTTTCTCTAATTCTCTTCTCAGCTTTAATGGTGTATAATTAATATGTATACCCCTATAATTCTAGCTCTTGGGAGGCTGAGGTAGAAGGATTACCATGAGCATGGGTCCAGCCTGGTCTGTATCATGAGCTTGAGGCCAGCTTTAGCTACATAGCAAGATCCTATCTCACACAGATACACACACACACACACACACACACACACACACACACACACACAATTGTATACAATAGACATATAACATGGCGTTTTGGTGCTCATCTGCATTGTGAAATGAACATCCTGGTCAGGCCAATGACTATGTGTCTATCATCCATACAAGTAATTGCTATTGTCTCTTTTCTTATTCTTGTTATTGTGAGAAATGGCTCCTAGCAAATTTCAAGTATGTAATCCAGTGTTGTCAGCCATCTGACCAAGCTACACAGACTCCAGATTTATTCACATTATAGAACAGAAACATGATACCTTTGACCAGCATCTCCCAGTCTTACCCAGTCCTGGGCAATGACATTCTACTCTCTACCTCTTTGATTTAGCTATTTTAAATTCCACATACATTTGTCTTTCTGTAAGCACAGAGGAGGTGTCAGGACCTACTTTTAATACCAAAATCCACACATACTCAAGTCCTTTATATAACATGGTACAAAGACTGTGGCTGAAGCTCAGAGGTAGAATGCTAGCCTAGCGTGTCCAAGGCTTGGTTTTAATTACCTGTAACACACAGGAACACACACACACACACACACACACACACACACACACACACACACACATGGGAGAGAGAGAGGTGGGGTAGGATATAGTATTTTCATATAATCATCTCACATCCTTCTGTGGACTTTAAATCATCTCTGAATTACATGCAATGCCTACCACAATGTAAGTGCTATGCCCATGGTTGTTATACTGTATTGCTTGGAAACTAGTGGAAGATAATGACCTATCTATGCTCAGGAAACATGCGGTCATATTTTTTCTTGAATATTTTTGATCCTCAGTAAGTTGAATCCAAGAATAACGAAGCCTTGGGTTCGGAACTGAGAGAATGCTGTATGTGTCTTTGTGTCTGACCTGTTTTACCTCGAGTGTTTTCTAGGCACATGATCAAAAACAAAACATCAAGACAAAATCCTGCCCATTGCATTAAATCTTTTTGCAAAGCTTTCGTTTTCTTCCCTTAGTGGGAACTTTACTTGTACTCCTCTAAATTATTCAAGACATTGCTTACTAGACATTTTCTGCTTTGGTTTTCCTGTGAGTTCACATGAGCATTGGGTGAAGAGAAGCCAGAGCCCAAACACATTTGGTAAATTGTCCTTTTTTAAATGAGTCCTTCCAGGTCTCATCAGTCACGCGTGTACTGACCTGTCTGTAGGGTTTGGCTCCTGTTTGTTTCTGGTTGATCTACCAATTATGATGGTCTTAAACTCTTCTGTTCCTGTTCAGGCAGATACCCCGCACTGCCCCAATGGCTTTCCCTGTCTCTATGGCAGCCCTCAAGTGAACAGTGGTGTAAAAATTTCTGGAGTTGTAATCTGTTTCCTCATAAAAAGATCATAGGATGAACTTCCATCCCTGGAGAACTCTGTTTGTCCTTCAGGTCCAGACACTGGCCAGATGGCACAGGCCTCTCTGCCTGAATGAATCTGCGAGGCTGTGTCTGGGGGATCTGTTCTGAGCCATCCTGCCCCATTGGCTGGCAAATGACCAGCTCAGAACCTGTGTCATTCTGGTGAGTCACTTCTCATCAGTGAAGGGCATCAGCATAATACTAAATATACAGGCACACCCTTGATGGAGGGGCAGCCAAAGTCACTCGTCACGCCTGTTTTAGGATCTCCCTAACTCAGCTTCCTCCCAACCTGTGAGTTTTATGGTATACTTATGGTATATTTCAAATTCCACTGTGTGGAATGTTCTTTGTTTTCTCTTTCAGGTTTATTTGTTTTAAGACACTGTCTCATAGATCCCAGGCTGACCTCAAACTCTGTATCAAGGATGACCTTGAACTTCTAACCCTCCTGCCTCTAGTTCCCAAATGCTGGGACTGTAGACATGTGTCACCACATCTGGTTTATTCAGTGCTAGAGTTTAAGCCTCAGGGCCTTGAACATGCTAGGCAGACACTGTACCAACTGAGCTATAATCTCAGCCCCAGAAGTGATCTCTTTTCTATTTTAATACTACAATATTTCAGATGAAATTAAAGCACCCTGGGAAAGTTAAAATGTGCTCATTTCTAAAGTAGTTTCATACAGCTATAAACTGCCCTGTATTCCCAATTGTGTCTTAGTTTTTGTTTTTTAAGTTCAGTGTTTGTGAGATTCGTTATAAATGAAGAGGGAGATATTTCAATAATTATGCTTTACTTCCTAAATTAACAGTGAAAGATAAAACTATTTTCTATTAGTTGTCTTTAAATTATTTTTGTTCCCATGGGGGCTTGAGAGATGGCTCAGCAGTTAAGAGCACGGACTGCTCTTCCA
Organism: Onychomys torridus; assembly: GCF_903995425.1. Taxonomy (NCBI): domain Eukaryota; kingdom Metazoa; phylum Chordata; class Mammalia; order Rodentia; family Cricetidae; genus Onychomys; species Onychomys torridus. The sequence continues at coordinate 69,090,758 of NC_050449.1, read as the reverse complement.
GAAGACCTGGGTTCAATTCCCAGCACCCACGCTGCGGTCACAACCCTCTGTAACTGCAGTTCCAGAGGATCTGTCACCCTCTTCTGGCCTCTGCAGGTACTGGGTGCCTGTGGTACACAAACATGTGGCACCTATGCACACATAAAGTAATATAAATATTTTTAATTAACTATTTTGTTCTCTTAACATAGAAAAAGAAGCAAAAGAGAAAGAAACACTGATCACTATCATGAAGACGTTGATTGATTTTGTGAAAATGATGGTCAAATATGGCACCATATCTCCAGAAGAAGGCGTTTCCTACCTTGGTGAGAATTCTGCTTTATTTTTACCATGGCCGCTTTCATTGTTCAAAACAAATTAAGTATCTGGCAATAATCACCCCACTGATTTGATGATTTATGCCAGAGCAGCCCAGATCTCCAGGGTAACAGAATTGCTCGGCTTAGTGATGCATACAAATAAAATTCATTAGACATTTTCTACTTTTCATCTTAACAAATACAGCTTGAAGAAAAATCTTTTACATTTTTCATATTAAATCTTATTAGTGTTTTTAAAATATTCTCCAGGGAGAAATTTTATTACAATTTAACTCATTAACTTTTTTTTAACTCGTGCTTGGTAGTCTGGATTAAATCCTGATTTTCCCCTCTGAGTACTGTATGTGGCAAGGAGAAAGAGTATTGGCGAGCCTCACTCTGCTGTGCTGGAAGGCCCTGCTCCTTGCAAGGCTTCACTTCTTATATCTGTAAAATGAAGAATAAAACAACTCTCAGGTCACACTTCATCACTGAGGGAAGTCGGGGCAGGAACTCAAGGCAAGAACCTGGAAGAAGGAACTGATGCAGAGGCTTACCATTAGAACTGATGCAGAGGCTTACCATTAACTGGGCACTTCCATATCAATCATTTATTTATTATGTATACAACATGTATTACTGCAGGCCAGAAGAGAGCACCAGATCTCATTACAGATGGTTGTGAGCCACCATGTAGTTGCTGGGAATTGAACTCAGGACCTCTGGAAGAGCAGTCAGTGCTCTTAACCTCTGAGCTATCTCTCTAGCCCCTGTTGGGGCATTTTTACAATTGAGGTTCCCCCTGCCTAAATGACTCTAGCTTGTGTCAAGTTGACATAAAACTAGCCAGCACACACATGATGCACTACAGGCAAAATATTCATACACATACATTAAAAAAGTTAAAATATGGTTTCTCAGGTATGTATTGCAAGTGCTCAACTGATTGATTATTTTTAAGGGCTTTTGTTTCCCTGAGTACTTGTCACCAACCATGTGCTTTGGGCAAGGTGACCTCATAGCCTCTTACTCACCTGGGGCAAAGAGAAACAAATAGATGAAGTAATGCCACTGGTCAGCATGATCCAAAATCATTCAGCAGGAACCCAGGATTTTCTATGTAAAAACAGTTTTACTGGTTTTATTTTGATTGTAAAAAGAGCATATTGTGGGCTGGAGAGATGGCTCAGAGGTTAAGAGCACTGACTGCTCTTCCAGAGGTCCCGAGTTCAATTCCCAGCAACCACATGGTGGCTCACAGCCATCTGTAATGAGACCTGGTGCCCTCTTCTGGTGTGCAGACATGCATACAAACAGTATACATACGAACACTGTATACATAATAAATAAATAATCTTTAAAAAAAAAAAAAGCATATTGCTTGTAAAAAAAAATCATTCAAGGCAAAAGAAAAACGAAAAGAAAAGAAAGAGGAAGAAACATGAAAGAAAGTTAAAATCACTCTGATACCTATCCCTTCATAACATTTTGATTTACAGTCTTCCAGGTATCTTGTCTCTAGGTATATATGTGTGCATACCTACGCTCTTTTGTCTTAAAAAGAAGTATGTTCATGCTACAATTGATGCGGTCCAGCCAACTCTATTCCTCTAACACAGTGGTTCTCAACCTTCCTAACACTGCGACCCTTTAATACAGTTACATTGCAGTGACCCACCAACCATAAAATTATTTTGTTGTAATTTTGCTACTATTGTCAATTGTAATGTAAATACCATGTTCCAATGCTTTTAGGTGACCCCTGTGAATGGGGTCACGATCCCCGGGTTGAGAACTACTGCTGTACAGTAGAGTAGACACTATTCAGGACAATGTAAACCATGTGACTTGGGGAATTCTGGGCTTTGTCATTTCTCCTGTGGAAAAAGGTTCAAGATATCGCTGAGACTTATGTGTAAGCAGCTGTTCCTGCTTCTACCTGAAGCTAAGTGTCTAACATGGTAACCACTAACCACAAGTTACTACTTAAGTGAAAAGTCATTAAAATTAAGTGCTTATTAGCTAAGCTAGTTGGCCAGGCACGGTGGCCCAAGCCTGTAATAATCCCAGCACTGGGGAAGCTAGGGTTAGGAAGATTAAAAAGGAGTCGGAAGCCAACCTTGGCTGCCGGGAAAGTGTCAGGTCAGCCTAGGGTAGAATGGGACTCTGCTTTAAAGGAAATTAAAAAATAAAAATGAATAAATAAATAAAATCTAAGACAGGAGTGGTGAGGAGGCACACATGTGGGAGTAAACGTTTGATATCGTTTCTCAGGAAATTAAAGCATATTTCTTCTCCTCTTCTTCCTAGAAAACTTGGATGAAACAATTGCTCTGCAGACCAAGAACAAACTAGAAAAAAATACTACTGAGAGTGAAGGCAAGCTCTACCCAGGTGGGAGTTCCTTAACTGGGGCGGGTTTTATTTTTCCTAGCCGTTCAAAGAATGACTGGTTTTAGTGGTAAATAATGAGCCCTCGGGAAACATTAATAAAGCGTTACAGATTTCAAAACATTTTAAAATCTCTAATTCAACCATAGGAATAACCACATGTAACTTTGGCTACTTTATAGCCCATCCTGGCAGAGAATTCGTATTGCCACAAGCATGGAAAAGTTCTTTTGTTTGGGGTCTTCTTTGTTGTTGTTGTTGTTGTTGTTTATTTGTTTGTTTGTTTGGCTGGCTGACTGGGAACTGACACAGAGCCTCAGTGGGGAAGGCAAGCATTCTACCATGCAGCCCCCCCTCTGGCGCTGCACTAGGAAATAACTCGGGATGGTAACAGAGCCTCCATTGGGGTCACTTTCTTAGCACTTCTTGAGACTGCCACCCCAGGCCATCTGTCATTCCCCACTGCCCCCACGTCTCCTCTCCCTCCTCCAGATGATCCCTCTGGGGTGCTCTGTGCTCCTCCACAACGAGCCCTTTTCCAGCGTTCCTCTTCCATTCACAGCCCAGCCAACAACACAGAACTGAGCTGTGTGAAGAAGACTCTTCCTCTCGAGGCGGGGAGGGAGGAACAAAAAGAAAAGATTGCAGGCTGTGTGTTTGTGTGCTTTAGCCATTCTGCCCCCAGCACAGAAATCACACACATGTTGGTGATGCTGTAGTGTGCCCTTCAGAATGATACTTTCATGCAGGGTTTTTTTTTAAATCTGGTTTTAATGCTAGGGTTCAAAGGCAGCCTTTCATGCTTGTTAGGCATTCTATCAGGCAGCTCCATATTTAGTCTTTAAATGGGTTTTTTCTTTTGTATTTATTTGTTTTATGTGTATGAGTGTGTGTGTGTGTGTGTGTGTGTGTGTGTGTGTGTGTGTGTGTAGAGACCAGACGTCAACATCAAGTGGCATCCTTATTGCTTCCCACCTTATTTATTGAGACACAATCATTAACTGAACCTGGAGCTCATACATTTGGCTACATTAACTGGCTAGCAAGCCCATAAATCCCCCTATAGTTGCCTCTCCAGTGCCAGGAACTCAAGAGGTCAGAAGGAGGCATTGGTAGTTCAAGGCCAAGCTAGGCTACATGAGAACTTGTCTCAAAAAAAAAAAAATATTATTATTATTATTTGTAACCAAGACCTATATAGCACATCCCAGTTGTCCACACTAAATTAAGATAAATAGGGCTGAGTGTTTGGGTTGTCTTTACTCTTTTGCTCTTTTAGGGGCCTGCCACCCAGCTCCCAAATAAAGCACACAGAGAGGCTTATTATTTCTTATAAATGCTCAGCCTTACCTTGACTTGTTTTTAGCCAGCTTTTTGTAACTTAAATTAGCCCATCTACCTTTTGCCTCTAGGCTTTTACCTTTCTCTATTTCTGTATATCTTTGTTTACTTCTTTCTCTGTGGCTTCCTATGTAGCTGGGGGTTTGGGGAGGGGAACACCTGGCCCCTGGAGTCTTCCTCCTTCTCTTGCTCCTCAATCTTTCTTGCCAGATTTCTCTTCCTATTTCTTCTCTTTGCCTGCTAGACCTGCCTATTCTTTCATGCCAAGCTATTGGCCATTCAGCTCTTTATTAGACCATCAGGTGTTCTAGATAGGCACAGTAACACAGCTTCACAGAGTTAAACAAATGCAGCATAAAAGAATGAAACACATCTTTCCATCATTAAGCAATGTTGCATAGCATAAATAAATGTAATGCATCTTAAAATAATATTCTACAACAGCTGAGGGTATAATTCAGTGGTAGAGCACTTGCCTAGCATGCATGAGGCTCTGGGTTTGATCACCAGCTTAGGTCCTCCTCAGAGAGGGAGGGAATGAAGGAGGGAGGGAGGGAAGACAAATAGTTTCGATTGTATATGCCAGCTACTCTGAAGGCTGAGGCAGGAGGATTGCTTAAGCTAGGGATTCAAGGATAACATAGTGAAAGCCAATCTCTAATATGATAATAACAAAGCAAGACACAATCATTAGTCGCTCTCTAATGACAATATGGTCGAAGGAAGAGTGCCCATGAAGAATTTGGAGTGCTGGGAGTCTGGGCCCAGCTTCTTATTAACTCCGGGTGGGGGAGGGGGCGACCATGAGCATCTCTTTGTTCCCGGGGCCTCTGTTTCCTCTTCTGTGAAATGAAGATAGAGGGTTGGATTGGATAACCACTGGGATCCCTTTCAGTTCAAAAACTATAATGTGACCTCAGACTCTATCTTTTCAATAAAGTTTGTTCTGTATTAAGAATTAAGGAAGGTAGGAAATGGTGTTATAACCGCAGTGCGCTTATCTGATCACAGTGCCATCGGAGCAGAGTCATGGAGAAACCGACAGCACCAAGGAAGAAGCCGCCAAGATGGAAAAGGAATACGGAACCCTGAAGGACTCTACAAAGGATGATAACTCCAACGTAGGAGGAAAGACAGATGAAGCCAAAGGTCTGGCTTTAACAGCTCTGGGTTGGCAATGAAACTGGGGAGGCAGAAGGTTTCAACACTCAAGTAGGGCGGTCCAAACAAAGCCCCTCCCACCATAGCACGATCTGCTTCGTTAAGATTCCCAGTGCAGGGTGATCCGACATCAGACCCACACAGTGCAGTCTGAGTAGTTAAGATTAGCATGTGGCACCTTTGCTTAAGTAACAGTGTGTTTTAATGGTCTTCAGTCTTCTGGGATGGCAGATTGGTTTCATTCTTTAGTTGTGCTTGGGAAGGGATGTTCATGGTTGAGGGAATATCTACAGTCATTTATGTATTTGTTTTAATATTCAGTTTATAATCCTGATTTATTGAGCAATACTTACTTATTTCTTTAGAGAAGAAAGGATTTATTGGCTTACAATTCCATATTTTGTTTAGTTGGTTTGGCTTAGTGTTTTGAGACACGCTAGTCCAGACTGATCTAGAACTCTCTATGTAACCCAGGCTGGCCTCAAACTTAGGGCAACCCTCCTGCCTCAGCCTTTTGTGTACTAGAATTACAGGCATGAGCAATATTTCTTTAAGTTGTTTAATGGTTTTCTAAATAATCACAGTACAACTTACTCAGCCAGGTTGTTCAAGTGTACCAGTTTAACAAAGCAAACTCCTTACTTACTCAAGAAGTGATGCAGCATGGAAATTCCTTTAAGAACTTGATAAAAATCATAAATTCAATGCATCAATTTGCCTTAAAAAATAAATTTATTCATGGCCTACAAAATTCACATCTTCTTAGAATTTTCCAAGCTTTCCCAGAAACCACCCACCCTCCAGGAAAACAACTTGATAGAGTTTTAAATTCTAAATTGTTAAATCTTTTGGTCGGGACAGGATGTGGATCCTGTGGTATGCTCATGGTTTGAACCCTTTTATTACAAGTCTCATTGTTGCTTCATTAAAAAAATTACATCCCTGTGCACCAAGACACCTTTTTTGAAACACTGAAGCATCTTTATCAGAAGCTGGGCAGAGATGTTGGATCCTGCTTTACCTTTCTATCGTTAGGAAATGTTGACCTCTTTCATATAATTGGAGCCTGCTCACCAGTGTCTCATTAGTAGGTTCATTTGGGCATTTTATTCCTCAGGAAAAGAGGAGGGTGGAAGTGGGTCAGTTCTCTCTCCTGGAGGAGGGGAATTGGCACTCAGCTAAGTAGTCATCTGAGAACACAGTACTGGACTCTACATTGGCTTTGTGTAACTTTCCATGGTAATGAGTGGATGGGCTTTGCTTCTCCTTGCTATGCTATAAGGTAATATAATTACTTATGCCATAACTCTTTAACATTTTTTACATCTATTTATTTACTTATTTATTTATTGTGTGTGTACACACAAACTCTAACATTCATGAGCGCATACACACATTACAGCACACATGGGTGTCCAGAGGACAGCTTGTTCTCTCCTCCTACCATGTGACATCCAAGGATGGAACTCATAGGCAGAGTGCCAGAAGTGCCCTTTACCTACTGAGCCATCTCATTGGCCCTGGATTTGCTAACATTTTTTCAATTTTTTTGAGACAGAGTCTAACTATGTAGCCTTAGCTGGCCTGGAACTCGATGCTCACACCAGGCTGCCCTCAAACTCACAAAGATCCACCTGTCTCAGCCTCTCCAGTGCTGAGATTAAAGACATGTGCCACCATGCCTGGCTGTTATAATTTTCTATTGTCCTTCCATTCTTGTCCATTAGTGATGATTTTATGGGGAAATTGTCACAGTGTGGCCATAGGAACCCCTTTCTATTCCACGGTTGTCTTTTTAGCACCCACCTTTACTTCCCGCTACCAAGATTCCCTAGAGCCACTCCAGATTTTCTTTCCACAAGACTGGAGACCAATTCCCTCATGGAAACCCATTTCCTCCCTCCCTCCCTTCTTTCCTTCTCTTATTCCTTCATGTGCAAAAGTCATATTCCCCAGGAGCACAGCAACCACACAATAAGTCCTTTAACCTGCTTGGGCAGCATGCCGAGTGCTGAGGATGACACCCTCTATTGTGGTGCAAGCATCCCCAGGCACGGGCGTAACATAGCTCTGCTTTTCTATTTGTAAAGAAAACACTGTGAATAACGGAGCATGAAAGAAGGGATGGTACTGACTATGTAGAATGGGAGTGCGTGTTAGTCACCTTTATGTCACCCTAACAAAACACCTGAGACTCGTAAAGAGAAGGGTTGGGTTTGAAAGGATCCAGTCCATCATCTGTTGGTCTCCTTGCTTGGGGCCTGTGGTAGGTGGGACATTGTAGGAGGGCACTGGCAGAGCAAAATCACTCACTTCAAGGGGGAAGAACAAGGTAGCAGCTGGAGTCCTACCATGCACCCTCCCCACCATCACCACCACCACCATCACCACCACCACCATCACCACCACCACCATCACCACCACCACCATCACCACCACAACCATCACCACCACCATCACCACCACCACCATCACCACCACAACCATCACCACCACCACCATCACCACCACCACCATCACCACCACAACCATCACCACCACCACCATCACCACCACAACCATCACCACCACAACCATCACCACCACAACCATCACCACCACCACCATTACCACCACCACCACCACCACCTCTTAAAGTTTCCACAACACGCTATGGTGCCACCCTGGGAACCTGTACCTAGGGAGACCTTCCAGATCTGTTCTGCATCAGACCATCTGCAGACCGGTACTGGTGAGAGATCTCATCCTTCGTGGGCTTTCCATCTGATAGTGATGCAGGGAGAAGAGGGTAAAACTCCATCCATCTAGTGTTACTCTTCCTATTCGTTCTCCTGGGTCTTTAGGAAGGTGGTAGAGATTTAGGGCTTAAATTAGCTTCCTGCTCCACACAGCCCTTGACTACATTACACTAGGGTAAGAACAAACAAGTCCAGCATAGCTTAGAAAGCACCAAACTAAACAATGTGTTAAGGACCAACGTTCGCCTTTGTCTTACACTTGCTTGTTTGCGCTGTTTTTCAATGGTTATTTGGCTTCTGTTATAAAATCCAGTAAGGAACACCCACTGGCTCTATGCAAAAATACATGCCTGGATGTGGCTGAAGACAAGACTGGTGGGTTGCTACTTCTTTTGCTTTCTCTCTTTTTTCTTTTGCTTTCTTTATTTAAATATAAGGACTTTAACCCTGGTTGGCTTGGAACTCACTCTGTAGCTCAGTCTGGCTGTTGCATTTGTAACAGTCCTCTTGGATCAGTTTTCTGAGTGTTGGAAATAAAGACCTCAGCCACCATGCCTGGAAGAGATCATTCTCCTCTACATAGGCAAGCACAAGCCATACACATACATCCTACTTTTTGGTGAGCAGGCATGTGGAGTACAGGCTTTTCTCAAGAGGGGAACGTTGGAGGCACTGTAGAATAGACCATAGACTAAGGTAATGGCCCAGCTAAAAGGAATAATTGTAAGCAGGACACATTGGCAAGAATGTTTGCAGAGAGTCTCTTTTGGTTTGGGAGTATGAAGTGATGGTCCCATGTAATCACAGTAAATGTTTCTTAACCATGCCAAGCAGATTGTGGACCTCTGAGCAATAAATATAGGACTAATAGTAACAACAACACAATTCTACTTTTTTATCACTTCACTTTACAAAATATGTCGACATGCATTTAGTTTCATGAAAATCCAATATAGTAACTGGAGAGCCAGCTCTGTGGTTCAGAGCACTGGCTGCTCTTGCAGAGGAACAGGATCTGGTTCCCAGCTCCCATATCAGTGGCTCACCACCACCAGTAACTACAGCTCCAGAGGATCCAATGCCTTCTTCTGAGCTCCTCAGGCACAAGCACACTTGTGGCATACCTTCACACAGACACACATAAACAAAAATTAAAATTTTAAATCAAATTGAATTTTTGCCACAAAAAATAACACATTTTATTTATCAACGAATGAAAAACAATTCATTTTACTTTTGAATATAATTTAGACTGTTTAAACTACTGCTTTCTACGGGGACTCATATTTTCTTATTTATTTGTATTTATTTATTTTGGCTTTTTAAGATAGGGTCTCAGCTAGTCCAGACTGAACTTGAATTTACCTTGTAACTGAAGCTGACCTTGAAGTCCTGACCCTCTTGCCTCTACCTCCCCAATGCTGAGAACACAGATTTGAGTTACCACACCTGGCACAGATTAACGGTATTTTTTCACGTGATGATTTTTGATTGGTAAAGTTACTTGTATGATTCAACAGTTATTCCTAAATTTAGGAATATGCCAATAATGAAAATTTTATTCTAATTCTAACCATATCCAGAGACTTGCTTCATTTTTCTCTGAAGACCAAAGGAATGCAGTTTAAAATGTTCCATTATCTGAGTGTTACCCTTCTGCCAGCTGGATGTTTACTTACTCACTTTCGATGTGTGAGTCACTGAAAGTATTTTTTAATGAATTGGTTTATTTTTTATGGGTGTTTTGCGTGTGTGTGTGTGTGTGTGTGTGTGTGTGTGTGTGTATGTGTGTGTGTGTGTGCAGTGCCCATAGAGGTCAGAGATGGTTGTGAATCACCATCTGGGTGCTGGCAATGGAACCTGAGTTCTCTGGAAGAGCAACCAGTGCTCTCAACCTCTGGGAAACTTCTCCAGCCCTTGAAAATCTTTTGAAAATTCATCCAAGGGATGAGCTAAGCATTGTAGCCCTCTAAGCTCATTCTAGTGCCACCATTTGTCACGTTGCTAACCAGATAATGGAATTAAGCTGGAAAAGGTGGCCTCGGAGGTGATTTTCACCTAAATGTCCTCTCATTCCCATCCTTTTTTTTTTTTTAATAGAAGCCAAAAAAAGTCAGATATTTAATTCATAAACTGACAGCTCACATGAATCCTCTTTCTTAAGCAACATAAGAACATGCCTCCGTTCAGGTTCCAAGTCACTCTGTTAGACATGTGCAAAACAGAGAGCCTGGTCTTCTCCTCTGAGCCAGCAAGTGAGAGGGAGTTCAGACAAACCTGGGAGGCTTGTATCAACCCACATTTCTGCAGCACATCAAATGGAGCATCTCCTCCTAGGTAAAACTATAAATTGCCTCTCCAGAGCCCACCTCCTAATTAACAAACCAGTAAAGCTACATACAAGAAAAGAATTAGTTAATATAAGTGCTCATGACCAGAGAGTAGTAAAACTGGGCCTTGAACCCATGATCCCTGACTTCTCACCCGGGCCTTCCAGTGTTTATAACAGCATCTTGTGGACATTCAAAATACTATCCCTGTGGAGAAATAATATTCTACCTCAAAGGACAGTTTTCAGGAGTCAGTTCTCTCTTTTCACTGTGTGGCTCTGGGGGATTGAACTTGAGTCATTAGACTGGGCAGCAAGTCCATTTATTTGCTGGCCCATTTCGGGGGTGGGGGAGGTGTCTTTCTATTGTTGTTTGTGTTGTAAATTTTCTTGAAGCCCTAATGTTTTAGGGCCTGCTGTACTCAGTAGATTAACCATATGGATTTCTACGCTTTTGTTCTGGGCAGGAAGAGGTCAGGATAGTGTATCAGGGCCAACAAAGGCATGTATAAGAAGGGGTATTTCTCTTCAAGCGCCGAGGACCAGAACAGCCAGAGAGGCAGGCCTGCATCTTGACTCTGGCTCTCTTCCACCTACTTCAGCATGTGTTTTAAGGCTCATGTCATATTACCTCAGCCATGAGCTATTTTTTTCCAAAGACTGCTGAAATAAATTGGGAAAAAAAAAAAAAAAAGCCCAACGTTCCTAAGTGGACTCTCATGGGCTTTTAGTGCACACTGCATAAATAAAAGATTTACTTTAGAGCTCAGGAAGAGAAAATGTAAATAAAAGCCAGCTGCTCCTCTCTGAGAGCAGAGGACACCTGACTTCACACCGCTTTTGCCCATGCCCCAGTAAATGTGTGGAGGGCTCAGTACCAGTGGCATTGGCTGATGCTTGATTCCTTACCCCCTAGATATGTGTTCATTTTCAGGGTTCATCAGTGGGCAGCAAAGACTTAACCCACTGAAGGGACTGTGACTATACCTGAGGAACCAGGAGGCTGAAGAACTGACCTGTCGTTTCTATTTTCTATCAGCTGAGAGCTGTCCCGTTATCATAGGTGAACAAAGAGAGGCAGGGGGCTCAGTGGGTAAGGGCACTGGCTGCTCTTCCCCAAAACCTGGGTTCCGTTCCCAGTCCCCACATGTCAGGTCATAGCCATCATGTAACTCCAGTTCCAATGAATCCCACACCCTCTCTAGCCTCCAGGGGCACCAGGCCCACAGTGCACTTACATACATGCAGAAAAAAATAAAACACTCATACACATAAAATTAAAAATAATAAATATTTAGATAGAAGGGGCACAAAGATGATACACATAAAACGAAAACTAATAAATCTTTAACTAGGAAGGGCTTGAAGGTGAAGAATGTGTGCTGTGTCTTTTTAAAGCAGGGTCTCACTAGGAAGCTCTGGCCGACCTGAAATTCAACATGTAGACCAGTCTGATCTCAAATTCAGGGAGACCATCTGCCTCTAACTCTGCCCCTCTGCCCCTCTGCCCCTGCCCCTGCCCCCTGACGACCGCCCTTCTGCCCCTCTGCCCCTCTGTCCCTCCTCTGCCCCTCGGTCTTTGCCTCTGCTCCTCCTCTGCCCCTCTGCCCCTCTGCCCCTCTGCCCCTCTGCCCCTGCCCTCTGCCCCCGACCACTGCCCCTCTGCCCCTCCTCTGCCCCTCCTCTGCCCCTCCTCTGCTCCTCTGTCTCTGCCTCAAGTGCTGAGATTAAAAATGTGAGCCTCTATCCCCTCCAGGCCAGGGTCTTACATATTTCAGGCTGGTTTTGAACTCACTAGGTAGCTGAGGATGACCTTCAACTCCAGACCCTCCTGCCTCCACCTCCCAAGTGCTGAGATTACAGGTATGGATTACCAAGCCTGGTTTGTGTGTTGCTGGGGATAGAACCTGGAGCTTTGTACATGCTAGGCAAACACTCTGAAATGAACTACATTCTATTTTCAGGCCCTCAAAATATTCTTAACCTTCTTAATTCAGCATTTTTAATGCATTTAAATAATGAGGAAGCACTGATTTTCTTTTTCTCACATAAGATTTCTAATTGTAATATGATATCAAAGATTAGATTTTTCAAAAGAATGCTTTTAATTATTTTTTTAAATTATTTAAAGAAGAATTTGTTAAGATATACTCAAAAGTTTCAGAAGCCCTAATTATCTAATATGCTAATGATAAATTGTTATCTATTTATTAAAATAAATCATATGAAGATCACTCACTTGATTTAAACTCTTTATAAGAAAAATTAAGTCTGAAGTAGTCTAAACTTCACTAAGATTTATTTTCTTCTTCAAAATGCCTCATCTAACTAAATTATTTTGAAATAGAAATCACTATATTACTAAATCCAGAAGGAGGCATGGTGGCTCACACCATAGTCCCAATACTCAGAAGGCAAGAGGGTATCCACAAGTTGGATATCAGCCTTTTCTATGTAGAAAGTTCCAGACCAATCAGGAATCATGGAGAGACCTTGTCTCAAATAAATTAATAAGCAAATTTACCAAATCTTGTTGGTCAACAAACCAACAAGTAACCAACAGTGACAATGTACATGTTGCTTATACTGAATTATTAGCACTAACCAGGGACATTGTTTTGTATATGTTGCTTATACTGAATTATTAACACTAGCCAGGGACATTGTTTTGTACATGTTACTTTTACTGAATTATTAACACTAGCCAGGGACGTTGTTTTATACATGTTGCCTTTACTGAATTATTAACACTAGCCAGGGACATTGTATTGTATATGTTCTGACTCTTTTATTTGTTTAAATGTGTTATTATTTATGAGAGGGGATGCGGGCATGTGTGTGGAAATCAGAGAACAAGTCTCCAGCACCGGTTCTCTCCCTCCCACCTCACATGGGTTCTTAGCATCAAACTCAGGTCATCAGATTTCTGAAGCCGACAACCCACTGAGCCATTTTGTCAGCCCCACCCTCTGACATCCATGAAAACAAGCCATTGAAACCAAAGCCACTCCTGCATAGGTGAAGACAGTGAAGAGGGCTGAAAATTATGGCAAATCGCTTTGATTGGCCATTTATCCTTTTTCCATAGAAGTTTCTCAGCACTTCATTGGGAACCTGATAGCATGAGGTCATAAAGATGAAGTCTGCATGGGCATCGAGCCAGGAAGAAAGCCGTCCAGAGAGTCCTCTTAAAGGCGGCTGTGGAAACTAGAACCCTGGCAGAGCTTAGGGCAGGGATACACCGCACATGGACTGTCATCAGATTCCCCAAGCTCAGTCCTGGCTCTGCGACTAACTGGACGTGTATGTGTGTTACTGCTTTGCTCTCTGTGTGCCCAGCTTCTTCTTCTGTGAGCTGAGTGATGACAGTAGGGTTGCCTCAAAAAGTTGTGGAGAGAGAAGAGTAGGATGAGAATGTGTTTTGGAAATGAATAGCCCACGGCACTTGGTAAGCACATGGCCCAGCTGGACCAGACAGAGCTCTAGGCAGTCACGGGTGGCATCAGGGCTCAAAGTAGCCTCAGATCGATGTCATTGCCACACCGCCGTTGGGCAGCCTGGGCCTGTCCCACAGGGACTCTGGACTTTGAGGCATCTACTGTTAGATGAAATGAGGAGGAGCTACCTGGTGTCTTGCTGCATACACTTTGAACATGGAGAATTCATCTGGTTAGAGATGATCGACTTCTTCCGTGTAGGACAAGCTCTATCACTGTCCATGTCTGAAGGTGGAATCTGGTCTTTCAGATGATGCACAGATGAGAAACCAAGCAGGTCACCGCCCAAATTCCAATGCTACTATTTCTTGGCCTTAGCCAAAACACTGATTCCTCATTCTTAAGGTAGTAATACCTACTTCCAGATACCAATACCAATGGTTTCCCAGAATACCTGGTATCTCAGTGCTCAGTTATGCTGGGAAGTTGTATGTATAGTTTTATATTCATATATCAATATATCTGAAGGAGTTTTATTTAGAGCTGGTTCAGAAGTTCACCATCCTGACAGGAGAAGCAAAGGCCTGGTCTCACCTTGCCATCTGAGTGTTGACTTAGACCCTCTCAAAACTGGGCTTAGAGTCCTAAGAGATGCTTACTACAGCCAGAGATTTGGGACCTTCATCAGATGGAGAGGAGTCTGACTCATCCCTTGACTTGAGACTGCTCCTCAGCAGCAGCATTCCTAACCTGAAATCGCCCAGTCTAAGCATCATGGGGACCCATCAATCTGGTAAATGGAATGGAAATGTCTACGCAGAGGCTGGAAAGATGGCCCAGCAGTTAAGAGCATGTAGTGTTCTTGCAGAGAACCTGAGTTCAGTTCCCAGCACCCATATCAGATGGCTCAGAACTGCCTGTAAGTCTAGCCTCAGGGAATCTGATGCCTTCTTCGGGACTCCATGGACGCCTAAATACACACACACACACACACACACACACACACACACACAAATGCACACAATTAAAAATAAAATAAATCATTTTTTTAAAAGCCTAAGCAGACATCAAACTAAATTTGTGTGCTGTATAACTAACTATCCTTTATACTTACCAACATGGTCTATGTCTGGAATCTTATCCACAAGTGTTCTCTGTGAAAACTCCCTACACACTGGGCAGTGGTAGTGCATGCTTTTAATCCCAGCACTCAGGAGGCAGAGGCAGGTGGATCTCTGTGAGTTTGAGGCCAGCCTGGTCTACAGAGTTAGTTCCAGGACAGCCAAGGCTGTTACACAAAGGAACCCTGTCTCAAAAATAAAAAAAGAGGGGGCTGGAGAGATGGCTCAGAGGTTAAGAGCACCAACTGCTCTTCCAAAGGTCCTGAGTTCAATTCCCAGCAACCACATGGTGGCTCACAACCATCTGTAATGAGATCTGGCACCCTCTCCTGTACACATAATAAGTAAGTAAATCTTTTTAAAAAAAAAGAAAGAAAGAAAGAAAGAAAGAAAGAAAGAAAGAAAGAAAGAAAAGAAAAAAGAAAAGAAAAGAAAAAAACCTCCCTACACATGAGCACATGTGTGCACACATGTACAGAACCATAAACACTACTCAGCTGTTAACCCACCTACCAGCTGCTCTCCAAGTTCAGTATTTATGGTCTTGAACATGGCTGTGACTTTGAAGAAGAGGTACAGTGATATTTTATGTTTGATCTGACCCTCTTGCCTTTTCCAGGCAAAACAGAAGCATATTTGGAAGCCATCAGGAAAAACATCGAATGGTTGAAGAAACACAACAAAAAAGGCAACAAAGAAGGTAGGAGGTTGCTACAGCCACACCTCACAAACTCACCCATTTCCCCCAGGGTCTTTTCACTCTGCCATCCTTAGATTCCAACTGACTGAGTTAACATCTCCTCTCAAACTCAGACTCTGGGATGTCAGAGGGATATGGCCCCCACTTCTCTTTCGTTTTTTTTGGTTTTTGTTTTGTTTTGTTTTGTTTTAGTTATTGTAGAGAATAATGGTTTTGTTTTGTTTTTTTGTTTTGTTTTGTTTTTCCTGTTTGTTTTGTTTTTGAGACATGGTCTCACTGTGTAGCCTAGGCTAGCCTGGAAGTTTCTGTGTAGACCAGGCTGGCTTCAAACTCACAGCGTTTCACCTGCCTCTGCATCCCTAGTTCTAGGATTAAAAGTGTGCAACACCACACCACACCAAGCCCGAGTAATGGGTTTTATTACGGCATTTTCCTAAGACTTTGTTCTTATTGGTCTTCTCCCTACCTCCCCCAGCTCTTTGTCTGCCTCCTGCTGGTCCCCCACCCCCACTTCAGTAGCTCCATCCCTGCTCCCTTGTCACATATATTTCATTACCCTTGTCTTCCATAAGATCTCTTCTTGACCTTTCATGGTCCTCTTTCTAGTTTCCTGTCCTATGCCCTTACACACACACACACACAAGATACATACAAGAGTTAAAATCCAGAATCTGCATCTACAATTAGAACATGCTGCCTCTCTTTCTGGGTCTGGTTTATTTCACTTAACATAGTTTTCTCCAGTTCCATTCACTTCCCTGCAATTCTCATAATTCCATTTTTCTTTACGGCTGAATAAAATGTCGTGGTGTAGATGAACCACCTTTCTCTGTCCACTCACTTGTTGACGAGCATCTAGACTGATTATACTTTTTGGCTGCTATGAACGGTGCAGCACTACACATGGATGTACACATAACCCTGGGCCGGGCCTAGGACCACCACATGATCCAGCGATACTAAACACTCTTGGGTTTATATTCAAAGGGCTTTATTTGCAGTTTTCTTGAGAAAGCATTGTCCTAGCTTCTGTAGTGATGCAGTAGTTTATGTCCCCACTGTGGTGTGTAAGGACCTGCTTCCCTAACATCCTTAGTGTTTGTTTTTTCCTTCTTAGCCACTCTGAGTGGGGTGAGATAGCTAAGAATGTGAAACATACTGTCAAGTATTCAAAAACTGCCCATTTGGATCTCTGTGAGTTCGAGTCCAACCCAGTTTAAGTAGTGAGTTCAGGGATAGCAGAGCTGAAGAGTGGGATACTTTTTCAAAACAAAACAAAACAAAACAAAACAAAAAAACCCGCCTGTTCAGTCCATTTGCCCATTTATTGATTGGATGATTTTGATTTGTGTGGGTGCATTTACACAAGTGTACATGTGTATATATGTGGGAGGCCAGAGATCACATCAAGTGTCTTCCTCAATTGCTTTTCACTTTATTTTTTATTACACTTGGGGAAGGGTACACACATGCCATGGCAGGTCTCTAGAAATCAGAGGACAGCTTGCAGGAGTTGGCTTTCTCCTTCGACCATGGAGTCCTGGTGATCAAATTCAAGTCACCAAGCTTGTCAGCAAGCACCGTTACCCACTGAGCCATCTCCCTGGTCTTTTATATTGTTTTTTCAAATAGAGTCTCTCACTGGACCTGAAGCTAGCCATTGGCAAGACTGGCTGGCCAGTGAGCTTCAAGAATCTGCCTGTCTTAGCCAGGTATGGTGATGCACACCTTTAATCTCAGGAGTTGGGAGGCAGAGATGGGTGGATCTCTGTGAGCTCAAGGCCAGCCTGCCTTCTTTAAAATAAATAAATCCAGTGTTCTACCTCCCCAGCACTGGATTACAGATGTGCTCCACCACACCCAGCTTTTCACACTGGCGCTGGAGCTTTGAACTCGGGTCCCCATGCTTGCATGACAAGCATTTTACGTACAACTGATCCATTTCCAGCTGCCATGGTTTAGATTTGTGATGTTTAACTTTGGTGGCTCTTTATATAGTCTAAGTATTAACTTCCTGTCTGGTGTAAAGTTGACCAAGACTTCCTCCCCTTCTTCCTCTTCACTCTAGTGATAACTTTTTGATTCCATGTGATCCCATTTGTCATGTCCTGGAGGTATTTCCTGTAGCATTGGAATCCTTCCAGAAAGCTCTTGCATATGCCCGTATCTGGAAATGCTTTTGCCATCTCTCTCTAGCGGTTGCAATGCTTTAGGTCTTATATCAAGATCAAGAGTATGTGCTGCTCTTGCAGAGGACCCAGGTTCAATTCCCAGCACCCCCTGCCATCTCCCAATTATCTATAACTTCATTCCAGAAGAGCCAATGACCTCCAGAGGCACAGACCTACATGCAGGCTAAACAGCCATACACATAAAATAGTTATAGTCAAAGTTTTTTTTTAAGTTATTTGATCATTTTGAATTGATTTTTGTGCAAGGTTAGAGGTAATTACATGTAATTTCATTCTTCTGTGGAAATCCAGGTTGTTTTTTTTTTCAGCACTATTTGTTGAAGAGGTTATGTTTTCCTCCCCAATGTATGTTTTGAATACCTTTGTCAAAAATTAGGTGGGATTTATATCTGGTCCCCTATTCTATTATTTGTCTACATTTCTCTTTTTTTAATTGGTACCACACTGTGTGTGTCAGTATGGCTCTACAGTATAATTTAAGGTCTGGTTTTACACTTCCAACATTGGTCTTTCTGCTTGTTATTCAGGGTCTTTGGAATTTCCACGTGAGGTTTAAGATTTTTTCTATAGTTCTGTGAAGAATGTCATTGGAATCTGATAGGGATGACATTGAATCTGTACACCATTTTTTATATTAGAGTCATTTTCACGATATTAATTCTTCCAGTCCACGAGCATGGGACACTGTTCCATCTCATTTCTTTCACTTCCTTGCTTAGGTAAAGGACTGGGGCTGGCCTGAAACTCATGGAGACTAGGCTGCCCTTCAACTTACAGAGATCTGCTTGCTCTGCCCCCACGGTGCTGAGATGCAAGGTGTGCACTGCCACACCTCACTTGGTGGCTTTTTTGTTTCATTGGTCTTTTGAAGCTGTTATGAATGGGGTACTTTTCTCATTCCCTTCTCAGTGGGTTTGTTATTATTTTGTGGACAGGCTACTGCTGTTTGCGGGTTGATTTTGTACCCCACTGCTTTGCCAACATGTTTACCAGATCCGAGAAGGACGGTGGAGTCTTTAAGGTCTTTTCGATGTAGGGCCATGTACTCTGAAATGGGGACAATTTCACTTCTTTCTATTCTATCTTTGTTGATTTTCTTTCTTTATCTAACTATGACTTTAAATGCTGTTCTGAATAAAAGTGGACCAAGTGTTCACCTACCTCATGAGAGGTGTTAGAAGTATTAGAAGAAATGTTTTTAGGTTTTCCTCTATTTAGTATAAGGTTGGCTGTAGGTTTGATATGTGTTTATCATGTGTGTTTTTTATTGTTTTTATTGAAATATGAAACCTTGTTTCTTTTTTTTCAAATCATATTTTCAAAGCATTTTCTTTTTTTACTTTATTATGAAAAATATCAAGTAAAGACAAAGTGAACAATATAATATTCCCATGTTTCTAGCACCCATCTTGAATAAGAATCAGACTTTTGGCATTTTGTCTATCCTGTCTTACCTACCCAGCTTTCTTCAAGATTTATTGTTATCATTGTCATTTGTTTTGTTTGTTTGATATGAGAGAGGGTCTCACTCTATACGCCAGGTTGTTGTCAAAATCACAGCAATCCTCCTGCCTCAGCCTCCTCAGTGCTGGAATGATAGGTGTGAGGCACCTCACCTGGCTCTTAGAGTTTTGGTGGGTTTTTTGGGTTTTTTGGGGGGTTTTTTGTTGTTGTTTTTTTCGAGACAGGGTTCCTCTGTAGCTTTGGAGGCTGTCCTGGAACTCGCTTTGTAGACCAGGCTGGCCTTGAACTCACAGACATCCACGTGCCTCTGCTGGGATTACAGGTGTGTGCCACCACCACCTGGCATCTTAGCATCTTAGAGTATTTCAAACAGGTATTTTCTGAGCACATATTGGGAGTATTCTGTAGCCACAAAGGCAGTCCCTCACTTGCATAAAACAAACTTAAGAACCAGACCCTGTTCAGAGTTCCAGAGATGTAAAGGACAAGAAGATGCAGCAAACATACACACACACACACACACACACACACACACACACACACACACACACACAGAGGCAGGCAGCTTACCATATCCTGGGACTCTGCTTGGACTGCTCAGTATTGTCCTCCTTAAGCATAGGAGCACTAAGGAGCTGAGAGGGTCGGGTGGGTCATCTTGGCAACACAGACAGTTGGGGAAAGGGCTGCAGGGAGGTAGAATCTCTTGCTTTGGGAGAAGTGATAGCTACAATTAATAAGTGTGCAAGGAGACTATTGTGTTCCGGGAACTGGAGCTGTTTATTCCCCCCCCCCCCCCCCCCCCGGGAACCTGTGTGTCTATGGGGAGGGTCAGCAGTTGAGTATAGGAAGTGATGGCAGCCAGGCCAGGAAAGGGGCTTATATGCTCCACAATGTAGGGTAAGTTTTAGCCACAGGAGCCTAAGCTGGAAGCTAATGTATCTTTAAAAGAAAAGCATCCAGCAGTAGTGTGGTTACAGACTGAAAATAAGGCCCTGGAGAGCAAGTGGGGGCCAGGATCTGGAGCAGAACCGTGAGGCAAGAAAAGATGAGGCAGAAACATATGCAAGCAGAGGAAATGAAGAGAGAAGAGAGGCTCATGGGCTGTGAGGAGTGTGAGCAGTTCAGACTGATTCCAGGTGTCCAGCCAGGGCAGCCGCAGAGCAATGCCCCCAAGCTGTGGAATCATTTAGATCACAAAAGATCTCCTAAGCAACAGTGTGCCACCCTGAATATGAGAAATGTGCTAACAGGGAATTTTGCCATTGTGGGACATCATAGATGAAACAAACACAAAGTTAGTACAGATCACACTCCATGTGACCTCCTGATGCAATCAGGTGATGATGCAGTGAGTCTGGTACGTGTCATCCCAGCACCTGAGAGTCTAAGGCAGGAGGATCACCATGAGTTTGAGGTCAGATAAGGCTCCAATAGTGCGTTTAAGACCAGTCCTGGTAGCTGGGCAATGGTGGCACACACCTTTAATTCCAGCACCTGGGAGTCCAAGGCAGGAGGATCACCATGAGTTCAAGGCCAGATAATTAGCTCCATAGTGAGTTTAAGACCAGTCCTGGCTACAATATGTGACCCTGTCTCAAAACAAGAAAAAAAACTAGCTGGGGATATAGCTTAGTGCTAGCCTCCTGGAATATAGAAGGTTTAATCACTAGTACCACAAAATAGACAAATAAGTGAATAAACAAATTAAGGAGCAGGTCAAAGGAAGTGCTCATTCAAAAGGCAGACAGACAGACAGACAGAAAGACAGAAAGAAGCCAGCCAACATCAACCTCTGGCCTCCACATGCATACACATATGCACACCCACTAAGATGTTTCCACACACATGCAAACATGCATATACATACAGACACATACAAAACAATTTACACGAACCTTATTTCATCAACCCTGACACTGTTTTAAAATGCAAATTTTCTGTATCACTAAAGCTATCAAGGACTTCAGATACTCAAAAATTAAAGTGTTCCTTTGTTTTGGTTTATCGAGACAAGGTTTCTCTGTGTCTCCCTAGCTGTCCTGGAACTCCCTCTGTAGACCAGGCTGGCCTCGAACTTAGATATCCACCTGCCTCTGCCTCCCCAGTGCTGGGATTTAAGGCGTGCACCACCACAGCTTGGCAAATGTTCCTCTGAGTATCAAAGAAATTCATCATGCACCAAACTGCATTCGAAAGCAGGTGCAAATCGCAGACACACCAGTGTGGAGTGTTCACTTCTGATTCACACTTGCATCTGACTTCTGGTCACCACCAGCACTGTGCTATCCCCATCCAGTCCCATTCCAGAGTGAGCCACCCAGGGAAGCCTCGAACCCTGTGTTTGAAGAAGGAAGGGACTGTGAGAAAACTTCACCCTGAGGGTACTGTCTCTGTTTTCTTTTGCCTCCAAGCAGCAAGGACACCATGTGGTAAACAGTGAGCTCTGCCTCACCTTCCTCATGAGCTCTGCTTGGCGTGCACAGGATGACTCTTGATGCCTGTGGAGGTAGAGATGCTAGGGTCCTGTCTTGACTGCAGCTGTGTAGACAGGACAACTTACAGTGAGCTCTGACCTTTAGCCTCTGCCATTTCCCTGTTTGCTGGGGGGCCTGGGTGACCTGAATCTCATTCTAAAACCTAGGTTAGGAAAATCTGTGTGGTGTGGTTACAAGGATGCTAACAAACTCTTTGTATTGTTTACTTCCTGTTGCTGTGTTAAAATGCCGTGGCCAAAGGTAGCCAATGGAAGAAGGAGCTGATTTGGGCTTACAGCTCCAGAGAAAGGGTCCAGCAGACAGCTAGAGCAGGAAACTGGCTATCACAGTTTATCGATTCACAGATAGTAGAAAATGAATAAGAGCCCTACATAGGGTAAGGCTATAAATACTCAAAGCCTATCCCAGGGACATACTCCCTCTAGCAAGGCTACATCTCCTAAGAGTTTGATCATCTAAGCATGACCAACTGGGGACCAAGTGTTGAACATGATCTTCCGGAGGACATTTATCATCCAAACCACAAGACTCTTGGTTTTTGTTTTTCAAAACAGGGTCCCAGGTAGCCAAGGCTGGCCTTGAACTTGCTAGATAGTAGAAAATGACCTTGAGCTTCTGATCTCCCTGCCTCCACCTATATAAAGCCCTAAAGAGAAAAAAAAAAAAAAAAGGCGTGCTTTTTAAAAAGTAAATTGCAAACTGGGCATGGTGTCACATGCATGTAATTCTAAGACTAGGAAGGCTGAGGCTGGAGAATTGACTCAAGTTTAAATCTATGGTCTTCATAGTGAGTTCTAAACCAGTCTAAACTACAGAGTAAAACCCTGTTTCAAACAAAGAAACAAAAATTAATACTTAAAGAACCAAAGAGACATGGGAAGGGTGTGAGGGTCTTTAGAAAGATGGTGTGGTCTTCCTTGAGGACCTCTTCATTTTGGGTGCATGGTTTGATAGTTTGCCTAGATTTTTAAAGATGGACATAAGAAACATGTAGCATGAATTGTTAGGAGGTCTTATTAATAAAATCAAACCTGATGCCAGTTATTGGGGTGAAAGCTGGAAGATCAGAGAGACAGAACAGGCCACAGCTAACCTCACCTGGCCAACTTCTCAGCTGATCCTGTTTCCTCAGATTGGAAGCCTCTGTGTCCTTATCTCAGCTGAACTGCCTCTCGAAAGCCTAAAAGCTTCACCAGCCTAGTTACTGGTCTTCACGCCTTATATACTTTTCTGCCTCCTGCCATTACTTCCTGGGATTAAAGGCTCATTGTTACCAGGCCTGGCTATTTCCAGTGTGGCCTTGAACTCACAGAGACTCAGACAAATCTCTACCTCTGGAATGCTAGGATTAAAGGCGTGTGCTACCACTGCCTAACCTCTATGTTTAATATTATGGCTGTTCTGTTCCCTGACCCCAGATAAGTTTATTGAGGTGCACAATATATCAACCACAGAAACATGAAAGGTTTGACCTTTTAATCCATGTACAGAATTCAGACAGCCATGAAATGATCACAGAAATTCTTAACTTGGAAAAACAAAGGAAAAAAAATACCAACAAGCTGAAATCATAAACTCAGGAGGTTGGAATAGCTGCTTCTAACCATAATTTTGCTACATATGTGAAAGCAGGAGTTTCTGGACCATTCTTGATTCAGCAGCAGCACCTTCTGGGAGTTTGTTTAAAATGCAAAGACTGGGTCCTTACCCAGTGTGAATCTGCTACTCTCCAAGAGCCCCATGCACACACACAAACATTAAAATTTACAAAGCCCTGGTCTATGAACCTGTTTTCTTGTTGGCCAGAAGGGGTTGATGGTATATTCCCCTGGGTTGTAACAGAGAGATAATATGGTACCCAGAAACACTTTAAACAGCACACACAGTACAGCCCAAACCCAGAACGTCATGTCTTCCATCATGAAGGTCAAGCCTGGAAATTCACTTAATACACAAAATGTCTCTTAATGATAAAAACTGTGATGGGTTTTCTTTTTTCCCTGATCTTTGCTCACAATATCCTAATCGTATTTTCTAGGCTATGACCTTTCAAAGATGAGGGACTTTATCAACCAGCAAGCTGACGCTTACGTGGAGAAAGGCATCCTGGATAAGGATGAAGCCAATGCTATCAAGCGCATCTACAGCAGCCTGTGAAAATGGCAAGCAACCTGAGCCTTTCAACCGGTCCAGCAAAAACAATATAGCTTCAAAACTACTTTGGCAGTTAAAGATTTACCAGCCCAGGAGTATTAGAATGTGCTGAATGTATAGTAGTTAACCCCTTAGAAATGGGTAAAATAGAGCTCTCTCGCCATAAATACCTTATGAAAAGTCAAGTGTACGTACACTGAGGTTTTTGTATATAGAATCCATATTCCCTCTTGGATTTACATTTTATAATCAGAGCTGTGCTGCTCTGGAAAAGCCTCTAGTGGGTTGAACACACATCTGAGCCTTCTTCCCACTGTTTTAAGCTCCCGGAAGATCTGAGCGGTCCTGTCTCAAGGCATGCTGGACACCTGAGCACCTTGTTGGATGTTTGTTAGAGGATGTTTCCACTAGCAGTTCTCTGTTGGGCACTGAAATAAATCCACGTTTCTTCATAGCCTTGATGCTCTGAGAAACAGCGGCTTAATAAAAAAAAAAAATAGAAATAGAATTATATCTTTGTTCCTCCCTCTAGCCCAGTGGTTCTCAGTCTTTCTAGTACTTTGACCTTTAATACAGTTCCTCGTGTTGTGGTGACCCTATCTGTAAAATTATTTTCAATGCTACTTCCCCTACTGGTCTAAGGTGAGCCCTATTGAAAGGGCCGCTCAACCCCCCAACAGGTCAAGATCCACAGGTTGCAAACTGCTGCTCTAGCCGGTCCCAACTACTCTCTTTCCAGCCCCTTCCGTGTCCCCAACATACAAACAACAAAACATCTGCTTTTGGGGATGCCCTTCTTCTTTTTTTTTTTTTTTCTTTTTCTTTTTGAACACCAGGCTGGACTTGAACTCACAGAAATCCACCTGGCTCTGCCTCCCGAGTGCTAGGATTAAAGGTGTGCACCACCACTGCCCATCAGAAATGCCCTTCTTAATCAACTCTCCGTTAGACTCAATGACACGAAAAGGTTGAAAATGGGTACAAGAATCAGTGAGTATAGCCTGGGAGTGTAGCAGTGACAGAGTGCTTGTGTAAAGGCCTGGATTTAATCCTCAGCACCACACACACATACACACACACACACACACACACACACACACACACACACATAAATGCACACCTATATGAACACATACACACACACACATGAACACATAAATGACATACACATAAGTACACACAAAAAAATTGAATTTATTAACAATTTACT
The DNA here is from genome assembly GCF_903995425.1 of Onychomys torridus. Taxonomy (NCBI): domain Eukaryota; kingdom Metazoa; phylum Chordata; class Mammalia; order Rodentia; family Cricetidae; genus Onychomys; species Onychomys torridus. The sequence goes on along the minus strand of NC_050449.1, from coordinate 69,065,720 downwards.
CCCTACCTGTATTCCCTCCCCCTTTTTTTTAAAACTTCTTTGAGTTTTCAGACACTTATTGCTCATTCCATAGAGATGAACATTGTCACACACTGTTCAAAAGCAACGTCAACATTTCTGCTCCATTCCAGACATCTAACCTGGATTTGCCACAAGCCAAAGCAAAGGAGCAGGCAGCATGGGCAGCCACAGAGATAAAAATCACTGGGAAGAAAAGGTTGTAAACTTTAGGTTCCTGCAACTTGTGTGTTGGCCGCCACCACAAACACAGGACTGAAAAACAACCACACAGCCCAGTGGTCCTCCCTGGACTCCGGTGCTCCCAAATCATAGGTGGCGCTGGAATACACCGCTCAGTGTAAGATAATTGCGTAAGTACATTATATGAGCTTGCCGGGAACCATAAACATAACAAGCTTTGAGAATTAGCTGCACCTGTTTCCAGGGACCTGCTGGTGCCTATGCCGCCGTTCTGAAGCCAGTCACACTGGGTTTTCATACCTAAGATAGCTCCAGAGGCAAACAAAACACAAAGCCTGTCAGGAACACACAAACTAATCTCTCCTGGAGTTCTGGAGAAGCCAGTGCCCAGCCGCAGGTGAGTGGGGAGAGGGAGGTTTGAAACGCCTTTGCCCAAACTGCATTTCCCGAGGCACGATGACCCAAACAGTTTAATGAATCATTGGTGTCAACCGACTAGCCACAGCACACATCTGCTCCTACCTCAGATAGGAAACCGGTTCAGGCTGGATCATCTTAGCCTCTCACTCTTGCAAAGTGTACCGAAGTATCTATGCAGGACTTTTTTCAGTAAGAAATTTCTTTCTTTTATTGTAATCTTCTTAGTGCCTCTTGGTAACCAAGACAGAAGGGGCACACTTGATCCTATTTTATAAACAAGAACATCCCTTCACAAAGGGATCAAGGCCACTGGATAAGCTCACATTCTCGGGGTCAAACCTGGAGCAGAAGTCAGGTTTGAGAACCTAGGGCCTCTCTCCAGTGAGTCTATGCCAAGGTACTTCAGTACTCTGTCCATGGGGCAGAAGGAGGGGGCACTCAAGTTTGAGGGAAATCGAGCTACACAGCAAGACCCTGTCACAGGAGAAAAACAAACAGAAGTGGCCAACCCTGGTGACAAAAGCCTGCAGTCCCACTCTGAGGAAGTGAGGCAGGAGGACCGGAAACCCAAGGTTGCCTGGGAAACTTCACAACTTGCAGTTCCAGGCAGCCCGGCCTGTGCGGCACACCTCAGGAGGCTGAGCAGGACTGCTGTGCGTTTGAGGCCAGGCAGGGCTACATAGTAAGTTTGAAGTCAGCCTGGACAAGATCCTGTCAGAACAAACCAATAAAATATCCCTCTAGTCCAGTACAGTTAAATCATGGCTACAAAATTACTCAAAGTTTGAGGACAAGATAATTTTAGCTAGAATTTGCTGACAGGAAAAAAAAAATAAAACACTTGAGAAATACATTTGAGCCTATGGTCATAATTTCAAATTTGAGCTCCTGTGATTTCATCAATCTTGGCCAAATTAAATACGTTTCTGCAGGACATAACTATATTTTTATTATTCTTATATCCACGGTAGCTTGCTTAGGCCTCTTCTGTCTTCCTTTTTGTTTTCTCCTTTTCCAGTTAAACTTCCACAGCTCAAGTAGTAACAACAACAGACACACACAAAAACAAACAAACAAACAAACAAACAAACCAGCGGCAGCAGCAGCAGCTATACTGCCAAGAGAAGAGCCTAACTCCAAGCTGGAGAGACGGCCTCAAGGGCAAGCACAGGGAACTGAGTTCAGATCTCTTGCACACATGAAAAGGGCATGGGGGCTGGAAGGGTGGCTCAGGGAATAAATCTCTTGCTAAGCAACCTGGGGCAAACTGGATAGCTAAACTAGCTCGAATTGGTGAGTTCCAGGTTCAGAGAGAAAGAGCCTGAATCAATAAATAAAATGTAAAGCAATAGAGGAAGACACCTGATGTCATCTTCCAGAAACACACACACACACACACACACACAGAGAGAGAGACAGACAGACAGACAGACAGAGAGGGAAAAAACACCCTATTTCAAGGGTGCTATGAGCAACAAAGAACAAAACACAAAGGATTATGCTAAGTGAGAAACCAATCAGCAAGACAAAACCAGCTTCCACTTCCCATCATGGCACCTACAGGCACTCCCAAAGCTGAGTCTGTGATTGTGGTAGTTTGAATGAGAATGGCCCCAGATGGTCACCAGATGGACCTGTTTGGGGAGGACTAGGAAGGTGTGGCCTTGATGGAGGAGCTGTGTCTAGGGGAGGGCTCTGAGGTTTCAGAAGCCCAGGCCATTCCCAGTCAGTTCTCTCTGTCTCACGTTTGTGGATCAACATGTAAGCCCTCAGTACTGGTTCAGCACCATGCTTGCCTGCCTGCCTGCTGTCATGCTCCCCATCATGATCGTCGTGGACTCACCATCTCAAACTGTGAACCCCCCAAAGCTCTTTTTTCTGGATGTTGTCTTGGCCATGGTGTCTTAGCATAGCAACTGAAAAGTTACTAAGGCCATGACCTGGGACTGCAGGCTCTGCTCCATGAATACCCCAGGGCACCTGGTCCTGATGAGCAAAAAAGAGAGAGGCACAAAACAAGAAGGAAAAAATAACAGAGCAGAAGAAAGGGGACAACGGGAGCAGGCAAACAGAAGTCGCTTTTACTCCCCAGACATCAGGCTCTTTAGGGGATGCTGGGGAGGGATAATGATGGGAAATTCCTGTGGAAGCCTTGTTAAACCTCATTAACCTCAGTAAACTCATTTAAACTAGTAACTGAGTAGCTGTCAAGACTAAAAAAAATCTATCCGCTGTCAATGGTACATAGCTGAAAGTCTGCTGCTGTAACCTATACACGTAATAAAGGCAAGATGAACTAACTCAAACAGACAACTAACTTTTAATTTAAAGGAGCAGTGATGGATGACACACTGTTGAGTCTGAAGTGGCACTGAGACAAACTGTAAATGGAAAGCAATGTGTCTCACACAGCTGTAGTTTTGTCTGTCCTTCTGCAATCCCAGCATGCGGAAGGTAGAGACAACTGAATCAGGAGTTCAAAGTCAGCCTAGGCTACATGAATCCCTATCTTTTGAACAAAACAAAACAGAAAACAAAAAACAAAAACAAAATCAACTTTGTTTCCCCATTTTGAAAAGAAGAAATGAAGACTTCTATGTGAAAACATAGTTTATTCTCTCATCCAGACATCTGTATTTTACTTTTACAAAATAGCAGACAAAATTTGGTTCTTGACAGTAGTACAGAATATCCGATATTGAAATATATATTATAGCACTTGAGTTATAAACACACAGCAAAGGCATTATCACTTTACAGCCACCATGTTTTTTCATACACTTGGGATCTCACTGGGAAATAAACATTGCTTTTGGCTTAAATAAATAAATAGTCTTGGATGCTTTTTGTAGCTACAAAAGCCAGTCTGAAACTACCACTGTCTACAAAAGTGATAGGCTTTAGCATACAGTTTTGCTACCATGCCATAAGAAGACTTAACTACAGGAAGCCAGAGGGACTGATCACTTCAGTGCAGCTGCGGTGGCTCTACCTAACCATGGCTCGAAGGTGCGCGCTATGGGAGTCCAGAATCAGCATTGCTTCTGAACCCCCAGCCGGTGGATTCTTTAGGGTCCAGCCATTTTGTGATGTGGGTTAGAGCGAGGTCCACCAGTCACTAACTATGATAGAGAGAAGCAGCATAGGGGCTTTCTTCATCCCTGAAAAACAGAAATACAGCAGAAATCAGTGTACTGACAACTGTACTCAGAAACATACACACATGATTTACTATCCATTTGCCAAAGAAGAGCAGAAATAGACTGACATAGCATTGTGTGTGCCTTGGGAGCCAGGTGATGGTCATGTTCAGGTGAACTTTCTTCCCTCTTCTTACTACGGGACACTCAGTTATCAGAAAAAACAATAGCATTTGCTTATATAATATTTGAATATATTAATGATATTCTAAATTATTTGTTGTCTATATTCCTCTTCTTTCTCAAAACAATTTGAAAGCCAGGAGTGGGGGTTGGGGATTTAGCTCAGTGGTAGAGCACTTGCCTAGCAAGCGCAAGGCCCTGGGTTCGATCCTCAGCTCAAAAAAAAAAAAAAAGCCAGGAGTGGTAGCTCATGCCAGTTGGAAGGCTGAGACAGAGGATAGCCAAGACTTTGAGGCCAACTGAACTACAATGAGACACTGTATTTATTCAAAAATAAATGAATAAATGAAAATAAAAAGGACTTGAAGTCTATATGATAACTGGTATGTATTATAAAATAGAAATTTTAAAACAAGGACTAAGAAATCAATATATTAACCATAAAAAAAAAAAAAGACACAGTAGTTGAACCTTGGTATCAATTTTACTTACAAAAAAAAAAAAAAAAAAAAGGAAACAGTAGTTTGTGACCCTTCATGAAATCATACAGAAAGAAAAAACCCATTATACATAAAGAGAAAGGTTTGCCCTAGGGTCAAATTTAAACTGCTCAGAAGGAATCTTAGGGGAATCCTGGTAAACAGCAGCAATGTCTTGACAAGCATTATAAGAATCAGTATTTTGGGAGCTGGAGAGGTGGCTCAGTAGTTTAGAGTACCAACTGCTCTTCCAGAGGACCCAGGTTCAATTCCCAACACCTACATGGCAGCTCACAACTGTCTATAGCTCCAGTCCCAGGAGATCCAGCATCCTCACACACACATGTAGGCAAAACACCAATGCACATTAAAATAAAAATAAATAAATAATAAAAAACAAAACCAGGAATCAGTATTTTATGTCTTCTCCAGGGCACTGCTTCCCTTGGAGGTGTCATGAGATGTTCTAGTTCCTGTTGCTATCTCAGACCACTAGCTGGACAGCAGTCCTAGGCAGAGAAGCAAACTATCTATGCAAAATAACGGAGCCAGAGGTAGGGACTCAGCCCATGGAGTGGGTAGCAGCTCCACCTAGATTCATTTTGTTTTGTTTTGTTTTTAAGTTTTATTTATTTATTATGTATACAGAAGAGGGCGCTAGATCTCATTACAGATGGTTGTGAGCCACCATGTGGTTGCTGGGAATTGAACTCAGGACCTCTGGAAGAGCAGTCGGTGCTCTTAACCTCTGAGCCATCTCTCCAGCCCCTACCTAGATTCATAAAGATGCCTTTCTAGGGCCGAGGAGACAGATGGCTGTCCATAAAGTACTTGCTGCACAAGCATGAGACCCTGAGTTCAATCCCCAGCACCCACAGAAAACACCAGGCATGGTGGCAGATTCATAATGATCCTGGTGCTGGAGAGGCAGAGCCAGGGGTATTCCCCAAATGGCCAACCTAGCCTACTTAGTCACTTCCAAAAGATGCAGTCTCAAAAATACAAGGCAGACAGGATCCTGAAGAAAGGCATCCAAAGTTGACCTCTGATCACCACACAAACACACACACACACACACACACACACACACACACACACACACATCACACACATTCTACCACTAAGATAGATTTTTCCAACAAGAACAGCATAGGAGTATTGGTCCAGACTCTGACACCTCTACCAGGAACCTTCACCTGTTCTCTTCTTTGAGTTTCCTGGCTGCCTGTGTTGATAGCTTAATCTGTAAGTCAAGTCTCTGCAGGAAATCTCTGGCAGACACTTCCTCGGGCTGTTCAGGTTCGGGATCTGGGTCCTGAGGGCTGGGAGGAGGAAGTTCTTCCCCAGCCAACACAGGCTCCTCTTCATGACAAAAACTGCTGTCAACAGTTTCCTTTTCTGGAGAATCAATGGAGTTAAGTCCATTAAAGAGCAAAGGCTTCTCTGATAGAATTGGGATGCTCAAGGTCTTCTTCAGAAATATACAGTCATTGGTAAACAGTTTATTGGCCCTTTTAATCTGTTCCATCTAAAACACACAAAAATGAAAAGAAACACAGAGTTACATACAACTAAGTTCCAGAGCTGAAATTAATATATATAAACTTGGGACTGTACATATTCATAAACAATTGTGTGCAGTGCTGCGCTGGCTGGTTTATGGCAACTTGACACAAACTAGGGTCACTTGGGAAGAGGGACTCTCAATCGACAAACGATGCTTCCATCAGACTTTCCCGTAGACAGTCTGTACTACATTTTCTTGATTAGTGATTGAGGTAGGTGGGCCCATCCCACAGGGGTGGTGCCACCCCTAGGCAGGTGGTCCTGGATGACAGAAGCAGGCTGAGGAAGCCATGAGGAACAAGCCAGTAAGCAGTGCTCCTCCGTGGCTTCTGATCAGTTCCTGCCTCCAGTTCCTGGCCTGACTTCCTTTGATGATGGAGCATAACCTGAAATCAACTCTGCCCCCAACAAGTTGTTTTTTGATCATGGTGTTTATCACATCAATAAAAACTCTTCAGCAAACGCTTTCTCTGCATTCTAGAATCTTTCCCTCTGCAAGGAACTCCTGTTATTTCAAAAATAACATGAAAGTCATTTCCTCCTATACAAGCAGATTTGTTTGTTTTGTTGGGGGCTTTTTGTTGTTTGGTTGGTTGGGGGGGGGGGGTTGTTTGTCTGTTTGAGATGGGATCTCATGTCACCCAGGTTGGCCTTGAACTTACTATGAAGCTGAGCATGACTCTGAACTTCTGACTCTCCCCCACCTCCCTAGTGCTAACATCATGTGACATCATAGCTGGTTTATATAATGCTTGGGATCAGATCTGGAGCTTCTTCAATGCCAGGCAAGCACCCTACCAACTGAGCCGCATCCCCTGCCCTCTGCAGGCAGCTTCTAACATACACTGTTGCCTCAATGAGACACCTTCTATCAGTGGCCCTTAACCACTGAAACATAAAGATGTAGAATTTTAATCACTTATTTGTTTATTCAAAAAGCGCTTTTTATTATTTTGTATGTATGGGTGTTTTTTGCCTGAGTGTATGTATGTGTACCACATGCATGCAGTTCCCTTGGAGGCCAGAAGAGGGCATGAGATCCTGTGAAACTACCATTACAGAAGGTTGTGAGCCACCATGTGGGTGCTGGGAATCAAATCCAGGTCCTCTGGAAGAACAGCTACTGAGCCATCTCTCCAGCCCCTTTAGGACTAACTTAATTCTTTTTTTTTTTTTTTAAGATTTATTTATTTATTATGTATACAGTGTTCTGCCTGCATGTATCTCTGCAGGCCAGAAGAAGGCACCAGATCTCACTACAGGTGGTTGTGAGCCACCATGTGGTTGCTGGGAATTGAACTCAGGACCTCACGCTCTTAACCACTGAGCCATCTCTTCCAGCCTCTAACTTAATTCTTATTTGAACATTTCTGTTACCTGGCTTTTTTAAAAAGTCTTTCTATTAATACACTCTTACTTGTAGAGATCCCTATATCTCTGGAATTCTGCTTGGTAAATTAATAGGCCCAGGAGGTGGTAGAGACATGTGTCTGAGCAGAATGTCAAAGAATGTTGTAGGCTAGAGCTACAACCATGGAGAAGGACCTCTCAAAGAAAGGGGGCTCCAGTTTTTATCCTTCTGACTTCAAATGGGCCTTAAAGAATTAGTACCTGAGGGTCAGGTGTGAAAAGGAGATGTGGGACATTTTACAAATAGTGTGGCATTCTTTTACCCTACAAAGTGCAAATAGTCACTTTACAAATAAAAGAAACATGGTTCACCAAGATTATGCACATGTGAGTGGCAGGTGAAAACCTGGATGCAGCTTTATTACCTCTGACTCTCACAGCCTATGGAGGCTTTCCCCAACCCACAGAGGTGGGAAAGGGGTGAAATGGAGACTAGAACCTACACCTCACTCATAACCCTCATGATGGCTCTGCAGTCTAGCTCTCTTTACCAATGAGGAGACGGAGAAGCTAGCAGCCTAAGTTTACAACACTGGTGAACACAGAGAGAGCTCACACTAATGGCTCTCAGCTTGGTCAAGAACATCTCTTGCTACCTGCTCTACTGTGGTGTGTCTACACATCCCCAGACCAGCCTGGGAACTTGCACCAGGATGGGCACCTCACAGACACTGTAGCAGTTCACTTACACACAACTCATTTGTAAGCTCGTGAAACAGCCTGACTGACTGGGTTCAAATTCCTCCCTGACTATTTGAACTGCCTGTGTGACTTATCTCACACAGTTGTAAAACAGGCACCATCTGTAACAATGGGGTTGCAAGGATTAAATGAATTTATGTTAATATATATACATATACGTGTATAGATAAAGTGTGTGTGTGTGTGTATGTGTGTGTAGAGAGAGAGAGAGATTAATGGAAAATATTGTCACCCCCTACTGGGTACTTTATTAACATCTATGTACATATGAAATGATGTATGTATGTATGTATTGTGTATTGTGTGCCTATCCATCTGTCTACACTCTATCCAAACTATCCATGCAAACCAAGAAACTGAGGCACAAAGAGATGATTGGTTTAACAGGCACATACAACACTATAGATGTCTGATCTGGGATTTTTGTCTGACTCAAATCTGGAATCAAATTTTCGAAGGCTTTTAGTTGATTTTTAATTTAAAAAAATCACATTTCTATTTCCAAGAATCTAAAGAAAAAATTCAAATAAATGGGCCCCCATTCCTCCTGCCTTGTTTTCTTTTGTTTTGTTTGTTTGGTTTTGTAACCAGGTTTCGATATATATATAGCCCTAGCTCTGCTTGAACTGACTGCCTCAGTCTCCTGAGTGTTAGGAGCACATGGTACTTCAACAGCCTTTCTTGCCTTCTGATAAGGAGAAGCCATGAAAATAGTACTCACTACAGGAAGCTTTCTCTTTTGATCCTCACCATCATCATCATCATCATATCCTCTATCTCCATGAGACCAGATACGTGACTGGGTCCCACTACATAACCTTGGAAATTATTGGCCCAGGACTCACAATGTAGATTAGGCTGGTGTTGAACTCAGAGAGATCTCCTGTCTTTACTTCCTGAATTTCAGGATTTAAAGTGTGCACCATCAAGCCTTTTTTTCTTAAAAAGGAAAAAAAAAAAACTTATAAAAAAGAAGGTAAGGGGTTGGGGATTTAGCTCAGTGGTAGAGCGCTTGCCTAGCAAGCACAAGGCCCTGGGTTTGATCCTCAGCTCCACAAAAAAAAAAAGAAAGAAAGAAAGAAAGAAAGAAAGAAAGAAAGAGAGGGAGGGAGGGAGGGAGGGAGGGAGGGAGGGAGGGAAAGAAAGAAAGAAAGAAAGAAAGAAAGAAAGAAAGAAAGAAAGAAAGAAAGAAAGAAAGAAAAGGAAGTTAAGTGGTGGTCTGGTTTCCAGGAGATGGAAATTGAAAAGGAGAGCGCATGCTAGCTAGGGGCGTTTTAGAGACAAAATTAAAATCTAAATATCCCAAGTACCTCTGGTTAGTACAGGGTCAGATTTGAGAGAATTCAACAACTTGAAAACTTTGTCCATGGAGACTGAGGTATATTCCAAGCTGCACACTCGTGGGTCCCTAATGTCCAGCTCCTCCCATCTCCCTTGGCATACAAGCTCCAAAGACAGACTCCTCCAGAATGGCATGGGTCACTCCCACACTCGCAATGTCACCATGCCCGGGCTTCGTGACACTCCACTTCATCCTAGAAGGCTGGCATTTGCTGGCACTGTGGGGGGAATGTTCTCTCCCCTGCAGGAGAGAGAAGAGCTGGAGCCACTGTCTGTCATCCTGCCACCAGGTGGGACCTGATATTGATGCCACCTTGAAAGATGGCATGTGGATCACAGCCTGAAGCTAGAGTATCCCAGACCTTCCATTTCCATAAGTGAAAATAAACCCCATTTTTTATTTGGCTTGGTGTTTTGTTTTCTTTGTTTTTATTTTGTTTGTTAATTAAAAACAAATCTTCTGGGCTGGAGAGATGGCTCAGAGGTTAAGAGCACTGGCTGCTCTTCCAGAGGTCCTGAGTTCAATTCCCAGCAACCACATGGTACCATCTGTAATGAGATCTGGCATGCAGTGCAGGCATAAATGCAGGCAGAACACTGTATACATAATAAATAAATAAATCTTAACAAAAAACAAAAAACAAATCTTTTTTCTTCCTTTACTTTTTAAAATTGTGTGTGTATGTGTGTGTATATGTGTGTATGTATGTGTATGTGTGTGTATGTGTATGTGTGTATGTGTATGTGTGTGTGTTTGTGTTTGTATGTGTGTATGTATGTGTGTGTATGTGTATGTGTGTGTGCATGTGTGTGTACATGTGTGTACGTATGTATGTGTGTGTATGTGCGTGGATGTGTGTGTGCGTGTGCGTGTGCATGTGTGTGTGTGTGTGTGTGCTCAAAGAAGCCAGAGGTGTTGGACCCCCTGGAGCTGTAGTTGTCACCCAACAACAAGGGGTTGTGAGCCACCTGCTGAGGGTGGCATTTGAACTCAGGTCCTCTAGAAGAGCAGTAGATGCTCTTAACCAGCCCCCAAAACAATTTTTTTTAAGTCTAAATACACATTCAAGACTGAAGAGATGGTTCTGTGGTTAAGAGCACGGACTGCTTCCCAGAGGACACAGGCACTGACATGCTGCTAACTCCAGTTCCAGAAGGTCCAAAACACTCTGTGGACTCTGAATGTACATGGTGCTTGCACAAACATACAAGAAGGAAAAACACCACATACATAAAATTTCCGAAATTGTTTAAATAAATAAATGCATATTTAGTACAGGAGATGGGAAGAGGGTAAGAATTCTCTATCATTAGAAGTTTTATCTTCCCAGGGAAGTGGTGGCACACACCTTTAATCCCAGCACTGAGAGGAAGAGCCAGGCGGATCTCTGTGAGTTCAAGGCCAGCCTGGTCTACAGAGCGAGATCCAGGAAAGGCTCAAAGCTACACAGAGAAACCCTGTCTCGAGGAAAAAAAAAAAAAAAGTTTTATCTTCTTTGAAGTAAGCATATATAAAGATAATATTCAGTGAGTAAAGAAAAGTCACTTGCTGTGGAAACCTGGTGACCTGAATAACAACCTTGGAACCCATGTAAAAGGTAGAAAGAGAGAATTGACTGCATAATGTTGTCCTCCGACGCCACATAGGTGCTGTGGCATGTGCATCCATGCACATACACAATGATAATATTAATATTAGTAATTATTAAAAATTAATTTTTCCATGTAAATAAATCACTTGGGTAACATCATAGTTGTTACTGACAAGAAGTTTTAAAAATAGAACTACCCCATGACCCAGTTGTAGCACTCAAGTACAGACACAAAGAAATCAAGTCCAAACAACAGAAACACCTGCACACCCATGTTAGCATGAGTACTCACAATAGCCAAGTTATGCGATTGGCCTAAGTGGCCATCAACAGATGAATGGCTAGGACACAGAAATGTGGTGCTACTGCACAATGGAGTTTTATTCAACCATAAGGAAAAAAGAAATCATGTCGTTTGCAGGAAAATGGATGGAACTTGGAGGTCCTTACATAAAGAGAAATAAGCCAGACTGAGAAAGACAGATACCCTGTGCAGATTCAAAAGGAGAAAGACATGGAAACAGAAGAGGGGAGAAAAGTCCCAGCAGGAGAGAACAGGGGACAGGACAGGGGAATGAGAAGGGGATATGATCAGAGTACGCTGTATGAATGCATGAAAATGTCAGAGGAAACCCATGGTTTTGTACCATTAGCATGTGATCATAAAAATAAGATTAAAAGGGTTTTCAGAAAGCAATGCTCTTGATTGTATTCTTGATGAGCAATGGCTTGCACCAACAGCATTGTCTCCAGACTAGGTTTACCTAATGTCAAAGCGTGGCACCAGCCACGCAAGGAGCACTAGTTCCGCTGCAGAGCGGAGAAAGTAGCACAGCTTGGGAACAAGCGTCCAGCCATGGTAAAGAAACAGGAATACATGGCGTCCTGTCGTTCCACTAAGGTCAAGTGTAGAAGCTGGAGTTTATTTGGAATGTGCTAAGAAGCCCTTGGACAGGCGTGGTGATACAAAACCTGTAATCTCAGTGCTTGGGGCCAAGGAAGGAAGAACCCTGCAACTTCAAAGCTAGCCCTGGCTACATACACTGTGGGGTTGAGGCTAGCCTATGATACACAGTGAAACTCTGTCTCAAAAAATGTGAGAGTGGGGTGGGAGAGGGAGGGTATAGTTCAGTTGATAGAGTTTTTGTTAGCATGCTTGAGTCCTAGGTTCAGTCTCTGGCCATGTTTCTACTAGGCATGGTAGCACATGTCTGTAACCCTAGAACATGTGTATCTGTAATCTCAGCACTTAGGAGGTGAAGGGTTAGAAGTTAAAGCCCATACTAGCTCCATAAACCACAGTTGAGTTTGAGCCTGGGATACATGAGACCCTGTCTCAATAATCCAACAAAACAAAACAGAAAGATAGATCCTGAAGGGTGAAGGAGGAAGAGATGTGATCTAATTATAGTTAAAGATCATCAGTTATAAACAAAAACAGAAAACTACTCTGGAGTTGTGGGGACCTTCGCAGCAGCACCTGTGTGCTGGATAATCCAGGCCACAGAAGATGCTCTACCTTGTGAGGAATGCTTTCTATTTCCATCTGAATACAGGTCTGGAAATTTCACCTCACAGGAAAGTAAGACAGCTCATGATCCAGCCAAGGAAGAGCTGGAAAGCTCATTTCCACAGGTCCCTGGCTCCTCACAGCCATTCAAACCTGGGAACAGAAAGTGTGACCTTTCAAAGTGACAGAATGAGTTTCTTTTTCTCAGGAATGGAAGGTTTAGCAATCGACCACTTTCATCCTCTCCTAGCCAGGTGTGAGCAGTGTGACCCAATGAGATCAGCCTACCACCTGGTCACTAAGAAACAGACTGGAAAAAGTCATGCAATGATTATCTCTGTAAATAGTAAATGATTATCTGTGACATGTTCCATTCCAGGTGTTAGTGGAAACCAGAACCTTCCCATCACCATGTGTTTGTTCATGGAGGGAAAGGTAGCTTGTTTATCCTTCCTCATTCTCAAAAGAATATATGAAATCCACTTGCAGGAAATGCCCCCAAAAGGGTAATATATGTCAGAATATATATTATCCATCTCCTGGAACTGGAGAACGGTGAATGGGTGAAATGGGTCTGGAGCTATCTTTGGGGTGAAAGAACTTTCTGAAATTGAATGGTGTCAAGGACTTCACAATTGTAAACTGGGTGAATTTTGTGCTCTATAATTATACCTCAGGGATAGTGTTTGAGGGAGGAAAAAAAACACATGAAAAACTATTAAAACCCCAAATTACAGGTTACCTTGCCAGCCCTTCCACTCTGGGTACCACTATCACAGTGGACAACCTGGACCATAAGCCTGACCCTCAGGACTCCTCTTCCTGACCACACCACGTTCTCCCAGCAAGGGAACTTTTATGTGGGGACATGCGGAGCAACTCAGCTTAGCAGCTAAATGGAGCAATGGGATGACCTGGGGCTAAATCTGATTGAAAACAGACACAGTGGCCTATTATCTCAGCATTCAGGTAGCAGGAGCAGGGAGATCAATTTAAGCGTTTCTCTGATACAGAGTGAGTCCCAGACTCTGTCAAAGAAGGAAGGGGGCGTATGCAAATACATCTCCTTTGCTGCCTCCTTCCTATCTGTAGTTCCTATGCTGTCCTCTAGTTTTTCCAAGGTTTCCAAATAGAACATTCTAAGTGGTAACTTAGAGCTCTGACCAATTTCCCCAGAGGCTTAAATACAGCAGGGAGGGACCAGGATGCTGGGGGGAAAAAAACAATAGCTAAATCGAGAGCCAGAGCGAAGGAAGGGGCCTGCGTGTCTCGGTAGAAACAAACACTTTCAGGGACATTCCAGCCCCAGCAAGCTTAGTCTGAGGCTCAGAGAGCAGTTAATGGTTTTCTCAAGCAGCCCTCCAATGGTTTCGGTTTCCCAGAACCACTTCCTCAAACTCTACAAGAGATGCCTAAATGAGTGGGTCACTCACAAATGGAGGAGGGGAGAGCACACCCATACAGCGCACACCAGCAGCTGCAGCTGGGAGACAGAGCTGCTCTTTCCTGGGGAATGGTTCATGCCTACAACCCCAAGCCCCGAAATGGAGGCAGAAGGATCAGGAGTTCAAGGCCAGTGTGGGCCACGTAGTAGTTTCAAGAATAGCCGGGGCTACCAGACATCTTATCTCAAAAGAAACAAAAAATGAGGGTCTACAAGATGGCTCAGTAGTTAAAGGCACTTGCCACCAAGTAAGACCACCTCAGATGGATCTCTGGGACCCACGTGATGGAAAGAGAAAGCTGACTCCTGTAAGCTGAACTCTGACCTCCACTCACACACAGAGGTGTATGTCATACCTCTCCCCACAACCCAAAGGAGTAAATGCCATTTGATATCTATTTATTTTGTGTGTATTGCCTGCATGTATATATGGGTACCATGTGCATGCCTGACGCCCAAAGAGGTCAGAAGACGGTATCAGATCCCCTAGAACTACATAGAGATGGTTGTGAGTCGTCATGTATGTGCTGACAACCAAACCCAAGTCCTCTGCAAGAACAACAAGTATTCTTAACCACTGGGCCATCTCTCCAACCCTGCTAATCAATTCTTGCAGTTCACATCTTCAGCAGGCTGTGTCCTCTCTTAGCCCCAACCCAGGATCCTACCTTCCAGAGCCTGCTTAACTCCTGGGGCAAAAATCTCATTCCAATCCAACTTTCTGTGGACTGGGTCCACGTGTATGTGGAAGACCCATCAGGTGCCCTGGTGTCTAACACGGGCCTCAAATAACCCAGGTCCCATCCAAGTAAAGGAAGAAATAATAACTATGAGTTATTAGTGGCTCGTTGAAGAAAGGAGACTGTGGAAATGTCCTACTTTCTAACTCACTGGAGGAAGAACTGGGCCTATTCAACCTGGCTCAAGTCTTGAACAGAATTCTTCTTACAAGAGGCAAATGTCTAGGTCAGATACACTCAAGAGAAACAGTAAACAAGTCAGAACACACAAACATGGCCATCTTTCTGACATTATGACTGATGCTGGATCAATAAAGTTCATACTCAAGAACCATGCAATCAGGTTTCCAAAAAAAAAAAAAATCCATAATGTTTTAAGTTGGTTTATAATCTTACACTAAGTCACATTCACAGCTGGTTTGCATGTGGTCCTGGGCTACAGTTTAGACACACTTGACAGCCTATCAACAGATCACCCAGAACCTGGCCACGTCTCACCTCTCCCGTCCTTCACTGCTTTGATCCAAGTTACCAGTCTAGTACATCTGGATCACTCCGGAAGCCTTCATCCTATCCTGTCTCTCCTCAGTCCTGGTCCATAGAGTCTATTATCAAAACAGCAGCCAGAATGACCCTTTACCGTCGGGCCTGCTGGCACATACCACCACTCCAGAGGCTGAGGCAGGATGACAGATGCAAGGTCAGACTGGGATCATACAGGGAATCCTTGTCTCCAAACAAAACCCACCTGTGTTGGTGAGTTTTATGTCAATTTGACACAAGCTAGAGTCAGTGGGAAAAGGGACTCCAGATTGAGAAAATGTCTCTTCTAAGATTGGCCTATATAGGAGCCAGGTGGTGGTGGTGCACGCCTTTAATCCAAGCTCTCAGAAGGCAGAGGCAGGGGGATCTCTGAGTTTGAGGCCAGTCTGGTCTACAGCGTGAGATCCAGGACAGGCACCAAAACTACACAAGAAACCCTGTCTTGAAAAAGCAAAAACAAAACAAAACAAAACAAAATTAAATTAAATTTAAAAAAAAAAAAAAAACAGGGGTGAGTTTGCCTTTAAGAGAACATCTAGCAATGTATGAATGAGAACAGAAAGGTCAGTATCTGGTGGGTAAAGCACAGGGGTGCTGCTAAGTATCCTACACTGCACAGGACCACCTCCTGAAACATGGAGTCTCCCCATCTGTATCAACAGAGTTTACCATACTGATGCACACCTGTACTCTAGCAGGTCAAAGATCAGGAGCTCAAGGTCATCCTCACCTACATAGGGAGTTTGAGGACAACCTGGGCTACATGAGACCCTGGCTTGAAAAAAATAAATAAAAACAATAGTGCTGAGGTTGAGAAGTCATGGTCTAGACTTCTTGTAACCATAGATGGAGTGCCTAATTTATTATACCTGACTCTAACACATTAGAACCAGAAGTTAGGGGCTGGAGAGACACTGCAGCAGTTAAGAGCACTGGCTGTTCTACCCTGGACCAGGATTTTTATTCTCAGTCACCCCCCTGGTGACTCCAGTCCCAGGGGGATCCAAGGCCCTGTTCTTGCCACCACAGGCACCAGGCATGCATGTGGTACACACACATACATGCAGGCAAAACACCCCTGCACATAAAATAAATAACATTTTAAAAAATATAAAATCGGAAACCTTTATAAAAGTAATGAAGATCTATGTTATACTTGAATAAGAAAGGGTAATAAGGTTAAAAGTAACAGGGCCTACATTAGACAAATCGTAGGTTAGAAGGCATTTGAACAAAAGTGGAGAACTAGGCAAGTGTCTAGCAGACGGCAAGCAATTCAAGAAGAACATGGGTCTCAGAAGAACTGTCAATGGGAAGAGACCACAGGAAGTATGACTCTCTTGGACATCACAGACTCAGAAGTATGCACATACTAGCCAAGATGCACAGAAACCAGACAAAATGACTTTCCTTCTTCAGTGAGCAGGATGCTGAGAGCTCTTGCTAAGAATGCAGATCAGAAGTAATACCTAGAGCAAAGAAAATACTTTTCCCTGTGTTACTTCAAGCAGGTCTAGATGATAACTGTACCTGGAAATACGCTACCCTCTTATCTCTCTTCTCATCAGTAAGAAGATGAACCACACCTGTCTCCCCTAGGCTTCTTAAGAAAGTCAAATTAAATAAGATCAATATGAGAACAAACAGGCTGGCTAGAGAGGTGGCCCTCAGAGCACAGGCTGCTCTTCCAGAGAACCAGGGTTCAATTCCCAGCACACACACATGATGGCTTACAACCCTTTGTAACTCCATTTCCAGGACGCCCTCTTCTGGCCTCCATGGGCACCAGGCACACAGGTGGTGCACATACATGCAGGCAGGCAAAACGCTCACACACAAAAGAATAAAGAAATCATTTTCCTACGAATGGAAACAGGCAAATGTGATGCCTGGCACACAGCAGGTACTCAGCAAAGAGCAGCCACTGAGATTTCTCAGTTCTGCTTTTCGTTGGCTCTGACCCAAACCAGACCCCAAGGATGTGCATGAAAGCAGCTGTACATGTATGTTCACATTAAAACTGCCAAAAAGGGTCTCCAAATGGGTTGATAATGCTCTCGGTAGGCTTAAATGATAGAAAGACTTGCTGGTAAACAAACACCTGGTTAAATATGCAAAATAGGTTACTCTGAAGATACAGACAGGATCATCTTTCTTCCGACTGCTGCCCACGAAGCTTCAGGAAAGAGCCCTGAAAAAGGATACTGAGCTCCAATGTGAAAAGGCTATCACACAGCTCACAGTTAATTATAAGTAATTTTAATGAAAGAACTTCTTCCCTCAGGTTTCCATGATCTTCCCTGAGGTGTAATGCAATATACCCAAGATGCAAACCCTTATAAATTTGTAAAAACACAGCCCTCTAGCTCACCTAGACCTCAGTTCCTGGCTGCTCTTTAGCGACAGGTGTCACGTTCAGGGTTGCCAGTGAGCCCAGGGGTGTAATTTCACTTCTAAATAAAGAAGCAGAATCGATAGAACCAGAACCATCCCGGGGAAGAACTGGACATCCTGACTCATCACAGCCTGTTTACACAGCGTAGCATTCGCATGGGTTTGGCTTTGAGTAAATATGTAGTGAGCTCCGGGTAGCAGAACGGGTAAAGGCAGCTATGGGTCATGCCAAAAACGCGAGCCTCCTTTAGTGTTTTCTCACGCGACAGACACGACCTGAGATTGGCAGAAGACCGTCCCTCTTTGCAGCAGCAGCAGCAGCAGCAGCAGCAGCAGCAGCTTAGACTCCCATTGCAGTTGCAGCAGCGCGCGCCGGGATGCGGCGCGGGGACGCACGGCCTGCTCTCCCCTACCCTCCCTCCGCTCCCCGTCCCCAACCCCGCCCGGAGGCCGCAGACCCGGGCCGCGGAGGCGCGCTCGGCTCACCGTGACTCCGTACTTGAGCGCGATGCCCTGCAGCGTGTCTCCGGCGCGGACCCGGTGCTCCACATGGCGCTCGATGACGCCGGCGCCCAGCGGCGCCCGCACGCTGGCCGTGCTGCCGTACGAGCGGGTCTTGGTACGGGCCAGGCTCAGCGACAGCTCGGCCTCCTCGGGCTCCGAGCCGGAGCGAGAACGCGGCGGCGGGGAGGGAGCCGAGGCCCGGTGCGCACGGAGGCCGCCTTCCCGCGGGGCCGGCGCAGGCGAGAGATCCGCCATGGGTCCTGCCAAGGCCGCCGGGGCGCCGAGCTCGCCAAGGGGGCGGCGCCTCCTCCTCCGCCTCTTCCTCCTCACTGGGGCTGCTGCTGCTGCTGCTGCTGCTGCTGGCCGTGCCGCGGGGGCGGCAGGCGCGAGGCCGAGGCGGGGAGCTGCGGGTCCCGCATGGCGTGCGCCGCCCTCTGAGGCCCGCTTTTCCCGGCACCCGCGCTCCCCGTGCGCCGGGGAGGGGAAAAGGGGAGCCGAGGTCCCGCCGCAGTGTGCGGGTTCTGCGGGAGGAGGCCATGCGGAAGCGGGAGCGCGCTGGGGCCTCTGGGCCTCAGGTAGACCCCAGAACCAACCATGCAGAAAGGAAAGAGCCCGATTGCAGCCTTTGCTGGCCACAGTAGACCCCACCACCACCACCAATCTTTGCTTGCCCTACCGATGGTGCAGCTGGGCCAGCTCCCTCTCCACCCTGGGGGTACGGTTCTTCTGACACCCTCCTCCCAACACACACACACACACACACACACACACACAGCTCCCTCTCCACCCTGGGGGTACGGTTCTTCTGACACCCTCCTCCCAACACACACACACACACGCACACACACACACACACACACACACACACACACACACACACACGCTTGGTACTGGGGGTTGACCCCAGTCTTGTGCATGTTAAGCAAGCGCTCTATCACTGACCTATAATGCCCATCTACACCAATTCTTTCTGTTTAGTTTTTAGGCCTGCTGGGTAGCCGCTTTCTAACCCTTCGGTTGTTTGGGGTTCCTTCTTCTTTGCCAAGCAGTGCCAGTTTAAGGCCTAGACTGTCTTGAGAACCTACCACTATGGTTCATTCTCCTGGCACACTACTTGAAATTTGCTGCCTATGTCTCTGTTACCGGCTTCCTCTTTGACACCCTGAAATCATAACTCCCCTGATGTTATCATTAAACCACCAAAGTCTCTTGTCTATCGTCTGCATCTCAACACCCTCTCCTCAGAGGGCTGCCTCAGAGGGCCTGTGCAGAGCAGAATTGACCGGAACCTTCTGCCCTGAGTTTTGAGAGACACACCCTTGCCATGCCCCCGCCCAACACACACACACCCAGTGCCCCAGGTAGATGTGGAGAATGAGGTGTCGATCGTTGTCTAAAGTTTTAGTATGTTGCTGTACTGACAGACACAAAAGAAACAGGAAACACAACACGAGAAGAGGAGCAGTGCTCCCCACATCATCACTCAGAGGAGCAGTGGTCCTCACATCACCACTCAGAGGAGCAGTGGTCCTCACATCACCACTCAGAGGAGCAGTGGCCCCCACATCATCACTCAGAGGAGCAGTGGCCCCCACATCATCACTCAGAGGAGCAGTGGTCCTCACATCACCACTCAGAGGAGCAGTGCTCCCCACATCACTCAGAGGAGCAGTGGTCCTCACATCACCACTCAGAGGAGCAGTGGTCCTCACATCACCACTCAGAGGAGCAGTGCTCCCCACATCACTCAGAGGAGCAGTGGTCTCCACATCACTCAGAGGAGCAGTGGTCCTCACATCACCACTCAGAGGAGCAGTGGTCCCCACATCACTCAGAGGAGCAGTGGTCCACACATCATCACTCAGAGGAGCAGTGGTCCCCACATCACTCAGAGGAGCAGTGGTCCACACATCATCACTCAGAGGAGCAGTGGTCCCCACATCACTCAGAGGAGCAGTGGTCCCCACATCACTCAGAGAAGCAGTGGTCCCCACATCACTCAGAGAAGCAGTGGTCCTCACACCACTCAGAGAAGCAGTGCTCCCCACATCACTCAGAGGAGCAGTGGTCCCCACATCACTCAGAGGAGCAGTGGTCCACACATCATCACTCAGAGGAGCAGTGGTCCCCACATCACTCAGAGGAGCAGTGGTCCCCACATCACTCAGAGAAGCAGTGGTCCTCACACCACTCAGAGAAGCAGTGGTCCTCACATCACTCAGAGGAGCAGTGCTCCCCACATCATCACTCAGAGGAGCAGTGCTCCCCACATCATCACTCAGAGGAGCAGTGGTCCACACATCATCACTCAGAGGAGCAGTGGTCCTCACATCACCACTCAGAGGAGCAGTGGTCCTCACATCACTCAGAGGAGCAGTGCTCCCCACATCACTCAGAGGAGCAGTGGTCCCCACATCATCACTCAGAGGAGCAGTGGTCCCCACATCATCACTCAGAGGAGCAGTGGTCCCCACATCACTCAGAGGAGCAGTGGTCCTCACATCACTCAGAGGAGCAGTGGTCCCCACATCATCACTCAGAGGAGCAGTGGTCCTCACATCACTCAGAGGAGCAGTGGTCCACACATCACTCAGAGGAGCAGTGGTCCTCACATCACTCAGAGGAGCAGTGGTCCCCACATCACTCAGAGGAGCAGTGGTCCCCACATCACCACTCAGAGGAGCAGTGGTCCTCACATCACTCAGAGGAGCAGTGGTCTCCACATCACTCAGAGAAGCAGTGGCCCCCACATCACCACTCAGAGGAGCAGTGGTCTCCACATCACTCAGAGGAGCAGTGGTCTCCACATCACTCAGAGGAGCAGTGGTCCTCACATCACCACTCAGAGGAGCAGTGGTCCCCACATCACTCAGAGGAGCAGTGGTCCACATTGCCACTGGAGCTTCTTCCGTTGCTCCCTGAGAATAACGGCATCAGTACAAACCCACGAGAGCACCCAAGTTAGTTGTTTTTGCTTTTAGCCTCTACCCCATCTACAATTCGTCCTGGACAGAGCCGCTTAAACTCCTTCCTGATTCCCACCTTCATATTTTCGTATGTTGTTCCCTCCATTAGCAACGGTATTCTCCCAATATCCTGTCTACTGTAAATATTTTGTTCATTTTTTTAGACTTGTGTGTGTGTGTGTGTGTGTGTGTGTGTGTGTGTGTTCTATGTGCATTCAGGTGCTCGTGGAGGCCAAGAAATTATGCCACCCCCCTGGAGCAGGTGGTTGTGAGCTACCCAGTGTGCGTGCTGAGAACCAAACCCATGTCTTCTGGGTGAACAACATTCTCTCTGAACTGCTGAGCCTTCTTCCAGCCGGATTAGTCTGATTTTGAGAAAAGGTCTCCCATAGCCCAGGCTAGCCTAGATCTCTTGATTCTCCTGCCTCCACTTCCTATGGACTGGAATTGCAGGCATACACAATCGCAAATGGTTTATGCAGTGCTGTGGATTGAACCTGTGGATTGGTAGGCAAGCAAGCAGTCTACCAAGGGAGCTACATTCTCCAGCCCCAGCATTTGGGGGATTTTTCGGAGACAACATCTCCCTATATTTTCAAGGCTGGCCTGTGTAGGCCAGGTTGGCCTTAAACTCAAAATCCTCTTGCCTCAGCCTCCAAAATACTGGGGTCACAGACGTGTCTCACCACATCCTGTTTGTGTGTGTGTCTTACCAGGGTCTCGTTATATTGCCAAAGCCGGTCTAAAGCGCTTGAACTCAAGTAATCCTCCAGTTTTAGGCACAATAAATGCTGGGACCCACTGTGCCCAGATTTCTTAAATCCTTAAGATCCTTTTTCAAACAGTATATTCTCAGTGCTCTGAGGAAGTATATATGCTAGAATCAAGTGATATATTCTCCATGGGATTTCCCCTAATTCTCTCCCAGTTGTCCCTAGCTGCCCAGTTGTTATTGTTGCCCCTCATCTGAACCTCCAGGGTGATTTGTACATCTTGTTTAATTTTAAACTCCCTGTGTTTTGTTTGAAACGTTTGTGTATTTACCTTATCTCCTCCACCAGATACATGCTCCTGGGAGGCATAATTGGTTCTTCCCTCAACCGACCCCCTCCTCCTTTTTTTAGCTCAAGCAGTGCCTACCTCAGTAAAATAAAAAATACACACTATTACATATAGCTGAAGCACAGTAGAAAATACTGAGGTCTGAACTGGTTTAGCATGTATTCCCTGCTGTGATATATCTCTGCTATAAGAACAAAGACAAGAGGGCCCACTGAGTGTAGGCTAAGGCCTCTGAAGTTGTAAACTAAAACTAACTTCCCACGTTTTAGGCTGATTACCTCAGACATTTTGTTATGGTGGCAGGAAGATGTCGGGTCTAGTGTTGGGGTTCAGCCCCAACCTATCGAAGGGTCCCTTGAAGAGGGGAGTGAAGAATTGAAATATTAGGAAATATAGACATAGAGAAAAAAGACAGAGACACAGGATAGCTTCGGGAGGGCCCTGGGTCAATACTTAACAGCCTTGAGTTTATTTCTAATGAGCTTTTTATACACTAGCAAGGGAGAGGCAAAAGACCTCCCTCTTTCAAGATCAATGCACAATGTACAACCAAGTGTAGACCCTTCAAAACATCTGGTAACCATGCCCCACAGCAAGGCATCTTGTGATTAGGCCTTGAAGTAGAACACACCTGGTAACCATGCCTTTGCACCCTGTTATGCAGCCTTGGAGAGCAAGATAAACTCTGACTCTCTGACCTTGCGTCAAACCACAAGTTGGAGTCTTTGTGGGCTCCCACAGGAAGATGACTAACAGATCAGGCAATTCTGAAACAATTACAAGCAACACTGATAATAGCTACAGTAGAACTGTTCAAACTAGTAAGAGTTCATCAAGATTTGGGTCAATGGGCTAGGCACTGTAGTGCACTTAGAAGGCAGAAGCAAGAACATTGCTTCAAGTTTGAGGGTAGACTGGTCTATAAAGCAAGTTCCAGATCAATAAACTATATAGTGAGAGAGACTCTGTCTCAATAAAACAAATAATAAAAAAGATTTTTTTCAAAAGATATGGCTTAATGGTATTTTCTAAGATTCTTTTGTTAGTGTTTGTCATAGTTCATTGGGATTGTGCTGACAAAATAGCATATACTGAGTTTATTCTTCACTATTGGAGGACTTGAGGACTCTAAGATGGGGGAGGGTGTATCCAGTGTCTGGTGAACCTGTGCCCTTGTTCATAGACAGTACCTTCATGTTGTATTCTTTTTTTTTCTTTTTTTTTTTTGGGGGGGGGTTCGAGACAGGGTTTCTCTGTGTAGCTTTGGTGCCTGTCCTAGAACTCGCCCTGTAGCCCAGGCTGGCCTCGAACTCACAGGGATCTTCCTGCCTCTGCCTCCCAAGTGCTGGGATTAAAGGCATGCGCCACCACTGCTCTGCTTCGTGTTGTTTTCTTAGATGGTGGAAAGTGACAATGAGCACCCTTGGGTCTGTTTTATAAGGACATTAACCCATTACACACACACACACACACACACACACACACACACACACACACAGATTATAATCTTGCAGCTCATTTCCTCTCACTATTTGACTGTGTTTTATTATTTATCTGTTCACTTTCTGAAAGACCTCTTTGTTGCTTCCAATCTTTGGCAACTCTGAGGTTTTTGTTGTTGTTTTGTTTGTTTGTTTGTTTTCAAGACAGGGTTTCCCTGTGTAGCTTTGCATCTTTCCTGGAACTCACTCTGTAGCCCAGGCTGGCCTGGAACTCACAGAGATCTGCCTCCCTCTGCCTCCAGAGTGCTGGGATTAAAGGTGTGCGCCACCACCACCCAGCCTCAACTATAAACTTTTATGTACAGGTTGATGTGTGGTCTTCAATTTGAACTCATATAGAAGGAGCACGGTTGCTAGACCTATGCTAAGGCTGTGTTTGGCTCTCTGAGAGACTAACAAACTGACTTCTGGAGTGTCAGCCATGTTTGCATCCACAGCTGCACTGAGTGCTGGGGCAGCCCGGGATTAGAATTTTAGCCCGAACTTTGAGGAAATTGTCTTGCTTCTGAACCCACCCTACCCCAGCCTCTCCATCTATGCCCAGTCTCCCCACCCACCCACTTCTTTAAAAATCTTATTGCCTCAGCTAGCACCAGGATGTTGATTAGGAACACTTGGGGGAGGCCATCCTTGCCTTGTTTATGCAGCTAGAGGAAAACATAGTTTCTCACCAGTGTGTTATGTTAGCTGTAGGGTTGTTGTTTTTAATAGGCTCTCTTTATCAAATCAAGGAGGCATCCTTTTATTCCAAGTTTGCTGGGAGCGTTCTAACATGAATATACATTAAATTTTGTCAAAAGCTTTACAAGTGCATGTATAGGTGTGGTCACCTTTTCTCTGCTTTCCTCTGTTGATGTAATCAATCAAACTGTTTCTGGCTATCCAGCCACTTGATCATGCTGTACAGTTCATTTTCTATATGGTCTAATCCAATTCGCTAAGACTTTGTAGGATTTTTGTATTTGTATCTGTGGGAGGCACTTGCCTGTGATTCTCTTGTACTGTAGTGTCTTTGGTTTAGAATTAAGAATTAAGGCAATGTTGGCCTCACAGGATGGAATCAAGTATCGTGTGAAGATTGTATAAAACTGATAGAATTTCTCCCTACATGTATGGACGAATTCACCCTGAAATCACAATTAATCTAACAAATGTTAGAGTAAAATCAAATAAAAATAGATTAGAAAAATGTGGGCAAATCAACAAAACCAAAAGACAAAACTCTGATAGATGAACAAAACTCATCAACTTTTACATGGGCTGACCAAGAGGGAAGAGAGAACTCACAGTGAAGTGCTTAAAACTGGGAATAAAATAACGTCAAAACTTATTGAAATAGAAGAAATAACGATAGCATATTGTAAACAACTACACTAATCAATGAGGTAACATGCCAGGCGGTGGTGGCGCACACCTTTAATCCCAGCACTTGGGAGGCAGAGGCAGGCAGATCTCTGTGAGTTCAAAGCCAGCCTGGGCTACAGAGTGAGTTCCAGGACAGGCAGCAAAACTACACAGAGAAACCCTGTATAAAAAACAAAACAAAAAGAAAAGAAAAACAAAAAATGAGATAACTTCAATGACGTGGGAAAATTGTCAGAAAGACACAAGCTAATGGCACTAACCCAAGAAGAGGCATAAAATCCAAGCTGGTCATCACCCCAGCACTCAGAAGTCAGAAGGATGAGGTGTTCAAAGCCAGCTTCAGTGAGTTTCCAGGAGAGTCTGGGCTACATAATATCCTGTCTTAAAAAAAAAAAAAGAGCCAGTTGGTGGTCTACAGAGTGAGAGCCAGGACAGGCACCAAAACTACACAGAGAAACCTGTCTCAGAGAAAAAAAAAAAAAAATCAATCTGCACCCCTGGAAGAACTATTGTGTACCCTAATAAAATCTGCCTGAAGACCAGAAAGCAGAAGAAGCCACTAGATTAAACATAGAGGCCAGGTAGTGGTGGCACACACCTTTAATCCTAGCACTCGGGAGACTGAGATCTGTCTGGATCTCTGTGAGTTCAAAGTCACCCTGGACTACATGAGATTGTAGTAGAGATTCTCTCTTACTAGGAGAGAACCAGAACCAGGCAGTGGTGGCATACACTTATAATCCCAGCACTGGGAAGCACACACGCCTTTAATCCCAGGCAATGATGGCAGGGTGGAGAAAGGTATATAATTCGTGAGGAGACAAGAACGATAAAGCCTTTTCGGCAGAAGCGCCCCTTTCAGCGAGAGGCTTTTTTGGAGGGAGCCTTTCTCAGAGGATTTCAGCCAGAGGATTCATGGAGTTGGCGAGGTGAAATGTGGCAGTGACTTGTTCCTTTGTCTCTCTGATCTTTCAGCATTTACCCCAATGTCAGGCTCAGGGTTTTTTATTAAAAGACTATATTAGAATTCGTGTTACACTGGACTGCACAGTGGCATCCTGCCTCAAAGTAAGTACAAAGAACAACAACAGGCAGGAACCCTAGCCCATGCCTTTATGCCAGCATTCAAGAATGTTGAGTCAGGATCGTAAATTTGAAGCTAGCCTGGACTACTTAGTGAGTTCCTTGCTTAGAAACAAAACAACTCTACCAAGACCCAGATAGCTTCACCAGCAAATTCTACTGAACATTTAGAGAAAAATTAATGTCATGCTTTCGCAAACATTTCCAAAGGACAGAAGACAAGAAAACACTAACATCTTTCTATAAAGCTAATGCTGTCCAAATGCCAAAACCAGTCAAAGACATGAAAAGAAAACTGAAGACCAATCCAACTGGAGATGCATAGTGGAAGTTTGTCTCAAAAAAAAAAAAAAAAAAAAAAGCTGGGCATGACAGTTCACCTCCTAGCACTTGGGAGGTGGAAGCTGGAAGGTTAGAAGTTCAAGGCTACCTTCAGCTAGGTAGTGAGTTGTAGGACAGCCTGGCCTACTTGAGACCCTGTTTTAAAACAAAACATCCTAAGCCAGAAAACATGATTTACGGGGGTTTCAACAATTATCAACTCACAGACAAACCTATTACATCTATACCTGTACTTTGCTCCTACACACACACACACACACACACACACACACACACACACACACACACACATTTTAAAAGCAACACCCAGAAACCATTTTTTTTTTTTTTTTTTTGGTGTTTTCAAGACAGGGTTTCTCTGTGTAGCTTTGCACCTTTCCTGGAACTCACTTTGAAAACCAGGCTGGCCTCGAACTCACACAGATCCACCTGCCTCTGCCTCCCAAGTGCTGGGATTAAAGGCATGTGCCACCACCGCCCAGTCAGAAATAATTTCTTCTGTAAATATTGTTTATTACTCCAAAAGATAAGGATTCTACAAAAACATGATTCTGATCCCATTATTACCACCCCTAATCTTTAAGTAATACCTTAATATAATCAAATATTCTGTGTTTGCATGTTGGTGCTGGGTGGTATACATGCTATGCAAGCATTCTACATCCCTAGCACTGGATTTACATTTTCCCTGGTTGTCTCCTGTGTGTGTGTGTGTGTGTGTGTGTGTGTGTGTGTGTGTGTGTGTACAGTACTCCCAATCTTCCCTTGAATTTGCTCTGTAGCTGAGGATAACCTTGAACTCTTGACCTTCCTGCTTCCACCTCCCAAATAGAGGGGGTTATAATGTGTGCCACAAGGCCAGATACTGCTGTAACTTTTTAATAGCTATTTTGTTCAAACCAGTATCTACACATTCCACTTGGTTACCTATTGAATTTCCACATAGTTTCAAGCTTTCCTTCACTCGTTTGTTTTTCTGCCTATTTTCTGAAGAAATGCTACAATGTTAGACATGTAACTGGCTATACGAAATACTGAGATGTTAGGCAGGCAGTCTGCTACATTCTGGATTCTGCTGGTGGAATTATAGTGGTGTCATTTAACATGTTCATTATTATACAGTGACTCAATTTTAAGTGATTGCTGCCAATTCTGCTCTAAATATGATTTAACCCATCTGTCATCAACACACTGTTGCTCTTGTAGTCCTTAATAATGGCTGCACCCTTTGTAGCATTCTT
The DNA here is from genome assembly GCF_903995425.1 of Onychomys torridus. Taxonomy (NCBI): domain Eukaryota; kingdom Metazoa; phylum Chordata; class Mammalia; order Rodentia; family Cricetidae; genus Onychomys; species Onychomys torridus. The sequence continues at coordinate 69,037,990 of NC_050449.1, read as the reverse complement.
GAAGCGAGTGATCTCATCCGATCTTCCTAACAACAACCCCATATGGTTCTTATTATTATCCCTAATCTAGAGATGAAGAACACAAAGATTAAAGAGGTTAAGGAATTTTTACTACAGTTAATTCACCAGTAAATAGCCGGGCTCAAACTCTGATGTTAAAAACCCATCTTGTTATCCATTGTGTGATAATGTCCCCTCACATTCCTTTGCCTGAGGCTCGTGATGGTTGGTTGTTTTAAGACTCTAGGAAGTAGTCTTTCAGTCTATTTTAAAAAAAACTTCCACATTTCATATCCTAAATAACACTTGGGATGCTTTCAGCTCCAAGTAATAGAAAACCTGCCAGCTCACTCTCAAATAAACACACAGAGAATTATCATTAATTATAAAAGCTTGGCTAGGGGCTGGAGAGATAGCTCAGTGGTTAAGAGCACTGACTGCTCTTCCAGAGGTCCTGAGTTCATTTCCCAGCAACCACATGGTGGCTCACAACCATCTGTAATGAGATCTGGTGCCTTCTTCTGTATACATAATAAATAAATAAATCTTTTTTTAAAAAAAGATTAAAAATAAAGCTTTGCTAATAGCTTAGGCTTGTTACTAACTAGCTCTTACAACTTAAATTAGCCCATATTTTAACTATGTACTACCACATGTCTCAGTACCTTTTTTCAGCACAGGGCAAGTTGATCTTGCTTCTCCCTGCGTCTCCTGCAACTCTGCCCTTCTTCATCCCCACACTTTTCCTCTGTCCACAAGTTCCATCTAACCTCTTCCTGCCTAGCTATTGGCCATTTAGCTCTTTATTAAACCAATGAGAGCAACACATCTTCACAGTGTACAAAAAGACTATGCCATAACACTCAACAATAAGGATATTTATTATCTCACACAACAAGAAAGCTAGAAATAGAACAACTCCAGGGCTGGTTGGCTTACTGACTCAGCAGCATAGCAGATCCCAGGCCATTCTGTCTCTTCCCTTGGACATCATCAGTGTGTTTTTGCCCTTCAGCTAGAACCTCTGATAGTTATAAGATGGCCATTCCAATAGCCCCATGGAACAACTTCCATCATGGATGATGGCATGTTTCTCTATGCATCTCTGTGTAAGGGCAAGATGCTCCTTGACACGGGAGAGGAGACAGGAGCAATGCTTAGAGCCAGAGAGTGGGAAAGGGTGCTGGGAAATGCTGTCTTCTGGACATGGCTGTTGCTCTCATGAACCCACTGTGGTTATTATTTCCTGTGAGATCAAGCCAACAAAAGCAGTCAATATTTCAGCACACAGCACTAATTGGATGCAATGAGGGGTACATAATAGTGAGAGGGGGGGCGTATTGGGAGGTATCTGGAAGGAGTAGAAGGAGGGAGTTAGAGATGGATAAACATGCATGAAATTATCAAAGAATAAATTAAAGGGTAAAAAAGAGGTTTCTTCAGAAGACCTTGCCTCAGGTGTCACTGGCCAGAATAAGTCATGTGCCCACTCCTAATGTCATATATTCTGGGGGAAAGGGTTCTGTTCCCTCAGCCATAACAGGGTTAGGAGCATACCCCTGAAATGGTATTAGGGCACCCTTCCCTGATGGATGCATTCTCCTGTAAAGAAGAACATGAGAGAGCCAGGTGGTAGTGGAGCACACTGTTAATCCCAGCACTCAGGAGGCAGAGGCAGGCAGATCTCTGAGTTCAAGGCTAGCCTGGTCTACAGAGTGAGTTCCAGGATAGCCAGGGCTACATAGAGAAATACTGTCTCAAAAAACCAAAGAAGGAGGAGGGGGAGGGGAGAGAGAAAGAGAAGAGGAAAAAAATAGAATGGATGTGGAACAGGCAACCAATAATACTGCTACCCGCTCCCATGGGGGAGCATGTTCCTTCATGAATAACTAAAACACTTCCTTGTAACTACCGCATTTTTATTTTCTGCTGTGTGTCCTCTTCTTCGTCTGCAGGAAGAGGCTACACCGGATGATCTGCAATCTAGCAGTTCTGCTTTATTTTACATCTTCACAGTTCAGAAAGCAGTTGAGATGCCAGAGAATTGACTCTTTGGTGAAGTGTTTGCTGCACAAGCCTGAGGATCTGGGCTTGATCCTCAGCATGCACGTAAAATGACAGCTGTGGCGGTGAGTACCTGTGACCCCAGGGCTGGAAAGGCAGAAATGAGGGCTCACTGACCAGCGCCAGTCCCAAAAGAGAGAATCTGTTTCAAGAAGAAGAAGAAGAAAAAAAAAAATGGTGTTAATATTCTGACCCGCCCCCTTGAAATCCCGCCCCTTGGCGCTGATCTGCATCCAGACATAAAAGCCTCATTTTAAGGACAAACCCCTTCCCCTTCCTCTCTCTTTCTTCTGCTCTTCCTCCCTTCCCTGCCATGAGGTGCACACACCTCCGCTTTCCCTTCTCTCTTCCGCTGTCCCTCTTTCCTTGTCTTTCTCTTTCTAATAAACTCTTTCCACGTGGATGCAGCGTCTAGGGTTGTGAATAAATGTCCATCGCCACCGCCACCGCCATGCCTGCATGGTGTGTCTCACCCACCACCCTTCCCTGCATCTGCCCTGCATGCAAGCATGTTTTCCCTCACGCATGGGATACCCTGACCCAGCCAGCTGGGGGTCTACTGCGTGATATATCATAACAGATGGCACCTGAGGAATGCCACCCAAGGTTGCCCTCTGGCTTCCACATACATATACAGATATGTGCATGTGCACTTGCACACATGCGCACTCACAAAGAGAAAGTTAAAGTTTAAAGGCAAAACTAGTGTAGTGATACAGGCCTGTGATACCAGAACTTGGAAGGTTGAGGCAAGATCAGGAGTTCGAGGTCACCGTCAGCTAGATACCAAGTTGGAGGCCAGCCTGAGCTATGTAAGACCTTGTCTCAAAAGAAAACCTTTTTTTGTTTTGTTTTGGTTTTGGTTTGTTTTGTTTTTCTAGACAGGGTTTCTTTCTCTGTGTAGCTTTGCTCCTTTCCTGGAACTCACTTGGTAGCCCAGGCTGGCCTCGAACTCAGAGATCTGCCTGCCTCTGCCTCCTGAGTGCTGGGATTAAATGTGTATACCACCACCGCCCGGCTTGTCCTTTCTTCTTAAAACAAAACAAAACAGTCCGGGCGGTGGTGTGTGCCACCACACTCAGCTAGTATTTTGCTTTTTGAACTAGCATCTCACACTGTAATGAAGGCTGTCTTGTACTTTACTGTGTAGCCCAAGTTAACCTTAATATCTCAGCAAGCCTCCTACATCAACTACCAAGTGCTAGAATTACAGAATTCCACTACCTGGCCCTGTTGTAGAATATTACTTTAACTATGTGAAGGTGTGTTCCATTTGTTTATGTTGTAGAATATTACTTTAACTATGTGAAGGTGTGTTCCATTTGTTTATGTTGTGGAATATTGCTTTAACTATGTGAAGGTGTGTTACATTTGTTTGTGCTACATTTGTTTAATTATGTAAAGATGTGTTGCGTTTATTTCACCTTGCCTGCCTAAGGCACCTGATTGGCTTAATAAAAAGCTAAACAGCCACTAGCTAGGCAGGAGAGGAATATGCAGGGCTGGCAGGCAGAGAGAGTAAGTAGGAGGAAAATATCTAGGCTCGAGAGAAGAGAACAAGGGAGAAAGAGAGGGACATGCCTGGGGCCAGAAGCCAGGCAGCTGCCAGCCAGACATGGAGACAGAGAGAAAGTAAGGTATACAAAAAGAAAGAAAGGTTGAAAGTCCCAAGACAAAACATAGATAAAGAGAAACAGATTAAAATAAGCTAAGGACGAGCATTCAAAACTAATAATAAGTATCTGTGTCATGATTTGGGAGCTGGTTGGTGGCCAAAAGAAAAACCCTGCTGCACAGCACAGCTTCTTATCAATGTTAGTTTGTTTGTCCTGAGACAAGCTCTTGGTAGCCCAGATGACCTTAAACTTACTGTGTAGTTGAGGATGACTTTGAACCTGTGATCCTCCTGCTTCCATCTCCCAAACATTAGAATTATAAGCACTAGGTGTGTGTCAGCATGCCTAGCTTATTGATTGCTAATGTTAAAAATCGGAAAGTTAAGTATCCTGCCTTCCTTATTTGTATAGGACATCGACTTGCTTCTAACCCTCATGGGACAGACAGAGGTTGACTAGATGTTCTTTTTTCTCAGGCATCTTTAGTGTGACTTCAACATCTTCCCAGAGCCCACACATGGCTCTCTGTCTCTGCTTGGGCTGCCAACTGTGCCTACAGTGTAAGAAATCACTTCTGTGTCTGCTTCATTTCATAGACTGCTTCTGCAGTAATGGTCCATTCACTGTACCACAAGCATCCATTTCTTCATGGAGAACCATGAGCCCGCCACATGAAGTCAGCCTGCAACCAGCTACCTTTGCTACTCTTACCTCCAGTCTGAACAATGGGGCTCCATTACCTTTAGTTTATGTCTACACCACCTTTCTCTAGTAAAACTGATTTGATCTAGAAACAGCCCCATTTTTACTTAGTAAAAGGCTATGATTTGTAATGAATGGAATGACATATACATTCACATAGATATATCAGACATCCTGTTTGTTATACAGGTCATTTGGCATAATAAATGCAAAAGACAATTTGAGAGCCTTATTTAATCTTATTTTATTCTTTTCAGAGCACAGTCTTTTCATTCTGACAAGGAGTGCAGGTTCGTAGGTTCATAGCTGACCGTGGAAACACAGATGTTTCAGCAGCCATGGTATACCTGTGTTCACCACCCTAGTTTCCAGAGCCTTCAAAGATCAGTTTTATTTTCTGACTGAACCCCATTTGCCTGTTTTTTGTTTGTTTTTAATGTGTATGTTACATGCATGAGGGTGATCTAGGAGGCCAGAAAATGGCATGGGATACCCCAAAATTGGAGTCACAGCTGTTGTGGCCTATCTCTTGTAGGTGCTGGGAACTGAAGTTGTATCCTCTGAAAGAGTAGCAAGTTCTGTTAGTGACTGAGTCATAGCTCCAGCCACCCCTGTTTTGAAATGCTGATGCAGCCAGGGGAGAAGATGTCCGTAATGACTGTCTAAGATGGATGAGCAGGAGTAAGTACTACTACCTCTCTGCCTTGAATGACTCTGAATAGATAAAAACTCCCCCTGCCCATTTCACAGGGCGGTTACAAAAATAAACACAGGAATGGGAAAGCGGATTTCCGCACAAATGCGAAGTTGCCATCATTATTTTCAACTATAGAGTTTCCTCTGCCGCATTTTTTTTAACCACATGACTTCTGCATACCTCATTCCAGACAGCATCCACTGAAGTTCACGCTCATTTGTCCTCTGTCTGTTGCAGATTCCATCAGCCCCGCTGCATCCATCTCTTTAGTTCATGTTCCTACACTATGTTTCTAAACACAGATCCCACCATACGGTGGAATACTACATGGAGCAACTTGGAAAAACCTCAACACAGCTGGAAAGGTCAAGCACCCTAGAAAAGGTTATATACTCAAAGTACCCAACAAGAAGTCAAAAGGAGAGAGACCTAATCAAATTAGAAAATGCCTCTATTGTGTGTGTGGTGGGACAGGCCTGTAATCCCAAGCCTCAGGAAACAATCAGGAGGATTATGAGTTCAAGAACAGCTTAGGCTACATTATAAGACCCTGCTCGCCCTCAAAAATAAGTTTCTGGAAGAAACCTATATACTATGTGCTTCAATAATCAGGGATTCGTCCCATCCCACTCTCAGGCTCCAGAAACCAAATTAACATTCTATGGTTCCTAAGAACGAGACAGAGAGAAAAGGGCATTCCAGTACATACTCAGGGGAGAAAGACAACTAAAAGATCCATGGTAATAAATTCAGAGAGTTTGAATGTCTACCCAGTGAGTCGCAGGCCAATGAGACACAGCTATCTTTTGCATGGCATTTTTTATAGGGCCTTCCCATCAGGAGACTGCATCCAAAAATCACCTCTTGTAACCATGGTGAAGGAATCTTTATTGTGTGTGCTCTTAGTACCGACAGGTCTGAGGTCATTGACTCCAACCTTGTATCTTTAAGCTGTAAACATTTTACAGATGAGGACCCTGAGTCTCGAGTCCTGTGCCCAGGGTCGTATCTTGTGATGCCAGCATTTAAGTTCCCCAACACTCTCAAACCAAAACTTACCAAGCTCCCTAAACCTCAGCTTGCTTTCCCCTCCTCTTCCCTAAGTAATTAACCCATTTAGTCCTTTCCACACCCACGCCAGCCAGTAAATCCTAGGTCAGGCCTGGTCTGTTCCTGAGCTGGTCTTCCCAAGGCAGCTCAGAGGGATGCTCACTTGTCTACAATCTTGCCAAGCCTCTGCCACCCACCGCTGTCAGTGATCCTGAGCAGCTCCAAAGAGCCTACCCACCTCTCTCAAGCCCAGGCTCCACCTGCCCCGCTGCGCACTCGCAAATCTAGCTCCAGACTCTAGGGGAGGACCCCTGAGACCTGCGCGTCAAAGGAGAGCCAGCTGCAGCCTGGGCCGGGGTCCTGCTTCGGCGTGGCCACCGCGCGCCGCCGGAACTACGCTTCCCAGGCTGCCCCGCTGCAGCCGCGCGCCCCGCGCTGCGCCCGGCCCGGAGCCGCCTGTTGATCGCAGTGCAAGCCGGGGGCCACGGAGCCGCCCCTGCTGGTCGACCGGAGCACTCGGGGCTCTAAAGGCTGCTGCTCATCACCTTCTGCTTCGGGATGGGTGCAAGCAAGGGTGAGAACCTGGGACGGGAGGGAACTGTCGGGGCAGCCTGTCTGCAGCGCCCGGGTCCGCTGCTCAGCTGCCACCGCACCCTGCCATCCACCCGCGGGAGGATGCTCCATGGCGTGGCACGCGGCCAAGCGCAGCCCGCAGCAGCTTGCACCCGAGTGGCGGGTGCGTGGAGAGGCGGGGATGGCGAGGGGCGGCCGGGGACTTGTGTGGGTACCGGCTGCATGGTGCCCTGAAGCCCCGCAGCCCCAAAGCACGCGCAGATGCAGAGAGGGCGCGGTCTCCCATCGCCCGGGGGCTGCGGAGCTGGGGTTTCCAGGTTGGGCTTTGTTTCCCATTTTCTCCTCTCCCGTGAATGTGTAATAAGCTCCCGGAGTCTGGCCTCATTTGAGCAGGAACCTGGGAAGGGAGGACTCTGGTCGGCTTCTTTCCTGAGGTCCCCAGAGCTGTCACAGGATGCTTCAGCCTTCACAAAGCCGCCCTTTGCAGGTCCTAGAGAATCTTTTTCCTATTCTTCCTAGTTAAAATCATGCTGGTTCGTGCCTTCCCGGGGCTTCCTTGCTTTAACATGTTGACCTGCAAAAAAAAATGAAGATCGGTTTAAAATAGCAATAGTAAAAGGTTTGGGGAATTTTTACTTTAAAATATCAGAAGGTGGGAAGGTGGTGCGGCTAAAATGCAAATTGCAATAAAGAGGCCGAGAACGCCACCGCTTCTTCGGCTCCTATTAAATATCTGATTCACCCTGCTCTTGGGAAAGGAGAAAAAACATCAGAGAAGGTATTACAAAAGCATGGTTTCCGTAGCAGCTCCACCATTGAGGAACTGCGGGATCCTGGGCCAGACTCTTCACCTCTCTGAGCTGCGTTCTCCTCCGTATAAAATGGGGTATTTGGTGAAATGATTTCTGGACCTCTTTTCTTGGATACTGAAATGGCAAGAGTGTTCGGCACTTTTACAGAAAGCCTGATGGGGACAGAAAGAACAGTTTTCCGAAGGAAGCTGGGATATTTTCAGGGCTTAGTTAATCGAGGTTTTTTGTTTGTTTGTTTTCCCTGATTCCCTCTATCCTCTTCAGTCTTGTTCACTATCACAAAGGTTTGGGTTTTTATGTTAACGTAAATCGGCAGGCCACATTGTGGTGGTTTTGTTTGCAGGTGCGATCAGCTGATAAAGGTCGGTGGCTCCCCAGGGCTGGGCCTGAGCTGTCAAATGTGCTCTGCAAGAAGGCGGGGAGGGGGAGGGGACGGGACTCCTGCAAGAAATAACAGTGAGGAATGTACGTACAGTGAGGAAAGAGAAAAATGGTACTGATGGGTTATTGTGTGAAAAGTGAATGCACAATAGAAGGTTTGAGAGACGCACTGTACAAACACTGACCTAACCCATCAACTGGTCCAAAAGCTTTGAGTGAACGAAGGGTTAGAGCAGGATTTTCTTATTATTTCAGTGTCTTAGGGAGAACACATCTTTACAATGCAGAGATTAGGAAGTTTCCATCATCCCCCAAAGGTCAAGATGAGCCTCCTGCCGGTGAGCCTCCTGTTCTAATAAAAAGACCATAATTTCACCCACATAGTAGTCCAGACAAGATGATGCAGGGGTAGGGGAACAGCTGTCAGAGATGGCAATACGAGTAACTGTGGATTGGTATATGTGGATTTTGACTCCTAGATGAGAAAATGATAGTTGTAAAAGATCATTTCCGGACCGAGCGGTGGTGGCGCACACCTGTAATCCCAGCACTCAGGAGGCAGAGGCAGGTGGATCTCTGTGAGTTCGAGGCCAGCCTGGTCTACAAAGCTAGTCCAGGACAGACTCCAAAGCTACAGAGAAATCCTGTCTCAGAAAAAAAGGAAAAAAAAAAAGATCATTTTGGGGTCAGGACATAGTGGTGCCTTCCTTAATGCCAGCAGGTAGATGTTTGTGAGTTTGAGGTCAGCCTGGTCTATGTAGTAATTTCTAGGCCAACTTCAGCAACATATAGTGAGATCCTGTCTCAGCCTTGCATCCAAAATAAAGAAATAAGTAGAGATATTTTGGAGATTCTCAAGATACCTGAATATGAGCTGTATACTAGACAATGTGGAATTACTGTTCTTAGGTGCAGTAACAGTATCGTAGTATATATGAGAATGTTCTGTATTTTTTAAATTTTAAATCTTTTTTTAAAAAACCCTTTACTTATTACTTGATACAATGTATCTTGATCTTATCCATCCCTCCTTAACCCCCAATATATCCCCTTCCCACCTTCATGCTTTTGGTGGTGGTTGTGGTTATAGTGGTAATGGTGGTAACTGTGGTAACCTACTAAATCCAAAGTAAAATGGTCTTGTTGGCTTGATCTTGCCTAAGTAACCACGGCTGCTGTGAGTTCATGAGGGCAACAGCTGTGTCATGTCTAGAGGACAGCCTTTCACTGCACTACTCCCATCCTCTGGCTCTTAGGTTCTTTCCACTCCCTCTTAAGTGATGCTCCCTGAGCTTTATGTGGTTGATATAGGGATGAGCACTCCATAGTCCCTCATTCTCACCACTTTGATCATTTATGAGTCTCTGCATCAACTGCTGCCCACTGCTGAAGAATCTTCCCTGGCCAAAGTTGAGAGCAGCACTAAGGTAGGGGCATAGCCGTAAGTATTGAGAAGACACTTGATGGTGTGACCATTTAGCAAAATGTCAGTAGTGGGTTCCCCCTACATAGGGCCTATAACCTCCTAAGCCAGGGTCTTTTGACCAGGCATGCATTCCCTCCTGTGGAGCAGACCTCAAATTCAGTCAGAAACTGGTTGGTTGCACCCATAACCTTCATGTAAGTACATGTTGCCTGGTGGGTCAGTGTTAAAGCATGCAGGGTTCACTGTTTGGGTATTCCACTGATGACTCTTCTCCCCCAGCAGCATACAGAGCACCTTCTGTCACTATGAAAGCTTAGGATTTTAAAGGTGAAGCTCACTGGCATCTACAATAACCTCAGCAGGTTGAGGGAAGAGCCGTCTGTAGTGGGAGAGCACGTTCAGGGGCACAGCAGAAAGAGTGAGAGCCAGTGAGTCAAGAAGAGCGGTGTGCAGCTGGATTTTCTTCACTCTTTTGTAGGATTGAACTTTTTAAATAAGAAATTGAGGGCAAATTTTAAAACAATAAGCAAACAAACAGAAAGGGCCGTGGAGGGCTGTGGTGAGTCTGAGAGAAAATTCTTACTCCGAACTCCCAAGCAAGACATAAATCTTCTGAGAGAGATTCATGGAGTCAGGAAATATTCACTTCTCTTGGTTCTTCTTAGCTACTGTTGATCATTTATACTTAGGAGATGAGTTCTATAGCTCTAACTCCAAGTGTCATCAAATCCTTGGTACCCATGGGAAATTTGTCGTAGAAAGCCACCCCATCCCCATCTGCAGCTTCCAAGTCCTTTTTATAAAATATCATAGTATTTACATGTAACCAAATGTATCCTCTCCAGGTATTGAAGGCATTTCTAAATTACTTATACTTAATATAGTGTGATTCTATAACTTTCTATGCTGTTTTCATGGAATGACAAGGAAAAGGTATACACAAGTTCAGATTGCTCTAGGAATAAACTCAGTCTTCCTCGGAAAGTTGTCTACCACTGGCCCATATCTTCAGCCCTCATAGTTTTGTTTGGATTTTTTGGTTTTGTTTTTGTTTTTAATGATTTGACCTTCAATTGATTAAAGTAGCAGATGTGGAATTTACAGTTATTAGTGGAGCTGTGTTAATAATTACCAGCCCTCAAAAATTCTTGCCCTAGCTAAGAACTACCCTGAAAGAACTGTCCACCCTAGTCATTGGAGATTGAAGATGAGGTTCACACAATGCTAGGCAAGCACTCTACCACTGAGCCATATCCTCCGCCTTCTTCTATTTATTTGTTTTTGTTTGTATGTATTTTTCCATTTGTGGTAGTGGTGATGCTTTTTTTTTAGTTAGTTTGTTTGTTGGTTTGAGACAGGATTTTTCTGTGTAGCACTGGCTGTCCTGGAACTTGTTCTGTAGACCAGGCTGCCTTCAGACTTGGAGATCTGCCTGTCTCTGCCTTCTGAGTGCTGGGATTAAAGATGCGCACCACCACACCCAGCCTCAGCCTTCTTTTGTTTTTTATTTTGAGTCAGGGTCTCAACAAGTTGTTCAGGCAAGCCTTGAACTCATGATCTTTCTGTCTCAGCTTCCTGAGTAACTGGATAACTGGCCTGTGCTTCCAGGGCCAGCTGTCTTTTTCCTTTCCATATCTGAGATCTGTGTCAGAATGTAAGGGAATCTGAAAAAGTAAGTTCTATAGCTAGGGTAGTTCATTTTCCATTCCACGTCTGAGGTCTGTGACAGTACGGAAGGAAGCTTGAGAACATACACTAGCATCAGTGGCCGTTCGTTTTACTTTGACTTGAGAAAGTGCTAGTGAAATTAACTGGTCTAGTTCCCGACAGAACTTAATAATGGAATTCCCTCGTAGTCCTTTTGTGTGTCAATCATCGGTAACCTTGTGTAAAAGGTTACATGGATTGATAGGCTATACCTTGTTCAGAGAAATTTCTAGAAGGCACATGCAGAAGACTTCTGACCACGGACTGAAAGAGCAGAATCAATTCTCGTCAGGTGTGGTGGTGGCTCATGCCCCCATTCCTAGCACTCAGGAGGCAGAGATAGGAGGCTCATCAAAAGCTCCAGCCCGGCCTACTTCACATTGTGAGTGAGTTCCAGGCTAGCCTGGTCTACATAGTGAGTTCCAGACCAGTGAAGGCTACAGGGTGAGATCCTGTGTAGATGTAAATAAATAAATAAAGGAAGGGAAGAAAAGGAGAAAGGGGAGAAAGGAAGGGAGGGAGGGAGGGAGGGAGGGAGGGAGGGAGGGAGGGAGGGAGGGAGAGAGAGAGAGAGAGAGAGAGAAAGAAAGAAAGAAAGAAAGAAAGAAAGAAAGAAAGAAAGAAAGAAAGAAAGAAACTGCACTCTGATACAGACCCCTTTTGTTCCAGGTTAATTTTTCTATAACTAGGTCTCATGTGTGTATGAAAATGGCCATTTAAAGCATGCACATTTACTCAGATATGTGTCTGTGGTGATATACGTGAGTGTGTTCTCTGATTCTCTCAGCTGTTATGCTTCTAAATGTCTAGAATGTTGTTAGTGTTACAAGGAAAAAAAAACAAAACCTACCTAATCAGATCCAGGAAAGCTGGTTTATTCTTTGTGGTCAGAGCTTTTCATGGGTTACAGTTCTTGGATCTGTAGAACATTGTATATAGTGTTTTCCAAGCTATGTACAAAATATTATACCTTATATAATATATGTAATGTATATACTTCATGTACTATATGTACTATATATGCATATATATGGACATTTTGAAAAACTAGCTAGCATTGACTGGAATCAACTTTTGGAAATCCTACCTTCAGTGTATTATTGAGTGAGTGGCCAGAACACCCTCATAAGTATGTAGATCATAAATATTGTCATTTGTGTTTCTTGTTGCCTGGCAGGTTAGAATTCAAATTTCAGTTTCCATTTTTCATTGATCACTTAACCCCAGTCTAATTTCATCTGTTTCTTCCTAGAAAACCTTCTGATTAATTTTTTATTATCAATAATTTTTAGTTTTAGTACCCCAAAAAGTCAATTATAGTGCTGGACATGGTGGCGCATGCCTTTAATCCCAGCACTTGGGAGGCAGAGGCAGGTGGATCTCTGTGAGTTTGAGGCCAGCCTGGTCTACAGAGTGAGGTCCAGGACAGCCAGGGCTACACAGTGAGACCCTGTCTGGAAAACAGCACTCGGTTGATGCTGTGTAAAGGGAGAGGCATAGTCCGCACTGGCTCTTCTCCCTCCAAAGCCATCAGGATTCTTTGAACTAGGTCCTATATTTCAGCACATTCCTCCTGAGAGCTTTAGCTGACTGATATTTTCGCTCTTACATTTTCAACCTTCCCGTTTGAGTATCAAGATTCCCCTGTCTGTCAGGTATAGTGGCACATGGTTGTAATCTCAGCCCTCAGGAAGCTGATACAGGAGGATCACAATTTCAAGGTCTGCCTGAGCTGAATAGCAAGTTCCAGGCCAGCCTCTACATAGTGAGAGCCTGTTTTAAGTCTGCCATTCACCCTGCAAAAAGAGAGAGAAAGACAGAGAGAGAGAGAGAGAGAGAGAGAGAGAGAGAGAGAAAAAAGACAGACTTTCCTACTAATTATTTCTTTCATGTGTATTACCAGTTTCCCTGATTCCCTTAGTGGCAGCTAGGTTGTCGAAAGGTTGATTCTAGGACTGTGAGTGTCAGTGACAGGAGTTCCTAGACCAGCTCTACCAAGCCTGGACGTGACAATAGCACACAACTGGGGCACCAGCACTAAGGAAGAACCAAGAGGCCTCTTAGGAGAGCAGTTGGAGGACTGAGCTGAATGAGCATGGCTACCATGTACTCAGTGTGGATGGAGCCAGACAGCACCCTTGTTTATAGACAGCCGTTCTAATTGGCAGTGCCATTACACACCAGTTGCTGAACAGCCTACCTATCATCCTGAGTCAGTTTGTAAGCAATCCTGCGTCAGGTTGCACAGAGCGCCCACAGATCATAACATGGCAGAAATCAAAATTTAGCTGATCAGTGCCAAAGAAAAGGTAGATTGAAGCGTCCAAGAGCAGGCGGAAGCCAGGAAAAGAGATGACTCAGAGGACAAAAACAGGAAACCCGTGCTGTCAGGAAATTAGAAGTCCTTAATTCCCACTATCATGATGAGGAACATTAAAACCAGCATGAAACCGGGGCAGGTGGCCTACACCTGTAATCTCAGCCTTGGGAGATGAGGCAAGAGGATTAGGCATTCAAGGCCAGCAAGAGCTACATGAGATACTCTCCTCTCCTCTTGATGGTGATGGTGATGGTGATAGGGCTGAGGAAATGGCTCAGCAGTTAGAGCACTTTTTGCTTGGCTCAGCCGTTAGAGCACTTTTTGCTCTTGCAGAGGACCTGGGTTAGATTTCCAGTACCCACATGGCAGCTAATAACTATAACTTCATTTCCAGATGATCCAACACCTTCTGATGTCCTCGGACACCGTACACACACATGGCCCACAAATATACATGCAGGCAAAAATACCCATACACAAAATAAAAATGAGTTAATATTTAAAGTAATAACAGAACAAAAAAACAAAAACACCAGCAGCTGACAGTTAAAAACCAGAAAGGCCAAAATACAGAAGTGGGAATTCAGTGAGGCATGGTGGTTCACCCCCTCTAGTCACTAGGACTAACAAAGAAAAGGCTAACCTGGCCCCTAGTGAGCTCCAGACCTTCCAGGACTACATGGCAAAAAACCATGTCTCCGTAGGGAAAAAGAGGGGCACAATGGGAAAAAGAAATGGGAATTTGTCAGGAAATAGAGCCTAACCACAAGGGACATGCAGCAGTGGGACATAGGATCGACCAAGAAAATTAGGAAGCAAGAGGTAGCATGGGAAGGCCATAACACCTCCACATGAAAGAGCTTCTGCCCCAGCTCAGAAGTCTTGGTTATTGCCCAGGTGGAAGTCTACATCAGTTTGGACAGCCACTAACCGTGGAGGCTCACTACACTTGATAGTGCTAATTCAAGACCCTTGTATGATGCTGCTTCTCTATATTTAATCTTAATAAGGAAAGCAAGGGGAAGAATACTTCCAAAATAGGACTTCTCTTAGACCAAAGACAAGAAAGAATTAACTGTGAGGGCTTGTGTGAACTGGGTACTATACAATCCCTCACAATACATTAATGACCCAAGTATCACCCACATCTCACAAGAGAAATATAGTCATGTGATGTCTCAGTCAACAGTGGAAAACATGCATGACGGGGATTCTATGAATTACATCACCTGATTTGTTGTAGCTCTATCTTCAGACCATGTATGACATTATAATGTTAGCACAATACAAAATTGCCTGATGATGCATTTCTCTGAATACTGCCCTGTGGCAAAGCAATGTGTGGCCAGAGAACAGGCCATCAGTTTCATGTGTGTCTGCCTCGGGAGGCTTCGGGCTGGCTACCTCAAGGCTTGTTCTCAGTCTTCTGTGCTTTTGGGTCTATCGCTTTAAGCTCCCAGCCAATGCTACAAGGCCTTCTGTGCTCTCCAGGCTATAAAGGAACCTTCTTTTGTGGGTTCATTGTTATAAAAGGGGACTGTTTTCAAGCTGAAAAAGAAAATCTGACAGTTTTTGTGCTATACAATTATGCAATAAGAGCGAACAGTCTCGGCTAGAAAAAACACCGTGACTCTGGTAGGGTCATGCCCTCACTGCCCTTTTGCCCTCTCTGCCCCTCTGCCTTGCTGTAATTTTTGCCAGAAATTTTCCCTATCTTATGTTCTGTGTCTTTCATCCTCTGATGGTTATTTCTTAGAGAAAGACAGAGTCTCATGTAGCCCAAGTTGTCCTTCAACTCACTGTATATCTGAGCCTAGCCTTGAACTCCTGATCTTCTGGCCTCCACCTCTGAATGCTGGGATTTCAGGCCTGCACCTCCATGCCTGGCTTCTTGGCAATTAGAAACAAAGAAAAAGATTTTGCTGGCCTGTCTTCCAATAGCTAGGTTTCAAAACACAGGCTATAATTGTAACATCTTTATATTTGCCCAGCATCTAGAGATGAATTAAAGACTAGGTGTGGTGGCCCTTGCCTTTAGTCCCAGCACTCTGGAGGCAGAGGCAGGAAGATCTCTGTGATATTGGAGCCAGCCTGGGCTACAGTGTGAGTTCCAAAAGCCAGCCAAGGCTATATAGTGAGAGCCTGTCTCATCCCAACCCAGGGAAAAAAAAAAATAGAGATGAATTAATTGCAGGATCAGTGCACGCTTTGTTGGAGGGCCTTTGATAAACTGGTGTTGTTCGGTTGGTTAGTTTTAGGCAATGAGATTTGACTCTTGTGCAAATCTCAAGTATGGTGAAAAAATGAAGGTATATTAAACAAATGAAGATTAATGTCATTTACTGACACAGAAATAAGTCAGCAGCAGCAGTCTGGAGTTTGGTCTGTCTTTGTGTAGAGAGAATATTGTAGCTGATGTTCCTCTTTCTCAGCATAGTTATATTAACAAGACAGTGGAAAAAGAAGCACAGAACACCACGCTCTTAATTTTCCTTCCCAAGGCTTGGGTTTCTGGGTAACAGGAAGAGCCGCTTCCTTCAGCTCCCTGCTGAGCCTATTTTCCATTTGGCCAATAGGCTCTGTGTTTGCCCACCTGGGCTTCTGGAAGCCTCAGAGGCACAGGCTCCATTCCGGTGTGTGCATTCGTATCCTGTTGCGTGTTGAATGTTTGCCATGGGACAGACACCCTGCTGGAGGCGAGGCTGTGGCAGCACTTTGCAAACTTTCCACTGCCTCATCACTCCCGAGAGGGAAACAAAAGTGAACCCAGCAGGGCCTGGGTGGGGTACAGCAGGCTAGCCAAGCACTGGGAAATCAGGGATTTGACGTTAGAGGCTACGAGAAGGCTGGATTCTTCCCTACAGCACACCTACATATGTTGTAGGGGTTTGGTTTGGTTTTGAGATGGGACTCTTACTATGTAGACCAGGCTGACCTCAAACTTGTGTCAATTCTCCTGTCTCTGCCTCAGAAATAGTAAAATAATAATAATAATAATAATAATAATAATAATAATAATAATAAATAGCTGGGTTTGGTTATATATGCCTATAGTCAAACACTTAGGAGGCTGAAGAAGGATTGCAATAAGTTTGAGGCCAGCCCTAGGCTAAACAGTGATTTCCTGACTAGCCTAGGCTACAGTGTGAGACCCTGCCTCAAACAAAACAAAAACAAAAACAAAAACAAAAACTCCACCATAATAATAGTAACAGCTAGGCTCTCCTCAGATCTCCTGTCAGTGTTGCACTCAATACATACTACTTTTTTTCCTCCTCTGGCTCTGAGACCCCCTGGCCCTATGCTTTAGAATGTGACCTTGGCTTTGACCAGCACGATGATTTGATGGTTAAATTATTACTTAATGATCTTTTCCTTGTGAATTATAGGCTCAGCCAGCACCCAGAGAACCATCTATTTTGTCCACTGCTATGTCTCAGCAGTGTTTGTAAAAGGCGGGCTTTCAATAGAAGTTTGTTGAATGACCATGCCTGAGTTTGAGAAACCCAGGAGCGTCGAGAATATGGTCCTTGTTTTCTGGAGGGGGTGGGGGGAGGGGGGCTGGTTGTGGTAACTGGAGAGAGAACTGCATAGTAACATGTGAAAGATGGCAAGTGGTGGATTTTAAATGGGTGACTCGAAGCCCACCCCTCACTGACTCTGCCTGACTCATCTTCCAGTCTCAGTGTGAGCTTCATTACAGACAAAGTCAATTCAGGGAGCAGAGCAACTTCTGTGGGCTTAGCTGATCTCAGCAGGCTCCAGGAGGGGTGGGGGTGATGGGGTGCTGGGGGCGGGTCTCTGGACCTATGGCCACCTCACTACTCTGAGCTTATGTCCTTCCTTTGACATCTGTATTTATTGGATGTCTACTCTGAGTCAAGATCTGTGCTGGGAGCCAAGATTTTATTGGTGAATAAAAGTTATATAGTCCCCGCCCTCACCGAGATCAGTGAGTAATTGTGCTGAAGCCAAATTGCAATCGGAGGAGTACCGTGGGGGCAGCACGTGACCCAGATTTTGACTCAGGGTCTGAGCTGATGGAGGAAATGGAGCTCACATAGAGACTGGAAGATGAGTCCATGGCAGAGTCAGCAGAGGTGGGCTTGGAGTAAGGCTTCTTAGGCTTTGAGCAAAGGGCACATAAATGAGCCAGGAATTGGAGGTGGTCCAGGAGAACATTGGGAATGCAATGCAGAAAGAAAAATGGCACTACAGAGGCCAGAGTGTGAATTTGAACTTTATCTTTGGGACAATGAGAAGCCACTGGGGGATCTTAAAAGAATGAAATAAAACCAGTACCAAAAAAAAAAAAAATCACTGCCAGGTGGCGGTGGCACACGCCTTTAATTCCAGCACTTGGGAGGCAGATCTCTTTGAGTTCGAGGCCAGCCTGGTCTATAAAGTGAGATCCAGGACAGGCACCAAAACTACACAGAGAAACCCTGTCTGGGGAAAAAAAATCACTTTGACCACTGTGTGTAGAATGATCAGAAGGTCGAGGGCTGGGCATGGATGGAGAAGTAGATGAGTTCTCCTCATCACTCTGTGAGGTTAGGATTTGGTGATTAGTAGGTAGAAAGGAGGTGAAGGAAAAATGTCAAGGAGGACACCCTGGTTTCTGAAAGAACTTCTTGAAATTCTAGAGGAGGAACAGGCAGGCAAGAAGAGCTCTTCTCACAAATTTTAAGGGTTTGAGGGAAGATTTTAAGAATCTAGCCAAGGAAGGGTTTTTGGTTAGGTAACTCAGATCTGGTCCTCAGGATCCAAATACAGATTTCAGAGTTAGCAGAATATAGAGAATAATTAAAATTTCAAATTTAATAAAAAAATAGAAATAACTAAAATAATTAAAATTTCAAGGTAAGTAAGCACCCTTGGTGAGGGATGAGAAAATAACTTCTAAGACAAGATTTTGAAGAATACCAGCACTTAAGGAGAAGGAAGAGAACCTGAAAAGAGACCGAGAGGAGAGTGATGAGGGAAAGCAGGAGCCGGGCTGAATGTCCCTTCACTCTCAAGTCCTGTGGTCCTGCAGAGCTTGGGATCTCGGCCAGGCCTCAGAAACAGAGCACAAAGAGAAAAAAGGGACATTCCAAGCAATGGTGCCACATCTGCCAACCTCCCGACAAGAAACAGAGGGTGGGCTCAGACCAAATAGCTTGAGAAGGTTTTGATAAAGAGGCTATTTACAAGGACGTAGGAAGCTTTAGAGAAACAAGGAGGCAGAAATCTGGCAAGAGTCATAACAGAGACCCTTTCCCACCCCAAGGCCCAAAGCCAGCAAAAGAGGGTGGCCTGTGGGGTGACAGGCTCTTCTGGAATGCCCCTGTGTCCCCTGCTTTGCCGCTGGTTGCCTCCTGTGGGTCAAACAGCAGGAGCCAGGAAGGACAGGAGCCCAGGTGCAGTCTAGGTAGACAACACCTCCTGGGCCACAGCAGAGTGGAGAGCAGAAATGGAGGGATGAGCGGGCTATTCTACAGCAGTCCCCCTGGACATGAGAGTGTTTGGGGGAGAGTATATTAGTTTCTGTTGCTGTGACAATGAGCAAACTCCGTTGCTTACGACAAGTGTGAATGTGTTGCCGCTTCAGAAGTTAGAGACCCAAATGGGTCTCGCTGGTGTCAGTGGGACCTTGCTACTCTCTGAAGGCTACGGGGGTGGGGTGGGGGGTCCTAACCCTTTCCAACACCCGGAGTCCCCCAGTCCTCTTCTCATGGCCTCTCCTGCACCTCCAAAGTCGAAAACCATGATGTGCTGACCTTCTGTCCCTGCCATGGCCTCTTGCCTTCCTCTTCCGTCACCTTAGTACTCTGGAGTAAATTGTGCCCACTGGGATGATTTGGAATGCTTTCCCTATGATAGGCCCTTAATTTAGGGACTGGGGATGTAGCTCGGTAAGATCCAGGTCCCTTAGCGCAGCCCGTAAAGAAGCTCCTTTACGGATGTCCCATTTCCCCCCTCCACAAATCCTCCTCCAAGCCACTCCAGCCCATCACATGCTTTCCTGTCCTGTCCCTCTGCGTATCCTCTTCTCTGTGCTAGATGGCTTTTCACGCCCGTGTCCTCCTTAGGACCTCTTCCTTCAAGGGTCGATGACAGTCTCTCTTTGGAGTGACTCCCACTTCAGACATTATTGTAACGTATCACACGGTATTATTGCCGTTTGTGTGACTGTCTCGGTGAGCTGTGACCTTCCTGAGGGGACTTTTCTAGAACCGCCCTTGGCAGTAGCAGGTAGACAGCTGACACTCAATGTCTTGGAAGAGCTGACTGGACTGAATGCAGAGTTGTCTTGCTAGGGAAGATCTGTGGAATTGTCTGCAAGAGACTGAGTAAAACCTGCATTTGGTGTGAAAGTTTAAGAATGAAGCATTTCAAAGTTGGATGGTGGTGGCACACGCCTTTAATCCCAGCACTCGGGAGGCAGCGGCAGGCGGATCTCTGTGAGTTCGAGGCCAGCCTGGTCTACAGAGTGAGATCCAGGACAGGCTCCAAAGCTACACAGAGAAACCCTGTTTTGAAAAGAAAAAAAAAAAAAAAAAGAATGAAGCATTTCAGAGGGATGGGGGGGCTGAAAGAGAATATTTTAGGGATATAAAGAAAGAAAAATTAAGGAGAATGGCTACAGAAGCAATAACAACCATAATAGAAAGGGACATTAAGCTGGGAGGGAGATGGGGTACAGGGCACAAAGTGTTGGAGGGTTATAGTAGTGGGTGGATACTATCAAAAGACATTATTTAGGGCTGGGGACTTAGCTCAGTGGTAGAGCGCTTGCCTAGCAAGCGCAAGGCCCTGGGTTCGATCCTCAGCTCAAAAAAAAAAAAAGACATTATTTAAAGGTGAGAACTTTCAAATAATAAAATATACTATTAAAATACTCTCAAAGACATCATTTTAAAGAAAATAGAAATTGATAAAGGAGGAGAAAGAGGAGCAGAGAGAGTAACTATGGGGCCAGGGCTTGAGAACGTCTCTTGGTTTCATTGGACGAGTTATGGGACGATGTGTTCTTACACGCAGCCTCTAAACTCTTCCCTGAATGAATCCCATTCTGTGTTCTTCACAGCACTCTCGATCCTGAAAGGGCACAAGTATGCTGCTTACAACTGCCATACAATTAGTCATTGTTCTTCGCTGGTTTTCAATGGGAAGCTGGGAGAAGTCTTATAGTAGAATGGAAAAGCACTCACTCCCCTGGGAACCAGAAGCCAGGCACACATCCCATCATCGCCAGGTCTCTGTCACCTCCAGCTCAATCGTAGTCTGTAAAATCAAGTGATGGTATCTTGCAGGCTTCTTTACAGAGTTGCCCTAAAGGGGAAAAAAATAATTGAAATAAGGCCGTGTGTGCAAATATCGCGGGCTGTACTCTGCTCTGGAAGTCAAGGTAATGCTGTCTTCTAGAGGAATCTTCTGTGCAGTAGAATCCATTGCCAGCGTAACGGTAAGGAGAGATGACAATATTGCTCTTTTAACAGCGGTAGTGTGAAGGCCCGGGGAAGCTGGCCCACTTGAACGTGCCTGAGGAAGGTGCCTCTCCGAAACCATGGCGCTCCCCTTTCAAAAGGAGCTGGAGAAATACAAGAACATCGATGAGGACGAGCTTCTTGGCAAACTCTCAGAAGAGGAGCTGAAACAGCTGGAAAATGTTCTAGATGACCTAGATCCCGAGGTTTGTGGTGTGGAACCGGAGTGGGGTGCTTAATGAGAGCACCGGAGGAAAGGGGCAGCAATTGCCGCCGCCGAAGTGCCTGCCGCCCCAGTGCAGAATTCTGGGCTCTGCTCCATTGCTGCTGAGCCACTTTTACAAGTCCATGGCGAGCCCCAGGGCCACCACAATGAGAAATGACAAGTGTGTTCCTCAAAAACTAGTTCACGGTAGATGATGCAAGAGTGTTTTCCATTGGGGGAAAAAAATGGTCTGGTTTATCATAGGACTTGGGGGAGCAAAGAGAACAAACCTTACCAAGTATTTTCCAAGTGTCAGATCCTTGGCTAGACCCAAGAGTCCTTGGGGGAAATGAATGGTATTAGCTTCTTTTCATAACTAGAAGGCACACTTTCGAGAGTGACCCGCACAGGATCCCACACTGGTAATGTCCGAGGTGCTGTTGAAAACACCTCTGTAGTAATAGTTTCTTTTGGTTTGGGTTTTTATCATTGTTTTCATTTTTTGAGATAAGGTCTCCTGTACTCCAGGCTGTCAGAACTTACTGTGTAGCTGAGGATGACCTTGCACTCCTGATCTTCCTGCCTCCACTTCCCCAGTGCTGGGATTACAGCTATCAGTGTGTTAACACTTTAACTTTAACACTGGAATTTTATGTAGCTGAAGCAAGGTCTCCACCAACTAAGCTACAGCCCTAGACTCTTTTGTTGTTGTTGTTTATTGAGACAGGGTCTTGTAGCCTATCGGGGCTGCAAACTCACTACATAGCTGAGGGTGACCTTGAATCTCTCCTGTCTTTACCTCTCAATGTCCCAAGTGTTGGTTGGAATTACAGGCATGAACCATCACTAGCCAGACTTTTTTTTTTTTTTTTTAAGCAGGTCTCACTATGTAGTCTTGTGTGGCCTGAAACTCACTATGTAGCCCAGGCTAGTCTCAAACTCATAGAAATCCACCCTCCTCTGCCTCCCAAGTGCTGGGATTAAATATATGTGACATCACAACCAGCCCAGAATTTTTTTTTTTCCTGGAGTGCAAGCACTCTACCACTGAGCTAAATCCCCAACCCATGTTTTTGTGTTTTTAGACAGTGTCTCGAGGAGCAGGGACTAGCTTCAAACTCATTATGTATGCAAGGATAACCTTGAATTTCTGATTGTTCTTGTTGGTTACACTTGTGACACTCCGGCTGGCTGCCGCCAAAAGCAGCCATGCTGGCGGCGGAGTGTACTGATGGAAAGATTCACAAGCCATGGTTACCTTTTTAGAGCTTTATTGGGAGAGAGAGGGAGGGGGGATAGGGAGAGAGAGGGGGAGAGGGAGAGAGGGGGAGAGAGCAGAAAGAGAGAAAAGGAACGCACAGAGGGCCCGCCCACTTCTTAGCCTGGGACTGTTGCAGGCTGGTGACGTAATTAAGGACAAAATCCTTACTGTTCTTTCTCTACCTCCAATGTATTGGGATTGCATGTGCTACCACAACTGGTACTATTTTGTTCAAATATACAAATAACTTGAAATTCTATGACAGTGTGTAGATGATTATCCTCATAACACCAAGTAAATTTGGGGAGGTTTTCTAATATTTTTGTCAGTTTTTAAAAAGCTCGGTAGTTCATTATGGTGTTTCTTTAGCAAGTATTTTTTTCAGCCCTGATGATATTAAACTTAAAATTAGAGGCATCTGAATTAGTGATTTAACTCGAAAGATGTAAGTAAATAAAACTATTTATATGACATTCTGTTGTACCAGGTACTTTGGATATTTAATTTAATTACAATATTTTTATGCATATAAGGAAAGAACTTGGGGCTTAATCAGAGCAGGTGGTCATATAATGCCACACGTCAATCATCCCAGCACTTGGGAAGCTGAGGAAGATTGTGAGTTAAGGTCAAGCCTGAGCAACATAGTGAGTTCTAAGGCAGCATGGACTACAAAGTGAGGCCTTGACTTAAAAAATCTAAAATAAAGCCAGGCATAGTGGCACACTCCTTTAATCCCAATACTTGGGAGGTAGAGGCAGGCGAAGCTGTGAGAGTTCAAGGCTAGCCTGATCTACATAGTGAGTTCCAGGACAGCCAGTGTTAGTGGTGAGACTTTATTGGGAAAAGAAAAAAAAAAAAAAAACCTAGAACAAGAACTGGACATGTTGATAATCTTGATACATGTTCTTAATCCCAGCACTCAGGAGTAGAGGCAGGAACATCAGGAGTGAAGGCCAGCCTCACTTACATAGCGTGGTTGAGGCCAGCCAGAGCTATATGAGACTGTGTCTCCAAAAGACAAATAAATGAATCTTACTCAGGCAGATATGACATATACTATAATATTTCCTTACCTCTTAGTTGTGTCTGGAGGAGATAGTTTAGAAGAAAGTGAGTGTAGCCATCCAGACCCCTGCCTTAGGAGCCCTTGTATGCATACCTGACCAATGCAGATCATGATGGACACAGAAAGACCTTCCCCTCCACATTCTAGAAGGCAGCTGCAGAAGGTCCAGAGGCTGCTACTTCTGTCACTGTACCCCTTGAGCTGGTCAGGTTTCCTCCCTTTAGCAAAGGAAGTTAGAATAACACATCCCTAGAGCTGTCCTCAGCTGGTACAGGTGCCCCCTCCCCCAACACTTTCCCATTTAACAGCAAGTGCAAAAGAGTAAAGAAATAGCAAATCGGCCCAGCACACATCTTCCCTTCATCTCATATCTGTCTTGTCAGAGTGCAATGCTCCCAGCTGGGTTCCGACAGAAAGACCAGACCCAGAAAGCAGCCACTGGCCCATTCGACCGAGAGCACCTCCTCATGTACCTGGAAAAGGAGGCTTTGGAACAGAAAGACAGGGAGGACTTCGTGCCCTTCACAGGAGAAAAGAAAGGTAAGGCCCACAGGCTGCACCTCTTGGGACAAAGTACCCTTAACATATTATGGAGCAACAGGGTGGTGGTGGCAGCGGCGGCGGCGCACATCTTTAATCCCAGCATTTGGGAGGCAGAGCCAGGCAGGAGTTCAAGGCCAGCCTGCTCTACAGAGTGAGATCCGGGACAGGCACCAAAAACTACACAGAGAAACCCTGTCTTGAAAAAACAAATAAATACATATATATATACATATATACACACATACACACACACACACACACACACACACACATATTATGGAGCATCAATCAAAGGAAGTTGACCTAGGAATAGGAAATAATCGTATGAACTACACGTGGTGTTTAAGAATCCTGTGATGGGTAGACACAACACCCAGAGTGAACCCTAAGGTAAATTACAACTCCTGGGTGGTGACAGTGGGCCTTTACAGGTTTGTTGGTTATCACAAGTGCCCACACTATAGTGTGGGATGCTAGTGGGGAGGTTTGGGGTGGGGGTGATACATGAAAATTTTCTGCTTAATTGGGATATGAACCTAATGCTACTCTCAAAATGAAAGTTCGTTAGTTTTTTTTTAAAAAAAAAAAAAAAAAAGGATGGCGGCATATGTGATTGATTAGGTGAATACATGGGATATAATGGTTCTGAAATTAATTCTGTTAAAAATATTTCAAAGTCTCAAGGAAAAGCTTTGAAAATGTAAAGCGGTGTCCTACCTGAATGAGCTACACAGGCAATGATGTTTCCCTCAGCCTTTTGTGCCATCAACTCAGAAAGCTAGGCAAGGCCTCTCTGCTCTCTGGAGTGGTTAGAGCCCCACTCCCTAACCTTAGATGCTATGATGAAAAGCCTGTCTGTCTTCCATTCACCTTGCATTTGCTAAGAACCTATGTGCAGAACTCTATGGCAGACCCTGGACCCACAGGTCTATAAGACCTTGATCTTCCCTCAGAAGGCTTGTCACCTAGTAAAAGAAACATGGGGTTGTAACTGGGCAGGCTGCGGAGAGCAAGTCCATGCTAGAATCCCTACCCCTCTCCTCCTCTCCTCTCTTCTCTTTCCCTGTTGTTTGGTTTTTTACTTTTTTGCGGGGGAGGGCTGCCACCCATCTCCCAAATAAATCACCACAGAAGCTTATTTTTAATTATGAATGCCCGGACTTAGCTTGGCTTGTTTCTAGCCAGCTTTCCTTATCTTAAATTATCCCAACTATCTTCGAGCTCTGAGTTTTTCCCATTCTCTTACTTCTGTAAATCTTAATCTTACTCTCTGGCTGGCTGTGTAGCTGGGTGGCTAGCCCCTCCTCTGGCTGCTAGATCTTAGATCTTTCTCCTCCCAGATGTCTCCCTCTATAGATTTTTTTCTGCCTGCCAGCCCCGCCTATCCTTTCTCCTGCCTTGCTATTGGCCAGTTCTTTATTAGGCCATCAGGTGTTTTAGACAGGCACAGTAACACAGCTTCAGAGTTAAACCAAGGCAACATAAGCAAAAGTAACACCCCTTCAAATAATATTCTACTACATTTCCCTCCCCTCTCCTCCCTTCTCCTTACCTCCCTTTCCTCATTCTCCTTCCCCCCCCTCCTCCTTCCCCCTTCCCTCTCCATTGCCTAAATAGGCTCCTAATTCATGCTGTTCCTGACTCTACCTCCCTCCTATGCTGAAACTTCAGGCATACTTCCTACATTGTGTCCCAAATTCTTGCTGCATCCTCAGCATGGGTCTAGCCTCTTGACCTCAGCAAGGGTCTAGCCTCTTGACCTCAGCATGGGTCCAGCCTCCACTGCCTCTTGACCACAGCTCTCCTTTCCTTGCTGAGCCTCAGTCTGTTGTGTCTTTCTTCATTTTCCCAAACTTGTCCAACTCAAGTTAATTTTCTCATCAGCTCTTCTCTCTCATCCATATCCCAATTTTTTTTTTTTTTTTTAATCAGGAGGCGCTCAGCTTAAATGCTAGGGTCTCGGATTTCCCTGACCCCTCTCTGTGTTCATCCCTTTTCCTGCTATGGCACCCGGGCATTGCTTTCATAGCTCTGTGACCTTGTTCATCATTTTGCTGTTAACTTTGGTGGTTGTGTAGCCCCTATATCAGTCTGAGAACCCCGCAGTGGAACTTCGTGACTTGGAGGAGGAGGTACTTCTTCCTCTGAGCTCCAGTGAGGTGGTCTTTAAGCCTGTACTCAGGGGCAAGGAAAACAGCACTGAGCATGAGTCATCCCTGTCACTCCCTCTGTGCTGTGCACATCTGACAGGTCACATGCCACCGAGAAGGAAATTAAGAAAGTAGAGCTGATCGGTGATGAGTCAGGTAAACAGCCGTGGGTGACTGTGGAATATGAGCTGTTTCTATGGTCACACAATGCTGTTGGACTTAACCAAATTGTGACAAGCATAAACTAAATGGTAAAAAACTTCAATAAAATCCCCCCAAATCCTGTGTTAGATCATGACAGAACATTAATGGGAAAGTGTTTTCATTTCTTCTCTTCGAATTACCCGCTGGATCCAGGTTAATCTGCAGGAGGCTTGTGATGATGGGGTTAGGATGGAAGGCTGGAGCTATCTGAGAATGAAGGGTATCCACGGTCACATCCTGTAGCTTGGGAGATGGCTGGTGGATCAGTGACTCTATCCTTGCTCGGACAAAATGCCTGACAAAGCACTTAAGGGGTGCTGGGTCTGTTGGACCCCTGGTTCAAGAGTGCAGCAGCCCACCCTGGCCGAGAGGGCAGGGCAGCAGAAGCCTAACGCAGAGGCTCGATGGAGACTTTTCTGGGATCCTAGCCCACGTATTGGAGCCACCCACATTTAGAAACTCCCTCGTAAACGTGTCTAGAGACTTTCTAGACCCTGTCAAGTTGAGGACACTATCACCATTAGGAAGAAGCTTAACTGCTAAAATGAGCGTGGCTCAGGGGAGGATTCCTCTTGCCACGCAGGATCAGCTCCATCCCAGCAGTTCAGGAACCTCAAACGATTACATGGAACAGCTCAATGATACATGTCTTTCATGCCAACATTACTTCTCCTGTTCCATCTGGCAGCCCCACCCATAAGGCAGTATAGCATGGTTGTAAACAGGCAGTTCTCTCCCACCCACCAATTCCCAAATAACCACTCAGAGGCTTAATATTACTTACAAATGCTTGGCCGGTAGCTCAGGCAGATTACTGACTAGCTCTTACACTTAAATTAACCCATAACTCTTATCTGTGTTTAGCCACGTGGCTTGGTACCTTTTCTCAGTACAGCATTCTTGTCTTGCTTCCTCTGCGTCTGGCTGGTGACTCCTGACTCCATCCTTCTTCTCCCTTCCTTAGTTTGGTTGTCCCGCCCATACTTCCTGCCCAGCTACCAGCCAATCAGCTTTATTATTAACAATGAGGATAATACATAGTCATAGTGTACAAAAAGACTGTTCCACAGCACAAGGTTGTCTTTGTTTTTCTTCTAATTTAAAGGGAGAGTGTTTATCCCCAAAGAAAAGCCAGTAGAAGCTCCTAAAGAAGAGAAAGTGACTCTGGACCCAGAACTGGAGGAAGCCTTGGCCAGCGCCTCCGACTCTGACCTCTACGATCTTGCAGGTTAGTTCTTGGGGCTGTCTGGTGACCTCCAGGTGTGCACTCACTCCCCTGGTGCAAACCTCGGAGCTTCTGGTAGCTGGTGAATACTGTGCTGCTGGGGTAGCAGCAGCCCTGTTTTATCAAGACTGGATCCTGTGGCTGAGCAAGCCATGTCTTAACCCATTCTCATGTTCAGATGATGCCCCTCCTACAAAACTCCTATAATAAATGGAGGAGAACAGATTTGAAATAGTATTGAGAGCTTAAAGAATTAAAATTGCAAGCTAGGGATGGTGACCCATGCCTGAAATGGGAGCACTAGCACTCTAAAGACTGAGACAGGAGGATTATTGTGAGTCTGAGCCCAGCCTGGGCTACAGAATTGAGATCCTGTCTCGAAAGAAAACAAAATTTAAAATGAATGAAATAACATCCTTATATGCTCTCCCAGGAGCTTCCACATTAAAATGAACTTATAGACTTCACATTTCATGGTCATGTTTCTTTCTGTTTGGTTGTTTTAGTTTCTGTTTTTTGAAAGACTTGCTCTTCTGTGTAGCCCTGGCTGTCCTAGAACTCTCTCTGTAGACCAGGCTGGCTTCTAACTCCTGAGTGCTAGAATTAAAGACGTGCGCCATCACCAGCTGGCCTCATGGTCACATTTCTGTGGAGTTCTTGGTCTCCCTCATAATTGCCGTTACAAGCTGATTTATGCCAGCAGGTCAGCTATCCTTCTAGTTTCCTGAGCAAACCCAATCATGACAACAGTAACAGGATTGTTATTTTAATCGACTTTTACACATAGATTGCATTAGTAACTTTTCTGTTGCTGTGACAGAACACCATGACCAAGGCAACTTATAAAAGAAAGTGTTTTAATGAGCTTTGGGTTTCAGAGGGTCAGAGTCTGTGGTGGTGAGGCAAAGGCATGGCAGCAGGAACAGCTGAGAGCAGGAGGCAGAGAGACAGCACCCTGGGAATGAGTCTTGGGAAACCTCAAAGCCTATCCCAATGACACACCTTTTCTGACAAGGCCACACCTCCCAATCCTTCCCAAACAGTTCCACCAACTAAGGACCAAGTATTCAAACATATGAGTCAATGGTGGCCATTAGCATTCAAACAACCGTGTCTCTATAAAAAGCTCAAATGATACAAAAGAAATGAAAAGCAAGTCTCTCCCCCAAACTAAGTCCTTTCTGAAAAGAAAAAAAAAAAAGAAAGTATGTGATGTGGATGGGTGAGCAACATAGTTGATTGCTAGAGTAGCATGGGCTACATAGTGAGTCCCCGACTTTAAAAAAAAAAAATCTAAACAAGAGCTAGGTGTGGTGGTGTGTGTTCTTATTCCCAACATTCAGGAAGTGGAGGCAGGAAGATCAGGAGTCATGGCTAGTCTCAGTATATATGTGAAGTTCATGGGACAACTTTATGAAGCTGGGTCCCTGGTTTGCCTGTCTGTGGGTTCTGAGGATCAGACTCAGGCCAGCTGGCTTGCACTGTAGAGTGGCAGGGGCCTTGACTTGTTGAGCCCAAAGCCTGACTCTACTTCCACAGTACTGAGACCACAAGTGCACACCACCACACCCGATCCGCACCTGTTTCTTACATAAGTTCTGGGGTTTCAAGTGAAGTTGTTCATGGGCTTAGCTGCTTCCCAGCCCTAGAAGGCTGATTCTTACTCCACTAGAAGATGGATGTAGAAAGCTCTTTCCTGTGGGGGTACCTGCTCTGCCTTATTCTATGCGGCTGTCATCTCCACACATTTTCATCCATCTCTGAGGATATCAGTAGGTGACGTCAGGTTCACATGTCTGTATGTCGGTCAGAGATCTCTGTAGCATCCGAGTTACCTGGTGAGGAAGGTGTTTTGCAGCGACTGGGCATCTTGGCCCTGTGGTTACTGTGGAGAGGTCCTTCCATAGTTACTGCCTTTCCCAAGGGTTGCCTCACAGGCTTTATTGGAATTGCCCAAAGAAAGAAGGTAGAGTGGGACTTGATTCCCAGGAAACACTTGAGAAAGGAAGGGGAAAAAAGCAGTCATTCTGAAGATGCCTGAGCCTAGAATCCAGGTAATAAATCCAGGGAGATAATGCAGATAGAAACTGCTTGGTTTCCTCTCACTCAGTGCCCTCCCTGCTCAGACACTCCCTCCACTCAGTGGAACTCGCGGCGTCTTCTCTCTGGTGGATTTTTCTAGAAGCCTGAAAATAACCTGTGGTTGGAAGGGCTCATATCCACTGGGGGAGATAAGGAGGGTGGAAACATTGCCCGTGCTGGTGTGGAAGGCAGCAAGTAGAAAAGCAAGCAGTCCCAAGGTGTGACAATGGCTGGATCTTCTTTTTCGCCTTTCGTCCCCTCATGGGGTGGTGCCAGGTACATTCAGAGCAAGGCTTCTCCCCTTAGTCAGCCCCCTCAGGAAACATGCTCACAGAAACCCCTGAGTGTGTCTTACGAACCTAGCCATTAATCAAGTTAACAATCAGTTGTGGTTAATGAGGAGGCAGACTCCGTGGGCCTTCAGTGGCTTCCCAGATCACACAGTTAGGGTGTGGCAGTCGGGAGTTCAAACTCTGTGTACTCCAGGCCCCGCCCCCTGAACTCCATGATCATCGTTGTTGTTGTTGTTGTTGTTGTTGTTGTTACTCTGTTTGCAGTGCAAAGGATTGAACCCAGGGCCTTGGGCGTGCCAGACAGGTGCTCTACCACCGAGCTGTAGTCCCAGCCCTTGTTTTTTTTTCAAATCGGGGTATGGACCATGTAGTGTAGGCTGTCCAGGCTGGCCTTGAATCTTGAACTCTCTATAGAGCCCCACACCGACCTCCCGGAATCCTTTGGCTTCTCAAGTGCAGATGTGGGCCATCACACACCTTCCTCTTACTCCTGTTCTTCCTGGCTTAACCCCTGGCCCTTCTTTGTACCTTGCTGGCCGCCTCCCTTCTGAAGTGTAGCTTATAGTAGATCCAGTCAAGAATCTCAGAGACCTGTGCCTCTCCCCAGCAATTTCACTAGAAGGGAAATCTGTTTCAACCTGTCCAGCATCTGCCCATAGTGTTGCTCCCTGAATGCCTGCTTCCTGGTGCCAGTTCTGATATAACATCAGGGACTGAGACCTTGTTCTGCTCAGCTAACCGTTTATTCCCAAAAGCCCTCCTTTTCCAAAGGTGAAGAAAGGACAACTCCCTTTTTCTACTGAAAGAAGACCATAACCTTTCTGCTTTTGCCTCTAAGGGAGGGGAAAAAAAAAAACATAATGATCTACATCACAGCAGATCTTTAAAATCCTTAGACTCAGTCAGTCTTGTTGGTACAGTGTTAATTTCAATACTCAGAAGGCAGAAGAAGGAGGACTGCCAATGTAAGGCCAGCCTGGTCTATGTGATGAGCTCCGGGCTAGCCTGGGTTACATAGTGAGACTTTAAACAAAACAAAATCCTTAGCTTGAATCCCACCTTTTTTATTTTACAGATAAGGAAACTAAATGGAGGTGGGTCTGGTGGCACCTATGGGTAATCATAGCATTTGGGAACAGAGGCAGGACAATCACACTGAGTTTGAGGTCAGCCTAGCCTACAAGTGAGTTCCAGGCTATCCAGGACAATAAGAGACCCTGAAAACAAAATAACACACACACACACACACACACACACACACACACACACACACATACACACACCAAACAAATAGCTGAATGTTGGGTTTACTTAACTAGGAGAATATTCTAGTTTCATTTCTTTCGTTATGATAAAACACCCTGATCAAAAGCAATACAGGGCAGAAAGGATTTATTCTGCTTACATTTCCAGGTTACGGTCCATCATTGAGGGGAAGTCAAAACGGAAAAGTAAGGCCTGAGTTGCGTCACATCCACAGCCAAGAGCAGAGAGAAATAAACACAGATGCTGCTGCCTCTGTGCAGCTGGCTTTCTTCACTCTGGCACAGTTCCGGGCCTAGCCCAAGAAGTTGTGCTGCACACAGTGGGCTGGATCTTTCTACATCAACAGTAATCAAGGCAACCCCCCAAAGACATGACTGCCAGCCAGTTAATCTAGATAATTCCTCACTAAGACTCTTTCCAGGTGACTTTAGATTGTGCCAGATTGACAGTTAAGACTGATGGGCACAGGAACTGAGCAGTGTTTCTGAGGTTGGAAGATGTGACTGCACCATTGTTTCTCAGCTCCTGAAGGATCCTGCCCGTTTAAACACACAGAGGCATGTAGAGTTCACTGATGGTCTTGGGAGGTTTTAGCAGCAAGTTTATTGAATGCTGTACACACACCACACACTGTGCCAGGAAAGGGAACCTGGAGACGTCGTGCTATATAACGAATCATTTGCCAAGGTGCAGATTAACATGTGGCCATCCTAATATGTGTCTCAAAACTTAGTGCTTGTTTTTATTGCTTGTATTTTCAGCTGTCCTTGGAGTCCACAATTTGCTCAACAATCCAAAGTTTGATGAAGAAACAACCAATGGCAAAGGTCACAAGGGGCCTATAAGGAGTAAGTCGATCAGGAATCTGGGAGTGTGAGAAACTTCACAGTCTCTGTCTGTGCCTAGAGGAGAGACCCATTGCTTCTAGAAGGAACCATTGGGCACTGAGCAATCAAACCCGGGGGAGAAGCTGATGGTGGGCACTCTGCCTGGCAGGGTGGCTAGAACCACAGAACACACATTTCACAGCAGGTGGTCCAGGGCACAGGGGCATGGGGTGGGGAGGATCCTGATAAGTTTGAAGAGTCAGCTCAGGATACAAATAGTTTCAGGTTTCAAGGGATATTTTAATAAACAAGGGGAGCTTGACGGTGTTCCCTTTGAATTCCAGGGTCTTTCTGTCTTGATAACGGATGCTGGTCACTGGAATCTAAATACCTACTTCCCCCAGAAAGCATGAAGGATACCGTGGCCTTTAATCCCGGCACTAGGGAGTCCGAGGCAGGCAGATCTCTGAGTTCAAGGCCAGCCTGGTCTACAGACTGAGTTCCAGGATAGTCAGGGCCACACAGAGAAACCCTGACTTGGAGTGGGGGTGGGGGAGCTCTCTGTACATTAGAATATTAATCCTTTGTGTGTTATATGCACTCCAAATATTTTCTGATAAATTGGTGTGTGTTGTTGTTTGGTTTCTGTTTGTTTATTTTGAGATAGGCCTGAAATTCACTGTGTAGGCTGGCCTCAAACTCATGATACTCATGCCTCAGTTTCCCAAATTCTGATATTACAGGCATGTACTGACTATATCTGGCTCAAGTAATTTCTTTTACTTACTTATTTATTAATTATTTTTATAAGTGTTTTGTTTAATGTGTGTGTGTGCGTGTGTGTGTCACATGTATATCCACTGCCCAGGGAAACCAGAAGAGAGTTTCAGATCCCTGAAACTGGACTGATGTTTGGGAGCCACGTTGAGGGCGATTGGAACTGAACTCTGGTCCTCTGTAAGAGTAGCAAGTACTCTTAACTACTGAGCCATGTCTCCCACCCCCAATAACTGCTTTTAAGATGGTTTTCATCCTTCTTTTCTATCCCTTGGTCTTTCCATACCTTTCTCAAAGCTAAAGCTGCAAAATGGAAATTGGAGGAAGGCAGTGATCAAAGAACAGAGGGGTATTAATATTTGGGAACTAAGGATAAAGGCTAGCTCAGTAGTAGAACATATGCTTTGAGCAGGTCCTGGGTTCAAGTCTCAGTATCACACAAAAATTTTAGAACGGGTTTGGGAAATGAAAAGATTCATTATGGTGCCCATTTTTGCACCTTAGACCCACCCTATGGTCTGGTGAAGATAGTGTGGAGAAAGTCCATGTGGTGCAGTAGTAGCTGCCAGTGGATGTCTTGGGGGTTGGAGTTTGCTCCAGGGCCTTCTGTAGTTTAACTTCATGCAGTGTTAGCCACTGAGTTGCCTCATGGGGGCTGAAAAGCATCTTCCTTGAAAACTAACCCAGAGACGCACCACTGCCCTGTCTGCTCAGTGAGAATCAACTTACTATCGTTGATATTGGAGTGTTAGACTACACAGGAAAGAACCGTGAGTTCTGGGGAAATCATCTCCAATTTTATAGAAGCCCTCTTGCACTAATTAAAACTTATGTTGTAGACGTTGTCAAGGGTGAAAAAGCCAAACCAGTATTTGAGGAGCCCCCAAACCCCACAAATGTAGAAGCAAGTCTGCAGCAGATGAAGGCCAATGACCCCAGCCTGCAAGAGGTCAACCTCAACAACATCAAGGTACGTCACTGCCCTTCCCCCTTGGCTTATCCTGGCATCACAGAGCTGGCTAGAGAGCATCGACTGCCTGCTCTTACACTGGCTTGCAATTCTTCCAAGTCACTGACTTCAAAATAACCTAGTCAAAAGAAACAGGTCTACAGGAAGAAGAATTTCTAGAACTTACTGAAAAGATTCACAGCACCTGGGCCAAAAGAACTACATTGTGCCTGCTGCTGAATCAGACCTTTAGCTTTTTTTTTCCAGTACTAGGAATCAAACCCAAGGCCGTGTGTGTGTGTGTGTGTGTGTGTGTGTGTGTATGCATGCATACATGTGTGTGCATGCACGTACTACAGCACTCTGCCGCTTAGCTGTGTCCCCAGCCTCTTCACACAGTTTCAAATGCAAGAAAAGCAGAACAGTATTTTCCGTGACCTGGTGTCTGAAGTCACAGACTGTCATTGTCATTTCCACCTTACTCTTTTTGGTGATAAGTCGTTGCTGGTGCCACTCTAGATGTCAATGTGAACCTGGGAGAGTGGGGCCTAAATATGAGCCTGACTGAAGTCTCAAGCAATAGCCAACTTTATTCAGAGCATCAGACAATTGGTACTCTGAGGGTTAAGAAGAGTCACCTGACTAGAGTTTAATCACAAGGACAAGCCACATATGGCAGAAACATGCTTTTTTTTTTCTTATAGAGGCATATAAACAAATAACAATAGCCAATTGTAATGAATAGTCTGAAGTCACTCCTGTGCCCTCCACCTGGAAGGGGCGAGAAAGCACATTCCAAGAAGAACCCATGTTATGGAGGAACAGAGATGATAAGACTCTTGTCTTGTTTACTTGGAGCTTTCTCATAAAGTCTCAGGAATCTCCTCCCACACTTCCTGTGTGGACCATGTTGGCCATCGTGTTGCTGCTGAAGGCAGGGAAGGGAGGTGGAACATGAACAAATAGGAATTGCCTGAGGCCTGCTTTATTCATCCTCTCCAGTTCGCTGGCTGGTTGATTAGTTGCTGGCCTCATTTGAGATGAGGTTTCACTGTGTTGCCAAGACTGGCTTTAAACTCTTTGAACTTATAATAAATCCTCCATTCTCCTGCCTCTACCTCCCTAAAGATATCACAGACATATGCCGTCAGCCTGGCTTGTTTTGTTTGTTCTTATTGGACTGATCCCTAGCACTTACTATTGTTTCTAAAGATTTTTAACTCTGTGTGTAGGTGTCTGTGTGTGGGTATGTGCACTTGAGTGAAGTTGCCTGTAGAGGCCAGAAGGGAGCATTGGATCCCCTGGAGCTGGAATTATAGGCAGTTGTGCACCACCCAACATGGATGCTGGGAACTGAACTCAGGTCCTCTGCAAGAACAGCAAGTGCTCTTCACCACTGAACCATTTCTCCAGCCCCAGTAATATTGCTTTTATTGAATGTTCACTCTGGCATATCCTTGGCTACTTAAAATTCATTTTCTTATTTCATCTCCAGGGAGACTTGAAGAGATTACTCACTTGTCCATAATGCAGTCAGGCGCCTGTCCATTGCCGCCCTTTGCTGCCTGCTGCTTACTTCCACAGTGATCAGTACTGTATTGTGTGATCTGTAAGAAAGTGCAGGCACACATCCATCGGTGCATGCAAAACACTCATAAAATATAATGAATAAATCTAAAAAAAAAAAAAAAAGAAAAAAGAAAGGATTGCAAACAAATGTGCTTGCTCACACCTTGTATCTAAAGGATCTACTTCCAACATGGCATGCCCATGTGGCTGCGGGCAAGAGACCTCACTTTGTAAAGACTCCATCTTGTAGAGGTAGAGGCAGGGGAATCACCATGAGTTCAAAGGAGCTTTGGCCACGTAGGGAAATTGAGGCCAGACCGAAGCTAACCTGGGTTCTAGGAGACCCAGTTAAGATCCATCCAGTGTTTACTTAGGAGGGTTATTGTAGGAGAACAACACTAACCAAATGTGGGCAGCATGATGCGGTCAACCCCAAAGTGTTATGGAATTGTAAGAAAGGAAAAGTTTGAAGTAGGAGAACTCATAAACAAAAGAGGAAGACTTCAGCAGGGTCTTCAGAGATGAGTAGATAATAATTAGAGAAGGTAACAGGAATTTTCAGGCCAAGAAGAAAAGCATATCTAAGGGTATGTATATGAGAGACCTTAGTTGTTAACCTGTCCTAGAATACAGATCTGCAATGAAAACAAAGAGGAAAAGGCTTTGGGGTTACATTCCTTTACCGAGCCCTAGGAGGCGCTATTCACTCAGAATAGCTTAGGTATCACACCTAACCAATAAAACTTACAGAGAGGCTGTGTAATCAGCCACCTAAATATAGGTGATAGTTAAAAGTTACCAGGGTGGGGATGGGGGCTTGTCACGTGTGAGACTCTGGGTCCCATCAAACATGAAAAAAAGTATTTTCAAGTGGAGGGTGAGTGTGCTGTGAGTGGTATATAACCAGCCCTATCTTCTGTGCTCTAGAACATTCCAATTCCAACCCTGAAGGAATTTGCAAAGGCCCTGGAGACCAACACCCATGTGAAGAAGTTCAGCCTGGCTGCAACCCGCAGCAATGACCCTGTGGCCCTTGTAAGTAAGACTTGAAACACAATATGAAGTCATTTAATTCCCTGGAGACTCTATTTTTAGTTTTTTCTTATTGTTTAAAATTAGCTAACTTTGCTT
Source organism: Onychomys torridus (assembly GCF_903995425.1). NCBI lineage: Eukaryota > Metazoa > Chordata > Mammalia > Rodentia > Cricetidae > Onychomys > Onychomys torridus. The sequence goes on along the minus strand of NC_050449.1, from coordinate 69,001,619 downwards.
TTAGTTGTCTTGAGAAAGGCTCTGCTATGTGACCTGGGTTTGAACTCACTATATATCTTAGACTGGCCTTGAAATCCCAGGAATCCTCCTGCCTCAGCTTGCCTAGTGCTGAGATTTAGGCATGAAATCACCATTCCTGGCTCTTAGAGAATCTTTGTCATTTATTCTATCAATTGGAAAGTCTTAGAACTGGTCAACTTAAGCTAACGAATTTACAGTTCTGAGGCACAGCTCGGTGCCTGTGTACACTGCAAGCATGTTGAATTAACTGGACTCTTGTCTGGGCTGCACATTCCAAAAGAGAAATAAGACAAGCGTTTGGCATTTAGCTAAATAAATATTTAGAGTTTGTTCTGTGTTGAGAAAGGCCATTCTGAAACTTCTGCTTCTATAGTGACTCTCTGTAATGGTCAATGGATATTATGATCCCAAAAGCCTACTTGAACTTGGCACATATAAAAAAAAAGTCAGAGTATATTTTCTCTTAATCTTTATGTGCATTAATTTTCCAAGCACACTTTAAACAATCAAAATACAGTGTTTGACATCCAGTTAATTAGAATACGGAAAGGAAGATAGCAAAGTTCCTTGTCCTTTTATGTATTTTCGGTAATTCGGCCAAACAGGAAAGCTGCTTAGCTCAGCAAATGCTGTCTGTTACCGCCGGATCCATCACTGCTCTTCTTGTCTACATTCCCTAGTCCAAGCCGCTTATCTGTGGACTCAGTGGCTGCAGCACAGGTCGCTCAGGTTTGCGTGCACTGCCTTACCCAGACATTGCTGCAGAGCTCTAAGTGTGTGCTGTCCTTAGTTCCTACTATAACAAAAGAGAGGGTAGATGATCTCAGGTGTCACAAGGAAATGACAGAGCCGAGAGTCACTACCAGGTCGTTCGGGTGCCACCCTGGCACATTTACACACAGAGCCCTTCTGTGGTACATCGGCTAAAATCTGTGGTTGATGGGGATTCTGGGAATCAACCTGAGAGTCTACAACATCCGTCACTCGGCTCTCAAGTCAACCTAGAAAAAGCAAAGTTGCCCTGGCATGAGGATTGGAGATTTAGAGCAATGCATCTTAGGCTGGAGAGATGGCTCAGCAGTTTACAAGTGCTTGTAGCTTTTCCAGAGGACTTGTGTTGATTCAGAGCAACCACTTCAGACAACTCACAAGCACTTGTAACTCCAGGGGATCTGGTGTCCTCCTCTTCTGGCATCCTTGGGTACCTCATGCACATGGTGCACAGACACACTTTCAGGCAAAACACCCATATGTATAAAATAAAAATAAATGTTAAAAAATATAAGCATATATAGATATGTGTAGGAGTGTAGATATAATTTAGAACTATAATGAGATATTCCACATTCTTTTATTCATATTTCATCTTTGAAATCCACAGTGTAAAACATTTATAGCACATCGGTTCAAGCTAGCTATTTTTCAAAGGCTTAGTAGCTGTATGTCTTGTGGCTACCATTTGTCAGCAGGGAAGCTATGTACTCTGGTTTCTGTTAGATTTTAAGGATTTATTTTAATTTTTAATTGAACTGTGCATTCGTGTATATGTGTGCTTGTGTGAGGTCAGGTGTCCTCGAAGTCTAGAAGAGGGAACCTGGACTCTTGTAGCTGAGTTACAGGTGGTTTTGAGCAGCCTGACGTGAGTGCTGGGGACTGAACTTGGGTCCTCACCAAGAACAGCATGTGCCCCGAACTGCTGAGCCGCCTTTCTAGCCCCGGGAAATTGTATTTTTGTATAATCCCACAGAGTACAGAAACAAATCTTTTTCTGAGACATGTATTTCTACTCTAATTATTTATATAACATTTAAGAAATCATATCTATGTTTCCCTGACATTATTATCCCAGTACATGAAGTAGATGCTCAGATATTTGCTGAACTGAGTGAACTTGGGTGTCATAACTCCAAGTTATGTTTGGCTGTGTGTGCTCCATTTTGTCCAGTTGGAGAAAAAGTGTTTTCTCAAGTTTCAGATAAAGCAACATGATCGTGGCTGGCGGCCAGGAGGTCCTGCAAGTTCTTGTAAAGAACTAATTGCTCTGACATTTCATTATTCTGGAACTGGAAGTTAATGCCAGAGCTTGGTGTGTCCCCTAAGGAAAGGCTTGCCGAACTCCCCTCTCATGCTCTGATTAGAATGTGTACATTTAATTTTAAGATCAAGATTAAGCTGGGTGTGGTGGTGCATGCCTCTAATCCCATCACTTGTGGGGAGAGGCAGGCAGATCATTGTTCAAGGCCAGCCAGGTCTACAGAGTGAGTTCCAGGACAGACAGGGCACAGGGAGACCCTGTCTCGAGAAATCAAAATCAAAATAGAAAGAGAGAGAAAGAGGGGGGAGGGGGAGAGAGAGAGAGAGAGAGAGAGAGAGAGAGAGCGCGAGAGCGAGAGAGAGCGAATTGGATAAATGTACCTTGAATTGTATAGTGTGCCATTCCATCAGCTCATAGCCCTGGGCTTTCCATTCAAACAGCTGTCATGACACAGGATTTTTATTCTGTCCTAGTTATTCTCAGCTCAAGAGCTGTGTTGCTCCCAGGCCACACTGGCAGTGGTGGCAGGAGATGTTTGGGGTTGTGCTGAGGACAAGACTACTGGCATGTGTTAGGTCTCAGAAGCCGGAATGCTGCTAACCAGCCTAGTACACAGGACCCATAGCAAAGCACTCTCCAGGCCCAGATCTTAGCCATGTCAAGGTTGAGAAATTCCACTTCATGCGGAATTCCTTCTCTTCCTCCTTCCTGTCCTGACTGACAACAAGATAATTAAAATAGTTTAGAACTGCCTTGGTCTACTCCCTAGAAGCAATCACTATTGGCAATTTGTTTTTCATTCTTCTACTTACTGCCTTTATGACTTATTGAAGTGGCTGCCAATCAACTGTTTATTCACCTGAGGAGCAGAAGGCCAGGCCACAGCCTTAGAGATCCTGACTCAGTCTCTGTTCATCTGGGTGGGACCCAAATATACTTGAAATTTTACATGTATATTTATATTTATTTAGATGTTATCTATGTATGTGTGCGTCTGTGTGCACCTGCATATATGTGTCTAGGTAATTGTATGCACACATGAGCGTTGGGGTACCCATGGAGGCCAGAAGAGGGCATTGGATCCCTTGGAGCTGGACTTACAGGTGTTTGTGAGTCTCTCAGTGCTCGGATCTCGACACCTGTTTTCATAACTGAGTGGCAAGCACTCTGAACCATCTCTCTAGCCCCAGTTATATGTGTATTTTTGAATTTCAGTGTACTCAAATACTTTAAACTAGTATTAAAATGTGTTCGTTTAGTGAGTATGTAGTCTCAGCTCTTGAGAGGTGGAAACAGGAAGATCAGCACTTTATGGCCAATCTCAGTTTCACAGAACAGCAAGTTCAAAGCCAGCCTGGACTACCTGAGAGTCAGTCTCTCTCTCTCTCTCTCTCTCTCTCTCTCTCTCTCTCTCTCACACACACACACACACACACACACACACACACACACACACACACACACACGGTGGCAGGGGGCTCAGGGGGCTGAAGCGGACTCAGTGTTGAAGGGAACTGGCTGCTCATCCAGTGGTTTTGTTCCCAGCACTCGCATGGTGCTTTCAACTGCCTGCAACTCCACTTCCAGGTGATCCAACATTAAAAAGATAAACAGTTAAAACTAAGAGAAAACATATGTTCACTCATACCATGTGGGTGCTGGGAATCCAACCCAGGTTCTTCAAAAGAGCAGCCAGTGCTTGTAACCGCTAAACCAGCTCTCCAGCCTCTACTGAGCTGTTTTTTTGTTTTTGTTTTGTTTTGTTTTTCGAAACAGGGTTTCTCTGTGTAGTTTTGTGCCTTTCCTGGAACTCACAGAGATCCGCCTGCCTCTGCCTCCCAAAGTGCTGGGAATAAAGGCGTGTGCCACCACCGCCCCAGCCTAATGAGCTGTTTTAATTTTTCTTTTCTTTTGTTCGAGACAGGGTTTCTCTGTGTAGCTACGACTGTCCTGGAACTCACTCTGTAGCCCAGGCTGGCCTCGAACTCACAGAGATCCACCTACCTCTGCCTCTCGAGTGCTGGGATTAAAGGCCTATACCACTACCACCCGGCTGCTATTTTCAGTTTTAATTGTAGTTCTAAATTTTAATTTTACTTGGAGATGAAAGTATTTTTGACTTAACAAAGGTTTTCTTTAAGTGCTATAAAACTATGGTTTTTATTCGGGAGAGATGCTCATGAAACCCATCATTAGAAAACCCAATGACTGTTTCTGTACACTAAGGCTTTTGCAGACATGCTGAAAGTCAACAAGACCTTGAAAAGTCTAAACATAGAATCCAATTTTGTCACTGGAACTGGAATCCTGGCCCTAGTGGAAGCCCTGCGGGAGAATGACACCTTGACGGAGATCAAGATTGACAACCAGGTACAGAAGTGGGGCAGGGCAAAGCTAGCGTTTTTTTCTACTTGACAACTTTTTTTTTCTTTGAGCTGAGGATCGAACCCAGGGCCTTGCGCTTGCTAGGCAAGCACTCTACCACTGAGCTAAATCCCCAACCAAGCTAGTGTTTTTTTCTTAGACAGTATGGGCACTCGATGTGGTCTTCTGGCTGTCCTACAAATCTTCATAGCTTCTGGCCCATGGAGGGAACACATATTCAATCTGTATGCGTGTGTGTGTGTGTGTGTGTGTGTGTGTGTGTGTGTGTGTGTGTGTGCGCGCGCACATAGAGTCCAGGGGACAACCTCAGCTACCTTTCTCAGGTGATGACTACCCTTTTTTTAGACAAGCTGGGAGCCCCAGGGATTCCCTTGTCTCTGCCTCCCCAGCACTAGGATTACACACACACACACACACACACACACACACACACACACACACACCAGCTTTTTGAATGTGGGTCCCAGGGACTGAACTCAGATCCCCATGCTGTGTGACAAGCACGTTACTGACTAAGCATTCTTCCCAGCCCCAGAGCATGTTCTTAAGTGAACTTCTCTGCAGGTCAGCGGACCCATAAAGAGTGGCTACCCTTGCCCTAAGCTAGCCAGGCAGCAGGGGTATTATCAGCCGCTTTGTTCATTCTCTTACACTGTAACCCGAATCAAAGCCCAATGCTGCCCCAGCCTTAAAAGAAAGTGGGGTGGCCCTGCCCAGACACCGAGACTCACTCTTGTTTTAGAGTCCATTGATCAATGATCTTTAAATTATTATTATTATTATTATTATTATTATTATTTGGGGGTTTTTTTGAGACAGGGTTTCTCTGTGTCGCTTTGTGCCTTTCCTGGAACTCACTCGGTAGCCCAGGCTGGCCTCGAACTCACAGAGATCTGCCTGGCTCTGCCTCCCGAGTGCTGGGATTAAAGGCGGCCGCCGCCGACGCCGCCGCCACCACCACCACCACCACCACCACCACCACCACCTGGCTTTAACATTATTTTTAATGTTGTGTGTGCCAGAGGTCAGAGACATCTGGTTCTAGGGTTACAGGAGGTCAGGAGCTGCCCAATGTAGGTGCTGGGATTTAAATACAGGTCTTCTGGAAAAACAGCAGGTGCTCTCAAATGCTGAGACATCTCTCCAGCCTAGATCTTTAATTATTTTTGGATATGGATTCTAGGATAGAAAATTCAGTATTTGGATTGATGGCTGTTAGACTTTCCCACTCCTTAAGAAACATCCCTGCTTTAATCCTGTTAGCATGGAATGACTTTGAGGCGCAAATATTAGTTTTGCTTAAACTCACTCAGGAATTACCTTCTCTTTCTTTTTTTGTGTCGTGTATCTGTTTTTGAGACTGTCCCATGGGTTAGCACAGGCTAGCCTTGAACTAAAGATCTTCAAGCCTGAGTCTCCTGGGGACTACAATTATGGTCATACACCCAGTTCATCTTTTCTTCAGAAAGGATTTCTTGTTTGCTGTTGGGATTTTTGTTGTTGCTGTTTTGTGTTTGTTTGTTTGTTTGTTTTTGCTTATGTGTGTGTTCATATGCATGTGAGTGTGTAAAAAAATTGTGTGTGTACATGTGGAGGCCAGAGGTTGATGTCAGGGTCATCTTGTCATATCCCACCTTAAACTTAGTTTTTGTAACAGGGTCTACCACCTGGAGCTCGCTGATTGGCTAGCCTGGTTGACCAGTGACCTCTGGGATTTACCTATCTCTGCATCCCCAGCTTTGGAATTATAGGTTCCTGCCATCATGCCTGACTTTATAACATAGGTCTGGGATCCAAATTCAGGTCCTCATGCTTGCACAGAAACACCTTTCCCACTAAGCCATCTCCCCAGCCTGGCTTCTTGTTTTGGTTGGTTGGTTGGTTGGTTGGTTGGTTTTCATTTTTGAGTACCAGCAGATTGGGCTGTCTACATTCTAGACAAAGAGCCAGATCCAATGACTGCATGGGAGAAAACTTCTCAGGGGGCTTGTTCCCTTTCAGTTTGAACCTTTTTGTGGAAGTAGTCATGAGTTTTCTCCTGTAAGTAACTGGGTTTGTTTGTTTGTTTTTTTCCCTTCCTGTTTATCCCGTGTCTATGTGTGTGCACCCACAACCAGAGGCAGCAGCTGGGGACAGCGGTAGAGATGGAGATAGCCCAGATGCTGGAAGAGAATTCAAGGATCCTCAAGTTCGGGTACCAGTTTACCAAGCAAGGGCCACGGACAAGAGTGGCAGCTGCCATCACAAAAAATAATGACCTGGGTAAGGCAGATGTGATCTGTGCTGTTGACTATCAGAGGGGTGCGGGGACATTCATCTTCCAGTTCAGAGGTAGCATCTCAGACGCTGTGCCGAGGGGCTGGGTAGGCACCTTACTGGGTGGTCATGGCAATCCTCTCTGGTCTTCGAGATGCTTAAACTTCAACACAACATTCTTTTTCTTTTTCTTTCTTTCTTTTTTTTTTTTTTTTTTTTTTTTTTGGTTTTTTGAGACAGGGTTTCTCTGTGTAGCTTTGTGCCTTTCCTGGAACTTGCTTTGGAGACCAGGCTGGCCTCGAACTCACAGAGATCCACCTGCCTCTGCCTCCCGAGTGCTGGGATTAAAGGCGTGCGCCACCACCGCCCAGTACAACATTCTTTTAGAACTGTTTCCTGTAGCTTAGCTCTGGCTCGACCTCTTTGTCTTTACCTCTTCTGCCCTCCTTACCCCTCCCTTCCCTTCCTCTCCTCCCTCCATGATGATGGCACTCTCCCTGTTTAGATACAGGGCATGGCAATCCCAGGTTCCTTATGCATGACTTCTGACGGCACTTCTTTTCAATACTCAGGCTTAAATGTGGGGACATGAATACTTCTGTATTTTACATGTGAAGTACTCTAACAGAGCTCTACTACACAGGTTAAACTCTTGTGGAGCTTTTCAGCGAGGCCTCTCTTTGCCTTCCCATGCTGTTACACTTTGCTGAGGATCCACACTGTTCCTTCTGTTACAAGGAGATGGGGCATATCCTGGTCAGTCACAGTGTAGAAAGATGGGGCAGGTTGGGAAAGCTTGGTCTGGGAACATCTTAACTACCCGGGACAGGATAGCAGAGGGACATCTAAGACTGGACAAGTCTACTTGGCAGTCAGCCAGCAGCAGGCTTGAGTCCCTTGTCTGAGGTTTGGGAACAGTGTACCAGACCTTGGACAAGGGAGAAGGAAAGACATTGGCAGGACATAGGGCCAGACTTTCCCACTAGGTGTAGAGAGTGAGACCCAAGAGCCAGCAGAAGGCTTTGGGAAAGGATGGAGACATCCAGAAGATGCCTAGGAAAGAAAGTATTGTTGTTTATTTATGTTTTATTCTTTTGGGGGGCCCGCCACCCAGCTCCCAAATAAATCACACACAGAGACTTATTCTTACTTAAGAATGCCGGGCCTTAGCTTGGCTTGTTTCTTGCCAGCTTTCCTTAAATTATCCCATCTACCTTTTGCATCTGGGCTTTTCCCTTTTCTTACTTCTGTGAATCTTACTCTTACTCCATGGCTTGCCATGTAGCTGGCCCTTGGAGTCCTCTTCCTTCTCTGGCTGCTAGATCAATCTCTCTCTCTCTCTCCCTCTCCCTCTTCTTCTCCCCCCCAGATTTCTCCTATTAATTCTTTCTGCCAGCCCTGCCTATCCTTTCTCCTGCCTCACTATTGGCAGTTCAGCTCTTGATTAGACCACAAGGTGTTTTAAACAGGCACAGTAACACAGCTTCACAGAGTTAAACATAAGTAACACACCTTAAAATAATATTCCCCAACAGAAAGCATGTTAGGTCTGTATCTGAGCACCCCAGAAAAATAGGCAAAGCAAGGCTCTGGAAGAATTGATAACAGATCCCATGCCCAGGAACAGCTATTGTAGACGGCAGCATCTCTACAGCTTGGGGTACTGAAAGTAGCCGGTTAGAGGGGACCTCAGACAGGGAACCAGTTGGCTAAATCCAGGAAGCTTCCAGAAGCCCCTTGTTATCAACCAAAAGAGTCTGCAGCCCAGGAAGCGAAAGGAGAAGAAAGGGACTGTGGAAACCAGGAATGCAGTCAGGTATGGTGGTGTGTACCTGTAATTCCAACATTCAGGAGGCTAATGCAGGAAAATCCTAGTTGACGACCAACCTGGGCTACATGGTAAGACCATGTCAGAGGAGGGAAGAGAAGGATAGAATCAGGCAATTTTTATAAAAGATGTATCTATTTTATGTGTATGAATGTTTAGTTTGCATGCATGTCTGTGTACCATGTATGTGTCTGGTACCCTTGAAGGTCAGAAAGAGCATCGATTCTCCTGGAGCTGGGCTTGTGGTCAGTTGTGAGCAGCTATGTGTGTGCTAGGAATTGAATCCAGGTCATCCGAAAGAACCACTGAGTTGTCTTTCCAGCCCCCAAATCAGGCCATCTTAACAGTATCTTTGATCCCAAGTACTGGTTTAAAGGAACCTCAAGCTCTGATTTTGCCTATTGTCTAAACTACTCATTTTTTTAAGACCAATATTTAGGGTTGGTTTGTTTGTTTGTTTGTTTGTTTGTTTGTTTGTTTTGAGACAGAATCATGCTGTATATCCCAAGCTGTCCAGGAACTCACTATGTAGCCCAAGCTGGCTCCAATTCTTGATTCTCCTGCCTCAGCCTCTGGAATATGATGACTGCAGGTGCACTCCACTACATCTAGGACTTAGGAGTTTCTAATCAAAATGAGATTTGGAGAATCTGAGCGCTTCTTTACAGAAAGCTGGTCTCCCCACCATCGTCAGAGGTGACGGGTGAGGCTGTTTTCATCTGGGGACTTTGCAAAGGCCAGTAGGTAACAGAACTACACAGAAGCCAAGGAGATTCCCTGTATTTAAATTCCCATGAAAGTACTTCCCAGTTCACTGCTCTGTGGTCTGTCTCTCCTGGACCGAAGCTCCACAGACATACCTAGACGTTCCCAGTTACCAGACACAGCTTTATTTAAACTTAAATTCCTCCTCAGACTAGGTTATTTTGCTGTTTCCATTTTCTGCCATAGTTCATTGAATGTTGAAGTTTAAGGTGATTCATGCCATTGGGTGTGCGGCATAGAGTTTCATGGGGTGAATCCTATCTTCTAGATCAGTGGTTCTCAGCCTGTGGGTCAGAGATCCTGCAGATCAGATATTTACATATTCATGAGAGTAGCAAAATTATAGTTATGAAGTAACAGCGACATAATTTTATGGTTGGGGGTCACCACAACACAGGGAACTGTATTAAAGGGTCACAGCGTTAGGGAGGTTGAGAAATACTGCTCTAAAATGATTTTCAAGAATATCCTTTTTTTTTCTATCTGTCTCTTTAAATTATTTTCTTTCTCTCTTACCTAGTTCGCAAGAAGAGAGTTGAAGGAGACCGGAGGTAAACCTCCACTAACAGAGGTGAAGACGCACCATGCAGCCATCTTAAAAACAGGCACAAACTCATCCTCCACGGCACCATCTTATCTAAGGCTGTTCGTTTCCGTTAACCATAGGCGTCATACTTTTAACCGTTACTCTTTTTTAGCACTACTTCTGTGAGGTTCTGAAATGTGTGTAGCGGTTTGACTTGTTTCTGGACACACCTGGCGGCTTGTACCAATAGGATGATACAGATGTTAGCCAGTGACAGCACTGGAGATGATTATAACCACTTTCATATTGGGTTGTCTTGCTTTTCCTCCATGAACGTGTTTTTAATCATGGAAAGGGACTTAGCATGTGTTTGTAGCTGATTACAGTAGAGGCCTATCTCTGTTTACATGCATCACTTTGAGCTAGGCTGAGTACATGAGAAGTTAGTATTTGCCAATCTTCCACAAATTCTCCGTTAATTCCAGAAAAATGTCTCTATGTGCGCATGCCCAGCTGATTCACAGTCGGTGGGATCCTTCTTAGAAAGCACTTCAATATAGCATTAGCAAATCAACTGTTTATTATTCTATGAGTATATTGATAATTCACACACTTACCTTTACTGACTATTAGACATGAAATAAACATATTTGTGTAGGTGTGTGGTACTGGGGATTGAACCCAGGGCCTTGTACATGCTAGGCAAGCACTCTACCCCTGAGTTACATCTCCAACCTAAATTATATTTAACAGACAATTCTTTATAAAGCCATTTCCAGGTATAATAGAAAAATTTTAAATTTCACTAAAAGAAAATTTCAAAATGTTACACTCCCAAATAAAACAGTAACAATGACATCTTACGGGCTAGAGAGATGGCTCAGCAGTTAAGAGTGCTTGCTGCTTTTCTAGAGGACCAGGGTTCAGTTCCCAGCACCTATGTCAAGCGGCCAACAATGGCCTATAACTCCATCTTCGGGAGAATCAGATGCCTCCAGCCTCTGAGGACATCCACACATACCTGTACATACCGCCCCCATACACATACACATGATTACAAATAGCACCTTAATCAAAGTTTCTGATACATAAGATTGAGTGAATTTGACAAAAATTTAAAAGCAATTAATGCCTCATCTTTGGCATGACAGGTTCACAGGATAAATGGTGGGCATTGTAGTTTATTACATAGATTTTTTTTTTCCTATGTTGCTTCTCTGCCTTTGGGCTCAAATCAAGTGCCACTTTTTATCACGTGGTCAATCCAGACATTTGCACACGTGACGTAAAAATGCATTGTCAGTGACTCAGATATTTGTCACCTCAAAGACAAAGCCGGCGGAAACACAACCAATATGACGGCATTGATTTCTTAGTGTAACAGTCGGACAGTGCAGTGCGAAACTAAGGTGACAGATGACAGAAGCCTTTGGCTGCATACCCCACTCCTCTCTCCTGTCATTGGTGACAGCCTGTGACAGCCCCTGTCAGGTAGCTAAGGCTAGCTCCTCTTCTCACCGAAGTGACTCAAGAGCTGGCCAGAGGAACGGAAGGGAGAATGCGTCCGCTTGGGCTCACAGTTTTAGGGTACCATCCGCCATGGCAGCTGGAGCACAGGTCACATCGCACTCGCAGACAGGACCCTACCCGCTCACCCCTTTGTCCCCAGCCTGTGGGATGGCGCTACCCACATTCAGGGTGAGTCCTGCCTCCTTGGTTAGACGTCGCTGGGAACACCCTATGTGGTTCCAGATCCTATCAGGCTGACAACGAGGATAACTCAGTGTTTCTCTTTCTTCCCTGTCCTCTCCTTTCCTTACACAGCATCCCTCTGGTTCCCTTTCTCTTTAGGACTCTGTGTCTTACAGAGATGAGACTCTTGTACTGTAGGCAGAGCGGAAGCTGCCATCCCTGGCAGATCTTGGGTCTAGGCCTGTATAGTTTTAGTGACTAGTGACTATGAGCTCTTGAGTTGCTTGGTAGCAGGGAGACAAGTTAATGGGTGAATAACTTAGCTTGAAAAGCACTTGGAAGCGGGTGTGGCAGTGCATGCCTTTAATCCCAGCACTCGGGAGGCAGAGACAAGCAGATCTCTGTGAGTTCAAGGGCAGCCTGGGCTTCCAAGTGAGTTCCAGGACAGGCGCCAAAGCTACACAGAGAAACCCTGTCTCGAAAAACAAAACAAAAAAAAACAAACAAACAAACAAAAAAAAAGCACTTGGAATCTGTTTAGAGGGGCCTTTAAAAAACTGGACACTTGGAGGGAGAAACTGGACATTGACTAGTTCTGTAAATACCCATAGCTGAAAGCAAAAGTCCTCTGAAACATCTCATTTTCTTGACTCAGTTTTACATTTTATTTTTTTCAGGACACAATAAGGAGGGTATTCTGACTTTTTTTTTCCCGAGTCATCCCCAATCCTTTATCTTCCTGTCAGTCTGAAAATGTATTAGTACATTCCATTTGATGGATTTCAGTCTGATTTTTCTTCCCTTCTCCCCCATTTGGATGTGCTATATCGGAGTCAGGTTGTACAGGTTTGCTGGGTGTTCGGCTTTCCAGAATTCTGTGAATGATTGCTCAACATAGCACTACTAAAAATTAAGGGAAGCCAGGTGTGTTAGCACACACCAATGATCCTAGCACTTGGAATGGCGGCAAGATCAGTGTTGGCTACATAGGAAGTTTGAAGTCAGCCTGATGCATGAGACCCTAACCAAAACATATTAAGTGACATGTGCTTATAGTTAAATCAATTATGGTAAAGGCTAAACTATGTTCTTAAGATTATTTATGTATGTTGTGCCTACATGGTGTAAATATTACCTGTGGTGTGCTATGGCATGGTTCTTCCCAGCTCTTGGCACTAACTTCTTGGCCGTGGTGAGAAAAGCTTTGGGAATTATCAGTGTGTAAGAAACTGTCTCCCTTCTTCCCTCTAGATTGTTGGCAGATAAGCAGTTCTACCTGAGTGAAAGATGTACAATGTATTTGAATCATAATTTTTGGTTACCATGTTGCCAAAGGGAGGATGCTGTGTCTTTCCTCCATCCTGGTCACAGACCTCTTTAAAAGCAGAGTCCCTAGCAAACCTCTACAAGTAATCCTTTTCCTTTCCTCATTTCTTCTCTTTCCTCCATCTCTTGAGAAACCCTGACCCTGCAGAGTGTTGTCTGCAGCCCCATGTTTTGGAGAATGGGTTGCAGCTGTTAGCACACCCTGGCAAAAAGCAAGGAAAAAAAATATAAGATTTGGATCACAGCTCCTTTTTATAAGGAGTTATTAATACTATTAAAGCAAGATAGGAGAACATTATTTTTAAAACCATACTGCTTTTAGCTTATTAGATGAATTTATGAGATTATTTATTACTAATCAGCTGTTTTATCATTATGGATTTTTGAGTGGCTTATAAAATGACATTTCCATAAGTATTTACATATTGAAGATAACTACTAGAAGATCAAACATACATTTTGAGGGAACTCTATCAAGTCATATAATTAGTCTAAGACTTCACCTCCCTTCTGCCCAAAGTGGACAATTAATTTCATCATGATGAGACATAATATGTGTAGATTATTTTTGTATGTATATATTTTGCTAGCTAGTGTGTGGAGTGTTTGCTAATGCCTGAAGAGCTGTTTGGAGGGAGTTCATGTTTCCCTCAGCTGTTCCCTTCACCTTCACAGTTATACAGGCCCATAGCAAATGAAAACTCACTCACCTAGACTTGAAGGTTCCTGTCCCTGATGTCTTGTCACGGCACATGTAGATAGATGGCTTTCAGGAGATGCATTTCCCAAGTCTAGAAAGAGTGACTAATCTGGTAGTAGTCCACGTGCATCTCTGTCTGCCTTATGTGCGCAGCTAAAGCTCCTTCGTCCTTTTCAGCATGATCAAAACCCTTGCTTTCATCTTTGAGGGAAATGAATTTCCCTCCCTCCCCCACCCCGCTGCGTGTGCGTGTGCGTGTGCGTGTGTGTTGTCAGATATCTAACTAGGTATTTGGCTACATCTGGACTACAGATTGAAGGGAGGCTCTCTCCCCAGCTCCACTTCCCTTCCCCTTTTAGAACTGCTGCAGACCCAGGTTCCATGGGAAATTACTCTGGGGTCTTCAAGTTTCACAATTGTGTGGAGGATGACTCTTAGAAAATTCACTGGATTATTACCCCATGGGATCTTCCTATATGCCTAAAGTCTGTGTCATTTCATACTCATGAACATCAATTAGCCCCATCCTTCCATCTCTGTAGGACACACTGTATATAAATATTTTGTACATAAGGATCACCAAATACTGTAGTGAGGTGTTAGACTACACGTAGACCATGGATTGACGGGACCAGGCTTCCCTTGCCCCTCTCGGGGTTGTTGTGGGCCCAGGTTAGAGAATCACGTGCCTGGAGGGGCAGGTGTGGCTCCCTCATCTTTCAGCACACAGCTCATCTTCCAGTAGAAGCCCATCTCCATGTTAAAGCTCAGAAACTGTCACAGTGCCTGTACCCCTGGAGCCAGTTTTCCTAAAGGAAGACTGGAATACCAGACCATGAACAGCTGCTTCCCTTCCACACAGAGATGTGGCCCCTTGTGGGCACCAACGCTGTGGAAGCCACTGCCTTCAGAATAACTGCCACAAGACTTTTCTGATGCACAAAGCTTAGACCTGGCGTGGAAGCATCAGCATGCTCAGACAGCCCTGCAGAGTTGATAAAAGTGTTTGAACGTACTTCCTTTTTCATGGCTGAGACTTACTTTGCCCTCTCCTAAATACCGTGCAGGAGACTGGAAGCATAAGAATTCTGGACTGAAAGAAGTTTACGCGTGTTTTAGTGTTGGGACGATAGACCGATGGCCTTTTCAAAAAGTAGATATTGAGTTTGCTTTCCATACCCCTGCTACTCACTCCATTCTCAATTAAAACACTGAGGCACACATATAGGAAAGGTACAAAAACTTTCTAAGCATCAGGCTGATCCCACTGGATAAACCACAGAGTAGCCTTTTGGAACTAACTGACCAGAGAAAAGTACCCAGAACCTCAGTGTTCACTGTTTCCTTATTCCCCAATTCTATATCTGACTGTACTTTATACTGTGGTTCAAGATCCTTACCAAGCGCAAGGGCCAGGGATGTAATATTTAAATTAATTTAATGGCAGAACTCAGGTTCTGCTCACTCCTCTTAATCTCTCTCCCATCAGCTTAACAGCAATGACCAAACAATCAATAGATGGATGAGCAATGGGTTACAAATTTTAAGTCTGTATCCTGGGTACCATTCTAGAAACAGCACATGAGTCAGAGGTTAAGCCTATTTCAGACACATTGTTGCCTTGGAGAGGGTGAAGGAGAGGGCTTGAAGTCGTGGGTAGAAAAGAGAGACCTACTAACCAGGCTTGGTTAGCTGTGTCTTGTGGCAGTCATTCAGAGCACGTTGGCTCAGCTAGTTGGTATGGTGAATGGGTACCATACTAACAGATTTGGAGGCTAAATCCCAATCCCGTTACCCACACTTAGCAGGTGTATGATCATGGGCAATTCATCTAATTGCCTGCCAATTATAGATTATATGGGGGATGAGCACCGGAAATGGAGTCAAGTGACCTGAACACTTAACTCTGCACTTTCTTAGCTGGGTGACTTTGGGGAAACCACTTGGTCTCTCAAGCCTAAAGCTCCTCAGCCATTAAATGGGAATAATATCTTCACTAACTACCTCAGAGTTGTAGTGAGAAAATAGAATCAGATCATTGGATGAAAACATAATAGAAACTAGAAAGCACTGTACAAAAGTAGATCGCTTTTTTTTTTTATCAATTCACCAATATTTCCCACTGCCTCTGAGTCTGTTTCATTCTGACCAATGGTTCATCTTTTGGAGTAGGGCAAATTTGACCATGGAATGATGGAATTGGAATGATGTAAGGGACTAGATTTGTTTTACTTCAAACATAGAGGTGAGAGGTGGTTGGTGGTGGCAGTGGGTATTATAGTTCAGTGATCCAAATGATAGATCACTTTGCTGGGTCACTTTGAAAGTACTTTGAAAAGGGCTGGGAAGTAACTCAGAAAGGTGGTGTGCTGACCTTGTGTGCACAAAGATCTGATCCCAAGCACCTCATTAGCTGAGCAAGGTGGCACAAATCTTCAATCCCAGCAATCAAAAGGTGGAGGCAGGAAGATCAGAACCTCAAATTCATCCTTGGCTACATAATGAATTTGATTGAGACCAGCCTGGGCTATGTGAAATCCTGTCTCAAAAGAAAAAAACAAAAAACAAACAAACAAACAAAAACCTGAAGAAGTGGTCCCAGTCCTTAGAAATGGCTGGGTCCAAGAGGGGAACTCAAAATTTATGCAGGAGAGCACTGTGGCCTTCCTGACATCACTAAAGGCAATGGAGGCTAGGTAAGACTCAAGGTATTGCTGGCCACCTTGGAGAGCATCTCCTTAGGGCTCCAAGAATTTTCTCATGCCTGGCATCTGTATACCAGGTGCCAGCTCCGACACTGAAAGGGAGCAAGCTCTCTGGAGCAGCAGCTACCTATCACCAGCAGCTCAGCCCTGGCCAGCTATTTCTGCCAAGAAAAGTGGTGTAGTATGACCTCACAGGGATGGTGTCTCATCGGTCTTTGTATCTTTGGTACCATCTAATAAGGTGCCTTGTACGTAGTAGGTGCTTTATAAATGTTGCTTGTGCATCACTGTCCTCCAGCCCTACAAGAATTATATTCTGTTTACAACCATGTGAGATATATATATATATCAATGATTGGGATGCCAGCTGTATGTGACCTTGGGTAAGATTTTCCATCTATCTTATGTTCATTTCACCTATAAAACAATGTGTTCTCTAAAGTCCCTTCTAGATCCCAGACATTACAATCCTGTGATTCTGAACATGGGTGGGTAATATACCCACTGCAGCTCCAGCTCTCTCCAGGAATGATCTGCAGACAGTTGCTCGTTCCTTTTCCGAGGTGTTTAACCATTTCAGAATAGTTCTGGAAGAGCAGCTTTGTCAGGAAGGCTACTTCCGGGCTGGGAAGGTAGCTCAGAGGTAGAGCATTTCCTGGCATGTGGTTCAATCCTCAGCACTTAAAAATAAAAATAAAAAATAAAATACGATAAAAAAAACTTGAAAGGTTTGGGGATGCTTCTCTCAAAAACAGAAATATATATATAAAATATTTCCCTCCTCCAAATCAGAGAGAAAGGAGGGGAGGAGATGCAAAGAAAGACACTGACCAGTATGTTTTTAGCAGACTTTTATTTAATATCTGTGTATTTGCATTTCCAAGCACATGTTGATTGCACACCAAGAGACAATCAAAAGTGCACTGTGCGTTGAAAGAAACTGGCCCAGGATTTTAAACTTCTGTGGACACAATCTAGGTGTGGGTAGACAGAAACTGGCCAAATGGAGATGGATAGAAAGTACACTTCCTGAGTAATTTTACTTTAGTACCAAATGTTAGCCATGACAATCTTTATTTAAATTATTCTAAGCCAGGCATGGTAGTGTACATCTGTAATCCCAGCACTTGGGAGGTGGAGGCAGGAGGATCAGAAGTTCAAGGTCATCCTCAGCAACATGGCAAGTTCAAGACCAGCCTGTGACACATGAGACTTTGTCTTAAAATTTAAATAAATAGATAAATTGAATAAAGTAATTTGTATCTCTGCTTTCATTTTAAGAACAAAGTATGTACATGAAAAAGCATATTTATATTTTAAGTAAGCCTTTATCTGTTTTATGGTTTTGGTTTTGGTTTTGGTTCTTTCAGAAAACAAGCAGCATTTTTCATTGCACATAAAAATGTAAAATACTTGCATGCCACCAATCATAATGGCTTCCTGGTTCTATGCCTGTCAAGTGTGACCATATGTGTATTGTTACCTGTATCGTGTTGAGACTAGGGGACATAATACGCTTGTAAACTTGTAAATTTTATTGGTAACACTTGTTTAGCTAAGCAGATTCTGAAAAGCCACATGGCTTTATTTTTCATTTGATACTTTCTGGTCAAAGCTCGATGGTTGGCTCATTCACTAGGAAACTAAAGACTAACTTGCTTTTTAAATGTGAAGTTAAACATCTTGGGAAATAAGGAAAATGTATGAATTTTAAACTAATTTTATCCTCATAATTAGGAACCCCATTGGTCCAGAAAGGTGTAATTTGGGGCCCTTGGGAATTAGCCACCAAGAACTAATGTTGAGCTAAATATAGACTTTCAGTCAATCAAGATCTTTGTGCTTTTGAAGATGTCATGTCTTCATTTGTGTCTGGAATGATAGTTGTAAATGAACATGTAAAAAAATTAAGGGGGGTTAATAAACTTAACTCTAAATGTAAACACCTGGTTCCTGGCTAGTCTTAGAGTCTCTTTTCAAAATAAATGCCTGACACTATGTTCTTACTTAAGAACATTTGCAGAAAGAACAGTGACACCTTAGTACAAAAAAAATAAATAAATAAATAAAAGACACAACACAGTAGCCACAAGAGAAATGGAAACATGTTGAAACCAAGACTCACATGTGGTTACACAGTTGTCGTCTGTTAGAATAGTGGGGAACAGGAATACAGACAGTTACATGTAGCTGTGCATACTTTCTGCCAGCTATCACTAAAACATAACCAAATTTCCTGAATAAAGATGTGACCTCGAATAACAGAAAAGCCCACACTTCCTGCTTCCCCCACTGAGTTCTGGCTCAGCTTGGTGATGCCCAGATTTCATTGTTTAGGCCAATGACAGTCTGAGAAGCAGAGAGGGCCTACATTTAGTCTATATTTGCTGCCAAACACCTCCATGAGGAAATCTATTGCTCTATTGTTTTGCTTAAAGTGTAGTTTGGTTGGTGGAGCAGAGCAAGCCTCGGGTTCCATCTGTAACATCACATAAAACCCTGTGTGGTGGTGTGTACCTGTAAGCCTGGCATTCAGGAGGTAGAGGCAGGAGGATCAGGATTTCAAGGTCATTCTTAGCTACACAGTAAGTTTGAGGCCAGTTTGAGCTGTGAGAGACCCTGTCCTTTTCAGTCTGTGGCATTGTTGTTAGTAGAGATTACAAGTAAACACACTGAGGTCATCCTAGTCTAGTTTAAACCTCATAACCATTAGTTTAGATGATACATTAGATATAGATAATTCATACACGTAAGTTTGAATATTTTATATAAGTATGACTTTATGTAATATATTTATATATTATATAAAATTGATCCAGTGTTTTCATCCATAACACAGAAACAATGAATGATAATACACCACAGCAGAACTACAATAAGGGTTAATGTGTAAAATACAGGGAATAGGGGTTGGGGATTTAGCTCAGTGGTAGAGCACTTGCCCAGCAAGCACAAGGCCCTGGGTTCGATCCTCAGCTCCCCCCGCCCTCCCCCCAAAAAAAACCATACAGGGAATAGTGCTTAGCCCATAGAAAGCACTTCTGGATTATAACCCTAACTACCACCCCTTTAAAAAAATAAGTATGAGTATTTTGTCTGAATTAGGAGTGTATCCCCTGGTGTCTATGGAGACAGGAAGATGGTACCATGTCCCTGGAACTGAAGTTACAAATGATTAAAAACTGCCATGTGGGTTCTGGGTCTCTAACCCAGGTCTTCTGAAAGAACAGTCGGTGCTCTTAGCCACTGAACCATCTCTGTCTGCAGCCCCTGACTCCTACATTAGTGCTTTGTTTTTTGTTTTTTTTGTTGTTGTTGTTGTTGTTTGTTTTTTTTGTTGTTGTTTTTGTTTTTCCAGACCGGGTTTCTCTGTGTAGCTTTGGAGCCTGTCCTGGAACTCGCTTTGTAGACCAGGCTAGTCTTGAACTCACAGAGATCCGCCTGCCTCTGCTCCCGAGTGCTGGGATTAAAGATGTGTGCCACCACTGCCTGCCTACACTAGTGCTGCTTTTCAAGATTTTTAAAAGACTGTGTAGGAATGTGTTTATGTTTAGGTATGTACACATGAGTATAGGTGTCCATGTGTAAAATACAGGCAATAGTGGTTGGCCTATGGAAAGCACTTATGGATGATAACCCTAACTACTACTCCTTTCTTTCTTTCTTTTCTTTTCTTTTTTCTTTTTTTTTTTTTTTTTTTTTTTTTTTTTGGTTTTTTGAGACAGGGTTTCTCTGTGTAGCTTTGTGCCTTTCCTGGAACTCACTTGGAGACCAGGCTGGCCTCGAACTCACAGAGATCCTCCTGGCTCTGCCTCCCAAGTGCTGGGATTAAAGGCGTGTGCCACCACCGCCCGGCTTTTTTTTTTTTTTTTTTTTTAAGATTTATTTATTTATTATGTATAAAGTGTTCTGCCTACATGCATGCTTGCAGGCCAGAAGAGGGCATCAGATCTCATTATGGATGGTTGTGAGCCACCATGTGGTTGCTGGGAATTAAACTCAGGACCTTTGGAAGAACAGCCAGTGCTCTTAACCTCTGAGCCATCTCTCCAGCCCTACTCTTTTCTTTAAAAGAAAAAAAAAATGTGTGAGCATTTTGTCTGCTCATAGGTATCCATGGAGGGCAGAAGAAATCATCAGGTCCTCTGCAGCTGGAGTTACAGGCAGCCATGAGCAACCTGATGTGAATATTGAGAACTGAGTTTGGTTCCTCTGCAAGGGTATTGCCCCCTCTTAAAAGATGAGCCGTCTATTCGACCAACAACTTTGACCTCTAACCTAAGTAAATATCCACGGATCTTAATGCTGACACAACTCCCCATGCTAACAAGGTCAAAAGTGGAAGTAGAGCCCTGAGTGGTGGGACACACATGTAGTCTCAGCACTAGGAAGGCAGAGGCAAAAGGATGGTTTCAAGTTCAAGGCCACATTGATCAATATAGCAAGTTCCAGGTCAGCCAGCACTACATAATGAGACCTTGTCTTTTAAAAAAAAACAGAGAGGGAGCTGTAGAGATAAGTCAAAGGTTATGAGCACTGGCTGTTCTTCCAGAGGACTGGGGTTCAGTTCCCAGCACCCACATGGTAGCTTACAGTCAATTATCTGTAACACCAATTCCAAGAGATCTGACACCTTCTTACTGACTTCTGCAGGGACCAGGCATGCACGTGGTGTACAGACATACAAATAGGCAAAACACTGGTATATATAAAATAATCAAATAAAACTGGGCTGGAAAGACAGCTCAATGATTAAGACTGCTTACTGCAGAGGACCCAGGTTTGGTTCCCAGCACCCACACGGCAGCTTACAACAGCCTTTAACTCTAATGCCAGGGGATCCAATGCCCTCTTCTGGACTCTGCATGTTCCTGTATGCATATGGCACATAAATTCATTCAGTCACACACACACACACACATAAATAAATCTGTTCTTGAAAGTTAAAAAGGACCAAAAGAGTCTCTTTTTTTTCCTTTCTTTTCCTCTTTCATTCACTTGTTCTGTTTTGTTTTGCTTTCTTGAGACAAGGTCCTATGTGGCCCAGGCTTCCTCAGGCCTCCTCAAACTCACTATGTAGTCAAGGCTGGCCTTCAACTCCTGGTTCTCCTGCCTTTCCCTACCAAGTGTTCCAACACATCTGGCTTTATTATTATTATTATTATTATTATTATTATTATTATTATTACTTTAAATATAATAGTTTTTAAAATTTTTATTTGTTTTCATTTTATGTGCATTGGTGTTTTGCCTGCATGTCTGTCTGTCTGTGTAAGAGTGTTGAGTCTCCTAGAACTGACATTAGAGAATAGTGAGCTGCCATGTGGCTGCTGGAAATTGAACCCAGGTCCTCTGGAAGAGCAAACAGTGGTCTTAAGCACTGAGCCATCTCTCCAACCCCGGCTCTTTGTTTCTTTAAAAACATGTTCATTTTGTTGGTACTGCTCATTCCCTATGCAGAGAGGCCTTCCCCGATAGCTCCAAGAAATGCATCTGAGCAAGACGGAGCAGACTCAGGAGCTGCTCACACCCATCCTCTTACTGACTGGGCTCCTGCCCACTGCCCTATGCTGGACCTGTGTTTCCTTGCTGTTTTCTAGACACTAGCTTTTTGATTTGGCAGTGAACTCTTAATTGACTCCTTGACTTGGAGATATCTTATGGCTGGACTCTGTTAAGGAATGCCCCCTCCTTTATGAACTGTTTGATAGTTCAGCTTTTTACTAGGTCTAAAAGAAGTGGTAGCCCATACCCTGTCTTCATTCTTTGGCTACCAACCTAGAAACCTTGTTGTGGGAGTTCACCGTTTAGCAAATGACATTTGGGATGACTAGCCCTATGGGCGTGGTTTTCTCTGGAAAGCTCTCTCTCTCTTGGGTAGTCAGAGCAGGAGCAAGCGGTGGAGAAGCATGGTTTGCGGTTGGTCCTCATCACCCTTGGGCAGAAGGGCAAGACAGCAGTAGGTGGATCACAGTGGTGTCTACTTGGTTCTTTGTTTGTTTGTTTTTGTTTCGTTTTGTTTTGTTTTGAGACAGGGTTTCTCTGTAGCTTTGGAGCCTGTCCTGGACTAGCTCTGTAGACCAGGCTGGCCTCGAACTCAGAGATCCCCCTGCCTCTGCCTCCCGAGTGCTGGGCTTACAGGCATGCGCCACCACTGCCCAGCTTACTTCATTCTGTACTCATGATTGTGTTATTCTCATTGCACCCCTTAATAAATTATTGACCAGACTTTTGTGGGTTATCACTTCAAACCTATTATTTTGCATGCTAATAAAAAGAGAAACACCATAGACCAGATGCCATGCTTATGCCCAGGGCCTTGGTGAGGACCAGATGAATAGGCAATTGAGTAACGTTGGGCTAGGCAATAGACGATGGAGAAAAAGCACACAGGTCCTTGGCTTGACAAATATGAAGGCAGGAAGAGGATTCTACAAATTTTAGACTCCTGGATTTATCAGTCCTGAGCAAATTTTAGAAAACTGTAGTATCCAATATAATAATGGCTTGTAAGCATATGGAAGTAAAGCACAGATCTATCTCTAAGAGCTAGCCTGGGATTTATTGGGCATAAATGATAGGAAAGCTTGAGAGTAAGGTCCAGAGAACATGCTAGGCTGGTACGGTTGCTCATGTCTATAACCTCAGCACTTTGAAGGAGAGGAAGGGAGATCAGGAGATCAAGACCAGGCTTGGCTACATAATGAATTCAAGGCAAGTATTGAGGCAGGAGGATTGCCTTGTGTTTGGGACTAGCCTGGTCTATATTATGAGTTTCCAGGTCAGCAAGAGCTACATAGCAAGTTTATGTCTCAAGAAAACAAAAACAGGGACTAGGAAAATGGCTTAAGGAGAAAAGGGCTTGCTGCAGAGAGTCTGCATGCATCTGGCCCCTTGGCAGCGCATAAAATCCAGACATGACTGGATTATGTATCTGCAAACCCTACACTGGCTGTGGTTCCTGAGGCACACTGGCTAGCCAGTCTAAATGAAAACAGCAAGTTCCAGATTCAGTGGGAGACTATATCTCAAAAAATAAGAGGGAGAGTAATAGAGGAAAACACTGGGTGTCAACCTCGGGCCTCCACATATTCATGAACACACTTGTACATGCACATCCCAGTGCACACACACCACACATAGAGAGGGGCGGGGCTATCATTAGCATGTATAATCTTGGTAGCTGAGTTAACTAAAAGTTTACTGTGGGGGTTGGGGATTTAGCTCAGTGGTAGAGTGCTTGCCTAGCAAGCACAAGGCCCTGGGTTCGGCCCTCAGCTCAAAAAAAATAAAATAAAATAAAATAAACTTACTGTAATAGTCCCTGCCTGCCAGCAAGCTATTTCTGTTGTAAGTGGTCTTAGACAAAGAGTTGTAGTATTTAGCAAACCAATCTGTACCTTGGCCTTGGCTCCACCTCCCACCCCACCCCCATCTCTTGAATCTCCTTTTCAGGATGATTTCTGCTACACTTGAACCTTTGCATGCCAGTGTTTACATCTTCACAAAGTTATCCTTTTTCTTCCTTGCCTTTCCCTTTACCCTTCTTCCCCGCCCCCCACCCCCCACTTCCTGTCTTTTCTGAGACAGGATCTCAATTGGTCCAGGCTGGCCTCAAACTCCCTGAGTAACTGAGAATGACCTTGTGTTCCTGATCTTCCCACCTCTAGCTCCCTCCAGTTTGGGGTCCACAGGCATGCAACCTCTACAGCCGCCTAGAGAATGGCATTGGTTCTTGGTCCTCGGGCATTTGCAGAATTAGCCAAGCCAGGAGAGGGCAGGGATATAGGAAAAGTTAACTTCAGCAGACGGTGCTGGAGGAGTAGAAGTAATGGCGTTTGAGTGGATGGTGACACCTGAGGAGTCACTTAGCAAGTAGACACAGGGTGGTGGGGAGGGGCATTTCAGGGCACAGAGTTTCCGGGGAACCTTTCCATACACTTGTGAATACCAGCCGTGGTGCTTGTCTCCTCCTCTGCCTTCTTCCTGCCTTCTTCTACCTTAACCAACACCGAGGCCTCAGAATGAAGTCCTTTCCTTTTTTAGTCTATAATTCCTAGTTTTCTCAACCGTCTTGCAAATTATGTTCTTAAAAGGTGCTTAAGTATTTGAGGGCAGCTCTTTCCTACAGGAATCTTTTGATAAGGAACAAATTGCCGCTGGTATTAATTTGCTTATGATGACTCAGTGTGACACGGGCTTTATGAGCTGCTCTGGCTGGAGGCATAAAGATAACACTAATGAGAGCTTACCATGCACTGAGTGGAATTGGAGTGCCATCTCATGCATCGCTTTCACTCTGACCAAGCCTGAAAGCTAGTAAGAACCATACCCTGCCCTTATTCATGTGTGTGTGTGTGTATGTGTGAGTTGGCGGGGGTAGGGGGGGGATGGGGGGGGGGGTGTTAATGCATGTATGTGGAAGCCAAGGGACAACCTTGGGTAACCGGGTGCCATCTCTAAAAAAAAGAAAGAAAGAAAAAAAGAAAGAAGGAAAGAAAGAAAGAAGGAAGGAAGGAAGGAAGGAAGGAAGGAAGGAAGGAAGGAAGAAAGAAAGAAAGAAAAGAAAAAGATGTATTTATGTGTATGTATGTGTGCCTGAGTGTGTATGTACATCACATGTGTGCAAGTGCCTCTGGAAACCAGAAGAGGGCACTGAGTCCTCTGGAAGAACATCAAGTGTTCTTAACCCCTGAACCACTTCTTCAGCCCTCCATTTCCATTGATGCCTGCCCTGGAGTTCACTGAGCAGCCTAGGCTGACTGTCCAGGGAGCACCAAGGCTGATAACCTGAGTTAAATCCCTGAAATGCTGGATGGAGAGAACCAGCTTATTTTCTCAGGCCAGAATAAACCAGGATACTAATGTGAATATGGGACTGTCAAAAAGCCAGATGTGTGTGTGGTGCATGCTGGTAATTCCAGGATCTGGGAAGCACAAGAAGAAGGATAAAGAGTTCGAGGCCAGCCTCAGCTCCATAATGAATTTGAGGCCAGCCTGAGCTACATGAGACCTTCTTTCAAAAAATGACACACAAAAAGGGCTAGAGAGGTGGTTTCAACAGCTAAGAGCATGGACTACTCTTGCAGAGCCTGGGTCCAGTTCCCAGCACCCACACTTGGCTGGTCCCAAGTGCCCATAACTCCAGTTCTAGGGGACCCAACATCCTCTTCTGGCCTTCATGAGGTACCTGCACACACATGGTACACATAAACACATGCAGACGCACATACATATACATCAATAGTAAATCAGGTTTTGTTTGGGGGGTTGTTGTTGTTTTTAATATCACACAAACAAACTGTCAAAGAATCCAAATTATTTACTCATTCAAAACCCTGTCGCTTCTGGAACATCTTGGAGAAGTTTCTTCATATTCTTTGAGCCTGGCAACAGGTTATCATAGTTTAAAGGATTTGATGAGCACTAGGAGACATGTCAGTCTAATCAGCAGTTAGAACATACTAGGATTTGAGTGCGTTTATGCTTCATTTCTGGATTTACAACCAGTTGTGCGATATTTCTACACTGTATGAAAATGTATTGCTGTGACTGGTGTAATAAAAAACTGAATGTATAGGAAGGTATAGGCGAGACTTCTTGACAGAGAGAACTCTGGAAAGAAGAAAGGCAGAGTTGCCAGCCAGATGTGGAGGAAACAGAATGGGCAGTAGGGAAGTGAGGTATCAAACCTCATGGGAAAAAATAGATTTAAAAATTTATAAGAACTAGTTAGAAACAAGCCTAAGTCTGGTGGAGCTTTTAGAATTAATAATAAATCTCCATGTCATTATTTGCAGGCTGGCAGTCTCAATGAGAAAGTTTTTAGGATTCTGCCACCACTCCAGCTGCATGCCCGCACATGCGCAGTTCAGGAGCTAAGCAAGGGGACTTGTATCTTTTGTCATCAGTGTGTGCTGGTGATTACATGTGTGCTGCGTGGTCACACAATCTGTGCATGTGTGGCGTAGCTCTATAAGCCCACCTGGGCATGTTCACAGGAATCCATAAAAAGCCTGACACAGACTCCCCTCCTCTCTCTGCTCTGTTCTCTCTCTCTCTCTCTCTCTCTCTCTCTCTCTCTCTCTCTACCTCTGCTCTTTGCATATGCTTGTTCCCCAAGCCTGGTTCTTTTGTTACTCCCCACCCTGCCCCTCCTAATAATGCTCTGATACTGGGTTTTGTCGTGGCTTGTGACTCATGACCTTTCCACCTGGTAACCAGCACTGCTTACCATTTTCAAAAACAACAAAAGTACTATTATAATCAGTAACTGGCCATTTTACTTTATGCAAATTAACTTTCTCAATTCTTTGTTTTTATTTTCATGTTGAAAACTTGAGGATATTAATTTCCTCCTTGTAGAGTTGTTTCAAAGTTCAATGAGATATTACAAATACTGACACAATTCTTGTTATGTATTAGATATTCAATACATATTAATTGAACCTGAGTACTGTAGGAAATTTCTTTCAGAAACCAGCTCCTGGATATTTTAATTTACAGGAGATTTCCCTTAGCCAGGTACAGTGGTACAGGCCTGAAATCCTGGTACAAAAGATTGCTTTAGGGGTTGGGGATTTAGCTCAGTGGTAGAGCACTTGCCTAGCAAGCGCAAGGCCCTAGGTTCAGTCCTCAGCTCTGGGAAAAAAAAAAAAAACAAACCCACAAAAGATTGCTTTAAGTTTGGGCCAGCCTGGTCTAATCGCAAGTTTCAGGGCAGCCAGATTACATGACAAGACCTTGTCTCAGATGAACAAACTAGTGAATAAAAGAAAGAGAGGGAAAGAGGAAGGAGGGAGGGAAGAAAGGAGGGAGAGAGAGAGAGGTTTTCCAAATCATCAGTGATGTTCAGTGGTTGGCAGTTGCACAAAATTCCGGGGTGTTTACTTAACCAAGGGTACTCCACGCCCTGAGAGGAAGAAGCAGATACCAGGAGAAGGTTAACCATTGGGTGACTCCCTATTCTGGGTGTAGCTGGAATGTACCTCAAGCATGCACTCCAGTCCTCTTTTGGGCTGCAAGTTTTTTCTTTCTTTTTTTTTTTTTTTTTGGTTTGGTTTTTCAAGACAGGGTTCCTCTATGTGGCCTTGGCTGTCCTGGAACTCTCTCTGTAGACCAGGCTGGGCTCAAACTCGTAGAGATCGACCTGCCTCTACCTCCCAAGTGCTGGGATTAAAGGTGTGCGTCACCACTGCCTGCCTTCGGGCTGCATTATCAAGACAGAACATTATTCCTGTCCCTGCTGTCACGCTCCTTAGAGAGCTTCTTCTCGAAGCCCTGCGCAAGAGACAGCTATCACACAGGACATCGTCAGAAGTCCTCTGAGGTGTTTCCGCTTTCTTCACCTTCCCCTCCCCAAACTATCTACTTTATCTCCCCCACTGCCATTTCCTCTCACTCAAATTAGCCCAATCTACTGCCTGATGTAGACCATGAAGTTGGAATGGCAGGATGGATGGAGCAGAAACTGACCGGGACGAAGAGACAATTGCTATCTACCAGGCAGTTAGAAACTGCGTGTGTTGAAAAGCCCTGACTCCTCACTTGGGCCCATAAGAGAACTAAAAGCAGGACAGAGCCTAGCATCTCGGCTTTCATTTGGAGTCTGCCTTTCTATTTGGGGTTGCCTAGTTACCTCTGTGTGTAGGCATGTTCATCATTCAAGGAATGCCTATCTAAAAACCCATGATATCTCATGCCCCTACAAGGATAAAAGCATAAAAATAAAGTAAATGAGGCTTTTTTTTTTTCAATTACTCCCCTATAGCTGGTCTTTCTTTAGATTGCCAGCTCCCAAATAATGGCATGGAGACTTCTTATTGATATGAAAGCTTGGCTTTAGCTTAGCCTTGTTACCAACTAGCTCTTATAACTTATATTAACCCATTTATATTAATCTACATTTTGCCACATGGCTCATTACTTCTCCTCCATACTGTATGTCTGACTTCCTCCTGTGTCTCATTGGCAAATTCCCGGACTCTCAGATCCTGGCCCCCCCTTATCTATCTGCCTAGAAGTCCTGCCTATCCTCTTCTGCCTAGTTATTGTCTGTTCAGCTCTTTATTAAACCAATCAGGTGTCTTGGTAGAGACACAGCTTCACAGTGTACAAAAAGACTATCCCACAACATTCCCCAAAAGTACCTAACATCACCCTGGATTCCATGAACATCAGAGCATCCCTGGTCAGAACACCAGATGAGGGTATCCCATCCTTAGGGAGGCTGCACCCTGGAACATCTTCTGAGAATAATATTGTCCCCTCCGGCAAAAGGGACTCTTTGGACCACCCTGCAGAACCAGACTGAAACAGTAACCCGCCAGGACACATCGTGACTAGGACTGCTCAATTATACATACTTCTTGCTCCCTGCCCCAGTTCTTCCTCTGCTTAAACCTACAGCTCACGTGGGCTGGTTGGCCCCTTTATCTGTCCCTTTCCTGAGTATGTGCATTAAGGAAATCTATTTCTGCTTTTCAGCTTTACTCTTCTCTTTGTGTTAGGGGCACCACCTCCTGGGGTGACTTATGATCTTTTCTGCCCTGAGCCGGTTAAAAAACAAAAACAAAACACAAAACTCATTTAGCCCAGACTGGCCTTGAACTCAGTATGTAGCTGGCTGAATGGCTGAAGATAAGCTTAAACGTCTGACTCCCCTCCTGCCTCAAGTGCTGAGTTTCTAGGCATGCATCGTCACACCCAATTTATGCACTGCTTTGGATCAAAATCTAGGGCATTGTGTGTGGTTGGGTAAACGCTCTACAAACTGAGCTACATCCCCAGTCCCTTAGCATTTATCTGTCTTCCACGACAAGTTTTAAAAAGCTGAGACCATTCTCTCACATTAGTAACCAAGGGTATTAATATGGCAAGCCTTGCTATGTATTATAGGTCTTTTTACAAAAGGCCCGCCAGGCAAGAAGGAAACCTATTACCAAAAAAGCTTTTAGACAGTCTTTAGATTCCAGAGGGTCGCGAGCAGGTATGTCCAGGATCAGAGAGCATTTTTCTCAACCTACTCCTGGTAACTGAAGCCGGTTGTAAAACCCTTTCCATTGTAAAGAACCAGGTCCGTGTGGAGCCGCGCCCTTCTCCCTCGAACTACAACTCCCAGCATGCAGCCCGCCCCATGAGTACGCACGCGCAGCGGAGGGGAAGAGGGAACCAGCAGCACAGACAGCGCGGTCGGGTTTTGGGGGCGCCGCTGGGCGGGAGGATCCGGCAACTCCCTGAAGTTGCGGCACGGCGGGGCGTGGGCGCAGAGAAGGGCCATTTAAACCTTGCGGGCTGTGCAGAGGGTTGGCGGCCGGACGCCAGCAGGTGAGTTCAGCACCGTGCTTTCCAGGAAGTCCGTCGGCGGGCGCGGCAGCGGCTCGCTCCGGCCTGGGCGACTGAGGAGGGAGCGGCTGTGCTTCCCGCCGCCCGGTTGCGGCGCCTTCCCCAAGGGCCTCGCTGGGGAGCGGAGGGTGCCGGGCCGTCCCGGGACGGCGAGGTGTGCTGGGGTCGCCCGCGGCCAGGCACGCAGGCACCGGGCTGTCGGTGAGTCACTGGAGGCCGGCCGGCTGGAGTTCGGGACCGGCCAGCTAGGGTTCGGGGCCCGTCACCTAGTGTTCGAGACCGGCCTCCTCGAGTTCGGGACGGTCTACCTGGGTTTGGGACTCACTGATGCTCTGGAACCGGCGTGGGCTGGGAAGTCGTCTGGGAAGTGCCTCGCCCCGCAGCCCCTATACCCCAGCTATCTTCTTGGCTGTTGGTGGAGGGGGAACCCACAGAACTTGGGACACACCCTTCTCGTGATTGAAATCTGGCCGTCTTACATTGGCCGTTTTGATCTCTCTGCCCTGCTCTGTCTTAGAATAAATTGCTGGCTCCCGTGCAGCACAGCTGGGGCCGGCTGTGAAGCTGATGTGGGTTTGTTTGGAGGACGTGACTGGGTCGTTATAGTTGTGCTTACAGAAGTTGGTGTGTTTCCTCCGCAAGCCTGCGTTCTGATTACACACAGAAATGGGAGCCGGCCTCGGTTGGTTTTTACTTTCCTTTTCTTCTCGCCTCTTTCCCTCTCTTTTCTGTTTTCTCGACTTCTCATTAGTGTTTAAGAACCTCCTTGACCCTTTTTCGAATCCCCCTGCCCCTGTTCCTGATTCTAGTCCCCCTCCCCCTTGTCTTCTTTCATGTTTAGCTAAGAATCGAATTTCCCACTTGCCCTCTGCTTCTCTTAAAACCCACAGTCATCTATTTGGTAATGAACAGGGCAGTAAAGCTTATCCCAGGAGGTCATACTTAAACAGGAAATGAGCCTGCGGAGATCTGTTAGCTATGTGCAGTCGTCTTTGGTTTCTGACATTTTTGTGCAGCTCCTTCTTTTTCTGAGAATCCTTCAGAATAGTTTTCTTGGCAGATTAAATTGATTAATCAGTTGACCTGCCAGTATTTTAGAAAAATAGCTTCGCTCAGACTCCTTTGTATTGGTTGTCTCTTCCTAGAGTCCTGTGACACATTTTACCCACACACATACATCCCTTTTTTGGTATTTTGAGTCAGTCTCTCTATGTAGCCCAGGCTGGCCTTTAGCTCATTCTTTTCCTGCCCCAGCTTCCCAGTACTGGAGTTACAGATGGAGCCCGTCAAGTCTAGCTACCGCTAAATGTCTTTTAAGAGCCCACAGTTAGGGCCTGGAAAGATGGCTCAGAGGTTAAGACATGTTGAACTTCCAAAGGACCTGGGTTTAATCCCCAGCACCCCCACATCACAGCCTTCAACCATCTTCTAACTCCAGTTAAGGACATCTGTTACCCTCTTCTGGTCTCCACAAGCACTGTACACATGGTGCACATACAGACAAGCTGGCATTCACATACACATAAATAGAACTCTTAAAAAGAGCCCACAGTTACAGTTAGAATCCCATCTCTGGCTCTACAGTGTGCATTCCGTTGTATTTCAGATCCTAGAACATCCTTGCCTTACATCTCCCAACATTTCCAGTTTTCCTTAGAATGAGGTTGATGGTGGCTAGGTAACCCCATGATTATCCTAGCCTTCTATGGTGTGTGTGTGTGTGTGTGTGTGTGTGTGTGTGTGTGTGTGTGTGTGTGTGTTCTTTATTTTTCTTAGAAAAGCACGGATGCGCGCAGTTGGGTCAATGCATGTGGAAGCCTGGAAGTTAATGTCATGCCTTCCTGGGTCACATCTGCTGAACCATATCCCTAGCCCCTCCTTCAATAATTCTTAAAAAAAAAATTAATCCACTTGGGAAACCTTGGCTAAATATATATCATTCCACCCCTGTGCTAGGCAAGAACAAACAAAAGTGAGTTCTTGAGGCTGTTACTGCCCGATAGCTGAATTTTCCTTCATCTGTGTGGTAGACATGAAGCCATGTTTTGCCTGACAATAAATACTTATAGGTCAGGCTGGTGATGCAGTTCAATAATTAAATGCTTGCCTAGCAAGTGTAAGGACCTAGGTTTGATCCGAGCACCACAAAAGACAAAAGCCAATTGTCAGCTCCCAGCTCCTGGCTTATTTAAACAACAGGTCGGTACAACAGAAAGGACCTAAGGGCCTACATCCTGTAGGGGCAGTACTCTTCGCATTAGTGTGCATAAATCACCAAACCCGGTCATTTTGAAGTGAAGTCTGGAATTTGCTTATCTGAAAGTTGGTAGAGATCATACCTTGAAAACTAAGATGGGAAGATAATTCTGAAAATATTTTAAAGTGCTTATGATGATTCTTTGAAGACAGGTGCTGATAATTGTGATATATATATATATATATATATATATATATATATATATATAGGACTTGTCTAATTTTCAATTAAAAAAAATTGTTTCTGACAGCGTCTCACACAGCCTAGGCAGGCCTCCAATTTACAGTGTAGCCAAAGCTAGCCTTGAACTCCTGATCTTTAGCCTCCACACCCCGAGAGCTGGAATTACAGGTGGGTGCCACCATGCCCGCTTCTCCTTCCTTTTCCTCTCTGCTCTTAGTTTCCTTCCTCTTTTCTTCCGTTGTTTGCATCCCCGTCTTCGGTGATGACTGATTCCGCAAGGATGTATTTTACTGTCCTAGACACCGTCTCGGGTTCCCGATGTGTGTAAGGTAGGATTCCTGTTTGGAAACTTACTTTCTTTGGAATTTTGCCAGTGTGCTGGCGTAGAGCACTTGTGGGTGCTCTTTGTAGGGAATAAGAACATGTGGTGGTGGTGTGGCCGATCTTCTCCAGTTGTACAGCTGGGGAACAAATAAAGTCAGTCTGTGTCCATGTCCTAGTCATCTGTTCCCCCAGACCACCCCTTTCGGTCATGTTGGAGCGTATGTGGCATATCTACACAGAGTACAGTGTAATTTTGTCTGTTTTATGGAACTTAAGATGATCTGAACACAGGAAAATCACTGAGATCTAAGGACTGTTATCAGCAGGGGTGTGTCTGCAGGTGTAAATGTATAACTGGGATAGAGATCAGCAGAAGGAGGGCAAGATGAAAGAGGTGGAGGTCGTGGGAGGAAATGGCTTTCATAGTGTTCCGTGTCAGTCTGTACTCTGCATTCCTGCTTAGGCTTGAATCGTTAACTTCCTGCCTTTCTTCCAGAGTGCTAGCATGTGCCACCTCTGAGGAGTTTTTGTTTTGTTTTGTTTTGTTTGTGATGGGTTTTGCTTTGTAGCCCAGTCTGACCTGGAACTCACAACGAACAGATTATTTGCTCCCTCACAGCAGCCTTTTGCACTCAGCCTAAGTGCTGGGGTTACAAATGTGAGCTCCACACCTAGCTCGGTTTTCCTGATTAGAAGAGTCCAGGAGGGCATTATTGTGTAGGTTATAATGGTAGCTAAAGCAGTGTGTCAGCTACTGGTCATTGACCTACCTTGTTGACATTGAGTTACATGTGCTCTTCATGGTTTTATGTCAAATCCTTTAAAACCATATTGAAGAAAAACTGTAGAAAACAAATATTATTTAATTGTGATGGTCCATTAGCCTGTTAGATACTAAAATTGTAGAGTCCAATTCTGTTTGTTAATTATTAAAAACGTAAAATCTGAGTATACATTCTTATATCTGTCTGAATCCATTAGAGTGTGTGTGTATATATGTATATATACTCACATAGATGTGTATTTGTGTGGAAGCCAGGTGCCTTTTGGGGGGTTAGGGTGTCTCTATATATAGCCCAGGCTGGCCTCAAAGTCACATAGATCATCCTGCCTCTGACTCTGGAGTGCTGGGATTAAAGGTATGCACCACCATGCCAGGCTCTACTTTATTTTAAGTATGTATGTATGTATGTGTGTGTGTGTTATGTATGTATTTATTTATTTATTTATTTTGAGGCAGGGTTTTTCACTGAACTTGGAGCTCCTTGAGCTCAAGTCAGTGAGGCTGACTAATCAATCACTGAGCCCCAGGGATCTTCCTGTCCCCTCCTCCCCAACTCTGGGATTACAAGCACACACTGCCTGACTTTTATATGGGTACTTGGGATCAAACTCTGGTCTTCATGTTTGCGAGTTTTTTATAGCTGAGTCATCTCCACAGACCTCTGTCAGTTTGTTTTGTTTTGATGCTTAATGGTAATGAAGGAATAGAGTTCTAATAATCCAAAGTAGTAAATAGTTGGAAGTGCATGCATTATAGTGCTCTGAATTTCTTTTGGAACAAAATCATTAGCCTGTATCTTGAAAGTAAAACTTGTACATTTACTTATTTAGTCTGTGTATAGGCACCCATATGCCATGATGCATGTGTGGAAGTCACAGGACTTCCTTCTCTCCAACATGAGGATGCTGGGAATTTAACTCAGTCATCAAGCTTAGTGGTAAGCACCTTTACGTGCTGAGCCATCTTGGTGGTTCCATCTTTAACCTATATCTTGAAGTGGAGTGTTGCTCTTCTTTATGATTAGTGTTCCTTACACCCTGACCAAGAAATTTAGACTTACGTTTAAGGTAGTAGAGATACTCTGGTTTCTTTACAGGGTCTCATGTACTCCAGGCTGGCCTAAGACTCATGATGTTGAAAGAATGACCTTAAACTTCTCAAGTCTTCCTGCCTCTACCTTGCAGGTGCTGGAATTACAGCCATAGACCACAGCCATAGCGGGATACGCTGCTTTCTTGTAGAGGCTTTCTTGTTCTGGGGTTTTCACGTTGTTCTATCTATGATCCATCTTAAATATTTTAGTGTTGCGAGTGGAATAGGTTTGCTTTTTTGTTGAGTTTTAAGATGGAGTGTCACTCACCAGCCCAGGCTGGCCTGAAATTCATAGTATAGCCCAGGCAATCCTCCTGCTTCTGCTTCCCAAATGCTAGGATTGCAGGCATGCCTGGTTAGGTTTACTTTCTGTTCATTCATACCTTCACATTTCTCTCTCATTATTATACAATAATTTTATTGAAGCCAGGCACGGTGGTGCATACTTGTAATCTTAGCACTTGAGATACTTAGGCAAGAGGATCTTGAGTTCAAGGCCAGCTGGGGCTATATATAGAAATCCAATCTCAAACCACTTTGTTGAAATATCATTTGTATACCATACAGGTTACCCATTTAAAAGTAATCTCAAGGAGGAAAAGAGAGAATAATCCCAGCATTACAATCCAGCACTTGGTAAGTGGAATTCATAGCCAGACTGGGCTAAATGAGATTGTCTCAGAGCAGATGTAACAGAACAATAAGTATGTGGTTGTAAAAAATCAGTGGATTTTAGTATATTCTCAAGAGTTGAGCAGCCCGTACCGAAATCCATTTTAGAACATTTTTCTCATGCCAGAGAGAAACCCCTTACCCACTGGCAGTCACTGAGTCTCTGGATACTTCGTATAAATCAAATCATATAACATGCTCTTGTGACTGGCTTCTTTCAGTTGTACTCGTTAGTGGTGTTGTTTTTACAGGTCACTGTATAGTTCAGGCTTGGCCTGCAACTTACTATGTAACCTAGACTCTAATTGTGACAGGAGCATCTCAGCCCTTGAAGTGCTGGTATTATAGGGTTGGCCACCATGTATGGCAGAAACCTTTGTTCCATATTTTTCCTTTTAAAATTTCATTTATTTTGTATGTGTCTGTGATATGCATTGTGGGTAGTAGCCATGTGCCATCATGGTACATGTATGGATGTCAAAGGAGAGTCCACAGTTACATCCCTCTACCTTGTGGGTCCCAGGAATTGAACTTGAATCATAGGGCTTGGTAGCAAGTACCCTGATCTCACTAAGCCATCTTGCTGGCTTGTTTGTTTTGAAACAGGGTCTCATTTTAGCCTAAGTAGCTGAAAGTGGCCTTGAACTTTGGATCCTCTTGCCTTCCCCTCCCAAGTGGTTAGAGACATATATATACCACCTTTTTTATGTGGTGATAGGGATCAAACCCGGGGTTGTGTGTGGGCACTCTACCAGCTGTACCACATCCCCAGTTCAACCCTTGTGCTCCTGAGAGAATTGCTAAGGTACTTAGTAAGGTTCCTCCATGGGTGTGGCCTCTTTTGACCTGTAAAGATATACACTCCCTAGGGTATGTATGCCCAAATACCTACACCACTCCCTAGAGAAGGAACACAAACACACAAAGACAAACTTACAAACTAAGGTAACTGGCAGGACCCCTTTGCAGATAAACAGTTTCATATCTGGACTTTCATATTTCAACTTGTATCATTGTAAATACATTCAAGAGAACACATCTCCTGAAGAGTATGTAAGAAAAATGGATGAAAGATAAACCAGGAGAAATGAAGGCCGAGTGAATAAGAGTGCTAATGACACCAAGGCCAGGTGACTTTTTTTTTTCCGAGACAGGTTTTCTCTTGTGTAGCTTTGCACCTTTCCTGGAACTCACTTGGTAGCCCAGGCTGGCCTCGAATTCACAGAGATCCACCTGGCTCTGCCTCCCGAGTGCTGGGATTAAAGGCGTGTGCCACCACTGCCCAGCTCAGGTGACCTTTTGAATTTCTAGATGGGATCTTTCATGTATCTCTGCCTGCCTGGAACTCACTACACAAACCAAGGTAGCCTTGAATTCACAGCATCCTCTCTCTGTCTCCTGCTGAGATATAGGCATGGTCCATCATGTCTAGCTGCAGGTTAAAGCTACTTGGAGTATGTTGGAGTAGTGGAGCGCCTGTAATCCAGGCACCAGGGAGTCTGAGGCAGGAAGATCACAAATTCAGGGGTAGCCAGGACTCCAAAAAATAAAAACCACTGTTTCAAAGTAAGTGTGTGTGTGTGTGTGTGTGTGTGTGTGTGTGTGTGTGTGTTCCTGATTTTTAAAATCTTCCTGGAACTTTTAGGGTTTTTGTTTGTTTGTTTGTTTGTTTGTTTTACCAGTAGTAAATGTTTGGCAAGTATGTATTATTTAATATGTACATAAACTTGTAAATAAAACTGTTTTAGTCCTTAGCTTACTGAATATGAAGTTTATTCAGCAGGATTCTATTACTAATAGTTACACACTCTATTACTAGTAATTACACACGCTGGATTCCTGTATGTAAAATTATAACTAACAATATATTTTGCATTTTTGGCTGTTTTGTTACAATAAACGAGGAGTTATTAAGGAATATTCCCTTTGGTATGCATACCAGCAAAGGGGAGATTGCCCTTCAAATACGCATGTGCAAGTCAGGCTCAAATTAAATGGATGTGTCATTCAGTCAACCCTTACCTCGGGCAAAGGTAGCAAGATTTCATACAACTTGAGGGTGTGATTTTTCTTCTTGGTGGGCTCTGAGTGATTGTTAGGGTTAATCCCTGACTTCCACCTCTCACCTCCAGCAGACACCCATGGGAGAATTCTTGGATGTAGTTTGTTCTCCTGACTGCATTCAGCCTCTACTTCCCCCTTGCTGCAGAAGACTCCTTGCTCATTGTAGGCACTCCCCCACCCTCAAGTCTAAACCTTGGGTCTGGCCACCGTCTTCTGAGTAGGACACTAGGGAACTGTCTTCAAAGAAGTGTTGTTTGAGCTGGTCTCTGAAGAATATAAAAAGAGTTGAAACGGGAAAAAGATAATTTAGGCTATAGTTATAACTCTGTGATCTAAGGGTGGCAAGTAGAAAAGCATGGAGACTGGACTGTTTTTAGTGTGTGTGTGTGTGTATGTGTATGTGTGTGTGTTTTTTTTTTTTTGTCCTATTTTGAAACAGTGTCTCCCTATGTAGCCCTGGATAGCCTTAATTTCTTTTTTAACATTTATTTGTTTGTGTGTCCCTCAGCACACTTATGAAAGTCAAAGGATGACTTCATTTTCAGGGGTCTGTTCTCTCCCAGCATGTGAGTCCCAGGGATCAAACCCAGGTCATCAGGCAGCAAATGTCGTTACCCCTGAACCACCTTCAGGTCCCATGTCCCAAAACTTTAATCCGTCTTCTTTCCCTTCACTTTTTCCTTCCTTTCCTTCTCCTGGCCCCAGTCCCCGCTGCCTTTTAGCCTAGGCTTTGAGCTTTGCTTCCTCAGCTTTTCCTCCCCTCTTCTAGCTGAGTCTGCCTCTTCTGACCACCCACAGTTACCTTGGAACTTCTGTGGCACTAATTGTCAGGCCCACCAACTGTCAGGCCCACCGGTTTGCGCTGCTGATTATGGATTGCCTTGGTTTCTGTGTTCCACTATGCTGTGTTTGATTTTCCCAAGTAGATGGTATTCACTTGGCTCTTGGATCTCAGGGAACACAAACCCACTTCAGCTTGCCCGCTGTGGTGTCGGGGCTGGGGTTGTAGGGGATTGTTATTATAAGGCCACTGAGCTCCCAGAAATGAACCACAGCTGGGACTCAGATCTTAGAAAGATGCCCACCCCCGTGCCAGCCTCCCGAATCTGCGGCTTGCTTGGGTTCCCTTTGGCTCTTTTCTGTGCCTCCTCTCCTCTCTGGGATATTACCTTTCTTAAAATAGTGGAAATTATAGCATAATTTATCTTGACTTGTTTTTCCTTTTCTTTTATATCCAGCTGTGGCTTGTTCTCAGTCACTTGGATTTAATTAGCTTCTGTTAATGTGAAGTATTAGTGACGTGAAAACCATGATAGAAATGAAATGTTTTATAAAAGTAGTTAGAAATTGTGGGAAAAAGGGGACTCTAAGGCCTTGTTCAAGTCTTCCATCCACTGAGATATATATGTGCTCTCGGGCAGGCTCTTTTTTCTCTCTGAGCCTCAGATTATTTCTGGCAAGTTACATAAGATATTAGTATTATGCAAGATTATTAAATAATGTATTGCATTTTATATTATGTACTATTTAACACTGCGTCAGTGTCAAAGACATTTGCATATAAAATGTATGCAACTGAGATGTAGTCCCCTTTTCTTCATTGTTTCCAAGTATGGCATGTGGTCCCTTATCAATGTGCGAGGCTCAAGTAAAGACGTGACCCTTCGGCCTAGTGCGATAGATGGCTCTGCAGGTCTGTGTAAGCCCGGAAACTATCTCCCAAAGTTGTCTCCTGATCTCCACGTGCGTGTCATGCTACAGACACATCATGTACATATATACACACACTACTAATAAATACAAATTTTGAAGTGTTTCCCTGGGATATAATTAAAATACAGCCAGTTTCACCCTACCACTTAAAAATCGTAGTTACAGTTGTGATAGTTTTAGGTGTGTGTTGAGCTTCTGTCTGGGCCCTTCCTAAGCTCTCAGCAACCTTGTTTCCTTTCCCATTGGCCTTTCATTTCTTGAGTCCTCTCACTCAGAAGGAAAATGGCGGTAGCCTCTTCCTAAAGAGCTTGTACCAGACTTGTTGGCCTGAGGCCACGCTTCCTGAGGCTTCCCTTCTTTCGTCAGTTCTGCTTTCTTCAGGATCACCAGGCCTCAGCATCCATTTGTTTTTCTTTCCTCCTCCACTCCCTCCACCTCTTCCCAGAACCGCCTCCACTACTGTATGGTTCTCATTATTCTAGCCATTTCACGTGGGGTTACTTTGTTGGTGTTCTATGTCAGTATGATTTTTAAGTTATCTGAACCAGTGTGGAAAAACATAAAAGTTATAATAGCATCGTGATATTGTGGTAGGTATATATACTTACATGTTTTACTTAATGTCCAAATAAGGTTAAATTCGTCTCCTCAAACATTTATTGTTTCCTAATGGTGAACATTGTCAAAAATCTCGTCTTTTGTCATTTAAAAAATGTATTATCCAGTTTTATCTGGTCCATCTCTGCAACAAGCTCCCCACCCACCACCAGATTTCTCCATCCCATCCAAACACCTCACAGTTTGAGTCCAGCTCAGATCTGATCTTTCTGAGGCCTTTTCTGCCCCTTCCAGCCGCCTGGTCTCTTGTCTCCTTGAAAGTCAGCAATCAGGGGCACTATTTAGTCCCATTACATGCCGTTGGTGCAGACCAGGTGGTCTGGACCCCTCTTTCTGGAAACAAGGGAAGTGGCAGGACAGCATGGTGAGGCAGCGGTGAACTCAGGAGGCCCCTGAGGAAGCCAGCCTAGTGATCCTCAGTTCAAGGAGGGGGATTCACCAAATCACCTGACACAAGAGCGTCCTAAGCACCCGGGGGTGGTGCTGGAAGGAGTTGCTTCCATGGCCCAGCCTCAGGGAGCTGAGAGCCGGCAGAGCCAGCCTGTGTGCAGCCTGGGAAGTAGCTTTGTGGGGCGGCCTCCTTCCTCGGAGAGACCCAGGACCGGGCATATCCTGGAACCCTGCCGGGGAAGCAGCAGGGGCTGGAGATAAGGATGCTTTGTGTGTTGCTGTTGCTTGTTTTTCAATTAATTTTTAAAGATGTGGAGCTTTGGAGGTTGTTTCTCTTGGTGTTTCCTTAGGGAAAAGCTCTGGAGGAAAAGAAATACCCCCAAATTGGCCCAAGTCCCAGTTTCATACTCTGACTGGAGAGTTTGGGAGCTTACAGGATCATGCACGTTTGAAAAAGGTTTTGCTATTGCTTTTATGGATTGTGAAGTATTTTCTGATCTATATTTTTTTTTTCCTTGTTCTCATTTTTTTCTTTGTGTGGTTCTGAGGAGTGAACCCACTGCCTCACTATTTCAAAACATTCACGCTGTGCCTTGACCTTTGAGAGTCTCCCAGCAGGCCTGTGGGTAGTTCGTGGCTCTCGATGGTTCTTTCCATCAGAGCACTTTGTACTGTTACCTGAGTGTGGTGTGTTCAGTTCAGAAATCAGAGACATTTGTTTCTTCATGTGCAGAATCAAAATTCCGAAGACATCCTATAAAAATGAGTGAGTGAACATGATACGGAACTGAGAAGGTTCCACTGGGTATGAAGTGAACATTGGGATACTCTCCTTGTTACATCAGCTTTCCAGTTTCTCTCCGGTTCTCATAGAGCTTTCCAAAGTTATTCTAAATTCATTTACTTCTAAAAGCTCAGTATTTAGAGTTGGAAGGGCCGTAGTGCTTCTAGTTAACTGTTAGGGTTTCTTTGTCAGAATGTGGTGGCTCATGCCTTTAATCCCAGCACTTGGGAGGTAAAGGCAGGGAGATCAGGAATTCAAGGCCATCCTTGGTAATGTAGGAATTTCTGGCCAGCATGAGCTACCGTGAGAACCTGTCCCAAAAGACCAGGGGAAAAAAGTTACTTGTACCAAAGAAAATAAGTCAGACTTAAGGGACAGATATTAATAATGGAGGGCTGCTAATCTTCCCTAGGATATGACCTGAAATTAAATTTCAGCTTTGAGGAGACCTGTTTCCCAGAGGCCCCTTTCTTAAATTCCAACTTCCTTTCTCCCCACTCCCCTCATTTCTTGAGACAGGGTTTCACGATATAGTTCTGGCTCCTTGAAACTTGACATAGAGACTTGGCTGTCCTTCATACTTGTGACCATTCTTCTGCCTCTGCCTCTTCAGTGTTGGGGTTGCGGGTGTGTTCACCACCACTCCCAGCTTTTCTCACATTGGGAAAATGTGGTAGAGGCCACAGTAGACGTAAATGAATTCCTCTTTAGGCCGAAGTGGGAAGAAAACAGGTTTATTGAGTATGTCAGGAACAGGTTTATCGAGTACCCTGCAAGGAGGAGTGGGCTGGGCAGTCACAAAGGACTGCCTGCAGATGGAATTTATCTTAGTAAGAGACCACGGCCCAGTGTGGTGGCTCCCTCCTCACAGCTGTAATCCCAGGGCTCAGGAGGATGAGCTATAGAGGTGCTGGGAGTGTGCAGGGCAAGGAGGAAGTCACTGTGTTCTTTTGAATGTTTTCATTATACAGTAACCACATTGGTAAGTTCAGGATTAAGACATTTTTGCACTTATTCCTGTGACTTATCAGTGTGCTGAGCATTTATGTTTTCATAGAGACATTTTAATTTCATGATGGAATCAATGGGAAGATAAATGATCAGCTGAAGTCTGCGTGGTGTGGTGGCAGTTTCCCCGGTGGGAGCGTGCCGTGCGGTGTGAACTCTCCTCCCTCTAGTATTTAGTGGCATTGGCTTGTGTCTGACTCATTTTTCTCTTTTTTCTTTCCTTTGAATTGATCTGGTTTTCAAGTCACTTTTCTGAAATGTTTGTGTCTACCTAGCATGATTCAGCTTTCATGTTTTTCTTTTCTGCTTGTATATTGTTCATCTTGGCTCTGATAAGGCAAGTCGGTATTATGTTGGGTTTTGTTTTGTTTTTTAAGGTTTAGTTAAATGGTTTTGTTGTTGTTGTTGTTGTTGTTTTTAGCTGAGGATCAAACCCAGGCTCTACCACTGAGCTAAATCCTAACCCCTAAATGATGTTTCTTTAAGACCATGCCTGTTTTATCTAGAAAGATGTAAGCCCTGGAAATCCAGGGAAGGGAAAGGATCTTAGCCCTTGAGGGCTGAGGCAGAATTTGGGCTCAGTGGTAAAAAGGTCCTTT
Source organism: Onychomys torridus (assembly GCF_903995425.1). Taxonomy (NCBI): domain Eukaryota; kingdom Metazoa; phylum Chordata; class Mammalia; order Rodentia; family Cricetidae; genus Onychomys; species Onychomys torridus. Next base: position 68,959,548 of record NC_050449.1, on the reverse strand, counting down.
CAGTGTTTGGCATGGACAGGGGGCATAGATTGCCAGACTAGTACCACCTTTTGACTGTTCTTCATCTGCTGCCGGAAACTGAGGGCCACAGAGCCAGTTATGGCCACAGATCTGCTGACCCTAGTTCAAGGGGAGGCGCTGGTAGGCCTTCCTTTCTTTTTAGAGTGTTATTTTAAGTCTGTCTGTCCGTCTGTCTCTGTGTGTGTGTGTGTGTGTGTGTGTGTGTGTGTGTGTGTGTGTGCAATTAACATTCTGGCCAAATTGATCCATTATTTTGCAATTAATACAATTGATAGTATGCATACCTATAATCTCAGAATTTATGTGAGACCTTGTCTCAAAAAACAAACAAACAAACAAACCAGACAAAAAAAAACCCCACCAGGTGTTGTGGTCTATGCCTGTGATCTGAGAACTTGGGAAGCAGAGGCAGGAGAATCACTGCAAGCTCAGGGCTAGCCTGGTCTATGTACCCAATTGCAGGTCAGCCAGAGCCACATAGTGAGGCTTTTTTTCTCTGTTCCCTCAAAAGACAGCGTGTGTTCGTTGTGTTTGTTTTACAGTAATTGACTGGAAAACCTTTGGGTTTTGTTTTGAGACAGTGCCTTATACAGCCCAAGTTGACCTAAAGTGCTGAAATTACTGGCATGCACCACCACACCCAGCTTTATCTGGGAAATCATCATATAAAAATATCCCAAAAATACAGGATATTTTTATATCCATATCTTGTGGGCTTATTTTTGTGGTTTACATTAGTTTTAGAAATCTCTGAATGCATTTTCTGCCATACTTTACCAAAAACCTTATCTGATTTAATTGTCTAAAATTTGGGGGACATCTTTCCTTCTGAATATCCAGACTTCTCATTAACTGTTAAGCAGCCTCCAAGTATTGCTGATGACAGTTGTACTCACTCAGGCACCTTTTTGAGAATAGTTTTTCTTGGTACAGTTTTCATTTAGGGACCATTGTTTTGTGAACAGGTTTTCATATGAGCAGTGACAGACTTCTTAATCTTCACTGCAGCATAATTGTTGGTGCAGCGTTGCTAGGAGACGGGACTCTGCCTACCTGTGGGCAGGAAAGGGAAAGAAGGTGGAGAAGCAGAATCAAATTTGCACCACTGTTGGAATTCAGAGGTGGCAACAGTGTGTTAAACAACAACAACAAACTGAGTATTGTGTCTGTACTGGGACTCCACCTTAAGGAGCAGTTGCGTGTTGAAGCCTGAGTCTGTCCGTGCCTTATCTTGGGCCCTTGGGATCTTTTAAAGTCTAGTTTGAGAACCATTTCTCAAGTGGAGAGAGGGAAGATGTTCTGTGTCATTCTCTCCCTGACCTTTGCTCTCATTCCCACAGCTCTTTTCCTGGCCAGGTCCTGCCAGTCCAGCCTCCTCCCATGACACATGAAACGTGGAGGGCCTTTTAAGAAGTGTGTGTACTGACTTCAAGATAGGAAAATAGGTAAAGCTGAAAAATGAGAGAACTTAGCTCCATCCCAAAATAAAACAAGGAAAAGGATCCATTTTACGTCCAGGAAACTCAGAAGGGATAGAGCTGGGATAACATACTACATGAAATTCAGCTTACTCTCAGGGTGATTTCTTACAGACCTCACCTAGTTTTAGGGTTTTTTGTAAGTAGTTCAAAGCTTATTAACATGGTAGATGAAGAACATTTTTGCAGAGGGAAGAGTTAGTCATAGCTGTACTTCCTTCAAGAGAGAAATGGAAATGCAAACAGATAGACAACCCCTTAGATTAATCCCTCCGCTGTGCACTTGGATTGATTCACCATTTTATTGATGGCTGAGCACTCTGGTTTTATTCATAGGATAACTGGTTAAGCAGAGGTAGAAAGAACATAAACATTGGGCACTAACACTGAGCATGCTAAGGGTGCGCCTGTCTTGGCATTCATCTTTGGTTCTCAGGGTGGCTTCTTCTCTCACCTTGCTTCTCATCTGTTGTCATGACTCCAACAAGAAAATGGGAGGGGTCATGGGGAGGCGGGAGCCGGTTTGCAGCAATGAGCCTGGACAGGAAGTATGTTACTCACATGGGAGTCCCAAAGTTGCTGAGGTTCAAATTGAGATTGCTTTTGAAGTGCTGTGAGTAACCTGTTAAAGTATGTTCTTGTAATAGTCCCTGAAGTGATCTGCTGCTTTCTGTGCTAAGGTTGCCCTCTGTAACCCGCATCTAATTAAATCTCTTCTTTGTTCTGGCCCTGACAAGTTTGCTGGGCTGCCTTCAGGCTTTCCTTATGCTTCTGGGATGTGGCAGTGGAGAACATGCTGGGCTATGCTTTTTGATTTTTTTCTAATTTGAATTTCTGTCTGTCTGTTAGTTTGTTTATGTGGGGGGGCACACACATGCCCGTGGGGGTCAGAAGACAACTTTCACCAGCTGGCTCTCTTCGTCCACCATGTGTATTCGGGGATCGAACTCAGGTGGTCAGGTTTGGAGGCATGTACCTTTACCGGCTCACCCATCTTGCTTGCTCCTTTTTTTCATTTTATAATAGCTTCCTATTTTAAAATGATGTAAGGATTTCCAGGCCAGCCAGGGGATACATAGTGACACCTTGCTCAGACAAACAGAAGTCCCTGAAAACTGGGTATGTACATTTTTAATCTCAGCCCTTGTGAGGCAGAGGCAGACAGATCTCTGTGAGTTCAAGGCTGACCTGGTCTACATAGGCTAGCTAGGGATACGTAGCGTTAAAAATAAAATGATGAATGAATGGAAAAACACTCCCAAAATTACTGTCATGTAAAGTTAAAAGTTAATGTTTCAGTAATCTTGATAATTGCATATTAAGTGATTTGGGGGTATTAGTTACAACTTTGGAGTTAATTATATTTGCTGCATTTTAGTCCTTAGTGTGTGTCTTGCTTTATTCTAGGTGTTAAGGATAACAAAGTCCTTGCCTGACTATTTAGAGTTCAGTGACAGAATAGCCAATAATCAGTAAATATACTATACAATGTAAATATATCATACAGTGCCTGAAATACAGCCAAAGAAAACCTAACAGTAGGGACCTGTGAGGGTTGCTATTGTAAGAAGTAATCATGAACGGATCTCCACAATCAGTTCACATTTAAACAGAGACCTGAGAAAGAGGGCACAGGTCGCTTAGCTGAGTGAGTATCGAGGTAAAGGGCAGAGGACTGAGGCAGAAGTGTGCCTGGTCTGCTGGAGGAAGGGTGATAAGATCGGAACTGCCGGAGCGTTCTAGTTCAGAGGTGAATGGTTGGAAGTGAGTGAAGCCCAGGGTAATCTTTTGAGTCCTGTGAACCGTGGTAAGGTCAGACTGGCTTTTCTTTAGATATCATAAGCTGTGTAAATTAATGCTATGAGTTATGTTCACACAAAAACATGTCCATGAATCTTGATAGCCACCTTATTTGTAATAGTCAAGATATGGAGTTGGGTGCTAGGGATATGGCTTGGAGGTAGGGTACCTGTATAACATGCACGAGGCCCTATGTTTGGTTTCCAGAACTTCTCCCACAAAATAAGTAAATAATAAATAAGTCATTCCAGATGACTGTCAGCATCTAAGTACCAATGGCACATACACAACATTACTATGAACTATAGCAGAGCACGAAGTACTAATGAAGTAACTTAGATAAATTCCTAGGGATTTATATTTGATGATAAAAGCTAGTCTCAAAGGTGTTTATATCCAACTTTTTTTTTTTTTTTTTTTTGGTGGAGCTGAGGATCGAACCCAGGGCCTTGGGCTTGCTAGGCAAGTGCTCTACCACTGAGCTAAATCCCCAACCCCTTATATCCAACTTCCTATTTGTTGTTTTGAAACAATCTCTTTATGTAACTGTGGCTGCTCTGGAACTATGTAGACTAGGCTGGTCCTAAGCTTGTAGAAATCCTCCTATTTCTGCTTCTGGAATGCTTAGATTATAGGCAAGAGCCACCATAACCAAAAGTTAAGAAACTAGTTAGATCAACAGTTGCTGGGTATGAGAGAAGTAGGTGGGTATGGCTGTAAAAGGGCAACATGAGGAATCCTGTGTGTTGAGACTTCATGTGTACTGGTGAAAAAACTAGACTATAACAAACACATACATAAGACTGCATGTAAAATTGGGGAAATGGAGGAAGATCAGTGGAATGTGTCAAGGCCAATGTCTTCCTTGTGATTCTGTGGTTTTGCAAAATGTTACCAAGGGAAACTGGACACAGTGTGAAAGAAATCCCTGTATGTTCTTTGTTTCCACTGTGTGTGATTCTACAGTTACCTCAGTAAAGGTTTAAATATCACATTATGCCCAACAAATACACACAATGATAATTAGTCAATTTACAATTAAGAAGTCTTCAGTTGGACTGAGATGGCTTAGTGGGTAAAGCACTGAGTTCGAGTCTTTAGAACTCATGTAGAACCGGGCATGGTGGCATGTATCTGTAATCTCAGCACTATTTCATTGAGATGGGATGTTAAAGTTAAAACCTTCCTTTTTATTAGACAGAAAAGGGAAGTACAGTCTTTCTGTACGCTGTGAATATGTATGGCTCCAATTAGATTATAAATAAAGCTGCATTGGCCTGTGGCAGGGCAGGATGGAGCCAGGTGGGAAAGTCCAAGAGAGACAGTGAGAGGAGAAAGGAGAGTGGGAGACGCCAACCCCGTCCAAGGGCAACATGTAATGGGACATGGGGAAAGCCACAGAACATGTGGCCATACATAGATTAATAGTTATGGGTTGAGTTAAGTTATAAGAGCTAGCTAGCAAGAAGCCTGAGCCAGAGGCTATACAATTTGTAATTAATATTAAGCCTCTGAGTAATTATTTTGTAAGTATATGTGGGACCACAGGTGAGAGAGATTCGGCCGGACCTCTAGGCTGGGACTGGAGAAATTTCCCTGTACAATGGAAGACAGAGACAAGGAAGTCCCAGAAGATCATGAACCAGCTGGCTTCATCCATGGCATCAAAAAAGAGACTATGACTCAGACAAGTACTAACACCTGAAGTTGTCCTCTGAGCTCCATACATGTGCCCCTGTACACACACACACACACACACACACACACACACACACACACACCACATACACACAAACAAACAAAGACTAAGAGGAAACGCCTTCCATTTAAAAAAGAAAATAACTGATATTTTATAGATAAAAGGACAAGGCATTCGAGTCAGACCTGGCTCCTTAGGAAGCTAGGCATGAGGTAGTAACTGAGACCTTCTCGCACACAGGGTTTGACTGGTGGTTTGGGTGTGAAATGTGAGAGAGGTCGAAGTTAACTTCAAGACTTTTCGCCAAAGCAACTAAGAGAATGAAGCTGCTGCTATTGTTATGAGCAAAATGTCAAGAGTGTGGGGGGGGATCAGATGTATGGGTTCTTGTATATTTATTTATTGTATTGGTTGGTTGGATGGTTTGGGGTTGGTTGGTTTGTTGAGACAGGGTTTCTCTGTGTATCCTGGCTGTCCTGGAACTCTGTAGACCAGGCTGGCCTCGAACTTACAGAGATCCACCTGCCTCTGCCTCCTAAGTGCTTGGATTAAAGGCGTGCACCACCACCACCCAGCAAGTTCTTACATATTTGTGTTTAGGATTTAGGAAAAGATTTTACATAGGTAGTTATTTTTTAGGTATGGAGTTCAGAAGAGAGGTCCAGATTAAAGGTAAAATTCAAGAATGGTCAGTGTATGAAATCATCAAGGAAGTAAGGTGAGCTTAGGAGAGAAGGACGGTTACTATCTATAGTTTGTCCATCCTCCTGGAGAGATAGGAATCTGCATAGAAGTTTAACCAAAAAGAGCATGATCACATGTGTGCAAAGAGTCCAGATAGAAGAGTCTGGAAACTACGCCTACCCTATAGAAACGATGATGAAATGGAGATTAACAGATTGTGTATCTGAATCATGTAACTCCATAGTTGCTTTATAGCATAATCTCTGTTGAGACCTTCCTCTATAAAAATAGAAGCTGGGAGAGAATAAGTAGATACTGGTTAGGTACAGTCATGTTTTTCATACTTAATTAAAATTGTTTGTTTGTTTGTTTGTTTGTAGAAGAGATACATGTGCCATGGTAGAGGTCAAAGAACAATTTGCTGGAATCACAATTTCACTACTGGGTACTGGGATCAACTTAGGTAGTCAAGCTCAGTGGCAATTGTCTTTACTCACTGAGCCATCTTATCAGCCAAACTTACATAATTTATAAATTCTCTTTGAAGGAAAGAAAAATGTGTCCTAGTGTTCATTGATGATTTTTACTAAAACTGAATTGCTATTGATAGACTAGCATTACAGGCTGAGACAGGAGAATCATTTGAGTTCAAGGCCAGCTTGTGCTATATAATGATGCTCTATTTTAAACTAAAGAAAACACGCCGCCACCCCCACCCTCTACACACAACAGAACTGTTATTGATGGGATCTGGTCACACACGAGTAACTATAGATAACAGTATGAACAGTTTATCCATGGAAGCAGAATACGTGGTACAGGTGCAAGTAACTTAGATTGTGATTGTGTGAGAATGGAGCCTCAGAAAATTTTAGGGATGTTATTATGTTCGGTGAGCCTTGAGGAATGTCTGGGGCTTCAGTCGAGGAAACAGACTTCATGGTAAGCAAGGATGGAGGGATCTAGAGTTTGTCTCCTGTTCCGAGCCATGGATAGTGTGATAGGGAACAGCTGGAGATAATACTGGGAAGCTAGCTATAAGGTTGTAAACTCTTTCTTACGTTTTTTTCTTTTCTTTTCTGTGAAGGGCCAATAGTAAATGTTTTAGCCTCTGTGAGCCTTTATAATTATTCAGCTCTCCTACTGGGGCACATAACAGGAATAGACAATGCCTCCATGGATAATGTAACTGTTCCAGTTTACAGTCATGTAACCAGGCATAAGGCCAAATTCAAGTCAATGCTGTAGAGCACAAGGACTTATTCTTAACTAGTTGTATTTTGTATTTTAGTCCCCATTACCATCCTCCTGGGTATAGCCTTTTTAGCCTGTACAAACATTTACTCAATGTCTATGAAATTAACTTTGTAACTTGTACTTAAGAGTGAGAACCTACACTATTGGACTTTCTGTATTTAGCTTTTTGCACTAAGTCTAATGTCCTTCACTCCATGTTGCTGTACATGTCCAACATACTGGTTTTCCTCATTGCCATTCAGAATTTGTTTTCTTTTCCAGTAAATTGTTCTCAGAGGACAGGCAAGAGATAGCATTGCCATCCTCAGAACAGAAGCACAGGAACCAGAACAGGTTCTGAACCCTGCTGTCCTGGGACCCTGTCAGTATACCGTACCCCTTAGTAAAGAGGAAATGTACCATCATGGAGAGACTCTAAGACTGATAACACAGAATAAAAGAGAGTGCCCGTCTGAGTTTTGAGCAAGGTTAGGTAGCATGAACACTGGTTGTTGACACTTTGCTGTTATAGAATTGGAATTTCTAGGAAAATTGGCTGTATTAACTGGCAGTTCTTTCATCTTGGCAAAAGTTCCATCATCTGAATCTCAGGGAAATGGTTTGTCCATTGTTTTGAAAAGGAAAAACAAATAAGCTGAAATAAAGTCATAGATACATGTTCCCCTGTGACACATAAAAAGTAGTAAGAGTTAATAGAACACAGCTACAGACCCTGTAATCTACAGCAGTAACATTCCTGCTTGATACACTGGTGACCATTCACTGTCTGATTGGATCTAAGACCACTCCATGAGATGGAACCCATGCCTGACCAGGTTGGGTGGCTAAGAATCTGAGATGAGATAGGCCATGGGCCTAGGGGAAAACCAAGTACTATTGTTTTGCTGAAGGAACACAGCAGTAAAATGACCTCTAACTGATACTCTGCTGTATCCTATATCTTAGTTAGGGTTACTGTTGCTGTAATGAAATACCATGACCAAAAGCAACTTGGAGGGATGGAATTTATTTGACTTACACTTACACATCACTGTTCATCACTGAAGGAAGTCAGGACAGGAACATAGGCAGGAGCCACTTACTGACTTGCTCATGATGGCCTGCTCAGCCTGCTTTCTTATAGAACCTAGGACCACCAGTCCAGGAATAGCACCACCCATAGTAGGCTGGGCCCTCCCCCATTAATTACTAATTAAGAAAATGCCCTACAGCTGGATCTCATGGAGGCGTTTTCTCAATTGAGGTTCCCTCTTTTCAGATGACTCTAGCCTTTGTCAAGTTGACAAAACTAGCCAGCGCACCATGGGTCCATGTCTTGCTCGGCCATCATCAGAGAAACTTCTTCCTACAGTAGATGGGAACTAATACAGAGATCCACAGCTGGACCATGTGCAGAGGGTGAGAGACTCTGGAACACTCAGTCCTAAATGTCTTCATTAAATCCCTCTCCTCAGGGCTGAGGGAGCTGGGCAGAAGAGGAGGCGGAGAAGTTGTAAGAGCCAGAGGGGCTGGGTGGCACCAAGGAGACCGTGTCTTCCAGACACGACAGGACTGACCCACTAACGAGCTCACAGAGACTGTGGTAGCACACACAGGGCCTGCGTAGATTCCACAGACTGGATACCAGAGCTGAGAGGGAGAAGTGGACTTGGCTCCCATCCCTAACTAAGAAGAAGCTATCTCCAAATTGACAATCACTTGCAAAGGAAAAACCAGTATTCTCCACTAGAATCTCACTGGGTGTACAAACCACATTCGAGGGCAGGCTCCATGCCAAGCAGTGGAAGGCCAACACAAAATGAACTGAGTGACGTTTTGTAGAGTTTTTTGTTGTCTGTTTTTTGTTTTGTCTCATGTTGCTTTGTTTTGGCATTTTTGTTTGTTTTGTTTTGTTTTAATCTTACTGGTCTTTTGCTTGTATGCTATAGTTCCTGATTTTGTGTTTTTATGGGGTGGGTGGTGTGTCTGTGTCTTTGTTTCTTGTGCTTTTTCCATTTTTTTGGTTTGGTTTTTTGTTTGTTTGTTTGTTTATGTTTTGTTTTGGGGTTTGTTTTCTTTTTCTTCTTTTTTTTTTTTTTATTATATATACAGAAGAGGGTGCCAGATCTCATTACAGATGGTTGTGAGCCACCATGTGGGTGCTGGGAATTGAACTCAGGACCTCTGGAAGAGCAGTCTGTGCTCTTAACCTCTGAGCCATCTCTTCAGCCCCTGTTTGTTTGTTTTCTGAGACAGGGTTTCTCTGTGTAGCCCAGGCTATCCTGGAACTTGCTCTATAGACCAGGCTGGCCTTGGACTCAGAGATCTGCCTGCCTCTGCTTCTTGAGTGCTGGGATTAAAGGCATGTGTCACTACTACTTGGCTGCTTTTTCCTATTATTATTATTATTATTATTATTATTATTACTCTAGTTTGTTTTCTTATTTGCTCGTTTGTTTTCTAAAAAGAGAAGGGTGTGGGGCTGGGTGGGTGGAGAAGAATTGGAAGGAGATGGGAAGGTAAACCTAATCAGAACATAGAAAATGAAAGAGTTGTCAAATTTAACTTGATAACAGATTAATGTCTAGACTCAATTAAAGACTTCTTCTTTTAAATATATTTATTTATTACATTTTTTTTTCATTTTACATATCAACCCCAGCTCCCCCTCCTTCCCCTTCTCCCGCCTCCTCACCTCCCTGCCACTCTACCCCCATCCACTCCTCAGAGTGGGTAAGGCCTCCCATGGTAGTCAACAAAGTCTGGCATACCAAAGTTGAAGGAGAGCCTAGCCCCTCTCCATTATATCAAGGCTGAGCAAGGTATCCCACCACAGGGAATGGGCTCCAAAAAGCCAGTTCATGCACCTGGGATAAGTCCTGGCCCTGCTGCCAGGGATCCCACAAACAGATCAAGCCATACAACTGTCACCCACATTCAGCGGGCCTAGTTCGGTCCCATGCAGGTTCCCGAGCTGTCAGTCCAGAGTCAGTGAGCTCCAACTAGCACCGGTCAGCCATCTCTGTGGGTTTCCCCATCATGATCTTGATCCCCCTCCTCTTCTTATTTTATTTTATTTTTTTTTAATTGAAGGAGGGAGGAGGTCTTAAATACAGGCTTACAGCACAATGGGAGAACCCCGGAGAGCAGAAGTTCACTTCTGATGTTGTTGTTGTTTTTTTTTTTTTTTTTTTTTTTTTTTTTTTTTTTTTTTTTTTTTTTTGGAGCTGAGGGTCGAACCCCGGGCCTTGCACTTGCTAGGCAAGTGCTCTACCATTGAGCTAAGCACCCCCCCTCTCCTGATGTTTTACAATCTTGCATCTAAGCTGTTAACGCCCAGTGTGCTGGATACACAGACAAGGAGCTTCCCTTAAGCATTCAGGAGGGTGGAATTCAGGGAATTAGCATAGGGATGATATCAAGGTCAAGGTCGGCAAGCAAGGCAATAGTTACCAAAACGGGGGCCAGGGACCTATAGGTCCCCCCACCCCTTTTACTGAAAAAATGAGCTTCTGACTTAGGTTGTGTGAGACATCAGTAGGTCACCTTACCTGTCATGGAGACACCTGTCCAGGCCACACAGGTGTTTTGTCTTAGGTTGGTGAGTGCCCCCCAGGCATTACCCGTCTGTGAATATTCATCATACAGGCTCAATCATGTGAGAGCTGCAGAGTTAACTGTTGTCAAAGATCTCTAAGTGGCACTGGGCTTGCAATCTGTGTGTTCAACACAGAAAAGACCAGCAAAAGTCTTGACCTACCCATAGCCGGTAGGCTAAAGGCAGCTGAGCCATTCCCTTCCTTAATGAGCCTTACTGCAAATTGGAGTCCTTGTAAGATGGTATCCCATCCTGAGAGCAAATGGAACTCGAGTTTTCAAAGACTTCTTAAAACAAAACAAAACAAAAGGGCCATTAGACTAAGGAGGTAGCTGAAAAGATAAAGTGCCAGCCCCATCACAGCATGAAGATCTGAGTTCAGATTCCTAGAATACACATAAAAAGTTGGGATGGTTGTGAGTGCCCAGAAATATCCTCCTACCCCCACTGCTTGGGGGTAGAAAGACAGATGGATCCCTGAAGCTCATTGGTCAGCCAGTGTAGCCTAATCATTGCACTTCAGTAGGGCCCAGGTTTTGTTTTGTTTTGAGACTGTCTCATAAATAAGAAGATGGAGGATCAGGGAAACATACCACATATCAGCCTTTGGCCCTGACATGTATGTGTATGCATTCCTGCACATGGATGTACATCCATACTAACAAGCGCATATGCCACACACACAAAAGATGATGTGTTTTGTAAAAATGAGCAGTAGGTTATCCACAAAGAAAAAGGATTGCCATTGGTAAATGAACATGTGAAACAAGGCATAATCATGTCATAATTTTAAAAAAAATGCACATTAAAGCCAAGGTGAAATACCATTTCACATATTCCAAATGCCAAAAATCAAAAGTGTGATAAATACTAAAAATAAACAAAGAAGAGCAACATGAATTGCCATGTATGGAACCTTTTAGAAATGTAAATTGGCATAGTCACTTTGAACATCATTTGGCATTACCTATTAGAGTTGAGTATATATGTCTTAGTTAGTTAGGGTTTCTATTGCTGTGAAGAGACACCATGACCATGGCAACTCTTATAAAGGAAAACCATTAATTGGCTGGCTTACAGTTCAGAGGTTGTCCATCATCATCTTGGTAGGACGTGGTACAGGCAGACATGTTTTTGGAGAAGAAGCTGAGAATTCTACATAACCTACAGGCAACAGGAAGTGGTCTGTTTCACTGGGTGTGGCTTGAGCATATATGAGACCTCCACAGTGACACGCTTTCTCCAACAAGACCACACCTACTCCAATAAGGTCATACCTTCTTATAGTGACACTCCCTTTGGGGGCCTTTTTCTTTTCAAACCACTACAATAAGCAAGCATTCCCTTTCCCCAGCAATTCTGTTCCTAGGTTTGAGCCAAAGAGGAATTGTCCATCTGCACCAGAAAATAAGTAGATTATTTATCAGCAAAGAAGTAGAGGGGATGGTGCTAGGAGCTTACATGTTCAGAGAGTGGAGTAGTGTGCTGAGATGAAATGGAAGTAAGTATAACTCAAGCCTCAACTCAAAGCAGTGGTAAATGAAAAAAAGTCAGTTCTAGGAACTTATCAATATGAGGTGTAATAAAAAGGAAAAACAAAAGCTGCTAAGGATTTGTACATTCTAACTGTAGGGAGCAAGAGAGTCATTGATAATTCAGTATACTAACTAGCTCCTTTGGAGGAGAGACGCACCTGAAGTGCCTGAGATGCTCAGTGTGCTTGTGGGTAATACCGTAAGCCTTAGCATAGATTTCTCTCCGGGACAAGGAAAAGCAGTATACTGGAGTAGACTGTTTCTGTGTGTCCTATCCCAAATCTGTAAAACCTGGGTGTCATGTAACATTACATTTGCCAATAGTACCTCGTTTCTTGCCACTGTGCACGAGAATATTTTAGTATGGTGATTTTGAATTTATGGATCGTATTGGGACACTTTAGAGAATTAAGAGAGAGAATGATCAAAATAATTACAATCTTTGTATGGGGACTTTTTAGAGAAACAGTTACTTACTAAAAATTGTTTTTATGATATATATGTATAGTTTTTGTTGTTGTTGTTTTTTGGGTTTTTTTTGTTTTGTTTTTTGAGACAGGGTTTCTCTGTGTAGCTCTGACTGCCCTAGAATTCGGTCGGTAGACCAGGCTGGCCTTGAACTCACAGAGATCCTTCTGCCTCTCGGGTGCTGGGCTTAAAGGTGTGTGCCCCCACTGCCTGGCTTTTTATATTTTTTACATGGGTGATATTAAAGCACATTTAAAACTTTTTTATTGGGCCAGGCGGCAGTGGCACACGCCTTTCTTTAATCTCGGCACTCAGGAGGCAGAGCCAGGCGGATTTCTGTGAATTCAAGGCCAGCCTGGTCTACAGAGCAAGATCCAGGACAGGCACAAAACTACTTGGAGAAACTCTGTCTCAAAAAAAAATAACAAAAATTTTATTGGGTATCCAAACATTGAAAAATAATGGAAATTAAATTACTGTGTGTGTGTGTGTGTGTGTGTGTGTGTGTGTGTGTGTGTGTAATACTGGGAATTGAACCTAGGGCCTCACACACAGCAAGTGTACTACAATGAGGTATATCTCCACCCCTCCTTTTGTAGTGTTTTTAAACTTTTGAGACAGTCTCCATTAGGTAGATGAAGTGTTACACGAATTCTTAAATGGTCTTTTAATTAAAAAACAAAACCAAAAAACCCAGAACCATATATTGGAGTAAATACTGAAAGATCAGAGAGACAAAGGAACAAGCCACTGCCACATCTCACCTCACCAACTCCACAAATCGAATCCTCTGACTGAATGTCCCTGAGTCCTTAGCCAAAAGGGGTCCAGCCCAGAAAGCCTCTAGCCTAAAAGGCTTTAGTTCCTGTCTTCTCATACAGGCCTTTCTTACAGACCTTTCTCTGCCCAGCTATTTCACTTTCTTCCTAGTACTGGGATTAAAGACATGTGACTCCCAAGTACTGGGATTAAAGGCATGTGCTACCATTGCCTGGCTCTGTTTCTCTCCTAGACTGAGTCAATCTCATATAATCCAGGGTGGCTTTGAACTCAAAGAGACCCAGACAGATCTCTGCCTCTTGAGTGCTTAGGATTAAAGGTGTGTGCCATCACTGCCTGTCCTCTATGTTTAATTTAGTGGCTTGTTCTGTCCTCTGATCTTCAGACAAATTTTACTAGGATATAATATATATCACCGCATTGAACTTGTATCCCCTGTATGACCCTCCTCAATGGCTGAAGTTACAAGTCTGTGCCACCAGGTCCAGCTAGCAAAATTGTTCTTGATACACACTTGTAGACCTTTGTCAGTCTGTTACCCTTACCTGTCTCAAATAATCACGTTACTGGTATTTTTATGAAAGGACTATTTTTCAAAGCCATCTTATTTTAAATAATTTTCCCCTCAAAATTATCCATCACCTCCTGCATTACACTTTATGGTTAATATATTTGAAAGTTCTAGGAACTTATCAGAAATGGCAAATTATGGGCTCTCACCAGACTCATACTTGATTAGTCAATCAGGAAACTGGGTAAGGCTCTGGACTCTGGATCTTTACGAATGTGGCTACATTCTGATAACAGTTAACGTAGAGAACTTTCGGAGGGATCTCTGTTGTTCAATGGTAGGGAGTTTGTGTAGCATTCACAAGGCCCAGGATAGACAGTTGAAAAATAAAAACAAACCATTTCTTAAAGTTGGAAGCACGAAGTGGGAGTTGCTTAGTGATGATAATCTGCTGAAAACCAAGCAATAGCAACAACAGGTAACCCAAGCACCATAGCACCCCTGTATCTCCAGCATGTGGGGAGCTAAAGCAGGAGCAGTGCCAGCTTGTGCTACAGGAAGTCCCGGATACCTGCGACCCGGAGGAACTGCCACTCAGCAAGTATACACCAGGCCTGGCTTCGGCAGTTACATAAAATGCCTGTCGTGTAATATCTGCAGAGGTGAATGCTGCCCATTTACTTGTCGTTAGACCTAAGGGTTGCTAGTAAATTAGTGGGTGAATCTTACTTCTATACATGAGGCAGAAAGATCCGTAATGAGTTTGTAGAGGAAGGTATACCAGCTAAAACATTAAGCTGGGAACTCTTGGAAGAAAAGGGAGCAAAGGATACAGATCAGACCTTGGCATTACTGGTCATTTCACAGCCAATAAAAAACCAGGCAGACCACTAGTCTAAGCACTGTCTCTTACACGAACATTTTATGTGATGGTCCAGGCGTGCTGATAAAGATTTTGAAGTACATGATCACCAGCTTCCCATATTGTTGTGTCATGTTTTCAGTGTCCATTCCTGTAAAGTAGTTCTGCTGTTTGTAGGGATGCCGTTGTGCCTAACTCTTGTTAGGTAGAGCCACACTGACAAAATGAAGAGCCTTCCCTGGGGTCAGGCCCTCTGGGTCATTCTACCAACTACTGGGTGATGCATCCCAGTGTGTTTTAAGAGTTTTAATGAAGACTTTTCAGAATGCCTTTTTATTGTTGTTTAAAAACATCTTTTCAGCTGGATATGGTAGTGTACACCTGTGTTTGTAGCACTTGGGAGGCCAATACAGAAGGCTCACCTTGAATTCAAGGCTAGCTTGGTCTATGTAGAGAGTTCCTGGTTACCTGGGCTATATTGTGAGAGCTCATCTTTAAAAAACAACAACAACAACAACAAAATACCCTTAAATGAACAAATAACAAAATAATATTTTCCTTTAAAAATGTTTTTAAGCCAGGCAGTGGTGGCGCACGCCTGTAATCCCAGCACTCGGGAGGCAGAGGCAGGTGGATCTCTGTGAGTTCAAGGCCAGCCTGGTCTACAGAGTGAAAGGAAAGGTGCAAAGCTACACAGAGAAACCCTGTCTCGAAAAACCAAAAAAAAAAAAGTTTGTAAAAGATTCCCTTGTTTTTATTTTATGTATGCCTGTGAGTGTCTGCATGTATGTGTATTGGTGAAATTATTAAGGCCACTCCACGTAGTTAAAAGGGAAGTTTATTTTGTGGGGTAACTTACAAATGAAGGGGTAGGTTGCAGGGTCTGGCAAAGGTATAGCGCAGTCCGGCGGTGTTCTCTGGAAAACTCGGTCTACCTCCAGCGTCCAGGGTCCCAGAACCAAGAGAGAGACCTCCTCCCGATCCTTGGTCTTCCGCTTCCTCCTCTGCCCTGCCTTGTGGGCGTGACCATTACCGAAGCCTCAATGGGGGTTGGGAACTTCCAGGCCAATGCTGGGATGGCTATCTACTACATATGTGTGTGTATTACATGTGTGCCAATACTCTTGGAACCCAAAAGAAAGTGCCAGATCATCTGGAACACAGACACTTGTGAGCCGCCCCATGTGAATGCTGGGAACTGACCACAAATTCTCTACAGGGAGTATTCTTAACTGCTGAGCCATCCTCTCCATCTCCTAAAATAATCCCTTTGAAAAAATATTTTTAAAAAAATTTTTCCCAGAGGCAGGGGACTACTCCTTCCTGTGACACATTATTACTGTTTTCCTGTGTTGATATTGTGTCATACTGCGCTCCTAAATAGTTTGTAGTGAAACAAATGTTGTCCATTGGGACAATTTGACATCACTGATAGAAACAAATAATGTCCATTAGGACAACTTAACATCACTGGTAGAAATTTGTTTTGGCTATATATAATTTTGCCACTGAAATTCAGTTATCAGAAAATGTAATTCTGTAAGTAGTTATTTTAATGGTTTTCATTTTCACTTCCTTTTTCCCACTTTACTATTTTTCTAGAGACAAAAAGTGAAGGCATGAATGATCTGTAGCTAAGAGTAGCATATCATATCATCAAGACTGTATGACAAATGGACGTAACATGCCCTTTCCCCAATAATAGATACAACTAGATAAGATTTATGTTTAAATGGTTGTTTCTTCACTCCGTAGCTATCAGAAGTGGGGCAAATCACGTGACTTCCTACACTGCGAACCATGGCACTGCCGTTCCGGAAGGACTTGGGGGAGTATAAGGACCTGGATGAAGATGAGCTCCTTGGCAATCTGTCAGAAGCAGAGCTGAAACAGCTCGAGACTGTCCTGGATGACCTTGACCCCGAGGTTGGTGCTAGCCGAGGACAAGAAGTGCGCTAGCTTTTCAGACTGCCAGCTTGCTTTCTCATGGCTTTCCCCAGTTCCCTTCACCCACTTTCTATCCACATGAACTGGCATTTTGCTTCTTCTCCAGGTCCCCATATCTACCTCCACATCTTATGACACAGGCATTCTAAACTATCGTTAAATTTCTACACAATTTTTTCTCTATTATAATCTTCCCTCTGTGCAATTGAAAGTAGTAATAGCTAATTAGCTCTTTAATTGATGCTAATCTGTTTTTCTTCAGAGTTTCTGTTCCAGGCTGGTGCCAGTATACTGTGCCTCTAGAATGTTCTTAATGGCCTAAACCTAATTATAATGGTTCTTGAGGAAAGTTGACCAAATGGTAGAAGTCAGTAGCATTGGTAGAACAGTTCTGAGATGTAGATCCGAACATAGATATTTCTTAACTGATAAACCCATCCTAGGTTGCAAATATACATTGAAGTGCATTTAATATACTTAGCCTACTAACATCATAGCTTTTCCTAGCCTACCTTAAGTGTGCTCAGACACTTAAATAACATTTGGACAAAATCATCTAATGTAAACCTAGTTTGTAATTAAGTATTAACTACATCATGTAAGTTGTGTGCTATACTGAAAATGAAAATTAATGATTGTGTGGGTACACTTCTCCACCATCTTAGAGTTGTACCATTGTTAAGTCAAGGACATTGTAGATGTATTCTTGTCTGTATTTGCCAAGCAGCTGTTACTTGTCTCATACAAGGCTACATTAGGCTAATGTAGAACCCTTTAATCTTTGAGTGTGGCTCAAGGAGGAGCAGGTGGCAGGAAGAACTGCAAAGTAGTGGTTGTCGGCAAAGCGTTACCATGTTTCTTAAAGCCATTGGTTGTATATGCCCTTTAAGAATTGAAGTATCATGAGCTTTTAGGGAAAGGAGAGATACTGGAATTAATTAAAATCAGGGCCTCAAGCATGCTAAAAATGTGCTTTATAAAATTGTTCTTGTTACTAGCTGGTATGTCTATACCATAGGTCAAGTCCTTTGACCATAATTACTATTAATGAGGAAAACTGCTCCTATCTAAGTTTGAGAGATTACTCAGGATAATAGAGCTGTCAACAGTATATTTGGCAGTCAGTTGATGAGACCAATTTAAATAAAATGGTTTAAGACCTAGAAAGCATGTAAGAGACTGTCTAGCCTGGGGTTTTCACCTGGGCCAGTGACTTTTGTGAGGAGCTATCCTGTGCTTTGCAGGATGTTTAACAACTCCTTGCCTCAGTAGGAGCAGTCTCCATTGGGGAGCAGTCTCCATTGGGGAGCAGTCTCCATTGGGGAGCAGTCTCCATTGGG
Organism: Onychomys torridus; assembly: GCF_903995425.1. NCBI lineage: Eukaryota > Metazoa > Chordata > Mammalia > Rodentia > Cricetidae > Onychomys > Onychomys torridus. Next base: position 68,941,589 of record NC_050449.1, on the reverse strand, counting down.
AGCAGTCTCCATTGGGGAGCAGTCTCCATTGGGAGCAGTCTCCATTGGGGAGCAGTCTCCATTGGGGAGCAGTCTCCATTGGGGAGCAGTCTTCAGGCTGTGAATATGCAGGGGAAGAAAACTATGGTAGACATTTTTGTACACACTGTCAGCATCCACACATGGACCAGAAGCAAAGGGCTCACTATTTCCTTCTGAGTCCCACCCCCAAGGAGAAGGCTTTACCATTTTCTCCCTGGGTCTAAGACTATGGGGTCCTTAACATGGCCATGCCTATGTCAACAACACACAATTCACTCAAGACTTCACTCACTTAGGGCTTCCTCTGCTCCCTACACATGGGTGTATATACTTCATTTCCCCAGCTCTGAAATCTTTATTCAGTAAATGTTCGGAGACAACCTGCAGGTCCTGGCTACTATGCTACACTTAGGAAATCAAGAGTGAACCAAACAAATGTAGTTTTTGCCCTGTGATGCAGGCTGGTAGGGAAGGGGAAAAGTAGACTTGAATCAGCTAACCAAAGTGTATTGAAAGAGTGACGAGTGCTGGAGACAGTAACTTACGAATGAGGCATCAGGACAAACGTTCCTGGGGCATAGTGCCAGAGTCTTAAGAACGAATGAGTGACAGGAAAGGATGGACAGAACCTTCAGGGGAAGTGATCTCCGCACTTTACATATTTAAAGGTTGTGGTTGAAGGAGGTGTCTGACAAGAACAAGGAAGGAAATAGTCCAGTGTGTCAAGAATGGAGGTGTGAGCTGAACCTGGGCTAACAGATGGAGGGCGTGAAGGGAGGATGAGACCAGGCACCTGAAGTACTGAGTCAGTTACACTAGTGTGACATTCCAGCCAAGCTCCCATCAGTGCTTGTGCCCATTGGCTTTGGAGAGGAGGAAGTGATGGTTGCATTCTTTAGGAAGTAAAACTGGGTAAACTTGCAGGCTGAATGGGTTATTTGTCGTTCTTCTCATATTTCAACATCTAAAGGTAGAAATCTCATGTTTATTCTTTATAGTTGCACAGATAGTTTCTTAATTGTAAATGCACACAGTATTCAGGGTTGGGAACAGATCTTTGTGGTTTGTCCTTGTAGATCAGCCTTCTAAGTACTGAGTATCACTACATTAAGAACTTTGTGAACTGTTGTGGACTTAAGGAAATGGCCAAAGCGTAAGCATGATATTTTTAGTTATAAAGTCATCATTTCCCATTATTGTCCATAGAAAAATCACCTTTTTTTTTTTTTTTCTTCCCGAGACAGGGTTTCTCTGTAGCTTTGGAGCCTGTCCTGAACTAGCTCTGTAGACCAGGCTGGCCTCAAACTCACAGAGATCCACCTGCCTCTGCCTCCCGAGTGCTGGGATTACAGGTGTGCGCCATCACCGCCCGGCTGAAAAATCACCTTTTGTAATGAAAATGTATACCATCTGTGGGGTTGAACATCACTCCTAGTAATAGGTGTGTTGCCTTCACTGGCTACCTCAATTGTAGAACAAGGAATATTCGGGAATATGGGGCAAGGCAACCTGTCTTTGCTTTGCTTTGCTTTGCTTTAAGACAAGAACTCTTGTAACCCAGGTTGGCCTGGCTGTGAACTCTTGGTCCTCCTGCCTCTTTGCCAGGGACTGAGAGTCCAGGCATGTGCTCCCGGTTGAGGTTGACTGTTGACAAGCAGGATGGTGCTTACTTTGTTTTGTTACTCTATTCATACAAATTGAGAGGCCTGACTCTCAGGGGCAACTTCAAGCCTTCCTCTCCTTTCTCTTTCTAGTCCGTGTGCTCAAGGCTGTGCTGTGTGGGCATCAGAGGACTTAGCTCTTCTGTATCTCAGGGTACCATGAGGCATGCATAGCAAAGACATTAACTGTTACTAGCATACACTAACCCTTATTAAACAGTCTTGATGTTGGACTGTGTATGTTTTTAGCTCTGTGATCAAATGGAAGTCATTACAAGGAATATTATATAGTAGTTTGAAGTTCTTTTGTGATAGAATTAGTTTATGTACATGTTCACTGGTCAGTTATTAAGCATTAAGAAAATTGTTGTTGCTGTTGTTTGGACATTGAACTTTTTATCCTCTGGCTTCAGCTCCCTGAGAGCTAGAACATAGGTATGTGTTATTAGGCCAAGCTAGGAAAACCTTTTCCTTACTAGTGCTTGGAGAAAAATAAAAATATCAACTTGAATATAAATATCAACATAAAGTAAAAAAACCTTCCCTGGAAAAATAATAATCCATGGACACTTAAAAATTAAAGGGTGAAGTTAGGCAAAATGACTCATTTCTATAATCTGAGTACTTGGAAGGATTTGGCAAGAAGGATCATACAAGTTTGTTGCCAGCATGGTACACATTGTGAATTCCAAGCCGGTCATGGTGATATATCAAGAGCCTGTTTCAAAAAAAAAAAAAAAAAAAAAAAAAGCTAATGGATGTTTCCTCCTAGAGGGATACTGTCTGAAGAAAATATGTAGGTGCCTATTTTTAATAATAATGTAAGTGAATTCTGCCTACTTAAAAAAAATTAGACTTGCCAAGTGGTAGTGGTGCATGCTTTTGAGATGCAGAGGCAGGCAGATCTCTTTGAGTTTGAAGCCAGCCTAGCCTACAGAGCAAGTTCCAGAACAGCCAGGGCTGCAGAGAAACCCTGTCTGGAAAACAGACTTGTGAGGCAGTCAGATGGGGCAGCACTAAGAGCAGTTACCAGTGACTCCCAAAAGTTATCCTCTGACCTCTATATGCCCACACCCAGAATCAATAAATCAATGTTTAAATAAAAAAACATCTTGTAAAACATCTCATGTGATTGTCCTAAAATCCTGTAAGGAGGTGTTTGATGCCTGTGTCCTGCTAGTTTCTTGATGGGAAATCTGTGGAAGCATGTAGTGTTGGCATTCTTGGTGGTTTGCTGGTCATAATGACTGACTCATTCTCTTTGGCAGAATGCCCTTCTGCCTGCAGGTTTTCGGCAGAAGAACCAGACCTCAAAGTCTGCCACGGGACCCTTTGATAGAGAACATCTCCTTTCTTATCTAGAGAAGGAGGCACTGGAGCATAAAGACCGGGAAGACTATGTGCCCTACACTGGAGAGAAAAAAGGTAAGCCCAGGAATGGACATTGTCATTCAGCAGCTTCGGGTCCTTTTTATAATGGATGCCCAAGGAGAAAATGGTTTCTAGATGTGCATAATCAGCAGCCTTTAAAGATGCAATACTGTCGACCTAAAAGTTTACTAGGTAGTTTAGACACTTCACTTGTATTTTTATCAACTTACCTAGTGAGATTTTTGTCTTAATTATTCATTAGTGAGGTTTTATTACACAGAGACTTTGTATAACATCAATTCACACTACAAGTTGTTGAAGCAAATTTAAAACCCAGTTTACTTACAGAGCGCAAGTAACAGCCAAAAATGCTCTTCCCTAACTCTTTAAAGTCTTTAGAGTGAAATTCCATAAAATAATTCACACTTTTAAAAAGACGCCCTTCCTTAGCTGTCTTTAATACATCATAGTTTGCTAATGTTTCCTATGGTGAGTTTGAGGAAATTTTTCTAGTCTTAGGGCTTTCATATTATAGTATCTAATTCATTCATCCACATACATTGATCTTTCTTAGTCAAAAAACAAGAACAAACAATGCATGAAAACGTGGCTTTGATTGAACTTTACTTTTCAGAGTGAAAAAATTTACTAGCTGAAGTTACAGCTCAAGAAGTAGTGGCTAGCATATAACTTAGAATTGGGGTGTACATGAAGAAATAGAAAATGGGCAACTAAGGACGGGTAATAGACTTTTACTTTAAAGTACAACTAGATAGAAAATTCTGCAAGATGGCTTAGCTTGTATGCAGCTTATATAGAAGTTATAGGAAAGGCTGGAGAGGTGGCTCAGTGGTTAGACCACTTGCTGTTGTCCCACAGGACCTGTATTCAGTTCCCAGTACTCATGTGACACAACTCACAACTTCCTAGAGCTGTACCTCTAAAGACTCCCAACGCCCTCTTCTGGCCTCTGAGGGACATGCACTCACTTGCACATACCTCCCCCCATACGTAATAAAATTAATTTTTTTTTTGAGCTGAGGATCGAACCCAGGGCTAGCGTTCTACCACTAAGCTAAATCCCCAACCCAAAAATTAATATTTTTTTCAAGTAAAATCAGAGTACATAAAATATGAACCAAAATGAACACAGAGGGTACAATTATGTATATTAGGTAGATCCCTTGATCCAGTAAAAGCAGTTTGTTTGTTTTTTAATTTGAGGGTTTCTTTTTTAAAATATGTGTATGTGCTTGGATCTGTGTATGTTTTATGTGCCCGTGTGTTGCACGAATCCTAAATGGTCTTTTAATGAAAACCCAGAGCCAGATATTGGGGTAAATACTGAAAGACCAGAGAGACAAAGGAACAAGCCACAACTACTTCTCACCTCACCAACTCCTCAACTGATCCCCACAAATCCTCAGACTAAAAGCCTCTTAGTCCTCAGCCGAAAAGTTTCTTAGTTCCTGTCTCCTCACGCCTCATATGCCTTTCTCCACCCAGCCCTTTCACTTCCTATCTCAACCTTCCTAGTGCTGGGATTAATGGCGTGTATGCTTCCCAAATACTGGAGTTAAATGTGTGTGCCACTACTACCTGACTCTTTTTCTCCTAGACTGGATCAATGTCATGTAGCCCAGTGTGGCCTTGAACTCACAGAGATCCAGACGGATCTCTGCTTCCTGAGTGCTAGGATTAAAGATGTAAGCCACCACTGCCTGACCTCTGTGTTTAACTCTATGGCTGGCTCTGTCCCCTGATCTTCAGGCAATCTTTATTTCTTAGATTACAAATATATCACCACAACTGTGTGTAAAGTGAGGCCAGAAAAGGGAGTTGTGTGACTACAGTTGTGAGCCACCCAATATGGGTGCTGAGACTTGGGTCCTTTGAAAGAGCCGAAGGTGCTTCTAACCACTGAACATGTCTCCAGCCCCAGACTTGCTTTTTTCTTATTACTGCATTCACTCACCTATGTTCTGTTTATATGTGTATGGATGAGTGTGCATGTGGAGGTCAGAGACCAACTTGGGGAGGGAGTTTTCTCTTCCTACTTTGTGGATTCTAGTAGTTGAACTTAGGTCTTTTTTTTTTTTTTTTTTAAGATTTATTTATTTATTATGTATACAGTGTTCTGCTTGCCAGGAGAGGGCACCAGATCTCATTTTTTAGATGGTTGTAAGCCATCATGTGGTTGCTGGGAATTGAACTCAGGACCTTTGGAAGAACAGTCAGTGCTCTTAACCGCTGAGCCTTCTCTCCAGCCCGAACTCAGGTCTTTAGACTTTGATGGAAAGCATTCTAACCTACTGAACCATCTCTCCAGCCCAGGAAAGCTTTTTCTTAAATTACCGAGCATCCTTGTAAGACAACGTTTAGGTTACCTAATAGGGAAGAATTGTGGTAGTGGGTTTTTTGTTGTTCTTTGTTTTTTTGTTTGTTTGTTTGTTTGTTTGAGCTGAAGATCAAACCCAGGGCCTTGCGCTTGCTAGGCAAATGCTCTAACGACTGAGCTAAATCCCCAACCCTGTTTTTTTTTTTTGTTGTTGTTGTTTTTTTAGATAGTGTCTTGCTAGTCTAGACTGGCTTGGAACTAGCTGAGGCTAACCTAACCGCTGTGTAATCCTCCTGCCTCTGCCTCCCAGAGTGCTGAGATTACAGATGTGAGCCTCCATGCCTCTTTTTTTGCAATGCTAGAGATTACGCCAGTGGTTCTCAACCTTCCTAAGGCTGCGACCCTTTAATACATGTTGTGGTGACCCCAACCATAAAATTATTTTTTTACTACTTCATAACTGATTTTGCTGCTGTTGTGAATCATAATGTAAATATCTATGTTTTCTAGTGGTTTTAGGTAATCCCTGTGAAAGGGTCATTTGACCCCCCAAAGGGTCACAACCCATATGTTGAGAACCACTGGATTAAGCCCAAGAGGTTGTGCATGATAAACAAAAACACTCCACCACTGAGCTGCATCCCCCAACCCTTTAAGTGCATTTTTTATAGGCAGTCCCACAGCATACTTCTATTCAATTCATCTAACTTTAATAAGCTCCTTGAGGAATACTATCATGATAGGAAATAATCTTGACAGATGAATAACTCCTTTATGATTCTAAACATTTAAAAATTAAAATTAGCCAGGTGGTGGTGGTGCATGCCTTTAATCCCAGCACTCGGGAGGCAGAACCAGGTGGAGCTCTGTGAGTTCAAGGCCAGCCTGGTCTACAGAGTGAGTTCCAGGACAGGCACCAAAACTATACAGAGAAACCCTGTCTCAAAAACAAAACAAACCAAAACAATTAAAATTATAAGTATATTTCTTTTACTTATAGATATTGCATTAAAATATGAAAAAGACATGGGCTTTTTGCCTCTTTAACCTTCTGCAGAATAGTGGTGGGGATATAGCTCAGTCAGAAGAAGTTTGCCTCTCATGTAAGGAACCTGGGTTCAATCCCCAACACTGCGTGAACTGGATGTGGCTGTATAGTCTGTAATCCTGACACTGAGGAGGTGGAAGCAAGAGAATTGGGTATGAGGCCAACCTGGGCTACATGAGACCCTGTCTCTTACCACATATACATACACAAATTAAGATAAAATTGCAAAATGGGTAGCTGGGCGTAGTCAAAGACAGGATGAAGGAGAGTATTTTTCTAGCTCTTTTGTTTGTTTGTTTGTTTGTTTGTTTGTTTTTGGAGCTGAGGATCGAACCCAGGGCCTTGTGCTTGCTCTACCTCTGAGCTAAATCCCCAACCCTTTTCTAGCTCTTTTGAAAAATGATGAACATGCACAATGTTGACTGTGGCTGTTTCCTACCATACTCTGCGTGTCATCAGTAGTCTGTCTCAGACTTAAATAATGCATAGAGCTGTCCCACGAGTTTATCATGTGGCAAATTATGTGCCCAGTCTGTAATGTTTCTTTCTGTCTTTCATGTTGCTTTGCTGTGAGTCCCTCTCCGTTTGGCCCCTGCCTTGCTTCACTCTTGTCTGGACTGTGTTTCCTTTGCCCATTATTTCAGTGCCGGGACTGCAGTCTGTTTGCTGCAGATATATGTGTTCCAGTGCATTGTTTGAACTCTGACTCATCAGGCCTGGGCCCCTCCCGTCCCTCGGGGAACACTCCTGTTCGCTCTGCTAGTTCTTGGGGTAGAGCCCTCTGCACTTTATTGTTCTTTTTTTCTTTCCAACTCTGAGAACGTAGTATTCTCGGGTTCCTCCCCAAGAATCCTATATAACGCCCCCTTGCTTCCTAACGGTGAATTAGCCAGGCTGGCTTCAATGAATGGCTTGTTAAATACATTTCGACTCTCCTGCAGCTCTCTCAGCTTCCAGAAGTCTTGAGTTCGCCATTATTCTGAGAGACTTGCAACATCTCCTTGAGTATGTGACTCTGAGGACCATTTGACTCAGAGTCAGAAAGTGAGTCAGAAAGATGCAATTAGAGGCCTTTGCAGCAGCTGCATGTGCGGGTTTGGTGTGGCTGAAGTTCTGCATCAAAGACTTAAGCTCCCACTGTTACTTGCTTTGTTTTGTTCGGGGGCAGGACTGGATCATTTTGTACTGGTTCTAGTCATCATTTTTCCTGATCTAGTCATTGTTTATGTTTTGTTACCAGTGTAAAAAATTAATTTTAATTTAAAAATTCCAGTTCTGGGTTTTGTTAAACAAGGAAATTAAAGTCAATCAGATAGAGAGCACTTACATTCAAATGCACATTGCCACAAGCACGCACGCTGCAGTGAATATTGCATACAAATGGTTGTTGTTGTTCTGGGGTGTTTTTTTTTGTATTTTGGTTTTGTTTTTTGTTTTGTTTTTCGAAACAGGGTTTCTCTGTGTAGCTTTGCGCCTTTCCTGGATCTCGCTTGGTAGACCAAAAAGATCAAAAAGATCCGCCTGACTCTGCCTCCCAAGTGCTGGGATTAAAGGCGTTCGCCACCACCGCCCGGCTGGTTTTTTGTTTTTTGAGACAGCTATGTGCTATAGTCCAGGCTGACCCCAAACTCCTAGAGATCCTCCTGCCTTAGTGTTCCTAGTGCTGGGATTATAGATGTGAGCCTTTACACCCAGCTTTCTGATTTGTTTTGAATTAATACTTGTGATGGGGGAGGGGTACCCAGCTTCCAGGGGGTTTGCCTGTGACTGTCTAGTTATCTACTGATCTTTCTCAGTTGAATTGTCTTGATGTGCTTGTAGATAAATCAGTTGCCCAAGTGTAAGAGTTTACTTATGGATCTAGTCCATTGATCTAAATAGCTTTTCTTCTATACACCAGTACTAGCTTAATTATAGTAGGCTTGCATTCAGTCTTAAAATGGTTAAGTGTGAGTTCTCTGGTGTTGGTTCTTTTCAAGGTAGCATGGCTGTTCCGGCTTACATTTGTTTTCATATGAATTTTCAGATCAGCTTGTCATTTCATGTGAAGTGACCATTTAGGATTTTGAAAAGGACTGAAGTCAAAAAATAAATTTGGAAGGAGCCCACAAATTTTGAATTATAGAGTAAATGTAGATCCTAAGTTATACTTTCTTATAAAATTAATCTCTTATTTATTAGTGTTAAAGTACTCACAAAGAAAATATGAAGTAATTTGTTTATTGTTGAATAGGAGGAGCTGTCTTGTCTATTTTTGCCCTTTTTTTCTTCCTCCTGACTTGACACCTTGTTGGGCAAGCCAGCACCGCTGAGCTGAGTCCCCAACCCCCCCCCCTCCTTTTATTGAAAATGGAGTCTTCTCTCATAAGGTACTGTTCTGATTACAGTTCCTCCCCTCTGCTCCTCCCAGTCCCTCCCTACCTCCCCTCCCCTCAGGAGCCACACCCTTTCTGTCTCTCATTAGAACAGGATGAAGTAATTTTTATTATTAACACATTTCTATATAAGGAGAGGTTATCATAAAGAGAATGCCAAGACAGGTGCCAGTCCGTGTCAGGAATTATTTAAAAATAACATCTGGTCTGTGCACTACCACTTTTTAATATCCTCGTAAGAGTACAACAACTCATTTGTAACTGACCTTATTTAGAAATGAGACATTAAGTTGTATTGAAAACTTGGAAGGAAATGTGAATTCATCACGGATCCTTATACCCCTGGAGATTGTTGTTATCTTTAGTGCCTTTAAAAATGTGTAACCATGTCTCCATTTATCAAAGAATTAATAAAATGAGTTTAATTCCAAAAAATAAAGATAAAAATCTGTGTTAGAATTTCCACAGGTCTTCAGAAATTCTGTTTTGCCTTGTGTTTTGCTTTTTCTTTTGTCTTTTAAGATTTATTTTGTGCTTTTAAAGCTTCAGCAAAGGTTTGTGGGTGGGGAAAATCAGATATGAATAATCCCTCTAAGATGTGGTGGGGATCACAGAAGCAGACATCCTAGATTTTCACAGGCTTTAGGTTCCTTTGGTTCCTCTACGACGTGGACAGCTATTGGATAGTTCGGTGGCTTTCTTTCTCATTTTCTTTTCTGGTTTTTTTTTTTTTTTAATTTTTTGGTTTTTCGAGACAAGGTTTCCCTGTGTAGCTTTGCGCCTTTCCTGGAACTCACTCGGTAGCCCAGGCTGGCCTCGAACTCACAGAGATCCACCTTCCTCTGCCTCCCGAGTGCTGGGATCAAAGGCATGCACCACCACCACCCAGCTCTGTTTTTATTTTTTAAAGACAAGGTCTTACAAATATTTTTAAGTCTGGGCTGGCCTGAGGATGATCTCCAACTTCTGCCTCTACCTCCTACATAAGGCCACACCAGCTTTTCTCTCTCTTTTTTTTCCCCCTGGAGCTGAGGACTGAACCCAGGGCCTTGCGCACTCTACCACTGAGCTAAATCCCCAACCCCAGCTTCTCTTTTTTAATTGACAAAAATAGAAACTATATATATATATATATATATATATATATATATATATATATATATATATATATATACACACACATACTCTGCAACAAAAGTTTTTATATATGTACACAGGATAGAATGACAAAATCAAGGTATTTGTATTGCCTCACGTATTTTCCTGTGGCAAATATGGTTTTGTTTGATCAGTGAACGCTGTAATCCAGTGGTTCTTAACCTTGCCTATGTCCGTTGGATTGCAGATGCCCCCAGCAGCACATCAGACCAACTAATAAACCAGAGAATTCAGACAGTAGTGTTTCTCAAAACTTGTTGCCAAGTCTAGTGTGCATTTGCTATTTATAAACAGCAGGGAATGTGGGCAGGTTTGAGCCCAGGAAGATGTAATGGCAGTGGAAGGCATTCCTGCTAAACCATGTCTGTCCCCTGCCCTTTTTTGTGTTGGAGGTCAAGCCTGGGGCCTGTGCATGATAAGCACATGCTCTGCCACTGAGCCATACTCCCTGCCCCGCTACACACCATTTTCATTATAATAGTAACCACTGTGAGTATTTTAGGACACCATTATTTGGATTGCCGTTAATTATGAACCAATAATGAAAAATTACCTAAAAGGCTAGAGAGATGGCTCAGGGGTTAAGAGCACTTGATACTCTTACCAAGGAAGGACACAGGTTTAGTTCCCAGAACATACACAAAGGGTCACAACTGTAAATCCTGTTTCAGGAGATCCAACACCCTCTTCTGGCCTCTGTGGGCACCAAACATGCACGGACACAAAGTAAAAAGAAATTATCTAATCACCAGAACCCCAAAGTTTGGTGTTGACATCAGTTATGCATACTGCCATTTAGCTTGGCTTTTTTTTTTTTTTTTTTTTTGGTGGGGAGAAGGGCTCTTACTAGAAATAATTAAAATTTTAAGCTATCAACTTATGGAAAGAAGCACTGGCTTGAGAGTTTGGAAACTTTTATTCCAGGGCTGTAGAGATGGCTCAGTGGTTAAGAGCATTGCCTCTCTTCTAGGGGAGACCTATGTGACAGCTCACAACCATCTGTAACTCCAGTTCCAGAGGATCTGATGCCCTCTTCTGGCCTCTGCAGGCACCAGGCATAGACATATGTACATCCATATTGGTGAAATAAAATTATTTCTAGTTAGTTATCCCACCTTTGAACCAATGTGTTTTAAGTTTTCACAAAGTGAGACTATTTCGACTACAAAGTTGACCTTCAGTAGTTCTTCAGCAAGTTGGATTGCCACGGCTTTGTCTGTTCATTTCCGGTTCTGTTCTCTTCCAGTTGTCTGTTTCCGTTGTTCCCAGGCCACCTTTGTCACTACTGCAGTGTCATCTGAGGGCCGGCGACACCTCCAGTTCTGTTCCTTCACTTGAGGATTGCATTGGCCACCTGTGGTCTTGAGTCCATGTGACTTCCCAGAGTTCTTTCCCTAGATCTGTGAAATAGCATCTGAATTTTGATGGGTATTGTGTGTTAAATCCATAGGTTAAGTAGTAACATCATTTTCACAAATAATTCTGCCAGTCTAGGAGCATGGACTATTATCTAATATCTATTATCTAATATCTTCATTGATTTCCTTTTTCAGTGTCTTGAGGTTTTCTTTGTGGAGGCCTTTCAGTTCTTTGGTTAGGTTTATTTCTAGCTACTTTTAGCAGAGATAGGAGCTCAACGTAAATGAGATACTTTTCCTAATTTCGAGAGTTCGTTTTTTGGTGTATGTATCTACATACATACATACAAAGGCCACTTGTTTCTTATATTGATTGTGTATCCTGCAACTGTATTGTCTTTATTAGAGCTAAAAGTTTTCTAGTACACCTTTAATCCCAGCTCTCGGGAGGTAGAGGCAGGTGGATCTCTGAGTTCAAGGTCTACAGGACAACCAGGACTGCACAGTAAACCTCTGTCTTGAAAAACAGGAGCAGAGGATGATGGTTACAGACAGAATTATATAGTCTGCACATAAGGATAGTTTGATGTCTGTTCTTAATCCCTTTTATGTCTTCCTCTTGTTTAATTGCTGTAGCTAAGACTTCAGACTCTGTGTCTCAACTAGATGTTCTGTGGCATGCATGTCAGTAACACATCCTCACTGCTGTAGCTAAGACTTAAAGCGCTGTATTTCAACCAGGTGTTCTGTGCTGTGCATGTAGTTAATATGTCCTCACTAATAAATACAAAGCCATCTGGATTCACCCAGTGATAGGTTCTGAATCAGAAATCCCTGGCTTTGAATTCAGAGGTAGGAAGTCATAAAAACTGTTATTCTCACGGTCTTAGTTTTTCTGTCATTTTAACAAAAGACAACAAGACAACTTTGGTTCTTTTAAAGGGAAACTTAGGACTGGGTGTGATAGCACACACCTTTATATATAGTTCCTGCACTCGGGAGACAGAGGCAGACACACGAGGATCTCAGTCAAGGCCAGCCAGGGCTATACAGTGAGACCCTGTGGTTAAAAAGTTAAAAAGTTGATATTTGAAGCCAGGCAGTGGTGGCGCACGCCTTTAATCCCAGCACTCGGGAGGCAGAGCCAGGAGGATCTCTGTGAGTTCGAGGCCAGCCTGGGCTACCAAGTGAGTTCCAGGAAAAGGCGCAAAGCTACACAGAGAAACCCTGTCTCGAAAAACAAAACAAAACAAACAAAAAAAGTTGATATTTGATCACTGCCCAGGTTGATCCATGGCCAACCAGCTCCTTTATCCTGGGCGTAAGGTGAAGCAGAACACCGTGATGAGACATGTAGCAGAGCAAAGCTGCTTCCACATGACAGTCAGGAAGGGGCTAGAAATGGGGTAGGTCTCCCCAGGCCACACTCCAGCAACTTGCTTGTGACTAGTTCCACCACCCACCACCCCACATTCCAGGGCCACCATGTTATTAGGTCACAGCTCTCATGAGTGACTGGCTTACCAACTGGAAAACAGGACTCCTGCCCATACACTTTTGTGGTACTTCTCAGCAAAGCCATCACAACCAAAATAGACAGAATAAACTCTAACTGGCTACTATCTGCCATCCTAGTTAGTCCAGATATCAAACAAGATGTGTCCACTGAGCACTGGAAGGATGGCTGAAGTTTTATAAGAGCCACATGTGGCCAGTGGACATTGGCATTGGACACCGGGCAGCAAGAGAGAGAGACCGCTAGTCTGTGTTTAGTGTGGGGACGGTACTTCAGGAACAGAAGTGGAGAGGAAAACTCCCCAAGGCTTGCCTGTCAGCTAGGAGAGACTGGGGGAGGGCAGCAGAGCTGCAGCTCTCTCCAGACCACCCTCCTCCTCACTGGGTAGAAGGTAAACAAGATAAGCACAGGTCCAGTTGTCCTCCAGGGTACAAAAAGCAGGAGAGGAAAGTGGGAAACGCTGTCAGCTGTCTGGAGAGCTTGTAGTTAGGGCTGTATTTGGGGGTGGGGGAGAGGTGTAGCTCACAGTTCACAAAAAAGTAGGCAGCTCCTCCACAATCTCAGAGTCCACCTCTCAGACCTTGACAAGAAACTCCTGATATGTTCTGAAATGATTCAGCACTCAGGAGGCAGAGGAGGTGGCAGGTAGATCTCTGAGTTGAAGCCAGCCTGGTCTACATAGTGAGTTCCAGAGTAGCCAGGGCTACAAAGAGAGACCCTAGCTAAAACTGACCAAAGAATCTTAGAGAAATGTATACAGCAGCATATATAAAGGGATGGGAAAACATTTAGAAGAGACATGGAGTAACTTGGCTTTGATTTGGGGGGGAGGGCAGTATCTCTTACAGCTCAGGCTAACCTTGAACTTCTGATCCTCTTGCTTCTATTTCACAGCTTGTTCATGTGCTTGCTTCAGAAGAACAGTTGTCAAGTTTTAGAACACTACTGAGGACATAGAGAAATTTCCTTAAAATTAGAACTTGAATTTCTGGAATAAAATTGTGTCTGCTATTCCTCAAGTGACTGTAACAGTTTGTAGTTTGACAATAAGAAATTGGATCCTGTTTTAATTTTTAAGTTTTATAGACTTTCTAGAGAGTGTGTGTGTGTGTGTGTGTGTGTGTGTGTGTGTGTGTGTTCGTGCAGTTGGTTGATTGGTTTGGACTTTGTTTTGTTTTCTCATGCTAGACTGGCCTGGAGACTATGCCCATGCTGGCTTCTGGTCCTCCTTCCTTAGTTTCCCAAGTGTCCGATTACTCAACTAGCTTCATTTAAATATTGGTTCAGAATCTGTGAAATAACTCATAATTGCTCCATGAAAGAATTGAGCATTGTGCACTCAGGAGGCTGAGGTGAAAGGATTATGAGTTCAAGGCCAGTCTAGGCACATAGGAAGTTCTAGGCCAGTCTCAGACAAGTGTTGAAATTCTGCCTCAAAACAAAACAGAAAACAAAAAGAGCCATTTTTATTTTCAGAGATGGGGAGGTTTCTCAGGAAGCCTTCCTTTCTAACATGTGTAGCCAGTCTGTTGCTAGTATACTGTCCATTTAGGTAGCACATGCCTTGTCTAACGTTTGTTAGAAGGGCAAAGATGGTAATGAGTTAGTAGAAATGAATAACAAATGTGTGGTTTGGTTTTGTTTTTCTTTTTCAGGGAAAATTTTTATCCCCAAACAGAAACCTGTGCAGACTTTTACAGAAGAAAACATATCCCTTGATCCAGAATTAGAAGAAGCTTTGACAAGTGCCTCTGATACAGAATTGTGTGACCTTGCAGGTATTGCCCCAAACGAGCAAATTTTAAAGGAGTGTGGTGTGGGAAGAGTCATGCAGGGCCCACCTGCATGTACTACACAAACACTTTGCACTTTACACAGTAAACCTGGCAGAAGGATGCTTTTAAGTACTCTCTATGGTGAAGTTTTATAGTGATAAAATTTATTTGATATTTTTTCCTTCATTGCTGTATTTTAAATTCTTTCTAACAATGAAGCCATATCACCAGCTGGTGAACCTGTCCTGTCTGAGCATTAGACACACGTCAGGGTCAACTTCTGCCCTGTTTCATGGAGAATAAATAGAAATCAAAAGCTGTGTTCATGTCCCCAACTTTGCCAAAGTGACATGGATCACTGTAGACCTCCTGGATCCACATCGTCAGTCTTTACCTAGACCACTCTTCCCCACTTACTGTGCAGATACCCATTTCCCTGGTGGAAAATGTAACATATAGGAAGACCCACATGCCAGAGAACTCTAAGAACTGACATGTTTGAAAGTGGATTGAAGGTTTTTGGAAGGACCCTAGAAAGGGCAAAGTGAGGTGTGGTGTCACAGCTAGAGAAGGTGGTATATTCTTGAGGGATAAAGGACTGGTGGGTTTGTAGATGGTACTTTCATTAGAGGGGACATCAAAAGATTTGAATATTTCTGAGGGTGCTACATTACCTTAAATGAACGACCTTAACAGTACTTTTAGTGTAGTCTCACATGAGCCACCATGCCTGGACTCTGTTTTGTTCCTAGAAACCTAGACAGTGAACAGCCAAGTAAATCTTTTCTGTTTCCACTCATAGCCACCAGGTGGAGCTAAGCATAGAGTTCCCTTTAGGATCTGCTGGCTCACGCTGTTGTCTAAACTATTGATGAAAATGAATGGGAGATTGTCGGTGATTTCTAAACACTACACCCACCCCGTCCTCTTGTTTGGGGTTGTAAGGTCCATTTTCAGTTTAATAGAAATATGTCTAGAGAATGTTAAAATTATTAATACAAATTTTTGTTTGCAAACTGGGTACTGGGCACACATCTATAGTCACAGATACTCGGAAGTTTTGAGGGGGACTGCTTCTGCCTAGGAGTTAGAGGCCTGCCTGGGCAACACAGCAGACTCCGTCTACACAGTAGAAATGAAAACGTTTAGAGCAGGTAGAAGTGAAAACCTCTGTTCTCTCTGCAGCTATTCTTGGAATGCACAATCTGATCACAAACTCACAGTTCTGTGATGTGGTGGGGAGCAGTAATGGTGTCGACCAAGAACATTTTTCAAGTGAGTAATTGAAATGCCTTGAGAATGCCAATCCTTTGTCAAATATGTTTTTGCTTCCCCCATGTATTAACTTCGGTATTTATTACACCAAATTGTGTGTGTGTGTGTGTGTGTGTGTGTGTGTGTGTGTGTGTGTGTGTATTAAATTTAAAATTCAAGTTTGATAGTACTGTTACAGAGCGCCATTAAATATAGAATGTAGTCAGGTGTAGTGATTCATGCCTGTATCCTATCCTTAAGAATGCTTCCTGTTCTTCTGGAGGATGGAAGTTTAGTTCCTACGTTGTACAGCTTACAACTACGTTTTAACTCTAGCTCCAGGGGATCCCATGCCCTTTCCAGGCCTCCAAGCCCCCTGCCCACATGTGGCATACACATAAATTAAAATAAATGTTTTTTAAATCAAATTTTAAAAATAGAATAAATACTTAGCATTTTAGTCTTCTTTTTTTTTTTAAACAGGGTCTCACTGTGCAGCCTTAGCTGACCTCAAACTCTGATCTGCCTGTCTCTGCCCTCTGCCTCCTGAGTGCTGGCATATGCCACCATACCTGGCAGTATTTTAGTCTTAATGTGGTGGCAAATGTCATGGAAACTGCTTTTGCCACATAAATACTAATGACAATGCCACATAAAAACTAGACAAGCTTAGGGTTTTTAATTTGTCTTCTTTTTTTCTGAGCTGTTTTTGCAGTTTGGGGATCCAGCCCAGGACCTTAAGCATACTACCTGAACTCCCTGCCACTGAACAGCCCCAGCCCAGCCATGCTTAGTTTTTGTCGACATTTTATTGTTGTGTTTCTAGTTTTAAGGAATCCATGGAAATTCTGACAAAGTTTCTTATTTAAAAATATAAGATGATTTTAAATTCTCAAGGTAAATATATGCTGTTGTAGCATATTTAAACATGACATATATGTATACACTGCCAAGTAAATGTCTCAGAGCTGGAGAAATGACTCAGCCAGAGCTTACTGCTCCTGTAGAGGACCCCGGCTTGGTTCCCAGCACCTGCGACTTCATTTCCAGGAGATCCGATGCCCTTTTCTGGTCTCCGTAGGCTCCTGCCTGCAAGGGATGCACTTATATTTCAAATAGGCACACATACATACACATAAATTTCTTTTAAAAAGGAAGTAGGGTTGGGGATTTAGCTCAGTGGTAGAGTGCTTGCCTAGCAAGTGCAAGGCCCTGGGTTCGGTCCTCAACTCCGAATTAAAAAGAAAAAAAACAAAAACAAAAACAAAACAAAAAGGAAGTAAATGTCTCTATTCACAAGCATTATGTAGCCTGTCACCCCTCAGCTGTTAATAAGATGGTATGTATCCTGTTTTATGATTCTGTCCTGTTTGAAATTTATATACAAATATATACATGTTATACATAAATTGCCTTTTTAATAAAATTTATATATTTATTGCAACTTGATTTTAAGAATTTTAATTAATATGTTTTTTGTTGTTTGTTTTTGTTTTGTTTGTTTGTTTTGGTTTTTCGAGACAGGGTTTCTCTGTAGCTTTGGAGCTTGTCCTGGACTAGCTCTGTAGACCAGGCTGACCTCGAACTCACAGAAGTCCACCTGCCTCTGCCTCCCGAGTGCTGGGATTATAGGCATGCACCACCACCGCCCAGTGATTAATATGTTTTTTAATGGCTGTTTTGTCTATAAGTGTGTGAGTGTACCCATGCTGGCAGGAAGAGGCTGCTGGAGTCCCTGGGACTGGTATTGGGTATGAGCCACACCATGTGGGTACTGGGAATCAAGCCCAGGTCCTCAGGAAGAGCAGCCAGTGCTCTTAACTGCTGAGCCATCTTTCCAGCCCACAACTTAATTTTTCAGTAATAGCACTGTTTCTAGGGTTGTTTGTTTGCTTTTTAAGTTCTTTCTATGGACCTCCTCTGTGCAAGCTCTCAAATGCGGATTATCCTCACTAAATACTCACAACAGCCCTATGGAAGAGTATTATCATTCTCTTTAATGTCCCCTGAGGGAGCTGGGATTTTAGAGCGCTAGCAGCCTTGGGGCCACATAAAGAAGCAGTGAGGTTCCAACCACTACATGCAGATTTATTTCAGTCAAACGTTTGTATAGCTGTCCCTCTTAGAATGTTGTGTGGTTTGGCTGTTTCCCATGGTTTTTAACTTTTTATTTTCATAAATGTCCAACTGTGAGAAAGAAGAAAACATCAGGTATTCATTACCTGCCTCCAGCTATTTTATAAACATTACCAACCTTTCTTCTGCCTCCCTCTCAGCTCCTTCACAGTTTTTCTGAAGTAAGTTCATTTGTCCGTCCGTCCATCCATCTCTCCTTCCTTCCTTCTTTCTTTTGTATTTAGAGGTCGAAGGGCAGCCTTCATGAGTCTGTGTTTTCTATCATGTGGGTCCCAGGGATCACAAGGTCATCTGACCGTCAGCGAGCACCTTCACCAGCTGGGCCGTCTCACTAGCCATTTTCTTTCTTTCTTTCTTTCTTTCTTCCTTTCCTTTCCTTTCCTTTCCTTTCCTTTCCTTTTTTCCTGAATTTTTTAAAACTCAAACCTTTAGCCAGGTGGTGGTGGTGGCGGCGGTGGTGGCGGTGGTGGTGGCGGCACACTACGCCTTTAATCCCAGCACTCGGGAAGCAGAGGAGGCAGGTAGATCTTAGTGAGTTTGAGGCCAGCCTGTCTATAAAGCGTGTTCCAGGACAGCCACTGTTACACAGAGAAACCCTGTCTCAGAAAGGAAAAAAAAAAGTCAAACCTTTACTTTGTGCATAAACACAAATATATATATATGTGTGTGTGTATATATGTATACACATATACATACATATAATGTATATATGACAAACTTAAGACTTTTTAAGACATAACCAAATGCCATTACTAAACACAAAATTTAATATTTACTTTATATCATCTGAAATTCAGTCCATGTCCACATTTCTCTTACTTTCAAAATCATCAGTTCGTCCTTGCTTCACATCAGAATCTGAGAAAGGGTTACACATTACATTTGTTTGTTTTTCAGTCTCTTTTTCCTTTCTTTTAAAAAAAACCTTCTGCCGTGTTGCACATGTGTAAATGAGAAGATTATTTGCTGAATAAAAACTTCTCCATTCTGGATTTGGTTTATTGTAACCCCAGGGTTATTTTATGTTTTTATGTCTCCAGTGTTTCTATAAACTTTAGGTTAATGGCGAGGTCAGATTCAGATGTAGGAATTTTGACTTAATGCTTAAATCACATAACTTATCAAGTGTGGTCCCTCATTTTTGGAGACTGTTCAGACTGATCATTGAGGAACTATGTGTGTTGTGGAGGTACACAGCTCTAATCTCAGCACTAGAGAGTCTAAAGCAAGAGGATCCCAAGTTCTCGACAGCCTTGGTTACATGGCAAGACTGTCTGAGAATGAGAGGGAGGGAGGCAGAGAATAAGAGAAGAGATGAGCTGGTTCAGGCGTCAGCCTAGCCCGTCCACTTACAGTTCCCCAGGAACCTTTCATGTCATTGTAGCAGGCCATTGATCAGATACTGTTTTGAAAGCCCAACCTTATTTTTGTTACTTTGTGCCCATATACATATATATGTCTCACAAGTTAAGAACGTTTTAAAAACGTAATCTAATGCCATTATTAGATGCTAGACCTAAAATATACTTAGTCTGTGGTTTTATAAAACTGAACGCTCACTCAAGTTTCCATTCACTGAAGAAGTACCTCCTGTGTTCCACTAGATGGAAGAAGGCTGCCTCATTAGATTGAATCTACTCAGTAACACTTTCTGTGGTGATATAGTAACTACCAACAGATAGAGGATCTGTTAGCAGTTGTGCAGAAGGGATTCCAGACTGCATGTGTTGATTGTGTGGGCTGGGAGTGGGATAGATGACCAGGTTAATGTGTCTCCTCTCAATTCCAGCCGACTCGGCCAACCCTTGCTCTTCCGTTTGTTCCTACAGATGTGGTAAAAGGTGAAAAGATTCTTCCAGTGTTTGATGAGCCTCCAAACCCAACCAATGTTGAAGAGAGTTTAAAGAGAATTAAGGAAAATGATTCCCGTCTTGTTGAAGTTAATTTGAATAACATAAAAGTAAGTATGTTAAGCATGCAATATACATATGTATCAATATCAACACATATGATGTTTGCTTTGAGTCAACTGAACCCAGGTCAGTAATATGGCAGTTCTGATATGTAGTCTTAACTTCTGCTTTAAGGACAAGTATGCTATCAGGATATGAACATAGATTTCTTCAAAGTTTGTACATTCAAGAATTATAGAAAATATTTTGTTACTTGCTTTTGAAAGAGTTTATCATATAAAATGTGCCTACACATTGTCAGTAAGTTACTCTAATTTTTAAAGTACTGCCCACTTGTAAGAACTTTAGCCTTTGGTTTTTCTTTTAATTGGATTTATTAAGGTAATTTTAATATAGTTAAGTAAAATTCTTTTAATTGTACAGTCCTGGGATGTAAAGCTGTAAAACACCACTGACAAGTTGTAAAACAAAAAATAAATGGCTAACTAAGTGATGTAAAGCCCATCTGTAACATCAGCAGTTCTCTGGGCCCTGTGTTATTCCCCGTCCATCTTGCCCTTTCTCCAGCCTTGAAAACGGGGTCGGGTTCACAGCTTTTTGAGTCTTCCCTTTGGGCTAATGCGTTTGAGACTGGCCGTGTTGTGCAGATGCCTCTAGACTGCCCTTTGCGGAGACATTTTCTCCTGGGACAGCTGTGGTGTGCTCATCCCCGAGTCCTGAGTCCAGTAGCTGGCCTGCAGGTTGTGTCCAGGTCGGAATGGTGATGTGTGTGTAAAGCAGCTGCACACACTTTATGTGAGGCCTTTGAAAATACAGGTTCTGTGTCTCTTGACCAAATGCCTAGAAATTGGCTTTCTGGGATCTGTTTTTCTTTGTTTTTTCAAATTTCTTATTACTGTTTGTTTGTTTTGAGACAGGGTCTCTCTGTGAAGTCCTGGCTATCTTAGAACTTGCTTTATAGACTAGGCTGTTTGTTTGCATGTTTCCTGAATATGTTTTTAAGCAAACTGTAAGTATAAATGTCTTTGACTGATGGATTGAACCTCCTGAAAACTAAAAAGTTGACGGTGTTTCACATTATTGTCTTTCAAGAATATCCCAATTCCAACTCTAAAAGATTTTGCTAAGACTTTGGAAACCAACACACATGTGAAACATTTCAGTCTTGCAGCCACCAGGAGCAATGACCCCGTGGCTATGGTAAGTATGCTGTGATTGACACTGTCAGGAATTACCAGCTGATGTCTGCAGACCTGTGTCATAGTGAGGGTAAATGGATTTGTTTTGTGAGATAGCGTCTCTCCTAGCCCAGGCTGGCCTTGGATTCCATGGGCGGTAGAAGATGATCTTGAACTCCTCAATTTTCCTGTCTCCACTTCCCAAGTGCTGGAATTATAGGCCTGAACCACTATACCCTCTTACACTGTGACTTCTTTTACACTCATTCATTTATTGATTTATTTGGGGTGTGTGTGTGTGTGTGTGTGTGTATGTGTGTGTGTGTCACAGTACATATGTAGAGGTCAGAGCAACTTGCAGGAGTCGGTTCTCTCCTTCCACCACATGGGTTTCAGGGATGGAATTCAGGTAGTCAGGCTTCACAGCCAGTACCTTGATCCACTGAGCCATCTCATTGGCCCAAACTGTGATTTTTATATATATATGGTTGGTTTTTTTTTCACTTACCATCTTACCTCACTATTTGGCACTATATTATGTACCCTTTTGAATTTTCTTTTTTTGTTTGTTTGTTTTTGTTTTTGTTTTTGTTTTCAAGACAGGGTTTCTCTGTGTAGCTTTGCGCCTTTTCCTGGAACTCACTCAGTAGCCCAGGCTGGCCTCGAACTCACAGAGATCCACCTGTCTCTGCCTCCCAAGTGCTGGGATTAAAGGCATTAAAGTAGTGGCCTGTTACATGTGAGTCCCTGTCTTTTTGTCTCCAGGACCACAAAAAAAAAGAAGAATGAATGAATTAACTTGATTTTGATTTCCCATTCAACTGTATATGTTGGGGCTCCTTTTGTGTCAGCATACAAAGGTGTGCTGCATCCTTAGCGTCTGTCGTCCAGGGTCCCGTTAGGGGTCTGTGACTTGGGGCTTGTATCAAATGGTCTCTCTGGAGATGAGTGTGTGGTGTTTGTGATTCAACACCAACCCTGACTTGTGTGTGTTGACTCAGCCTTGCATTCCTCGGAAAGCACGTCAGTCGTCCCAAGAACCTTTTCCTGCCCGTGACTTTGCAGCAGTGACTCCTTTTGGTTCTCTCCCAGCTTCACTAGTTCCAGGTCCCCACCCCCACCCCCACAGTCCTCCTCGGAACGCTGGAGTGGTCCAGGGCTTTCTGCTCACCGTCACTGCTGCCTGGGCAAGCTCATCATTTCAGTGCTGTGGGTTGTTTGGACTTGCTGGTGACTCCAGTCCCCTTTGTACCTGTCCCCTTCACTCTGCACTGACCCCCAGCTACCTACTAAGTAGTGTACCTGGATGTCTAATGGACATCTCAAACCAGAGACAAGGACTGAACTCCTGACCTCTGTCCCATGCCTGGTGTTTTCAGTCTTTACCACTAAATGGACGCATCCGTCTACTTTCCCTGGTAGACAGGAAACAAATGAAAAGCAATCACTATTAACTTCCTTTTCTTACAGCCTTAACGTGTAAATCCAATAGTCCTGTCTTCAAAATATTTTTAGAACCCAGGATAGTCGTGCTGGCTCATACAGGTAATCCTAGTATTCAAGAGGCAGAGGCAGGAGGATTGCCATAAGTTTGAGTTCACCCTGGTTTACATAGCAGCCTCCAGGCTGTTCTGGGCCATATGATGAGATCTTATCTTTTAAGAACAACTTGGTGAGATAGATGAGCAAGTAAAGCACATGCTATACAGGCCTGACAACCTCAGTTCAATCCTCAGAACCCGGGTAAAGGCGGAAAGAGAAACTGACTCCACAAAGCTGTCCCTGACTTCCTCATGCATACCACAGTGCAGACGCATCTACACACGTCATATAGACACAATCAGAATTTTTAATGGGCTAGATCTGGGTACAGTGGTGCACACCTTTAATTCTAGCAGTCTGGAAGTGGAAGCCGGCCAGTCTCTGTGAGTTCAAGACCAGACAATGCTACATTGTGAAGCTTGTCTCAAAGGGGGACGGGGAGGGCTAGAGACAGCACTCACGTAGTGGAGTGCTTACTCAACATGCCCAAAGTCCTAGATTTTTCCCCAGGACTGCACAGACTGAATGTAGTAGAACATACCTATAATCCTAGAATTCAGGAAGAAGAGCCAGAATGGTCAGATATTCAAGGCCATTCTCAGCTCCATAGAGAGTTTCAGGCCAGCCTGGGATGCATGAGACCCTGTCTTTTTTATTTTTTTATTAAAAAGTGGGGGGTGTGGGATAATTCAGAACCTAACCATTTCTCACGTTTTGATAGTCCTGCCCTGGCCCAAACAGTCTTGTTTTTTCTGGATCTTTGCAGAGGCCTCTCCAGTGAGCCATCTCTCTGTCTTACCCACCCTCAAACCATAAGGATATTAGTGAATTAGTTCCTTACAGAAACCGAGGAGGCGTGAGGAGCTTCAGAGTAGAGAATGAATGAACGTGAAATATGAAGAAGAGTTGGGAATGTCAGCACCAGGAAATTCCATGTGACCAAATAATCTAAAATTATATATGGTGGGGCTGGAGAGATGGCTCAGTGGTTAGAGCACTGGCTGCTCTTCCAAAGGTCCTGAGTTCAATTCCCAGCAACCACATGGTGCCTCACAACCATCTGTAATGAGATCTGGCGCCCTCTTCTGGTATAAGAAGTATACATGAAGATAGAGCACTCATACATAAAATAAATAAATCTTTAAAAAAATTATATATGTACATGAGATAAGTAAATAGCACGTGAGACCTGAGCAGTAATGTAACAAGCTGAAAAATGTAAAGAGAAACTTAAGAAAGTTCAATTCATGAATTTACTTATAGCATGTGCAGTGGAAAATGGGCGCTATCAACATTTAATCTCCAAATGTTTTCTCTGAATTTCTAGGCGTTTGCAGATATGCTAAAAGTGAACCAAACTCTGAAGAGTTTAAATATGGAGTCCAACTTCATTACAGGCACAGGGGTTTTGGCACTGATTGATGCTTTGAGAGACAATGAGACCCTGACAGAGCTCAAGATTGACAATCAGGTTGGTTCTGCAGTAAGAATTCGGAGGAAACTGCAGCCCCCTGCCTGGAGGGCTGTAGCCCTCTCGGAAAAATGGCGGTGGAAAGGGGGTGATGAGACATTTGGGGATCCAGAATATTAATGCACCAGGTGGATATAGAGCGAGTCTCTTGCTGATTTGAACTGTGAAGACTTCTGCATATGATTTAGCTCACTTTTCCCCAGCCCTTTGAGAGAGCCACACAGTAGGTAAACCTTTTGTATCTGTAGAGTATTCAGCTCCAAACACAGAGAATATGACTAGAATTGATCACACGAAAGAAGAACAGTGCTGCAGAGATGCCTCAGTGGGTGAGAGCGCTTGCTCTGATTCCCAGAGGAACTGAGTTAGTCTCCAGCACCTGTGTAAAAACAGCTGGCCACAGCCACATCCGCCTGGATCACCTCCAGCACTGGGGGTCAGGGAATAGCGGATCCCAGGAGCTTGATAGCCAAAACAGCAAGCATCAGGTCCAGTGAGAGGAACATCCCAGTACCCAGGCTGCTCTGAGGACATCGTCTTTATCAGACCAGTACAGTGTGCTGGGATTAAAGGTGTGCACCACTATCAGCCAGCCACATCTAAGTTTTTTATGAACATACATGTTTGTTTCTTGGGGCTTACACCTACGAGTAGAACTGCTGGATGGTAAGATAATTCTGCTTTTCGAGCAGTTGCCAAAGGCCCACTTTGCTATATTCTTGACAGCCACTTGAACAGACAGAAGGGTCACACTGTATTGCCCAGACTGTTCTTGGTCTAGGATCAAGCATTTCTCCCACCTCAACCTGCCCAGTACCTGGGACTAGAGGTGCCCACTACTATGCCTTCTGCTTGTTCATCTTGTACTACAGTCTTGTGTAGCCCAGGCTACCTTCTCTGTGTGAGAAGATGACCTTAAATGTGCTGTCAGCTCCCAGTTCTGGGGTCACAAATGTGTACCTCCATACCTGATGAGTGTGCACCTCCATACCTGATGTAGTGTGCACCTCCATACCTGGTGAGTGTGTACCCCCATACCTGGTGGAGTGTGCAGTGCTGAGGACTGAACCCAGAGCTTCATGGATGCAAGGCCAGCACCAGCTGATAAGGTGACACTCACGGTGTCCACACAGCTTTTCGTTTCTATATGAGCTTTTGGTGTCTGTTGAACTTCTAAAAATGTATTTCTTACGTATGTTGTAGAAATTGGGAAAACTTAAAAGACCAACAGACTCAGCATGAGACTGAGTCTTAAATTTTTTTACCTAAAAATATTTTGATCTGGTTTATTAATACCATTCTCTGTTTCTGATCCTTCCAGAGACAGCAATTGGGCACAGCTGTAGAATTAGAAATGGCTAAGATGCTTGAAGAAAATACGAATATTCTTAAATTTGGGTATCAGTTCACACAGCAAGGACCCCGAACCAGGGCAGCCAATGCTATAACGAAAAACAACGACTTAGGTAAGATGTATGCAATGCTCAGTTAAGTCTCCAAATACACCAGTCTATTTTTAGAAATAAATTGTAACATGGGAAACTAGCCTGTCCTTGGTGTCCAGTGCTGCTCGGTCCTTTATACAGTGAGTCAGAGCTGTGCCAGGGTGCAGTGGTCTTCCTGTCGATGGTGAGCTCTGACAAGCACATGCTGGCTTTACGTGATGCTTTCCAGGGCAGATGGCTTTGTTCTTGGTTGCCACTTTCTCCTTGTGCTTTGAAACAGAGTCCAACACCACCAGAGGGCATTCTGCCTGTTTACCAGGCAGATCCAGACAGGAATTCAGTTCATATTATGAAATATCAAGCAAGTATAGTTTAGCTCCCTGGCCTCATAATGTATGCAGTGTCCTCTTCCTGCACTCACCTGCCTCAGTGATCCCATTCTTTTGTGGGCCCTGATTGAAATGAACTCGCTAGTCCTGGGTGAATTAATAAATACTGTACTTGTAATTTTGTTTCTCTGTTTCCAGAAAGTGACTCTCTTTAAGTTACACAGTTTACCGCTAAAATGTTTGACAAGATTCATTGTAGGCAAGAAGTAAAAATAAGTCCTCTCAACAGGGATGGCATCTCCGAGCAGCATAGTTCTTTTAAGTTTCAGCCAGGTCTGCACTATGTTGCTGTAGTTTCATTCCTTGAATCTGGTTGTGTTGTAGAATATTATTTAAGGTGTGTTACTTTGATTATGCTGCATCTGTTTAACTCTGTGAAGCTGTGTTACTTTGCCTCTCTGAAACACCTGATGGTCTGATAAAGAGCTGAACAACTGATAGCGAGGCAGGAGAAAGGATAGGCAGGGTTGGCAGGCAGAAAGAATCAATAGAAGGAGAAATCTGGGAGAAGAAAGATCAAGGAATGAGAGAGGAAGGAGGATTTCAGGGGCCAGCCACCCAGCTACACAGCCAGACACGGACTAAGAAGGAAAGAAAAGTTACTCAGGAATTAAAGATAAAAGCCCAGGGGCAAAAGATAGAAGGGATAATTTAAAGGTAAATGAAGCTAGCTAGAAACAAGCCAAGCAAAGGCCGGGCATTTATAATTAAGAATAAGCCTCTGTGTGTGATTTGTTTGGGAGCTGGGTGGTGGGCCCCTCAAAAGAGCAAAGACCAACCACAAGTGACAGTAAGGAGATTCCGGGGGGCACTGCAGGCATAGAGGGTTGGATGTGAGAGCAGGCGCTACAATAAACTCTCCGTGCATACATACAGATTTTTAAAGCGATGTCACTGGCAAGGAAGAGAGGGGATTGATAGGGATGAGAGAGAGAGACAAGGGTGGGGTGAGAATAACAGGAATGCATCGTATTCGTGTATGAGCATGAAGTAAGGTCAACATTAGGAAGATGGGTGGGGAAAATGGAGCAGGGGGTTTAATAGAAGGTACTAAAACTACATGACAAAGAACTTAGTTGTTTGCTTTTTATGTTTTATGTTGGAGGCATTTGGGAGCTAGTATAGGCTATATGATTATCACAATACTTTAAAAGAAAAAGAAAAAACATGATTGTTTTATAGACTGAAAGTGAGGTTAGTTAAGACTTATCAACAGTGGCTACCAGTGAAGGATCAAGAATTTTTACTCTCATGAAGTAGGTTTTGGGAACAAAGATTGGACAACAGGTGACGAAGAATAATCAAGACTGCCCTCTGCCCTGCTGTGCATACAGCAGCTGCCTCAGATCTGCTTCCAGCCTCATTCTCTTTCAGTGCACCGTGGTCTCTGCCAATAGACTGAGGCAGAGAGCCTGGGAACTGTGCTTTCTAACCCAGGGGTCCCAGCGGCCTGACCTGACAGTCCCCTGAAATAACTCTCCTTCAGCTTGCAAATGGGGCTATATCAGATCTTTGTCCTCATTTTTATAATATCTTCTCATTATCTTCTTACTCTCAGCTGTCCATTGAAATACTTCTGCCTACTCGCCATCTCTCCAGCTAAGAAGTGTCCCAGCTCTAACAGAAAAGAGGTTGTATGGTACACATACAATAGTCACTTCCACACTGAGCTGTTCATCTGTACACTAGCTAACTGCATAACCGGCGTCTATGAAGTTTTGTTTGCTATGCTCTGTCCTATAGATCCTGTCTGTAATGCCTTTAACATTGTTTTAGCATGCATTTTAACATCTGAAATGGTTTGCCAAAACCAGTCCAACCCTGCCCTAAGACCTGCCTGGTGTTTCCCTTTTCAATGTCTATTTGTGTTCGCATTTCTTTCTGGTCTCCTTGGCTTTTTTCTCCCTCAATTTTTCAGTAGACACTTGAAACTTGTTCCTCATTACTATAGGTTAGATCAGAGTCAGGAAAAGGTGGGTCGGTAAGTATAGTTTGTGGAGACTGTAGCCTTTGCTTTTATTTTTTCAACTCCACTCAGCCAGTGACTGGACAGTCCTCCTATGCACCAGCAGCTAGCAGCCAGAATAGCATGGGAGCAGCCACTACTGTGCCTGGGTAGGAGCCAGCATACTCTTGACGAGCTCTTCTGACAGCCAACTCAGGCTAGAAAGAGGCAGTGCCTTGTGACCAGCTTCTAGAGGGAACGTGGGGAGTCAGCAGTCAGAGAGTGGAGTGCCAAGCAGCAAGACAATATAGCACAGCAGCTCAGCTCCTCCTGGTGGCCAGGTTGCCTTTCCCTCACTAGGAGCATGGCTGACCAGTGCCGCAGGGCCAGCGTGT
This sequence comes from Onychomys torridus, assembly GCF_903995425.1. Taxonomy (NCBI): domain Eukaryota; kingdom Metazoa; phylum Chordata; class Mammalia; order Rodentia; family Cricetidae; genus Onychomys; species Onychomys torridus. Next base: position 68,913,300 of record NC_050449.1, on the reverse strand, counting down.
AGTCTCACAGCGATGGATGGAGGAGTCCTCTACTAAACACTTACTGTGTTCACTGCACTGCTCTGTGCAGCACGTTATCACTGAGAGCTGTGAGAATTAGATACCGTTATTCTCCTGCTAGAGAAGAAAGTTGAGACCAGGCTGATTGCCACAGCACACACCCAGAACAGTGACAGAACTGTGGTTATGTTCCCTCACTGACTCTGAAGAGTGGTCAGCCATAGTGTTGAACACTGACGTGGTGGCTCTTGGTAAATGCCCTTGGTGACTGATAGTCAAACGAGCAAGACAGCCGAAGACCTTACTTGCTGCCTGTGAGCTCGGCAATAGTTTCATGTCACCAGTCCATGAAAAGTTCGAGCATGGTCAGGCATATGCATCTTCTTTGCTCCGTCATCTGGACTAGTTGGCTAGCCACTTTCTGGAGCCAGCATTTATAGTCCCAGAAGGGAAATTTGGAAAACAGTTCTAAGTTATTAGAAATGATGAAAGTATTTTTATAGATTCCTTCAATGTAAGGAAATACATTGTAGCTAACCAGGGGAACATGCAAATACTTTTCATAAAACTTTTTAAATTTTATTTTGTGTATTGGTGTTTTGCCTGCATGTATGTCTTTGTACCATGTGTGTGCCTAGTACCTAGAGGCCAGAAGTAGATATCAGATCCTCTGGAACTGGAGTAACAGACAGTTGAGAACTGCCATGTGGGTGCTGGGAATTGAACTCAGGTCCTCTGGAAGAGCATTGAGCCATTTCTCCAGCCCCCTAAAATAACTTCTTAGCCACAGCTTGCTGGTGTCATTGTAAACGTTATTGTATTAACCAATCATTTCTCGAAACTTAGGCGTACTTTTTTGTCTGTTAGCAAATGACTTGAAAAGTGAGTGCTGAACACTCACTGAACACCTAGGTTTCTACCCAGCTATATGGAAGCTCCTATATCATAAGATACATAGATAGCTCTTGTTTAGAAGTCTCCTGAGTTCCATCAAGTAATGACAGTGGCAGGTGACTGAGTCTTCTTTATTAATGGTCATAGGAATCAAAAGTACTCAGTTCACTTTTATGAGATGTTAACTGCATTATACAGAAACTTGTTACAAGCAAGTTAACAATTTATAAACCAATAGGGATTCATAACAGGCCTTTTTTCCCCACAGTGCGCAAGAGGCGAGTTGAAGGAGACCATCAGTAAGAGTGCCACGGTACCTTTGGAAGCCTGCAGATCACCAGAGGCTCCTGTGGTGACGGCAGATGTAACGATGTCCTGGGTAGAAGGGGAAAGACTGGAAATCTTTTTTAACCATATGCATTATTTTCCTAGCTTCAAGTATTATGTTTGATTTGTAAAATCAGTAATTAGTATTTTATATTTGTAGCCTTTCTACTGAAATCATTTTAATTTAGCTTAATTGAATGGTTTATAATTTTTAGATAAAAATGCAGTTGTAGAAAGTTTCAGAAGTCATGTATGTAAGAATAATTTGAGGGTTGGGGATTTAGCTCAGTGGTAGAATGCTTGCCTAGCAAGCGCAAGGCCCTGGGTTTGATCCTCAGCTCAAAAAAAAAAAAAAATAGAATAATTTGAACACCTTGAGGACCAATCTTTTTTTTTAAATCAAAAAGGGACATTGCTGACCACTGCTAATGCTGCTTCTTGTACATAAAGGATAGGGCACAAGGCGGTTTCCTTTTTTAGAAATCCATGAATTTGGAGCCAGACAGCAGTGGTACATGCCTTTAATCCCAGCACTCAGGAGGCAGAACCAGGCGGATCTCTGTGAGTTCGAGGCCAGCCTGGGCTACAGAGTGATATCCAGGACAGGCACCAAAACTACAGAGAAACTCTGTCTCAAAAAACAAAATAAAACGAAACAAAATATATGAATTTGGCAAGAGTTTGCTTTTTCCTTATTAGGGAAATAAAACTTCAGAACTTTAAAAGATGGCTCAGAATCTGACATATCTACGTAATCCAAAGCAGGTCTCCAGGAGACGACCAGTCCTCTTCTGGGAGACAGAACATTCCTCTGCATTGCAAGTTTCTGAACTTGTTCAATGGGCCTCGGCTACACTGGGGTTGGTTTTTGATTTTGTGTATGTGTTTATTTGTTTGTTAATAGTCCTTAATTCTGCCCCACTGCCTACCTTGTTTGAAAGTATAGTTATATCTAAGATTACTACAGTATTTCATCTTGCTGTGGGCGTTAAATTTTTGTAAAAGCTAATGTTTAAAAAAGCATCAAAATAGAGAGTTATTTTCTTCTCCATAAAAGGCTCTTGGCCAATACTCCGTTGGTTAGAGGAAAAGAAAGGAAGAAAGGAAGGTGCTGTTAGATAGTGGAGGGGGTCCAAGCCCAAAAACTGCAGAATGAAATTAAAATGATGAGCACTGTGAGAGACTAAAACATGAGCTGGCTGTGATGGCTCGCTCCTATAATCCTAGCACTTGGGAAGCTGATAAAGGACTATTTCCAGATGTTCAGAGCCAGACTGGACTACATAGGAAATTCCAGGTTAGCCTGGGCTACAGATATGAGAACCTGTGTCAAGAAAGAAAAATCTGTACCGTGTGGTAAGACTCCACAGGTGCAATGCAGCATTTCATGAATGTAGTTGATCCCCACTCCACAGTGTACCAGCCAATCACAAAAACTCCTGTTCTTCAGAAACCCAGCCTTAGTAGATGCTTCCTTTCTTCTTGTACTTTTAAAAATCCATATGGTAAAGAAAGGGAAAAACGTTTATAACATAGGTTATCTTTTTCACCCAGGCGTTAGAGTGAGGACTTGAGCAGTGTACCGCAGAGTGGGGTTGGGCAGGGCTGCACACTGATGCCCTTCCTTCTTGAGGATTTGGGTTTGTATCTGTGCCCTGTCCCAGGGCAGCTCCCACAGGAGTAGCAAAGGCAATCACAGCCACAGACAGCAGAGAGCTCCAGTGAAGCATGAACAAGTTGACTTTTGTTTATATCATTCCAGTTCTGTTCTGTAATACATTGTTCATCTGAAGAAAATACTTCTGTATAAGTAACTTCAGTGTGAACTCATCTGATTGAATAGGTATGTTTTAAGAATTGTAATGTAGGCCAGACATGGTGGCCCACGCCTTTAATCCCAGAACTAGGGAGGCAGAAGCAGGTAGATCTCTGAGTTCCAGGACAGCTATTACATAGAGAAACCCTGATTTGAAAAATAAACAGAAAAACAAAAAAATTATAATGGAGAACAGTGTTTACCTTGATCTTTAAAAGTGTGGCACCTCTTGACTTTTTAGTAACTCATATTTTCAAATTCCTCTGAGACTTTTAAGACATAGTAATAAATTAGGACTTTGTAACAGTTTTAATTTTAAGCCAGAAATTTTCTAAACCCTTGGGTTTTATGTCAAGTTAAATGGTTTATTCTTAGATGAAAATAACACTCACATTTTTTAAATTGCTCTTTTAAAAAGCTTTAAATTGCCCATTTTATAAAACTGAGTATTCATATTTGTCTTATTATAATTTTCAGTATGTCCACATGAAATTGTGTACATTAAATTCAATGTTAGTGGCTAATATTAATACCTTGAAAGTAGATTTTGGTGCTATACACTTATTATAGCTAAAACCTACTGGAGTTTAAAGAATAAGTAAAATACATTTTCTAAAGGTGCCTGTCATTTCAAAGACCAAATAAACATTTTATGTTAAAAGTATTAGCAGACTGTTGGTGATTTTGAGGAGAGTGTCCGTGACCATTAAGTTGTACATTATCACTAATCAAATTAGCCACACACTTTATACATGGGGGGACTCCTGAAAAGTTATATAAAAGATATGTAAATAGAACTTTAAAAATTGTTTTCCAACTGATAATCCCTTCATGTGTTTTCTTTTAAAGGTGATATAATAAAATTATAACAGAAAAGTGTCTTAATAAATTATTAGTTGTATGCTATATCATGTTTAACCCTTATTGCCACTAAAAATAAGTTATTAGGCTTCATAAAACCTCTGGTTCCCAGGGCTGTCTCACTCTTCCTGTATCAAGTCAGGAACCACTGTTAGCACTGTTAGCCAGCAGATGGAGCATGGCTCTGCTGGAGTTACCCTGGAGCCCCACTGCCATGTCTGCCTGGACTCAGCCAGCACTGCTTGCCTTTGAACAGCATCAACTGAAGACGTGGCACCCAAGAGAAATTAACCTGTGGGCATTTGAGAGACAACTCCTGCTGTTGCTGCCAGGCACAGGTGTGAGTTCTGGGATCTGAACATCTATCTGTAGAACTGTCTTCTCCATCAGTTCTCATAGTTCTCACCCTTAACAGTTGCCATTAAATTGAGAAAGTACCTTCCACAGGTAAGGATTTTATGTCATGTTGACTTTTCTGCACTATAATTTGGTTCCATGTGTCCTTCCTTACAAAAATTAAACATAGGGGCTTGAGAGATGGCTCAGTCATTAAGAGCATTGACTGCTCTTTCAGAGGTCCCAGGCTCAGTTCCCAGCACCCACGTCACGCAGCTCACAATCTCCTGTAACTTCTGTTCAGATATGATGCCCTCTTCCGGCGTCTGTGGGTAACTGCACACATGTGATACATATATAGACAAGCAGGCATACACACATACACAGAAAATAAAAAACAACATGCAGATTTTATAGTAAACATAACTGTATTAATTTTTTTAAAGATTTATTGATTATGTATACAGTGTTCTACTTGCAAGTATGCCTACAGGCCAGAAGAGGGCACCAGATGTCATTGTAGATGGTTGGGAGCCACTGTGTGGTTGCTGGGAATTGAACTCAGGACCTTTGGAAGAGCAGTTAGTGCTCTTAACCACTGAGCCATCTCTCCAGCCCCACATTTTGTTAATTTTAAACTTCACTTTTCAGTCTTGTCATTTAGAAGGGCCAACCTTAGAGGTTAGATAGGAAGAAAGGCACTTCTCGGTAAATTATTTTAACCATTGCCACATATTATTTTTATGTTTTAGAAAGCCTTAGTTAAAAAGTAAAGAATTGGACCTGAGGTACCTGTTTTAAAAGCCAGGTGAAAGTAGACTGTAACACTACAATACCACTTGCTCTGTTTTATTAACTGATGCAAGTTCACACCTTTAGGATAACCCCTCACCCTTAAAGATTTCATTCCTTTATCTACATTGTCAGTGTTTTGATACAGAGCAAATCCCATAAAAATCTTTCAGATACTGTAGTTTATATATTCAGATAGGTTTGAGAACAAATTCTCAGCACTTATTTTTTTAAAGTGTGTGTGTGTGTGTGTGTGTGTGTGTGTGTGTGTGTGTGTGTGCGCGCGCGCACCGCGCTCTCTCTTACATGAACACATGCCATGGCACACATGGAGGTTATGAGACAACTCTGAAGTTGCTTCTCCTTCCACCTTTACATGGCTCCTGGAGATCAAAACAAGCGCCTTTACCCTGCATACCAGCTCACTGGCCCCACCTTTTTTTTTTTTTTTTTTTTTTTTTTTTTTTTTTGGTTTTTCGAGACAGGGTTTCTCTGTAGCTTTGGAGCCTGTCCTGGACTAGCTCTGTAGACCAGGCTGGCTTCGAACTCACAGAGATCCACCTGCCTCTGCCTCCCGAGTGCTGGGATTAAAGGCGTGCACCTCCACCACCCAGCAAAGATTTATTTATTTATTATGTACAGTGTTCCACCTGCATGTATGTCTGTAGGCCAGAAGAGGGCACCAGATCTCATTACAGATAGTTGTGAGCCACCATGTGGGTGCTGGGAATTGAACTCAGGACCTCTGGAAGAACAGCCAGTGCTCTTAACCTCTGAGCCATCTCTCCAGCCCTCCCACCTTTTTTTTAAGCTGGATTTTTATATTACAACCCATAATCCAGAGAGCCCAACTACCATTTTCTTTTTTTTCTTTTTTTTCTTTTTTTTTTTTTTTTTTGGTTTTTCAAGACAGGGTTTCTCTGTGTAGCTTTGCGCCTTTCCTTGAACTCACTCGGTAGCCCAGGCTGGCCTCGAACTCACAAAGATCCGCCTGCCTCTGCCTCCCGAGTGCTGGGATTAAAGGTGTGCGCCACCACTGCCTGGCCCAACTACCATTTTCGCAAGAGCACCAAGGACACAGTTTTAAGAGTTCACTTCACTTCTCCTTGCTCTCATTCAGTAGCTAGACTATACATACTCTCAACTGAATAAGCAAAATGAACTCCCAGAGCAGAGTTCTCACACAATTCCTAATAATTCAGATGTCTACTTCAGTTATTAAGAAAATACAGAAGCCTGGTGGGTCTCTTGTGAGTTCAAGGCCAGCCTAATCTACAGATTGAGTTTTAGGACAGGCTCCAAAAAAAGCTACACAGAGAAACCCTGTCCAGAAAAAGAAGACAATATAGTTGAGGCCATGTTGGGTCAAGGCAGCTGGTTGTGTAGGCTGAACCATTCTGTGCCCTTACAGAATGCCTAAGTTATCCTGAAGCCCTCCAGCCCCAGATGCCAATGCCATAGTCAGAGCCAGCCTGGCTTCCTGCTGAAGGCCTCCATGCACTCTGGTGCATGGTGCATGCTGTTAGCCTTTCCGTCTGCAGCACTGATGGCCCCTGCCCTCTGGTGAGGCAGAGAGTGGCACACATTTTGTTCACCTTCTGGATCTGTTCAGCATACTCACTGTCTTTTTCGGTATTTCACAAATAAGAGCCATGCTTGAGTTTACTTCCTGTAGTCGCCATCTAGCTTAGGGTTTCTAGGTCGTGATGAGACACCATGACCACAACTCTTATAAAGGAAAACATTTAATTGGGGCTGGCTTACACAGTTCAGAGGTTTAGTCCATTATCATGGAGGGAAGCATACTGGCATGCTGACAGATGTGATCTGGAAAAGAGGCTGAGAGTTCTATATTTGGATTGACAGGCAGCAGGAAGAGAGTGACACTGGGCCTGACTTGAGCTTCTGAAACCTCAGAGCCCACCCCCAGTGACACACTTCCTCAACAAGGCCACACCTAATAGTGCCACTCCCTGGTGGCCAAGCATTCAAATCTATGAGCTTATGGGGGCCATTGCTATTCAAACTACCACATCATCCAGCAGCTGTATCCACCTCAGAGAACACAACGCCCCAGCCACCAAAGTCAAGTTGAGCCCATTACAGCCTAGAGACCTGTCTTCTGTCCTCATCACACGTTCAACTCTTGACTCCTCTGCGTTGGTCAACAGAAGTATGCTGGTATGAGGCAGAGCTTCTCCACCTGCCAAGAGCCTGGTTTCTCCCGATTGGATTTGTTGGGGGGGGGGGGGGCTGTAGCCCTCAGAACTGCCTTCTCCAGTGATCAAAGGTAGCATAGCAAACCGAGGTTGCTGAGAACAGGACTATGTGTTATTGCATATCTTTATGTCTGTGCCTGGCTTCGCACCTTAGAGCCCTTTTGTGTATTGCTTTGACACCCCCAGTTATCCAGCAGTGTGCCTTTTAAAGGGCCCAATAGTGAGGTTCACATGTAGCCTTTCACCTGTTGTCACAGGACACTGCAGCCTTGTGATTTTGAGGGTGCACCATTCCAGGCACCACCCTGGAGGTAGAGACTGAAACATGGGTAGTTTCTCTTTCCCCTCAGCAGGAGTCATTGGTTTCCTTCTCTTGTGGCTAGTAAATACTCTTCTTGATGCAATGTGAAATTTCAAGTTCTGAAGGCTGGAAAGCCAAGGCCTGGGTGCCAGCAGATTGAGATCTGGTTTGCAACTGGCCTCTTCACTGAATGTCATGTGGCAGAACAAGAAGCAGCAAGTTCCCTCTAGGTGTTTCTCCATTGGTATGTGTTCTGGTGGGAGCGCCACCTCAGCCCCTGGTACCCATACACCCAAAGAGTCTGGAATGTTCTGGTGGGAGCTCCACCTCAATTCCCCTCCCTCATCTCCCCCTCCCCAAACTCCCCCCCCCCCAAAGCCCACCAACAGCCAGCCCCTTTCTGGAGCTGCTCAAGATTGCGCCCACAGGTTACTTAGGGCCTGGTAGCCATATTTGCCATGTGACTCTTCCCCTGCCTTTCCAGGGGTCAGCCAGGATTGCTTTGCTCTGTTCACTAAACCTGGGTTTATTAATTCAGCTTGATTGGCTTATTACATTGGGGATTCAAAACTTTTTAGTATGTGTAGCAATTTTTAACAGTTTATTTCATCTCTGCTTTAAAAAAAAAAAAAGATGAGGTTTCTTTTCATTTTCGTTTAGTTGTTAGTAAAGGTTCTCACTATGTTACGTAGGCTGGCCTCCAACTCAGTGAGCTTGAAGAGGCCTAACCTAACAATATTGGGACTAGGCCTCACCACTACAATAACCAGGAAAAGCCACAAACTGTGCCCTGCAGGGGACCAATCAGAATTGAGACAAACAAGCACTAAATGCTCTAGAACATTAAGGATAGCTTTACATAATCTAAGTTGCCAACTTCCTTGCAGCAACACCAGTACCAGTCCCTGTTTGACAAGACTTCTGTTACCCCACTCCTGCCCAATCAGGAGTTCAACCCCCATCTGAATCTGGAGTTCCCCTGCACCCCCATCTTTACTCCTTAAAAACCCTGCCTCAACTGAGCTCAGTGCTCTCCCTGATCCAACTGCTGTGTCTGAACAGACAGGAAGCCCAAGTTCAAGCTTGCAATAAAGGCTCTTTGATTTTTGCATTCGAACTCGGTCTCCTGGTGGTCTCTGGGCGCTCATGGCACAGGCATAACAAGCCCTGCCTTAGCCTCCTGAGTAGCTGGAACTGCAGACCTGCATCACTTTGCCCAGCTGGGCAATACATTTATTTAGTAGTCTGGAGATTTTAGAATTGTATGCCTAGGAATTGCTGCTTACAGTGTTTTCCTGGCTGGGGTGGAATCCCCACACAGCCTGAGGCAGTAGAGTCCCAGTCCAAGGTCACCCATTGCCTTATGTGCAAACCTAAAGCCATAAGCTCTTTAAAAAGGAAGCTTACTGATTCCTGAGCTACTCTTTCCTATCTGTTAGGAACTCCATCTTTGTATCCTCCCTTAATCTTTATGCTGAAGATGGGCCTTTGGAAGGCAGAGGTAGAAAAGTATGCACGAACATAAAGCCCCTGTGAATTCACATACCCGCTTTATTTCCAGTGCAGTCCTGTGGATGAATTACATTTGGTTTTGCTTGAAGCCTGAATAGACCTTTATGGCAGCGCATGTTTTTCTGTCCTTTCAAGCTGGGTATTAAATAAAGTTTTTTTAATACTAACATAGCAAAACACTAAATGCTTTGTAAGTAGAAAAGCAATGAATTTTCTGACATTTAAATAACAAGTTTATTATCCACCCAGTTTATAACAAAGAAAAGTTTCTTTTGAAGACTATAGGCATTTAAAACATACTGTATACCAAAACAAATAACTATTAAAGTTCATCAAATATCCTATATTCAGACTTTAAAAAAAAAAATCTCGCCAGGTGGCGGTGGCGCACACCTGTAATCCCAGCACTCGGGAGGCAGAGGCAGGTGGATCTCTGTGAGTTTGAGGCCAGCCTGGTCTCCAAAGCGAGTTCCAGGAAAGACGCAAAGCTACACAGAGAAACTCTGTCTCGGAGGGGGGGTGGAGGGGGACACTCTTCAATTTTAGAATTCTAACATTACATCTTCCTTCAGGAACAAGCTTATTGTGGGGTGGGGCGTGAATGAGAGCCAAGTATAACCGCACATATGTCTGAAACAGTCACTGTGACGCCCGCTGCTTTGTATGCTTATCTGATTTGTTAATAAACCTTTTTAAGAGATCAAGCTTACTAATTCCCAAGCTAGCCTTTCCTGCCTATTACAGCCTCAATATTTTTATCCTCCCCAAATTCCTATACTGAAGTCCTAACATGCAGTAGTGGTGGGACTTGGAGATGGGCCTTTGGAAGGCAATTAGGGGTATATTAGATCCCCCAAAGTGGGACTCTCACCCTGAACTAGTGGCTGTCAAAGAGGAGACATGGTTTCTGCATGGCCCATCTCATTCATGGGTTCGTGTGGGTCTAAGAGGAGACATGGTTTCTGCATGGCCCATCTCATTCATGGGTTCGTGTGGGTCAAAACAATCATTCTTGCTTTAATATATCCGATGGGCCTGGGATGTGTGTATTTGAGGGGCTTGGGCTGTCCCTAAGCAGCAGAATTCGTGTTCAGCAGACAGGAAGCCCTAGGTTCAATCCCAGCACAGACAGGAAACTGAGGACTTGAATAGCATAGGCACAGCGCACATGTCATTTCACACTTCATCCTTCCTCTTCACCCCTTGGTCTCTTGGAGGGTTCGTCTTCTGAAGAAATATGAAAGATGGGTTACAAAATTCATGTAAGACATTTCTGGCAGCCTTGTCCAAAGTAGTTCTGAACTGAAAGGAGAAACCTGCCCCAGAGACTTGTGTTGACCCAGCACCGTCTCTGAGCAGCTAGGCTCTTGGGACTTGGGTTTCCCTGGGTGGTTATTGTCATGGTAGGAGGGGCAGTTTTCATTCAATAGGGCTTTTCTATCACATCACTTAGAGACATCATTTTGCTTCAGTTCCTCTATAAAGTTAAGTATTTCAAAGTCTGATTTTAAAGGCTGGAGAGATGGCTCTTGTAGAGAACTCAGGTTCGGGTCCCAGCACCCACGTGGCAGCTCACAACCATCTGTAACTCTAATTGGGTGGAGGGGTCCCGTCACCGTCTTCTGGCCTCCACAGGCACTGTGTGCATGTGTCATACAGGCAAGTTAAACACTCATAAATTTAAAAATTTAAAGACTGAATTTAAGAATGCTCAGGTATGTTTTAAGTGGATTTGTTTAGAAAGGTCTACATATGTATATACAAAGTAAATATGAATTAGGACTCCCTACTTCTCTGGGGGAAACGAAGACTCGGCTGGGAAGCAGTACAGACTGAAGTAGCCCACCCCACTCCCACCCCTCCCCACCCCTCCACAGCCCCCCCAACCACCACCACCACCACCACCGTCGCTGCTCCATCCAAATGGCAGGTGTCTGTTTATCCACACTGAGCATGTACCATTCTCTAGAGGAGCCTTAACGCCTCGGGGCCCTGCGTCCTGTGTACACTCTGTGTGGCTGAAGTGCCTCGCCCTGGCCTGTGATTTTGCAAATTTCTATTCATCTGTCAGGAGTCTCTGTGGCCTCCCACCCTGCCAGACAGCAGCCTCTGGCTCTCCTTGCATTTGTTGTACTGAGTGTCAGTGAACTGTGCAGCTGTGCTCCTGGAACTGAATAAATGTAGCTTTCTCCTGTCACTCACGAATTTCTTTGCTTTAAGTAATCTTCCGGCCTTATCTTCTTCAGATCCTTCATCGTCATCACTGTCTGAGGAAGACAGGGCTTGTTCCTCTGAAAGCAAAGGGATTTTTAAGAAGGGGGTTGACCTTTGGAGGGACCCACCTTTACCTGGCTGCAGCCATCTTGAGTTGTAACCACCATGATTGCCTGCCTTCCCTGCCATGCTCCAGTACACTGTAGATGAACACAACCGTTCAAAAGGCTGTGGAGCCTTCTGTACAGACCCGGTACCATCGGTGCCAGGAATGTGATGACACCTTCAGTATTTATTCCTGCAATTACTTCCTGCTTTGAGTGAAAGCCAGTGCTGTCAGGACTGCTATATAAGCTCCTGCCCTCTTACCCAGGTTGCCAGGATCCAACACCCTTGCTGCCATCCGTGACCATAACTGCTGATGTGTCTGTTGTTTTAAAAATGTTAAGTGGCACTGGCTACCGGGCAGAAAGGTCATGAGACAGGACAAAACCCAGTATCACAGCTTTACTAGGAGGAGCAGGGGACAAAAGAACCAGGCCTGGGGAAGAAGATTGTGCAGAGAGCAGAGACACAGAGAGAGATAGCGGGGGAGGAGAGAAAAGAGAAGAGAGAGGCAAAGTCTGTGTCTGGCTTTTTAAGGATTCCCGTGCACATGTGCAGGTGGGCTTAGGAGCTACGCCATGTATGCACCGATTGCATGACTGCGCTGCTCGCACGTGCACAATCACGCAGCACACGGATGACGTAAGACACAAGACCCCTGGCTTAGCTCCTGAACTGCGCACGTGTGGTCACGCAGCTGGGGTGGCGGCAGAAACCTAAGTGTGCCCTGCAGTCCTCATTGGCCAGCTGGCCTCATTGCTCTCAGCATGTTCTGCCAGGCTCTTCAAGCTGGATTTTCTCAGAACAGCCCTCAATGAAGAAGACTTACTCCTGAGTTTTACTTTTGCTGAATACTGTCACTAATACTATACTTTGAGAAATAAATAAGATATTGGCTTTTTTTTTTTTTTAAGTTTCAATAAATGTAACTTTCACATGAGTTGAATGACAGATTGAGATAGTCTCAGGTTGAGCACTGTTTGGTACCCCAAAGCCTTATAAACACATTGTGTAGGGTTTTCATTAGTTTGTTTTTGTTTTGTTTTTGAGACAGAGTCTCTATTGGCTGGCCTGGAACTTGTCAAGTAGCAGTCCAAGCTGGCCTCCAACTCAAACTCTCCTGCCTCAGCCTCCACAGTACTGATTCAAGCTCTGCCCCCTTGTCCAGCTGTTCATAATGTCTTTAAAGATAATGAGGTTTAAATACTTAGGGCTTTTTTCCTTTAAAGATTTATTTATTATTACTATGTATACAGAGGAGGGCGCCAGATCTCATTACAGATGGTTGTGAGCCACCATGTGGGTGCTGGGAATTGAACCCAGAACCTCTGGAAGAGCAGCCGGTGCTCTTAACCTCTGAGCCGTCTCTCCGGCCCCAAACCTTTTTTCCTTTACTGGTTTCCCTAAGGTATTTGTCATAGTCAGGGTTTCCCAGTGATTTCTACTGGACTAGCCTGTCATGGCACAATGGGACTCCCTTTTGGTGGGAATCATGCAAGACCTGAGTTCAGTTTCCAGAGTCCACAGGCAGATGGAACCAAGGAAGTAATACACAAAGTCATCCTGATGTTGGTTAAATTGGTGCTGCCTGCGGAGGAGCTGCTGGAGGAAAGTCACGAGCCCTAGTTACCTTTTAGAGCTTTATTGGGAGGGAGAGGGAGAGAGGGAGACAGAGGGAGAGAGAGAGAGGCCACGCGGAGGGAAGAGCGAAAGGAGAAAAAATACTTAGGGTTTTTATGTGCATTAGTATTCTGCCTGCATGTATATCTGTGTGAGGGCATCAGATCTTGGAGTTACAGACAGTTGTGAGCGGCTAGGTGGGTGGTGGGAATTGAACCCAGGTCCCCTGCAAAAGCAGTCACTGCTCTTAACTGCTGAGCCGTCTGTCTCTCCAGCCCCCAAATACTGAGTTCTCTTTTTTTTTTTTTTGGAGACAGGGTTTCTTGGTGTCACTTTGGTGCCTGTCCTGGATCTCGCTCTGTAGACCAGGCTGGCCTCGAACTCACAGATACCTGCCTGCTTCTGCCTCCCGAGTTCTGGGATTAAAAGTGTGTGCCACCACTGCCCAGCAAATACTGAGTTCCTTAATTGTGCTAATATATACATTTCCTTCCACAGGTACATACCATGTGTAAAACAGGTGTTGTGGTTTCTGGAGGTGTCTTGTTTTCAATTAACCTTTTCTATGGGTGAGTGGCCCTAACCAAAGCAAAACGGAAGTGTGTGTGTGTGTGTTCTACAATCTTAAGTAAATAACATCCCACCAGAGCAAAACTAGGCCCTGCCTACTAAAGTGAGATCTGACACCAACACTGACTTACCGTGGACTGCTCCTCGGTAATGGTTTTTAATGGTGACTAGTCTGGAGGCCTTGTCTTCCTCCTCTTCTCCTTCCTCCTCTTCCTTGTCAACACCATCAGGCTGCTGGATGGTGGAACTTGGAGCTGGCTGGTTCTTCCTCTTCCGTAGATTAGACACCCTCAAGCGTTCTTTTTTCTGTTAAAAAAAAAAAAAAAAAAAAAAGCAAACTAGCAAACTTTCAATTTAAAGAAATGAAGTACTTCCGGCAGGAAGGGTAGCAGGAACCTGTAGTGGAGACTGAGGCAGAAAGACATCATAAACCTGGAGTCCTAGACAAGCTTATGTATTAGAGCCCATCTGGGTCTCCTGGTGACTTTACCCAGCAGGTCTGCATAAAGAGGATGACTGGACCACGGGCCTGAGTGTTAGGGTCTACACTTGACTGTATCTCACAAGGGGGAGGTCTTTGCTCCTCCCCTTGGCTTTGGAATAAAGTTCAAGGCTGGTGGGTTTGGACCCAGGCCCTCCCAAGGCTAGCCTGTGTTTTCTGTCTTTCCTCTCATTGTCTAGGTCTCTCTAGCTAATATTTCTCACTTCTCCCTGCTCAAGAGTACCCTGGGTCATTAAAGTGGCGGCTGGTCCACCACACCTATGCAATATGGCGGAAAGTTTCTCCAGCAGAAAAGGGGAGGAGGGAGAGGGAAAATGGAGCTCCTTCCTACCCATTCAAACCCGTTTTTAAAGCGGTTTGATGTCCTATGTCTCCAGTGTGCAGCCTTCTGCCCTGCGTAGCTGGAAGCCCACACCACAGATGGTCTGGTGGGGTAAAGGCCACACGAGAGTGAGAGAGCAGGAGAGGCCCCTGGACTGTCTTGATCTAAGCTAGCACAGGCACGCCCCTGGGAGCTGTGTGCATCCTCTGCTGAGGCCACTGACAGCTCAGAAGTGGCCAGCCTGAGAAACCCCCTCTGAAATGACCCTCTGCAGCTGTTGAAGCCGGCTGTGCTCATCCTGAGCTGCTGATCCTGACTGCTGAGGCTCCACCAAGCTTCTAAGCTTCTTGGACATTTCTACTGCAGCCTTAAATGCAAATACTATACATATATATATATATATATTTTTTTTTTTTTTTTGGGGGGGGGGAGCATTTGAGACAGGGTTTTTCTGTGTAGGTTTGGTGCCTGTCCTGGATCTCGCTCTGCAGACCAAGCTGGCCTCGAACTCACAACAGGCTGAGGAAACTGCCAGTTTCTTAGAACTGCCCAGCATGGCACACTTTGGAATGAAAAGAGCTGAGCCAGTGTCAAGTCAGAAAGGTTCTTAAGGCCTTCCTATTTTCTTCTTTTTTCTCCCTGTGGTACCCAGGAATCAAACCCAAGGCGTTGCACATGCAAGGCAAAGCATTCTGCTACTCAGCTGTACCCAAAGAACTTATTATTATTATTTTTAACTTCAGAAAAAACAGCTCTTCATGTACATAAGGTCCCAACATAAAGCTTACCAGACATACCTGAATCAAATCTGTGCGTGGCCACTCAGGGTCACGCCCAGCCATCGGTAAGATTCTGATCTGTGTCTTTGAACTTCTGTTCCCAGATGACAGGGTCATCTTTTTATATGTGGCACTGTCTGTACAGTGAGGTCTGCCAGGAAACGAACAGGAGATATCTGTCTTACTTTGCTCGAGGACACCCAAACCGCCCATGGGTAATGACCTCACCCTTGAGCCGAGCAAGGAGGCGGGACCACAGTTCCCCTCTGCTCACCCCTCAGCGAAAGGGAAGTGGACTGACCCAGAGTGCCAGGGGAGAGGCAGGTGGCCAGATCAAGTGCTTTGTACAAAGACTACGCCCAACTACAATCACAGACAAGGGTCATGAAATCTCAGATTCACGAGCATGCACTAGCAGGAACATTTTGAGAACTAAAAGATGTTCCTGCCACCCAATAAAAGTAGGAGGATGAGGCTGGGCGTTGGTGGCACGTGCCTTTAATTCCAGCACTTGAGAGGCAGAGCCAGGCGGATCTCTGTGAGTTGGAGGCCAGCCTGAACTACAGAGTAAGTTCCAGGAAAGGTGCAAAGCTACACAGAGAAACCTTGTCTGGGGAAAAAAAAAAAAAAAAAAAGTAGGAGGATGGTTTTAAAAAGTAGGTAGCCAAGTGTGCGATCCTGTCTCAAAAAGAAAGTGAGCCACAATGGCATGAGGGGCCTCAAAAGCTCAGGACGAGACAAGAGTCTCAGCATGGAAGCAACCTGTAATCACATCACTCAGGCAAAGGCCAGGAGGATTGCAAGCTTGAGGTGAAGATGGATAGTGAGTTAGTTCAAAGCCAGCTTCGGTTACACAGCTGTACTGTCCCAAACAGTATAGGAAGAGTATAGGAAGACAGCTTGTAACTGAGTCCCAAAGACTCAAGAAAGGACCCAAGGAAAGAAATTGTGCCAAGTAGTCAAATGCTACCCCAGTGCAGTGCTCAGAGCAAGATTAGGAAGCAAAAACTAAGAACTGCACGTTTGAGGATACTTCTAGAAACACTCATCAGTGGGAAGGTTGAGCACTGTGCAAGGTTTGTGTGCTATTTAACACAACACCCCTGTGACATACATTTTATAGCCAAGGAAACTGCAAATTGGCGAGACCCTCAAGACTATATACCCTTGCAGTCTTTTTTTTTTTAAAAAAAGAAGCTAACATGTTTACCAATAATATACACCCCATAGTCCCTTATTTTAAGGGGGTTTTTTGTTGTTGTTTTTTTGTTTTGTTTTGTTTTTGTTTTTCGAGACAGGGTTTCTCTGTGTAGTTTTGCGCCTTTCCTGGAACTTGCTTTGCAGACCAGGCTGGCCTCCAACTCACAGAGATCCGCCTGGCTCTGCCTCCTGAGTGCTGGGATTAAAGGCATACACCACCACCTCCCGGCTTATTTTAAGTTTATAATTGTTTTAATTTTCAAAGTTGGGCAACCATGACCTGTGTGATATTTTATTTGTGCTAAAATGTGGTGCTATTTTATTTGTATGTTAATAAATAAAGTTTGCCTGGAGATCAGAGGACGTAGATAGCCAGCCATAAACAGAAGTCAGGCTGTAGTAGCACGTGCCCTTAATCCGACCACATGGCAGGCAAGAGTCTCTGTGTGGTCAAGGACACAGCCAAGTGTGGGGACACACAGCCTTTAATCCCAGTACCAACCATAGAGACCTGGAGGTCTGTACAGACAGGCAGTGACAAAGAAGTGAGGTAGCTGAGCTAAGAGCCAATGAGAAGGCAGAACAGCAAGGCAATAAAGGCGCAGGTTAGACAGGAAAATATTCTCTTGGGAAGCTACAGCGGCTTGGTGAGCTAAGGTTAGCTGATGGCTATTCCTATTTCTCTGATCTCTACAGTTTTCACCCCTATATTTGGCTCTGTGTTTCTTGTTTAATAAGACTGTTTAAAAATTCGTCTACAATGACCACAATCTGATTCTAAAATACTTCAGCATCTTCAAAGGAACCATGTGACACTGCCATGGTAAATGCTGTACCTCTCAAGGAAACCGGATCCTAGTTACAGTATGTCCTTAAGAGGACGGGCCATAGCACTAAAGCTGGCCCTGTGTCTTGAGCAGGAGGCACAAGCTACAACTGCTTCGGTCACACCTGCCATGAGCACACACCAGCAACACCACCTTCTGATGACAGTTAGCTTTCTTGGGTTAGTTTCATTAGCTGGTTAAGGACAGATCAAGCAGCAAGCTTCAATGGCAAGTCTTTCCCAAGTGCCCTGGCCATTGAGAAGCCATGGACCAGTCCCTTGTAAGTTTTTATAGCATGAGCTGGTTCCCTGAGAAACTTATAGTTAACTTTAGAAACTCATCTTGGACGCAGGCACGGTGGCCGGTGAGCTGCACTCTGGAATGGGTCAGGCTTTCTGCGTCACAGCTCAGCTTTGCTCTTTAGTGGCAAGTAGAGAAAGTTACCTAAAGGTAAGTCTGGACTTAAAGATGGCTTGTCCCCGGAGACCAGTGTCTTCCCGTATAAACAGCTGGTTGTGGTTGTCTTGCAGTGGGGCTTTGTAGATATCAAACACTTCACTGCCTAAATGCAGGGACATGCTGGAGAGGGGAGATAATTGGGGTATTAGGATGCTTAGTGACTAGTACAGGATCCTAACCTCATATAGAATTCATAGAAGAAAAAAAAGAGAGAGAGAGATGCACTCAATAGCCTTCCAAGCTGGGCGTGGGAAGTGTCTGCTTGTAACCCTGCAGGGGAGGTGGAGCATGAGGATCTGGGCCAGGATGGGCTGTGAAACCCTGGCTTTTGTTTGTTTGTTTGAGGCAAGGTCTCACTGTGTAGCCGTGGTTGGCCTGGAACTGGCTATGTAAGCCAGGCTGGCTACAAAACTGCCTCCCCAGTGCTGGAATCAAAGGCGTGCTCTACACACCAGTGAGACCCTGTCTTCTTTTTGTTGTTGTTTATTTTTTCGGGGTTTCACTGTGCAGCCCTGGCTGTCCTGGAATTCACTCTGTAGCCCAGGCTGGCCTCTAAAGCACAGAGATCCACCTGCCTCTGCCTCCCAAGTGCTGGAATTAAAGGCCTGCGAACAAAACTGAAATCAGGTCTCTTTGTGGTGGTTTTAAATGAAAATGCCTCCCACAATGTTCTGACATTTGAATACTTTGTTTCCTGTTGTGGCTGCGTGGGTAGGTGTGGCCTTGCTAGAGGAAGTACGTCACTAAGGGGTGGGTCTGAGGTTTCAAAGCCCCAGACCCAGTTAACCCCGCTGTCTGCTTCCTGCCTGGCTTGAGAGATGTTGAGTTCTCAGCTGTTCCTACGACTATGCATGCATGCTTCCTGCTGCCAGTTTCCATGATGGACTCTTAGGCCTTTGGGACTGTAAGTCCCAATGAAATCTTCTTCTGTAAGTTGCCTTGGTCATGGTGTTTTATCAGAACAATAGAAAAGTAACTAATACGCACTCCAGAGCAAAAAGTGGTAAAACAGACTTTTCAGCTTGAAATAGAACTGTCTTACAATATCTTTCAATCTGTACCTCTCTTTTTTTTTTAAAGATTTATTTATTATGTACACAGAAGAGGGTGCTCATTACAGATGGTTGTGAGTCACCATGTGGGTGCTGGGAATTGAACTCAGGACCTCTGGGAGAACAGTCAGTGCGCTTAACCTCTGAGCCATCTCTCCAGCCCCTCTGTATCTCTTAATTAGCAAACTGAATTGAGTTCTCCAATAGTTTCAACTTAGGGGCTATAAGCTCAGTTGGTAGACCACTTACTTGCCATGTGCACATGAAGCACTGGGTTTGATCCCCAGCACTGCCAAAACAGGTTAATTTCAAATTACCCGGATGTTTCAAACAGTAGGCTTTCAGCAACAAGACAGATAAAAGGGATCTGATCGCATCGAGCCAGATCGAAGCTCTCCCACTAGCCCAGCTGGCGGGCCTTAACTCTGCTGAGCTCTCTCGGGTTTCCGAGGTAATGCCAGCAGCCCAGGTTTTCTCAGTAAAGTCCTCCACAGGAAATCCCGATTGATCCAGGCCTCACTCACTCACCTTCCATCCGACCACTTGACTATCCGAGCATTGCTCTCCTTAACTCTATATCCTTCTTCATCCCGGCCTACCCTCCAGCGGATAGTATTTTCCACCTGGTTCGAAAGAAAAGGTATCAGATGACAGTTTAACCAGCTGGTTTTGTTCCTCAAATGATTCATAATCGTATGCCAAGAACTGATGGTTGGTAAGAAAACGGCCGACTCAGCAACTCAGCAGCACTGCCCCCCCCCCACACCCATCCTCCCACCCCCACCCCTCCACCCTCCCACCCCCACCTCCCTACCTTTCCACCCCCACCCCGGATCTGCAACAGGTGTCTGGGCTTGTTGGTTAGGCTAACAAGGCTTTCTGTTTACCTTTCCTGAGGACCAGGTCAGAGCCATGGGAGGAGAGGTTAAACAGGATGCAGCCTGTAGCCACAGCTAAGAGCTAGCTCCTCAGGAAAGAAGAGGCTAGTCCACACAAGGGAAGTGGCTGAAACGTACACCTCAGCTGAAGGTGTAACAGAGTGGTAGAGCACTTGCCTGGCACATATGAGGCCCCCCCAGTTCTGTTCCAGCACTGTTTTACACACATACACACACACACCACACACACACACCCTATTTCTTGAAGGACCACCCGAAGGTCTATGGGTGCAATGAAAAAAAAAAACCTTTTAAAATATTTCTTAGGGAACATGGTCCACAGAAATCAACTAAGCAGGCTTCACAGGGACTCAGAGGCTGAAGAACAGTTACAGACCCTATGCGGGTCTGAGATAAGTCTTCTGTACAAGTGCTATGGTCATGTAGCTTATGGAACTCCCAACAGTGGGAGAGGTGTCTCTGACTCGTCTGCCTGCTCTTGGGACCCTTTTCCTCCTACTGGGTTGCCTCATCCAGCCTTGATATAAAGGTTTGTGCCTGGTCATATTGTAATTTGTTATGCCATGTTTGGTTGATATCCCTGGGAGGCCTGCTCGCTCTCTCTCTCTCTCTCTCTCTCTCTCTCTCTCTCTCTCTCTTTGGGGGGAGGAAAATGGAGAAAGAGTGGGTCCTGGGGGAAGGGAGGATTCTGAGAGGATTGAAAAAAGGATAAAATAAAAGAAATCCCTCCTTTTCCAAAAAAAAAAAAAAAAAAAAAAAAAAAAACCAAGTGTCTCTTAGGGCCAGTGACAAGGCTCACTGGGTAAAGGCTTGCTACCCTGACTAACTACCTGAGTTGAATCCCCAGGACCCACGTAGTGTGAAGAGAAGACTACTGCACGTTGTTTTTTGACCCATGTGCACATGCATGCTCTTGAACACACAAATAAATATTTTTTTTTTTAAAGAAAAAGTGTCTAATGAGCCAGGTGGTGGTGATGCATGCCTTTATTCCCAGCACTTGAGAGGCAGAGCCAGGCAGATCTCTGTGAGTTCAAGGCCAGCCTGGACTACAGAGTGAGATCCAGGACAGGCACCAAACTACATAAAGAAACCCTGTCTCAAAAAACCAAAAAAAAAAAAAAAAGGTGTCTAATGAGATAAGATCTAGACATGACATTTTTAAGTACTAAATATCTATGAGCTAGAGAGATGGCTTAGCAGGTAAGAGTATTTGCTGTTTTTCCAGAGGGCCCATGTTTAGTTCCCAGCACCATGCTGGGCAGCTCACAACCACCTATAACTCCAGCTCCAGGGAAACTGACACCCTCTTCTGAAGGTACCCACACACACATGGTGTACCTACCCAGATACACACATACACCAGATACACATACACACACACAACAATTAGCAGCAAATTAAAATCTGAGACCTATACTTCTATTTCAGTCCAAATTAACTCATGAAATAAAAAACTCCAAGTCACAAAAGACTACTAAAAATGGACCATCCCACCCTTTGGAAAAGGCAATATCCCTACATGAACAATGGTAGTACTCATCATCCTAGGTATTCTCGAGAGAGATCTGCTGTGGATATTACTCTGTATAAATAAAGTACTGATTGGCTAGTAGCCAGGCAGGAAGGATAGGGTAGGCAGGACAAGGAAGAGGAGAAGGCAGGGAACAGGAAGGCTGGGAGGAGACACTGTCAGGGGCCCCCATGAGAAGCAACGTGTAAAGACACTGGTAAGCCACAAGCCATGTGGCAAAGTATAGATTAATAAAAATGGGCTAAATATAAGAGTAAAAGCTAGATAATGGTAGGCCTGAGCTAATGGCCAAGCAGTTTAAATAATATAAGTGTCTGTATGATTATTTTATACGTGGGTTGTGGGACCACAGGGGCTTGGTGGAACCTGGAGAGAAGCTTTCCAGCTACAAATGGTGTCCAACGTGTTGACAAGAGTTTCCACCTAAAACCTGACAAAAAAAGATTCCAAAGTGAAACTAAAAACAGCTTCCTAATTGTGTCTCTCAAGTTAGTGGCAGCCTGCTAGTTTGAGCCTCTATGGCGGGTTCCTGGCGTGTGTGTCTGACCTGCAGTGCGGCGGGAATGAGGAATCTACAAGCAGCACTTTACTCTGCTACATATTGGATTTAGCCTTTGCTAGTTTAAAAAAAAAAAAAAAAAGGTTTCTGGGCTACGCGCTGCTTTGATAGAACTGCTTCTGAGAGTTGATGGTACACATGGCTCCAGACCCAGAGCTGGCGGCAAACTGTACCACCGCCATGTTGGGAAGCTGAGGTGGGCGGAGCCAGCAGCCACTGCGGTGTTTCAGTCTTACAGAGAATCTGGTTTGTCTTATCTTTGGGATTTTTAACTACACAAAAAGATTTGATTGTAAAAGCTGTTGAGTTAAACAAATATGTAAATTTTAAAGGCACCTTGACTGCAAAATTTGGATATAAATATATGTTGCTTTGGAAGAGAGTCTCTGCTTTTGTTTCCACAGAAAGCCAGAGGCTATGGATTTGTTCCAGATTAAGATACATCAGGTTTGATCAGCCAAGACCACCTAAAAGGTCTCCGATGATACCATGGCCCAGATGATCCAACATCCACAATGGTTTCAAGGCAACTGGCTCAGAGGTTTACCCTCATGGACTACTCCATAATCCTAAAATTTTCTTTATGTCCCCATAAGATACAGTGCCCCCCTCCAACAGGAAGTAGTAAGAAAAACTGCGCCCAATTTCCCAAAATTATCAAGCTAGCTTTGGAGATGAAATTGGCTCACTCCTTCTCTAAACCCAAACACATTGTTTAAAAAAAAAAAAAAAAAGGTTAAGAGATTCTTGTGTCCCAAATCAGAAGAGCCCTCTGGTGTGGGACAGAGCAAAACCAATATTTTATTTAAAACAGGTTGATTATAAATGCAATCTATTTCTAAAGATAAAAAGGGGATATGATATAGATATGATAGGATGAAAGGGTAGATTAATGAACTTACTTCTAAAGAGCAACAACTCATTTAAAATGTTTTACATTGGTATAGATTTTAGTCTATTGATACAAACTTAAAGTTAATTTTGTTATACTGTGTATATTTCTACTCTTGTTTAAGGTATTATGTTTGTACAGCTCATTTAAAATTATAATGGATAATTAAAAATAGATTAATAACTGGTCATCTATGATAATCATACTCATAGCCATGTTAGTTTAGTCTTCTAGGTATACACAGAGATAGTTCAGATAGACAGGTAATCTTCAAACATTTAAAAGGTCTACAGAATATGGCATTAAAATATTTTTAAAATTTAGACTTTCTGGACAGTGAGACATGTCTGCTCCTGGCAGCACTGATTTACTTCAGAGAGGAGGATGGGCATTAAAGACACTTCATATGGAGTTTATCTTCACCTTGGCAAAAATAGCCATTTGGGCAAGAAACTGTTCTTGCCTGGACTGCTTGATTGACTGGACATGCAGGACCCATAGAAAGGTGACCACTGAACTTTGCTTGATAAAATGGTCCTTCAGGTTCCTGCTTCGCAGAGGAAACTGCCAGACATTCTACAGGACACTGAGAGAAGTGACCGAGAGACTATAGCCCTGTGGACTAAAGACAAATGCCCCAACTTTACAAAGGAACATTAGGTGACTGTCCAGGCTGACAGCTGTCTCTGTCTATCCTGCAAGACTCCCGAAAGTTGCTTACATCCTTCTCCCGGTTCTCAGATAATATTATATCCTTCTGAGGTCTTTGATGTGGTTGAAGACTAGATAGTTATAATTTTCTGATAAAAGATAAGTTAGATATAAAAGCTTAGACTCACAAATATAAGATAGATAGGATATCTTCTTTAATATTGTAACTGTAATTCTTGCTTGATAATTGTTTTATCTGTAATTTTACTATATAAAAGTTAACCCTCCTTTTTTAACAAAAAAGAAAAGGGGAAGTGCTGTGGATATCACTCTGTATAAATAAAGTGCTGATTGGCTAGTAGCCAGGCAGGAAGGATAGGGTAGGCAGGACAAGGAAGAGGAGTAGGCAGGGAACAAGAAGGCTGGGAGGAGACACTGTCAGGGGCCCCCATGAGAAGCAACGTATAAAGACAATGGTAAGCCACAAGGCAAAGTATAGATTAATAAAAATGGGCTAAATATAAGAGTAAAAGCTAGATAATGGTAGGCCTGAGCTAATGGCCAAGCAGTTTAAATAATATAAGTGTCTGTATGATTATTTTATACGTGGGTTGTGGGACTGCCGGGGGCTTGGTGGCATCTGGAGAGAAACTCTCCAGCTACAGAGATCCCCTAATGGCAAGGTCTGCTGCTGTGCACAAAGTAAGTCTCCATGACGAGACACTGCTGTGGTGGGAGGCTGCTGGGAAGAGTGTGGAGACAGGCATGTATACCTTACAGCACTGTTGATCTGAGGGAAGCTAGTGATTTTCAACAGTCTCTCCCTTTAGTTCAGTTAAAACTTGAAATTGAGACTGGGCTAGTGGCACATGCCTTTAATCCCAGCACTCTGGAGGCAGAGACAGGCAGATTTCTGAGTTTGAGGCCAGACTGGTCTACACAGAGTGAGTTCCAGGACAACCAGGGCTGCACAAGAAACCCTGTCTCAAAGAAATGAAAAATAAAAACTGAAAACATTCAAAACATGTCAATTCTAGAGGAGAGAGAATAGGTATGTGCTTACTCCCCTAAACGTCTGGAAAGGCCTTTTACTTCCATGTTCTAGAGTTATTTGTTGAGTAAGCAGGAAACGTTAAGAACATTCTCAAGCTCACGTCTTGTGTTATCATCCCTGTGTTTACTGTCTAATGGAAAAACTCCAGGAGCTGGAGAGGTGACTCGTAGTTAAGAACACCTGTTGCTCTTTCAGAGGTTCCAGGTTCCCAGCATCCACAGAGTGGTTCACAACCATCCATATATTCCAGTTCCAGAGGATTTGGTGTCCTCTTCCAACCTCTGCAGGTACCAGGCACAAACATGATATACATATACATACATGCAAAACACTCACTCACATGAATTAAGTAAATCTAAAAGAAAAAAAAATGTAAGGAAGAACTTAGCCTGGCATGGTGTGCATGCCTGTGGCCATAGCCACTCAGAAGGCTGAGGTGAGGGGGCACTAGAAGAAAAAAGGAATAGGAAATGGGATAATACCTTTAATTTCAACCTAGTTTTGTCTTCCTCATAAAGCACTTTCTCATCTTCAAGTTCATCTTCATATAGCTGAGGATCGAAAGGTCTAAAAATTGATGCCATATTAGTCATAATTAGTGACTGATTGACACTATAAACCGATCATCTCTACCACATGCATCACAGCCAACAAGTAACTTCACAAGAACCTTCAGCAAGTATGCTAATGGCTACTTTATTGAAACTTCTTCCCCCGACCCCCAGCTGAGGACCGAACCCAGGACCTTGGGCTTGCTAGGCAAGTGCTCTACCACTGAGCTAAATCCCCAACCCCTGAAACTTCCTTTTAAAACAAACTTCCTGAAATAAAATCTGAACAGGGCTCAAAATGTAAAACAGTCTTTGAGGAAACACATCTGGCCCATCCATATTCAATAACACCAAGACCTCAGTGCTGTTTGAAGGACTGTAAACCTAAGTGAATGGCTTCAAAAGTATCCCTTGAGCCAGGCATTATGGTACACTCCTTTAATCCCAGCACTCAGGAGGCAGACGCAGGTAGATCTCAAGGCCAGTTTAGTCTGTGTATGGAGTTCCAGGTCAGCCAGGGCTACATAGTGAGACACTGTCTCAAGGGGGTAAAAAGTCCCTTAGCTTAATTAGCCAATATCTGGGCATGGCATTTTTATATTTTTAAAGAATAAATAAGGCCGGTGGTGGCACATGCCTTTAATCCCAGCACTCGGGAGGCAGAAGCAGGCGGATCTCTGTGAGTTCGAGGCCAGTCTGGTCTCCAAAGCGAGTTCCAGGAAAGGCGCAAAGCTACACAGAGAAACCCTGTCTCAAAAACCAAAAAAAAAAGAATAAATAAAAATTAACAACAAATTGAAACCTGAGACCTCTGTTTAGATTAGGGACTAAAATTTACCCCATGGAGTTTGTACCTGTGTACTTTAGTAAAAACAGCCAATACTATTTTGTTGGCAAAGTCGCTGTCTGGTCCAGATTCAGTGTCGTTTACCCTGACCACCCTGATTTCTGTGGCACTTCTCTCTCATTTCATATTTTCAGCTTTACATGAGTGACATGTCATATGCCATCTGTTCATTTGCAGCGGAGTGTCAATGGTAGGAAGACGGCCAGCATCCTAATTCTCTACAGTAACCTAGCCTTCTCTTGTTTTCAGTCACTTATGACTGGCCGACTCCTAACAGTTAATTAACGTTTTATAGTTATTTTTTTCAATCTCTTGAACGTTTTATTCAGTCCTCTTACTTGGGTTCTATCCTGAGGAATCTAGGTAGTTTAACAAAATACAATTCATTCCCTAAGTCAGAGTTGATGCTGGGAATTTCTATTCTTATTCTGGTTTCAGAAATACGCTGGTCCACATGCTGGTTCTGAGGCACTCTGCGTCCGCCCTAAGGGAGGGGTCAGAATGGGAGAGCATGAAGAGACAGGAGCAACGTCCCGGCTGTGCTCTGCATTTGGCAGACACAGGTGTGCAAGGAAGTTCAGTCAGACATTACTTCAGGGATAGTCTGCATTCCACCATCCAAGTCTCTCCCCAAACCTCACCCCAACCATGCCCACAAAGAACCAAAGTGCCATGGGAAATAGCATACATTATCCTGCATTACTAGATAAATTTTGTTGGCATAGCTTTTTTCCTATTTTGCATGGCATTCAAGGGGTATAAGGAATTCAACCCTTCACTGCTAAGGAACTACTAAAATCAGAAAAGATGATCAACATTGCCCATACAGCACAGCACAGGTGTGGATAAGAAAGACCTTTGAAATCAAAGGCTCTCGTGTCAAGAGTCTCTCAGTCCTGTGCCTACTGGCATGGACCTCATTCTGATGGTTCTTCCTGTGCCTTCTAATTATTTCCTCAGCTAAGAATGTCACCACATGGTTAGTCCTCTGTGAACACCCGCCTCCCCAGTATGAGAGACAGAGCTCGACTGAACCTCTTCTGAACGTTTCCTCTCAGCTTTCCATCCCGTCATCAGTGGTGCTGGGGACCGTACTCACGTCAGGCCGTCTTGGGACAGGTGTTCGCTGGTCCACATCGCTCCCTGAAGAAATGTCATCTATATCTCCAAACAGATCCATGTTCCCACTATACTCCAGCGTTGAGGGAATAGACACTATTATTGGGTCTAAGTCAAATTATCTTTAAAATTTTTGTTTTCTATTAGGTGCATGCGCCGGGCGGTGGTGGCACATGCCTGTAATCCCAGCACTTGGGAGGCAGAGGCAGGTGGATCTCTGTGAGTTCGAGGCCAGCCTGGTCTAGGACAGGCTCCAAAGCTACAGAGAAACATTCTCAAAAAAACCAAAAAACAAAACAAAACAAAAAAAAAAAATTAGGTGCATGGGGGGTGGGGTGATACATGTATGAATGCAGGTGCCCATGGAGGCAGAGAGTCAGAACCCCTGGGGCTAGAGTTACAGAAGGTTGTGAGCTGGCCAACATGGGTGCTGGGACTGGAACCCGAGTCCTCTGGCAGAGCAAGTGCTCCCCAAAGCCCCCTAACTAAAGTCCTCTATGTAGTCCTCAGCACATTTCCAGTGTTCACAAACCAAATCCTCAGCTGGCTCTCCAAGCCTGGCCTTTAGCAGCATCACTAGAATGTCTTCAGAGAAGGAAGGAGGGGTAGTCACCAGGGTAGCCACTTTGAGGACAGTTCCCAGAGAGCTGGGCATGGTGGTGTTCACCTGTAATCCCAGCATTTGGGGTTAGCCTGGACTACATGAGACCCTGTCTCAAAAACAAAAAAGATGGGGCTGGAGAGATGGCTCAGAGGTTAAAAACACTGACTTTTCTTCCAGAGGTCCTGAGTTCAATTCCCAGCAACCACATGGTGGCTCACAACCATCTGTAATGAGATCTGGTGCCCTCTTCTGGCCTGCAGTCATACATGCTGTATACATAATAAATAAATAAATCTTTTTTAAAAAGAGTGACTACAAACAAAAAAGATGGTTCCAATAATTCCACTGATTATGATGCTTGCGTGTGGCCTCTCCATCATGTCACAGCTGAGCTGTGGGATCAATGAGCTACCGCCTCACTTCCGAAGTTGGACTGTGAATAATGCCACGTTTTTTTCTGCCTTGCTGTATCACTCACTGTGAGGGGAGCAGCTACTTTAATGTGAAGATACCCATTGCCTATGGGGACGCCTGCCCCTGTGGTGAGAAACAGTAGATGCATGAGCTAGCTCCGAAACGGATCCTTCAGCTGCAGATGGGCCATCAGAGAGTGAAGCCCTGTGAGAGAGTACCTGAACCAGAATCTTGGAGCTAAGCCATCCCTAGGTCCCGTCTCCCCCCACCCCCAACCTGAGTGAGAAACTGTTATGTTCTACGCTGTTGTACACTGGGAATATTTTATTACACAGCCAAGATACCCAACAGGCACCCAAGAAGCACTTTCTCCCCCCATCTATATTTTTTTTCCCATTCCCTTTATTCTCCAGGATCCTAAAGGGCCTCCTACAGTCTTAGGCTACTGAAAGTGGAAGCTTGAGTCTTCCACACTCCCAGGATGCACCACAATGACCAGCTTTAAAGGGATTATCAACTTGTCCAGTAAAGACGTAACAGAGATGCAGGGGCAAACAGGCTGCTTGACTTCCAACTCTGTCCAGATAAGGATGCTTTCAAAGTCGCAGCCTTTCCAGCGGGCCCTCTACATGCCTTCATCAACTCTGGAAAGCAGTGCTATGGCCCATGATTGACAGGCTGTTTTACACTGACTTCTTACCTCTGTGCAGGAAGACCAGCATCCTAAGACAGTAAACAGTCTAACAGGACAGCTTGCCAATAAAGTAAAACCAGATCCTAGCCCTGAAATATACCCTCGATTTTAAATACACCACCAAGTTTTTAGCACATTTATCTATTTGGGTACATGTGTGGCGGTCAGAGGAGAACGTAATGGAGTCAGTTCTCTTCTCCTACTGTGTGGCTTCTGGAAATCAAACAGGTTATCAGGTGTGGCAGCAAGCATCCTCATCCAGAGTCATCTCCGTGGCCCTACTAAAAGACCAAGAAGACCCAAGTAACAAACACCTTGAGTAAAAGAATACTACACCACAAAATGCAGCTGTGCAAAATAATAGGGGGAGGGCCGGGCAGCGGTGGGGCACGCCTGTAATCCCAGCACCTCGGGAGGCAGAGCCAGGCGGATCTCTGTGAGTTTGAGGCCAGCCTGGTCTACAGAGCGAGATCTAGGATAGGCACTAAAACTACACAGAGAAACCCTGTCCAAAAAAAAAAAAAAAGGTATGGGGGGGGAGGTATAAAAAAAAAATTCAATAGCTTAAACCAAATGACTCAGTTATTTGATTATTATAAACTACCAAAATTTACTAAAGAAATAAAAACAGTCCTATTTTAAGAAAACCAAATTGGTAGTTTAAAGAACCTAAAAAAGAAAAAAATTTAAAAGCTGGACATGGTAGGTAGCACATGCCTTTAACCCCAGCATCAGGAAGCAGGTGGATCTCTTGAGTTTGAGGCCAGCCTGGTCTACAGATCGAGTTCCAGGACAGTCGAGACTACACAGAGAAACTGTCTCAAAAAACAAACAAACAAACAAACAAACAAAAAACCCTGAGATCCAGAGATTCCATTGGGTTTTTATAGCTGGGCATACTTAAGCCCTAACAAATCAATTAACATGGCAGATTTTTGATAGATTCGTTAAGGTTATTTTCTCATATTTTATGCTTACAGAAAAAATTTAAATGTTATAAACAATCAAAATTGTTTTCTTTCTAAAAATGTGTCAGCAAACCAGACATGGTAGCATACCTAAAGTCTCATCGCTCAGGAAGGTGACGTAGAAAAAGGATGCTAAGTTTGGGAGCCAATCTAGGCTACATACTGAGAACTGTCTTAAAAAAAAAAAAGGCACGGTGGTGGCACATGCCAGTAATCCTATCTATTAGGAACTAATACAAACAACAAAAAAAAAACCCCACACACATAGGTTCAAGGACAGCCTGGGCCATACAGTAAAACACTGCCTAAATAAAAAAAAAAAAAAAAATCTAATACACTTAAAGTTACAATTAGGCAGCCGGGCAGTGGTGGCATACACCTTTAATCCCAGCATTCCTGAACTCTGGAGGCAGAGGAAGGTGGATCTCTATATTTGAGGCCCACCTGATCTACAGAGTGAATTCCAGGACAGCTGAGGCTACCCAGAGAAGTCCTGTCTCAAAGAAAAAGAAAAAGGCTTAAAGTTTTTTGCTAGGTTACTCAAGATAGATAGATAGATAGATAGTAGATAGATAGATAGATAGATAGATAGATATAGATATACACACACATATATATACACGTATATATGTATATATATAATTGTATAATATATTGTTTATAATTATATATATAAGGATAGCCAGGCGGTGGTGGCACTCGCCTTTGATCCCAGCACTCGGGAGGCAGAGGCAGGCGGATCTCTGAGTTCGAGGCCAGCCTGGTCTCCAAAGCGAGTTCCAGGAAAGGCGCAAAGCTGCACAGAGAAACCCTGTCTGGAAAAACTTAAAAGAAACAAAAACAAAAACAAACAAACAAAAAAAACCAGAACAGCTCTCAACTCCAGACCTAAGAAAACACAGGGAAGAGGTAGAATTATTAGGATTCAAATATTTAGCCAGGTATGGTGGCTCACACCTGTAATCCCAGCACTTGGGAGACAGACAGGCAGGAGGATTACTGTGAGTTAGAAGCCATCCTAGGATACAGAATAAGACTTTGTATCAAAATACAAAACAAAACACCCTCCCGGCAAAACGAACAAAACAACTTAAAATACCCCAAGGCAGTGGCCCCGAGTGTAAGAACAGACGTTTTAAAAGATCCCTCATACCCGAGGAGAGCAGCTGTCCACTGGCCCGGGGACGCGGGGTACAATGGTTCTCCTGGGCACACTCCACACCAGACTCAGCTGCTGTGCAAAGGAACTGCCTCTGCTGAGGAGGAGAACTGCGGGGACCCCTCAGAAAGCCAAGCCAACAGGAAGCCCCCTGAAGGGCCCCAGGAGCAAACAGGAAGGAGCAAGTCTCTCCTCCGCTGTCCAGCCTTCCAGTCTCCCTGTAGCGCCCCCAACAGGGCGGGCATCTGGTAAAGCTGAACACAGCGTCAGGGCTTGGAGTTAGGGGAGGTTGATAACTGACAGCCTAGGAATGGTCACACACAGGCACACACTGCCTTGGGAAGGATGGTGGCAGTTAAGGCTTTTTATTTTATAATTTTTTTAAAATTTTTGCATCAATCGACATTTAATGTCCAAAAGAGGCGTGGATGCAGAGCAAAGATGTAGCAGGGTCTCAGCTCCTGCACCAGAAATGAGAGATGAACAAAAACTAGACATTTCCAACTGGCCAGAGTCTTGCAGGGCAGATAAGGCTTTTTTTAATGACTTTTAAAAAAAGATTTGTTTATTATGTATACAGTGTTCTGCCTGCATGTATACCTGCAGGCCAGAAGAGGGCACCAGATCTCATTACAGATGGTTGTGAGCCACCATGTGGTTGCTGGGAATTGAACCCCAGCCTCAGCAAGAAGAGCCAGTGCTCTTAACCTCTGAGCCATCTCTCCAGCCCCAAATAAGGGCTCTTAAGCCAGGTACATGAGTTTTAACTAAGTAAGCCACAAAATACACAAGAACTTAAATTTGAAGTTAGGAAAGGGGTGTGATGGTGAGTCAAGATTTTTCTTTAAAGAACAAAAATGTTAACCATGCACTCTAATCGTGGAGCGACACACCTCAGCTCCTGTAAAGCACTATTTTTAAAGATCAAAATTAGGGGCTGGAGAGAAGGCTCTGTGGTCAAGAAGAATATGCTGCTCCTGCAGAGAACCAAGTTCAGTTCCCAGCACTGACATCAGGCATCTCACAACTACCTGTAATTCCTGTTCCAGGGGACCTGTTGCCCTCTTTTGGCCTCCTCAGATAGCCTCCCCACACACACACCACATACACATAAGTAAAAATCTCAAAACAACTTTTTTACATTTCATTTCAGCCAGGCAGTTGTAGCGCATGCCTTTAATTCTCAGGATGCAGAGGCAGGCGGATCTCTGAGATCGAGGCCAGCCTGCTCTAAAAAGCAAGTTCCAGAACAGCCAGAGCTGTTACACAGAGAAACCCTACCTCCAAAAATAAAAATCACTCATTTTACATTAATTTAAAACATATATGATTTACTGTAATTACTCAAGCAGGTGAATTGTAACCCTATACACAAATTCATGTCTACACAGAACCCGAGAATGTGGCTTTGCTTGGGATAGGTTTCATTTAAAATGAGGACGCGGATTTAAATTGGTCAGATGGGTTCTGGTTCTTGTCAACGGAGAGTGCAGTGTGTAAAGACCCGGAACAGGTGCACAAGAAAGCAGCCATGTTGACAACAGGTAGGCATAACACTGCCACAAGCCAAGGAAGTGAAGGCAAGGAAGGATCCTTACCTTGGGAGGCAGTGTGGCTCTGCACTCACCTTGATTTCAGACCTCCAGATTCTCCGAAAGTCTGAGCGTACATTTCCACTGTTTTCAATTTTATGAATTCGGGTGTTTTGCCAGCATGTATGTCTGTGCACTATGCTCATGTCTGGTGCCCAAGGAGACCAGAAGAGGGCACAGGATTCCCCAGGACAAAGGTCACAGATGGCTGTGAGCCACCGTGTGGGTGCTGAGACTCGAACCATTGAGCCATCTCTCCAGCTCAGGTTTTACTGTTTTAAGCCAACCAACTCAGTGATCCTGTTAGGGTAGACCAACGAAACTAATTACTGAGGGGTTTTCTTGTCCTCTATGAACTCTGTGTGGGAGGAGAGTGCCTTGCTTTGTCTTGCCCTAGCCATACCAGGAGGCGACTTTGTATGGGAAGAGAGGATGGGGTGACAAAGAGCAGCAGAAATCCCCCCAAACCTGGACTCTGTAAAACGCTTGTGAAATCACCTTGCTCCCCCGCCCCTTGGAAAAGCAGATTTCTTAAGCATAGGAACTTGTTTTAAAAGGTTTTATTACAATTATATTTTCACAAACACAAATCAATTAATCTCAATGAAAATAACTCATGTTTACATGCTATTTCTAGACAAGCTGTACAATAAATATATAAAGTGCATTCACAGTTTGTACTTCAGTCATCCTCCTCCTCTTCATCACTGATCACATACTTCTTGTGCTTTTTACTGGCTTTATCGTCATCTTCGGCTTTCCTCTTTCCAGAAGATTCACCTTCCTAAAGAAATAAAAAGATTTCAGTCTCAAAGTCCAAGTGAACATCTAGGGAAGTTTATCCGAGTTGATGCTCTACTAAAGTAACTTAAAAGAAGATCTTGCAAGTGCTCACTTCAGCAGCACATATACTAAGAAGTGGAACGATACAGGAAGATTAGCGTGGGACTGTCCATATTTTTACTGAAAAAAAAAAAAAGCAGGGGATGGTGGTGCACACTTGATTCCAGCACTTGGGAGGCAGAGGCAGGCAGATCTCTGTGAGGTACAGACAAGCCTGGTCTACAGAGTGAGTTCCAGCCCAGCTAAGTCTACAAGTAGGACTCTGTCTCAAACAAACAAATAAATAGTAAAAAAATAAGACAACTTTGTAGAGTTCCAGCCCAACAGATTGTCATGTACAGGGAAACCACTGTAGGCACAGACAGCCACAAGGATATATGGGCGATGGGGTCTGCCCTTGAAAAGGTGAAGACTCAAAGAAGTTTCACCTGGGTCAGCAAGATGGCTCAGCAGGTATGGCACATATACACCCAAACACACACTCTCTCCTCTCTTCTCTTTCATTCACAGGCACACAGTTTCTTAATCTAAAAATGAAGAGTCACTTGTCCTGTTGGAACGTTTTCTCCAGTCAGGTACTTCATCAACAGTATCTCTCCTTTCTCAGCATCCCACTTCTTTCCCTAGCTAGAATTCATTATTTTAGTAAGTATCAATTTTTTAAAATAATTTTTGTTTGGATAAATTAAAACCCACACCATAAAGAATTTTGAGAAAATATTTAAATAGTTTTTGTTTGAACATATTAAAAATTCATGCCTTCAATCCCAGCACTCGGGAGGCAGAGCCAGGCAGATCTCTGTGAATTTGAGACCAGCATGGTCTACAGAGTGAGATCCAGGAAAGGCACCAAAACTACACAGAGAAACCCTGTCTCGAAAAACAAACCAAACCAAACAAACTCACATCATAAAGGTTTTTGAGAAAATATTTAAAGACATCAAAGGCCTAAATACAAGCAGAGAATCTTTTAAAACAACTGAAATTCATCCTGCACAACCCTCTAATAGTAACAAAACTCGGGAGATTTTCTAAGAAACAACTTTGTCAGGCAGAATTCAGCTTCACATCTAAGTCAACATCCCTTCAATAAAGTCTGACATTGGCTGACACTTCAGAATTATCACAAACTAATCCTTTACATAAATGATGAAGCTGGGTTACATAGCCCAGAGGCAGGCTGCTTGCTTAGGATGAGACCCTGGACCACTCACTAGCACCACAAAAACAACTTCAGTGGACAGACACATGGCTTGAAAGTTAGTCAGGGAAGGCCACAAAATGTTTCGAGATGCAAAGTGCAACCTGGCATGCCCAAGTTTTTCCTGTCTCCTTGCCTGGCCCTCTGAGGACAGATGACAGCCAACACTTGTTTCTTGCCTTTTATCCCAAATGTGTTCCTATAGACTGGGAGTGCCCAGGAGAGCTCAAAGTTATGAACCCATACAAGGACATTAAATGCTCGTCTATGTACATCCCAGCTGGTGGTGGTGAAGGGACCCCATTAACACCACTGGAAGGCTCTTACCCCTAGGATGTGACAAGTCATCTCCTTCCCTACTCCCCAGCCTAGAGCAAACCGAAATCCTCTCCAGCCCTGTCAGCAAAGGCAACACTGACTTTGTGACTTTGCTTCCCACTGAAGAATCTTGCAAACATGTTACATGACTGCACATAAACAGTGTTCAGTGTCTAGCTCTAAAATTCTTTAATGTTAGAGGTTAGATTTGAGTGGCTGAAAGAACTGCCATGGTACTTCTAAACATACATAACATGTTTCTAAAAGCTCCCAGAAGGGTCCAGTGACAGCCTGAGGTCAGGGCTCCCCCAAACAGCACCTGGTCCAGTCCTTGGCTAAACAGCTGTGGTTTGCCTGCCAACACTGATTCCCCAGAAGCAGCAAGCAAGCATAGCACAGGACCCCCCCAGATCCACAAGGGAACCTTCAGGATGACCCTATCTCATGAAACTAGGCATGCAGAATGCTGCCTTACTGAACAAAGCTGAAACATACATTCTTGCGCCATACATGCATGAAACAACAAAACATTAAGACTGAAATGCTTGATAATGTAGTCATGAGCACAGGTTCCCACAGACACAGATAGTTCACAGGCTGTGCCACAGCAGGGCTGCTAGTGGGTTCCAGAAAGGAGAGGCAGAAGAAGGGAGAGAGAGGACCAGAACTCTAACTAACTTCTCAGCAAGCAGCCTGTTGTAAGAAAGAGGTTTGGCCTCCCACACCTTTCTTTCCAGCTCCATCTCAACCTTTCACCTCTTCCCTTCCTGGCTCCCTGGGGGAACAGAGCCACAAACAGTCCCCGCTGTTTCCCTGTCTTTAAGGGAGGAAATCAAGCTTTCTGCAGGTTTTACTTGTAGAAATGAAGGGGCTGGATAAAGCACTCTCCTTTACATGCTCTCCATTGAGGCTGGGGAAGGAAAGGCAGCATTTCCTGTCAAGCTAGATGTCACTTTGTTCCCACACTATCTGTGTTTTCTACAGTACAGTAACTTTCCCAGGCAGAAGTATGCCATGCACCAGAAGAACAAACCTGGGGAAGTGAGCTGACCTGCCCCAAGGCATGCAAATGGGAACTGCAGGTATGAGCAGCATCCAAACTCAACAATCCAGCTGGTGAGAATCTTTTCTTTTCACCTTTGTTGTTTGAGACAGGGTCTCACTTGACAGCACAGCTGGCCTGGAACTCACTATGTAGCCTCCCTCCCAAACCTGGGGCTATGGGTATGGACCAGCATGCCTGGGTAATCTAGCCTGTCCCTCACCCTCAAAGCCGGCTCTGGCATAGCAGTGGCTTCTGATGTGGGTATCCTGACACCCAGAAGCTCCTCCACATCTTAGAAGCATAGCCAAGTTCCTGGAATCTGGGGGGTGGGGTGTTGTTGTACAAAACAGAGCAGGAGGATCCTCTCAATTCATCTGTCACCCACGGGCACCACCTGAGCTGCAGCAATAGAAGAGGCAGCAGCAAAGGCCTAGAGGCAGGGGTAAAGTACTCGCTGTCAGGAAAGGCAGGGAGGCAGAGGTAAAGCACTCGCTGTCAGGAAAGGCAGGGAGGGTACAAAGTGACTCAGAGAGAGCTGAGGGGACTGACCGGGAAGAGGAGCTTCTGTAAGAGCGAGCTGGAAAGCTTGCACTTTCCCAGCCCAGCCAGAGGCAGGAGGATCTGACAGGCATATCTTTTACTAGGAATAAATAGTTCCATGGCACCTCTCACTTTTCACAGTTCTGCTTGCCAAGGATTAAGCATCTGCTTGGATGACAGCCCCCATTTGCCAACTGTTCATCACACTGTAAACGCACTATTAAGATGTTATTTCATTTAATTCACAACAAATATGTTGCAGAATAACGTTAACAAATTCTGTCTATAGCAAGCTACTCCCAAGAACATCACAAAATATTAAATGTGGTAATCAACATTAACCCGAGAACATAATTTTGCTTCACATGAGAAAAGAGTTCATAAAAGCCCAAACTAATTAAAATAGCTCAAAAGCAAAAACAGGAAAATATCTATTTCCTGCAATATGGCAGACCAGTACTTAGAAGAGTCCTCTCACTGCCAACAGCGAATAATGGTGGGTAAACTAAAACAAAAGCACCACCAGAGGCCAAAACTAAGCGAAGGCAAGAAGGCGGAGAGCAGTGGGCCACTGAGCTGGCTCCTCCTCAGACCACTGAACCATGATCGTGAGTACTACCTTTTATGCCTTGCGTGGTGGGCAGAACAGGAGACGAGGGCCAAAGCTTTTAGTGTGAAAGTGGACCAGGATGTAAGCCTGGCACTGTTTCTCTGAGTCAGGAGTCTGCAAAATCAAAGTGTTTATTTGTGTTGAATGTGTGTGTGAGGGGTACATTGTACTCCAACATGTGTGCAGAGGTCAGAGGGCAATCTGGTGGTCAGCCCTCTCCTTCCACTATGTGGGTTTCAAAGATCAAACCTGGTTGTCAGGCTTCACAGCCAAATCAGCAAGATCTCAATCTGAGACTACAGTTTCAGGTGGTCCTAGGCGGCTGATGCCCAGGGCATCTTGCAGAGACACATACAAATCAGGCAGACCTAGTTGTGTAGGCCTGTAATCTCAGCACTAGCAGGACGATCAGGAGTTCAAGTTGATCACCCTATACAGTGAGTTCAAGGCCTGCCTGAACTATATGAAGACTCCAAAAATCAAACCCAAACCCAAACTCAAAAATCATCTTTGGAGAACTTAATCAATCTAGGCATCAAAAATTCCTGTGGAGGGGCTGGACAGAAAGCTCAGTGGGTAAGAGCACATGCTGCTCTAGCAAAGGACCCAATTTCAGTTCCCAACACCCATGTCAGGTGGCTTACAAACGTGGAACTCCAGCTCCAGGGGATTGGATGCCCTCTTCTGGCCCCTGTGGGCACCCACATACATGTGTACACATACAGAGACTTACACACAGAGATAAATAAAACTAAATCTTAAAGAAAAAAACAGCATGGCTATCAGCTCAGTAAAACAATCAGACTCATTCCATCATAGAACGTACAAAAAATATGGCACCATAGATACAGCCAGCAGAAAGAGTAGGAGATGCTATAGTCTGTGTCTCAAAGGCTGAAATGCTGACCCCAAGATTGGAAGGGCTTTTAGAAGGTTAGCTTGTGTAACAGTCTCCTCCTAGGATTGAAACATTCTGTCCTGCAGCAAGTTCCTTCACCAGGAAGGTAAACAACTCAAAATAGCTTGAGGAAGTACCTGAAACTGACCAGACTCACTACACCCATCCCTGCCAGACAATAAAAGCTGAGAATCCCATTCAAGACAACCTGAAACTGAGCGACAAAGACTCTCAGATGAACAGAGCTGCCCAGATCCGGACAAGTGAGGAGACCCTGAGACCAGACCAGCTGCCAGAAGAAGTAGAAACCAGCTGAGCTGCTAGAAGACTTTTAGACCAACTGAGGCACCTGGAAAGGACACTCTCCAAACTGTTGAGCTGCCTGCAGGCTGAGCAATGTGCTCCCAGTTCCTAGCTTTTGTGAGCTGTCACCCATGCTGGGGTGGACCTTGGTGATGGAGCTGTCTTTGAGTCATTTCTGATCATGTAAGTAACCCCTCACCCATATTCCTATAGGTAATCCCCAAAGAACTTACTGGTTCACCAAACTGGACTTTGGTGGGATCTGTACTTTGGTCTGTCATGGGTTCCCTATCTGAGGTGAGTAGACTTGTGTGTCTCCCCAGGGCAAGTTTTTGTCACACAACAATAAGCAGGACAAAGGCAGAGCCTCATGAATGGAGTATTTACACAAATGTGGGCCTCACCCCATGCAGCTTGTGGAGAAGTCCTTTGTGTATGTCTCAGAGCTCCTTGTCATCCCAGGGACAAGGCCTACACACAAGATCACCCTGGCATTCAGTACACGTGGCTCACCTCATCGCTGTTGAGTTTCTTCGCTTTGAGCAGTCTTTGAGCCTTGTCTTCTTCCGAGCCCTCATCACTGTCTGAGGAGTAGATTCTAGCACGTTCCTCTGAAAGCGAAGGAATTAGACTGAATCATTTTTATAGACAGTTATCTACTCATTCCTGAATTTTCCTTCCAATAAATACCTCCAGTTATCTTCTCTTTGTACATTTCCTGGAGGAACAAAGTAAGTTTTATTTGTTCCATTTTCTTGAGTGTATGTGTATGATGCATGTGTGTACACAAGGGTGCACATGTGTGTACATGCATGTAGAGGCCTAAAGTTGATGTCAGGAATCATCCTCAGTCCTTCCATCTCATTCAGTAAGACAGGCTCTTCCTATCAAACCTAGAGTTCACTGATATAGCCAGTCTCACCTATCAAACCTAGAGCTCACCGATATGGCCAGTCTCACTGGCCAGTTTGCTCTGGGGGTTTCCTGCCTCTACCTCCCAAAGCTGAATTACAGGTCGCCAGATCACACAGGTTCTGAGGACCTGAGCTCCAGTCCTCATGCTTGTGTGGCAAGTGCTTTAGCACTGAGCCTCCTCAGCCCCAGTTTAACTTTTCTTAGTTTTAAATATGTTAAAATGAACAGACCCATTCTTTCCAAATATAATGCCTTCCCAGCTTCCTACATCCTTGCTAGGTAAATACTGTACTATGCTGGGAACCACTGAACTCATCTACCTGGTTTTACTCTCTAGTGAAATGAATGTTATATACCATAATCCTGGAATGCATCTCTAATATTTTGTACTTAAAATGTTACAATTAAGATTTTTGTAATGAATTAACATTGGCAAAATGAAGAAGGCCGCTGTACTGAGTTCTCAAAAATAGGTAAGATATAACAGGTCAGCTGACCAAATGAAGTCCTTCAAGAAAAGTCATATAAGGGGAATTTAGGTGTTTATAAGACTTATCGCCGGGCAGTGGTGCATACCTTAATCCCAGCACTCGGGAGGCAGAGCCAGGAGGATCTCTTTGTGAGTTCAAGGCCAGCCTGGGCTACCCAGTGAGTTCCAGGAAAGGTGCAAAACTACACTAAGCCCTGAGTTTTATGCCCATGCCCCACAACCCACAGCGCCAGCAGAGCTCCTTTCTCTTCTTGCAGACAAGTGACATTCAGAAATGACAGTTGCTTGCTCAGCTGATGAGGTGAGCAAAGTAGCTTCGGGAACATTTATCCCTATGCACGGAATTAGCAGCAAATGCGCTCCCTGTTCAGTCCCTAGCTGGTGTTCTAGGGACCATCATTAGGTGTTTTATTCCAGATGACACTCGAGAAGTTCTGAGAGGTTACGGAGCCTTTCAAACGTCACTGTTAAAAAGTGGCGCAACTAGCCGGGCATGGTGATACATGCCTGTAATCTCACATTCGGGAAGCTGAGGCAGAGGGATTCCAGTAATCCAGGATGCTTCTGAGCCTGCTTTTCTTTTTTTAGTACATTACTGATTTTACTTACTGTGTGGGTGTTTTGTATACATGTTATTGATTTTGTTTAATGTGTAGGTGTTTTATCTACATGTATGTCTGTGTACCATGTGTGTGCCTAGTGCATGCAGAGGCCAAAAGAGGGCACTGGGTTTCTGGGACCAGAGTTACAGACAGCTCTGAGCTGTCAGTCTTATCTGAACACTGTAGTGATCCAACAGAGTACCCTGTTTGTCTGGGATTCAGTATGTGCTGAGTCAGTGAGAGCACCATGAAATTAACACTGAGCAGAGGGTCTGCAGAGCACAGCTTAGAGAAGAGTCGGCGGGGAGGCAAAAGGAGGCACCACGTGTTCTCAGTAGCTGCATCTCGATTAACTGGCAACTCAGCTCAGGAAGGTGGTTTCTGCCTGGAACACCAGCACTAGGGAAGCTGAGGCAGGAGGATTGCTGAAACTTTGAGGACAACCTCAACTAGAATGAGACCCTTTCTCAAAAGAGAAATAAAATCCGTCAACCTTTCAAGCTGGAAACAGAAGGTCAAGGGGTAAATCTGCAAGGGGCCTGATGTGGTGTCCATGCCTGTAACCCCAATGCCCAGGAGCCAGGCAAGAGGGACCCGTCGGCGAAAGCCTCCAAACACAAAACACCTGGAAGGGAGTCACGACGGTCCTGCCCTCCCGGGACAGCCTCAAACAGTGTACAATGACTTCGTCACGGAGACTCGGCGGGGACACGCGGTAACACTGACTTTCAGGTGTCCAGCGGCCGGCAGTAAGCCCCTGTGCCAGGTGACAGAGCTGCTGAGGTCTGCACCACTCACCCCGAATGCCCCCCTTGTATCGGTTTTTGATGGCCGCCAGGCTGACGGACTCCTCGCCTTCCTCCTCCTCGTCGTACCGGTCAGGCTCCAGGTAGCTGGCGCTCAGCCCCCGCTGGTGCTGCTTCTCTCTCAGGCGGCGCTGCTGAGACTCCCTCCTAATGGAGGCCCTCAGGCGCTCTTCTTCTTTCTGCAAGAAAGCAAACCAACCAGCTGCCGTGGCTTGGGAGTGGCCCCGATTTCGTGTGTTGGAAACTTCACCCTAGCTAGTTAATTCATAACTGGTAAGTTCGTGGATTGATGGGTTGTCACGGGATTGGCCGTCACAGAAGCGAGCGAGCGAGCTTGCTCTCTATCACCGCGATTTCCAACACGCTGGAACGCAGCAAGAAGCCCCCCCCCCCCCCCCCCCCCCCATCAGCCGCTGTTCCCTTGTTCTGGACTTTCTAGCCTCGAAACCTTTCTAAAATTCATTTTGTTTGTTTTGTTTGTGTGTTGGGGGAGGTAGGTCAGAGGCCAGCTGTGGGCGCTGGTTTTATCCTCCCACCATGCGGGTGCTGGGGAAACTCGGGTTGTTAGGCTTAAGTGGAGTACATTTCTTGCCTTGCTTTTCTGACAGGATCTTAGCATACACCAGGCTGGCCCAGAACTCACAGTCCAAGAATGCCTGAGGCTGTAGGGTTAATTCTCAGCACCACAAACAAGACTCACACACTCTGCGAGACCCTGCTTGAGGTCGCCTTCTCCGGACTGCTTGCCTCCTCCTGAGCCTGCCCGCCAAGTTCTGACAGGACAGACTAGTGTAGTGATTTAGTGGTACTTGACTAGTGAAAACTCCGGTATTTCAGTGACCGGTTTTGTGGAACTCTCAAGCCTATTGGGGGAGAACCCAAGAGCCTGCTTCTATTTTATCACGATCCCCACATAACTACGCTTGATAAATGCTTAGGAAATTAACCTAGGCCATGTCATTGGAGGAAGGAGGGATGTCCAACAAGAGATAACGAACATGGTTTGGGCAATCTGTTTGTTTGTTTGTTTGTTTTTCCAGGTTTCTCTGTATAGCCCTGGCTGTCCTGGAATTCACTCTGTAGACCACGCTGGCCTTGAACTCACAGAGATCCACCTGCCCCTGCCTCACGAGTGCTGGGATTAAAGGCATGCACTACCACCTGGCTACAATCTGTTCTTCTTTTCTTTCTTTTAAAAAAAATTTTTTTTTTTTAAATTTTATGTGCCTGCATGTATATATGGGTGAGGGTGTCAGGTCTTCTGGAACTAGCGTTACCGAGGTACTCTAGAAGAGCAGTCTGTGCTCTTAACTTCTGAGCCATCTCTCCAGCCCCTACAGTTTATTCTTAATACACAAAACTATTCCTGGATGAAGTCTACCCAACATACCTTAATCATCTCTGTGCGCTGGCACTCGGGGTCACGACCAGCCATTGGTAAGATTCTGATCTTCTGTGTCTTTGAACACCTGTCTGCAAGTGACAGGGTCATCTTCCTGTGTGTAGCACTGTCTGTGGAGTGAGGCCTGTGGGAAAGGAACAGAGTTCCCGTTTATCAACATCTTTATGAGCTATTCACAACCCATCACAAAACCACAAGACTGCGGCCACTTTCTAGTCAAAGAAGTAGGCAAGACCACTAAATCGAGTATTCTACTTGGAGGGCTGTGGACTTTCCTTTCTCTGGCTCAGTGAGACAAGAAAAGTGAAAAGAGAAATCCGGGGTGAAGGCAGCTGGAATAGCATGACCACCAGAGGCAGGAAACAGCCAGGCTCAAGCAGTGTTTTGGACTCTGCATTTTGCACGTCACCCTGCACCTGACTTGTCACAGCTACCCCAGGAGGTAACCCCAAGAATGAAAGCCATCCACGGCCACACAAGTAGTCTTGGATGCAGGCCAGATCCCAAGCCTCATTTAAACACTCAATTCTGAAAGCTGGCGCTCCCCACAGATTTCCTGTCACCCAGGAAAGGGGTCTGCTTGTCTTCAGGGGAGAAGCACAGTGCCCTCACCAGTGCCCAGGCTGCTCCGGTTTGTCAGGTGACACACTCCCACAAAGGTCTGGACACAGCAGCACCAGGCAGTGGACAGCCCCTGTATTCACATCCCCAGCTCAGTGCTTTCCTGACAGTAGCATACACAAGCTCTAAGTAGCAGCTGTCTCCGGGTCAGTTTTACATTTGATCAGCATAGACACAGCACTTCAGCTCTCCTGGAGGGACAGTGGTTGCCAGAACTAATACACAACAGTCTGTCTGACATCACAGCCTCTGTACATCTGGTTGGAAGGACCTGGCTCCCGAAAAAGCAGCCCTGCTGTGCTTCCAGAACCGAGAACTGGCTCCTGGCCTGTGCCGTGGCGTCCATCACAGGGAGCAGGCATCGAAAACCAAAGGACTTTCCTAGGAGCACTTACCTGAAGGTGAGCTTTGTTTTAAAGACGGCCTGTCCCTGCAGCCCAGTCCCTTGTCTTATGAAAAGATGGTTATGGTCACCCTGCAGCGGGGCTTTGTACACATCGAACACTTCATTCCCTAAATGCAGGGACATGCTGAAGAGAGAAAAAGCAAACCACTGTTAACATCTAAAGGCTTTCACGCTACAGCTTTACTTTCCTGAAAATGTGATCCAACCATTGTCTCCCTCTTTATACAAAACCCAGGAGGAAAGACACCATGATGAAAAAACCCTGAAGTCACACCTGCTGTGATTCAGGCCCGCCTCTACCTCGGTCCCAGTGGAGGACACTTCTCCGCACATTGTGACTAGTATGCAGTGGGGCTGAAAGGAGGCCTTAAGATTCTAAACTTACCTGAGTTTACTGTCTCCCAGCAGCCTGCACAGCCTCCAGCTATCATTTCCCTCGGTTGTCTAGGCAATCACAGGAGTAACTAAGGGAGATGCTCGAACAAGAGCTGGCCCCTGACTAAGGTCGGAGCCCATACCGTCTCCCGCACTGCTCTGGGCACTCACCTTCCATCTGACCACTTGACTATCCGAGCATTGCTCTCCTTAACTTCATTTCCCTCCTCATCTCGGCGCACCCTCCATCTTATTGTGTTTTCTACCTGTTGTAAAACACAGAACCTTAGCGGAGGGGATACCACAAGTCACAGAATAAGCACACACAGGTACGTGACAGAAAAACAGACACCAGTGAAATCCTCTTAGCATATTAAGAGCAGGTAGAAAATTAAGTTTAAGTGAATTTCTGAGCTGCTAGTATGATGATGGCCACTTACAGCCAGAGCATTTGAACAGACTTGAGAAAAGCTCTGAGGTACAGGAGACAAAGCCTGAACCCCGAAGAGGACTTTGGGGCTCATACACGAGAGGAAGTCATCTCACAGACCTCAAAACCACTAAAAGTGAGACCGAGATACTCTGCCTACTGGTCTGCTGAGCCAGGGAAGCCCCCTCCACACACACACACATAGGGGGACTTATCACCTGCCAGGATGGAAAAATGCCAAAGAGATTTAGAAAATGAGTCACTGCTATGGAAATTAAAAACTTGATGGCCTTCCAGGAAAACATGGCACATTAAATGCATGTTTATCAAGCTGCATCCCGGAAACACAGCCAACGGGGGAAGTAATCTAAAAGAACGAGAAAGACCCAGGTGCTGTGCTGCACGTCTGTGCTTCCAGAACCTGGGGTGCGGCAGAAGGAGCACTGCGGGAGGAGGACTGCGGGAGGAGGACTGTGAGAGGAGCACTGTGAGAGGAGCACTGTGAGAGGAGCACTGTGAGAGGAGCACTGTGAGAGGAGGACTGTGAGAGGAGCACTGTGGGAGGAGGACTGCGGGAGGAGGACTGCGGGAGGAGCACTGTGAGAGGAGCATTGCGGGAGGAGGACTGTGAGAGGAGGACTGTGAGAGGAGGACTGTGAGAGGAGCACTGCGGGAGGAGGACTGAGAGGAGCACTGTGAGAGGACTGTGGGAGGAGCACTGCGGGAGGAGGAGCACTGTGAGAGGAGCACTGCGGGAGGAGCACTGTGGCTCTGAATTCAGCCCGGACTACAAAGTAAGGCCCTGTCTAAAGAGGCAGGGTTGGGATGAAGATGAAGATG
The DNA here is from genome assembly GCF_903995425.1 of Onychomys torridus. Taxonomy (NCBI): domain Eukaryota; kingdom Metazoa; phylum Chordata; class Mammalia; order Rodentia; family Cricetidae; genus Onychomys; species Onychomys torridus. Next base: position 68,868,410 of record NC_050449.1, on the reverse strand, counting down.
GAGATGGCAACAAGGTGAAGCAAACACCCCAAGTCCATGTGTGGCCTGTGGATGCTCACGCCACACACACACACACACACACACACACACACACACTCACACACACACACACACACTCACACACACACACTCACACACACACACTCACACACACACACACTCACACACACACACACACACACACTCACACACACACACACACACACACACACCCCATATAAATATATTGAGTCTTTAAAAATGTAAGAAATTAAAACAACCCATCACTATTCCTGTTTCCCCTCTTCTGTACAATAGGTTAGTGTGCTAATTGGTTTTTGTCAGCTGACTCAGAGAGATCCAGGAAGAGGGAATTGATTGGAAAATGCCTCCATCAGATCAGACTGTAGTAAGGTCTGTGGGGTGTTATCTTGACTAATGACTGACATGGGAGGCCAGCTCACCCTGGGCAGTACCATCCCTGGGGCAGGTGATCCTGAGTTGTATAATAAAGCACGCTGAACAAGCCATGGGCAGAGAGCATCTAAGCAGCATTCTACAGTGGCTTCTGCTTCAGTCCCTACCTCCAGGTTCCTGCCCTGACTTCCTTCAACGGTGGACTATGATATGAAAGTGTAAAATGAAATAGACCCTTTCCTCCCAAACTTGCTTTTGGTCACGGTGTTTTATCACAGCAACAGAAACCCTAAGACAGTTAGCTACATATAAATATACAAACATGTATAGAGGTACTGTCTTGGTTATTTTCATATTGCTATGATAAAACACCATGCCCAAGACAAATTATAAAAGGGAGAATTTAATTTGGGGCTCACATATTCAGAGTTGAGTTCATGCCTATTGAAATCTCAAAGTCTACTCCCAATGACACACCTCTTCCAACAAGACCACACCTCCTGATCCTTCCCAAACAGTTCTACCAACCGAGGACCAACTATTTAACTATATTGCCCATTGTCACTCAAACCAGCACAGATATTGTCAATTGAGAAGACATTTTGAAATACACCTTTGAGGACTCACTACGAGGTCTCATTCTACAGGAATGAAGCACATGGTAATACTTCTAAAAACACAGAGACACACAGCTCGTTCCTGGTTCATTAAAGAACTGACTGTACCACCAAGTAACTCTAAGGCTGTTCAACCTGTCTCAACCATCACTCCAGAAACAAATCTAGGGTCGCTTTCAATCACATCCCAAGAGTGAAGGAGTTACCTATATCAAACACTGACATTTTGTACTTTGAAGCACTTGATATTTTAGAGCAAAATACTGATGTCTAAACTATGATATCCACATTGGAACGTATAGTGGGTATGATACTCATTGCTGTACCATAGCACAAAATGGGAAAATGCCAAAATGATTAGGTTGAAAAGGAGAAAAGAACTACATTAATTTATATAGATGATAAAAATAATAATAGGCAGCAGAAAGAAGTCAGAGGCATTAAAATGACCATGAGGAATTAATATTGCTAACTCTAAATCAATACACACATGTTCCAAGTAGATAATATTGATAGAAGAGCCAGCGGTATAAAGACAGTGGAGGGCAGAGCAAATCAAAAGTCTAAACCATCCATTATTCTAAACCTACCAGCTGTACGATCTTGAGCAAATTTTTGGCATTTTCATCCCCTTTCTTACTTTCTCTGCATGTCCACAGTGGTCACAGACAGCTCTAGACACTGTGCCCTTAGTCAGGGACCACCTTCACCAATGTCACTGAGATACCAGGAGGCTCTCGAATGTGGGGAAGACAGTCCCACTGGAGTGCAGAAGCCCGGCCCCTAGTCAGGCATGTGGCTCATGCCTATAATCCCAGGTCCAGGAGGTGGAGGTGGGAAGAGCATGTATCTAAGGCCAACTGGGGCTATATAGTGACTGTGACTTAAATAAAAAAAGCCTAAACTGCAAGGGCCTAGGTCTAGTCCCTGGGCAGCATGTCAGGGACCAAAGATGCAGCTCCAGGAAGAGGATGCAGAGACCCAGGGTTCAATCCCCAGCCCACGAGGATTCTGAGAAAACAGAAGCTCATCTGGCCAACAGAACCAAGGACACAAAACCATCGTCAGGGCTCAAGGCTGAGGTCCGTGTCCCGGATTCACTCTACAGAAAGGAAGCAGACCGCATGGTACCTTCAGTTTCAACCTGGTTCTCCCTTCTTCATCCAGCATCTCCTCATCTTCAAATTCATCTTCATAATACTGAGGATCAAAAGGCCTACAAGGTGTTTTTTTAAAATAAGCTGTTAATTCTATTTCATAAAGAGCTCTGCCATGATGTAGTTATTATAGTTATCACAACCCATTATATCAAAAATACTAACTTTAAAGACCACAATGCTCAAATAGTTTGAAGCTCAACTTCAAAGTATTCAAAATATGCTAGAATTCAAAATTTTTAATGCTGTTATATATTTACTTGAAATAAATTATAAACAAGGCCAAACATTCCAAATAGCAGGTGTGGTGGCACATACTTTTATTGCTAGTATTTGGGAGGCAGAGGCAGGTAGATCTGTGAGTTCCAGGTAAGTCTGATCTACAGAGTTCCAGTCCAACCAGGGCTACATGGTGAGACAATGTCTAAAAGAAAAAAATTTTCTCAATTATAGAAGCCTTCCAGAGAAAAGACAACATACACTATAGTTGGCTGCATCGTTTTCCTTGAGGGGGAAGCATGAAAATTACCCAGGACTTGTGAGTGTGAACTTAGGGGTCCCCATCAGCACTGTTCACCATTAGCTTTCAGATGTGAGTGTGAACTTAAGGATCCCCATCAGCACTGTTCACTATTCGCTTTCTGGTGTGAGTGTAAACTTAGGGGTCCCCATCAGCACTGTTCACCATTAGCTTTCTGGTGTGAGTGTGAACTTAGGGGTCCCCATCAGCACTGTTCACTATTCGCTTTCTGGTGTGACAACAGCTGCTTTGGTGCCCAGCAGGCCTCACTGCTTCTCACTGTAGTGTTGCTGGACTGCAGTAGTTACTAAGTGTCCCCTCATTCATAAAAAAGTATCAACAGCCACAATCAGAGTCTCCCCCAACACTAGGCCGTGCTTTTTGTAGCAGGAAGCTTGACTTACTTTTTCAGACCTATCAATGAAACTTCCATTTCTGTGTTAACTCAATGAAAGTAAGCAAAACACGTTCACATATACCCACATGTTTCTTCTTTTTCTTTCTTGTTTGTTTTTTGGAGACAGGGTTTCTCTGTGTAACAGCCCTGGTTGTCCTGGAACTTTAGACCAAGCTGGCCTCTAATTCACAGAGATCCGACTGCCTCTGCCTCCTGAGTGCTGGGATCAAAGGTGTGCACCACCACCATCCGGCCAATACCCACATATTTCTAGCCAACACTCAGAAGACATCTTAATTTCCTTACCTGGGCTCTACACTGAGGAAGTTGGGCAGTTTAACAAAATATAAGTCGTTTCCTAAGTCAGTGTTTACTTTGGGGATTTCTACTTCTATTCTGGTCTCAGGTATTGGCTCCTCCTCCTGCTGATCCTGAGGCAAGCCGTTTTCATCCTAGTACAAGAAGGCACAAGGTTAGAACTGTGGGGACCGGGTGTCCGACCAGTTGAGCTCCACATTTTATTTCTCAGGGGAGCAAGAAACACTCTTGGTTTTTATTTTGTTCTTTTTGTTTGAGACAGGATCTCACTGTCATCCAGGCTGGCCTACAACTCACTACATAGCCCATGCTGGCCTCAAACTCACAGAAATCCTCCTGCCTCAGCCTTCCAACTACTGGGATTGTAAGTATGAGCCACCATGCCCAGCAAGAACCATACTTAGATATTATCTTAGGGCTGATGCACCCTCAGTCCTCAGCACTATTCATCTATCTGCAAAACATCTTAGTTTGAAAAACAAGGCAAGGCTGGCTACATCACTACAGGGCATCTGGGATCTAGTATCTTCCAAACCTTTGCTGACAGAAACGTTCACTCGGTCAGCACTTACGCAGTCAATCTAAGGGCATCAGAGAAGATAGCACCACACGGTGAGTCCGAGGCCAGCCTGGGCTACATAGCAAGGCCCTGTTTCCAAAACTAAAATTTAAAAAACAAAAAGGAGGGCTGGAGAGATGGCTCAGAGGTTAAGAGCACCAACTGCTCTTCCAGAGGTCCTGAGTTCAATTCCCAGCAACCACATGGTGGCTCACAACCATCTGTAATGAGATCTGGCGCCCTCTTCTGGCCTGCAGGGACGTGCAGAATACTGTATACATAATAAATACATAAATCTTTAAGAAAATAAGAATCTTTGTTTAAAAAAAAAAAAAAAAAAAGGAAAAGAATGAAGGAAAAATTCCTAAGACAGCACACATTTATTTGCATGAATAAGAAAAACAACGAAGTGAAAGGTTCTCTAATGCCAGGTCATGATCTCAACCTGTGAGGCACAGCACCACCGCATGTCAGCCAAAGTCACATCTACAGAAAGTCATCTACTCACTGTATTTCATACGACAATTTAGCTAGTGACTTCCTCTTCTGGGACAAAGAGAGATCCTTCACTCTGAAGCCGTCTCACTTGAATATGGGCCAGCTCACACTAGTACTCTGACTTACCACAGGCTGTCCTGGAGTAGGGGGCTTATCTTCTCCATCACTCCCTGAAGATATATCATCTGCACCTCCGAACAGATCCATGGTTCCATTATTATCTTCAATGCAGAAAGAAAAATGCAGAGTGTTAACAGCCGGTCTTCACTTTAACATCCCCAAGAGTTCTGGGCCAGCTCCAGGAAATGTGTGTGGAGAGCAAAACATTGTCAAGTGTGTGCAGAGACAGGCACTATGTCAAGTGTGTGCAGAGACAGGCACTGGGTCAAGTGTGTGCAGAGACAGGCACTGGGTCAAGTGTGTGCAGAGACAGGCACTGGGTCAAGTGTGTGCAGAAAGACAGGCACTGTGTCAAGTGTGTGCAGAGACAGGCACTGTGTCAAGTGTGTGCGGAGACAGGCACTGTGTCAAGTGTGTGCAGAGAGACAGGCACTGTGTCAAGTGTGTGCAAAGAGACAGGCACTGTGTCAAGTGTGTGCAGAGACAGGCACTGTGTCAAGTGTGTGCAGAGACAGGCACTGTGTCAAGTGTGTGCAGAGAGACAGGCATTGTGTCAAGTGTGTGAGGAGACAGGCACCGTGTCAAGTGTGTGCAGAGACAGGCACTGTGTCAAGTGTGTGAGGAGACAGGCACTGGGTCAAGTGTGTGCAGAGACAGGCACTGTGTCAAGTGTGTGCAGAGAGACAGGCATTGTGTCAAGTGTGTGAGGAGACAGGCACCGTGTCAAGTGTGTGCAGAGACAGGCACTGTGTCAAGTGTGTGAGGAGACAGGCACTGTGTCAAGTGTGTGCAGAGACAGGCACTGGGTCAAGTGTGTGCAGAGACAGGCACTGTGTCAAGTGTGTGAGGAGACAGGCACTGGGTCAAGTGTGTGCAGAGACAGGCACTGTGTCAAGTGTGTGCGGAGACTGGCACATGCACAGGAAGCTCCTCCTCCTCCGCCATCTCTGTACCCTTCTGTTTTTCTTTACTGTCAGGAGCCAGTTTTTTCTCCCAGGCGAGATCCTCAAATTTGGGCTAACACATCCTATGTCAGGCTTACACATCTGTGTCTAGCCAGGCCCCATCTCACTGGCAGAAGAACATCACTGAGGCACTCATCAAAACAGCAAGTAAACAAAAGACAGAAGAGTGGTCAGAGCGCTGTCTGCGGTTACAGAAGTTAGAATGCCTGGTGAAGACATGATCTAGGAGAAAACTATGACACTGACTTACAGAGATGCGGCAAAGGACAAAATCACTGGACAGCAAGGCAAAGGTGGCCAGAGTACTGGAAGTTCATTACATGGCAAACAGGAACACGACCATGCCTCCCCGCCCCTCAGTATTCCCTTCTTAGCTCCTATCACCACCCCCTGCTGTACATGTGAGGTTACCTGTCTCATCAATCTGCACCCCCAGGCACCAGGATCAAGTTCTACAAAGGCTCTACTCCCAGTGCCTACAACAGCCGTAGTATACCGCAGAGCCTCCAAAAACATCAGTGACCAAAATGAAACAATGGACACAGCCTACCTAATTCTCACAACTCTGTAAGAGGGTCTGCATCACCCCACTTTATATCTTAGAAAACTAGTGAGAAATCTGACAAACCAGCCACAGCAGGTCATCTGAGTCCAAGGCGCACTCACGGACCGACTAAGCTGACAGACACTGAAGTAAACCCTAGAGTTTGCTATTCTGTCTGGCTTTCCTTTTCTCTATGGTTGACCTCTAAACGTCCACCTTAGTCACTGTGTTCCTTAGGATAATTTCTCGAAGCTTTGGGGTACTGCTAATTACCATGCAGTATAGTTAAGAGCTGCACATACCCAAGTATCTGTCACAACTGTACCTGCTGGAACTTTCATACCAACATCTTCGCTGCATGGCCATCTGCCATTTGCAAACAGGCTACAGAGATGAACACGTACATCTCCACCTTTACAACAACCTTAACCTGCATTTATACGAATGAACTCATTTTGTAACCCAGTCAAAGACCATGCCTTCATCTAATATTAATCTGTTAACATCTGAGAACAATAGGGAAGTCAGTCCAGGACTATCCTTATTTAGACTGAAGAACATAGTGTCACTTCCAAACAGACCAGAGGTTCAGCCCCACCCCCTTGATAAACTCACTCAAACTATAAACAAAGAAGTAGGGTCTTAGTGTGAGCTCAGCCCCCCTCTTTGATAAACTCACTCAAACTTAAAGAAGCAGGGTCTTAGTGTGAGCTCAGCCTCCTGGCCCTTGATAAATTCACTCAGACGATACACAAAGAAGCAGGGTCTTAACAGTGTGAGCTGCAGAGATCACTGGCCACATCCACAGTGTTCTGTGAGTCATGCAGTCAAAGGTTTGGGAGTGCACTGCAGTTAAAAGCACGGAGTTGTGAACTGGACATGGGTACAGAACTGGACACGGGTACTAAAGGGCGGAAACTCAAGGGCTACCTCTGGGAACCTCTGTGTCACTGTCAGCTTCGGAGTCGGACGGAATGGCATTCTTGCGCTTCATTCGCAAAACTTCATCTTCGCTGTCACTGCCCCTTGCAGATTCTGAAAGAGCAGAGTTAGGTGTGCACAGTTACATCCGAGCTTTACAGAGAAACTGCAACATTCCTGCAGTGCAATCCAGTTCTGCAGTAAATACAACAGGATGATGATACATGTAACAATCTGTATCGATATAAAATACATTATGCTAAGTCAAAGAAGAAAACCTAGCCTGGCAGACACAGTGCCTGGAATCCTAGAACTAATGAGGCCGAGGCACAAGGAGACAAAAGCATAGTGACAGACCAGATCAGTAGGTGATGAGGTTAGGGGCAGGCAAGGGATATGGTTATAAAATGTGTCTCATAGCGTGCTGTCCTGGATCATGGTGGTATTACATATGTCCTGTATTATGATGGCATCATTTAAAAACATGGCAGCACTAACTAACTAAACTGCACACAAACAACAGGGTGGAGATGTAGCTCTGTCATAGTGTGTGTGTCTAGCATGGCCAAGGCCCTGGGTTCATCTCATTATAGAACAAAAATTACAATGGGGGTGGAAGCCAGGTGTGGTGGTGCATACCTGTAATGCTAGCAGTTCACGAGAAGAGGCAGAAGGAGGGCAGACCCAAGGTTAGCCTGGGCTGTGCAATAAATTCCAGGCTGATCAGGGATGTACAGAGAGACCCTGTCTCCAAAACCAACAATACAAAGTCAGCCTTGACACACATGCGCACACACAAATACACACACACACATATACACACACTTGAGATACATTCTCTTATACTTTTTTTTTTTAAAGACAGGACAGGTAAAGATTTTGTACCCTGGCTGGAACTTGTTATGTAGACCAGGCTGGCCTTGAACTCACAGAGATCTACTTGCCTCTGCCTCCCATGTGCTGGGCCATGTATTAATTTAAAATAAAAAAAAATAAAAAAATAGCTGAATCATGACCAGAGGATTATGAGTTCATGGCTAGCCTATGCTAAACTACAAGATCCTGTCTCCAATATATTATGTTTTAAAAGAACTTAGATTTCTTTTTTAAAGATTTATTTATTTATTCATTTATTTTATGTATATGAGTGCTCTGTCTTCATGTACACCAGAAGAAGGAATCTGATCCCATTACAGATGGTTGTGAGCCACCATGTGGTTGCCGGGAATTGAACTCAGGACCTCTGGAAGAGCAGTCAAGTGCTCTTAACCTCTGAGCCATCTCTCCAGCCCCAGAACCTAGATTTCTAAAAGCAGAAACTTTTGATAGAGATGAGAAAATCAGTATTGAAACTTATGACTAAATTATATAGACACATTATAGAAGAAGAAAGGAACAATTGTGAGGAAGAGACAAATCTATAACTATTTTCCAGATAGTTATTTCCCTTAAAAACTTCATGAAGCGCTGAATACAATAGTACATGCCTGTAATTCCAGCTGGATTAGGAGCGGGAGGCAGTCTGGGCTATGTGAGATCCTGTCTCAAAACCAAACAAAAAAGCAGATTCTCTCTGACCCATTCTTAAATTAATTTGCCAGTACTGTTATGAGCCTTAAATATTCTGACAATCTCATAAAGAATCCCATTCTGAACTAGTTACTAAATACTTATGGAGCCCTATGCACAGCCTATGAATTATATCCATATTAGAAAATATCCTGTCCTTTTCTAAAAAATGTCAAAATGTAGCTCTGAATGCTCCTCGTGAGATGTTACAGGAGCAAATCTCCCTGTGTACTTAAGCTTTCCAAGATAGAACTAAACTGTAATTTAACATGACCAATCACCTACAGAAATGAAGTACTCCAAATAATACTTCTGAAAAACAACCTAAGTGGGGTGACTTATATAAAGAATTCAATCTCTAAAATATTTTCATATTCTAATATGAAGAATGTGTTGACTGAGCTGAGCAATCTAACTGACAGTTATAAAGGGGGGGACCCAGAGACAAAAATCAGGCTGCACACTTGCTGTACTCTTTGACCTCCAACCATTTGCTATGGCACATGAATGCACACACATACTGTTATTAAACACACACATACACACACATGCTAGGGTGGAACATGGTACCCATATCTCAGTACTGCTGTATGGGACAGTTCAATGATGCCATCATTTACTGCAGGCAAATCTGTCACACATGCTTGTCAGTTACCCTGGAAAGTAGAACCAACCCAGTTCATTTAGCTTCTGTAGCACCATACATCTCTAAGGCTGTGCTCTTTAGTAATTTTCTCTGACCTAGTTAGTTTATAAATGGAAGGAGAAGACAGTAAAAACAAACGAAAATGTAGAAGAATGCAGAGTGTGTGTTAGAGTTTAAAAAGTGAAAATAAAAGGATAGAAGAGGAGAAAACAAAAATGAAAAGCAGGATAATAAAGATGGGGATAAAGGGAATGGAGAGATGGCTCAGTGGATAAAAGCATGGACCCCGTGATTTCCAGCAACAATGTGGTGGCACACAACCTACTGCTTACTCCAATGTCAGGGGACCTGGACACCCACTTCTGGCCTCCATGGGCACTGCATGCACGTGGTGCACAGATACACACTTAGGGAACACACCCATCAGCATAAAATAAGATTTTAAAAAAATCTTTAGCATGAATCTTTACCTGACTTCTGGTCCTGCTCCTCCTCCTCCTCAGAATGCCTTCGATCTTCATCTGAGACTTGGGGCCTTTCGTCATCAGAGTTCTGCATTTTCTCCTCATCGGACACCGGTGGCCGGTCCTCATCGTCCGAATTCTGCTTCTCATCGTCATTATCAGAAGCTGCAGGATGCTCGTCATCAGAATTCCCCTTTTCCTCCTCAGACAGCTGTTGTCTGTCCTCATCTGAAAGCTGGGCCCGGTCCTCATCCTCTGAGTTCTGCATCTTCTCCTCCTCCTCCTCCTCGTCGTCCTCCTCAGAGTTCTGTAGCCTGTCTTCATCAGACCCTTGCTCCCGCTCCTCCTCCTCCTCGTCCTCAGAGTTCGGCATCTTTTCATCCTCCGACTGGTCGCTCTTCTCTTCTCTGTCCCACTTTTCACCATCTGACTGTGCTTTTTCAGAACCTTCCACTTCTGAGCGATGGCTCCCCTCATCTGATCTGTGACCCTCATCATCCTCATCGTTGTGGGCTTCAGATCCGCTGTGCTGATCTACATCAGAGGGCTCGTTATCCTCGTGGTCAGATCGCTCAGAAGCCTCTGACCTGTTATCTGACCGTTCCGAGTGATTATCACTGCCACTGTGATGGGAGGCTCCCTCTTCCTCCTCCTCCTCCTCTTCCTCCTCCTCGCTGTCATCTCCGAACAGTTCCTTGTTGCTGGGCTGTCCAGAATCCCCTCTTTCATCTTGGTCACTTTCGCTGCCGGAGGCGTTACTGCCAGAAACACCATTCTCCTGATCTGAGTCAGAATCAGACCCAGAATCAGAATCTGTGGGATCATGCAAACAAACACAGGATACCATCAGCAAAATAAGGAACTCTAGCAGTCCATCTCAACTTGATAAAAGGTGAACACGAGCTGGCAAAACTGTTGGAGCCAACTTCCTCAGTGTTCCAGAGGCAAAGAAGTTTCAAGAACCAGGAGAATGTTCCGTTTAGAAAAATCAGCAGCCGGGCAGTGGTGGCGCACGCCTTTAATCCCAGCACTCGGGAGGCAGAGGCAGGCGTATCTCTGTGAGTTCGAGGCCAGCCTGGTCTCCAAAGCAAGTTCCAGGAAAGGCACAAAGCTACACAGAGAAACCCTGTCTCAACCCCCACCCCCCAAAAAAATCAGAAAAAAAATAATAAAGCCCAAGCTGGGACAGTGGTGGCACACATCTTTAATCACAGCATTTAGGAGGCAGAGGCAGACAGATCTCTGAGTTTGAGACCAGCCTGGCCTACAGGGTGAGTTCTGGGACAATCACGACTATGCAGAGAAACACTGTCTCAAAAAACCAAAATAAGGGGCTGGGGATTTAGCTCAGTGGTAGAGCGCTTGCCTAGCAAGCACAAGGCCCTGGGTTTGGTCCTCAGCTCTGGGAAAAACAAAAACAAAAACAAAAACAAAACAAAATAAGAAAAGGAAGTCCAAAATAGCAGCAGCAAGGGAATAACAAAGAAAATAAAATTGAAAGACAGTGGAGAATCAATAAAACCAGAAGTTTGTAGGTTTGTTTGTTTGTTTTCCCGATCATATAGGCTCTTGTAGTCTTTGGTCTGCAACTGGGATGTGGACCAGGCTGACCTTAAACTTGTGCCAATATTCCTGCCTCTTATTCTTTGAGTGTTAAGATTACAAGGATGCACCATCATGCCTGGCTAAAAGTTCATTCTTTAAAAACATTAACAAAATTAAACCTTTGGGCAGATTGTCCAAGGAAAAAAAATATAAGACTCAAATTACTAAAGTCAGGAATGGAAGTGGGGATGTCATTACTGACCTTACAGAAACAATTGTAAACCATAAATAATGCTAGAAACCTAGATACATTCCCTCTAAGGTCAAGAACAATATCTACTTTTGCAATTCCCATTCAATATCATAAAGAAAGTGCTAGCCAGAGTAGTGAAATACATGGGTAAGAGAAAGAAACAGCATGGCTCTCTCTAATCAAGATGGCATGGTTTCATATGTAGAAAAACCTAAAAAGCCACAAAAACTATTACAGCTAATGTATTAGCTGCAGGATAGCAACAAGACACAAGATCATTACATTAGAAATGAAAAATATGAAATAACTACTTGCTAGGAGTGGAGGTACACATATGTAACACCAGCACTCACTGAGGCAGGAGAATCAGGAATATAAAGGCAACATACACAGCAGAGCCTGTGAAGAAAGAGGAAAAAAAGGAAGGGAAGAGGAGGAGGGGAAGGCAGACAAGCAGGCAGGCCCACCAAGTACCACCTTATCACATCCAACCTCAAGACCAAGAGCCATGGTCAAGGACAGAACACCAGACCCGGAAGGAAATCTTATTTAAGAGTGTCCACTAAAATGGAAGAAAACTGTAATGACCTTAAAAGAAGTTTTAAAAGAGAAGAAAAGATAGAACAAAAGCTTAGAACTGCAATCACCTCTACACACTTCCCTATACCCTGTGTTGCTATAGGAAAGCACAATAGGGTACATCTCACTCTCCAATGCTTCTCTTCAACTGTGCCTCAAAAAGCACTAAGCTGGGGAGACAAGAACCTGTCTTCTCATGATTATGTCTCCAACACCTAGCAAGGTAGCTAAAAAATTATAGGGATCGTTGTTTATTGAATGAATGAAATGCAAAACGTTATGGAAGTCATAGGAAGGTTTACATAGAACTGTGCCTCGAAGAGGCAAGAATAAACAAAGAGAAAAACTACTAGCAAAAGTGTTAGTACACAGAGATATTCCAGGCTTCTCCTAATTAGAGCTCTCACAGTAGAATTCCGTTCTCTGTACTTTTACCCACTGCTCCCTTCACTACACTAATATAAACTAGAGTTGATGAAAATCGGGGGGGGGGGGGGGCGAGGAAAAAGACATTTATACAGGCTAATTTGGGCCTGGAGGGCTGCAAGAATTCTGAAGTTGGTCTTGGATCTTTCCTCGTTCCCAGTTACTTCCATGCATTTCTCAAATTCAAACATTCAGAGACTTGCGCTAGAAATACCTCCGTGCACCATATAAATCTTCTGTCACTTCTCTCCAAACACCCCCACAAGCTCCCCCATTCTTACATCACAGGCAGGGCAAGTGGTCTTCTGAACGGGCTCTCCAAGGGGGCACTCATCTCCAGTGCGTAGTCCTTCTATACCGCTCCACCCTGATCCTTCCCAGACCCTTCATGAGCATCGACAGTCCCCCATCGTCTCCCTGATTCACCCAGGAGGGCGTCATCAGGCCCGATGACCACGGAACAGGTCTCCACTTAGTCACTGCCACCCCTCATTCGGCCAGAGGTGCACAGCGGGGCGCAGACCACACGTCCTCGGACTGTGCCCCCCCCCCCACGAGCCCAGGCTAGCCCCTGACCCTCGAAGCGCAGACTCCGCGCCCGGCTCCCGGGAGAGGCTGGCACCATCGAGCATGCAGGGGGCGCTGGGCAACAGCGTGCGAGCGCCACGGTGCCGGGCGGCGCGCCTCCAGCCGGAAAGCAACTCGGTACCCCGGGCGCCCATCCGCGGAGCCCTCCCGCCCGCCAGCCCGCCAGCCCGCCGCACCTTTGCGCTCCGCCTCGCTTTCGGCTTCGCTTCCGAAGAGATCTTCCATGTCCGCCATGGCAACTCGGTCCGCGGCCTTGGCCTGGACGACTCGAGCCTCCTTTACGGCCGGAGCCGACCGAACACGACAGTGTCGTAAAGACCCGCACAAAGGCCTACTTGGCTTCTGTGACCTAGTTTCCGGGTGCACTCGGCCGTCTCCGCCCCCGCGGTGTGTGGAAGCTCGCCCGCTGGGCTGCCCGCCGGCCTTGCAGAGCTTGGGGGTGCGGGGCAGACTCGTTTAGCACAGGTCAGCTGCGGCAGGCCTCAACTTCATGGAAACCTGCGCTGGGTAGGCAGACGTAGGTGAGCTCTGTGAGTACCAGGCCAGCTTGGGCTACATAGCGAGTTCTAGCCAGCCTGGGCTACATAGGGAGACCTTGTCGCAAAAGATAAGTCGTTGAGAACTCTAGCCAGACGTGGTGGTGTCCGCCTGCAATCTAGCACTCCAGAGGGCGAATCAGAAACCCAAATTCATCCTCAGCTGTGAAGCAAATTCAAGAGCAGCGGTGGGATCCTTCAGGACCCCCACCTCTTAAAAAAAAAAAAAAAAATGAAAAAGTAGAGTTGGGGACATAGCTCAGTGGTAGAGCGCTTGTCTAGCAAGCACAAGGCCGTGGATTCGATCCCCAGCTCAAAAAAAAAAAAAAAAAAAAGAAAGAAAAAAGAAAAAGTTGGAGAAGTAGCTTGGCGGTAAAGATCTGGATACAGAAACCTCAGCACCTACTTAAACCCAGGCACGGCTCTGCCAACTGTAAGACCAGCATGGGAAACACAAGCTCCAGGTTCAATAAAAGATCCTGTCTTTAAAATCAAGGTACAAAGCTGGGCGGTGGTAGTGCACGCCTTTAATCCAAGCACTTGCGAGGCAGAGGCAGGCAGATCTCTGAGTTAAAGGCCACATGATCTATGGAGTGAGTTTCAGGACAGCAAGGGCTATACAAAGAGACTACCTTGAAAAAAAAATTAAAAATTGAAAAGAGGGGTTGGGGATTTAGCCCAGTGGTAGAGCGCTTGCCTAGCAAGCACAAGGCCCTGGGTTCAATCCTCAGCTCTGAAAAAAAAGAAAGAAAAAAAAAAAAAAAACTCAAAAAAATTGAAAGGAAATATGTCTCCGATACATGGTTAAGAAAGACAATTTGAATAGCATGCATATAAAACTACCATTAAAACTCTGTGAGCCAAACACAGTGGCACATGCCTTTGATCCCAGCACTCAGGAGGCAGTGGCAGATGGATCTCTGTGAGTTCAAGGTTAGCCTGGTCCAAAATAGAGAGTTCCAAGACCACCAGGGCCACATGGAGAAACCCTGTCTCAAAATAGCAAAAATTTGCATGTAGCATGAAACTGACCATCTGTCTCCAGAAGACTCCTTCTGTAGAAGCTGGAAACAGTGGCTGCTTCCTGAGAGAGGACAGGAGGGTAGGGAGGGGGAGATGCTATCCTTCATTATCTCTTTTTAAATGATTCATTATTTTTATGTATATATGTGTGTGCCTGCATGTCTCCACATGTACCACATATGTGCAGATACCGGCAGAAGCCAGTAGAGGGCATCAGATCCCCTGGAACTGGAGTTACAGGCAATTACGTGCCACTTAATATGGATGCTAGGAACCAACCCATATCATCACAGTGTAGTACATGCTCATAACTAAACTGCTGAGTCATCTCTCCTGCTTTATTATTGCCCTTTTATACCCTCTGGGTTTTGTATAAAGTGTCCTCTAAAATGAAAGTCAAATTTAGATATACTAAAAAGACAGTAAATGCCAGTGGTGCTTAATTAGCTCTGGGTGCAAAGATTTTACTTTGTTCTGATTTGTAGATTTTTCTACAGTGGAAATAGAATAAGCAAGGGCACTTTTATCTAGTAGGACAGACTGTGTTATGTTTTTCCTACTAATCTGGCATGCTGGTTAGGGTTTTGTTTCGTCAACTTGACATAAGCTAGAGTCATCTGGAAAGAGGAACCTCCAGTGAGAATATACGTCTATGAGATTGGCCCGTGGGCAAGTTGATGGAGCATTTTCTTGATCAGTGAGTGATGTGTCCCCCTGTGCACTCTGGGCAATGCTACCTCTGGCCAGGTGGTTCCTCAGAAATCAAGCTGAGCAAGCCAGGGAGCAGCATTCCTCTGTGGTTCTGCTTTGGTCCCTGCCTTGAGCTCCTGCTCTGATGCCCCTTCATGATGGGATGTAAACTGTAAGGTGAAATAAACTCTTTCTTTCCGGAGTTGCTTTTGGGCAGTGTTTTATCACAGGCCTAGAAAGCAAACTAGGACATTGGGCGTGGAGGATTCTGATGGTTGTTTTAATAATCACAGTGGAAAATGCATAGACTAGTGCAAACTGTGAGTCACACTCTCTTCTCCCTCCCTTTCTGTGTGTACATACTTGGCATTATAAAACCGATTTGGATGGGGTGCTAATTTCTACAGGGAAGAGTTTTCTGGGTATCTAGAAATAGACAACACTTCCCAAAATAATGACATTTTAACCTGAACCTCCACGGCCTCTAATTGCCATGTATCAACTGGAATTTTAGGAGATCTGATTGTCAACTTCAAAGCCCTGTTAAGTTCCCTATGCAAATGAGAGTTTGGGCAAGGAAAGATGAAGGTTGAAAACATTTGGGTACACTTCCAATGAAAATGTGTATTTATGTGGAGAAGAGCAGAAAAAAGCAAACAGACCACAACAAACAGGAGAGAGTTATTAAATCAGGAAGCATTTCCGAGAGAAATAAAAGTGGACCTTTGGTTTGTTGGGACCTTTCCCCTCCACGCAGAGGGGCTGGGGAGAAGGCTGGATTTAGTTACTTCCTGCCAGTTGAGGGTTACCAGGGAGCTGTGTCCTGGAAGGACCTCGCCAGCAGGCAGGATGAGGTCAGCAGCTGCACTAGCAAGTGGGGGGAGTTGAAGAGGGAAGGAGCAGGCAGAGGGGGCGGGGCCTGCTAGGAGGAGAGTGACAGCAGTCAGGACACCAGGAGAACGAGTACCCGAGTACCCGGAAGGAGAGACTGGAGGACAGTAGAGACGAGGAATAAGGAGATGAAAGAACAGCTTACAAAAGCCTGATCAAATAGTGGAGGAGGGAACTTGGGGAAATCTACTCCTCTGCAATGTATGGGCATGGGTTTGGTTTTGTTTTTTAAAGGCAGTCTCATGTAGTCCAAGCAGGCTTTTTTTTTTTTGGTGGTGGGGGAGGCGGGGGCGGGTATTGGTTTGGGGTTTTTCAAGGCAAGGTTTCTCTGTGTAGCCGCCTTGGCTGTCCTGGAACTCACTCTGTAGACCAGGCTGCCCTTGAACTCACAGAGATCCGCCTGCCTCTGCCTCTGCCTCCTGAGTGCTGGAATTAAAGGCATGCATCACCACAGCCTAGCTCCAAGCAGATTTTAAACTAACTATATTTTTGAGGAAACCATTGAACTTCTGATCCTCTTATTACTTCCCAAGTGCTAGGAGTGTGCACGTCTGCACCAGCCCACCCAGTTTATGAAAAATAAAAGAAAGTACTAAAATAGATTTAGCTAACTGGGCTTGGAGGTCTATGCCTTTAATCTTAGCACTCAGGAGATGAGATAGGTGGATCCCTGAGTTCAAGGGCAGCCTGGCCAACAGCAAGTTCCGGGACTGCTAGGGCTATACAGAGAAACCCTGTCTCGGAAAAATAATAAAATAGACTTAGCTCAAAAACAAAACTGAACCGTTCTTCTTATAGTAACACTGCTCGGATTAAGTCTGTCTGGTTTGTTTACTTATTGAACTGGGTATTTTAGAATCCTGAGTAAACACAGAGATGCCATCTCAGCAGAGGGTGGGAACTAGTGTGCCTGGCAGGCTGGTGCTGTATAATTCTCTTTCTCAGGGGAGTCACTAGGAGGAGACTGGCCTCAGGCCTCAATTTCACAAGCGTTGAGGTCTTAACAGTAATGTGGCAGGAGGCCACAAGACGGTGATGGTTTGCTGAAGAGATCTGTCACCTGAAAACAGGTAGGGTAGGGAGGAGCAGCCCACTCCTGCCCTTAGTCAGTCTTTCTTAAGCTAGATGTTTATGTGAGTCTGTGGGAAAAGGTGAAGAAAGAGTCCCTTTGTAACCTCTAAAATAAAATGTAGCCATGTTAAAAACAATATTTATAAGACTAACAAATACTACAGAAATACATTTTCAGCTAGACAATCTGATGTTAAAGATGAGACCACAGGGGTTGGGGATTTAGCTCAGTGGTAGAGCACTTGCCTAGCAAGCGCAAGGCCCTGGGTTCAGTCCTCAGCTCCAAAAAAAAAAGTTGAGACCACAAACACATACACCATACACACACACACACACACACACACACACACACACACACACACCACAAACAATACATATGCACACTGAACACACACACACACACACACACATACATCACTCTGTCTCCCAGGCTGGCCCTGAACTCATTGGCTCAAGTGATCATCTTGCCTTTACCCTTCAATACATAGGAGAGCAGTGAAGCTCTCTTTGTGCCTGGCAAAATGATAGTTTTGGTTTTTTGGTGGTTTTTGTTTGTTTTGTTTTAAAATAGCCTCTCATTATATAGCCCTAGCTGACCTGAAATGCATTGTATCCCAAACTAGCTTTGAACTCATGATCTTCCAGCCTCAAGGATTATAGGCATGTACCACTACACTGGGCTGTTAATTCAGTTTAAAATAACAACGGCTACATTTTTAGAAAACTGATTTTTCTTGGGCACCATAAAATGGGAAATTTCCCCTAAAGAGTCCACTGAAGGTTTTCTTCCCTTTACTGTAATTTATTTCCTTACTCATCAGGAAATGACAGTTGGGGATAGTCCCTTACCTTACCTTTAATGGGTGTGACATTTTAGGTTGATTATGATTCACACTGGTGTTCGGGTAGATTTGGCTTTCAAATGTGGGAACATATGTGTTTGTGTTGCTGCTGCCTTGTGTGAGTATAGATGATCAACCAGGGCCTCCTGCCAAGGAAGGTGCCATACCAAATGAGCTATAACTTCATATACCCATTACTACTTAACATGGAAGCAAACTTTGAACAGAAGAATAGATTATAATCTTGGGCTTAAAATAGCAAGAAGAACTAAGCGAAGAGAAACAGCATACAAATGATCCCACCAGCACTATAACTCTTTTGTCTAACTATGTTATTAGAAGTTATTTTTCCACCAGGCAGTGGTGGTGCAGACCTTTAATCTCTGTGAGTTAGTTAGAGGCCAGTCTGGTCTACAAAGTGAGTTCCAGGACAACCAGGGTAGTTAGACAGATAAACCCTGTCTCAAAAAAAAAAAAAAAAAAAAAAGAAAGAAAAGAAAAAGAAAGAAAGACAGAAAGAAAGAAAAAATTTCTAGTCAGAAACAGGTAATTTTTTTTCAATTTATTTTTATTGTACAAGTTGGGGTTTTTGTTTGTTTGTTTGTTTTTGAGCTGAGGATTGAACCCAGGGCCTTGCGCTTGCTAGGCAAGCACTCTACCACTGAGCTAAATCCCCAACCCTATACAAGTTTTTTACTTACATGTATGTATATATACCACACTCCTGCAGCACCTAAGGAGACCAGCCCCTAGAAATTAATTTTGAGAAAAAAAATGACAGATATGCAAATAAATGGATAAAATGTTCACAGAAGCTTTCTTATAAGAAATTGAAACAAACAAACAAACCATGGAGAATTGTTCAAGTAAGTTATAATGTAGTTTAAGTAGGTTTACTTGTAGCTCAGTGGTAACTAGTATGTCTGAGGGCGTGGGTTTCGTCTCCAGCATCACAAACACATACACCATATATACACACACCACAAACAATACATATGGACACTGTACATACACATACCCCATACCACACACACACACACACACACACACACACACACACACACACATTATATGTCACAAAAATGCCTTGTACTATTCCGATTTTTATATTTTTAAATTTACTACGTTGTCCTCCTTCTTGTTTATGTGTGCATACACATGTGTCACCGCCCACGTGGGAATGAGAGGACAATTTCCAGGGGCCATTTTCTACCATGGATGCTCCAGAGAGCACACTTGGGTCACTCATGAGGCGTCAAGTGCATTGCCAGCTGAGCCAGCCCTTACAACTTCATTCCTGTGAAGCATATGTGTACACACATGTACACAGGAAAAGGTCTGAAAGGAAACAAGCCAAATGTACGTGTGGTGACTGCGAATGATGGGATTCTGAGTGGTTTGGGATTTTGCTTTCATTTTCACTGTTTTCTACACATCATTTGCGTTGTTCTGCCTCTCAGAGGTTGAAAAGGGGATTGATTCACTTTTATCGACATGGTCCAAGATCTTGAGTAGTATGGAAAGATCTTGCCTATTCCTGACTCCAGCAGCACCTCCACACCCTACTCTGATTTGTACTTGATGAATTTGACTTTTGTTTTTCTTTACACAGGGAATCAGTCTGCAGGTCAGGGTGGCCTTGAACTTGTGTAGATTCTCCTACCTCAGCCTCTGAGTGCTGGGGTAACAGATGTGAGCCACCACATGGTGCCTTTAATTAATTTTGTCATGCTGGGGATTGAACCCAGGGCCATACACGTCATTTGATAACTGAGCTATGCCCTCAGACCCTGATTCTAACTTTTAATTACTTAATTTTATTTTTAGTTATGTGTATATGTATGTTCATGAGAGTATGCATGTGAGTTCAGTGCCCACAGAATCCAGAAGAGGGCATCCAATCCCATGGAGCCGGAGTTAGAAGGGGTTGCAAGTTGCCTGCTGTGGGTTCTAGGAACTGAACTCAGGTCTTCTACAAGAACAGTAAGTGCTCTTAACTGCTGAGCTGTCTCTCCACACCCTCCCCCATCCCGTTTATTCAGAGTATTGTAAAAAAACAAAAACAAAAACCTTCTCTCTCTCCCTCCCCCTGGCTCCTCCACCCCACTCCGTTCTCTTCTCTCAGCACAGTCCATTATGTGGTTAGAAAAGTGTGATTTTTCTAAAGCATGTGATCAAAATGAGATTAGGGAAATGTGTGTGTGTGTGTGTGTGTGTGTGTGTGTGTGTGTGTGTCCCCAAAGATGAATTATCTTAAAGTGCCCCGTTCTTCTCTGTTCACAGCAGGTAGGAAAAGAATGTGTGCAGCTTGTCATTCCTGTAACAATTATCTGAACATACCACTGTGTGTGCAGGGGGAAAAGCCTGAGGAAGATACTTTGAATTGTTAGAAAAGCTTTTCTCTGGGTATATGAGATTACAGAGGCATCTCATGGTGCAATTTTGTTTCTGAAATGTTTTAAGAGAAATCCTGTGGTGTTTGGTGATACACACCTCTCACCCCAGCCACCCAGGAGGTGAGTGCAGGAGAATCCCTAGCTTCAGGCCAGTGAAGTGGGTGACTTAGCAAGACTGTGCCTCAGTGTAAAAGAAGCTGGCAGTGTACTCAGTGGTGGGAACGTCCCTAGTATGCGTCCCTAGTATGCGTGAGGCCCTAGCATCACTCGGTAGCACGGGACACAGGAGAGAAAGCATCTGGGTCACTTGCACAATGCAGAAGGAAATGAAAATGGGAAGGGAGGTCAGGAAAGACTGGAAGATAACTTCTGAGGTCATCTTTGTCCCAGTGTCTCCCAGCAAGGTCTGCTTGTTTTTTCAAGTCCACCCCTCACCCCAGGCCCCCTCACAGATCTCCCATCCTTGATCACTCCAGCCCGCCTGACATGGGTCTTCTCTTTGTGTTTTATCATGCATTGGGTATGATAAAAGTGTCTTATAGTTATACTTAAGGACAGGCTGTAGGCTTTTGCTCTGGGTCCCTATAGTGCCTAAACATTCCAGGCCCCAGTGGATGATTGTTTGTTAAATTAGTTTGAAATCCAACATCTAAGGAAGTTGAAAAGAACATGGAAAATTGTTTTCTTAGAGAAAACGTATTATGAAGGATACAATTGAATTTTAAAAATACACAGGCTCAAGAAAGGAAAGCAGCAAAGATAGAAACATTTCAGGGATAGGCTACTGTTCTGTTTGCTTGTGGCTGACCACAGTTTGGTGGCCAAATACAGCAGAATGTAACCACTCCCAGCGTGGAGGCTGGAAACTCAGTCTCACTGGTGGAAAACGCTTCAGCAGAGCTAAGGAAAACCAGTTTCTTGTCTTGGTGGGCTTCTGATAGCAGTCAGCACATCCCGGCTTCTGGCCACGCCAGTAGAATCTCTCCATCTGTGGTCTCACTGCCTTTTTCCCTTAGTGTATGAAATCTCCCTTTGCCTCTGTCCTCTGCGGGTATAGGCTCTTGTGTCTGTGGCCACCTCCAAACTAGACTTAACCGTCCATGCAGTGCTGTTTCTCACCATGTGGGTCCCATTCACAGATCACGAGGCTGAGGATGGAGGTAGGAACTTGGCAGGAAGCCATGCTCTGTGTTGTGAGAATGCCTCGGCTTGTGCTCCAGCCCTCCTCTCTCTTCTGTGTAAAGATTAAAATTCCTAAAATGACTGACTCTACTAATTGGTGATTAGGTCAGTAGGGACAAACAGACGTTCAGAGCAGTAAGACTGGGCATGAGGAAAACACCAGAACTCTATCTTTTCAGCTGCTGAACACAGCAAGATCAGGAGCAGATGGCATAGAGAGAAGTGACACGCTGCAAACTGAACTTGGTAAAGTCCCTCTCTGCAGACCCATAGTATCCTGTCAGCCCTGGAATGACAAGGAGGGTCCGGAGCATGAGAAGACACTGCTGGCTAAAAGACAATCGCCCAATGATTCTTCTTGATCTAAATAGTTAAATGGAGAAAATGTCTGCCAGAGCAGCCCAGCCAGATTTTCCATAATGCCCTGCTTTGAAACAGATTATGGTCTTCCAGGCTAAGACCAGCACAAAGCAGCAGACTGCTCTCCTGCTGTCCTTATGTAATCCCTACCAGGAGTGAGGAATTGGGGCCATGTCTCTGCAGATGAAAATAGGATTTTATGCAACAGGAAAGTAACGAATAATATATTCTGTGGGAAATGAAAATATGTCAATATTTCATAGCTTTAAAAGCTAAAATGAAATGCCATTTGGGCAAGATAAAAATTTGGATTTACATAGGCAAGTCTGAATTTGCAGTGTGGGTAGGTTTTACCTCTGAACTAACACAGCACATTGCATCCTGGGAGAGAAAGGCAAACATTTTAACTTTCTTGCCTTTTAGATGAGTAAAGTGTCTTATCTTCCTTAAGGTAGAAAATTGAGGTCTTATGCTAACTACAAAAAAAAAAAAAAAAAAAAAAAAAAAGAAGAAGAAGAAGTGCCAGTATGGCACATACCTTTAAGCTCAGAACTAAGGAGGTAGAGGAAAACAGATCTCTGTGAGTTTGAGGCCAGCCTGATCTACAGAGTTCCAGGACAGCCTGAAGTGAGACCCTGTCTCAGAGAAATAAATATATAAACTTTTTTGATGTTTCAGTGTAACAAATATGTCTAATCTCTGCTATGCACAAGGTCTCCAGAGAGTAAAGCCATGAGAAAGACATAGTACCTGTCTCCAGGAAGGAGCTTATTATTTCTTATGAGTGGTAAGTAGACTGTAAAACAGAAAAGGACATATGTCACAGGTACCTAAATTTCTACCAGGGTCCAGGGTTGGAAAACTGGCAAGGTTGTGAATAGCATGTGGGATGCCTTTAAGGATGCCAGGGCTGCCGGGCAGTGGTGGTCTACAGAGCAAGATCCAGGAAAGGTGCAAAGCTACACAGAGAAACTCTGTCTAGAAAAACCAAAAAAGAAAAAAGAAAAAAAAAAGGATGCCAGGGCTGTTGTCTTTAGAGATGCGATGGGAAGACAGACCTGAGAGAAGACTCTACATGAATAAGGCACAGATAGCTTGGAGTATACATAAAGAAAAGTGATGTTGGCCTGTATAGCTTCAGGACATTGGAAATATCTGCCCATAGGGGAAAAAAATCTAGCATAGATTTATGGGCAGAGATGGCTCAGAAGATAAATGCACTTGCCGCCAAGCCTGACTGAATTGGATCTCAAGACCCGTATGGTGAAAGGAGAAAACTAACTCCTGAACGTTGTCCTCTGACCTCCACACCTGTGCCATGACAGACACGCACACACCCGCCCAAGTAAGTAGAGTTCTAAAAACTAAATGCAGAGGCAGAGGGAGGGAGGTAAAGTGTCTGCTCTGCAGTGTAGGGACCTGGGATTGGCTCCCAGCACTGACCTGAAAAGCCACACATGGTGTGGTGGTGCACTCTGTAACCCCAGAAATGGTGCCAAGTGACAGTGAATCCTGGGGCTCCCTGGCCAGCCTAGTCAAAAGAGCAGCTTCAGGTTCAGTAAGAGAACCTGCCAAAAAAAAAAAAAAAAAAAGAAAGAAAGAAAGAAGAAAAGTGGGGGAAAGAGGTGGAAACCAATAGAGGGAAATAGTTTAGAAACATAGACCCGTGGCCCACAGAGACACACACGGGCACACACACACACACACACACTCATATGCACACACCACACACAACATATGATCTAGAAAAATTAGCAAACATTCTAGTAGGACCCAGAGCGGAAAGGGGGCGGGGCTCCAAGTGGTTAGAGCCCACGCCCCAGTCTGCTGTCCTGGCGCATCTGCTGGTGGAATTGGTGAGAGGGCTTTGGTGAGAGGGCTTTGGGTGTCAGCTGTTGTCTATTGCCCTGCATGAGCCACGGGGGTTCTGCCAGGAGAGTTTGTGGCATCATAAAGAGTGGGTGGAAGTGATATGGCGGCCTGTGATTGTAATTGCAGCACTTGGGAAACTGAGGCAGGAGGCACACCAAGAGTTGGAGGCTAGTAACTGTTGCCTTGCTTGCTGACCTTGACCTTGATATCCTCCCTATACTAATTCCCTGCGAGATTCCACCCTCCTGAATGCTTAAGGGAAGCTCCTTGTCTATGAATCCAGCATATTGGGTGTTAACTGCTTAGATGCAAGATTGTAAAACATCAGGAGCAGGGGTTCGGATTTAGCTCAATGGTAGAGCGCTTGGCAAGGCCCAGGGTTCGATCCTCAGCTCAAAAAAAAAAAAAAAAAAAAAAAATCAGAAGCAAACTTCTGCCCTCCGGGGTTCCCCCATTGTGCTGTAAGCCTGTATTTAAGACCTCCTCCCTCCTTCAATAAATGGCATTCAGCATTCAAAAAAAAAAAAAAAAAAAAAAAGAAAGAAAAAAGAAGAGGGGGTCAAGATCATGATGGGGAAACCCACAGAGACAGCTGATCCATACTAGTTGGAGCTCACTGACTCTGGACTGACAGCCCGGGAACCTGCATGGGACCGAACTAGACCCACTGAATGTGGGTGACAGCTATGTGACTTGATCTGTTTGTGGGGTCCCTGGCAGCAGGGCCAGGACTTATCCCAGGTGCATGAACTGGCTTTTTGGAGCCCATTCCCTGTGATGGGATACCTTGCTCAGCCTTGATACAATGGGGAGAGGCTAGGATCTCCTTCAACTTGGTGTGCCAGACTTTGTTGACTACCATGGGAGGCCTTACCCACTCTGAGGAGTGGATGGGGGCAGAGTGGGAGGGAGGTGAGGAGGTGGGAGAAAGGGAGGGAGGGGGAACTGGGGTTGGTATGTAAAATGGAAAAAAATTTTAATACATAAACATATTTAATTAAAAAAAAGAGTTGGAGGCTAACCTGGGCTACCTAGCAAGGCCCTGTCTCAAATGAACAAAGACAAAAACTAAAAGAATGAGTTGGGCAGGCAGCTTTGGCTCCCCTGGCAAATATAAATTTAACAGATGCGATAATGAGTAGATATAGTTAAAAAACAATAGAGCTGAATCTCAGGATAATGTTTACTGCAAGTGAACCTGAGGAATGGGGATGTGGCTCAGTGGTAGAGTGCTTGCCTGGCACACAGGAGGTCCTGGGTTCAATCTCAGCACTGGACGAGCCAGGCATGGTGCACACTTGCAATACCAACACTGAAGAGGTAGAGACAAGGTGAGAAGTTCAATGTCACCCACCCTCAGCTGTGCAGCAGGTTGGAGGCCAGCCTGCACTACATGAGACTTTGTCTCCCACCCCCCAAAAAATAAAACAAAACTTGAACAGTGACTAATGGCGTGTCACTTCTTTTACTTTCCTCTCTGCCCTCCCTCCCTTTCCTAAACAAATCAAACCATGTGTAGGACTGTTGAGGTTTGGGTGTCTCTTCATTGGGTGGAAGCTTGGACCTCAGTGGAGTGGTGTTGGGAGGTGTAGAACCCTGAGAGCTAGAGTTCAGGGCACTTGTTAAATCCCCAGAGGGGTTGCCCTTGGAAGGACTTGGGGAGTTTGTTTTCAGGAGGATTCACTGCTGTCATAAAAGGGCCTCTCTGCTGCCTGGCTTCTCTCTGTGTTGAACCCCTGCCATGATGCCATCTGGCATGGTGTGATGTAGCCAAGGAGTTCCTTGCCAGAAACCATCTGATCCTAGTCTATCAGTTGCCAGAACGGTGAGTTAATTAAATATCTTGTTTCTTTAAAGTATCCAACCTCAGTTCTTTTGTTACAGCAATAGAAAACAAACGGAGGCAGGAGCCTGCCGAGCAAGGTGGGGGTTTTAGGGCCATAGTGGTCTAGAGTTTGGGTGGGAGGGTGGTCTGGAAGAGGAGGTTAAAGTCAAGAGGGACAACAAGGATTCTGTGCAGAGGGGAGCTTTACTGGGGGGAGAAGGCATCCCCACAAGGAAGGGACACCAGTATTCTGGGACAAGGGAGAATGAAGTCCCTTTAGAGAGGCAGCCTGGTGTCAGACTTTGGAAACCAAGAAAGGTAAACATGGGGCAAAGGGCATGGAAAGAAGAGAGGAAGCCTGCAGGGTGCATTGGTCAAGCTGCCTGTGGGGACTCAGGGCACTGGGGCTAAGCAAGGTCCATGGCACCTGCAATGTAGTTCATCCACATATTAGAAAGATGTACAAGAGATGGGGTTGATGGCTAGACAAGAGATAGGAGGCTGTAGGGATGCAGTGGCCTCTGAGTGCCCCCCCACCAAGCTGGTGACCTGGAAGATCTTCACACTTTGTCCCTGGAAGTTTTGTGGAGGCTTCATTAGGAAGCTGTATCATTTACAGCACTGGCCATTCTCCACCTTAAGCAGCTCTTGCCCCATCTGATCACATGGCTGGTTCCCCTGGCAACCAGCTCCATCTTGAGGCTCTCCAGGAACAGGTCAAGAGTTGCCTTGTACAAGAGAGGATGCACCTAGCTCAGGAAATTCCAAGGATTTAGAGGCCCCGAGTTAGATGTGGCAGTAACTCAATAAATTACACAGGTCTGAAGATCTCTGAGTCAGGAACCAGGGTCAATGATCAAATATTAGGGGAAAAAAGATTCTCCTAGCAGCTGTTGTTAGTCAGGAAATTACACAGGTTTGTGGATCTCTCTGTAAAGGCCAAATCCATATTTTACAATATCACAGGCTGTCCAGCGGTTGCTAACACAGAGAATGCCCCAAGCTTTTCACCAGTAGAGATAGTCATTGACTACATAGGAAGCGAGAGGTCAAGTTGGACAAGAATTGGAGGTGAGAGTGATATTATTTTGGATATACACAGAAGAGTCTAGAAACAACTATAGCTCTACATGTGTATATTGTTATTTATAAGTACACACATGTACACGCATGTGAATATTTCCTATATTCCCTAGCTGTATGTGTCAATGGGCCCAAGAACAGAAGAGTAAGGAACACATTTAAGGTCCAGATCTTGGCTTCTAAGAGAATGGCTGAAGGGCTGGAGCATGGAAGGTACTGAGTACACTTGGAGCATCTTACACAGGGAGCAAGGAAGTGCAAATGGAATGACAAAGATCAGCTGGAAAGATAGGGAGGCCAGTGTGCACAGGAAAAGTAAACAAGGAAGTAAGTTAGCCATGGTGGCTGGCTCACAACTTTAATCCCATCACTCAAGAGGCAGAGGCAGGTGGATCTCTGTGAGTTCAAGGCCAGCCTGATCTACATAGATAGTTCCAGAACAGTAGGGCTATTTAGGGAGACTTGGTCTCAAAAAACAAAATAAAAATAAATAATGGATTATAGTTTACTGAATGAAACAGGAGTCCATCCAATGCAGACACAAAGGAATAAATACACTCAAGGTCTGATGAAGGGTAGGATATTTGCTCTTTATATTCTGTTTACTCATAGCTTTAATGTATATCCCCATAAAAAAACTTTTCTTTTTTGTATGTGGAGCTGAGGATCGAACCCAGGGCCTTGCGCTTGCTAGGCAAGTGCTCTACTACTGAGCTAAATACCCAACCCCATAAAAAACTTAATTACAAAGGGAATAATCTCACAGTGAGAAATCCTGGCAGTCACCACCTAATCAAGTGGTCACAGTTTACCCGCATTTGTGATAAAACAAATTGGCGTCATGTGTCACCCACTAGGAAGCAATGAGAAGTGGCTGCTCTGGTAGTTTGGCCAAAGGTGCATGACCTGAATCTAATGATGATAAAACTCCAGTTTTGGGTTCTGTCTTTCTGTACCTGAAAGACGGCAGAGCATGGCACCTGAACAGATGCAGGGGCAACTTGTAGGAGGTGTGGTGGCACAGCCAGTGGACTCCAGTGCAGAGATCTCCCCCAGTTTCTCTGTGGCAAATAAGCTTAAACTCAAAAACATTCTACAAAAAGAAGGGGCCTATCGTCTTGAGAACTGTTAAGTCGTGATAGTCAAAGGAAAGCCATACATGGTAGTGCACACTGTGGCACTTGGGAAGTAGAGGCAGAAGTCTGAAGCCCGCCTGGGCTGCTGCATATGTGAGTATTACATAATACTGCATATGTGAATATTATATAAAGTGAAGGAATGACTAAGAAGCTGTTCAGTGTTGAACAAGACTGGAGGAGCTGGTGAGATAGCCCAGTGGATAATGTTGCTCATGATGCAACCTCCAGAACCCATACAGAGATGGAAGGAGAGATTGGATTCCATAACTCCACAGAGTTGTCCTCATGCATCCCACATACACATACATATACACATTAATAACCATGAAACAAACAAAAACCAGACTGGAGAGCCATGCCACCTAAACATAAGTGTGATTTCTGGAAGGATCTTTTCACTATAAAGATGGTGTGATTAGGGTGAGGAAGACAGCCCAGTCAGAACAGTGCTTACCTTGCAAACATGAGGATATGAGTTTGCTCCCCAGGACCCATGGGAAAGTTTGGCATGGTGGTGTCTGTTTGTAATCCCAGAGCTGGGGAGGTGGAGACCCTGAGGCTCTCTCTCCAGTCAGCTTCCCTATTTAGAGAGTTCCACATCAGTGAGAGACCCTGTCTCAAAATAAGGTGACACCTAAGGTTATGTACTGACCTTCAAACACACACATTGCGCACGCAAAGCCCCCCACCATGGCTATATACACCCACATACACATGAACAAACACACAGGATACTCTTGAGAACTTTGGCAATAGAGTCTGGAAATGAGAGACAAACTTGTTAAATCCTGATTGAGATGATCTTGCTGAAATGTTCTGAGTGTTCTCATTTGTGAGAAAAACACATTACAGTTCTAGGGGCAACAGGGCGTCTGCCTGGTTGTGACTCCACAGGAAGAAGCCTCTGAGTCACAGTTTAGCATCCAGGATGTTTATTAGGGAGTGCCTCTGACATTGACACCTGTAGAAGGGAAGGGAAGAGAAGGAAGCGAGTGTAGAAGCAGGAAACACAGCTGTAAGGAAGAGCAGCAGACTCGAGTGACCCAGGAGGAGCTCTGGAACCACAGTGCTCCAATCAGGCTGAAAGTGCTGGGACCAATTTCGATTGTGTTACTTGTGCGTGCATGGGTGCGTGCGTGTGTGTAAATTCACATGCTCATGTGCACATGCATACGGGGGCTAGAGGACAACCTCGGGTTTATCCTTTGGGAGCTATCTACTTTGCTTTTTGAGATAGGCTCTTTCTCTGGCTTGGAAGGCACCAAGTAGGCCAGGCTGGCTGGTGAGTCCCATGAGATCCTCCGTCTCCACTGTTCCAAGCATGTGCTGTCACACCTGGCCTTCTACATGGATTGGCAAACACTTTACCAACTGAGCCATTTGCCTGGTCCAGACCTTGAGTCTAGAACCACACTTTGATCAGCTATTGGATGTGGAGGGTCCTGATGATGAGTAATGTCTCCAAGGAGACTGTCTCTGGATACCAGACACATGAAGTGCTCAAGCAGAAGCTACTGCTAGTTATTCAAAGGGACTTCTGCTGCCTCACCTGATGCAGAGAGTCCCATTTTAGGAACCAGGTCCCTTAGCCCTACGGAATCAGAACGGTGGGAGTGGATCTGGGGCCCAGGGGAGTAATAGCCAGTTTGTTTCCCAGGTCCACATATTCTTCCTGCTGGAGACACAGAACCATAGTAAAACCCTTTTGTTCTCGATCCTTATGCAGCCTGGAAAATGGCATTCCTTCTTTGTAGAGTGAGGCAGTCCAGCAGGCACAGATACAGCTTGTGAGCAAACATAGACAGAAGATTCCATGTCAGGGACCCACCATCATTGCTTCTGTGTTGCAAGTTGAATCCCCCAGTCTGATGCAATGTTCTGTGAGATTCTATGCTAATGGAATATTCCAGAACCCCAGGGTGATGCCTGAGGGATGAGACAATCAAACACTCACCCAAATACTTGTCCATTCCTGTTAGAATGAATCATTCACCGAAGAAGGATTCCAGCGTCTCCAGCTTTTGTCGCCAGATGGTTTCTTGGGAGGGTGAAGCCATACCCAGACTCTTACACAGGCCTCTCAGGCTGTCGAGTTGGACACTGGTAAAGCAATAAGTCGTTAAGCCCTAGTAAGTGAGAACCTGGGCTACTGGGCTCTGAAGAGTCTCAGTCTGCCACAGGGTCACTTAACTCACGCAT
The DNA here is from genome assembly GCF_903995425.1 of Onychomys torridus. NCBI lineage: Eukaryota > Metazoa > Chordata > Mammalia > Rodentia > Cricetidae > Onychomys > Onychomys torridus. The sequence goes on along the minus strand of NC_050449.1, from coordinate 68,838,219 downwards.
CTGTTGTGCCAACTATGGTGTGGCTGATGACAAAGGCTGACTCACCTGGCTGAGTCATTTTATATGAGGGATTTATATCTGCCATTTTGCTATTCCTTCTGTCTGTTTTGTCTCTCTATTCCTCCATTTTGTGTTGAAAAAAAGTATTTTTAAGATGGGTGTTGTATTATTGGCCCATAATTTAGCACCAGGAAGTAGAGGCAAGGAGGATCAGGAGTTCAAAATTAACCTTGGCTACCTGAATTACTTGAGACCTTGTCTTTAAAGTAAAAGGTGGGGGGCTGAAGAGATGTTTTAGGGTTTAAGAGTGCTTAGTGCTCTTGAAAAGGATTCCAGTTTGATTTCTAGTACCCACATCAGGTGGGAGACCTGACACGTGGCCTCTGTGGGCACCAGCATTCACGCACATACCCACAGACACAGTGGCACACACACACACACACACACACACACACACACACACATATTAAAAAACAAAATCAGTCTTTTTTAAGTGAACAAAAAGATACTTTCAAAGTATTTTAATTACTTGTCTTGTGCCAAAGGCTACCTGTGCTCCATCTGTCACTCATGGACCTGTGTCTGTCTTGCCAGTGGTGAATGGGCCAGCTCCAAACCCTGTCTGATCTCTGACTTCTCAGACCTCCTCTGGCTCCAACTGCAGGAGCCTGGATTTTTCAGGAAGCAAACTGAGACAGACTCAGCGCTCAGGATATTTATTAGAGAGAGCTATTGGGATCAACGTCTGTGGATGGGAGGGGAAGGAAACAGGACTGGGCAGAGGAGGAGTTGAAATGAGATGCAGACTGACGGCCCTGAGCTAACCCCACCACGGTGAAGCCCTTACACAGAAAAGGTCCACAACATCTCTGGGAGCAGGGCTGATGTCCTTGGCTCTTTCTGTTTTTGCTTTGATTGCCAATGGATTGGGCAACTGAGGAGAGGTGTATCTCTCTGGGCAAGGATGCTCTCTGTAGATTAGGCAAATCCTGAAGGAAGTGATTGACAGCCATGTGCAACCACAGTCCCAACAGCTAAGCACCAAGTTTCTTCTCAAAGAAAGAGTTAGCCAGTGGTCTGAATGCCCACCGCAGGAGTCATGTTGGCAATTTACTCTCTAATTGTTCAGGTGAAAATTGATGTGTTTGGCTGGCAGCTGAGCAGTATAGCACTTACATGAAACCTGGGTTCTATCTTAAACACAGGAAAAAATCGTTATGCTATGTGTGGACAGTTCTTCCCAATTTATTTATTTTTATATTTATTTTATTTGCATGTGTTTTCTATGTATACTCTGTGCATGCTTAGTACAGGTAATGTCAGAAGAGGGTGTCAGATTCTCCTGGACCCAGGGTTATGGATGGTTATGAGCTCCGCATGGGTGATGGGAACAAAATCCTGGTCCTCTGTAGGAGCAACCAGTGCTCTTACTGGCTGAGTTATCTCTCCAGGCCCCTGCCCCTTTTGTCTTTCACAGTAACATGAGTTGAACCCAGGGCTCCTCCCATGCTAGACAAATAGTCCACTAGTAAGCAACATCCCCAGCCCAGGTGTACAACTTTTCTCTAAGTCTGAAATACTAAAAATAAAAAGCTTTTCCAAAAAGAATGCCAAACAACTGAAGAAACATAGGCAAGTAGAAAAGATGAAAATCCATTTGAGGTTGTAAATCGTGGGTCTCTAGGAGAGTCGATGGGAGACAAGCCTGAAACAGAAGTTGAGCTTCATCCTTCCTAAGGCAATAACACGTGTAAGTGTCATAAATAATGGGGTGAGTGGCTGGAGAGATGGCTCGGAGGTTAAGAGCACTGGCTGCTTATCTAGAGGGCTTGGGTTCGATTCTGTCTTAGTCAGGGTTTCTATTGCTGGGATGAAACACCATGACCAAAAGCAAGTTGGGGAGGAAAGGGTCTATTTGGCTTATGCTTCCACAACAGTATTCGTCATCAAAGGAAGTCAGGACAGGAACTCAAACAGGGCAGGAAATTGGAGGCAGGAGCTGATGCAGAAGCTATGGAGGGTGCTGTTTATTGGCTTGCACAGTGTGCTTTCTTATAGAACCGTGGTTCTCAACCTATGGGTTGTGACCCATTTTGGTCAAACAACCCTCTCACAGGGGTCACCTAAGACCATCAGAAAATGCAGATATTTACATTATGATTCATAACAGTGGCAAAATTAGTTATGAAGTAGCAACGAAAGTAATTCTATGGTGCGGGGGTCACCACAACGTGAGGAACTGTATTAAAGGATTGCATTAGGAAGGTTGAGAACCACTGTTATGGAACCTAGGACCACTAGCCCAGGGATAGTACCACCTGCCATGGGCCCTCCCCTATCAATCACTAATTAAGAAAATGCACTAAGCCTGCCCATAGCCCAATCTTATTGAGGCATTTTCTCAGTTGAGGCTCCCTCCTCTCCAGTGACTCTAGCTTGTGTTGAGCTGACATAAAACTAGCCAGCGAAGATTCCCCACACCTACATGGTGGCTCACAACCTCACTTCCAAGGGATTTGATCCCCTTTTCTGGCCACTGCATGAATGTGGTACACAGACATATATGCAGACTGTATACTTATTTAAGAAAAATAGTGGGGCAAGAGTAGGAAACACTGATTTCACTAGATGGACCTTCAGTTGTGCCTCACCTCAAAGCATGTTAGTCTTCTGAATTTCCACACAGAGTTACTGTTCCTGGCCTGGAGCAGAGCTCAGAGGTAAGAGTACTGGCTGATCATTAGTGAGGTCAGGGTTCATCCCCTGCATCACAAACACTGCTTCTGATGGGCCTAGAGACAGGGGCCTGTAATCTCATTTACTTTAGAGGCTGAAGAAGAGGTAATCACAAGTTTAAGACCTGACCAGGCTAGAGAAAGAGTTCAAGGCCAGCCTGGGAAACTTATTAGAGAAGCCAGTTCAAAAGAAAAACAAAGCTGGAGATACATTTGGAGGGGAGAGCACTCTTGTTTGGCATGCACAGTTGCTGTTTTCCAGCCAGGGGTGCTAGCACATGTGTGTAATCCTAGCATTGCAGAGGTGAGGCAGGAGGATCTGAAGTTTGAGACTAGTCGAGGCCTCATAGTGAGGTCCTGTCTCAAAACAATACCACCACCCCTCTGCTGGCAAAAAATCAAAATCGAAAGTGGTTCCCACCTCCTTCCCTTGGCCGGCCATCATGGAACTTGTGAAGATGCGTCTTCCCACTGAGATGGGGACTATTTTAGGGGTAATCTCTGTGCCACAGAGGGAGGCAGGAAGGAGCCATTTATTTCCTTCCTCCTCATTCTTGCATGCCCTGCTGTCCAGCTAAGTCATTTTTAAAATGTTTCTCTTTTCCCCAAGGATATTTAGCCTCCTGCCTTTGCTCCGGAACTGGTATCTGTAATCCTTCAACAAAGGCTTTTAACTGTAGAAGAAATGTTTCTTTGCTTGAATTGACCTCAGGCTAAACTACAGACCATGAAAGCTGTCTTTGTATAAACGAACATATTCGTGATGGTACTGGATGCAGGGAATGGGAAGTTGCCAGTCACTTTGGTATCACCTGGTGATTTCTCCTGGTCTTCTTAACCTTACCCATCCTGACCTTCCTTTTACCACTCCTGGCCGAAAGCAGAAGGCACACTTGCTTCCCAGGGAGCCGAAAGCACCTTCTTTCCAGGGGGAGATACAGGTAGTCTGCTTGGCCCCTTGTCCCTGAGAGACGTGCTTGGGCATGTGTCAGGCTTCACTATTTCATCACGCCTTTGAGAAATAATTCAGTTCAAAACAACACACTCCACACTTTAAAAATGTTTCCATCATTTGATGCATAAGACATGCAATGAAAACAACAACTTCCCAACTAAGTTACCCTGAAGGTTTGGGGAGTTGTTGTATCTGTTGCTGGGTACCCCACCCAGACCGCATGCATGTTGGACAGGTGCTGGACCACAGAACTGAATCCCCAGCTCTAGGAAAATGTTCTTCCTCAGATAAAGTAGACACCCAAGGGTACCTGTTGATTGACTGCAGAGAGTGGAGGGAGACCAAGCCAACTTCAGGAAGCCATGGTAGGGGAAGTGGGCTTCTGGTTGGAGACTTGACCACCCTGTGTGTGTCCCTTCCACATTGCCAGGGTACTTTCCACACAGTAGCCCATGAAACCCTCAGGACAACTCTGCAAGAGAAGAGAGGTCGGCTCTGTTCATACTGTCCTGAGATGAAATTACTTGCCTGGAGTCAAACAAGTAATAAGTGGCGGAAGTGGAGCCAGTGCCCAGGGCTGGTGAATGCCTTTGGTGTCAGGACACCAGATGGACACCAGCAGCTCTCAGAGTGAAGCTCTCCTGAATCACACTGCTGCTGGAGGGCATGAGACTCTCAGAGGCTGAAAATGAAAAGTCACTGGGCTGAAAATGTCCTGAAGCTCTCCAGCACAGCAATAAACTCCAAGCAGATATATCTACACTGAAGAAAAAAGCAAATTGCACAAAGCCATGTCAGTGGACAGAAGGACGGCAAATGAGTTCCACTTTGCACTGCTTGGAATAACTCATTTAGGCCATTACTGTGCTGTGAGCTCAGGATGAGCTGGAAGCCATGCTTTGTTCCAAGAAGAGAACCTGAGTTACTATTGACTATGTCATACAGCAACCTCTCTACAAAATAATGAAAGCATTATTTTGTCCAAGATACTAATGAAGCATTACTCAGAATCATGCATTGAATTCTTCTGGGAAACCTTAAAAGAGGGTCTAACAGATTCACCAGGGGACAAAATAACCAGGCAGATCCCCACTACAGTTTGGATGAGGACTGTTCCCGAGGCTCACATGCTGCAGGCTTTTGGAAAGTGACTAGACCCTGAGGATTCTGATGTCAACACAGTTACCCATTGAAGGAGCAAAATTATTAGATGGTGCTAGGGGGTGTGATATGCTAGAAACTTTAGAAATGGGGTGTAGTTGGAAGGAGTAGGCCGCTGAGGATGAGAGTGGGCACTACAAGGGTCTGTCTTGTCCCCGGCTTCCTTATTCTGCCTTTCAGAGCCCCATAGCAACAGTCAGATGACCATGGAACCTTAGAAACCATAAGCCAAAATAACACGCCATGACTTATGTCAGTCACTGTGTTACAACCATGAAAAACTGAGCAAGGGCTGTTGAGATGGCTCCACTTGGGGCCAAGTCCCTAAGTTTGGGCCATGGCTGGCATAAATACTTAATTTTCAACACTTACCAAAAGCCTACTACAGCCAACACCAGGGTGATCATGAGTCAAACCCACAAGTTTTATGCACACAGCCAGAGAATAGCAGACAGTCTGAATCTTGGGTTCCGCTCAGGACAGTCATCTCTAAATGGATTACCATCTGTTTAGTCAACCACAGCCTAGCCAGTACTGGTTGCCAGAGACCTTCCACCTAGGTGGAAGCATGTTCTTTCAGCTGTAACTCCAGAGAGCTGGACTCTTCCCAGGGGACAGAGTGAAGTTATCACTGTTAATAACTTCATGTTGACATGTGTCTGCCCCAGTTTTACATCCTTCTTGACGGTGCTGGCTTTTTGGAGCTTGGAAGACAGACGGCCCTTGCTTGTGACTGAGATGAGTTCTTAAGAGTTGATTTCTAATTTGTGTCCTCCGCAGACACCATGTTATAAATACCGACCGTGTTCTTCCTCCTCACCTAACTCCTGGAATAATGGGGCCCAAGTGTGGTCACTACAGGAAGTGTGCCTCAGGTGTGGTCACTACAGGAAGTGTGCCTCAGGTGCGGCAGCTAGCTTAGAGGCAGCCTTGGATCTCCTGTAGAGAGCGGAGCTAGTCTCTTGTGGCTTGTTCAGGAAGTGAAGGGAGTGCCAGTAAGTGGGGGTCCTTCTTTGTGCCACCTTCTTCAGGGGCTGGGGAGATGCCCTGGGGGTGTGGGTTCCTAGCAGTGCTGGTGAGCTTCTGAACCCCTGTTCAGAAAGTGTAAAAAGAAAAAGTAGGCTGGATGTGGTGGTCAGGGGTTGTAACAGAGAGAGAGAGAGAGAGAGAGAGAGAGAGAGAGAGCGCTGCTAAGGGTAGTAGAATATAAAACGCTTCCTTTTGTTTTCAATTTGTTTATGTGGTTCTATTTTTTTTTTTTTTTTGAGTTGAGGATCGAACCCAGGGCCTTGTGCTTGCTAGGCAAGCACTCTACCACTGAGCTAAATCCCCAACCCTGTTTATGTGGTTCTAAAGAAAAAAAATTGACATTATCTTTATGTTATGTTATAGGAAAGCAGCCTTACATGTAACCACAAACAATTTTTGCATGTGCTCACCAAGGTGTCACAGTTTCTGTCTCAGGGCTCAAACATTTTTATGTTTTGTTCTGACCAGGGAAGCAAGAAATCTGCACAAAACTTACTCAACCTTACTGTTTTACCTCTTGACACACACCTTCTACCAGGAGTCTCTGAAGCAGAAGGAGGGACTGGTGAGAAGTATCCTCAGGACAGGTGTGTGGCCAGCACAGGGAACAAAGCGAGAGTGGCCACGCCACCATATTTCAGTCTTTTGAGGATAGAGTACATGGCTTATGTTCCAAGTTCTGGTTTTATTGGAAAGTGCAGCCTCTGGGAACTGCCAGCTCCCTCCTCACTCATCTGCAGCCAGCTACTTCCCTTGGGCTCCTAGCTGTGAACTCTGTAGCTCCATCAGAAATCTGTGCCTGTGGGCACGGAGAATGCCCTGAGGGGAGTGGGGAGAGAAGGTGCAATACGTCTCTATCCCCTCTCTTCACCCCATGCTCCTTTGTCTCACCTAACTTCCAAACAGGAACTATTAGGAAAGTCAGGATGGCAGAGAATTTAGTCAAGTGTGTGGCTTTTCTAAGCACCTATCATTAGCAGGAAAGAGTAAGTTGGGCAGAAGCAATAGATTCTCCTACCTTCTCAGGTTCTTCAGTCTTTTGCTTATCAATCTGCCCTTCCCATTGATGTCAACCATTTCATTTCAAAGAACTAGGTGCAGGCTGAGGCTATCGATCACCAGCAGTGTGCCAGCTCAGTATTCAGAAGCTTTGGGTTCCATGGATAGCATCACTCATACATTGTCGTCATCATCATCATCATCATCATCATCGATAATTAGTTGTATCACCTAAATTCCTTGTCTGAAGTCATTATCATGGAATCTAGAACTGTTGGCGGGGCATTCAAAGCCTTCTCCATCTTGTGCCAACTTTCTTGGGCTGTTGTACTTCAGTTCTCTTCAGTGGTCTGTAGGCTCAGGCCTTCTCACAGTCTGTTCTTTCACTGGGAATGTCTTTTGTCCTGCTAATGCCGCATCAAGTTGGGGCCAGATGTCTCCTAGTTGAGCTCCCCGCTGCCCCCAGCTCTCATTAACTGTTCCTTCCATTACAGCTCAACTCGAGCAGGTAGTCCATTGCATCTCAGAAAGCACTCAACGTTCCGCCACTTTCAGCCATGTTCAGCCTCTCCTGCGTACTTCCACCACAACCATGGCTCTAAACTTTCCTAGCAATGAGCAAAAAACAGAAATTCATTTCACACTGTGATCCAATACACGCAGCTCTATATACCTTACATTTCAATGTTGTGTTCTTCCTCTACTTAACAGCTCTGAAATCAGAACATAGCAATGAGACATTTTGATACGATTTTATTTATTACTTCTTTGAGGCTGGGTCTCACTCTGTAACCCTGGCTGGCCTGGAACTTGCTATGTAGATCGGGCTGGTCTCGAACTCGGGGAGATCCGCTTCTTCTGCTTAGCTGGTGCTGGGATTAAAGGCCTGTCTGGTTTTGATTTTATCATTCTTTTAAATAAAAAAAAAAAAAGTGTAAGGATGTTTTGGCTCCATGTTTGTCTGTGTACCATATACATCCCTGGTGCCCACAGTGGCCAAAAGAGGATGATGCAACCCCTGGAACGGGAGCAGATGGTTGTGCATGCCCACGTGGGTGCTGGAAATCAAACCCTGGTCCTCTGGAAAAGCAGCCTATGCTCTTAACCTCTGAACCATTTCTCTATTGCCCTGATTTTTTTTTTTTAACTACCTTGAAACTTTATTCAAAACTCCTAGTATTATGTTTTCATTTCTTAAATTATCTTTTGAGATTTTTTTTAACTTTATTTTTTTGAGACAGGGTTTTCCTGTGTATCCTTAGCTGTCCTGGAACTCACTCTGTAGATCAGAGATCCTCTTGCCCCTGCCTCCTGAAGTGCACCACTACCATCGGCAAATTTTTTTTTTTTAATTTTATATATATGGGTATTTTGTCTACATGTGTGTTTGTGCTCTATGGTCTTGAAGAGGGTGTTGGATCCCCCAAAATAGAGCTACAGATGGCTGTGAGCTGCCATGTAGGTGCTGGGAATTGAATCTGGGTCCTCTGGAAGAGCAGACAGTGCTCTTTACCACTGAGCCATCTCTCCAGCCCCAGCCCCTGGATTTATCATTCTTAGTAGTACATAAATAATGGCATGGCTCATATTTGGTGGCATTTTGATTTGCTGAAATATAGCACAAAGCTGAAAGCTTCACTGTTACCCTTTTTATTATAGAGGATGTTCTCTTATTCGGCTTTTTGCTCTTTTGGTAATGAAATTTGCTGGTCATGACCCAAAAAAATTATTTCCCTACTCATTAAGGATTGTCATATGCAGCTTCAAAAACTACTTGGAGCAGCTGGGTGTGGAGGTGTGGAGCATTGGGGAAGCTGAGGTGGGGCGCTCAAGACCTTGAGGCTAGTTAGGGCCTCACAGACAGATCCTGTTTCATAACCCCCTTCAAAACAAAACCAACCTTAGTGAACTGGACTGTTTACACCCATACAACAGGATTAAGAACTGAGCCCGGCGGGATTACCAGGAATGCAAGTCAGCTGTGCATGTAAACATGACCTTTTTAGAAAAATTCTTTGACAATTTCGCACATGGATATGATACATTTTGGCCATTTTAACTCCCCATTACCTTCTCATTCTCCTTTCTCTTACTTTGCTTGATTGCTTGCCTTGAAGACTAGGTCTTCTGAACCCCAAGGGTTGACCTCACCTCAAAATTCTGTCTCAGCCTACAGAATGCTGTGATGACAAGTGTTCACCTGGTTTGTACACATGACAAATTTCAAGAAATTCTCATCCAGGAAGATGAATTTGCAAATATTTTATTGTACTTTTGGGCAGTACTTCCTCAAACCTTTTTTTTTTTTTTTTCTGGAAGACTACAACAGTAACCAAACTCTCTGGGTAAACAGCCTCCTCCTCAGCAAGATTACTGGGTTTACCCACCATTACACTCTCCTAGGCTTCAAAACTCTCCCCTTCCCCACCCTAAACTGTTACACCACTCAATCCCAGTTAAGTCTCCTAGCAGAAAGACCCGCTTTAAACCAAATCCCCCAAATTTTGTACTAGCCCCAGACCTCTCTCAAGATACTACAAAGACTAAGTAACTTCACGGACTCCCTTGACTGCTATAAAACAGTAGGTTGGCTTTGCCTGGCCAGTAACTTGTTTTGGCCTTGGATGGAAGTCAGGGGAGATACTGCACTATGACTTTTTTGTGGGAAGGCATACTGCTTGTTCCTTATTCTCACCACCCCCAGCTGTCCAGACTTTATAGGAAGATGGATGTATTAGTCCCCGAAGAATGGGGTAGTGATGGGGATGTAGACAGAGCAGTGCAGTGCCAGCTGCATCCACAAGCTGAAAATCTTGGTGTTCACTTGGCATTACTCACCCGGTATTCAGATGGTATGCTTTAAATATAATAGAGCTGGGCTCAGCAGCCTAAGCCTATAATCCAAGCACTGGGGAAGCTAAGGCAGGATTAGCTGTGCTAGTGCAGGCCGGGCTTTATAGTGAGATGCTGTCTCACAAAGCATACATTTTAATGTATCTCTGAATTAGAAAACACTGAAGCCGTCTCAAGCTCTTAACTTCAAGTGACTGTGTCATCTCGGAAGGGGTTTGCTGAACACAGTGGATAATGGACTGCTGTCAGATTTTCATTAGGATGGTCAGTTATCACTGATAAAAAGGGCTGACCAAATCTCTAAGTTTTCTTTTTGTGAGACAAAAAGTGTCTTATGCAGTCTGGGCTGGCTTTGAACTCACTATGCAGCCAAGGGTTACCTGCATCTCCTGACCCTTCTTGTCTCCACTCCCGCGGTTCAGGGATCACAGGGGGACACCAACAAGCTTTTTCTTTGAGACAGGGTCTAGTATGTAACCCAGGCTGTTCTGGAACTCACTATGTAGGCTGGTCTCGAACTCACAGAGAAACTCCTGAATGCGCCACCACTCCCAGGCCAGCCCTGTGTTGTTTTGTTTTGTTTTGTTGTTTTCGAGGCAGGGTTTCTCTGTGTAGCTTTGGCGCCTTTCCTGGAACTCACTCTGTAGACCGAGTGCTGGGATTAAAGGCGGTTCCACCACCCCCTGGCTCAGCCCTGTGTTTTTCTTTCTTCTTTTTTTAAAAAATCATTTATTTATTTTATGTGCATTGCCATTTTGCTTACATGTATGTCGATGTCAGATCCCTGGGAGGCAGAGTTACAGGCAGTTGTAAACTGCCACGCGGGTGCTGGGAATTGAACCCAGGTCCTCTGGAAGAGCAGCCAGTGCTCTTAACCGCTGAGCCATCTCTCCAGCCCCGCTGTGTTTTTCGATCTCTAATATTCCCAAATACTTCACCGATTCCTAAAAATTGCACCCACGCACTGGAAGGGGCAGCGATGCACCTTTCTCACTACCTACGGCTAACGCCCCAGCTCCCTCAACACGCCAGCCACTCTGCGGCCTGGGTCTTTGCTCGCTCTTCCCTCTGGACCCCTCCCTCACCCATTCATCTCCTGGGTTACAGCGTTAGCTTCTGGAAGCCCGGGACAGGGCTCAGGGGACCGATCCCAGGAGCCTCCCGACACCACCCGGAGCTGATCTGCTCCGCACCAGGCCCAGCGTGTTCGCCCTCCGCCACTTCCCGCAGACAGCCGGTGGGGGCCCCAGCTGCCGTTCACAGCCTCGCCCCGCCGGGTCACTGGGTGCCACAGCCCTGCCTGGGGCAGTGGTTCAGCTGAGGCCGGGGCATACCCGCCAGCAGGCCGACCAGCCCGCCGGCCGCGCGCGCAGCTCCCGCCGCCCCCGCGGCGCGCGTCGTCACGGGCGTTGGAAATTCCGGCGCGTGCAACTCCCGGCCGGCGGGGGCGGGGCCGCCGTGGAGTGAGCCTGTGACGTGAGGGGGCGTGCCCCGGCGAGGCCCCGCCTCCGCTCCGCGCCCTCTCTCGCGCGGGTCGGGGTTACATGGCGGCGACTGCGGCAAAGCGAGAGCCTCGGAGACGCCGCTGCCGCCAGCACAGCCGGAGACCTGAGCCGACCCTGGGGGCTGTCCGCGGGCCTCGCACACTCTCGATGAGTCGGAGGAGTCCCGTGAGTGTGTCTTGTGTGTGTGTGTGTGTCCGTGTGCGGGGCCGGCGCGGGAGGGAACGGCGGCGGGCCCGGCGGCGGCGCCGGCTCCCGCGTCCATTGTGTGTGACCCTCCGGGCGGCCGCGGCTCAACAAAGGCGCTTTTGTTCCGTCTGCCCGCTCGGCCCGGGCGGCGCGGCCGGCTGCGAGGGCCGGGTCCCCGCGTGGGGTTGGCGGCGCGGCCGGCGCGCCCCTCCCACCCGGCACGCCCCTCGCCGGGTAGCCGGCCGCGGGCTCGTCAGGCCGGCCCCCGCCGCCTGCGCCGGGCTCTGTTGCGAGGGTTCGAGTCCCCGGCCGCCCGCGCTCGGCTCCGCGGGTTCGAGTCCCCGCCACAGCGCGCAGGCGAGGGCGGTGGTCCAGGAGCGCTGGAGGCAACCGAGGCTTGCCTTCCTGGCTCGCCGCCTCCCTAACGCTCTCCTGTCTCCTCCCCCAGCCCTCCCGGGTGACTCGGCCTCAGCTGACTCGGGCCGGGCAAAGTCTCCGGCACGTTGCGTAGCTCTCTGCTCCAACCCCTAGAGTCCGCCCAAGTTTGTGTCTGGCCGTCCACGAGGTGCGGGCGACCGGCCTGAGACGGGGCTCCTGACACCTTTCCGGACGTTAAGGTGTGATCCGGAAAAACAACCCAGATGAAAACGTACGTTACCGGTTCCAGGCCTCCTCACTTGGAGCTTGTGATCATCCGACTCGGGAGTTGTGTGGAGTGGAGGGCTTTCGGCCGCCTTTTGTTCCTGCCTGGCGTGGGCTCTCCGGCTCAGGTGCCTGGGGAAGCTGCGTGCAGCGGGCGCCTTTAGATTGCTTTCGTGTTGTTTTTAACCTTTGTGGTTTGAAAGTGTGGAAAGATCGAGCGAAGGGACCTGAGTCAGGAGGTCGCCTCACCGTTTCTGAACAGCCCGGGTTCGTTGCTAAGAGTCCCGAGGCAGTCTCAGTATTAACTTTTTATGGCTACAGATGATTGTCAGAGGGGAGGAAAAAAACATTCACAGGCCATCCAGCGAAGAGCAGCTAGAGCTTCAGAATAATTTTCTAAATTGTTGATTATTCTAGCGTGTTTATTTTGGTAAAATTCTGGGTTTTAACGTTCTGTCTGTCTCTTTAACGTTGGATAACTGAGTGGGAATGAGTGGTTTGAGGGGAGAAGAATGTAGGGTCTAAACAGGGTCCGGCCCTCAAAGGGTTTTTGTTGTTTGTTTGTGGAGACGGTCTCGCCACGTAGTCCCAGCTAGGCTTTGAGAGATGATTCTCCTGCCTCAGCTTCCTGCTGGGCTTAACACGTGTGCGCATTACCCTCAGCTTTAGAGTTTTCTTAGAAATGACAGGTTTTGGTGTTTGGAAATAATTTTGAATGGGGTAGAAGAAAAATATCTTCAGCTTGTAGTTAAAAACTGTTTGTAAGGTGCTTGAACAGATATGTTGTACTAGTTAATCTAACCACATCATAAATATTGCTTACTGGTGTCCTAATGAATATTTGTCATCTCCGAAGCTTGCCAGATTTGAGCAGACTTTCAGTCACTTTCAGTATTACTGTTCAGAAAAAAAGACCCTGGGAAATGAAAAACCGTCTTAAAATCAGCTTTCTATGTGAGGATATTTTGGAGTTTAGTCATTTGCAGAAGAGGATTAAAAGTAGCCTGCCCACTTTCCGCGATTAAAAAAAGAATCCGGAGAAGACTGGTTTGAAGAACATTGAGCTTTGCAGTAGAAAAGGCAGCCAGCGTTTAAAAACAAGTGCTAGCGCTGAAGCGCTGCAGCATTTTACATAAGTTCATGTAGGCATCGTGAGAATCCGTAACTGACCAAAGAGTAAGTAAGGCGTGCTGACTCAGGGTGCCCTGTGAAGGAAGGGGTTGGGGTCGGGGTGGGGTGGGGGAGGCTCAGAAGTACTGCTGCAAGTTTCGAGCTGGGTGATGACTCACCCTGCCCACTACTGCTACTACGTGGCTGGCTTTCCTTCCCTCCCTCCCCCCTCCTTCCCCCTCACTCTTTATATGATAAAGTGTTACTGCCCATATCATAGTTCTTTTATCTCCGAAGAGTAGTCACCCCCCCCCCCCAAAAAAAAGTAATGGCTTCATTAAATTGCCTTTTTAAAGGCTATCCAGTACCCTACAGGTACAATTGTATAACATTTGTTAGGAGAAAAGATAAAGTCAATTGCTGGTTAGTTGCTGAAATTAAATGTTGGATACTAACAGGTCTTTGGCTACTATTAAGAGAGATTTGTTAGCAAGTTATTTCTAAAGGACAAGCCAGTACATTACAGTCTCGGCGGAAATTGACTGGTTTTCATTGATTATGTAAAAGCTATCTTTATAACATCTAGAGGGTACTGGATTAGATGTACACATACCACCAGAGTTTAGCAACAGCTGCTAAAGATACACAGTGCTTTCTTGTGATATTTGTGCATTTTCTGTACTTTGTTATTATTTTATTGGCATGGATGTTTTGCTTGCATGTGTGTCTATGAACCATTTGCCTGGTATCCTCAGAGAAGCCAGAAGAAGGCATTGGATCTCCTGGTCATCTGCAATGTGGGTGCTAGGAATCAAATCTGGGTCCTCTGGAAGAGTAGCCAGTGTTAACTGCTGAACCATCTCTCCAGCCGGTATTGTTACAAGCACTGTTTATAATCGGTAGTTTTTAAAGAGATAAACTGAATGAATTGTTCCAAAATTAGGACTTAAGCTGAAGCTTGGTGATAAAATAGATAGTTGGCCATTTAATAAATAGGCTTAAAATAAGTTTGAAGGGGAGGGTTGTGCTCACCTTTAAAGCCCCCTCCCTCCTTAGTCAGAGCTCAGCAGGACTGTAGTGAGTTTGGGACAGTCGGGTTTAGGAGGAGGGTGCCAGCCGAGCCAGAGCCCTATAGTGAGACCTGCCTAAAAAAATTTGAGGGCAAACAAGACAGATTGAAGATACTTTGTTTCCTTAGTGAGGAATTAAATAAAAATCTCCACCCATTTGTTTCTTTCACCCATTTGTTACTTCCTCTATACTGTTCATTTTCTGAAAGTTATTTGGGAAGATTCCTGGGCAGTGAAATGTGTTGTGGATTTAAACTAAATCTTTGGGGACATTTTGAAATTGTATCAAAGATTAATTCCTACTTAATATTACCTACTAAAGGAAACACAAAAATACAAATGTAAAAGGATTGAGATTTTCAAAGCATCACATTACTTAGAAGTTGAGCATGTGGGCTTTTTATTTATTTTTGTTTGTTTTTTGAGACAGGGTTTCTTTGTGTAGTTTTACGCCTTTCTTGGAACTCGCTTTGTAGACCAGGCTGGCCTCCAACTCACAGAGATCCGCCTGGCTCTGCCTCCTGAGTGCTGGGATTAAAGGTGTGCGCCACCACTGCCCAGCCGCATGTAGGCTTTTTAAATGCAGGTTATTAGTACATAATTCAGAAATTAAAAACAAGCATTCTCTAAGGTGTTGCTTTGTGAGGTGGGGAGTTCCTGAAACTGCTCTCCAGTTCCTTGTTTGCATTGTGGCTGTGAGCCTGCCTTACTTCAGGGCTCCTGGGAAACCAGGAAGATAGATGCATCTAAAGTCATTTGTCTGTGACATGGTTGGCGGTGCTCTGCTAGCTCCAGCAGGCTGTTTTGTCAACTCTGAACACTAGAACCTGCCTACAGTATCAGGGTCTTGGCCAGTTTTATTGCTTAGTATTCAGACTTTACAAACATAAAAATGACATTACTCTGCTGATCAGAACTACTTCAAAAAAGCCAGATGCAGTGGTAAGCATCTCCAGTTCCTCCTGAGTTTGGGCTGATTTTGTTCTAGAAAAACCATAAAGGAAGAGAGGGAGGGAGGGCAAGAAATATTCTAAAGGAGAAATAAAATTTTATTTATGCCTAAAAAAAAAAATGATGTTACTGTACTCGGTGGCTTCTTGTCAGGGAGCTGCTCCTGGGAGCTGATGCAGTTGAGGTGCTAGTGGCTCTTTGAATTTCTCTCCCTGAATTGCATCTGGAAAATGTAGTGTGTTCTGCTGAAACACCTCTCCCAATTTGGTTTTGCTGAGACAGCTTCCTACATAGCCCAGGCTTGCCACAAATGTCTTAATCCTGCTGCCTTAAGCTCATGAAATTGCAGGCATGTGACACCATGCTTGGCTGCTAGAGTTTGTTGCTTGCACTGTGTATTTGTGTTGAAGTGGTAGCACATGCCTGCCCTTAACCTCAGCACTCAGAAGCAGAGGCAGGCGGATCTCCGAGTTCAAGACCAGTATGGTCTACAGAGTGAGTTCCAGGACAACCTGGGCTGCTACACAGAGAAGCCCTGTCTGAAGAAACAAAAGAAAAGGGGGGAAAAAAGAAAAAGAATTGCTAGAATTTTCGTTGCTCTGGTGAGATAGCTCAGCAGCTGAGGTGCTTGCTGTTTGGAGCTGATGACCTGAGGTGGGGCTCAGCAATTCTCGTGATGGTGAAAGGAGAGACCTGATTCCAGGTTGTCCTTCTGACCTCTACATGCACTCACACGCACAGGACACATACACAAAAGGAATAAATCCAAAGGCTTTAGGATGTAAGAACCTTAACATTTACTTCAAGGAAGTCAGCCTCTGCAACCTTAAACCTTCATGTGAGTGTTTGGAAGAGTGGCATGAACATTTTGCTCCAAGTACATCATCTGATAATTAAGTAAACTGAGGCCCAGTATGATCTAAAACCATACCGCTTGGGAGCTGGCTCTTCTGGACCCAGTGAATATTGTGACTTGAACTCCCAGCCATTTGGGTGAGGCTGACATGAGTAGCCCTCAGCTGGTTAGTGACTGGTTTGGAAAACCATGTCTTATGAATTGTTCTTTCTCTTGGCCCTCATGAGAAATGGGAATGTAAAGTTGAGAATATAATCACTTTTGGATAGAGTTTGTGTGATGAGGGAGTGCTCAGTTTTGTGCTGACCAGTGAAGTCTCAGCAAGCCACAGTAGTGATGAGTAAGTATTGACAAGTGACTGATGCCCTGAGAAATTGAATTCCATTTGTTTGTTTGTTTTTTGAGGCAGTGTTTCTCTGTGTAGTCTTGACTGCCCTGGAACTTGAACTTGCCCAGGTTGGCCTTGAACTCACAGAAATCCACCTGCCTCTGCCTCCCAGGTGCTGGGATTAAAAGTATGTGAAATCACTTCTAGCTTTCTGTTTTGATTTTTGTGACAGGGCCTAAGGTAGTAACCCAGGTGGCCTCAGAGACACTCTGTTGCCAAGGTGGGCCTCAGTCTCCCACTTCCATCTGTGATTACAGGTGTGTACCACTACATTTGGTTTTCTGTGTTGCTGGAGACTGAGGCTGGGGCCTCTTGTTTGGTGGGAAAGTCTACCAACTAAGCTATATTCCTAGCCTAATCTAGATTTTTTTTAATAAATAATTTTTTCTTTATTATTATGTGTTTTAAATTTTATACATCAGCCATGGGTTCCCCTGTCCTCCCCTCTCCCAACCCCATCCCCACCTCCCCTCCATTCCCATGTCCTCCAGGATCAAGGCACCCCTGAGGATTCATTTAAACCTGGTAGATTCAGTACAGGCAGGTTCTGTCACCTCCTTCCAGACTGAGCAAAGTGTCCATGTCTAATCTAGATTTTTTAATGACTATTAGAAAGTGGTGCCAATTCCCTGTTCAGTAAAGCTAATCTAAGATGCAAGAATGCATGCACATTTATTCCTGTTTCTTTCACTTGGATTAAAAAAAAAAAAACACAAAGGAATTAAGTTTTCTGAGGTACTTTATGGTCCATGTTGGTATTCTTGCCCTTGGCCTAGTCTTTCCATGTTTGTTGGCTCTGGAGGTAACTGCCAAGCAGACCTGCTGGCTACTTTTCCAGGTGCAGAAATGGAGAGATCTTAAGCTCTCATCAGAGATGCATACATAGTAGTCTGTCTGTCAATTTAATTAAATTAGGAAATGCCTAGGAGATCACTAAAACTTACATCTGCTGTGTCTATGAGGGTTCTGATTTGATCAGTGACTTAATTTCCTTGATTGACTTGTAATTTGGTGGCATTTTTGGGAGCTGGTTAAAAGTGGTAGGTGGCATCTTTGAAGGAAGTAGGTCATTAGGGGCATGGCTTTGGTGTTATACTAAGTCTCCATGAGTCACCTGCTCTACCGTGTCTCGTACTCCATCTTGGAATGACATTTTGAAATTGAGTCAAAATAAGTAATTCCTCCTTTTAGCTTGTCCTGGGGGATTTTGGACATTGTTCTGCAAAAGTCACACAATCTTTATGCAATGAGGAGATTCTGACTCCAGAATCAGACTGGTGTGCTCAGATCCTGGCTTTACTGTCCATGTTATCTAATGAGATCACCTCACCTTTGGGAGCATCTGGACTCTCTGTAAGATGAACTATTTTCACTTAGAAAATGCATGGCATATAACAGGTACAGAGTAAGTTATGAGCTATGTTCCAACCTTCTGCTTGACTCCTGTACTCTTCTGTATGTAACTCTGAGTTTGGGTTCTCATTAGGCTTAATGCTTGCTCTACCTGTACCTGTTCTGTATATGATACCCCACACCCCCATGTATTCCCGCTCCTATGTTCTTGACTCCTTCTTGGGTTCCTAAGGCTTCTTTCTTACCTGCATTGTGAGTTTTACCTTTTTGTTAGACTTTTAAAAAATATGCCAATGTGCTGTAGAATTGTCCAATATGGTAGCCACATGTAGGCATTTTAATAATTGATTTTATTTTGGTTACAGAGGTTGAACCCAAGGCCTTGGGCACGGTAAGCAGATTATAACTTTTTTGTTATTTTTGAGACAAGTCTCTTTCTGTAGCCCATGATGTTCTGGAACTCTGGAAGGTTTAGAGCTCACAGAGATCTACCTGTCTCTGTCTCCCTAGTGCTGGGATTAAAGACATTTCCTGTGGTGGTATTGTGTTCCCCAAAATATTGTGCACCCTGATAAACTTACCTGGGGTCAGAGAACAGAACAGCCACTAGATAGAGAGACCAGAAAATGGTGGCACACATGCCTTTAATCCTAGCATTCCAGAGGCAGAGACCCGCCTGGATCTCTGTGAGTTCAAGGCCACACTGGAAACAGCCAAGCATGGCGACTCTCGCCTTTAATCCCAGGAAGTAATGGCAGGAGGCAGAAAGGTATTTAAGGCGTGAAGACCAGAAACTAGAAGCATTTGGCTGGTTAAGCTTCAGGCTTTCGAGAAGCAGTTCAGCTGAGATATTTGGATGAGGACTCAGAGGCTTCCAGTCTGAGGAAACAGGATCAGCTGAGGAACTGGCAAGGTGAGGTGGCTGTGGCTTGTTCTGCTTCTCTGATCTTCCAGCATTCACCCAATACCTGGCTTCAGGTTTGTTTTTATTAATAAGAACTTTTAAGATTCACATACAATTTGCCTTTAATTGATGGAGATGGGGATGTAGCTCCATGATAAAATGCTTGCCTAGCACGCACAAGGCTCAGAGTTTAATCACTAGTACCATAACAATGAATGAATGATGAATTCTTCAGTGGCGTCAATCTTACTTCAGTTACTCAGTCACCATCTGTGGCTGTGGCTACCCTGTGGGGCGGTAGATGGGAAATCACAGAAAATCCTATGGACCGTAGTTAGTATGCTCTCTGAGTCTTTGACCTTCTCTGCTGACAGCCTCGTGTCGCTGCTGTTTTCCTTCCGAGTGATGATCAGCCTCGGTCTTCCTTTCATTCCCGATACAGACTTCGATCTTTCTCCTGGTTGGCTTTAGCAGCTGTTCTTTATTGTGCACTGGTTTGGTGTGCATTGGTTTGGTTTGGTTTGGTCTGGTCTGGTCTTGTTTTAATTGGTTTTGAAAATGTCCTGACATGTATTTCTGAAGTCTCATTGATTTCCCAAACTTTGGAGTTCCTCTGCTTCCAGCCTGGCTTCTGGCTCTGCTGACTACAGGAGCTTTTCCTCCTGCTTTCCAGTGCAGCCCTTTTCCTTGGCTCAGCCTGAGGCCAATATGAACTTGTCAGACTGAAGATCCTTTAGCTTAGCTTCCTGTTTTGGCCCACTTTCAGAGGGCGGCTGCTTTGGAAATGGTGGGTTTTCTAGCCCTCTGATCTGTAGCCCTGGTGGCCTCCCTGAGTGCTGGGATTAGAGGTGTGTGGCCTCACAGCTGACTCCCCCAGTCATCTGTACTCACTAAAGATGACCAGTAGGAAAGGACTGGTAAGTGGGATGTGCGGGGTAGCCCTGATGAATCCCCATGCAGCCATGAGACTGTTCCTTAGAAGTTAGCGGTCTCCTTAATCCTGTCAGTGGGAAATGCCGGGTTCTCTGCTCTGTTGCCAACCACAAGAGCAGCCATGATGTCTTCTCTTCTGAAGAGATTGAGTGACCCTCTTTCACATTTTTAATCATTTTATGTGTATGAGTGCTTTACCTGAATGGATGTATGTGTCTAACATTTGTGCATGGTGATGGAGGTAAGAAGAATGCGTTAGATCCCCTGGAATTGAAGTTAAGAATGGGAATCAGTCTTAGGACCTTATGAGTGCTTGGCAAGGGTGCTACTACAGAACCATACTTCTAGTCCGTTTTAAAAATTTTGAGACAGGGTTTTGAACTACTGAGCCTCCTGCCTCGGCCTCCTGAGGAGCTGGCAGTACAAGCTTGTGTGAGTCAGCCACTGAGTAGACAAGTTTTGTAAGGTCCTATACCCTGGTGACCAGGCTCAGCTGCAGGACAGCGGTGGTCGGTCTCATCTGGTCTCACCTGTTATTTGTGGAGTATGGCCGAGGCGCCCTGGACCCTGCTGGGGTCACTGTGTGTGAAGGGCTGACTGACACAGGCTCTGTCTTTCCAGAGGCTGCTGCTGTGGTTCTGCAGAGCACAGTGCCCTGGCAGTCTGTCCTTCCACCTCCACATAGGGAAGGGAGTATAACAAAGCTGAGTGCTTTTGCTTCTGCTCTCCCAGGGCTGGTGGAGACCAGTTGCTTTTTCCTGTTGACAAACTTGCACATTCACAGTGGGGTGAGGCTCCCCAGAGTGCCTGGAAAGTCAAATGCCGAGCTGCGTCTTCACAGATACTCTCCAGTGGCCAGGCTAGTCCTCTGATTGTGGGGAAATAGGAGAATGGGGCTATCCCCTCTCAAATGTCTCATCACCTCATTGGATAGGCTGTTGTATTCATTCAGTAAAGTTTATAGGGCACCTAGTAACTGCCAGATTCTGTGCTCAGCAAATGCTAATAAAACTGCTTTATCTCAAGCCTTTTGATTTAAAGCAGACAGCCACCATAAGTGGAGAGAGATGGTGTCATGGGAGAGCAGACGATCTGAAAGATAACCTTGGGGAAAATGGCAGTGCTGTAGGACAGGGGACAGGAAGTAGGAAACAGTGAGCAGGAGGGAAGTGCTCAGGCTCAGGGCTTCTCTGAGTCAGGGCTGAAAACAGGTTGTTTCTCTTGTTTCTATTACATCTTAATGCTCAGAGACAGTGCTGCCCATGGTGAGCATTCTGGACTCTGATGAATAAGAATAGACTCGGGCGGACTCTTAGAACTGTTAATGTCTTAGTTCTCTGTGCTTCTGGGTCCTGGTTGGGGTAGCACTTCCTCAGTTCCTTTGGGTGTGTCTGTGAGACTGAGTGACCTGCTTGGATCTGTAATATTCAGTAAATGTGTCATGGGGATGAGGGTGTAGATGCTCGTGTAGATCCTTTGGTGCACTGAGTATCAATGGTAAGGTGGTGTCTTTAATAACAACTTAAATAACAACTTTGTTATGACTTAGAGTAAGTCGCCAAGTTTTGGGGATTATCTGGCCTATCCTGATAGCCACAGAAGTCTGTTGGGAATCCTTAGACATCAAAGGTGTCTGGAGAAGAGTCACACAAACATTTCATAGTCCTGTGTTTGTTCCAGTGTTTCTTTAATCTTAGGTCAATGTGGCATCTTAGAAACTAAGTCTTGAGCCAGGGTGGTAGTACAGAACTTTAATCCCAGCGCTCAGTGAGTTCAAAGTCAGCCTGGTCTACATAAGAGACTTTGTATTCCCCTGTCCCCCATGAAGTCTTTGCCAGAAGCAAGGTAGATGACAGGATAAAGTGTAGCTGAGTAGGTACTGATACTGTGCGCGATAAACCTGCTAGGCAGGCCTTGGTGTTTGTGTGTTAAGTCTTTCTCTAGCTCCCTGCAATGATTCACCCAATATTGGGTTGCACCACTGGCCTCCTTATGTCATCTCTTCAGGCCACCCTACCTGAGGAACAGGGGCTTTGTCAGGAATGCCTGTGAGTAGCTAAGCTATGGTCTTCTGTGCCCTAGGAACTCAGTAACTGCAGTGTCTGAGGCATGATCACAGACAAGAGTGAATTTGATAATAGCACCAATTGTGCCAGGCTTAGGGGACAGAGTAGAGCTCAGCCTGTCCCTTCCCAAAGCAGCTGGCTGAGTTCCAGTTTTAACTCAGACTGCTCACTTGACTCTGGAGAAGAGCAAAGTGACCAAGAGCCTTTCAGAGGCTGTCACTGTGAACAGGCTGGGGTGGGGTGGAGGGGCACTTTACCCTGAGAAGCTGCAGTGTGCTTTCAAGTGTTCCTGTAGAATGGGGGCATTACACCCCCTCCCCAAACCCAAATGAACAGAAACCAACAACATAAAAAGAAAGCATTTGTACGTTTATTAGCAAGCACTTCTCTAGGAACTTACCTAAAGGAAAAATAATTGTGTCCAAGGATGTGTTACTTGTTCATTACCCCCTTCGTGTGTTTATGCCATGTTAAAGTTCTTTTACTGTTGTAGTTACTGAATTCTTATTTTCTGAGACAGAGTCTTACTTTGTAGCCTCGGCTGGACTGAACTTGCTATTTAAACAAGGCTGACTTTAAACTCCGTCTCTCCTCGTGTTGGGATTATAAGTATGAACTACCAAGCCCTGGTTTCTTTTACTATTTTTAAACTTTCACCAATACTGTATCAATATTCTGTTGGGTTTTTTTTGCATTCCTCCTCAAACTTGATGTCAGTGGAATACTAAAATAGTTTTTCTAGGGCCTGTGAAGATGGCTGTGAATAAAGTGCTTGCCATGCAAGCATGAGAAACTGAGTCTGCTCCTCAGCACCCAGGTAGAAGGCAGGCATGGTGGCATTTACACACATGTGTGCAAGCGACCCCCCAAGTGTTTCTAGTTGGACATGTTAAGATAGTTTGATTTCCTTGGCAGTCAGGGTGTCAGTCTCCTGAGTGAGCTGTGGCACCCACTGTTTTACCAGCTTCAGAGCGTGTTCTGTAAGTTCAGCTTGTACTGCTAGACTTTGCTTACTGGATACTGACACAGTTAATTGATAATGACACAGTGCTCCAACTCAGAAAAGTACTACTAAAACTTTACCTTTCAAGTGAATTTTACTTGCAAAAAGTTCTATAAAAATATTTTGAAGTTTCCTATACTGGTTGGCATTTCGTGTGTGTGTGTGTGTGTGTGTGTGTGTGTGTGTGTGTGTGTGTGGCATATTTGTATGTCTTTGTGGACACAGAGGCCAGAAGAGAATGTTAGGTGCCCTGCTCTATCATTCTTTGGCTTATATCCCTGAGACAGGGTCCAGTGCTCCTCCTGACTCCACTGCACACGATGCTGGGTTACAAGCTTTTCGCCTGAGCCCTGGGATTTGAACTTAGGTCTCAATGTTTGCACATCAAGCCCCTTTCTCACTGAAGTGCCAACCTGATGAGCCTGTTCCCAGAGAATTCAGTGCTGTGAGGCCTGGGAAACTTACCACTTGACTGTGTGTGATGAATGGATAGAGACAGACAGACAGACAGATACTTCAAGCCCAGGCTGTCCTGGAAATCCTAGGCAATCCTCTTACTTCAGCCTCCCCAGATTACAGGCATGTGCCACCATGCCCACTGTGGTCCTTCCCATGCCTCACTGCCATGCTATACAGATAGGAAGTGTTTCCTCCAGTGGTGATATTTCTCCTTCTTTTCTTTTCACCCCAGGTTGTATCAGAGTAAGATGGACGGTAGCTTTGATTGTGATTGTGGTGAGCTGGAGCCACCTGATCACTAACAAAAGATACCTGTCAGCCAACATCACCAGAGCTTCCTGTTAAAATACAGCAACAAGGAAGAGAGGAAGCAAAGGGAATAGTGCTTTCAGCGCCTTAGGATGCTGCTCAGGACCAGTCCAACACTGAATGTATCTGCACTGTGAGAGGATGTCCACGGAGGCCTGCCGGGTGCATATTTATTCACAGTTTTGTCCCATGTTAAGTCGGTTAGCATAGTCTATCTGAGTGCGTAGTATGTCATTTCATTCCGTTTGAGTTTCTTGAGTGTTTTCTTTAAATGTCTGCAGAGTTGCTGCCCTTCCTTGAACTATGAGCACTGCAATCTTTTTGATTCTCAGTATGAATAGAGATTTTTGAGCTTTAAGTCTGAGGGGAACTCAGCGGGCCTGGTTGGCGTCTGCAATGAACATCAAGAAACCATCGTGCTGTGGAAACGGAATTGTTTTCCTCCCTTTTTGAGAGATCTTTCCTTTTGATGGCAGTTGTCTTCCTTGTTTACACAAGTTCAACAATTTGAAAGGAAAAGGCAATTGTAAGGGTTTCAGAATGGCAGAGAAATTTGAAAGTCTCATGAACATTCACGGTTTTGATCTGGGCTCCAGGTACATGGACTTAAAACCATTGGGCTGTGGAGGCAATGGCCTGGTTTTTTCTGCTGTAGACAATGACTGTGACAAGAGAGTAGCCATCAAGAAAATTGTCCTCACCGATCCCCAGAGCGTCAAACATGCTCTCCGTGAAATCAAAATTATTAGAAGACTTGACCATGATAACATTGTGAAAGTGTTTGAAATTCTTGGTCCCAGTGGAAGCCAGTTAACAGATGATGTGGGCTCTCTCACGGAGCTGAACAGCGTCTACATTGTTCAGGAGTACATGGAGACAGACTTGGCGAACGTGCTGGAGCAGGGCCCTTTACTACAAGAGCATGCCAGGCTTTTCATGTATCAGCTGCTACATGGGCTCAAGTATATCCATTCTACAAACGTACTGCACAGAGATCTCAAGCCAGCTAATCTTTTCATTAACACTGAAGACTTGATGCTGAAGATAGGTGGCTTTGGTCTGGCACGGATCATGGATCCTCATTATTCCCATAAGGTATGTAGAAAGCTCTCTCTACCCAAATTCTAAACTGGTGTGTCTTTTTCTGACGCAGGTCTACTTTCATTCATAGTCTCCAGGGTTTGAACTGAAGGTGAAGTGGACTCCTAGGTCCATACAACTTCCTCAGAGTGCATGGCTATTTGTTAGTAATGAAGTTCTGAGGTGTACATCTTTTTGTTTTGTTTTGTTTTTCAAGACAGGATTTCTTTGTGTAGTTTTAGCTGACCTGGAACTAGCTCTGTAAGACAAGGCTAGCCTCGGACTCATAAAGATCCATCTGCCTTTGCTTCCCAAGTGCTGGGACTATAGGGGTGTGCCACCATGGCCTGGCCTTTTTTTGTTTGTTTGTTTGTTTGTTTTTTGAGACTGGGTCTTGCTGTATAATCAGGTCTAGTGTATGGTCTAGGCAACCTCAAACTCACTATCTGCATCCTCCTAAATACTGGGATTCTAAGCATGTGCTGCCACATAGAGTTATTTATTGTAATTAAAATTCTTATTTAGTTATTTCAAAGTAGAATATATTTTTATGTTTGGATCTGGCATCCTATTTGAAGGTGAGTGGAGCAGCTTTCCCAGCTTTTAAGTTATCTTTGTCCTTTTGACGCTGTTATACTATTCTTTACTGTTCTATACTATACTGTAGTTATACCTCAGTTAAATGGAATTTAGTTTAAAATTTAAATTTGCATGAACAGCTGGCAATTAAGTGCAGCCAAAAAGATTCACTTCATAGCAACTTCTCTTTATAAGCAACGTTTTTTTTTTTTTTTTTTTTTTTTTTTTTTTTTTTTTTGAGACAGGGTTTCTCTGTAGCTTTGGAGCCTGTCCTAGACTAGCTCTGTAGTCCAGGCTGGCCTCGAACTCACAGAGATCTACCTGCCTCTGCCTCCCAAGTGCTGGGATTACAGGCGTGCGCCACCACCACCCGGCGTAAGCAACTTTTTTCATATAAGAACTTAATAGTATCTTCCAAGGAGAACTTGGGTCTTTTGATTTTAAATTGAAATCTTAGTTAGAATCTTGATGTTTAAAATATAAAAGTGTGCTGGGTATGGTCGTGCATACTTTTAATCCCAGTGCTCAGAGGGCAGAGACAGGTAAACCCATGTAAGCCAAGGCCAGTCTGGTCTACACAGTTCCAGGCCATCTAGGGCAACACAGTGAGACTGTCTCGATAAAGTAAGTCAGATATAAAGGTAGAGCTGCTTTGGTGACAAAGAACCCCTGAGAGTAAGTCCTGTTACTTGGCATTCCTTAGCCCATGTCTGAACACGTCTTCATGCGAGCCTGTGGTCTTGACTGACCGATTGTCTTCACTGCATTCCCAAGAAAGGGGAGGGGGACACACGGTAAGATGACTCAGCAGAAAGGTTCCTTGCAGCAAGCCTGATAACCTAGTTTAGACCCTGGAACCCAGACTGTAGAAGAGAATGGATTCTTCCAAGCTGTTCTCTGACCTGGACACTTGCACTAAAGTGTGTGGTTGCTGGCTCTCCCCCTCTCCTCCCTCACCCACATAGATTAATGAACAACTTTTAACATAGAGGTTGAGTCCCTGCTGAGCACAGTGAGGTGTGGACAGAACACTGGAAGGAGCCACACCTAGACCTTTACTTGACGTCCCTGGAATCACCTAGGTGTGTCCTTCAGCAGACCCATGATCTGCCCAGTGCTCTGACCTGGAAATCAGTATCCACCGGTACAGTGTGTTGTCCTGAGGGTGGAAGACCCTGTGGGCATTGGTTAGGAGTGGGGAGTGGCAGGATTTGTGTGTGTGATAAGTAGGAGCTGCAGCTCCTTCCCCACCTTCCCTCTGATCCTAAGCATAGCATGTCTGCTCCTGAGTTATGGTAAAACTTGGAGTGAGAACCTGTTTCTCTTCTGAAACAAACTGCACTTGGCCTAGAATTGGCATTAAGGCCTTATGGTGTCTTGTTCTGCACTTCTTGTGACAGTCATCTGAGAGATGGCATGTCCATCTCTAAGTGATGGTTGTGGCATCTAGATGGTAAGAGCCTTGAAAATGGGCTGAGAAATCAACAGTAATTGAGAATTTTATGGCTTTTTTGGAGGATGAGTATCATCCTACCCCCTAAAGTAAGGGAAATTGAAGTCTGTTTGGTATTCCTTTGCAGGGTCATCTTTCTGAAGGATTGGTTACCAAATGGTACAGATCTCCACGACTTTTACTTTCTCCTAATAATTATACTAAAGCCATTGACATGTGGGCTGCGGGCTGTATCTTTGCTGAAATGTTGACTGGTAAAACCCTCTTTGCAGGTCAGTATTATATGGGGAGAATTTTACCAGAAGTCATTTTGCATTTATCTCTAAGGCAAGGTTATGTAAGATTTCAAAGAGCTTAATATAGTCTGAAATATTCCAATGCAAAGATAAGACTGTTTATATTACTTAAGAAATGAGAACATTATTATTCACATATTCATGAAATTGCTCTGTTAGTTAGAACTCTAGTGTTCTGTTATTGCCAGTTTATTTCTAAACCTCAGTGTTTTGAGGATCCATACTCTGTTGGCAATCTGTGTTAAGTCATATCTGAATTGCATTAGTCATTTCCTGGTAAATTTATTGTTGAAAATCCTACAGAGTTCTGTCGTCCCCTTCTCCAGGTTTCCTTTGGACAGTGGGGGTATCCTCACAATGTGGAAACTCTTATCCCTTAAGACCAAGGAAAAGCCAATGTTTTAAGAAAAAAACCATCTTCGTTCACATACCATACCGTTCCCCTAAAGAGGGTGTTTCAGCTGGAGATGTGGCTGGGTGTTAGACCAGCTGCCTAGCGTTCATGGAGCCTCTGTTTCAAATCCCAGCACTGCAGAAGATGAAGTGTGTAGTTGGGAGTGTTTGTGATGTATGGGTTATGTCGATTCTAGACCGTCCCCATCCTTCTGAAGCGAGCCCTGGGATAGTAGTTATTCCTCTCCCCAGCTCCTGTGCCCACTCATCCACTTTCTGTGGATTGCCTGTTGTGCACTTTGCGTGGATGGAACCGTGTGTTGGGCTCTGTGACAGGCTGCTTTCTCGTGGAAGTGTTTTAGGGGTTCATTCATGTTGTGTATGTCAGTGTTTGACTCAGCATATGCCAGATGACAGAGGCCTCATTTGGTTTTCCATTCACCAGTTGGTGGATGTCTTGGTTTTTACTTTTTGGCCCTTATGAACAATGCTGCTGTGAACGTTTGTGTATCAATTTTTATGTGAGCATGTTTTCAGTTCTCTTCAGTTCTCTTTTACGCCCAGGCATAAAATAACTAGGTGACACATGGTAACTTAGGTTGAATTCTTGGAGACTAGACAGTTTTCTAAAGCAGCTGTGTGTTGTACATTCTCCAGTCAACTGAGAATGAAGGTTCTGTTCACATTATCATCAGCACTTTAAAGGGTTGTGTCTTTGTTGAATGTGATCATCTGGTGGGTGTGAAAAAAGGGTATTTCAGTGTGCTTACTGACCTCTGATTTGTTAGTATAGGATCTTAAAGTTCAAGTTAGCCATGAACCCATGCGGCAGTCCTCCTGCCTCAGCCTCCTGGCTGCTAGAATTACAAGTATGAGCCGCCATGCACAGTCTCTTATTTTTAATATGTTTTGTAGAATATCCAGATCATTTGTTTGCTCTTAATTGGATTGTCTTTTGTATTTTTAAGAATTCTTTACATACTGTGGATGCGGAGTCTATCAGATATAGTTTATATTTTGTCCCATCCTGTGTGCAATGTGTCTTTTCCTTTTATGACAGTGTCTTTTGAAGCACAGAACATTTAGTTCGGTTGAAGGCCAACTGATCGGTCTTTTGTGTTAGCATATCATAGCTGAGAAACCATTCTCTACAGTATTTACTTCCAAGCATTTTATAGTTTTATTTTTACATTTAGATCAGGATTTGTTTTGGGTGATTTATGTGTGTGATGTGAGGGCAGGGGCCCAATTTCATTACTTTGCTTATGGATGTCCAGTTGTCCTTGAACCATCTGGTGAAGAAGTTTTCATTTACAAATTGAATAGTAAGCCACCTTATTTAAAAAAAAAAAAAATGAGCTGACCATAAACATGAGCTACCTTGTGATTATCCTCAGAACTTATACACTGTCATTTCAGCCTCTTTCATAAAAGCAGGTCACCAAGGACAGCTCAGACTCAGTGCAGAGAGGTGTTGACTTCTTAAAGGGAGACTATCAAAGAACCTGTGGGTGTCTTTATTGCCGGGAAAGTGGGCTCTGTGGGTGATCTGTTTACACTGTGGTGTCTCGATTTCACTCAGGTGCACACGAACTTGAACAGATGCAGCTCATTTTAGAATCTATTCCTGTTGTGCATGAGGAAGATCGTCAGGAGCTTCTCAGTGTGATTCCAGTTTACATTAGAAATGACATGACTGAGCCACACAAACCGCTAACTCAGCTGCTTCCGGGAATTAGTCGAGAAGGTAATGTGACTTGAGAATAATGTCGTGGCCAGGCAGTGGTGATACACGCCTTTAATCAGGAGGCAGAGGCAGGCGTTGAGTTCAAGGCCATCCTGGTCTACAGAGAATAATGTCACATCTCTTTGGAGTGTGGAGGCTTTGGCCTGTTGCCATCTTGAGGTGTGTGTTTTCCCAGAGTTTTCAGGTGGACCCAGGCCCTAAACTCTGGCATTCCCCTTTTGACTATAGTCTATGTCTTTGCTTTCCTGGAGTTCAGAAAACATACCCCATCCGCTGATTCTAACTAATCCCATTTTCCAATTTATCTTCTCTCCTACTGTGGGTAAGCATATGGAATGACTGGTTCTCAGTTAGCTGCAATGGAGTTCTGTGAGTGTTAGACACTAATCAGGTATGCCTTTGAATATGACTCATTGTTTTCTATAGTAAAATATAATTTCATGGCCTGTAGAGATGGATAGTGGTTTATAGCAGTGGCTATTTTCCAGAGGACCCAGGTTCAATTCCCAGCACCCATATGGTGGCCTGTAACTGTAACTTCAGTTCCAAGAGATCTGATGCCTTTTTTTCTGACCTCTGTGGGCATCAGACATGCATGTCACACACAGACATCCATATTCTAAAATGAAAGCAAACAACCACTTGAATCTTCAAAAAAGTTTACTCTGTGTGTGTATGCAAGGGCACACATGTGGAGGTCAGGGGACAATTTGTAAGAAGAATGGGCTGTCAGCTTTCACCACGAGAGTCCAGGTAATCAAACTTGGGTTGTTGGGCTTGGCGGCAAGCACCTGAGCTGTCTTTACTCCCTGGCCATCTCACTGGCTAAATTTAGATAGGGAGAAGAATTGAGTAGTCAGGAGAAGCAGAGAGCTCCAGGGCAAGGAAAAGCAGGAAGCAAGCAGATAGAGTGTTTGCCAAGAACTGATCCAAATGAACAGTCTGTAAGAAGAGTTGGTGGGTTAGTATTCCAAGTCTGAAGAGCTAGATACTGGAGTTTCTACATCAGCTACTAAGATAGTTTGTTTCTCATCTCAATGGAGTGACATGCTTGATCAAAAGTCTTCTTCAACTTCTGTAGTTCTCTATAATAAGATACCTTTCCTTGAGAAAAGGGAAAACTACTTCGATCTGAGTTTGGTTCAGTAGTAGACCACTTGCCTAGAATGCTCAGGCCTTCTGCTTGACCCTAGCATCATACTGAGTACGTACACTTAATGTACATGCACACATGACAGTCAGATACATCGAGGTGTCAGAATTAGTCAAAGACACACACCTTTAATCCCAGCACTTGGGAGGCAGAGGCAGGGGGATCTCTCAGTTCAAGGCCGACACAAAGTGAGTTCTAGGACAGCCAGGGCTGTGCAGAGAAACCCTGTTTAAAAATGCCCCCTACCCCACCAAAATTTGCACCACCATGCCCAGCTATACACATTGTATTAAATGACACTAATGTTTTCAGTTTTTCTTCAGATGAACAGACTTTTGTAAACCTTTCCTCTTTTTCTTAGCACTGGATTTCCTGGAACAGATTCTGACATTCAGCCCCATGGACCGGCTCACAGCAGAGGAAGCGCTTTCCCATCCTTACATGAGCATCTACTCTTTCCCGACGGATGAGCCGATTTCAAGCCATCCTTTCCACATAGAGGATGAAGTTGATGATATTTTGCTTATGGATGAAACACACAGTCACATTTATAACTGGGAAAGGTAAATTTATCCTAAGTTAGAAAAGCATTTATTGAATTTTCAATGCGTCTTATATTGTATACTGTATGCTTATGTTTATAGATGTCTTAAAATTTTAAAGGGTTTGTTAAGTCACTGTCTTTAACTAGATTTATGGAATTCAGCACTAGGTACTGGTGAGGAGATGGTGATAACAGTGCTGTCTTTTTTTTTTTTTTTAAGGATTTATTTATTTATTATGTATACAGTGTTCTGTCTGTAGGCCAGAAGAGAACACCAGATCTCAGTACAGATGGTTGTGAGCCATCATGTGGTTGCTGGGAATTGAACTCAGGACCTCAGGAAGAGCAGCCAGTGCTCTTAAGTGCTAAGCCATCTCTCCAGCCCACAGTGCTGTCTTCAGCAGTCATTAAAGCATGCTAATTAAGATTTTAAGATGCTTGAAAACCTGAATGATTTAAAACTAATTTTATAAAGTCATTCAATTTTTAAGAAATCGTTTAATTACCCACCTAATGCTTTTCATCTGTGATAAACCTGCACTTTAGCTCTGCATCTCAAGACTCAGTCTTACCTGGTGAGGTGAATCAGTGTCTGATTCCTGTCCATGTGACAGTTGAATGTTTCCAGGTGACATAAAAGCGAACTCAGAGCAGGTTCAGGAGAGGATGTGTCTGGTCTGCGGACAAAATGCACATCACTGAAGTGCGGTCTGCTTTCTTCGGCCTCCTTTTTGTTTCTAACTCCCTGGGGATGTGTCACTGAGCATGCTTTCAGTGGGGTACACCTGTAACAACCCCGCAGAGTCAAGGTCTCCAGGGGTTTGATGTGTGACCAGGACTGAAAATCACAAATGGGGTTTAAGTTTTTACGTTTTGAAAGAAACGGGTAAGCTGTAGCTAGTGGCACCTGCCTGGAAGCTGGAGAGGTAGGTGCCGCCCTGGCTGTATGTAGGTCAGTACCCTGTCTTGATCCACGCCAAACGAGACAGAAGTAGTAGTTAAAACAGTATTTTTTGTCTCTTAAATAAATGTCAGGGTGTGTGTATACTCACCCCATCTGCTAGTTCTCAGATACCCAGGGTTTTTTGACCTGTGCCTTCTCCTAAGTGTACTTGTCGACATCTCCGTTGACTCCTTCCGTCCGTCCGTTCTCCAGCCTCTGTTAGCACGTCAGTCTCCTCCCTTTGGGTGTGTGGTATAGTTGCCCTGCTGTGCTTTGTCAGTCAACACAGACAGCACACATGGGGGTGGCGGGGCTGATGGGAGACTCCAGTAAGCCTTCCCCGTTACTCAGCTACCTCATTACCAGTGGAAACAAGAGATTGGAAAAGTACCTGCTCACAGTTAGATGTACAGAATTTGGGCATAAAGTGTTAATGGGAAACTGGGGGGATTAAATTACAGATGTGCCAACCTCCTAGGTTGTGGAGGAGAGTAGAACAGAGCACAGGAGCTGAGAAGTGGCAGCCCAGCTAAAGAATGGAAGCCCTGAGCTTAGGAAATGTGGAGCTCTGTGGGCAGTCACCAGATGCGGCCTTCTGCTGTTTTACTTAGTAGCAAGCTTCCAGATGGAGGGGATAGATTCTGACGGGAAGGACACGCCTAGCTTTCTCTTCTGTTACCCACCTCCCCACCCCCAGACACTGCACAGCTTTTACAACTCAGAGCTGGGTGTGGCAGCATCCACCTCTACTCCAGTCCAGTACTGGGGAGGTTGAGACGGGATGATCACAAGTGTGAGGTCAGCGTGGCTATACAGTGAGAGTCTCACTCTTAAAAACTAAGCCAAACGAAAAGCCCTCAGTACTTCCACAGAGAACACACTGCATTTGAAAATGAAGTCGCCATGTAGAGTAATGACTGTGTTTCCTTCAGGTATCATGACTGTCAGTTCTCGGAGCATGACTGGCCTATTCATAACAACTTTGATATCGATGAGGTTCAGCTGGACCCAAGAGCTCTGTCTGATGTCACCGATGAAGAAGAAGTTCAAGTTGATCCTCGAAAATACTTGGATGGAGACCGAGAGAAGTACCTGGAGGATCCCGCCTTTGACACTAGCTACTCTGCTGAGCCTTGCTGGCAGTACCCAGATCACCACGAGAACAAGTACTGTGATCTGGAGTGTAGCCACACCTGTAACTACAAAACAAGGTCCCCATCATATTTAGATAACTTGGTATGGAGGGAGAGTGAAGTTAACCATTACTATGAGCCCAAACTTATTATAGATCTTTCCAACTGGAAAGAGCAAAGTAAAGAGAAATCCGATAAGAAAGGCAAGTCCAAGTGTGAGAGGAACGGATTGGTCAAAGCGCAGATAGCACTGGAGGAAGCGTCCCAGCAGCTGGCAGAGAAGGGAAGGGAGAAGAGCCAGGGCTTTGACTTTGATTCCTTCATAGCAGGAACTATTCAGCTTAGTTCCCAGCAGGAGCCTGCTGACGTGGTTGACAAGTTGAACGACTTGAATAGCTCCGTGTCCCAGCTAGAATTGAAAAGCTTGATCTCCAAGTCAGTCAGCCGAGAGAAGCAAGAAAAGGGGATGGCTAACCTGGCTCAGCTGGAAGCCTGGTACCAGTCCTCCTGGGACAGCCAGTATGTGAGTGGTGGGGAGGAGTGCTTCCTCATCAGTCAGTTCTGTTGTGAGGTCAGGAAGGATGAGCATGTGGAGAAGGAGAACACGTACACCAGCTATTTGGACAAGTTCTTTAGCAGGAAGGAAGATTCTGAAATGCTAGAAACTGAGCCAGTCGAGGAGGGGAAGCGTGGGGAGAGAGGACGCGAGGCAGGGCTTCTGACCGGCAATGGGGAGATCCTCCTGAGCAAGCAGCTAGAGTCCATAGGCACCCCGCAGTTCCACAGTCCAGTGGGGTCCCCACTCAAGTCCATCCAGGCCACGTTAACACCTTCCGCCATGAAATCTTCCCCTCAAATCCCTCACAAGACATACAGCAGCATTCTGAAACATCTGAACTAAACACTCAGCAGACATTTCTCTTTGTTCTTCATGAGATGTGTTGTCTTTTTTTATCACTAATGTTCTAAGTCAGTTTTTTACTTGAATCAGAAGGTGTCATTGATTTGCAAGGAGTTTTTCTTAGTTCTGTTTGTAAATGCAGACTTTTTCTACATGTGCGTTAGTTTTCGTTTGAACTGGCATGTCATTTGCACACACACACACACACACACACACACACACACACACACACACAGAATAGAGCAAAACAATGCAGTGCAGGAGGAGACCAGATGTGCTAGGGTGAACAGACATTCTCATAGACCAGTGACCTGCTTTACGGGAAACAAAACCTTGCCTTGAAACTTACACAGTGAGACTGTACATAATTGCATGAAAAGATCTATTTTTTCCTGAGACATTTTTCATTCATTAGTATTTTCAAGTTTTTCATACTGTACACATTTCTTAAGACACATGATACCAGCAGCAACTGAAAACGAATGCCGAATTTGGTACACATGTGTTATCTACCTCAAGGTAACAAAAGTATGTGGCGAAACACAAACCACCCATAGTGCTCCACGGCATCTGCACTCTGTCTAGCCAGCGTTTATCGTAGTAAACTCTTGAGACCTGTTCACCGTTTATAAATGTCCTGGTATTCATTCTTTATAGTGAAGTGTTAAATACATCACATCTTATTTATTTTTAGCGAATCAGTATATTTTCTGTATTTAATTATAAAAGTTAACTTAGTTTTAAGTTTATTTGCAACTGCCCTTTTTTCCATTTGGCACTATGGTTTGTTGCCTGCCAAGCTGATGATGTCAGCTTGCTCTGAGGCTGTCCATGTACGTTAAGTAAAGTACTCACTGTGTATAGGAATCTGTATTTTGGAGGTGCTTGATCTATCTACAAAGAAAAATTAGGAATTTATTATAAAATGCTCCTAGAAGTCTTAATTGTGTTTATTTTTTAAAAACTTGTAATGTTAGACTTGTGTGCATGGAAGTAATTAAGGTACATCATTATTGTAGTTTAAACATTGTACATGATAAGCCTCCCCCGTTTTTACTGTATGTTTTTATGAATGATCTATTCCCCATCCCTAGGTAAGCATGAATAAAATTAGGTTAAATGTAGTATGTCGCCTCTCAGTCTTAGAGTTTGTTTTATATTGCTGAATCCCGTCTGTGTCTTCAGTTATCCTGTTTGAAGGAAACCGACAAGACGGACAAGGGCCGGCGTGGTTCTTGTTTGACTCTTCAGAAGGAAAGGTGGTGCCAGGTGTGTCCAGCCTGCAGCCTGAGCAGGTCCCAGGATGCTAGGAATGTGCCCAACATTTAGAAGCTACTAGCGCAGTGTCGAAAGCTTAGTTGTCCCTAACGGAAATACTCTAAGAGGCTGGAAAAAAAGGTGGTTGGTCTGTCCAAAAACTTTTTGCTGGTATACTTTCACATTCAAATGGGATAAACCTTTATGTGTCTCAAAGCTCTTACAGCCAGGGAAAGCAGTGAACCTTGCAGGAAACCTGTATCTGCTCTCCTCAGTAAATGGCCTCTGTAAGAACTGGTCCCGGAAGCTAGGCATGGTGGCATATGCCAGGCCCAGCATTCAGTAGGTGGTGGCAGGAGGATCAGGAGTAGAAGGCCATCCTGGCCTTCATGAGCACATGTCTGTAAATAAGTGAAATGCTCCCATCTGAGGGAAGCCAAGGGTTTCTTGCTGGGAAACATGCCTCTGAATGCCAACTTAGAATCAGTAGTGGGTGGATTTTCAATAACGATTTGACCTTCTAAAGCCATCAGAGGAAGAGGATGATAGATAACTACTTGGAAATTATATAAAACATGCTTGCCTTGTGGGGATCCAGGCTGGCTGTTTCTTTTTTTGAGACAGGATTCAAGTAGCTTCGGCCAGGCTGGCCTTGATCTTCCTGCCTCGGCTTCTCAGGTGTTGGTGTTACAGGCATGAGCCACCATACCTATTTTAGATAATACTGAGGATTGAACCCAGAGTCTGTGCCTATGAAGCAAGTGTATTTGAACTACATCCCCAACCCCAGTTCTTGCATTTAAAATGAGTCTTGGAATGCTAGGCATGTTGATGGGCCTGCCTGTAATTCCATCACTTGGAAGGCCGAGGCAAGAGAATTGCCCCAAGGTCAAAGCCAGCTGGGTCTACACAGTGAGTCACAGGCCAGTTAGGCTGCGTGGTAAGGTGGGTCTTGATAGTCAGATACGTGAGTCTTGTATAGAGCATATAATTGGATTTTAAAAACTCATTGTCATTTAGTCGGGAATCTCAATTTTTAAGTATTGTTTTGTATCTTGTATTTTTCCCTGTTTTGTTGACTTTGTGTATGGGTGGGGAGGTGTTCTTTCTGTAGGGATTTTCTTTGTAGTTATCATAGGAGTTGTATAAAACATTGATGGTAACATTCTGTTTAGAACTCATAGCAACTTCAGCCATGTGCAGAAACTACTTCACATCTGTCCTTGTGTCAGCAGTCAAAATTTTTACCTTTTTAAAATTGTAATTAAAATTTGATTTTATGCGTATGAGTGTTTTGCCTACACATACGCTTGTGTACCACATGCATGCCCGGTGCTTGAGGAGGCCAGAAGACAGTGTCAGATCCCCTGAAATTGGAGTCATAGACGATGGTGAACCACAGTTGGTACTGGGAACCGAACCTGGATGCTCTAGAGGTGCTCCTCATCACTGAGCCGTTTCTCCAGTCCCTACCTTTCCGTTCTTTGAGTCAGCTGGCCTCATTTGCAGTCCTCCCACGTGAGGGCAAGGGTTGCAGGCCGGGGTCACCATGCTACCCACGGACTGGTGATGCATATGAACTATAAAAAGACACAGGTTGGGGGCTAGAGACTAGCTCAGGATTTCAGAGTACTGGCTGCTGTTGCAGAGGATCCAGGTTCACTTCCTAACCCATCTGGGGCTGCTCACAACCATCTGTAATTACAATTTCAGGGGCTCTGATGCTCAGTTGACCTTCAGAAGTACCTGTACTATGTGGTACACATATACTTAGGCACACACACACGCACACACACACAGTTTTCTTTAGTTTTTTGTTGTTGTTGATTTGGTTTTTGTTCTTTGAAGTATTCAGGCTAGAAAGATGGCTGAGTGGTTAAGAGTACTGGCTGCTGGTCTTCTAGGGGACTGCATTTGGTTCCCAGCACCTACTTGATAGCTCACGATAACCTTTAACTCCAGTTTCAAGGGTCCAACGGCCTCTTCTGGTCTGTGCAGACACCAGGCATGCAAGTATTGCACAGTCACACAGGCAGGCAAAACACCCATCCCTAAAGGGACAGTAAAGCACAGCCTCATGGGTAGTGGCTGGCTCACTCACCACCCTGTGCTTATTTAGAAGTGTGCCGGCACTGTTGGCGGCCGCCTCGTACCCCTCATTTCCCTAGTTCTTGACTGCACCAAGGGTGACAGCGATTGGCCTTTCCTGTCTACGTCTGTGAGTGCATTAGCCACATGGATTCTCCGAACACACGCGTTAGGCAACATGTGACACGTCATGTACACCGTGGCCCATTGTGTAAGGATTGAGGGAGGATTGTGAACCAAATAGTGTTTTAAAAACAAAAATAAAAACGAAAGCAACGTAACTGTAGCTCCTAAGTTAAAAGCCTGCACAGTATGTTCCTTACGCTGTTACTCCATTCAAAAGAACTTTTTAGAAACCGATCTTACGGTAGAATACAGAGCGTAGTTGACTCCAGGCATCAAGTAGACTGAACTGTTGATGTCTTTGTTTTACCCTTTCGGTTCCTGTTTACTATTAGATTCGAAACCAACGTAAGCGCTCCCCTACACAGGTGTGTGGAGTACAGAATTCATTCAGTGGTTTCCCCTCAACACCTGTCTGTGTCCCACTGCTTGTCTCAGTCCGAGTTCTGATTCTCTCTTCACTCTTCCTGTCACTTGGTTGTTAATCTTGGAGGACCCGAGTTCTTTCTTTTCTGTTTGAGACACTCTGTAGCCCAGGCTAGCCTGCAAGAACCTCCTACCCTCTATGTGCCAAGACCGTAGTTGTCCATGTGTTACAAGTTAGGGTCAGCTTAGGCCCTGACAGTCCCCAACAGTCCAGGCTCAGCCATTTGCCCTCATTAGGCCTGCTGAAGGGACACATTAATACTAAAAGGAGAAAAGGCGTAGATTTGGAAGATGAACAAATCAAGAGGTCCGGTGACACCCTCCTCCTCCAGCCTCCCTCCCAAATCCATCTTCTGGGTCCTGTCATGAGGGTCTGGGTTAAGGGGCCAGAGGTGTGCAGAGTCCCAGTGAAGGTGTGCTCCTGCCCATCGTCCTTGCTTGGGCTCCAGTCTCTCCTTCAAGATAGTGTGACAGGCTGTACATATGTTTCCAGGAACACCCCCCGACCCAAGGCAGGTACCAGCCTTCAGCTTTTCTGGCAGGAGACAACCTGGGAAGTTCTAGTTTCAGGGAGTCCATTTTGAAATAGAAATGCATACTATATTCTTAGAAATCTGTCCTGGCCGGGCGGTGGTGGCACACGCCTTTAATCCCAGCACTGGAGAGGCAGAGCCAGGTGGATCTCTGAGTTTGAAGCCAGCCTGGTTTACAGAGGGAGATCCAGCACAGGCACCAAAACTACACAGAGAAACCCTGTCTCGAAACTCTCCTCCCCCCAAAAAGAATCAAACAACCAAACAAAAGACATCATACATCGAACGGACTTAACAGGTCTCTACAGAATAATCTACTCAAACATCAAACAATATACATTTTACTCAGCAGCTCCTGGAAGCTGCTTTAAATAGGCCACATCCTGAGATACAATTTTTAACGAATTCAGAAAAATTGAAATAACTCAATGTATTTTACCTGGATATAATGCAATAAAGTTTAAAATCAGCAGAAAACAAATCTTGGGCAAGCATACAAACTCAGGGAAATAAAACAACTCATAATGATGTATGGATCAAAGAAATAAAAAAAAATCCCTAGACCTAAATTAAAACGAAAACAAAACTCTGGGACACACTGAGCTGATCTATGAGGGAGATGTATAGCTCTGAGTGCCTACTTTACACACTCAAAAGGCTGGGTGTGGTGCTGCACGCCTTTAATCCCAGCATTCAGGAGGCAGAGACTGTAGATAACTTGAGTCCAATGTCTGGAACTCACTCATGATCTCCCGAGTACTTGCGGGTCATTTCTCCAACTCCACCATCTGCAGCCCACACACATTGTCTCCTGGGCTTGGGCTGGACACTGCTGTTCTTGGTGGTTGTCCCACAGCACCGGCATCGCCAGAATGATGGGGTCTTCCGCTGCAGCTGGGCCAGGCTCTCATCAGTAGCCTCTCCTGGGCTCCCTTCAGGGATGCCAGCTGCTCTCCATGACCCCTTCATGTCTTTCAACACTGGCACCACCTGGAAGAATTACACTACCATGTTTGACTGCCAGTACCTGGATTCCTCTGGAACACAGCTTCTGCATGTGCTACTCCAAAGAAACCATCCCAGAATTCACATCATCAGTGCTGGTCTCCTCCTCCCTCCTCTTCCTCCCCCTCTTCCTCCTTTCTCCTTTCTTCTTTCTCTTCTTTTAAAGATTTATTTATTTATGTGCATGCATGCCTGTGTGTGTTTATCTGCTCCACTTGTATGTGGGTACTGTTGGAGAAAAGAGGGAGTCAGATCCCCTGAAACTGTCTTTACAGAGGTTCTGAGCCACCTGGTGTAGGTGCTGGGAAATGAACCCAGACCCTCTGGAAAAACAGTAAGTACTCTTAACCCCGAGCCTTCTCTCCGGCCACAATGCTGGTCTCCTCTTAATCACCAATAATGTCTCAGCGCTAACCGACTGGCATCAGTTGTCCCATTAAAGTGAAGGTCACTTCAGGGATGCTGCCCTCTTCTTAATCACAGCTGAGTCTTCAGCCCCAGCTGACCCAAACTGCAGATTCTTAATTCAAAATAAGCAACAGCCCTGATAAGAGTCTCTGCTTCCTTCTGAAGTTTCACACTACTCTCAGCTTTATCCCTATCTTCCAAGTTCTCACAAGGCTCACCAGTTTGAACACTCAAAAGCTATTCTAGCCTGAAGTTCCAAAGTCCTTCCACAATCCTCCCCGAAACATATTCAGGGCTGTCACAGAATAGAACCTAGTACCAGTTTCTTAGTTAGGGTTACTACTGCTGTGCTAAACACCATGATCACAAGCAACTTGGGGAGGAACAGGTTTATTTGGCTTACCTATCCTGAATCACAGTCCCCTGAGGGAAGCCAAGGCAGGAAGTCAACCTGAGCAGGAACCTGGAGCTGATGCAGAGGCCATGGAGGGGTTCTGTTTACTAGCTTGCTCCTTGTGGATGGCTCAGTCTGCTTTCTTATAAAAACCCAGGACCACTTGCCCAGGGTGGCACCACCCCTCAATGGGCTGGGCCCTCCCCCATCGATCACTAATTAAGAAAATCCTCCACCGGCTTGCCTACAGCCAGATTGTTTTGTTTTTCAAGACAGGGTTTCTCCGTGTAGTTTGGTGGCTGTCCTGGAACTCGCTCTGTAGACCAGGCTGGCCTGGAACTCACAGAGATCCACCTGGCTCTGCTTCCCAAGTGCTGGGATTAAAGGTGTGCCAGCCAGATCTTATGTATGCATTTTTCTCAATTGAGGCTCCTTCTTACCTGACTTCTCAGTCAAGTAGACAAAACTAGCCAGCACACAAATGAATGATAATACTCAGAAGAGATGTCAAAAATTC
Organism: Onychomys torridus; assembly: GCF_903995425.1. Taxonomy (NCBI): domain Eukaryota; kingdom Metazoa; phylum Chordata; class Mammalia; order Rodentia; family Cricetidae; genus Onychomys; species Onychomys torridus. The sequence continues at coordinate 68,797,779 of NC_050449.1, read as the reverse complement.
TACCAGAAAACTTCTAGAAACAATAAATAGTTTAAGCAGAGTGGCAGGATTAAGAATTAACTTGGGGGTTGGGGATTTAGCTCAGTGGTAGAGCGCTCGCCTAGCAAGTGCAAGGCCCTGGGTTCAATCCTCAGCTCAAAAAAAAAAAAAATTAAAAAAAATTAACTTGGAAAAATTAATAGCTTTTCTATACAACAACAAACACTCAGAGATTGTGGACACGTTCTCATTCACAATAGTCTCAGAAATATCTAGGGATAAACTGAACCAAGGAGGGGGCAAAGCTCTACTATAAAAACTTTAAAACTCTGAAGAAAGAGATCGAGAAAGACACCAGGAAACGGAGCTGACAAGAGATCCCGTGCTTATGGAAGGCAGGATTAATATTGTGAAAACAACGCTACAACCCAAAGCTTTTTACGTAAGCAATGCAAACCCAATCAAAATCCCCATCTCACTCTTCACAGAAATAGAAAAACTATCCTAAAATTCATTTGGAACATAAAAGAGCCAGATAAGCCAAAGCAATCCTGAGGGGGGAAAAAGCTGGAGGGATTACCATTACAAATTTCAAGATATATTATAGAGCCATGGTAATAAAAATAGTATGATACTGGCACAAAAATGGATGCGTAGACCAACAGAACAAAATAGAAGGCTCCAGTGTGAGTACACATACATAAATAGAGCCATCTGATATTTCACAATGATATCCCCAAAGACAGAATCCTTAACAAATGATTCTGGGAAAACTAGATGCTCACATGTATCAGAATAAAATTAGACCTGCACCTATCACTCTGCATAAAAATTAATTCCTGATGGATCAAAGATCTTAATGTAAAACCTAAAACAAACAGTGCTTCTTAACCTGTGGGCTGTGACCCCTTTGGGGTCACGTATCAGATATCCCGCATATCAGGCAGTATCAAAATTACAGTTAGGAAGTAGCAATGAAATAATTTTACGGTTGGGGGTCACCATAACATGAACTGCATTAGGAAAGTTGAGAACCACTGTGTTAGAAGAAAACATAGGCTACAAGATATGGATGTGGGAAGGGCTTTCTAAGACTCCAGGAAATCAGTCCAACAGTTGACAAATGGGACCTCGGAGAACTTCGAAGTCTCTGCACAGCTAAGGAAGCAATCAGCCGATTAAAGTGGTTGCCCAAAGAGAAGATTATCTCGAGGGAGGCCATCCAGATGCAGAGAGATACATGGTGCATGTTCTCTCTCGTCTGTGGTTCCTCGCTCCAAATCCTCAGATGGGAGCATACAGCCTGGAGGAAGGACTAGCAGGATACAGTGATTTGAGGGGGAGATGGTAACATGGCGGGGGACTTTAATTGAGTGTAAAGGAGGGAGACCAATAGAGAAGTGGATGGAGAGGGGAAGAGCAACACTAAGGATGTTTGAAAACCCATAAGGAATCATATTAGTTACTTACTTAAAAATGTTACATATAATATGTATGGATATGTACACACACAAATCTCTCTCTCTCTCTCTATATATATATATATATATAGAGAGAGAGAGAGAGAGATTTTAAATGAAGTTAGACCACTTAGGCCGACAATGCTCCCCCCACAAGAGGCAGAGACTACTTAGTAAAAATCTCAGTACCCAGCATGAGAGACTCCCTTTCAAGGTGTTGGCTAGGTGTGTCCAGGAAACTCCCAAAACAATACAGGTTTTGCTCTTGCCTCCCAGAAGCTGAAGGTGAGTCCCTGTTGTTGAAGACATCGTGCACTTGAGACATAGGACTTGGAGGATTCAAGCTGGATCTGACTTGAAAGCCTCCTCCCTGAGGACCAGTTCTCACAGTACCACAAGATGTTATGCAACCTGCCAAGGGAGGGAAGCAACCAATAATCCTACCCAGTTTGTGACATCAGTGACCAGCCTGATGGATCACTGTACCAGTGCAAAGTGGCACTCATATCTTGGTGAAAACCAATAGTCCTCTATTTGGACTTAAGGCTCACTCAACAGGAGGGAAAGCATGCCTGCTACTAAAAGGCTAGCTAGCTACCTGGGGCTAGGGAGGTCGCGGATCTCAGAGGAGAACATTCAGTCACCACTTCACGAGACCAGCACACCTGCTATCTGCATTCTACATACCTGTCTTTACACCCTCAGACAAGTGGAGCTCTCACGCTCATCAAAGAATCCTCTCTTCACAGCAGAGACCATTGCAGGAAAACACAACTGGGCAACATGCAGAGACCTGCTCATGGGCTGCCCAGCCCCAACGACTACATCTGCAAAAACAACTCCCGGACCTCAGGCCCAAGAAACATCATGAAAGAGAGGGTGGAAAGATTTTCAGAGCCAGAGGAATAAGGAAGTCTGTGGTGAGATTGTGTCTCCTAAACATGACAAGGAAGCCCCACCCCATGCACTATCAACAATATGGCTGCCTAAACAAGACCTGATCAAGGACAAGGCCAATATGTATACTAACTCACTCACTTGGAAGGCAGAATCTCACAGGGCCCCAGCCCTAGGCAAAGAACTATGGGCAACTAAAGACTTTTTTTTTTTTTCAAGACAGGGTTTCTCTGTGTAGCTTTGCGCCTTTCCTGGAATTCGCTCTGTAGACCAGGCTGCCCTTGAACTCACAGAGATCCGCCTGCCTCTGCCTCCCGAGTGCTGGGATTAAAGGCGTGTGCCACCACTGCCCGGCAACTAAAGACTTCTGAGAGAGGGAGAGTTTAGTCCTCCCCAGGGTCCCCTAACTGGTGATCCAATATTAAGTGGTCAGCCCTGCAGACGTAAACAATCTGAGCAGGTTGTATTTGTATGTTTTTATTATGTAATACATTTCCATTCTATGTTATATAATAAAAACATACATATATACTATATTTATGTATATGCATGCATATATAAAATTAAACATGCAATATAAATATACAAACTACATTTATATATGCTTTATATATTTATATGTTTTATATATAAAGATATAATTTATTAAAGAAAAAGAGGCCATGATTTTGAAAGGGAGGGACATGAGAGGGTTAGAGGGAGGGAAGGGAAGGGGAAATGATGCAACTGTATTTTCATTTAAAATAAGTCTGTTCTTATTGCAGCTGTGTCTGCCAGTGTGTGTACAACAGCACACCTCATGTCCCTCCTGTGCCCTGCTCTGCTTGATTTTCCTTTCCATCCCGCAGCCCCTGGTACTACACAGTTACAGACCGTCTACCCTTCTAGTCGGAGAAGAAGCCCCTTGACGCAGGGCTTTGTTTACATCTCTTTACCACCTAACCATGCCAGGCACGTGAACCCTTGATATTTACTAGTTGGAGGAAGGCCTGAAGGAGATTTCCATATTCCTTTTCAGTCAGTGATGCTTTATTGATGGTTCTGGGGTTTGCTTGTTGGAGAGACTTCTTATAGGAGTCATAGTTCTCAATTTTCTATAATTTGTGGGTGCCCAGAGGCTTTGGGACTATTTAGATGTGTTCTGAGTTGCAGAAGCAGTTAGAAATTCTGGGAAAACATAAGCCTGTTCTGGCTGGTTTATTAACCTTAATTGCGTATTCAAAAGTGGGTGCAGCTCAGGTTAGCATTTTTGTTCTTGAGTCAGCTGCTCCACGGTTTTCCCGGCTCCTAGTGGATGACTGACTGTACCTGTTAGATTTGCACACTATGTCCATGACCTAGTTAAGACAGTGCAGTACAGTTTGTATGCAAGTGTCTTGTACTATCCCTGTGCACCATCTTCTTATCACACGAGCCAAGGGCCAGATCACACGGTTAGCCAAGGGCCCTTGGCAACAGACCACATAGGCTAGTGGAAACAAAGGGGGACATTTTTCATGACTAAAGATGCCGCTTAGGATCCTTCAATCCAGTCACAGGCAGAATTGTAACCAGGCTGGGGAAGGGGCACCAGCTGCTGATTGTCATCTCTGCTTGTCCCTTTCAGCTAAAGGTTTCCTGATGCAGACAGCCAGCAGCAGGGCCTGTTCATAGGTCCACAGATACAATCCTTCCAGCTGTTAGAATCCTGCTGTCTATTTATCCCTTTGTCTGTTTCTTGGGGGCAGGGCAGGAGGGTGGAAGGGAAGGTCCACCTTGCCATGGCCAGGAGGCAGTTGATGTTTTCAAGAAACCATGCCCTGGGAGTTGGCTTTTGGTGGGGAGAGCAAGGCAGGAGGATGGTTTGTGGCTGACTGTCACCACATGTGCCTGTAACATACAACAGTGTGTGATGCAGCCTTGCTTTTCCTGTCTCCTATGTGCCCAGGTTGACCTCGAACTTGTGGCCCTCCTCTGCTCAGGCTCCTGAGTGCTCTATTGCATGTTTAACTAGCCATTCTACAGGGTAGCGCTTCTCCAGCTGGGCACACTGGGGTCCTCCAGGCATGGATGTCACTAAGATAATCTCTGTTGGGCTCATCAGGACAGTGAATATTCGTTTGAGTAACAGTCCCTTGACTTTACGGCGCATTTCAGTATTAGAAACTTGATGTGTTTCACTTTTCCCTAAGAGGGTAAGTACACAAGGTAGGTAATAGTTCCATCTGTGATGCAAAACTAGAGAAATTCAATAATTAAGTAACCTACCCAAGTTCTGGTGGTAGTGAAATTGACTCCAAGCTACCTAGTTTGGTGACGCTTTTGATATTTTTAGGTTTTTTGTTTGTTTGTTTGTTTGTTTGTTTTTTTACAGGATTTTATACATCCTAGGCTTGTAGGCTTGCTATGTACACAGAGGATGACCTTGAACTTCTGAACTTCTTGCGTCTACCTCCGTGGTGCTGGGATTCCAGGTGTGCACCCTCAAATCTGGCGTCAGTGCCACCCTTTAGAAGTGAAATCCTTTTGAACTCCATTAATGGGGTTTGCAGCTATCACTGAATTCTGTTTTCAGGACAATTACAGTTACTCTTCAGGATGCATCCCTGAAATATCCTGGCAACCATGAGTGTACTTCCTCTCTCTCTAGATGGGTCCATTATATCTCAGTGGATTCACAAAACACTTGGTCTTGTGAGTGACTTTTAGTTACCTTCATGTTTTCGAGGTTCATTGAGGTTACTCTTTCTTTCTTTCTTTCTTTCTTTCTTTCTTTCTTTCTTTCTTTCTTTCTTTCTTCCTTCCTTCCTTCCTTCCTTCCTTCCTTCCTTCCTTCCTTTCTTTCTTTCTTTCTTCCTTCCTTTCTTTCTTTCTTTTTTCTCCAGAGCTGAGGACTGAACCCAGGGTCTTGCGTTTGCTAGGCAAGCTCTACCATTGAGCTAAATCTCCAACCCCAACTATTCTTTCTTTAAATATATAATTTTTTGGTTGGTGCTGGCAAGATGGCTCAGTGCTTACTGCCAAGCCTGATGATTTGAGTTCAGTACCCAAGGATGGTGGAAGGAGAGAACTGACTCCTGTGAGTTGCCCTCTGACCTCCACACAGTCACCTAACATGTGTGTGCCTACACACACACACTCTTTCTCCCTTCCCTCTCTCTCTCTACACACACACACACACACACACACACACACACACACACACACACAAAGACACACAGACACACACACACACTCTCTCTCTCTCTCTTGATCTCATTCACACACACACACACACACACACACACACACACACACACAGAAGTAAGATATGATTGATTAAATAAATAAATGTCATTAAACTTTCTTGGTTAGAATACAAAGTAATGGGTTTCCTGGTATTTCCATGCTAAGAATCATACTTTCTCATAATCCATGCCCTTCCCTGTTTCCTGTTGTCTTAGTCAATGTCCCGTTGTTGGGAAGAAACAACATGACCATGGCAACTCTTAAAAAGGAAAGCATGTAGCTGGGGCTGCTTACAGGTTCAGAGCATTATCAGCATGGCAGGAAGCATGGCAGCATGCAGGCAGACATGGTGCTGGAGAAGGAGCTGAGAGTTCTACATCCAGATCCACAGGCAACAAGGAGAGAGAGTGCCTCTGGCCTGGCTTGGGCCCTTGAAGCCCACCCCCAGTGACACATTTCCTCCAAGAAGGCCACACCCCCAACCCCTTTCAAACAGTGCCACCCCCTGGTGACCAGCCATTCAAATAGATGAGTCTCTAGGGGCCATTCAAATAGATGAGTCAAACCACCACACCTGCCCACTCTGGCTGCTTTCCTCTTCCTTCCAGATACCCCCTCTGGTGTCTTATCACCTGTACTCCTTTACTCTCTGTTTGCTCCCTAAGATGTCTCCTTTCTAGTTTTGTGGTCTACACTCACACCCAATGGAAGGCTGAAGTTCTTTACATGTTACCCCTTCTATCACTACTTCATTTCTTCCCATCCTCAAGTAACACTCCGCTGTGTGGACATTATGGTTTATTTGCCTGTTCATTACTTGTATTTTCTGGCTATCATTGATGATGCTATTATATACTGGTGTAGGATTTCTGTTAGAAGTGTATGCTCAATTCTCTCGTGTATATACTTAAGCATATCACGTGACAACAACATTTTAGAAAATGCTACACTCTTTGAACATAGACTGCACTGGAACAAGGGTTTCACTATCTCCCACATTCTTTCCAGCACTTACCAGTCTTTCCAACTACAGCCATCCCACTGGATACACAACGCCAGCTCATCATGGCTTTGATTTCTACTTTCCTGCTAACTAATGAAGGTGAGAACTTCCGTGCTAATTGGCCATTTGTATATAATCTTTGGGGAATGGTCTCTCTAGCTCCTTTGCTCTGCAATTGGATTGCCTTTTTATTATTATGCTTAAAAATTCATATTCTAGTAACAAATCCCTTATTAGATGTATGATTTGCAAATATCCATTCCTTAGTAGGGCATCTTTCCCTAGAATGAATTGGGAAATAGCCCTTATGCTTTTGGAAGGTTGTGAAGGACTGTTATTAGTTCTTTGAATGTTTGGTGGAATTCCCTAGTAAGACCATCTAGACTTAGGTTTAAAAAAAAATCGTACTTGGGGCTGGAGAGATGGCTCAGCGGTTAAGAGCACTGCCTGCTCTTCAGAGGTCCTGAGTTCAATTCCCAGCAACCACATGGTGGCTCACATCCATCCCTAATGAGATCTGGTGCCCTCTTCTGACCTGCAAGCATATGTGCAGACAGAACACTGTATACATAATAAATAAATAAATCTGCCCGGCGGTGGTGGCGCATGCCTGTAATCCCAGCACTCAGGAGGCAGAGGCAGGTGGACCTCTGTGAGTTCGAGACCAGCCTGGTCTACAGAGCTAGTCCAGGACAGGCTCCAAAACTACAGAGAAACCATCTTGAAAAACAAAAACAAACAAACAAAAAAACCAAAAAAAAAAATCGTACGCTTATTATTATTTTTTAAATTTAGGCTGTGTGCATGCTATAGCATGTGTGTGGAAATCAGAGGACAACTCTAGGGAGTTGGTGTTCCCCTTCCACCGTGTGGTTTTGGTGTACTGAACTCAGGTCATCAGGCTTGGGAGCAACCTTTAACCTCTGAGCCATCTCAGCAGCCTGGGCCCAACTTTTTGTGGGATGTTTTGAAATCAATTGTTAGTGTGGTAATTTGTGTGTGTGTGTGTGTGTGTGTGTGTGTGTGTGTGTGTGTGATGCTGAGATAGACTCCTGACTTGGTTTGTTTCTGAGGGGGTAGCCGATTATTCTAACAGTGCTTGCTAAATAATCTAGCTGTTCCTACCCATTGTAAATGCCTAATAATAATATTTTGATGTTTGGGGTTGGGGATTTAGCTCAGTAGTAGAGCGCTTGCCTAGCACGTGCAAGGCCCTATATTTGGTCCTCAGCTCAAAAAAAAAAAATTTTTTTTTTGATGTTTTTGCCTATGACTTTACTTCTGATAAGATATGAAGGCAATTTCTTTATCAGGGGTCTGCATGTTATAGCCTTGAGAAATTCTTTGTCCTCTTGGGATGTGGTTTGGAAACGGGGATCTGGGGCAGGGACTGAGACTTCGCTGCTCTCATTGTTCATGTTGTGGTGAGGCCTGAACATGACCTCTACACACTCTCAATTCTCTGCCTGCCAAGCTGGGAGCACATCCTTGGACATTTGATGCCCACATAGCTTAGGGAACCACGCCAGGCCAGAAACCACACCCAGTTCTCTGGCCTGGATTCTTACCTCTGGTGACTCTCTAGACTTTGGAGTCTATCTGTGTTTCCTGCCTCTCCCTGAATTCATCATGTTCTCAGACCTTGGACTTGACCTTATTTTAGAGAGTATCCCTCAGCCCTTGAGAACAGTGAGTTCTGAACCTCACTCAGATCCAGGACATTAGCCTGTCAGCAGCTCTTAGCCCTCCAGTTTCCTGCCTCTGCTTATCCACGAACAATATGTTCTGCCCTTCCCATGGCTGCTCATGACACAGTCTGAACATGTCTCCCCTGGCCTCAACACCCAGGAGATGTGAGCCTCTGCTTGTCCCTGAAGCACCCCATTGTCGGTGTCACTACTAAGTAGGACAGAAGCCTCCAAAGCCATGGGAATGCTGAAGGGGGTCAGGGGAGCCACACAGGGCAGCTACATGCAAGGGCCCCGAGGCGGCACAGGCTGGGGGTGTGACTTAGAGTTACATTCATCAAGGAATTGCCCCATAGACTTGCCTACAGGCCAATTTGATGGAGGCATTTTCTCAACTTGCCCTAGTGCATGTCATGTTGACAAAAAACTAAGCAGAACCACTTGACCTCATGAAGACCACACAATGGCGACTTTATTGAATGTCTGTCCCCACGGTTGGTAGGCACTTCACTGTAGAAATCCCTCAGGGCTCCGTAAGGCCCTTCAGATAAAATATCTTCAGCATTGTCTGTATGCCCTGGCTCCCTCCACACAGGAGGATTTCATAGATAGATCCCAGGTTTTCTCTGGACTCTGTGCGTGTGTGTGTGTGTGTGTGTGTGTGTGTGTGTGTGTGTGTGTGGCGGGGGGGGGCGCTTGTGTGCGTGCGTACCCTCTGCCTGAGCTTCTCTCCTTTCAGGCGCCCCTCTGCCCTTTTTCTTAAGCTCAATTGCCACCCTCCCTCAGGAAAGTCCTCCCTGACACTCTGGGCTGGGTGGCTCCTCCCTATCTTCCCATGGCATCTTTGTGTTGGTAGAAGCTTGGACATCCCCCAGGCCTCTGGTCAGGTCTTACTCCATTTTTCTTGCACAACTGCAAAGAAGCTAGCTGTTGCTACATAGCTGGTGGCGTGTACCCAGCCGCCCTCTGCCCACATACATAGACACTAACGAGCCATGAGTCCCGGGCATCTCTTTTGGCCGTATGTAGGCCAAGCTTGACAATTCCCTGGCCTCTGCATCTCTCCAGAGGTAATCCTGTATCAGGTCCCTCCCTTGTCTCTTGGGCCCTCACACCGGGAAGGGTCACCGTAAGACTGGATCTATGGTTAGATTGCTAACCTTCCCAAGTCAGGCATGTGCTTTCTCCCTGATCCCAAGTCTTGCTGTAGTCCACTTTCTTACTGGTTTCAGGGAAAATGGGCTTTTATATTGGAGACAGGCGTTCCAATGTCAAAAGCTTCCAAAGCATTCTGAGTAAGGTCCTTAGGTGTGTCCAGTAACTATGCAAGACTTAACTGCTCACACTGGACCACTCCCCTCAACCCTGAGCCTGAGTCTCCTCACTTGGAGGCCTGGCGCCCCCTCGTGGAAGAACACAGTCTCTTCTGAAAACCCAAACACCAGGTCATCTTCATAATACCCAGCACCGAAGCTCTCCTGGGAGCACAAGGCAGATAGATTATTGTTTAAATTGTGTAATGTAATAATATACAATGTTCCATTCCTGCTCATAAAACTGCCTACTCATGTTATAAAATTTAGCAATTGTAGTGAATTATAATAAAGGGTCAAGGAAAAAGTCACCACAATTTCCACTTTCCAAAGAGAGCCAAAGGCAATGTTTTTGGTGTATTTTTTTCCCTCAGCTCTTTCTTCCTTTCTTCGTGTGTGTGTGTGTGTGTGTGTGTGTGTGTGTGTGTGTGTGTGTGTGTGTGTGTCTGCCTGTGTTTATATAAGTGTGTGTTTATCTGTGTATGTATGTAGACCATAGATGGAGGTCACATGACTTCCTTGCACTCCCCGCCTGTTTTTGTTTTGTTTTTAAATGCAGGTTCTCACTGGACCTGGAACTTGCTCATTTGGCTAGACTGACTGACTGCAAGCCTCAGGGATCCCCGTCTCCATCTCCTCAGGGTTGGGATGAGAAGCATATAACCCCAGGTCCTCCTGCTTATAAGGGAGCATAGTCCTGAGCTCCTACCTCAACTCCTCCTGTTCTTTTTCTGTAAAAACACCGAAGTTGGCCGTACATTACTCTGGTAATTGCTGCTCACCACCCTCTTGGAAAGTCTTCAATACAATATTCTGAAAATACAGGAAATATACAGCAATCCACATAGGCATCTGTATGTATCAGATACATTAACCTCCACATTTAAAGTTGACGTCACTTCTCCATGAGGTGGCTGAGCCCATGGCCTGGAAGCCTGCTGCCCAAGTTAGCCTGAAACCTGCCTTCACCTGTTTTTGTTAGGGCTTCTATTACTGTGATAAAACACCATGACCATCAACAAATCAAGGAAAAGTGTTTATTTCACTTTACAACTCTCAGGTCATACTCTGTCACGGACAGAAGTCAGGGCAGGAACCTGGAGGCAGGACCTGGAGCAGAGGCCATGGAGGGATGTTGCTTGCTGACTTGCTCCTCCTAGATAGCTCAGTTGGCTTTCCTACACTACTTAGGACCACTTTCCTAGGGTTGGCTCCACCCATACCGAGCTGGTCCCTCCCACATCAGCTATCAATCAAGAAAATTGGCTTGCCCACAGGCCAATCTAGTGGCGGCATTTTCTCAGTTAAGATTTCCTCTTCCCAAATGACTCTAGCTTGTGCCAAGCAGACATAACACCAGTCCTCAATGTGTCTGCCTCCCCACCCTGTGGCTTTTTTTTTTCTTTAAAGATTTATTTATTTATTATGTACACAGAAGAGGGTGCCAGATCTCATTATAGATGGTTGTGAGCCACCATGTGGTTGCTGGGAATTGAACTCAGGACCTCTGGAAGAGCAGTGGATGCTCTTAACCTCTGAGCCATCTCTCCAGCCTGGCTTTTCTTTTATACAGCACTACTTGCCATCTGCCTACCACCAGCCTTCTTATTGCTTTAGCTCATTGTGTCTTGGGGACAGTGCACTAAAGGGCTAAATAAATGTTGACTGCTCTGGCTGGCAGGCTATATATCCTGTTCTGTTTTGAATCTTTATTCTAATAAAGTTGAGACTAAATGAGGGTTATTGTATTTAAGAATCTTTAAAGGCCTAGAGAGCCTTGGAACTCCACGGTGGGCCTGTTACCTCAAAACAACCAGTTGACAGAACTCAAGAGGCCAGGTCTCTTTCCCATCTAAAGACACTGGCTGATTCTACTCTGGACCACAGATTTCCAGGGTGAGGCCAGTATGCCTGGTCACACCAGCAATAAGGAAGCCATGGAAGGCCATCACATAGATCTTGCAGGAGATGCTGGGCTGCTTATATAGAAAATGGGAAGTGAAGGTATAATCAGTATGAGATTAGCCATAAATCAACAATGATTGAAGCATGGTTGAGATGTGTGTGAAAATTCATCTTTATTTTTCATGTTTGTATTTTGTCCGTCATAAAGACCTAAAAAATAAAAGTGAAAAGTAGCTGTACCCATTTTCATTCTGTGCAGGGGATGAAGAATAATAATGATACTTAAAAACAGCACGTGGGATCCTAAGGATCCACTTCACACTATGTTAAAGAGTTTTAAGACATTCTTATGTAGACTGGGAGGTTAAAAGGTTGAGCACAAAGAGTTTTGAATCATAAAAAACAATCTGCAAGGACCTATTCATATAAGTATAAATGGATAAACCTGATGCTTAATTTTCATTGTCAACTGCATTTGGAGTCACCTAGGAGACACACCTGTGGGTATGTTATAACGGTGTTTCTACTGTGTATATCGGTGCATTATCCCATGGGCTGCAGTCCCAAATGTACTGGGTGGTTGTTTTTGTTTTTTGTTTTGTTTTGTTTTAAGAAGGGGGTCTTACTTTGTAGCCCTGGCTGCCCTGGAACTTGCTATGTAGACCAGGCTAGCCTTGAACACACAGAAGTCTGCTTGTCTCTGTCTCCTGAGGGCTGGGGTTAAAGATACACCACCATACCCAGCCATAAATACTTTATGTGTTTCACTTGCATGTATGTCTGTGCATCATGTGTGCCTGCTGGAGGCAAAGGGGCATTAGATCTCCTGGAACTGGACTCACTGATGGGTTAAGTCATCATGTAGGAACTGGGAATCGAACCCTAGTCCTTTGGAAGAGCAGCCAGTGCTGTTGCCTGCTGAGCTAGCTCTCTCTCCAGTTTCCCAGATGAATTAAAAAAGGGGGGAAAGGGGCTGGAGAGATGGCTCAGAGGTTAAGAGCACTGACTGCTGTTCCAGAGGTCCTGAGTTCAATTCCCAGCATCCACATGATGGCTCACAACCATCTGTAATGAGATCTGGCGCCCTCTCCTGTATACATAATAAATAAATAGACCTAAAAAGAGGGGGGGGGGGAGCTAACAGAGCACCAGCACTCATCTCTCCCGACTTTCTGATTCCGCACAGTGTGATCAGCTGTCTTCTGTACCTTCTGCTGTGCTGTCCACACCATGATTGACTGTACCTCCTCTTAAACCGTGTGCCAGAATAAATGCTTCTTTCTTTCCTTCCTTCCTTCCTTCCTCTTCCTTCCTTTTCCTTCCTTCCTTCCTTTCTTGCATCCTAGGCGGTGATTTGGCTCTGTGGTAGAGCACCTCCCGAGCACAAATCTGTGAGCTCCGTCCTCAGCACTGAAGAAAAAGTAAAACATGGATTTTAAAAGTTGCTTTCTGGGGCTGGAGAGATGATTCAACAGTTAAAAGCACCTGTTGCTCTTGCAGAGGACCCAAGTTAGGTTCCCCACACCCCATGTTGGGCACAACTGCCTATAACTCCAACTCCAGGCATCTGACGCCCTCTTCTGGCCTCTGAAGGTACCTGCAACCCCCCCACACACACTAAAAAATCTTTAAAAAAGGTGTGTCATGTATTTTTTTTGTCAGAGATGAGAGATTAATGAGTATAATAAGTAATGAAAAATTATAGTTTCAGTAGGTCAAGAGCTCAGGTTGAGAGGGAATTTAAATTCTGGCCAGAAGAAAAGAAGCCACAAGTTCACCACCACCCTCTGCTGCCCCCCAGCAATGATAGGGTGTTCCTGCCTCGGGGTTCCTCTCTTCTAGCCTTTGGGAGCAGGTAGGTAGCAAAGCCAGTACCCACAGAACTCTCAAAAACCACATCTGTGGGGCAGAAGACAAGGGTGACCTGCCTGCTGCCACCACATATCCAGGCTGCTGGAGGGAGTCTGCACTTCCTTCTTGCAAGGAAATGCACCACGGCAGTCAGCCAGGCTGTGGGACCCTGCCCCAAAGGAGAGAGGAGCCAGGATCACTGAGAATCCCCACTTGGGCCCTTCCCCCATGTCTGCAGTATCCACTGAAAGGCTGTGTGGCAGCGCAGAGTGCGTTTGGGTGACGCCGCGTTCTCTTGCACTTACCCTGGCATTTGCTATCTTTTGGCCCCTTACACACCCGCTTCCTCCTCAAGGGTCAGGCCCTGGGCCCCAGCACATGAGCCTCTGCGGTCCCAGGCCTCCGAGGGCAATTGCCACTGTAGGATTACAGGAAAGCAGCTTCACAAATAGAAACAGCTGAGGAAAGACTGTGGTCGGAGTTGTGACACACAGCGAACGCCCTTTCTCTCCTTGACAGCCCATTTCTGAGAACAGCAGGCTGGCCTCTGGTGGGGGATGCTCCAGTTCCCAGAGGGGTACAGAGGACTCAAGGGTCCTGAAGGTGGGTGATGGCCCTGCCCTCCTTTATCTGACCTGCTTTTATTCAGCAGACTTTCCGAGCCAGCTGGGCCTTTTCTGGGTGTGCAATTGGCTAAATACACATCTTTTTAAATTAGATTTACTGTTGCACAAAGCCGCTCGTTTTGTGGGTGTGTGGATGGAAACATAGTATCACAGTCATGCTGAAATGCATTTCTTTCCAGAAATCTTCAGCTTCTGGTTTTTGCTGCCCCACACAACGTTTTCCTTGTCACAATTGCAACAACTCTATTCCACCAGCGAGCTCCCCAGTGGGGGAGGGGAGAAAGGCAACCCTTAAACCGCCTTTAATCCCAGCACTTGGGAGGCAGAGCTAGGTGGATCTCTATGAGGTGGAGGCCAGCCTGGTCTACAGGGCCAGATCCAGGACAGGCACCGAAACTACACAGAGAAACCCTGTCTCAACGTCCCCCCCCCCCCCAAGACAACAGATGAGCCCTGATTGAAAAACCCCTGCACCTGAATGGGATGGACGGACACACCCACCGGTAACTGTAAGATTTCAAAATCACGTCCAATAGAAGGCCCTGCTAGCTTCTGGTAGAGAATGCAGGCCCACTTCTCACTCCAGGTATTTGGGAAAAATCCTGAAAACTGGAAGGGAATGGGAAAGTGCACTGTAAATCCTAGAAGGGAGCCATGAGCCAGCTACAACTGTGCATCTGGATGGAGTGTTGATGGGAAGTAACGTAAGATGTTCAGACACGCAAGGCTGCAAGCAAGCAGTCCCTTCCCACCTGCTCCTGGTCAGGAAGCTGCTGTGAGATGTGCTCCAGCAGAACAAGGATGGCAGACAAAAACGGAGTAAGGCCAGAACCAGGAGACTCCGCCTGGAGGAGAGGGGGTAGGGACACTTCGGGGTGGGGTAACTGTGTACCTGGGACGGGAGGTAAGGACAGGTGTGAGCAAACTGGGAGACCCTGCAAGATCACATATGAGAAGCCTGATGGGAATGAGTTTCTCCAGAAGAGATGCCACAGCTATGAGAGAACTCAAGGATGGGTCATCAAAAAGTTTATGCAAAACCAATCGAGTAAGAAAGATTAAGGCAATTATTAGCTCAAGGAAAGAAAGTGTGAGAAAGAGACAATCTTAGCTGATTACATGGTTCAGTTCGGAATAGCATAAGAACTGGTAATATGGATAATGAATAGTGATTGAAGTGAAATTATGATATAATTACGTTGGGTGGTAAGAGATGGGTTGGGATTGTAAAGATAAAGATAATGCCTCAAGCTGGAAATCAAGAAAAGCCTTCTATTTAAAGATATGGGAGCTGGCTGGGGTGGTGGGGGTGGTGGAGGACACCTGCAATCCTAGCTAGCCCTTGGGAGGTAGAAGTTGGAAGGGAGGGAAGTCATCTTTGGCATGTCAAGTTCAAGGCCACCCTGGGTTACCTAAGACCCGGTCTCAAAATAAAACAAAACAAAAATAAAGATGGAGGCAGAAAGTAAAATAATCCATAAGGGAACAAGAAGCTTCCTGTGGGACTGGCAGACAAGGAAAGACAAGGAAAGATCCTGCCATTTCTTGTAACAGACCATATTGAACTGTTTGATTCTTTCAATTAAATTACATATAATTTTTATGGGGAAAAAAAAGACCCTCAGCTAATTCACAGTGGACACCTTTAAGTATCTTAAAATGTGACCGAAGTCTTGTCAGGGTCAAGGAAACTAACTAGTTAGGCACAAGCAGGCTGGAGAGATACCTCAGCTGGTAAGTGTGTTGCTCCTACAGAGGACGGGAGTTTGGTTCTGACTGCTCACAAATGCCTGTAACTCCTGGTCCAAACCCCTCTTCTCGTCCCCATGGGCACCCACATACACATGTGTGCACAGATACAGACACATGCACACAAATAACAAAGATAAAATCTTAAACCAAACCCCCACAAACGGATCCTATTAGCCATTAGAGCAGAGCCTGTAACAACAGCTGACTGGCTCAAGGCCAGGCATGACAGCCTCAGGGCAGGAAGTGCCAAGTGATGGCTTCACAGAAGCCCTACTTGGCTGCAGAGAAGGGCTGAGGACCTAACATGGACCCCTGGCCTTGTCTAGGAGAAGACTCTACTTTCTGACTGGTACCACCAAATCAGGGCACGTGGCTGCATGGTGTCCGGGAAGCCAAGGAGAATGAAGTCCTCTGCCATCTGTATTTTAAACGCACAAGTTGTGTTTCCCCAGATCTTGCCCAGGTCTTGTCCAGGTATTTCTCTCCATTTTCCCTTTGCTACCCTGGGGAGCATGGAACCATGCCTCCATGGTTTCAACCATGGAAGGAGTTGGAACCCTATGTTGTTCTGGTGGGAATGTTGGGTGGTGCAGCTAAGAACAGTTCAGTAGATCTGCTGAATGCTGAACCTGCAGTTACCTCGGGGCCCAGCAATCCCACCCAGGAGTGCTGAGAGCCTAAGTCTGCATAAAAACACGTAAAAGCATGCTCGGAGCGTCTCGTGCACACTAGCCGACAAGTGAGAGCCACCCACATTCCGGTTAGCTGTGTGTGGTAAACAAGATGTAGCATTAGCTTTGAGCAGGAGTGAAGTCCTGACATGCTACATCACGCAGAAGCCTAGAAAACACTTGGCTAAATAAGAAATCAGACACACAAACCCATGAGCTGTCTGGTTCCATTTCTATGCAGTGTCCAGAAGAGGCAGAAGGTAGATTTGTGGTTGCTGGGGTTAGGGAGGATCGGAAGAGTATTAATGGAGTGGGGTTTCTCTTTGAGTGATGGAATTAAATAACAGGTGATGGGTGTACAATACTGTAAACACATGAAAATCCACTGAAATGTGTGCTTTAAAATGCTGAAAAGAATTGTGTGTTGTGTGAATTTTCTCTCAATACAAATGCAAGGACTAGAACTGTTAGGATGTGATGTTAGGATCCAGCCTCTGCCCAGGCCACAGTATTTACAGCAGCCCCTTGTGGTGGTATTGTGTTTCCCAAAATATTGTGCACCCTAATAAACTCATCTGGGGTCAGAACAGAACAGCCACTAGATACAGAGGCTAGAAAATGGTGGCACTCACACCTTTAATCCTAGCATTCCAGAGGCAGAAATCCCTCTGGATCTCTGTGAGTTAAAGGCCACATTGGAAACAGCCAGGCAGGGTGACACATGCCTTTAATCCCAAGAAGTGAGCCTTTAATCCCAGGGAGTGAGGGCAGAAAGATAAAGAAATATAAGACGTGAAGACCAGAAACTAGAAGCATTTGGCTGATTAAGCTTTCAGGCTTCTAGCAGCAGTTCAGCTGAGATTCAATCTGGATGAGGACTCAGAAGCTTCCAGTCTGAGGAAACAGGATCAGCTGAGGAACTGGCAAGGTGAGGTAGCTGTGGCTTGTTCTGCCTCTCTGATCTTCCAGCGTTCACCCCAGTAACAGGCCCCAGGTTTGATTTTATTAATAAGACCTGTTAAGATTCCTGCTACAGCCCCTTTGCTCTCACAGTTACAGACAGGCAGGCACCTGCTGAGACACTGAAGCTCTAGCTAACAGACTCTTGTGGGGGAATGGAGAGTACTCACCCTGCTCATCACTCTCTTCCCTGCCTACTGCCTGGCAATCAGTCTAACCATAGGCTTGTACCTTCTTCTTTTTTTTTTTTTGTTTTTGTTTTTGTTTTGCTTACAAATTGTATGGCCACAGCAGGCTTCTTGTTATCTAGTTCTTATATCTTTTTCCACTTCTTTGGGGCATTAAATTTTTTTTTTCCATTTTACATACCAACCCCAGTTCCCCCTCCCTCCCTTTCTCCCGCCTCCTCACCACCCTCCCACTCTGCCCCCATCCACTCCTCAGAGTGGGTAAGGCCTCCCATGGTAGTCAACAAAGTCTGGCATACCAAGTTGAAGGAGAGCCTAGCCCCTCCTCATTGTATCAAGGCTGGGCAACGTATCCCACCACAGGGAATGGGCTCCAAAAAGCCAGTTCATGCACCTGGGATAAGTCCTGGTCCTACTGCCAGGACCCCACAAACAGATCAAGCCACACAACTGTCACCCACATTCAGCGGGTCTAGTTTGGTCCCATGCAGGTTCCCGAGCTGTCAGTCCAGAGTCAGTGAGCTCCAACTAGCACCGGTCAGCTGTCTCTATGGTTTCCCCCCACCTTCCCTCATTCTTGGAAAGGTATCAAAAAGACACCCCCACTTCTGCCACAGGGGCCCTGATTTCCCTTCAAGGGACTCCTCAAATTGGAACTTCCCTAGGAATCTCATGGTGGGAAGAGGAAAAGGTGGCCAAAGAGCTAGCTGAGCAGGTAAAGGTGATTGCCAGCAAACTTGATGACCGAGTTCCATCCTGGGGAGCCACGTGGTGAAAGGAGAGAACCAACTCCTGTAAACTGTCTTCTAACCTCCAATTTGTACTGTGGCACACGCACGTGGCGCGCGCACACACTATAATTAAACAAATAATATAGTTTAGCTGATGAGATAGCTTGGTAGGTAATGAATAGTATTTGCCACCAAGCCTAATGACCCTCATCTGATTCCCGAGACCTACATCTCCAGCCAGAAACCTTGTCATGACACACAGACACACACACACACACACAGACACAGACACACACACACACAGACACACAGACACACACACACACAGAGACACACACACACACAGAGACACACACACACACAGAGACACACACACACACAGAGACACACACACACACACACACACACACACACACACACACACACACACACAGACACACACCATGATTGGACTCAATTTTATGAAATGCAAGTTACTAATGGCCAGGGAGGCTTAGAGGGCACATTCCCTACTACCCTGCATGTTGAGTAGACTAGAGAGGGAAGCGGGAAAGAGGAATGATTTAAGAACTTACATGTAGATTAAATGTTTCAAACAAAGCATTGTTAAGGCTGAAGAGTGAGCACTGGCTGCTCTTCCAGAGGACCCATGTTCAATTCCCAGCACCCACATGGTGCTTACAACTGTAATTCCTGTTCCAGGGACCTGACACCTTCTTCTGGCCTCATAGGCACCAGACACATATGTGGTATATGGAAATACATACAAGCATAATGTGAATATACATTATTTAAACTAAACCATAGTTTTTAATCAAACGAGACAAAAGGAAAGTGTCACCAATTCATTATTCTCAAGAAAAGAGTCTTGCTGAACTAGAGAAAAACCCAGGTTTTTTTTTTTAATGCATACATTTATTAAAAATTTGAAGTTACTTAAAAAACATGGTTACTTTACACTATAAATTCAGAAGTCCTGGGAATTAGCCACAGAAAGATTTAGGTTTCCAAGGAGTCCTTAAGGTTTCCTATTGGCATTCCTCATTGCTTTGGGGTTTTGGCACTTTAGGGTCTCTGCCCTGGAACCCTGGTTACTGAACAGCAGCAGCTCAAGAACCCCAGAACAGATGGGAGAGACTCTGGTGTGCAGATAGCCAAATGAAGACAGCCGCACTTGAGGGAGTGGATGTAATTTCTTCTGGAGTTCTTTGGAGTAATGTATCTGTAAGACCATTACCCCACTTAGTGAAGAGCCACACAGACCCTCACCAAATACTGGCCCCATTGCAAACTCAGGACTCCACGTAGCATGCAGGTTAAAATGTCTTTAGGCAGGAGGATCTCCTTAGTTCTTATCCAACCATCTAAAATTGTCCCTTAGAGGATCACAGTTAGGCAGGTAAAATCGTTTTACAATTTTAAAACTTAAATTGTTTCCAGACATACAGGATGGCCGTTGTAACGATGCAGTACAGAAGAGCCTTGATCAGCAGACTCCAAAAACAGAGTGGAAAGGGGCTCTTGAAGAACTCACAAAAGCCATCCTGCAAGGGGCAGAAGAGAATTAGACTGACGCCCCGTGAACAAACCTGAGCTCCAAATACACAGAAGTCAGTGCTGAAGAGATGCTTCAGCAGTCGAGAGTGCTGTCTGCTCTTGCAGAGGATTTAGGTTCAGTTCCCAGCACTTACATGGTAGCTCACAATTCTGTAACTCCAGGTCCAGGGGATCTGACACCCTGTTCTGGCCTCCCTGAGCACTGCATCACATGGCACACAGAACACATACAGGTACTTATTTCACACACAATAAAAATATATAAATGAAAATTCACAGGAAGGGCTAGTGTGGAGCTTGGAGGTCAAACGTGATCAGCATGCACAAGGTCATGGGCCAATCTCCAGTATGAAAAAACACTCCAAAATACATGGGAGGTTCTAGATCATGCCATTAAATGAAAGGCACGTGGCTCCCAGACACCTCGCAGGATCTGTTCCCAGCAGTTCAACTTGCATAGAAGCAACCACCTGACTGTCCTATATGGCAGAGATGCCTTATAACACCTCACATGTTACCTCAACACTGAGGAAAGACATCGAGGAGAATGCTACTAAAACCTCCCTTTACTCTCTGATGCCTTCCCCACAACCTCCAATAACATTGAAAATTCTAAACCTTGGGCATTCCCTTTGATGGCACCTGTCTGTCTTTAGCTCGTCTATTTAACTTTGACCTTCCCTCTACAAATCAAATTCAAAATGGTTTCAAAACTCATCAGGGACCTCCTGGGTCACATCTGTGGTTACCCCTTTAATAACGATCTTGGTTCTTACATCCATAGGCCCCCTCTTTAGCACACTGCCCATCTCAACTCATCCAGACTGCAGTGTGGTACATCACACAGGCTCAACATCCTTCCATACAGGCATCAATCTCTGACTCATATAACCTGAGATGGGGGGCGTGCTGTGTCTATACCACCCCAAGTCAGTGTGTAGCAACTAGAGATTGACCTCAATGCTACCCCAAAACCAAAAGGCAGGGAAGGTTATATTTGGACTAGAGTGTATTCAAGTCATGCTCACTTGCAGAAGCTGCCTTCTCTACCTATGCAGCTCAGCATAGACAAAAAAAAAAAAAAAAAAAAAAAGTAGATGCTCCATTGAAAGCCAACCTGTGAATTTATAAGCCTCTCTTCCCCAAAGGGCGTTTACCAACCCCAGGCTACCTGAGGCCCCTAAACAATCAGGGACTATGGGCAGCAAATCCTGTATGATGATTACACATTAACTAAAGGACCCAACCTTTCCCTCTTCCCCAATGCTCTGGAATCAGTGACATCCCAACTACAAGCATATAGTCACCACTATGTGGCATGGGACCTCCCCTTCCTCTGGAACCTAGAAGAGGGGAGTCTGGCTTTGTCTCACAGACCTAAACTCTACACAGAGCCCCTGCCATGCTGTCTTTCGATGGTATTACTCTGTGAATGAATCTCTTACCCAAAAGAAAATCTGCCTCACTATTCCTCTTGAACCCACCCAAGTCTGAGAACTTGAGAGAGAGAGAGAGAGAGAGAGAGAGAGAGAGAGAGAGAGAGAAAGGGAGGAGAGAAGTGAGCCAAGAGGCAGAGGGAAAAATGAATACTGTCTTTTTTTGTTTTTAGATTTATTTATTATGTATACAGTGTTCTGTTTGCATGTATCCCTGCGGGCCAGAAGAGGGCGCCAGATCTCATTACAGATGGTTGTGAGCCACCATGTGGGTGCTGGGAATTGAACTCAGGACCTCTGGAAGAACAGCCAGTGTTCTTAACTTCTGAGCTGTCTCTCCAGCCCCGAATACTGTCTTATGGCCTCTTCAGAGGGCTCAGAGAGGGTTCTCACACACCCAGCTGAAGGCAATCCCCGGGCCCAGTGGAGACCCATACATCAGGAATTATTGCTAACACGTCATACCTCCTTTCTCAGGTGGTTTAAATGCAGACTGCTGACAGGTGACTTCGTTTTTGTGTAACAGGTTTTAATAGTTAAGTTACATTTACCCCCTAACTAACATGGGTCACTTCAGTTTTGGTTCAACCCCAGTGAGGAAGAAAGTAAAGAAACCTGAGGCCAAGCTCAGCATGTGAGCTAAACTAGGGTAGAGCTCTTCTTTTTTCTCTTCTGGTGGTGCTGGGGATCGAACCCAGGGCCTCACAGATGTTAACAGTCGGCTATCAACCTTCATTCCCATCCTGGGCGTTTTCCTTGATCACTAGCTCTGTGTAGCTGCCTTTTTTGCTTACACGAGAGATTAAGGACCAACAGAAAGCCAGGGGCCCAGAGGCTGCCCAACAGGGAAAAGTGGATGAGAAGTAAAGATCCTAGCCAGGGTCCTCACTGGTGGTCACATCCATTTCACAACCCGTGGGGCTTCGTCTCCTAAAGGGTTAGAGAAAGGAGAGGAAGCTCTGGAGAGCTTGGGCAAGACCACAGCTCCCTTTATGCCACTTGGGCATATCCGACCTAATAAGTCCTCCCTGAAAGTCCCGAGGGTAAGGGTTTGGGTAAGCCATGTGTGCCTGGCCACCCCTGAATGAATTTTTATGAGAACTATTGAGCAAGGGCAGTCTGAGTGCCTGTAAAGAAACCCTTGGGCTGGGGACCTGGCTCAGTGAGTGCTTGCCTAGCATGCTCAAAGCCCTGTGGGTCCACATCCAGCACCGCAGAACCCCATTATAGCGACACAGCCAGTAATCCTAATGCTCAGGAAGCAGGAGGACCGTAGTGGCAGGAGGCTAGGTAGTGAGGCCAGCCTGGGCTACATGAGACCCTGACTTTAAGACAGGGGGGGGGGGGGGGGGGGGGGGGGGGGGGAGAGAAGGAAATAAAATCGGACTGCACAGTACAGCTGAAGCTCTCGCTTCTGGTCTCTGAGAGGTGCTCAGCCCAGCACCCTCCACCTCACCCCCACACACCATCACTCCCACGCTAGCTCCGTGGTCTCACCCAGCCATCATGAGCCTCCAGCCAGGAACGCTGCTGTCCCAGGATCCGACTGCACAGCAAGTCCACTATGAGCTGGCAGTCTTGGGTCACTTGGGCTTGATTCTTCAGACCGCTCTTCTGCCTGGTAGCCTTGCAAGGGCCTTGATTCAGAAGCGTCCCCGCGAAGGTTAAGAGCAACACCAGGCGGCCCCAGTTGAAGCCCTTGGCATCGGAAAGCACCCCATCCGCCATCCGAGTGATCAGCTCCAGGCGGTTGCCCCGGTAGCCGAGGAAGGAGGAGAAGAATTCCTGGTGTTGCCGTTGGACATGAGCTGCCACAGTGCGCAGCAAGGCCGCCTCAGTCGACCTGGGCGGTGGCTCTGGGGTGCCCGGCTCCCGCGCACAGAACGTCAAGTAGTCAGTCAGCAGCCTTCTGGTGCGTTCCAGCAGCGGATCGGGGTTGCCCATCCTCTGGCCTCTGCATCCGGCCTAACCCCAGTCGGCTTTCTAGGCTCAGCGGCTTCCCGCCTCCACCCCTCCCAGACCTTTGGGAATCTCACTTACACCTGTTGCAAGGAGAGAGGCCTGTGATGGAGCAAGCGGGCGCCATGTGAGACTCTTGGATTACTGCTTACCTTCTGGATTAAGAAACAGCCAGGGTATGGAACTTTCTAGAGCTTGGTAGGCCTAGGAATTGTCATTCTCCTGCCTCGGCTGCCTGAATCACTGGGATTAGGGGCTTGTGCATCCGGCCCCGCTAGCAGCTGTGTCTTAACTTGCTACTGATTAGGCTGACTTGTTTGGAAAATGAGGATATATAAATCATTTTGCAAAGTGGCTGTCCTAGGTTGGAGGAGGCAATGTGACCCCAGCCCGACTCTTGCCTATCTCTGACCCACCAGCTGTGCTCCTTAGAACCTCTGCTGCCCTCCTTTGAAGGAGAGTCTCTAGTACAGTGGTTCAAAACATTCCTAATGCTGCAACCTTCACGCTGGGGTGACCCTCAACAATAAAATTATTTTGTTGCTACTTCATAACTGTTGAAGTGATCGCAGCACCCTGATGGCTGGAAGAATATCCTTTCTGCATTCTGAGGGTCTTTCTGGGGAGCAAAGGTCTGGGTCTGGGCCTACAAAGGTAAAGTCAGCACTATTTGCACAGAGTCAGGCAGAGAAGGATAAGACAGGGACCAGGCAATCTGGGAATATCCCTCCTCACCCCTGGCTTCTCAGGAACAACAAATCTTTGGCTGGTCAGATGCCCAAGGCCACGCACAGTGTCAATTTTACCCAGGAATGATTACCAGTGTCCAAGGTGACCTTTGATTCCTAGTACTCAAAACAAACAAACAAACAAACAAAAACAAACAAACAAAAACAAAAGAACAACAACAAAACCTTTTTAAAGATGGAGTTTTGGGGTTGGGGCTCTAGCTCAGTTATAGAGTACTGATGAATCATACCGGACAGTCTGGGTTTGGTCTCAGCAGTGTGCCTACAATTTTAGTACATCCAATGTGTGCACGCTGGCAAACCCAATATCCCAGCACCTGAGAGGCAAGGGCAGAGGGACCAGAAGTTTACCATCACACTTGGCAATGTAGCAAGTTTGAGGGCAACCTGTGAAACATGATACTTTGTCTCATAAAAAGCCAACAAGGGAGCAGTGAGCTTGTTCAGCAGGTAAGGGTTCTTGTTACCAAGCCTGAGGATCTGAGTTCCATGCCCAGGCACCCGATGTTGGAAGAAGCAAACAGACTCCCACTTGTGCTCTGTGGCATGTGTATTCACCTACATACACACAGAAGAAATGATTCAAATAATGAACAAATTGATATTAAACCCCCACCCCCAATGAAAGGATGAGGTCTCACTATGGCTGAGGCTCGTCTTAAACTCATGGGCTCAAGCCATCCTCCTGCCTCTGCCCCCTAAGTACCTGGACTTATAAGTGTGTGCCATCACTTCTGTTAACATGACATTTTACTAGATAAGGTGTTTCTAAAAGAACAAACTTCTACACCTTTAAAAGAAAAAAAAGGAAGAAAAAGCAGGGACCATGTAAGAAGCAGCAGCCAGTAGCATCTAGAAGGAATTGTAGATTCAAATAAAGACAGGATACTCCTTTGATAGCAAAGACATTATTATTCACGACCTGCCCATCAGTCTGTGTAAGTACAGCTGCTGTGCAGGACACTCAGATATCATTTATATGGGTAATACCCACGTTAACGTAGGCATTTCTGGTAACACTACTAGTAGGTTTTTAAACCAATTTAGTGTCTTGTCTTCCCATGCCAGAAGGTTCTGTTTGTTCTCAGTAGCATTTGTGCTACAAATGGCAACCAGGTTTTCCCCTCAAGTGTAGGGGAATGCCCCACCCTAGACCACCATCTATCAGAGCATCACACAGTCAAACATATGGCCTGTTTTCGGCATGTGTCTGCTTCATTTCTAAAGGCTCTCCCAGACAAAAACATTTCATCTATAAAAATACAACTGAACAGGTTGGGAGAAAAAGATACTTTTTACATAAAAACGGTTTTAAAAAGTGGTTCTGTGTAGCCACATTTGGAACTGGAATTTTCTTCTATGACAGACCAGTGAACAGTCATTCTTATAGTCCATGTAGCTGGCATGTCCAGAGGAAGGTTCTAGAACAGTCCACACCAAGAAAAGGTGGAGTTTAAAGTGCTCTGAAAACAGACCAAATTCATGGAAGCAACGGGGGACATTTTAAATGCTGATAAGTGTGGGATTCTATTGGTTGGAATAACTTCAAAAACAGATTTTACAAAGGGTTTGAGATGAAACAGGGACTCTGAAGGGAGAGTTGACGGCCAAGACCCACAGGAGCACATTTCCAGGAAGGGGACGGTTTTCATGGTAACACTGGAGGGGCTGAGTGAGGGCTGAGCTGTGAAGTTGCTCCCATAAGCTAACCGGTGGGAAGTCCTGGGCTCCTCTAGAAGTCATATCTACATGGGAGGACACATGTTCTTCACGCACACTGTGAGAGGATTATGCCCAAACCTAGAAGACACAGATAGACCATTTTTAGTAGTTAGTTATTCATAAAACTTGAGTTTAAAAGAGGAAATCAGGCTGCACACACACACACCTCATTTACACACTCCACCAAAAAGGGCTCTCAAGGGCTTCCGCATGCTTGACACCTACCCCTTAGTTAACTGTGTGCAGGGTCTCTGCAACCTGCTCACCAGCCACTGGTGACACCCTGAGATTGAGAACTGAACCAAGTGTATTTGCATAACTCATTGTTGTTATCAACACCTCACTACTAAACTTTGTTTTTGTAACACTGCAAAAAAAATCTTTTTATCTATGTGTCCCAAAACTAGACATTCAACCTACTCCCATTAAAATAAATAGAACATGAAGGACTGCTTAATTTCTAAGATCTTATTAAAATATTTTTCATGCCAGGTGGTGGTGGTGGTGGTGGTGGTGGTGGTGGTGGTGGTGTGCACGCCTTTAATCCCAGCACTTGGGAGGCAGAGGCAGGCGGATCTCTGTGAGTTCGAGGTCAGCCTGGTCTCCAAAGTGAGTTCCAGGACAGGCTCCAAAGCTACAGAGAAACCCTGTCTCAAAAAACCTAATATATATATATATATATATATATATATATATATATATATATATATTTATATTTTTTTTTTTTTTTTTTTTTTCCATTCATTTATTCTTTAGTGTGTATGTGTCTATATGCATGGGCATGTGTGTGCTCTAGTGAGCATGAATAGGTCAAAGGATAATTTGGGGGCATCAGTTCTCTCTTACCACTATGTGGGTTCCAGGAATCAAACCCAAGCTGTCAGGCTTGGCAGCAAGCACCTTTAACCACTGAGACATCTTGTTGACCCTTATCATCTGTTCAGCAATTTAAAATTATTATGCTCCAACTATGTCCAAACCTAATCAAGTCTTTATCCAAAGACCCATCTCAAAGTAGACCCCTAAACCCTACACAAGTCTCTGTCAGATTTGGGATCTTGCACAACAAAGAGCAATGTGCTTAGCACTCACATGCCCCAGGAACACCCAATGTGTGGGGGTCACAGAGGCTCCCTAGTAAGGCCTTACTCAAGGTCAGAAACTCTGAGCTTGCTTTGCCCAGCAGGGCTGCATAATGGGATGATTTGGCCAAGGGCATGATTACCAGGTGTTTGGAGGGTCTACACTTGTTGGTACTTTATATCTCCACCTTCAGGAGGGAGGTCTTTTGCTCTTCCCCTTGCTGATGTGTAAAAAGCCCATCATGATTAAACTCTGGGCAACTGGGTATTGACCCAGGGCCTTCCCAAAGCTATTCTGTGTCTGCTTTTCTCATCATCTCCATCTATA
Source organism: Onychomys torridus (assembly GCF_903995425.1). Lineage (NCBI taxonomy): Eukaryota > Metazoa > Chordata > Mammalia > Rodentia > Cricetidae > Onychomys > Onychomys torridus. The sequence continues at coordinate 68,770,715 of NC_050449.1, read as the reverse complement.
TTTCTATCTAATACTTCCTCATTCTTCCCTCCTCCCACTAAGAACCCTTCCACAGGTCAGAGCTGGTATCCCACACTGATGCCCACCTCCTTGCTTTTAGCTATGGTGGTGGTACTTTAGGGGAGTTGAAAGTCTGATCAAAATCACAAGGCCCCTTTCCTGGAATAGTATTCACATAATCAGGAGATCATCCCAGGGGCCTTCACAGCCTCACAGGGGTCCGTGACCTGACACATGAAATCTGTACTGGTATGGAGTACATAGGGAGCAGAGACTAGGACCCTGTGGCTTACTCAAAGCCAGAATCACAAAAAATCAGACATTTAGGGAAAAACAAAATAAAACGTTTGGGTTATCTAGCTCCATTATTCTTTTAGCACCATGCTGGTACCCTTGGTATCTCTGAATGCCTGTGGACGGAGCCCCTAACCTCCCAGAGACACCCCCTGGGCATCTGGAGTTCTGGCCATGAGAAGGCTGGCTAACAGCCCATCTCAGGAAGGCCACTGGTCCTTCCTTTCCTCTCACACAGGAAAACAGGACAGCTCTCTTACTCTTAGGGTGTGATCCCATGATCCCGAGCAGAATGCTGTTCCGTCAGGAGAAACTCGAAGGGTGCTGACACGGTTTTCATGTCCAAACAGGATGGAGACCCTGGAGCCCTTAAGAACATCCCAGACATTGATGGTATAGTCATTGTATCCAGCAAAGAGCAGGCGACCTGGAAGCAGAAGATACAATGGTTAACCCAGGTCCTGTTTTTCTCTCTTGACTGTTGCTCACTCACTAGTGAATTTTCCCACCCACCCACCCACCCATCCATCCATCCACCCATCCACCCACCCACCCATCCATCCACCACCCACCCATCCATCCATCCATCCATCCATCCATCCATCCATCCATCCACTCACCCACCCATCCACCCACCCATCCACCCATCCACCCAATAAAACATAGTTCATCTAGGCCCACTGTGTGGCAGGCAATGTATGTTGCCTTTCCAATTCAGGAGAAAGGTGTCACTATTCTTTGTGGAAGGCAAGAGACAGAGAGGAATATCACTGTAGGTAGCATCAGGTGGTAGGAGCCACCATGCCAGGCTCACGTGTGTGTAGGATGCCATCCCGCTTAAGAGGAAGCAGGCACACTCCTACCATTTCTACACCTTCAACTTGAATTTACAGAGATGAAAGCAAAGTGGTCAATGCTTTTGAGGGCTGAGCAGTTGAGTTGGGTAGAGGTGCTGTAAAGTGGCTGCGATTCTGTGTGCAAAGGCACAAACTCAGAACAGGGAGGTGTCCCATCAGCAGTGACTTGGCTTCTGCAACTGCCTCCCAGCTGTGCGCAGGGCAGCAGGGAGTTTTAGAACTCACAAGGGAAGGGCCAGGGGATGAGGTGAGGTGAGGGGTATCAGAAGGTCAGATGTGGCCTGAGCATACTGCTCCACAGAAAGCTCAGTGATGGGATGTGGGAGCCCGTTTTCGGGTTCCTCGTGGCTTTACCCAGCAGGTCCTCATAGAGGATGATTAGGACCACGGGCCTGAGTGCAGGTGTCTGAGATGATCTGCACTTGGCTGTGCTGGGGGGGGAGGTCTTTTGCTCCACCCCTTGGCATCTCTATAAATACCCTGGGGCAGAGACACTCAGGGCCTGTTGGAATAGGTTCCAGGCCCTCTGGAGGCTGTCCTGTATTTTCTATCTGTTTATCTCCGCACTATAAATCCTTCTATCTAATATTTCCTGCTGCTCTGGGGAGCTGTGGGGTTGGTGGGTAAACGCCCCGAAATGGGAAGCTAGGCAGAGGGCTGGTTTGTTTTTTAGGTCTAGCCTTACAGTCCTGGAGACGTTTCTGAAAGGAAATCTTACCACTGAGGGAGAAGTCCACACTGGATGCTCCGAATATGATACTCTCCTTGGAGTAGATGGCGACCTCTCTATCTGCCCGCAGGTCATAGAGGCGACACTGGGGTGGGAAGAAACAAACAAAGGTCAATTACTCCTGGCTTCAATTTCTCAAAGTGCAGACCACAGAGCTACGATGGGGGCCCAGCGGCTTCTGTAGTTTGAGGTATGACAGGAGAAAACCTCTTTACTTTTCTTTCCTGTTATTTTATCCTTCAGCCCTGTTTCCTGCTAATCTCCATGGGGCAGTAGAGACTCAAAGAAGCAGCAAATCTAGGAAACTTCTTCAGGTACAGAGATAAACACAGAACCCTGCTTTCTGTTCCATGATGAAGTACATACAGTCATCATGGAACAGTCTGAAATACTTAGAAATTTGTGTACGAGGAGATGAAAGTCCCCTCCCCCCAAGTTTTAGAGGTATTTGCTAATGTCTGTGATGTTCTTTTTTGTGTTTTTTTCTATTTTATGTGTATGTGCTGGATAGTTTTATGTCAACTTGACACAAGCTAGAGTCATCTGAGAGGAAGGACCTCAGTTGAGAAAATGCCTCCAGGGGCTGGAGAGATGGCTCAGAGGTTAAGAGCACTGACTGTTCTTGCAGAGGTCCTGAGTTCAATTCCCAACAACCACATGGTGGCTCACAACCATCTGTAATGAGATCTGGTGCCCTCTTCTGGTTTGCAGGAATACATGCAGGCAGAACACTGTAAACATAATAAACAACATAATAAATAAATAAATATTAAAAAAAAAAAAGGAAAATGCCTCCATAAGGTTAGGTTGTAGGGGTTGGGAATTTAGCTTAGTGGCAGAGCACTTGCCTAGCAAGTGCAAGGCCCTGGGTTTGGTCAGCTCTGGGAGAAGAAAAATAAAAGTTTGGGTTGTTCACAAGGCAGTTTCTTAGTGATTGATGGAGGAGAGCCCAGTTCATTGTGGGTGGGGCCACCCCTGGGCTCCATAAAAAAGCAGGCTGAGCAAGCCATGAGGAGCAAGCCAGTAAGCAGCACCCCTCCATGGCCTCTGCATCAGCTCCTACTTCCAGGTTCCTGCCCTCTTTGAAGAACAGTGGGATTTGAAAGTGTAGACCAAACAAACTATTTCCTCTCCAACTTGCTCTTTGGCCATGGTGTTTCATCACCACAGTAGAAACCCTAAGACTGTGTGGAAATAGATGGGATGGGTGTAGCACTGCTGTCTCTGTCAACATTATGTGGTAAGCATTTTCCAAAATTAGTCTTCAAAGAAGATGACTTACATGTCTGTCCAATATTCTCCATGTGGCTGTGTCATAATCTGTTGGGCCACGGCCAACTAAATGTTCTTCTTATGACTAATTTTCTCTTTTGTGCATAATTCTATGATGAACATTTTTTTTTTGTGGGAGGAAAACTGATTTCTGAATATATTACAAGGGGCAATGGGCTGGCAATGACCACAGAACTGTCCATAGCCACGTGATAAAAATGTTTACGTAAAAATCTTTATATGTTGATGTCTGAAATTTACATTAGCTTAAGAGCGGAACCCTTAGAATAGAATTATTTCCAGAAAATGGCATGGCCAAAATGTGTGTATATATACATATATGTGTGTGTGTATATATATATATACATCATACATATTGTTGACACATATAAGAGTTTTCTAAAAACATTGTATTTATGTGAATATGGATGTGTGTGTGTGTATGAATACATATGTATGGGTATCCCCAGAACTGGAGTTATGGGAGGTTGTGAGCCACCTGAAATGGGTGCTGGGAATTGAACTCAGGTCCTCTGGAATGACAGCCAGCTCTCTTAACCTCTGAGGCATCTCTTCAGCCCTAAGATTTTCATTATTACCAAAACTCAATTTCTCTTGTAATGACTTCCACAGCAGCAGCTCAGAGTGAAGCCTATGACTTAATGGGCTATTTGATATTTTTAAGGACACCAAGAAATGGCATTATGTTTTCTCCTAAAAATGTATGTTGGCATAATTTGCCACTAGCAACGAAACTGTGAGCACTGAATCTGTTTTTAGGTAAGCAACTAATGCCTGAGAGTTTTAAATAGTGAGAGGCATAACAATATTTACTTACAGCTAAGCTTGTTCTGTAGCCCAGGCTGGCCATGAGCTTGCTATGTTTATGTAGCTAAGGATGACCTTGAACTCCTGTTCCTCTTTCTTCCCTTGAGCTGTGATGACAGACACTGTACCATCATGCTGGGCTTTATGGCAGTGTTCTTAATGAGGGGTGGGGGAGGCTTAGGAAGAGCTCTCTCCAGATCGAAGACTGGGTACATGACAGCATGCCAATCATACGAAATACCGGGCAATGATTAAGAGAATACACGAGGGGCTGGAGAGATGGCTCAGGTTAAGAGCACTGACTGCTCTTCCAGAGGACCTGAGTTCAATTCCCAGCAACCACATGGTGGCTCACGACCATCTGTAATGAGATCTGGCACCCTCTTCTGTGTACATAATAAATAAATAAATCTTTTAAAAAATACATTAAAAAAAAGAGAATACACGAGTGAAAAATGCTTGTTAGGCACAGAATGTACACCAGCTGTTATGCGGAAAGGACAAATATACAGACAGACATTGTGCTGGCAAAGAGAAAGCACATTCAGGATTCACTAAAGTGTGTGTGGCTTTCCTTAGGAGAGTAATTTAATTTCCTTCATTTTCCCCCTCATTAACCACCCATGACTTCTGTGACCAGAAAGGAAATTGTTTAAAAAATAAAATAAAGCACCAGGTGTAGATGTAACCATCTTGTAAGGGTAAGGTTTTCAGCTATTGCTCTGACCTCTTGGCTTTTAACTCTGCAACTGGCTCTGTGTTTGTTGTTTTACATCTACAACCAGGTGGTGGTGGTGCACGCCTTTAATTTCAGCACTTGGGAGGCAGAGGCTGGTGGATCTCTGTGAGTCGGGACAGCCTGGTCTACAGAGCGAGTTCCAGGACAGCCTGGGCTGCTCCACAGAGAAACCCTGACTCAGAAAACAAAACCCAAACCAACCAAACAAGTAAATAAAGATAAAGGGCTGAAGAGATGGACCCGCTGTTAAGATCACTGGCTGCTAATCCAGAAGATCAGGGTTTGAGCACCCAGATGGCGGCTCACATCTGTAACTCCAGTCTCAGGGCATCCCAGTGCCCTCTTCTGGCCTCCAAGGGCACCAAACATGCATGTGGTGTGTAGATGTACATAGAGCAAAACATCTATACACATAAAAATACATAAAGTTTGAAAAAAAATTAAAGCCTGATGCTTCCCTGTGGTGTTTTCTGGTTCCTTCTGTTGCTTTGCTTTAAATAAAATTTCCTTGTTACTCTTGCAAACAAACAAACAAATAAATAAAAACAAGCTATTATCTCTCCCCTCTGCCTTGAAAGGGCTCTCAATAACTGAGAAACCTACCGTTGCATCATCTGACCCAGAAGCAAAGGCGTCTCCACTGGGGTAGTATCTGCAGAGAGAGTTGGTAGAAAGCCTGTTAATGGGGAGCAGTCATCCCTAGCCACTGACACCTCTGTTCCCAGAACCCCTGGGATGGCGTCCTGGCTCAGGGTCTCAGACCTAGAAGCTCCACTTCTGGGTTGCAGGTGAACTTTTGTATAGGCCAGAGGGGAGTCTCACGTGGTCTGACCACCAGCCTCTCATGTTCCTCCGGTAAACCCGAGACAGCGGCACTACCTTGGAGAGAGGCCTGCTGAGAACCAACTGTCATAACCCACATTCACCCAGGCATCTAACAAAGCAGGGGCCTATCATGCACCTAATTCCCAAAGTGTGGCTCAGAGCACAGGGATAACAGAGTCAGATGGACAGAGCCACATCAGCTGTTGGCACTGTCAGGACAAGCAGTACTTTGGGCAATGACATCAGCTTTCCCAGCCTGGTTCCCTCTTCGGAAAAGTGAGGGTAACAAAGCCTGTCTTCATGGACCAGATCTAATAGTGCAGTGAGTTCCAAGAATCCTGCATGCTGCCAAATAAAAAGCAAGCAATGAACGGTGGCTGTCAGCTTCGGTAGGAAGTATGGATGTTAGATTATAAACCAGAAGCAGGGGTTGGAGTGAGGGTGTTCATTTATTTATTATAAATGGGGTCTCATGTAGCCCAGGCTAGCCTTGAACTCCATATGTGAATGACCTTGAACTTCTGACTGCCCTGACTCCACCTCCTCTGTTCTGAGTCCAGGAGGGAGCCACAACACCTGGTTTTATGCCATGTTAGAGAGAGCACTCTGCATTCCGTCCCATGTACATTAGTTAAGCACTCTGCCAGCTGAGCTACATCCCCTGAATAAGTATCTTTAACCCCTTCACTTTGCTCACACTCAGATGTGTCCCATCCCTTGCAAGGCGTCTCCTTTCTCCACCGTACAGTTTGTCCTAGGGAGATAATAGTTTTACAAAAAAAAAAAGTGCTAATGAATAGGAAAGTTTATCTATTTATCTATTTATCTATTTGTTTTTTATTTATTTGTTTTTGTTTTTTCGAGACAGGGTTTCTCTGTGTAGCTTTGTGCCTGTCCTGGAACTCACTTTGTAGACCAGGCTGGCCTCGAACTCACAGAGATCCACTTGGCTCTGCTTCCCAAGTGCTGAGATTAAAGGCATGCACCACCACCACCCGGCAAGTTTATTTATTTATTTTAATGCACGCATTTGTGGAGGGGTGTGTGTGTGTGTGTGTGTGTGCACACGCATCTAGAAGGTGGGGGCAGCCTCAGGTGTCAATCTCAGGACCATGTCCCCCTCCTTTGAGTCCGGCGCTCTCATTGACCCAGAGTTCACCAACCAGGCTAGACAGGCTGGCCAGTCAGCCCCACGGCATCCTCTTAGCTCTGCCTCCTCAGGGCTGGGGTAACAACCATCTGCCACTGTGCACGTTTATGTGGAGGAGAGAGACTGAAGTTGGGTCCTCTAATGCTTTACCAGATGAGTTAAACCCTTGGTTCCAGGTAACTACCTTAAACAGTTCTGGTGGAAGGGGACAAGAACAGAAAGGTTGGAAGAAAAATGCCTGCCATGTTGAGCTCTGCCTGCTCCACACCATGGTATGGACGTGTGTGTGTATGTGTGTGTGTGTGTGTGTGTGTGTGTGTGTGTGTGTGTGAGAGAGAGAGAGAGAGAGAGAGAGAGAGAGAGAGAGAGAGAGAGAGATTATGTTCACGTGAGTGCAGGTGTCCTGAGGAGGCCTGAAGAAGGTGTTGGATTTCCTGGACCTGGAGTTGTGAGTCATCTGATGTGGAACTGAACTCAGAGGAGCATGTCTAGTGTTTTCTCACCAAGAACAATGGATTTTTTAAGACCCTGAGCAGAAAGATGTTTTATATTTAGCCACGGCTGTGGCTCCTTCTGAACCCTTTTCTGGAACCTCACTCCCAGAGCTTGCTACCGACTGAACATCTCCACCAGGCTGCCTAGGGTTTTCTCAACTGAAGTTGCCCCATACGGGTTCAATGCCCAGCTCCCCTCTATACTTCTCTAGCCCTCCCTGTCTAAACAAATGGGCCACTGCTTACTGTTGGGATTAGAGATGGGGCTTCCTGAGCTCGGAGCTCTTACACTGTGGCCTGTCTCACCTCAGTGCCCTTCCTTCCTTTGCAAGCCTGCTCTTCATCCTCCTGGTTTCAGCCTCTCATGGGCCGTCAGCCTCTCATGGGCCATCAGCCTCTTCATGGGCCGTCAGCCTCTTCATGGGCCGTCAGCCTCTTCATGGGCCGTCAGCCTCTTCATGGGCCGTCAGCCTCTAAGGAACAGCCCATCCATTCGTGCCTCTGTTCTCTCCCACTGTATATGTGTGTATCTTTTGTATCTGGTTTGTTTCCTGAAGGGCAGCAGAAGCCTCGTCTACCATGCTGTAATCTTACTTCTGAGGAGACCGCTGGCATGTGTACACTCAATAAGTATGTGAAGAATGGCCAAGAAATACTGGCTCACTGAGGGAGGACTTGGGTTGTCTCTAAAGCAAGTAGATTAAGTGCTCCTGGGACCTGGAGCCTTTCCTGTTGAGCGCTTTCTCCTCAGGTATCCTCTGGTGTGTGTGTGTTTGTGTGTGTGTGTGTGTGATCAAAGCCCGGTAAAGCCCCAGGACAGAGGATCTCAAGCATTTGACTCACTGACCGGACACTGTTGACATCAGATTCATGAGTTTCAAAGGCTTGCACGCACTGGCCAGAGCGCATGTCCCACACCATAGCCTTCTTGTCACAGCTCTGCAAACAGAAAGTCATCCCGTTACACACTGCAAGGACTAGGTACACTCAGGGATGAACCTTAACACACGACTCTCTTCGACCCACTAAGCCCGAGGAGCAGACCCGACTGGTCTCAGGCTAGAAGAGCAGGCCGGTTTCTCTACACTTCCCCCTTTAGCGTGTTTCCTTCTTTGGGGCGTCTCTGACCTTCGGTGTTTCCTCCCCACTGGGCATTTCACTTTCCTTCACCCCTCTTCCGTTTTCTCCTTTCTACCCATTTGCACACCAAAGGCAAGCAGATCTTGGTGCACATGGAGGGGGTGGGGGTGTCCGGACCGGTGTCACTAAGGGATGGGTTGGTGGTGGCCAAGAGCCTCAGCTTTGCGGGAGTTGTGAGCCAGCCCTCAGCAGTTAGGAACGGGGTTCCTTTGGGCCACCTGCACCTCAGCAGCGTGCCAACCTGGGAAACAGCTGTCCCAGGGCCTCTTCATAGTCCTGCCATTGAACAACTGGGGGAGAGGGTGGAAAGCCACCCCCCACCCCTCAACCCTGAAAACTGCATGCTCTCTCTGAGTCGTTCACAAGCCAGAGAACTGTAAGTGAAAAAATTTCCATACCATGCTATCAAGATTCTAGGAGCTTTTGATACATTCCCACAGAGCTTGACTACAAAAGGCATTCTCTCAATAGTTAGATGAACTGATGGTGTAAAGCATTCAGGTTGGTTGGCTTCAAAGGTATGAAGAGCTACAGTGCCATCTTAGGAGTACCTGTCATGGCATACAGTCCCCTGAGCGTTTCACTGAGGACAAAGACAATACAATTCAAGTATCTCCAACTTCCTAGTGGACACTAAAGTGAATGGAGCTCGTGTATGCAGAGAGACAAAATTATCTAGAGATAATGGTCATTTCAAGAGGGCAGTGTGGCTGAGCAGGGACGATGCAGCTATACAAAGGCACAGGGAGAAGACATACATGGATGGCCAAAATGAAAAGAAAATCAGGGTCTCTCCCAGTGAACAATGGGAGGCTCCCAGTGGCTTGACTCCAGGGCTGAGGCCGGGCAGCTTGCAGTAGAGAGCTAAGAAATCACCTCCATCTCCTGAACATGAGAGGCAGGTTTGGGAGTTGGTACAGCCAGTCTAGCTGTATTATTCCAAATCTGCCCAGAAACACCCCTCCCAACTACACAACACATGCTAGAAACTCATCTACTGCGGGTACTATCTTGGGGGAAGAGGCAGCGAGTGCTATTGTGAAGTATGTTAAGCTTCTAGATGAAGTCAGTTAGGGTCCAAGTATGCTGATGCCTATAGTTCCTCTTCTGTTTCCTGCACCCAAGGATGAGAGAGGAAGATGGTAGCCAAGAGATCAGGGCCCCCCCCCCCCAGTGATATCCCAGCATTGGCTCATCTTAGCATGCATTGCGCATGGCCAGCGGCCTCTGGTTGAGCTAAGATGCAAACTTTATTTGAGGAATCTTAAATATATGGTGACAGTCACACACATTCCAGAACATTCCAGATCTCTATAGAGACTTCTGGATGTCAGTGACAGAAGGAAGGGAGCCTGGAGACCGTGCTGACATGGCCGCAGCTGACATGGCTGTAGGAACTGGGGTTTCCAGCTGCAGGGTGCTGAAGACCAGAGAGACAGGACCAGACCCGAGGACAGAAAAGGACTAACAGAGTCTACCTCCCTAGTGGACAAAAGACCCCAGGGATTTTCCTTGTCTTTACCCCAGACACGAAGGTGTTTCCAGTTTCTGAGGGAGCCAGGTCCAAGCAGAGGACATCAGCCCCATGCCCATGGAAACTCTGCAACAGCTGTCCACTCTCTACGTCCCACAGGGCGCATGTCCCATCACCACTGGCTGTCAGGATCTGTGGGAAGAAAGAGAGTGTTAGGGAAGGTGAGCTAAAGGCTTACCCTTCCAGAGTACAGCAGGCCAGACGTGTCTCTCTCTCTCACACACACACCCTAGCCGCTTGCCCTAGGAAATACTGTACCTGGAAGAAAAGAGGGGACCAGCCATACAAGTTACTTTCCAAGGTCAACAGCTTGATCACCAAGTCTCACTTCAAGATCCTCAGCTCGCTGGGCTTCCAGTCCAGCACTGTGGGGTCCTAAAGCAGGTTTCTGCCTGCCTTGCAGGTCTGTATGACTGAACCAACTGTGGGAGCAGTCACAACCCGCCAGAGAAGTGCAGTGGGAGAGGTAGAGTTGTGCTGTGCTTGCTGTGCCTGATGCAAAGCAGGGCACAGACTTAATGCCCTTAACATTTTGTTCTTGCTTTTTAAAATTATGTGTGTGTGTGTGTGTGTGTGTGTGTGTGTGTGTGTGTGAAGGTGTGAGCACGTGTGTCTTTGAGTGCTGAAGTCAAAATAAAGTGTCAGATCTCTCACAGCCGGAGTAATAGGCATCTTTTGGGTTGCCCAGATTCTTATCTCCAGCCATCTCTCCAGCCCCAGTTTTCATTTAATTTTTTAAAGATTAGAATGTAAGGGCTGGAGGCACGGCTCAGAGTTTAAGAGTACTGGCTACTCTTGCAGAGGACCAGGGTTTGGTCTCCAGAACCCACATGGCTTACAATCATCTATACCTCCAGGGGGTCTGATGCCCTCTTCTGGCCTCCGTGGGCACTGCATGCATGTGGTACACAGACACACATGCAGGCAAACACTTAATACACATAAAATAAATCAACCTAAAATAACATTTCAAAATTAAAGTGTAAAACACGGACAGGGAGATGCATGCAGCAGAGCACAGCCCTGAAGCCCAGCAGCTGTGAAGTGTTAGGCTGCCTGCCTCACAGGCTGCACTCTGCCTTTCACCCAACCAAAGCAGAGTGCTACCACAACACCCAGAGTCCATCTGAACTCTACCTCAGTGCTCCAGGTTTTCCTCTTTCCGATTTTATTAAGAACAGTGACCAAGGAGAAACGACCTCGGGATCCTGCACCACACTGGGCATGACTTACTGTGCAGTCCGCCCCCCATGTGCTCTGCAGGGGAGTGCCCCAGGGTGATATGAGCACTCACCTGCATGTCCGAATTGGTGAAGCTGCAGGCTGACAGGTAGTTGGTGTGCATAGCGACCGACTTTTTCTTAGCAGCCATGTTCTCGTTTTTGTCAAATGTCAGAGGATACACGGAACACTTATTATCCAGACCCCTAGCACAGAAGACAGAGGGACCGAAGGCTGACACTGAAGGATGAGAGACATGTATCCTTTCTCATTGTTACCGACTCTGCAAATGCTTTTCTTCAGCAGTGTCTCACATTAAAACCTCTCCGTTTGGACTCTGAAGACCTTCTGATCTATAGTCAAACTCACAAATATGAAATTGGAAATTCCTTTCCTTGGAGTCACAAACAAGAGTGTGGGAACAAATGCAGAACCATTTAAGTGTAAACATGGTATTTTACATCTACATAGATCAAGGTGCACATGTATGTCTCCTCCAAATAAGAACATTCCTAATGTATCTGCTGCATCTTTATCACAGTTGAGAGATTAACAGGGGTTCCCTATCAGCTAATAAGGAGCTGAGGAGCTAAGGACCTAATGGCTGGAGAGATGGCTCAGTGGTTAAGAGGACTAGAGGACCCAGGTTCAATCCCAGCAACCACAGGGCAGGTCACAACCATCTGCAACTCTAATTGTAGGGGCTCCAAGGCTCTCTTCTGTCCTCTGAGGGCACATATGATACATGGACTATACAAATACTCATAATAAAACTGAAGAGACAAAAATCATCAAATGCAAAATATCAACAAAACTGTTAGAAAAATGGATATTTATTTACTTATTTTTAAAAAGGAGCACTTGCTGCTTTTGCAGAGGACCTGGGTTCATTTCTCAGCACTCACATATTGGCGCACAATCATCTGTAACAACAGTTCCAGAGGATCCAACGCCCTCTTCTGACCTGTGTGGGCACTGGGCATGCACATGGTGCACACATATACACGCAGGTAAACACTTACACAGAATAAAATAAATAAACCTAAATTTTTTCATTGAAAAAGTATTATTAGTGCTGTGTGTGTGTGTGTGTGTGTGTGTGTGTGTGTGTGTGTGTAAGAGAGAGAGAGAGACAGAGAAAGAGAGAAGGGGGATGCATACATGTATACCACAGCATACATGTGGAGGTCAGAGGACAACTTCCAAGAGTCAGTTCTCTCCTTCCACAGTGGGATCCAGGGGCTGGACTCTGGTTATCAGCTTGCACAGCAAACACATTTACTCTCTGAGCTGTCCCCTGGGCATCTGTCTAGTTTTTCATGTGGATGATGGGGTCTGAACTCCTGGGCCTCTGACTGGTTTCGTTGTTCAGGACAGCTCTTGGCCAGCCATTTCTAAGGGTCGCTCTCTCTGGACTTAATTGTTTTTCATGGTTAGAAAGTACAGGGATCTCTGAGTTCGCGGCCGGCCTGGTCTACAGAGTGAGTTCCAGGACAGCTAGGGCTACACAGAGAAACCCTCTAAAAAAAGAAAAGAGCCAGGCGGTGGTGTCGCACACCTTTAATCCCAGCACTCGGGAGGCAGGGGCAGGCAGATGTGAGTTCAAGGCCAGCCTGGTCTCCAAAGCAAGTTCCAGGAAAGGCGCAAAGCTACACAGAGAACCCTGTCTTGAAAACAAACAAACAAATAAAATAAAAAATAAAAATAAAAAAAGAAAAGAAAGCACAGGCCTGTGTCAGACATGTTTCTCGGATTGTTGGGATTTTGGAATATTTGCCTATACAAAGCAAAACAGTATTTTGTGGCTAATGGGACATTTGAAAAACTTACCCACAAGCGATGGCACATCCCGACGGAGCATAAGCACATGCCATCACCCACGTGCAGGGCATGGTGACCGCATGCTCCTGAAACATTAGCACCAATCGGGAGTGAATAACAGGTACTTCCTCACAGGTCTTCCTGTCTGAGCTTTTACAAAATAACGAACACCGAGTCGCCACCGATCTGTTGCTGTTTACAGGACAGTGGCACCGGATGAAAGAGGACTTCAGACTGCTGGGGGGGGGCTCAGGCTGCCAGTACAAACCAAACCTCAGCTGGTAAGAAACGGCAAGGCTTTACTTCATTTTTTTTTACCATTTGCCAGGGGTCTGACCACTAGGGACTCTGCCCTGGAAAATGGCCCTCACTTTACCATTGCATGCCCCGGCTGCTGACCACATCTACTAACATGTTTAATAATGTAGACTAGGTCCCCTTTCCCACAGTGAGAAACAAGCCTTTCTTTTCAGACAGATATTGATGCCCATACTTAGCATACGGCACTATCTTGTACAGATGCTGGTGGGCCCCGGCCTGCAACCATACTTGTGTCTAGAGTTTTGGTCTTTATCTCATGGAAATGGTCTAACCTTAGATCTACCCGGGGCGTGTGTGTGCCAAGAGTACCCCTGCCTTGGACTCAGACTGCCCCACCCCTCAGTGTGTCGGTCTGATCTGGCTGTAGTCTCTTTCACTACATGTGCTCATTTCTACAGTTTTATGGGCTCTGGCCAGAGGTAGAGATGGGAGAGAAGACAGGATCTGGATCCTTTTCATGATCACTCAAAGAAAAATACAAAGCAGGGTCGAGTGTAGGGGTTTAACAGGCTTCTCTCGCTATGCCAGATCTGGTCTGGGGGTGGACCTACGTGGTCCTCTGAGGGTCAGGCTGGGGGTGCTGGCAGAGTTGCTGTTTCCATGGTCATTCACAGGGGTCCCAGAGGGCAGTCAGGCTGAGAAGCCGAGGCCCAGGGTGTGGCTAGGAGGGACGCCTCACCTTGTTAGTCGTGAAGGAGTCCCAAACAATCACCTTCCCGTCCTGCAGAGAGAAAAAAACAACAGTTCAGGGGTGTTCTTACCAGTAATAGCCTGGAAGTCCTCAGAGCTGTGTCCTGATGGACAGCGAGAGGCAGCCGAAATCAAGAGCCTCCCACTTATGTGAATGGAGGGGATGAGGAAGTCAGGCTGGGTTTTCCAGAGAGCTTTCTGAAGGCTCGGCTCTCTGTTTCACATTTTTTTATCTGGATGGCATGAGAGAAAGCAAGACTCTGATACTTTCTTTCCTGTTGGACAGACAGAGGCTCACACGGCCTGGGCTGGCTTAGACCTTGACTGGTAGCTGAGGATGACCTTGAACATTGGATCTGCCTGCTTTCTGAGTGCTGGGCTTACAGGCATGCACCACCATGTCTGGCTCAGGCTCAGGCTCAGGCTCAGGCTCAGGCTCAGGCTCAGGCTCAGGTCTGTAATCCCTCCAGCCATTTGGAAGTTCAGGTGGTGAAGGAGGCCGGGGGATGGGCTGGGAAATCCCCCTGAGGCAGAGGCAAGGTCTGCTGTTACAGTGACAGAATCTCTCTGGACCACATCTGGTGGGAGGAGTCAGGGTAACTCTCGAAAAGTGGCTGAGGTCAAAGGGCATAGTTTGCGGCCCTTTAAGATCCCTGGGCTCACGTGTCTCTGGACCTAATTTTTGCCTAAATGGCCAAACAGGATGTACAGGACGGTTTGGGAAAGCCAATTGTTCATAATACAACAGAGGCTCAGAGTTTGCACATGAGGGTCCTCTGCACCTAGAGTCCACCACACTCTGTAGACAGGGACACTGATTCGGTGTGGCGATTTCCTCTGCCTCACTGCCTGCCATTTCCCGCCGCCTACCCACTGTGCACTCCCAAGTCTCATGAAACTAAATGTGCTCTTCCACAAGCTGATGTACTTGCCAGGCGCCCACATACCCGGAGAGAATGTACCTCCACCCCCAAACCCTATTCCCACGCACCAGTGTGATCAATCTCCTTTATTACAGGGAGAAGGTTGCTGGTATTCCAAAGACTGCTCCAGAATTGTCGATGTTTCTTCCAGCCTCCATCCAACACTTCCACGCATATCCCCCTTCCTCTCTTGAGCAGTGGTGGATGCATGGAGTGTACTCAGAAGTGGCCACGTGGCCTCACCTTCCTTCTCCAGTAAGAGTGGCACACGAGGGATTGGGGGTGTAAGCGAGTCACTAGACTGCTTGCCTGGCATGAGTGAAGCCCTGGGTTCAGCTCTCAGCACTTCGCAGATTGGGTGTGGTGGTGGTGCACACCTATAATCCTAGTACTTGGGAGGTGGAGGCAGGAGGGTCAGAAGTTCGAGGTTATCCAAGGTAAAAGTGATTCTGAGGCCACCCTGGGAAACTGGAGACCCTGTCTTTAAAAAGGAGGCAGGTGAGTGACAGGAAATCCCCCCACACTTGGATGCTTGCAAAGACTTAAAAGTCAAATAGCTGAATAGCAACCACTTTATATAAGTAAAGACTATACAGAAATGCACTAAAATGGTAAGTTGGATATGGCAACATGAATCTGCAATCAGCACTGGAGAGGCTGAGGCAGGGGAATTGTACATGTGAGGACAGTTTAGCCTACAAAGAAAGACCTTGTCTAACAAAACTGAACAATAAATAAAATTTAATTAAGATAATGGTTGAAACAGAGGAGTCAAAACTCTGCTCTACTTTCTGGCATTTTAAATATGCATGGGGGATAAATTTGTTATGGATATAAAATAAAAAGCAAGTGCAACATGAAATGTTAGATCTACAGGTCACACAGCAAATTAATAACACTTGTCCTATCGAGCATGAGCCTGATAGAGACATTATAGCATGGGGGTCATCCAGAGCATATATATTGTCTTTTTAAAAAGATTTTTATTTTTATGTGTGTGTGTGTGTGTGTGTGTGTGTGTGTGAGAGAGAGAGAGAGAGAGAGAGAGAGAGAGAGAGAGAGAGACAGAGAGAGAGAGAGAGAGAGAGAGAGAGAGAGAGAGAGAGAGAGAGAGAGAGAGAGAGAGAGAATATGTGCACTTGAGTATAGTGTCCACAGAGGCCAAAGGAGGTTGTTGCATCTCCTGGATCTAGTATTATAGAGTGTTGTGAGCTACCTGAAGTAGCTGATGGGAACTGAACCTAGGTCCTCTGCAAAAGCAATACAGATCTCCCCACCCCAGAACATGTACACTTTCATACTTACGAAGGTTATTAAGAACACATGAACCCTTGTTTGAAAGACCTGATCCAGAGCCAGATGTGTGGGAAAACCTATATTGATCATAAGAGTCTGATCTACAGAATATATTAGTTCATAGGTCTGTTTGTTTGAGAAAAGGTCATAGGTGGCCCAGGCTGCTCTTAAACTCATGTAACCAAGGATGACCTTGAACTCCTGACCCTCTTGCCTCCACCTCTCAGGTGCTGGTATTGTAGGTATGTGCTACCATACCTGGTGGCGATTAATAAGAGACCAGTACCATTGAAACAGAACTTTCTGGAAGTGTTTCCTGAGGGTTAGCACATGGAAGCTGTGGTCCAGAGGCAGCCAAGGTTGTACCTCATGCTGGCAGCTGAACTTGGTAATGTGTAAGAGTCACTCCGGTGGTACTGGTTTTGAAGGCACTAAGGGGTCTCGGAGAGCACCTGAGCCCTGATACTATATGACAAGGCTGGAGTCCCTGAAAGAGAGGCCATCAGGAAAGTTCAGCCTCCATAGCAGAGGGAGGCCCAGGATTGAAAGGGGTCATAAAGAGAAGTTAAGGCATGCCGCCATGCAGCGGTGTTATAGGCCCCGAAGAGAGCCCAGAAGAGGCTACTGGTGAAGGTGCATTCAACTTGCAGAGGAGAAACCAACATTTTGGAGATGCCAGTACCATGAGACAACCACCAAGGACAGCAGCTGTGGCGTGGAACTGGCTTGAGTCTAGGAGCAAGCCAGTAAACAGTGATTCTTCGTTGCCTGTTTCAGTTCCTGCCTCCAGGCTCATGTCGTGAATTCCTGCCTTGCCTTCCCTTAGTAGACTGTGACCGGAGCAGGTAGGCTGAAATACCCTTTCCTCCCAAATTACTCTTTGTCCTGGTGTTTCATCATTGTGATAGAAACCCAACTAAGACAATATCTAACCTAAAAATACATACATATATATGTATGTATGGCTGAGGAAGTCAGTTTCCCTCCTTACTTTATCCGGGACATTCCATGTGCCCAATACAACATAACATAAAAATGGAATGCCAGTTCCAAGGCTAGGTCACAAAAGAGCACTGCTCTGCTTCCGTGTCCCTCTCTTAGGTCACCTGCTGGAAGGGAGGTCAGCTACCAAGTTGTGAGCAGAAGCTATGGAAAGGTTCACACAGCCAGAAACAAAGAGCAGGGCATCCTGAGAGATGTCACACAGTCAGCCGACTGTAGCCACACCTACATTCTTAGCAACCTGGCAGTGGAGTAAGAACCAATGCCCAGGTGTCCAACTCTCAGAATCCCGTGATATAGGGTGTCCTTGTGCTAGGCTGTTTAATTTTGGGGTAATTTATTTCAGTGCTGGAGATGGAACCCAGGGCTTTGTGCTTCTCAGGCACAGGCTGGACCTCAGAGCTAAATCTTCTATCTCGGGTGGGAGAGATGGCTCGGAGGTTAAGAGCACTTCCAGAGGTCCTGAGTTCAATTCCCAGCAACCACATGGTGGCTCCCAACCATCTGTAATGAGATCTGGCACCCTCTTCTGGCATGCAGTCATACATGCTGTATACATAATACATAAATAAATCTTAAAAAAAAAATCTTTTATCTTAGTTTTGGGGTGATGTGTTATGTAGCAATGAACATATAAGATACAAAGATAAACTGCATAAGTTATAAAAGAAATTATATATTCCAAAGAGTTACGTTAAATTTCTTACTATTATTTTTATTTCTTTATTTCTTTATTTATTTATTTAGTTTTTGGTTTTTCGAGACAGGGTTTCTCTGTGTAGCTTTGCGCCTTTTCTAGAACTCACTTGGTAGCCCAGGCTGGCCTTGAACTCACAAAGATCTGCCTGCCTCTGCCTCCCGAGTGCTAGGATTAAAGGCGTGCGCCACCACCGCCCAGCTAAATTTCTTATATTAAGCACAATAAGAATTAATAAACCACTGGGTGGTGGTGGCACACACCTTTAATCCCAGCACTCAGGAGGCAGAGGCAGGTGGATCTAAGTTCAAGGAACTAACAGAGTGAGTTCCAGTACAGCCAGGGCTACATACTGAGACCCAGTTTAAAAAAATACACTGTTGCCAGGTGTTGGTGGCAAAGCCTTTAATCCCAGCAAATTGGGAGGCAGAGGCAGGTGGATCTCTGTGAGTGTGAGGCCAGCCTGGTCTACAGAGCGAGATCCAGGAAAGGCGCAAAGCTACACAAAGAAACCCTGTCTTGAAAAACCAAAAAACAAACAAACAAACAAACAAACAAAATAAAACAAAACAACAGCAAAAAATATACACTGTTATATTTTAAAAAACCATTAGCGGGATCTCAATCATTTATGCCCTCCTCAAGGTAGGAAGATACTTTTAAAAATGGCTTCACTCACAAAGGAGACCTTTCGATATGCTTGAGAAATGATTTTTCATGCTTCATCAAAGCAGTCGGGCACAGTCTGGAGCGTTTCCTCCATTACTGATTCAAAATCAGTGGCATCTCCAGAGTGCCCGAGCACCTGTCTGTCCAGTGCTGGGGACCAACCCCAAGGCACAGTGCATGTCAGACAAGGGCGCTAACACTGACGTACAGTCTCAATGCTGCAGGAGGATGCTCGGTTAACTCACATCCCTTGGAGAGTAAACACAGTCCTAAAAAGGGGATGGGCCGTGGACTGGAGGGCTCTTTCTTCCTGAGCTGTGTGACTGGAAATGCGCTTGTGCACACCGAGTGCGATGTGGCAGCCGTGCGCAGTACCTGTGAGGAGCTCACGATCCTCCGCTTGTCCTTACACCAGTCCATGCAGAGGACTTTGTTTCCATGGCCTTTGAGGGTCCTTCTGGTCTTCATGACAAACTGGCCCAGGGCTTCCACCCGCTCTGCCACCTGGTGCACTGTAACGACAATGCCACGGTCAGTTCTGTCCCCCAGGGCCAGGCTGCAAGCCTCAGCTGTCCTAGGAACGCCTCGGGCTCCCTGGCATCCTCGTCTTACTTTTAGGTCTTGCAAAGCTTTCTTCTAAGGTTAGAGAGCAGAGGTACCACGGGGCTCTCTTCTGTGGGGAAGACCTGACAGTTCTGAGTTACTTCTGCATTCATGGGTCCCAAGGCTAACCAAGACTACTTCACATTTCTAGAGCACTATGTAGACTTTCCTCTTGGCCCAGAGAGATGGGCAGAGTGGACAGCAGAGTCAGACTGCTGTCTCCGTGTAACAGGCAGACACCAAGGCTCCGGAAGACTCCTTGGATAATACAAGTCCATACAACTTGCTGGGAGCCAGGCTGCAACTTGGGGATTTTACCTTTCGGTGTGTGTGTTCATGTGTGTATGTGTGTGTGTGTGTGTGTGTGTGTGTGTGTGTGTGTGTGCAGTGTGTGTGTGTGTGTGCATGTGTACATGTGCACGTGTGCGAGTGCTTGTGTTTTCCAGAAGACAACCTCAGGTGTCATCCTCAGGAATAATATCTATGTCTTTGAGACAGGGTCTTTCACTTGGCCTGGAATTCACCAATTAGGCTAGATGGCTACCAGGGTTCCTCCTGTCTCTGCCTCCTCAGCACTGGGACTAAAGGCACATGCTACCACACCAGGCAGTTTTATAGAGATGCTGGGGACTGAACTTGGGTCTTAGTACTTCCATGGCAAGCACTTTACGGAAGGAACCGTCCATTCCCAGACCCTACCCCTTTCTACTCACTAGGGAAGCTGACTTGATTAAAAACCACCCACCCTGGCAGTAAGCTGCCTCTAACTGTCCCTGTGCCTAGCCAAGACCTGGGGCATGATGGGAGCTGCAGGAACCACCAAACAAGCGCTGAGCAATGATGACCATGCAAGGCTGCTAAAGAATTGAGTTCACAGAAATGGACACTGTCCTGAACGTCTGGACAGAATCTGCTCGTGACATCGCTCTACCAGGGCAGAGCTCCACAGAGCAGTTTCTCGGGGGGCTAGGACCTGTGTCTTTTTCCTGAGGCCAAGGAATAGCTCATGGGCTTAGAGAGGGATGTTGATGCTAGTCAAGTAATGGCGAGGAAATGAACAGTCCATCATGAAGCTGATGGGAGACAGAGTTCTGCAGGGTTCAGGGGCTCCCCTCCACAGGAGGCAGCTGAGGGCTACCACTCTCTGGTTGGTTAGTGGTTGAACCAGGATGATAGGCCTAGGCTCAGTGTCTGCAAGCAGGGGGAAGATGGAACAGCTCAGGGAAGGCCTGGTTCCTGCGGTCAGGGCAGTGGGATATTGAGCTTCCATGGGAGGAAGCTGGGGCAGGCTGATGGGGAACACCCCCTTCCTGTTGCCAGGGCTATGACAACTGTACCCCTCATAGACATCTTCCGTGCCTCCCTTCCTGTGCTCTTACCGCCCCTCTGAGTCCAAAGAGCTGTCTTATGGAACCATAGTGTAGTGAGCCACACCAGGAAGTAATGCTGGCTAATCATCTACAGGCCTTGCCGAGCTGCACCACCCCAACAGTGCCCTTCACAACAAAGGTAAGCTCAAGGTCACTCACTGCATGCCTTGGGGCCCTTCAGTCCCTGTTTGGTGCTCACCCATGATGAGATTCTGTCCAGGTACTCTTGTCAGGAATCCCACAGGGAGATAATTGACTTTCTAGAGGGACATGCTACCATCTGTCCCTCTGCTGCTGACGGTGACTGAGCCCTTGGTGAAGGTGGTCTACCAGTTAGCATCCCACCTTCTAGCATGAAAAGTACCGTATGGGGATGGGTTCTGAGACCATCTAAATAGGGTGCTTCTCCCCCAGCTTTTGGGGAGTGCTTCTTGAGAGAGAGTCTCGCTTAACTCAGGCTGGTCTCAAACTTGCTGTGTAGCTGAAGATGGTCTTGACTTTCTGATGTTCCTGCTTCCACTTCCCCAGTTCTGGGGTGACAGACATGGGCCCCCATGCCTGGTTTATGTGGTGCCTTGTACATGACCCCTAGACTTCTGCTTCTCCAGCTCCAACGCCTTCATGGTACCATGCACTAACAGCTGTTACCACACTGCTGGTTGACAGCTGGTGATTTCCCTAAGCCCATTGTTCCTTCTACACCCACTGACTGCTTTCCCCACCTGGCCTAATGATTCATTATTGACAGCAGTGTGGACTCCACTGTATTAACCAAGTCATAATCGGTTTCTATGACTTCTTTTCCCCATGCTGGGAATGATCTAAAAGCACTTTATCACTGAGCCACATCCTTAACCTTGGGTGTGCCAGGAAAGTACTCTACTACTGAGTGACATTTTTGGCTTTTCTGTGCTGTACTTCAATGCCCAAATTGTCCTTGTGACCCAGGAGAGGGCCCACCATGCAGGTGCTTACGACTCCCTGCCACATTTCATTATCTTTGGGAGCTCCCAATCCAGGCAACTTGCACTAGGCCAACCATGAAATCAGTCATTTCTCCAAGAAATGTGAGTGTCCCTTGAGAAGAAAGAGCAAAGGTGTGCAAAGAAGTCCCTAAGAAAATACCAACTGTTTCAGCACAGTAGTGCACGCCTGTAATTCCAGTATTCACGAGGCCCAGACAGGTGAATCTCTGTGAGTTTGAAGCCAGCCAGAGTTATATAGTGAGAACCTGGCCCAAAAACAAAACAAACAAACACAGCAAAGATACTGAAATAAAAGAAAACCTCAACGGTAAAAACTCTTGTACATTACAAAATACTGTGACGGTGCTCAATGCTTCTGCTGAAGAACCCACCGAAATGCTGAGAGCCTATTTCACAAACAGCACACCACCAGCCTCCTGCAGACACAGGCCTTTCAAGACATACTGGAAAAGTTAAAAAACAGACTCAATTTTCTGAATTCTTACAGGCCTTTTACACAAGCCTCCACTGTTAGGGAGCATGTCCTACATAATTCCTTTTAAAGATTTATTTCTCTTTACGTGTATGAGTGTCTGCCTACATCTATGTATATGCACCAAGTATATGCAGTGCTGGAAGAAACCAGAAGGGGGCATCAGATTCCCTGGAGCTGGAGTTACAGACTGTGGTGAGCTGCCATGTGGGTGCTGGGAACTGATTTGGGCTCCTGTGGAGGAGCAGTCGGTGCTCTTAACCCCTGAGCCATTTCTGTAGTTCAGTTTAATATTTTATATTGAAACCCCTACCCATATTCTTGCAGCCTCTCTTGCTTCAGGATTAGGGGAAGCCTTGCTCTCCAACATCCCTCTGAAAAAACAAGATGTCTCACCAACTAAAAGAGGGCCCTCGTTATATAACTCCAATTTTAACACATCCCAACTATCAATTATCCTTTTTCTTCGCGGCTTCCCTTCCCACACGGATTCACTCCCAACCTACTCCATCCTGCTTCTATCTGCCAAATCTTGCAAGCATTGAATTAAAGAATTACAAAAAATTAAATATCAGGAAAATAAAAGAAAATCTGGAAATGAGCTAAATATGTATTTGTGGGGCTGGGCTGGAGGCAGGAATGATTTCTACTTTGCCTCCTGACAGATTGTTCCTCCAGGATGATAGATATATATATTTTAAGAAGTGTTGAACACTCTGGTTTCTACAATAGGAATGCTAACTGCTTAGGGAATTTGGCTGGCAGGTAAGCTTCAGGAAGCCAGCGGTGTGCTCTGCTTGAGGCATCTGGGACTAAGAAGTCTGTCTCGGCCACACACAGCCATCTGCCATCTAGCAAGTCACCTCTCCTCTTGATGGTTTGGTCCCTTATCAGTCCCTCTTGAGAGCTACTGAAGCCTGGCACAGAGGGGACACTTGCTAACCAGAAATGGGGACACAGAGACAACAGGGGCTGTACTGGGCTTAGGGAGATGTCTGACTCAGAGAATGAGACTATGTACGGGGCTCTCAGTGGGCATTCTCAGCTAAGGAAAGCAAAAGCCCAAAGCTGTGGTGACACAGTCAGGGACAGCAAAGGGACTCATCACAGAGAGCAGAGTGATGCAATGTCTGGACCCCTGTGATGGCTGTTATCCACTGACAGTGACCACTGTCGTCAGAGTGACGTAGATCTCTCTTTTTGTGCCCGTCTCTGGCTGCAGCATGGTGATGACACAGGGGAGGGAACCCAGCCGGGGGACTCCTCTCTTTGGTAGAGGCCTCTGCAGAGACCACAGCACATGCTGTGCCACACTCCTGTGGTCCCTTTAAGACATGTCTGCAACAGCCTAGAAGCTGATCCAAAGGAACCTGTTCCCTGAGCCATGTCCAGGGTGTCCGCTACCTTCACTGCCTGCCTGCTCAGCTGGAGCCCATGCAGCTTAGACTGCTGAATATTCTGAGACAAGCACAATCAGAACCAGAAGCCACTGCTGAGACCCCGAAAGAGGGAGACGAGGAAGTGCTCAGCTGGTGTTAAGTGCCATGCCAAACACCTCCAGAAGAAGACTGTCCCTGCTCTAAGTAGGCTTACAGCCTGGAACTAACAGACAGGGCAACACCCAGGCATCAAGCACTCTGTAGTGTGACAGTGACTCACAGGTCGTCATATGAGGTCAGGGAGCCATAGGGTGGTCCACATCACTTGCTGGCAGGTTGTCAAAGGTAATGGCCTTAGAGCATGAATTTAAAGGGGGTATAAAAACTGAGGTAAGGAAAGGACAGGTAGGAACCTCCCTCTCTTCCTCTCTCCCTCCCTCCTTCCCTCCCTCCCTCCCTCCCTCCCTCTCTCCCTCCCTCCCTCTCTTCCTCCCTCCCTCTCTCCTTCCTTCCCTCCCTCCCTCCCTCTCTCCCTCCCTCCCTCCCTCCCTCTCTCCCTCCCTCCTTCCCTCCCTCCCTCCCTCTTTCCCTCTCTTCCCTCAGACATGTGCCACCACACCAAGACTTTTGGTATATTTGGACAATATCCCTCATTTATTACATTGGGGTTAGGCAGAGGGCTTTATACAACAGCTTGAGAACATGGTTTTAAAGTTCTATTTCTGTTTGGTTTTTCAAGACAGGGTTTCTCTGTGTAGCTTTGCGCCTTTCCTGGAACTCACTTTATAGACCAGACTGGCCTGGAACTCACAGAGATCTACCTGGCTCCGCCTCCCCAGTGCTGGGATTAAAGGCATGCGCCACCATAGCCCAGCTAGTTCTATTTCTACAGGTGAGGGAGCCAAAACTCAAGAGGTGCTGAGGACTTTCTGTACACATACTTCAGCCTGTGAGAACAGGTACACACCTTCAACAGTGGGATCAACTTTATGCAGTGTCTGTGAGTTCTTGGAAAATCAAGGACGATGACGTTCAGGCATGGGAGACACCCTAACCGTGAATTCCCATATGGGAACCAGATCAGTGGGTCACAGGGTTGGTCAGGAGACTGCTTGGTCCTAGCTCAACCTCTATCTGGTTATGAGAAGTTAGATCAGAATGCCATAGTATGCACAATATGCAGCTCCTTCAGTAACAAAGCCCTGTGCTGAGCTCCAGGTCGGCAGGGCTGATCGTGATGGCGAGCCCCAGCAGCATGGAGCTTGAGATCCGGTGCATACTGGACACACGCATGGGATAGTGGTTTGCAAACTTCCATTTCAGCTGCAGAAGTCTCCCTCCACTTTCTCTGAGAGGTGAAAACTTACTAGACGCTAGTGTAGACACACAAAAGTGAAACTGGACTGTGAAATCACCAGGGAGGGCTGTGGGACTCCACAGCCACGCCAGCAAGGGGGAAGGCCATTGAGCTACAACGGCTCTCTTACTTCTCAGGGAAGGGCGAGGCTAATGGAGGACATCATTTTCTTTCTCTCTTTCTCTCTTTCTTTCTCTCTCTTTCTCTCTCTCTCTCTTTCTTTCTCTCTCTCTTTCTTTCTTTCTTTCTTTCTTTCTTTCTTTCTTTCTTTCTTTCTTTCTTTCTTTCTTTTTTGTTTTTCGAGACAGGGTTTCCCTGTGTAGCTTTGCACCTTTCCTGGAACCCACTTGGTAGCCCAGGCTGGCCTTGAACTCACAGACATCCGCCTGCCTCTGCCTCCCAAGTGCTGGGATTAAAGGCGTGTGCCACCACCGCCCGAGAACATCATTTTCAATTCCATGGAAGCAATAGGCTCCTTTAAGCCTCTGCTACCCACCCTGAAATGAAAATACTCGAGTTATCTAGCTGGGCTTGTGGGAATAATCTCTCACCCTGGGAGACTAATCTCCCATCAGGGCAGAACTGCCTCTCAGCTTCCAGGCAATACTGAATAACTGGCCATGGGGGTGCACACCTGGAATCCTGGCATTTTGGGAGGTGGAGGCATTAGAATCAGAAGCTCAAGGTCATCCTCAGCTACCTAGCACACTTAGAGACCAGAAAGGGATACGTGAGATCCCATCTCTCAGCTTTTTCCCCAGAATAGTTTCTCTTGTACATAACAGGAGCAACTATTGGGTTAAATGTAAAATGTGTCTCAAATACATTTAATACAATCTCATAAGAGCTTACAAAATTATAAGCGTAAAAGCAAGCCACGATATACATCCAAACATGAACATCGGTGCCGGCAGGGGGTTGCAAAGACTCGCCTCCTCCTTTGCTTTATCTAACTGTCCCACAGTTAGATGCTGGGAGGATCCATTAGAACCACTTCCCTAGTGAGCTCCCTCCAAGCTATGACTGCACAGCAGAGGGAAGAGGAAATGAGAGGCAGGCTGGTGTTCTGCTCCCTCTCCAGGCATCAGAGGGCAGAGCAGGAGGCAGGAGGCGGGCTGCAGGGACACTGGCTTTCTCTCAGCCTGGGTCCTGGGGCTGTATTTCCTCAGAACGTGGAAAAGCAATCGACACACTTGCTTCCGGTCTGTCTAGAGTATGGTTTTGCCTAGTTCCCCTTCATCCATGAGATCAGGGCTCCAGCTATAGATATAACCTTTCACCAAACCACATTTAGAACAGACAGAAACGTCAGTGGCCCTGACTGGTGGTAAATGCTGGGATTAACCCAAATGGAGTCTGGATTTGTACACTGAAAAATGACATACATTTGCTCTCGCAGCTTTGTTCCTTAACATTCACAACTGTCTCAGAGGAGCTGGGACTCTGGATAAAGCTCCCACAGCCCAGGACACTGTGACCGGCCAGCACTTCCCGTTGTCAGCCTGCCTTCCCGATCATTCCTCACTCTAATGGTGAGACTCTGATGTTGAGCTGTGACCTCCTCACATTGTCTTGACACCGTCCCCAAACTCAATCCTTCCACAGCACGTGAGGGATGGGTCTTAAAGTGAAGCACCTCCACATCCCAGAGCCCTCAAGAGAACAATACATCCTCACAGACATTCTGTGCTGACCTGACCACGGTGGACATACTGACCAGTACTTGGTCTTTATTCATTTTGCTATTTCAACACAAAGCATCTCTGCACTCAAGAACACTACCAGAAATCTTCCTTGGCTCTCCTTCAGTAGCTTTGGCAATGCCAGCCTGAGTGTTACCCCTCTGCCTCCTGGGCCTCAGGTGTGTTCTCATCTAGAACAGGTGGTAGAAGAAGGCTATCTGGGGCCTGAGGCTGGAGAAGGTGATCCTTCCTGATCTAAGGGCCATTGGCTGGCCAAATCCATGGCTCCCGATGAGGCTCATCATATCCTTAGAAACTGTGAAGGTGTCACCTTATGAGGCAAAGGGGCTTTGCAGATGCAAAGATGTTGAAGATTTTGAAATGGGACTGTGAACTGGGTGGACCTGATGTAAGCCCAGGGGTCCTTCTCATAGGGGACAATGGAGTGAGTCAGAGAGGGTGATGTCAGAAGCAGTGGTCAGAATAAAGTGGCTTGCAAGCCAGGGAACAGCCTCTAGAAACTGAGAACGTAAACTGTAAGACTATGATGTCTTCAGGCTGTGGATGTAGGGAATGGCTCACCCCAGAGCCTCTGAACCACACTGACCCATTTAGACTTCGGACTGCCTGAGCTCGCCGCTGCCAGACTGTGGAAATCTGTGCAGCATGGGGTAAATAGAAAATTAACACAAGCTGTAGCTGCATGACTGTAAAATGACACAAGTGCTCCTCATTCTCAGCAGATGAGGGGAGCTGGGGGGCTCTGGGAGGAGTCCTCTGCAGGAGATTAGGGCAGCAGGGCTCCTGGCTGTGCAACTGAGGCAGGTTCTACAAGCCATTTGAGTTGTTACTTCAGGCATGCCACGCTGGCCAAGGATCTGGCTGGGGATGAAGTCTAACAGAGAAGATACTGGTCTGAGTGGTGAAGTTACGGGACTGAGGACAGTCTGATTCAGGAATCGCTCATTCCCTTCCCGTTTCCCGTCTCCATCTGTGACACTGACTTAAGAATATTTATTTACGTGTCTGTTTGTTTTTGAACAGGGTCTCATGCAGCCCAGGCTGGCCTCAAACTCATCATGTAGTTGAGGATCACCCTGACCTTCTGATCCTTTTGCCTCGACCTCCCCTGTACTGTCATGCCTGGTTTACGTGGTGCAGAGAATGGAACCCAGAGCCTTGTGCACTGTAGGCAAACCCTTCACCAGCTGAGCTCTATCTCCGGATTGATTTTCCATTCATCTTTAAATTTCCTTTTAAATTACATTTATTTCTTACTCTGTGTGTGTGTGTGTGTGTGTGTGTGTGTGTGTGTGTGTATGTGTGTGTGTGTGTATGTGTGTGTATGTGTGTGTGTGTGTGTGCGCGCGTGTGTATGTGTGTGTGTATGTGTGTGTATGTGTATGTGTGTGTATGTGGTGTGTGTGTGTGTATGTGTATGTGTGTGTGTGTGTGTGTGTGTGTATGTGTGTGTATGTGTATGTGTGTGTATGTGGTGTGTGTGTGTGTATGTGTGTGTGTGTATGTGTGTGTGTGTGTGTGTGTGTGTGTGTGTATGTGTGTGTGTGTGTGTGTGTGATATGTGGACCTCAGAGGGCAACTCTCAGGAGTCGGTCTTTCCTTCAACCACATAACGAGGGTCCTCAGACTCGGCCCAACCTGTTGAACCATCTCCCTGGCCTCACTGGAGGGTTTTAAAAGAAGTTTGACTTAAAAAGGACCACTGAGCCTTCTGTGTTCTGTGGGAGTATACATGCACAAATGAAGATTTGAAAAGTAATTTAGATTTATTTACTTATTATGTACACAGAAGAGGGCACCAGATCTCATTACAGATGGTTGTGAGC
Source organism: Onychomys torridus (assembly GCF_903995425.1). Lineage (NCBI taxonomy): Eukaryota > Metazoa > Chordata > Mammalia > Rodentia > Cricetidae > Onychomys > Onychomys torridus. The sequence goes on along the minus strand of NC_050449.1, from coordinate 68,742,516 downwards.
CACCATGTGGGTGCTGGGAATTGAACTCAGGACCTCTGGAAGAGCAGTTGGTGCTCTTAACCTCTGAGTCATCTCTCTGGTCCTGAAAAGTAATTTAAAGAACTAAGAAACAAACGTGCCAGTGGTTCACTGACGCAGGCTTTTTAAAAGCCCGAGTCCTAGGTCTGAGGAGATGGCACACATATGAGGACCTGAGTGTAAATAAAGTTGGCACAGTGGTGAGTGCTTGGAATCCCAATGCTGGGGAGGCAGAGACAAGAGGGTCCCTGGAGGTCACTGACCAGCCTAGCCTACTTGGCAAGCTCAAGGTAAGGGGGAGAGACCTGTTTAAAGAATATGGCGGACAGCATTCTAAACAAGGGAACCTGAGGCTGGCTCTATACACACATGCATACATGCATACACACACACACACACACACACACACACACACACACACACTACCCAAGACCTCACTGTGTCCCCCCAGGCCCTAACAGCTTCCCCACTGTAATCCCACCGCCCACTCTATCCCTGTATATGCCCCTCCAGACAGGGCCCTGGCTTCCCCTCAGTACAGCAAACGTACTCCCCTGCCTCAGCTTTGGCTCACTACAGCAAACACCTCCCCCCCAGCTTTGCTTTGCTGTTTTGTTTCAAACTCTCTTCCCTGTGACAGTCTATGCTTTATACAGGTGAGCAATCTGCATCAAAACGTCTTTTCCAGGAGCCACCCTGGGTCACGGTCTCCGGGGGGAGTTTTTTGAGCTCCCCCATGGCTCATTTCCCACTCCCCACTCCCTCCCTTCTATCCAGAGCACATATCCAGCCTACCGCTTATTTTACCTATTGAATGCCTGACTCCCGGCTTTGCACCCAAGCCCTCTGAGGGAACATTCCCGGCTTGTTCACTGCAGCATCACTAAGGTCAAGCAGAGCCTAGCACACCAGGGGCTGGCACACTGTGAGTGAAGGAAAGGTGTGTGTGTGTGTGTGTGTGTGTGTGTGTGTGTGTGTGAGAGAGAGAGAGAGAGAGAGAGAGAGAGAGAGAGAGAGAGAGAGACAGACAGACAGACAGACAGAGAGACTGCTGACAGAGAGAGGGGGGGACAGAGATGGAGGGAAGACCCTAGAGAGGAGGGCCAGGTGTGCAAGGGGGTTTGGATCCATAAACTCAGGGGCCAGCTTTCTGCCTTCCATTTTCTGTGGGGGAGGAAGTAAGAGGGTCCGAGACTGTCACAGAATGGTGAATGGCTGACAGTTGCCAGGGTAGAAAGCTGTCTACCCACACTGCAGGGTGACTTAGCGCTGGCCACAAAGGCCTCCTGGAGCCTCCTCTTCAGCAGCCTCAGTAGTTCAGCAGGAGGAGGAGAGGTGAGGGGGAGGGGGAGGGGTGTGGAGAGGGGGGAGTGGAGCCATCCAGGGCTGAGGAGGAGGCAGGAGGACCAGAGTCTGGGTCTCTTGGCAAGACTTTTGGAGGAGTGGATCAAAGTATCTGCCAATGCCGGAGGAGGGATGGAAGACGGGACAGGGCTGAGAGGTGCAGGGCACAGCCAGGGCTCCTGAGGATCCAGGAGAGTCTATGCCAGAGTGGGACTCTAAGAAAGACAAGATCCCCCGTGTGGGGGCAGGGCTGTGTTAGAGTGAGGGGCTCACGGCACAAGGGCCACCTCCGTAGGACTTCAAAAAGAGCGCCCAAGCCTCAGGGCTAAGAAATGTCTCCATTTCCTCCACTTTCAAATGGAGCAGTCGGAGGCACTAAACCCAGCTAGGGGCAACCACCATCTGCGGCATAAAAGGCTCTGAAAAGGGGAATGAGAGACCCATGTCACACGCTTCTGATACCTACTCCCCACCGCTCAACTTTGGGGTGGCAATGTGCTTGGCCTGGCTCCCCTTTTCCCAGATTCCCGGGCAGGGGCCACATGGCCTAGCTCTGGCCAATGAAGTCCACACAGAGGGATTCTGGGAAATTTTTTTGCTTTCTCCCTAAGAAGGAAAAGAGCCCAGGGGCCACATTCTCCCTTCTTCCTGCTTTGGATACAGAGGCAAAGTTTGGAGCAGTGGCAATCATCATGGAGTCACTGGGTCAATGCCAATGGTCGACGGTGTGGAAAGGCCTGGGCCCCTCAGAGCACCGAGCAGCTGCACCAGACCTGATCTCGATACCAGAAAAACAACTCACAGTTTAGCTAATTACATCTGGACACAGTTCTAAACCACACAGGAGTGTGCTGCCTTTCTAACAGGAGAAGGCCCTGGAAGGCACAACCAGGATTCTGTACAGGCCCCATACTGAACCTCGGTTCCCTTTTGCAAATGGAACTTAAAAGCTGTGACCAATAGGAAGGCGGGGACACCGCACATACATGTGTGCGTGTGTGCGTGCGTGTGTGGGGTGTGTGTGTGTGGTGGGGTGGGCTGGCAAGCCTCACTCAGTAAGGGAGAGTGAGCCGGGTAAGACCACTGCCCAAGCCGGATCCCCATCCTGAGCTCTGCGGAGGACCAGCCCTCTCTGAGAAGGGGGACCCTCCTCTAGCCGAGAGTCCCTGGCTCTGTTCTGAACCAGGATGCGGGCACGCTGGCCAGTTTATTTACACCGCGCCCGCCCTTTTCTGTCAACCGAGGCATCCATCAAACGCTTCTAAAAGGCCTGTGGATGCAGAACGCGTCTCTGCTTCGCTCCGCCATCAGGCTCCCTGCCCTGCCCAGGGACAGTGGAGCCTTGGGAAAGGGACCTAACGGGGGGCAGAGTCCCCACGAGGCACAGCCCAGCGGCCCCGCCCCGGCACACCTGCGGGCTGTGCCTTCTCCACCCGCCCCTGGGAGGGGCTCGGCATCCTCCCATCCCGGGCGATGGAGCCGGTCCCACGCGGGTCCGCCAGCTCCTGGGAGGGTCGGGCCCACCCGAGCTTCCCTTCCACCCGCGGCTGGCACTCACGCTCCACGTCATGCAGCTTGGCCCGCTCCTCCTCCAGTTTGCCCTTGAGGCTCTCGGCCTCGCTCTTCAGCGACGCCAGCGTCTCGTTCTCGTGCAGCCCATCGGTTGCCATCTTCGTCCGGATGCAGCCGGGAGAGAAAGGCAAAGCCAAGCCGGAGATGGAGAGCCGAAGCCGGGGGCTGGCTGGCCGAGAGGGCGGGCGCAGCAGCTGCCGCCGTGACCCCGAACGCCTCCCCGGGTCCGCCCCCTCGGCGGTGACGCGTCCGCTGCGGGGACAGACTTCCCTGGCTCCGCCCTCCGCGCCCTCCCTGAGAACCAGGCGGGGCTATGCCCGGGATGGGGGGTGGGGCTAGGGGGGGGGGAGGGCTGGGGGTAGAGGCTGGTGGGGGGGAACTGAGGCTCAGAGAACAAGCTGTGATCCCAACTCTGGTTTCTTCGCTCCAGGAGAGCCTAGTGAAGTCGAAATGATACAATCCAGTCCTCTGCATCCCGAGGCCTTGGGGCAGGATGCTTCAGAAACCTATCTCACAACTCACCAGCCAGAAACATTCTTTTAAAAATGAGTTCTGGCTGCCCGGGATGGGACAGCAAAAGCAGGTGTCGGTGGCACACCCTGCTGGGATCAGGGGCGTCCTTTCCTCCGGAATGAAGTCTTGCTTATGTTTCCTTAAACTTAAGAATTTGGTCCCTCTTTACCTACACTTCCCTGGGCTCAGGTTCCTTGGTGACTCTTCTGATGCCTACCGGAGTCGCTCTGAAAGGAATCTTAGACATCTCCCCCGACCCCGTCACCCCGATTCGAAATAGGCACAAAAGGCAGCGATCATTAGGGTATCACACTTCCAGAAAGAGGGGAAGGTAGGGTTTGGACCCAGGAGGTCTGGGTTCACCAACAGGCTCTGTGCTTAGGCCTCCTTCCTTTCCTCTGTGACCTTTAGGATGGGAAGGAAGATCAATTTCGCAAATTCTGGAAGGAACAGTGCCAAAGCCATCTCCAGTGTGGCCCCCACCTCCAGTGCTGGGCCTTCTGAGTCCGAGAAGGAATTTGTATTAATGAATACATTGTTATCTTTTAGGTAAGATACTGAGAGCCTCCATTTCCTTATCTGGAAAATCTCTTTCCTAGCATCTCTATCCCAGGGCTTTTATGAGAATTATATACTGTGTAGGATACTCTAGGTGACTTCTCCATATGTGGCTGCCCGCTCCCTTCTCCTTTTCCTTCAATACAGGGTTATCCACTGTCCATCTTTATTCTGTCTCTGTTTCTCTCTGTGCCTGTCTCTGTCTCTCTCTGCAGCCCTGGCTGTCCTGGAACTCCCTTTGTAGAGTACACTGGCCCAGACATCATATTGCTCTTCCTGCCTCTGCCTCTCAAGTGCTGGATTAAACATCTGCACCGCCATGCCCAGCAGTATTTCATCCTCAGAGGGTAACAGAACACTGGCATATAGAAATAGCCCCAGTTAATGCTAACTTATTAAATGGATGTATAAAAAGGCTACATAAGTCTAAGTGTATGCATATAAAGTGTACATATAGAGAGAGTAAGGGGCCGGGGTGACGGCTCAGTGGCTAAGAACACTTGATGCTCTTCCAGAGGACCCAGGTTTGATTCCCAACACCCATATGGTGGCTCTACCCTCTGTAATGCCAGTTCCAGGGAACCCAGTACCCTATTCACTGACCTCAGTTATGTCCCGTAGTGCACAGCCATACATGCAGGCAAACCTCCACTACACATTAAATAAACACACCTTTTGAATTAAAAATTTAAAGATTTGTTTATTTTTATTTTGTGTAGATGAGTGTTTCCCTCTACGTGTATGTCTGTATACCACGTGTGTGCAGCATTTTCTCCTGTTGGATCAGGAGATGGTGCATTACCACCTGTTACCCGATGGGGGCTCTGGTGAGCCACAGTTTTGAGCGCAGCCTGGTGGATCTTCTGAGACAGTGACCGATTCCCAGGGCTGAACACATTTTTGGTGGTGATCTGAAGCCTGAGAATAGCCATCTCTGGCAAGGACAGGAGTCGATGTACTTTGAAAAAAGAAGTCAGGATTTCTGGTCCAGTTCCTACCCGGCCCAGTAGTCTTGGGCTCAGGACCACTGGAGTTTAGTTTTGCTTAGGCTGGGCAAGATCAGCCAGGCTGTCTAAACAGCTAAGACAGGGAGCTTAGACAGGTCTCCTGGGACTGTTTATATACCAGAATTTCTTCTAGCTTGGTGGCTTGCTGGACAGACCGGGAGGAGACAGAAGCAAAACTCATCAGCCCAGGAATAACAGCTTGTTAGGAGTGTGTAGGATGCCTTGCCATAACCTCACATGACCCTCACAGAGTTCCAGGGTACAAAGCATTCTTATTTCACAGGTGGGAAAATAGACCTCTGGAGATGGGGGACAACTGGTGCCCCCACTGCCTAGGATAACAAGCAAGCCAGGACCCAGAGTCACCTCAGGCTTCTAGGAACCTGGGGACACATCCTATGAACCTACTCTAGGTAACTTGTCTGCCGCGCACTTGCATTAGACATGGTTTTAAGGCAGGAAACTTGAAAGAATGAAACAGGAAGAAAGCAACACTCACGATCTCTGCGCACGTGGAGCAGTAATTGAGCTGCTGGGATTTCTTGAACACGGGCCTGAGGGCTCTTTGTTTAAAGCATTTGTCACAGGAGCCAAACACGTTAACCAGGAAGGTCTGATCGCACATCTTGCCTGAGGTGGGGCTGGAAGACAGAAAGAAAGAGCCGGGTGTGGGAAAGACAGCCAGTACTTCTGGAGACCCAAGCCTCTTCCTCACACTGCCCAGTCCACACCTCCACGTATGAGCAGAGCTCACGGTGAGTGCTGACCCCTGGCTTACTGAGACACCCGATTTATTTGATCAACAAGAGTCAGACAGCCAGCTTTCAGAAGTACACAGTCTTAACTGGTTGTTTGGGCAGCTTGCCTACACCCTTACAACGGATCTGTGGAGCACAGTGGAACACAATGTGATGCCTAATACAGTTAATTTCTTAACTATCTATCTTTTTTATTTTTCATTTTTATATGTTTTCATTGGTGTGTGTGTGCACACACTCTCATGTGCCACGGCACAGAAGGTGAATGTCGAGGACAACTTGAAGGAATCAGGGACTAGATTTCAGGTCATCACTGAACAATCTTATCAGCCTTTTCTTATTTTTGATACAAGGTTTCATGTAACCCAGGATGGCCTTGAACTTGCTAAGTATCAGAGGGTAACCTTGAACTTCTTGACTCTCTTTCCTCTAACTCCGGAGTGCTGGGGTTACAGGCATGCACCACCACACCTGGTGTAGGCAGGTGCTAAGAATGGAACCCAGGGCTTTGCATGTGCTAGGCAAGCACTCTACCTCCTGAGCTATCTCCAGCCTGGAGAACCATTTTAAAACCTTCACAAATGTTCCTCCCCTTGGTGTAAAATTTTGGATTAAAGACAAGTCAGAAAATGGGCCTGAGCCCAGCCAGAGGGAAGAGGCCATTTGTGTGGTATTGGCTTCGTGCAAAGTGGGCATTTGTATCTATTAAACATGGCAGCCAAATACTCAGGACCCCAGCCTGTGGCTGTGTGAGCAGACTGGCTTACACCTAAGGGACGGTGGCTCTGGGAAACAGCTCCACCAGGGGGCTATAGACCTGGGCTCCTGGCTACCCAGGTGCGGGTCCCTTGCTGAGGCCAGTAGGCATGACTTCCCTGAAGTTTTGTTCACTGATATATCAAATAAATATCTTTAAACCAACCCCTGTAGGGTTGGCATTAAGACACAGTACATGAAGGGCACTCAGCTCCAGGTTGGAAACTGTGAACCATTCAAAACCCTGCTGGCCGGTGGGTAGGAACAATGGCAGGGGTAGCAGCAGCCTTAGGAAGGAAGAGGAAAGAGCCAGAGGAGGCTATGGCCAGACATGAAGGCTGGCTAAGACACTTCCATGGAATGGCCTTGGACAGAGTGTAGGGAAGATGGGGAACTGGGCTTGAAGGGGAGCCAGCTTGGAGACCGCTTCAGTTTCTTTTGGGAGGGGCTGTGGTGCATTGCTGGAAATGGAGGACTGGGAGGTTAACAGGGAAGAGAGCACACAGCTCAGTCCTGCTGAGACAGCCCCACCTTAAGAGTCAAGGAAACTACCTGTGAGCATATTACCGGGGCACTGGACTGAACATGGCAACAGAGGAGAATTTGAGAGAGGTGTGTTTTGGGTGGAGGTGACACTGGGGATACTTGGGAGGGAGCGTGCTATACAGATGTCACCACAGAGCCAGAGAAGGAACTAGAAGCTGTGGGGTTGGGCAAAGGTGTGGCCACCACAGTACCTGAAGATGAGGTGACAAGGGAGTGAAGGGCAGACCCTTAGGGACAGAGATCACAGGGACCAGACACTGCCTGCCACAGAGGGCTCAGCTGACACCTCCCACAGCCTCTTCCCGGGAAGGCAGCCATGCTGTGGAAGCCGAGGGGACAGAGGGATGGAAGAAAAAGAGACCTTGAAAAATTGCTAACAGCCCAAGTTTGAATAGAGACAATATTACTTTTCTTAGTCTAAGTTCCAAGCCATAGGAGGTGTTGATAATGTTCATTATAAATAATTGGAGACCGAAGGACATGGAAATAACCAGGCCTAGGCCCTGTAACAGCAGGGCCTGGGCCTGTCCCCCTTCACGTTCTCCTGCAGTGGCTTCATAAGCATAGCTGGTTTAAACAACTGGGGTGGGGAAGGGCTGGTGAAATGTCTTAGCAGAGAGGTGGGGGTGCCAAGCCCAAGTCTGATTCCAGGAACCCACTTGGTGGAACTGACTCCCAAAAGTTGTCCTGTCTTCCACATGTGTGGCATGCTCATGTCCACACACACAGAGAGAAGAAAATATAAATGTCAGAAAAAAATGGGAGGTGAGGCTGGGGGTGTATCCATTGATGGAGCGCTTGCCTAGTGTGCGTGCGTGAGACCCAGAGTGTCATTTCCCGTACCCCCCCCCCCTCCACACACACACACCTATTCCCATAAGGCTTCTGTCCCTAGAGATGCTCTCAGCCTTCTGTCCTTGAGAGTCACTTCCTCTTAGAACATAAGCTCTTCCTCTGGGTCTGTGGCAGTTCTCTCTCCGACCTACTTCTGGGAGAGCAAATCCCAGATGATGAGCTTGAGCAACTTTGCTCTCTAATGCTATTACCTGATGTCTCAGCTTGACCTTGAGACTGGCAGGAGCCCCTGCAGGGCTGGGAAGTAGGAGACATTCACCAAGCCCTGAGCTCCGTGTGTGTGTGTGTGTGTGTGTGTGTGTGTGTGTGTGTGTGTATGTGTGTGTTTGTGTGTGTGTTTTCATGGGTGCATGTGTCATGGGTGGGGGGGGATGTGCTCATGGGTACACATGTGTATGCATATATGTGGACATCCTTAGGCATCCTTCCTCAGATACCATCTACCTCTTTTTGAAATAGGATCTCTCTCTGGCCTTTGACTAGGCTGACTGGGCAGTGAGGGCCAGAGGTATGCCTCTTTCTGCCTCCTCAGCTCTGAGGTAACAAGTGTGTACCACCACACTGGCCCTGCTTGGATTCTGGGGATGAAAGTGAAGCCGTCATGCTTACACAGGAGGAGCTTCACTGACAGGGCTATCATTCCAGTCCCCTTTTGTTTACTGTGATTCACTCTTCGTGACAAGCCTCACGGTTTGAGCGTAGGAGCTCTGTGAGCCCGGCTACCATTCAGACTCAGCCTCTCTCTCTCTCTCTCTGTGACTTTGAGACCACTGCTCAAGCCCTCTGTCCCCGCCTTCCACAGCATGGCTGCCTTCCCGGGAAGAGGCTGTGGGAGGTGTCAGCTGAGCCCTCTGTGGCAGGCAGTGTCTGGTCCCTGTGATCTCTGTCCCTAAGGGTCTGCCCTTCACTCCCTTGTCACCTCATCTTCAGGTACTGTGGTGGCCACACCTTTGCCCAACCCCACAGCTTCTAGTTCCTTCTCTGGCTCTGTGGTGACATCTGTATAGCACGCTCCCTCCCAAGTATCCCCAGTGTCACCTCCACCCAAAACACACCTCTCTCAAATTCTCCTCTGTTGCCATGTTCAGTCCAGTGCCCTGGTAATATGCTTACGGGTAGTTTCCTTGATTCTTAAGGTGGGGCTGTCTCAGCAGGACTGAGCTGTGTGCTCTCTTCCCTGTTAACCTCCCAGTCCTCCATTTCCAGCAATGCACCACAGCCCCTCCCAAAAGAATCTGAAGCCATATCTAGCCATCTCTACTTAAAGCCCGGTTCCCCGTCTTCCCTACACTCTGTCCCCAGCACTGCCAAAAAATGCAGAACAAAAGTAAAATGTCACATATAAGAGTGTTTGAAGCAGCATTATTTTTAGGTAAACAATGCAAACAACTCAAATGTCCAGCAAGGGAAGAAGAGGTAAACAAGCCATGGTTTGTCCGGGAAGCCATTATGTGGCAGTAATGAAAAGTGAGACTCTGACTCTCCCTGCAGCTATGAACACCGGAAACATCTTGGTGTGAAAGCAGTTGGACACAAAGTTCACATGGAACCATTACATGAGTGTCTGGGACACACAGACCATCAAAAGTCCACATGGAACCATTACATGAGTGTCCGGGACACACAGACCATCAAAAGTCCACATGGAACCATTACATGAGTGTCCAGGACACACAAGACCATCAAAAGTCCACATGGAACCATTACATGAGTGTCCGGGACACACAGACCATCAAAAGTCCACATAGTACCATTACATGAGTGTCCAGGACACACAAGACCATCAAAAGTCCACATGGAACCATTACATGAGAGTCCAGGACACACAAGACCATCAAAAGTCCACATGGAACCATTACATGAGTGTCCGGGACACACAAGACCATCAAAAGTCCACATAGTACCATTACATGAGTGTCCAGGACACACAAGACCATCAAAAGTCCACATGGAACCATTACATGAGTGTCCGGGACACACAAGACCATCAAAAGTCCACATGGAACCATTACATGAGTGTCCAGGACACACCAGACCATCAAAAGTCCACATGGTACCATTACATGAGTGTCCGGGACACACAAGACCATCAAAAGTCCAGCTGTGGGTGATGGGCTTGGTGAATGGAGAGCTCTTAGTGATCGATCAGAGACTATGGGATTAGGGGTAATGGGGTACTTGGAGTCAAATTACAGACAAGATCGCATGAACATCCTTGCATACAGGTGAAAAACCACTCAAACATTTTACATTGATGAATTTTACGTTTGGGACAGTACAGCTCAATAAAAATTATTTTTAAAATGTGTAGGATATTTGCATAGGTACTCCTCACATGAGGCTAGTCAGGCAAAATCTGGTGCAAAAAGATGATACATAGAATCATTTGTCAAAGACACAAATTAAAACCATAATGTGACACTACCAGTGATACATGAGAATTCCTACAATTTACTTCATTGAGCGTGTGTGGGATGGAAGGACAACTTTTGGTGGTCAGTTTTCTCCTTTCACCATGTGGGTCTTCAATATCGAACCCTGGGGCTCAGGTTTGGTGGCAAGTGTCTTTACCTGCTGAGCTATCTGGCTGGCTGGGTTAGAATACCTGAATTAAAAAACCAAGATACAGGGCTGGAAAGATGACTCAGTAGTTAAGAGCGCTTGTTGCTTTTCCAGAGGACCCAAGTCCTGTTCCGGACACTCATATCGGAAGGTGGACCAATGCTGTAGCTCCTGCTCCAGGGGACTTAACAACCTCTTCCAGTCTCTGCAGGCAACTGTAGTATCGTACTCACTCATCCCTGGGCAGATGCCTAATTAAAAATAAATCTAGAACAAAACCCTCCTGCTATACAAAGGGTGGGCAAGGATGTAGGAACGTCTTTCATTGCCAGCGTGGGTAACAAAGTGGTACAACTACTTTGGAGAACTGTCTGGTAGTACTTCTTAATGGTAAACAAACAAGTGTGTGTGTGTGTGTGTGTGTGTGTGTGTGTGTGTGTGTGTGTGTGGTGTGGTGTGTGACCCAGCAATCCTCCTCCTGAGTATGTGTTCAACAGAAACTTATTCCTTGAAAAAGGTAAGACTGTCATAACAGCTTTGCTCACAAATAGCCCCAAACTGGAAAAATCCACATGTTCAGCAGGAGTGGACTGGATTCAAGCAACAGAATGTAAGGAACTGGGGCTAAGGCAGAAGGTGGATCTCGCGGACCTGTGGCTCATCTGTTCCCTCGGCTGCACTTGGGGCTTTGGTTGTTATACTACAGTACCAATTCTCAGACTAATTAGATTATTTTAAAGACCAATTAAATTATTTTAGATTATTTTAAGTTAGATGCTTAATTTGTTTACTGATGCCAACACTAACCTGTTTTTTTTTAAAATCTCTTTATGATTTTGAAATAAAGTCATGAAGGCTGTAGAAAAATTAAAGTATACACACATAGAGTAACCAAAACACAAACACGCCCCGCTGGGCACCCTCCACAGAGAGATCCCCATGACCTTCCTTGGTCTGTAGGAATCCAGACATGGCTGAATAATTGGGAGCCCAAGTTCCCCGAGGTTAAAGAGTACATACCTTACAGAGCAAGAGATTCCTTAGGATGGTCGGGCAGAAAGGAGGGAGGTTGCTGTGGTGGTGGTGTGAAGGTTTGAGCCACTGGTCACCTAATCTCTTTATCTGGCATTGCAGCTCAGAGATTGCTCCTCCCCATCGGCACACCTATGCTCACTATGGGCCACTCACTAGCACACACTGGCCTCTAGAACCCTCTGCCTCTCCCCATGGTTTGGACTTCTCTTAACTCTGATAGATTCCTTCCTGGGCCTGTTTCTCTGCTCCCTGCAGGAGACAGAATTCAATTCACTTGACCTTGTGAATCTACCTCTTCTCCATGAGCCAGCCTGCCATCCCCTACCTTTTGTGTTGAGATCACGTCTCAGCAAGCTCTTCCTTCCCACCTTTGCAGTGATCAAGGCCACGGGGTAAGTGTCTTCTTTCTTCTGTGTCAAAACTCATCAGCATCCTTAAGTCTCTTGTCCTCAAGCAAGGTCCCCACATTGACTCTTCCTACACTCTAACCCTTGCCATCTCCAGGGGACCTTGCCAATTCACTTGTCTCCCACCACCCTGGCATACAGATAAAATGTAGAATAAGATGGGGTCCAACCCTCTAGGAACTCACAGACCAGCAAAAGGCACGGCCCAGGTCATTGGTGTACAACCCAGGTAAATAATAGAAAGTGCGTGTGAATCCTGAGGCTGCATGTAAGCATAATGACTCCTCATGGGGCAGAGGGGGACAGGAGTGGGCACTGAGGTCATGAGTGAGGAGCAGAAACCCAGCCAACTCCATCCTGCAGCCTCTCACTCGATAGCCAGGGAGCCCCAGACACGGCCAGTAGACACCCCGCCCCCAGTGCCCACTTACTTCAAGTGACACACTGTGCATTGGAGGAGTCTCCCATCTTTCTCTATAACCCTCAAGGAAGGGCACAGAACTGCGAGGTGAGAAGATATGTAATCTGCAACGGTGGAAATAACTGCATGCAATTTGCTCAATAATTTATTTTATTGAAGTACGATAAAAGTCCTATTGTCATTGTTTGGGGACTCTTTGGAAAGGCATCACACACCAGCAGGGTGACCCACATTGTGCCACCACTTCACAGTCCCCCAGGCTCCCCAGAGATGCTCCCTACTGTGGGGTCACAGCTACTGCCTGAGACCATCAGACTGGAGGGTGGTGTGGGTCTCAGCTATGGGGCAGGGTGCTCATCAAAGGCCTGTATTCTGAAGGAAAGGGAAATAGGAGAAAGGAGCAGCCAGTTTTCATAGGACGAGGGAAAATTAGATTTCTCCAAAGGAAAGACTTGCCCCAATCTCCAGTTTCTTTCATGAAAATATTTAAAAAGCATATTAGAATACTGATTAGATAGAGAAAAAAACCCTCACAAGTTGTATGTGTGTGCATGTGTGTGAATGTGTGTGCCTGGGTGTGTGGTACTTGGGTCAGCTGCTCTATCACTGAGCTCCAACCCTACAACTAAATCTAGTTTTAAAAGAAGTAGTTGCATTTAAAAAAATTAAATGAGATCATAAAAATTACGTTGGCTGGGCAGTGACCAGACTGTGGTGTCACAGCTGCTGGTGCACACCTTTAACCCCAGCACTTGGGAGGCAGAGGCAGGTGGATCTCAGTGAGTTCAAGGCCAGCCTGGTCTACAAAGCGAGTTCTAGGACAGCCCTGTTGCACAGAGAAACCCTGTTTCGAACCCTTCCTACCCCCCAAATTATGTTGGGGCTGGTACAGTTTTTCAAAATTTCAGAAAAGATGATTAATGGCATAAAAGTAAGCTTTGACAGTAAATTTGTTTTAAATAGATATTTACATAAAACACTTTTTCTTCTGAGATGGGTTCTTACTCTATAGCATAGACTGACAACTGAACTCGAGGTAATCCTCCTGTCTCACCTTTCTGGGTGCTGGGATTACAGGTGTGTGCTACCATGCCCATCTCTCAGATGAATATGCACTTAAAAATAAGATTGTCTAAAGTGAACAGTTTTCTAGTCCAAGGGTGTCTCTGGTAAGAAGAGCTAACGAGACCTTTCTGCCAGCAGAGATGGGGCAAGAAGACTTTGTTCCAGGGGCCAAGTGGGATTCTTTCCTGGAAGGTGTAAGCAGGGAACTCACCTGTGGCTTTGGAACTAGCTCTTGACTTCACAGGAAACTTAAAAACCTGGGGAGCCACAGTGCCCCCAGATTTCACCCTTTCTGTGTGGGTGGGGGAGGTCCCCAATAAACAAAGGCACTGGGATAAAGCCGAGCCTTCAGGAGTTGCAGCAACATCCACTGAGATCAGGAGCCTCTTCCAGACCAGCTGGCCGCATGGCATCTCTGGAGACAGGTGAGTGTGGGCTTTCCTCCTTAAAGGGCAGTCCGGCACAAGTCCAGCTCTGGTGAATAACCACATCCCTCCCTCTGTTGGACCTTCACTCAGGGCTCCAGGGGAACCTACATCCATCTTTGCTCCTGCTACAGTCTCCGGAGAAAGCCAAGCTTGAAGCTGCTGGGGATCTGGGTCATCTCCAGGGCGTGCGGCGAGGCGGTGAAAGGAAATGTCACTTGAAAAAGGTATTTGGTGTCCAGCATCAGCTGGGACGAGTCACCCCGGTTATTCAGAAGAGCCTGAGGTCAGAACCAAGGGGAGGGAGTCAGGGAACAGGTGCTTTCTGGTTCGCCACTACTTGGAGGTCCAGAGCCAGGGAAATGCGATGGCTCTGTCTCCTTGAGAGAACTCTAGCAATCAGAGGAGACCGTGCCCTGGGTGGTTGAACACAGCTCCGGGGAGACAAGCCTATTCGGGCCTCCCATGCAGTTAGTGCCCAGGAAATCTCCCAGTGTTTCATTCCACAAGTTCAATCCCCACAGGACAGGCTGACTGTAAATGTTTTTACCCTTTAAAAAAATTACATTTATGTGTGTGCGTGCGCGTGTGCGTGCATGTGTGCACGTGTGCGTGCGTGTGTGTGCGTGTGTGTGTGTGTGTGTGTGTGTGTGTGTGTGTGTGTGTGTGTGTTTGGAGATCAGAGAACAACTAACTGGTGGAAATCTGTTCTCTCCTGCCATAAAGGTCCTGGGGATCAAACTCAGGTCTTTAGTCTTGGCAGCAATCACTTTTACCTGCTGAGCCATCTTGCTGGTACATTTTATTCTTATGTATTTATGTACATATCAAGGTTTAATTCTAAGCTCAGATATGACTGGATCTCAAGCTTTATGTTTGTTTATTTTTAAAATCTATTTATGTCTCTATTATTTGTAAATTTGGGTGTCAGAATTGCTTTCTACTTTTTAAATTTTTAAAAATTTCTGAGGAGTGGCATATGCCTCTAATCCCAGCACTCAGGAGGCAGAAACAGGTGGATCTCTGAGTTTGCAGCCAGCCTGGTCTACCGAGTGAGTTCTAGGACAGCCAGGGCTACACAAGAAGCCCTGTCTTGAAAAAAACAAATAAATAAATACATTTTTAAAAATTAAAGGGGTTGGGGATTTAGCTCAGTGGTAGGGTGCTTGCCTAGAAAGCACAAGGCCCTGGGTTTGGTCCTCAGCTCAAAAAAAAAAAAATTAAAAACTTGTATGTGTCTATGTGTCTATGTGTGTACACCCCATGAGTGCAGTGCCCACAGAGGCCAAAAGGGGGCATCAGGTTCTCTGGAACTGGAGTTACAGGCAATTGTAAGACTCATGACATGGGTGCTGGGAACTGAATTTATGTCCTTTGTAAGAGCAGCAGGTGCTCTTAACTGCTGAGCCATCTCTCCAGCCTTATTGTTATAGTCTTAATAATTATGAGGACTCCAAAGAGCTTTTGTATATGTGGGTATAACTAGTGGTATTTATCATATTAGTAATTAAAACAATATTTAAATATTAATACATTAATTAAACTGAACATAACATTTTTTTGGTTGAAAAACAGCTAAATTTTCAGAACGAAAAACAAAACCAAAAAGACAACACAGGGGAAGCAGGCAGTTCTCTGTTCTGTGAACCTCCTGATGTCTGAGCTGGTGTGAGACTTGTGTGCGACACCTGCTTCTGTAATCAGTGTGCTGAGATAAGTTGGTCTGGATTAAGTATGAGGAAATTTTACCTCATCCAGGCACAGCTCTGGCAAAAAGCAAGGGTTTTGCGGACTCCTGAAAGGGTCTACAGGTTCCCCAAGACCCCCTAGTTCTCTGGGACAGAAACTTTAGGGATGGTCACAGAAAAATGGGTCCATAGGTCTGTTTCCACTGGTTTCTGCTCATCTGCGCTACTTCTCAAAACAAGCTGATGGGTGAGAGGGCTCCATGGGGAAAAGGCGCTTGCTGCCTAGCCTGACAACCTGAGTTCAATCCCAGGAACCCACAAGATGGATGAAAATAACTGACTCCTGTAGGCTGTCCTCTGACCTCTATTCACACCTTGTAGAATGCATGTATACACACTGTGGCATATATCTACACACACACACACACACACACACACACACACACACACACACACACTATTTTTTAAAAGAGGGTTGAAGTCATGGCACTGGGGTCTCGCTTTATGTGTTTCCCTTCTCCCTTCTCATCAGGATTGGAACGAGTCAAAAGACACTGGCTGTCTGTGAGCTGGTGTCTCACACGCTTGCCCACTGTGCTTTAATCTTGGGCTGCATCATTTTAATCGGGTACCAATGTCTGATAGAGTGAACTGAGGTCAGATTAACATGTGCACCCGTAAGGATCTCACCTGCACTTTGCGAACAAAGGATGGAGCAACCCTTTTCTCGAAGTCATCTATAGGTGTGTACGAATTAAGGATCTTTATGATCTGTGGACATTACAGAACGTGGGGTCAGACTAAGAAAAAGAGCAAACAGTTCTGCACATTAAGAACCTTCCAGAAGCACAGATGGTTCTTCTATACTATAATTTGTCTCTGGAGCCATGTGCTGTCTATTCCCAAGAGAACAGAGTACAGAGTGCACACGGACCAACCACACAGTCAGATGGCAGTGAGGGACTCTCCCCTTCCAGCCTCCCAGCTCCCACTAGTGCATAAGAAAATAGCATATACACATTTATGTCCTGAAGCCTGCAGACAGTTATCTACCAAATAATTATCAGGTAAAAGAGAAGCCACTTAGGGTCAGGTGCACCACACAGCCTGCTAAGCCGGGAAATGCCTCTGGATCTGTCCTTCAGGGTGCAGAGAGAAGCTGGACTATCCTGCCCACCTGCACGGCAGACAGGGAGGTGCAGCATTCAGAGATCTCCTTGGCATCACTCTCTGTGGTCTTCTTGACCTGGAGCAGCCAGGCTGCCTGAGAGAGGGGCTCCAGAGTCTCCTTGGCTGAGCTGTTCTGCAAATTCTTGTCTTTAAGCCATTCTTCTAAGTAGCTGATGTTGCACCTAGAGAAAGCCGGAGGACACTTCAGGAAAGAGTGTTACATCCCTCAGCACATCCTAGAGGCTGGCAGGGCTCACTGCGCGCCCAGGAGCCAAGTCTGGCAGTCTCACTTATAAAAGGAGGGGAGGGAATGGGAGATGGCTGTCCAGGTCACCACCATCATCTGTACGACAGCTGTGATATAATGGGACCGTGTCAAGAGCCCTGTGTGGTGGAAGACACTGAACACACCACCGGGCACAGTGATGTTGTCTCTAAACAGGTTGTGAAAGAGATAAGTGTGTAGACTTTGGTTCCCAGAGCAACCACTAACAAACAACACAATTAATAAATTAAAGAGATAACAAAATGTTCTAGTGACACCAGAAAGGCAGAAAAAGGAAACCAGAGGAACAAAATAAAATAATATGGCACGGGCTGGAAAGATGACCAGGGCTTCTGCTCTTGCAGAGGACCCCATGCATGATGGGGGTTCCCAGCATGTGGGAGGCTTACAACTCTAATTCTAGCTTCAGGGGCATCGTTGCCTCTGGCCTCTATGGGCACTATCCTTGCATACACAGACCCCAACACAGAAACACACACATACCCATAATTAAAAATAACAGTAAAAATAAATTGTAAGGAAGAAAATAACACGGTAGAAAGAAAAACCTAAATATATCATGAATTACATTAAATTAAAATGGTCTAAATTCCTTAATTAAGAAGCACACTGGTCAGACTGGATTGAAAAAGAAAACATGACTTGGGCTGGGGAAACAGCCCAGTAGTTAAGGGTGATAACTGCTCTTACAGAAAAATCTGTGTTTGGTTCCCAGCACCCACACCAGGCAGCTCACATCTGCCTGTAACTCCTATAGCGGCGGTTCTCAACTTCCCTAATGCCGCCACCCTTTAATATAGTTCCTCATGTTGTGTTGACCACAACCATAAAGTTGTTCCGTTGCGACTTCATAACTGTAATTTTGCTACTGTTGTGAACTGTAATGTGAATATCTAATATGTGACTCTAAGAGGGTCACTGCCCACAGATTGAGAACCACTTATCTAGATGCATCTGATGCCCTCTTCTGGCCTCTGTGGGTACTGCATCACATGTACATAACTACTCCCCCAATACACGTAATTTAAAAACCAAGTCTTACAAAAACCAAGACTTGGCCAGGGCGGTGGTGGCGCATGCCTGTAATCCCAGCACTCGGGAGGCAGAGGCAGGTGGATCTCTGTGAGTTCCAGGCCAGCCTGGTCTACAAAGAGAGTTCCAGGACAGGCTCCAAAGCTACAGAGAAACCCCGTCTTGAAAACAAAACAAAACAAAACAAAACAAACCCCCCCCCAAAACCAAAAAACAAAACAACAAAAAACCCCCAAAACCCAATACATTTGTGTGTCTATCTACAAGAAATACAAATATGATGTAAGCATATTAAAAGTAAATATATAGAAGAAGATATGCTATGAAAATACTAATCAGATAAATCTGGAATGGCTCCAATCATTTTAAAGAAGACTTTAGAGAAAGTGACCAGGAGGGGATAAGCAGGACATTACATAATGACAAGAAGGCCAGTTCACCCAGAGCTCTGATGCTGTGATCTAGTCCCTGGTCCCTGGGCAACATTCCAATTTCTTTCTAAGTGTTTAACGAAGTGTGATCTAGGACCACGATGGAATGAAACTAAACAGGAAGGTGGGCACAAGGTTTCTGCGGTGCTGGGAAGGAACCCAGAGCTTTGTCTATGCTGGGCAGGCACTTTACCAGCCCAGCCCAGCCCAGCCCAGCCCAGCCCTCTGCCTTGCCTTTGGGTGGAAGCTTGTTCAGGCTCACAGCCATCTACTTAAATGTGAAATGCTTAGAGCTTCTTTCTCAGTGAAGAGCAAAAGATATGCAAAGGCTGGTCCCTGTGAGTGCCCCTCTGCATCTGAAAACTACAATATGGCGTCATGGGATTTTGTTCATGCGGCTTATGGGAAGTCCAACTCCAACACTCATGAGTGCTAAAAGTCATGGTGGATTCTTTACAGGTATTTCTTGGCGTAAGATACTTTATCTCCTCCCTCAAATCATAGCACACACCTACAGTCACCTCCCCAGTCCCTTATTGCACACACAGGTGTCAACTGCCTGAGCACACACACATTATCTTAAGCATCTCTCCTATGCTATGTGTTTCCTAATCACAGGCTCTGTGGCTCCTCAATTTGAGTTAGGTTCTATGGTCCTTAAAACTGTGTGTTGTCTTCAAGATAAATCCCGAATGCTTTCACTGTATTCTAGATGCTCCCGGTCTGGATCCAACCCTCCTCTCTACAACAGTCCTGTTGGGTCCTGCCAAACAGATCGCTGCTGCTTACTCCAGGCAGAGCTGAAGATGGACCACCACTGCTCACTCCAGGCAGAGCCAGAGATAGACCACTCCTTTGCCTCCATCCATCTCCTGCTTGGAATGCTCCTCTTTCTCAACGGTGTCACCTAATACTCTTCTCTCTGGTGTCCTCAGTATATCTGTCCTCAGTCTCATTTATTCCTGAGCATCCCTGTACCATCTGCTTGTGACTAAATGTTTGGTGTCTTGGACCACTCACTACTTAGCTGTTTTGAGCCTCTCAACATTTTGCTGGGTTCTCTACCTGACTGAGCCAGTCACCAAGCAGGTGACTGGTTGAGTGCATAACCTTGGAAAATCAGAATCTACAACATATGAAGGCCATTGTCATAGGCCAGAACAGTCGAGTATGAGGGGTTGGTGTGGAGCCACCAACAAGCCAACACTCAAGAGGCTGGCGGGGGTGGGGTGGGGGGTGGGGAATAGAAGGGTGAGGGTGGAGTGGGGGGGTAGGGGGTTGCAGTGTACAGAAGATGGCAGGGAGGGTCCAGCATCAGCACACTGGATGGCTGAGGGTCCAGTATTTTTTCCTGCTGGCCTCTCCCGGAGCTGGGAGGTGTGGCATGTGGGTTTTACCTGATCTGCATCCCTTTCCTGCAGGAGCACATGTCCTTTCGCAGGAGGAGGCTGTTGAGCGTCACCGCCCCAATCAGGTAGAAGAGTTGTTTCACCACCTGCCTCACGAGCTCGGGGTCCAGGCCGTTCTGACACATGGTACTGTAGAAGTAGCTCAGCTGCTGCAGGACAGACGTCATGGTGTAGGCATCTGTGTCATCGATACTGGATGAGCGCTTCCGGAAACCGGTGGGCTTTAGACCGGAAATGCCCTGCAGACTCTCGTACTCCAGCATGCCTGGCACTGCCGGAAGGGTGAAGGCTCTTTAACAGGGGTCAGGGGTCACATTAGGACGCACATCCCATAACCCCACTGTCGTTTTTTATAGTCGATGGACGTAGTGTGATAGAGCGCAGTGGTTAGTCTTGGTTGTCAGCGGGATGGGATTTAGGACCACCTAGGAGACCAACTTCTGGTCTTCTGGTGGGATTCTCTCAAATCAGGTAAACGGAGGTGGGAAAACCCACCCTACGTGTAGGTCAGCGGCATTCATGCACTGGGGTCCTGGACCAAATAAAAGGGATGCAAGATGGCCCGTTGTCTCATGGTCCTGCCAATGGCCATCTTTGCCTTGGTGGACTGTGTTCCCTGAAACTTTGAGTCAAAATAAACTAGTCCTTAAGTTGCTTTTGGCATAGAATCAAACAAACAAACAAACAAACAAAAAAGTCCTAATACTTAAAAAAAAGAACTGAGTATCTTGGGGTACCATAAGATGTCAGGGCACGGACCATGGCTTATAAAAGGGCAGAAGTACCTCCTGGAGGCTTGAAACAGTAGTCCCTATGGGAAAGAGATCAGCAAGTAGCTTAGAGTCTGGAGTCATCAAAGCCTGAGGTATTTAAGTTTCAGAGAGCTGAGTAAAGTCTACACAAATATGAGCGGGATTTGAGGATTTCAGAAATACTTGGTGCAGCCACACAAGAACCCAGAGCAGCACATAAAATAAATAGCATAACTTCTCCACAGGGGTTCCTCGGGAAAAGGCATTCTTACCCAAGGAAAATGGTCAATTTACACACGCTAAGAATTAAAAGGTAGACATTTATGGTGATAGTGTTTTCCTAGTTTTTCAAGCTATGTTATTCACAATCACATATACCACATACAAAGTTTCTATTTTAAAAAGCCCCTTGGTCTGGAATTGTAGCTCAGTTGGGAGAATGTTTGCCTAGTATGCATGAAGCCTTGGTTGGATTCTCAATCAGGCATGGTGGCCCATACCTATAATCCCAGCACTGAGGAGGTACAGGCAGAAGAATTATGAGTTCAAGACCTGCCTTGGCTATAGTTACATATCAAGTTCCAGGCCTGCCTGGGCTACAGGAGACTCTGTCTCAGAATGAGTAAACAAACAGCTTCGCTGTTGCTCCAAGTATCTCCTGGCCATTACTTCTCTCCTTACCTATTATTGGCTGGATGTTGTTTTCCATTACCATGATGAACTGGTGATAAATCCGAATAGCCACATCACTCAGAATTTGTCTGTATTCTGTAAGATCAAAATTGTTCAAGCAGTTCTTATTCTGCTGTGGGTTGTTATACTTCATGAATTCCTGAAACCAATTTGAGCATAAACATGAGAGTGCTGTAGACAGGGAGGAAACTGAAATACTGTCCATACTAAGGATGTTATCATCAGCACCTAGGGTAACTTATACAGCTTAAAACTTAATGTCTGTTTTTAAATGAGTTCTTCAAGTTTATTTTATACGGCAAAAACCCCCAGGAATTTATTGTATAACCTCAGTCAGTCACAGCTAGAATCACAGCATTGGCCCCGAAGCAGAGAGCTCAATGTTCTGCTCTGGCCTCTGCACATGGAGTAAAAACAGCCCCAAAGCCATTTGGTTGTTGTAGCTCAATGAAAAATGCCCCAGTGAGGCTTGAAGGACACCTTCATGGTGTCGCTTCCTGGAAGGAGAGCTGGGGTATAGAGGTCATCTACTTATGGACTATGGAAGAATAATCAGAGTCCTCTAGAGAGTACACTTAGCAAAATGAACCAGAGGTTGCATTTTGGGTCCTCGTACTGAAATCCACAGAACATCACCATCAGAAGGAAACAAGACCAGCACATCTTCCATTGGTTCAAAAGCTGAGGAGAGTGACGCTTCCCACTAAGCCCTAGGTCTGAACTGCTGAGTACCACCCAGGCACGTGGCACATGACACAGAAACAGGAGGCCATTGGGCCAGCCAGCCCAGAGGCTGTGTGGAGCAGGGAGTCATGGATGAAGGGCTCTGCCAGCCAGGTCATGAGGTGGTCCCAGGATGCCATCAGCAGGACAGACGTGCATCCCTACCTCTTCTCCGCTGTATTGCTTCAGGCAGTTGAGGAAATGGCAAGTGTTGGACAGCCAGAAGGAGAGCATCTCCAAATCTTCAAAATGTTCCTTAGACAAGAGAGGATAATGTTGGGTGGGCGTCGGGGCACATACCTTTAAATCCCAGCATTCGGGAGGCAGAGGCTGGGAGATCCTCAATTCTGAGGCCAGCATGGGCTACTCAGGGAAGCACTCACTCAAAAACAAGCAAACAACAAATAAACATTAAAAATAAGCTTAGCTGGTAACTTCTGCTCTGTGGGCCACACCATTGGGGGTCCCTAATCACAGAGCAGACAACTGTGGGCAGTCTAGCTATCCGGTCATTCTGATGAGCACAGCTAGGGAGTGGCATTCAGCAAGCTGAGCAGAGCCTGGGGCCCCCTGTAACTGTGTGGGGGTAGAGCCATCCCCCCAACCTGGATGAGTTCATTATGGGAAGGTAAGGAGCATAGGAAGGCTCTCCATCTTCTTCAACACACTGCATAGGAGTGGGGGAGCGGTGAGATGGGAGGGGTCTCAGCTACAGTATTTTTTTTTTCCAGAGCTGAGGACCGAACCCAGGGCCTTGAGCTTGCTAGGCAAGTGCTCTACCACTGACCTAACCCCCCAACCCCTTTCAGCTATAGTATTTTAACCTTAGGAAGTCACTGATCTAATGAACATCTGGTTCTTCTTTTCTAGACCAGGAAAAATAGTAATACTAGGTTTTCATTTAGAATTTTATTTTAGGCATATGGGTGTTTTGTTTGCATGTGTGTCTATGCACCATGGGTGCACAGTGTCCATGGAAGTCAAAAGAGGAACTGGAGTTATGGATGGTTGTGAGCTATCATGTGAGTTCTAGGAATCAAACCCAGGTCTTCTGCAAGAGCGCCCAATGCTTTCCACCGCTGAGCTATCTCTCCAGCCCCAATAATAATGTTTTAGGAAGGATAATCATATACGTGTCAATGGAAGAGATCCATAGTCTTCCAGTTTTCCATTTCCCTTACTGCTTGCTTCACGGGTGGAGCACACACATCCCTCACACATGAGGGGATGCAGTGGTGAGGCTGGTGGCAACCTGGCTGGAGCCTCTCCACGAGTCTTTGGGGATCACTGGCAGAGCTTTGCCCATTTTTCTTTCCTTAGTAGCTTTGCTTCTTTGGGGAAAGGTCAGAGGTCAAGGGTGAACAAAGACTGGGTGTCTGGGCATTTCCCAGAGCTGTTTCCGAATCAGACACCATGCCAAGGACCAACCTCAAAGGCGACTCCTACCTTAACCACGTGCTTGATGCCGCTAATGGCGCTGTTCATGAGGGACTTGAGCATGTTGGCATCGTTTAGGGAGTCTGCATACCGCACACACATGAACAGGATGTGAGCTGGCAGCCCGGGGATCATGTTTACCACCACGCCTCGGGGCTTCAGGTCTGTAGCAGAAAGAAACATGCTCTGAGCTGCTGATAAATCTCTCCTCCTATGACTGCTGGTGGGAGGGGGCAGGGTGGGCTTCCTGGCCTTTCTGTGCTTGGGTGGAGTCTGAGAGCACAGTGTCTCTTCTCTCTGAGAAACTCAATCTGGGTTCTTACTTAGCAAAAGTGCATGGGGGAGGGCACCAGCTTGCCTCACACCCCATCTGTCAAGTGCTCTCTCTGTTAAGAGGCCAGATAAGAGAAAAAAGTTGTCATTTTCCCTGGTGAAGAGGCTCTAGATCCCCAGTGTAAGAAAGGAACCTAAGGCCCAGGGACCTCACCCCCAGTCTCTTTGGTAAGGATGGGAGCAATCTCAAGCCACAGGAAGCTGTCTTGAACGGAGACACCAGTGACCAGCAGTACTGTAGAGGAGATAAGCTAGCCTCAGGATAAGAGATATCAGAGTGGGACCGGAGAGATGCTCAGAGGTTAAGGGCACTGACTGCTCTTGCAGAGGACTCAGTTCGGTTCCCAGCATCCATGTGGTGGCGCACAACCATGTGTTAACTCCTTTTCTGCTTTCCATGAACACCAAGAATCCTCAGGGTGCACATGCATACGTAGGTGCATGCAGGGAGCCACTCATACCCATTAAATAAATAGGTTTTTAAAGAGAGAGAGGCCAGAGAGACAGAGCGGGGTGAAGAGAGAAACCTTGCAGGGAAGTTTATGCACGGAAAACAGGACCCTCTGTGGCCGAGTTCAGACAACCCCAGAAACGAGGTCCCTTTGTACGGACACGGGTAGGGCTGTGTTAGGGTTTGAATCTGAAATGACCCTTAGAAGCTTATGCTTTGAACACATACTCCCCAGCTAATGGTGCTACTTGGGGAGGCTGGTATCTAACTGATGAAATTAGGTCATTACGAGTGGGCCTTCAAAGAAGGCCCCTCATCCCTGCCACCGTCTCTGTTTCCAGCTGCTGTGATGTGAACAGGTTTTACCTCACACTCTTACCACCATGAACTCAACAGGCCCGCCATGCCAAAATAAATCTTTCCCACCGCTGTTTCCACCGGGCATTTTGTTAACAGTGACTGAAAAGTAATCAATCAGCCTGATGTTCTCTTGATGGGGGGGGGGGGTCATTGCAAAGCAGAGGAATCAAGGCAGCATCTTTTTCTTTAAGGTTTTTGGGGAGGATGGAGAGAGAGCGTCGCAGCCAAGAGCACACACTTCTTTTGCAGAAAACCAGAGTTTGGCTCCTAGCACCCACATTGGGCAGTGAACAACTCCCTGTAACTCCGGCTCTAGGGGATCTGATACCCGCTCTGGCCTCTGGGGGTATGTGTACGCCTGTGCACTCGTACAAACACATACATACACAAATTAACATTTTTCCCTGAAGGTCTTGGAACCAGCCATCTGGAAGGCAGTCTTCTCTTTCCTTGGGAGAGTCATGGTGAGGACGGTGTAGTAAGGTGGGTTCTGAGACCACTGACATCTGAGGAAGCACTTTAGGACATCTCTGTGTCTAGGGTATAAGTGGGAAGCCCATTTGATGGCTGTAAATGGATTTCTCAGCAGAAGTCAAGTAGAGCACAGGGCCACTGTTACCTCTAGCATGGAGTTTCCGCTGAGAAACAAGGATGATCAAATATGCCTTTGATTTTTTTTCCCTTCTTTCCAGTGCTGATGATCAAACTCAGTCCTTGTACACACTGAGTGCTCAACCACTGAACTACATTTCTGGCCATTGGTTTTGTATGAGGGAGTCTTGTATGTAGTTCAGGTTGGTCTGGGACTCATAAAATTTTTGCCTTACTGCTGGGATTACAAGTGTTCCCCACCATGCCCAGGGCCAAGAGCTCTGTCTCCCATCCTGACCCTATGATTAGACTTGGGAGAAGGTTGGGGCAGTGATTTTTTAGCTGAGGCCTATCTTGGTTCCCCAAAGGACACCGACAATGTCTGTGAACCCTGGAACTTGACATCAGCGTCTAGTCTATGCAGAAGCGAGTGATACAGTGCCGTGGTTCATAGTGCACAGACCCTTCCCTCAACCAAGGATCGCCTGGTCAGGGTTGAAGCTGGGAAGAAACCATGAAGGAAGAGAGAGAGAAGAACTGCCCCTTCCCAGGGCTTTTGAAGTGACTGATATTCAAGGTTCTCAAAGAGAAAGCATAACCCAGGGATATGACTTTGACTACCAAGAATGAGGTTTTGAATGATCTTGGCCTCATCTTCTTTCTTGTATTCCAGCATCCCGCGGTACTCCTTGGGTCCTGGGGGAAGGTGCACATTGTCGGCTGCAGACAAAGGCAAACAGTCAGCGCCATACACTAAACCACACTCCCCGGTTTCATAGTGAGGCTAGTGTCTGGGTTTACCTAACGCTGCAGCTTTCGGCTACGTTAGGACCATTGGATGCTTCAGATTTCTCCCTATGGTGATTTCTGCCTGTGAGTACGGCCATGCTGAAAAGGCCAAGATGTCCTTGAATGGGGCCTCATTCATCTCCAGTACAGTGGGGAGGGGAAGAAACCCAAGATAGTGCCCGGATGTTAGCAACAGCGAAGGGTGCAAGACTGGGGGAACAAAGTGCTGAGACACACGTCTTGACCACAGGGGCGCATCTGCCGATCTCCTATGGCCCCTGTGACAAATCTCCGCAAACTCAGTGGCATTACGGTTGGGTTGCTAAGTGTTATGTAATGACGGATGACTGATACAGGGCAGAAAAGAGTTCTGACTTAAAGGTTGAGCTGAAAGGAAGCAGTGAAAGAGACAAAATGAATCTGGGGCTCAGGAAAAAGTGAAGATTAAATATGGGTTTGGATAGACATTACATAGAGAAGTTAGCTCATTACTTTGTTCATCTACCCCTTTTTGTCCATCTGTCCATCCTCCACTGATATATCCATCCACCTATCATCCATCCATCCACTTATCATCCATCCATCCACCTATCATCCATCCATCCACTTATCATCCATCCATCCACCTATCACCCATCCATCCACCTATTGTCTGTCATCTATCTATTCATGCATCATCCATCCATCCATCAATCCATTATCTATCCACACATCTGTCCATCCACCAATTCTAATAGTAGAGACATAAAGGATAGAACATTTAGACCTGCCCCTTGCTTCCATGATGTAGATTGGCACATAACATCTATTACTGGCTGGGCAGGGGTGATGTATGCCTTTAGTCCCAGCACTTGGGAGGCAGAGGCAGGCAGATCTCTGAATTTGAGGCCAGTATGGTCTACATAGAAAGTTCCAGGACAGTCACTACTACACTGAGAACCCTGTCTTGAAAAACAATGATGAAAACAAACAAACAACCCCAAAACAAACAGACATCTATTACTGAAGAGGAAAGAGTCTCAATTCAGCTGAAGATATTTCAAATTTAAGATGAAAATGGAGTACCTAAGAATAACGGAGGTCTTCAAAGGACCGAGCAGAGAAAGAGAAAGAGATGGCTGCAGGTACCATCTGTGTAAGCAGAGATGGGATGAAGAGGAAAAGTGAGGGACGCGGCAAGAGCCGAAGACTGGCATGGGCACGGACTCCGAAGCAGAGGGAAGAAGCGTGGTGCTTCCTTCCCGTGGGCCTCATGGGGCTACACATGCCATTCAGCTGAGGTCAGGAGGCCACGTCTGTCTTCTTCTCCTCTACTCTCCACTAGTAGAAAATGGATACTCATTGGTCTGTGTGTGAGAGGTGGCCTTCAAAATGATTAATTGGATGCTCCTTCACAATTTCATTTTGAAAATGAGGCACTAACAGAGGAAGGGGATAACGTATTTGTTTCCGGGTGTCTGTTGAAATAACGTCAGTGCTCTTGCTATGTGGTGCAAGGAGTTTCTCTAGACCTCGAAGGCTCTCTAGCCTGCCCCTAGGTCCTCACCTGATCAGCTGAGCATCATTCCTTTGGCTTTGTGTACTCTGGACACGTGACTAGACACACACCTCAGAACACAGTACCTTACCCGAAAGCGCTAAAGAATAAGGACATACCCCTCCTACCTTTTTCGATTGTCTTGGTCAAAGTCTTGACTTGATCCTGTAGCCTTTTAATCATTCTGTCCTTCATGTCTAACTCTTCCTCAAGGTCCTTCAGAAACCCAGAAACAAGGACTTTTCTTAGAAATAGCTTCTTTGGCTTTGGTTTTGTTAATGGCTTTACGGCTGTATATTTCACATACTGTAAAATTCACTCACACACATGATTTGCACAGCAGCTGCTTTCTGTATTATCCAGTTCCAGATATCTTCAATGTTCCCCTAGTGAACACTACATCTGGGCTGGCTCAGAGGGTCAAGGGACTTGCCTCCAAGCCTGTGCTCTGAGTTCAATCCCCAATACCACATGGTGGGTCCTGCATGCTGTAGACAGACAGACAGACAGACACAGACACAGACACACACACACACACACACACACACACACACACACACACACACTGTTCTAGTTAGTTTAGTTTTTTTCTAACATAACATGAGCTAGAGGCACTGGGAGGAGAGAACCTCAATTCAGAAAATGCCCCCACCAGACTGGCCTGTGGGGAGTTTCCTGGATTACTGATTGATGTACCCCATCGTGGGTGGTACCACCCCTGGGCAGGTGGTCCTGGATGATAGAGGAAGGCAGGCTGAGCAAACCACGAGCAATAAGCCAGTAAGCAATGTTCCTCCACGGCCTCTGCTTCAGTTTCTGCCTTGAGTTCCTGCCCTGACTTCCCTCCATGGTGGACTGTGATGTGTAACTGTACGCTGAAACAGACCCTTTCTTCCCCAAGTTGCTTTTGGGCATGTTGTTCTATCTCACCAATAGGAACCTTAAATACGACACATACAGATGTAATCAAATTGAAAAACCCTGTCGCCATTAGCTTTCACTCTCTAGTCTATTTCTGTGGTCACCAGATTACTGTCCCTGTGGGCTTGCCTGTTCTAGCTATTCTGTACCACAGAAATTACACAAGATGTGGCATTTCATTTCTGATCCTTCCACGTAGCACCATTTTCATATGGTTAATATCGTTTTGCAACTTCCTACGCTGTGGATCTATTTCTTTGATTATAAATTCAGACTTTTAAAAATAAGAGCAGGGAAATGGGCTTTTTGGATGTCAGAAGAGGGCGCCACAGAGACTGATCTGAGGTTTGGGTACAGCTTTTCCCTTTCCTTCTGGGTAAAGAGGTGGCCCCGTCCATAGAGTGTTCTGGTTCTTCTGAAAGTGACTACTGTTATTTTTTCCCCTTCTCTTTATGACTGGGTCTCACACACAGCGGAATGTTCTCAAACTCCCCTCAAGGATGACCTTTAACTTCTGATTCTCCTGCCTCCACCCCGAGTGCTGGGATTACAGGCGTTCACCACCATGTCCGGACTGTGCAGTACCACAGATGGCAAAGCACTCTACTGTGAGTTTTATAACCACCGGTCTTTGAGATAAGGACCCAGAGTGCTCTGAGGAAAGCCTGTTAGGCGGCACACTTCCCTGCTCAGCAACATCGCCACCCAGGAGCCAACCATCCGTGTTCCTCACCCTGTTTTCCAAAGACAGCGCGGATGCCTCTTGGTGGAGGATACTCCTGACTTCCCCTTCAGATTCTGGTTGCTTCTTCAGGAACTCACTGGCCTCCTGCAGTTCCTGGATCTTATCCCTCAGCCTCTCTTTTCCTGTGGCTTCCAAGGTCCTGAGGAAGGGACACGGTGCTCTGGGCATTGGTGTGACCACCCTAGTGCTGATGACTGCACAGATGGGTGAGCTCCTGGCCAGCTCCCACCAGAACACTTACTTGGTCTGCGTTCCTTCCTCTTCTCGGGCTTGATTTAGGTGACCGAACGGCTCTTCCAGTTTTCCTATCATGAGAAACCTGTCAGTGCTGTCTGTGGTCAGCCATGTCACTGAGATCTAATCTGGGGCTGTCATTATTTTCCTAGCTCTAAGGTCCTAATCCATATCCAGTCAGAGATTAGGTTTCGCTTGGTCTGAGCAAGGCTTAGGTTTTTTTATTTTTTTATTTTTTTGTATTGTTGTTGTAAAGCGTTATTTAAGAATGACATTTTATTTGAACATCTAGATTTCTGTATTCTTTTTAAAAATAGTAATAACAGGACCAGGGACTACATTCCCACTGTGCCAGACACCCATGGAATCTAAAGGAAGCTGCCCCCCCTTTTTTTTTAAAGATTTATTTATATGTATACAGTGTTCTGTCTGCACATATCCCCGCAGGCCAGAAGAGGGCGCAAGATCTCATTACAGATGGTTGGGAGCCACCATGTGGTTGCTGGGAATTGAACTCAGGACCTCTGGAAGAGCAGTCAGTGCTCTTAACCTCTGATCCATCTCTCCAGCCCTAGAAGCTGCCCCTTTAATACTGCACCCATTCTTGTCCACCATACACAGCGATCCTCTGACCCCTGTGTTACCTGCCTGGCCCCGGAGACCACAGTTTAACGCCCCCAATGCCGTGGCTTCCCATGCATTTCCTAGATGCTGGAGTCTAAGAGTGGGACGGGATGATTCTGTTACCTTCCATCTTCTCCGTCTGCTCCTTCAGGCGGGATTCAAGATCCTGCTTCTGCCTCTCCAGCTCTGAAATCTGCTGCTTGAAGTCTGGGATCATCTTCAGAGAAGAGTAATAATTGTTAGAATATCCAATGCTTGAGTCTGGACTTTACACTCTCCAAAACAAAGACTCACCTGTCCTCCTGTTCAGTTTGTGGAATACACAGCTGTATAAAAAGGCCAGCTGAGGCACTGGGATTTATTGACATTATATCCCCTCCCCCTTCATCTGAAGACCTACACAGTGGTCTCCAAAAATCCCAGCATGCTCAGAGAGAACAGTTCTCACATGGCTATCCTGGGAAGGAAAGAGGTACACTGAGGGAAGGGAAGGTCGCCCTGTGCTGAACCGCACCCATGCCTAGCAATGCCATCTTACCAGAACATACTATCTCAGGACATTCTGTAGCGGGAACCATCCAGGGCTCTCCATAATCCCTTCTCTTTTGTTGTGTTTCTGTTCTCTCTTTATACAGACACCCAGGCCTCCGAAGCCCAAACAAAGAATACCTCGGAGCGGATCTCACTGTGGGTTCCTCATTAAAGTTTATCCTAGGGATACACAAACCTATGAAGCCCTTAACTGCTCCTGTATGCACCCTGGGGTGCTGCTCTGGGGGTGTCAAGTTATAGTCTGGCCAGGGAAGGAGGGAAGAAGCTAGTGAGGTAGTGTGAGCCCCTGGAATCCTGGGAGCAGGGGAGCAGCCAGCATCACCACATGTAGCTGAGGGGCACATGACAGAGTCGGGTGGCTGCAGAGAAAAATGAAGGATGTGTAGAAGAAGGATGGTTAATGAGCTTTGAGAAGACCCATCAGCTCACAAAGAAGTGCCTGTCCTGGATCTCGCTCTATAGACCAAGCTAGCTTTGAACTCCCACAGATCCACCTGGCTCTGCCTCCTGGGTACTGGGATTTAAGGCATGTGCCACTGCCGCTCAGCTCTGTGTGTCTCTGTGTGTGTCTGTATATCTTGAAAGCATTCTCTGTCTCTCTCTGTCTCTCTCTCTCTGTCTCTCTCTCTCTCTCTCTCTCTCTCTCTCTGTGTGTGTGTGTGTGTGTGTATGAGTGTCTATAGATCCTGAAAGCATTCAGCAGGTGCAAATGAGAAGAAAGGGCCAGATAAACACAATAAGAAGGAGAAGATTCAGGGGCTGAACAGATGGATGGACATAACATGTACCCTTCTCAAGAGCCACGCTTTTGCCTTGGTCTGTCTGGGTTTCTTTGCAGGGGTTTGGGGCTAGAATTAAAATCTATGAACTTAAGCACATTCACAGAATTCGAACCCATTATGTGGTAATCCAACACATAGACACATTAGACACATAGTCTAATCTGAGTGTTCTCCAGCCTGGGGACATTGTATAGATTTATCTTCTAACCCAGTTATTTACCACTAGAGAACTAGTTGAAACCAATTGTTTTGCTGCAAAGAACAGATTTTTGCTCCACCAGCGAGTAATGTCTGGGACAATGGACAGTGGCTGCACACCACGGCCAGGCCTACCATGTTCTCTGATGTCAGCCTGGTGACTTCGTGACGGATGCTTTCATTGATGCCCGTCTCCTCTCTGAACAGTTTCTGCAGGTGGTTGATTTCCTGGCTCAGATGCACGACTTTGAAGTTCAGGCCTTCTATCTCCTTCTCGTAGCAATCCTTCTGAGACTGGAAATGGCCCTCCAGAACGCTGTTGGAGGAAGGGGAGAGGAATGAGCCCATGGTCTCCATGTTGCTGACCGCAGAGGGGCCATCGTGCCACAGCTGAGAAAGAAGGGTCAGCGTTTCACCCTCAGGGCTAAAGCTGACAGTGCATTCCCAGAGAGGAGGGAGGGAATCGGGAACTGTAATCAAAGGACCCTGCCCACTGCTATAAAACAGTGCATGTGGTTAACACACGGTGAATGACAAAGACATTTCATTTCAGGAATTCAGCTATGCTTTTAGTTAACGGTTTAAAACTTCTGTTCTGCATGATACAGTTGTAATGATGTGTCCTAGACACTTGTGAGGATTTACTGAGTGTACAAGATGAATCCTTAATGTGAGCCTTTGGTGGGGGCCCTGCAAGGTCACCACACACGGTCATATGAGCCAGGGGAGGCTGCACATGATATTGGAGTGTATATATAAGAATTCTTTTGTTCATTCTCTCTCTCTCTCTCTCTCTCTCTCTCTCTCTCTCTCTCTCTCTCTCTCACACACACACACACACACACACACACACACACACACACACACACACACACACTATGTAGCTCTGGTTGTCCTAGAACTCCATATCCAGCCCATGCTGGCTTTGAGCTCAAAGAGATCCAACCACCTCTGCCTCCCTAATGCTGGGATTAAAGGCGTGTGCCATCATACTCGGTGAGAAATCTATTTTCAACTCAGTTTGCCATGGACCTAAAGCTTCTGTAAGACAACAAAGTTTATTAATTTAAAGAAATGCAGAAGCGTCCTCAGTTCAATCATAATACAGTAGCTGCTTATATAACAATGTTTTCCCTTCAAAAAATTTCATGCATTTTTATTTTATGTGTGTTTGCCTGCGTGTATGTATGCATGTATACCATGTGTGTGCATTGCCTGTGGAGGGCAGAAGAGGGCATCCGATCCCCTGGAGCTGGAGTTATAGATGGTTGTGAGCTGCCATGTGGGTGCTGGAAATCTAATGGACCTGGGTCCTTTGCAAGAGCAGTCAATGTTCTGAACTGCTGAGCCATCTCCGCAGTACAGATTTTCTTTGCTTTTTGAGGTAGAGTCTCTAGCCCAGGCTAGCCCCCAACTTCTTTGGTAGTTAACAATGATCTTGCATTTTCCCATCTTCTTGATTCCCAAGTGCTGGGGTTATAGGTGAACCCCATCACACCCCATTTATTCAGTACAAGGATGGAAACCAGAGTTTTATGCATGCCAGGCAAGCACTCTCCTAACTGAGCTACATGCCCAGCCCTGTAACCAGTTTTTAGCAAACAGAGTATAGTTTGATCATTAGGTCTTTTCACCAGGCAAATGGCTGAATTCTTAGAGAAGTCTTTCCAGGGGTTACTAGATAATTTTACCATAAGAATTTCATTCACATGTCAAATCTAGGTAAGATGACCTTCCCAACATTGTATTGTCTTTGGAAAATAACAACAACAAAGAGAGCCCAAAGAGAACATCTAACCGAGTTGCTTTCTTCAGTCCTTCATAGGCAAACCAAAGTTCTCCATCCTCATTTAAGTGTTCCAGATCTTCCACAGAGAGCCTGGAAAATAAAACAAAGAAGGCACAAATGTCCAACCTTGCTTATGCATTACATGGTCTGTGTGTGTCGTTCCTACAGTACTGTTCACCTTGCTTTTTAAAAGGTGTGTGTGTGTGTGTGTGTGTGTGTGTGTGTGTGTGTGTGTGTGTGTGCTGGTGGAGACCAGAAGAGGGCGTCATATCCCCCATGGAGCGGAGTTACAGGTGGTTGTGAGTCGTTTGGCATGGGTGCTGGGAACTGATCCCCGGTCCTCTGCAGGAGCAGCAAACGCTCTTAACCACTGAACCATCTGTCCCTCCAACTTCCAAAACCTTTTTTTTTTTTTTTTTTTTTAGGCAAGCTTTTTCATTGTCCTGGAGCTCATTGATTAGACTAGACTAGCTAGTTAGCCCAGGGATCCTTCTGTCTCTACTGTCCCAGTGGTTGGTCACAAGCATGTAATGACATGCTTAGCTTTTCTCTTCCTTCCTTCCTTCCTTTTTTTTAAAGAAAAGCACAGGTTGTAGGGATCAAACTCACATGCTAACACTTTGGTGCCTGTCCTGGATCTCACTCTGTAGACCAGGCTGGCCTCGAACTCACAGAGATCCACCTGCCTCTGCCTCCCAAGTGCTGGGACCAAAGGCATGCGCCACCACCACCCGGCTTCTCCAATCTGTTTTATGTTTGTAAATGTCTGATAATGTAAAATTGATTACCTGCTTCTGACTTCTTCAATGTCAAAGCTCTCCAGAAGCTGTTTGGTGACCTCTGACATCCGTTCTGGAAGGAAAGGGAGAGCACATAAATGGAATTTGAGTATGACTTTCTTCCTCATGGCCTCTCCAGAGTGGTCTCCTACAGCCTGCTGCTGAATAACCAAACAGCTAGCTACCAACCTACTAACCACCCTCTTGGGTTGGCAAGCTGTCCAGACTACCCACTCACCAGCCCGTGCCCTGGTACCTCTCATCTCCCGTTTCTGTGACTGTACGTGTTTTTCCACATCTATCTTCTGCGCCTGCAGCAGCTCTATCTCCTTCTCAAACTCAGAGATGGTCTAAATCAGAGCCATGAACAAACCAAGGGCAGAGAAAACAGCCGTTACACTTTTCATCAGACAAGGGCACATCCTTGTCCCGGGACTTATGGAGCCCAGTGGCCTCCCTGCAAGTTTCCCGGCTGGAATCTTAGGTGGTTCTCACAGCCTCACAGCTTGCCCAGAAGCAGCTCAACTGCTCCAAATGCTACTGTTTCTCAGACCTACTAGGTTGCAGAAATCAGCTTCCCCACTGTAAAGGAAGAAAACAATCACAGGTTTCCCATGAGAAGGGTTGGGGGCAAGCTGAGGTGAATAGGTACTAAGACCGTCTCTCAGTGGACAGTAAGCCTGAAGAGACAGGGGTGGGGATGGGGGGCGGGGGTGGTGGAGTCCAGGGTGCCACCTTCCTAGGAAGCTTTTGTCTTTAGCTAGGCTAAGAGGAGGAGCAACCACAGAGGCAGGGGTGGGGGGTGGGGTGGAGGCTTGGCACCCTAGTTTCCTACAAGCATCTCTGCTGGTCAAAAGGCTGCACCCACTGCTGTTCACACTGCAAGCTCAGCTCAAGGAAGACCATGGGTTTGTGGGTTTTTTTTTTTTTTAAGACGAATAGAAACATTCTCGGGGATAGCAGAGGTGAAAGGCCCTCTCGGAATACTCTGGTACTCTTAGTATTTCCAGGCCAAAGCTCCTAACTCCACAGAGGAAAGGGATCAAACATTGAGAGCTCAACCTAGACACCTAACTGTCCCAACGGGCCTTGAGGTGAGGAGAAGCCGAGCCCTCATCGACTAGAAAATGAATCTACACTAAGTGAAGGCCAAATGACACCTTTGGGGTCATGGGCCAAGGACACGGGGAGCCAAGACTGTCCAATCTGAAGCCTCCGATCTCTGTGATTCTTTACATATTTCAGGTAATCTTTGTATTTGATTGCAATCTTCAGACTGCTTGTAACACAGAGAGCTTGCTGATGATGGTCAAGATCTTTGTAAGCCGGACCTCTAAATGCATCAGAAGAAGTGAGTGACATCTACTGGCAACTCACACCAAGTGCAGGCTCACAATTCCTCCCATTTGAGATTAGCCTGGAGAGATGGCTCAGAGGTTAAGAGCACTGGTTGCTCTTCCAGAGGTCCTGAGTTCAGTTCCCAGCACCCACATTGCAGCTCACAACTGTCCGTAACTCTGGTTCCAGGGGATCTGATGCCCTCAGGCAAAAACACCAATGCACATAAGACTATCCAGTGGGTATGAAACCCAGCAGTCACAGAACTGACTTCCCAGAATGGACAAGTTAAAGGATTATGATCATGTGATCCAGTCTCCTCAAGTCCCCCACATTTAAACAACAGGAGACCAGTTGGACCAAGAGAGCCAGTAGACCACTGGCTAGAACAAGGTACTTACATTTAAAGATGGAAACCCAGAGCAGCACAGACTGACAGTTCTGATGGAAGAAGCTCTTACAGGCACACGCGGCTGCCCCACAGTCACACAGGACATCCGCAGAGCTTTCTAACATGTGTTTTACATGTTTAGTGGAAGCTTGACATCTTTCTGACTTCACAGTAATATATATGTTATATGGGTAACAAAGTGAGGTTGTGATTTATGAATGTAATGTGGGAAATTAAGTCAAGATAACCAGCACACCTCTCTCTCAAACATCTGCCATTTTTTGCTGTTGAGAATACTGAAAGTTATTCTCTTAACAATTTTAAAGTGTGTAATACTCTATTATTAACTGTACTTATTGCCACTCTGGAATGGATTTCTTGAGACAGGGCCTCATACAGGCTGTCTGGTCTCTAGCTCCCTCTCAGGTGAGGATAGCTTGAGCATCTTTGGTCCCCCTGCCTCTGTCTCCCCAGGGTTGGGATTACAGGAGTATAACACTGCACCTGAGCTCTGCTGACTGGGCTACCCCAGGCCTGGGCCATGACTCATGTGAATTTTCTGATAAGTGGAAGATCATAACAATTTCACTTCAGTACAGGCATTCATAAGTTTATAACATGATAAATAATAAGGGTTCACCTGAATTTATAATTTAAATGGGAAGTATTCGTTTAGTCAACCTATTTAAATAACTGTATAATTACACCCTGAAAGTTAGAAACTGGCTTTTCAAATATGAAATACGGTTTCAGACAGCCCAGAGGCTGGGACGTGGGGGAACAGAACACTTGGGTATGGTGTGCCTTCAGTCTGTGTGGCTGTTCTGGTTGTCTGATGTCTTGGGAACACAGAGATGCTGTAAGACTGGGCTAGGAGCTGCTAGGGCCACACTCAACCTGCATCAGCCCTGTTCTCTTTCACCCTCTCAGCTGCTGTAGAAGATAGGGCAAGCACCTCCCCATCTCCCCCTTGACCATGACTCTGACTCTCACTTCCCCAAGGATGTTCCCAAGCACCCTAAGTGAGCAGAGGCTGCAGTGGCACCTCGTGGATGGTGGACACACCTTTCTTAGCTGAAGGGCTGGACCATTGCCACTGCCCCTGGCCACCCAGGAATCTAGGAATCTACAAGCATATATATATAGTACTGGCTCCTCATAGACACATAGCATGGAATATCCTCATGTTGCCCGAATGTGAAAGAAGGGTACCCCTCCTCAACACACACAATGCCTCATCTGAGCTCTCTTCACAACACCCCCACCATGCTGTCTATGGTATTATAAATATCTTGCCAGAAGGACAGCCCACCTGGGGTCCCTCTTGAACCCCAAATCTGAGGCCTTTCCGCTATCTCCATGCAGATCAAGGGCATCACCAAGAGGGCCTAAAGCCAGCACACCCTACCTTTGCCTGCTTGCTCAGGCGGGCCACCTCCCCCTTCAGGCTGTCAGCGGTGACCCGTCCCTCCTCTAGCTGATGATGGAGCTGCGTCCTCTCGTCCTTAAGAACTTTAATTTCTTCTCTCAGAGACTCTATCTGCTTCTCATAGGCTTGCGTTTTCAGCTCAAAACTCTTTTCAAGAAGTCTAGGGAGAAAAGAAGAAAAGAAAAACTAACTTAGATCTGCTTTTATAGTCTTTGAATAAAATATATAATATTCTGAAAATATTGAGAGCAGACACCCCCATGTCAAAGGAGGAGACAGGTTCGTCAGAGCCTCACACTGCTGGGATGCTGACCCAGAACCTTGATCAATTTGCTTTAATGGCACCAAGGAAGAGGCTCTGAGGAAGAGACATGCTCTACAACAATTTTTGTTTCATCTCCTTTTGTAGATATTAATAAACCTTTAAACTTTGTAAACATCCCCCCCCCTCAAAAAAACCCCAAAACCCACCACAGTATTTTCAAGAGGCCAGAAAACAAACAAACAAGAAAACCCTGGAGTCTGAGGTACGACCAATCTTAGAGCTGCAGCCTGAACCTGCTGGGTCTGTCAGTAGTTTGTGCCTCTGAGGACTGTGACAGGTCAAGCATACACAGGTAGGTGACCAGCGGCCAAATGAAGCTGCAAGGAGGGATAAGACGGATTTGCTCACTTCACAGGCCTGCAAGCCTCTCCCCAGGCAGGACAGCAGGGAGCTCAGGGTGGCCTGTGCAGCTGGCGCCTCCGTCTTTGGAAGGAAGTCTCCTTACCCACCTCCTTACCTAGACTGTGATTTTTCCGCTAACTGTATGGGGAAGTGGAAACTCATCATCCCAGGCTGCCCTGAGATCTTGTCTCCCTAGGAACATGACAAGAACATCTCCCCATCACTCCATCACGCCCCTCACTTAGATCTATAAACTACTGACTCCTTCAGAGAAGAGGAGCCCAGACTGGAATCTCTGGGAATTAGCACATGGTTTATAATTGAGATAGGAAGGAGGCTGGTCCAACACAAGGCCATGGGGACCAGTGAGGGTCCATCAGCAGGAGGAGTATGGACAACTCCAGAGTATGGGCATCATTTGAGGCTGTACACTGCAGATGGAACTGGGCCCTCAAGACTAAAATCCCCACTTCTTAAAAATATCCACACCCTGCCTGCCTGGATCTGGATTATGCTAGCTGCAAGCTGAGAAGTGAAACAGAAAACAGCAGAGAGCGGATGGGGATGTAGCCCATTGGTGGAGGGCTTGCCAGCAGCGGTGGGGCACAGCTGTAATCCCAGCACTGCTGAGGGAGGGGCAGGAGGGGCAGGGGTTCAAGGACATCCTTGGCTAATGGAGGAGGCTCAAGGCCAGCTAGTGATAGCCGAGACCAAGTCAGGAAGAAGGGAAGGAAGGAAAGAAGGGAGGGAGAGAAAAGGAGAAAGGGAAGGGAAGGACAGCTGAGGGGGTGGCACCAAGGCAAGGGTCTCTTACAGTCTCTGCTGTTCTTCTTTTTGCACATCATCGAACAGCTGCCTGGTGAGCTTGTCCATTTTTTCTGTGGACAGAGAACACTCTTTGAAACAAATCTGCCAAGACAATGTCTTAATCGTCTCATGCTTCAGAATCACCGTGGAGGGTTGTTCAGCTCAGACACAAAGTGAGGACGCCTGCCCTTCGTGAACCACGTACATAGGTGAGGGGGCTTCAAAGTAACAGCTCTATTGAAATTATCCACCCAAATGTGCCACTGGCACCAAATAGGCAATTCTCCAGCGACACTTCTTAGAACTTAATTGTTCTTGCGGCAACCTTCACATAAAGAAGGTAGAAACCCCCCAAAACAACTACTCAAGGGTAGTGTAGTAAAAAGCACACAAGGGGGTGAGCCCCTCCCTGCTCAGGCTCCAGCTACTCCCTGACCTCTCTGCTCTTCACTGACTCAGTGGGCTCCAAGGCTGGGCCACAGTCAGGGTGTGCCTTCTTGCTGGAACCCCACAGTCCTGTCCTAACCTGGAGGCACTGACTGACTTCCTCTCCATCTTGGGCTCCTCCTCCTCTCTGTCATGTACCCCGGGCCTGGTGCCCTTTGGTCCACGTGCTGGGCAGAGTGTGTGCAAGGTCCTGCAGGCCACTCACAAGGCTCTTACCACACTTAAATACACTCATATATATACACTCATATGTTCACAGACACTCTTAACACACACTCATACACACATCTCCACATACACACTCATGAAGGCTCATGAATACTGTTTCATATTCACCCTCTTACACACACTCATCCACTCACAAACACTCTTATACACTCCATATATTCATGGATACTCTTAAACACACACACTTGTACACCTCAAACTACACATTCATACTTGTACACACTCACACTCTTACCACACTTGTGTCCCCATACTTACATTCATACACTGTTACACATGTTCACACTTTTATGTGTGCAAATCCTCACACTCATACACGCCTGTATGCTCTTAAACACATACATACCTCACACACTTACACTCACGAACACCCATAAACTCTTGTACATGCACTCTCTCACAAACATGTGCACACACACTATTGCATTCATACTCTTCTGCACACTGATATACTCACACCCATTCCTACCCTTACACACTCACTCTCACAAATACACTCACATACACTCTCACACACTCAGACTCTTACCACTCACACACCCAAAAACAACACAGTACACACACGCATACCGTGCACCACACGTTCACATTCTCTTCCCTGGGTAAAACCTCAGGGCTGCTGGCTGTGAGGCGCAGACAGGGTGAATCCAGCACCTTTTAAATGCACGCATCCGCCCAGGACACAGCGGAGGCCCGGCCACACCCACACCGCTGAGAGACACCCAGTGCTGGCTACCTTTCAGCTCCTCGGTCTTCTCCTGCAGCCGCAGCTCTGCCTGCTCTCTCTGCAACTCCAGCTCTGCATTGTGCTTCTGCAGTTTGGACAACCTCTAGCAAACGGACATGAGGAGACCTTGGTGAAGTCCCTGCCACAGGCCCCTGTGACGAGCCCTGTGCCCTTCAGTCACATGTGCCTGCTCAGTCTATGTCCAGAGTGAAGAGCCCACACCAGTGACAGAATCAGGGGCCCGAGGGGACTTCAAAGCAGACACCAGGCCCACCTACCTCCCCAGCCATGACTGACAGCTGACAGGACTGTGTCTCAGGCCTCTCCTGAGCTCTGGATACCCAGGGCAGTTTATTAATCAACTGTGGTGATCACTGCTTAGTGCCCAGCACACACTGGATTCACGTTTTCAGACTGCTGTGACTCAGAAGGGAGGGGGCAGGGCAGACTCTGCTATTTCAGTTTCTCTTGATGGGAGAGGCCTTCGGGGCTGCAAGTGTGGGCACCTTGATCGTGATGGCCATGACTGGCAGAGCCGGCAAGGGCGGCAGCAGCAGTGTGGGCACCCCCGAGCACTAGGTCACAGAGGGCATAAGGGAGCCCTCTGGATGCTCATGGCTACCAATGTGGACCGCCTTTGGAACACACGGGAGAATAGACATTAATGAAAGAGACTCCGAATATGCTAGAATGCACCTGCTCGTGCCTATGTGGGCACCGGCTAAATGATGTCCCATGAAAATGTCACCATAAATCTTTTTCTAGCCCCCTTTTGTCATCTCTGTTTTAAATATGAGGAAGCTAACGTTCAGAGGGTCAGTGACTTGGCCAAGCTGCACACTAGCCAGCAGCAAAGTCAAGATGCGAATCTAGGATGTTGAGATTCCTCACTAGACCACAGAGATAAACTCTTCTCCAAGTTCTGCAGCACAGGTCAGGGACAGGTGGCCTCCAGGGCCCGTGCAGGTGGACAAGGGACAGAGGGAAGAGAGGAAGCCGCCAGCCGTGTTCTTCGGGCCTTGTGTCTGCTTGGAAAGGTGGACAGAGAGGGCAGCTGATCCTGTCCCTACGCACACGATTCTCCCCAGAGTCCAGGCCTCTGGGCTCCCTTTGTCAGGGCTGTGAAGTCCTGTTTTATTAGCACCGGCAACATTTGCCTCCCCTGCAGAGGTAGGGGCGTGGACTTGCCCGTGTGGACTCCCCCGTGTGGACCACCCCCCGTGTGGACTCTCCGTGTGGACTCCCCCGTGTGGACTCGCCCGTGTGGACTCCTCCCCCGTGTGGACTCCTCCCCCGTGTGGACTCGCCCGTGTGGACTCCTCCCCCGTGTGGACTCGCCCGTGTGGACTCCTCCCCCGTGTGGACCCCTCCCCCGTGTGGACCCCTCCCCCGTGTGGACCCCTCCCCGTGTGGACCCCTCCCCCGTGTGGACTCCTCCCCCGTGTGGACTCCTCCCCGTGTGGACTCCTCCCCCATGTGGACTCCCCCGTGTGGACTCCTCCCCCGTGTGGACTCCTCCCCCGTGTGGACTCCTCCCCCGTGTGGACTCCTCCCCCGTGTGGACTCCTCCCCCGTGTGGACTCCCCCGTGTGGACTCCTCCCCCGTGTGGACTCCTCCCCCGTGTGGACTCCACCAAGGACACTTCTGACCTCCTCCACTGTGTCCCTGTATCTCCTGCCCTTCTCTTCGTAGCTGTGTCGGTGGGTGGCTGCTCTTTCCAGCTCGGCTTCCAGCTTCTGAACCTTCTCCAGGTCGCCAGCCCGCAGAGCGGCCAGGCTGGTCAGCTTCTCCACCAGTCCGTGGTTCTCTCTGCTCTAGAGAAAGACTCAGAGGTCAGAGGCTTGCTCAGAGCGAAGCAGCTGCTGTGTTCCCGCCTCGCACTGCCACGTGGACAGCAGGCACATTGACCGACCACAAGTGACATTTATTAGCATCTTCCCACGGAACTGAGTGAGGTGGATT
Source organism: Onychomys torridus (assembly GCF_903995425.1). Lineage (NCBI taxonomy): Eukaryota > Metazoa > Chordata > Mammalia > Rodentia > Cricetidae > Onychomys > Onychomys torridus. The sequence continues at coordinate 68,700,371 of NC_050449.1, read as the reverse complement.
CTTTCTGAGCCGGTGACTCTCGTCACGTGGGTCCCATCCGCTCCTGGGACTCTGCACCAACTTTAATACTAGAGGCTGAAGTGTGTTTACCTCAAAAGTCATATGCTGCCCCCTCCTTCATGGGCCTGGGAGATGACTGTTTGAAAAAAGCACTTCTAAGGACGGAAGTGGGGGTCTCTGGAGGCCACGAAGTGGGCCCTGGGCAACACAGCTGGCATACTCAATGGGTCAGGACGGACTCACAGAAGGCAGGTAAAGGCAGGCGGTAGAGGGCTGGGGAGGTGGTTCCAGGATTAAAATGCTTGCCTCCGGAGCCAGAGTGCTAGAGTTTGGGTTCCCAGGATCCACAAAATGCCAGGTGGTCATGGTAGCCTGCTTGTTATTCTAGCCTTGGATGGTACAAACAGGGGATTCCCAAAGAAAATTGGCTAGTAGATGCCACTAGCCATATGGGTGGGTTCTGGGTTTGACTGACAGTTCTTGCTTCAAAAAGAATAAGGCAGAGAGTGATCAAACATGCACACTCACATGTACATTTACACTTATGAACACACATAACCCTCCCCCACATACATTTACACATATGAACATGCATAAACACACACATAAACACACACACATAAACACACACACATAAACACACACACACATAAACACACACACACACACACACACACACACACACACACACACACACACCCCTACCTGGTCCTCCAGCTTCTTCTGCAAACGCTGGACCCTGTAAGTCAGCTGAATGTTGAGCACAAATCTGCGGATGTTCTGGAACCTGCGCCGGGCCAGCCATGCCCTCGCGTACTTCTGAAGGATCACAGCCTTGTGCTCCTGCAGCAACTGGAGAAGGAGCTTTGTGAAATGGCAGCCAGACCTCTTGTTTCTCTCTCTCCAGGTCCTTCATCACCAGGAGAGCCAGCCCAGGAGCATCCCCACAGTGCACAACAGGAGTCTCCCACCATTGACCCACTGAGGAGCCCTTCATCCCAGACTTCTGAAGCAACTATCAGGCAACCCTCAGGGGCAGTGAGGATGCCTCTCTCACCAGAACCCCTGCATTGAGGAAGGTACAGTGAGGAACAGCAGCCTGAGTCCACTCCATACCTTCCGGTACTGCCTCCTGGCCAGGAAGCCCCTGGTGTGGGCCTGGATGGTGATGGTGGCCACACGGATCAGCTGGTACAGGTTGCGGACCAGGTACCCTCGGCAATGCTTCTGGAGGATGATGGCTGCCCAGGCCTCCTTCAAAGCAGTGGCAGTAATGGCCTTCCTTGGGTGAAGAGATGGCAGTGTGAGGGGGTGGCCAGAGCCTCAGCCTTCACCGTGAACCTCAAGTGTGGGCAGCACTTCTCAGTGAGCATCAGCAGCGAAAGCCCTGTGATCTAGCTGCTCTCCATGGATCCAGCATACCCCACTGTTGACCTGGGATGTGATCAGTATGACCCCAGTGCCACCTTCCTTATCCACTTACCTCACAGTTTGCTGACCCCGGAAGTACTGCTGGATTGTCAGGGCAGCTTGTCTCTCTCGGAGGAACTTCCTTCTCTGTAGCCAGCCCCGCACATGCTTTTGAATCACAATACAACCCTGCCTCAGTTTATCCAAGCGGAGTTTCTCTAAATAAGCCACTTGTCCTGCTCTGAAGAAAATCTTGGTTCTACCAAACTGGTACTGGTTAGAATCCTGGAGGAGAAGAAAGATATAACTTAGAAATAAAGCCTTTTTGACACTGAGAGAGTCAAAAGATTTTTACACCATTGCTCTTATCCAGGCACAAGACAGAAAACCCAGAATCACAATCTAGAAACTTCTACTTCAAGGTGCATATTGTTTTCTGTCTTGGTTTTGGGTTCACCTCTCTATCATTTCCTGGCCATCATGACTTGCCATCTTAATGTCCCTATCCCATTGCCTGGCTGTCATGACTTGCCATCTTAATGTCCCTATCCCATTGCCTGGCTGTCATGACTTGCCATCTCTTTTCCACCCTAACTCATCACCTCAGCAATAACCCCAATCCATGCTGAGTGACATGACCACTAGGCTTGGTTACCACCTCATCTGGCCATGTCTTGTGACCCAGGTCCATGGAGGATGGTATTGGATCCAGGGAGAATGAGGCAGAGGGTGAGGGAGATGGCAGTGGAATCCAGGGTGTAGATCCCCAAAAGAGATGCTCGCTGTTACGGGAGCATGGTCGCTGCTGACTCACTAGCACATGAAGGACACGTCTGAGAGGCACCTGCTGGGAAGAGCCCGAGACCCCGGCAGGCGAGACCAACCTGGATGAACCTGTGCAAAGCCACCTTGCACACCTCCTTCTTATCACTGAGGGACAGCTCCTGCTGGGTCATAAGGATGCCATAGCGGCTGTAGAACTCGAGGTATGTCCACCTGCAACATCAGAGAGACCTGAGGAGTGTGTCAGGGAGGAGGAGGCTCTCATGCAGTAGATTTCCCCGCCTCAGTGGGGGAGGTGGTAGAGTTGGCTCTGGTGACCTTCCCCTGTGTCAATGCCAAAAGCACACAGCATGTGCACCTTCTTTTTTTGTTTTTGTTTTTTGTTTTTTGGGTTTTTTTTTTTTTTTGTTTTTTTGAGACAGGGTTTCTCTGTGTAGCTTTGCGCCTTTCCTGGGACTCACTTGATAGCCCAGGCTGGCCTCGAACTCACAGAGATCCGCCTGCCTCTGCCTCCCGAGTGCTGGGATTAAAGGCGTGTGCCACCACTGCCCAGCGCATGTGCACCTTCTCTGGGAACTGACTCACCCAGCCCTCTGTCCCCTGCCCTCGATCAGCTCCTGTCCTGTCCTGACAAGGCAGCTGGGACCAGCACCAGCACCCGAGGTGGGGGGGTGCTTCTGAGATACCCACAGCATCTTTGTAACAGTTCAGACATTACATGTTTACCAAAGGCTTGGATGTGGAAGGCTAGGTCCTTACTGCAGTGTTTGGAGGTGAGGCTCTTGAAAGGGATTGGATCCAGAGAGTTCTGGCCTAATTAATGGATTAACCCACAGATGGAGTCTTTTGGAGGGGTCGGAAACCCCAAAGGACATGGGGCTAATTTGGAGGATGTAGGTCACTGTGGGCATGGCTTTGTCCCTCTATCTGCCTCCTGCCTACAGTGAAGTGAGCCACTGTGGTCCACATGTGCCCCTTGGCATGATGCTGTGCCTGGAAATAACAAAGCCAAATGGCCATGGGCGAGCCAGAACAACCTCGGTATTTTGTCACAGTGATGAAAGGTGGGTATTTCTCCCCTGACCTTCCTCTAGGATAATGCATCTTACAAAATGCAAAGCATGTTTAAAAAACATTGCCACTGTACCCTCCGTTCCAGCAAACACTTGATTGAGGACAACGGTTAGGTCCAAAGCGAACCTCCCAAATGGCAGTGCCTTAGGATGCCATTTAGATGGCAGCAGGCTGGACTCTGATTGGATAAACAGAAGGACTACTATTGAGTACACAAAGACCTAAAGAGCCTTCCTCTGAAATCTTGAGAAGCAAGTTTGTGTTTGTCAGGAAAAAGCCTTTGCTTATCTGTCCCTGACAGCCAACCACCTCTGGCAAAGGGCATCCAGTTCCTGTTTAACCCAAACAAGTCCACAATAGGTCAAAGTCCACACCCTAGCCCCCAGGCTAGACCCACACCCCATCTCCCCTGTACCTCTCCATCTCCCCTGTACCTCTCCTCTACCCGCCCCCATAAAACCAACAAGGCTTTTCCCTTCTGTCCTGTTCTCTCTCTCTCTCTCTCTCTCACACACACACACACACACACACACACACACACACACACACACACCAGTAAACTTTCTACCGACGATGTGGTCCCCTTTGGTGACGTCACTGTATCCTCACTCACAACAACCTACCTGGAAGGGTAGCTCTGGGCACTGATACGAATGGTCTCTAAAACGCCACAGGCTCGCAGCTGCTGGACAATTCGTTGGGAGTCAAACCTTGAAGCAATTTTACAATGTGTTCAGGCCTCAGAGCTACTGAATGTCCCAGAACACGTGCAGCCGGGAGGCTTGGACTTCAGGGTCCTGGACAGCAGGATCCAAGCCTGTGGTCCCTTCACCCTCAACACAGTGTGCCAGGCACACTGCAGATCTGCAGAAACTCTACAGAGTGTTCTGGAACAGCCTCCCTGTGAAACAGTCTAGAAGCTGGGGGTGTAGGGAGGTGTGGGAACGAGCTCTGCCTGAGGAAGGAGAAGGGGAAAGGCCACCTTGAGGGGGAAAACACCTGAATTGAACTTCCAGGTAAAAAGAGATGCACAGGTAGTTACATTCCAGCACCCACCTAATGGAGGAATGTCATTTACAAATATTAAAAACACCTTACAGAGGCTTAGGGCACAGGTCTAACACTGTTGGTAGCCCACAGATACACTACCTCCACTGACAGCCTCCTCTAAGGGATCCTCTTTTAGCCCCAGTAGGCTAAAAAGGACTTTATGATTTACATTCATTGGTTAGGGGCTTTTACCCCTGGGCCCCGAGAACATCTGATGTCTCATGCTACATATCAGGGTGCTTCTGACCCTCAGCCCCGCCTCCTTCATATGCATACATGCCCCCTTCTCAAGCAGAGGGGTTTGGGTCCTGGATGTCTAACTCGCTTGGAGACAATCATTTCAAACTCGGCTCCTTTGCTCAGCCCTGGAGTTTGAGGTGGTTTAATCAGCAAAGTCCTGCTAACACATAAGAGGCAACACAGTTTCAATCATCAAAGAACTCAGAAACAGTGTGAGGTTCATGAAGAATCTCGGCAAACTCCAAAATCCTGGTCATTTGAATGCGAAAAGCAACTCCGACCCCCATCCCCCAGATTTTTGAACTCTCGGTTCCGGGGGGGTGTAGCTTGTTTGGGAAGGTCATGGGATCTCTCCAAGCTGGAGCCTTGCTGGAGGAAGCACAGGGGTGGAGGCAGGCTTTGAGAGTTTATAGCCTTGGCCCGTCTCCAATTTACTTTCTCTGCTTCCTGAATGTGAAGGGAGCTGTGAGATCTCAGGGCTTCTTGCCCTGGCTGCCCACTGCCGGGCCTTCCTCACCCTCCAGAGTCCCCCTCTGGAAGCCTTAGCTCAGATGAATTCTTTCTCCCTTGAGCTACTGTGCGTCATGGTGGGATGGCGCCTTGGCAGGGCATCCTCCACAAGAATACTTACTCAAAGGGCAGCTTCAGGTCATTGGGCTTGATGCACCGAACGTAGTGGGGTGTGGTGGCATTGAGAGTTTCCATGAGCAAGTACAGAGAGCTGCGGAACTAGGAAGCAGGACCAGAGGTCAGAGGTCGCTCTGCTATGATTTGATGCTTAGATCAAGGCAAATAAAACTGATCAGTAAGAAGAGGTAATTTTAGGGCAGGAGACGTGGCTCAGTTTGAGCACCCAGGGCTCTACAGGAAGACCCAAGCTTTGCTAGCAGCACCCACATTAGGTGGTTCACAGATGCCTTTGTAACTCTAGCTCCAGGGGATCCAACAGCCTTTTCTGGCAGCCTTTTCTGGCCTCTGTGAGTACCTGTATACCCCAATACACCCCTACACCCTGACAAGTTCCCCTGCAGCAGAGGACTAATGAACTAAATGACTATGTACAAGTGGGGAGGGGCTGGGATGTGCTGAATTGGAGTTGGGAGTGTAACAGGTGGGTCGTAAGTGGCCTGTTGTCTGCAGCCAGGCCTGGACTGTGGGTCCCACAGGTGTCTGGCTCCCCAGAGCCCGGCCCTACTGGCGGCCAGCTCCCGCCCTGCTCCTGTGTACCTTGCTCCCTACTGTGGTCCGGAAGTGCTTGCTGTTCGGTTTGATGACCTGCTTTGCAGATTTAACGGTGATCATTGCACCAAAGGGAGAAGATGGAACAGGGTTTTCTTGAAAAAAGGTGGCGCAGAGATGAAACTGGAAGGAACAGAGAGGGTTTTAATGTCCCCAAGCGTTGACTGACAGTCCTCACCAGCACAGACCAAATTCACAATCACAACAGCCATCTAAATGAGAGGGCCCAGAGAGATGGCCCCAGGCACCTCTACAGCCAGCGTTCCATTGAATAGGCAGAGCCTCCTTGATGGTGACACCCATGGCTTCCTTCTTCCAGGGACTGGGAGAGAGGACAGCTGTGCATGTGTCTACATGTATGCATTGCTCCATCCGGCAGAAGAGAGTCTACTACCCCTACTGAGCCCCTTGGCTCAGCTACACTTTTCTCAGCCCACTAACTTCCCCCTACAGATCCAAGCCCTGCTCCAGAATCAAGGCTGTGACACTGTCTTCCAGCCACGCCCTACTCACAGTGCTGAACCCGCACCCCTGCCTCAGTGTTTATATGTGGATGTGTTTATGTGTATGAAGGTGCATGCACACATGATAGACATGCATATGGAAGCCAAAGGACAACCTTAGGCTTGGGGCTTATGCAAATCAGAATGCAGGGAGACCAGAAAATGCATTCCCACCTCCCCACCTGCTGGAGTTATGGACGTGTGTGTACCGCTGTCCCTGGCTTTTTTACATGGGTTCTGGATCAGTCTCAGGGTCTCATTATTGTATGGTGAGCACTTACTGAGCTACCTCCTCAGACCTGTTCGTTTTTGAGGCAGGGTCTCACGATGTAGCCCAGGCTATCTTAGACCTTGTTATTAATATACAGCCGAGGCTAGCCTTCATCCTGCCTCTGTTCCCTTATCTTTATTTGTTCCTCTTTGAAACCCTCAGAGCAAGCAAGGTATTCTGCTGTCCATCAGCTGTTGTCAAGTGTCAAGTTTCTGTCATCATTTCTTCTTTTAAAGTGGACTCTTGGCATCCTCCTGTGCCTCTGGGCAGTGGCTGCATCTGGAGTTCCCATCTGTTAGCTCAGGAGAGCGACCCACTGCTGCTTCTATATCTTCTAGATAGGACCTGAGGTGAGCGTGGGGCTGAGCAAATAATCAGCAAATCAAGTCAACTAACTCTATCACCAGACGCAGTCCATCTCAACACTGAATGCTTGCTCTTCTGTGAGCCGCTTGGAAGAGTGTGGTTGTCTCCAAGGGGCATTTGTTTATGATCGACCATTAGTGCAATGGCCTGGCCTCATTTAGGAACTTCTCAAAAGACTTGAGCATTTTTTAAACAGTGGATTGGATCTTCTAGAAGAAGTAAATAAATATAGGTCAAATTATTATAAGATGAAGGCCTATCTATGAAATACCATCTTCTCAAAGTGTTATAAGGAAATGTTTGAGTGTAAATGGCCACAAGTCATTCGGATGAAGCTAGTGTTCATCACACAGAGCAGTAGGGTTCTAGGACCTAGTGTCCCAGGCCACACTTCCTTCAGCCATCCCCACACTTGGTTTGCTTTTCTTTCTTTTGGTATGTGTGTGCAGGTGTGTGTATGTGCAGGTGTGTGTACAGGTGTGTGTGTGTTGTGTGTGTGTGTGTGTGTGTGTGTGTGTGTGTGTGTGTGTGTGTTGAGGCTGGGTATGTTCTCTAGTCATTCTTTGCCTTGTATTTTGGGAAAAGATTTCTCACTGAACCTGGAACTTTCTAACTTGGCTACTCTGGCTGGTCAGCCAGCTCCAGAGCTCTGCCTGTCTGTCTGCCCAGTGCTGGGGCTACACGTGCACAGCGCTACAAGTGGCTTTTTGATGTCGGTGCTGAGGATTGAACTTAAGCCCTCAGGCTTGTGGTCAGCCATTGTACTGACTGACATCTCCCCAGCTCCTTTGTTTCTGTTTCCTGGAGTGCTGTGGGTACCTCACACTGCTTGTTTGTGTGTTAAGGGACATGGCTTCCTCTAGAATATGGGTGCCCCTGGAAAGATTTGTTCATCTGTCATGTTCACTGTGGTGTCCCCAGAAATGGTGAGGGCCTTACCCACAATCCTTTGTGTGAATGAAGGAGCCAAATGTGAAGTGTGCTTTCCCAGCCAGCCATGTTAGCTGCCCTCCTTCTCTGTCATCTGCCTGTCCCACCTCATGTATACAGTTTACAAAGCTTTCAGACACTACAGTGTACTTTACCTCCAGTTCTAAGACAAACAAAATGTGGTATGCGCACACACTGGAATCCTACTCAGCCATGAAAAAGAATGGAATGAAAAGAGCTGTGAGCCTGTTACCCAGGTGCCCTTCTCTTTCCAACTCCACCCTTCCTGTGTCAGCCACACAATGAGCCGCAGCCTGTGCCCCGGGGCCCCTGCCAACCTTGCTTGCTCTGAGGGTTTCGACCAGCATGTCATAGACAGTGTCTCTGTTCTTCTCCAGGAACCCTTCACACTGGTACTCAACCTGTGTAGAGAGAGGCCAGGGCCCACAGCATCAGCTACAAGCGCACCTCTTCCCTTCCGTTCTCTTCTTTGTAGTACATGGGATCAAACCCAGGGCTTTACATGCACTGAGCATGTGTTCTACTCCCAGTACCCCCCCCCCCCGGCACCCCCCCATGTGTATGTGTGTGTGTGTGTGTGTGTGTGTGTGTGTGTGTGTGTGTGTGTGTATTGTAAGATCTCAGGCAGATATATATCCAGAAATGAGCTCAATCTAGACTACAGAAGAATTTCTGATGATTAGCTAAAAGCCAGCATTCCTCAGGAACTCGTGAAACATGTTCCTGTCCCCCAAAAGGAGTAATTCTTCTTGCTTCTGGCAGACGGGGCGCATGGCTCCATTCACACATACCTATGTCAGCTATCAGCATATCAAAGCCCATGCTGCTCCAGGCTCCCTCAGTCCCTACTCACAAGTACTTGTTACACATTTCAAAGCTCCCAGGCTAGCATCCTGGCCTCTGGCCCCTTCCCCTTCAACTCCCAGGCCTGCTCCAGCTCACAGCCCACCCCCCCTGCTGTTCTCTACTACCCCTTCTCTTGTTATCTCTTGCTATTTGATTGCTCTGTCCACTCCCTTCTCCCACTATTCTCCCTTCTCTGGAAGTTAGCTCTGGCCCTTGTCCAGTCTGCTTCAGTTACTCTCTGCTCTGGACTCTTCCAGATGCCTCTGAGCTCCAGGGATCCATCTGTCCCTAATTGCCTAGGGATGACAGGACGGGACGGGATGGGATTACAGCTATGCGGCACCATGCCTGCATTTTTTTTTTTTTAAACAAAGGGTTCTGGGGATTGAACTGGGGTCCTCATGCTTGTAGGGCAAGCACTTTACTGACTTCTCTCCCCAGTTCCCCTCAGTGGGACTTGAACCCAACCGCAGCAGAGACATCCTGTCCTGGAGAGGGTGCAGTGGTCTTCACCGTACCTTGTCAGCGAAGTGCTGGACGACAAAGGATGTGTTGGACATTCTAGGCTTTTCGAATAGAGCGTTCTTGTCGACAAAATTGTTGTACAGCTTTTGGAGCCAGTTTTCATCAGTTCCATGAGGCAACTGGAGGAAGAGGAGGCAGAGGACAACTCAGGTGAGGACACGAGGTGAAAGATTACTGGAGGGAGGCAAGAGGCTGACTTTGGGGCACCAAGGCCGTCCGCTCCCTCAGGGAGCCCCTCCAAGTCAGAGGCGCTTCTCCCCTGAGCAGCTCCGAGCGTTCATCTGCCTTTGACGTAATCTTTATAGATAGCTATCTTTTATTATGGACAGAGAGTAGTTGTGGTAATATATGAAATATTTACTACAGTCTTTAGAAGGGAAATGGTCACGTCACACTTGGGAATAAAGGCTTGTCTAATGCAGAATAGGCGGCATTTTCTTCTCACAGAAGCCTCACAGTTCAAGGAGAGAGGGAGCCTCACTTGACTCTGAGTGATGGGAGGCACAGAACCAGGTGTGTGCCTTCCCTACCCCACCCCAGGGAGTAGATACATATTATACATATAATATATAAATGATAAATCAGTATTTATATATATGCTTTTCTGCCTTCCAGAACCAAGATCCCGCTAAGCTCCTGGAAAAACCTGTTTTTGATGCTGGCATTTAAACACTACTGGTTAAATTCAACCCAAACGAGTGAATTCCACACCCCATTGAGTCTCAATGATGTCCAGGTCACCTTAGGAGATACTTCAGGACTTACAAATACTTAGAGTCTGCCTTGTCCTCTACCCTCTTGCCTCTGGAACATTCCAGAACACCGGCTGGATGCCTGCCACAGCTGGTGCACAGGTGGTACTTGGAAAGCGATCCGGAAGAACTGTGGAACCAAGAGTTCCGGGAAGGAGCCACCAAGCAGCAGCACAGAAATGAAGACATGATGGATCCCAGGGACAGTTGAGGGGGAGGGTTTTATTGTAGCTGTGAGGGAGAGAACAGCTAGTGGCATCTGGAAGAGTCCAGAGCAGCAGGGAGAGAGTAGGGGACTGAACACAGCCTGCAGACCCAACCGGCCACGAGAGGAGGTGGGGGGCGGGAGAGAAGAAAGGAAGCCAAAGGAGGCCTAAGGGAGAGGGGCCAAGAGCGTTGGCAGGGTCATAAGGGAATGAGGAGCTGGGGGAAGGGCAGCACCCCCCCCCGCACCCCCCCCCCCCCCCCCCCGGAGCTGGAGAGGTTTAATTAAGGTAGAGGACAGGATGAGAGGAGCTGGGAGGGCCTGGAGGCCAGAATGCAGCTTGGTACGCTAATAGGCACCACCCTTAGCTATTTCTTTTGGACCTGACATATTGTATCATTATTTTTGCCATTAGCTACTTCTTTTGGATCCGACATATCGTATCATTATTTTTAAGCAAATAAAACTTGGGGGGAGAAATGGCTGCTCAAGTGTCAGAAGTTACTGTCCGAAGCCCATTCACACTGTCCTGGGGGTTATCTGTTCTTGGGGCACACTGCTGGCTGGTCCACCTTCCGGTTGCTTCCCAAAGGGCAAAAATAACAAGACAACTCCTAGAGACTCTCTGGAATCGATGGTGTTGACTGTTCACTCCCTCTCCTGGTGACTCACAGAACCAGGAAGAAGGAAATTATGTCATCCTTAGCAGTTAACACTGGGTGGAGCCCTTTTCTGTGTGCCCGTACATCCACCTACATGCTGGCCTCAAAGACACCTGACTGCAGGATGTTACCCTAGGGACTGTGCCTGAGACCCTGTGAGGTCTCAAACTCAGGACAGATGGCTAACTGAGGTGCCTTTTTACCATATCATGTGGACTCTGGTCAGCTGTTTCCCTCAGTTGCTACACACTAGCACCTGTTACAGGGTCATCCTGGCTGGCATACCCTCACCCTCTCCAGCCCCTCCCCCCGGCTGCTCTTCCCTATATAACCCAGCCATGTTGGTCACGTGGTCTTGGCTTCTTAGCCTCTTAGTCCTTGGCTCCTTTCTTGCCCGACTCTCTCTTTTTTTCCCCTCGTGCTCCCCCATGGCCCAATTCAGTCTGGACCCTTCCAGAAGCCTCTGGCTGTTCTCTCCCTCACATCTACCATCTACCATAAACCTTCTGCTCCTCCATGCCTAGGAGAGTCATCTCCTCGTGGGTTTTTTCATTCATACTCAAGGGTATACGGATGCTAAGGGTGGGAGGGTTCTAGGCCCCAGGGTGCCAGGTCCACATTAGTATCCCAGAGTTAATATCCAACCAATGGGTAAGATATCCCGACTTTACTCTGCGGTGTGAGCATGAAACGGGTTGTTTTGAACGTTACCAAACATTCTTCATCCAGCAACTCCAAAATGCCCATTTTTGCTTCAATCAGGTCAATCACAGGTTGATTGTCATAGAAGTCTATCAGAGTCCAAGGGATGTTTTCCTTCATGTATTCTTCTTGCTCAAGTTTAAACACGTGCTGGGGATCCCAGAGATAAGTTAGAAATTAAATATCATCGAAGAGAGTACATGAAAGGCAGGATCAAGCCTGAAAGATGCAGATGGAGGTCTAATTTGTGGGCAGGAAGACCCTGGAACACTGGCCCGCCCTTCCCAGGGACAAGGCCACCAAGCTTCTCCTGTGGGTCTGGCTGTCACCCCAACACCAGCCTGAGTGGATTCTCTACTCCTGGTGTGTCAGGCCTGGGCCACCATGTGCCACCACCAACACAGCTCTCTGAGTCTTTTTTGCTGTGGCTGTGGGTCACGGCTGCTCTCTGGGGACAGAACCAGCCTCCTTAGCCTGGAGCAGCCAGGACAGGGCAACCACAGAGCAGTCAGTGGGCAAAACCTATACTAGAGTTCAGGGTGTCAAGGAGGCTTTCCTGGGACCTGGCTCGGGCTCCTCCCAGAGGAAACAGGTTACAGATGGGAAGTGTTCAAAGTCACAAGTTGGCTCAAAAAAGAAGCCGAAGATGGGGCTGCAGTTTCATGAAACAACCACCGGGTGGCACAGGAACTCCCTGTACGGCTCTATCTATCTCTCCAGGGTAGATCAGAACTGCGCCCGGCCAGCCCCGGAAAGACAACACGTCACCTACCAGGTTAAACTGCTGCTGCAGCTTTTCGTTAGCATAATTGATGCAGAACTGTTCAAAGCTGTTGACATCAAAGGTCTCAAAACTGAAACACAGTGGAACAAATTAAAATGAAAGCAAGCCCAGGGCCCAGACCTTCATTATAGCTTAGCAGGTTTTTTTTTTTTTTAAACGATTCCATAGCTTAAGAGGCTTGCTATGCTGTCGGCAAGTTTAAACCACTTCAAAGCGACTGATCCCTACTAAACTGGCAGTCAGCTCAAAAACTACCCTTTCCCACCCTGGTTGTTCCCTGGAAGGAATCTGACTGTACATGAGTCACCTTCCCTAAGCCAGGCATTGCAGTAGGCCTGTCACATGGGGTGTATTGGTTAATCTGTAGAACACTGGTGTCAGCACTCCTGGCCTTGCTCTACCGAAAGGGAAATATCCCAGAGTAAGTAAACTGAGCCTGGCTGGCAGTGATGCCTGAGCTTTCAATTGGAGAACGCGTCTCTCCCTGCCCATGGAGGAGACACACAGGACAATTCTGCCTTCCCAAGGCTGGCTTTCAGAGTTCCTGGAACAAAACTCCGAGGTCACTTCACACCTCAGCCCAGCAGGAAGCCACACACATCCCCGCCTTGTTTTCAGGCTTTAATAGCGGTCTCCAGGGTTACCAGGGAGTTGTAAACTCCAGAGCCTTGGAGCAGCCCGGCAGGAGACAGCAATGTGGGATTGGCTGGTTATTATTGCACAGCAGTGAACCCCTTGGGTCCTGTGATAAACAGGATTGTCTTAAGAACAGCCTCACTTAGCTCTTGCCAGCTCTGGCCACATATGAAGCCAGGCCAGGCTTTCCCAGGAGCTGATTCTCAAGAGGACGCAGTGTACACTAAGTCCTTTGCCTGGCCAGGTGAGCACCCTGCTAGGGCCATTGGACGCCTACCTCTCTTTGCTCCAACTCTGCCTCAGGTGATGGATTAAAGTGACTTCATTGTTACACATGAGGGTCAGAGTTCCAGAGGAAGCAAATGGTACCCAAAAGGCCGCTTGAGTCTCTGTCCTCCGCCCTCTTCCCCCTGCTCAAGGCTTTACCCCCATGGCTCTGGTCCAATGGGGTCACTGCCAACCCCACCCACCATAGGTTCCTGATAGTCCAGGGTGACTGGAAGCTGACTGTACCAGCTCTCTGCATCATTTTTAGAGCACCTAAAGTGGAGTCTGGCTTGGACCGGGAAGTACCTCAGGCCAGGGCCAAGAGCTTGGCTTCCCATAATAGGGCAGACTGTCAGATTCCTTGTAGGCACTGTGAGATGAAGTCTGAATGGCTTGCATTGGGACCAGGACCTAAGACTCAAAGTCTCCCAGGGACTTCTTCCAAATGACTTTCCTGATAGTCCTGCAGGAGAGGCCTTCAGAGCTTTAAAAAACGTGCAGCTGGAGCGCTGGAGAGCTTAGCCCAGAGGTCTAACCTCAGACCCAGTCACTTCCAACTCTGGTCCAAAGAACATAAACACAGGGCAGGCCAGGGCATCAGAAATCATCCTTCACTTTGAACCTCAAAGCTCCCTGCTGTAGTTTTAGCTATGTTCAAGGGTATTAACTTTCCTGCCAGCCATTGCCATTCCAGATTAAGCTGAGCTCAGTTCCCTCAGAAGCCATAGAATATGCTGGGACCCGGATCAACACAGAGGCCAGAGACTGGAAAAGGAGTCACCCTTGGCACAAACCTGCCACTTAGAGGGGCGTCGTGAACTCATGCATCATTTTTATAACCGCTATAGAAGAGTTTAGTTTAGAAATTTTAATGAACTCTAACAAGTTTTTAAATCTGCAAATCATGTAATAGGCCACTTAGCTGCAAAATCCACATTCTTCATTACAATGGTCTGGAACTCTGTAGATCTGAATCCCTCTTCCATCCTGCTACTCACCCATTCTTCTTCCTCTGTCTTTATCCCTACTTACCCTACACATAGACACAGACACAGACACACACACACACACACACACACACACACACACACACACAGACAGACAGACAGACACACACACAGACAGACAGACACACACAGACACAGACACACACACACACACAGAGACAGACAGACACATACACAGAGACAGACACACACATACACACAGACAGACAGACACACACATACACACACACAGAGACACACACACAGAGACAGACAGACAGACAGACACACACACACCCTTTACTCTTCTCAGAGGAGTCATCCTGACTCCTTCCTTGCCTCCTTCACCAGTAAAATGAAGTCACAGAGGGCAAGGACCTTTCATCACACAGTACCTGGCAAGTACTTACTTGCTAGATAAAAGTATAAAATAAGGGGCTAGGGAGATGGCTCTGCAGTTATTGCAGGGGAACAGAACTCAGTCCCTGGTTCCCATGTCGGGTGGCTCACAACTGCCTGTAACTCCATGCCGGGGATCTGACGCCCTCTTCTGGACTCAATGGGCATCAGCACTCACACATGCACAAACCTACACACACACACACACACACACACACACACACACACACACACACACAATTATAAAAATAAAATACATCTTTAAAAGTATAAAAAAATACTCCTAAAGTAAAAAGTCTATTATTTTTAAAGGCAAGTTCAAGAAAATACAACAATCACTTCCCACCTCATGTAAGAACTTTAAACCAGGCTACTAATTTTTTTCTATTTTTTTACTGGTTACTCAGATTGTTTCTTGGGCTAAGGTAGGGTAAATAATTTACTAGCCTATCCCAGTAATGTATTAGTATTTTCAAATTATTGGTATGTTTTCACTGAGAGTCATGAGTAGTCACTAAAGACCTACATTAAACAGTCACTCCCTTGAGTATCTCATTTTACCTGGAACAGGTATAGGAACAGCTGGCTTTCTACCTGGGTGAAAGTTCAAGGACAAAGCACTGCCCCACGTCCCTCTGCCCTCTGCTTTTTCTCTCTGTGGGCAGCAGCAGGAGTGTGAAGGCCCAGGCCCTTCCCTTTGTGTGGGGAAGACCCCAGTTGGTGGGAACCACAATGCCTTTCATGGGACAAGTCTTCAGTGTTCCCCTGAGAAGCCAGGTGTGGTGCTGGAGACTGGCAGAAACTGGGACATGAGAGGCCAGTTGCTAACAGCCAGAAAGCTCCTTGGGGTCCCTCTGCTTCCACCATCCTCCACCCTGCTTCCTAGAAGCACCTTTGGCAGGAGCTGGACCCAGGATTCAGAAAAGCAGGACGGGGCAGAGAGAAGGATGAAACCACTCCAAGGTGGCCCAGGCGTTGTGTTGTATGAAGGAGGGGTGGAGTGGCTGAAGGAGGGTGGGGTGAACCAGAGCCCTTATCACCCAGGGAAGGACAGGAATGTAGATGTGGGAGGGCAGGAGACAGCAGGCCAGGCAGACAGGGAGAACGCTAGCCCACCCTAACTGGCATTTCCCTGGGGAATAGGGAGGGACTACAGGGCTCTGAAGCTCACCGGCCTGTAGGGGATGGAAGGAGAGACCACAGCCAAAGGACCAGCTGTGAAGAGCTTAATTTTTCTTTTTCTTTTTAAAAAAGATTTATTTATTTATTTATTAAATATACAGAAGTGGGTGCCAGATCTCATTACAGATGGTTGTGAGCCACCATGTGGTTGCTGGGAATTGAACTCAGGACCTTAACCGCTGAGCCATCTCTCCAGCCCAAGCTTAATTTTTCAAACCTTGGTTGTTATATCTCTAAAGTGGGGGTGCTTCCAGGAGGACTGAGAAACCACTTACCACAGGTGCCCAGTGAGGTTTGCTGGCCATCATTACTTTAGCATTTATTGTATATGTGTACTCATGTATGTGTATGTATGTGTTCATCTGTGTGCACACATGGAAGACCTAAACTAATCTTAGTTATCTCCCTCTGTAGCTCGAAGCCTATTTATTTATTTATTTATTTAGAAACAGGGTCTTTAGCTGAATGCAGAACCCATTCGTTGAGCTAGGCCGGACTTCCTCTGCCTTTCCTGTGCTCTGCTGATCCTGGCTTTTCTGTGGGTGTTGGGATCTGAATGCATGTTCCTATAGCAAGCGCTTTACCTGCTGAGAAAGCACCCTAGCCCTTGTTTGTCATTTATTTAATGCTCTCTGCAGAAAGGACACTATGACCCAAGGCTGTACTTAACATCTCTACATGAAACACAGAAGAAAAAAAATCATCTTAAAATCATGCAAAACAAGTGGAAAGAAGCAACCTAAAAATAACAGGGCATTTGACATTTCAACGAGGAAATGCAGGCACACAGAAGAGACTCTTACCCATAAATGTCCAAAACACCAATAAAAGTGTGCTGCTTGCCTGAGAAGTCCAGTGCCTGGTTGATTCTCTCTACAATGAAGTCGAACAGGTGAGCGTAGATCTTTTTGGCCAGTGCATCCCTGGCATTGATGGCCTGAGGCCTGGTCATGGGCTTTACCACGGTCTCCGAGGTGGTCACAATTTTTCTATTGCACAGCCACTGAGCGACTTTGCTTGTCTCCAGGCCCAAGAGCTCACAGAACACTGTCAAGTGCCTGTCATTCTCCTTCAAGAAACAAACACAATCCTCATCAGAGCCACCCAGCCATCCATAGTTAATACTGCCCCATCTAGCCAAGGCCCCTGTGCCAGAGAGGAGAAGGTGTGTGAGATATCCATGCTGCCCCCTCCATTCTTCAGTCACTCTGGTCAGCAAAGGATTGTGCACCAACCCTACCCCACCTAATGTGGCCCCTAAGTGATCTTCCCTGAAAGATGCCTAGGTATTGCCACCAGACGGACTTGGTGGGAGTCCCCAGCCTGAGCTGGCTTCTCATTTGACACCAGGGCTGGTGGGGGACTCTCCCGACACACAAAACAACTTTTTTCTCTTGAGTCTGGACATGAGAGATGCCCTACTGGGCTGCAACAGGGGTCAGGGGATGATGGTATTTGCCTTTACCCAGCATGCACCACCTCCCGCTCTTGTCACTTGGCCAGAGAGTGGGAGTCCATGTGACTGAACACCATCCTTCCTCCCAAGGTAGGCAGACTCTCACACCATAACTGCCCTTTAAATGCCCAGAGAGTGGAGGAAAAAAAGAAATCTAAACCCCAGTCCTGCCACCTCCTCCTTGTTCCTCCCCCACACCCTTTCGACTGCTACCACACCAACGCAATACTTCCTTCTGGCCTAGCCTGACCTGCTCTCTGGGGAAGGGATTGGCAGAGCCCTTGTCTAAGAAGGGACCAAAGCCTTGACGTAAAAAGCTTCAGTAGAGGGGCCGCTGGGCAGGAGATGCGCAGAGGCAGCAGCCTGCTGACTTCAGAGGGGAGCTTCACCCAAGCTCCGTTTGTCTGGTGTTCTAAGCTCCTGACATAAACGTGTTGTATGTTGTACCAAAGCCAGGACCAATCACTGTAAGACTCACCTTTTCTAAAGTCTTTCCGGGGACTGGAGAGAAGGCGCAGTGGTTCAGGGCACTGGCTGCTCTTCCAGAGAACCCAGGTCTGAGCCCCACCACCCACATGGCAGCTCGTAACTGTCTGCAACTTCCAGGGGACCTGACACCCTTACTGGCCTCCTGGGGCACCAGGCATGCAAAGTGTATACAGACATACACGCAAGCAAAACACTCATACATATAAAATAAAAATAAATCTTATTTTTAAGTCTTAGAATTCTTTCCTCTCCAAGATACCGCCTCCATGGCAAACCTGGTATGAGAGAGCTCAGTGTGACCGTGTTTGTGGGGTGGGAACCATGTTTACTCTATGGGAGTTTGAGAGGGAAAGGTCAGAGGCCAGCTTCTTTGAGGGAGTCATAATGTCATTACCCACAGTCTCTCCCAGTATCCTGTCATCTGAGGACTGGCAAACTCTGTGAGGTTTGGACACCGGTGGGAGGGGCAGTGAGTGTGAGAGGTGGGGGAGGTGGGGGAGTACATCCTGGTCACACCAGGAGAATGGCAGAGCTGCCAGGAGGAGGGAAACTGGCCACCGACCCTCAGCCTAGGGTAGGCTTCCCTACTCTCTGCAGATCACACCTCCTGCAAGGTCAGGGCTTCTTTGGCTTGATGTTGCTTCACAGAGCTTACAACAACCCCTGGCACAAGGTAGGCTCCATAGATAGTTGTCGAATAAAAGAACATATAACACACACACACACACACACACACACACACACACACACACACACACACTGTGACAACCAAGTAAACGTTCTTCCTCGTTCCTGCTAAACCAGTCTGCCTAGCAGGTCCACCCGTGGCTGGTGCTCGTCCATGAAGGCCAGTGAGCCATGAGCAGTGTGCCACTGACCTTCGCACCCAGGAAGGGCAAAGTGAACATGGCTCTTACACTGACTGAAGACCTCTCGTTGCCCATGGTGGTGACCTGCACGTTACCCAGATGTAGGATGGCGGCGAGGATCTTGAAAACATCCATCTGAAAATCTTCCTTGAAACCTGAAGGCAAACATTCCCCGAGTCAGGGTACTGCCATTCTTCCCTGCTTTGCAGTACAGCACCTGGATTCTCCCAAGACTCTCCAGTTCCAGTTCTGGGGCTGGGGCAGGGGTGTGAGGTGGGCTTGTCATGGGGCAGGGGTGTGAGGTGGGCTTGTCATGGGGCAGGGGTGTGAGGTGGGCTTGTCATGGGGCAGGGGTGTGAGGTGGGGGCAGGGGTGTGAGATGGGCTCATCATGGGGCAGGGGTGTGAAGTGGGAGCAGGGGTGTCAGGTGGGCTTGTCATGGGGCAGGGGTGTGAAGTGGGCTTGTCACGGGGCAGGGGTGTGAAGTGGGCTTGTCACGGGGCAGGGGTGTGAAGTGGGCTTGTCATGGGGCAGGGGTGTGAAGTGGGCTTGTCATGGGGCAGGGGTGTGAAGTGGGCTTGTCATGGGGCAGGGGTGTGAAGTGGGCTTGTCATGGGGCAGGGGTGTGAGGTGGGCTTAGTGACAAGCTGTTCCCAGTTCCTCCCTTATAAAGAATGCTGTAACCAGTAGGTCTTCCTCTCTCCTGGGCTGCTGGCAAGTTCAATGTATATCTGGGGCTAAGGCTAAGCTTATTGGTAGAGTGATTGCCTAGCACACAGAGGGCCCTGGACTTGATTCCCAGCATCCCACAGACCAGGTGTAGTAGAATATTCCTGTAATTCAGGAGGTGGGGGCGGGAGGGTTAGAAGTTCAAGACCATCCTACACAGCAAGTGTAGGTACCTAAGACCCCATCTCAAAGAAAAACGACAAACCCCAGAACAAAACATCAATAATAACAACGATGAAAACAAAAACAACTATCTAAGCAGCTATTTTAAGTCAGGTTCCAAGGAGTCTAGGCTCTGGTGTAGTTTCTATACTTCATTTTAAAGATTTCCTTTTCTCTTTGCTCATGAGCTCCCAGAATCCTTCTTAAGGTGAAATGATGGAAGGATTCCACTTGTCCCCAGGCCCCACAGACCAACCACTGTGGATCAAGGCAATGGGCTCTTGTGTCCTTGGGTCTCTGGCTAGGTATGCTCAGTGGAGAGCTTTGGAAGGAGATAAAGAAGGAGGAGGAGGAGGAGGAGGAGGAGGAGGAGGAGGAGGAGGAGGAGGAGGAGGACCAATAGGAAGAGCAGAAAGAGAGGAAAGAAAAGGATGAGCAGAAGGCAGAGCCGGAGAAGGAGGCTGAGCATGTTCTCCCCGGCTCTTCGGGGCAGTGTGGCTTCTGCTTGGCTGTGTGGACTCCCAGACAGAGGTCTCTGTTCCTGGCCTGGCACTAAGTCTCTTCTCAGGCTCATAGAACAGCAATGAGTCTGAACAGGCATAAGCAAAGAACAGTTCTGCCACTCTCCCTGGGCCCCTGCTGTCTGTGGAGGCTTGCCTGGAGCTCAGTCACATTCTCTGTGTTGGTCCTTTCATAAACTCTCCCTCTCTGGTCCTGTCTTGACATCGCCATATAGTACCCCTGGGATTGTGACTGAAACATGTGGAATACACATAGAGGGAATTGGCCCATTTTTTCTGGTGCTGAAAATAAACCAAGCCAGCTGCTAGGAGGACCATGTGTCTAGCTGCCAGCTGTGAAGTGGGCTGTGCTGATCGGGATGCAGCCATGCGTGTTTGTGGCAATCTGTGAGCATGAGGAGATGCTGGGGCCCTACCATCACTGTCCAAGTTCTGTGGTCCATGCTGGAGACAGAGCAGAAGGGAGGCCAGTGCCATCCCTGCTACCCAGCAAAAACTAGGTCCTGAGTGCCAGAGAAGAGCAGCTGATGCCACCTAAGCTTTCTGTGGAGGGAACCTTAGGGTTCTGGATCATCAAGGTCAGATTCCTAAAGGATCTCAAGGCCCTGCAAATCTTCTCTGCTTTCCTACCCAGGCCCAGAACCAGGGCTATGAGTTGACCCACCCCAACATCCATCCCATCTAGGATCTGCTGGAGCACGTGAAGGGACCAGTCCTGCAGATCCAAAGCTATAGAATCTCCATGACACAGGGCAACAACAGGATATCTGAGAGGAGCCCCAGTGAGGACCCAGCACCGATGGTGCAGCAGAAATCAGAGGCCTCGTAACAACCAGACCAAGGACTCTTTGCAATGAACACTTGCAAGTAAAGATGCATGGACTAACAGGTTTACTGTGTGACCCACTATGTCACACCATAGCTTCTACAGTGAGATTTTTCTTTTCTGTTCTCTTTTTTCCTATTTTTTTATTTGGGGGCAGGGATGGAAGGGGCAGAGGGCAGATACAAAGGGACAGGGAGATGAATGGGATCAAGATGCATGATATGAACAGCACAAAGAATAAACAAAGTAAAAAAAAAAAAAAAGCCCTCCCCCCCCCAAAAAAAAAACCTTCTCTGCTCCAAAGATGGACGATACCAGCCCATAAACACATAGAGCATTTCAGCTCATGAGTCTGGGAGTTGAATGACAGGTGAGCCTGGAGAGCCTGTATGTGGTTGATATGACAAATGACACATAAATGACCGAGAAAACCAAAGGAACCGCAGAGCCTGGAGCACCCTGTTGACATGCTGTCATCTTTAGCCGAATCTCTTGGCTACCAGGCCTTTCAGAGACAAAACGTGCAGCCTCACCAGCGCTGTATGTGGACGAATTTTAAACCTCAGGAAGTCACGGTGTTTCCCGAGACAAAGTCATCCCAATATCAGACACCAGGGAATGAGCATGCCAGGTCTCCTCCCTGGAGCCTGAGGTGTGGACTTGTTGACAGAGACCAAGGGTCACAGTGGCTGGTTCATGGCAGGGAAGGAAGGGAAGGGCTGCAGATGGCAGAAACGGGGGCAACCATCTGTCTCTGTGTGTCTAACATGGCAGCAGCGCCCAGGCAATGTGAGGAAAGGGCCACCAGCAGGCCATAGCCTTGAGTAGCAAGCTTATTGGAAACAGCAGATTCCATCCCTGTCACTGGCTGAAGCATTTGACAACTCACACAGTCCAGTGGGGGCCCTGGCCATTAGCAGCCCTAGTAGGTGGCAGATTAATGGTCTTTGCTTCTCTGTATAATGCTGGGAACCGAGTCTATGACTCTAGGATTGTGTGAAGGGCTGGTGCTGGAGAGAGACAAGTCAGTGTCCCCCGACCATGTTCTTTATCTTAAAATTTGACTTATTTTATGTGTACGAGTGTCGGCCTCCAACACTAGTGCACATAAAATACATGGAAGTGCACTCTTGAGTGCCCGCGCCCTCGGAGTTCAGAAGACAACTCTGATTCTTTGGAACTGGAGTTATAGGTGGCAGCTCACTGCCACCTGGGTGCTGGGAATCAAACCTGGGTCCTCTGGAAGAACAGCCAGTGCTCTTAAGCACTGAGCCATCTCTCCAGCTCCCCAGTCATGTTCTTACATGCCCTGAGTGCGCACACTTCCTTGGCTTGCATGATGTTGCTCACCCAGTAGTGTGAAGGTCTTTCGAGTCTCCAGCATGTCATCTCTGTCGTTTACACCTTCAATGACAGTGCTACCTCCCATTCTCGTGTAGTTGAACTCTTCAGCGCTCCCTGGGGCAGAAAAGACAATTAATTCTACTCACAGCTCAGAAATCTGGACATACATGGCTCTCAGAAATGAGAAAAGGCCAGGCATAGTGGCTCTCCTCTACTTCCCAGAACTAAGTTCAAGGCTAGCTTCAAACTACATCATAAAATCCTGTCAAAAATGCCGGGTGGTGGTTGCGCACGCCTTTAATCCCAGCACTTGGGAGGCAGAGGCAGGCAGATCTCTGTGAGTTCGAGGCCAGCCTGGTCTCCAAAGCGAGTTCCAGGAAAGGTGCAAAGCTACACAGAGAAACCCTGTCTCGAAAAACCAAAAAAAAAAAAAAAAAAAATCCTGTCCAAGAGAAAGATGGGGGTAGGGGTAGGGAGAAGGAAGGAACAGGAAAAGAAATTCATTCTTAATGGGCACTACCAAACATTTTACAAGGATATTAGAGAAACGGAATCTGAGAATCAGGAAATCGAAGGCCTCACTCAGGGTCCCACATTAGACAGCGCAGCAGGGGTTTAAAAGCAGGACTGAGTGAAAGCTCTGGTTTTAGTCCCTGTTTCCACCTCTCCTGGGATTATAGGCATGTACACCATGCCTGGTATTTGCAGGGCAGGGGACTGAACCTGGGGCTTCATGCATGCTGGGTGGGCACTCGACTGAGATATACTGGCTGCTCTTCCAGAGGATCCAGGTTCAATCCCCAGCACCCACATGGCAGCTCACACCTGTCTTTAACTCCAGTTCCAGGGCTTCTGACACCCTCACACAGACATATGCACGCAAAACACCAATGCACATAAAATACAAATAAATTATTAAAAAAGAATATTATATATATATTCCTAGCCCTTTCTCTTTTCTTTCTTTCCTTTTTTCCCCTGACAGTATTATATTATGTAGTCCTAGGTAGCCTATAAACTGCTATGTAGACCAGGTTAGTCTTGAACTTGTGGTGATCCTCGTGCCTCTGCTTTCTGAGTGTTAAGACTATCTGCACGTGCTACAGCTGGCCCAATTGATTTTCCTAATGCATTCATTTCAGATCTAAAGCCCATCCGATGTTTTTTAGAGAAAATAGTTTTTTAAGGTGTGTTATAATAAACTAAAAATTTAAACGCCTTCAGAAAAGAACCCTATCATCCACCCGCCACCTGCCACATACCTAGTTTAAGGTGTTTAAATTCTGACTGCTGTGCGCATGCACAAAGCTGATAGAAGATGTGGTAGTTCCGCTCATTTTCTGACTGCAAAAGAAAGAAAAGGTCCCAGATTACACCAACCCCTTTAATCAATGAAAATGCCAGGGTTTCAACTTCAGGCCGCTAGATGCCAGTCTGGATGGCTGATTCCCTGGGGATGGACCCGGCTTCTTCTGGCCAGCTTACAGCTGAGTAAGTAATTGTCACTGAGTAAAACTGGGGGCAGGACATGATCTTCAAGCAGAAGGCCCAGAAAACCTTATTAAATGAAAATAACCCATGCAAAGGAATGGTGTGATTTTCATGAGCAGCAGCTTCTGAGATGTCATTGGGCTGCTCGAGGCTTCCTGTTGCTCTGGCCAGTGTGTTTAAGGAGTTTCTCCCTTTTAATCACAGAAAAGCCTTTCTCCCTCCCTGCCCCCACACCCGTCAGCGCTAATCCTCCCACAGGAAAGCCAGGCTGGCTTGTGTTCGAAAAAAGATACACTTGATTTTTAAACTGTAAGGGTTTTCTTTTCTCCCCAATTAAAAAACAGCAACCTTTATTCTTAATTGTTCAACACACGAGATGGCATCTACGTATCAACTTCTGCTTTAAAAAAAAAAAAAAAAAGAACAAGCTTGGCAGTGGTAACACACTCCTTTAATTCTCAACACTTGGGAGGCAGAGGCAGGGGAATCTCTATGAGTTCGAGGTTAGCCTGGTCTACAGAGCAAGTTCCAGGACAGCTAGGGCTCTATGGAGAAACCCTGCCTCAAAAACCAAAAGAACAAGAGCCCAAAGGGCAAGGGAAAGGCAGCCAGACCCGATTGTTCAGGTCGCAGAATTCACAGGTTGTCTAATGAGTCTATGCACGCATTTAGAGCTGGCAACAGGAGACCTGACACTTTTGTCCTTACCTGAAAGACCACTCTGGACTTCTCCAGAAGGTAGGTTCTCATATTGGCACCAAGGATCTGATTTCGCTCATCAAAGCTGATTTCTGTGTATTTCCCAAACCGACTGCTATTGTCATTTCGGGTTGTCTTGGCGTTTCCAACAGCCTAGAACACAGCACTGAGCATCACTGGAGCGCTGATCAGGGACAGTCCTATCTCAAGCAGGGAGGCTGGTCAGGCTGCAGAAGGGCAGCCTGGCTCTCCTGAGTCTGAAGGAACAGGACTCTGGGCTTCAAGGCCCTGAGGTCCATTTCTGCTTTCCATAGAATGCCATAAAAGTTGACTTCCTTTTCCATGTCTTCCTGTCCTCGCAATATGAGAACTAATGCATCTTGCTGTTGCGGACTGCATGTGCCCCCACATCCATGTGATTTTTTAAAAAAATTATTTTGTGTATGTGTGGGTACATGCACATAGGAAACTAGAAGGAAACTTCATCCTCATCTTCTTCCTCCTCTTCCTCTTCTTCCTTTCTCTCTCTTGTTATTAAAAGCAAGTTTTCATTATGTCCCGGCTGGTCTCAGACTTACTTACTCTACTGCCTCAGTCTTCCAAGCGCTAGGATTACAGGCAGGTGGGAGCCTTTCTTGTGTACATACACTACACTTCTTGCCCAGATCATTGTGGCTTCTGTTGGCCTATATCTGCTGTGTACCTACTATACGTCACAGGCTTGGTCAGCAAGAGTGATCCTAAACCATGTGCTCACACTTTTATGGCGCTTATAGTCTGGTGGGAACACAAACCTTAAATAGCTCTACAGTCATTCACCAGGCAGGTCACATGACACTTCCTCTAGACTGCCTTCCTGTTACTCTCTCGGATGGGTAATCTGTTTCCATGTGCCAGCCTGTGTCTCTACTGTGCACTTAAGGTTTGCTCAGTTCCCTCTCTGTATGCATGGTTATTCCATTTAAAAACATGCTTCTGTTAGCACAGAGTCCTGATCTTAAAGACTGGGTCTTACTTATTTCCATTATGTTGGATATTGCCCACAATGGTCTAAAAAAGCAGGCAGTGGAGGTCTCTGAAGGTTCTGATTTGGAGACCAGGGAGCTTGCTCTGGGGTCACAGGCTGCACTCCACAATCCTCTTCTTATTTTGTGAGGTATACAGAGTTGGCCTTGGGGTTCCCTTGTAGTGGGTAGCTGTCCTGTCTATGACCTTGAAGCACCACCCCTAGAGATGCAGGAGGTAACTGTTCCATCTGCCTATGATACACGCCTCTGGGGTGTGGCCTCGTGGACCCCTAAGACCTGGGATGCACTAGGCAGCTGGCTCTCCCTTGTGGTTTTGGATGCTGAGACAGACCAGGCAGAAGAACAGCATGGACCATAGCTTCTAGGACCTCATGCTGTAGTGAGTTTTTATCCCCTGATAAATTCCTTGCCCTTTCAGCAGACTCTGTGGATTTCTCACCATATCTGGCATCCAACATGGGTGGGCCCTGGGCGTTATTCATGCAGATAAACTTCCACTCGAGCTAGCCTTTTATCCCCACTGGCTCACATCCTGCCCACAGACTCTGTTTCCAAGCCACACGCTGGGTCCCTCCCTCCCAAGCTGCAGGTAGAGAACACCTTGGGAGTCACCACTCTACCTCGCCTCCTCCAGTCTTACCCCAGAACTCATATCCCTGCTCTCCCCACACTTGCTTCTTTGTTCTTTAAAGGCAGGAAGTTCTATAACAAGCATGGCTTGCGCACAGGGCTACCTCCTCCCCGAGCAGCCAACCCGCAGCATCCCCTGCGGTAGTGCATTGCCCACCTCAGTAATGGGATTGGATGCCAGGACTTTGTCCTCCACGTGGGCGTTGCTGCTGGATTTGCTGACAGTGGCAAAGTACCTCATGGCGTAGCGTGCAGAAACAGTCTTCCCAGCTCCTGACTCCCCACTCACGATTATGGATTGGTTTCTATTGTTCCTAAAACCAACACACAAGAGATGCACTAAGATATGCCGAGACACATTAACTTTTCTCCATGAAAAGGCGGCATAGTTCAAGGCCAGTCTGGGCAGCATAGCAAGATCTGTCTCTGGAAAAGAACTGATTTGGGGTGGAGATGTGGCTCAGCCAGTACAGCTTTTGCCTAGCCTGTATGAAGCCCTGGGTTTGACTGTCAGCTCCCTATAAGCCAGGCATGATGGTGCATCCAGGAAGCAGAAGCAGAATTTCAAGTTCAAGGTCATCTTCAGCTATACTGGATGTTAGAGCCCAATCTGGACTATATGAGACCTTGTCTCAAACAATCAATAAGAACAAAAACAAACCAAAGCAAAACAAAGGCTCTGTCTGCCTATCTATCTATCTATCTATCTATCTATCTATCTATCTATCTATCTATCTATCATCTACCCATCTACCTATCTAATCTACCCACCTCCCTACCTTCTCTACTTACCTAATTTAGAAAAAGGGTCTGGCAAGCTGGGAGATCAGGAACTGTCTCACAGGTTCAAATAGTGACCTTCCTAGCTTTTTCTTATATGTGGTCACAGAGAACACACACTGTTTCCTGCTATATCCCTTGTCCCTTTGTGTTGAGGTCCCCAAGGACAAGGTCAGCAATCACTAGAAGGATGAGGCTTCACGGTCAAAACCATAGCTAGGATGGACCACACCAAAGGATTCCGAGCAAGATCAGCCAAGGGAGAAGACAAGGTGTGAGGACAGGAAAGCAGGTGTAGACTTCCCAGGAGCCTTCCAGCACTGTGTCACAACAGCCATGTTCCTGCCTCAGGGAATGGATTTCTCGGCATGTGTGAAGCTCTGTTTCCCTGGAACCCATACATCAGGGGCTCTGTGCTTCCCAGAGGACTGAGTTCAGCCTTCCAGGAGGAAAGCAGGTTCCCAGTATCAAACATGCTGCTTATATAAAGTGTAAGCTTAGGTACAGAGAGCCATGTTTATAAGAGAGAGTGAACAGTCCCAAAATTAGTCAGCCTCAGACCAGCTTCCCAAGGGGGCTCTCAGGACAGTTCCCTCAAGCCCTGTTAGCAACTTCTGCACATCCTACTGACATTATTTTAGGAGCAACAATTCAAAATATATTTGGGGACATATGTGCTCTCTAAGCCTACACACTGTTACATAATGTCGCTACTTTAAAAATAATACTGTAAGCTTTTCAAGCCATAGAACGATGGTGATATAATGCCACCACGGTTTTAGCACTTCTTATGTGGTAGACACTGGGTGGACACTTCACATATGTTCTCAGTCTTGCTTTGCAAAAGGCACAATTATCCTAATTTTATAGTTGTGTGAGACAGGAACTCAGGGGTCACAAGAGTTGACCTGGGGCACACTACATAAACATCCTGTGGTGACACTGGAGTCCCTGGTCCAGTCCTTTCATTTCAAAAGAGAGGAAAGAACCTAGAAAGGTACCAGACATTCATCTCTCAACACAGGCAGATGGCTGCGCCCAGCACCGAGCTGGTGTACCATGAGCCTGCTTGTCTTCAGTCCATTCATCCCAGTGACACAGATCCAAGCTGGAACCTGGCATGGTCCTGCAGTGTGCTTGACCTCACACCGTTCATGACCAGACTGTGACCTCGGATGCTAGTCATCAGACTGTGCTTTAGGGGTTTCTGAAAGGCCTTCAGCAGGCAGAAAGTTCCAGAGGCAGGGTGTGCTATGGTTGGAAGCACCCTTGGTGCAGCACAGACATCCATCCTTCCTTCCTTTTTGGGAACATGACCCCCCATTATTAGAGCATGAGCAACTGCCCGAGTGAAAGGGTATGCCAGCATTATGTGGCCATGTGGGCATGTCCCATGAGTGGTGTTGCTCTGTGGGGGCTCTGTCACCTGGAGGACAATCCCTTCTCTTGATCCATGTGACTTAGAATATGGAAGAGATGGCCAGGCCCTAGCTTGGCCCTGTGGATAAGGCTCTCACTGAAGGGACAGGGGAATAGGGTATCATTCAGTCTCTGATGACTTGAAAGAGGTGAAATTTAGGCTCAGATTGTCCATCAGGCTTCCCTGTAGGGGAGAACCATGCCTTGTTTATGTCATGGCTTCCTTTGTCAAAGGCCCACAACAGAAATGAGTCTGGCTCACAGATGAGGACCATGCAGCTGCTATACCTGGAATTATGAGGCATACAGCGGAGCCTATCTCTCAGTTTCTCATGCTAGATGGGGTAATGAGAGCAGGACAATGGACTACACAGTGTGGCAAAACCCTAAGGAGACCACTGTGTGTGAAGACTCCTCTGCAAACTGAAGTGTTTGACAAAGTTAGGATAGTGTTTTTTGTTTGTTTGTTTGTTTGTTTTTGTTTTGTTTTGTTTTGTTTTGTTTTATTTTTCGAGTCAGGGTTTCTATGTGTAGCTTTGCTCCTTTCCTGGAACCCACTCTGTAGACCAGGCTGGTCTCTGCCTCCCAAGAGCTGGGATTAAAGGTGTGTGCCACCACCGCCTGGCTCTAGGATAGTGTTTTTATTATCCAGAATCTTACAGACAAGGGCAATGGAACCACAAGAAGACAGTCATGGGCATCAAGGATCTCTGGTCCAAATCTCAGCTCTGCCTTTAGCCCACTGCCTACACAGAGGTAGATAGCACTCTGGGAGTTAGATTACATGGACCTCTCAGGCTGTCTGTCCCAAGGGTATGAAGATGATGCTGGAAATATGAACCTGGTGTTTCTGTTACAGGAGGATTTATGTAAATGTTCAGTAGCAAAATCAGAATTCTACAAGGTCATGAAAAGCAAAGTGAGGAAATCAGGTTAAAGTCCAAACCTGTGGCTAGAACCTGTGTTTCTGGCAGTAGATTCTGCCTCCCTAAGTAGGTAAAAACCAAACCAGAAACCAGAAACATCTCACAGTGCAGAGTCAGTTGGTCCTCCCTTAGCCAAACATGATGCAGGAAAACACAGAAGGTCTGACTTGGGACAACCAAGAAACAAAAGCAGAAAGTCTCTGGACAGGCCAGCCACCCTGTGCCTGTCACCTGCATCTATCCAGCAAAGCACCCACCCGGCCTCACAGTCCTTATTAGTGAGGTGAACTCACAACAGAGTACTTTCACTATGAAGGCTGAGCAAATGCAGGGAATTCTGGGAGAGTGGAGGAAGGCCAGTCTGGAAGCAAACTACCTGGCCATCTGCTTGTAGGCCTCCTCTGCAACTGCAAAGATGTGTGGGTCCATGTCACCCATGTTCTGTCCGCTGTAGGCATGGATGATGGCATCCCCGTATATCGGCAGCTGTTTGTAAGGATTCATGGCCACCAAAATGATTCCTGAGGAAAGAGGTGAGGCATGGTCACCAGACTCTCACAGAGTTCACCCCATCTGCTCCTTTGTGGGAGATCCTCCTTGAATACACTTCTTTTTATATCAGACTCTTGATGCTTATGCAAACAGGCTAGGAAGCATAGATGATGGCAGGCCTTTGGCTTATTGCCCTCCCCATCCACTGTTGTCCCCCCAGAAGTCAGTGGGTTGGAAACTTAACCCCCTTCACATGTTAGTAGCACCTGGAGATGGTCTTCGGAGACCTGTTAACATCAGATGAGGTCCTGAGGGTGGGGACCCACAGTGGCCGTGATGGAAGAGAGACTGGAGTCTGCATACCTGCTCTGTCTCGCATTGGGACACCCTCACCAGATGCTCAGTAGGTGCTAGCAACCACACTCTTGGGCATCCCAGCCTCCAGAGCCATGGGCCAAACTTCTGCTTTCTGTAAGTTATCCAGTCTCAGATATTCTATTACAGCAACAGAACACAGACAAAGACACACCTCCCCCCAGACTCTTCCCAGAAGGCCTGTTCTGCCACTCACTAAAGCCTTTGCTTGACTTGGGTCAGGCCACTGAATGCTCTGAATCTTGGTTACCCGACAGTCACTGTAGTTGGTTTTTTTTCACTCTTTGCTCTTTGGGTGCCTGCCACCCAGCTCCCAAATAAATACATAGAGACTTATTATTACTTATAAATGCCCGGCCTTAGCATGGCTTATTTCTAGCCAACTTTTCTTAAATTATCCCACCTATCTTTTGCCTGTGGGCTTTTACCTTTCTCTATTCTATATACCTTTCTTTCCTTCTTACTCCATGGCTGGTTGTGTGGCTGGCCCCTGGCATCCTCCTCTCCTCCTTTTCTCATGCCTCCTCCTCTTCCTACTTCTATTTGTTCTCTCTGCCTGGCAGCCCCGTCTATCCTTTCTCCTGCCTAGCTATTGGCCCTTCAGATCCTTATTAGACCAATCAGATGTTTTAGGCAGGCACATAACACAGCTTTACAGAGTTAAACAAATGCAACATACAAGGATGCAACACAGCTTTACATCATTAAACAAATATCCCACAGTGTACACACACACACACACACACACACACACACACACACACACACACACCACTTCTTAAACATTTCACAACAACAAGTCACCTTCATCTCTGGGCTATTCTGATGGCTGGATGGAGTGACACATGGGAAATGAACTGCATTTTCGCAGTTCCCAATGTAAATGCAACAATAATAACAATGTCCAAGGAAGTAATACATGTGTGGGATCTAGTGAGAAACTCAAACACAAGCCGATGGTGTTCACTTTCTTCATAATCTATCTTTGTTCCCATGAGAGATTCTCCTCACACAAATGGTTCTTTTTACACACACTCTCAATGCTCAGCATAAACACAGTGTCCGGCATGCTGGGGACACTCAGACAGCAGGCCTTCAGGCTCACACTCCTTACCACTGTAGGTGTAGATGAGTTTGGACTCTGCAAAGCGGATTCTGAGGTTATGCAGCACCGCTGGCTCGTGAAGGTAGCTGAGGGCTGTGAGGTCATTCTCACCCACAAGGATGTCTGGATTCCGAAGTGGAGGCAGTGACCCTGGGTCAACAGGGTAATCCAGTTCCTGGGAACAAAGATGGATCTGAACTCCTGGAAAGAGAGGACCTTTGGTGTCTCCACTAAACAGTCTCCTTTCTCCTATCCAGCTCCTATAGAGGCATTCCTCACACAAAAACCAAACCTAAACAACAATATTCCACAACTTTTTAAGAGGTTATTTATGTGTGTGGAGTGGTGGTGGTGGTGGTGGTGGTGGTGGTGGTGGTGGTGGTGGTGGTGGTGGTGGGTGTTTGCCTGCTTGTGTGTATATGCATGACATTTATGCAGTGTCTGCAGAAGCCACAAGAGGGTGTTGGATCTGACAGGAGTTACAGATGGTTGTGAGCCACCAAGTGGGTGTCTGGATTGAAGCTGGGTCCTCTGCAAGAGCAGCAGGTACTCTTAACCACTGAGACATATCTTCAGCCTCCACAACTTTTTTTGAGACTAGTTCTCCATAGCTCTCCCAAACTGACCTTAAACCCTCTATCTTAAACCCTCTGCCTCAGCACTACTGGTGTCAGCATTCCTGTCTTAGAAACGTTACGTAGAGAAAAAAGGAAATAACCTTCCTAGGTGACTCTGGGTAATGAAAAACTGGGAGCTGGGAACTAAAGCACTGACTGTGTGTCATAGATCAAGTCTGACTGTGTGTCATACAGTAAGTCTGACTGTGTGTCATACAGCAAGTCACCACCCCCCCCCATCTGACTTCCCTCCTCTGTGAAGGGGTTCTCAGAGCTGGAGAGGCTGTAATGGAGGGTGATAAGAAGCCAATGAGCAGGTAGCCCCACCCTATGTCCACCACGGAGGCCATGGGAATGAATACTTGGAAAGATGTTGTTGCTCAGACAACCCAGGCTAAGGTGCCTCATGGCTTTGAAGTTGCCAAGTGTCTCCTCAGTTGACACTTGGGGGTGAGAAGAGTCTGAAGGAGCCCTTGTATGGGGCAGTCTGTGCCAGCGGCCCCCCCCCCCCCCCCCCCCCCGTCATCCTCAACTGCGGATGAATGACCTCCCCAGTCTGGAGCTAAACCTCGATTTCCCCAAAGCATCTGCTGAACAGAGGCAGGTGATGTTGGGGTCCCTCATGTCATCCAGACTGCAAAAGAGTAGCCCCATAGTAACAACAGCATCCCGATGCCTCCACCCCTGTTTTAGAATCAGGAGAAGCTCAGGCCAGAGAGGGAAAGGGCCTTGAGGGAGGTTGGCCAGCTGGCCTGTCTACCTTCTCACTCTCAAGCTTCCACCCTGAATGCCTAGTCCTAGACCAGCTGCCTCCTGGGAAATGCTAGGCCTTCATCCCTGATGTTCTATGTATGCTTCCATCCTGTCTTCTGAGGAAGGCATGGCTGGCCAGGTGAACACTGAATAAGACAGGCCAGGAAGACAGTCACACTCTCTCAGAACCTCACATCATCCACAGGGCTTGTCCCTGTGAGTTGGTCAGTTTTGCATAAGGAGAGAAGTTAGGGGAGGTCAGGACACTGAACCAGAGTCCTTGGACCAGATCTTGCTGACCCTCATCGAGGTAGGTCGACCTGTAGTCTGCCCTGCCAGCACACGCCCTAATCCCATGCTGTGTTTGAGAATAGTATCAACAAGAAGACCCTCCGGGGGAGGTCGTAATTTCCATGCTTCCATTTTTTCCATTTGCCTGTTTTAATGCAACAATCTCATTTTCAGTTCAGCTGTAACATGAGAAGAGAGAGAGAGAGAGAGAGAGAGAGAGAGAGAGAGAGAGAGAGAGAGAGAGACCCATTTCTAGAGGAGGAGAAAACAGGAGATTGTTAAGTAGAGGCAGAGGTGACATTCTCCACACAAAGCAAGCTTTGTCCTCTTGTACAAGGAAGGGTTAAGGTAAGAGGCCCTGGCTGCTTGCCATTCTCTCTGCCTCCCTGGCCAGGGCCACAGCCACCTGGAGCCTGCTAATAGCACAAGCAGCTGCTGTCTCAAGACAAGATTTCCCTCCCTAGGCCCAGCCACCTGTTTAAAGCCCAGTCAGCGGCCTGAGATACTAAGAAGCCTTGTGGCACTGGGTAAGAACTACAGGGAGCTACCGAAGAGCGAGATGCCCTGCAGTGCCCTGTGCTCTTATGTCTGTATGGGCTCACAAGGACAGTCCCTGGCCTTCAGGACCTGTGACAGCACAGTCATCATCAGCTCCTTGCCTGTATGTGGGAAGGAAGGGATACAGACTTAGCAAGTGGTATGCCTGACCCCAGAGCATGGGCCCTTCCTTCTCTGCAACTTCTGAGATCTCAGGAAATGCCTGGTATCCAGGACCAGATGCTTGGAAGTAGCATGTGTTGTCTCTACGTATATTTTGTAAATTCCAGCATTTAGTGTTTATAAGCAATTCCCAGATCACCACCCCTGATCCAACGGAGCACACATCATTGGTCCAGCGCTCCATCTAACACTTGAGTCTAAAAGTACAAAGTCAACCTTGGCTATGAACCCAGAGGGGTGACTTCTTAAAGCCAATATAAAATCTCCAGTCGCTATATCATCAAAAGACTCGGGTGGCCTCTGGCCGTAACTCCACGGCAGCACATCCCACTGGAGCCTGGGCTGAAGCCTGAGCTGCCTTCCATCTCTATGCCCTCCACACACCTTCCCAACCCTTGTATGGTCTGTACATCCTAGACTGACTATCTAGCTCTCCAGTCTCCTTCCGCATCTCCTCCCTCTCCCCAACATCTCCCTCTTGCCATCTTGATTGTGCCTTGGGATCAAACTACTTCCCTGCAAGTTCCTCCCTTGCCCAGTCTCTACTGAGTGAGACCTAGGAACCCAAACAGTGGATGGCTTTTCACTAAACACACTGGGCACTTGGAACACAGTGAGGGCATGTATCTGGAGACTAATATGGAAGCCCTTATAGATGGGCCGCTGGTGGGGGCAGCAGGAGGACACACACACACCAGGGGATGCTCAGCACTGGCTGGCCCTCCTGGACATGGTGTCTGTTTTGCTGCTTTTCCTGCACAGTCCCTCAGGACTTTCCTGGCCCCGTGTCACAGCTGTGTACATCACTATATGCCATGAGCAGCAGAGACCTTACCGTTCCATCCTCCAGCAGGAGTCGAAGGACTCGGTCACCAGCTCTGTAGTCCTTGGCAATTTCAGCCGACTTCCAAACTTCTTCAGGATCAGGGATCCAAACCCTGTTGTACTGACCACGGGATAAGACAGGTTTAATCTCAACACGTGAAAACCCCAAACACAAATCATCAGATCCCCAGACCCTGAAAGCTTTCATTCTGACAACTGGTTCAACTCCCACATTTAGAAGACACTCGCTGGGTGGTGGTGGCGCATGCCTTTAATCCCAGCACTCGGGAGGCAGAGCCAGGCAGATCTCTGTGAGTTCGAGGCCAGCCTGGGCTACAGAAGGAGTTCCAGGAAAGGCACCAAAACTACACAGAGAAACCCTGTCTCGAAAAACCAAAACCAAACAAACAAAAGCAAACAAACAAAAACACAAGAC
The DNA here is from genome assembly GCF_903995425.1 of Onychomys torridus. Taxonomy (NCBI): domain Eukaryota; kingdom Metazoa; phylum Chordata; class Mammalia; order Rodentia; family Cricetidae; genus Onychomys; species Onychomys torridus. Next base: position 68,665,555 of record NC_050449.1, on the reverse strand, counting down.
ACTCAGAGCTAGGGGATATTCCATGGGCAAAGTACTTGCCATGTTAACACAAGAACCTGTTCAATCCTGGCACCCACATAAGAAACGAGGTGTTTATAACTGCAATGGATCCCTAAGGCAGGCCAGTCAGCCACCCCAGCCGAACAGTGGGCTCTAGATCCTAGTGAGACCCTGTCTCTATAAACAAGGTGATGGCTCCAGAGGAATGGCAGGTACACCTCTGGCCTCCATATGCTCATGCGTGCACACACATACACTCCTTCTCCTCAGAATACTTACACATCCTTTCTTGCCACGAGGAGGTGGTGTATCTACAATGCACTACCAGACTCACCGCCTGGTTTCATAGGCAGCAGAACTCAAAACTTCCTAAATACACCATAAAAACTGTAGCTTGGGGTGGGAAGGAAAGCCAAGAGTTCCCTAGTAGAAGCTGGGGCTTTCTGTAAGACTCAGGCAGAGGGATTTGGCATCCATCAATAGACTACTTATTTAATTTTTTGTGCCCTCTTTTTTTTTTTTTTTTTTTTTTTTTTACCCATAAAACGGTACAAAATCCACTCCAGGGATGGTAAGTAAGAATATGCACTGGAAAGCATTTGGGAGCTGGACATCTGGCTCAGAGGGTGGGGTGCTTGCCTAGCATGAGTAAAACCTTGGCTTCCATTCTCAGTACCGAATAAACAAGACACAGTGGTACACGCATGTAATCATAACACGCAGGAGGTGGAGGTTGGGGGGGGGGATCAGGAATTTAGGTTCACTCTTGGCTACATAGTGAGTTCGAGGCCAGCCTGGGATCCACGAGGCCCTGTTTCTAAAACAAAACAAGCAAATAAATGCAGTACTAGGAAGCATTGTTACAGCAGCATTATCTTGGACTGTTCTTATTTTGAGACAAGGTCTCAAGCATGCTTTCCAGTATGGCCTGAAACTGGTAATCCTCCTGCCTCAGCCTTCTGGGGCAAGGATTATAGGCACAACCATCACATTTGGCTATTGCTTAGTTATCACTGGTTTACATCACAGCAGCCAAGGATTCCCACCTTGGGAAAGGCAAAGACCCTAGGCAGCTGTTCAGCTCTCTTCCCAGCAGGCTACTGGTGCACATGTCTCAGCTCTGTGGAGCAGATCCCACTGTGATTGAACTGTGACATTCCAGAACTCATGCACCAAAGTCCTGATCCCTGATGTGACTGAAGATTGGAGCCTGAGAGGGTAAATGGAGTCCTAAGGGAGAGCCCGGACCTGATGGGACTGTAGGAATAGCCCTTACGAGAAGAGACACAGCAGGGCTGGCAGGATGGCTCAGTGGATTAAGATGTTTGCCACCAGGCCTGACAAACCTAGTTCGATCTCCAGGATCCACGTGATTAAAGGGGAGAACCAATTCTGAAAGTTTCTTCTGACTTGCACATATGCATCATGGCACACACGAACCACCCAACAATTAAATGAACGCAGAGAGAGAGAGAGAGAGAGAGAGAGAGAGAGAGAGAGAGAGAGAGAGAGAGAGAGAGAATGAATGAGAATATGACAATGGAGGACTACCCAGAAACAATCAGGAAATGACCCAGACCTGTACAGAGCCTGAATGGAGCCTTCGGCACAGAGACACGCCTCTTAGGTATACACACACACACCACACACATCTTTGTCACCATGACCACACATTTCCTACCTCAGATCAGCTATTAGAAATGTTTTTAAAATAACATGATAAATCACAAATTATTAAAGTACAATATTCCAACATATCAAGAGTTGGCCATTATAAAAAAAAATCTCAGGGCTATAATTATCCTCAGGACAATCTACTACAAGTTGTTTGTCAAGTTGAGAGTTCCAGACAGCTTATTTTAGATGCTGTGTGAGGTAGGAGAAAGTTGAGGTGCTCAGATGGGAGCCCTGCTGGAGGATGGGGTCCCTTTGGTTCAAACTTCCAGAGGAATATGGGGCTCTGAGAGCTACTGTGTAATCACTGAGCTGGCCAATTAATTCTTCCATTTTACTGATGTTCCAACTCAAACCCAGAGAGTCCAAGAGCACACCAGAAAGAATCTTAAAGGACCAGCAGGGCCTATGACTCCTGCCTTGGATTGGCTAATTAAACGAGCGTGGCCCGGAGGATGACCCTGACAAACTGTCCAGACTCTCCTAGTGACTTCTAGATTCATCTCAGCTACAAGTATCATCCAGTGGCAAGCAGCATTAAAATGCATGTGACCACTCTCTACTTTCTTTGCTGCCCCTCTGTATCCTAGGTAACCTTACCTGCTGGTCCTTGTGTCCCTGTCAATTCACTGAGATCTAGAATCCTCGCCTGAAACCCAGCCTGCTAAGCAAACACTCCAGTTTACGCAGTTCCATGGACAATCTACTGCCTCTCCTCCCTCACATTCCTCTACCCACAAGGCAACACATTAAACCATAATGAGAGTTAACTGAAGCGTTTAGATAAATACACACAAGCTGTGCAAACAGAGTGACCAGCTCTCACATGACTCCTGTGAGCTTCTGGCCTGTGAGACTGAAGTCTCCATCCTGGAATGGCCAGCCAAGCTCGCAGCAGGGCCAAGAGCCAAAAGAGAGGCTGAGGAAGCCACAAGGGCTCAAGATTATGCCAGCTCCTCCCGTGCCACATGTGCAGGTGAGCTGCGGCCCCCTGTCGGAGGGGTCTTCTGGCATTTACCATGCACGTGGCCTGAAGGCTGACATGGGATGTTTAGTGACAGGAGCCTTCTCCTGCCCTTACTTCCTGGATTGGAATCTCCATGCTCAGGGCACTTGAACCAGACAGGGGACATCATACCTCCTTCTCCTTCCTCCCCACTCTCCTTGCAGGCCCCTCCCTGGAATCTCTGTCCCTTCTATGTGACTATTCATAGAGCAGACAATGGTGGGTAAATCTAGCTTTCTAGATTAAATAAGAAAGGCTGTTAGAAAGGCTAAGGTGTTTTTTTTTTTTTTTTTTTTTTTTTGAGACAAGGTTTCTCTGTGTCACTTTGGCTGTCCTGGAACTCACTCTGTAGACCAGGCTGGTCTCAAACTCACAGAGATCTGCTTGTCTCTGCCTCCCAAGTTCTGGGATTAAAGACGGGCACCACCATGTCTGGCTTCCCAGCCAAGATCTTAGAATGGGTCTCTAAAGCGCATCTCCAGCACCTTCAGATGCCAGACCTCAACATCCTTGACAACTCACATCGATCAAGTGGTTACATTGCTTGTGCCTCTCTGCACCCTTTCTCTTCAGTTGGACCCCGGAACTGTGGGTTCTCTGCCTGTCCCTGCCCAGTCATCCCTAGGTGCTGTGAAGCTGAGATTTTAAGCAGCCCATCATCACTCATCAGCCAGGGACAACCTTCAGCATTCGCCATCAGCTGTGCACACCCAGACACCCTCATCCACAGCTGCATTCATAGCATACCACAGCACGAGAAAAACTGAAGGTCACCCTAAAGGTTTTGACCAATAGCCTGCAAGCCACTCTGCTAGCCAAGTCCTCTACCCAGGCTACTCTGGCTGCAGTCACCACAAACCACCAGCACTTTCTAGAGCATTCCAAATCTCCCCCGACTCACTGCCTGTTCTGCTGTTCCTCCCCCCCAGCCCCACCCACCCACCCACACCTATGATCAGGCAAACACCCAGAGCCCCTATGTGTGGCACCTTCCTTGGTCCCTACCCAACAGGCTTGACTGAATCCTCTTACAAGCTCCTACTCCCGTAACCAGCATCTGAGTGGCACGAGCCTCATCTTTGTGCCTAGGATCCTACGCAGCATGGGGGCTGCTCCATTCAAGAAAAGTTCAAATGCCCAGCAGTTCCCACTGCACCAGAAAAACATGAAAGTCGGCATTTGGCTCGTTGACCCTTCCTCATTTTTCAGTTTTTGAACTACCCATAGATCAGACGACGGTGGGGAATCGAACTGGATGAGAAGGCTGTTAGAAAGATCAAATGGGAACACCACTTGCATGAACACTGACCTTCTATGAGATAGGGACCTGGTCTGTGAGTCTTCAAGGTACTTCTCCTGACCTTACTCTCTGGGTTTCAGCCGACCCTTGAAAATACCAACGAATGTGCCTACAGCCATCCTGGCGTTCCCAGTCTCTCCTGTGAGTTCTTCACACACAGTCGAGACCAGCACACAACTAAATGACTGTACCTTTCTGAGGAAAGCATATGCCAGCTCTGCTCACAAACACATGGATCCCACAGCCCACAGGCTGAGCAGCTGCTAGAAGGCGACATCACCGTGAGGTTGGCCACAGACACACTGGCGTTCACTGTGGGGGGGGGGGCTGGAGAAGGACCGGGAACAGCTCTTGGTCCCATCACCTTCTCAGCAGTGGCCGAGCCCCCGTGACGTTCTCATTTCCCTCCACACCTTCCCACCTTCCCATCCTGGACCTCCGCCATCGCCACTCCTCACTGTGGTGTGCACAGCGACTGCCTTTCTCACTCTGGTACACTGTACCCATAGCCCTTCCCCTCAGCCATGTCAGAATCCTTTCCTCTACAGGTCCACTAAAGGCAATGCCCTGGTCCAATGGGAGACATCTGAGGACCTTCCTCTGGCCGTCCCCACTAAAGGCAACGCCCTGGTCCAATGGGAGACATCTGAGGACCTTCCTCTGGCCGTCCCCTTGATGTCTCTGAGGGCAGCAGAACTAACCTCCCCAGCTCTAGTCATTTGCTTGGACATTATTTGTGCTTGTCACTACAGCGTGACCAGGTTTGGGACGCTTGCTCTTCACAGGCCTTTCCCATGCGTCTGTGAAGGTCTGAGGCAGTGTTTATGTGGCTTTCTGTCCTTCATCATGTGGGTGGGGTCTTGTGACTAGCTTTTCTCTCTCCTGATGGATATTGGGGTTGGTTCTGTCTAATTATTATAAAGAACAATGTGACAAATTAGCAGGTGTGGGCAGGTAGCTAGAAAACAGATGGACTTCCCTTGAGTCCACCGTATGGGCAAAAGCTCAGATTCCTTGAATGTGATAAAGGTGGGGCCCAGGTCAGGGCATCGAGAGGCATTAAGACCTTGACCCTGTGAAGTCTGTGTCACTTAGACAACCTCCTTGATCTGAGCTCTGCATAGAATGGGGTGTGGGGGTTGGGGATTTAGCTCAGTGGTAGAGCGCTCCAAGGCCCTGGGTTCAATCCTCAGCTCCACAAAAATAAAAAGAATGGGGTGTGAAGGTTTAACACATAGATTGCTTTTCTTCAGATTATTTCAGATTGAGAGAACAGTTCTGAGGATGATGTCTGGTACTTAGAAACATTCAACTCTATCATGCAAGTTAAAAATAAGCATCCTGCCCACAGCTGTAGCTATAAACACAAACACCCGCTCCTGCATGTGTGCATAGAGCAAGTATTTAGAGCATGCTCACCGCACCCTGCTCACAGCACCCTGGTCTTGACGAGCTAATGGTCAGCAGAGGGGACGCACAGTTGACCATGTTAACAGTGGCCAGGGTGCTGGACGGAGGGCTGGCTGCAGGCTTCTCAGAACAGTGTGCTTGCTCCTGAACAAAGCAGTGCACTGAGCCAGTGGTGAGCATGCAGGCCAAGCTGGGAAGGACAGACGAAGGCCTGGCAGGGCAGGAGCCAGCTAAAGAGAGTGGCAGGGTCTGGAGGAGGGTGCAGGGGCAGAGCCTTATGGGGGGTTGGATTCTGCAAGTGACAAAGGCCTCATGAAGGTTTTAAGTAGGGATTGGTCAGATCAGTTTTTCTCAAAGGGATCTTAGGTAACATGCTTAGAACATTTCTAAGGCATGCTGCTGTGGAGAGAGGTTGGATCATTTTACACTTCCTACACCATAGCTCTCTCTCAGGAGTTCCCTCTCCCTGTGGGGACCTCTCTTCCTGGTACTGCCCAGCCCTCCTGCCTCCTCCCCTGTGATGGCTCATCTCGGATTGGCAGCTGACTGCTTCTCTCTTGGAATGTGGGCACTTCTCTGTTCTGGGCCTCTTGCAATGGGGTGTTCCGGCCTTGGGTTCAGTGACCACTCCTGGGTAGAGGACACCCCTACCCCTAACTGAGCCCATTCTTTAGAGACACCCAGGCCGTGCACTCCCCCCCCCCACCCACCCCCACTTTCCCTGGAAGTTCGCTCAAGCTTCAACACCCTTGCTGGTTAAAAAAAGAAATGTGCTTCATGACCTCTCTCAGAAACACTTCCTCCTCCTCATGGCTCTAATACCACCCATACACACCCTGTTCTCAATCACTCGGACACCAGTGTCCATGTCATCCTTGGTGAGTCCCTTGTCTGAATACTCCCTGGCCACTTTCTCCTCATCTGTCTGCACCCTCCATGTCCAGGACTGCAGATCTATCCAGAGCCCTGAATGGCTGGGATCCTCATGATGAGGCAACTCACCTACCCTCCTAAACCACCCCCATCCCCCCATCCCAACTCAAAACCCCCACCTGTGAGGCCCTCTGCCTCGGCTCTGTATCTCCCTCATACTCCCCAGGCCTCAGCAAACATCTACTTGACAAATCTCACGTCAGAGAACCAGAAAATACCTAGGCAGGCAAAACAGCAACTCTGGAATAAAACGAAACATTTTCTCTGCTCCCCCAAGCACAGTGCTTCCACCTACAGAGAAATCCCGACCCCACCACACTCCAACCATCCTCCCTTCATCCACTCCACAATGTCCTCACTTATTTTTGAGAAAAAGCCTTGGCATTTAGCCCTAGCTGCCTGGAGCTCACTATGTAGCCCAGGATAACTTACAACCCAAGGCAATCCTCCTGCTTCAGGCCCCTGAGAGCTGGGATTACAGGCACTAGAGAAAGGGGTAAATACACCTGTGTATTTTTGCTTCAAGAAAAATTGTTACTCAAAACAGGTCAATGACCAGCTTTCTGTCCCCAAAATGCCCAATAATGTGGGGGTTTGTTCAAGAATTTTCTTTTATGGTTAGTAACATGAAGGCTTTGAAACACTGCTGGGTACCTGGTGGCTCACGTTGTTTCTGGTAAACTATTCTAGATGAGGGGTTTAGCTCTGTGGTAGAGTGTCTGCCTAGCAAGCAAGGCCCTGGGTTCAGTCCCCAGCTTGGGGCAGGAGAGGAAGGAGACCGCTCCACAAAACAGGCCATGGTTTGAATGCATCAGAGGACTATCCTCTTTGGCATGTGCTTGTAATTTATTAGCTAAACAAAGTAGAAGGAAGCCCCCCCCCTGCAAAGATAATTATAAAATACCTTTTAAATTTAAGGTATAAAGATGGGACCAGGCGGTGGTGGCGCATGCCTTTAATCCCAGCACTCGGGAGGCAGAGCCAGGCAGATATCTGTGAGTTTGAGGCCAGCCTGGTCTACAGAGTGAGTTCCAGGGCAGACACCCAAACTACACAGAGAAACCCTGTCTCAGAAAACAAAACAACAACACAAAGATGGGTGTGGTGGGGGTATGCCTGTAATACTAGCGCTTGGGTAGTTGAAGCAAGTCCTCCACAAGGCTGAAGCCAGCCTGAGTTATGTAAGGGAGTACCATTCCAGCCAGGGACACAAAGCTAGCCCCTGTCTTAAAAAGAGGGTGGAGCATGGAGGCACACCTTTAACCTCAGCACTCTGGAGGCAAAGGCAGGCAAAACTCTTGTGAGTTTGAAGCCAACCTGATCCACACAGTGATGTCCAGGCTAGCTGGGGTGACACAGTGCCACACAGTCTCAACAAACAAAACCCAAACCCAAACCCAAAACCAAACAATAACCCCGCTCCCCACCCACCCTCCGCCAAATTAAGCTAAGTTCATGTGTGTGTGGGGAAAATGTTCCAACAGAATCTGTACTTGTCCCATCTGTCTTGAAGGGGTCTAAATTTCCCCTACAACAGTGTAACAGGATCTGTTTTCACGGCTATTTTATTTTTACACATGCTTTCCTGGGCGAGGGTGAAGCTCTTAAGCTCTGGAAGTTTCCCAGAGTGCAATCATTGCTCAGGGTCAGGCTTGCCGGAGGTGCTGTCCGAGCAAAGCACCTTAGACTGGCTGGTGAGAGTCTGGCAGCACCCATGTGCTCAGACCAGGCATCTCCAGGTGGAGCCCCGGAGGAACTTCGCCACCGCACAGGGAAGCGCACCCAGCGTTCTAGAAAGCACGGCCAATCTTGCGGGAATCCTCCAGGCTCTGGAGGCCTGGAAGGTTCCCGAAGCTAGACATGCTAGATCGAAGCTCCTGCCCTGTGCGGGACTCAGATTCCATCAGTTTGCTGGAGGAAGGGTCCAGGTGGTCCAGCCACCCGACGTGGGAACAGCGGCCCTCGGTTGGCTGTGTCCACCCGCCAGGCGCCCGGGTGAACTCGCAGCTGCTCCCGGCCTCCGCCCCTCCAGGCGTGCGGGCAGGTGCACCCCTACCTGCGCGTAGAGCTCGGCCACCGCCATGGGCCTCGGCGCTGCTGCTGCTGCTGCTGCTGCTGCTGCTGCTGCTGCTGCTGCTGCTGCTGCTGCTGCTGCTGCTGCTGCTGCTGCTGCTGCAGGGGACCGTGCGCGCCCAGCCGGTCAACACCGGGCCATCTTGCTAAGTTTTCTCAAGTGCCACGGCTCCTTTCCCCGAGGGCTCGGGCGCGGGGAGTGGGGTGTAGGGGCGGGGGCGGGGGGAGGGCAGCGGGATTGGTGCTGGCCTGCAGGCCCGCGCTGCCATTGGCCCAGCCCAGGTAACAGGTGAAACTTCTAGGGGTCCCGCCCAAGTTCCTGCTCCTTTACTTCAGCGGGCAGAGCACAGTCAGGCTTACACAGAAAACCCCAAAGAATCGGTGAGTCAATAGAATTTCTAAACTGAGGAAGGGGTCGGATTAAAAAAAAAGGAAAGAGAAAAAGAAAAGATCGTTGTCTTGTGAGCGTTTTATATGCAATTAAAAAATAAGATCCAAGATCAAGGAAAATGCATCCTGAGATTACAGTTACGCCAATAAAAACCTCATCTGACCTTTAAGGAGAGCATACTTCCATCTGTCTTAAAGGGCACACAAGGAGGGCTCAATAAGTCCGGGCAAGCTATTTGGACCAATGGGATTAATTTAACATTCGAGAGGTGTTGGCTCCACCCAAATCAACACATGAGCCCAGTATATTGGGTTAGAAATCCTGGCAGCACTTTTGTATACGGACTTTACTTTTATATTTTGTATGAGCTAGACTATGTTCACAAGGAGAAAAGATATCTCTACTGTCCATTCTCGGGAGCAGCCTACCTTTTGTTTTAAGAATCTGGGATCTGGGGTTGGGGATTTAGCTCAGTGGTAGAGTGCTTGCCTAGCAACCGCAAGGATTGGGTTCAATCCTCAGCTCAAAAAATAAATAAATAAATAAATGGGATCTGGAATCTGGGGTTCACTGAGTAGGTTAGGCTGACCTGGTGGCCCAGGAGCTCCTACTGTGTCTGCCTCCTCCTGGCGCCAGCACACCTGCTTTTTAAATCAGGTCCTCAGGCTCGTGGTGCAAACACGGCATAGCTTGAGCCCCAGCCCTGTCCTACTATATAGTCATAGGCACAAAGCCATGGTCAGTAAAACAGCATGTACTCATGTAAGAATGGATACGTGAATAATGGAGTCTAATGGAGTCCATCTACAGAACCCAACATTGTGAGACACAGAAAAGCAACAAGAGCAGATCAATGGAAAACTCGGAATAAAAAACAACATACAGCTTCACGGTAAGAAATGATAAATAACCAGGTATGGTGGCAGGGGATGGTAAATTCTAGCACTGAGGCAGGGGGAGTCCAAGCTTGGGGCCAGCCCAGCTGGGTTTTGTTCTTATTTGATATGATGTACGACAATAAAGATTTTCAAATAGGGTATTTTATTAATTTATGAATAGATGTACATTTGAGATGGGAGACTCAGTTGATTGCCCATTCTGTCCTCAAACTTGAAATTCTCCTACCTCACCCTTTCAAGTATTTGCGATTACAGGTACATACCTGTGGTCATTCGAATGTAATCTCATAGGGAGTGTCACTATTAGGAAGCATGGCTTTGTTGGAGTGGGTGTGGCCTTGTGGGAGGAAGTATGTCACTGTGGGGGTGGGCTTTGATGTTTCCTGTGCTGGGAGTACCGACCTCCCAGTAAGTTAGTCAACTTCCTGTTGCCTGCAAGATGTAGCACTCTTAGCTCCAACACCATGTCTGCCTCCACGCTCCTGGTCATGATGATAATGGTTTGACCCTCCGAAACTGTAAGTGAGCCACCCCAATTAAATGTTTCATTTATAAGAGTTGCCGTGGTCATAGTGTCTCTTCACAGCAATAAAAACCCTAAGTAAGACAACACCACAGAGCCTAATGGTTGACTTTTTTAAAACATTAAACTATTTTTTCACTTCTGCGATAAGCCCCACTTGACCAGGGTGTATGGTCCTCACTATGTGTTGCTGATTTGGTGTGTGATGTTACTTTAGGGGTAGTGTGACTGTTCTTGTAAGGGGTGAGACAGCCTTCCCTGTGGCGTGCTTTGTTTGACCTCTAGAGAGTCAGGAAGTGTGTGTGTGTGCATCTCTCCAGCCCTAATCTTATTTCTTGAATAATTGTTTTAGTTATTCTGATAGGGATTCAAATTTATATGCTCTGTGGAGGTGCTGTCTCAAAAACAAACAAAAACTGAATAAAATTAGAAGAATCTTGGAGAGCCAAGTATGACCGCTCACACCTGTAATCTCAGCATCTGGGAGGCAGAGGCAGGTGGATCCCAAGTTCTACCGTATTTGTTCTATTTGTTGGCCTTTCCTCATATTTTTGTCTCCCACTCCTTTTCTGTCAGGTGTGGCTCCAATGGAGTGCTTTTTCTTAAAAACAGTGCCCCTCTGTGTAGCCCTTGCTGTCCTGAAACTCACTGGGTAGACCATGCTGCCCTTGGACTCATGGAGATCAACCTGCCTCTGCCTGTAATGTAGCATTTTAACATGTATGCTAGTTTTACACTATACAAAAATATTTAAGAGAGGCAATTTGAAAGGAAGAAAGAATTATCTTGGCTCTCAGGTTCAGTGGTTTCCACCCATAGTTGGTTGGCTCTGTTGTCCAAGGGGAGGCTGAATAGCTCAGAAAAGCAGGAGCACAGGGAAGTCAGAGCAAGCAGCTTACCTCATCATGGACAGGAAGCAGACAGAGAGGGTACAAATACAACCTTTCAGACATAAGGTCCACACCCCGGTTGCTCTATTTCTTTAGCTAGGCCCCACCTCCTAAGGTTTCTACCATCGCCCCTAAGAACAGCTGAGAATCAAGCCTTTAACAGATGAGATGTTGGCTGCTGGGTGAGGTGGGCACCTTCAGGGCCAGATTCTTGTTACAACACACCTTTATTTTTGAGATAAAACTGTGTGGTATGGACTGCTCTGGAATAATCCTTCTGTATACTGTGAATATGTATTACTCTCATTGGTTAATAAAAAGCTGACAGGCCCGTAGCCAGGCAGGAAGTGTAGGTGGACCAACCAGACACAGAGGACTCTGGGAAGAAGAAGGGCAGAGTCAGGAGATGCTAGCCAGTCACCAAGGAAGCAGGATGTGTAGAAAATGAGGTAACAAGCCATGAACCACATGGCCAAGCATAGATAAGAAATATGGGTTAGCTGGGCGGTGGTGGCACACACCTTGGATCCTAGCACTTGGGAGGCAGAGCCAGGCAAATCTCTTTGAGTTTGAGGCCAGCCTGGTCTACAGAGCGAGATCCAGGACAGGTGACAAAACTACATAGAAAAACTCTGTCTCAAAAAACAAAACAAAAAAAAAATGAGTTAATTTAAATGTAAGAGGTAGGTAGTAACAAGCCTGAGCTATCTGCCGATCATTTATAAGTAATCTTAAGTCGCTGAGTCAGTGACTGCTGGGGCGGGACAGAAACTTCTGACTACAACTGGCTAACCGAGCTCAGAAGCATTCCTACAGGTACCGTCCAACCTTTGGACATTGCAAATATTGTCATTTCTCTTTCTAGAAAGTCCATACTGGAGAACTGCAATTGAGTTAGTTACAAAAAAAATATAATGTTGCAAGGAATTTCATGATTTTGTGTTGGGCTGCATTCTCAGCTCTCCTGGCAGGTTGCAGGTGGGACATGCCTGCTCCATGATCTTAAACTGAGCATGCTTAGGGAGTGTAGTCCTTAACTGAGCATGCTGAGGGATGGGTGGGCCCCTATATGAGATACCAGCTCTTCAATAAAGTACTGGTGCTTCTGTCATTAGAGAGAGAGAGGTCCCTGCTATGGAAGTGAGTCCGTTCCTCTTACCTGGGTCAGATAGCAAATCTGTGTCCACTCTTTCTCCAGTGCCAACCCACTGTGCAAAGCCATAGGGGACACTTCACACTCAAACCCTGGCACGGACCACATGTTCATATTTCTTCACAAATCTTGAATTTTTCTTTTGAATCTGGATGTTTCTAAAGATATATTGTAGCAGTTCTGGTACTGTTCCTTCTCACTGTTAATCAACTGGACTTGTTTTGTTTTAGGGCTCAGGTTATTTCAATGACATTATTTTGCTGTTTCCACCTTCCCTAGGTTTGTAGCCTGCCTGTGCCCACCGTCAGCCCAGCACAGCAGGGTTTGGGGCACTTTGTGTCTCTTCCCTGAACACATTCATCTGTTGAGCACCACCAACGGCTCCCATTGCCCTACTGTTAGCGTTGCCACAAGCATAGATTGCTTTCCACACGGGGAAAATGTCCAATCAATTTTGGGCTCCTTTGGAAGGGTAATTCTTAAGGTCAATGTTTGACATTTATCTGATCACACAGACTCCTCTCAGCTGCCTCTTCTCCAATTTGTTCACAAAAACCCAGGGCCTACACTTCAGTCTGTCTCCAGCCAACCCACCAGATTTCTCAATTCCCATTTCTGTAATCTCCACCATATTTTGGCTTAAACTTCTCTTAATGCAAATAAAGTCAATTCCTTTGAAAGAAACTTTTATGATCTGCATCGTTCCCAGAGAAACCTCAGAGCCAAGGCTCTGGAGGTGGAGGGGTCCACTTGTCACCAAGAGATGTCCTCATTAGAGCTTAGTGCTGGCCACATGGGGGTCAGTAATAGACAAGTCCTCCAGGCCAGCTTTTCTCCACATGAAACCACTACCTTGCAATCCTAGCTGAGGGCCCCACATTTTTAGCAGTAGAGTACTCATGGGGGACCCCTGAGTTGGAACAGGTAGGAGGGAGTCCTCTCCTCTTGGCTGTGCTCGTTTGAAGCTTAGCCCCATCAATACATAACTGAAGGCCACATGAGAAATGCTGACTCCTGGCTGTTCCCAGAGAGAGCATGCTCCACCTGGGAGCTGGGGCAGATGAAACCCCATGTTCTTGGCCATAAAAGGCTAGCGTCAAGCTTATGTCTTGTTGGATTGGGAACTTGGTATGTGTGTGTGTGTGTGTGTGTGTGTGTGTGTGTGTGTGTGTGGTGTGTGTGTGTGTGTGTGTTTGTGTGTGTGTGTGTGTGTGTGTGTGTGTAGATACTGCTTTAAATAACTGTGATGGTTTAAATGAGATGTACTCCGTAGTCTCAGACATTTGAAGGAGTTGTTAGAAGGGGTGTGTCACAGGAGGCAGGCTTTCAGAGTTTAAAGAGTTACATCATTTCAAATTTGTTCTAGAATTCTGCTGCCTGCTTGCTGTTCAAGATGGGAGCTCTTCACTGCTGTTCCCGCTGCCGTGATGGTTCCTTCTGGAACTGAAAACTCAAACCCTTTCTTGTATAAATTGCCTCGATGATGGTGTTTTATCACGATGTCTTAGGGTTTCTATTGCTGTGATAAAACACCATGACCAAAAGCAACCCGGAAGTTTATTTCACCTCAAAGATTAGAAGATTACAGTCCATCACCCAGGGAAGTCAGGGAAAGGATGAAGGAACTCAAGGCAGGAACCTGGAGGTAGGAATTGAAGCAGAGGCCACGCATGAATGCTGCTTACGGCTTTCTCAGCCTTCTATCGTATAGAATACAGAACCACCAGTCCAGGGGCGGCACAGCCCACAGTGAACTGGGCTCTCCCACATCAATTATCAGTTTAAAAAATGCACTACTGCCTTGCCCACAGGCCAGTCTGTTAGGGACATTTTCTCAATTAAGGTTCTCTCTTCCAAAGTGACTCTAGCTTGTGCCAAGTTGACATAAAAACTAGGCAGCACACACAGCAGCTGAAAAAGTAATTAATACAATAATATAGACGACTCATCAAAATTTAGCATGTTTCCTTCCTTTCTGTATTTTTGTTTTGTTTTGTTGTTTTTAAGACAGTTTCTCTGTGTAGCCCCAGCTGCCATGCAACTCACTCTGTAGACCAGGCTGGCCTCAAACTTAGAGATCCACCTGCCTCTGCCTCCCGAGTGCTGGGATTAAAGGCATGCACCACCGCTGCCTGGCCAGAATGTAACTCTTAAAGTCTACTTTTGAGGAATATTTAGTGTTGAGAATGGCGTGGCTTTGTAAGGATAATTTGGTCTGTCTCCTCACTTCTTATTGAGTAACTCCATCCCCACCCATGTTTACCTCCCTCTCTTCTGTTTGCTTGAAGTCATGGGTGGGGAGATGGCTGAGTCAGTAAAAATGTTTGTAGCTCAGGTAAGAGAACCCAAGTTCAGATCCCAAGACCCACATATGCAGTGATCCCTGGAACTCATTGGCCAGCCAAACTATATGAATTGTCAACCTAGTTCAGGCCATTCAGCATAGAGTCCTGAATTTAACAACCAGGATGTGTGTGAAAAGGGGCCTGTATCTTTACATCTTCCTGGGTTAGGGCCTGGATCTTTGACATAACCCAGCTCTTCACAGTGTGTGTGTGTGTGTGTGTGTGTGTGTGTGTGTGTGTGTGTGTGTGTTTCCCAAAGTAGGTTAACATTAGCTGAATTCTCTCACATTCATTCAAGTTTCTTGGTAATACAGGCTTAGCAATACAGAATTCCAGAACTTTACTATTGGTAAGATAAACTTGGTATTTTGTTTCCTCAGTGGTAACTTGGCTGATGTCTCAAAATAAGTTTACCACAATTTTTAGGTCTCATGAATAGTTCATGTTCTCTTTATTGGTCTCACAGAACTTGTCCACTCCACTACCCTTTCCCCTAGAACTGGGGATGGCACCCAGGGCCTTCTGCACCAAGGGACACCAAGCACCTTTTCCTCGACCAAACTGCACTCCAGCCCGTGCTCACCTGACTGATGGGGCCCAGGCTAGACTCGAACTCGCAGCTCTCCTGCCTCTGACCCCTGGGATATCTTACCACTTGTTCCAGCCCTGTCTCCCTTTGCCACTTCCCCAGGTCAAGTTGCCCGAGGACTTGATTTCTCTTCTGAACCTCACCTAACCTGTGTTTTCTCTGAACTCCAATGCCTGGCCCACCAGAGTGGTTGACATCATGCTAGTTAGATCACACAACAAGTTTTTATGTTGCCATTTCCCCCACAATGCCCATGATTTGGTTTCAGCAGCTCTGTAGGCTATGCTAAGGGGACACTGCATGGATTCCCAGGTCTTGCTCTGGGTGGTAAATGCCATGTTGGGACCCTTCAACTGCACAATACCTTGCTTACTCTGTACTCTCTCTCACTGGCGAGATCATCCTGGAGCCCAGCAGCCCCAAGCTTTGAGGAATGAGACACACCTCCAGGGGTACAAGCAGCCGCTGCTCCCTTCTCTCCTGTGAGGGGATGTGTTGCTTTCATTTCTGGTTAACTGTTTCTGGTCCTTGCCTTGGTCCCGCACTGCCATCACACCCACCTTGTTTCTGTAGTGACTTAAGGTCCAGTGGTGGGGTGTGGCTCAGGCTGGCTAGGCTCTATTCCCCTAGACAGTGATTAAGAAGAGATGTAGAGCCAGGCGGTGGTGGCACACACTTTTAATCCCAGAATTTGGGAGGCAGAAGCAGGTGGATCTCTGTGAGTTCCAGTCCAGCTTGGACTACAGATCGAGTTCCAGAAGGGCTACAGAGTGAAACCCTGTCTCGGAAAACAAACAAAAAAAGCATGTAGAATTCAAATTGGTCAATGAGATTATTCTGACGTGTTACTGGTAATGCTAACAAAGAGGCTAGATGACAGAGCTGTGCTTCTGGGGGCTCTGTCACCACTTGGGGAGACCTTGGCTAGGAATGAAGCCAAAATAAAGGAAAGTAATGTGTCTATCCCCAAGGCCAATGACTGGGCACCTAGATACATTCCAACTCAGTTATGTCAGGAAATGGATTCCCTTTGGGGTCAAGCTAGTTTGACTTCTTTTCCTGTATCTCAGAAAAGAATCTTAACAATCATAAAATGCCACAGTGAGAGTGGTTTCCCTTTGGAGAGAAAACCTTGATTGAGTTCTCATCTATTTAGAAAGAGAAACTGTTAGCAAAGGTTAATTTTTCCTTTTGGTTGATGTACATAAGACCGTGTTTTCTCCAAGTGGTTAATGTCATTGCTGCTGCTGCCTGTCTGGAGCCTGCTGTGGTGCTCCAGGCAGGCAAGTCCTTGCTAAGTGAGCCTGATGAGAACTTATTGTGATGTGAAAGTGGGATAAAAGCTGTTAGATAGCCTAATATTCATGCTTCTGTATTATGACTAGAGATAAGGCTAAGTCAATCACAGACTTTTTTCTCCATCCAAAGGAGTGTCCCATGCATTTCCATCCTATTCTATATAGTTGTCTTTTCCTTTGTATTAAAAACTGAACTTTGACACAAATCTTGTGTAAGCTTTTGAGAACCCACATTCCATCCCCAAAGCCCCAGCTCTGGTTTTCATCAGAGACTCCAAGTCTACCCAGGCATGCCTCTCTCTTGAAGGAAAGAGGCCACTGCTCCTCAGCTGGTCTATCACTCTGCCTGCCTATGAGTTTGAGTTTGCATTTCACCGTTTTCCAGCATAGACAGAGAACTTATTAACCTTTCAATTTCTAAGACTCTTTGAGATTCTCATTTGCAGACTCACATTTATTAATCTTCAGAGTAACAATTTGTGCTGGGCGGTGATGGTGCATGCCTGTAATCCCAGCACTCAGGAGGCAGAGGCAGACGGATCTTTGTGAGTTCGAGGCTAGCCTGGTCTACAGAGCGAGATCCAGGACAGGCTCCAAAGCTACACAGAGAAACCCTGTTTCGAAAAACCAAAACCAAAACCAAAAAACAATTTGTTTTATTGTTTACAGACATGGACAAAATTTCTTTATATCCTTATCTTTATTTCAACAATTTTCTACCATAGCTAGGAGAACACAGTGCTAATGACAGATACTAAGCACAGCATTAGACAGCTACAAATTCAGAGCACAGAATGTCATTCTGATATTGTTTTGGCTTTCCTTTTAACATTATTAGGTGATATCCAGTGAAAAACTCACGTTTCCAAGGCTTTGTTGATATGAGGTGAATTGTGAACCTTCTAGAAGACTTCCTGTGAGACACTCTGGAATGGGCTCAGTTCAGACCTGAAGAGGCTTGGTAATGCCTCTCACCTTTCAGCATTTCTGCTTCCTCACCTAACCACTTTGCAGAGATTAACTGTGTAGATCAAGAAAACTCTTTCTCAAGATCCAAGGGAGAAAAAGATGTGAAAGCTTCAGTGTCCCATTTCACTGTATTGAAAGGCAGGTCCTTTCCACAATAAGTTATAAACAGTTAAAGTAAAACACACTAAGTTCAATGCCATGGGCTCATCTGTGCAATACTTTTGGAACAATTTAAACTTTCAAGAACACAAGAAAATCGATATTATTTCAGGAACCCACAAAAGAACATAATTAGGGATCATAAATCACAACACTTACCCAGATTTAAAGGAGAAATCACTGTTTTCAGGAAAAATAATGGCTTGTGTGACTTAGGCTAAGATTTTATAACACATAATAACAGTAAGTTATTTGAAACTGACTCTGGAAAAGGCATGGAAATGCATTAGCTTTCTAAGCATTAAATTACATATGACAATTTCAACCTTAAAAAGCAAACCCAAAACTTTCCCAACTATTCCAAGCAGTATCACAATGCCAAGGAAATGTTAGTTGTTTCCAGATATGTTATGAGTCTAATTCTACCCATGACGTTAAGCTAATGAACATTTTTAGCTAGATCAGATTATAAAATAAAAAAATGTATAAAATGCATTTGGGAGATGTCTTTGACATGGCATCTTTCAGTTTTTGATCTATGAGAAACTGACCAGAATTCTACAGTTAATTTAGGTACTCTAATGGATTAGAACTTACACAGCTACTTCCCTGTGTTTCCTCAGCCTTCCACAGTAGGGCACCTTTACATTTTAAAAGGATGTCCATAAAAAATTTTTAGAGTTGTATTTCTGTCTTTATTACCAAAGGGTTAGTGAAAGGCGAGGACCCCCCCCCCCCAATACTCTGACCTCTGTCCCCTTCGGCGCATGCGCATTTGCTTACTGTCATAGGGAGTTACCCTACCCCAGAAACATTCTTAAAGCTAACATTTCATTCTAGTCTCTGGAAATGACAGTACCGAGGTGGCAGGGAGACGCAGGAAGAGCAGGAAGGAATCAGTGGTAGGAAGTCACATCCCATCCAAATCCTCACAAAACCTCAAGAAACATGGCAAGATATCCCTCACTGAGGACAAGTTCTGGGGACTTAAGGCAGCTCTAAAAGGGAAGGGGCAAGGGTTAAGGCGGCCCTCACAGCACAGTCTGTGAACAAACTACAACTCACTAGCACAAAGTGCCTGCATGCACGCCCACAGCACAGCTCCTAGCTCCTCCCCTGCAGCATGCTGTGGCACTTCCAAGCTTACTCTGACTCACCCAGGGTGGACAGCCCCAGGGAGGGAGGTACTTAGTGTCCTGGGCTCCTCTATGCAGCAGCAGCATGAAACCAGAGGAGAGTTCTCTGTAGGCTGTGCAGCTCAGCCAGGGGCTCTCACAGGGAAACCTCAGGGTTGTGGAGAGTGGCCTGCCTTGCCTCTTCACATCTGAGGTTTTTACTGCTCCCTGCCCTTTTAGTTCGGACAACCTCAAATTTGAGAGTCCATACCCTGTCAAGGAGCACTGATTCATGACAAAAGGCAAGTCTAGTGACAGACAGCTGGTGCTATGCGCACTGGGCACCGGCTTCCCAAGAAGTCAGTTGGTGCTCATCATCTGTCTATTTCCACAAACCGATAAAGATGAAGAGCAGCACCCTGACTAGCCCAGGTCACCCCGCAGCATCTGGAGGGACAGGACAGCCTCTGCCCTTACTGCTAGAGGGCAGGGCCACCCTGGGCAAGTCACTGACCGACCATCTCATTGTCACGAATTCCCTTCACAATGATTGTGGGAGCTCTCTCCTGTCAACGCTGTGAGGAAGTGAGGTAATGAAGAGTGCTGTCATAAAGCACATGCATGTGGGCACTATTTCTGTACTGCTTTCAACAGGACCATGCAGGGTCACACCGGACCTTTGCGCTCTATCCTAAGAGGCTGCTGTTACCCAGAGGACCCTGGATTATGCCTCCTGAAGAACTCTCAACTGGTGCCTGTTTGTGAGAGGGAACTCTTTGTGGGGTTTTCAGAATGGTGGTAGCTCCTCTTTTCCTAGAATGGTCAGAAAAGTAATTTCTTACAATAATCAAGACACTGAGACTCAAAGGATATCCACAGCCTCCTGTATACACTATTAAAGGGTGTGTATCACACACACTTGCTCACCTATAAGGAGTCTTTCTTTAGCTACTGAAATGGATCAGTAATGAAGTAGGTCATCTAAATGGCACAAATCTAAATGTCCTACCACTTGGCTTTGGATTACAGTTCTGTCTATCCGTGTTCAAAGCAGTGCCAGGTCATGTGGAATGCTCGAAGTTTCCAAAGGAACCATCAAGCTGTCCTGTGTGCATCTTGCTTCATGCTCATCTTCCCCGCTTTGGAGTTACTCCAAGGCAGACTCAAGACTGGGGCTAAGAAAAGCTGCAGGAAGGGAAGGGCAAACTGCTTCTTGTCACCCTGCAGCAGGGAAAGTGGGCGGCTGCTGGCAGGGGCTGCTGAGCGGAAGCGGTGCTGGGCTATGGACCTTTCAAGAGCTCCTTCCTGGGAGTCCAAGTGTGTCACTGTTGAATTATGGAAAGACCAATTTGTGATAATGATAAGGAATAAAAAAATGAGAACAGAAAGGCATGTGCAGACACCGAATGGTGAGTCCTATGCATGCCAACCAGGGCCACAGAAAGCCAGCCGGCCGGTAAATTAGGCTGAGGGAAGAGGTGGGAAGTGGGCCAGGCAGGGGGAAGCTGGGTGTGTATCTGAAGCTGGGGATACTGATGACAGAGTGGAGGTGATCCTACCTAGTCAGCGGAAACCTGGTGCCTCCTTAACAAAGTACACACAGTCACTTACAAGGTTTTGAGGTTCCCTGGTTATAAGGTATTTTTCTGAGGACTTAAAACTCTCTAGATAAACAAGAGTTGTTTAGATTGAAAGAGCTGGAGCTTGGAATCCTAGAAACTCCGAGCCACTGTCACGGAACAGCCACGGAGCAGGAGCTCCAGTTCTTGACAGCAGAGAAAGACACATGAGAGAAAGTGCCAGAAGCTGTAGGACACCATGTCTGGAGTAAGGAAAGGGGCCGCAGGGACAGTGGCTATGATAGCATGTCTTCAAGATAAAACTCAGGGTGTTCATCAGTCATCTACACAGGATTAAGCTGGGAGCAGGGTGTGGAGGACTGCTGGGGAGGAGGGAAGACAGCCTACACATGGCTCTGTTCGCTTAGCAACTCTCCACCCGCACGCCTCTCTGCTGTGTGACACACAGCACTAATGAAATGGCTTGGAGCAGTAGCTGAAGCCAGGTGGAAAGCCCATGAAGACTGAATCTGGTTGAATTAGTGTTTTAGGTTCTGTAAATAAAGAAACGTATTAGAACTGATAAAGGGTTGAGATTGTATGTAGCTCAGTGATAGTACTTACTTAACATACACAAGGCCCTGGGTTCAATTCCTGCACTACAGAAAACAAAATTCCAAACAAAGAAGCAGTTCATTAGGTAACAAAAATTACCTCAACTAAGTAACTTTCAAAGAATACAAATATATTGGGATTTTTCTAAAGTATCTAAATGACTATGTTAAGAAAACATTGTGCCTACATTCACTTGTGATTACTGTATTGACCCTAGGGAACTGAGGGGCACTCAACACTGGTCTTTCCAACAGGATGGACTAAGTAACTATGGTCCCTTCCTCTAGGAACCAAGCACAGGGAACTGTAAATGGGGAAGCAGCTGGAACAACCAGTTGTCCCACCCTCTTACTTTATAAACAAGGACATTCAGGCTCCAGTAAGATAATGGACAATAATCGCTGTTTAATAACAGTATTTATCATTGACTTGAAACTGCTTAGCTCTCATCAATAATATTGCACATATTTTAAATGTCACTGTTATAGACCATCTTATAGTTAAACTATATAAACTGATGATTGTAATTAAGAACCAGAGGAATAAAAGCTAAGAATTTGTTCTGGCATAACCCAAAGGATTTATTATATAAGATTTCCAGGAAAAAAATGGAGAATATGCTTAATTAGAACTTCATAATGAAAATTTACAGAATCTAGGTCTTACTTAAACCAAATCCTCTATAAAATGTAATAATCTTCTTATATTTCTTGCATAAATCTTCTTAATGTATTTATAATATGATGTTTTTAAAGTATCCAGTGGTATCTGAGAACATTTATAGAGGTTGCAACACCTGAACCCCCTGAATTATAACGATTTATTATGTCTTTTTTGAATAACTTATAGGATAATCAAAGTTTCAAGATCTGAATCATAAATATTCTGACAGTCCTTTCTAGATAGTGACTGAGGCTAACACTTAATAAATTAAAAATAGAACCTGTTAAGGTTGAATATATGCATGGCAAGAATCAGATTTGGGAACTAAAAATAAGTAATTTTACAGAACACTATACCATGGTGTGATAGCCACACAGGTAAAATTAATTAGCATATCAATGTAATACATCCTGATCAGCAATGACATCAGCAGCCGCTCTGACTCTACTCCTAAACACCAAGCAACTTGTCCTACGACTACGCAACTTCCAGTGTCTGCTACTTGTGCAGATGAACCTGTGGATAATTGCATATAATCCAGTTAAAACTGATCTGGTTGAATTGTAAACAGTGATGAAAGAGAAGCTTATTGTGCAGTGGCTAATAAGAGCATCACTTACGTCAGGAGACAGCATGTAGCAGTAATTTAAGATGCTTGGTAGGCTACAGTACAAAAGGTCCACTATGCTACCTAGCAAACCAGCATCTCTACTGTCGCTGTACCATAATGACACACATAAGGACATTACTTGGCAATTACTTTACATATTGCCAATTTATTTTTTCGATCCAGTTTGACAATATCAACATGATTGGCTCCTAAGCTGATATGATATGTGTTCAGTGGTGATTTTTCTTCCAGTTCTTTCTCTGTGCCTTGCTAACAACAGTTCATACATATGGAATTGTACTTTTGTATGTTACTTAGTGCAGCACTAAAGATTTAAAATCAGTGCTGTAGGCTGGAGACACACACAGTTCCCTCCTTTCATTCCTCCCTGCCATCATGTAGCTGTATGTAAACTCAACTGATGAAGAACAGCTTTAAAGGTGACACAGGACACAGTGTCTCTTCCCAAGTGAAAGGGCCCAGGGGGGTTTCCAGTTGATAACGTCTTCTTTTAGAGATGATCGGCACTCTTTCTTTAGAAATGCATTTTCACCATCTCACCGGAAACAACTGTTCTTATGCTCTATGTCTGCCTGGACAGCACTTCAGACCCGGGCAATGAAGCCCAGGCCCAGGCTGGCTGGGATCTGGATGGTTTCTAGGGCCAGGGAGGATGGATTAAAGGGGAAAGTGACAGGAAAGATGTGTTTAGCATCCATGAGCAGCTGCGGAGAGTCTTTCCTGTCTCGTAACCGCATCTGAGAAGATAAGAAATAGAACAAACAGGGTGTCAGTCCTTCTAATTTGTAAGAAATCTACCGAAATTTCTATTAAGAAAAAAAACTTTAATGAAAAATGTTAATCTTTGTTTAAAAAATATTTATGGGCTATAATCTTACATAAAAAGTAAATGCACTGCAAAATAAGTAAGATGGAAAAGTAAAAGATAAAAACACCGTAAGTATTCTACTCAAATGACCATGCAATGAAACCGTAAGAAAGAAAAAGCACCGTACCTGTATAGTGCGGATAAATGAAACAGAGACCCTTTCTTCAAACTCATTAACAGGTGTGTAGAGATTCAACACCTTGACGATCTGGAGAGAGGAAAGGTAAAGCTTTGGGCAGAGTTCACAAACAGGCTGGCTCTTCATGACCTGGTGAGTGGGAAGGACCTGTTTACCTCCCTTTAAGTTCTACCTGGGGGAGGCTGGGAGAAGGAAGGAGACACCGAAGGGCACATTTGCCTTTGTGTTTGAAGTTTTAGAAGAAGAATGTAGTTATGTAACATTTTAAGAAGAAAAAAAATAGAAAAACATTCAAACAGTACAAAATATAATATGAAAAAAAAGTGCCCCTACTTATATTCTCCTCATCTCCTAAAACAACAGCTAACCACATCCTGGGCAACCACTGAGCTACTTTCTATACAAGCTGGCTTATGCTATTTTTGTACAAATGGAATGAGTTGTTTTTTTTTTTTTGTTTTGTTTTTGTTTTTGTTTTTTTGTTTGTTTTGTTTTGAGACAGTTTCTTTGTGTAGTTTTGGTGCCTGTCCTGGATCTCGCCCTGTAGACCAGGCTGGCCTGGAACTCACAGAGATCCACCTGGCTCTGCCTCCCAAGTGCTGCAATTAAAGGCGTGTGCCACCGCCGCCGCCGCCACCACCACCACCACCCGGCTGATTTTTTTTTCTTTCTTTTCTTTTTTTTTTTTTGGTTATTGCTATTTTGCACTTACTGTCTTCATATAAAAGTACATCTGGGCATATAAAAATAGAATTAAATATTATTCACTTTAAACAATTTTAAAAACTCATATGTCTAGAAAAGAGTTACTATAAATGGATTACACACAAAAAATACAAGGTCTTTAAGGAAATTTAACCAAAATTTAAGGAGTAAATTCTTCTTTATTTATTTGTTTTTTACCACCGGATTTCTCTGTGTAGTTCTGGCTGTCCTGGAACTCACTCTGTAGACCAGGCTAGTCTTGAACTCACAGAGATCCTTTGCCTCCTAGGTGCTGGGATTAAAGGCATGTGTTACCAGCACCTAGTTTTGTAGTAAATTCTTTAAAAAAAAATCAAATTTCTTTTACAAAATGGTTATTCCTCTTTTCCTTTTATGGTGCTGGAGGGCTTGAGACAGGCCATCTCTGTGTATCCCAGGTTGGCCTGGAATTCACTATGTAGCCCAGGCTAACCTTAAGAACATCATTGTTTATGTAAGGTAGAAAGTTATTTTTATCCTATGTGTGTGTGTGTATGTGTGTGTGTGTGTGTGTGTGTGTGTGTGTGTGTGTGTGTGTGTGAATATATATAATATTCTATAATACCTAAATCTTTGGGGGCATGTACTAAAGTTGAAATATTTAAGTACTAGAGTGCATTCTTTAAAAGCTAGAGGAGAGGAAACATCTATAAATTGGGTTTCACCATTATACCAGACTGCCACCAGTACTGCAGATTTACACTTACATGAAGCTCCCAGCAGGAGTTTTTGCAAACATGAGTCTGACACTAAGAAGTTACAGATGATGGTTCTGACTGTCTTCTCTGAGCAAAGTGAATGATACTGGCCACAGCTGGAGAACTGAGTACTGGGAAGATGAAGCCTCAGCGCAGGAAATACCAGGCAAAGAGAACAGTGGGCTCTTCTTCCAGCTGCTGCTGTTTCCACCAACACCCTTCCTATCTGGTCCCTGTCCTTAAGTTCAATACACCTCTGAGAAAAAGGCTGTCATTACCCCCAATGCTTCTTGTAATGCATAAGAGCAGAGTCTGCTAGAATTTTTATGGTAATGTCAGCTTCATGCGTTTCTGTTTCCCCTACTGAACTGTAAGCTCATGAAGTAGAGATCTTTCATTCTTCACTGAAGTATTTTCCCCTACAAGCACAATACTGTGTAATGGGAATTAATCATTTGAAGAACTGAGAGAGGAAGAATTACTTTGTGTATGTGTGTACATGTGTGGGCAGTGCCACAGCATGCATGTGGAGGACAAAGGACAGTTGAGAGTTGGCTCTCTCCTTCTACCACATGGTTCAGGATGAAGCTCAGGTCGTCAGAATGGCCTGTTTACTACCTGGGCCACCTTGCTGGCCCCAAACAGAAAAATATAAAGAACCGTTCATTATTAAATGACATAGAACTAGCTTCATGATTTGGAGCACCACAGAATATATGCCCTAAGGGAGCAAGTACTTTGTCATATTCCAGGTTGTATCTCAGGGCTGAGACTGTTATACAGAGTACTAGGCACTTACTCTTTGCTGAATAATCTATAGATGACTACTAGCAGCATCTATAGATTATTCAGCAAAGAATAATGTATTAATTGATCATAAAGTCTCCTCTCTTCTAGAGTTACATAGTCATGTATCTTCTGTCAAGGGAGGAGGCCAGTGTAGAGGACAGCAACAGCCAGGCCTGCCTTCTCTGAATTTCTCTGTGATGTCTATATGGTGTGCCACCCTGGCAGGCGGTACCTGGGCAGTGGTCAGGGCGTTGCACATGGAGCAGATGGCTTCGGCGTCATCATCTGTTTTCTTTTTCACTTGCAAAAGCTGAGCAGCCTGAATGAGAGGTTCCAGGGTCTCTTTGGCCCCACTGTTCATTAGATTCTTGTCACGTAGCCATTCTTCCAGTTGACTGACATTGTACCTACGCCAAAAATAAAAAGAGAAAGTGTAAGAAAGAATAAAAGAGAAAATGCAAATCTTCTGAATGCTGTCATAAGTGTCTTAATTTTGTGTATGTAGCCTTGTCAGTTAAAATGACAGGTAGTATTTTTGTTCAATTTTCTAAAATCTAATCAGCTGTGCTTTAACATTTATCATTATAAAGTCATGAGGCTTATAATTGTAATTATGTAAGACTGAATGACAAGAGACTGAAAGTCTTTATTGGAAGATGGAAACATTCATCAGAGAGAAAGTTATTAGACTTGCTAATAAACAAAACTGAATACATCGTATGACTCTGTCCTTACTAAACAGCTGACTAGAATGTACTTTGGCTTCTCCTGCAATTTCAGACATAGGTTCCCTTTGCAGGATAATCCTCTTAATTCTTCATGCACTCCAAATTAAGAAGACTCCAAACTGGGTGACTGTATAACCAGAGACCCCACCATGTGCCTCAGACTCAAGCTTCTCTAGGAAGGGACTTGACAATGGGAACAGTGGTCTTAGAAAGCCCAGAGACAGAGGAAGAGAAGGCAAGGGAAAGCCCCTGGAAGAGACAAAGACTCCAAATTGGAGAGAGAAGGAAGTCATACAGATGCCAGGGTTTAGGTGGCCAGCTATCTGACCGTAGATTTTAAACTACAGTTAAGGCAGATGGACACACAGACAGAGTTCGGTCATCAGGCAGACAGAGGCATTATGATATTAAGAAGAGTTACTTTAGTTGGCTGTGATGGTACATGTCTGTAATCCTGGCACTTGGGAGATAGAGGCAGGACGATCAGGAGTTCCAAGTTATCATTGGGTACGCTGTGAGTTTGAGATCAGCCTGGCTACATGAGACTTTGTCATTAAAAAAAAAAAAAAGGGGGGGGGATGCACAACTTCATGAAAAGTTGGACTCCTTGAATGGAGGTAATACCTTAAAGTAAAATGTGGATAAGAATGGTCAATATAGAACACTAAAGTTCTCTAGTAGTTAACTATAGATTTAGTAGAAAAACCTTTTTCTCTTTTTCAGTGAATATACTGGCTGCATCAGAATAACTATTTGCCCTCCCCCCAATTCAGTTATGTTACAATAATGAAGCAATGATGAGTAGTGGGTACAAAATTTAGTTGCTGCTGGGCATGGTTCTTGCATGCCTGCATTCCTAGCTGAAGCAGAATTGTGAGAACAAGACCAGCTGGGTTATATAGTGAGACCTTTTCTCTAAAATAAAAAAATCCTAAAATTTAAAAATGGAATATAGTTTTTCTTCAAATTCAACTGTAAGTAAACTATCTCTTTGGACCTATTATTTTTCTTCAACTTAAACCTTTTTTAATTAAAACATTTTTAAGTGTATGAGTTTGGTTGGATATATATATATATATATATATATATATATATATATATATATATATATATATATATATATATATATATATATATATATATATATACCATGCATGCAGTGTGCACAGAGGCCAGAAGAGGGAGTTGCATCCCCTGGAACTGGCATTATAGACAGTTGTGAACCACTATATAGGTGCTGGGAACCTTATCTGGGTCCTACACAAAGCAGTAAGTGCTCTTAACCACTGAACCATCTCTCTAGCTCCTGTTCTCATTCATATTCCTAATATGGAAAGATATTTCTAAGAGCAACCACCAAATACTACAAAGTTTCATCTTTTTCCTAATATTTTCTTATTGTGCAATCAAAACAAAGAGAGAAAACAAATGTCCATTGTTGTGTATTTTGCACATCCTTACACTCCTACAAACAAGGTGGCTTAACAGAGGAGCAGGGTTTCCTCCTGAGCAAGAGAAGCCACCCAAGCGAGAGACCTGGCTCTACGCCACTCATTCCCACACACTTGGCCATGTGGCACCAACACTGGGCGCCCTGTTTGGAAACACGCCACCAGCCCTCAAGAGCAAGCAGGGCAAGGCTGCCACACATTGGTGTTTGCTCACCTGATCTGCATGCCTTTGCTCCAAGAGCACATGTCCTTGCGCAGGAGGAGGTTGTTTAGGGTGATGGCACCCACGATGTAGAACATCTGCTTGACCACTTGCTTGATTAGCTCTGGGTCCATGCCATGCTGACACATGACTGAGTGGAAGGAGTTGAGCTGCCGCAGGATGGAGTCCAGCGTATAGGTGCCCTCATCTGCGATACTGGAGGTGCGCTTCCTGAGCCCTGTGGGCTTCACCCCGGACACACCCTGAATTGTCTCATGCTCTAGCATGCCTGAGACTGTAGAAGTATTTCAATTACTAAGAGGATTCAGAGGGAGTGCATATGTCTATGCACACACCACACCACACCACACCACACCACACCACACACACACACACACACACACACACACACACACACACACACACACACACAGAAATGATCTGAGAATGAAGACAGTGGGTAAGAAACTGCCCCAAGAATAAGCCTTTGGGTTTTAAACTTTCAAGCAGTCAGTTTTTTTTTTAAATAAAAATCTTCCACAGTATTAAGGAACCTTACTGCTGTATTTTCTAAAATAAGCAGCAGCTTTGGGACTGCAATGGCATGTGGTATCTGAGAAGTTTTTAGGAGTGGTTAAATAAGCGTTCTTTGTATTTGTTCTCAGACATTAAAAAAAAAAAACACCACAAATCAAACAACAAAATAACAAGAACAAAACAGTAACAAGAAGACAGTAAGAGAGACACGGCCTTGGGAAGCAGTCTTGGAGAAGAGTCAGCGGTGTGGAGATGGAGAGCTGAGCTCTCCCTGTCCTGAGATCCCAACAACTGTAGTGAGGCTCTGGGATAGCTTCCGTTACTCCAGACTTGGTCTCCATTCCTGTACCTCTCTGTGTGTCTAGCTTTACCTCCTTAGAAAGCTTCTAACTACTAGTTACTCTGAGATACCCACTCTGACATGTCTGTCCACTTTGAGATGCCCATCCCCTGCCTGGCAGGCCCTTGAAGGCAGTGATCAGACCTGGGTTGTTTTGTTTTGTTTTTTCCTTGTGCTAAACTCAGCTCCCCACAAACCCTATACTGACTCAGAAACAGTTGTTGCTCTTAACTGACTGGGAGATGGGGACCGTAAGAACTTCTTGTTCAGCCAATACCCACGGGCAAAGATGGAAAAGATTGCTGGAAGCTCGTCTTCTTTGCCTCTGTGTTACTTCCTGCATTGTGGTCAATCTAGAGTGTTTTAAGTTTATAACTTCCGAAGGCACAAGAGAAGAAATGACTGCCATTTCATATGACGTCCTCAGACTTTTATGTCCCCAGCTGTTTTAACTATGGGCCTGTGAAAGAAAATGAAATCTACGACTTACAAAAGGAAGTGAAAAGGTAAATATGTGGAGGACACATGGTCAGGAGAGGAAAGCAAGGGAAGCCTGATGTAGTCTGAAGAGTTGAGAAGGCTCAAATCTGCCTTGAGATAAAAGTGTTTGGTAACTTAAAAAACAAAACAATTTGCTACATTAAAAATCAGCAGCCTGCAAATTGGACATTACTAATTCCTATCATACATGCTACACATCCCAAGGGAGTCAGACAATACAAATTATAAAAGAACCTTCAGAATTAGTATAAAGAGAGGTGCATGGGCTCACATCCATCTACATATATAAGCAGAAGCACATGAGCCACGAAGGCCATGGGAAACCATTACTTTCAACAAGGAGTGTCTGGTACAAACCTATGACAGCTGTATTGCTGCTACAGGGCCTTTCCAGCCCTTTCACTGTAGACCATTAGGCAAAGTGCAAACCCATCCCAGCCTCCTTGGTTTTCACTGGTTCCTCCAGGAGGCCCTGTGCAGTAGTGCCACAGCAGTTGGAAGTCTGAAGTCTATTTGACATTGGACAAAAGGGCAGAGTCTACTGCTAGCAACAAGGCGCAGCTAAGTCTCTAGAGAGAATTACGCACAGACTCTAGTGCATCAGTCATGTGGAGACAGTGAATTTTGTTGTACTAACTACTTTATGTCTTCCACATGAATACATGTCTGACACATGTGCCACTGGCCTCATTTGTTGGCAAGCACATGCGATGCTCAGAGACACCGGTCTTACCTATCATTGGTTGAAGGATGTTCTCTAACACCCTCACAAGCTGCTGGTAGATCTGAATGGCCAAGTCGCTCAGCACTTGCCGATATTCAGCAAGGTCAAAATTGGTGAGGCAGTGTTCATTCTGGCGAGATGTGTTGTGTTTCATGAAGCCCTAGAACCAACACAGTGTTAGTGGTGCACGGGAAGCCAATGCCTCTGTCTGCCTCCCTCTGCAAACACTAGCACCTTTATGCCCAGTGCCGGGGTGACCATCCTCAGCACTGTTCTTGTTTTCGCTCCTGGCACCTCCCTCTTCCACTTAGAGCTCTGACTAAGAGATGACCCTGGCAATCTATACTTCAGGCTTTCTAATAGCAAGATGGGGAGGGGGGGTTAACTTAAGAAAAAAACAGATTTCATTAATCAAACATCAGGGCTACTGCCAAACACTAAATAAACAACTAAAAGTATTCTTTAGCTCTTAAAATATAGTCCTATTCATATACTCAACACCCAGAGGGATACATATGCATAATCTTCTTGAATAGACCAGTTTTTTATGGACTAAAAAATGAACTTTGTGATTTTAGTCTAACTCACAGAATCTACACAATGATTTCATTTAGATCTTAGGAAAGTCTTTCAGTAGCACTGGCTAAGAGGGAACTCCCCAGAGTTCTTCTTCTAGTCACTGGGACCTAAGCACACTGCTCACCAGCCCTGCCTGAAGACGGAGCTGCTCATTGGATGACACAGTATAAATGTGGGGCCAGCCAGGATCTTCTTCACCCCTTCTCAGGATTCTGCTCTCACAGGCCCACCTTCTCGGGTGTCCTGCTTGTCTCTGTACAGCCTGTCATTTTGCCATGACAGTCCTCTGCTCTGGGTACCAGAGATTGCTACTAAGCTGCTCTGCCTGCCTTCCTGACAAAGGGTGGGGTATTGGAAGGGGTGGGGTCAGGCCATAGGTCTCCAAGGTGGGCGGATGCAGAGTCACAGCTCTGCTCCTTATGCCAAGATGCTATGAGCTAAAGGATGAGCCCCACTGAGCTTCAGTGTCCTTATCTGTAAAATGGGTTTAATGCTAACTGCATGAGATGTTGTTGCTAAGCACAGAAACATCAAATGGCAAACATATTTTGTATATTAAGTGCTGTCAGATGTATAGTAAGCAGCTTTCAATAATAATCAACAGTTTACAGTTTTACACTTGGTTGAAATCTATCAAAAAATAAACACTTTACTACAAACAAAATCGGTATAGATTTTTTTAGACACACCCAAAGATACATATGTGATTTTTTTTTCTTTCAAGATAGGGTCTCTCTGTATAGCCCTGGCTGACCTGGAACTTGCTCTATAGACCAGGCTGGCCTTAGGCTCAGAGATATGCCTGTCTCTACCTCCAGAGTACTGGGATTAAAGGCATGTACCACATGTCCAGTTACATATATAATTTTTGATTATGCCTTTTTGTTGGTTGCCTTTAAGGTACCATTGATTAGCCTAAACAGACTCATTTCTTTAAATAATTCTATATCCTAATCTTAATTCTACATAGACCACCACAACATATTAAGAAAAGATTTTGTTTTCTGGTAATTATTCACTTGACTGATGCTTGATTTGTTTTGGCACGCTTTCTCAAATGCTAGCAAGGAGGAAACTACACCATTGCTCAGTTTACCACAAGATAGCAAGCATCAGTGAAACAGTACATTAAGCCACATGCTTGGGGGTTGGAATTAACGTGACTCAAATGTTTTTTAAACTTTTTTTTTAAAAGGTCAGAGAAAGTACAGCATGCTGTTTTTACCACCAAGGTTTCCTCACCTCTTCTCCACTATATTGCTTCAAACAGTGCAAAAATCGGCATGTGTTAGAGAGCCAGAAGGAGACAGTTTCAAAATCGTCACCTCTTTTCTGAAAGAGAAAATAAGTCTAAGTTTCTTATCCTCAGGGAAAAAAGCTCAGCAGACGCAGATGAGCAGCTTCTTTCACAAACCATCATAAAGTACCACACAAGCCAACCACGTTTTAGTTTTATATCTTATCAGCGGGGTTTAACTAGGTCTCCTGGATGTTTCTGTTCTTGCCTTTAGAAAAGTATTCCCACTCAGTTAACTTAGCTGTCCCTTTGTGCAGAAAATGGTTCAGTTCACAGCTGAGCCAGACTGACTCACTTTGCTTGGATTACTGAAAGGAGTCAGAAGGAGCTACAGGCACAAAGGTGATAGCAGTTTCTGTCCTGAAGGACCTGAGAAAGAGCCCGACCCCCTCCAAGGCAGCTTGGAGTAATGCTCTTGTCACAACCAACTCTCTGAGCAGTGAGGAAGAGCTGGAAGAAGGCTCACACTGAGCACACAGGGGGTCAGCTGACTCTTAACCACAATGGGATGAGGACCAGGGAGGAAAAAGACTCATGCTTGAAAGAGACTCTGGCACCGGAAGTGGTTCTCAGAGGTCAAAGAGGAGACATAGGAGATAGCTATGGGTTTGTGAATGAACCTTTGATAATATTTTAGACGTGAAAAGTCACAGAATCATCAATGTTTACCTATATTTTGCACAAGAAATATTAAAATACTTACCTGGGGTAGGTGCCTAGCATTAAGTAACTGATTGTATCTTAGGAATTCTTTTTAAAAAATGATATGAGTTGCTGGGTCTACAGAGTGTTTACTGCCTAAGCATGAGGATCTGAGATTGATCCTCAGCATACATGTAAAAGACTGGGTGTAGCACTGGGGAGGCAGAGATGGGAGATTCCCTGAGGCTGTTGTACCCAGAGTCTTCCAAAGACCCCCAAGAGCCTGAATCTGATGCAAAAGCAAAGTTACAAGTTAACTTGGGACTCTCTGTCCATCTGTCTGACGCAGCAGCAGAGCAGGAGAGACCCCAAGTAGCAATGGGGCGGGGTTTTTAAAGCGAGGTGGGGGTTGGGGTCTACAGACTACATAGGAACAGACTCAGGTTTGGTTTATGCAGGTGGTTAGTAACTTTTAATTGGCTACAGTTAGTTGGGGGTTACAGTTACCCATTTTGGGCAGGCCTGGACAAGTCCTAGGCTTTGTCCTTGAGCTGCCATGGAGGCTGGCTGGCCTAGCACGTTCACATTGACCTATGCACATAGCTCTAAGTTGGTGAGGGGTTCCAGACAGTAGACAACTGACTGAATCTTGAGCGGTTAGAGTACATGCAGAAAGGGAGCTACTGTAAGGACTATGTCTTTTGTTCATGGCCCTCCCAGAAACTGTTTGCTCAAGTCTGAGGAAATTGTAATTGAGGCCTGATCTCTGAGAGAAGACTGAGCAGCCTGTTATGGTGTCCGCTTGGTCTTTTCAAGGCCTACTCTAGTCAGCCTAGCCTAATCAGTGGGTCCCAGGTCCCAGTGAGAAACTGTCTCAAAAAACAAGGTAGGTGGTACTCCTGGGGAACAACATTTGAGATTGTTTTCTGGCCTTCACATAGAACTGTGCTTAAGTGCACGTACATATATATATACACATAATTTTACACACACACACACACACACACACACATACACAAAGATAAATTTACTATCTATCTATCTTCTATACACATACAAAAATATATACATTATATAGTATCTATGTATTCTTTCTGTCTGTCTGTCTGTCTGTCTGTCTGTCTCTCTCTCTCTAGCTACATACCTCTCTAATTACCTATCTATTTCTCTCTCTGGTCTAATGCAGTCTAGACTGGCCTCAGACTCACTATATAGCTGATGCTAACCTTCAATCCTGATCCTCCTACCTCTACCTCCCAAGTGTACCACCTACCTGGTTTAAAAGGATATATATTTTTTACTGGTACATAAGAGCACAACCTGGATTTCTAGAAACTACAGAGCATCTGTCTTGGGTCCTGGTAGTCACTTTATATAATACAAGTGTACTCAGAACAGAATATCCTATGAAGAATGGTTAACTTCTTACAGGATCACTATTTTAGATAATACAATTTATATCCTTAAGTATGCATAAAACACATTAAAAACCTTAATATTTGGAGAATATTACTCTGAAATGACTTTAAGAAAGAAATCCTAGAAGACATTAAGTCCAATTAAGTATTTTTAGCTGAGATAGGTAGAACTGAGGTCAGGTCTCTACTTTGAAAAAATCTAGCTTAAAGAATATTGCCAGAATTATAGCTGGGAGGTGGTGCCGTACACCTTTAATCCCAGCACTTGGGAGGCAGAGGCAGGAGGATCTCTGTGAATTCAAGGCCAGCCTGGTCTACTGCCACAGCCATATCTGATGGGAACATCAAAAGTCACAAAGCCAGGACAGCTGCTTGACAAAGATCCAGCAGAGCTGAGCCGCATGATGGTTGCCATGCCACCTTTGGTTTTTATCTCCACCTGCTGCATACTTGGGGACTTTTAATATTTATACAATTTGGGGATGCTGGATTGGTGGAAATTTTCTTATGAATCATTTATGCCTTCTTCCTGGAGTACTGCTTCTAAGCTTCCCTGAGATAGTTCTGAACATACTCCTCCTTCTGCTTCTAGGGAGATATCCTTATCTACTTGGGGGTCTTCCTTATACCTTGGAGGTTGTGACACACATAAGGAAGCCAGAGGTCTCTTCATGAGGCTATGAGACATTGCTGAAACATCTGTCCCTGTACTTATGCAGGAACAAGATACTCAAAACAAAGTAAACCCAAAAAAGTCAACAAGATTTGGTGGGCTAGAGGAGTTGGCCACAGTTCAGACTGCAAGCCTCTTCCTACTGTACACTCAGGCAATCACTTGACATCTACAGCAACCAAGTTAGATTAGCTGAAGTTACCTCTCTCTATATACAGAGACTTATACTGATGAGGAAAGAATGGAGTGGAAAGATGATAAAAGAATGAGGTGTCAGGACCCCCCTTTCTTAGAAAAGTTAGCACATGCAGAGCCACTGCGGTGCCATATGACGAAGGAACAACAGAATGCCAGGATTAGACATATAGACAAATTCTATAAAGATATAAACATTGTATTATGCCACAATTTGAGTAATAACTGCAGTAGTTTTGGCCTGAGGATTTTTCCTGGGTACTCTGACTATTAAGAGTTAATAATACACTGCTTGGGACATGGCAACATGCCCAGACTGGCTTGGAAACTTTGTTTTGGCCTAGCGTACTTAAAGCAACCAGAGCTACCAGCCTGAGAACAGGCTGTTATATGCCTCTAGATTCCTAAAAATGGGTTTTGAGTTAATGAGTAAAAATTATTACTCTGTTTATTTAATGATGTCAAAACTTGAGGGAAAATGATTGGATATAACTCTGTTCTGTCATAGTTTATTATGGATGACTAAAAGATGAGCAAGAGGAAGTGAAATACATGTCCAAAAACAAAAAGGATATGGTCTATGTTTTGGAACATCATGAATGTATCCCTGCTTACTAAATTCTGTATAAATAAAGAAGCACTCTAGCTGCTAGTGAGTCAGGCTGCAAGATTCTCACCACTACCATGGCCTGGCTCACCTCCACTGCCCCCACAATTCCTTACTTCCTCTGCAGGGAGGGACCTGCTCACTGCCAGGGATGGCTCCTCTTCTGCAGGGTTCCCTGAGCCCTGAGGGAAGGGATTTTACAATAAAAATTTAAAAAGCCCATTTAAATGCTAGAGTTACTGGATCTTTATCCTAGATGCTCTGTTAAGTTGAATAATCAGAAGGCAAGGTGCCTGGAGCACATCTTAGTTTCTCATAGAAACACTGAGCTAAAAGTGAGATGTGTTTCTCTGGAGTCACTGAGTTAACAGGATTCTCCTCCATTGTTAAAGCTATTGTCATTTCCAAGCCTTTTTTCTCCGATTACCATCTCCATGTTGTTTTCACAGGGATTTTAGGTAACAAGGTATTTCATGGGATAAACTGGAGAATAGGGGAACAAAAGTTGAAAGAAAAAAAATGTCACATCAGTCATCTTTTTATAATAATAAGCTACATATTACTGAACT
The DNA here is from genome assembly GCF_903995425.1 of Onychomys torridus. NCBI lineage: Eukaryota > Metazoa > Chordata > Mammalia > Rodentia > Cricetidae > Onychomys > Onychomys torridus. The sequence goes on along the minus strand of NC_050449.1, from coordinate 68,629,659 downwards.
TGGTATTTATCTCAACATCAGCATCATATTCTACATATATGGATCACATATTAACATGTATGTATATAATTGGTTTCCACTAAACATTTGAACATTTTACTTATTTATTATTGAGTCAGGGTCTTACTGTGTAGATCTGGCTGGCCTGGAATTTGCTTTGGAAGCCAGGCTAGCCTTGAACTCATAGAGATCCTCAAGATGTATGCCACCATGCCTGTTTTCTGTTAAACATTTTAAATTTGTTCCCAATTAAACCTAAAGCAGACTATTACTGTCTGTGAAGTATTATTTTGCTCCACAATTAAATGCAATCATTTCAAATTCATCTTGATTACTGTCCAACAGGAACCTATTCTGAAGGCATGTGGACAGTGTCCTGTTTACCACAGGTCCCCAGCTAGTGGTGGCTTTTGAGAGGCTGTGGAATTCTTAAGAGCCAGAGGTTAGCTGGAGGAAAGGGGGCAGGCCTTGAGGATTACAGGCCAGCCCCATTTCTGAATTCATCTTTGCTTCCCGCTCCTCTGAGATGGGCTTACACCTCCTTAAGCTCTGAGCCCTCAAAATGATCCTCCTCCTCTAAGTGCCCCTGTCAGGCATGTGGCCGCAGTGCTGACAAGGCAGCGAGCACAACAGGAAGGTTACATAAATTTCCTGCAACAGGAATTTGCAGTTAAGACTGAAAAGGGTTTGTGAATAGCAGCTGTCCAAGTCTAAAGGAGACACGGTGCCTCTGCACAGACTGTCATCATTAACGACCGTGAGCACTGTGGAACATGGAACTGACCTTCAAGACCTTTTTGATGCTGTTAATGGTTGACGTCAGCAATGATCTTACTTTCTGATCATCGTTCAGGTAGTCAGCATGTCGCACACACATAAATAAGATATATGCTGGTAACCCTGGAATCAGATTGACAGCCACACCACGTGGCTTCAATTCTGAATAAAGAAAAAAAAAGGAGAAACAAAATTACATAACCCTGAAAGTCTTTGTGAGGCATGTTTTGTGGGAGATAAAAGCACAGTTGTGTAAGAGCTCAATCATTCACAGCAAGTCATCAAAAAACCCAAAACAGTATTCTAACAGCTCACTAGTGAAATTATTGACTATAGGCACATGTCTATATAAAATTCATATCCTGCCCTGACTTTTCCCTTGAAGTCCAGTCTTGTTTATCAACTGTCTTCCTGACGTCTCTGTCAGGCATTTTCAAATCAAACCTCTCCCAAGCCAAGTTCTCCATTCCTCATGGAAACTACTGTACTAATGGACTTCTCCATCTTCAGTTTCTCAGGTCACAAACCTCATCATTTAAAAAATTCCTTACTTTTCTCACACCATATGCCCAATTTATCAACCTGTTAGTGCTCCATGCAAAATACAGCCAGAATCTAACTATTTCTACTTCTACTAGCTACTCCCCAGTTGAGGACATTATCAACTCCTTTTGGGTTGCTGGAATAACTTCCTATCAGCCCCTAGTCCCAGATCATTTCCAAGTATGTATAGCTATTTACTTAAGAAAATGCATGTTAGGTTATACCACTTTTGTTCTGAGAATTCTCCAAAGAGCTTCTTCGCTCACTTCTAAAATTCCAAACCTGAACTGTGCTCCACATCACTTAGCGCTGTTCTTCCCCATGCTCACTCTGCTCCAAACAGCTCTCCTTGCTGTTTGCTGAACGTGTCATGGCTCCCACCCAGGGCCCACATCCTTGCACCTTTTCTGCCTCGGATGTTCTTTCTTCAGAAGCACAACTTGTTCCTTGTTCTCTTTAGCCACTGTGCACAGAACACCCCATCAAAGAGTGTTTCCTGACAATTTTATATAAAACTGTATCTGTCTTTCCTCTCTATCCTTTCACCCTTTACACCACCAGCCCCTAAGCATTTTTGCTAAATGAAGATCATGTTGAAACCGAAGTGCTTGGAACCTATATATAGCACTGAGCTGAGAGCCACGAAGGAGGAATGTTAAATCAGGTGTGGTCATCCATCCCACAGCTGTCACCATGGCAGCTGGGAGGAGAGATGGCAGAGCCTGAAGGTTTTAGTTCACAACTGCTTAGGGGTTCCCACGTTCATTCCTTCTTTTACTCCCCTATACATTCTTCTTAGAGGCTCACACTCAAGCCTCAGGACCCCCTCCAAATGCCTCTTCCATTCCCTTTTCAATTATCCCATCTTTTCTGTACTTTGCTGGAATTTTTTTCCTTAATATTTTTTCTTCCATATTATTGAACGTTGTCCTAAATACAGTTAGTCGTAAACATTTCTAGGGAATGAAAACAGAAATTGAAAACCTAAATGGCTTACAATAGTGGCATCCAACCACGGTTACACTTGGGGATCCCTGAGACCTTTCCAGAAGAGTACTAGATGTGGCCAAGCTCTTTTCCCTGGAAATTTCAATTGACTTAATTTGGGGTAGGGGGTATTAACACTTTTAAAGAGCTTCCTGAGTGGGCTGAGGATATAGCTCAGAATCTGTCTACCATTCATGTGGCCCTGGGTTTGCTCTCCACCCCCGCCCCCAACCTTCACATGCTGGTCTTAGTGGAAGCACACATATACTTTAGTATTTGGGAGGCAGAGACTGAAGTACTGTGAATTCTGGGTTAGCTTGGGCTACATATCAAGTTCTAGGCTGACTTGGGCTATATATAATGAGACCCTGTCTCAAAACCAAACCAAACCAAACCAAACCAAACCAAAATTCCTGAGTGGTGTTAACATGAAGCCAGAACTGAGAGGCTTGGCTTCAAGGGAGCCTTGCAGATGGATCCTAGACACATGTTCTCCACTTTGATAATGAATGCTCAGTAAGGATTCTACCACAGGACTACAATTCAGTAGGAAATGATGACTCATAAAACTTCAGAGCTGGGCCGCGCGGCGGCGGAGGCGGTGGTGGCACACGCCTTTAATCCCAGCACTCGGGAGGCAGAGGCAGGCGGATCTTTGTGAGTTCGAGGCCAGCCTGGGCTACCGAGTGAGTTCCAGGAAAAGGCACAAAGCTATACAGAGAAACCCTGTCTCGAAAAACCAAACCAAACCAAACCAAACCAAACCAAAACAAAACAAAACAAAAAAACCAACAACAACAACAACAACAAAAACTTCAGAGCTGGACCTGCTAGTGGCTTACATCTATGGCCTTCGCTGCTCAGAAAGCTGAAACTGGATGGTAATACCCAGAAGTTTAAGGTAAGCATGGACATGACAGGACCACTGTCTAAAAAAAAGAAGTGTTAGAACTTCATTTTTTTAAACATTTATTTGTTTTGTGTGTGCTGTGTGAGGGCCTGGGACACAATGTATTTGTGGAAGGCAAAGGAAAGCCTACAGGACTCTGCTTTCTCCTTCCACCATATGTGAAGGGACTGACAGGCTGCGGCATGGCGGGCACGGCTATGGCAGGCCTCACCCTTCTCCCCATTCCCTCTGCCTTCCTCCAAACTGTTAGATTACATTCCTAAAGCTGGCCACCAAGGTCTAGTCCCTTATTTGGACACTTCCTCCTCAGGAGGCTGACCACCAAGGTCCAGCTAATAAAGTATGGAAGTCCAACAATCAAAAGTCCACTTTGGTTCACCTAGTAAACATGCCCAATTAAAACCAAACACTTCATTCTAACATGGGGTTTCTCCTTGTACCTATAAACTGCCATTTTTCTATGTACCACATCTGTCTCCCTTTTATCCCCATCTCCCCTGTTCCCTTTCCCTTCTCCCTTATCCTCTGTCTCTTGTGTTCGTCTCTTATTCCCTGCCCTCTGTTCCTCTGGGGCAAATAAATCTCCTTTGTGCTGAGAACTTGGTCTTAGGGGGCCTGAGCTGATACTGATCTCTAACAACAGGGGTCTCAGGAACCAAACTCAGCTCATCAGGCTTGATAGCAATCACCATTACCCACTGAGCCATCTTGCCAGTCAAGAAAATAATTTTAAAGACTATGACATCAGTTTCAAACCTAGTGACTAGCCTTTCCAGCACTGAGCTGCCTGGAAGGGGTCTTACCAGCGCAGGAGCATTTGCCTGGATGGGGTCTTACCAGTGCAGGAGCATTTGCCTGGAAGGGGTCTTACCAGCGCGGGAGCACTTGCCTAGAATCAGGTTCTTGACAAGCTTCTGCTCATCCTCCCGTTTGTACTCCAGCATCCCTTGGAAATCCTTTTCTTTCCGGGGAATATTGACCGGCCGGATAGGCTCATCAATGATCTGTCCTGGAGATATGTTCTCCATCTGACCCACTTCCGGAGAAACAAAAAAAGGAGAGAAATGTTTGTCAGGTAGAATTGTTGAGACTGGGTAAGCAGCAACATCAAAGGGTAAGTCTACTCTAACTGCCACAGAGCCTGATATACAAGTAGTAACATCAAAAAGCTACCCAGAAGCTGGCAAGGGTTTTGTTTGTTTTGTGTCAGGTTTACTTTGCATAAGATCAAGTATCCACAGCACAACAGAAAAGTCCCAGCATATGCAATTTAACATATTTGCTAAGGAATCTTTACCAACCAAAGTAGTTAAACATATTCAGACTTTGGCTTGCAGAATGGAAAAACAGGGTGGGAACGGCAGAGCATGCCTGTGATCCCAGCACTTAGGAAACAGAGTCAGGTAGCTAAGCATACAGGGTCAGCCTCACCTATACAGGCAGTTTCAGGTCAGTCTCAGCTACACAAGACCCTGTCTCAAAAGCAAGCAAGCAAGCAAGCAAACAAATCTCTCAAACAGAAGAAAAGCCTTCTAAAGGGACAGCAGAAGCACATGTTCATGTTAGTTCTAAGAATCCGATACCTAGTCATTAAAAGCAAAAGAGCATTGATTTAAAATTTACCATTATCTCGAATTCAAACCACATCAAGAGAGTTGGCAAGACAGTGTTTATTAGCACAGACTAATGTGAAAATGCCTAAAATCAGGTTTATAAGGACCTCCCTCATAAGGCTAACACCTTTCTTCTGCTTACTTCAGTCTTCCGCTTACTTCAGTCATGTGCAAACAGATGATGTCTCCTTTGGAGAGCTGCGCAATAAGACACCACCTGGGAAGCAGAAACCTTCCCCAGACACTGAACCTGCAGGCATCTTCTTGAACCTCTATCCCTCTGAGAAATAACTTTCTGTGAGAAATGTATTTTTATTGCGTATAAATCACCAGCCAGAGCAGCACAGACAGACTGAGTCAGCAGTCACTTAGCCTGGTGCTGTGATCCAGGTGTTCTTCTAGAACCTGCAGCAGTTTCTAGTTTCATTTTGTAAATTCTCACACACCAAAAAAGGAAAATACTCCTTAACTTTTTTATTTTTTCCTGGAAAAGGAAAGCAATTCAAGAGTCTCTAAAACTTTGCCTCTTCGCTCCAGAGTACCATGAAGATCTTAATCTCAGGTTTAACCAATTGTCAGACAATTTCTTACAAGTAAAGAAATTCTGGAAAGTTTGATCTAAAGTAGAGAAACCTGAAGGCTGAGGCTATAGACTAGGACATATCAGACAGGGTGTGGGTAAGTCACTGTGGTTTCTGGGCTTTTGTTTATCTTGGATCAAAACAATTACTGCCTTCTAGAATACTTTCAGGTCTGATTTATTTTTTTTAAATGAAAACCAAGACATAACACCCACTCTTGGGTTAAAATAGAGCATCATGTAGACCAGATTTTGAAAGACTCTCTACTTAGCTATATAATTTCTGCTAAAAATTGTACATATTGGCACTTTTTCTTTTAAAAAGTTTGCTTTTTTTAAAGTGTCCTTAATTAAATAAAACCCACAGGAGAGGCAAGAGTCTTGCTGTTTTAAATTAAGGCAAAAGGGTTTAAATATGTTTTAACACTTTTAAAGAACAAACAGACTTTGATTATTAGGAGGTGCCTTGTTGCACACAGACTCTGGTATTTTTCTGTAAAACACAGACCTGGAGAAGAAGAGAGATGTGTTGGAAGAGCATGTCATATTGTGTCTATTTTATTTTATCCTCTAGATATAAATCACTTAACTCAAAATATAAACTTACATTAAGAACAAATAAGTCTTTTCTTGTTTAACCCATACTAGCACAAATGTTGTTTTTTGCTTGGCTTTCAGGATAGTTTAATTGAAAAGTTAGATTTCTAATTGACAATGGCCAAAAATGAATAGCATCGTGAGATGCTTTAACTTCTCACTTCAATTACTCTTCAAAGGTCGAGGGTTTAGCTCACTGGTAAAACATACATTTTAAAGAAACTGATTTAAAATGTGAACTAACAATGGCTTTTATATATATTCATATTCACTGATGTTGGCAAAGAGCCACTAGTTTAAACAATACCCTTGTTTTTATGGCAAGACCTCTGCTGTCTTATTATGATGCCCAGTTCAGTGTGAAAGTTCTCTGAAAAAAGACCTAGATTTTTAAGTACTGCCAATGAACATTATAGCTCATGTGTGCAGACCTGGAGTTTCAAAAGATTTTTCTCCTTGTGTTTACATGTATGGTGTGTGTGCATGTTCATGTGTGCATGCATGCACGTGGGTGCACATGTGTGTGGAGGCCTGAGGTTACATTGTGCATCTTCCTTCATCTATCTCTACCTGATGTATTGAGTCGGGGGTGGGTGGGAGTGGGTGGGGTGGGGGGTGGGAGGGGGAGGTGTCTCTCCCTGAACCCAGAGCTTGCTGTTTCAGTGTGTCTAGCTAGCCAGCTTGTTCTGGGGATCTCCTGTCTCTGTCTCTTTAAAACTAGGATTGTAGGCAGCTGCCATGCCTGACAACTTTTTATGCTGGTTTTGGGGATGAGGTTCTCATAGTTTCGTGGGAGGGGCTTTATATGCAGAGGCATCTCCCCAATTGCTGCAGTTTTAAAAGTTTTAATGTAGTATATGAATCATGTAATGCTAAGGGTCTATATGAAATACATGGCTGTAATCTTTCTGACATCTAAGCAACCATTTCAATATGTGGACATTAAAGAGAGTAATATCCACTTCAAAGTTAACAACCATGATCCTATGCTCTGTCATAGGTCAGACACTGTGTTCCTTGTAACTGTAAGAAATAAGAGGTGGTGCCCATGTTCAAAATGCTCTTGGTCTAGCACAGAGACCAGTAATTCAAACAGAAAAACTGCTAAAAATAAGACAGTGAAAAACGGCAGAAAGTATGACCCAAACATGGGAGGCAGGGTCATGTGGTCTGGTGTGATCAGGATGCTTCTGAGGATGTGATAGGTGCCTTTGATCCCAGAGACTGAGCAGGGCTTGAGCAGGACCCCGCCAGTCAAAGAGAACAGTCATGGTGGAGTGAGGCAAAGCAAACAGAGAAGTCACTGGATAGAATCTCCTGACTCTCTCCACGCTTTGTGCCATGAGGATCATAAGATGACAACTAGAAAATATGACAGATGGCCAGGGTGCGCATATCACTTGTGGTCATTTCATCTTTGAAACTCGGTCTCTAAGATGCCTGAGCAGTAATGTGGTTATTGGAATGAAGTTAGCATCTCTTGGTCTTTCTCATATAGATCTCAAGCACTTCAACTGTGTCTAGCACCTAGGAAGCATTTAATAAAACTTACTGAATTAATAAACTAACCCACAAGACAAGATCAGTATGTTTAACACTGGATTTTTTTTCTCAAGGAGCTATCTATTTCATACAGAAATAATTATATTTTTAAATTGTTTCTTTGTAGTTATAATTCATGGTTTCTGATGAACACTTTTCTCTCTACTGGATCATGAGTTCTTCAAGGACAAACTCTACCACGTTCCTTTCCGTATCTCTAGTGATAACAAGTAGGTTGTGTGTAGCACTTACTTGTGTTGTTCCAGAGGCGTCACCTACATGAACTCACTCAGTTCTTACATTATCATTCCCAGTGAGAACATGGGAAAATTGAGTCAGAGAGGTTCAGCAATTTGCAAATATTCTGAGACTAGGAAGTAGGAGAGACAGGACTTGAACCTAAGAAGCTGTCTCTAGAATCCTTGCCCTTAAGCTCATGCTATACTGACAAGCAGATACTGGCCTATCAGAGATTGTTGTTAGATGTTTGCTGATTGAATGTTCTCTCTTTGTAACTTACTGTTACATTACTATGAAAATTACCCCCACATGCAGAGGTAGAATTTCCACTCCACAGAGGTCAGGATTGCCAAAACTCATTTTGGTTATTTCTCTGAAAATTCACCTGTAAACCTCCCGAACAGGAAATAAAATTTCGCAAATACTGAACAAATATGTTTAAGTACCTTCTAGTTCACCAATTTTTTTGGCGAAGACTTTCAGTTGTTTCTTCAGTTTCCGGACAGTTTTATCCTGCTTTTCAAGCTGTTCCATCAGATCCTAAACCAGAGTGAGAGTTACACCAGAGATCAGAAGAGGCTCGGCACGGGAGCACAGGCGCGGTCCGGCAGCACTGTTAGTTGACATAAAGGCTGCACTAGAGCTCACGGTGGAGCACACCGGGCTCCCAGGGAGGATGGGGAGGTGCGGCTACACAAAGGCAACGCCAGAGCACACTGCGTAAGTTCCCTTACAGCGTGATGGAAGTCCTCCACAGACGCCCGTGCCAAACCATCACGGGTGCAGTGACTTTTGCAGGGGACTGAGAAAGAGTCTTGATGAGGGCACAAGAAGTTCTGTGGGGATTTGAGGACGACTATACTTCCGTAAAGATTGACGCTCTGTGTGTAAAGCACTGCTATGATTTACCAATTCTAAACTTAGCCTTAAAGCCTGAGAAACATAAAGAAGTCTGGGGAAACTAAAGGTAAGCTGAGCCAGATGTTGTGGCTTTGAGGTAACCTTTGATTCTCTTACTGAGGAGGCAGCAGTGGCTGGGTCTCTGTGAGTCCATGGCTAACGAGGGTTACATAGCAAGACTCTCTTAAAAACCAAACCAAACCACAAAAAAAGTAAGAAAAAGGATAAAGAGCTTTTTGATACATAGCACAAAGGTGCATGCCTATAACCCAAGTACCTGGAATCCTGAAAGAGAATTCAAGGCCAGCCTGGGTTATACAGTGAGAGTGTCTCTGGGGGAAAAAGCTGCCTCAGCACTCTGGAGGCAGAGGCAGGCAGATCTCCATGAGTTTGAGGCCAGCCTGGGCTACAGAGTGAGTTCCAGGACAGCCAGGGCTACAGTAGAGAAAATAACGTCTCAAAAAAGAAAAGAAAGAAAGAGGAAAAAAGAGACTAACTTTGCATGCCTAATGCAAAAAATGAGAGAGGGAGAGAGGGAAAGAGGGAAAGAGGGAGAAAGGGAGAGAGGGAGAGAGGGAGAGAGAGAGAGAGAGAAGAGAGAAACCGGTATATTAAAAGCAAAGGTAAGGTATCTGTGATGACTGGCTCTATTTAGTAAAGACAGGCAGTTAGAAACTCAGTGACTAAGAGGGAAGAGGACAGGACCAGACTAAGGAAGCGTAGAAGGAACATGAGCTGGTGGGACGGCTGGTGGTTGTCACTAAGTTATCGAGAACAACTTAGAAACCACTGGTTCATTCTCCAGCTTGCACAAGAGAGGATTCAGTGGCAGACTGGGGATTCAAGGGCCCAGCTGCTAATGTCTCCAGTGCTGGGCTGTGCTTCCATCACACTGTAAGCCTTGGGTTAAGATCGAACCACACACAGTGGACACAGGACACGGAAAGAGACGGCACACTGGCTAAGGAGAGCTGTGGAGGTTGAGGGACGAGGTTTTGTGAAGACGTTGGAATAGACCTCCTGGCAGCGGCAGGCAGCAGCAGTGTGCTCTCCAGTTAGAGAAGGCTAGAAGTCGCAGAAGACAACGGAAAAGCACTGTGGTTTACATACAATCATCCTTTTGTAAAGTGAAATCCGATATGATTGGTACTTCTTAGGGTCATCTGCATATAATTCCTCAAAATACTGAAAAAACAGGTACAATGGATATTTGTTTCTTGTGTCTTTGAGGGAATGCTACCTCTCAGCAAAATTAACTTAAAATTACTTTAAAATATGGGTAATGAAACTATATCTACTCACAAGTTCCAATTTATCACCTGCCATTACCACTTTTTTTTCTAGTATAGATGAGTCTCATATTTACAGATCTAGTTAGCATGACCAATGGAGACAGGTGATGGCCAGGATGCTGTCATTCAGCAGGTCAACAGAGCAGGGGACCGTGGTACCCAGAGAAGGCTGACGTTCAGGTTCCCAGCCCTTTGCTCCTCCCTCATCTGTGGCTCTCCCAAGCTGCTGCACTGCTCAGCTACCAGCAGAGCAGCAAGGGCAAGGGTGGCAACACAATGAAAAGGCAGCAGGGCTGTGAGCACCCAACTGCCATTGGGGACCGCAGCGCTGGTGAGAGCCTGCACACAGGGGAGAAAGAAAGCCATTCCCATGTGCATTGGCGTGTTGTGAGTACATGTCTGTTTGGGGGTATGCAAGGTAAAACTTCAGAAGCACTAAGCCTAGACATAAGGTTGCCTTAATAGTCTGTTCAAGTGCATCCTAAAAAATATATAATGAAGACTGAGAAACTCTAAGTAGTCTGAGGCCTATCTTTCCATACACTTGAGTTTGACAATATCCTTTGAATTAGCAGTCAGTGCAATGGCACAGGCAGCTGATCTGCAAAGGGTAGAGTAAAACAAACTAATTAGAGTCTTCTATTTAGAGCGCAGGACTCGATTGTTTCTGCATTAGGTACAACATTTGCCAAGAATATTAATAGTTCAGACAGGCTGTAAGGGCAACACTTGATTAACTTAGTGAACAAACTGAGAATCTACCACCCAGAAGCAAACCTATTTCACAGATCGCCTAGCAGTTTAAGACAATGATTCAGAAGCAAAGAATCTGTACAGTGATCAATCAACATTATTCCACAAATTGGTCAATTCTTAATCATCAAAAGCACTGTTAGTTATTTAAGCAACAAGAGTACAACACAACTTTTAAAGAACACTTTGTGACTCAGAAGGCTTCCCCATTCCAGTCATACTGGAAGAGTCCAGACAACACCCTCACGCTCTTCCCCACATTCCTACCATGGAGCTTCACACATAAGACAGACTGGAAAGAAAATACTCTGTGTTGGCAGTAATCACTAATGAAATTAGACCTTCAGAGAAATTCAAACGCTTTTATCGTAGATCTTAAAAGGTGTTAATTTTTTCATGTCCTAAAGAACAGATTTTATGTAAAAATTGCAATTATAATCTCTCATTGATTTTTTATGCAGTAAGTATATCTGTAAAATTTACATCGATTTAAAATTGCAAATATGTAATCAAAGTTATAATGTGATAGAGAAAGAAAATTATAGAAAATATTTTTTTTCTTGGTAAAAACATTTTAAAGAAATGAGAAAAAAAAGGAAAAGTCTTTAGAGTCCATGTCAGCATTTAGAATCTGGTAAGGGGAAAAGCAAAAGTACTCTCCTTACTATTGTACAAGTTCTGCTTAAATGAATAAAATGTGCCAAGCTCAACACTAGGCCCTCTACCCTAGTTTAGAAGCTGTGCCCAGTGTCAACCCATAGCCCATGCTTAGTTCAACCAAGAACCTTCCCTGGCTTGTCTGCTAGACAGGCTGGATGGCATCCTCACTGGATGCGTGGGATCAAAGGAAAATAATCTGTAGCTGTGTCTCTCTGGTATTTAAAGCCTAGCACGTAGTCAGAAGACTTTCTTCCAGACACTACAGGTAAGGTCTGAGAGGGCTCAATTGACCAAGAGACTGCTGTGAGAAACAGCCTGAGTGTAGTTTCATTATTTTGATTCATATTTGATTCATTTCTACCAGCATATTCATATTTTCCTTTCTGTCTCTATCAGAAACAGAAGAGCATCTTTCCCAACAAGGAAAAGCTGTGCTTGTCTAAAAACAACAGACTGGGGCACTGCCACTCTGCTCACCAGGTTTTCGTTGGTCAGCCGTGTGATCTCATGCTGCAGGCTGGCCTCAATGCGGGCCTCAGGGGGCAGCTGCAGGTTCTGGGCCAGCAGCTGCTGTTGCCGGTTGTTCTCCTCCTTCAGGCTCTGGATCTCCCCACGAAGGGCCTCGGCCTCATTCTCATGGCTCCTCTTCTGCGACTGCAGCTGGGATTCCAAGAGCCTGCAGAGAGGCCACACAGGTTTGGAGGGGAGAAAACACCCCAAGTTCACACTGATGGGTGTGAAGCTACATGCTCCTTTGCAGGAATAGGAAAAGGGGATACTCTAGGGTCTATGCATCTTCTGACTCCAATGTTATGAAACTCAAATGCCAGAAATGGAAACCAGTTTGTCCACATTGGCATCTTTTTGAATTGTATGAAGTTCTCCTTAAGTTGGCAAAGATAGTATCAGTACCCATAAATAAATAAATAGCTGCATGTAAAGGGCAAGATTACACACACCCAATCTAATGAAATAGACCTTTAAAGACACAGTCACTGATTTCAGGCAAAGGTGGAACCAGGATCATGTTTTTAATATTGTCCAGTTATCCAAGAACAGACAGGCTGGTGTGTAACCACTTGGAAACCCATAAATTAACCGAAATGGAGTCTAGTAGTTCTGTAAGTGTGTGTGTGTGTGTGTGTGTGTGTGTGTGTGTGTGTGTGTGTGTAGACCGAATTGTCATCTCTTCCCAAGAAATTACATATCTAACAGAATCCTAACAAGATACAGCTTTTGGACAAAGTTACAGTCAAGAACTAACTAACATGAAGAAAAAGACACTTAATCCCAATTTCCTTTGTTATCAACTGCTGAGTAAAAAACTTACTGATGCCATTGTGAGCAACTATTAATAGCAGACTAAAATATTTTAGTTATGAAGTTTCAAGAAAGTTAGCCAACAACACAGAAGTTAATGCCAATGGTTATATGGTTAGAACAAAGCTGAACAAGTATAGCACATTTAACAGTGTAAGGATTTTAAAGTTATAATCACTAAAATGGAATTTTTATCAGATTTTTAACACAGAGACATCACTAGGGAAGATGAATGTGTTAAAGAGAAACACAGCTAATTCTATGTTGTTTGTTTTTTTCTTGGAAATAAATTGCTGAGCTCAGGTGGTTATCCTGACTTCTTTAGCTTTGGATCTCACAATAACCACAGAGAATGCTGAATCAGGAACCTGACAACACTTTTAGGCAGCATCACAATAATGAGAAAGTGGCCACATCTGTTACAGGAATGTGTATCCCAGATTGACACTTATTAAAAATAAGCTACTGTCCAGGTAACAAGTACTAGTGGCCATGCTTCAATAACTTGTCCTAGTGAGAATCACAAGTTTTAGACACTCACTCCTGACAGCACTGTGGGTTATATGAAGCAATTTGTATTCACCTATAATCAACTTGAGCCTGAGCAGTATCTGTTAGTAGAGACAATTTTAAAGAAGGTATTTGGCTGCAGGTTCTACATTTTATTGAGACTAATTGTCTCAAGAGGACAGTAAATGCACAAGACACAACGCATCAAAGTTGTGAGTCCACTGTTAGTAAGGAAAACAAGTTAATAACAATCCCCTTTGAGGAGACAGATATAACCTGTTGGCTTGTTTTAACCCTTCATAAACCAGCCAGAGTTCTCCATCCTCATTCAACTCCTGGTAATCCATAGTAGATGATCTTCCATGTAAAGGAACACAATGCAAAACACAAAGGGACACAGGATGGAAATGAGATGATGGTGGTCAAGAAAAGCACACAACATTCCAGCATTCTAAGTGGATAGGACCATTTTTAGTATACAAATGACTTTACATAATCACAAAATTACCTTGGTTAATTAAAAAAAATGGATAAAAAGTTGCATTACAGATAAATGAAGAAATGAAAAGAAATGACTGGAAAGTGAGACATTCAATTTCTAATGTTTTATGCGGCGAGCCAGAATACCTTGCACATCAAGTATTACATTGAAGCTAACCATTACACATCTATGAAAAGACAAATTCTATGGCAATTTTCATAACCTATTCCAAAATGACAATTTCAGTTTTCTTGATAGGAATTTATTTCAGCATAATCTGATTCCCCATGTAAACTTTTACAAAAATTATTGTACAAGTAACATCAGACAATATCCAAAGTTCTCAGCTTCTGACATGTTACATTTTTTTATTTAATATGGTGCTCTATTTGCATACACACCTGCAGATTTATTTATGTATTATGTATATGTATTATGTATGCCTGCATGCCAGAAGAGGGCACCAGATCTCATTACAGATGGTTATGAGCCACCTTGTGGTTGCAGGGAATTGAACTCAGGACCTCTGGAAGAGCTGCTAATGCTCTTAACCACTGAGCCATCTCTCCAGCCCCCTTGACATGGTTTTAAATTTTTGGATAAAATTAAATTTAAGATATGGAGAAACTGCCTTTATATCAGAGGTGTATCTATCACCTCTTATTAAAATAGTAGAGTTTATAGACAACATTTATTTAGTAACAGTTTTCCTACCTAGGGTGTAAACAACATGTTTTGAGGCTTTGTTAAATGTCAGATGCTGCTCTTCATTCTTTCACTACCTTATCTGTTCTTCCTGTCACCATGTAGTATTAATAGATGGAAGGAAGTATCTGAGTCCAGTCCATGTGATTTGAGAGTCCGGGTTCTTAATCTTGATATACTTTTGTTACTGTGTTTACATAACATGAATTTGAGTGAATTCTATTTTCAATCTACCCTCCCCCCCTCTCTCTCGTTATTTATTTCAGAGGTTTCAATTATATTATTATATTCTTATGAATTCAAAATTTATATCTTAGGCCATGTGTATTGGAATTATATACAACTCAACTGCCTAGTGGGCTTTCTCTCCCTGAATGCCTTCTTGTCTGCTAAAATTCAGTATGTGTGAATCCATTCATCATTCCACCCTGGCCTCATGGTCATGAAATGGCAGCAGCACATTCATTTGAGTCCCCACAGCAGAAACTGCAAGCTTCACTAGAACCCTCTCAACAGCCAACAGACTACAGGTTTACTGACCTCATCTTCACACACATCTTTCAAATTTCCCACTTCTTTCATTCCCAAATGTCATCACCCAGCTCCTGCTGCCAGGACCAGTCAATGGCTTATGGCAAAGCCTCTTAACTGGTTTTGTGCCTTCAGTCTTGCTCCATTACAATCATTCTTCAAGTTAAACAATTCTTTCTAATATCTTCAGACTAAAACCCAACCATTGCCAGCCATTTCTCTAAGGAGCCTATAACCTCTGTGAGAAGGAGCTGTATTTGTCTTCTTCTCTGGATTCCCACTAAGTGGCCTAGTGTCAGGCATGAGGTAGGCACACTTCAGACCTGGTGAGGGAACAGCTGAGTGGATGGATGGACAGCATACTACTACCCTTACTATAATTAGATGTTCTTTTTGTTTTGTCTACACAAGATTTCTCTGTGTAGCCATGGCTGGCCTGGAACTCACTATGTAGACCATAGATGTTACATAGATCTGCCTGTCTCTGCCTCCTGAGTTCTAGGATTAAAGAACCACAACAGCCAGGCTACTTAAGATAATCTTAAATATAAAAGTTTATAATTAATTCATTAAATTTACATTTAACCAAGTACCTTTAAAAATGTACCTCTGTACCTTTGCCTGTAAATAAAGAACTATCTTATGTTTTGTAAGGTATATATATTTAATTTGTGGGTATTTATGTATGTCAATCCTGGAACTATGTTATCAAAATAGGATACTAGGAGACTCCAGAACTGTCTTTCACTACAGGCCATGCTCCCTCAAAACGGTCCAGTGTGTAATTTTTTTCTGTTTAGAGTACAATGGCACTAAATCTCTGTTCAGAAATGAGGTTGGCAGTAAGGCTAAAAATTGGAGGTATGAGTGTCTATTCTCCCATCTTCAAAGTTGTGGCACCCTCCTAGAGCTACATGGCTGCCACTGATGGGATTCCAGGCACATACATCTTCACTGCTCTTCATGCTACACTTCAATTACTGAATACTGCAGCTGCCTCTACAAACCTTCAAATGGCCATCTGAACAACACCCTTACTATGAAAGGATCTACCCAGGACAGCCTAAACTGAGCAGTGGGTTTTCTTCTCCAGGAAGCTTAAGGTCAAGGCCCTTGACATAAAGATCTTCCTATAATGTGAATAACATTTCCTTTGACACCAATCTTCAACAATTACTGATATTATGAATGGGATTTTAAGCTGGTTTACATCAGAAACCTTAGGTTCTTCTTGAAGATTGGCTGATTTCTAATAAAGCAATGAGTCAGCACACTGACTTCCTGAATAAGAGGTTGGCTTGAAGACGCAGATTCATACAGTTAAACCAAGATGGATGAAAGGATCAACTTACCTGTTGGTTTCTTTCAAACCAATATATGCTTGTGCTATTTCACCTTTGTCTTTCATTTTCTGTACATCTTCCAAAAGTATTGTGGAGTCTGTCATGGTGTTCTGAAGGGAGAAATGATACATTTCCACATGAAGCTCCACTCAGTAGCTGTGATCACATATGACACATGCTTTTCATTTCAGGCCTTAGTGGGTAAAAAGGGCATTTGCACCTAGCCTCATGACCAGGGTTCAAGCTCTAGAATCCATACAGTGGAAAGAATCTACTCCCATAAATTATCATCTGACATTAATGTGTTTGCTTATACAGATACAAGCACACACTCTCTCTGGTTCGTACACACACACACACACACACACACACACACACACACACACACACAAACACACCAAAAACATTAAATAAAATTACTAATTTATGTCTCTAAAGGAAAACAACTTTAGCATCCTAAAAGGTTCATTCTCTTTGTCTAAGAAACATGTCTAATCTTTCAATTTTTGTTCTAAGCTAGGTGTGGTGGCTTGTTGTTTGAAACCTAAATGGTTTTAATAAACAACCTGGAGCCAGATATCAGGATGAAAGCTGAAAGATCAGAGAAGCAGAACAGTCAGCCACTAGTTCTTACCTCTACGAAATCCTCAGCCTAAATCTCTGTTCAGAAAAGTGAGTGAGTTCTGTTTCCTTATGCCTTATACACCTTTCTGTGCCAAGACATCACTTCCTAGGATTAAAGGCATGTGTGATTACCAGTACTGGGATTAAAAGTGTGTGCCATCACTGCCTGGTTCTGTTTCCGGTGTGACCTTGAACTCACAGAGATCCAGATGGATCTCTGCCTCCCAAGTGATAGGATTAAGGGTGTGTGTACCACTGCTTGACCTCTGTCTAACCTACTGGCTGGCTCTGTCCTCTGACCCTCAGGTAAGTTTATTAGGTACACATGATCATCACAGTGGCTCATGCCCAGGCCATCCTCAGACTCTTGAACTTCTGGTCTTCTTGCCTCATCTTCCTCAGTACCTGGATCATAGGTGTGCACCACTGAACCAGCCCAGCTTATGGAGTGCTGCAGATCTAACCCAGGGCTTTGTGCATGCTAGGTAAGCATTTTACCAGTTGAACTACATCCCTGGCCCCAGATAAACATTTCTTTAGCTTTATTTTATAAAGAGTATATATTTAGCATATTTCAGCTAATTTAATTTTTTCCCTAAAAGAAAAAATTATTTGATAAAAATCTATTTGATATTCTCATTTTAAGACCTATAAATATGATTCACAATGATTCAAGTTTTTGTATCAAATAATGATACATGGTACTTGAATATCTTAGGACTTTTCTGTGGTGTTTTTCAACTTCTAATAAATAAGGTTACTTGATCTATTCAGATAGTATGAAGACAGAGGAAAATGGGGTCTCCATTTGCTGATGGGGAACGAGCAGCTGGGTCTTTCCTCATTCTGCTTGTCTTGGATATAGTATTTGGGAGACAGGATCAGATCTGTATTGCAGCACTGAGAAGCTTTTGTCCCACTGTTCTATGTAGTAGTTCCCATATGAAGTTCTGAAAAGGATGTATCATATATGAAGCATCCTATTATCGCTCAACAGTTGACCCCAGGATAACTAGAGACATTCAACTCTACAACTTCACAGGAGCTACTTTTTATTCTAGCTCTGGGCTTGTCCTTAGGGACGGGAGATGGCAGTAAAGAAGGCCTGCCCAGCTCTTCCATTTCTCCTCCACCTTGTTTGATTTGGTATGGATGTGTGCCTGGGAGAACTGTCCATTTAAGAGTGCTCTAAGTGAAGGGTATTTCCCCCCAACTTCTGCATGACCCCAGAGCTACACTAGTGAGTCACAGAGGTGACTGTGAGTGAGAAGTCACACAGGATATTAGTCAGTAAAGAAGAAGCAGGGCATGGCAGCTTACACTGTACTCAGAGCACTCAGGAGGTAGAGGCAGGATGACATCTTCAACTATAACAGTGAGTTTGAGGCCAACTTGGGCTCTATGAGCTCCTGATGCAAAAAAGGTAGAGGGCTAGAGAGATGTAGCAGCACTTAAGAGGGTTCAGATCTCAGCACCCATGTGACAAGCTAGACATTCCACGTATGTCTGTAAGCCAGGTTCTGAGGGGTGGAGCCAGGGCACTGCTGGGCTTCCTGGCTTCTAGCTGAGCTGAGGAAATAAAAGCCATCTCTACCTCAAAGGAACAGATGGAGAGTGATGGAGGAGGGCACACAATGCCCTCTTGTGGCATTCATTTCCACATACATAAACACAAAAAATAAATCAATCCATCTTAGAAAACAGTACAAAATAAAATAGACTTGGTAACAAAGCAGCATTAACATTAACTGAGGAGACCTGTAAGCCATGTTAGGATAAACAGAAGTACTTATTAAATATTAAAAATATGTATAATTACCTTGTCGTCCTGAAAAATCACATGTTGGCAAGCACAAAAATGCAGAAAACAATAAATCTTTAGCTTCATGAACAGATACATTCACTGAATCCATACAAGAGTTCATTTAAAAGCTAGGACTTGTTTCTTCTAAAACTAACGCTAAATGCACTAGCATTCACAAAACTGTCAGAAGGTAGACATTAATATATATGTATGAGATAGGAACCCCTATTTTCTTTTTCTTTTTGGTTTTTCGAGACAAGGTTTCTCTTTGTATAGTCTTGGCTGTCCTGGAACTCATTCTGTAGACAGGCTGGCCTCGAACTCACAGAGATCCACCTGCCTCTGCCTCCCAAGTGCTGGGATTAAAGGCGTGCGCCACCATTGCCCAGCTGGAACTGCTATTTCTAATGCTTAAGTTCTTTTCTGAGTTGTTTTGTTTTAAAATATTCCTGGTTGTAAAATCTTGGGTGTATGAAAGAATGACTGTGCTGTCGATCTATCTGGGTGAGATTTCATACTAGGATTTGAAGAGTTCAAGCAGTGGGCAGTGAGCAGTGGGAGGGCAACTGTCCAGGGGAAGCCCCCCCCCCCCCTTCTCAGAAGGGAGAACAGACAAACCAGCACTGGCTGTGCTAACTCACACCCTAGCTCACTATGTGTTTACTACTGTTCACCACTGCCTTGAAAACAAGAAATTGAGAAACTCAGAATGACAAATAGACACCAGGTATTCAGAAAGTGTCAGTGTACTGCACACCTCCAGAACAGGTAAGGTGTGTTACGTGGAGGCCGGGAGCTGGGCGGGCAAGGACTGTGTTGAGATAGGGCCAGCTCATTATCATACAACAGTGGGCTATGTGAACTTAATAAGTGGGCAGGCATGTAACCAAACCATGTGCTCTACTAGTGAGGTTGTATTTATGCCCTTTGCTTTATTTTTATTTTCCAATCTCTTAATTTTCACTAAAGCTTCCTACAAATATATACAACTATTCATAAATTTAGAAAGAAAAAGGGAGACTATGGGTCTGCTGAGAGAGGAGAGAATACTGATTTAGTCTTCGTCCAGGAGGCATACAGGGCTTTCTTTTTCAAGGCCAGCCTCTTCAAGTCTTGGAACCAGATGAGACTGAGCCAGGAAAGGTGACAGTGTAGACTGCTTTCTGTGACTCCATGAACACAGCTCTTCCTACCGCCTCCCTAGTAAAGGGAGCTCCTAGGAGTGAACAAGAATCATCTCCCTGTAATTTCCATGAACTGATTTCATTTCTAACCACTTTGTTACATTTACACTTATGCAGGCCAATTTCAACAAGTAATTTTAGTTAGACTTAATGCCTCTTTATACCAAAATAATTTGTAGATTTTCATATTCAATGTATTTTACTTTAGTTCAGAATATACTGAGGCAAGATTACTATAAAAGCATTTTTTTAAAAAAATCTTTTGATTATGAGAAATAAAACTTTGAAAGACACCTGGGAATCCAGTGGTTTTTGTAACTGCCCTTTCATTACAAACTGGAGGAAAAATATAAGAAGAAGTGAAAGCCAGTCACCATGCTTCATACTCAACATGCTTACTTTGGGTTGGATGGCTTCTTTCTGGCTCACCAGCTGAGACCTCAAGATGAGGACTTCCTCCTTGCGAACATCAAGCTCCTCGCTCACGGAGGTCAGCTGTTCCATGAGGACACGGTAGGCAGGAGCACCTGGTGCAGTCACTTCTGGGGCACTTTTCTCACTGAGGGCTTTGCGTAACTCATTCAGCTCATTTTTCAGTTTTTTGTTTTCTGATTCCAGTTCTTGACGCTGAATGAAAAGATAGACAAATTTACTGTGGCAGTTTGAATGAAAATGGCCCCATAGGCTCATAGGGAGTGCCGCTATTGGGAGGTGTGGCGTGTTGGAGCAGGAGTGGCCTTGTTAGAGGAAGTATGTCACTAGGGGTGGGCTTTGAGGTCTCAGATACTCAAGCCTAGTCAGTGTGTCATAATCTTTTCTGCTACCTTCGGATTTGGATGTAGAACTCTCAGCTACCTCTCCAGAACCATGTCTGCCTGTGTGTACCATCCTTCCCACCATGATCACAATGGACTAAACCTCGGAACTGCAAGCCAGCCCCAGGTAAGTGTCTCCTCTATAAGAGCTGCCGTGGTCATGGCGTCTCTTCCCAGCACAGGACACTGACTGAGACGTTACTGCTGTCGTTCTCGTCTTTATACTGGAAACCTAAGCTCGCCTAAGTGACGGAGGAATTCTACTAGAAAGGACATCGATCTCCACTCTTAAGTAAGTATGACATCAGTGCAACTGAGCAATGTAAATGACGGTTTGCATCACCAACTCCAATTCCAGCGGCAAATTTACTCTGATCTGCTCAGGGAATACTCCCAGATGCAAATTGCTGAGTCCCAATCCCGGGAAGCCCAGGCTTTGTTTGCAGGTAAATGTAAGGGCAAAACCAAGCATACAGCTGGTCAGGATATTCCCAATGACTGGGTCATCTGGGAAGACCTCTGTTGTCCTCATCAGGGCTCTCTTTCAATCTACAAACTAGTAATCAGTTTTGCATTGTTCATTTCTGGGACAGAAAACAAGGCAATGTCTTTACTTTGGTGCTGAGACTCTGGCACAGTGTGTCCCCAACTTTAACATGTATCACAGCCATTTGGAGTTCCTGTTGAAACACTATTTCTAAGCCCCAATTACAGTATTCTGACCTTATGTCTAGTGGTATGAGGCCTGAGAATTTTGTACATCCAACAAGGAACTAGGTGACAGTGACTGTGATAATATAGGGGTGAACTTTGAGAACCACTCACCCAATACAGAACAAATCTGGGCTTCACTCATACTACAAAAAACACTTTCACTTATCTATGCTTCTGTGAGGCAGGGGATGTTTTGGAGAGCAGACCGCTACCCTATGCCTTTAGTCTGGCCCTCAACATCAATTAGATGTTTATGGTAACAGATGGGAGGGAGCACTTGAACCAAGTATCCTGATTCTAGAGTTCAGAATCTTTACCACTGTGGCTGCTAGCTCCTGTTCCTGCAGAGTGAAGTCCTACTTAGATGAGATAGAGTTTGTAAAAAGAAACAACAGAGGCCAGAACTAGTGGCCGAATCAGAGAAGCTAGAACCTTCAGCTAAGGATACTCTCAGAGAAAAAGACAAGTTCTTAGTGGCTCTCTCCTCAAAACAAAGTATACAAAGTTTTGGGCTGAAATTTTCAGTACCTTGAGGGACTCATATTCCAGTTCTGCACCTCTAATTGGTGGTCTTTCTTCCTCCTGGGGAGAAAAATAAAGTAAGAACTCTGTATTTTAATTGTCAAGGTTTTACTCTTAGAACACTTAGCTGCTGTACAAAGGGCAGTGAAGTGCCAAAGCCCTCGAAGCTCGGGCGAGCGCTGCCCAGAACTCAGAGACTACAGAATGGGACAGCCTGGCCTCCCTCACTGCTGCTCACCTTTGCCTTGCTGCGGAACACCTGCTCCTCCTTTCTGTCCAGCTCATCCTGCATTATCTGCTTCTCCTGTTCCAGCTCCGTGACACGCTTCTGGAGCTTAAGGAACAATGACATGTCCAGAGGCACCTTCTTCTCACTTGGCTCCTAAAACCCAGAAATAGTAAGAATCAAGTAAAGCCAGAGACTCACAAGCCTAAGAGGCAACGATGAAAACAGTTCAATAGGAAAACAGTCAAACTCACAAAAGAAATGTAGAACAAAACAAAAACCATGTTCATCCTTGCTAATGATTGGAGAAATACAAGTTAAACAACAGTAAGGGATTACTTCTCTCTTACCTGACTAGCAAATAGCCCACAGGTGGCATTTCAAAGTTAATAATGTCCCATATTAGCCAACTGTGCCCCTATTATATTGGTGGAATATGAATAAGCCTGTGGAAATCTGCATACATTTATTACAGTTGTAGATGTATAATAATATCTACCCTAGCACATCTGTTTAAGAATTAAGACTACATGGCTGGGAGATGACTCAGAAGCAAAAGTGCTTGCTGTAATCATTTTCCAGTTATCTGTCTAACTGCATAGCCAGGTGAACCACCACTTTAGGCACTGTCTCTCTGATGGGCAATGAGATGGTTTCTAATTTCTCAAACACACATCCAAGAACATAAATATCTGAACATAACCCTTGGAAGTCTGGTGGGCCGGGGCAACTTCAACTTACATCAAGAACTACATCATTCCTGGGACAACAGTCACTGCTGAAACTCAACAAAGAAACATTTTTACCTCAGCTGATTGCCCAAAGGTGGCATTTCAATGCTGTCTTAAATTTTATACTTTGGCTTTTCCTAAGGTTAAATGGTTCATGTATGGAAGTCACAGAACAACTTGCAGGAGTTGATTCTCTCCTTCCAGAATAAGTTCTGGGGCTTGAACTCAGGTCAGCAGGCTTCACATTAAGAACTTTACCCATTGCTCAGTTGTGTTGGTCCACCAAAAACACCTACAAGTACTTAAATGTTCCATTTAAATAGCTTAATATCTGTTCATTTATTAGTGATGCATATGTTCCAGAAACTTTAACTTTCAAACCACTGTAACAGGATCCTCCACTCTATAAACAAACATAGTACTTTACTCTCGACACATAAAATGTTATTAACTGGAAATTATTCCTTTGGGCTTTTGGCATGTAAAAAGGAATCTTATTAAAATAGGATTGGGTAATTTCTCAGCTCTATATGCAGAATCCACTGAGTGCTAGGTGAGAACAAAATTCTACAGCTAGGGGTAAGAGAACAGGAAAAGGCAGGGGCACAGAAGGTAATACTTGCCACAACACAAAACAACTCGAGGTGTAATGAATGGTAAGCACTTAAGAGTGCTAGATGGTGTCCTTAGTCCCAGTGGCGTGTCTACTTATAGCAAGGTCATTTGACTTCTCCGGATCACATAGCAAAGGAGGAAGAGTGGACCATCTGGAGGAGAGGAGTTGTGGGGTCTTATTTTCCTTCCCTTTTTTAGTAAGGACTTTGTCGCCCAAGCCTTTACTGAGTGAGTGAAACTTTGATATTGACCTTAAAATAGTCTCACCACTGAAGACAAGGTAATAGAATTCATTAATAACATTACCACCATTGGTTTTAATTTAATTCTGAAATTATCCTATCACAGCTGAGGAAGTCATGGTGGTCCTTTCCCCAGGTGGGAAGCTGTGAGGAAGCTCAGATAAAAAGCAGGACCCGACAGCCTATAGAAGCACGGAAAAGCCATAGTTTCAAACCAGCACACAGCAGCCCGAGGACACTGTGAGGACTCCAGGGCAAATGCGGCCAGCAGCTGAGTTCTCTGCAGAAACTGCCTGGGGTCTAACTGTGACAGAGACAGCCAAGAAACTCCTGCTATAAGGCTTCCATTTAAAAGTATAATGTAGGACTGGGGATACTGCTCAGTGATAGAGCACACGCTTGTTACATATAGAGTTCTTGGTTCAATCCTACCACCCAAACAAACAAAAATTAGTACATGTATTGGCAAAAACATGTACAAGAGGTATGCATATATACAAACGATTAAGAATACATAAGCCAATTATTAGAAATGTTGCCTATCAGCAGAAGCAGCACATCTTATTTCTAGTGATAGATAAATGTACCTCTGTCCTTGGTGCAATCTCTTCAGTTTCTGCAAATTCAGAGCTGAAGGTGTATTCAGACTCATTGCTGCTGTGGGTAGAGTCTGTTCTCTTGTGTCCTGGCTTAGGCACATTCTGTGAGGTAAATAACCCAAAGACAATTCATTTAACATACCGAAACAATGCACAGTGGAAACAGCATCCACAATGTCTTCATTACAATCTCCACTCAGTAGTTTGCACTGATGGCCAAATGCTCAAGGGTTCAATCTTGTTTTGACCAAATTCCTTTTTTTTTCGAGACAGGGTTTCTCTGTAGTTTTGGAGCCTGTCCTGGACTAGCTTTAGACCAGGCTGGCCTCGAACTCACAGAGATCCACCTGCCTCAGCCTCCCGAGTGCTGGGATTACAGGCGTGCGCCACCACTGCCCAGACCAAATTCTTATAAGCTGGTGATAAGGTGTGCCAGCATGGTAAAAAGTGTTATGAAACCACATGGCCAAAAGTAGATCACCTGTGACTATTAGCAGAGTCCCCAGGGTCTCACGTACAACAGTTTAGCTTTGAACTCACTATGTAGCTAAAGATGACTTTGAATTTCTGATCCTCCTGCCTCCTCCTTCTGAGTACTGGGACTACAGGCAAGAGCCACCACACTCTATTTAAAGTTCTGAGGATGGTACACAGGCCTTTGGATCCATGCTAAGCAAGGACTCTATCAATGGGGCTTCTTCAAGGCTCTCTTTTGTTGTTGTTTTGTTTTTGGGTTTTTTCCCCTAAAGTTTTGAGTTATTCAGTCACTCTGTTCAAGCCATTCTTTGTGTTGTAATAAAATAAAAGTTACAAGAAAGTTTATAAATTACACTGAATGACAGACATAACCATTCATTACATGGTAATTAAGTATACATGGTTAAAAATAAGTAGGAGTTATATAGGTGACTATAACGTCTATCACTTTACACATGACATCAATCTGTGGAATAAGCCATGAGAATTAGACAGTGCAGGGCAGGTAGCTAGATGCCTGCAGAATTCACTGAAGATCCCTGAATCATGACCATGATGATTCGGGAGATCTGGAAGATACTTTCAGGGCACAGATACCATATCAATCAGTGTTGAGAAAACTCACAGGGAATGAAAAAGCAAATCGGGACAGTCTACTGTACCTAATGCACAGAAAAGACTCAAAGAATCATTTTGTTTCCACTGTTACTCAGGAGTTTTCCAAGTAACCAGTGGCCTCCAAAGTATCCAGTAAGATCCAAAGCTTAGTCCTAAGTATAACTGAAACACAGATTAAATATAAAGGTTAGTACAGTTGTCCAATATGCAGAGTAAATAAAAATACACCAAAGAATAGAACTGTGGGGACCAAGAGCACTGAGAGAGAGGAGCTAGATGCTGGGGAAAGCTGAAGGGGACAGAACACAAAGGGGGGGGGGGGTTCGAGAGGACCTACCAACTTGGAAGCCAAGGAAGCCAAGGCTCAGTCAAGGATCTTCAGATCTGTCAATCACGGATCATAGTGACCCACTCCTACCGTAAAAGGCTCCTTGTAGGGCAGATTAGTAAGGTGTAGAGCAATCATCTAATATGGGATTTAAACGTGCTTTTCAGCTTCCCTTACACCAGGCTTGCTCATCTGTGAACCTTGCAAACATTAGTTTTATGTTATGCTTTAAAGATCTCTGCCAAGCAGATCTTTCTATCAACAAAATTTGAAGTAAATATTCTTTCCTACAAGCACCAACTTAGTTTGCTTTTTACAAGATCTGTTTTGGAGCATTCTAGCCACATGTACCATTAGGTTACCTCTTAGGAACAAGAGAGCCTGAGAAATCAGTTTCCTGACAATAATTAGGGCAGCTCCACGTGTGGAAAGTGCACTGGCAAGGACAAAAGAGCCCTTGACACTGCTAACATAAATTATTATTATCAGAGAGTGAATTTTCTCTGTATGGGAATTTAACTTGGAAATTACAAGCTCCAGTGAAGAAAACAGTTATATAAAAATAATATAAATATACAAAATTTACATTGTCATTTAATGTAGGAAGCACAGTCTTGATAATCTGACTATTTTATACTATATACTAATTATACTATTTTATAGCCCCATCTTTAAGTATCTGACTTTACTGAAGTATTTATGGATAAAACTGCATGATTTCTGGGATTTACTTTAAATAATATAATCCATAAAGTGGGGAAGGTGGTGGATAGGAGAGAAAACAGAGATACATTGACTATTTGGGAAATGGGTGATAGATGTATTGAGGTTCACTCGATGATTCTACTTACTTTTATATATGACTAAATATTTTCATCTTAAAAAAAAAAAAGCCAAAGCCAGGTATGACAGGGTCATGCCTATAATCCCCAGGAGGTAGAAAACAGAAGGATCCTGGGTCTAAGGCCAGCTGGGGTTACACAGACTCTTTAAAAAAACAAGTGTTGGGCTCACCAGCATCAGGGTCATCTCCTCCTTGAGGTCATCATAGCGCTCCTCCAGACGACTGAACTCGTTCAGGAGGTTCTGATACCTCAGCCTTTCATCATTCAGGTCAATCTCCAGCTGTTTTGTCTCTTCCACTAACTTCTTCTCCATAGTTTCTGAAATAAACAAGAGGATATAAAGGATCAGGACCTGGAAAAAGGGTGACAGGTGTCATGTCAGGCCACAGAGGTGGCAAGAAAAAGACCTTGAAGCAGCCCAGAGACAGACGAGGAAGCTAGGCCTTCCAGCAGAAGCCAAAGGATAACAGAACAAACTCAGGAGCTAAAAGCAAATGCCCCTGGGAAGGGCCCCTGGCCACAGGTGAGATTAAGAAATCAGTTAAAAACAAACAAACAAACAACAAACAAACAAACAAAACAACAAAAAGCTGTTCCTTGTGCCAGAGACAATGGTAATTCCATTCTTATTTATCATTTAGAGTCCATCCTTACTCAACATATAATGAAGTATTGCCTAGGAACCTGTTCTACACTATAATAAACCTTTTCAGAACTGCACAGAACAAAAACAATCCCCCCTCAAAACTGGAAGGGGAATATGCATACAAAGGTGACTCCATAGAATTCAAGAATGTAAACAGGCATGCTGACTTTTAGTTTCTCTTAGTGGAACTGAACTTTTAGCCCCGTGAGAGAGTTTTGAGAAGGAAGGAAGAGAAAGAAGCATAACCCAAATTAAATCTCTTATAAATGACAACTGTCATCCATGGAGCTTTGGTCCCACCAGTCCATGCTCTGGTTACAACACATTCCTATTTGCTTGTGTGTGTGTGTGTGTGTGTGTGTGTGTGTGTGTGTGTGTGTGTGTTTGAGACAGTCTTGCTATGTAGCCCTAACCTGGCATGACTGCATAGTATGCATGCATGGCTATACAGTTCATCCTGCTTCAATGTCCTCAGTGCTGGGGTTATGGGCGTGCACCACTACACCCAGATTACAAGAACTTCTGGATAAACTTCCACTACGTACTAGTCTAGTAAGCGATGACAAATAAACTATATATATTTACATAGTATCCTCTTAGGTTATTCATGTAAGTAAAGTATCAGCATACATATTTTTATTCAAATAGTGTTGTTTTATGATATTCTTAAAATCCAATAAAAATTTTTTTTTGTGTGTGTGTATATATGTCATAACATACATGTGGAGGCCAGAAGATAACTATGGGAATCAATTCTCTTCATTCACCATGTGGCGCATGGATTGAACTTAGGTCCTTAGGCCTGGAAATGAGCCATCTTATTAATAAATTCTGATATTCATAAATTATTTAGGCTAAATAATGATCCAAAAAGTCATTCTTCAAGAGAATGGTGACTTTAAAGGGACTTGCCTTCCTACTCTGTATTTGTCTGTGTGTCTCAGTCCCATGTTCTATCATATAATCTTCTGGCACACTGAAGCCCTGTCAACCTATTACCCCTCCACTTCTAACTAGATGACTGCTTCAGCTCTGCTGACGGTGCTATTTACTTCTTTGCCATCTCTCACGTGCTGCTTAAGGAACCCTAACTTTTCCAGTTCCCTACCTCACTGCCTTTTCTGCCAGTAGCTTGCTCTTGGCTACACATGGTCTGGAGTTCAGAGATTAGCCACTGACTACAGGTAATAAAAAAAAAAAAGCAGCTATGCGTGGAGGCTCAGTAGTCAAGAGTACTGGTTGCTCTTCTAGAGGACCTAGGTTTAATTCCAAGGACCCACATGGTGGCTTACAACCTGTAACTTCAGTTCTTTGGGATCCAGCATCCTCTTTGGACCTCCACAGTCACCAGGCATACACATGGTGCACAGATAAAAATGCAGACAAAACACCCATACACATAAGATTAAATTAAGTTAAAAAAATACCTCTTAAAAGAAGCTATGCATTGTAACCTAGTGACTCAACCAATTACTTTTATAATATAATTGGTTTCCTACCAGTATGCTCTTTGTATTCTTATAGTTGTGGGTCAGTTTCAAACTGCCCTAGCTGCTTCTATTGCTCTATCATTTAACTCTCTGCCAGCTCCATGAGTCAAGGGATGCAAGAGCCTCATCACTACTATTTCCCTGATGCCTTTCATAATGCTTCCCCAGGAGAGGGATTCCATACGTTCTGAATTAATAAATGAGAATTTTTTCCTAAGACATTCTATAAATTATCCTTTATTCCCACCAGTTTGTAGAAGCTAGTCCAAGTCTTCCAGCAAAAATTTCAAGACAAATCCATTTTTACTTCTTCATTTCTATAGTCAATTTCAAAAAACACTATCTATTTCCTTAGAAATGTTTCCATCATTCTGGATCCTTCCCTGACAGTCTGCATACTGGAAACTTTCTTTCCATACTGTTTTCTTTTGCCCCTTTTAACATTTTCTTCTGGCTTCTTGTCTTCACCTCCTTTCTTTCTTTCTTTCTTTCTTTCTTTCTTTCTTTCTTTCTTTCTTTCTTTCTTTCTTTCTTTCTTTCCTTCCTTCCTTCCTTCCTTCCTTCCTTCCTTCCTTCTTTCTTTCTTTCTTTCTTTCTTTCTATTTTTTAAGATTTATTTATTTATTATGTACACAGAAGAAGGCACCAGATCTCATTACAGATGGTTGTGAGCCACCATGTGGGTGCTGGGAATTGAACTCAGGACCTCTGGAAGGGCAGTTGGTGCTCTTAACCTCTGAGCCATCTCTCCAGCCCTTCACCTTATTTCTTGGTTAAGGTTATTAATTCCAGGGTGTCTTCTTGTTCCTCTACATCATCTTTAATTGGAGGGAAGAGATCATGTGAGGGAAGTACAGAGGGCTCTTCCTCACTATCTCTCTAATCTTTACTCTGGATTACTTTCAGAATGCCCCCATTTGTTACTGTGATAAAACACTGACTAAAACCTACTTGGGGGAGGAAAGGGTTTTATTTAGCTTACAAGTTACAGCCCATCTTTGAGGCAAACCAGGGCAGGAGCTCAAGCAGGATCTTAGGGGCAGGAACTGAAGCAGAACAGTGGGCAAATGCTGCTTACTGGCTTGCTTGCATGGTCACATTCAGCTCCCTTTGTTTATATAGTCTGCATCCATCTGCCTAGGGATGGTACCACCCACAGTGGGCTGGGCCCTCCTACATCAGTTAGCAATCAAGAGAATGCTCCACAAGAGACATGTCAATAGGCCAATCTGATGGACCATTTTAATCAATCACACAATCAATAAATAAAATAAATGTACATATCTACTAAGTTCTTTATCTTAAAAGTTACTTTTCATTTTTAATTTGGTAGCAAAAGGAGTTGAACTTAATAGGATGGCACCCACTGTTTTAGTAAAATATAAATTAAAAAATAAGTGAGGCCCAGAAAGACAAACAGTATATGTTCTCAATCAATAAAGATGCTTTTAAAAAACTCATCTGATAGAAAAGAGTTATAGAAAAAATGGTCACCGGGCACTGGGAAAGCCAGAAGAGGAGGTTGGAGAGAAGTGAGATAAAGGTTCCAAAGTACAGCTGGGTAGGAGAGTGCGAAGGTTCCCTACAAGTACAAACAATAGATTTTAAGAAGATGAAAATGTTGGTTACCTTGATTTGATCATTACACATATACCAAATTATTTGCTATTCCTATAAGTATTTCCAATTGCATCAGTTTGAAAATATGTGAATGGCCAGGTATGGAGGCACATTTGGAAGGGTGAGGCAGGAAGATCTCAAGTTCAAAGCCAGTCTTGACTCAAAGAAACAAATTCACACACATCTACCCATAAATTAGCTCAAGAATTCTTATTAAGCCAGTAAAAATCCTATAAGTTAAAACTCATACATACAAAGCGAAGTTTTAAAAGCTACATAATTTATTACTGAATAGCTTCATATTAGTACATAGAGACCAGAGATCAACTTTATAAGTTGACAAATATTACTAAATATTTGGGACTCTTGCTTGTAAATGTAGATGACAGCCAAAACTTAAAAAAATTTTTTTTCAGCTCTAAGCAATACTGTGTAACTGGTAACATAATGTCAAACTTTTAAAACTTAGGTTTGAAATTTGTTGTTTGCTAGGTTGAACCCACACAAATCTTACCTGTCATCTCCTTAGCCTGCTCCACGATGAGGTGATTGAGGGTCTCCTTTTCCTGTTTCAGCAAAGTATTTTCTTCCTTCAAATTTGACACCAGCTATAAAATGAAACACCAAACTGAGATGTTGTAGTGGACCGAGATGTCCCACACAACAGTCACCGTCCATGCCTCCTGTGTTCACCTAGTTACGTCTTGTCACCTGTCATACTTGTCTCAAATTTACTCCCTCCAGAGAAACTTGAAAACCATCTTCATTAGAGACCTTTTCTCTAGGCTGTTGCAAAACCCTGTGTTTGCCTCCTTACAGTCCATATAAATGGTCTTTTTTTTTTTTTTTTTTTTTGCCTTCTCCAATAGACTAGACATATCTTGGAGGAAAAGGACTGTGATGGTGCCCGTTTTACTCTGTACTATGAACATTTAGTATCTGGCTAGCATCTACAAAACATCTGTCCCCAAAATAATGATAACACCTTGCTCTGTTTTGATTTCTGTTGCTGTGATACAACACTCTGATCCAAAGCAACTTGGAAAGGAAAGGGTTTATTTCATCTTACATGCCCAGGTCACAGTCCATCATCAGAGGAAGCCAAGGCAGGAGTTTGAAGAAGAGACCATAGGGTTTCTTGCTCCTAGGCTCATGCTCAGCTATTTTTCTTACACAGCCCAGGCCCACATGCCTAGGGATGGCATCAATCACAGTGGGTAGGGCCCTCCCACACCAATTAGCAATGGAGAAAACACCCTACAGACATGCTCAAGGAAATTCTGATGGAGGCAAATTTTTTTGGATTCTCTCATTCCAGTGCGTCAAGTTGACAACTAAGATTAGCCATCAAATACCTCAGCCGGGGTATGGCGCATGCCTTTAATCCCAGCACTCGGGAGGCAGAGCCGGGTGGATCTCTGTGAGTTTGAGAACAGCCTGGTCTACAGAGCTAGTCCAGGACAGGCTCCAAAGCTACGGAGAAACCCTGTCTCGAAAAACTAAACAAACAAACAAACAACAACAACAACAACAACAACAAACACCTTCTCATTGTACCACTAGAATGCTACAATTCAAATGGGCAGATTCAAGAGATTAAAGATACAAGTCTTTAAAATTGTTTTATGTGTATATATGAGGGCATGCCACATGTGTGGGTGTGTCCACAGCCAGAAGAGAGTGCTGGACCCCATAGAGCTGGAATTATAGATGTACAGGCTAGAAACTAAACTCTGGTCCTCTGGAAGGGCAAGAGACACACTTAACAGCTGAGACATCTCTCCAACCCCATGAATTCTTTAGAAATAAAATTTTTATTTATTCTGAGAATTTCATATATGTATACAATGAATTCTCACCATCTCCACACCCTGCTACTTTATTGGATCCCATTTGTAACAATCCTCTTTCAACTTCAAGTTCTCTCTTTTTTATAAACATGGGTGCAGCACCCAGTCACTGCACCGTGTGTTGTGGGAATATCACTTTATCCAGGCCAAGATGTGTTACATTTGGACCTTGCCTTCCTTTGTGAGAAGATAATGGGGTTTTAAGAAGGTCAATCTCTAGCAAAACACAAACACATACAAACACACAGGAAGGAAGGAAGGAAGGAAGGAAGGAAGGAAGGAAGGATGGAAGGAAGGAAGGAAGGAAGGAAGGAAAGAAGGAAGGAAGGAAGGAAGGAAGGAAGGAAGGAAGGAAGGAAAAGGCATTTTTCCAGAGGAATCTTGAAAGCTTACAGAGACTGAGGAAGGAAGGAAGTGCTCAAGGGCATCCTTTAGAATGCATATTTGAATTATTCAAGAACAAGCTCGCCATGGTAAGGGACGCTACACAGTGGCACTGCCCTGTCTGCACATGGAGTTAGGTCTCATTCTGATGCAGGGAAATTTCATGGACCTGAGCACCATGAGGACAGGGCAGCAGTCTTCCTGGCTACACTATTTTGCCTGCAGTTCATCTAAGCTCTTCCTGAAGAAGCTGCTGTCCATGTTCAGAATCCAGTACAGAAGAAGCAAGTGAGGATTATTCAGTTGCTGCTGACAATTCAGCTGCTTTCATCTAGAGAAGAAGGTGATATCTGTGGACTCATTCAAATCAATTACTACTTCTCAGGCAGCCCAATTATAAGGGTTTTTAGAAATGTTTAAATACATTTTTTTCTTTTCTTTTTTTTTTTTTTTTTTTTTTTTTTTTTTACCATTACTTGGGAGCCCTGCAATTTCCCATGCTCAACATGTTTTAACATAAGCTAAATTCATAGCATGGAGGAATGGCTGAGACTGAACATTTGGGGAGTTCCATCTGCTCAGCAGCTCCTGCCTAGAGTTCTCTGACTCGGACTTAACATGGCTTAACACAAGTTTCTATAGGAATTCGAACTATATATAAGTTCAGGGACTATCAGTTCACTGTTTGATCTACCTCAGAATCATGGAAGTTCACACTGAAAGATTTGTAATCAATGCTATGATGTGACTGTCTTCTCTCAATGTCCTTAAACTCACTATTAATATCTGGAGGTGGGACCTTAGGGAGACAGACAACTGGGTTATAAAAACTGTGCCCTTATGAATAGGGTAACCTATTTATGGATTAATGTATTACTGAGGGAGTGGTTTTGCTATAAAAGTGGCATACCTGTTCTTCCTTGCTATGTGATCCCCTGATATTATGATATAACCATAAAATCTTCACCAGATGCTGGTACCATACTCTTGGGCTTCTTAGCAGAAATACAGTGATGTAAGCCTCCAATCTTTATAAATTACCTAGTCTGAGGCATTTGTTATAACAACAGAAAACTAAGACAGTTACATAGACATCTATTTCATTGCTGAAACATTGCTTTGTTCCTGGTCTTACTAGAGTGAAATGTTCTACCTCAAGACTATAGCCTACTTGTTGATGATTATGGGGCTGAGATGTCTGGGAAACATCAGTATGAACTATAAACCCTCTGAAATGTACATTATGTCTTTGATTAAAATGAATATAGAGTCACATGGACCAGGGCAGGATGACAGACAGCATTTACTCTGCACACAGGGCAATGGGGATAAGAAGACTATTCCCACCTGCTCAGTTTCTTGTTTGTATTTATCTGCTCGTTCTTCAATGCATTTTTTCTCTGAGCGAGTTTGTTCCAGGTCTTTGCGGAGTTTGGCAATTTCTTCCTGTAGACTAAGGACCCGCCCAGTGGCAACCTTAGCTTCCTCCTCACTTAGCTGAAGACGTTCTACATCATTTCGTAGTTTCTCAGTCTCAGAGTTGTATATTCCTTCCAGATTGGTCAGTTTCTCCATGAGGCATTTGTAGTCTTTATTCTTTAAATACAAACATCAATAAGTCAATGTTTATAATATGAATGACCAAATGTATGCAGTATAAAAACCATCCTTATCTCTTACATATCCTTAACTACCTTTATATTACTGGCATGTACTAAAATACTATTTAGTAACTACTGTTAAGCAAGAGAATTTCCCCTCTGCAAACAGACTGGCCCCTCAGAAGCCTGTACATCTTCCGGCTTCTCTTGCCACTGCTGCGCCAAAGAGCCATTAAGAGGCAAAACCAGACAAGGGGCGAAAGACTTCTGCCGAGCATACATTACAATATGATCCATGATCACAGAGGTCTGGAGCAGGGGGTTGAAAAGTAAATTCCTGTCTGTTCCTTTCCTTCAGGGTGAAGTCAGGCCACTAGAAACAACCCAGTGGGTCTCCTCTGTTATGCTCTAGCTTTAGGGCTTCTTTAGAAACACACCTGCTCATCCACTTTGCGCTGCAGCTGCATAATCTTATTTTCCATGCCAATGTGGAGCTTCTTGTAGCGTTCCACAGAGCGAGCCTCAATTTTCAGTTTCTTCAGCTCACGCTTGGCCATCATTCGCCGGAAGCAGCACTGTAGGTAGATGATGGCTTGCATGGTCCTCTTATAATGGGTACGAGCCAGCCAGCCACGGACACGCTTCTGGATGATGACCGCTTTGTGCTCACGGAGTATCTGCAGAAAACGGTAGATAACCTGAGTCTCTAGACTCAACTCGAAATTCAAGTCTATCCACCTATGCATGTCAAACTGATAATCCAGACCCAGAGAGAAGGACAAAAATGGAATCAACAGTGTCTTTATGTGGATTATACATCACAGAAATATAAAGGTACATCAATTAAATATATATATTTCAAATCACCTTTCAATGTCCACTTTTCTAGTTACATTACACACACACACACACACACACACACACACACACACACACACACACACACACACACACACACACAAACACATGACTATAAACAAAAGTACATAGAATTGGAAGCAGTCTAAATAAAAAAATACCAGATTGCAAAAGGGAGAAAATTCTACAAAGAACATAAAAAATAAATCAGTTTCCTTATTGGTGTATGATTTCTGCTGGTAAGAGGTCTTATAAAACTAAGGACCAGGTACTTTATGAACTATGTGCTGTTAAAATAAAGATTGTCCTGCTACACTGCTTCACTGTATATTAGGCCTGAACTTGAGGTCATGGGGATGGCCAGCAAGCTATCTAAGAGGCTGACACCTGAGATGATAAAAGGTTATTAATGACTTATTGACCTCACTCCTGAAACTCAGAAGATGACAATCTTTTTGTTTGTTTGAAACAGGGTCTTTCTGAGTATCCCTGGTTGGCCTAGAACTCACTATGTAGACTAGGCTGGCATTGAACTCATGGAGGTCCACCTGCTGAACGCTGGGACTAAAGGCATGTGCCACCTCCCTCAGCCTAAAGCTGCTGCTCTTGTCTGCCACATTTGAGGTTTATCATTCTAGTGTGGTTTCCTACTGCTGTTATTTCTAATGCCCCAGGAATCTGTTGTCAATGCCAAGGTAAAGACACAAAGCTTCAAAGGGAAAGCTAAACACAAGAAAATGTGCAACAAAGTAATCTTCCTTTGACTCTTATAAAGTCATGATAGTCTCTTAAACTTAACTTAGAAGAAAAGGGCTACCTTATGAGACAAATTTCTTGTCATTGAAGGCCGTTAAGCAGAGACAATGTGAACAATTTTTAGGGAAGAGGTTTTTTCCTGGAACCCACATGATGGAAAGAATCAAGTCCTGTAAGTTGTCCTCCGACACCTGCACTGACACAGTGGCACACGTGTGTACACCCCTGTCTGTGCACACACACACAACCACATGCAGGTGATCTATGGTCTACAGGGTAACAGTGTGTCCTCTGACACCTGCACTGACCAATGGCACACATGTGTACACCCATGTCTGTGCACATACACAACCACATGCAGACGACCTATGATCTACAGGGTAACAGTGTGTCCTCTGACACCTGCACTGACACAGTGGCACATGTGTGTACATCCCTGTCTGTGCGCGCGCGCACACACACACACACACACACACACACACACACAACCACATGCAGGTGATCTATGGTTTACAGGGTAACAGTATGTCCTCTGACACCTGCACTGACCAATGGCACACATGTGTATACCCCTGTCTGTGCACACACACACACACACACACAACCACATGCAGGTGATCTATGGTCTACAGGGTAACAGTGTGTCCTCTGACACCTGCACTGACCAATGGCACACGTGTGTACACCCCTGTCTGTGCACACACACAACCACATGCAGGTGATCTGTGGTCTACAGGGTAACAGTGATTCTAAGACAGAAAGGGTACTTGTCAGGACGAGAGTGTGGCTTAGTAGAAGATGCATGGTTAGTATGCATGAAACCTTGAATTCAACCCCGGTGCCTCATGTAAAAAAGATGATTTGTTGGGCTTGTAAGATGGCTTAGTGGGTAAGAATTGTTTGCTACACAAACATGAAGACTTAAGCTTGAATTCCCAGCACCCACATAAAATACATGGATACATGTCCCTGTATCCCTAGCACTGAGGGGTAGAGAAGTTGATCTTGGGGGTTTATTGGACAACTAGCCGGGCCAAGACCATGAGCTTTACATTCAATAAGAGACTGTCTCAAGGCAATAAGTAAGACGACCCAAGTCCTGCTCTGGTCTCTATATATGTCTGCACAACTTGCACATATACACACTGACGAGCTTGTAAAACACACACACACTAAAAAAAAATGTACCACATTCCAGTTAATGTATTTTAATCATACAAATGTTACAGTTATTTCCTCTTCACCATGCTAAGTTCTCATTCTCAGGTTGACCTTCTATCCCCCACCATATATTTGACCTATTTGTGTAGTTTACCTCTCTGTAGCTGTCTGAAAAATGGGCCTTAAGAACACAACATCCTAATCCCTACAACTTGTAGTTGTCATTTTATTTGGAAAATGGGGCTTTGTAGATGTGACTAGGTTAAGGATCTTGAGATAGGGATATCCTTGATTATGAAAGTCAGACCTAAATATCATCATAATTTAAAAAATAACTTAAAAACAATTATTGGGGGGGGCATATGTCGGAGTTGATTCTCTCCTTCCACAATGTGAGTTCTGGGGATCTTACCAGTCCTGCGATTATTTTTTTATAAGAGACAAATGATATAAACACAGCAGAGATAGGGGCAATGTGGCCACAGGTACAGGAGTGCAGGCCACCACTGGAAGGGACAAGGAATATTTTCTGTCTTGGGGCTTTGGAGAATGTGGTATTGCTGATACCTTGATTATAGCCCAGTGGTTTTGGACTTTTGGCCTTCAGAAAGCTGAGAAAATAAGTTCTGTTGTTTTCATCAACCAATTTTTATTTCACATTTACTTTTTTAATTTTATAAACTATACAGACAAATGGAAAGGGAAGTATATTTTTTTTCTATTGTCTTGTTAACAAGTATATCTAATTACTTAATACCAGCATGTATTTCAATTGTTGGTTTTCTCCACAAGGCTTCTCTGTCCACAGCAGTCTCTATGGTACTTTGTTCAGACAGAAAATATAATTAATGTTACTGGAATGCATGAACAAACTTGAAAGCAGCATCTTACCTTTCGATATCTATTTCTTGCCAAATAGCCTCTCAAATAAGACTGAAGGACAATAGTGGCAGCTCGTCGAATCTTGTACCTCCTGCGGACCACATACATGCGCCAGTACTTTTGAATGGTGGTTGCTGCCTTGGTCCTGCGCAGGAACTTGGCATAGCTGGCCAAAGAAAACAGTGGTGGACTGTCAGTCATCAAGACTGCAAAACATCAATGCCAACGTCGTAGGTAGCCTGAGCAGAGCCTCACTGTTTGTTACTCTAATGTTCACGGCAAATAAGCATTTATATTAACTTACATGTGTTCAGCAATGTGTAGCTTCTGAACTACACATTTTTTCATTGAGTTTCCCTAATTTTGAAAAGCAGGATGTCCCATATTGTCACATTTCACAATAAAGAAAAGGAAGTTCATAAAGCTTAAAACTTCATTGTCGGGCGGTGGTGGCGCACACCTTTAATCCCAGCACTCGGGAGGCAGAGCCAGGCGGATCTCTGTGAGTTCGAGGCCAGCCTGGTCTACCAAGTGAGTTCCAGGAAAGGCGCAAAGCTTCACAGAGAAACCCTGTCTCAAAAAAAACCAAAAACAAACAAACAAAAACTTCATAAAATTAAAACTGTTTGTATATGTAATCACACTGAAATATAACTATTTGTTAGAACAGTTTTGTTAATTGCTCCTCAATAGTGTTAAGATTAACTGTCTCATATTCATGGCTATTTCAATTTATATACAATTTCTTCAAGTTCCATGTTATGGTAAAAGAGATACAAATTCTAAGGGCCTAAGTTGGTAACAATTCAAATCTGAATTATTGTAAGTCTATGTGAAATTTTATTCTTTTGAATTGTCTTGTAAGTTAATTTGTTGTGCTTTGACATGAATAATGAGTGAGATGCTATCTTCACAGGTAGGGTAGTCATTCAGACCACCTGTCCTGGATGGACCATGAGTCAGATGAGACCATAAGAAGACCTACCATCGTGCCTGATAGCCCCGCACGTATCGCTGTACCGTGATGGCTGCCCTCTGCATGCACAGGTATTTCTTCCTCAGCAGCCACCCACGGATGGTCTTCTGGATCCGGATGCAGGCAGCCCTCAGTTTGTCAGCCCTCAATTTTTCTAGATAGGCCACTTGACCAGCACGGAAAAAGATCTTTGTCTTACCAAACTGGTATTTGTCCTTGTCCTATTTTAGAGGAAAAAATACAAAGAGAAACAATGACCTTATAAAAGAAATTCAAGATGGGGAAAAGAAAATCTAGAAGCAGAATTAGTAAAAGGATGAATCTATTATCAAAAACCTGGGCTACATCTCAGTGAACTAATGGAGCCAGATTTTTTTTTTAAATCCTATTTAAGTTGTGTAAACAGAAAGGATTTTAGAGAAAATGGTAGCCTAAGAGTTATTTTCCAGAATTATTCTACCTGGAATTAATATCTGGGCCCAAAACTGCAGCTATTATCTGCTTGTTTGAATTTTAAACCTCTTAAGGAAATGGAGATGCTGACAGTGCCTTTGACTGGCCCGCTGTAAGAATACATCAGTCTGTATAATCCATGAGCAGCTGAAGAAACAAAAACACCAGCGTGAAGAATAAGGCAGGAAGAAAGCACACAAAATAAAAAGTTAAAAAAACAAAAACAAACCAACAACCAATTCCTCTAAATCCCTGGGTTCATATTAAGGGTATGCTTCTAAATAGTTATCATTTTGCTTCATCAGTATCTAAAAAACAAATGCAACCTCATAAATGTGTTTAAAACTTATACAGATAGCCATTTTTTCATAAGAAATACAATTATTTATATTGCACTGACTTTTGTGCATAAGCAGAGCTATGGAGTAGAGAGAGATATTCATGTGATTTAGGGTGATTCACCTCAGATGTAAGCATGCAAATCATTACCATTTTCATATAAAAAGAACAGTGGAACTTACATATACTAATCACTACTGTGTCAGAAATTCTAAGCAAAAATAAACTCAGTTTTTGCTGTAAGTACATAGCCCTTTAAACATAAAGTTAAAAAAATCAGAAACTGTAACATATATCTGAAAAGTCTAGAATCATTTAATAACTTTTGCATAGGAACCCTAACTAGGCCCTCTCCCACTGTCCCATCTTACCTCAGCTACTACCTCTACCTCCATTGGATCCAGGCCTAGAGTGGTCTGGGTGAGGAGGCAGGTGCATGATTGTCTCAGCTTTCTGTTCCATATTCCCATCTGAACCCAAATTAGAAAGGAATTGGGCCAAACTCAAAAAACAAAAACAAAAAACCCACTGATATTAAAAAGTATTACATCCTTAGAGAAGGATGGGATCCTTAGTTACAGATGGGATCCTTAGTTCTCTCAAAGGGGAAAAATCATCAAAGAAGAATTACATTTAATTAATAGTTAGTAATTATGACTAACTATTTCATAGTGAGGCACAAGAAAAATTAATTTTTAAACAACCTTTTCATGATCTCAAACTCATGAAGACTCAGATTAGAGATTTTCTATGTGTGCTATGGGGGCCTGGGGAACTGTTAAAAATACAAATTATAAGGGATTTAGTTCAGTGGTAAAACATTTACCTAGCATATGCAAAGCCCTGGGTTCTATCACCAGCACAGAAAAATAAATAAATAAGTAAATAAACCAATAAATAAATGAAGTGTGGGGGAAATGGTGTTCAATTATTAGGCCATCCCAGACCTACAGAATCAGAAATTCTAGGAGTAGAGGCCAGCAATCTGTGTCTAGCAAGCCCTCCAGGTGACTACACACAATAGTCTGAGAGCTTCTTAGACAGATATGCAATTATCTATCTATTCTAATAATTTCTCTATTGTCTGATATACAACTTTCACCCTGTAAAAGGCCACCTTACTGTTTCCTTTTTAAAAAATATTTTATGTGTATCATTGTTTTGCTTGCATGTACATAATGTGCACTATGTGCATGACTAGTGTCTGTAGAGTCCAAAAGAAGGTGCTGGATCCTTGAAACTTGAAGAATGGGTGTGAGCTGCCATGTGGGTGCTGGGAATCAAATCTAGGTCCTCTGCAAAAACAGCAGGTGCTTTTAACTTCATAGCCCTTTCCATCCCTAAAGATTTAATTTTTTGTGTCTATATGAGTGTACATCATGTGTGTACGAGTGCCCACATGAGTCGGAAGAGGACATTGGGTCTCCTGGAGCTGGAGTTACAGTTTGCACGCCACCCAACGTGGGAACTGAACACAGTCTTCGGCAACAGCAGCAGGAGCTCATAAGTGCTTCTCCAACCACTTTAGCAAATCCTGTATTTTCTACTTTCCTGTAGCTTATTTCCATTTTACCCAGACATACCCATTCTTCAGGGCCTGACTCAAATCCCACTCCTCAAGAAATTAATTCTTCCTCTCATGATTGGATATGGTTTTGCCTTCCTTTGATATC
The DNA here is from genome assembly GCF_903995425.1 of Onychomys torridus. Classification (NCBI taxonomy): domain Eukaryota; kingdom Metazoa; phylum Chordata; class Mammalia; order Rodentia; family Cricetidae; genus Onychomys; species Onychomys torridus. The sequence continues at coordinate 68,588,342 of NC_050449.1, read as the reverse complement.
TGTCCTGCCTCCTCTGCATTTCTGTCATTTTTTTTATTTTAAGATTTTTTAGTTATATGCATGCGTGTGTGTCTCTGTGTATGAAAATGTAAGTATCCAAGAATGCCAGAGAGGTTGGCTCCCTCAGGAGCTAGAGTAACAGATGGTTGTGGGCCATCCTACACAGGTCCTGGAAACTGAACTCAAGTCCTCTGGAGTCCAGTATGCACTTTTCTTCTGAGCCTTATCTCCAGCCCTTACTCAATATTTGATGTAGACATAATCATCTGCATGCTCATCTTTAAAATGCATTACTTGTCTTTAAAATAAAAATGGACTTTCCCCCTTAATTTTGTTGACAATAGTCAAACTATCTAAAATGTACCCCAAGTCTGAGCCCAGCCCTTTTCAAAATAGTTTCCTAGTGTTGGCTGTCAGTCCTCACATTACTTTTAGCACACTAAACACAGTGAGTCTCACTGGACCTCTAGGTCAGGTGTTTCCCTACTTAACCAACCCCACATAATGTGGGGCATGGCATTTAACACATAAGTTTGCAGGGCTTTTACAGCTCAGAACAACAAGGCCTTGGGCTAACACCTCTCAGAAACATTAAGTGAAAATCGTTCTCACCAATATCAGTTTCTCTAATACATTCTTGCACGTTTGCTTTCTATCTCCCAGCACATCCTTTTGCTTCATTAGGACCCGATACCGGCTGAAAAACTCTTGATAAGTCCACCTAGAACAGAAGCCCACAACAGCTTAAAGACTCAAGCAAAACTGCTCCCACAGGGCTCCCTTACATCTGCAGACCGTGGGCTCACCGTGAGGGAAAACCTGCTGCACTGATTCGGATGGTCTCCAGGACACCACAGGCTCTTAGTTGCTGCACTGCCCTTTTCTCATCAAATCTGCATGGAAAAACAAAAGCTGTTAGCCCACAAGACCCAGGTATGATTCTTTTGTCAGGACCCATGTAGATAAAATAGAAAAGAAAGCATTCAAAAGCTAGAACAGTGATCAAATGAAGACCTCTCTGAAACAGTAGGGAAGAGACATGCAGCAGAAAAATAGAGCTGTAGATAGCTCCTCCAGTTCACATCCTACAGTGTCCTAAGAAAGTCCACTGAGCATACTAGAGAGAAGACAGAATTCTCTCTCACTCTGCCCATCCTGTAATGAGTGTGCAATCATAGCTTAGCCTGACTGAAAATGCTCAGATTTCATTAGCTCAGTATATAGACCTCCCCTAGGATAAAGATTGATGAACCTGAAAAGACAAATTAAACATGCCACATTCAGTTATTAAAAAAAGCAACTTTTTAGAGGCAGGCAGATCTCTGTGAGTTTGAGGCCAGCCTGGTCTACAGAGTGAGTTTCAAGACAGACATGACTACACAGAGAAATCATCTCAGAACAAGAAAAAAAAAAAAAAAAGGCAACAACTTTGTTTTTCTACAAGCCGCTTACTGTGCACATACAGAACACTTATAGTAGCCACAGCAATGAAAATATATCTATTTTATTACATCTCACATTTATTCCATCCTAAGCATGGTGGTTTGAATGGGAATGGCCCCATAGGCTCATACATTTGAATACTTGGTCCCCAGTTGGTGGAAAAGCTTGGGAAGGATTAGGAAGTGTGTGGCCTTGTTGGAGAAGGTGTCACTGGGATTTCAAAAGCCCCTGCCATTCCTAGCTAGCTCTCTCTGTCTCAATGCCTTGTGCTCTCAGCATGGGTTCAGCACCATGCCTGCCTATCTGCTGCCATGCTCCTGCTATGATGGGCATGGACTCTAAACCTCTGCAACTGTGAGCTCCAAATTCATCTCTTATAAGTTGCCTTGGTCATGACATTTTTGTCTTGTCAAATAGAAAATGGACTAACACACTAAAAAAAAAATGGCATGTTAACATTAAAATGACACTAAATGAAGCAGCTGAAAGTTCCTCTTCTAGCTAGATGACTGCCTGTTGGTTTCATGACTAAGCTCTGAGTATCTACCCAAGCCCGTCCTGTGCTGTCTTCTCAGGCCTTCGAGTGCTGCTAGGAGATGGGGCTTGCTAGTACAAGTTCACGGTGAAGGTGGAAACCTCTTCCTGCTCCCCACTTCCTTCAGAGAAAAGCTCCTGATGATGATAAGGATGGCAGTCTTCTAGGACTAACCTCAAACCAGAGGCAGAAGGAGGCCAGCAAGACCATCCGGATATTCACTGACACACTGAAGAGAGGGGGCTGCAACCTTGAGTCTATATGGCTAGTCTTTTAATTTATTAATCTACTTATTTATTTTATTATATATAGATAGATCAAACATTATATATATACATTATATAATATATAATATTATATATATATATATATATATATATATATATATATATATATATATATATATATATATATATATATATAAAAGCCTGAGTGTATATCTGTACAACCCTTGAGTATCTGGTGCTCAGAGGCTAGAAGAGGGTGTCAAATGACTTAAAATTGGAGTGACAGATGGTTGTGAACGGCCATGTGGGTGCTGGGAGTCAAACCTAGGTACCTTGGAAGGGCAGTGCTCTTAACAGCTGAGCCATCTGTGTAGCCTCATGGTTGGTCTTTAACAAAATATATTCAAAAATTCTTATTTGGCACAATATTGGTGGTTATTTATGGGGTAAAATGTGGTATTTCAATACATACTCATAGTGATCAAATCATACATTTGATCTTTGGCCCATAGATTCTTCTAGAATTGTGTTCTCCTAAGGAGGTACAGAAACCTTTGGCAAAGCATACTTGACAGAATTGTTATGAGAAATAGGAGGGTTTAAGGAAGGGTCCCTGGGAAGGACTGAAGGGAGCAAAGTGATGTAACTGTACTTTATTAAAACATATTTTTTTTAAAAAGGACTGCTGTAACAACCTAAATGATTTAAATAGATTATGGACTATCTATATCATCAGACACTCTGCAGCCACTCAACCAATGTGTAGATTAAATACTCATCTAGGAACAATCATCAGTGCTAGTAAGAGTGGAGATGAAATAGCAGTTATAGCATGAAACCCCATCTTGTTAGCCTCAGTCCCCCCCCATCACCCCCCCCCACACACACACACACAGGGAAAGAGGGAAAGCTAACTAGTCCGTCATGTGCCAATTTCCACTACTTATCTCTCTACTTATCTTCCTGAAAACCATCACAAGAATGTATATTATTCCTTTTTTATTTTTTTGGTTTTTTGAGACAGGGTTTCTCTGTGTAGCTTTGCACCTTTCCTGGAACTCACTTGGTAGCCCAGGCTGGCCTCAAACTCACAGAGAACTGCCTGCCTCTGCCTCCCGAGTGCTGGGATTAAAGGTGTACACCACTACCACCTGGCTATGATGGCTCAGCCATTAAAGGCTAGGCTCACAACCAAAATATTATTAAAGTTAGAGAAATATTTATATTTTTGAAATCATCTCCAGAAAGATTCACTTCCACCTCTGACTTGGTATGTGAAGTAGGATGAAATTTTTGATACATTCTCTGGCTCCAACAGATTAAAAAAAGCAGCAGGTAAGCCTTGGCCAAAGAAGCCTTAGCCCAGCTAGCTCTGTTTTTAATGTCCAAATTAACAAAAAGCCTAGAAAGATCTCCAAGAGAGATAAAGTCAAAACAGAATCAGAAATAACTGGTTGGCCTCAAAATTCCAAATCCTTAGAGAGTTAACTGCTAATATGTTTTCATGTTCCTAAAAGGAAACAAAACCTGAAAATATTATCAAGTAGTTGATTCCCTCTACAAGACCTGAAGATTTTCCACAGAAGTCTTTCTCCTCATTTCGGTTTGACTTACGTGAATGGAAACTTGAAATCATTGGGCTTAATGCAGCGTACGTAGTGAGGAGTCGTGGCATTAAGGGTTTCCATGAGCAGGTGAAGAGAGTTCCGAAACTGCGTGAGAAAGGGTTAAAAATTCAAGTTTGGCTGGAGGCCAAAGACAATTTGAAAGTGTTCCTCCTTTGACAGAATTGGAGGTGATTTTAAACAATGAACTTAAAGCCATCTTCATGGGGGGGGGCACAGTCACTAAACAAGAGTTCTAGCACTTTTCTGTACATTTGCCTAAACTCTACATGTTCATTCTGCTAAATATTCTGCCGCTTTCTCTGTAGCTTCCTGTTGTGAGCTCCATTCTATGTGACTTATAATTTTGCTACTAGGGCCACTTAATCATATAAGGCATGAACTCTGCTATATAATACAAAGATAAGCTGCAGATTTCTTACTATTATATAAGAAATGAGCCAAGAACAGACTGAAGGACAAACGGAAAGGAAGCATCACTAAGGACAAGGGTCAAGACTGGAGCCGTGGACCCACGTCGGCCCTTTGCTGAAGCTGACAAGAAGGAGGCTGGCACTAGCAGCTCCTGAGCTCACCTGGTGTCCCACTGTTTTCTTGTGCTCTTTGGCCATCTGGCCAGGTCGGCCCTTGGTGGGCTTTACAGGAACCCGAGTGAGAGGCGTGCGCCCTGAAGAGGTGGCAGAGGTGGGGCTGATGGCCTTCTCATCATCCTGAAATAGTTCTGGTAGCATCTTAAACTGTAAGTCAGAAATCGTAAAGAAAATTGTATTCCAGAACCAAGTGTGGAGGCAACACAGCTAAAATCCCAGCACTTGGGAGACAGAGAGAGAAAGATCATGAGTTCCAGGCCAGACTGAGCTAAGAAGTGACCTCAAGGCCAAATGGGACACTATCTCAAAAAACTAAATCAAAACAACAAAAACTCATACCCTAAACCCCAAATGGAAAGTAAGCCTTTGTAGAAGCCCCATTACAGATGATAAGCCCTTATTCTTGTAGACAGATACAGTAAAACCCACAGAAATAAGTCCTGTGTTAGGAGCCAAAAATATAAGAGAAAGGACATATAAATGTCACAAATATATGGTGGAAAAATAAAATAATTCTACAACAATATTTGGGGTGAAACAAACTCAAAGTACTAAGTACAGACCTGAAGATCTAACTAATCCAAAGAAAATGTCAGTTAAACATACAACTGGTTTTGAACTAAAATTATTTTATGAGAAAAATATTTATCAAGAAACTGAGTTTATTATCTCAGGTCTACAAGGGGTTTTATGTAGCAGAAGCAAAGGACTAGTCCAGGTCTGCATGTGTCTGAAGCTGTAAGTGCTAACTCAAAACACCTGAGAATCTCATCAGGAAGGCACTATGAACAAGCTTTCAGTATTGAAATGTAAAAGTTAATGATGAATTAATAATTTTAAGGAAATAATTTGGATTGTATAAAAAGGAGAAAAACCAGCTATTATCCTGTGTATATTTATATTTGACTTCAAGAAATTTAAAACTTTAGTGCAATTACCATAACTATATGTTTTTTGAGATGGGGTCTCACTATGTCACCACAGGAACTAGCTCTGTAGATCAGGCTGATCTCAAACTCAGAAATCTGCCTTCCTCTGCCTCTCAAGTGCTGAGATTAAAGGCACTCACTATATAAGTGAGTGGATACTAGACAATGTAGTTGGATGAAAATTTCTGAAACAAAGAACATCTAAAACCAGTCTGTAGCAACATCTTGCTATATGGATACACCTTTCTAACACTGTTATATTCCATATAAATAAAAGTAATCATTTGTGCAAGTCAAATCACACTTGTAAACACCAATTATTTACTAATCTCAGATTATTTAGTGTAGTTGATATATTGTGCACCCCAATAAACGTATCTGGGGGTCAGAGAATAGAACAGCTATAATATTAAAATAGAGGTCAGGCAGTGGTAGCACACGTCTTTGATCCTAGTATTCCAGAGGCAAAGATCTGTCTGGATCTCTGTGAGTTCAAAGCCACACTGGAAACAGCCAGGCATGGTGACTCACGCCTCTCAGGAAGTGATGGCAGGAAGCAGAAAGGTATATAAGGTGTGAGGACCAGGAACTAGAGCCTGGTTAAGCTTTTAGCCTTTTGAGCAGCAGTTCAGCTGAGATCCATTCGGATGAGGACACAGAGGCTTCCAGTTTGAGGAAACAGGATCAGCTGAGGAGTTGGCAAGGTGAGGTGGCTGTGGCTTGTTCTGCTTCTCTGATATTTCAACATTCACCCCAATACCTGGCTCCCGTATTTTTTATTAATAAGATCCTTTAAGATTCATGTTACAATTTAGGAAAAAAATTTCCTATGAGAAAAACAAAGTCATAAAAATAAAGTCATGTGATTTCATATTCTATAAATGTTTGGGCTGGGATACAGTTTAGTAGCAGAGTGCATCTTTGGCAAGTATAAGATCACAGACTAAATCCTCAGTACCATAAAAAAAAAAAAAGTAAACACTCGGAAAAAGCATCAGGGTAGTTAAAGAAGTTATCCATGATGAGTCTAACCTAATAATGTCAGCCTATTAAACAAATACAAATACTCCCTGTCTTACAGAATAATTAATGTAGTCTAGCATGGTTGGCTATACAGAAGTAAAGAACTGTTTTAACATTATCTTGTAAGACAAAACTAAACCCACATTACAAAGAAGAAAAATTAGTTCCTATAAGTTCTCTATAAAAACTCAGCATGCATGCCAGGTGGTGGTGGTACACGCCTTTAATCCCAGCACTTGGGAGGCAGAGCCAGGCGGATCTCTGTGAGTTCAAGGCCAGCCTGGTCTCCAAAGCGAGTTCCAGGAAAGGCACAAAGCTACACAGGGAAACCCTGTCTCAGGGGAAAAAACAAAACAATACAAAAACATCAGCATGGGAATAAGAAGCTAAATGAGCCAGGCTGTGGTGGCGCACACCTTTAATCCCAGCACTTAAGAGTCAGAGACAGGTGGATCGCTATGAGTTAGGGGCCAGCCTGGTCTACAGAGCGAGTTCCAAAATAGCCAGGGCTATACAGAGAAATCCTGTCTCAGAAAAAAAAGAAAAAGAAAAAGAAAAAAAAGTGAGATGATTCTGTAATAGCCATGTACTACAAATTCTTAGCTATGCTATCATTCCCAATAAATTGCTGGCTCCACATTAGCAGCTACCAAAACTTTATTTTTATCTCTTCCCAGTGAAAGGTTTAATAGAACTAGGCTACCATGGCATATTCACCAGTAGGTGCTACAATTTAACTTGGCATCTACACTATCCACCAGGTGATAGATTAGTTATCAGAGTTAAGAATACACAACTATATAAACACACACACACACACACACACACACACACACACACACACACACACACACACATTTGAGGGTAGGACTACTTCTAATAGAAATTCTAAACTAAAATTCCCTGTATAACTTTCCCTTTTTTAAGAAAGTGTACTGCCAGGCATGGTGTGACACACTTATAACCCCAGTACTTGAGAAGGCAAAAAGATTATGAGTTTTATGATGACCTAGGCTATAGAGTAAAACCTCGTTAAGAAATCTGGTGTGGTGGCACATGTGTCTGTAGTCTTAGGAATTACGAGGTAAATGGAGGTGGTTCAGAGTTCAAAGTCAGCTTCAGATGCCCATCTACATAGTTTGAGGCCAGCCTAGACTAAATGACATCCTGGGTTTGTTTGTTTGTTTATTTATTGATTGATTGATTGACATCCTGTTTTAATAAGCAAACAATAGTAAAATCAAACAAAGCTGGGGGGAAGTCTCAATTGGTAAAGTGTTTGTCTTGCTGAGTTTGAGCTCCACCAGCCACATAAAAAGTTGGGCAAGGTGGCACAAGCCTGTAATCCTAACAGGGAGAGAAGACAGGAGGGTCCCTGGGGTTCACTGGTCACTCACTCTGTGTTTACTGCTGAACTCCCAATCAATGAAAGACTGTGTCTCAAAAGAAGTAGACTGTTCCTAAGGACAGGCTGAGATTGTCCTCCTGCCTCCACATACATACTCATACACTTGAGCATATGTGTCCCTGTGTGCATTACTGTACCAGGGGCTGTTCTATAATGTATTCTTCATAGGCTGTTTTTCTTGAATCTTGTTCTGGTGCCTCTGTTAATTGGAATATCTGGCTTCAGCTCTAGTAGTTTTTATCTACATGCTCTCTTAGTCTCATGCTTTAAAAAGCACCGAGTTCTGAAGCCCACAGCATTTCTACCACTGCTCTGCCTTTCCCTTTGACTTCCCTTTATTCCTCACTTCCCACATGACATTCCTACCTGGCTATCTCACTTCCCACATGACATTTCTACCTGGCTATCTCCAACTCACATTTTAAGTAAAACAAACCTGAAACAGACACAAATGGATTTAACATTGTTATTATCACCAAAGCTTCAATTCAAAACACAAAGCATAAATATCAGCAAACTGGTCCTTCCAAAAGAACAAACTAGTACTGCATTTCACCTGTTTTATACCATGTTCAGAGACATGATAAAGTCCAGGTCTCTTGGTTGAACTGCTGCAAAGACTGGGAACAAGAAAGGCTTTCGAACTCATGCAAATCAAAAACTAGCCCGGGGGGAGGAGACTGGACCTGCCTGGACTGAATCTACCAGGTTGAGCTGAATCCCCAGGGGAGTCTTTGCCCAGGAGGAGATGGGAATGGAGAGTGGGCTGGGGGAAAGGTGGGGGGAAGGAGGGGGAAGGACAGGGGAATCCATGGCTGATATGTAAAATTAAATTAAATTATATATATATATATATAAAAAACTATCCCTACTTCAACTGCAACAATAGTTCATAAACTGGCTTTCCCAATGACTCTTCAAATACACTGCTACCTTATGATTAAGGACCCAGTAGCCGAACAGGAAATTAAGAATAAAGACAGAGCTGATTATGGTATGTCTAGAATGAGAACTTGTGCTTTGTTTGAGCTAAATTATTTTGACAAAGTATTAACAACAGAACAACATGCCTACATGATAGATTAAAGTGATAAAGACCTGTCAATCACATATTATGATTGTCACTGTAAAAAAGGTTCACCTTGCACATCAATCCTATATGTTAAAAAAAAGTACTAACACTCAATGCTTGTTAAGTTTAAAAAACTGATTTTTCTATAAACATTTGACTCATCTCTGAGGGTTAAAACTAGGATTTGGCCTTTATGTAATCTTTATATTATTAACATAATTGAATATAAAAAGTTGTTATTTTAAAAATGAGAATCCTCTTATCTATATACTATTTCACAGATGTTAAGAAGATTCTCTTGAAATAAGCCAGAAAAACAAGAGTGCCAATCAGTGATCTATAAGGTTCACATGAATATTTTTACTTTTTACGTGAGTACTTGCAGCATCAAGTAACTGACTTCCTGGTTTGCTCCCTTAGGCTGATGGTGTGCCCCTCTCCCATCCTTTCCAGCTAAAGGTCAACAGGTGGTGGTACAGACGAACTTAGCTAGTCATACTTCTTTGTCATCTGGAATATTCTTTCTCCTAGTGGAAAGCAGTGGTTCTTCTGAAAAAATAAGCACTTTGGGTCACATCTGAAATCACACCTGATGACCTAGAGTCAGTCTCCACTTAGATGGAGTGCAATGGGCCATGTTTCCAACAAACCCCTTCAAAATGACAGAGCAGAAAAACCCTCTTCTCTGCATTTCTCACAAAGGCACAGAGGAGGGTACAGCCACTGTGAAGACAAAGATTTAGAGCTGGAAGACCACATAGCAGAGTGGTTAGGAGCAGGTTCTAAGCAAGACAGCCTGAGTTTAACCTAACTTGGGAACTTACCAGTCCTAAGTCCCTACACCTCAGCTCCTCATCTGTAAGATGAGAGTAATTAATACCACGTCACTGGAAGAATCAGATGTGTCAACATTTGAAAGGTACTCTGCGCAGGACCAGACATATATTAAGCAAGTACTATATATTTGCTAAATTAAAAACTTTTGATAAAAAATCGTGTTAGAAAAATCATTATTAGTATCAAAAGACTAATGCTAAAGCAATTTACATTTTACAGAACATATCCTGATAAGAGACGTCTATTCATGGTTACCTTGCTGGACTTAAGGACTTTAATTTGTTCTTCAAAAACGGTGTCTTTATTTTTCTCAAGAAAGCCTTCACACTGGTATTCCACCTGAAATCACATGAAAAAAATCTCCTGAGCTGACAACACTTTTGAACAGATGCTGTCATTATCAACAAAGCATATTTCTTTGCCCAGGTTCTATGACTAGCTCTCAGCAAATGGTATTATCAGTCTTTTCTAAGAGGTCAATACCATTTCCAGGGGGATGTGTGGTAATTCACTATAGTAAACCTGAGAAGATACACACAAAAGGGCTCTAAGTCCTACCATAGAGCTACCAGCACATCCATGCTTATTGCTGTACTGTTCATAATAACTAAGAAGTGAAACCAGTTTCAATGTCCATCAACAGATAAATAAAGAAAATGTGAGATATATATAATGAAATTTTATCCAGCCACAGTAAAAAATAAAGTGTCATGAAATCATGACATCTGTAGGAAAACTGATACAACTGGAAATCATTACGTTAAGTGAAATAAGCCAAACCCAGAAAGTCAAATACTTCATGTCTTCCCTCATCTGTAGATCCTAGATTTCAGTGTGTGTGTGTGTGTGTGTGTGTGTGTTTCTATGCAGATATGAATATAGGACATGAAACTAGAGAAGGGAACATAAGAGGAAAAAAGAGCTCTCAATTGGGAAGAAAGAAAAGGTAATGGAATAGATGTGACATGAAGGCAGACTGTGGATGTGGGATATGGAGTATGATCACAGGAGAGGGGCAGGGAACAGTGGAAATGACTGGAGGAGGGGATAAACAAGAACAAAGTATGTAAGAAAGAAGGATCAAGTGAAATCCATAGCACATGCCAAGAATTTTAGCAACTATGAGGTAGGAGCAGGAATATTAGGAATTCAAGGTTGGCCACAGCTACACAGTAAGTTTAAGATCAGCCTTAGCTAGCTACATAGACCTTGTCTCAAAATACAAAAATCCATTACCTTATATTTTAACTTAAAAAAAAACTAATAAAAATAGTAAAATAAAAGAGAAATATGTAACCTAATAAAAGTCTACAATTACCAATTTCCTAGATAAGTGTGGCAGTGACTGGTGATAAACTGTGTTCAAAAAATGATCAATTCATGGGTAAGCAGGCTTGCAAGCTGCCCTCCCCCATGTTAAAGAGAGCACCTCTCAAGCTGACCCAGCATATCTTCTAAGCTAGTCCAGCATCTGCATCAAGCAGAAGTGTTACTCCTGTGCATCAGGACCCCTTTGGGGGTCAAAGTACCCTTCCACAGGGGTCACCTGAGACCACTGGAAAAGAGATACTTACAATACAATTGATAACCGTAGCAAAATTACAGTTATGAAGTAGTAACAAAAATAATTTTATGGTTGGGGTCTCTACAACAAGAGGAACTGTATTAAAGGGTCACAGCATTAGGAAGACTGAGGACCACTACTCTGAGAAAAGATTAAGTAGAGAGAATATGGGAAGAGGTGAGGAGCTGATGATGGACAGAGAGAAAATGGACAAATATTGTATAATTTGGTAAAATGGGACTACTTGAGAATTAATTCCTTTTCTTCTAAAACCCCACAATGTCAGCCATTTGCCACTCAAGGGGTTCTACATCCTGTACTCCTCAGGTCACCTTAGTTCCTCAAAGGTTTCAAGCTAGAACTAGACAATTAGAAGATTGTTCATAAAGAGGCCTCCAGAAATCACACAACACAGCCTATCCTACAACTTCTTTGAAATGAAAACTAGTCATCGGATCCCTGACTTGCTAAGTGAACTATAGAACTTATGAAGAACATAATGCCATGCTTTTACAGAAGGTGACAAAAGTCCAGTCTCTATTCTGAAGCCTGTGAGATCTTTAGAATTTTATAATTTTTCATGCATTTAGAGATGCAGTATGTATATACACCATTTTAAATGTTACCAGAAAAGTTTAATAGTCATCTATACTATAGATTACATAAACATTAATATTTCCATACTTAAACATGTAAGTACCCACCTTAATTGGGCTTAAAATTATGAATATATCTCATGCTAGTTCAAGTCAGAGATCAGGTTTCGCTGCTAAATGAGTTATGAAAACACTTGTGGTTTTCAGTTTCTTGGATCACATTTTAGACAAAAGACTTTTGACCCGTATTTATTTAATACATAATCCAACTGAAGTTAAAGTAAGAGAAAACCAAGAAACCAGCACTGAAGATTGCTTTTCCTGAAATGACCTTAAAGAAAGCAAGCACTGCAAAGAAAAACAATACTTGAATACTGATTTTTATTATAACGCAATATAAATTGTTAAAAAGGGAAAGACAAAAAGTTTCCTTACTTTGTCAGCAAAATGTTTGATGATGAAGGCTTTGTTGGACATGCGGGGCTTCTCGAAGAGGGCACATTTGTTCAAGTGTGTGTTGTACAGTTTTTGAGCCCAGGTATCATCTGTGCCTTTAGGCATCTTGGGGAGAAAAAAGAAAGAGAAATAACTGAGCACTAAGGGTCTTCTGGTACATCAGCAACAAGAGACCAGTTCCTATGTTCAGCTAAGAAACATTCTTCCTTCTCATCAGCACAAGTGAACCACCAATGAAGAGCATGGCTGAGGCCTTCCTGGGGGTGACCCAGCACATTTCAGTTATCATTTGCCTGTACCAGGAGTTATCAAATCAATATTTAATTTTTTAACACAATAAAGACTTTATAAGTTAAAGATGAAATACAACTAGTAGGCATACTTAAATTATTTTGTTAAATGGAGGTAACATTTATACACAGTGAAATATTAATTTAATCCAGAAAAGTCTGAACTGATAGTCTCCTCTTGCCATTTCTAGAAACTTTATTATTTTCTCCTATTTTTAAGACATGTGCTTGAATGGGATCATTTTATATATATATATATATATATATATATATATATATATATACACACACACACACATACATGTGTATATATAGATATGTATATAGATAGATATTTTATATTTATATATATATATATACACTCCTTGCATTTTCTCCTCTTACTTATGGTCTAGGATGTTATTAACTTTTTGTTTTGACAACTGTCATATTCCTCTTATATATTTGCAAGTATACTTATAGGTTAAACTCCCAGGTCAAAAGGCATGCATGTTTATGATTCTGCTTTCCTTTGAAATATGTATATGAATTTTTGCCCTCATCAAATGTATACATGTAATATTAATTTAGTCTCAACAAAAGAAAGGTACCAAATTTAAAGTAACCTCAGGATGCCATTTTTGCTTTGCTTTCATATTTTTAATCTCAAGTACAGATAAGTACTTATCTATCACATTCTTTTGTAAAACACACAATTTTTAATTTATTGTTATTGTGTGTATTTGAGGGCAAGTGCATCTTCCACTGTTGGATCTGGGGATGGAACACTGGTTGTCATATCTGTATATTTTTATCCACTGAGCCATCTCAACAGCCCCACGTACATTTTAACACACTAAGTATGGCACCTTATGAGGGCCAACACATAGTAGGCTGCGATTTATTGTAGATAAACTGAAGGAAGATTAAGAAAAAAAAGACAGATTTGCCTAAGGTCATTCAGTAACAAAGTGAAGGATCCAATGATTTTCTAACATGCTATATCTATAAATGTTAAAATTAAAGACTATCATTTATGTCAGTAACAAAGAACAACTAGCTGAGGTTGGGGATTTAGCTCAGTAGTGGAGCGCTTGCCTAGCAAGCGCAAGGCCCTGGGTTCAATCCTCAGCTACAAAAACAAAAACAAACAAACAAAAAAACTTCTTAAAAAAAAAAAACAAAACAAAGAACAACTAGCCAATATTCAAAACTTACAGCTATTTAGAACTATAATTCAAAATAATTTTTGTGCAGTTTCTTGTATTTCTTTCAATATATCCTATTGCTGAACAAAAAACATTAAAGATAATCAAACTAAAAAGACCCCTTGGGGTGTAGGGTCTCTTCAGAGTGAAAGAGCGAGCCCTGGCTTGTCACGATGACGTCTCTTACACTGAGAGACTCTGCTCGCAGCCACTTGTTTAGCCATGATGCATCTATCTTGACAGGCTAAAGTACTCCAGAAAATCACAATCACCTTACACTCCTCATCCAGCAAATCTAGAATGCCCATTTTGGATTCTATAAGATTGATACAAGGCTGATTATCATAGAAATCTATGAGTGTCCATGGAATTTGTTCCTTCATATATTCCTCCTGTTCCAGTTTGAAGACATGCTGAAACAGAGAGAGAACGGCAGTCATTATCAGACCATATCATGAGGAATGTAATCAAGAAGCACATGTCTATGGAATACCGAGGATACGAACATGACGACGGGACAGTTCATGGCCTCCAGCAACAACAGCAGCATAGAGAAGTGCAGCTGAAATCATGTACAGAAAACCTCAGCTCTAAGTATTCATCATGAACAAATAAGATAGATATAAGCATGTAAGTGTTTTGTTAATTTTTGTTGTGTTTGGGACAGGGTCTCAATGTAGACCAGGTTAGCCTGAGGCTCTCTATGTAGCCCAGGCCAGCTTTGAATTTGTACTCTACTTCAGCCTCCCAACTCCTGGGATTACAGGCATTCATCACCATACCAGGCCTATAAACGATTTGAATAGTAGATAAATGCAACAGTCCATGTGATTTTTTTCAATATACATTTCCAAAGCTGTGTCAAGTTTTTTTTCCTGAACTTATTGTACAGAACTCTTAATATGAGACACAAGAATGCCTCAGTTGGCATTGATCAGCTATGCAGAATGAATGCCTTCCAGATTATTTAACAGCTATGCAGTGATTTCAATGTAAAAAACTGATTTTTCCAAGTTGCTGTGTTCAGAAGTACAGTTGCCTCAGAATTAAATGACAGTTGTCCTTGTATATCTATCTGCCTTGTTTATTCTTCTCAGACAGGGAATCTGGGGCTCACATTTCTGGAATGTACACTGAATACTGCAAGCAGCTAGAAGCACTACCAATCCACTGATATCTCTGCTAAAGGCTCCAGGCACCTTGCACACCACTTCTTATCTCCATCCACTCTTTAATCAGCTTATGTATTGAGTCAACAACACAGACACGGAAGCCGCACTTGTGAATTGGGAGAGAACTGGGATACATCAAATAGTCACAAAGAATAAAATGACAGATGCTAACGGTATTTCAAAGGAGAAAACAAAGCCTGCCTCATCTAGTCTGGGCAGGCTTCCCTGGGGAAGAGCTTGCCATTAAGTTCAGAATATGAACAGAAGCTAGACCGGTCCAGGTGGGCGGGGCAATCAAACCACAGCCTGTGCTCTGGCTGCTGCTTCAGCCAAACTGGCTGACAACACTGCCTCTAGTCTCTACAGATGTGAATGACCACTACTGCCTTTTCAATTTTTTTTATTCCTTCTGGATACTTTGGCTCACTCTTAATTGCTATTTTTTTTCCTAGAAAAAGAAGCTTTTTGTGGCTACTAACAATACCTATCTTCTAGAACCCCAAGTTTTAGAACTCAAAGGTGACACAGATTTTTGAAACTAACACACTCTCTCTCTCTCTCTCTCTCTCTCTCTCTCTCTCTCTCCCCCTCTGCCCTTGGAACCTTCCCACTATATTTTACACTTATAAAAAAATCATCTTAGCTCATTTACAATAATAATCCTTGATCAAAAAGATCATCCTTATAATTCTAATTAACAAATTTAGAGGGACTAGAGAGATGGCTCAGCATTTAAGAGCACTTGTTGCTCTTGCAGAGGACCTGGGTTCGGTTCCCAGTACTCACAGGTGGCTCACAACTGTCCATAACTGGTGAAAAACCGGTCCTATTATTATGGAAAACCTTAAGGTTTTAAAGTTCACTTCCACATTATTTCAAACAGCTTTACTTGCTAAACCAAGATGCTTTGTTTATCAAAGTACTTATAATATTTGATGTCAAATACCCAAAAGCTTAAAACTTTAGTCCCAAATGTACATAACCCCAATCTGTCTCTATGCAAATATTTTTAACTTTCTTTGCTACTTTTTTTAGTATTTATTTTAAGAGTATGTATTTTAAAAGTATGTACTTTAAAATAATATGCTTATCAGCTTTTTTGACTTCTCAATTTGAAACTTTATTTTGTCTTTGTTTTCTCCATTTTATGGTCTTTATTCAGCAATATATACATATATACATATTGCTGAATACATTATATGTAAAAAGTTTTCATATCCCAGAAAATCAGTTTGAAAACAAGTAGCATTTAAACACAGTATAGTATTCCATCACAGTTGAAACTTTCTTCTTCTTTAAAGGACTCAACAATGCTATCTCTAGTTTTATCTAATGCAACCATCTTTCTTCTCTCTAAAAATAAAAGGATATTTTTCAGCACATCTTACTGTTTTTCACTATTATGACAATTTATGTACAGATTATTTTGAGGAAATTTATCATTCATTTCAGGCAAAAACCCTTTGTTTGAACTGGGTGGTGTGGTGGTGGCAAGTCTGTAATCCAGTACTTAGAATGCAGAGGCAGGAGGTTAGTGCAAAGCCAACATGGGCCACTTCCAAAATATGCTCAGTGCCATTGCCTCGGTGAAGAATTTACCCACTGAAAAGGATTTGGGAAATTCTGACATCTTGCTAACCCAGTAAACAGTGGTGAAGGTGGTTACAACTCCATAGACTGCTGGCTTCCAACCAGCAAGCAGGACTCAGTGGTAGCGCCTGCCCCACTTCTTGCCTGCCTCTCTCATTCAAATGATCTGTCCCAAATGTTCATCATCCTCAATAAGGGATAGCTGACAAACGTTTTTTAATGATACATCAATTTGTACTGCTCAGTTCCCTGGCGGCTTCACTATTCTAAACCCACATGATAGATAATTCTAGTTCAGGAGTTTATTTCACAGACCACACTTCTAACGAAGACTAAAAATTCAAAAGTTTATAAGCAGAATTTTATTCAAGAAAGAAAATTCTTACCATGTTGAATTGTTGCTGTAGTTTTTCATTTGCATAATTTATGCAGAACTGTTCAAAACTATTTATCTCAAATGTTTCAAATCTGTAACACCAAAAAGGTAAGGTAGGAAGAAAAGAAAAAGAATAAATAGCTTTTAAAAAATAATTAAAATATGCATACTTGGAAGAAAGAAGTGGGGAGTTCCTTAACACTATCACATTTTCTTTACACATCAGATAAAGGTTTGTTGGCAAGACAGAACATGATGAGCACCAGCAAGACAAAGCTTCCCTCTGTATGGCCCTCCTACAGATGTGCACTCTGGGTTTTTGAGGTTCGTTCACCCTTCAGTACAAAACAGAACTATGCTAAGGGCACAGTTCCTCTCAATGTATACCATCAACATTACACACAAAGAGGGGATAGAAATGGTAATGTTACAGGCTCTTCTGAAAAACTGAACCAGAGAGTGAAAAATTAGCTGCCAGTAACCAGATAAAGCAACTAAAAATTATATTTTTTAGAAATTCAATAATTTATCACATGAGAGTCTAAAACCAATTATTTCTACCTATTGGCTTAGTAAGTAGGCTCTGGAGTTGAGCTAATTTTTGTTTAAGCAGTATTTAATTTTTTTCAGCATCATTATATCTCTATCATCAAAGACACTTCTAATTGGTCATAAGTAGGATTTCCTTTCGTCTCCACTAGAAAACAAAATTAAATAGTGCTCCAAGTTACAAAACACTCCCGACAAACAACTGCTTTCCAGCAGGGTAGGGCAGGAAGCCAAATGCACTTACCCGTAAATATCCAGCACACCAATGAAAGAGTGCTGCTTGACAGCAGAATGGAGAGCCTGATTGACATGGTCTACAATCCAGTTAAAGAGTTTGGCATAGATGTGCTTTGCTAAAGCATCTCGGGCGTTTGTGGCCTGCAGCTTAGAGATGGGCTTGATGTATGTCTCTGTGGCAGTAGCCAGCTTTCGGTGGCAGAGCCAGTGACACATCTCTTCATAATCCACACCCATGAGGTCACAGAAGATGGTAAGTGGCTCGTGCTTGGGCTGCCAAAAGAGAATGTGTTATTGCCTATGGGCAGATCAGTTAAAGAGTACATCCTGCAAAAGGAAGTAAGAAAATTCAGCAATATCTCTGTCATATGGACATCAACGTCACTCACACCTCATCAGAGAGATAATCAGAAGCATCCATAACCCAGAATTGAATGTCACTTTGCAATCTCTTGGAGGGCTCATTTGAAACAAAGTAACTTTCTTGATCCTTCATAGACTTGTCTGTATCTCTCTTAGGACATATTCAATCACTCAGTCAGAAATCTGTCAGCTAGTCAACAAATCCATGTCAGGAAACAAAAACAGGCATGGCCCCTGTGACGGTCTGAATGAGAATGGCCCCTGGCAGCTCATGTACTTCACTCAGTACTTGCACACCAGTTGCTGGGACTGTTTGGGAAGGAGTAGGAGATGTGGCATCGCTGGGAGCAGGGTTTGGGGTTTCAAAAGCGCATGCCACTCCCAGTGTGTCTGTATCTACCTTGTGCTTGTGGGTCAAGATGTGAGCTCTCAGCTACTGCCTTAGTGCCATGCCTGTCTGCCTGCTGCCATGTTCCTTGCTGTGACAGTCATGGACTCACTCTCTGAAACTGTAAGCCTCAAATAAATGACTTCTTCTACAGCTGCCTTGTTCATGGTGTCTTATCACAGAACAGAAAAGTACCTAAGCCAGCCCCTTCCCACCAAGTGCTTGCAGGCTTAGGAGGAAGTAGATATCACTGATTGCTTCTTGAAATGTGAAACACTGCAAAGAGGCAGACCCTGTGCTGAGAGTCCACATGAGGAGTTCACTCTATCCAGCAAGGCAGGAGACAATGACCTTAGACCATAGATTAGAATATGAAAGAACAGCAGGTACTTCTTGGTCAAGAAGAAGAGGAATGTTGTCTAAGTTGGGGGGAACATGAGGAGAAAAACAATCCTGTAATAGGAGGGAGACTGGCAAGAGGAGGGCTTAGGCTAAGTAAAGCAGAAAGTGTGTAAAATGAAGCTGCAAAGACCATGGTCGACCTGCATCCTCAGGCCATGGAAGGTTTGAGGTAGACAGTCTGATGTCACTTGAGGGACTTTTTGGATTAGAATTCTTTAATGATTAACATATTTGTGAATAATACTTCACATGTCTTCTGTGGACCTTGTATGAATGGATATAAATACTTATATATATTGATAAATACTTATCTTGTTGAATCCACATCAGTATGTTCTATTTCCTCTATCTTCCATATGCATCAAGTACATTTGACAACATTCTTGGGGAATGGGCAGGGTATATATTTACCTCTCATTGAAAAATGAGGAAATGACATTCAAAAGAACAAACGCCTTGACAACAATCACATGGCTACTTTATATCAGCATTGCCCTTAAACCCCTCATCCCTGGACCCTTCCCAGTCAAGCAGCCCTTCCCTGACAGTAATCGTTTCAGATACAAATCAGTGTCTTGACTAACAACAATACTGATCCTGAAGAAGTGATATGTGCTACAGTATGAACAGACTTTGAAAGACCACATATTCAATTTACTTTAGTGTCCAGAATAGGTAACTCTATAGAGGCAACAACACATGATAGTTTGAGTCGAGGAGTTGGGGGCACAAGTTGACAATAGGTAAGGGGTCCAGGCTTCGTTTTGAAAGTATTTTAAACCCACTGTGGTGATGGTTGCATATATCTATGAGCATACTCACAACCACGCATTGTTGGTAGTAAATAGATTATATCCCAATAAAGCTGTTTTTGGAAAAACAAAAAACAAACAAAAAAACTGGTGCTAGGTATAATTATTCAGACCTGTAATTCCAGCACTCAGCAGGCTGAGGCAAGAGGATTGTCACAAGTTTGAGACTAACCTGGGCCACAAGGCAAGACTCTATCTTAAAAAAAAAAAAAAAAAAAAAGGCGAATATTTCCTTAAAAGAAATAAGGGGTTTACATCAGAACCACCATTTTCTCCTTTAAAAAAATAGTAGGGCTATGGAGATGATTCAGTCTGATGACCTAAGTTCAATTGCTGGGACCCAGGGGAAAAGCTGGATGGGTGGCAATCATCTGCAATCCCAGCACTCCTTGATGGAATGGAAAAGCAAAGACTGGAGAACTGGCCAAAGGCTCCCAGCCTAGAGTACCAGGAGCAGGCAGCAACAAGGGAGAACATGCCTCAACGGGGTGAAAGGGGAGAACCAACTCCCAAAATTGTTCTTTGGATTGCACAGGTGTGTGAACATACATGCCAACACACACACACACACACACACACACACACACACACACACACACGCTCACTGGGACTGGAGAGAGAGGTCAGCTGTTAAAAGCTCTTGCTATACAATTATCAGGACAGGAGTCTGGGTCCCAGCACTCAAATAGCAAACCAATCATGTTACTCTTGCTCTGAGCCCCCTTCTGGCCTCTGTGCACATACAAGTTTGTTGTGTACCTGTGTGTTTATGCATGTGCACAAACATACAGAATAAATTAATGAATAAATAAATGAAAAAATTGAACTTACTGTAGGCCTAGGGAGATGTTTCAGTAGGCAAAGTGCAAATTTGACCCCCAGAACCATGTCCGAAAAACCCCACGTGGGCATGTCACAAATACAGTACTTGCCTAACATGTGTGAAGCCCTAGGTTCTATCCCCAGCAATAAAACAAAACTAACAGACAGTCCACCATCACATTGAGCTCATTGTGAACTTACAGGTATTGTGCAGCTGTCTGAATCTCGAGATGCAAATCCAACATTGCCTAAGTGAAGGATGCCAGCAAGTATTCTAAAAATTCCCATTTGGTAAGATTCACTAATTCCTGAAATATAGCAAATAAACAAGCAATTTATGGCAGACTAGCAACAAAGTAATTATAAGAGAATTTTTTAAGTCTAGTATTAATTCTTGAAAATTGCCAGATGTGCATGTTATATACATAGTCACATATAACAATACTTTCATCTTTGTTGACAAGACACACTAGGCAGTTTCGCATTGTGGGTTGTAGAGTGTACCTGATCTGCTTTCATGTCCTGCCACTGCTACCAACCTGCTACCTCCACAGACAGGTAACTTCATGCATCTATGCTTTGGCTTTCTCATTTGAGATGAGGAGGTAATTCTTCAAAGAGTGTTTGAAATATTACATGAGACAGTGCACAGAGTACACCTGGGACACGTTAGGTATTTAAAAAGTGATCATTACTGTCACATCCTAGATATATAGGTATTTTATTATATTATTGCTACTATCTATCCCTACCCCAAATAGATATTGCAGCCCAATAAGGCTGATTTAAGTTGGATTACTGAATTACTTCTAAGTATAGATTAATTAGAAATCAAAGAGATCCCAAGATCAGAAACATTCAGATGGTTTTATATTCCAAGCTAATAAGTGAAAGTCCAAACACAGACTAGAACAGGACCTAAATGATATGGTTGGATACTTTCTGGCTTTTAACAGATCTGGTTTCATTTTCTCAGTGAAGAAAGTAAGTTCCAGAATATTAAACATAATTCTATAAGTAAAAGTAGTAAAATTATTTTCAAAACATTTTTCTATAAGGCAATTGAGAATTTACCTTATGGTGAATAGTTTTGCTAGCTCCTACATTACATAATGGTCCGTCCTTCCTTCCTTCCTTCCTTCCTTCCTTCCTTCCTTCCTTCCTTCCTTCCTTCCTTCCTTCCTTCCTTCCCTCCCTCCCTCCCTCCCTCCCTCCTTCCCTCCCTCCCTCCCTCTATTCCTTTCTTTTTTCCTTTTTGGTTTTTTTGAGACAGGGTTTCTCTGTCTAGCCCTAGCTATCCTGAAACTCACTCTATAGACCAGGCTGGCCTTGAACTCACAGATTCTCTTGCCTCTCTGCCTCTTGAGTGCTAGAATTAAAGGCACATGCTACCACACCCAGCACTATACTAGCCTTTTTAAATTCTTTAAGGAGAACAGTGTTCTCTTAATATGTTCATAGATCACTGGCAGGCCATATCTTTGTGAGGTGGTATGAAAGTCTACATTTTTAGCAAGTCCTATAGTGGTTCAGAACCTAAGCTCTCTTGCTTGATGGTATGTCTCTAAATACTAAAATACAATATTTGAGTTACTTATATTCTGAGGTTTTATAAAAAGATGGGGGAAGGAAGGACACCTTTAAAAGTTGTATAACTCTAAATATGAACTGATTCATCTGTGGACTTAACACTTTCAAATCACAGAGAGAACAGTGGCATCTGTTTCAAAAACACTGGAATAACACTACGTACATGCATGAAATTCTCAAACAATAAGAAATTTAACAACTCCTTTATCAAACAACAACAAAAAGAAAACACTAGATACATGTGCTATGTCACCATGCTAACTTAGTTATGCTTCTTAGCTACAAAAGATTCTGAAACTAATAAGAAAAACAACAAAAGCAAAACCCTGCACTGGGCATTGTGACACATTGCCCTCCATCCCAGTACTCAAGAGGCCAAGGCAGAAGGATCAGAAGTCCTAGACCAGGCTGGGCTACATGGTGAAAACTGATCTCCAAAAATTACCAACAAATAAAAACAAAAGAACCCAAACAAGCAAGCCCCCAAACAACCAACCAACAAAACCCACAAAATGTGAGTTTATATTATTAAAAAAAAAAAAAAACAACACTTTGTTTAGTTTCAAACCCTAGATTTTTGTAAAACTTTGAGCTAAAAGTTAATCTTACCTCTCCTTGTGCTGAAATATGCTTTCAAAGTGCAATTCAATAATCCTCAGTAAATTTACAAGGTTGAGCAACTGTTACCACTATCTAATCCTGGAACCATTCTAAGAAACCTCATGCCTATTTGTCTGCACATGTTCCATATATGTGAACTCTCCCAGCACTGTTTACCAGTTAACACAAAGCCAAACCAATATTCCAAAGAAAAGCTACTTGAGTCAAAATGACCAGCACTTATAAGAGTTCAAGAACGAAATGACATTACCCAGTAGAGTGCAGGCCTGCCTGGTGTGCGCCATCTCCTTCGCATCATCTACTCCTTCAATCATAGGGCTGCCTCCTTGCTTCGTGTAATGAAAACTGTCTGCATTTCCTGCAGTGAAGGAGGTAAAAGGTTTTCAGTCCATGAGGAGAAGCTTGGACTTCCACCCTTACAAACACGCTGAATTAGAGGCTGTGCATGACAGCACGCTGGTACAGAGGGTTTGGAGTCTGGCCAGTTTAAAATCATCCTAATATAAGATGCAAAACTAAAATGTCTGTAGATTTTATGTCAATTGGCAAAATGAATTTATACTTTTCTTTGGGTGCAATTCCAAACAAAATGCTATAACATGTTTCCTCAAACTCTTTGCTCAAAGCGGTTTTCAAACATGTATAAAAGCAGAGAGGTTCGAATGCTGAGTCCCATCTACTCCTCCCCTCCCTTAGCCAGCTGCCACAAGGCAGTCCTGCCCCTGGTAGAACCCCTCACCCTCCCTGGGATGTTCTAAAGCCAGCTGCAGACCTTCAAGGATCATCATTTTCATAAATATTTCAGTGTGACGTAGGATATTTTTTGACAAGCTTAAGAACTCAAAATTTAACAGAAAAGAACCCAATACAATAAATGTAGTGTCATATCCGTACCTAATCGCAGCATTTTAAACTCAGGTAGCTTTGCTGAAGCACAGAGCTGGTAGAAGATATGGTAGTTTCTCTCCTCTTCTGCCTTTGGAATAAGAAGAGCTTTCAATTGTGGCATTTTACTATAAAATCCAGGAAAACCTACTACAACATATCATCTTAATACGGAACTGTCTCAGTAAATCCCCACGTTTTCTAATGCTGGTTTAAATAATCAAACCTTATGATTTATACTATATATACAAAGTGGGAGGAGAGTTTGCGACTTAAAACTTCAAGTCAGGCTGGGCAAACAGTGAGGCTCTTTCTCTTGAAAAATAAAAAATAAATAAGTACACGTGTGTTAGTCATAGTCAGTATGACATACCAGCCTGCAAGGCTTCTGGGTTGGGCATCATAGACTAAACTCAGGCCTCAGACGTGCCAGGCAAGTGTCCCCACCACTGCACTGTATTTAACTTTATTTGAGATTGTCTCACTAGATCCTGTCTGGCTCTGAACTGCTTTGTAGATCAGACAGGCCTTGAACTTGTGAGTCTTCTGATTCAGCTCCTGTACCACTGTGCCTGGCTTAGTAAAGCTGTCTGAACTAGTGAATGGCCGGACAGATGGCCACAGTCACTAGACACCAGTGATTCTGGGGAAGCTAAAATGATTTTTTTCAAGGCTAACCATTATTTTCTACTAATAACTTCTAGATTCATGGTATTCCTAATACTTTGACTATGTGAGAATAACCTTATCTTTGCCATACTTTAGAGATAATGATCTCTTCTTATATAGCTGTAATAAATATACAAATGTACTATATTCTCTCTATATTTATTTATATATTATATACTTTGCATTATGTAACATATATATTTTCCTATTAACAATAATCTGATAAAATAAAATATAATTTATAGGAGAAGGTTAGTTTTTAGTATTGCCTTAGTCTTTTTTTCCACACACACTTCTAGAGTATAGCTGCAAAAGTTACTGTACATAGGAAGCTGAATACTAAAATCCAATCAGCAGATTCTTAGGTTCTGGAGTATATTCACATGAAAATAAAGATTGGTGTTTATAAAGTTGACTGGGGGTTCTGAAACCTAAAGGAGTCAATGACTACTGCAGGGACACAGGATACTGAACAAATATAGCAATGATCACAAGCATGATTAGGAAGGAGATCAGGTGGTTCAGCACATAGAAACTAGAAAAGCAGGTGGGTCTGCAGAAACACTGTGGTCATCTTTGTACAGAATGGCTAATACCTAGCATACTTATTTTGACTGTGATTCATTTGATATAACAAATATTCTCAATGTTCTATACTCCCAAAGACTGGGGAACTGCTAGACTTACGACCACACCTATAGATAAGATAAAGATTAAGCTTTACCAAATTCTTCATTAGGCAGTCTTAGCCACTGGTCAACATACTGACTAAGGTCAATTTCCTATCTGTGTTACCCTTGCTAACAGTCCTACAAAATTCTTTTTTTTTTTTAAGATTAATTTTATTTTATGTATATAGGTGTTTCACCTGCATGTCTGACTGTGCACTACATGTGTGCAGTGCATGTAGAGGCCAGAAAAGGGTGTTGAATCCCCTGGAACAGGAGTTACAGACAGTTGTTAGACACCATATAGGTATTGGGATTTGAACCCAGGTCCTCTCTCAACCTATGAGCCATTTCTCTAGCCCTGTGTTCCTACATATTTCTATGTGTACTTAACCTATCTATATTTCACTCATTTATTCTTCTATTGACTACTTTTTAAAATCTTATGTAAGTATTCATGTGTGGAATAGTACTATTGTTTGTAGCTTAAAAGGAAGGCGGTTATTGCCTTACTATACATCTCAAATATTATTTTTTAAGTTTATACATATCAAGTATAAAATTTAAAATTAAACATTTAATCAGGCACAAGCCCAAAGCCAAAGCCAGGGTTCTTGGCTCCCCTAACTCATGCCTCTTGGTGTGTATAAGATAATTTCAAAGCCACAACAGACTCTGGCAACAGAAATTGGATCCTGCCTGAATTTTAATGATGTGGCATCCAGCACATGGGCCACTGAAACTCTGGGTTTCAGGATGAGGTGTGCAGTGGGTTACCAGGAGCCACATACTGCTATTTTCTAATGATAATCTACATTCTCCAATGTGCCTACAACGTGTGAATGTGTACCTGCTGGTCCTGCAAGTGTATAGCATGTCTTTCCATCAGAAAGGACCAGCAATGTAAGTGCCAACAAAAATTCTGCATGAATGTTCAACTGTGGTTTGAGGGCAGTTTACAGCTGGGTTATGGTGGATTTTTTTTTAGCTCTTACTGTGGCAGCAGAACAGGGTCTGGGCTGAAACATCAGGGTTAACAGGAATGCCAGCCTGCAAAAGAGGGCTGGAAGCCCTTCCTTACTGGCCTTCTTCTAAAGAGCATGCTCACAAGAAGCCCTGCCTATTCAAACTTAGAGGCGGTATTATATAAATAGTCTAAAATGGATCCGGACCACATGGCCCAGTATTTGTTGGGCTCTTTCCTCAGCTCATTAGCCCACTTCCATTCTTTGGATACTTTTCCTTTCTTAATGAGCTGTCTGTTTCTATTTCTAACCATGTGTCCTTTTGCAATCCTTTGCTCTGGGGTACAAGAGCCTAGAACTGGGTACCTCTGAACTCAGATGAGACTCAGCACCCCTAAGCATGTTTTTCCTTATATTCTAGGCCTTGTCTGACCTCCAAGCTTAGCTTAAAAGACCTGACAGTTCTCTGTTTTCCCTCTTCCTGGTAGCTGCTGGGATTTTGAGCTTTCCTCTATTGTTGTTTTACTTTCAAACTTTATTAAAATTATCCTTAAGCATCTCAATTCATTTTTAGATTATTTTATTAATAAGACTAAGAACTCAAAGAGACTTCCCTCTCTCAATTTCTCTGGTAACATCACTATTCTACTAAAAAAATTATATCCTAAGAATAAAAAAATGCTTTCTTTGCCAACTGGGAAATATAAAAGGCAATACTAAATAATGTCTCCTCTTAACTAAGCTTTTCAACAAGCATCTGTAAGCAAATGTCAAAACCACTACACCAGACTCAGAAAGACAAACACTGCATATTTTCTTTTACATGCAGAATATATATTTAAACATAAATAAATGCATCACACACACACACACACACACACACACACACACACACACACACACACGAAACAACGTGAACACCCAACATGAAAGCAGAATAGAGACTATGATGAGTTATGATGTCCAAATCAGGGGGAGGGAGAAAACAAGAGGTCATGGAGTGGAGAAAAACAAAACATGTTTTCTTTCCCATGCAGAAATCTAGCTTTAAGATATATTTCGATAGATATGCATACATATATGTGTAAGAATGAAAGCAGGAGGGCATTGTGTGGGAGAGAAAGCACAGAACCAGCAAGAGAAAGGGAAGACAGCAGAGGGCAGAGGGGTGGTATGGAGCTAAAAACAATTATATGTATGTACACGGATGTCATAATGAAATGCATTATTTTGTACAGTAACTTAAAAAGTTAATAAAATATGGAACAAAGTGCCCACTCTCAAGAACTGTTAGTTTGAAGCAGTAGTCCTCTACCTATGGCAGTAACCATTTTATGTTCCTATCCAAGTGTGGTTTATAGTAATACTGTGAGAATATGCTCAAGAGTACTGAGAAATGAGGTATATCATACTAGCAAGCAAGGGCTCTATAATTGCTGTAGTATAGCTTTTTCCTTAGGCATAAAATAGCCATCATCTTGGAAAGGTGTTAGCTCTTGTAGCCATGGAAACGAATTGAGCAGAACCCCAAAGATGTCGCTAGGTCCTAAGTAATGGCGATGAAGCTGTGATATACACTAATAGAAAAACGGAAGGTAGGGTCACAGGAGCTTCAGCTGGGACAGCAGCCAATTCTTCCTGCTCTGTCCTCCCCCAGTGCAAATGATCTTGGGAGATAGTAAAATATATTTTAAAAAATGGCAGTTTCCATGAGGTTGTCATTCATGATAGGATGGGACTTCATAGTAAGACAGCTGCTTTGGGGGTCAACCATGCTATTTAAATAAGGCTCATAAACTCACTGGTCCATCAAATTGGACTTCCATAAAATAGTTATTTTATTCTGTCATTGAAGAAAACTTTACATAACAGTAATTTACATAGTAATGCAAAAATCCAACACAAGTATTTGAATGTGTGTGCACATCCAGCTTACCTGGAATACCACTCTGGATTTCTCTAAAAGGTAAGTTCTCATATTGGCACCAATGATTCGATATCTCTTATCAAAACCAATTTCAATATATTTCCCAAACCGGCTGCTGTTATCATTCCTGGTTGTTTTAGCATTTCCAATTGACTAAGAAGCAAGAGAGAAAACAAGATTTTAGAAGGGTATTGTATGTCATTTACAAAGCTTACTCAGAGAGAGAAGGACTATAATATATATCTCAATTTTAACTGATTCTTTTAATATGAAAACAAATTCTTCCCTTGTAGGCAGCATAACTATCTGCTTGGACCCCAACTGCACAGGTAGATGCCAACAGTTTTTCTTAGTCGTGTCATTTCATAAAAATGAATTTCAGGAGTAGCAACAGGACTGATGCAGCAGTGGTGAGATTTTCATACTCCATCTTGTCATTAGCCGTCAAAAATTCAGAAGACTGTCTTGTAAATGAAATCATTAAGACAAAGGAAAATTTCCCTGGAAATGCTGGTTTGGTATAAAAGGTCTCTTTAGAACTAGACAGTTCTATCACCTTATCTTATAGCAACAGAAGTCAAATGGGACTGCTTATTAGCAGGTCTTAGTATTATCCACTCTACTGATTGATTTCATTTTGAGACAGCATCTCACATACTCCAGGCTAGCCATGAGCTGCTTACGAAGCTGAGGATGCCTTTAAACTTCTTATCCTCCTGCTTCTGCTTCCCAAGCACAGAGGTTATAGGCAAGTGTCAACATGCCTGGCTTTACTCACTCAATTTGAATGCCATTTTCAGAAACCACAAGAAAAAAATGGGAGCTGTCTTGAATACAATGTGAATGCATGTATGTGTACAAGTACACACGTGCAGTTGTACTGTACATGTATACATGACACCCAGAGGTTAATGTCAGGTGTCTTCCTTGACCACTGTCCACTTTATTTACTGAGGTACCGTTTCTCACAGATAATTCAGCTTGTCTAGCTACCCAGCTTGCCCTTAGGATCCCCTGTCTCTACCTCCTAAGCACTGAGATTACAGGCAAGCCAAGCTTTTTAATGTAGGTACTTAAGAACTAAAGTCTGATTCACACTTTATCCATGCACTACTTCCTCAGACCCCAATTATTTGTTGTTATTGTTTGGGAGTTGTTTGTTTGTTTGTTTGTTTGTTTTAAGGATATCTTATGTAGTCCAGGTTCACCCTGAACTTGCTATGTAGCTGAGGATGACCTTGAACTGATCCTCCTGCCTCTACATGTAGAGTGCTAAGATTACAGGCATGTGCACAGGGCTTAGTTCATGTTAGGCAGGTACTCTCCCAATTGAGTAACATCTCCAGCCCAGCACTGGTTTTGATGGTTTTTATCTAACTTGAAAATATCTTCAACCAAATACTGAGAATGTAACTTTCTACTTAATATTATACGTAACCTTAAAATTTTAATGGCATATGTCTGCTTTTTAATTTATTAGAAAATGACATGCTTCTGTAAATTTCCCTTTTAAGGCAAAGAAAAACCACCCCAAAAAACAAAAACAAGTGTAGTTAGAAGAGCAAGCATTCACATTATATATATATTAAACACTCAATAACTTTATTTCATATAAGATTAGCATTTGCCCCTTGTGCAAAGTCTGTTAGGATTAGTATACAAAACCATAATGAAGAGAAAGATGTGGGAATAGTGCAGAATATTAAGAGTAATATCAGGGGTAAAACAATAGGACCGTAGGTAGCCACAGAGTCAGCATACTTGATGCTTTGACAGCCAAAGAAAATGTGTCCTCACTGTCTCAAACACAAGGAAGAGAGTATCAGAATTTGTGTCAGCAATGAGGATCTTGCTAGAATTTGGGTTAACATTTTTAGTGCATTTTATATTGCTTCAGACTTATCTCCTCGTCAACTTAAAGCTTTATGAAATGAACTATCATGGATACTGGTTGGACTGATTTCCATTGGGTATTTTAGAGTAACTTTCTAAAGTGTTCCATAGGTGGCAACTTTATGAATTGTTTAGTGACTAATTCTTGGGTATGGTGCTGTACTCAAAAAGGTAAAGTTACATTGCAAAAAAAGAAAAAAAAAATCTAACAAGTCCTTTTTTCAAACAGACTGAATTTGATCAGATCTGTCCATATGTTCATGGATGTAATGTCACCCACTAAAGCATGGACAATCTACCAGGGGCCATATCCCTTGTGGTGGGTATTGTGTTCCCTGAATATTGTGTGTTCCCCGAAATAAACATATCTGGGGTCAGAGAACAGACAGCCACTAGAACAGAGCCAGAAATGGTGGCTAGAAAATGGGAAGAGTAAGCCATAACAGAAGTCGGGGGGTGGTGGTAGCACACCTTTAATCCCAGCACTTGGGAGGCAGGGCTAGCCAGATCTCTGAGTTCAAGGCCACTTTAGAAACAGCTAAGCATGGTGACCCACGCCTTTAATCCCAGGGAGTGGGGGCAGAAAGAAAAAGATATATAAGGCGTGAGGACCAAGAACTAAAGAGGAAAAAGCATGTAGTTAGTTAAGCTTTGGAGCAGCACAGTTCAGCTGAGATTCATGTGGAGGAGGACTCAGAAGCTTCCAGCCTGAGGAAACAGGATCACCTGAGGAACTAGCAAGGCTTTGGAGCAGCACAGTTCAGCTGAGATTCATGTGGAGGAGGACTCAGAAGCTTCCAGCCTGAGGAAACAGGATCACCCGAGGAACTAGCAAGGTGAGATAGCTGTGGCTTGTTCTGCTTCTCTGATCTTCCAGCATTCACCCCAATAACTGGCCTCGGGTTTGAGTTTTATTAATAAGAACTTTTAAGATTCCTACTACAATCCCTCTGCAGCCATCAGCTACAAAGAGCTCTCAGGGAGGAGCAGGGCTTCATGAACTCCTCCATCACCCTGGCTGGGATTCTGACTTACTCCGACCCTGTACGGGTCTCATGCAGGTAACCACAGCTGCTGAGAGCTCAGGACTGCAGCTGCCCTGCTATGTCCAGAAGACACTGTTTGATGGCAGGCCTCCCCATTCTCTGCTCTTATGCTCGTTCTGGCCCTCTTTTGTGATGTTCCTGAGCATTTGGGGAGAGAGTGTAAATACAGATGTCCCATTTAGGGCTGAGCACTCCACAGTCATTTATTTTCTACATTCTGATTAACTGTGACTTAGCTCACCCTTCTTGATGTTATAAAAAACTTACTATGCTATACATTTTCTGGTGTTTTATTTAGAAATATGAGATTAATAATAAATACAGACTTTTGAATTGAAAGGATATATTCTGTCAAAAAGTAGACACAAGGTTACCTGTAGTAAGAGCAGCAGTATCAATGACATCATTGAGTGCTTACCAGGCCCTGCCCTGTGTAATTTCATGTCTGCATCTAAGGGGAAGTGGTCTACAGTTTCTGTTCCTCAACCTGCATGTACTGTCCATCTCTCATACTAGACTGGCAACTTGCTGAGCAACACTACAAACTATGAGAAGTGGGCAGGCTGGGGCTAAAGCAGACCTCTTTGTCGTTCAGTAAAACATTTAAACAGAACAACAAATGATGGACGGAGCAAATGCAGTCAGTTTGAAGGCTTGGGTGTCAGAGTAGGCCCATTCAATCTCTCTGAGAAACACTACCATCCCCAGAAGAAGAGATGAGTTTATGAAAGTATAGAGGGGAATGTTGGCGATGAAAGTTATAAGTGTCAGGGACAGGAAGATGGGAGGGAGGAGCAGGTATGTGTCAGAGGAGCAGGGGCTCAACCTAAGATAATTATGCATGAAAATGCCATAAGGAAGCTTGTCATGTTATATGCTAACCAACAAATTTAAAAAATTAAAACATTGGGGGCTGGAGAGATGGCTCAGTGGTTAAGAACACTGGCTGCTCTTCCAGAGGAACCAGGTTTGAGTCCCAGCACCCACATGGTAGCACACAACTGTTTCTAACTCCAGTCCCAGAGGATCTTTAGCTTCTGTAGGTACCAGGCAAGAATGTGGTGCACCTACACACATGCAGGCAAAACATTATATACATAAAATAAAAAATTTAAAGATTAATGACATGATTCTAATCTTTAGACTTAATATGGAAAGCTGTATCTTTTGTTTATATTTTCTGGTTGTTTCTACCTGTCTTATAAGTACTATATCCTCAAGTCTCTAATGTTCTTTTCATTTTAATCAACAAGAAATTGCTATGCTATAGGAAGGTTATGGCTATGATTGAAGCATCCCTGCTTCTCTAGGACCATGTGAACTTGACCATGTGGGTAATCTTTTTGATGTGTTCTTGAATTGAGTTTGCAAGCATTATATTGAGAATTTTTACAACATCTATCAGAGATTCTGACCTATAATTTTCTTTTTTGTTAACTCTTTGTCCCTAATGTTGGTATCAGGGTAATACTGGCTTTGTAAAAAGAATTTAGAAATGTTCCTTCATTTTCTATTATACTAAATAATTTGAGGAGTACTGGAATTATTTCTTCTTTCAAGGTCTGGTAGAATTCTGTCCTGAATCCATCTGGTCTTGAGCTTTTTTTATTTGGGGGGGTTTATTTACTGTTTTTATCTCATTGGAGGTTACAGGTCTATTTAAATTATTAACTTCATCTTGCTTAGCTTTGGTAGACCATATATACACCTAGAAATTCATTTTTAAATGATTTTTTCCAGTTTTTTGGAATATAAACATTTTTAATTAGAATGTCCTTATGATTCTCTGAATTTCCCCAGTGTCTGTTGTAATATCTCCCTTTCTATATCTAATTTTATTAAGTTGGATTTGTGCTCTCTTTTACTTAATTTAGATGAAGGTTTGTTAATCTTGTTAATCCTTTCCAAGGAACAATCCTAATTTTATTGATTCTTTGTATTATTTTTCTTCATTTCTCTTTTATTCATTTCAGCCCTGACTTTGATTATCTCTTCCTAACTACTCTTTTGGGAATTGTTCTTGTTTTTCCAAGGCTTTCAAGTGTGTCCTTAACTTATTCATTTGAGATCTCTCATGTTTTGATGCAGACACTAGGTGATGTGATTTTTCCTTTTGGGATTCCCTTCTTTATATCAAAATCACAGATTTTTGGCATGCTGTGTTTTCATTTTAATTCAATTCCAGGAATTTTAAATTTTCCTTCACAATTTCTACTTTGATCCAATTATCATTCATGAGTGTGTTGTTTAGTTTCCATGGGTGTGTGAAATTTGTATAGTTTCTATTGCTGTTGATATCCAGCTTTATTCCATTATGGTCAGATAAAATGAAGAATGTTATTTCAATTTTCCTATATTTGTTTAGGTTTGCTTTGTTCTAATATGTGATTGATTCTGGAGAAACTTCCATGAGCTGCTGAGAAGAATATGTACTCTTTAATGTCTAGGTGGAATGTTCATAGATATCTGCTAGACCCATTTGATTTATGATATCAATTTAACTCCAGTTTCCTGGCTTGGTTGTTTTGTCCTCAGTGTATTGGTGAGAGTAGAAATCACTCACTATTATCACCAGGTTGTGGTCAATCTGTGGTTTTATATCAAACAGTGTTTCCTTTATAAAACTGAGTACCTCTATGTTTGGTGCATATATGTTTAGGTTTTTACTTTGAGACAAGATCTTGCGATATAGCCCTGGCTAGTTTGTAACTCACTGTTTAGCCCAGGCTGGACTCCAACTCATGTTGAACCTTTTGCTTTAACCTCCTGAGAGCTGAAATTATAGATATGAGCCATCAAGATTGTTTATTATTTATTTGTTTATTTATTTGTTTGTTTGTTTGTTTGTTTATTTATTTATTTATTTATTTGTTTATTTATTTTTTTGAGACAGGGTTTCTCTGTGTAGCTTTGGCACCTTTCCTGGAACTCACTCTATAGCCCAAGCTGGCCTTGAACTCACAGAGATCTGCCTGGTTCTGCTTCCTGAGTGCTGGGATTAAAGGCATGCGCCACCACCGCCTGGCTTATTTTGGTTTTTTGAGACAAGGGCTACATAGTCCAGATTGGCCTCAAACTCACCATGTAGCCAAGACTCACCTTGAACTCCTGGTCCTCTTGCCTCTACCTCCTAAATGCTGGGGTTACAGGTGGTACACCGCTACTTCTGCCTGCCACATTCTATTTCAGTCTTTTTGATTAAAACAACCTGTCTGCAATTGCTAAACATTCTCTACTTTAAAAAAAATTCATTTAACTTTTTTTTTATGTGTACATGTAACACATGTGTGCCTGGTGCCAGAGAAGAACAGAAGAGGTGTTATATTCTTTGGAATTGGAGTTTGAGGTACTTATAAACCACTATGGGGGTGCTGGGAACCAAACCCAGACCCTCTGCAGGAACACAAAATACTCTTATTGCTTTTGCCTCAGTCTCCAAGAGTCTGGATCCCCATAATGAACCACCATGCCTGGCAAGAGCAGCGAGGACTCTGAGCGATCTCTCCAGGCCTAGAAATTCCCTACCTTTTGTATATGGTATTGGGAACTGAAACCGGGGACTTGTAAAGAAGCTGTCTACCCTCAGTGGTCCTTCATCAAGAGAAATCTTGATCTAAATGCAAATAAATAAACAGGAATACAGAAAGAGAACCTTTATCTTTTTTTTTTTTTTTGCTCATCTCAGCAAACAAGGGGTTTTCCTCTTAACTGCATTTTATTAAAAAAAAGTGTTTGTGTCCATTTAAAAATTTTAATATTTCACATTGTACTCATGAATGTGCACAATTATGCATTAATAAAAAACAAAACAAAAATTGTAAGTATCTAAGTTTTCACTTCCTAAAGCTATTAAGTAAGTGAATGAATGCTAGAAACTTGAAATAAAATAAGCCAGGTTAAACCTGAAGAAACTAAGATGGAAATAATAAAAGTAACAGAAATTTTATTCATGAGTGCAATGTGAGATTTCTTTTTTGAGGTAGGGCCTGACTATGTTGTGGGCTGGAACTTGTTATGTAGACCAGGCTGGGCTTGAATGCACAGAGACCCACCTGCTTCTGCCTCCTAAATGCTGGAATTAAAAGGATGCACCACCACACCCAGCCCCTGCCCCAATGTGATATTTTGATATGTATGTTATTTTATAATGATCAAGACATGGTTATTAGCATGTCTATCACCTCTAATGTTTATTATTTCTCTGTGGTTTTTCAATATTTATCTCTTTCTTATATAAGAATTAAAGGTCAATTGTTTTCACTACATAAAAAAATTTAATATCATTCCTACTAACAAAACTCAAATTTACTGTAAACCACGACAACAAAATAAGGTATCTGTTTTTTGAAAGAGGTAGAAAACTGCTTTTGACATTATTTTAAAAAGGTCATTGGGATGTATTCCCAAAACAAACTCAAATTCTAGTTTTGGATGACTTAGCCTAGAAGACCTGGGATTTCCTAAAGCTCAGACAATCAAGATTTTAGGATATTCCAATATTAGGAACTAAGATGTTTTAGGGCTCTTCAAACACTATGAATTTGTTGCACTGGAGAAAAATGGACAAAAGCCTAAAATAAGCCCTATTGTTTTTTAACTCATTAAAAACTGGCTCCACAAAATGTATGGCTCCTATATCAATATCAGTAGCATCCACTACTATATACAGAGCTAAATCCTTTCAAAACCTTAATTTTAGATTTTACTACTTCCCTGTGGCACAGCCACCTGCTCCTTCCTGCTAATGATATAACAGAAACCTCCTCCTCCTTCCTGCAGCACACCCAGCCTTGGAAGCCTCTCCACTTCCTCAGAGTATCTTGTGTAGGTCATCCAGGAATGGGAGCCCTGCTGCTCTAAGGGGCAGCCATGTAGACATAGGACACAGCATCCGTTTTAGAGATGTTACACACAGCACTGCAAACCAGGCACAATTACCTCTAGTCAGTTTACTGCAAAAACCACTTGTACCAAGGCGCATCAGGTCAATTTTAGTTCCATCTGTGTTTGGCTGATAACGAGAACTTGACAGGAAAAAGACAGGGATAAAATCATGCCCGTGTGAATTTTTACATGAAGGGTTTGTTTCTGCCCATCCTGATTACTCTCCATTTAATGAAATCTATTTTTCTCATTTTTTCACAAAGCTGTAACTTCCCTGAAGTACTAGTAACAAGCAATTCTCTTCCAGCTACAAATCTTTAAACATCAAATTGTCATACATCCAATCCAGTCTCCTTGTCTTTGGCACAGGCATTTCTACATTGTATTTGGGTGGGTTGGTTTTTCTGAGGCAGAGTCTCACTATGCTGCCCACTGGCCTCCAGCTCATGGTGATCTTAAGCCCTTAATTTTGAATATTTTTACTAAGACATACCTGTATAATACATTTGCTTTTTTTTTTTTTTTTTGTTTGGTTTTCACAGGGTTTCTCTGTGTAGCCCTGGCTGTCCTGGAACTCACTCTGTAGACCAGGCTGGCCTCGAACTCACAGAGATCCACCTGCCTCTGCCTCCAGAGTGCTGGGATTAAAAGTATGCACCACAACTGCCTGGCAACACTTTTATTTTTTTCTAAAAGTAAAAAAATGCTCATGTGATTAGAGTTTATGCATGTAATTCAGATTCGGGAAAAATTAAAATCTGTAGCTAAAGAGGTTGATCTAAGCATAGGAAATGTATCATGGGTAAAAGGATACAGAACTCACTCATGCTTGAGTGAGAGCAAATCCTGTTTTGGAAGGAGTATAAACAAGTACTCAGGACTGGGAGGAAATGAGTAACTTTACCTCTGTACAAGGAACAATAGATATGAAGAAGTGCTGCCTGTGTTTTAGGCAGAAAGAACTCTTTCTGAAAGTTAAAAAGAAGCATTATGTAGTAATGCAGATTCCTCCGCAGCTGGGATTTAAACACCCACCTTCAGAATTTTCACTTTTCCTAGATCTCTCACTAACGGACAGAAAGAACCCCTTGTTTTGGTGTCTGGAAACCTTAGACTTTCTGACGTGTGCCACAGTAATCAAGTTTTCATCTCCTTTCTTAATCAGAGACTATAGAAAAAGGTTGAGAGTGTTGCTCTTACCTCCATGATGGGGTTGGAGGCCAAGACCTTTTCCTCAACATTGGCCTCACTGGCAGAACCACTTACAGTTGCGAAGTATCGCATGGCATACTTAGCTGAGACTGTCTTTCCTGCGCCCGACTCTCCACTTACAATGATGGACTGATTGCGTTCATCCCTATAAAACAAATAAGTGTGACTGCCAGTGCGTCTACTTCTGAATGTGATGACTTCGCGCCTTTCTCCCCATGAGGCACAGTGAATTTCTGCTAGTTCATATATATAACAAGGTAGAAGCAAATATTTTTATTTGAAAAATATAAACATATTTGAAACAAATAAATGTATTTATCTGAAACTATATTAAAAACATAGTATTTCTTAATAAGAATGACTACCTATAAACAAGACAGAAAAGAAGGATATACTATTAACTTACGATTATATAACGATGGACAATTCTGTATTACAGGCATTCTGAATTTTCCATGCAAGTATCTTACAGTATTTTATTCATGGACATTTTCATTGGCATTTTATAATATTGTCAGCTATCATAGAATAAAAGTGGAATATTCTTTGGATCCACAACAGAAGAATTTGGCGGGGGGGGGGGGGGGGTTCTTAATTAAAGTTGTATAAAATCCTTTGAAATATTTCAAATCTATCTGCTAATAATCTGTTAAGTAGACTCTCCCATAAGCTCCTGTTCCTACCAGTCACTCACAGTACCAGGTAAGAATCCATTTTGTTGGCTAATTTCATTAAAAAATGCCATCTCATTCACGTCTGAAGATACAGGACTAGAATACCACTATTGTTTTTTGTTGTGTGTGAAGATGTAGTCTAAATTGCAGTGGAGAGCCCAGGATGTTGACGATATCAGACGAGGAGGCACTGATTACGGAGAGCTGCATGCAGAGAAAGGAGTGACCGCAGAAGAGAGCCATATGCTCACTGGGGTGGAGGAGCTGGAAGGGTGGGAGGGGGAGCTGCCCCAGCCCTTTGGAACCATGTTGGACGTGGCACTGCAGAATTTGGTATTTTCCCTGCTGAGTTTTAGTCTTGCCATTGGTTTTAGTTCTGACATTCCTTATTATGCCCCCATTCTCACCTGCAGCAATGGAGATTTTCACTCTGTGTCATTATATACTGGAAGTATGTAACTTGTTTTATATATATATTTATGTTTTTGTTTTTGTTTTTCAAGACAGGGTTTCTCTGTGTACTTTTGGAGCCTGTCCTGGAACTCACTCTGTAGACCAGGCTGGCCTCAAACTCACAGGGATCTGCTGGCTCTGCCTCCCGAGTGCTGGGATTAAAAGTGTGTGCCACTCCTGCCCAGCTTGTTTTATATTTTATAAGAGCTTGTAGTTAAGAAATTGCTTTGAGTCTCGAATGAGACTTGGACTTGAAATTTTTAAACAGTGTTGGGACTGCCAAATACTATGGTAACTTTGGAATTTGACTGATTGCACTTTACATCATGAGATAGATAGCCATGAGCCAATGGGGCAAGAAGTGAAAGGTTATGGTTTTAAAGTGATATGTTTGGTGTCAAACTGACAATGGGTAAAGCTGTGATGCTTAAACTGGACTGTTAAATTGACCAGATTTAGAATCCCTCGTTATGTCTGTGAAGGATTATCTAGACTTGAT
Source organism: Onychomys torridus (assembly GCF_903995425.1). Taxonomy (NCBI): domain Eukaryota; kingdom Metazoa; phylum Chordata; class Mammalia; order Rodentia; family Cricetidae; genus Onychomys; species Onychomys torridus. Next base: position 68,549,863 of record NC_050449.1, on the reverse strand, counting down.
TAATTGAGTAAATTCTACCACAAGTATGGTAATACAATTCCAGGAGCTGGGGCCCTGAGGAGAAAATGAGCCGATCATCAGCATTTATCTCTGTTTCCTGGCTGATGATGCAAAGTGGTTTCTTCTGCTGTGACCTCCTGCCACAAAGGACTAGACCTTAGAGTGTGATCCCAACAATCCCTTCCTTTCTCAAACTGAGTTTGTCACCTGCCTTGTTACAGCAACGATCAAAGTAACTGATGCGGCCAGGCAGTGGTGGAGCATGCCTTTAATCCCAGCACTCGGGAGGCAGAGGCAGGCGGATCTCTGTGAGTTCAAGGCCAGCCTGGTCGATAGAGGTCAAGATAGGCACCAAAACTACACAGAGAAACCCTGTCTCAAAAAACAAAAACAAACAAACAAACAAACAAACAAACAAACAAAATAATTGATGTAGAGAGGAAACTTTTTTGTTTTAGTCCATATTCACTTGGGTCTCTTGCTTCTGGGCCAGGCTGACTCATAGCCCAGAACAAGGACGCAAAAGCAAAGCTGTTCCTCGTATGGCAGCCAGGAAGCAGACAAAACTGAGAAGGGGAAGGGATGAGAAAAGCCCTGGAAAGATATATTCCCAGCAGCCTATTTCCTTCAGCCAGGTTGTACTTCCTAATAGCATATTCAGCTTGGAACTCATCAATGGATTAACTCATTGAAGTAGTTAGGGCATTTGTTATTCAATTGTCTTTCAGTAACAGTACCAAATCTTCAGCACACAAATCTTTGAGCCCTTGTGTACTAATATTATAACACAGGGCACATACACATGTGGTACAAAACCTGACTTAGGATGTACTGACTGAAAGTCAGAAAGCATCTGTATAAAATCATTCTTATAAGTTAACATGCATTACACCACACCCATTATATAACTAGGATACTTGGCACCACATGGTAGCTGAGTCACCATTGTTAACAGGAGAGATTTCATCATCCATAAGAGTAATTTTCCACCTAGCCAATGAACCTCAGGATACTGGAGCATTCAGAAATCACATAAGTAAATGAAAGAAGGGATGGCCTAAGAAAGGCCTGGTAATAAAGTCAGAAGTAATAAAAGCAGGTGACACATCTGGATGGACGGAAGAAGACTGAAGAAATGATGCTTCACAAAGACGAAAGGAAGAGCTTGAATCTGAATTCCAATTAGGATTTTTCAAAGTGCTTCTGCACTTAGCAGCTGATATAATTTTAAACCTGATGAACTGAGCTCCATCCTTGAAATTCACATGGAGAGAGAACTGACTCCCATAAGTTTTCCTCTGTGCTAACACACACACACACACACACCCCACACACCACACACACCACACAAGAGGAAAAACAGACACTGAACTCCATTTGCCTTTTCTCCTCTACAAGTCAACAGAACCACTAAAAGTAAGAGTGTGACAGTATGTCACAAGGGCACCGTCCTCTAAGGAGCATGGTTAGAATGGAGATGGGGCCTGATCATTCTAAGAAAAACACCTATAACAGGGCTATCACGGTGGCTCTACATAAAGGCACTTGCCGCCAGACCCTTTTCTGGCCTCCTCAGGTACTGCACCAACACGGAGCACACACATACATGCACATGGAATAAAGAAATAAACCAAGATGTTACCTCTCACCCGACCACGTACACACGACCCACTCGTCCTGTAACTTCTTCATCTCTAGGAAGGGAACTGCTCCCTTTCCAGCTCCCAGAACTGATCACCCTGACCCCCACTTCTCTCTTACCCGGCATCAGCCAGTTTTTCCCAGTTCCATCTTAAAAATACATCTAGAACCCATTTCTTTTCACCATCCTCATTAATACTCTCAACTAAATTGTCCTTTCTCACTCAGCTCACCGACTAGCCTACTCCCTCACCCCTGACTTCTACCCCAGCTTGGTGTGCTGGTTACCGCAAAGCTGCCCTGCTGTGATTTCAAAGAGTAGAGAAGAACACACCTAGTAAGGTGAAGTCCTGCTTATTCTTCCCTCCAATGCAGGAGCTGTCCACTCCTGTTTCTCGGTTTCTCTCAGTCTAATGGTGGCGGCAGCGGCGGCGGCGGCGGCGGCAGCGGCAACATTCTGAGTGTAGGTTGTAAATATGGACACTCCTACCACCTTTACAGTGGTTCCTAATAGAGCTTTGTTCTCACCAATTTATAATGACTCAAATCAGGAAAGTTAATATCGCTGTAATCAATCATCCTAGTGACAGCTGACAAGCCTAAGCCTTATTTACTTTTATTCTTTTCCAGGCTTTGTTTGTGGGGTGGGACTTTTATCTAGTTTGCTGCTGCATTGCGTCCAGGATAGTGGTTATGAAATTTCTGTCAGTAATGATGAATGTATCTTTCCTAAAGATGTGAGTGGTTTTTAGGAACAGTGGTGATGGGAAACACCAAGATTCATATCTAAGAAAGATGGCATGTTTATTTGGTAAGGGGAAAAAAGGTAAGAAATGACTTGCTGCAGGCCACAGGAATATATCATAAGAACTCAGCTGGTTATGGCAAAGTCACTACCTGGAGGGAATCAAGGATTTCCTCCAGAGGAAGTCAAATTCCAAGGAGCTTTGGTATTACTTGGCTTGTTATATATCAGCTATCTTCTGTTATGAAAATCATGTATACCTTCAAAGTTTTCCCAACTTTTCCCTAAGAAGGGCTAAGAGAGTGGACTGATCACTCTCTGCACATACACATTCCAGATATTTGGAGAACAGCCTCAGGAAAGGCTTTCTCTGGAATCAGATATCTCCCTTAGTCACTTTCAAGGACTAGCAGTAATAAACAGTCCATATGAAAGTCTCCTGATTTAAGGTAAATTCCACAAGGAGACACCGCCTAATGTTAAGTAATAGCTTTACACAATTTAGCCCGGACCCTCCTTTCTTACAGCCTTACTAACTTTATAGACCTTTAACTCCTTACCAAACCACTTCTAGGAATATTTAGATAACTTTCTGTGCTGACAGCTATGCTCAGCCAGAACCCCAGTTCAAGCCTCCCTGTAATTATCATCATCATTGGCAGCATCTGGCCAGGTCCATCCCCAGATGGTAGCCTGGCTTTGCACTGCTAAGGGAATACTGTTTGTAAGTGTATATATACTGGGACTCCCAGGACATGGGGGTGGGGGGAGGCGACAGAGAAGAGAAAAGAGAATGGAAGAACTAGATGGGTAAGAACTTGAGAGGAACAAACTGAGATGGGGAAGAACTAGATTGAAGGACTAGAAGAGAGTACTAAAGGAACGAGATGGAAGATGAGGAAGAGCCAGATGGGGAAATACTAGCTGGGTAAGAACATGCTGAAAAGGACCTAGATGAAGCAGAATTAAGACGAGAGAATTAAGATAGAACTTAGAGGGAGCAATAGATAAACAGAGAGAAATCAGGTAAGAAAGGAGCTAGGCACGAGAACAGAACTAAAGCTGTGTATGTAGGATGTTATACCAGAGGAATTAAAGCAAGTGGACTATAGAGCTTGGGGTGCTGAGATTCTATTTCCCAAAAATAGTCCTTGCCGTTAATAGTTCTCTCCTGAGCCACTGGGATGTATAATATTAAGGCTAGTCCTGCTAATGTTATAAAAGAATGATTCCTGACAAAGCCAAAGCAAACACACTTCTGCTTGGTGACTGTAGCAGATTTTGTGGGTGCAGATTTATTAATATAAGTGATAAATATCCTAACTGAAGCATATTTTCAAGCTATCATAAGAGAAAACTAAGCAAAAACAACAACAACAAAAAACCCACAACAACAACCAACAACCTTCAGTTAAGAAATTGTACTGACTGACTCATGGGGAGTGTCACATGGGATGAGGAGAATGCCAGGAAGCAAGCTGAATCTACTGACATTTGAGGGTTGCCACAATGAGGAAAGAACCATGTTTTCAGATCTAAGAACAGTATTAGGGCTGAGAATGTGCTTAGCATATGCAAAGCTCTTGCTTTGATCCCCTGAGTCAAAGAAAGTATTTCTGAGAAGTTGTATAATTCTTGAAGCATTGTGAAATTCTTCAGAGATCAATGTTAGAGTCTAACAGCCCAGGGGACTTCCTCTCTGGCCTGTGGGTCTCAGGCTGCACTGAGTGGGGTCAGCACTGCACTTGTAGAACTAGAAAAATCAAGTACTGGATGACACTGCTCAGCCTAGAGGAAGATGCACTGACAGATTGAATTTTCTCAATGTTAAGCTTTAAACTTTGGATAATCATTACCATTTTATAGCCCCATCAGGCATAATGTAGCATACTATATACTGTTAATTCACTTAGTAATTTTATATTTAATATACTAATATTTTAGTGTCAGACTAATTGAATTTGAAAGATGATCTTCCTATTGATGAGATCTTAGAAAAATTATACAACTTCTCTGAGCCTCCGTTTTACCACTTGTAAAATGAGGTTTTAATATAATATGAAATTTAATGACAACAAACTCAAAAAGTTGTGAAGATAAATTTTGTTAGTAAATTGAAAATACATAGTTAACTTTAGCTCTTATTAGAAGTATCATTATTATTATTATTAAATATACTATTATTATTAAAACTTCAGTGAGCTCTTTCATTGAAATAATTCTAAAATTCTGTCATACTTTGGCCCAAAAACGTACACTGGTTGCAAAAGCAAAAATAAAAGACTCTATAGTGTTAGCTTCTTTTCTATTCTATAAACTGCTTTGGGGGTTTCCCATGGCGTATCTTACCAAGTTCCTCCTTCTAAGCAGAAGAAATTAGTTAACTTATTTATGTACCCACCCTTTCACATTACAACATGTCATTTATTTTATTTCCCAGTCTCTGCCCTCAAAGGTTAGGGCTCTGTGGGTGATGGGAGACACTTTGCAGATGTTCTGTATACACACACATATTTTTAATTGCCACAAACAGATAATTTACATTTCTAGCTCCTAGGTCTCTTAGTTCATCTGGTCCTTTGCTGAGTGACATTAGAGAAGTCACTTCTCATTAAGGTCACTACTAAACTCTGACTCTCTCATCTTAAAACACAACATTTGTCCTTGCTTCGTCACAGGAGCATGATGAGATTCCAAAGGCAACTTAAAAACAAACTATATGCTCTGTTTATAAATGTGAGATGTTAATATTTACTTAAACAGTCCAGACAATCTGAGACAAATTGGCCAAAGGTACTTAGGCAATAATTATTTACAAGTCCTCATTCTTTTTAAATATTCATAACACAGCAAAGGATAAATTACCTTATCTAACGAGAACCATGAAATGATAATAGAAGTTCCTACCAACCTTGCCATTTGCTTATAAGCCTCTTCAGCTACTGCAAAGATGTGAGGATCCATGTCACCCATGTTCTGGCCACTGTATGCATTAATAATATCTTCTCCATAAATAGGCAGCTGTTCATAGGGATTTATAGCTACTAGGACTATTCCTGGGGGAGGAAGGATGGGGAGAAAGAAAATGAAATCAATGATATCTCAACGGGCACATCAAGCTTGGTAAAGTAAGGCAGTACAAAAAATTTAGTTCACATTAAACTAATGAATTGCTCAAAGATCAAAACATACCACCGTCTTTGGCATTCTAAATTATTATACATAGTCCTAACTAATCTGGACTAGATTGTTTAAAATAATGTGACTTGGATAGGGATGGAGCTCAGAGCAGAAGGCTTGTCAATCATTTGGAAAGCTCTGGGTTTATCTCCATTGTGGAAAAAAAAGTAATAATGTCTTAAGCAATTTCAATATCTTCACATTTAGTTAAAACAAACTGGGGGCTGAAGAGATGGCTCAGGGGTAAAGATCATTGATCTTGCCGAGGATCTGAGTTCAGTTCCCAGCACCAATGTCAGGCAGCCTGTAACTCCAGCTCCTAGGAATCAGACCCTCTTCTAGACTTTGCAAGCACCCAAATGCATGTACACACACACACACACACACACACACACACACACACACATACACCATACACACATACACACACACACACACACCACACACATACACACACACACCACACACACACACACCACACACACATACACACACACACACACACACACACATACACACACACATACACACATAAACACACGTACACACACACAAACACACACACATACATACCACACACACACATACACACACACACACCACACACATATACACACACACATACACACACACACACACACACACATCACACATACATACATACACACACACATACACACACACACACACACACACACACACACACACACTCCCCATACATACAAACAATAAAATAAAAAATTGGAAAGCTCATTTCTAGAAATTTATCCAATGAAGTAATGAGAGGTTCATCCAAAGGGTTTTCTTTTAGAAGGATGTCACACTGGTCAGTCAGTGAAAACACAAATAAACAAACATATACTATAATCATTTTGATTCTACATGAGCATTGTTCCACACCACAAAACACATGCTTCCAAAGAACTTTAAATGTCATAGAAAGTGGAGATAGGTAGAGGATCAGAAGTTCAAGGTTATCCTCAGCTACATAATGAGTCCCAAAACAGTCTGGGCTATATGAGTCTCAAAAGAAAAAAAAAATCATAGAAAAATATGACATATGTGCAAAAAAAAAAAATTGAGGGTTGGGGATTTAGCTCAATGGTAGAGTGCTTGCCTAGCAAGCGCAAGGCCCTGGGTTCGATCTTCAGCTATAAATAAATAAATTAATTAATTAATTAATTAATTAATTGAGGGACTGGAGAGGCAGCTCAGTGGTTTGGACCACTGCTATTGCAAAGGACCTGGGTTTGGTTCTCAGCACTACATGGTAGTTTATAACCATCCATAACTCCAGTTCCAGGGTATCTAATACTCTCTTCTGACCTCCACAGGCACCTGATACACTACACATGTGGTGTACATACATACATGCAGACAAAACACTCATACACATAAAATAAAATAAATCTAAAAATATAAATTGAAGGAAAATATTTAAATAACAGGGACAAAGAAAGGTTATCATTAAGAATATATAAAACATAAATTCTCCTGAGAGGAAAAATGGCTGTGCCTGCTTAAACAGACAATAGTGAAGACAAGATAAACATGATATGGGTGAGCAAGCCAACGAACACATGGGAATGAATGAACACCCAGATCTGGACCTCAGAAGAAGCATGATTAGTAAGATAGAGGGATCATCATGAGGGAGAAGAGCCAGGGAAGGGGGAGGAAATAAATCCGAACAAAGTAGAGCAGAGGAAAACAAAGACAGATGGGCCGGGAGAAGAACTGTAGCGTGCACACATGTTCAAGCTTCACTTCTGAGAAACGGTCATGAGCAGGGCTGCTGACCGCTCATACTGCAGGAAGGAGACAGGCTCAGCACAGTGGGTCAGGCCTGGGTGTCTAAGTGAGGACAAAGGCAGCGCTGACCCTGCACCTGCACCAAGTGCCAGTCTCTGAACATCTACTCTCCATGGAGTGGGTTTTCACAAGATGAAAAGAATGGGTGACCTCAGTCCTGAATCTGACTTGACTGGGAGGGGAGGGTCCCAAAGATGGACCTGTTCTTTTCATGTTGAGTGAAACTGTGTAAATTCACAGCTTTCTTTGGTATGTACTGTAACTAGCTAGTGAATACTGGTGAACCTTTCTGGTACCTTTGAAGTGATTTTTGTATGTGTGAAAAATCCAGCCAAGCTGGCTTTCCCTGTGTGCACTTCCATCACTATATCCACCAAAGGAAAGCTTGCAGCTCCTCAGCAAAGCACTTACCACAATATGTGTAAATAAGTTTGGAGTCGATGAAGCGAACTCGGAGATTATGTAGCACAGCAGGCTCATGAAGATAGCTGAGGGCTGTGAGATCATTTTCTCCAACAAGTATGTCAGGGTTCCGTAAGTGAGGCAGCTCCTTGGTCTTTGGATCGAGACGGTATTCCAAATCCTGAGGACAGAGGAATGATGAACATGAAACAGGCCTATGCACTTGATTACTTCCTTTTTCTGATTTGCTTCCTGGCTTTTATATGTATTTGTTTCCTGTCATTTTTCCATTATCAGAAAAACTGGTAAAAAATGGCAAACAATAAAGAGTGGTTTTTTTCATCAGACATAAATATGCGTAAATAATTTAAGGCTTTATTTTCATATTTAATTATGCACATGTGTGTAGTGTGTGAGGGTATATGTGTGTACATGATGCAGCTGTCCAGAGTATAGGGAGGACATTTGATTTCCTGCAATTGGGATTATAGGCATGAGCTGCCCAATGCAGGTGCAGGAAACCAATCTCTGGTTCTCTGGAAGAGCAATGTATACTTTTAACACTGAGCCATCTCTCCAGCCCCACTGTAATAATTTTTTGTTAATATAGTTAAAGAAGTCAGAGCCTAGAGATTTTAACCCCAAAATTTTAATCATTAGATGAGTTCTCATCTCCCTCTTCACTCCATATATGGGGAGAGATATATAATATAAAAGAGGTCAAGAGCTCAGCTCTAGAATCAGACTGACCTAGTTCAAACCCTTAACTTTCATGTGGCTTTGTGTGCATTATTTAAACTAAAACTCTCATTTGTAACATGGTTTAACAAAAATAGCTCAAAAAGTTGTAGCAAAAATTAAAGAAGCAATGCTTGGCACGCTCTACGACCCCCTAAGAGCCCCAAGAATCCTCTGAAATTAGTTGCCACACTGTGTGTACGTATTTGGGAACAATAATTCATACTTTTCTTTAGATGCTAATAAGGTTCCTGGACCCAAACATTAAGAAGTACCATGTGGGCTAATAAGATGGCTCAGTAGGTAAAGGTTTTTGCAGTTAACCTGATGACCTGAGTTTGATCCCCACATAGTGAAAGGAAAATAACTCCGGACGTTGTCCTCGGACCTCCATATGCACATCATGGCAGGAATGCACATGTGCACATGTCTGTGAATATGCACACTGTGTCAAAATAAGTCTAAGAAGTAATATGCATTATAAAATCATAGGCATATGGAACTTTTTGACAACACCAATTACGGAATCTGTCTCTCTACTATATATTAAGGAAAAACAGCATAGGACAGATGAGAAGGGGAAAGATAAGTTCAGTTAGAATGGAACCTGGTAGTTTGTTACCACTGAAGATGTACAGGGAGGTCAAATATTCAATCAGGTATGAAGGGATTACAGTACAGGAAAGGCATGACGCTTTGTGCCTTTTCCCTCTGTATGTTATCCTGTTCTGTGGCGACTGCTCATCGCATTGACTGTCAACCCACAACTGTTTCCTCACTGTTCCAGTCCTGGTCCTTTAAATTCCCCGCACTGCCTTCTGCTTGCCTGCACACCTACAATGTAATGTTTGGGGTCAGGGACCTCATTTACCTTTTCTGTTTATGTCTAAATAGTATGAAAATATGGGCTGATAGCAAGCCCTGGAGAGTGTGGGGCTTTAGAAATGCTCATGGTCATCATGGTTTGATAACACAATTCATCATATGGCTCCAGAACAGCAGAAGAACATCCCAGAATGTCCTTCTCAGTCTTCATGGGAGGATGGGGCAGTTTTTTGTTAGTGTGGGAAGAAAATGGAACTAGATATTAGAGAAGACACTAACAAGGCCAGGGTCATCTATAACATATTTATGAAAATTTCGTCTTGGAATGGATATAATCTGCTTCTCTGAAATAACTAGTCATTACCAAATAAATGTGCACTTCTAATATTGCAAAGACCATGGTTTTTTTTTTTTTCTATTGTATTCTAGGACCTAAAATACTAAAAAGGAAATTGGTTAGTTGCAGGAAGACTTTGGCTATTTTTCTTATTTACTTATACCCTGTTCTAAGAATTGCTCCTCCTCCTCTTCCTCCTCCTCTTTTTCTTCTCTTTTTGTTTGGTTTTGGTTTTGATTTTGTTTTTATTGAGACAGAGTTTTTCTGTGTAGTTTTGGTGCCTGTTCTGGATCTCGCTCTGTAGACCAGGCTGGCCTCGAACTCACAGCAATCCACCTGGCTCTGCCTCCTGAGTGCTGGGATTAAAGACATACGCCACCACTGGCTGGTTTGTTTTTGTTTTTGAAACACAGGATCTCATGTATCCTAGGCTGGCCCTAAGTAGTTTAGGACAACTTACAAACTTCTGATTCTCCACTCGACTTCCCAAGTGCTGGGACTACATTGTGTATGACTATACCAGGCAGATGCCTTGCTTTTGTTAATTACGTTGACTTCAGGCAAATCTATCTGATGCCTCTGAAACCTAGTTTCCTTATTTGGCAAACAGTAACAATATCACCTACCAGCTGTGAACTGACATTAGAATATATAGCCCAGAAGGTCAAACAGAGTGTCTAATACTACAAAGCAGATAAGTAATAAATGTTGGATATTGTAATTCTGTAGTTTGACATTCAGGGCTTTCTTAATTTGGTCTAATTTTCTACCAAGTCTCCTTGTCTCAGCTACGGTTTCCTGAAATCCATGTTCACGGTGCCGTCTCTGAAACACAAACTACACTATTTGTATTTTAAAACACTGTAATTGCTCCCCATACACCAGTGAAGCACAAGAATTTTGTCATAAATACCAAGTACCCTGTGGGTTTTTATTATTATTATTAATTATGAAAGCTTGGCCTTAGCTTGGGCTTTTCCCCAACTAGCTCTTATAACTTAAATTAATCTGTTTTTATTAATCTTTATTCTGCCATGTGGCTCAGTTACTTCTCCTCTGTACTATATGTCTGACTTCTTCAGTGTCTCACTGGGATCCCCCTGCCTAGATTCATCCTGAGTTCCCCTCTTTGCCTGGAAGTCCCACCTACTCTTTCCTGCCTAGCTAGTGGCCATTAGCTCTTTATTAAAACCAAGCACACTGATACATCTTTATACAGTGTAAATAAATATTCCACAACATTTCCCCTTTTTGTCTAAATAAAAAGGAGAGGGTTTAACTCTAACACAGTGAACTATACATAAAAAGAACAATTATCAGGTAGAAATTACACTCGCGCTGTCCAGTCCATTAGGTTTTGATATGCATGCCATCCTCACTTCACATCCTAACAACACAGCTTGTTCTCTACTATGTATGTCTTCCCAGTCTATGGCCATGCTTTCCAGGGTGACTTTGTATGTCTTCCCAATCTATGGCCATGCTTTCCAGGGTGCCTGAAATGAAATGTCACCTTTGCACATCCTTTATTTAGTGTTTACCTCATTAGCTCTCTCTGATCATACATTCCTCTGATCTATTTTTAATTTTGTTTGTGTTATATCTTGTGCCATACTATTGCAAATGTGTTTGTCTTTTACCTGGAAATGACGTCAAAAACCATGCCTTTTGACAGTTCTTAGCATGGTTATGGTAGCTAATAGCAGTTACCTTAATATGCATTTGTTGAATGAAAACACATACCTTTCTAAATATCCACCCCAATCGCTATATATAATATTCACAATGTATTTCAATCGGTGAGGATCTAGCTACTTTGTTCTTTTTGTCACATCAAACTATGTAGCTTTGAATGAAGCCAGGCATGTTAGCTTTTGCCAGATACTCATGTGGCTAACACAGAAGGATTACTTGAGCCTAGGAGTTGAGGCCAACCTAGGCAATATAGAAAGACTATCTTAAAACTAACTACCCTCTCCCTCTCTCCTTCCTGCCCCACAGACTGAGTCAAAACCCTTCTTTTATGAAGTCTTCCCTAACAACTCAGCCCATATTAATACTTTCTTTTATTGAAATCCTAAAGTCTTTACTGTTCTTATGGGGTAGCAAAGTGCTTGTTAGCAGGGACCATGAAAGGTCCCCATGTCAAATCACACTTTATTCCACAATAGCTGTGTAACTGAGGATGTCACTTTAACTCTGTGCGTTTCCTTATCTACAAAACAGGAACAGCAAAACTAGACATGGCCGTACATGCCTGTAATCACAGCACTGGGAAGTGCAGGCAGGAGGACTGAGGCCTGCCTGAATGTCGTCAAATCCTACCTCCAAACAACAATGAGAAAACTGAATAAGACAGAAATAGTAATGGCCCTACTTGCAGTATTATTGGAAAGGTAAAAACAATTGCCATGGGTTCAGTGACGCACACCTTTAATACCAGAGGAGGCAGAGGAAGGTGAATCTCTAATGAGATCCAGGCCAGCCTGGTCTACAAAGAGAGTTCTAGGCCGGCCATCGCTAAATTGTGAGACCTTGTCTTTGAAAAAGTGAATTGTCTTGAAAGAGTCAGAATCATGCTTGATGCATACTAAGCACTCAATGCATGAGGTAATTGCTTGAAAAATAAACATACACCTGTTCTGACATGGTGATGGTTTCAATGATAAATGTCCCCATAGGCTCAGGCATTTCAATAGCTGGTGCCCAGTTGGGCACTGTGCTGGGAGGTTTAGGAGCTGCAGCCTTGCTGAAGTGTGTCATTAGGATGGCTTAGGGGGAACACATACAGCCTCTCCCCATTTCTAGCCTGCTCTCTGTGCTTCATGCTTGTGGTAGAAGATGTGATCTCAGCTTCCTGCTCCTACCACCACGCCTGCCACTTGCTGCCATGCTTTCCCACCATACCAGACTCCCATCCCTCTGGACTCTAAGCCCGAATAACTCTTCTTCTGTAAGATGCTTCAGCTGTGGTGTTTGTCACAGCAACAGAAAGGCAATTAATGCAGAAGTTGGAACCAGACAGCAGGGTGTGACTGTGAAGACTGGACCACGTGGGGCTTTGGTGGACTATAGGAGACTTTGGAACTTTATAGTAGAAAAAGAATGAATGTTATAAGCAGAGTTTATAATGGGTTGGTATAGACGGTGATGCTGTCACCCAGAGCAAGCCAGTAGGCAGCATTCCTCTGTGGTCACTGCTTAGTTCTTGTCTCCAAGTCCCTGCCTTGAGTTCCTGCCTTGGCTTCCCTTGACATGGAATGTAAGCAGTAAGGTGAAGTAATACCTTTTCTCCCCAAATTACCTTTAGTCATGTTTACCACAGCAACAGGGAAACAAACTAGGGTAGAAATCTTGAGAATCCTAATGCTGTCCTACTTTATTTGCTAATTATTTACCATTACATGTAGTTATATCAAGCTCCCCTGGTCAGATTATAATTTTTTTCTTGTCTTATTTTAAATTACACGTATTAATGTGTATGGAGAGAGGCATACACATATGCACATATGCACAGGTGGAGGCCAGGGGACAACTTTCAGGAATCGGTTTTCTCCCTCCATCATGTAGATCCTAAGGATTAAACTCTGGTCATCAGGTTTTGTGGCAAGCATCCTTACCTGCTGAGACATCTCACAGCCCTTGTTCTATTTTATGAATCAATACCTCACTATATAGACCAAGCTGGCCTCAAACTTGAAATCCTCCGGCCTCAGCCTCCCATGTGCTAGGAATATAGTAATGAGACACCATATCTGGCTTAAACTGAAAGTTCTTTTAAAATTTTTATTATTTCACAACCACACACACACACACACAATTTGATCACACCCCCCTCCTATTCCCTTCTCCTATCCCCTCGCTCTTCCACTGAATCCTTTCTTCTTCCCAAGAAATCCCCTCCTACTTTCATGTCTTTGTGGGGAGGTAGGGTCAGAAGTGGGGATAGGGTATGGGTTGGGGATTATTAACTCAAGGAAGAGCAACTTAGCATATTACACCACTGAGGAATATGGCTCCCCATCCCTAGAAACCATTTACTATCTGTAACTCTTCAGGGAGGGGTGGGGCCTTATAAAATCTTTTTCCATCATGCTGTAATGTTTCTAGACCTAGTCCTGTGCAAGCAGTCACTGCTATGAGTTCAAGGTGTGATGGTCATGTCGTGTTAGGAAAGCAGCATTTCATAGAAACTCCATCCTAACCTCCTCCAGCTCTTACATTCTTTCTCTCCTCTTCTGTGATGTTCTTTGAGCCTTGGACAGGGTAATATAGATTCGCATATAGGGCTGGGACTATAAATTCTTTGAAGAAAATGAATGTCAAGAAGTTCTGTTTATGAAAAAGTGTGACATATCCTGTCAAATGCTTTGGATCCAAGATGGGTTCACTCACTCAGAATGCAGCCAGTCAGAGGCATGGCTGCTTGTAAGGTCTTCTGGTGACCAGCAAAATGCTTCTTATACAACAGCTCCTTAGTAAATATTTCCAAAATATCAAATCTTAGACTGGAAATAAGTACAATGCTGTCCTAAACATAAAGTATGGATGCACAGTCATATCTTTAGTATTAAAATTAGATATTAAGGCAAATTTGATAATCATGATAAATGTAAACGCTAAAATGATGCTGTTTTAAAGTATGTCTTGTTTTCACTGTCCTCTATGTAGAGTACAGAACAAGTATCATTTTTATCAGAATAGTAATAACAATATTAGAGTAATCCAACATTTACAGTATAAGTGGGTTTAAGCAGACACAGTAAGATCTCTCTCTTCCACCCCTCAGCTCTCCAGGCTAAACACAAAATGAAGGTAAAGTCCTTACCTGCCCTTCCTCAAGGTGAAGCAGGAGCACTTTATCTCCAGGCTTATAGTCTTTCAGCAACTCTGCTGACTTCCACACTTCCTCAGGATCAGGTATCCAAACCCTGGCAAACTAGAAGACAAAAAGGAAAAAATTTAAGCTAGCAAATCAATCACCTAACAATCATACATATAACATACCATATTACAACTTTACTTATCATTAATTTATTGAAAAGGCATCTTAAGCAAGGTATGGTGGTGCGTGTCTACAATCCAGCACTGGAAGGAGAAAGGAGGATCAGAAATTGAAGGTCAATCTTAGCTATATAGTAAGACCTGGAACCCTGTTTCAAAAATAAAACAAAACAAAACAATAAAAAAGACTCTGAGCTATATGAAATTTGCGTTTTGTTTGTTAGTTTGTGTGAAACAGCATTTTATTACATAGTCCATCCTGGCCTTGACCTCACAGTCTTCCTGCTTAGGCCTTCCTGCTGAGTATTGTGATTATAGATATATAACATGCCTGCCATGACACTTACTTTTAAAATTAGAAAAGTAGGTTAGCCCCAGTACTACTACCGTTCCCAAAGTATATAAATAATATGCTCTGAAAAAAATAACTAAAATTAAAACCTGGCTTTGCTTTATATAGTAAACGTAATTTGGGGTAAAAATTTACATATAATATCTATTTTCAAAGTTCTAGGATGATAATTTGACAGCATAGTCATCTCTCTATGGTAGCATTTGCAATCTAAATCTTTCATTGTGGTTTCATCATCTGCAAAGCCTTGGTGACTTCCCAGATACCCTTCAGGAACCATTCTAATGGGGAGGTAAGAAATAAGTGTGTGGCCTTAAGCCACAGGTGACTTATAGACCATATATCTAAAATTTTCTTTGAAAAATAATTTTGTTGCGTATTTTAAAAGTTGAAGAAAACTTTGTTATTTGAAATTTTGCACACATTATTTTATGAAGATTAATGGAAATAGTATTTGGCTAGCAATACACTTGGCTCAAGTAGCCTCGATATCATGAAAATGTGTGATAATCACCACGAAGTCCTAAGACTATAGCCTCAACTAGTTGTTCTCTGGATCTAAGCAAGACAGGTAATTTTGAGAAAAAGTACAATATGTATTAATATGCATGAATCCTACTAACACCACAGTGAAGCAGCATGCAATGTCGCTCTCCAAGAAGGAATTGCCCTTTAAAATATAAGTACAGTTGTCTTGGTTGTTATCCAAGCTAGCAGGAACTCATGAACTTTAGACGAACAACTGTGGAGCTTGCATGGGACTGGAATAGGCCCTCTGCATAGCGATACGGTTGTGCAGCTTGGCCTGCTTAAGGGGCCCCTGGCAGTGGAATCAGGATCTAGCCCTGTGCATGAGCTGGCTTTTTGGAGCCCATTGCCTATGGTAGAACATGTTGCACAGCCTTGATGCAGGGGGGAGGGGCTTGGGCCTGCCTCAACTGAATGCACCAGGCTCTGCTGACTCCCCATGGAAGGCCTTTACCTTTTTGGGGGAGGGGTTGGGGGTGAGCTGGTGGGGGGAAGGCTGGGGAGGAGTGGGAGGAAGGATGAGAGGGGGCTGTGGTAGTTATATAAAATGATTAAAAAATTTCTTAATAAAGAATAAAAGAAGTACTAAAAAAGAAAAGGTGAGTACAGGGCTGTGAAGATGGTTCAGCAGGTAGAGTGCTTGTCACTAGCCCAGGATATAAATTCAGTCCCTGGGACCCATGTGGTAGAATGAGAAAAGTGATTCCTGCAAACTGTCCTGACTGCCACTTGGCATGAGCTTCCTTCCCCTGACATCCAACACACACACACACACACACACACACACACACACACACACACACACACACACGAAATGAAAAAATAGTCTTAAGTTCTAATGTTGAATTTTATGAATAAATCATAATGTAGGACAAGCTAGATCTAGTTGGCTGAGGGAGACACATTGATATAGGCCAAACTAAATCTCTTCTCTGACCTGTACTTATATTCTCATTTCATGTAAAACCATCTCTAGATCTTCCCTCCCTATTCCCCACCTCTCTCTTCTCTCTTTCCTCCCTCCCTCCCTTTGTCCTTCCCTCCCTCCCTCTGTCCTTCCCTCCCTCCCTCCTTCCCTCCCTCCTCCCTCCCTTCCAGTAACAGAAGTGCTGAAGACTGAACCAATGCTAGGCAAACACTATCACTGACCTGCACCCTTAGTTCCCAACCCCTTTTTCAGTTGGAAACAGGGTCTCACTAAGAAGGCTTTACTTGCTATGTAGATAAGGCAGGCCTTAACTTTATGATCCTCCTGCTGTGCCAACCAAGCCACTAGAACTACAGGTGTGCACCATCATGCTCAGCTAGACCTGAATTGTGTATGTGTGTATAGGTGCACATATATGTGCATGTATGTGGAAGTCAAGAGTCAATGTCAGGTATCTTTCTCTATTGCTTTCCATCTTTTGCTCTGAGACATGGTCTGTAGCTGAACTTGGAGCTCACCAATTCATCAAAACTAAACAGCCAGCAAACTTTGGGGATCTGCCTGCCTTTGCCTCCCTAGAGCTAGGATTACAGGCATGTACTAATGATCTAGCTTTTTATGTCCATGCTGGAGACCTGAACTTGGGTCCTTGTGTTTACATGACAAGCACTTTACTAACTAAGCCATCTCCCTGGCCCTGGGTTTCATTGTCAATAGTGAACAAGGTATAATCTACTTGGGTTTCAAGTGAAATGACATCTGGACTGAGGTGCACACCATGTAGAGCTATTTCCAGAGCAGTTCTGCAAACCTACACCAACAGCACTCGATAGTAAAAGGGAGGTGTAGAGGACTTAGTGGTAAACTTAAAGGTGGGAAAAAGAATAAAAAGGCTGTGGGTGATGGAAAGCAGAGGTCATCTAAGCCTCCAGGAGCCTAAAGGAAACGTCTCTGCGCAGGAAAACATTTATCTCAGCCCACCCCTGTACAAGACAGAAGATTAGCCTCTGTGCTGACAGATTTCTAAACCTTCCTTTTGAGAAACTACTATGACATAATGTAGTACTTAAAAAAAAAAAAAACAAACACCCATTGCTCATGGCTGTGATGTTTAGAAAGCTAGGTATACTGGCGTAGTCAGGTAACCTGAGCTCTTGAGAGACTGAGGAAGGAGGATTAATTAAGTTTAAGGTCATCTTGGGCTACATAGTGAATTTCAGGCCAGTAAGAACAACAACATGAAATTCTGTCTCAAAAAAAGAAGACAGAAACAAAACAGAAAATAGTATATTTTATATAGATTAAAACTCACTCAATTTTTTCATTTTTCTTTTATGATTATGGAATCATAAAAAAACATAACGTGAACAATTTGCAAAGGAAAGAGTACTGAAATTTTTAGTATGACAGAGTGTGATGTTAGAGCTATATTATACTATATTACATTACATCAACATATTACATCACATTAGAATTATAAGTTCTAATCCAACTACCACACTAGCCTTAGCCTTCACTTCAGACAATTATAACATAGAGAGGACAGCAACAGCAGTCTCTGTCTTAAGGGTTATGCACACAGAAGCTTTGTAAAAGTGTAATGAAAAGTATTAACAATGTATCAGTACAGGTAAGGTTGCTAATTTTTCTCCTTAGGAAGTGAGCTGTAATGTCATATATCAAAAATGTTTAGTGAAATTTGTTTTATAACTTTTTCTCTGGTACACAGTCTATAATCTGAGAAATAAAATTAAAAATCACTAATTCGACAATGTAACTTTTCTGGTTGTTTGAATGAGAACCGCCCCAGAGGTTCATATGTTGAATACTTGGTTCCCAGTTGGTGGAACAGTTTGGGAAGGGTGGGGAGGTGTGGCCTTATTGGAGGAGGTTTGAAAAGGCTTGTGCCATTCCCAGTGTGCTCTGCGTTGTGAGCTTTGAGCTGCTATTGCAGCCCCCTTCCACCATGCCTTCATCCTCCATCATAGACTCTAGGAACCCTATTAAGTGCTTTTATAAACTGCTGTGGTCATGGTGTTTTACCACAGCAATGGAAAAGCATCTATTGCATGCTCCACCTCTTACTTTACAAAGTTAATATTTTGTATTTCTCTCTAAAATGATCTACTAGTTCTAGAAAAGAACAACAAAACAACCAATAAACATATGACGTTCAAAGTCATGAAATTACCTACGACCTTCACTGATGAAAACAGAAAACCTCAACAAACCGGGTAAGCTTGCAGAGGAATGAATGCCCTTGCCTAACTAGGAGGAGACTTTAAAGAAGTCCTGTGCATTAACAGCTCGTATTTCCACAGGGCTTTGCACTGAGGACTTGTCAAGCTGCACTTCCCAGAGCATGGTAATAACGCATTCATACAATTAGATGGAGGCTAATGCCCTCACCTGCACATGAGGCAAGATATTTATACAGGCTTCTCTAATAATCAACTTCTTTTACCTTACTGCTACCTCTTAAGAAAGCATCCAAGGAGAAACAGCTATGAATCCTGTATATTCTTACAATTGCCTCCTCGTGCTTCCTCTCCATAGTAGTGAGAACCCAACTTTCATCCTAACATGCTTGTTACTTCTCACATTACCTTCCACTCCTTCCCCAGGACCCAATGCAAATACACACAGAAACATCAAGCAACAAGACTTAACCCATTCACTTACATCCAGCTCATGGATCAAGGGACACAAGGCAAAAAGACAAGGCCCCCTAGATCACAGGGAAAACCTCCAATAGGACAGAGCAGTGAGAACCTAGCACCCATCAGAAATAGGACAGATACATGCTGTGGACCAATCTACCTCCTACATTAGACTATATACTCCTTCAATGTCATCTTCGAATCCCTTGAATGTTGACACAGCAACTTTGACCAGTTGTTGGGTAGCACACGTGTTGATTTTATTTAAGATCAAAGGATGAGAGATGAAAAGGCTTAGATGAGAGGAAGGAAAGTAAACTTTAAAGGTTTAACTTGGGGTTCTTCATGGAGCCAACTTAGGGTGTAAGGTCACAAGCATGTTTGAGATGGGACATGAGTAAAGTACTTAAATAGAGAAATTCCTAAAGCAAGAAAGTAAACAATGATATGAACTGTAGGAGAGTTAAAATAAGGGTTTGGGATTTGAGATGCATACTGCGAATACAGCAAAACAACAACAAAACGTTCATTATAAATCTGCAAAACATAAAGGAATGAGTAAAAGCTTAAAATAGATCAAATTAAAATATATACACTGGGTGCTGGGCAGTGGTGGCGCACGCCTTTAATCCCAGCATTAGGGAGGCATAGGCAGGTGGATCTCTGAGTTTGAGGCCAGCCTAGGCTACATAGTGAGTTCCAGAACAGCTAGGGCTACATGGAGATACCATGTCTCAAAAACAAAATACACACACACACACACACACACACACACACACACACACACACACACACACGAGTTGGGTCAAGTGACACAGTACTTGCCTAGCATGCACAACATCCTGGGTTCAATCCCCAGTACTGTAAAATAAATATTTTTTTAATGTAAACACATCAGAATTATAATAACTGGATCTACTTGAACTGAAATAACTAAGGTTGAAGTAAGAAATGAAAGGAAGGATAAAATGAGATAGGCTAAACTTTGTAATATGCAAAATCTGAGAAGATAATGTTAGCACAGATTTAAGTTGCATAATACATCATGCAAGGAAAATAAAAGCCATCTGTAATTCCCACAATACTACTTAATTGGCCTCCCTGGCAGTGATGAAGTAATTCTGACAGTCTAATGGAAGTGCACTGGAAAGGCAGGTTCCAGAACATGCTTGCCCAGGTATACACTAGAGTGGGGAACTAGACCATGCTACTGTGTGCAGCATAACCTTTACGCCTTCTAGGGAGATACATCTCTTCCTGCTTAAGGAGGCACCAGCCATCTTTTTGTTTCTGCCATAGTGACAATACTGAAGAGATCCTTGATTAGTACAAATGACTCACTGAAGTTGTGCTAACTTGCATTTTGTCAGTCAAGGAAGTCAGAAATAGGGACACCAAAAGCAGCTGTGTGTCTGATGCCTCAGACATTCAGGAACAAAACCAACAGCATCAGCAAGAACCAGCCAACCCTTGAAACCCAACAAACCCTACCCATATGATCCTCTCTTTCCCTCTAAATTTCTTCATACACTATTCAATTCACATAGTCTATGAGCATCTTTCCTACAGTCCACATTAAAATATTAGCATCTGAATAATTCAATTTGTGTTGGTGTATTCATCCAATCTGAATGTTTGTGAAATGATTTTGTGCCATTTTAAAAAGTCTGGTATAAGTGTATGTGTGTGTGTGTGTGTGTGTGTGTGTCCCTCTGACACATGAGCTGAGGAGAGAGATCATCATCAACTCCCCTTCTCTGAACCTGACACATTAATGACATTTTACATGGCTACTAACAATTATGGAATGTCTAGGGTGAAATATCCAGGAACTGTTACTCTAAAATGTACACAATGGGCTTTCTAAAGTAAAGGGGAAACTACTAAAGAAACTAGGAAATCTTGAAAAAATGTTACACTTAATAAGTGTACATTTAATTTAAAAACTTTGAGTTATCTCATACAAAAAAGAAAAGATATGTATATGTACATGTATATATATGTATTTATATTTATGTATATATGTGTATTTATTATATAATTGTTTATATATATATGTGTGTGTGTGTGTGTGTGTGTGTGTGTGTGTGTGTTAAACAAAAGAAGGATACAATGAATTCTCATACAGCCGTCATTTAGGTTTAGAAGTAGAATATCAGTGACTGTATTGAACCCTTCAACAAAATAGCTGCTTCAGCACATTATACCCCTATTTCTCATCACTATTCTCCAGGTATGCCAGGGTTTGTTGTACCCTGAGGGCCTTGCTCGCTCACATGTCTATGCCTTTGCTCTATCTGTTTCCTCCAGTAGATTACCATTTCTCTACCTCCAACCAGTAGGACACTATTTCTCCTTGCTATCTGTCCCCATGGCATCTTCTCCCAGAAGCCTTTCCGTCCCTGTCATCTGGCACTCCATTCTCAATGTCTCCTGTATCCATACAGCCTTCTTCTAGGCTCCTTATCCCACTTCTTGATGACTTGTCCAAGTCCAGAGACTGTGAGCTCCTTGAAAGGAGGTCTGCCTTTTTCACCTTTGTCTCTGTAACTTTACACAGGCCTGCTCTTACTAATCTTTCATGAACTCAGTCATATGACTGTTCTTGGCCTCAGATGACACACTCCACGAGGGTACACAAAAGAATGACTGATCCTTCCCAACCCTCTCAGAAACAGAGAAAGGTGCCTGCAGTGCTGGACCATGTAGGAATGTTGGAATGACATCAGAAAAAAAGAGCCAGGCCTGTATGGAGCAGAGCCTTGGCTCCAGCCTAACTTTACCACAAAGTCCTCACTGAAAAGACAGAGACTTGTCACTTCTACCACTACCCTCACAGTCTCCCAGAACAGCAGAGGAGCAGAAGAGATGGGGTGCAGCATCTAAGTCAGGGCAAGGAATCATGCTAAAATGAGAAGAAAGGATGCAGAATGGAAGAGGGTGTGGGAATATGTGCATTTGGTGTAAAGTTAGAAGTAAGAACACACATGTTCTGTGCCCGTCACGTCTGGGTAGAAAAGATGATGAGCTAAACAGCAACTACCAACACTGTCTAATGGAGTTCATCACAGATCTGTAAGAAATGGAGCTCTATTTATGAGTATTTCCTGTATGCCTGGGGATTTCACATGAATAACTTTACCCAAATCATTACAATAGCCCTCATTATTAACCCATTTTAACACATACAAAGACAGACCTTAAATGTGGTAAAAATGGTGTTCAAATGTGTCTATGCCCAAAGGTACAGATTCTTTCCACTCCAGATGTACCCATTGTTAAAAAGTAAATTAATTCTTCTCCCCAAATTATCTTGTTAACATCATAATGGAAATAGTCATTAAGGTGATCTATGTGCTCAGGCAGAATTTATGAGTATCTCACCCAACGTAACATGTCAAAACCACCCCAATCAGTCTGACATCCATCCTGCAGTGCTCCATTGCCTAGGGCCTCAAGATGAGGCTTAGCCAAGGAGTAGTAACAAACAGCACCAGAAAGAAGATATCTGATGTTATGGACTAAAACTTAACAAATGAATAATTTGATCCACAAACCTCACTAAATGAACACAATGATAGAGCTGATTTAAGATGTCTTTATAATTCTTGAAATTATCTTGCTTGCACAATGAAATGTGCATAGTTTAAAAATAAGTCAGGCTCTCAGGATTAATGTGATGTAGGATCACCTGACTGTGTGGGTGGTAGTCTCAGCTCCCTGTGGTGCCCTGATTATCCCGCTACAGGTCTTGACCCTGAGTCAACCCCATCTCAGAGATCAATGAAGCAGAAGGGCCTGGTGATAAGGCAGGTATCTGTGTCTTTATTTAACTGCTTAGCAATAAAGTAGCCCCCTCTCAAGAGTAAGTAAATAAGCTGAATCAGGGCTGGAGGTGTAGCTAAACTATGGAGCACTTACATAGCATGCAGGAAGCCCAGGTTTGAATTGACAGCACCCATAAATGGGTACAAGAGTAAAACAGCATTGGTGGAGGCAAGGGGCAGAAGTGCAAGGTCACTCTCCACTCTACAGTGAGTGTGAGGCCAGTCAGCCTGTGCTCCATGTGACCCTGACACACACACACACACACACACACACACACACACACACACACACACACAAACCAAAATCAAGTCAACTTCTAATGAGTACTAGAATTATAATTCTTCTAACTTTATGAGGAAAATGAGAATTATAAAATTAATGGAGGTGTTTTTTTTTAAATCATACTCAGGTAGCAAAAGTTAGATGATTTTATTTTTCTAGAATTTTAGTGTGAGATGGAAAGAAAGGTTTGGAATGGATATTTTTAGACCCTTAAATTCTTTAATATTCCTGTAAAGATTATTTTTGGAACTACAGCTCCTTTTGTAAGAACATCTTTAAGATATACACCAAGAAAAATTACTATTTTTACCTACAATTAGTCAGTGGTATTGAAGATAAGTTACAAAACTGTAAATAAGTGAATCAATTGAGCAGAGCAGGACTACAACAGACAGAGGGATCATGCCGCTCATGGTCATCATAAGGCTTGATTAGGAGAGCAACCATTCTGGCTGTACAAGCCTTACAGCGTGCTCCATGACTGCTGTCACTAAAGAAACCCTTCTTCAACAAAGACTGAGAGAGTCGGTCCAAAAGCCATCAACAAACAACAGAGTCATGTTCAAACCCAGGATGAACTCAGGCTTTACAATGCTTAGGACACAACACGGACAATCTCAATGGACTGCTTTGTCCTAAGAACAAAGTCACCCAGGTAAACAGAAGAACTCACACCTTCCTATCATTCAACACTTGGCTCTCAACTTAGAGAAAAGTATAAAATGAGGGTCATGTTAAATATGTATAGGCCTCAAACAGAGATATCTCCCTCTCATTTAGAACATCATCCTCTAACAGAATTAGGAATGGATGAAGTCATGGAGAATTTTTTAAATGTTTTAAATAAAATACTCTACATGTTGATTTTTTTTTTTAATGTGTAGCCCAAGGCTGGCCTCAAACTTGTGATCTTCCTGCCTCCGCCTCCTTCAGCAAATCCTACACGTGCACCACCACAACCGGCGATAAAGGATTCTTTTTTCTTTTCTTTTCTTTTTTGTTTTGTTTTGTTTTTTGGTTTTTTTTGTTTGTTTTTTGAGACAGAGTTTCTTTGTGTAGTTTTGGTGCCTGTCCTGGATTTCATTCTGTAGACCAGGCTGGCCCCCAACAGATGTGTCTGCCTCTGCCTCCCGAGTGCTGGGATTAAAGGCACGCCACCACCGCCCGGCTCAGAATTTTTTAATAGTGGAGTTAAACTACACATATTTATGAGGCAATGTGCTTAAGATACTCAAAATAGAACTGACAAATAATAGGCAAGCACTGAATGTAGTTCCATTCTATGTATACCAAGTAGCTCCCTTGTCCCCAGGGCTGAGGACAGATACTCCTAAGGCTGAGATCACAAGGTTACTAAGGTCAGAGTATGTTCCAGGTCTTCCACGACAGCCAGACAGCCAGACAGTAAGCACTAGCTACTTTCATTAATATTAACAGCTCTTTAGATTGCATTATTTTTGTTCTTATATAGTTCTAATATATCCTATCCACCCTCAGCTTAAATTATTTCTCTCTAGTTCGGACCTTTCAAATGAACTCCAGACTCCAGGCTCACAAAAGCACCTACATCTGCACTTGTCTCAGAGGCATCTTTAACAAGACCAAGAGCAGCTCTGCCACCCTGTTTAAGTATGTGCTTCCCAAGCACCCTCTGAGTAGCAGAAGCTCATCTCTCCCAGCAAGTTACTGGAGGAGGCTGGTCCACAGCACTGCCTTCACCTCTACCTTCATCAATCAAGTCCTACCAGTGACTTTTAGCTAGCGTCAGCAGCCCCCTTGCATCTTCAGAGTCAGTACTCTACCCCTAGTCATTACCTTACCTGGTACTGAAAAACAAAACAAAACAAAACAACTTTCTATAATGCTTACTTCCCCAATGCTGGCCTTGAACTTGCTATGTAGTCAAGAATGATCTTGAACTATGGATCCTCATGTCCTGTCTCCCATGTACTGGTTTTTTGTTTATTTGTTTGTTTTTATTTGTTTGTTTTTAGCTGAGGATCAAACCCAGGGCCATGTACTGGTATTATGGACATGAGCCAAAACATCTGGCTGAAGCAGACTTTTTTTTTTTTGTTTTTCAAGACAGGGTTTCCCTGTGTAGCTTTGCGCCTTTCCTGGAACTCACTTGGTAGCCCAGGCTGGCCTCAAATTCACAGAGATCCGCCTGGCTCTGCCTCCCAAGTGCTGGGATTACAGGTGTGCACTGGCCTGAAGCAGACTTTTTAAGATTTGTTTTTGTTTTATATATATGGGTGTTTTATCTGCATGTACATGCATCATGTGCATGTAGTGTCCACAAAGGCCAGAAGAAGGCATTGGATCCTCTAGAACTGGAGTTATAGACAGTTGTGAGCTGCCATGCAGGTCTTGAGAATTGAACCTGGGTCCTCTGGAAGAGTAACCAGTATCCTTAACCACTGAGCTATCTCTTTAACCCCATAAGGAGACTTTCAATCAGCAGAATCCCCATAGATATTACTGGGACCCACACCCTGAATTGTACTCTGTAGTATTGCTCCTTTAGTTGCATATCTAACAAATTAGGTTACAATATAAGACTGAAGTGTTCATAGATATATTGAGAA
This sequence comes from Onychomys torridus, assembly GCF_903995425.1. Classification (NCBI taxonomy): domain Eukaryota; kingdom Metazoa; phylum Chordata; class Mammalia; order Rodentia; family Cricetidae; genus Onychomys; species Onychomys torridus. The sequence goes on along the minus strand of NC_050449.1, from coordinate 68,524,013 downwards.
CACAACTAGATTCATCTGAGTCCCAAAAAAGTAGCTGTCCCAGTCACACTTAAGGAAGAGGAGAGCCTCAGAAGTAGTGTTAGACCCAAGCCAACTGCTGGCCATGTCTGCATCTTGATGATATTAATACAGTTAATTTACAACTAAGAAGCAGAAATAACTTAATACAAAAGTTTTAAGATTCAGCAACTGCCAGAATCTGAAGAGTTCATTTCCCTTCCCCAAATGGTGACAGTTCTTACGTGCTAAAAGCAGTGGTTAAACTGGCCAGGATACCTGAACCGAAAGAGACAAATGGACAGGACCATGAAGATCACAACAGAAAGATCAAAATCAGCCGCCAGTCTATTTCAGGTTGTAAAATTTTCATATTCATGAACTACAGACATCTGTTCTTGAGCAAGAGTTACACTAATTGTCAATGCTAAGAGTTCTCTGAAAGGAAATGCAGCAAAAGCAAGCAGAGACTCCGAGAACTTGTGCCTCAGCTTTTCCCCAGATGTTAAGCCAACATCCTGGCAGCAACTTGACCACACCCTGCCAGCAGCTAAAAATGGATTTCTCTGGAAGAATTCCACTATACCGGTAATATTAACTGATTATCCTTTTGTGATTATTTCTATTTAGATCATTCATAAGTTTATGTATTTTCCCAAATAGACTAAAACAAAGTGGCCTACTTTGGGGGCACATTTCTACATTTCCAGCATTTGAGAAGTGTGATCAGAAGACTGGGAGTTGACACCATTTTCTACTCTGTGGTGAGTGAGGCCAGCCTGCTGTACGAGACCCTGTCTTAGCTCGGTCATTGCTGTGATAAAGACCATGACCAAAAGCAGCTTGGGGAGGAAAAGGTTTATGTAGCCTTACAGCTTACAGTCCATCATGAAAGGAGATCAAGGCAGGAACTGAAGCGAGGCCATAGGAGTGCTGTTTACTAGCTTGCTTTCCATGCCTTGCTCAGCCTGCTTTCTTATACAACTCAGGACCACCTTGCCTAGGAGTGGCACTGTGCACAATGGGCTGGTCCCTCCTACATCAATCATTAATCATGGCAATACTCCACAGACTTGCTTACAGGCCAATCCTATGGAGGTATTATCTCAAATAGGATTCTTTCTTATTAGCTAGATTTGTGTCAACGTCACAAAGCCAACCAGCACAGATCCTGTCTCAAAAAAACCTTTTTTTTTTTAAATTTGTTGCTTGCTTGAGACATAGTCTCAGGTAGCCAAGCATGACCTTCAACTTCTGATCTTCCCAATTGCTAAAATTACATCTCCCAATTGATAGAATTACAGGCATGCCACCATGTCTGTCTAAAATTTTAAATTTTGCAAAATTTAATTTAAATTATTCATCTTTTTGGTGTTTTGTTCTGTTTATTTTGGAGATAATACTTCACAGTCTCACTCTGTAGCCCAGGCTGGCCTCAGACTCACAGCAATCCTCTTGCCCAACTCTTCCAAGTGCTAGGATTACATATGCGTGCAACTAACCCCAGCTTCCATGGTACATTCTTGATAAAACTATTCCTAATGCTTTAATTTTTATCTGTTTGTGTATATGGGTACATGTCATGCACATACACATGCTATTAGATGTGATCCTCAGGTGTCATCCATCTTTTATTAAATTTTAATTTTTTAAAAAATTCTATTGTGTGGTGTATATATGTGTGTTTGAATATATGTTCGTGTGTGTAAGCCTGTGTATCTGCCTATGGGTAAGCAGAGGCCAGGATAGGACATAGAACTCTCGAAACTGAAGACAGGCATTTTCGGGATGCTGGGCTTGCTATATAGCCACTGACATGCTTGTATAGCAAACACTCCTGACTGTTGGTCTACCTCTGAAGTCTCCTGCATTTTCTCTCTCACTGATGTGGAACCTAACAACAAAACTAAGTTGGGTGTGGAGCGGGCCCCAGGGATCCATCCACCTCTACCTCTAAAGTACTGGGATTATAAGTGCATACCACCACAAAAAAATTTGGGTTTTTTTTTTAATATATGTTCTAAGGATTCAACACAATTCTCATGCTCACTGCAAGGCAAGGACTTACTGACTGAGCCATTTCCTCAACCCATTCTAAATAGTTTTCATCTATACCTGAGATAATTGGTTACCCACTGTGTAAAAAGTACTTGCCTTTATTTGACCTATAATTACTTCTTTGATGCTTCAGAAGATGCCCTTGGATTCTTATTTATGGAGTGAATAAATCCACATTGCCTTTTTCAGGTACTTCATACTTTTCTAAGTTTCTACCAGGTAGAAAGTTCTTCTTTCTTTCTTTCTTTTTCAGTTGAAGAGTCTAAATTTTTTAACATTGCCTCACATCATCTTATTCATTCTAAAATATTTTTGAAATCTCAATTTTCTTTCAAGACAAAGCAATTCAACAGTATAGAATCTACAGATAAGGTTAAGAACATGGGCTTTGGAGTCAGACAGAGCTAGTGGTTCCTGTTCTTCCAACTGCACATATAACCTTGAACAAATTACTTAACTTCCATTGCACAGTGCCTTCATCCATAAACCAGATATTAAGACTGGCATGTTGTGCCGGGTGGTGGTAGCTCACGCCTGTAATCCCAGCACTCGGGAGGCAGAGGCAGGTGGATCTCTGTGAGTTCGAGGCCAGCCTGGTCTACAGAGTGAGTTCCAGGGCAGGCTCCAAAGCTACAGAGAAACCCTGTCTCGGAAAAAAAAAAAAGGGTGGGGGGACCAATTAGATTGGTCTATAGTTCCAACATGGGAGTCTGAGACAAGAGAATCGAGAGTTTCAGGCCACAACTGGCTACATATAGTAAGTTCCAGGCACGCTTGAACTACATAACAAAATCCTGCCTAAAAATAAAACCAACCAACCAACCAAACAAACAAACCCTAGTTATAAAATACTACCTCCAAGAGCTGCTACGTAGGTATGTGAAGTAAAGATCAAAGATCACTCTCAACTACCTTATGCCGACCCAGATTTAAGAATGTCATTGTGCCTCTTCATTGGAATCTGCCCACTATATTCTAAAATATACTGATTCATCTTCTAACCTCTAGTTTAATGATTCATTGGGGTCTTCTCCCTTTCTTTGAGTTCTGGATGTCTCAGCCTTCTATTGTTCCTGGAATATCCCAAATGCTATCATTTGAAAGCCACTCCTGTGTACTCTGCCAAGAACATATTCCCCTCATTTCCTAACTGTTTTTATGGCCAGTTCCTTCTCAATATTTAGGTCATTTTTGATGCCTGCTCAGAAAAGTCCTGCTTAACTTGCTATAGAGATTTTTCAAATTTGGGATTGCATGTCTTTCCAACAAGTCTGAAGCCTGAGACAGCAGAAAACACTGCATCTCCACAGTCTAGAACAGTGTCATCTAGTGAACAATAAATACCTAATGTGTGGAATGAAAGCACTGAACAATGGTCAGCTGAAAAGAACAGGACAGGACAAGGATGCGATGACCTCGAATGGTTTGTAGGCAAGCCGTCCTGTTTACACCCTGCAGAAGACAATGGGCCAAAGGCTTTATAAAGGGCAAAGAAAATGATTATCTCCAATACACTAGTTCTATCAGAAGTCTTTTATTCGTAATCAAAAGCACGTCTTGTACAGCTCCTGGCTGATGAGTTGTTCTCTCCCGGCTTCTTTGTATATTACTGTCACACACATTTTGCCTAGGACAGGATTTACATACTATACACATAATTGCTACACAATGTCATTTGTACTAGATAGATGGGATTACATAGACGTACTGGGAGTGAGCTTTACCTAAGATTAAAAACAAAAAGAAATTCAACTGGTATTGTCTCATCAACCAATGATGGGAGCCAACAGGAGATATCTACCCTGGAAACAAGAGTCTAGAGTCACATTAGCATAAGAATCCCACTGGCCTGCTCTGGAACAGAATTGCTCAACTTTGGACTCCTTGATAACTTCTTTTTAATTCTGTGAATATATGTGTGTCCATGTATGAGTATGTACATATGAATTCATGTATTGTGGAAGCCAGAAGAGAGCACCGAATCCCCTGGAACTAGAGTTACAAAATATTGTGACACATCTGATGTGGGTATTAGGGACCAACTCTGGTCCTGTGCAATAAGGTATAATCCTCTTTTATTATCCTCTGAGCCATCTCTCAGCCCCAAGGATGTCTGCTTGCTAACTCACCCCTGCCTCATTTTTATAGCATCCTTTTAGTTAATTGTAGCTGGGGAAAGTAGAAACTTTGGAAGAAAAGTTGACTGAAGATTTTAAAGGAAAAATTGAAAACTTCTAGATGGCAAAACAATAAGCAAAGTCAAAATGAAACTAACCAAATATAATGATTTCCCATGACATATAAAGAATCTTACAAATAACTAGGAAAAGAGTGAATAGGCAAAAAAAAAAAAAAGCAAGTAAAAGAAGCATCACACACAAAAAGATAGATGTTCCCTTCACTAACAAACAAATGCAAATACATGCAATCAATCAACGTGTGCTGTTTGCATATAAGGAAACGTTACTATAAATCCATTAATATATACAACTAATAAGCATTAACTAGGAAAGAATACAATAAAATTTTTATATTATATTTGAAAATAATTTACAAGGTCCTAGGTAATATTTACCTCTTCTAGGTAAAGTCAACAATCAGTATAAATACTGATGAAGGACTGTTAGAATTCACCATGGAAAAGGTATCAGTATATGGTTAGGTGTGTTGGGTATATTCTGTGTTTGTTAGAAGGATCAGAATGTTAGTATTAGTCTGAATCAGTAGAATTAAAAAAGCAAAACTCAGCAAGAACAAAGCTCATTCAGCATGATACTTGGGAGACTCCAGTATAACAAAGAGGAAGTAGCTGTACTGTTCTGATATTTTTTTGACTACATAAGAAAAAAGAGCTAGAGTAGTTACTGCACAGAAGACAGACTAAGATCATATGCAGAAAGAAAAAAGGGGAAGTAATTTGGGTCTGCTAGCACTGAGATTACAGGCAGGTGGAATTCTGAGCCATGGTTTCTTTTTCATGAAGATAAACACGATTACAACAAGGTTAATAAGGGAGGCAGACATCAGTCATCTAATTCTTGAAAAAAAGTGTCAAAAATATATGCTCAGGAAAAAATATCCTCTTTGAGATGGGGTAATTTTGACCACTGTCTACATTACTCTTCTCTTGCTCCTCTTTTCTGTACTCCTTGGATGCCATTCTCCAAACAGACTCTCCAAGCGGCATAAATACTACTTCCATCGGGGTTCAGGTCGTAATGCAGCGGTTGAACACTTGCCCAGCTAGCATGTCCAAGGCCTGGTTCTATCCTGAGCACAAAACAAACAAACACACACCCACCAGTACCTGTAATTATTATATTATATGTGTGTACCCAAAAGCATGTGTGCATACGTGGTGAAGGTCAGAAGACAATCTGTAGGAATTCATTCTCTTCTTCCACCATGTGATCCAGGGATCAAACTCAGGTTGTCAGGCTTGGCAGCAAGGGCTTTGGCCCACTTGAGCCATCTTTCCATCCACTGCCTGTGTTTAGAACGTCCTTTTGAGAACAGAACACATCCAAAGGCCCTTACTAGCCTGTGAAATAGCCATATTTGGGCCAGGGTCTCCCTGGTCCTGTCTGTTTGACTTAGGCTATCTTAGATATTTGGTTTCTCAGCAGGAGCCTGAATTGGGAAGTATGTTACTCACAGAAGAGACCATGGGTGAATTCATCTGGCTACACATGACGATGATAATGATGATGATGGTGGTGGTGGCAGTGGTGGTGGCAGTGGTGATCATGGTTGATGGTAACAATACCCTAATACAAGTTTCAGGAGTGGGGAATAGAAAAAGAGGCGTGTGGATAGTAATAGCAACTTAGCAACATAAAGTGAGCATGCAGGGCCTATAGCAGCCATGACCCCAGACATTCTGAAAACTCCATTCTCAATAGTCACTAAGTATCTCCACTTACTTTAATGCCATAATTTAGAAAGACATCTGGCTCATGCCTCATTATTCTAAGAATTGGGGCTATTTTCATTTCATTTTACTATCGAGTACTGGGGAGGGAACCCAGGGCTTTGCAAATGCTAGCTAGGCATGTGCTCTAAAAACTGAGGTATATCCTCAGCTTATGTTATTTTGATACATGGTCTCGACTAAATTGTCCAGGTTAGCCTTGAACTTCTTATATAACTAAGCAGGCCTCAAATCTGTTATCCTTCTGCCTTAGCCTCCCAAGTATCTAGGACTAAGAATTTTTAACTGAGCAAATGAAATATTAATAGAGATCATGGCAAGGATTTGGAGGCTCATCTCTAAACTAGATGAACTCTTCCCTATGTCTACACCTTGATCTTAACCCTAACTATAGTTCTAGAACCTCCATTCCTTTACGATACAGTGATTTGGGAAGACAGTCTGGTTTACACAGCTGTCACATCAGAGAAATGAGTATTTCTGGCAAAACAAACAAACAAACAAACAACAATTCTTGCTTGTGGCAGTGCTAACCTGTCTTAAATAGCTACAAGCACCTTTTTTCCTAGTCAGCAAGCACTCAGTGGCTGGTATTCTGAAGTTTCCCTAACTCAGACAGAACTATGGAAGTCACTTTATCTCTTTTCAAATACTCCCAGTGGACCCTGAAACTACTGAGTTCTGACATGAATAAGTGGACTCAGGGGAAGGTAACTAATCTTTAGGACCTTTAAAAAACTTAGATTTATTCACTAAATTATAATACAAGTACAACCAAATTATTCTATGATACTTGTACTGACTTGAACATTTTATAGGTGTGCCCTGATTTTACACATTACATTTTCCTGGAAAGTATATTTGAATTCAAATGTAAACAACAAGAATTCAGGAGATATTAGCTAGTTTAGTTTCACTCACACACACACACACACACACACACACATACACACATACCACACACACACACATACACACACACACATACACACACACACATACACACACACACATACACACACACATACACACACACACATACACACACACATACACACACACACACACATACACACATACACACACACATACACACACACACACATACACACATACACACACACATACACACACACACACATACACACACACACATACACACACACATACACACACACACACACACACACACACACACACACACACACACACACACATACACACACACACACATACACACACACACATACACACACACACATACACACACACACATACACACACACACACACACACACACACACACACACACACATACACACACACACATACACACACACACACACATACACACACACACACACACACACACACCCTTCTGTTTGGTTATTTGTTTGTTTTGAGATAGGGTCTTATGTGGCCTAGGCTGACTTTCAATTCCTAATCCTCTTTTACCTCCCCAGACCCAGGCACCAGCTACTACACATAACTTCTTCATTCCTGCCTCAAGAAAATAAAAATGTGGGTTTATTCCAATAGCCAGAGAGTGGAGTGGTTACTCAGGGAGAATTCTTTTTACCCTTGTGGTTCTTTTATTACCAGAACAAGAGGGGGACTTAATCTAATTTTAACCATGACCTTGTTTTAGTCTTCTTAGACTTCTGCAGACCAAAATATTCCAAGGTTGTCGTTATATGAGCTACTAAGGAATAAAGAATATAGAAGTGTACCTTATATGCCTAAATTAAGAAAAAAAAAACTTGGAAGACAGAACAAAAATGTCAGGTATTCCCCCTAAATATTTTTTAAATAAACAAATAATAGCATTTATTATTATCATAGCAGGTAACTTTTTGAGATGGCATTTCACTGTGTTGTCCAGGCTTATCTGAAACTTCTAGGCTCCAGTGACCTTCCCATATCAACCTGCCATGTAGCTAGACTACTAGCATGATCCACTGTACTCTAAATACTTCTGATTTCAACACTTTTTGTTGTTGCTATTTTGAGATAGGGTCTCTCTTTGCGGCCCTAGCTGAACTCACTATATAGACAAGGTTGGCCTCAAACTTACAAATATCCACCTACCTCTTCAGTGCTGGGATTAAAGCATGTGCCACCATGCCCAGTAAGTACTGTCTTTTAAACTGAAATCTCTGTTCTTCTGGGTCATCACTAAAAACAGAGGCAGACTACTCTGTATTTAATGTTCAGCCTAGAAATCATATACACACAAGCAACACTAAACAGACTCAGCAAGTACATATCTATCTATGTATGTATGTATGCATGTATGTATATGTGTAAAAATAATAGTCAAAGAAAAGAGGCCTCAATTTGAGAGGCAGTGAGAGGGGCACATGGGAGAGGTTGGAGGGAGAAAAGGGAGGGGGAAGTAATATAATTATACTTTAATTAATTTTAAAGGCAGAAAAAAGAATAAAATTGAAACTCTTTACTCTTAAAAAAAGGCAGTGTTGAGTAATTACAGACTACTTTTCACAGCTATTTAGTGCCTAGGTAACTACAAATGATACTCATTTCGAATCAATCCTCAACTGATATGGAAGCTTTTAAAACTTTAAATTGTTCCTTCTACACTAATGACCTGCAAATGACAAAAAATAAAATCTTTAAAAGGAAACTAAAAGTGAAAAAAAAAAAGCTGTCAGGTGATAGGCTGATGTCAAAGTGAATTTGAACAACATGGAGTATAATCAAATACTGGAATTAAGGGGACAATTGGATGCCAAGAGAGTCCAAGTTTTCTGTCACATGAGCCTGTTTAAAAGAAGTCAGTTGATGTCTACATGAGGCCTGTGATGAAATCATGGGATACTGGGATCTAGGATAACAAGGTCTCTGTTTAGAAAACCTTACCTAACCTTTAATAGTGCTGCCCAGTATTACTGAGATGGAATTTAAAAAATAACTCATCATAACCTTTACAATTCTCTTCTTTAGATGTATTAAGTCATTTCTTATATAGATATTAGCTGTACATGTTTCTTCTATAATAATATAATTTTATATATCACACCTAGGAAGAGTTTTAGATGGGAGTGTCAGATTCATACCCAGATACACTCACTCATTCACTCACTCACTCACTCACTCACTCTCTCTTTTGGCAGAAAAGGAATAATTTCAACAGCCTAACATCAGACAACTACATAAAATTACCATTAGTTGTCACCATAAACAAGTAGTGATGAAGACACAGTTCAATCAACATTTCCATGGTAGGTAAGCATGGTGGTCAACACCTATAATTACAGTACCCTGTAGGCAGAGACAAGTGAACTGTGAATCCAAAGCTAGAATAAGTCACATGACAACAAATGTCTTAAAACAAAACAAAATATTCCATAGTAAACTGCTTGCTTCTTCATCTTTATGAGTGGCTTAAGTCACATTTGTCTTCTATGTCCTCCTACTTACTTCCAAACCAAAGTAATTCAATATACAGTTCCTGAGAGCGCCTTAGGAGTCAGTCAGGCCCTGCATGAAACTGCGGTGGCAGAACAAGGAAGAAAAGGCATCTCCTCCTCTCTATTTGCCAGGCCCAGGCCTTTGCCTGATCACCTTCAAAGGCAGAAAAAGTCATGCCAAATAACTTCCTCACTGCCGTTACTCTCTTTTACAGATGAAAACAAAACAAAACAACATGTTTCTAAGAGTCTAAGTAGTTTGGCAAGAATGGCATGGTCAGGTAAGTCATAAATTAGTGCTGAATGCAAGAATGTCTGCCTCTAGCTGGTGTAGTGGCCCATAGCTGTGATCCTACCACCTGGAAGCAGAGGCAGGACGATGGCCATGAGTTTGAGGCCAGCCTAAGCTACACAATGAGTTTCAAGCCAGAATGGCTATAAAATGAGACCCTGTGTTAAAAAGCAAGACTAGAGGGATGGCTCAGCGTTTAAAAGCACTAGCAGCACTTACTAAGTAGCTACATCAGCTGGCCCACACTGCCCAGAACCCCAGTTCCAGGGAATGTATGCCCCTGTCACCTGGAGCCACCTGCACATATATGGTGTATGTAAACCCAGGCAGGCACACACGTACACATAAAAACGAATGGACAAATAAATACGCCCCTTTAAAAAGTATAAACTAAACAAGAAGTCTAGACTCAAATTTCATTCCCCACCAACTCTGCTTTATCTTTCTTATTCAGACTACAGCTCAAATATTATCTTTTCAGAAAGTCCATCTTTTAAAATCAGTATCTTTATTTCCTTCACACTTATAAAGGAACTGGACACATTGATAAATTCCAAAGACAAGTCTTCTCTAGTTGAAAACAAAAACATTTTTCATATTATTTTCTTTAAAATCCCTTAGGGAAATTCTTCAAAAAGAGAAGGAGGGGCTGGAGAGATGGCTCAGAGGTTAAGAGCACTGACTGCTCTTCCAGAGGTCCTGAGTTCAATTCCCAGCACCCACATGGTGGCTCACAACCATCTGTAATGAGATCTGGTGCCCTCTTCTGGTCTGCAGTGATGTGTGCAGACAGAACACTGAATATATAATAAATAAATACATTTTTTAAAAAGAGAGAGAGAGAGAGAAAGAGAGAGAGAGAGAGAGAAGGAAAAGGTAAAAAGAAAGGAAGGAAATGGCAGGCAGAGAAAAGTGAGCGTGAGGATACAAGAACAACAGCACCCCAGTTTCTCTGCTGCTGCTCCACTGAACCCTGAGAGGAGCAGGGACCATGCTAAAGGCCAGGGATATGTACCTAACCACCAGCAAGCTTGCTAAAGTCACCATGTGCTTACAACAGGAGCTCTGTGGGAGACTCCACATGAAGAGACCCTTTAAAATAGCATATAGGAGAAGTGGACACTCAAGTTTAGAATGTAAACATGGTGGCACATGCCTTTAATTCCAGCACTCAGAAGGCAGATGGAGGCAGATCTCTATGAGAGTTTAAGGCCAGATTGATCAACAAAATGAGTTCCAGGCCAACTAGGGCTACATAGTGAGAACCTGTCTCGAAAAGAAAAACAAAACAAAACAAAAAGTAAATAAGAGGGCCTGGGAAGATGACCAGCCTTTCTCAAGAAAATGACCTTACTTGTGTTACATATGATTGGTTCTTTCCTGGTATGAGCTTTCATCTCAACAGTAAAAAGTTAGAAGATGAAACTGGAGAGATGGCTCAGAGGTTAAGAACATGTTGTGCTCTTGCATAGGACCCTAGTTTAGTTTCCAGTACCCAAGGCAGCCTGTAACTACAACTTCAGAGGATCTGACACCCTCTTCTGGCCTCTGCAGGCAAATGCACTACATGCACATTTCTACACACACACACACACACACACACACACACACACACACTCACAATTAAACTTTTAAAAATAAATCTTTAAAAAGGTTAGGAGATATCAGAGAACAGACAGGTCATCCGTCACATATGTTTTTCTGGGGAATATATGATTGGTGTGTCAAAACTATGACTTCCTGACTTACCTGTAAATTATGCCTAAGCATCATTCTTGTCGGTTGTAGAAACTAGTTAACAGGAAAAACAGGGCTCGTCCTTTGCTGCCAAAGGTTCTCATTAATGAACAGTCTGCTGAGATGATCCATCTATGGAGATCCCTCATGAGTAACTTTGAAAAGGTGTAAATGAGACATTGCCTTGTCCATCCCAGCAAATGATAAAAGTAAAGGGCAAATATTACCATGTTCATCTGACACACTTCAATTTCTTACTAGTCCTCACAAAATTCTGAATTTTCTTACCTCTGTTCTCTTCCTTGTCTGCACTTTAAATTTTACTCACCAAATAACAAATTTCCAATTTAACTTCGACAGGCAATCTACATTTTAACAGGATTGTACTGAGTATGTGGAGGGCACAGCTTCCCTGTACACCTTCCATAAGTGAGCCACAGAGTTCTAACACTTGGAAGTGTTCAATGGCTGCCTTGCTGTTCCTCCTCTGTCATTTTAGTATCTTGTCGTCCCCCCCCCCCCCGCCCGAAACTCAAAAACATGCTGCTGCTGCTGCTGCTGTTGCTGCTGTAAACTCTGGTGTCCTAGGGCCAGCCCTGGCTGGCAGCCTGGAGCACCTCTCCTCACTCATGCTCTAATTGAGGTCTTCTACCCACTCACTCTTACTCATACCCACTTTTCCCATATTATTGAAACTTCAGTTCTTGCCTTTGTCATGTTCAGGTTTCTAGGCCTGGGGAAATTAACACTTTAAAAAGCTATGTACAGTGGGAAGACTCTGGATATAGCCAGAGCAGCTAGAAATTACGATTAACACTGGATTATCTCATATTCATATCAGAGCGTGACTAGAGTTCATCTTTCAACCTCCTGACGTTTACCATATACCTGAATTGTTCTGTGCACAAGTAACACTCTTATTCACATCAAAGCCCCTACGCTCTGTTTTTCTTGCAGTGCAAGAAATCAAACCCAGAACTTCTTGGGCCTGCTAGGCAAGAGTTCTACCACTGAGTTACATCCCCAGCCCAAAACTGCTACATTTAAGACAAGAATGCTTTCTGCTACAATGATCATAAAACCGTGAGTATCTTATACCACCATGAATTTATTTTTATATTTAGCAAGAAATCTAGAGAAGGTTATCTCAGCCTAATAATATCATTAAGAACCTAGGCTCTGGGGCTAAAGAGATGGCTCAGTGGTTAAGAGCACTTGTGGTTAAGAGCACTTGCTGCTCTTCCAGAGGACCTGGGTTCAGTTCCCAGCACTCACATGGCAGCTCACAACCATCTATGGCTCTAGATCCAGAGGATCCAACATCCTATCTTCTGGCCCATGTGTACTGCATTCACGTGGTGAACATACATACTTGCAGGCAAAACACTCATACACATCAAATAAAAATAAGTATTTTTTAGGAAAACCCAGGCTCTAGGGCTGGTGAGACTGCAGAGCAGGTAAAGGTGCTTGACAACTGAGCTCTCTCCTGGTGGGAAGAGAGAACCGGGGCTGGGCGGCGGTGGCGCACGCCTTTAATCCCAGCACTCGGGAGGCAGAGGCAAGTGGATCTCTGTGAGTTCAAGGCCAGCCTGGTCTCCAAATTGAGTTCCAGGAAAGGCGCAAAGCTACACAGAGAAACCCTGTCTCAAAAAACGGGGGGGGGGGGGGGGGGGCTGGCTCCGTCCGACAAGTCAGCCTTTGGCCTGCACAGACTGCTGATCATTGTAACCCTTAACGCCGCAGTTCCAGCACACTTCAGTATTCCACACTTCAGGATGGAAGAAGAGACAGGGATTTGGCTGATTCTACGGCTTGGTTCTGGAATGTCCCCCAGAGGTTCATGTGTTAAAGGCTGGGTTCTCAATGCTACTGGAAGGCAGTGGAGCCTTGAGAAGATGGGGCCTAGAGAAGGTCTTAGGTCTCGGGAGTATGTCCTTAAAGGAGACAGCAGGAATCCATGCCCTTCCTATCTCTTGCTTCCCAGCTGTCATGAGGAGAGCAGCGCCTCTGCCACACGTTCCTGCCATGATGTGCTGCCATGCCAAAGGCCCAAGAGCGATGGGACAACTGAGCATAGACTGAAGCCTCTCCAACTGTCAGCAAACAGACAAACAAAAAACTCTTCTTTTCAAGCTGATTTTAACAAGTGTTCTATTACAGGAACAGAAAGGTAATTATTAACATAGGTAATTATTTTTCTTTAGATCTTTGTTTTTCTGTTCATAGAAATTTAGCCTCAGAGCATAGTTTCCAATACAACAACAGAAAAAAACCCTACATGTCAAAATCTAGAAACTGTATGTTAGACATTAATTTTATTCTCTCATCTATTAAAATAAAATTAAAGTATTTTCTAAGTTGTACATGATGGCTCATGTCTGAAATCCCAACACTCAGAGGTAGCTGAAGTAGAAGTACTGTTGTGGGTTAAAAGCTAGCCTGGGCTACAAAGAGTTCCAGGCTAGGCTAGGCTGCAGATTGAGACACTATATCAAATTATTCACAGATATAAACATCCCAAATAAAAACTCTTTTCCAATTTTCTCAAAAGTAGTGTCTTAATGTTGATGATCACATATTACAAAATGATTTTTCTTCTTTCTCTCTCTCCTTGATTTTCTCTGACTCTGGCCACCTGTGTCTAATCATATATATATATATATATATATATATATATATATATATATATATATATATATATATATATATTCATTCTTGTGAAATGCAACTACAGACTAGCAGTATCAGCTGACAGGTAGCATGTAGCTGAAGGAAACAGCAATGGGAAAGTACTGGTCCTCTTCTTCTCTCAATCCTGCCTAGTACTTGTCACCTACTTAGACAGGCAAGTGTCTGTAAGTCAACTGGATTTAAAACTAGATAATAAGACCACTACGAAACAATAAAGTGGGGGCATATTTAGTTCTGACAAGCCAAAGTCACACACATAGTGATCTCTGGAAACTGTCACTAACAGCAAAGAGCAGCCACCAAAAGAAATAAGAAAATCACAGCTCAGCCTGAATGACTTATGTGGCAATCAGAACCATTAGATAGGCCTTAAGACAGATCAATAGCTTAGCATGGTCTCAAGTGAACAATCTCCACCATTGTTTCTCTCTGGTCTCTTGGGGAAGGGGAGAAGAAGCACAGGGAAAAAAAAGTTCTAAATATTTTAATGAGGTGGCTAGCCCATTAATTATGTTTTTGTCTGACTGGAATTAAGGGCCAGCTGCAACTGATGTCACTGCTCACGAAATCTAAAAGTCAGCAGCTACTTGAGAGAGCTCACTGATAACAGTGAATGCTCACAGAAGCAGCTCCGGGGTTCTTGGCAGCACTCTGTATTCAGACCCCATTCCAAAGAAACGCAGTCTATGCAAATTCAGACTTAAAAGATCAATTCCTAAGCAAGTCAAGAACACATGAGGTTTTTGGTTTTGTTTTGTTTTGTTTTTCTTTGAGAAGGCACCCCTGTATGTAACCCAAACTGGCTTCAAACTCCTGGGCTTAAGTGGTATTCCTGACTCAGCCTCCTAAGTAGGTTGGATGATAGGCACATGTCACTACATCTGGTCATGAGAAAGAGTTGTTTAACCTTAAAAAGAAAATTACTTAAGACTAATGAATGAAATGGCTCAATCATAATCATGTCTCATGGGGTTTTTTCTTTGTGTGGTTTTTGTTTTGAGGCAGGGTCTTATTAATTAATTTGGAATCACCTTCTGATCCACTTCCTGAGTCCTGGGGTTACAGGCATGTACCACCACACCCGGTTTATGTAGTTTTGTTTTATATTTATTTTTTACTTTAATTTTTTTCTTTTTAACAACTGAGTTTTATTGTTGTGGAATATTCCTTTACACTGTGTGAAGATGTGTCACAGTGATTGGTTTAATAAAGAGCTGAATGGCCAGTAGCTAGACAGGAAGAGCCTCTGGGGACAGAGAGGATTCTGGGAAGAAGAAGGCAGGGCTGCCAGTGAGACTCAAAGAAAGCAGCAGGAGCAGTATGGAGAGATGAGGTAATGAACCACATGACAGAATGTAGACTAAAATAAACAGGTTAATTTAAATTATAAGAGCTAGTTAGAAACAAGCCTAAGCTAAGGTCAAGCTTTCATAATTAATATAAGTCTCCATGTCATTATTTGGGAGCTGGCGGCACAGAGAAAGACTTGCTACATTTTATGGATTAAACAGGTGTTTGTTTATTCCTATTACACACATAAGCACATTTTTTTTAAAGACAGAGTAAATCTTACTTGGTAGCCCATGCTAACCTCAAACTGCAGTAAACTTTCTGCCTTGGTTTCTCAAGCACTGGGATTACATGCATGAGCCATCTAGTTACATCATTTATATTTTTCATGAACTCAGATGAGACAATCCCATCTCAACCCTACCAGTTAAGTTCCACTACACGTTTTGTACTCAGTGCTGTTTCTACTGAGACAGTGCCACATTACATAGCCTAGGCTGTCTTCCAACTCACTGTGTAGCTACTTCTAGCCTCAAACCTGTGATCCTCGTGAGTCAGCCTCCCACTGCTGTCCCAGATGCTTCTTAAACACGCCTATTAGGGGCCCAGCTCCAAAGACCAACTGGACCTGGATGACTCTGCAGGTAGTAAGTGCCATGGCAACTTTTGCTTCCACACAGATCTGTCTACTTTCTTGGGACTAAGCCACTGCTCCTGACACACACAGGGAATGTCAACTCCAGAAGGGATAACATCTCATCTAACAGAAATGGATATTTTTTGAAGGACCAGGTCTTTTAAGACCTCTGGCCAGGTTCCTAGACACATTTCAGTTGAAACTTATTATGAGAAAATAATTACAACATTTACAAACCAAAAGACATAAAATACATTAGCTATACAACTCCTTCTCAGAGCTTAACTGATCTCACTGTTGTTGTGGAGATTATTCCCCATGTTACCTCTCTGCTGTATTGTTCTCCCTTTTGCCCAGCCAGCCTCTCCAAACTGAAAGGCAACAGCTGAGCAGCTAGGCTATTCCATATTAAAGACTAGTGCAGTGGTGTGACAGATCCTAGGCGGTTGGTTAGTCAGAGCAGTCTCCTCACCCTGCAATATGGCTTCCAAAGCACTGGGAAGGATCCTTTGTATGCTCAAGTTAGACTCTGACTTCTTCTGACCACTCTAGCTGTCTATCATCTCTGTCATCTAGGGAATCTTCTTCTAGTAAGCTGTTAAGACTGGCACACTGAGATCACAAATGTATACTAACATTTAAGAATTTATTCCTGAGAAGGCGAGATCCCTGTAGCTTGTGTTCTAAGCTCTAAGTAGACTAATTTTCTTGATGTTGATGTATCTCACTACCACCCAGTTTCTATATAATTGTTATTACTTACTACAGAAAATGGGACACTTTGCAGCCAGGCAACCTCAATGAAAACCACAGCTGAATTTCTACAGGAACATACAAAAGCTTTTGGTCTTCTTCAGTTCATGTGTGAACTCCAAAAAATTAGAAGTACTTAACACAGGTTAAGTTCTATCTGAATCATAACACTGTGAAGCCATTAAAAACATTTTACAAGTTAGACATGATGGCTCACAACTGTAATCTTGGCACTCTGGGAGGCTGAGCAGGACTGCCTTAAGTCTGAGGGCATCCTGGTCTACTCAGTGATAGAATCTCTCAAAATAAAGCCATAATATAGAAGAATGTTTTGGCATGGGAAAATCTTCATAACATACTACTTAAAGAAAGCAAACCATGCTTACAAAGTAGTACATATAAAATAAGCCATTTTAAAAGATAGTATTTTTATGGATTCTTGAAAATTTTATAAGTGGATACAATGTATTTTGAGTATATTCACTTCCATTCTCCCCCAAACTCCTCCTAGATCTAATCCCCATCCCCAACCCCCGTCAGTCCCAACTTCGAGTCCTCTTTTTTATTTTTATAAATCAAAGTCCAATTTGTGCTGCCCATATACTCCCAGATGTGGGCCATTCACTGGAGCATGGTCAACCTACCAGGGGCCAAACCCAAAACTGACTCTTCCTCCCCCAGCAGTCCCCAACTGTCCCTAGTTCCTCAGCTAGAGGAACTTATGAGACTCCCTCATCCATGCTAGGATGTTGACTGGCTTGCTCTTGAGCAGATCTTAGGAAATCACAGCTGGTGTGAGTTCAGGATGCACTGTTTCAGCCATGTCTGGAAGACACAGCTTTACCCTAGTCCTTCCCAACCCTCGGCTCTTCAAATCTGCACACACCCTGCCTCTGGGGGAGGGGTGAGCGAGACAGAGATCCCATTTACGGCTGAACACAAACCATTTTTCTGTAGAAAGCATGAACAGAAATAGGTGGCAAGGAGTATATACATCAAATATTAGAGTATTTGAAGATAGCGGTGCTGCATGAAGCTTTCCTGCATTTTCCTCTTCTACCTTAAATATTTACTATATTTTTACCATTTAATGTGTGTATGTGTGTGTGTGTGTATATATATATAAAATACGATATTTTATACAGAGAGTGAGGGAAGGAGAAAGAGTGTGTGTGTGCGTATCTTTGGCTCAATCTGGTCTCAAATTCCCTATGTGGATGAGAATAATCTTGAACTTTTTTTTTTTCCAGAGCTGAGGATCGAACCCAAGCCCTCGCACTTGCTAGGCAAGTGCTCTACCACTGAGCTAAATCCCCAACCCCTAATCTTGAACTTTTGATCTTCCTGCTGCTGCCCCTCACCAACAAGTGCTGGAATTATGGGTATGCGACGCCACACCCGGTTCATGGAGCGCTGGGGACCAAACCCTTGGCTCCATACATACTGGACAAGCATTCTATCAACTGAGCTACGCACTGAGACCTTACATATATTTTAAGAGAGTGTCTTCCAAAGAAATTGCAAGTCATTTCCTTTACTATTTCAGACCTATTAGTAGCAGAATAGGCAATTCTCAATTATGTTTTAATATAAAGGAGCCAGTTTTCTTGGTTGTCCTTAAAAATAGAAAAAGAATTACTAGGTCACTGCCATGTGCCAGGTCTTCTCACATACTCTATTAATAAAGCGAAATATTAAGGATATCCAGGAGCAGCAGGCATTGTACCTCACACCTACAGTCTTTGCATTTGGAGGGTGAGGCAAGAAGACTCCTAAACTTCAAAGTTAGTCTGGGCTACAGTGTGATGGACTGAGTTCAGTGACCAGAACCCAGCACCCATATGGCAGCTCATCACTATCTGTACCTCCAGCTCCAGAGTCTCCAAGACCTTCTTCTGATCTACATGTGGTGCGCCATCCATAATTCAGGCAAAAAAATAATTAATTAATTAATTAATTAATTAATTAATTAATTAATTAGAAATGCTGGGCATTGTGGCACATGATAGTATTCCTAATGCTGGGTAGGTAGATGTAGGCAGATCCATGGGGGCTTGCTGGCCATGCCTAATTAGTGAGTTCCAGGTCAGTGAGAGACCCTGTCTCAAAAAATTAGGTGGACAGCTCCCAAGGAAAAGCATATCCAAGGCTGTTCTCTAGCCTCCATATATATACAAACATGCACACACACACACACACACACACACACACACACACACAAACACACACACATACAAATAAATAAATATGAGAAAATTGAAGTATGAAAGGGCAAATAACTTGCTTAAAGGTCATACACAAAGTTAACAGCAAAAAACGGGGAGTGGCAGGGCTGGAGAGACGCTCAGCTGTTGAGTAAGAGCACTGGCTGCTACCGCAGAGGACCCTGGGTTGATTCCCAGCACCACATGGCAGCTCACTGTCTATAACTGGTACTCTCTTCTGACCTCCATGGGCACCAGATATGCACATAGTACACAGACATCCATGTAGGTAGAACACTCACACACATAAAAACTTTCAATAAAAGGGAAAGAAGGGATTGAAGGTAAGGAAGGGAGGGGGGAAGAGAGCAAAACCAGGATCCAGTTTTGCAGGTGTGGTGTCCATGCCTTAGTTGCTATGATACGCTGCCACTCTTTCAGGGAAAAGGGATGAGTCAAAGCAAAGGAAGAAAACACTCATAACAAAGCTAGACTGTCTGGCTTGTGAGGAATGCAGGCAAATTTAGGAGTTGCTTGAAACACTAACAGGGCAGGTGGAGTCTTTCTTTTAAAATGTTCTGTTTTAGGTTAAGCCAGCTGTGGTAAGGCAAGCCTTTAGTCTCGCTCTTGGGAAGTGGAGACAGAGGCAGCAGAACCTGAGAACACAAGTTCAGAGCTAGCCCCATCTACACAGTAAGTACCAGGTCAGCCAGGACAGTCTTTCACTCTTAGAGCCCAGGCTGAGCTAGAACTTATGATGTAGCGCAAGTTGGCCTCCAGAACGCTGGGAATACAGCCATAAGTCACCACACCCAGATACCCAGCACAACCTTTTAAAACTGTTGATTCTGAGAAAGAGTCTCACCTCATGCAGCTCAGACTGGCCTTAAATTCCCTCTGTGGCCCAGGTGGGTCTTGAATTTGCAGTCCTGCCACAGCTTCCTAAGCAAATGGCATTACAGGCTTACTGCAGCCAGGCCTGCAGACAGTCTGGACCCCAGCAAGGCCTCAGTAAACAGTCATTATTATTACAGGATAACTACTTTGCCAGAGCCGTGAATTTGTCCAAATCAAATTTTTTAGAAGAAAGTAAATGAAACCAAGAGTTAAAACAACAACAACAAGATTTTAGTGCATGGGGAAAAGTGAAGAAACTTCAAGGATGCTCAGGCTCAACTCAGTTCCCTGACCAATTTCCTTTTAGCTTTGTGGCTACCATTACATTGACAGAAATCCTTAGTCCCACACAAGGAACGACCAGAAGGCCCCCCAAGCTCCCAAGGCCTGAGTATCACAGTTGGTGTTAGGACTGGTACACTGCATTCATTCAGTGTGGCTGTGGAACAGCGGTTGATGCTAAAGAACCCTAAGGTCTGACACACCTGAAAGCAAACCTACCCTTTACACCACTGCAGACAAGTGTGACAGTTTGTTAGAATTAAAGACATGTTCTCTACAATGAAATGACAACATAATATCAGGTAGTTTTCAAGTTAAAATTTATGATTTACACTCAGCACAGAAGCTACATTCATTCTCTCTCTCTCTCTCTCTCTCTCTCTCTCTCTCAAAATTCTACTTCAATTTTTCACCATTGCCAAAATTCTTCAAAGATTAAGGAGGAAATGGTGGAAAGCTGGACTTGGTAGTGCACACCTTTAATCCCAGCATGCAGAGGCAGGGGGCTCTCTATGAGTTTGACACCAGTCTGGTTTACACAGCAAGTTTCATGCCAGCCAGGGCTACAAAGTGAGATTCTGTTTTCGTTTGTTTGTTTGTTTGTTTGTTTGTAAAGAAAGAAAGGAAGAAAGGAGTTTAGGTTTCCAGAACATTTACTCGGAACAAGCTTATATATTTCCACTGAGGAAAACTTCTCCAAACAAAATAAAGGTATTGAAGGGATCTTCCAGAAGTGGGACATCCAGTCACCCTACCCTTGAGGTAATGTGCATACAAGGTGCTATTTTTAAAGATGAATGTGAATGTTCTACCCATATATAAATGCCAATTCTCACCAAGGAGACTTGGATTCTGAAATTTTCTAAAACTGATTTAACACAAGCAAAGATTTACATACAAAGCTGCCCATCAGGACAACTGACTTCTAACAGTGAGAAGGACTTGCAGTACAGAAATCATGATACCTCCAGATGTTAGAATACATATTAAATTTTTTCAATGAGTATATAATGATATAAAACTTATAACACATATTGTTCTTTAAATCATTGAGAAGTTATTAAAATACTTTGAAATCATTGTTGTTTATACAGATAGAAAAGAGTTTAAGAAGCAAATTGCAATGAGTCAGTGCTTGCCCTATTCAAAGCCCTACATAGGATTTTTAGCATCACACACACTAAAGTTGACCATGATTATCTACAATGTATCTCTTTTTCCTTTTTCTCTTCTTTCTTTCTTTTTTTTTTTTTTTTTTTTTTTTTTTTTTTTGAGACAGGGTTTCTTTGTGTAGCCCTAGCTGCCCCTGGAATTCGATCTGTATACCAGGTTGGTGGCCTCAAACTTAGAGATCCACCTGCTTCTGCCTCCCAAGGGCTAGAATTAAAGGCTTCACCACCACCACCTGGCTACAGTGTCTCTTTTACTTATTTATTTTGGAGGTGGGGAGAGCAACTTTAATATGCTTTACTTTATGACAGGGTTTCACTGGGTTGCCGTGCATGACTTGAACTGCCTCAGCTTGTCAAGTAGCTGGAACTACAGGCCTAGCCCACCTGACCTGGCTCACAGGGTTCTGTGTCTATGAAACAATTCCTGCTCTCAAGTAAGCTGTTTTAGAAGTACACTCTGCTTCCGTTTTTAACCATGTCTACTTTTCCCTCCTACCCTATCCAAGTCTTAAGGTCCAGGCACTGGCTTCAGGGTAGTGGTTCACCTTGCCCCCCCTCCAGGGGAAATCCAGCCATGTCTGGAGCATAACTAGAAGTAGAGGGTGCTAGTGAACTAGTGGCTTAGGTCAGGAATTTGGCTAAACATCCTACAATATGAAGAACAGACATCTGGGGGGAAATTATTCAATTTACTATTAGTACAGAGGTTGAGGAGTCCTGGTCTAGGATAGAAACAAGTAAGTTAGAAATGGCAGCAGTGCATTAAAATGCATTTGTCACCTTTCATAAATTTAACGTTTTTCACTCAGAAAGTAAGAAATATCCACTTCAAATTATAAAAGACTTAATCCATAATTTGATCCAAATTCACATTATTGAAATGCATATGCTCTGACTTTATGGAAAACATCTGTAGAAATCCTAACCTAAGTAGGTAGCTTGTCAAACAATGCTTTTCTTAGCCTGGCAGATAGAGACCAGTCCTGTATGAGCTGTCTAAGTACTGACATGTTTTAAAGTAAGAATGGTCTCTTATTACATTATGGTAAACTGAAAAACTAAGACTGAACTAGTCTAGGCTAACTAGTTTGAAAACTAATCTAACACAAAAGTGTTCCTGCACACAGAAAATGGTTATGCAAACTCATAAAAATTACTTCCTATGATGTCAGATTCAGGGAGTAGTAAAGAAAGGAAAGGCACCGGGTCTGACCAAGGAAAGCACACACTGAGCTACTCAGGAACAGCTCCTACAACAGCAATAGAATTAGCTCATTATAGGGGTGTATGTGTGCTCAGTGATAACAAACTGTAACTGAGCACCAGGGACCTATAGGTAATAGGGACATAAAGAAGATGGGGAGGGAGAACAGAAGATACACCACCACTAGAGATGAATTGGGAAATTTAAACAGACAAAACAAAGAAATTAAGAAGTTGTACAACATGAAGCCTCGGACTGAAGTTCAGTTGGTAAGTGCTTGCCTAGCATGCACAAGGCCCTGAGTTTAGTTCTGAGCACTGCTTAAACTGGCTATGGTGGGGTGCACTGTAACCCTAGCACTGGGAGGTAGAGGCAGGAGGATAAGAAGTTCAAGGTCATCCTTGTTGACATAACAAATTTGAGGCCAGCCTGGAATACATGAGACCCATCTCAAAAGAAAGAAGGAGAAATTACACCAGTGTGTTACTGGGTGGAATGAGGGAAGAGAATAATGTGCGCCACCAAGCATGTGAAGAAAGGAAAAGGAAACATGCTATGCTGAGGACATACAGCAGGAGAAAATAGCATGAAAGACACATACAACTCATCAAGTCCTCACAGACCGGATAAAAGGATGTTTTACACTTTCAGTTTCTGATATGTTATTACTAATTTTTGCTTATATAGATTTTCCATCACTTTTAAACTTCAAGATGATTTTCTAGGGGAAATATAGCTAATATCTTCTTAGATAGGTTAAAAAAAAAAAACTTTTTCCACTTCACTCAGAGATCAGAAGCAGTAGAACTCAATCCCCATCATTTTAGGTGATCTATTCATAGATGACATTGAGGGTGGTTTTTCATTTTGTCTACTCAGCACTATTCCTTCTGATGGGGAATGGCTCTCAGCCATCCCATAAGGTCATAGTGAGACTATCAATCTTAATGCCTGGCCTCCTTCAAGCCTCTGGGCAAGCATAAACTTGACCACTCATGGTATTGCCCCCACACTTCTAACAGGGTATTGTGAAAGGAACAGGCACATGACTCCAAGAAAGGGCAAGGAGAACTTCTCTATCAAGCGTTCTTCCCCTAGGCCCAGAGCTGTACCATCATGTGATCTGCAGATGCTACTCTATTCACTCTTAAAACAGTTGTCCTGAACGAGAAAACATGAGAATCAGTGACACAGTCTCAAAGATATACCTGAGCCATAAATCAAGCCATGTTTAAACTCTCAGGTCACACAAATGAATAAAATCCCTTTCTGGTTTTGAATATGTTTTCTCTTACTTCCAGCTAAATGAACTCTACAGGGCTAAAGAAGGGGTTCAGAGGTTCAGAGTGCTTATTACTCTTGCAGGGGACCTAGGTTCAGTTCCCAGCACCTGAATGGGGGGGCTCACAATTACCTGTAACCCCAGTTCCATATATCCTCTGACATCTGAGACTTGTACAAATGTTGTTCACATAAACTCATGCAGAGGTGTGTAGGCACACACATATATAAATAAAAATGAATAAATATTTAAATTAGTTCTAGCTGGTTAACTGCTTAACTTTGTCAAAGAAAGGTTGATAGTTTGGTGTGTTAGAAATACCATTCATGAGGTGAGATGTGGCAGTGAACACCTTTAATCCCAGCACTTGGGAGGCAAAGGCAGGTGGATCTCTGTGAGTTCTGTGGTCTACAGAGTGAGTTTTAGGACAGCTAGGGCTATATAGAGAAACCCTGTCTTGAAAAAAACAAAAAAAGAGAAAGAAAGATAGAAAGAAAAAAGGAAGAAATATCCTTCATGGACTACTCAGATTCTAACTTCTATACTACAACTAGGCTGATATTATTACTTAATGTTTACAATAGGAATTCAATTAAAATGATACATTTATTTCAAGTTCTAATAAGCTAGCAGCTACTAAACTGTTACAAATTTCTACTATGCTTTTTAATTTTTTAAAAAAATATTGTTACATTCATTTATTTAGGTTTTTCGAGACAGGGTTTCTCTGTGTAGCATAAGCCTTTCCTAGAACTCACTTGGTAGACCAGGCTGGCCTTGAACTCAGAGATCCGCCTGCCTCTGCCTCCCGAGTGCTGGGCTTAAAGGCATGCGCCACCACCACCTGGCTAAATTTATTTATTTGTGTGACTGTGTGCGTGCACATGCCACAAAGTGCACACAGAGGTCGGTGTACAACTTGAGGGACTCAGTTCTCTATTCCACCATGTAGGTCTTGAGGATTGAGTTTAGTCATCAGCTCAGCAGCAAACTACCTTGCTGGCCAAATTTCTATATTCTTGATGTTTAATACTTCTGTGATTCTTGATGTTTCCAGATCAGCTATATTTTTCAAGTTCTATCCCTCTTATATGTCTGGCTTCTTTTCTGGTCTCATCATTCTATTCTGAAATTTCTCTAGTTTTGGTATACATTTGTCAAGAAACAAATCAAAGCTGGGCATGGTAGTTCATATTGTAATTCCAAAATTTAGGAGGCTGAGGCAGGAGGATTCCAATGAGTTTGAAGCCAATCTAGGTGGAAAAGTTCCAGAGCAGTCTGGGCTGTAGAGTAAGACCCCCACCTTAAAGAAAGGAAAGAAGGATGGGAGGGAGGCAGGCAGGCAGGGGAGAAGTGTGTTCTTCATTGCGCCTCCAGTTTTCCCTTACTTTGAAAAGGTAAGATGTGAACACCTGGTCTGGGAGTGTCAACTCTAACTAGAACTAGAACACTTTTGTAATCTTTGAGCCACTGGATAATACACAGAACCATCACAATTCAAGAGACATCAACACATTTCTAGAGCAATTCATAATCACTTTGCTTTGGTCAAGCAATTCAGAGAATTATCCTGAGCAATTTTCCATTTGGAGTCCCCAGGAACAGCTTCCAGGGCCCTTATCCTAGCTCCTCTCCTTCTTGTCCTCTAGCTAATCCTTCGCAGAAATGTCCCGCGGGTTTATTTCCTTCTTTAAACACCTTTCTATGCTTTCTTCAGTCTACCAGACCTCTGCAGTTCACGTTTTGTGTCCTGAAACAGCTCTCTTTTTGGTCTCCCCAGCTCCCAGGTCTCCTCTCTACTCTCTATTACTCATTCTCTTCAAAATACCCTAGGATGTGTTTACTTCTTTTTGTTTTTCCTTTTGGTTTCTAAAGGCCAGGGATATGTGCCTGACCACCAGCAAGCTTGCTAAAGGGTTTCTCTGTGTAACAGCCCGGGCTGTCCTGGAACTCCCTCTGTAGACCAGGCTGGCCTCAAACTCAAAGAGATTTGCCTGCCTCTGCCTCCCGAGTGCTGGGATTAAAGGTGTGTGCCACCATGCCCCATTCTTTCTTCTTCTCCTCCTCCTCCTCCTCCTCCTCCCCCCTCCTCCTCCTCCTCCTCCTCCTCCTCCTCCTCCTCCTCTTCTCCTCCTCCTCTTCTCCTCCTCCTCCTCCTCCTCTTCCTCCTCCTCCTCCTCCTCCTCTTCCTCCTCCTCCTCCTCCTCCTCCTTGTTTTGTGGTTTGCAGCTCTGGCTGTCCTGAAACTTGCTTTATGCACCAGGATAGCCTTGAACTAGCAGAGATCCACCTGCCTCTGCCTTCTGAATGCTGGGATTAAAGGCATGGGACACCACTGCCCGACTATAATTTTCAATTTATACCTCCTCCTGTTCAAGTATTCATTCACTCATTTATTTAACAAATGGGAGCTAAACAAAATAGCCTCGCAAGGGGTTTATAGTACTATGCCAATGGTAACACACATACAACTATAGGAAGATGGAAATGGGTCCAGGTCACTGAGACATAGGAAAAAGAAGATGCTAGCAGTGGTTCAGAATCTTGACAGATGGATGTCAAATGGGACCAGAATTGGCAAAGAAGTAAAGTATAAGGTCCAAGGGAAAGGATGCTGAGGTTTCTAACCTATGCAACTAGATGAGCAGTGCCATTAACAAGCCTAGGGACATTCGAAGGAAAAAGACACACAGGGAGCGTGACTGAAGGGTGTACTTGCCAAACTCCAGATCAGAGCAAATGATCAAATAATGGCTTTCAACACCAAAATATTAGAATCTCCAGGAATGGTGGTTTGAGAGGACGATGCTATTGAATATCAAACTGAACTACAACACACACACACACACACACACACACACACACACACACACACACACGTTACATGGCTTCAGAAAGTACATAAGAAAATGTGGAAAAGGCAAATATGGCAGCAAACATGCAATCTACTGCCCTACAAAGCTGCCTTCCTCTGGGAAAGTTTCATGGCTTTCTTTCTTACAATACTTAGCATCTTCATGTATCACAGGGACTTCTACTCACTCAGCTTCAGGTACCTTTGTTCATTCTATAACACCCATGTGCTCTCAATGGTCTATATGGATGATCAATATGCAATTAATTAGATTGCTGCAGATGATCCTCCCAGGTCTTACTGATAAACTTGGTTCCACAATGCTAAACCTCTTAAGTTATTAAAAGCATCATTAGATGAGGTTGCCACGTAGACATCCACTGTCAAGTCAAGACTAACAACTCTCTCCAGAGCAATACCGTAACAGCTGCCTGGTAGACCTAATTAAAACCACACAACTCAGTGAAAAAAACTAAAACTACTAGATATTTTATATTGGTGAATTGTACAGTATAGAGTAACTCAACAATGCTGTAATTTAAAAAATTCAACAGCCCCTTAGCAACCCCCTCTGGAAAAAAAAATCAACAAATATGTTTTAACCCAAGCATCAGTCTCAAGAAACATTATATCCAGGCACGAAGTTATTATTCTTAAATATTTAAACTTCTGGAAATTTTTATGAAATGGAAACCCTGATAAGTTGTGATGACAAAACCATTATTGTTCTAACTTAAGAAAATAAATTGAACAGCCCCATGCCCTTTGGTGTAATAGGAGCTGATCTGTATCAGACATCAAAATCTGCCTTAAAGTCTGATGACAACTTTTAAAAGAGCACTTTTCAGATTTAATCACAATGCTGAATATCGTAATTATGGCATGTCAGTAACATGTTTTTCCTCGTAATCTATCCACAACTTCCTCTCTATAATCCTCTGCAAAGAAAAGATACTTGTGCTTACCACTGACATTTCTTCAAATGGCTACC
This sequence comes from Onychomys torridus, assembly GCF_903995425.1. Lineage (NCBI taxonomy): Eukaryota > Metazoa > Chordata > Mammalia > Rodentia > Cricetidae > Onychomys > Onychomys torridus. Next base: position 68,496,307 of record NC_050449.1, on the reverse strand, counting down.
TTCTTTCTCCTAATAGTTACTACTCAATTCTCTAAAATCCCTCCAATCTTTGCCATAGCCCTATCTCCTGCTAACACACTTGTCTCTGGTGTTCAGGTTATTTATGCCCTTGGAGAGTCAAAGTGGGTCAAGAATGTAAGAAGCTGACTGTGAGCCCTCTGAGGGAAAGTAGACTTGTCCGCTGTTGGAAACTCTACACATCGGGCAGAGTATTTGGTGTACAGGGTCCTCAATATCTATCCCTGCCTATCATTAAACTAAGGCCCACTCAGAGAACTGGCCTAAAACTAACTATGGAACCAGGCTATTCTTAGGTTTATGTGAATTTAGGGAAAAGCCCCTTAAGTCTCATCTTCCGTTTCAGTGACTAAATCAGTCTGTATCTAGGAAAACTAAAAGATGAATTATATTACCCATAAAGCTGTGATGGGAACTCAAAACCTTATCATTTAAAAATGACACCTTTCCCATTTTTTTTTCCTACAGATTTATCTTTTGAGCACAAAAGCAGATCCAGAAGTTCAACAACTTACCACCCATTATCTCCTCATCAGGCTACAATTAGGTTCAAGAAGGAACTGGTGGCTGAGCCTTGTAAGGGGTCAGACAGGACAGAACAATGTAACTAAGCAATGTTTACAGACTGACCACTCTTCACACGAACTAAACTGATACTTGTATCTACCTCATACAGTAATTGTAAGGATTAAATGAGTTAATATTTACAAAACACTTACAATTGTACTATATAAGTTAATAAGGTAACTTTCAATCAGTTTCCAATGATAGTCACTCATATCTTAGATACCTACCATGCCTAAAGAAATTACTAGGTTTAGAAAAACATTCTAATTGTACACTTCTTAAATCTAGGGCTAAGAAAGAAAGAAGTCCCAGGTTCATGCAACTCTTCATTTCATGGCTGGAAGAAATTAATCAGATAACTCTGATTTGTAGAAAAAGGTTGTAGGTCACAGAAAGCTTTCACAACTAGTATTAAATTTGGTCCTCAAAGCCAGGCGGGCGGCGGTACACCCCTTTAATCCCAGCTCTGGGGAGGCAGAGGCAGGCGAATCTCTTAGTTGGAAGCCAGCCTGGTCTACAGGGCGAGTTCCAGGACAGCCACAGAAACACAGAGAACCTCTGCCTCAAAAAACAAAACAAAAGAAAATAGATCCTCACAACAGCTTGTAAGGAACTCAGGACAAGTATAATTAACGCTATTTACATGTAAAAAAGCTGAACCAGAAAGAGGGCGCACAAGGTCACACAGTTGGTGAAAAGGTCTCTAGCAGATGCAGGTATCTGGATGCCCATCCAGAGTTCTTTCCTCTTTCTGGGCTTACTGGAGTCATGTGTGCAAGCAATCATTTCAAAATGCTCAAGGAAGAGTCCAGAGAGCTGGGGCTATGTATATATAGCTCAGTGGCATAAGGGTTTCCTAGTATGCTTGAGGCCCTACATTCAGTCTCCAGTACCAGAGAGGAAGACAAAGACAGAAACAGAGACAAAAAGAGAGATTCTGGCAAATTTTTGAAAATGTGTCCTTGAAAAGTTAAAGCAATTCTGTTGAGTGGAATTAGAGATAATTAATAATCAATTGCTGGCAAAACACCTATTGAAACCATAATAGAAGATAGCACGATTGCATACACCACACACTGGCCAACACAGATTTTCTGAAGTCTCTCCAAAATACGCCATTCAGAGAGAGATTACCAGACTCAGAGAATATGGGCGTCGGTTTACGGCCGAAAAGACTGCCACTTCCCCTAAATGAAGACTAAAAGGAAAGGGCTCTCCGGAAAGGAGGGTGAGGACACAGAGCTAACGAGGCTCTCGGGGATAACGCGCAGGTTGCAAACTCCCAGCCACCAAAGGAACCTGAGAATAAGCTCGCCATCGCCCGGCTGCATCTTCCCAAACCCACCGCACCCCAGGGCAATGGCAAGAACCCTGCAGCCAAAGGTGAGAACGGACTGGCCATATCTGCAGAATCCTGAAATAATCTCCCCGGGAGAGGCTGCCTGGCGCATACCCGCACAGGACGTTATTTTAAGCGCGCGTCCCCGGGGGAGCTGCCCGAGCATCTGCCCAAGAGCATCCCACCCGAAATGGGCCCAGGAGGCAGAGCAGGGAGGTGCAGCCGGGTTGGGAGGTGCAGCCGGGCTGGGAGGTGCAACCGGGCGTGGGGGGGTGCAGTCTGGGGGAACCCGGAGGTCCTACAACCACCGGCCCCGAGCGCGCGACCCCTCCCCAGGGCGCGGCCCCGCGCAGCGCGCGTTACCTTGGTGTAGAGCTCGGACGCGGCCATGGTGGGCCCAGCGCCGACGCCCCCCGCCTGGGCGGAGGCCGCAGCTCGCGTGGCGGCCGCCCGCGCGGGTGAAGCGGCAGCGGGCGGGGAGCAGGGGAAGGGCCGGGCCGGGCAGGGCGGGCCGCGCTGGCGGGCGGGGACCCGGGCGGGGCGGGGCTCGTCAGGCGCTAGCGGCGGGCGGGAGTCTGCCGGTCATCACCCGCGGGCTCGCGGCGGGAGTCCGACGCGCGTGCCCGGGGGACTCGGGGGAGCAGCCAAGGGCCGCCTCAGTCTCCCCAGCCGCCCGCTCTCCACCGCCCTTGAGGTCCCCTCGCTTCCTCGGTTGCCCAAGCTGTCCCGAGAAGCCTGGTCTCCGGAGCCTGCTCGGTCTCCTCGGCGGCCCCCCGATGCAGCCGCCGCCGCTGCCGCCGCCGCCGCCGCCGCCGCCCTGTGCATTGTGGGAGCGGGAGGAGGCTGCGCTCGAGCGCGGCCACGGCGACTGCTCCCGGCTCTCTCGGGCTCACGCTGCCTCCCTTCGGCGGCGGGCACCGAGCATCATCCACCCACGCGGCTGACATCCAAAGCCTGCCTCGGCAGAGTCCCCAGGGGCCGCGGACGTGGGACACTGCGGGAGCGCGACCCGCGCCAGGGGCTGCGGTGGCAGGTGCTGTTAAGAGTGTCCGCGTGGACCCGGGAGCCTGAAGGCTGCTCCGGGGAGGATTTAGGGTAGGGTAGGGTTGGTGGAAGGCAGCTCTCCATAACGTAAAACTCCAGAGGAACCTTGCTCACTGCAGGCAGGGCTGGGAAGCTGAGCCTTGCACCACCGGAATTTGGGTTGAAGGATGCCCAGGGTCACTCTGAATTCGGGTCTGCAGCAGGGTCGCGCGCGGTAATGCAAGAGCACCCAGAAACACTAATGAACCTGAAAACAAGATGGCCCTGGGGAATGGCCACCTTCGACCTGTGTGTTCGCATGGGTTCGCTGACCTTTCAGAACAAGAACTCCTTCGCTCTGCTGATCTCTTAGGCTCGGTGGTACTACCTGATGCTGATCCTGAAGTCACCTGCAAGAGGCAGCTGACAGAGACGCTCGAGTACTTGCAACCTTGACTCATTCTACTCAGTGCCCTTGCACAAGCACGAGAATGTGGTCCTTTCGTCCCAACCTCCCATGTTCTCTCCACTCACACTTCCACACACACTTGGAATAGTCTTTTTAAATCCCAGCCTTTTGGGGTGCTCATCTTTCTTATTTCTTTAAACTGTAAGTGGTAGCCAGTGCCTGTCATGGGAAACGGGGACAAGATTTAGTTTGGTTCGTTGGGTTTTGAGACGAGTGTAAGTAACCCAGACTGGCTTCGAACTTTCCATCCTCCTGCCTCTGCCTTGTAAGCGCTGAAATTTTAGGGATGTGATTCTGAGCCCAGTCCAATCAAGGCCAATGCATGAGGCTGGCTTCCTGGTTGTGTCTGAGCTTTAGAATGACTATTTGAAGGTAGACTATTCACGAAGGAAAGGCAGAGCGAGTCTTCAGTTTCTATAAATCCACTCTCTCCCCCATTTGCTCACTATCCCAGTTTCTTTAGAATGCCAGAGAAAATGGCCACAGATTCCTGCCCTGAAATCATGTCACTTTGATGTTTCTGGATTCCATCCTTTCTTTGTCCAGCTGTGAAAAGAGACAAAATGTGCTTTTGACCAGCAGAACATATGAAACATAGAGTTGAGATTTAGGAGACTTAGCTACTGTCTCTTGTACTTCCTTCGCCTGTACAAGGTGTATGTTTTCTTACCCTCCCGATAATACTGCCTGTCAGAACTGTTGAGATATGCTGAGTATGATGGAGGAAAACAAAAACACCCAAAACAAAACCCCAAGAATTCTTATAAAAGTGATTTATTTTACATGAACAAAAAGAAAATTGGAATGATCATTTTCAGACACATGCATTCAACAACCCAGATGTTTGAGACCAAAGTAAGAGAACCAGATGAGGAATAGGAGAAAGGTTTTCTCTTTTGATGGTGATGAGGGTAATGTCTCTTTATGGAGCTGGGGCTGGCCTGGGACCATCTTACCTCTCCCTCCTGAAGACTGGGAGTGCTGGAATTACAGATGCACACCACCATATACAGTTGAGAAATGGTGGATGGATTCTTCTATCTTATGCATATGCATATATATGTATGTATGTATGTATGTACACATATGTACACACACACACAGACACACACACACACACACACACACACACACCAAGGCACTCTGTCATGAGTAAGGTCTGGAAACCAGCAGTAGATCCATATTCCAGAAGTAGGCATAAGGGATTGTGTATTTTATTATAAATTGATAAAATTCCCAGCTAATGCTTTGTAAGTTAACATTTTCTTGTGGGCTGTTTTCAAAGAAAGCACTGTCCGACTTTAAATGAAAAACAAACAAAAACAAAGCCTTTCCTCCACAGTTTAGGTGCCCCTAGACTTTCTCTTTTGAGCTTAAATGAGTCATATCCTGACAAACCCATTATAAATTAGAAATACTGTTCATCTGAAATGCACTTAATGCACCTAAGCTACTGAACAGCAGCAGCATAGCTTAGCCTCATCTAACTTGAACCTGCTCAGAACACTTAAGTTAGCCTATTGTTGCGCGGAGTCATCTAACACAAAGCTAATGATAGTGGTGAGCACCTTAGGTAATTTATTGCATCTTGTGGAAAAATGGTGACAGCTGTATTGTATCATTTCCTTGGTGAGAGGATGGCTGATTGGAAGCTACAGCTTACAACTGCTCAGCAACATAAAGCAGTATCTTACTGAATGTCACTAGGTCAAAAAAAGAATAAAATTCAAAAATTCAGGGCTAGAGGTTTAGTGGTTAAGAACATTGGCTGCAGCCAGGCGGTGGTGGCACACAGCTTTAATCCCAGCACTTGGGAGGCAGAGACAGGAGGATCTCTGTGAGTTCAAGGCCAGCCTGGGCTACAGAGTGAGTTCCAGGAAAGGCACAAAGCTACACAGAGAAACACTGTCTCGAAAAACCAAAATAAAACCAAAAAACAACAACAAAAACCCAGAACATTGGCTGCTAATTCAATTCATGTGGGTTCAATATCAATTTATGTGCGTTCAATATCCAGCACCCACGTGTTGGCTCACAACTGTCTGTGACTCCATTTCAAGGGAATCTGACACCCTCTTCTGGCCTCCATGAGTACTAGGCATACAGGCATAATTGCAGGTAAAACACACATACACATAAAATAACTTTTTAAGTATGAAAACTTTTCTAAAAGTTTAGGACTGGGTTTGTAGCAAGTGTTACAGCACTTGCCTAGCATGTATGAGGCCCTGGGGTCCATTCCAGTACCACCAAGAAAGGGATTGGGAGAGAGAGAAGGAGTACATTTTCTACCAAATATGTGCCAATAAAGTCAAAAAATTGTAAATTGAACCATTTCAAATCAAGAACTGTAGATGGACTTTTCTTTCCCAACCACTAGTTCCCAAATAACTGACATGGAGATTTAATATTAATTATAAATGCTGGGTCAATAGCTCAGACTTATACTAGCTAAGTCTTACATTTAAATTAACCCATATTTCTTATCTATGCTTTGCCATGTGTACCCTTTTCTCAGTATGGCATGCCCGTCTTGTTTCCCTCTGTGTCTGCTTGTGATTCCAGACTCTGCCCATCTCCTTCCCAGCATTCTCAGTTTGGCTCTCCTGCCTAACCTTATCCTGTTCACTATTGGCCAGTCAGCTTCTTTATTAAACCAATCACAGTGACATAGACTCACACAGTGTAAAGGAATATTTCACAAAGAAAAAAAAATATATATATATATATGCTACTTTTATCAACAACTGTTCAGAGCTACAGTGTGCCAGACATTATTCTACATGTCCAGGACTCGTGGGAAAATTCTATGACCTCATGGGCTTTCATTCTTGTTGGGGTGACAAATAGAAAGTTAAAAGGTGTTAAGTGTATGTATTCATTTGCTAGAGTAACCTAAGTGCTACAAAATATGCTTCAACAGTGGAAATGTATCATCTCAGCTCTAGAATTGGAAATCCCAGAACAAGGTCTCTGTATGTGGGTCATTCTGAGGACTGTAAGGGACAGTGTGTCCCATGTCTTTCTCCTGACTTCTGGTGTTTTGTTCACAAACTTTTTTTTTCCTTTTTCTTTTTTTAGATCCAGAGTCTCTTTATATAACAAGGCTGCCCTCGAACTCATCCTCATACCTCAGCCTCCCAGTGCTGGGATTACAAGAGTGTGCCACTACACCCAACTTTTTCACATCTTGACATTGATACCATACTCCATCTTTGTCTTCATCTTCATGTGGCATTCTCCCACTGTGCATGCATGTCTCTATATCCAAATGTCCCCTTTTTACAAGGACACTGGCATATTGAATTGAATACTACTTTATGACTACAGCTCAATTTGGTCGCCTGCAAAAGATGAATGTCTGCAAATAAGATCATTTTTGTGTAGGTTCAGGGGTTGGGTAGGACATCAACACCTTTTGAATGGACATAATTCAACCCATACCAGTATACACTGGAGAAAAACTAAGCAGAGAGTGTGAGAGAAGAGAGAGTATGGGGAGACCAGAAACTTAAAATAGAGCACACATTGCAGTATTCAAAACATTTTAAAAAATGAGGACTCATTATATTTCGGCAGTTAACATAATAAAAAAACACAAAAATGAATTTTCACTGGCCTGTGGGGAGCTCATTGCAAGAGTTGGTTACAAGAGTAAGAAAGGGATAGTCTACAACGCTGTCTTACAAATTAATAATTCTAGTGCTATAGGCCTGGCCTAAGGCTAGAGGCAAAAACAAAGTACTAGTTCCTACTTGTTGAAATTAGTCAATGTTCCCATCTATCCTAATTTTTAAATGTTTCTAAAGACTGGGTACTGCGCATAGGTAAAATTTGGGTGAATGAAAAAGTCCTGATGGATGGGAGGTCTGGCAGAGGCAGGAAAATCACTGCAAATTCAAGGCCAGCCTGGGCTTCATATTTTGACCTGCCTGAAAAAGTAGAATAGTTAAACTTTAAGTTAATTTCAGTCTACAACTATTATTAGATTAAAAATTAGAAAAAAGGTCTACGATTCTAAACAGATGGTGATTAATGTTGAAGCAGGTATAAATGGTAGTTACTGTGGTGTGATCATAACAGATTATCTACTAGTTAAAATGAAAAAAGAAGCTGGGCATGGTGGTGTATGCCTGCAATCCCAGCACTCTGTAGAGACGGAGGCAAGAGGATCAGTTCAAAGCCATGCTCAACTACAGAGCCGCAGAAGACACCAACTCTGTGGATACCTTGCTCTCAGGCTTCCAGCTATCAGAAATGATAAGATTAATTTCTGTTATTTAGGCTACCTGTCAGTGGTCCTTTGTTATGGCAGACCCAACCAACTAATAAAATATCCCCATTTCCATATGGTATGCAGCTCCACATCTTCAACTCTTTTGTATCAATAATTCAGAATTCTTCTGACTAGGAGACAACTCATCCCCTCCATACACTGCTTCATTAAATTACTTACTTTGGAGGGGTTCTTTTAGGAGGTGGAGTCCAGGGCCTCACTCAGTAGCTCTAGATGGCTGACAAGTCATGATCCTCCTGCTTCTTCCTCCCAAGTGCTGGGCACTAGGTATGTTTCACCATCCCTGGCACAATGATTTGTTTATACCAGCATGAGCTCATGAATTTTATTTTATACTTTGGATTTTAATAAAGTGCCAACTTCTTTATTCAAGTCATTGAAACTTTGACTACAGAGAGCTTTCAGTTGTCCCCTTTGTCCTTGATATACCTCCATTGTGGCGACTGGTTTTGTTGTGTTTTTGGAGCATTTCCTTACTTTTAAGCACAGTTTTTGGGCTCATCTTATACTTATCTCCTCCTCTGTTTCTCCAAGCTGTCTGGCCTCCCTTTATTCAAGAATCTGTGGCTTTCTTGCTGCTGGGGTATTTAACTTCTAGACTTTTAGATGCTACGACAAAAAGAAGTAAGTATGTATACTAATTGGCGCATGTATAGTAGTCTATAAATACCTTCAAATGTAGCTGCCTGCATCTGTGTTAAGCCAACCATAAGTTCACATTGTGTGAAGTTCTCAATTTATTACTACATGGATGATCCTAACCAATTTGTCTTCCTTTTTAAAACTCCCATTCAAACAGTGAGAAGCCCATATACCTTAGTTAGCACTTCTATTACTGTGAAGAGACACCATGACTATGGCAATTCTTATAAAGGAAAATAATTAATTGGGGTGGCTCACTTACAGTTTCAGAGGTTCGGTCCATTATCATCATGGCGGCAAACATGGTGGCATACAGGCAGACATGGCGCTGGAGTAGTAGCTGAGAGCCCTACATCTTGTAGACAACGGAAGTTGACTGAGACACTGGGCACTATCCTGAGCATAAGAAACCTCAAAGCTGCCCCCACAGTGACACACTTCCTCCAAGGCCATACCTACTCCAACAAAGCCACACCTCCTAATAGTGCCACTTCTTATGAGATTATGGGAGGCCAATGACATTCAAACTACCACACCATACTTCTTTTATTTATATAGAGCCTCCCTTTGTAGCCTAGATGGTCTTCAAATTCATAGCGATGCTCATGTCACCTGCCTCCTGTTAAGATTATAGGCATTCACTACCATACTCAACTTGTAAGCCCTTTTTTAAATTTCTAAAATTACATTTATTTATTTATTTACTTATTTATTTATTTATGGGTACCTGTGGAGGTCAGAGGACAATTAGTGAGAACTGGGTCTCTCTTTCCACCATGTGGGTCCTTGGGGTGGAATTCAGGTCATTGACAGCAAGCATCTTTACCTGCTGAACCATTTCACCAGCCCCATAACACCTTTCTCTCTCTCCCTCCCTCCCTCCCTCCCTCCCTCCCTCCCTCCTTCTCACTCACTCACTCATTCTCTCCCTCCTCTCTCTCTGGAAAACTCTTATGTATATTGTTGTTAAGAGGTTCAAATAAGATAAGTGAAAATGTGTACTGGGAAGCTGGTATGGCAGTGTGTACTTCTAATCTGAGCATGATGGAGATGAAGAAATGATAAGGAGTTGGAGGCCAGCCTGGCCTGCATGGGAACCTGGGAGGGGTAGACAAAAAGAGAGTCAAAGCCTGGGGATGTAGCTCAGTTGGTAGAGTGCACACCTAGCATTCTTGAAGCTCTGGGTTTGATTCCCAGTACTATGTGTAAACTGGCTATGGTGGTGTGGTGTGACTGTAATTACAATTACAAAATAATTGTAATTATCTTGTTTTTGATTGGCTGGTTGGAATGGTTTGTTGGAGACAAGATCTCTTGTAGTCTAGACTGGCCTCAAACTCTCTATATAGATAAAGATGGTCTTGAACTCCTGATCCTCTTGTCCCCATCTCCTAAATGTTGAGATTCCAGGTGTATGCCTCCATCACTAGCTTCAACTCACTATTATCACCTGATGGACAGCATTGCTGTACTGTACTGTGAAAATACATCTGCACAAGACTTTGAAGCTACCTAGAACTTATGTTTCCTATATGCACAGCAACAGAGTTGGGCAACTTCTGGACCAAGCAGTGGTCACATCAAGGTCAGGCTCCTGGCTTTTGATTGACAATGGCTAGAGCAGCAGAAATGCACAGCAGCACTTTCCACGAAGAAGCAGCTGCTGAAACACATTCATGGGGCTGCTCCTAGGTAGACATAGAGCCTAGGTCTCCATCCTTTCTAATCAGTTGTAAGTAATCTGATGTACAGCTTTTGATAAATCAAAATTTACAGCTTTAAATGACTCAGGATTTTATACTTGTGATTAAGAACTGTGACCATTTACAGGGCTACAGCAAAACTGAATGGAAGTGGCTATACTCTCAAGAGTACAATTTCTTTCAGAAAAACATTTATGGGGTACTCACTATGGCCAGGCATTGGGCCAAGTGCTAGGGTAAATAATAGCAGTCACCCTGACTGTAAGGAGGCCAATGGAGGGAAATTTCTTCAGTGCATTGTGATTAAGCGGTAAAACAATGTTATGTGGAAACTAAGAGTGTCTCAGGATGAAAGCATGAACTTGATGTGGGGCAGGGGAACACAGTTCCCTATAGATCAGTTAACTGCTACAGTAAGTGTAAGAATAGATACTCCAGCTAAGAAAAACGAGTTAGGGAAACATTTATTATACATGGACTCAAATATTTTTAAGATTTATGTGTGTGTGTGTGTGTGTGTGTGCGCGCGCACGCGCGCACACGCGCACATGAGGGTGCACACAGCTGTCTGAGGAAAGTAGAAGAGGTTGACAGATCCCCTGGATCTGGAGCTACAGGCAGTTGTAAGCTCCCAACATGGGTGCTGAGAACCAAACCTGGGCCCTCTGCAGGAGCAGCAAGGCTGTTATGTTTTAAAATAAAGACTCCCAAAAGAAGCCAGACAATGCCTGGCATCCATGGAACCCACCCAGAAAATGGGGCTTTGTTGCTTAGGGGATCAAGGGGTCAAGACTGGGAAGCTCCAGGCTGTGTAAGGCAGTGTCCAAGTTCCACAGGCTCCTCTGAGGGCAGAGAAGTGCAGTCTGTGGGGCTGGATGAGGATGTAGGTTCTGAGGAGACTGCTGGGGCTGGCTCTGGAGTCTTTGGAGCAGGCTGTAGTTGACTTGAAATCTGTTGTTGCAGAGACTGGGGACAGGGGTATGTTAAGGAGTTTAGAAAAGAAAATATCCTAAATGTACATTTAGAACCGTTAGGTTCATGGTCCTGGTGTTAGGAAGAGGAATCCCAAGACCAGGGATAGGAAGAGAGATCCCGCCTTTGTTTGGCCAATCCCTCCTCCTGAGGCTGACTACCAAGGCCCCAGCTATCAAGGTATTGAAGTTCAACAATCAAAAGTCCCCTTTGGCTCACCTAATTAACATACCCAATTAAAATTAAACATCTCATCCTAACATGGGGTTTCCCCTTGGACCTTTGTAAACTTGCCATTTCCCTATGTGCTACATTTGTCTCCTCTCTATCCGAGGGCAGGCTTTTTGTCCTCTGGCACAAATACCCCTGCTCCTTTCTCTTGTTCCCGTGCCCTTCTTCCTCTATCTCCTGTCTTTGTCCCTTATTCCTGCTATCTGTCCCTTTGGGGAAAATAAATCTTTATGCTGAGAACTTGGTCTTTGGGGTCTTTTTCTTTCTTTCTTTCTTTTTTCTTTCTTTCTTTCTTTCTTTCTTTCTTTCTTTCTTTCTTTCTTTCTTTCTTTCTTTCTTTCTTTCTTTTTTCTTTTTTTGGTTTTTTGAGACAGGGTTTCTCTGTGAAGCTTTGGAGCCTGTCCTGGAACTCGCTTTGTAGACCAGGCTGGCCTCCAAAGTAAAGATATCCACCTGCCTTTGCCTCCCAAGCGCTGGGATTAGAGGAGTGCAGAACCATTGGCCAGGCTCTTTGGGGCCCTGGGCCCACACTTTTCCTTTCAAGCATACTTAGGGATTAGCATGTTATCCCTTCCTGAATAGGACAGTCATTAGGATGCACTCTTCTTCAGTGTTTCCCTCCTCAGCCTCACCTCTAGTGACTCACCTGCTGACACTTTCAAAGACATGCCAAGACTGATCTCCATCTCAGTTTTTTACCCTCTTGCCTCTCCTGAATTTTTTCTTTCTTCACTTTTTGTTTTTTTAAATGGGTGAGAGTGTAAATTCTACAGGAATTTAACACTTACATATTTCCAAACAGACAGCTTTTGGCCAAGGGGCACCACTCTATAATAGTCATTACCACTTCCTGGCAGGTCAAGTCCAAAGCATATCATTGTTTCACTTTCTGGTTTGCCCATGCCAGGCAGAGTTTGAATCTGGAGCTCATGAATTAAAAGGGCTGGTCCCCAGCTTGCTTGGCTATTGGAGATGGTGGGAACTGAAGAGTTGGGTCTTTGTGTGAGATTTTAATGTTGTCAGACACGTGCTCACAGAGAAGATTGTGGGGCTCAGGGCCCCTCCTGACTCTTGTTTCCCCACTGGGAACAGTTTTTGCTTTGCCACAAAGTCCTTGTCATGATACACTGCTTCCCCACAGACCCCACAGCTATGGGGCAAATGATGATGGACTGAAACCTCCAAATTTATAAGCCCAAATAAACCTTCCATCTGTAGAAACTGACTATCTCAGCTATTTGTTATAGTAACAGAAAGATCTGTTGTGGAATATTATTTTAACTAGGCAAAGATGTGTTACATTTGTTTATGCTGCATTTGCTTGATTATGTAAAGATGTGTTGCATTTGTTTCACCTTGCCTGCCTAAGGCACTGATTGGTCTAATAAAAAGCTGAATGGCCAATATCTAGGCAGGAGAAAGGATAGGCGGGGCTAATGGGCAGAGAGAATAAGTAGGAGAGAAAAAAGAAGAGGAAGAACAAGAGGAAAGGAGGGGACAAGAGACACAACCAGGGCAAGAAACCAGGCAGATAGAGAAGCAGTCAAAGTAAGACAAAGTAAGACAGGTAATAAGCCCTGGGGCAAAAGGTGGATAAAGAGAAACAGGTTAATTGTAGTTAAAAGAGCTAGCCAGGAATGAGCCTAAGCTAAAGCAGGCATCAAAACTAATAAGAAGTCTCTGTATCATGATCTGGGAGCTGGTTGGTGGCCCCAAAGAAAAAGCCTGGTACAAAGATCACTAACACAGTGACTATATTCAAAATTTTCCAAACACTTATCAGCAAAATAAATTCCTCCAAACTGGAATCTTGTTATATGTCAGAGCCTCTCGAAAGGACTATGCTCCTCATTGCTAATTTATCTTAAATTGTTACCTTTGGAATACTCAGGGGTCCGGGGATTGGCTACGTCGGCATGGGATATCTGAGGGAAAAACTGTATGTACACTATGGTCTTTTGTCTGTTAACTTTATTCCTCTAAGACAAAATTCTATCAATACAGGTATAACTCTGTTAGGCATTTAAGGCAGGAATAACTCTAGATACACCAAGCTCTGTATCTGTCTACTTTATTTCTCTGGGATGAAATACTGTCTCCATAGCTTCAGTTCCTTCCAATTCCCTAGCTCATAGTCCTACTAATGACTAAACTCCTATGCTTCCAGCCTCGTCTTCATCCTCTGTATCCTCTTTCTCCATCTCTGCTACTTTCTACTCCTGGCACTCAGAAAACTCTACTGGAGATCTGCTTATCCTCTATGGAAACTGTGTCTTCCTCTCCTCTCTCACCATGGTGTTCTGTCCATTTCTACAGAAAATGCCTGCCTGGGCATGCAGTTCTCTGCCTCCTCAGGAATGTTATTCTACCTTGCACCTTGATATGTAAAAACATCTTTTGTTGTCAGTCAACTGCTCTGGAGAGCAGCTCAGTCAGGGGGAATGGTCTGAGCTTCATTTGTACAAGAAGCAAAGCTATGTGTCTCCAGCCTGCTTGTCTCCTAGGCTCAACAGGGGAGTTAGTAAACTAGAAGTTCAGTAGGTCTGGAAATATTTGAGCACTCAAGAATTTCATAGTAGAAGACAGCTGGAACATTAAAGGCTGGATAGCACCAAATATTCATAATAAATGGCTTGCCTCTTGACAGACCCTTGGCTGGTCAAAGTATAGCTGTAATACACAGCTGAATCTCTGATACATTCTTGTAGCCCATAAGAGTTACCCTTCTTACATTTCTATGCCGCAGACAGGTACCTCCTTCTGCATGGGAATGCTGCTCTCCAACTGACAACTAACACAAACTCCCAAATCAAGACCCTCTCCCAGATCCTGTTCTTTGCACTGTCCACCATGCTGCACATGGTTGTCTTCACCCTAAAACTTCCCCCTCCTTTAGCTTCAGACACTTGTAGAACAGCTCTCCATGAGAATGATACATACTGGGGATCAACAATATCATAACAGAACAGATTTACAAGTAACAACATGTCAAACAACTATAAAAAGTTGCTCTTCAGCCAGGAGGTAGTGACACACTCCTTTAATCCCACCTCTCAGGAGGCAGAGGCAGATGGATCTCTGTGTGTTTGCGGCCAACCTGTACGTTCCAGGACAGCCAGGGCTACACAGAGAAATCCTGTCTTGAAAAATCAAGGAAAAAAAAAAGTAGCTTTTCAAAGTTTACATGGAGTTTTTCTTTTCTTTTTAGAATTGTGGGACTTGAATCCACGGCCTCAAAAATGCTAGTCAAGTGCTTTACAAAGCCACAGACCTTCACTCACCAGTTTTCATATAAACATACTACAAAACAAATGATAGGAACCCTATTACACACAATCCTCTTTAAAATGTGCATGGCTAGCAATGTAAGGAACAGAATACAGTGCATTCAAGTCAGATGTCTCAACCAGTAGTTTTATAATCCACGGCACTAATAGATTTTTTTTTAAATAATTGTCTTTTAGCAAGAAGTGACAGTGATTACTGTTTCCAATATTGTTATTAAGGAGGCTTAGAACTGAGGAAAATATGAAAGGTTAGTGGATGCTCTGTTGTGACTATGCAGTATTCAATAACTGACAACCTACATACAAAGTGGTTAGGAATACTAGCATGTATAGCTGCTAAAGGAAAGCAAGAGTTCACACCATGCTCTACACAGCCCAACTTAGCAACTTAATGAGGTAACGGAGCAGTGGGTAGTTTTGATCAGATAGAGGCTACTTGCAAGGTTTTAACCACAAACCAGAAGCAATGAACATGTGTCCCTGTCATGTGAGTGTAGAGCAATTCCAGGGAAGCTTGGGCTTTGAGAACAGGTATTTGGCACATCCTCACATGAAGAAAACTGAGCTTAAGGGCCTAGGTCCAGCGTCAAGTATCTTGTTGCATTTGTCTGCAATCGGGTCCCCCACTTGCATTTTCATCTTGACATCCTATCAGTTTTTATTCAAATATTTTGGAGGTTGTGGTTTTCCAAAACAGGTCTCACTATACGCCCCTCCACTGTCCTGGAACTCACTCTGTGGACCAGGCTGGCCTTGAACTCAGAGATCCACTTGTCTCTGTCTTCCAAGTGTTGGGATCAAAGGCAAGTAACAGCACACCCAGCCTCTATTCATGTATTTGGTTATGTATAAACCAGATTTATGTGCTAGGGTCACAGAAATGAAATAATTTCCTCTTTGATAAGTTAGAAGTTGAACAAAGAATGAAGAAAAGCAGGTAAGTTCTAAACGAGAGTGTTTAATGAAGGGGATCAGAAATTAGCTGTGGGGTTTAAATGCACATTAGTATGGTTAGTTTTGTCAACTTAACACAATTTAGAATCACCTAGGAAGGGAGTCTTTTTATTTTATTTTAATTTTTACATAGTAAGACCACTATTATTATTATTATTATTATTATTATTATTATTTTACATACAGGCAAAACATTTATTTTTTTCACTTGTTCAGAGAGCTGTTTTACATAAGTGAGATTCCTATTCATCTTCCCCCTCACTGTTTGATTTATGGCAGACATTTTTCTATAGGCGAATCCATAATCTAAAAAGATTTTAGCCTCCCCTCCTGAAAGTATGGCCAGCGTTTTCTTTCATCAGCTTGATATAGTACAAATTCTTATCCTAATAGTGAAATGTTTCATTAAAGCTTGCCCAGTGATTGAGTAAAACCAAAACTTATTGTAAGTCACAGTCATCCTAAAATCCCCCCTGCTAGGTAGCCTCCCTGGATCTGTGGATTGCAGTCTGATTGTCCTTTGCTTTCTATCTAGTATCCACTTATGAATGAGTACATACCATATTTGTCCTTCTGAGTCTGGGTTACCTCACTCAGGATGATTTTTTCTAGTTCCATCCATTTGCCTGCAAATTTCATGTCATTGTTTTTCTCTGCTGATTAGTACTCCATTGTGTATATGTACCACATTTTCTTAATTCGTTCTTCAGTTGATGGGCATCTAGGTTGTTTCCAGGTTCTGGCTATTACAAATAGTGCTGCTATGAACATAGTTGAGCATGTATCTTTGTGGCATGATTGAGCATTCCTTGGGTATATGCCCAAGAGTAATATGGCTGGGTCTTGAGGTAGATCAATTCCCAATTTTCTAAGAAACCGCCATACTGATTTCCACATTGGTTTGCACTCCCACCAACAGTGGAGAAGTGTTCCTTTTGCTCTGCATCCTCTCCAACATAGATTGTCATGAGTGTTTTTTATCAGAGCCATTCCAACAGGTGTAAGGTGGTATCTCAGAGTAGTTTTGATTTGCATTTCTCTGATGACTAAGGATGTTGAGCATTTCCTTAAATGTCTTTCAGCCATTTGAGATTCTTAGGGAGTCCTAATGAAGAACTGTTTAGAAAAGGTTGGCCTGTGGACGAATCTGTAGGGATTATCCTGATTATACTAATTGAAGTGGAAGGACCCATCCACTGTTGAGTAGCACCATTACCTAGGCAGGGTGCTAATACTGAACTAAGTAAAGAAAATAATTTGATCACTAGAATGCATGTTCCTGTTTTTTGTTTTTGTTTTTTTTTTTTTTTTTTTTTTTTTTTTGCTTTTTGTTTTTGTCTTGTGTTGCTTGGATTCTAATGGCTCCCTTGGGGGAGGGGTTGAGAAGGCATGGAATCAATGGCACAGACACCGGGAGTCAGTTGAAGGCAAATAATGAACTCATTTATTCAATAATAGGGAAGGCCTTATATACCCTCCCCTCCCAGCACCCAGTCTGTGTGGTTATCCCTGATTGACTGGGCACAATCAGGAACTCTGACAGCGATTGTTGCTAGGCCCTCAGCAGACTCCAGGTTGACTCATAAGGAGTACTTTATGCATGCCTTGGCAACTGGTCTGAGCCAATTTCCTAGACCCTATGGGCCTGTCCTACTATAGTCCTGGAACTCACTTTGTAGACTAAGCTGGCCTGCCTCTGCCTCCCAAGTGTTAGGATAAATGGTGTGTACCACCACCACCCAGCTTCCTCTCTGCTTAATTGAATACAATGTGACCAGCTATCTCAAGCTCTTGTTACTGTGACTTACAATGATTTCGTGGAACCTGGAATTGTGAGCTAGAATAAATGCTTTCCTCTCTAATTGCTTTTGTCAAGGTATTTTATCAACACAGCAATAAGAAACAAAACTAGGGCACAGTCTTTTCTTGCTGTGACATAACACCCAAGGAAACAAGAGTTAGATTTGCTTTGCTTCAGGCTTTCAGAAATTTCAGAGCTAGATTACTTCACTCCACTATAGGGTTTTTTGTTTGTTTTTGTTTGGGGCAGTAATGTTAATTAAACCCAGGGCCTTGTGCCTGCTAGGCAAGGGCTCTACCATTCAGCACCAGGTACAGTATCCTTGTTGAGTGTCAAGTCCAATAGAGAGATACTGGTTATCAACAAGGTATATGTGCCACTACTACATCCTTAGGGCCCCATGACCCTCTTACTTTTGGGTCTGAGTATGGTGAAGCAAATAGTGTGAAAGGCATGTGCATGGAGCAGTGGCCCACCTCATGGCAGACAAGAAGAAACCCAGAACCAGAGTCTCCCAAACCATGTCCTCAGCAACCCAGTCTCCATAAGGATGCATCACATCCACCCCCTCACAAGTCTATTGGATTGTGAATCCATCAGTGAATTAGACAAGAGCTCATAACCAAAAGACCCTCCTCCGAACACTGCATTCTGTAATATCCCATACCCAAACTCTAGAGACTATATGAGACTTACAATTTTTAAATCACTGTGTTGCCAGGAGGGCATTCAACTACTCAGGATGCTTAAGTGAATTACTTGAGCCCAAGATTGAACAAAGGCCTGGGCAACAAAACAAGATCTTTGTCTAAGAAAACCACTGTGGCTTCCATAGTAATGAATGTGGAGGGTCAGGGTAGGATGGCAGAGAGCAGGAATAGTCGGCAGCTACAGTAGTGGTGGCAGGCATGCTGGCTCATACCTGTAATCCCAACACTCAGAGGCTAAGCAGGAGGATTGCCCTGAGTACAAATGAAGCCTAGAGTAAAAGTTTGAAGCCAGCCTAGATTAGACATCCTGCCTCAAAAAATAAAACAAAAAACATTAGTGGTTTGGGGTATGGTACAATAAGGGTTTATGGGTGCTGGTCACTACTTCCCCCAAGGGGGTAAATGAGGATAACTTCAGAGTTCTTAAATGCCTGAGTTGGTGAAATCATGGAGGTATTTACAGAGTATGAATGTAGAGAGGATCAAATTGAAGAAAAAACAAGCTGCTTACATGCTGTTTTCAACCAACCTTCCTTACATAAGCTCACCTCTCTCCAACTCCTTGTTTTTGTGAGAATGAAATTTCCTTCACCTAAATGCACTTTTTTCTTCCTTCTACCTACCTCCACAGCATCTGATTTCTAATTCCATCTGAAAACTTCTGTTCTACACTGAAGCACTCATTCCTATAGAATTCTTAGGACTTTTCTGAGATGGTCTTATGAAGTTATGAACTCCTGATCCTCCTCTCTGCCTCCCTATGAGGTTATAGGCATGGGATGTGCATGCAGACACCGCTTATAAAGTGCTAGGAACTGAACCCAAAGCTTTGTGCAAGTTAGGCACGCACTCTACCAACTAAGCTATATCCTCAGCTCTGTGGACTTCTTGAAACTATTTCTACCTGTCTTTTTCATTTTTCTGTATCTAATATTACTACTGTAGTAGAGCAAGATGAGAACAGCAGGATTTCATTAACATTTAAATGAAAACAAAACCTAAGATCACAAATAATTTCTTTATAGTGGCTTAACTTCAGAAAACATACTGAAAAACATTAACAAATAAGACAAAACTGCATATTAAAATCAATAAAAATTAGGTAGATCCATTTATTTTGGGTGTATTTTACAAGTATAAGTTTGGAAGGGCTATTTGACAAACTTCAGCATTAACTGCCAACTCTACAGACATCTTTAACAAGAAAAGGCATTTACGTTGGCCCTTTGCATACAGTGTCCTATTGCATACCAAATGGTGGAGAAGCAGTGACAGATTTGAGGGCATGGTACTAAAGGAGTTAGATTATTTCTACTGCTATTGAATTGATAAATACCATACAAACATACACAAATGGGTGTCACCACCACCAGTAATTTATAGAATTGAAACCCATAGGTCTACCTACTTCAAAAGCTGGATCTAGTTAAGAGTATCCAATTGTCATTTATAGATGAGCTACAAGTTCCTTTGATTCTAATTTCTAAACGTTGTAGTGAGAAGTGGGAGAAAGAGACCCGGGTAAGATTGGCAGTACACGCCAAGGGAGATCAAGATGGTGCTTTAGAAAATGTAGGTGCTTCCAGTGGGCTGCAGGAAGGACACAGGGTGACAGAAATGGGTTACAATGAAGTAGTGAGTTTGAACATTGGGGGATGTGATGAAGCCATCACAGACAAGGCCTTGGTAGCCACTCAGAACTGCTCTTCCCACAAGCTACCTGCTTCTGACCATCAAATAGTAAGTTTAGAGCAGAGTTTGGGTGGATAGTTCAGTTTTGATCAGACTGTGATATTCAGATTAAGAATACAAGTCTGACTTAGTAATTACTACCAATACTCAGAGGTACACTTTGGGTACATCAAGTAAAAAGAGCAACTAATTCTAACTGTGGAAGTAATAACAGAGGCCTTGTCATGACCACCTTGAATAGTTTGGACATGTTTCATCATTAGTACAAGATTATCTAACAACTTGTAGACTACCAACATGCCCCCTCCAATCTATCCAAATGCTATTCCAACTAGACACGAGCTGCAACTGTCAATGTAGCCTTCAAGATATTTCTCATAGGAGCTACTGAACAAAACAAACTTAGACTTTAGCCAGTTTGCCTTAGTATTTTTATCAACTTCAGTTTACTCTAACATTAAAACTAGCCATTCCTTGGACACAACTTTGACATAGCAATGGACAATTAAGCTCATTTAATCAAAATCTTCACTAAATGACCAAAGAGCCTACAAAAATGTCTACAATAAACTGAGCTTTGAAGTAGAACACAAAACAGGAAAATGTAAAACTCCTCTCAAGCACCAATAATGGAAGCTATGCAGCTATACATACAAATCCTTAACAGGTCTTTCCTCATGGAAAATCCTGAGATTTTATTTAAGCACTGCTACTTTATAGAAGGCAGGTTGGTTTAGTGAGGAAACTTACTTCTGATAGTGATATTTTATTTGGGGCACTTAGTATTTCACAGATCCTCAAGTCTTGAGGTAGGTTAAATATCAGTGTCCTATTTTACAAATCAAAACTCAAGCAGGTGTTACTCACTTGTCATAAATTGAGTCTGGTGGTCAGGAAGAGCATGGCCACTCTGATTTCAGATTCATCTAACCTGAACTTAATAGTGATGGGATTGCAAATATCCATGGGGGGAAAAAGACTAGATATCAATCCTATGGTGAATTACACATATTACAGAATAGCTCATTTGCTCATTACAAATACATTGACATAGAACTAAGCTGTAAAATTACCAATATGGAGTATAGAGTGTGTTGCTTTTCTTCCTTTCAAGTTGAGTAGAGCAGGACTAATCACTAGTGTGAAACTATAGGAAAGCAGGTGCACAGAGCCACAATACAAAATGATGCCTGGAATCCCATAGTGGGGTAGGTCTCATCCCAGCCCAAGATAAGAGAAAGAACAGTATCAGCTCAGGCTGCTGCAGCTCAATATGCTTCTCCTAGGCCTGACATCCTGGAGGAAGGGCTCTAAGAGAATAGTAAACGTGTCCCAATAAAGTGTGCTAATGTTTTCACTACCACATAAACCACAAGTAAAAGTAATTGATATTTTATTAAAATGACATGTATAGGAGATACCTAAATAGTTTGAATGTTTTACCTATTATATAAATCACTGTAATTGTTATAAGCCCAATTCTCCTAGTTCATCCTAATTATTTAAAATTATTTAACCAGAATTCAGCTTATCCTGACAGATTCCTAGACCAATCTTTTCAACTACTTGCTTCATTATAAAGTTCCCTTAGGGATAAGAGTGTAGTTCCGTGGTACAGTGCTTGTTAAGCACATGTGAGACAGTGGTTT
The DNA here is from genome assembly GCF_903995425.1 of Onychomys torridus. Taxonomy (NCBI): domain Eukaryota; kingdom Metazoa; phylum Chordata; class Mammalia; order Rodentia; family Cricetidae; genus Onychomys; species Onychomys torridus. The sequence continues at coordinate 68,474,953 of NC_050449.1, read as the reverse complement.
GATCCTCAGCATAACAAAAAACCCTCACAAAAATCCTTTTATTTAAGCAAGTTTAAAAAGTAGAGATAGACATGTATGCTCTCATATAAATGTAACAGCCCAACACGAGTCACAGAAGCAAAGTAAAGAGAAGTTGGGGGTTGAGAAGAATATAGAAGGCAGAGAATGCAAGCCTTTAACTTTAGTATCCCCAAAGTTGAGTGTGGAAGTAAAAAGTTTCTACATTAAGGAAGTTTATATAAATTATATGAATTATAATTTTTTTGTAAAGAGTCAAAACGAAATGTTCTGCATAGAACAGAAGATATGCCTACAGCAACATATCATATTTGTACAAGGCCACTGAAAGTCATGAATATTAGTAACAAATAAAAATGCTTAATTCTGTATCAGGCTGAGTAGATTTCAGTTTGGTATTCTAATAAGCTCAAGATTATAAACTATTCTTATACAAAAGCAGTAATGGTGGGCAGATTTGTGTAGGAAGTCTTGTGCTTCTGGTTGGCACATTATCTACTTTCTAATATGGTGAGATTAATACAGACGTTTGTAAAAGGTTGTGCAAAGCTGTTGTATTTACAAAAATGGCGCAAAAGTGAATGCAATAGTCAGTGCACGTGCACGCCCATTCACGTCTTCAACAAAGAAAGCTGTCCCAGCACTGCGGACCCGAGGAAGAGCATGAGCCTCGATGACAGCTGGCAAACACTGGAGTCACACAGGTCACCCAGAACGGGCAAATATCGCCCAGGTAAGATGCTCTTGTTAAAGCTGGAACAGCAGGTTTAAGGCCGTCAAGTCCAAGCAGTTATTCAAATCTTTTGCAGCCCATTTACTTGTGTCTGAATTATGTGACTTGTCTTCCAACTTGTGGTCTTAAACTTGTCTTACAAAATTCAAGAGGAAAATTACAGAAGAAATCAATACAACAGAGGTTCTATTAAATAAGAGTAACATACAAAGCTGTAATTACGAGGAAGTAAGGAAAGCCAGAATATTAAAGCTGTAAAACTTGCTTGCTACTTGTTGGAGCCAGCCCTACACCAGCTAGGTGATATGTACAATTATTATAACATCAATTACTTAAGTTGCTGTTACATGTCCTTTGCATCAGTGCACTGTTAAACTAACCAAAACCTCTACACATGTATGCTCCCTTACAACAGCAGCACACACTACCACTACCTGCAAAGCTGTCAGTCTCCAATGACATAGTGAGTGAAAGGAAACAGAAAGTGGGTAAGTAACGCAGTAAGGAGAAATAAAGGACATGAGAAGACCCATGCAGTTCAGCTCTTTTAATCAGCCAGCCAGCTTGCTAGCAACCAGGGATGGTTTCCGCTGAGGAAGGTCCTGTGGAGTGGGAATGTGGTCACCAGTGACTTCTGTCTTATCCGGGGCTGCAGCAGGAAGCTGCTTGTTCTTCATCTTTGCTTTTGCCATGTTGTAATCCCCAGAATCAAAATACTTTTGCTGCAAAAAAAAAAAAATTAGATTAGAATTTAAAAGTTCTTGATACCATTAGACTAATTTTGGTTGGAAGAATAAAGAAACCATAGCTTGAATCCTGTATTCATCATGTTTAGCTGATTTCTACTGAATGTCTGCTATACATAAACTAATACATCAAGAGCTAGCAAGAGATAAAAAATGACCAATTAAATCAACCATCCTAGTAACTTTTACAATCTAAGATGTTTTGGTCATTAAAGTCTCGGCTTGGCAAAAGCAAATGATACAGTGATGAAATGATGGCCTGGACAAATAATTGAGAAGAAAAAAAATGTCTCTCAGACTTTAGAGACCCTAAAATTAAGATCGCTGGGACTCACAGCTAGGTAAGACTGCTGAATGGCCTAGGAAGCAGGTCTTATCCTGACTAGTCTTTTGATAAGTCCCATCTGGCCTAAAGCCAATGGATCTATGATTAGATCAAGTTTTATATGGAGCAGTAACAATGAAATGTGGGCAAGGCACTTCTGAGGTTGCTACAGTATCATTTCTGCATGACACTTTAAAACGAATGTGGAATTCTAATGTCCCCAAATTAAGAAGCTGCTTCTAGCTACTTATGTGTGGCACACCTGGAATCGCAGCACTCAGGAAGCAGAGGCAGGAAGACAGACACTCAAAGCTTGCTTCAACTACATGAGACCCTGTCTTAAAAAGGAAAATGGAGCACTGCTTCTTTTACTGGCTGGCATCTGGACAACAAAGCAGCCTCGTAAATTTCTTGTGTTACTTAATGTACAAAGTAAGAAACTGAACACTGCAGGCTAAAATAAATAAATACACACACAAACAATTTTTTGTATGTTTACTTATTTAGCTTGTGTGTGTGTCAGAGAGGTTATGTGGAGGTCAGAGGGCAATTTTTACAATTGCTTCTCTCATTCCAACTCGTGAGTCCTGGAGACTGAACTAAGATTCCCAGGCTTGCCAGTAAGAACCTTTACCCTCTCTCATCTTGTAGTCCTAAGCACCATACAATTTCCTCCAATTTAATGGAACTCAGTTTCTAACTAGAAAAAAATTAATCAGAAAAGGATCTCATTTAATTGAATACTGGGATGCTCTGCTGAAGAGAGTAATAGTTACATTTTACTATTGCTAGAGTTTAAACTCACAGTGAAGCCCAGAGAATCTGAGCAAAGATACTGGTACAACCAAACCCGGCAGAACAGACACTGACAGGAAGTACATGTGAAGGAGACTGCTTTTTCTCAGGTTAGGGTCCAACAGATATAGTCTAGCAGTTTTTAGCTGTTTAATTTCTAAACTTCATGAGTATATACATACATACATACATACATACATACATACATATATATAAATACACACACACACACACACACACACACACACACACACACACACGCCATATATATTAGATTACTTCCTATAATCCTAAGCAGGACTATCAGAACAAGTCTGAGGCCAGCTTGGGCTACTTAGCCCCAGGCCAGTGTGAGCTATGAGACCCTATCTCAAGCAAAATAAACCCCTTAAAACCAAATAAAACATACTTTAGATCATATGGAGGCAATCTTACAAGTCTCTCTTCTCATTCATTCATTCATTCATTCATTCATTCATGACAATGTCTCATGTAGCCCAGACTGGCCTCAAATTCTAACTTGCTATGTAGCAGGGATGACTCTGAATTCTTGATTCTCTTGTCTTCTCCTGCCAAATGTTAGCATTACATATGTTCCACCACACCCGATTTCCCACTAAAATTGAGCAGCATTGACACTGTGTATGTTATCACCTAACATGACAAACCTTAAAGTCATGTTTATTAGAACTGGGCCCTCAGTCTTGGTACTTTACAAACCTTACAAATACAGAAAATCATGGGCTAGACTGTTCAAATCCTTACCCACTCTGATGGGCTGTAACTCACCATGGACATGACATTGTTGTTAGAAGCCCAGTGAAACTATAACACATTACTTTCATAATATCACCAATGGGTACAATACAGAAAAAAATCCAGTACAGTAATTAAATTTAATTTGACCCTCTCAAATAATGCAGAAACTAAGTTTCTTAGCTTGTTAACTATCATGGCAGAGGAAAACTGAAACCCAGACCCTTGTACCTCAAGACTTGAAACAAATTCTAGAACAACAAAAAGGCTTATTTCACTGATAGTTTGGGAAAATACAGAATCATTCAAACATTCAATTTCAAATTCTACAGAATTATTTGATTCAAGTGGCAAGTGAAGAAACTGTCTCCTAAATACTAGTAACCAGTCAAGTTCAAACAGGAATCTGATGCCTAGGATTGTATATGATTATGTCACAGCTGAAAATATACCTAAGAGTATGGTTCTGTAAGTCCAGGCACATCCCGCATAACTAGATTCCTAGTGAATGCAGTTCTCACTCTGATATTTCCAGTTACCCACACAGGATCTTTACAGTCATGATTTTAAATAACCACATATTCTATTTTGTTGACTGGTTATAACTTACGTTTCTCTGATACTGAACAATGACGCTGCTTCTAATTACAGTAAAAGCTTTAAGAGGGAAAAAAAGCCTTCAAATTTGAAGATATTTTTCTCTTAATTACACCCTTACATTAATTTATAAGAGATTAGTCAAATGTAAATATTTCCATGAATCTTCCATAAAACACTTTCAAAATTAAGAGTAATGATTTTAATGTTTATACAAAAAGTAACTAATTAACTACATTTAATTTCAAGCTCAGCAGTAGAAATTGTTCTAATACTTTTCCACTTTAGTTGAATTTAGTATGATGAAATTTCACTGATTACATCCATGATAGAAAACAGTGTCTGTTCTAATAGTTATATTTCCTCTGTTAAATTCCCTTATTTAGGGTCATGCTAGTATTTTTTAAGGTCCCTGATATTTGGAGTAATTTCCCTACTAGATTCTGTGTTGTGGTACAGAAAATTTGCATTTTTTCTATATTTAACATAATTGCCCACATATTATTATTTGAAATATGTGAATCCTTTAATTTCATACATTAAAAAAAACATGTTATTTGTTGATACCTTTAAAAATCATTTGTAAAAATCACATTTGGAGTTTTGAGTTGAGAAAACAGTCTATATGTAGCTATGTATGGTGCACACCCACAGACTTGTTTTTGTATATAAGTAGCCAATACCAATACACTTAAGGTAGTTACTTAAGGAGAAACATAAAAATATAGCATCTTATACAATAATTATCTTCCACATATACTTCACCATCCTCTGATCCTCACATGATAAAGAATTCAAATGTGTTTTAACTCTAATTTTCTAAGGAAGGAGTTGAGAGAAAATCAGTACTACTATTTCAACGCTAAGAAATAATGAAATGTTTTCAGTAATTTGAACTACTAAAATTATAACATGTAAATTAGATTAAAGGAATAAACTATGAAGCAAATTAGATGATTTTACAAGTGATCATTTCATCCAAATACAAAGGTCTTAGGCCTCTGGCTGTTACATGGGACTTGCTTTCCAATACATAAAAGCTTTAATAAGGGCAGGGGGGTACACCACCAGTTTCTAGATATCAGTTCTCTTTGAAAAGAGGGAAAGGGACCATACAGAAAATGCAGGGTAGGTTTGAGTTATATCTACATTTACTTTAATTACAAAGATGACAAAATATTAATATTAAATGAAGGTGGTGGTTACAGAAATTCTTTTACATTATTATCTGTACTATGCTACATACTTGAATATTTTATAATTTAAAGCATTATAATTGATTCTTTTCATACATATTCATGGTATGAACTATGTAAAATATTGACAAAGACAGACACATACACCTGGTAAGTAGAGACTAAAAATGCAGACATTCATCTCATGGCCTGCAGCACACTGAGTTCATTTCCCGTGAGGGAAGACACTCAATAACTTACCCCTTTCTGCAATCGTTTCCTTAAAAAATCGGAACCGCCAGGCTTTTGTCCCAAGTGTGGATACCTTGCTTTTAATTTTGCTTCTTCAGCTTTCTCTGGACTAGTCACTTTGTCTTCCATTTCCTGAAATAATTTCAAGTAAATTATTTCTGTTAGAGCTCAGTTTTTTGAAAATAATTCACCTTTTAATATCTGGATTCTGACTTTCGTTGTTGAATGCCAAGTAATACAGCTTCTGACTAAGAAAGCAAGCACAGAACCCTTTCAAACGCCTCTGTCTTTCTTCTCAAATGTCCCATGTGATAGCTCTATTATAGCTCTGTGATGCATGTATAACACCCCACACAGTGGATAAAAATACCCAGATAGCTCAGCTCTCAAGTCTTGCTTGCAGTTACTTTCCAGTCATGTATAATACATTCATAGTTAGTCACCTTCTATGGAACTCTTCAGCTCTTTATCTATATTTAGAGAAGTTTCTTAATATTATCAAAATCTAAAAGACCTTTCTGATTTCCTATCTATTCAAAATTATGTATGATTTTAAACTCCTTAGACTCTTTACTAGACATTAACAGCTGCCCAAATACTAGCATATTTTTCCTAACTAAATCAATTCAGAAGACCTTGATATCTGTAAAGGACAGAAATACGTTCAGCAATCTTCACGTCTGGCTGGGTATAAGAGCTCATGCCTGTAATCACAGCACCAGGGAGTCTGAGGGAGGAAGACTATGGTAAATTCAAGGCCAGCCTACTGTGAGTGAGTCCTGTCCCCCACCATCAAAAAGGGCAATTCTGTTCATGTCACATATTTTTAGGTCTCAAAGTCAGCTTCCTAAAAAGACCATCATTGAATGTACCCCTGCTGTGCTAAGGATTAAACTTGGGGTACTCGGTTATACTTGGTTACACCTCTAGTCCTGTCACTGTCTCAAGACCTTTTTCTCAAATACCTATCCTGATTAAATCCATATTCTTCAAAACACTATCTTACAGCAAAGAATTTATCACATCATGACAGGAACAATGAATCATGAAAAACTCACAGGTCTCCTATGATGGGAGGCTGAACAGCTGGCAAGGGTACTTTTAGCTATCGGACTCATTCTGAACTGGCAAAACCACTTTGGCACATTTTGAATCTCTAAGGTTATTTATGAAGAAAAACAGCAGAAATGTTAAATCTATAAATGTCAAACCAACTGTTCTTATATAACAAGTAAATAATTTATCTAGGAACTTTTCAATCTCATGTATTTTTTTTGGAGATTTTCCTCAAAATTACATTTATACATATTCTATTGTATTATCAACACTTAACTCACAACAACTCCCTTATACCCCACATTTTACTTAGCTTTTGAGCCTTTCCTGGAACTCGCTTTGTAGCCCAGGCTGGCCTCAATTACAGAGATTCCCCTTGGCTCTGCCTCCTGAGTGCTGGGATTAAAGGCATGCGCCACCACTGCCCAGCTGTTTTCTAATCTCTTTACATAAACCTGCCTTTTCTGATTCAGATGTCCTGCTTCCCCCTTTCAGGCCGCAGTTTCATGTATCTATGCTGACAATCTCTTACTGTGGCCATCCACACAAAATTTACTCCATACAAAATTTACTTGTGTATTCAGCACAGGTAAGACTCTAAATGACCATTTTTCCAGTCCTTACATTTAAGAAAGGTATGTCTAAAAGTTCAAGTGTGAGGTATACAATCTAAACCCTGGTAACTTTCAGTGTGTAAGCATTATCAACATGCTGCTGATTACTGTCACATTTAAAGCTAAGCCTCCATAAGCCACTACAACACTTCAGCTGGTATTCAAACTGCAATAACATCATTTTTTATGGTGCTTTTTGTTGTTGTTTGTCTTTGAGATGAGTTTCATTCTGTAGCTCTTGCTGTCCTGGAACTCACTGTGTAGACCAAGCTGGCCTTAGACTCAGAAGAAATCCACCTGCCTGTTTCTTGAGTGTTGTGGCAGTTCTTTAAGGAGTTTTTAAACCAGATTTCTGTCTTATAAAGTTTAGAACCTAACCAGATAAAGATATAAAGATACTGCACTTATGTAAAGCTGGAGACACTAATACAAAAATGAGGTGTGCTAGAGCCTTAGCGACATCTAGTGGCTGGCTGCTCACCCTTCACTATACAAATCTACTGCAACTCACTGGCATTCTCAGAGCGGCAATTTCAAAGCAAAACTGATGAAAAATTGATGAAAGGCCCTATTCTTGGGTTTCCCTGCCCATTTTAAATAATGCTTACTTGAAAAGAAGCCAAAGTCAACTACTGGCCTTTAGTCTCAGCACTTTCAAATCTTCCTGTCAGAATCGCCAGATTTTCTTGGGCCAGAAAGATTACACAGCAGCTAGAGGAGCTTGCCACATAAACCTGACAACCTGAGTTCAATCTCTTGCTTCTGATGGTGGACAGAGAGAACCAAGTCTGAGAGTTGCCTTCTGACCTTCACATGTATAGATAGCACACATCCACCCACACTCATGCTCACATAAGAAAAAATAATGAGGCTAGGCTGGTTTACATATCCAGTTCCATGTCTATGTGGAGAGACATTTTTTCTCCCCTCCCCACACATACCACTCAAACACTCTTCTTTTGATAACTTCTTGAACCCAGGATCTCAAATGTTTGAGACCAACGAGACCTCATCTCAAAACAAAGAGGACAGGGAGAGGAGAAAGGTAAGAGAGGGAGTGAAGGATGAAGGAGGAGAATCCAATCCTTGAATGTTCTTGTCAATACATAACACATTAATAAGTGCTATCAGTATAATTTCCTAGATGAATTCAAACTTTGTTCTGTATTCAACAGAAGGAAAGATATGAAAAGACAGACCTAAGGCACACTTTAAAATGAAGTTAAGCACTATCAAGACGTCTACAATACTTTTCAAGAACCATATAAAACATTCTTAACCTACTGCAGTTGCCAAAGTTTTAGGACCTTATATTAGATAACTCCAACAGATGAAAAAGTGTAGGAAAAAAGAGCCCATTTTTCTCTTGATCATGCTGCTACAGAGCAGCAGGCCCCTGTGAGTTCCTCCAGTGGGGTATCCACAGAGAATCAGGGGCTCTTGTAGCAGCTACATAGCAGTGGAGTAGATGAAAGGCTCCAAACACGACTTTCTTCAATCCTTGCCTCTGAAAATATCTTTTTCCCCTTCTGTTCTTCCAACCCTTTCAAGAATTTGTAATCTAGTACCCCAAATCATTTCCTTTCTGTTTGAAATATGCCAAGTAGCTTTTGTTCTTGCCCTCCTCATATGATGGTCAAGTGGAATAATTTATACTTATAGTTATGTTAAAAATAGAATTGGACACAGAATTTGCTATGATTACAGTTTCTTGAACATCAAAGATATTTAGCTAAGAACGAAAACAAAATGAAGAAGGGTGGCAGCGGTTGAGATAAAGAGAAGGAAATATAAAACAAAGAAAAAATAGGATACATATGCATGCATCAAATATTATACCGTAGATGTCTTTTATAGGAGGGGCAGGGGTGGGTAGGAAAAGATGAAGGGCTAGGGATGTAGTGTATGTCAGAGGGCAGAGGCCCTGGACTCATAATTGCCAGCATCTGAGAAGGAAGGAGGGTAGGTAAGAATAAAAGGGCTGGGGTGTGGCTCAGTGTAGAGCACTTGCCAAGAACGGGCAGGGCCCCAGGTTCAATTCCAAGTGCTGTAAAAATAAAATGAGACAAAAAGGAAAAACACATAAGAGGATAGTATTTTTAATTTAAATGTTTACAATTTGGAAGTCATGATGATTTATAATGACTGTCAAAATATGACAGGAACCAGAATCTCTAGGCACATCTGTAAGGGAGTTTGCAGATGGATTAATTAGGTGGCAAGATCTACTCTAGATATTGTCATATCATTTCAGAGGCTGGCGTACTAGGGACTGAATTTAAAAAAGGAAGTGGACTAAAGAGATGGCCCAGTAGTTTAAGAGAAGTTGTACTATCACAAGGACTGGAGTTTGGATCCTAACTATATAATAAGACAAGTTTTGTGCAAACACTTGTCACTCCAGCTCCAAAGGAAGCCCTCTTGTAGTCTTCACATGTGCATTTACACAAAACAAATAGATGCACACAAGTGCACACACACATGCACATACACCAAATATTAGAAGGGGTAAAAGGGAGAAAGATGAACACCAACATTCATCTCTGCTTCTGGCTATAGCTGCCTTGGCTCATGTTGCCATACTCTCCTAGCCATCATGGATTGTATCCTCAACCTCTGAGCAAAAATAAACCCTTCTTTTAAGTTACTTTTATCAGATACTGAGTCAGAGCAATGAATAAATTAATATATAAGTGATCATACTTTTTTTGGTGGAGGGGACAGAGTTTCTCTGTGTAGCTTTGGCTGTCCTGGTACTTGCACTGTAGACCAGGCTCATAGAGATCTGCTTGCCTCTGCCTCCCAAGTGCTGGGATTAAAGGTATGCGACATCACCACCAGGCTTGCATAATAAAATTTTAAAGGGGGCTAACTAAACAAAAATAAAGCATAAAATTTCCAAATTGGTAGTTTAGTAGTGAAGAAAAGAAAATCAATGGGGTAAGTTAATGAAATAATAATGGGACTAGACACCACACACACATATACATACAGAGCACAATAACAACAAAGGAACAGAAAAGATGTGATGTGATTAAAAAAAACAAAAAACAAACAAACAAACAAAAAAAAACCCGGCAGCAATAACAAAGGGTAAGATGATAGGGAAAAAAAACTAAAGTGCCAATGATCACAATAACCATAAAAGGACTGACGCCCTGTCCATTTAAGTCTGTAGCTGGAAGCCAAGGGAGACAGTCATGCCTGTAATCCCAGTATTTGAGAGACAGAGCCAAAAGGATTGCCAACATAGGAAGTTCCAGGCCTGTTCAAAAGGCCAAAATAAACAAATATAAATTCAGAGCCAGATTTTAAACAGCAACAACAAAAACTAGTCAGTTACCAAGTAAAATTTAAAAAGTGAAATAGGTAGAAAGTAAACACAGGGGAAATAACATACTAGACAAGCCCTAATCAAATAAGAGCTAGTGCATCTATATTGAATAACATAGATACTAAGACAAACACATTATTAGAAATATATAGGCCAGTCAGGTGGTGGCTACACACACCTTTAATCCCAGCAGAAGCAGGTGGATCTCTAAGTATGAAGCCAGTCTAGTCTAATCTACATAGTTAGTTCCATGACAGCTGGGGCTACACAGAGAAACCCTGTCTCAAAAAAACAAAACAAAACAAGACCCCCAAACCAAACCAAACAGAAAGATATACAGAGGCCCTGCTCTCTGTGCAGCTCCCATGGTAGGCATGGGATAGTAAGTGCTACTTATTGGTCCCCAACAATGACTGTATAACCTGCACACAGGTGCCTGATCCTTGAAAGTGGGTCCCAGAACCACAATAGGGATTGAAGACAATCACTGTTTTGTCCTTGAAGGAAACCTAACTGGCACTAGAGGCCCACCCAGGAACAGGGCTGTTTTCCCTGAGGAATGAAAGCCAGGGGTCTGGAATCTCCCCTTTGGAGGTGACTGGGATGGAAGCAAGGCTGACCAGGTGACTGGTCTCAGAGCTAGAGATCACTTGAGTATGAGTTCAAGGACCGTCTGAATAAACTTCCTGAGAGCTCAGTGTCCTTCCCCAAAGAAGACAGTGGTAACTTATATTTACTTTATCTTACAAGTACTTGGTTTTACAAAGGAGATCCTAGTCATTTCTTTTACGTGTATGTATGATGTGTGGAGGCATGTGCATGTCATAACAGAGAAGTGTGGAAGTAAGTCAAAGGATAACTTTCAGGAGTCAGTTCTTTTATTCCACCATTAAGATCTGGAGATCAAACTAGAGTTGTCAGGCTTGAAGGCCAGAACCTTAACACTCTAAGCCATCTCACGGGTCCCTGATAAAGTATTTTAAAGAAGAAAACAGAAGACTATCAGGTGTGACTATGTATCCCAACATTTCTAGCATTCAAGGGTCTGTGGAAGTTTGTGATGAGTTCAGGGCCTGCCTTGGCAAGCACACCCTGCCTCAAAACAAAACAAAAGGAAGTCACACAAAGACTGTACATGTGTGCAGTAGACTTAATTCAGCGGCACATCAGTTGCTTGGGATGTATGAAGACCTGAGTTTAACCCACAGCAGGGTCAAGGGAAGGGCAACAAGCAAAGAAACTAGTAAGAGTCAAGCAGTCTCAAAATTCCAGGCAAGATTACAAGCCTGAGGACAGCTTGGGTATCCTAGTGATTTCCAGACCAGCAGGGGCTACAAAATGAGACCCTGTTAAACAAAAACTTAAAAGCTGGGCATATGAAAATCCAGCATGTACAAAGTGGAGACAAGAGGAGCAGGGGTTCCAGGCCAGGATGCAATACATAAAGCCAAGCCTTAAAAAACAACAGCAAAGGGAGAGCAAGTTCCAGGACAGCTAGGGCTACACAGAGAAACCATGTCTCAGAAAACAAAACAAAACAAAACAAACAACAGTAAAAGAAGCTGGGCAGGCGTGGTGACAAAGCCTTTAATGCCTCCAGCACTCAGGAGGCAGAGGCAGGTAGCTTTCTAGAGTTCAAGGACAGCCTGGTCTACATCAAGAGTTTCAGAAAACAAACAAACAAAACCAACCAAACAACCACAATAACAAAACTCCCAACCAACCAACCAAGCAACGAAACCACCCCCAAAAGCCCTCACAAAAGTAAAGGGCCACTTGTCACCAAGCTTAATCCCTGGGTCCCAGGTGGCAGGAGGAAGAGAACAGACTCCCAACAAGTTGTTCTCTATTCTGCACATATGCACTGTGGCATACAGGTGCTGGGACTGTTTTTCTGTATGCTGTGAATGTGTTGCTCTGATTGATTGATAAATAAAACACTGACTGGCCAGTAGCCAGGCAGGAAGCATAGTACAGGAGGAATAAGCAGAGGAGAATTCTGGGAAGTGGAAGGCTGAGTCAAGAGATGCTGCCAGCCGCTACTGCCATGAGAAATAACATATAAGATACCTGTAAGCTACGAGCCACATGGCAAGGTATAGATTTATAGAAATGGGTTAGTTTAAGATATAAGAACTGGATAGCAAGAAGCCTGCCATGGCCATACAGTTTATAAGTAATATAAGTCTGTGTGTTTACTTGAGTCTGAGCAGCTGCAGGACTGGCAGGTGAGACAGATTTGTACTGACCATGGACCAGGTGGAACACAGGAAAATTCCAGCTACATACAGGAGCTTGCACACTCACATTCATCCACTAATAAAATGTAATAAAATGTAAAACCTTAAAAAGGAATGTCAAACTCAAAAAAAGAAAAGCTTTAAAAATTCAAAGCTGATTTTGAAATTTTATTCTATAGAAACTCTTGTCACAGGTTTCTATATTTTAACAATACATGATAAAATAAAGTGTAATTACATATATATTATATATTTATATATTTATAAATGCATGTATTTATATATTCTTGACAAATAATGGTAGGATGGGTATCAAACTGTTTTCCTATAGTCTACACTTAGAAGAGCTGGAGATGTAGGTCAGTGGTAGAGTGCTTGCTTAACATATGCATGATATTCCCTAGGTCCAATCTCTATTCCTAAAAAAAAGTTAAATGATTATTTTATATTCTAATAAGCTGATAATTTTATCAGAATGTCATGTTTTAGCCTGTGGCTGCTACATAGCTCAGCAGTAAAACCTGAGCACTCAAATTAAGTTCTCTGTCTGCTAAGCAATATGTTCACTAATGCACTGATGAATTAACGAAGGCCAACTGACCTTTTCAGATACTGTGAAGAAAGTTCAACTACTGTTACCAATTTATAGAGAATCACCTTTGTCCTGTAAATCCTTACTATTTAAAGTGCTTGGCATTTAATGACAGTAAGTAAAAGTCTCCAGAATGAACACAATGTCCTTCGACTGCGTCCATAAAACCAAGAAACTTTCTACACAAACAGATTTACTATCAGCTCAAGAACATTGATGCAACAGAATTAATAGGCTAAGGAATGTAAGTTATAAAGTACAAATCTTATACCAACAACAGAAACAACTCTAACAAGCTGGTTGGACTGGAGATGTAATTCAGTAGTAGATCGTCTATCTAACATGTACAAGGCTCTGGGTTTCATCCCCAGCACCACAAGATGCAATATGACTGAAACCCCAGTACTCAGGTGGTAGAAGTAATAAAGTAAGGAGTTCAAGCTCAGCTTGGGATAAGAGACCCCATTTGACACAAGACAGAAAAGTCTGAATAGAAAAAAAAAAAAAAAAACAAAAAAAACAGCCGGGTGGTGGTGGTGCATGCCTTTAATCCCAGCACTTGGGAGGCAGAGGCAGGCAGATCTTTGTGAGTTCGAGGCCAGCCTGGTCTACAGAGTGAGATCCAGGAAAGGCGCAAAGTTACACAGAGAAACCCTGTCTCAAAAAACCAAAAAACAAACAGAAAAAAAAAAGAACAGTATTAAGCCTACCAGTGAAAGAAGGTATAATAAAACAGCTCCAGAAAATATCAAGACTAACTAGAATTTTTTAAAGCCGGTGGGGTGGGGAAGCATTTTATATCTACTGTTAAACACTGATATAAGGAAACAGTCATGTTATGCATATGATTAGGGATGTTCAGGGAAATGTACTAGGCAGGTTTTGTCATTAGAAGACAGCAGAGTGGGGCTGGAAAGATGGCTCCATGGTTAAAAGCAATGGCTGCTCTTCCAGAGGACTTGGATTCAACCTCCAGCACTTACACAGACAGTGGCTCACAATGGTCTGTAGCTCCAGTCCCAGGGGATCTGATGCACATTTCTGACCTTCTATGGTACCAAGCAGCACACATACACATAGACGTACATGGAGACAAAACACCCATTAAAACAAACAAATAACAAACAACCAATAAAAGTGTCATGTGTAAGATTTAAGAAGCCTCTCATGAAGAAGAGGATACATTTTTTGCCCTCTGTGTCCTTTCTCATGGTTTAATGAGCTTAAGATGTCTGAAACTGGAGCAGCCATATTGCATTAAGAGCTGAGGTGTTAAGAATGGCGGAGCAGCAGCAAGGACATGAATCCTGTAAACCTCAGAACCACTCTCCCACTCCTGGGCTGGCCTTTTGTGCTGCTTTGCCAAGAGAGAAAAATAACTTCCATCTTGTTCAAACTACTACTAGTTTCACTCCTGCCACATGTAACCAAGCATAATTCTGATGAAAGAAAAAGCATGTAGGATTTAGACACAAAGACTTGGACAAGCCGGGCAGCTGTGCGCACGCCTTTAATCCCAGCACTCAGAGGCAGAGCCAGGTGGATCTCTGTGAGTTCCAGGTCTCGAAAAACAAAACAAACAAACAAAAGTCTTGGACAAGCAGGTTTTGTCTGAGGATGGAGAAGAAGCGTCAATAAGAAATGGAACAGTGTAGGCAAGGAGGGGACTTCTGGGAGATGAAGCAAGAGAATGTGATGAAAGGAGGCTGAACAGCAGGCTGGTGAGCTTGGACTTCATCCTGTGACAGATAATCGGGGCAGATAAACTTACTCCCAGCCAGGACTGTCCAAGGTCATCCCTGTAACATCCACCTCTAGACAGCCTTTGAGAGAACTTGCAGTGGAATGGAACTGGAGGTTTTACTCTGAAACATTCTGTTAACAATTCTCTTACTTCTCCACCATGCACAAAAATACCAGGCCTGCCTTTTTTTTTTTTTTTTTTTTTTTAATTTTGTACTTTTGGGTTTTTGTTTTTGAGATATGGTCTCTACATAGCTCTGGCTGTTCTGGAACTCACTATGTAGACCAGGCTGGCCTTAAACCCACAGAGATCCACCTGCCTCTGCCTCCAGAGTACTGGATTGAAGGCATGCGCTGCCACACCTGGCCCATATCTTTTTAAAAAAAGATTTATTTTTAAGTTAGTGTGTTCTGTCTGCATGTATGTCTGTATACTTACTACTCACATGCCCACAGGGGTCAGAAGAGGACACTGGTCCTCTGAAACTGAAGTCACAGGTGGTGGAGAGCCACCTCTCCGGCCTGGCTAGGTGTTCTTTTTTTTTTTCCTTTAAATTTTTATTTATTTATTTTGTTTTTCAAGACAGGGTTTCTCTGTGTAGCTTTGCGCCTTTCATGGATCTCACTTGGTAGACCAGGCTGGCCTCGAACTCACAAAGATCCGCCTGCCTCTGCCTCCCGAGTGCTGGGATTAAAGGCCTGTGCCACCACCGCCCGGCTCAGGTGTTCTTTCAATACAGCATTCAGTTCTACTTCAGTTGGTCTTTCTAAGACACTTCATTTAGTTTGATTAAAATAACCTCTAGATAACTTGCTACTAGCATCTTAAAAAAACAAAACAAAACCAAAGCCACAGCACGCACATATGCATTATGTATTTAGTTTTGTTCATATTTTTAAACTGGGCCAAATTAAGGTTTTTATGCTATATCACCATGGGCTTTCTGTATTATACCAGACAGCTTCTGCTTCCAGACTGCTGGGATTATTAGGTGTGATCCACTATGCCTAGCTTGAACTAATTTTAAAACATTAAGTTATCTTCAGTTCTAGATAGTTAAATGACCTCAGAGCTTCTATTAAAAAGGAAAACTTAGTCATCACATGGCCTATGGGATAATTAACTTTTAAAAGCTGCTACCATTTCTCAATATATTTAGTTTCAACACGATACCAGCTACAATGAATAGTTTATAGATAGGCTGTGTTTCTGTTTTAGACTGATACAAATTGAGAGACAGATATCTGCGTTTTTAATGCTCACACATATTTAATTAATGTCGCAGTTAAAAATAGGTGCCTATTTGATTTCCTTCTCTTTTTAAAGTTTTGCTTTCTAATTGTATTTCCACTGGTTTCTTAACCATTCATAAAGGGTAGAAAGTGACCTTGTCCTATTCCTTGCAGGGTCCAGCTATCTTTACTTTTATAGACAATAAGCTACCAGAAAATCTTAGAAGTATTTTTAACTGAATACTTTGACTATAATTGAAAGGTCAACTGGGAACAGAGACAATAATCAACTTTTTAGGTCACGTAACTGTTCTTCCAAATAGAAGAAACAGGTGATTTGGCTCACAAGAACACAGAAGTGACTCTGCACATTTTCCTCCTGTTTAAGGATAGAGTTCATGCCTTAGGCACTTAAAATCTACAACCAATCTTCAATTCAAAAGGGGACATTATATTCCCAACACCTTCTAATTTATATTAATGACATTAGCTAGAAACAAAAAGATCTAAAAAAATGCTTAAAGAGAAAAAATCATAAAGACAAAAGATTAAAGTTATCATTGATATTAGATATTGTATTGGGCTATTTTAATCAAAAGTATTTATACTCTAGAAATCAATACTTCAAACTTTGGTAACATATCAACAAATCTTGTCACCCAAAATTATTTTAGTTGAGTGTAATGGCAGTGGGACTGTAATCCTTGAACTTGGGAGGCTTAAGGCACTTCAAGTCAAAGGTCAGCCAGGGCTACAGAGTAAGCCCCTGCCTGAAAAATAATTAAACAAGGGCCAGCAAGATGGCTCAGTGGGTAGGAACTCTAGCCACTGATCCCAACAACCCAAGTTCAATCCTGGAACTCTTCCGGTAGAAGGAGAAAATCGACTCCTGTAGGCTGTTCTCTGACCTCTACACAAATATCCCCAACATTTAAAAAAAAATTACCTACCACACCATTATGTATTAAATTAAAACCAAGATTCATTTCAGTGTATTTAAAACAAGACAGACATGGGCTTTGAGTTCCTAAAATCTAAGCAATTATGAACACAAAGTTTACAATATGAACAGGTAATATATAAGATTACTACTAAGACTGTAATCCTTAAACTGTATGCATTTTCTCTATCTATCTATCTTTCTTTCTTTTTTTGGCTTCAAAAATTCATTGCTCAGCTGGGCCTCATGGCACAGGCTTGTAACTTGAGCCACTAGGTGTCTGAGCCTAGAGTCACCAAATTGAAGGCTTGTCTGGGCAATTTAGGGAATCATTTCAAAACTGAAAACAAGAAGGCCAGGCCAGCACGGTAACAGAGCAATAGTGTCAGGGCCATCCGCTCTAGCTAGCCTGAGCTACACCAGCTCTTGTCCCAGAAAGACAAAACAGGGGCTGGGTGGCTAGTCAGTCAGTACAGTGCTTGCTGTGAACACACATATTCTCTCTTTCTCTCACTGGCTGTTCTCATGAAAACAGAAGGGAACCCCAGGAATAGAGCTCAGTGATCAAGCCCTTGCCTAGGCTGCCCCAGAGGCCATCCTGCAGAAAGAAAAAGGACAGACAGAAGGGAGGGAGAAGCCATGCAAAGTATCATACAGCCAAACACCGCAGTGCTCTTCTTATGTTTGTTCTCTCTTCTCATCAGTTAATTTACAAGCACTCTCAGAACAGAACTACGGCAATGGAAGAAATAACAGGAAAAGTTAACACTATTAGGAACATATGGAATGGGCACAGAGCACTCATCCACAGGGCAACACTAAGTACAAGCCCTAAGAAAGTTTGAACATTACACCAAGTCTCATTTACAGTAAAGCAGTTTGTTATTAATTATCAATTAATTTGAGACTGGGTCTCATTATGTAGCTCCAGCTGGCCGGGTACTCACAGACATCTGCCTGCTTTTTTGCCTGAGAGCTGGGATTAAAGGCGCAGTTTGATTGTTAAGAAAAATCGACGGGAACTCTTCATAAACAATTTAAGAAACGAGACCAAGGACTCTTTTCCTTTCTGAGTTAATTGACTCCATGTACCCAGGAAGGCAGGGCATCAGAATAATTAATTATAATGGAATGGGCAGGCAATAGCCCCGATAAACATATAGGCCTGGTATTCCTAGACGGATTACTAGCTCATTTCCCTTCATCAGCGCTGAATACAAATGAGCGGACAGAAATATCCCCATGTCTCAAGAAATATCTGATTAAATTAGTGAAAACTTGTAAAGCTCCAATTCTCGAATTTTAGTCAAGGACCCCATGCAAACCCCACCAGCTAGCATTTCTGAGCATAAGTCGTGCTGGGTTTACAGTTTCTCGTTTGGGCCTCAGTGCCGTCGGAAGGGAGTGGGCACTAGGACCCGGACTTAATCCACGGGGAAACTGAAGCCCAAAGGGTTTAGGAACAGATCCTAGGCTCACAATCCTAATCCAGATCTGCATCGCTCCCCCGATCCCCAGATCCCCCGATCCCCCGATCCCCCTTGGAGACACCGCTCTAGGAGTTACCTGCAAGCTTACAAGTGGCCGGAGCGCTTCCGGGGGAGGGGGGGGGCTGGGCTACACAACGTCCTAAGCAAACAAAAGCTCACTATAAAACTTGGTTCCTAGCACGGGCCCGAGTCCTGGCTCTCTCGTATGCTTAGGTGACACACCGAGGCACCGGAGAGGAACGTTAGGTGTCCAGGCCGCCTGGGGGTCGGGGGAGGCGGTTGCGGGAGGAGCCGAGCGCCTCGTGTGGTGTGGCCAGGCGGCGGCCGGCGGAGGGCTCCTTCAGGCCGGCCGCGCTCAGGCCGCGCTCCCGCAGGCCCGCCGGCCAAGGCTCCCGCCACACCTGGCTCCCGCAGACCCGCCGGGCCAGGCCGGCACGCTCACCTTTTGCTCCTCCGCCGACGCTGCTTCAGGGACTTCCGCGGACATGGTGCTCCTTCTGCAGAAGAGACGCCGGGAGAAGACTGATTACCGGGGTGGCCAGCCCGCCCGCTGCCCTCTGCCTGCCCCGCTGCTCGCCGGGCTGGCGCCTGCCGCCTTGTGACGACACGGGCCCCGGGAGCCCGCAGCCCAGGCCCGCCAGACTCCCGCGCCGCACCCTTACCTACCTATCCCCGCGCCTCCGGCCCTGCGACGCCCAAGCACTTCCTCTTTCCCTCAAAGGTTGCGGCTCGCGCCTCACCTCACTTCCGTCCAAGGGCGCCCGGTGCTTCCTGGGAATTGTAGTTTACCTGTGGCGCTGTCTCTATTCCCCGCCTCTCCAGGCATCTCTGACCTCCCATTCACACATCTGCTTGCTCTGGGCTCTGCAGTAGCTCGGCTTCAGCTTAACCCCATCCACCATCACTTCTCCATTCCTCCACCTTGTCTCAGCACGATCTTATTTTCTTAGCTCAACCTCTTCAAAGATATCACTGCTCTGGAGAGTTCCATAATGAGCACAGCATCATTGGACAGGAATTGTGATTACTTTGGTAATGCCACCTTCCCTCTTCATATTAGCCACACTCGGGAAGAGGCCAATATTTCACTCTGAGACCCTCCCAGGCCTTGGTATGTCCTATGTAATAAATAACCGATGAATGAATTCAGCTTCCATTCCTCATTATTACACGGAAGTCAGCTCAAAACATTGAGCTCCATAATGACTTTCTTAATTGCCAAGTCCCGTGGCTTCATATCTACTCGTCATTCTACTAAGCATCTTATACCTGCTGGCACATCTGGTTCCAATGAAATGTCCCTCAGACGTCTTGGAATAAGGTGGCCTTATACGTTCAGCTAGTAGGAATTGGAAGGTAATAAATGCAGTTCTGGAGGGCAGGAGAACAATCAAAAGATCCTAACTGGATATGGAATTTGGAAGCCATCAAAACCGAAGCTGGACCCTGTGGTGTAGGACTGTAATCCCAGCTGTCTGGGAGGCTGAGGCGGAAGGATGGCAAATTTATGCCTGCCTAGGCTATAGAGTAAATAAAAGGCCACCCTGGGCAATTTAATAAAGCTATATCCAAAGGCAGGGCATGTAGCTCGTCAGTGGTAGAGGGTTTGCACAGCATGTGCAAATCCCTGAATTCAGTCTTTCCAGCACCAGAACAACACATACACACACACACACACACACACACACACACACACACACACACAGAGCGAAAGAGAGGAACTTGGCTCAGCAGTAGATGGATCATTTGCCTGGAATGGGCCTGACTTCCAGCACCTCAGAAAACCAGTGTGGTGGTGCGCGCCTGTAGTCTTAGCACTGGAGAGGTGGAGGCACAAGGATCAAGAAGTTCAAAGTCATCTTCAGCTTGAGCATGAGGCTAGCCTGGGCTATGTGCGGCTCTGTTTCTAAAATAAAAGAAGACAAGGCAACAGCAGTAAAAGACAAGCAAACACAAAGCCTTGACAAGATGTAGAATCTCAGACAGGAAACTTTCTGAGACCTCAGTTGGAAAAACAAAAGGAGTCTGCAGTGGTGGTGCACACCTTTAATCCCAGCACTCAGGAGGCAGAGGCAGGTGGATCTCTATAAGTTAGAGGCCAGCCTGGTCTACAGAGCAAGTTCCAAGACAGCCAGGGCAACACAGAGAAACCCTGTCTCAAAAAAAAAGTCTCTACAATGAAAAAAAAAAAAAAAAAAGCATCTAAGTAAAAATGACAAATGGTAATCCACTGTACCAAAAGTAGTTGGCTTCTAAACATCATTGACTCCTAATGATATCATGCCTGCCTACACATCTTTCTATAACTCTGTGGTACAAATAAATGGATTAACAACAAAACTCTGCAAGTTTAAGCACACACACACACACACACACACACACATACACTCACACACGGAGAGACAGAGACAGAGGACAGATATGGGGCAGAGACTATAAATATATATCTGGTCCTAAAAAATAGATAGTAACATTCATGTCAGAAAAAAATCTGAATTTCTGGGAGACAGGGTGACCAAATAAAAATATTCCTCAGAGGCAATGTCCTGGAACTGTCTAAGAAGCCATCCTTCCCCATCTAATGATGGGAGCCATAAGCCTAAGTGACCCTTGACACACATGCTGCCATATTTGGGCTTCTCTCCTCTTTTATTAGATCAAGGCCTTGCTTAAGTCTCCATAGCACCAGAACCTCTTCCCACAGATACCAGAACCTCTTCTCAGATATCAGGTGAATGAGCTGCAGTTAAGCAATTAGGCAATTAGACAAGGGTAGATAGATAACCTTCAGAGCAACATTTCCTGCTGGCCAAACAACCCATGATTAAGTCCCTTCCTGCTTGCAACCCCCATAATTAAGTCCCTCCCTGCTTGCAACCCCCATAATTAAGTCCCTTCCTGCTTGCAACCTCCTTTGCCTACCTACATATGCCTTGTGAGAGAAATAAAATTTTGGAGCTTGATAAGACGTCCTGACTTGCTCTCATTCTTTGTGTCTCTTGTCCCTCTCATTTGCCGGCCCTCCCTTTAGGTCCCCGGATGAAGACCCTGCTGGCAGGGGCAAACTAAGACTGTCAACAGGATCACCAGCCATAAAGCCTGGCTCTGGTCCCAATGCAATGCTCACCCACACTAGGAGAAAAGAAGATGTTAGATGTGGTGGTATATACCTATAATGTCAATACATGGGAAGTAGGGACCGTTGGAGCAGGAATTCAAGGCCATCCTGAGCTACATAGTAAGTTTGAGCCAGCTTGGGTTACATGAGACCCATCTCTAAAAAAGAAAAAGTCTTCATCTGTCTTTGTCTTACCCATATTAGTGTTCCAACATAGGAAGATGAAATAGAAGCCAGGAAATACACATATGCAGATTTAGCCCTATATTCAAAATAACAGAACTGGGAGCTGGAAGGGCCAGGGTTTGGGGCAGGCCATTTTCACTCCCAGTGTGTTATATTTGGTAGGAAGCTGGAGCTGAAAAAAGCAACTTTTGACAAATCTTAATTCCCAGGGCCTGTTAGAACATGATTCTGCACCATCATTACTCATGTACTTTAATCTTTAAAACTGCACATTGATCCCCAATACTCCACCCCTCAAAATACTCTTTTGACCTCTAGATATTGGCCACTCCTCCCCTCCTCCTCCTCTTCCTCCTCCTCTTCCTCTTTTTGTTTGTTTTAAGGCAGGGATTTACTATGCAGCCAAACAGGCTGGCCTTAGATTTGCTGCAAAGCTCAGTCTGGCCTCAAATTAAATGATTCTCCCTCTTCTGGTTGATTCCTGATGTAACCAGAATCTCAAGTAAGCTGTTTGCCCCCCCCCCCTTTTTTTTTTATCAAGAAACAAAGAAAAACCAAGAAATGGCGATTGTTTAAAGGAAATACGGTTTTGTTTCTGCTGTTGGGTGCTTTTCACTTTTCAGTTTGGGCCAAAACTGATAGAGAAAAACCCTTAGTTTCTCTCCACCTTGGACTGTAGCTACCTACAAGTTATGGAATCCATGAACTCAAGGAATTTGCATGTGTAGCTATAGCTAAACATGGTTGAAATCTTTGCTTGGTAAACCTTGGGGTTTAGGAATTTGGGCTACTCTGGCCCCCAGCATTGGATTTTCTGATAAGTTTTTATTCTCTATGGTCCCTCTATAGGTATGAGCTCTGCCCTGTCCTTTGTTGAGATGAGTGGTCTCACTCTATGGTTCAGGTTGGTTTTGAACCCATGAATTTCCTGGGTTCAAACTTCAGAATGTATCTACATCTTATGTGATTTTTGACAAAGGGTCTATATAACTCAGGCTAGCCTCCAACTTGCTATGGAGCTACAGCTAGACTTGAATTCATGGTCCTTCTGCTTCAGGCTTTGGAATTCTGGATTGCCGGAGCCACTATGCCTGCCTTTTTACCTGGCCCTTCAACTGCTCTTTGTTTGTTTGTTTTTTGTCTTGAGACAGACTCATTGTGTAGTCTATATTGAGCTTTAATCCATAAGTCTTCTGTCTTGGTCTCTCAAATGTTGGGATTACAGGCCTGTACCACTACACCTGGCTTTATCTACCTCTTAACAAGAGGATTTTGGAGTTAGTGGAATGGTTTAGTAGGTAAGGCACTTGCCCCCAAGCCTAACAACTTGATTGTGATGTCTTCCCTTGAATCCCATTCTCTCTAGTTTTACCCTCTTCCAGAGATCACTTCCGTCCTTGTAGCCTGAGCTGCCATCAATCCAGAACAGGGCTGTTCCATAGCACTTTCTGTGATGATGTAGGTTGTCTACATTTGTGCTATCTAACACAGTGGCTAAATGCTAAATCATATAGTGCTAAATGCCAGTGAGCATTTAATGTGGCTAGTACAAGGAACCGAATGCTTAGCAAATAAGCCATAGAGATTAGGAACATCCACATACTCTTAAGAGAGATTCTTACAATTAGGTTCAGTATAAGAACTGGTGCTAATTGAAGATGCCTCCAGTGGTTATGATGTGAACGTGCACACAACAGTTGGGAATTAGTAAGCATGTGAAAGCTTTAAAAAGGTCAGAATTTTCTTTTCTTCCCTCCCTTTGTTGTTGAGACACACATGTAGCACAGGTTGGCCTCAAACACTATGAATCAGGAATAAACCTTGAACTCCTGATCCTCCTGCTTCTGCCTCCCTTGTGCTGGGATCACAACATGTACCATGCCTGCCTGGTTCACACTGTGCTGTGGGTTGAACCCAGGGTTTGGTGCATGTCAGACAAGCACTCCATGACTGATCTACAGTTCATTGAATGAGAATGGATTTTTAATTTAAAGGATATGTAGTAGGAGACTTGAAAATTACCTGAAACCAAGTGAGATACTGAGTAGTTAGAATGGGAACTTCTCTTTCTCCTCGACAGGGTCTATGTAGTTGTGGCTATCTTGGGGCTCACTATGTAGACCAGCTAGCTTCAAACTTGAAGCAATCCTCCAGCCTCTGCACCCCCAGTGTCAGGATTACAGGAGTATGTCCCAATCCTGATCTGCACTCCAAATATTCCTGTTGTCTAGTGTGCTGCCCATCACCCCAGCACAAATATCCAGGATAGAACTCGGGTTCTATCCAAGCATGGCAGGAGGCTTCTGATGCATTCAGTCACGCTCCCTTGCTTGGTAGCCTTTCCCACTGCCAAATGCTTCTCTCCTTGGCAGCTGTAGAGGTAGATAGAAAACTGTCTGATGGCTAATCCAACAGTTACACAAATTATCTCAGAATAAAAGGCAAATACACGTTTTAGGGTTTTTTTGCATATATTTACAATATAAATATTAATTTGTTTTCAAAGTACATATTCTTTTTAAAAGTGTGAGAAAATTATCTAGCATGGGACAGTAATTTAAAGTAAAACCTCTACAGTTCTGATTCAGGAAAAATAGAACATTTTGGGGGGAGGACCTTAGAAGGGATGAGAATGGGCATGAGGCTGAGAGCTTGCCAGGGGAATAGAGCAGCTTTGTCTGACTGCACTGAGGAACAGTATGTTACTCCAGGGACAGCCCCTGAATGGGTGTTATAAAAACTAACCTGGAGAGATATAAAAAGCAGACATGCTTGCATAGTGCATTAATCTTAAAGAAGCCCAACATTTCATTCTCACTTTCAGTAGCTTAAATGAATAGCACTTAAAACACACCACACAAAATTAAAGACTTGTGCATATATTTCGAATTTCAACATTAATGTCAAAAATACATAGTATGATTTTACATAGGATTGTGCTACATTAGAACACTAGAGACAAACATCACTTGAGTATTAAGGAAAACATTAAATATTAAATAACAGAAATAAAATGTGTAAACACTAATCTAACTGGGGATTTTGCTATTGCAACTGTCCAATGAAGTGGTTTCAACAGTATGGAAAGGGTGAAGACACGGCTGCTTCCAGTCCACACGAGTCACAGGTCTCACTTCAGGGGTCCTCTAATAAAGTCTGGTGACAACAGAGGAGTGCCACTCCCCAGCTGATTTGATGGACTCTGCTCTGTGGATGCTCACAGTCAAGCCTGGGTACTGAGCAAACACTTTAAGTTGCCCCTCACCCTCATCAACATCTTGGTGAAAACTGAGGGTTTGTTGGCGATTCAGTATAAGATTTGAGTTCATACGCAGCACCGCTATCAACCTCCATGGACTTTCTAGAGAACAGGAGCCGTACATCTCTATGGAGGTAGATCTTTCCAGATTTAGAACTCTGGAACCTAAGTAAATACAAAGAAAGAAAGAATAATAATGTTAGAGAATGAGTCTTTAAAGCAAATAAACCTAATTATTAAAACATGAAGCAGGAAGAATCAGTATTGCTATACTACTAGATTAACTCGTTCCTTATTTAGGGTCTGAATTGTCAAAAACACACTAGTTCATCACACCCTAAACCGCACTCCTGTTCTGTAATGGAACCAAGGCTTCTTTCTTCTGAGTCTGGGTTTTGACTTCACTGCTCCCCTCTGACTCTGCTGCACATGCACATTCCTCATCTAAGGTATCAAGTTTCCATGACACCAGCTGATTATATGATTATGCCTTGGGCTTTGTGGTCAGGCATATCCTAGACACACAGACAGATACAGTTCATATAAATTAGCTGCCCATGACTCAGGTTAGATTAAAATGGATTCCATACCTGAAGAATACTAAGTTTTTTCTGGATATGATTGCTTACATCTGCAATCCCACCATTCAGTAGTCTGAGACAGGAGGACTGTCATGTTTGAGCCCATCATGGACTACATATTGAGTTACAAACCAGTCTGGATTATAATATAATACTTTGTCTCAAAGCAAAACAAAATAAAACAGACAAGAATCAAGTTTTTCTTAAATGTGTATTTGTATTGTAAGCATTCCTCTCCCTCCCTCCCTCCCTCCCTCCCTCCCTCCCTCCCTCTCTCTCTCTCTCTCTCTCTCTCTCTCTCTCTCTCTCTCTCTCTCTCTGTCACAGTATCAAAGTATCAGGTATTTTCCCCACTCTCCATTCATTCATGAGGCAGGGACTCTTGCTGAACCCAGAGCTCACTGAATGGCTAGTCTAGTAACTTAGTTAGGGTTTCCAATGCTGTGATAAAACTCCATGACACAAACGACTTGGGGAGGAAAAGGTTTATTTCATCTTACAGCTTGTAGTCCATCATCCAGGGAAGCCAGGATAGGGATTCAAGGCTGGAACCTGGAGGCAGAAACTGAAGCCGAGGCCATGGTGGAGTGCTGCTTACTGGCTTGCTCCTCCTGCTTTCTTGTAGCACCCAGGACCACCAGCCCAGGGGTGGCGCTTCCCACAGTGAGCTAGGCCCTCCCTCATCAACTCCCTTATCAGGAAATGCATCACAGGCATAGCCAGAGGCGTTTCTGCATCCCCCCCTGGTCCCTCAGCTGCTTATAAATAAGCATTTAGAGGCTTATATTAATTATAAATGTTTGGCCAATGGTCAGGCTTATTACCAACTAGCTCTTACAACTTAAATTAACCCATCTCTATGAATCTATGTATTGACACATGGCTGTGGCATTACAGGTCTGCCGGCATCTTGCTCCTTGGGCGGCTGGATGGCTCTGCCCTTCTTCTCCTGTACCTCTGCTTGGATTTCCCACCTGGAACTATCCTGCCTTGCCACAGGCCAAGGCAGCTTTATTTATTAACTACTGGGAGCAACACCTATTCACAGCATACAGAAAGACATCTCCCACACAGGCCAAGCTGGTGGACGCATTTTCTTAGTCTTCCAAAATGACTCTAACTTATGTCAAGTTGATGTAAATACTAGCCAGACCCTCCAGCCAGCCACCTCACTCCAGGGATTCCATCTTTGCCTCCCAAGAGCAAGGGTTCTAGATGGCTATCCCAGCTGCCCAGCTTGAACGTGTGTTCTGAACTTCGGATCTGTGCAGCAGGTGCTTCCCCACCAAGTCACACCTCCGGTGCATAGTTTTTGTTTTGATACTGGGTCTCACCCTGTACTCAGGCTGCCCTGGAACTCACTATATAAGGAATGCTGGCCTCTAACTTTGAGTAATCTTCCTGCCTTAGCCTTCTTAGTGCAGCAAATATTACAGATGTTAAGCATCATTCATGCTGGGCCAGCTTCAAGTTCTGGGACAATCACTGCTATTTTTAGTAATTGGTTAAATGAAACCATCAAACCTAAACACCACTAGAAGTAATGACAAAGGTTAGTGGTGAGATAAAAAGGGGCTATCAAAAGTTGGCTCGGAGCGGTTTCTATCTTCCACGACCCTTCCCCAGCAGATGCCACCCAGTGCTGATTTCTCCTACTGTCCTTGGTATAGCAGAAATGGGCTGTGTTTATGGACTTTACTCCAAAAGTAACTGAAAGGCCTGGTGTGGAAGCATGAGCCAGGGCCGATCTCAGGGCTGGCTCACTTCTCCTCCCTTAAGTTTTCACCTTGGAAAGCTTTGGAGAAGATGCCATTTTTCCAATTAGGCTTTGTATAGCTTATAAGTATTTAGTCGTGTTATGTGAAGACTGAAAAGAGAGGTCATTGATTTGGGGTGAATGTTGGTTACACATGCTAAGACTGTTAAACTTCAGGAGGCTTGCAATGCAACTCAACAGCATTCACCAGGCTCTAGGTTTGATCCCCAATGCCACAAAACAAATACTATCAAACAACCAAACAGAAGGCATCAAGACAATGCTGAAATGGGTGCTGAATCAGAGAATTGCCTCTTTCCCGTCGGGCTGGGAGGTTGATGGACAGACTGACTTTGTGGTACTCAGGACTGAACCCAGAATCTCATATGCACTAGGAAAGTAGTCTCAATAAGCTGTATTTCAGCCCTCTTTTTTCTTTTGACTCTGGCAAGGTCTCACTATGCTGCAAAGGCTGGTCTTGATTGTGTACTGTAGCCCAGGCAGAGCTGAACTTGGGATCCTCCCTCCTCAGCCCCTCACACTGCTAAAATCACTGCCTCCATCACCGAGTTTGGCTGTCACTGCTTGTTATTATTGTTTATTTTGGTAGTACTGAAAAAAATAATCCAGGGCCTTCCTCATACTCTCGTACTAGGGAGACACTCTCTCAGTGAGCAGCACTGCCCACCACTGGGAAGTTTTGCTATACTATGCTATTTCATTATACGTTTCCTTTATTTATTTGTTGCCATTTTATTACACATCTCATTCTTATTCTATCCATTTGTTTTTTAAGTTTCTTACACTAGGATATCACCCTGTAATCTAGGCTTACATGGAATTCACTACATAGTCTACGGTGGCCTCGAACTCACAGTAGTCAGTCTTCCTGCCTCTGCCTCTCCAAGTGCTTGGTTTAAGCATATCAGGAAACAAAGTTTTTTTACATTTAAAAAAAAAAAAAAATCTGTGTGTGAGGGGAGGGGAGGGAAGAGGAGGGGAGGGGAGGGGACACTCGCCACCATGCAAGTAGTTTTCAGAGGACAAGTTGTGCAAATTGGTTCTTACACCACGTGAGGCAGATCTCACCGGCCCACATTTCTTCTTTTGACAAAGTTTTCCAAGTTTGTGTTTCACAGGCAGTTTCTCAGACTCATAGCTTATGTGACATGATGTGGTATGATGCTCTGGTCAGGCAGTGCCAGGGTGAGTGTAACACATTGTCTTCTGGGGACAGAACAAGACAGGGACAGGCCCACCAAGCAGCGTTCTAAGAGGAACAGTTAGTCACTTCTTCAGGTGTGCAAACTGCATGTCTAACTCATTCCCTACCCAAGCTGCAGCATGCTGGTTATACGCTGAAGGACAGCTGGGACCCACAGGGGTCCTGAGAGAGCCAATCACTGATATGGCTGAGAATGTTCTATAGTTACAGGAACAAGGCGCTGACTTCTGGTTTTGGTTTGCTCAGTGTTCCTGAGGGCTACATAGGGATTGGGGGAGCGGGGCTTAAAATGCAACCTAGGGATGTTGGCAAAATGGACCAGAAGGACAACAAAACCCAAAACCTTACACAACCTAGAGCTCAGGAACTTGGAGGATAAGGCATCTTGGAAATGGGTCCTCCGTGTCAGCACTATTACCTCTAGATGTCTAGAAGCATGCCCTGCAGGAAATGGTCAAGGAGTGACTGAGAGTCGATTTTCAGAACTCCTCTGTCCAATATGGCCACTAGCTACATGTGGCTAACAGCCACCTGAAATGAGACTACCTCAAATTGATTGTGCCGAGTGTAAAACGAATTGCTGATTTAGAAGATGTAAAGTATCTTGGTGCTTCTACCAGATTCGGGATTACAGGTAAGAGGCTCACTCCATGGCCAGCTTTGGCAGTTTACTACATGCCTGTGGCTAACTGCAATCCAGGCCGATGGCTCAGGTTAAGTTTCTATCAACATCACTAGTTAAAAACTTATTGCCTCAATTATCAGGCTTCACTCTGACTTTTAGTATTTCCCATTTAACAGCTACAAGTTTAAGCCCCTGACTTAAATAAGCAGCAAGGGTGGTAGGAATGAATGCCACACATTCTCTATACTGGCATGTTGTAAAGAGGCCCCATGAGTAGAGTACACGGTACTGGTCAAAAAGTTCCCTTACAAAACAAGTGTAACGATGTTAAATTGTTCTGAAGTAAGGCATTTTCCTATTAATTTGAAACATTACCTCAGATGTATGAGGTAGCGTAATAACTGTGCTGTGTGCTGGACGCTCTCTTTATTAATACTTCTCTTCATTTCTTGTTTAACAGGAACAGAAAATGTTCTCTGTCGCAGGAATGTCTGGTGATTGGCGGGCATACCTCGTAGGTCATACATCACAACAAACATCTTCACCACAGTCTTATTGGGATTGAATAAGGTCTGAAGAAACAACAGAGGGGTTATTCTTCACAATGATTGTTCATATGACTCAGAACACCATGCCAGTAATTAAACAGACTGTTTAGTAATTTAATTCCACTGGATAAGTTCCATTTCAGAGACTAACACTAACCTTTCAAAAGTTTACAAAATATACTCAAAATTCTTTCAAAGATTCAACTTCATTTCTTATGTCACAACAAGATAAAATCCTGTAATAAGTCAAAACCTTTAGCCACAAATTTCATATTTAATAGCAAACCAGATACATTTTTCTCACTGTTCAGATTTTCAGAAACTGTTGTGCTAATTTAAGCAGAATACAGTATTCATAGTCTATTTTGTGAGCATATTCTAGATTCTGTCATTTCAAATATTAGCTTCACTGGCGATATCAACTGCAAATTCTCAAGGTGGATTATAATTTTTCTTACGTATTTAATGGGCTGCAGTTTTTAAAATAAAAATACAAGCTCAGCAAAACTAAGTTTAAAGCAGCTGTTTTAAACTACTTATTGTAAAATTATATTGCTATAAATTTTCAAAGGGAGACTTTTCTACTGAAAATTTTTCCAGGTCAGGATATAAAGCTCATTCTCATTAGCTCCAAAGTCTATAACAACATTCTGTTTTCATACTCAAAATCATCCACAAATGATCAGATTTCATAAATCATCAGCATCATTAGAGACCAAAATATGACAAGGCTGAAGTCATACAATTGTTCTTGGCTATGAATAATTTATTTTTTAAATACACATTTTTAAGTAAAAACCCAGGCTGCTGAACTGACTTTAACCAAATTACCAACACATCAATCGGTAACTTGGTGCCATGCTTTCAGAAGCTCATCCCAGGGCTGGCCATCACTCACTGAATCAAAATGAGAAATACATCAACATTATGATCCAAGTTTACAACCTAGCAGTGCTAAGATCAAGGCTGATACATTCAACAAGCACAAGCAGACCCAGAATTTCAAACCATGTAAGAAATAAAATCATGCTTAAAATGGACCACTCAGAGGTGGACTTTTCTTTCTGGGTTAATGTCTTAGTACTAGGGCAGCTCACAGCTAGCTCTCCAGTGATTCACATGCCCCTGTGGGTTCCACAGTCAGGGGCTAGAGAACAGAAGCCTATCACTCTTGAAGTTAAAAAAAAAAAAGTCTGGGATAGAGAAATCACATTTTAATATGCAGCCATTCTTCGGTGGTACACATGCATATTGCTCACTACTGTCTCACCCCTGTGAGATAAATGCACAGGCTCAGCATAACACTGAGACAGATGTGAAAAGGTGTGACCAGGCTGACAAAAGCATTGACTCCCTGAGGTCACAGGGCTCAGAGAGCCTGTTGGGCTAGACCAGAGGCTGAGTGCAAGCAGCCAGCCTCAGCCAGATTCTTCCAGTCTGCAAAATCTGAAGCAGATTGAGGACTTTCGGTGTTACTAGGTCAGATAGAAAGACAATGTAGATCAGGTCTGTCCTGGTTATACCCATATTTTTCTACCAAAGCAATTCTATTATTTTGGGATCTCCTTTTATATAGGTCAATCTCAATATGGTTTAATATTTAATAGAAGACACTAGTCAGGATCTAATTATATTGAAAACAGATCAGTTTAAATCATGTAAATGGTATGTATCATTTGCCTAAAGCATTCACCTCAATTAGATTATTAATCTTTTCCTTTAATGGAGGTCCCCAAAATGGTCACTCCTGGGGCAGAGCATGGCAACTCCAAACAGAGCTGCAGCCCACTGTTACTTACCAAGGTTGTTGCAGCAGCAGTAGCAGGAGAAAGGGCTAAGTTCTATATGTGTGTGAGAGAATGATTATTGCAATTGTAGGCTATAAAACACATACCACTTGTATCGTTCCTGAAGGAGGTACTCGATAACCCCTTTTACCAAGGGACTCTAAAGTAATCACACCCTTGAAACAAAAGAAGACAAATTGAGTGCATATGTATATAACAGATGAAAAGTAACAACACAACACATTATTACACTTTCAGTAACATTTTTCTATGGGAAATTATTCAAATTGCATTGAGACACAGTGAGTATGAAACAATGAGGGTCCCCCTTCTGAAGAAACCATTCACTGCTGCTCTTCTGGACATGTTCCAACAATCAACATACAGCATTACTTAAGGCCACACTGCTGGGAACTGCCACCAAGACAGACAAAGGGTCAGGTTTCTTAGCCATAAGGAAATAAAGTGAGGCTATAGGATTAGTTCCCATCATCCAAGAGAAGAGGAGGAATGGAGAAGCAGAAAATGGCTGGTCTTGGAGTATGGAAAAGTAATGAGTATACAAAGCATCATTTTGGGCCCCAAAGAGAAGGAATTCTTCAGTCAGGGAGTCAACTTAAACATCTGATTTTCTAATGACAGACAGAAGAAAAGAACTAAGACAACAGGTAGGTGGGACTAGGGTCCGGGTTCCAGTCTGATGAATTTCCAGCAGAGGAGATGTTCAAAGCAAATGTGAAAAATGAAGTCTACCAGCAACACAAGGCTGCCTGCTCTGCACAAGTCCCTTTTCCAAAAGGAAACGCTAACTTCAGAAGTAGCTGGGTCACCCTGTGTCTTAACTTGTATCTTTAAGGGTGCTTGGAATTTTTTTTTCATTTTTTGACAGGGTCTCCTGTAGTCCAGGCTGGTTTCAAACAGGCTATGTTGCCAACTCTGGCCCTGAACTCCAGATCCTCCTGCTTCTGCTTCCCATGTGTTGGGATTACACCATATGTGTCACCATGTCTAACTTATTTCTGTTTCTTTTGGTTTGCTTTTTGGTTTACTCAAAGCCTTGCTATGGAGCCAAGTCTGGGCTGGAATTGATGAAAATCCCCTGCCTCAGCTCCTCAAGTATTGGGATGCCTAGGCTACTGCCCTTTAGCTGTTTCCTTGTTAAGGAATCTAAGACTTTGAACTAGCTCTAAACCAGATCACAGTGGCTTGAGAGCTGAGATCCAAGGAGAGGTGAGAGGTGAATCACAGTCATTGCAGCAGCAGCAGCAGCAGCAGCAGCAGACACATGACCTTGCTAGAAAAGCAGTCTGCCTAGCTACTCTCCTGATCTACCAAACCAAGTCTTTCAACAGGACTTTCCTGATGGTATCATTGTAAACCAAGTTTAAGAAAACCTTAACCTTAAGCATAGGCATTTTGTCTGCAAAGTCCAAACAACAGGGAAGAAAGCAGAAATGTAAAGAAGTAATTCAAAGCTCAGATGGAACACTCAAAAGCTTCTCAGTAACCAGGGTGACCACATGGCCATAGATAGAGACAGTAACATAACACAGGACCATGGCACTAGGTGACATCTTTGTTGGGTTTGGAAACTAGACCTGGGTTGGGAGTGAAAAGGAGTGGACCAAGGTGAAGAGAGACTCATACTCTGACGCATGATCCTAACTTCACATGGAGAGCATGGACATTAGATGTAGGCCTCTGCAATGCAACAGTATTTCCTCACAGTTTGCACAGCATACTCACTGAGGGGTGTGCTCACCACTTTTCAAGAACAAGCAGTGTGCATAGTTACACGAAAAACACACTCTTCTTTCTAGTTCCAGAAAGGAAAAGTAAAGCATATCAAAATGATAGCTACTTTTATAGTCACACTGGTAGAGCCAGGAGTTACTGCCCTTTCTCATAACCTCCTTCCCACACAAGAAGGAGAAAGCCAGGGAGGCCGGAACTACAACTGTGGCTGCATTTCTTTCTCTAATACACAATTCTGATAGTTTTTAGAACATAACAATAATGTGATTAAGCTGATAGTGACTGAAAATTTTTAACAGGTCTTTTAAGTTTAGTGCAGCACTCCAATACAACCATTTTTTTTTTTCTTTTTAATTGGGTATATTTGTGTGGGTATGTGCATATGAGTACAGTACCCTTGGAGGCCAAAAGAGGGTGTTGGGGCCCTGGAACTAGCATCAGAGACAGTTGTGAGCTGCCCAAGGTGGGTGCTGGGAACCAAACTTGGGTCCTCTGGAAGAGCAGCCAGTATTCTTAACTATTGAGCCTTCGCTCTAGCCTCCAAACAACAATCTCAAAGGATAGAAAACCAGCAGAAGCACTGGACAGTTAGGAATTACACAAAAATACCAGAATTTGATTAATATGACTTCATTTGTTTCATAGGCCAGACTGTTAATATTTACACTTAGGAAATTACCCAATTTAACATAAAGAAACAACTCCTCTGGCATTTTTGTAATAGTAAGGTTAAGATGAACTAAATTTGACAGACTCCTAGCACATGTAAAAAAAATCTTCAAATTATTATGTAATAAAGAATATGAATTGCAGGGTGTGACAACACACCAGCAATCCCATTACTTGGGATGTGGAGATAGGAAGATCAGGAGTTCAGAGCCAGCCTCAGCTACATAAACTTTGAGGTCAGACTGGTTTCTCTGACACAGTTTCCGGGCAGCTGAGTGTTGTGGTGCAGTTCTTGGAGAACATTCTTACCACTGACTCCAACAGGAAGAAATAATTTTTAAGGAATTGTTTGATGCAAAATCTCACCACAAAGACTGTTCTGTACTAACATTTTACCTCTGGGGACCATTCAATCTGTGAGGAAAGGTCACACAATCATTAGGGTAACATAAAGGTGCATTACTTCTGGTGGTCTGGGATACGTATCATCTAGCAAAACATAATTAGTCCTATTTAACAAAA
Organism: Onychomys torridus; assembly: GCF_903995425.1. NCBI lineage: Eukaryota > Metazoa > Chordata > Mammalia > Rodentia > Cricetidae > Onychomys > Onychomys torridus. The sequence goes on along the minus strand of NC_050449.1, from coordinate 68,440,283 downwards.
CATGATCAGTCCTTTGAAAGAAGACTAAGCTATCAGAACAGAACAAAATTTAGAAAGATTTGTAGTGGAATGTTCGGAGTGACCTGCTAGTAAAAGGAACCCATACCTCCTAAGTAAACAGACTCAGAGGAAATGTGATGATAGTTGAGTGAAGACCATTATTACAGAAAAGGCAGGCGAGCATTGATGTTTAGTTGTTTTAGATTTTTGAGACAGGGCTCTCCTCTGTAGCCAAAGCTCGTCTAGAACTTACTACATAGCCCATGCTGGCCTCAAACCTACTGAGATACAAAGGTAGGAATCCTTAAAGGATGAACTAACTTAATTCAGTAGGCTGGCATGCTGTGGATATTGCTCTGTGTAAATAAAGTTCTGATTGGCCAGTGGCCAGGCAGGAAGTATAGGCGGGACAAGAGAGAAGAGAATTCTGGGAAGTAGAAGGTTGGAGAGAGACACTGCCAGCCGCCGCCATGAGAAGCAACATGTAAAGACACCGGAAAGCCACAAGCCATGTGGCAAAGTATAGACTAACAGAAATGGGTTAATTTAAGAGAGAAGAAGTAGATAACAAGAAGCCTGCCACGGCCATACAGTTTCTAAACAATGTAAGTTTCTGTGTGCTTTCTTGGTTGGGTCTGAGCGACTGTGGGACTGGCGGGTAAGAGAGATTTGTCCTGACTGGGCCAGGCAGGAAAACTCTAACTACACTGGCATCCCTTTTCCAGTAACTATTCAGAGTCTTCTGTTTGTATGCATTTTAGAACTCTAAAACACTAGCCAGGACCCTGACAAAAATTTCACCCTAAAAACGTAGCAAGCTTCAACTAGCCTCCTTGACAAACTGAGTCAACAATGAGGTGGCCAGATTTAGGGCCCTAAAAAGGCTAGCATCTCCTCCTCTCAGGTACGGGGAAATCCTTTTCACAGCTCTCTTCTTAACAAAAGACATATTCACTAGTGTTCTTCGAAGCCCTGAGGCAAGAGAGAGGAAGCCACTGGGCAGGTGTGAAGTCAGGGCTGCACAGTTCTAGGCCTGTGTGAATTTCTGCTTCTCACAGTGAGACTTATGTGACCCTGCACTTTACACTGTCACTTCAAACTTCTCCTTACTATTTTGAAGAAGTGTTTATATACACTCCGGTGTTCAGAAGCACTTCTGCAGGGCAATGCTGATTTTACCCAGAATCCACTGCAACAGAAAATGGGAAAGGTAAATTTACTGGACCTCAGGCTGGAGGCCTGTGTTCCAACTCTCAGAAGCTCTCTTTCTCTCCACTAAGATACTGCTGTGATCAGAAATAGCTCACATTGTCTAGAACCCCAGGATCAAAAAAGAATCTGCCAAAGACAAACCAAACAGGAGAGGTGGGGTGAAGGGGCCTCAGGCAGCCCCAGGTCCCCAGATCTTACTAAGTGTGACTGAGATAAGAAATACGTGAGAAGGCAGCCACCTGGAATTAGAGTGTACAGTAAGCATGGGGGATCTGTGTGAACTTAGCAAGCTGGACTGGCTGTGTCAGTCATCAGTAAGTCATGTAGAAATGAGTAAATTTTCAGCACTGTTTTCAAATGCAAAACAGGTCAACTATTATTTAAGCCAACTGAAAAAAAGGTCATGGAGCAGTATTTTGGCTTATTGATTTATATTGGTTTCTAACTTTCTCTTAGGAATTGCTTCATATTTTCAAGGACAGGACTGAAGCAGAGGTGTGAACTACTAGGTTGGCTGATTCTTGCAGAAAAAGACAATTAAAAAAGTACTTGCCATATAAGGTGAGGGAGCATTATCATCCGAAACACTGTAGAAAGACACTTCCACGGGCAGAGTTAAGTGCGTGGGGCAGAAAGTACCACTGGCTCCTACCTCAGCAGTAAAGCCATCAACTATGCCGAGGGGATCTAAACGGTAATTCAGAACAGATTCCTGGAAGACAAGATAACAAGGTGTGCTTTTAAAAGATAGAAGAATTAGTAATTAATTTCATTTTCTTTCTTTCTCCCTCCCTTCTTCTTTCTCTCCCCCTCTCTCTCTTCCAACACAAGACAAGGTTTCTCTTTGTAGCCGTGGCTGTCTTGGAACTTGCCCTGTAGACAAGGCTGGCCTGAACTCAGAGATCTGCCTGCTTCTGCCTCTCAAGTGCTGGGATTAAAGACATGCACTACCCCTGCCCAGCTTTAATTTCATTTTCTATTTAAGGAAATACTTGACTATGCTTTCTAGCTCCCATGGTAGCATGAATCTGCAATCCCAAGGTTTGGGAGGCCAAGGCAAGAGTATTTTGAGTGGCCATTTGGGAGCCAGACTATGTTAGAGAGTAAGTTCAAGGCTACTCTGGGTGACACAGAGAGACCACATCTCAAAATGAAAAATGATGTTATAGTGACTCACACCTATAATCTCAGCACTTGGGTATCTGAGACAACAGGACTTCTATGAGTTCAAGGCTAGCCTGGGCTATGTTATATAATAGGCTCTAACAGAGAAGGCATTTGCCCATGAGAAGGCCCACTAGAAGGTGCTAGAAGGACTTAAACAGGCCACATACGGAAGTTGCATTAGAAAGCTAAATCAAGCATTTGTCATATTGAAAAATGACTGCTTAAAAAAAAAATGCTGTTGTAGAATCTACAGTGTTTTCTTTAGTTTAACTGAAAAAAATTTAAAAAATGAGCACTAGAAACAGATATGACAGCACAGAAATCACAGAGTGGGAAAGCTCTGTCCACCCACTGACACCTGAGAACCACCTCTGAGTGGTCAGCTTTTCAGGTGTTCAAGCCCCTCACAAGCTTATCTATGGGGGCAGCACAGTGTGTACGGAGCATCCCTCCAGTTAAGTAATCATTTGAGAAGGGGCAAGATAGGTCATTTCAAGGCTTTGAAAAAAAGAGTCTAATTTTCTCCTCAGAAAGAATATTATTAAAGACATAATGATCCTGTAGTCCTAGTTGGAGGCACTTTGACTCCTAAAATAGTTTCAAAACAACATTACCTCAAAATTTCCTAGGAGACTAAGACTTGTGATTGGTGGAGCACTTGAACTCAAAAAAGGTTTTTCATGAACATCTGGGTCCTCTTCAATATTCAGACATGGTCGAGAGCTATTTTAAAAAAGCAAAGATAAAAAGAACACATTAACTGTAATATTTTCTTATTTATATCTGTAAAATGAATTAGAAGCTGATTAGAATTAGAGGAAGTTCATTCAAACTAATATAATAAAATTAATGTTATCAAATTTTAAAATACAAAATTTGGAGTTGAAATTTCGGATTAAATATTGTATTGCTAATATTTGGTAAAGAATATATACATATATGTACACATAATTCACTGTAAGATTTCAAGGTATAATTTATAATATATCACATAGTGGAAGCTACTGGAAATGGATGATATTCAGAATTTTACAACCATCTCACTTTCAGCTGAAAACAAGAATTCAAAGACTAAATTATATGACTGTAATTACGGGGCTGGAGATGTAGCCCCAAGGGTAGAATTCTGAACTACTCCATATGAAGCCCTAGGCTGGATCCTAGGACTGACAAAGAAGGAAGGAGGGATGGAATGAAGAAGGGAAGGAGGGAGGGAACATGGGCTAGAAGACAGGTTTAGGAGCAGAAATGAACAAACCCACTTCAGACCTTAAGCCAATGTGTTTCTGATTACGGTGACAAGCACACGGCGAGGCTCACTGTCTCACTCTTTACAACATTACGATGAAAATAAGACTTTGTTTCTCTTTGATTAAACATTTTAATTTTTATAAAATTCATGCACAAGGGTGTTTTGTCTGTATGTCTGTCTGTGCACCACGTGTGCCTGGTGTCCACGGAGGCTAGAAGAAGGTCAGATCCCATCTGTAACTTACTGATGGTTGCAAGCCACCATGTGGGTGCTGGGAATCAAACCAGGGTCTCCACAAGAGTGTCCAGTGCTCTTAACCACTGTGCTATCTCTCCAGCTCCAAGATAATATTTTATTTTACTACACTTTTGACTCAGAGTCAGCATATCTGCTGTGCCGTTCTACTTCATACACATGCACTTTGAGTAATTACCTTCTGGAGGACAAGCTTCTCAGATGCAGCAGTGAAGTGTCTAGATCAAAGCAACCTGACTGCGTTTTTCTTTGTGGAACCTAAAAGCAAAACAATTACTTGTATTTTTTGTTTGTTTGTTTTCAAGACAGGGGTTCTCTATGTAGCCCTGGCTGTCCTAGAACTCACTCTGTAGACCAGGTTGGCCTTGGACTCACAGGGATCCACCTGCCTCTGCCTCCCAAGTGCTAGGATTAAAGGCATGCACCACCACCACCCGGCTATTATTTGTATTTTTTTAAAGGACTAACTTTTAAAAATTATGAAAACACTCAGAAAATCCAAGTTAAGCATACTGTTTTAAATGACATTATTTTTAGATGTGTATGGGTACATGCGTGCTGGCGCACTCATGCAGAGGTCAGGGGACAAATACTTGAGTTAGTTCTCTTCTTCCATCACGTGGCCGAAGGGATTGAATTTAGGTCAGCTGGTTTGGCAGCAATCACCTTTACCCGCTGAGCCATCTCGCTGGCCCAAAGCATATCTTTAAAGTAATAATATTTCTCTAAAAACAGTTTACTTTGAATAATGATGCTTATCACATATTTTTCTTTCATTCGCATTTTATTAACTAATATGGAACAAAACCCAGATACTCATAAAAGCACTTTGACTAGATTTTAAGTGGAACTAGGCGTTTCCCCAAAACTAAAGCTTACATGTTATCTCTGTACAAGGACTCTTACTCTGTGTGTATATGGTGTTTGTGTTCATGTTCAAGTACAAGTATGTGTTTGCAGGTGTGCACATACATGTGGAGGTCAGAGGTCAATGTCTTTACATCACTCATTGAACCTGGCGCTGAATGATTCTACTAGCCTGGCTGGTAAGCAAGTGCCAGAGCTCCTCCATCTCTGCCCCGCCCCCATCACCAGGACTACAGACTCTTGCTGTAGTGCTTGGCTTTTGTGTGAGCACTGAGGATCTGAACTCAGGTCCTCAGGCTTGTGACTGAGCCATCTCTCTACCCCAGAGCTGTTATTAACTTGTCTGAGCAACTTACCTGCTTTGGGGGATGTGTGTCTGTAACACTTAGAGCTTAAATTAAAAGGGGGAAAAACAGTGTTGAAATCCCACCCACTGTAACATTGCCGAGAAATGTAATGCTTTACAGAGAATGGCTTTAAAAAATAGTGCTCTGAAGTTTCAATCACTAGCATATACTAGACTGCATTTCTTACAAAACACACTAAAAAATGAAAGTTCTAAGTTCAAATTAAGGATAGTCATATACAACACGAGAATTAGATTTGTTTTGGAATTAAAATATGTATAAAAAGTCTGTGATGCACTGGTCTGAGAACAACAGGTGAAATTATGGCTAGGAGTGATGGCAACCTAGTAAACTGCACAGGTTGCTGAGGCCAGAGGACAGGAAGCTCAGGGCCAGAAAGGACAACTCTGGGAGACCCTGCCTCAAAGCAGAGCCAACCATCTTAGACAAAAATAATAATAACAGGGAAAAAGATTGGTAGCATGGGCTTTTTCAAATGGGTTCAACCTTTTAATTCTACAGAAAATGTCTCTGACTCATTTGTGTCCCAGAACCAGACCATATAAAACAAACCAACAAAAACAAACAAATAGGGGCTTGTCGGTACAAATCTCAGCATAACTCAGCTCTGTCTTCCTTCACCTTCATTCTCCCTGCCTGGTCTGTGCTTGGAACTTCTGCAAGACATTCTGAGCATTTCACTTTGCTGTCCATGGCCCCTTCAGGGTTACCATTCCCTGCCCTTTCTGTCCATCATGCTAAGTTCTTTCTAAATATTTGTCCAGGCACCTACTAAACTTCTACTCAGCCGATACCGTTCTACTATCTTATCCACATGGAGTTCATGTGTGTAGTTGCATGGGTGTGGACATGCATATTTGTGTGTGTGCACACTTCAAGGAAAATAATTTCATATCCAGATGTCTTCTTTTAAACATAACCCCACTCTTTGGAGACAGGGTCTCACTTTATAGTCCAGGGTAGCTCTGATTTGCAATCATCTAGCCTCGCCCTCCCAAGTGCTGCTGGACTAGAACCCAGGGTCTCCTACTTGGATCTGTTGTCTCTGAACAACATCCCAAGCCCTCCAAAGCTAGATTTTAACCATTGCACTTGAAACTATGGAACTATTTGTACTACTTTCTAGATAACACTGCTGCTGGTACCAATATTTACTGAGACTAAGGAAAAAACTATTGGTATTAAACTTCATCAAGGTATTTTTTAAAAATCTTTTTTTTCTTTTTCTTTTTGGTTTTTTGAGACAGAGTTTCTCTGTGTAGCTTTGTGCCTTTCCTGGATCTCGCTCTGTAGACCAGGCTGGCCTCAAACTCACAAAAATCTGCCTGCCTCTGCTCCCTGAGTGCTGGGATTAAAGGCACGTGCCACCACCGCCTGGCCTTTTTTTTTTTTTAAACACTTAACAATTAAAATGTTCGGCAAAAGAATTTTTAGAAAAAATTTTCAATACCAGTGAAATACATTTTATATTTGTTCAACTTATAGTCCTTTCCCATATTATCATATAGCTGTTAAATGTACTATCAAAACCCACAAGGTTTTCTAACTGAAAATTTATTTCACAGGTTTTGAAATATTTCTATTAACATCAGCTGAAGGGCTTGCAAGCACCTCAGCGGCCTGCAGGTGCTGGGCGTGAGGCAACTCAGGGAACTTACAGGACTTGAGAGGAGAGGTAACCCCGTCTGAGGGTGAAAGGCTCTGGTTGATGTCCCATCCAAGGAATGAAAATGATGCTTTCTCCAGACACTTGGATGTTTCAGTGTATCCCTCTGTTAGGAAAAGGACTAGATATTAGCGGGAATATTCAAATAATGGCAACTTTGTAGATTCATTCCCAATGCAGTCTGAGATACACAGCCTTGGTGGTAAGGCTGAAGAGTCCTTTCTGTCTTGCATGTATATAAACACACACACACACACACACCAGCACAGAAAACAGTGCTTGTTTTTGATACCATGCTTCAAAAGTTCTGAAGTGAGCCCAAATATAACTGTTTTACCAGCACATCCAAATTATGCTTGAAAGGCCTGCATTCCTGCCAGGGTGGCCTTGAACCCATATCTCTCTTCCCTCGGTTCTAAAAGCTTGGAGCTGCAGGCATGAGCCACTGTGTCTCTCCAGAACATCTAGTGTTATTAAGGCCACAGTAAGTCTTTTAGGGTGTACCTTCCTAATTAAACAATATGTTGAAGGTTTATGAACTATGAGAATCGGTTATCATTTTCAGAATTATATGGTTATTTGGTATGACTCAAGGACTAAACTGTGAGGAAAAAAGCCAGGAACTAAGTCCTCTGATTAACCACTTGGTGGAACTGTTGCAGACACCGGACTCATTATTTTGCAGCACTGGTAGCAGGCCAGAGCCGTTTGCAGAACACATGAAGCTGACAGGGATGTCTGCTTGATTCCTGGCTGTTTCCTACCAACTGTTTCCAACACTGACATAAACGAACAGGCAGCAGGGAAATCCAAGTGAACAGAGGACTTGCACAGCCGACAGATTTGTCCTTGATTAATATGAGGGAGCAGCAGAACCCTGAGTCACAAGAAACCTGAAAAGGGGGTCAGGGGTGCCAGATCAGCCACTGCTCCAGGCATATCCAACACTCTGAGCCTCAGTTTCCCTATGTGCTGTACCTGCCCCTTGTCAAAATGCCAAAAGGAACTGACTGTTGTATAATCATGTGACATAATGGGAGGAGGGTGTAAAGAAGGCAAAAACTAACTGTTTTTATGAACAGCATCCATCCCTGTATCCAGAGGCCAAACGTAAAGTCCAGGTGCTCTGAATGGGAGGAAAAGGTCACATGGCCTTTAGACAGTGGGTGTGAGCGAGCAACCGATGAAAGGTGGCATGACAGACCTCAGAGAGCCTTGACAAATTCAGTGCTGTAACTGTGGATTTTAAAGAAGGGTCCACACGCTGCATTTTAAACCACAAGATCCATGATCTACTTCTATTACCTAGGGATTACATTCAAGAGAGTGGGGTATTGGCAAGGATATTAAAAGTTCTGTAGAAGGCTTAGCGTACCAGACTGGGTATTCTACAGATAAGAAGCACCTTGGGCTTTTATAACCAGATCTCCTGGGAATAAAAGTGAAACCACAGCTAATAATTGGGAATTACATTTAAAATATTACATTTAGTTACCTACCAACACGTCTGCATTTTTCAGTCTTTCGCTTGTAGACAAACAATGCTTCACACTTCTCCTTTGAGGTTTTCCATCAGCAGAATCTTCTTTTTCCTCCTGCTCAGTTTTTAGCTGGTCTGAGGCTGTGCATCTGAAACCATCAGTCCTTTCACTGAGGTCACTCTCTGTGCTAAGCTGACTGCTCTGCTCACACGTCTGTGCTCTTTTTGCATCTTTATTTGAACAATTAGTTTTGTACTTATTGAGACAGTCAGACATTTCCAACAGAGTAACTTTTATCCTTGAGTCAATACCTTTTGAGTCATCACATTGGAGGTGACTGAGAGATCCTGGATTATAATTCTCATCTTTTATTTTCTCCGTACATTTATTTGTGCAAATCTGTTTGTCAATACTGTTGCAATGTGAACACTGTTTCTCAATTTCATGGCTCATTTCTTGCTCCTTATGTTGTGATTTACAAGGTGTACTTTCCAATCTGCTAATCAAACCCAAGTCACTTTCGTTGAAGAGAGTCATATTAGAGGAAGTTAGTAAGCCAGCAGCCTTGTTCTGCGGCTCCTGCCTGGCACTGTGGGTGATGTCATCAGGAGGCTTCTGATGCTGAGTTCTTACTTCATGCTTCAGAGACTTTTCCTGAAGATTGTATTTGGAAGATTGGAAGCATTTACTAGGTTTGGGGCTTTTCCCATCACCTCTGTCTCCCAGTAAGGACACTTCTGTATGAGAAGCAGAAACAGAGTCACTATCTCTGTTCTTCTTCAACAAGGTTTTGTCATCATATGAACTCCTGATCACTTTAGAAGGAATGGAATTGGAGTCGTGCTTGCTGAATGCAGGCCGGGGAATGTGAGCTGTGGGGTCGATGTGTTCCAAGTGCTGTGCAATCCTGGCTATGACGTCCTGCCGCTCCTGGAGCAAAGAGCCAATCAGCGGATTCGCCTCCCCAGCAGACTGGCGGGAGTAAGGGCCATGAGAGGTGCAGGTCCCTCCTGGCGGGGTTTCCGACTTCCCTCTCACTTTCCCCTCACTGGTGTCCTCTGTGGAGCTAATCTCTGTGCTCCTGAAAGAGCCTGAGAATGCTTCTTTGCATCTTCTGACACTCTGGCTTTCTTGGGAAACTCGGTGAAGCTTAGCACTAAGTGAAGTGGACTCCTGGGTGTTGAAGGGGGGTTCAGACATTCGAGAGGAGCTGGGGTCACAGTGAATCAAGTGCTGAGCAATCCTGGCAATGACTTCTTGCCGATCCTGAATCAAGGAGTCGATTAAAGGGTTAGGCTCCCCCACTGACTGCCGGGAGCTCTGACAGCTGGAGACACTGGAATCAATCGCAGAGAGTGATTTCAAAGTTCTCACGGACCCCTCCTGTGACCTTACTTCTCCTGTGGTGCCACTGAAGCCCAGGACACTGGCTTGAGATGCCCCATGGTCAGACTTGCTGCCGGTGCCTGGGCAGAGCCTGACATTTCTAATGGCTGCAGAGTACTCAGGAGTCAAGATACTTCTTACATGCAGGGCACTCATGGGTGCCATGGTCCACGTGTGTTTGCTACACAGACTCTGTGAGCTGCTGGGACAGCGGTGCTCTATTTCACCAGGGCCACGATGCTGATAGGCCTTTAGCTCCTGCTCTTGAATTCTCTTCTCATAAAGAATGTTAGTATGAATACTACAGGTCAAAACCGGATAATGAGCTTGTCTGGGCAGGGACTGAACGCTGACTTTCAAGGCCACATTGTGAGAGACGTTGGGAACAGGAAACACATGCTCAGTTGGAGGCTGTGAAAAACCCCACTGCAAGTCGACGTCAGCAGCACTGAGTCTAGAGCCAAACGACACAGGTCAGTCACAGCTGCCCTCTGCTCCTCTACGTCACTTCAAGGATAAAAAGCAATCAAATACTCAGCGCTGCACCAAGGTCCACTCCAGCACTCCAGCATGCACGTCACCGCTAAAACCAACACACACGGCACAACAGACTGCACTTGGAAGAAAAGTTTCTTTTTATTACTTTGTTCTTTAAAGACAGAATTTCATAGCCAGGTGGCGGGGCGCACGCCTTTAATCCCAGCACTCGGAGGCAGAGGCAGGAGGCTCTCTGAGTTTGAAGATAGCCTGGTTTACAGAGTAAGTTCTAGGACAGCCAGGATCACACAGAGAAACTCTGTCCCCCAAAACAAAAATAAAAACAAAATAAGGGCTGGAGAGATGGCTCAGAGGTTAAGAGCACCGACTGCTCTTCCAGAGGTCCTGAGTTCAATTCCCAGCAACCACATGGTGGCTCACAACCATCTGTAATGAGATCTGGTGCCCTCTTCTGGCCTATAGGTATATGTGCAGACACAACACTGTATACATAATAAATAAATAAATCTTTAAAAAACAAAACAAAACAAACAAGACAGAATTTCACTCTGTAGTCCAGGATGTCCTGAATTTACTATGTAGCGCAGGGTGGTTTCAAACTTGCAACGATCCTCCTGCTTTAACCTTCTGTGGGATTACAGGCGTGAGCCACTGAGCCTAGCTGAGGTCTATTTGTAAGAACTCAAAAAGAAAACGTAAACACTAAAAAGAATATTATGATTTAATCATATTTACCAAAATAGAAAGCAAAAAAGGACTTTATGTTTATTATTAAATAAGTGAGTTCTGTTTGTTTTATTGAGCAAGATAATTTAGAGACTGTCACCTCCATAAAGAAATAATGAATCCTTTTGCAGTGTGCATGTTTATTTATGCACACACAAAATACATAATCATACACACATGCACACAGGAACTCACACACACAAACACACATGTACTTTTTTTTTTAAATATTTTGCTCAGGTTCAAACTCACTGCTCAAGCAATTCTCCGAGCCTAAGCATCCTAGCATCTCCTAGCATCCTAAGTAGCTTGGAGCTGTGGGCACACAGCACTATGTTCCACAATGTTTATGTGTTTTAGATAGAAAACTCCAGATCATCAATAGAAGTCACAAACCCAGGTAACCTCTGTTTCCACTTCATCATGACATTAAGGCTGGATCGGCTTCCCAAAGTAAGCTTGAATGCTTTCGAAACCTTCCTCTACACCAAATTTAACCCACCAAGCCATCCTAATGAGATTTAACCCACCAAGATGACCCATGTAATCGAACTCTCTGAACTTGTTTTGAGACAAACCTCAACTTCTACTGATTTTCATTTACAAATGAAGGGAATAAGCTTGTGAGAGCTAAGACGCCATTCAGGAAACTGGCCAGCGACTCTGCACTGTCCCTCCCTGCCCGGACATACCTGTAAAGAATATTTCGTGGAATAGCACCATGAGAAACACTCAGCCAAGCACTTAACTGAGAGAAAAACACAAACGATCGGACAGCCAGCAGAAGAGCCTTCTCTTCAATGAATCGCTCGCCATTCCTAAGGGAAGGAAGAAGGTACAATCACGTGTCAGCAAATATGGAGTGGCCACTTTTGCAGGAGATAAGTGGGAACGAGCATCTCCTGGGACATGTGCTCTGAGAGTGCACACATGCACTTCCTAATGTCACTTGGTGTCACAGTAAGTATCTCAGCTCTACTACATAAAAAAGAGGTGTTCAGAGACATGCTGCAGTGTTCCAGTAAGGTGTAGGAGGTCTTGGAAAACTTGAGACCAAGTTGAACAACTCACTGTCGGGGAACTGGCTCCAAGATCCACCTCTCCAGTAACAGTGCATCCTGCTTAATGGCGGGGTCATTCAGGTCCGGCCCCTCTGTGCTAGGACCCTCGTCACTGTAGCAGCAGTCTGGAAGGAGCATCACTTCCACCATGATCGGAAGATTGTTTTTCCACAACAGTGTGACCTCAGACCTGGTCCGTCTGGCTTGGCGACACTTGAGAGAAAATGAAAATAAATGTCTCAATGATTGCTCTAATTTTGTATTTAAATTTCAAAACTATAATTGTAGACATCTGCATAAGAAGCGTGACCTATATGGTAGTGCTTGCTCAGGTCTGGAGGTCTCATTTTCTTGTTAAATGATGCACTCCAGATAGAAAGCTCTTGTGCACAGGGCTCAGGGTAGAGGTTTGTGCTGCATAGTTTCTGGAGAAGGGCAATTTTGCTCTACTTTATGGGAAAGAATGCCAAATACAATGACTGGCAGGTCTCTGAGTCTTCCCAGTGTGCCTACTTTGTCAATTTCATCAGTTCATAGGAAAGATTCTGAAACCTAAAGACCAAAATACTAAAAAAATTCATTTTCATTAAACAATCAAAAGAAACAAGATGATTTTTAAAGATTTTTTTAAGTTTAAAAATTAGAGGCCTGGAGAGATGGCTCAGCATTTGAGAGCACTGGCTGCTCTTCCAGAGGACCAGGTTCGATTCCCAGCACCCACATGGTGACTCATGACTATCTGAAATTCCAGTTCCAAGGATCAGATGCTCTCTTCTGGCTTCTGTGGGCACCCAGCATTCAAATGGTACACAGACACACAGGCAAAACACTTGTATATACTAAATAAATGTTTTAAAAAATTTAAACCAGGCAGTGGTGGCGCATGCCTTTAATCCCAGCATTTGGGAAGCAGAGCCAGGTGGATCTCTGAGTTTGAGGCCAACCTGATCTACAGAGTGAGTTCTAGGACAGCCATGACTACCTAGAGAAACCTTGTCTCAAAACAACAACAATAATAAAAAATTTAAAGTTCAAGAATATATTTAAGGGGGCTGGAGAGATGGCTAAGTGGTTAAGAGCACTGACTGTCCTTCCAGAGGAACCAGGTTCAATTCCCAGTACCCACATGGCAGCTCACACCTGTCTGTAACCCAGTTCCAGGTAACCTAACACTCCCACCCAGACATACATGCAAAGTACCAATGCACTTAAAAGAAAAAGAAAAAAAAAATTTGTTTTTGAGCTGAGGATCGAACCCAGGGCCTTGTGCTTGCTAGGTAAATGCTCTACCACTGAGCTAAATCCCCAAACCCCCAAAAAGAAAAATTAAAAAAAAAAAAAGAAAAACTATAGGGGAACGGGTAAAGCAGGAAACCCAATGTAACAGTTTATCTCATGGGTAAGAACACAAAAGGGAAGGGTCGGGGGAACTCCACAACTAAAGAAAAGGGAGTCATAACAACCTCCCTTCCTCTCAGTGATGTCACCTACTGCACTTTCAAGCACCCACATGATACAAAAGTCACTGTGACAGAACAGCAGGGACCCAAAATTTGGAACCAGCTTACACAAAGGACGGACCCCCAGCAAGGGACCCGAACCAGCTTACACAAAGGACAGACAGGACCCCCCCCCCCCAGGCAAGGGACCCGAACCAGCTTACACAAAGGACAGACCCCCCAGCAAGGAGCCCGAACCAGCTTACACAAAGGACGGACCCCCCAGCAAGGGACCCGAACCAGCTTACACAAAGGACAGACAGACTCCACCAGCTCACCTGGACCAGCTGGTCACTGCACTCATGTCTAACTGCCCCTGGGCAGCGCGACTGTGCTGGAGGACAGTGGAAGCTCTCAGCACGACCTCTCAGGGAGCGCTCCGGTGTCCGTCCTTCTGTTATCAGCAAGGCCAGAGAGACCAAGAACTCCTCTGCGTCATATTCAAAATACTCATCCAGGGCATCTGGCATTTAAAAAAAAAAAAGGAAAATCCTGCATTGTATTAAAAGTTCCTTCACTTGAATTAATCAAATTTTTTTTTTACAGTGTTTCTGTTTATTTATCTGTCATAATGGGATTGAACCCAGGGCTATACACACACTAGGCCAGCACTTTGCCATGCTAACATGTAATATAACTGAGCTATATTCCTAGTTCATTAATTTTTAATTGATTAATTGGTTGTAGATAGGGTCTCATGTAGCCCAGGCTGGCCTTGAGTTCACAAGTGCTAGAGGTTGGTCTTGAACTCCTAACCTCCCTGCCTCTGGTCCCTTTTTTTTTGGTTTTTCGAGTCAGGGTTTCTCTGTATAGCCTTGGCTGTCCTGGAATTCATTCTTTAGACCAGGCTGGCCTTGAATTCACAGAGATTCACCTGTCTCTGCTGGGATTAAAGGCATGCACCACTGCCTGGCCTGACTCTGGCTCTTATGGGCTGAGATCACTGGTGTGCAGCTCTATTCCTGGCAACTCCAGCTTATTCTGTCACTGAGATATACCTCTAGCTCTAAAGTACTTAACAGGAGCTCATCATGTGAGTGAGCTGGGTGCAATGGTACATGCCTATAATCACAGCACTCAGAAGGCTAAGACAGGAGAAATTCTGTAAGTTTGTGGCCAGGCTGGGCTACATAATGAGTTACAGGCTACTACTGGTTACAAAGCAAGATCCCATCTCAAAAATCCAAAAACTAACCCCCCCCCCAAAAAAAACCCCACCAAAACCCAAACCATTACCTCCAACTAACAATAACTTAGTTATCTCTATATATCTTATATATCTGACCCACACTTTTATTCATTTGGTATTATTGTGATACAGACATTTCTGTTATTTCTAGACATGAGACTAGAAAGTATAATAATGTGCTGATTGGAAGAGAGGGTCTCAAATCTCCTTTGGGAATGAAATTAGGTCATAAATCAAGGGTGTTCACAGATAATCCTATAGATATACAATCATACTTCCTACCTTTAAATTTTTTATTACATTTTATTAATTTATTTGTGCATGTCTGCCATGTATATGTGTGTATATGCATGTGTAGGCATGTGTGCTGGCGCCTATGGAGCAGGGGTGTATGCCACAGTGCAAACGGAGGTCAGAGGACAAATTTTACCATGTGAGTTCCTGGGACTGAACTCAGGTCGTCAGGCTTGGTGACAAAGTCTTTACTTGCAGCGACATCTTGCTGCCCCCTGCTTTCTAGCTTCTTAAAAATCGTGTTTTTACTTATGTAGTAGACAGCTTTTCCTCTCAAAAGTAGGTCTATGGTTTTATTTAGCTATTTAGCTATAACTATGGCGTGATCTACTTAATCAGTCCCATACTGTTGGATGTATAGGATGATTCAGTTGTTTTCTAAATAGATGTAAGAATCTTTATAAATATGCTGGCAAACTGAACTCACTATCATTTTGGGGTAAATTCATAAAAGAATGATTTTTTTGTTCATGTTAACAGACTGCCCTCTATGAAGATAAAACAAAACTATCTTTAAAAAAATTACCTTCTTAGCAATCTCCTAGGTTTTCCCTGGCCTCCTTTCCATCTTACTCTGTGGTATGAGTGGCCTGGACTCTTTCTACTACCTTGGAGGGCTGCAGAAAGGAGTCAGACAGCATGTGTAGCAGCCCAGCCAGTCCTGGGAAGGACAGTCCCCACCCACCCCACGCTCCAGGACAGAGCTGTGTGCTGCCCAACTGTGTGGGAAGGATGCAAAGGGAGATGTGTGATGGCGGGTACTGGTGCAGTCCAGTACTGGTACAGTCAGAGGCTCTGCTCACTCTGCATCTCTCAGGAAGCATGCATGGTTGTGATCTCTCCTAGGCTTTTCCCGAGCTCCCTCTGCCTCCCCTTCCTTCCTTCCTTCCTTCCTTCCTTCCTTCCTTCCTTCCTTCCTTCCTTCCTTCCTTCCTTCCTTCCTCCCTCCCTCCCTCCCTCCCTCCCTCCCTCCCTCCGTTCCTTCTTTCCTCCTCCCCTCCCTCCCTCTCTCTTTCTGTAGGTTCATTAGGGTTTTTTTTTTCCCCAAGATGAATTCTAATTTAGTATGGGCAGGTCTCAGACTCACTACAGTCAAGGCTGTCCTTAGCCGTCTGATCTTCCTGCTTCTACTTCTCAAATGCTGGGACAGAGGTGTGTGCTATATCACACACGCAGCTCCACTGCTTCTCAAGAGCGGAGATTCATAAACTCGAGAAAGTTTAATTCAATCACCCACATAAGCCCTCAGATACTGCCCTGGCAACTGTCAGCAGCCCGTCCTTGCACATCTAGTGGGGAAGTGGCCTATTTCATCTCTGGATCTTCCCAAGTGTCTAGAGCTTTCATTGTGCCTAAGCTGCTTACTTTTCTCGTTGAAGTGGGCTCAAGTCCAGAGCCTCAAGAACATGGTTCTCCAAAGTCCCAGCCCAGCAGCCCCAGTCAGACTGTAAGCACAGTGCACAGAGGTGAGGGCCCCCGTTCCATCTCCTACCCTAGTGCAGACCCGTCTTACTGCAAACCCAGTCCACTATAATCCTCAGGGTACAAAGGTGTGTTGTCGCTCTTCTTCACTGGTTGGCTTCCTAATTCATCCACTTACAACCCCTCAAGCTTGACCATGGCCATAGCTGTCACACGGAGCCAGCTGTTCTAGTTGGCAATATGACTCTGATACGGATGCTGGACTTGGGCAGCTGGCAACTCAGCTTTCACAGCTCCCTGCAAAGTCCTGTCTACAGAGCTCTTGTCCTTTCCATTCTGTCTTCCCTGTCTCTCTCCAACCCGTCAGGCATGGCTTTCTCCTCTCATCTACCACAGCTTTGTGAAGAACTGTCCCCATGCTGTCCGTGAGAGGCCTCTGTCTGACCTGCTCTCTACACTGACCTCTTACTGACTTCCTTCTCTGCCCAGAGCTTGCATAAGCCACTGACTTTGTGAATGGCTGCGGCAAGACGCTGGCATGCAGCCCAGAGCCATGCCTTCCACCTCCACACAGTTAACATGTCACCACTTTCCGTGGACAGACAGACTGTTTCAGACAACCTTCACCAAAACCTGGGGCACTAACCACTACTGTGACCAGGAGAAAGGACAGGCTGAAGAAGCCAAGTGGCGCTACAGATGAACTCAGATGAACTGATCTTAAAGCTCTGCTCCACCCAAAATCTTCTATTTCTTGACAGTGAGAGTCTTAACACTTCATCCTTGGAACCCATGGAAATGTGAAAGAGACCCAACCGCCCACAGTTGTTCTCTAACCTCCCTGTGCACATCAGGTATATGCACACACATATGCACACACTCCCATACACACTGCACATGTACACACAACACTGTGTTTTGTTAACTGTAACAAAAATCTCGTATCTTCAATACATGATCTTGAGAAATGGTAGTAACAAATGTATCATGGATTGACTTGGTTTTTAATCTCAGCTTTTCCCGTATTATTTGTGTCTTTGCAAGTGTGTAAGTGCTCATATGTGTGTGAGGGTGCATGTAGGGGACAGGGGCTGTTGTCTGGTGTCTTCCTCAACTGCTCTCCATTTTCTCTGAGGTAGGCTCTCTGGCTGAACCCGGAGCTCACCAGTGAGGGAATGCAGCTGGCCAGCTGGCGGGGGATCTGCTGTCTCCACTTCCTGAACTGGAGCTGCAGGTGGGTGTCGGCCAGGCTTTTATGTGGGCCAGGCGCTTCACCCTCTGAGCCATCTCCCTAACCCTCTTGTCACTTCATTAAGCCAAGACAGTAGCATCTTCCAGACTCTAGTCCCAAGGGTTACTTGTAAATTTTTTAGAATATTGCCAAGCACATAAAGGACACAATATAACTATTCATTAAATTTATAATAAATACTATTGGACACTACTTTCCCCTTTTATGGATGAGAAAACTTTTTTTTTTTATTTCTGAGACAGGGTTTCTCTGTGTATCAGTTCTGGCTGTCCTGGAACTCACTTTGTAGACCAGGCTGGCCTTGAACTCACAGAGATCCTCCTGCCTCTGCCTCCCTAGAGAAAACTAAATTTTAAAGTCATTTTCCCAAGCTTACACACACTATCACCAGGAAGAGAACCATCTTGAAGGTCGCTCTCCAACAGTAGTTCTCATCAACTCTGACTTATTTTTATTTCAGAAAAAACTCAACTTTCAAAGAGTCTTAGTTGCTGTGGATATCGCTCTGTGTAAATAAAGTTCTGATTGGCCAGTGACCAGGCAGGAAGTATAGGCGGGACAAGAGAGTAGAGAATTCTGGGAAGTAGAAGACTGGGGAGAGACACCGCCAGCCGCCGCCATGAAAAGCAACATGTAAAGACACTGGTAAGCCACAAGCCATGTGGCAAAGTATAGACTAACAGAATTGGGTTAATTTAAGATAGAAGAAGTAGATAACAAGCAGCCTGCCACGGCCATACAGTTTCTAAACAATGTAAGTTTTTGTGTGCTTTCTTGGTTGGGTCTGAGCGACTGTGGGACTGGCGGGTGAGAGAGATTTGTCCTGACTGGGCCAGGCAGGAAAACTCTAACTACACCTAGCCTTAAATAACTTAGACAGTTCTCTTGTTTCTTTGGTTAAGAAATAAGGTATTGTTTAAGAAACCTGCAGCTCATAATTAGTTCTTCTGCTGGTTATATTTTTTATTTTATGTCACTTGTTTTTGTTCTCTGTGTGTGTGTGTGTGTGTGTGTGTGTGTGTGCGCGCGTGCGTGTGCGTGTGCGTGTGTGTGTGTGTGTGTGTGCGTGTGTGTGCATGTGTCTGTGTCTGAGTGCAAGCTTATGTGTCCCACATGTGTGGAGATCAGATGGCATTTTCTGGAGTCAAGTCTCCCCTCTCACCATGCTACTGGGGATGGAACTCAGGCTTGTTGGGCAAGTGCCTTTACTTACTGAGCCATCTCATTGGCCCTGTTCTGTTGGCTTCTGACAAACAATATTTTAAACATTAATTGTATGCACTAAGGTTTAAATAAGATGCCTACATTATAATTAATTTTGAACCTGGACTATTACAATGTGATAGTGGAACCCTGTGGCATAGTTGTAAGCTCAGCTACTGAGTGAATGAGCAAGCTGAAATGATATTTTCCCAGTGCTGGGGATCAGAGCCAGGGCATCAATTTTGATATAGAGGTGTTCAAATACTAAGTCTCATCCCTAACCAATGAAATAGAAATTCTTACCTCAGAAACATCTGAGAAAAAAAAGAAAAAGACTGCCCTTTGAATTTTGGAATATCTTGCTATGTTAGAAACTTAGGTTTGTTTTTAGTTAACAGTCAACTATTAAACAGCAAACCCAGTATAGTCAATAGGCACTTACTTTAGAACACACTATAACTGTACTTGTTCATACAGAAAGAGTTTCTTAGTGGCTTTTCTGCACAAAGAACCCGAGTATGCATTAAGAAACTATAGTTTTCATGAATATTTCTTTTTTTGTTTTGTTTTTGTTTTTTGTTTTTGGTTTTTCGAGACAGGGTTTCTCTGTGTAGTTTTGGAGCCTGTCCTGGAACTCGCTTTGGAGACCAGGCTGGCCTCAAACTCACAAAGATATGCCTGCCTCTGCCTCCCGAGTGCTGGGATTACAGGCGTGTGCACCACCACTGCCCGGCTGAGTATTTCTTTTATGAATATTTGGCTGAAGAAATGTTACGAGGAATTATATATTCCTTCCTTCAGAAATAAAGTTCAGAGGTTGGAGCGCATGCTCAGTAGTTAAGAGAACTGGATGTTCTTCTAGAGGACCCAGGTTCAATTCCTAGCATCCATGTGATGGTTCACAACCATCTATAATTGCAGTTACATGAATCTGATGCCCTCTTCTGGCCTCTGAGGGCACAGGAGGTATGTGGTGTACAGACAGACATGCAGGTAAAACACCCACAGATAAAATAAAAATAGAAATGAAGCTAGAGTATACCCAACAAACAAAACTAATAGCCAAAGAGAAGCAGAAATAAAATTCATATAAAGAACTGTGTAAATAACGGTTCTTTCTTTTTCAGAGATTGGGCATGGCCTTACTCTGCACCCTAGGCTGGCCTGGAACTTGCTATGTAGCCCAGTTTGGCCTCTCACTCCAAGCAATCCTGTCTCAGCCACAAAACTGGCCTTTAATTAATATCTGTTTTGGAACAATAATAAATAGATTCATTGGAAAATTCAGTTTTACACAGAGGCAGTGATATCCAGAGAGTCCAATCCTGGGCAAGTTCAGACTTGTCATTTAATCTCTTTGTTTCTAATAGAATGAAAAGTGTTGTGAGAGGAAGACCTTGTCTGTCCTGGGGGACAGGAGGACTTTCCCAAAGGCCTTGTCTGTCCTTGGGGACAGGAGGACTTTCCCAAAGGCCTTGTCTGTCCTTGGGGACAGGAGGACTTTTCCAAAGGCCTTGTCTTCTTTCCAGGGGTACACTGAAGGGAAACCTGATTTCTATGTTCATCCCTTCAGGGAACTCTATTTGTTAGCCACTGGGCTGTTTCCAGCCAAGGCAGAGGAAGAGGGATATGGATTACCCTCACACCACAAACCAATTCATGGGATGGGCATCTCTGACAGGGAAGCAGACAGGAGCAGATTTCCACACTGAGGCACAGGAAGAAGCAGAGTTCAGCAGTCGTCAGGAGCGAGGGAAAAATGATGAGAAGTCAATCCTACTGCCTCCACCCACCAAGTACTGGGATCATTTGTGCTGCCACTATACCCAGATTTCCTATACCCAGATACCTATACCACTATACTTACAGTAAGTTTTAAATGTAACTGGTTGATTAGAGGGAAATTACCCACAGCATACCACAGACCTTATAAAGAGTGTAATAGAAGAAAAGATCAGGAGGTAGCATCTTACACTATTCTTCATGTAGTATGATGGGCGGGAGACAGCTCAGTAGGTCAAGTGCTCACTTGACAAGCACAAAGGCCCGAGTTCAACCCCCAGAACAAAAACAGCTGGAGAGCTGACTTAGTGGTTAAGAGCATGCACCGCCCTTCTAGAGGACCCAAAATTGGCTGCAAGAACACAGGATGGGTAGCTCACAACTGCCTGTAACTCTAGCTCAAGATCTGGTGCCCTCTTCTGGTCTCTGAGGACACTGCATTCATATGCACAAACACACCCTAACAAACATGTACACAAAATATAAAAAATAAAAAAGCTTAAATGTCCATTGGGACACATGGTTCAGTAGTTATAAACACTGACTGCTCTTCTAGAGGACCCAGGCTCAATTCTTAGCATCCACATGTTGGCTCACAATGATTTATAATTCTAGTTCCAGGGGATCTGATGCCTTCTTCTGACTTCTATGGGCACCAAGCATACACATAGTACACAGACATACATGTAGAGAAGACACCCACACTCACATTAAAAAGGGTGGGGGGAAGGGCGGTGGTGGTACATGCCTTTAATCCCAGCACTCAGGAGGCAGAGGCAGGCAGATCTTTGTGAGTTCGAGGCCAGCCTAGTATACAGAGCGAGATCCAGGAAAGGCGCAAAGCCACATAGAGAAACCCTGTCTCAAAAAACCAAAAAGGCCCATTGGTGTGTCATGTGCTTGCAATCTTAGCGCCAGGAAGGCAGAGAGAGACAGATCTTTGGGGCTTGCTGGCTAGCCTACTTGGTGAGTTCTGGGACAGTGAGTGAGCCTGTCACGAAACAAACATAACTAGACAGCACCTGAGGGGCATGGACTCTCCAGGTTGTCCTTTGGGCTCCACACGCATTCAGGCACGTAATCCACCATATACACATTGTGGGCAGACACAGTACAGAGGATCTTGCTAGATTACAGTTAGCTCCTCAATCTTCAACTTCGTCGCAAAACTGCAGGAGGTAAATCTGTCCGCTGTCTACTCCAACAGGGTCTTGTTATTTTCTCTATGCTGCCCAGGCTGTTATAATTCTCTTGCCTCAGGTTCTCACATAGCTGAAACTAAGGTGTGTACGTACCTCTGTGCCAAGCTAAATGTATATTATTTTAAAGTTCTGAATTCTGAGGGTTAGTGAGATGACTCAGTAGCTACAGGTACTTGCTGGCAGGCTTGATATTCTGTTTCCTTGGGACCCACATGGTAGAAAAAGAGAACTGATTTCCACAGCTGTCCTGAGACTTCCATACATGTGCTGTGGCATATGTATATCCATGCAATGTATACTACACACACATTCACATGAGTTCAAACACACAAATAAATGTAACAGTTTTTTTTTAAATTACGAAGCCTGTGATATTGTCATAATAGTATAAAACTAAGACATCTTGACTCCCTTTTATTTTAACAGTTAATTATCCAACTACTGTATAGTTACAATGGTTAGAAAAAAGGTAAGCCAAGCATTGATGGTCTCACTTAAATGAAGAAGAATCTGTTCTGTGGTAGGATACATAATGAAACTAAGATAAAGATAGGTAGAGCAAAGAAACCATAAAGACTAAGAGGCAGAGGGAAAAGAAAAACAACCACAATGTCCATAAGGTACAGTATCACCTGCCACCTTCCCCTGCTCCTGTCCTCCCAACCCCAAACCTGCTCTTCTTTCTACATTTTCTGTACATTCTAACACTACACATGCTCAAGGAGCCAAGCTCTAGCTGGTTTTCTTTCCCGCTCTAGGCTGGAATCTCTTCCAGGGTACTAACAATAGTGCCATGGGTGGCTCTCTGCATCTAGTTTCCTTCCATTCCGTCCATTCCTAGCTTCCTCAGCAGAATTCTCTACACAGTATAAATATGATTATGGTGGATCAAATCTCCACAATGGTTCCTATTATTTATTTTTAATGCCCAAATTTCTGTTAAGAAACAGTCTAGCTGGGCAGTGGTGACACATGCCTTTAATCCCAGCACTTGGGAGGCAGAAGCAGGCAGATCTCTGTGAGTTTGAGGCCATAAAGTAACTGTTACATTTTTGTCTTAAAAAAAAAAAAAAAGGAAGAAAGGAAGGAAGGAAGTGTCTAAAATCACTGAATACAGGATACAGCACTGTTACTAAGGCTGGTTTACCAGGGTGTTCCTGTTCCAACTAATCAACCATAATTACTGCAAATGAGTTTTGCTTCTCTCTCTAGTCTTTATGCTTTAACTTGTTTTTCTTGCCATATTACAGTGGCAAGCACAGCACAGAAGCAGCAATAGTGAGCATTTTATTTCTAACTTTGGCAACAGTGTTTAATATTTCACAACTAAATATAATAACTAGGTGAATATTTTTCACATGCATCATTTGTTGGGTCAAGAAGGCTTGTTTATAAGTTATCATGATTTGATAAATGCCATGTAAAACAGAATCCTCATGGAAATGGCACCTATTATTCCATGCTGCCCAGCTAGTTTATATCTTTTGTATTGAGGCAGAGCCTCATTATGCACCCCAGGCTGGCACGTATGTATGTACATAACTGGTTATGTATCCCAAGCTGGCCTTAAATTTTCCTGCCTCAGCACCCTGAGGGTCAGGATTACAGGTATGTATCATGACCAGCTTTCAACTTGTTTCATTTTTGTAGGGTTCTGGATTAAGTTCAGGAATTTACAGGTACTAGGCAAGTGCTCTACCACAGAGCTACATCTCTAGTCCTAGTTAAGGACTTAAACCATTTAAGTGCCTGGTAAATATGAACATACAGTACCACTGTCTTCTCTGTCTAAAACCAGGAGAGGTTTGATAGTATGAGAGAGGAGGAAGGGTTGTATCTTTACTGCTTGTTACTAGACTTGTATTGCAAACAAAGAGCTGTTAAGTAACTAGGGAAGGGCCTTCCTAAAACAACTTACATTCTCCAAGTCTATTATTATGAATAGCCTTTCTTTTTGTATAACCTCTAATGCCAAATTTCTTGGACAAAATTCCATGGATTAGAACAGTGGGTATTACATTTCTGTATTTTGGAAAAATGTCAGAGCACAAATTTTTAATGAGCAGCACTCCACACTGTAACATAGCCACTCAGCATTCTACAAATGCAGTGGGGTAAGAACCACCACCAGCATCAGGCAGATGTCTGCTTGCTGAAGGACTTGCCTGCAGCATAAGGCTGTGAGAACAGTCCATCTCTTCTGCTGACACTGAAGAGCACCATGCACTGTTCACTGCACTGGTGTGGATCTCCTGCACAGCTTTACTGCTAAAAGGCCATAATAACTCACACTTAGGTGCTTTCTGGATGCTGGACACCATGACACACATTATATCTCATTTAATCTCACAATAATATTAATACAATAAATGTAAAGACATGTGTGCCAGGGCTAGAGATGGTTCAGAGGATCAGAGTGTGAGCTGCTCTTAAAGAGAATGAAGTTCTGTTCCCAGCAACCATGTTGGCTAGCTCACATTGCCTCAGCTCCCAAGATCCCACACCTCTGGCCTCAACAGGCACCTATGCTCACACACAAACCCACACGTGTACATATAATTAAAGATAAAAATGAATCTAAAACATGGGTGTCAAGCCCTGGTCACATTGTACCTCCAAGAAGAGGTCATTCATTATTACTTCATCAAATCTGTAATGTCATTAATTTTAAGATAAACAACTTGTCTTAGGGTTTCTATTGCTGTGAAGAATCACCAAGACCACAGCAACTCTCATAAAGAAAACATTTAATTGGGGTTCAGCTGAGGGTCCTACACCTTGCAGACAAGAGGAAGTTGACTGAGACACTGGGTGGTATCCTGGGCATAGGAAACCTCAAAGTCTGCCCACACAGTGACACTCCTCTAACAAGGCCGCACTACCTAATAGCACCACTCCCTGAGATTAAGAGGGCCAATTACATTCAAACTAATACACAACTATTTTATGCTTCACCAGTTAAGAAAAAAAGTCCTGCCAATTGAACTATTGTGTCCCATCAAGAATCCACTTAGGAAGTAGAAGACATGTGCCTGTTAAAGTCAACCAAGTGTAGAAATGTAAAGTGATGGATTTGGTCTGATTCCGATTTACATGTAATATAGCATGATTGACCAAACTCTATTAGCTGAGTATTTTTCAGCTCCTTTTGAAAAGATTCTCAATTTTTGAGTGAAAACCATTGAGTCAACAAATGTTTTATCTGAAGAAAAAAAGCAATAGTTGCAGACATAGATACTCATAAGAACTGCATTCCTGGGGCTTAGTGATTAAGAGCACTGAGTTCAATTCCCAGCAGGTCCTGAGTTCAATTCCCAGCAACCACTTGATGGCTCACAACCATCTGTACTGAGATCTGGCGCCCTCTTCTGGCCTGCAACCATACATGCAGGCAGAACACTATATACATAATAAATAAATAAATCTTTTAAAAAAATCTAAAAAAAAAAAAAAAACAAAACAACAGAACAGCATTCGTACTTCGTGAATGTATGTCATGGATAGATATATTCATAGACAGACGGATCGACAGGCAGGCAGAGCTCAATATGTAACCCAGACTTTCCTCAAACTCACCATGGAGCCCAGGTTAGACCTGGGCTCCCACTCTTCCTGCCTCAGCCTCTTACCTGCTAGGATTACAGTGAGCACTGCCACACCTAGCTCTTAGCTGTACATATTTCTAAAGGTAACTGTGTATATGTTTCTTATTTATTTATTATTATTATTTTTTTCAAGACAGGGTTTCTCTGTGTAGTTTTGCGCCTTTCCTGGATCTCCCTCTGTAGCCCAGGCTGGCCTCGAACTCAGAGATCCTCCTGCCTCTGCCTCCCTCGTGCTGGGATTAAAAGCGTGTGCCACCACCACCCAGTGCGAAGCTATGTGCATGAACCAAAGTAAAAAATACAGTCATCAGAAAGAATGCTTAACAAAGATAGGTTGACAACAAATTATGATTTTGTGGTTAAGATCATATCAACAGTCTGAGTCTTTACTGTACTCTGAGCTGTGTAAGCCAAGAAAATAAGTTTTGTCTGTTTAAAGCGTATTTTCCTGAGAAAGATGGAGATAATATACAGCTGACAGAACTGTTCACTTCAGAGGTAAAGTATGTTATCTGAACATGATTATGGAATACATGCTATTATATAACACGATTCTGCTGTTAATTTCAGAGGAAACTTCCGAAAGTTTGAAGTCTTGTGTTTTGAGTTTTAGTAACACATGGAATAAACAGGAAAATAAAAATAGTGGTTGGGCATGTAGCTCAGTGGCAGAGTTTGTAATTCATATGCAAGGTCCTGTATCCAATTCTGAGAGCCCAAACAAAACACATAAACAAAATAATACTAGGACACCATTTAAGGCCAAGCATTATATCATTTTTTTTCTTAGTTTTTGTTCAAGCATTACATCTTTAAAAGAGGATTCCTAGAAAATTTTGAAGTGCAGCCACTCCATTGTAGAATAATGTTCAGTGATTCAGAACTCTTCTTGCTTTTTAAGAAATTTTTATTTATGTGTATATTTGTCTGTCTGTATGCCATGTGAGTACAGTACCCACAGAGGCCAGAAGAGAGCACCATATCTCCTGGGACTGAAGTTATATCATTATGAACTTCCCCACATGGGTGCAGGGAATCAAACTTGGGTCCTCTGAAAAATCACCAAGTTTTCTTAACCACTGGGCTCTCTCTCCAGCCCCTAAGACTCCCTGCTCTTTCTTTTGTTTTGTTTTTTTTTTGTTTTGTTTTGTTGTTTTTGAGATAGTGTTTCCTTATGTAGCCCTGACTGTTCCGGAACTTGCTATGTAGACCAGGCTGGCTTTGAACTGAAGAGATTGGCCTGCCTCTGCTAGACTCTTTGCTTTTAACGGAACCTTGAAACCAGGTAATGAGAGCAAGGGATACCCAGAAAGGGCAGAAGGAATTACATCATAATGACAGTACCATTGTCACTGTATACAATAGAGTCTTTTTTGTCAGCTGTAGTCACAAACTGCATAGACCAACTAATAACACGTTAAGTAAGGAATGGTATTGTTGTGGGACATTTGTACACTGTGTGAAGATGTATTGCCATAATTGGTGTAATAAATAGCTAAATGGTCAATAGCTAGGCAGAAGGTATAGGTGGGACTTGCAAGCAGAGAGAAACTGGGAGGAAAGATCTAGGTGCACAATTTCACCAGCAGACTCTGAGGGAACTGGGTGTGTTATACTAAGAAGAAACTAAGCCATGTGGCAGAATGTAGATTAAAAGAATATGAGTTAATTAAGTTCTAAGAACTAGTTGAGAAAAAACTTAAGCTAAAGTCAAACTTACACAGTTAATAAGTCTCTGGGTCATTATTTGCAAGTTGGCAGCCCAAAGATAATCCAACAATAAGATGGATTCATTCAAAATTAATAAAGATCAGATTTGACTGGGGAAGACCTCTTGAAAATCTTGGCTACAGACATCAAGAAAAACAAACAAAAAACAAAACCAAAAAACCATAACACAGGTGATATATATGCTGATCCCTCTATATGGGAACAGAATACATAGGGTGTCTGGATCCTGTATGGTGCTTTGTTGACTTTAAATTTTTTAAATGAGGGCTGGAGAGTTGGCTCAGAGGTTAAGAGCACTGACTGCTCTTCCAGAGGTCCTGAGTTCAATTCCCAGCAACCACATAATGGCTCACAACCATCTGTAATGAGATCTGGAGCCCTCTTCTGAAGGCCTGCAGGGATATGTGCAGACAGAACACTGTATACATAATAATAAATAAATAAATCTTTAAAAAAATTTTTTAATGCTTATGAAAAACAATCACTGCTGAGAGACACTAGAAACTGCTAAATTAAACCAATCTGTATATTTTTAAAATGTCTTAACTTCAGAACAGAAGTCAGAAAACATGTTGTGTTGGGGGAGAAGTTTTGCTTTTGTTTCTACAGGAAAAAGAAGCTATGAATTTCTCCAACATTAATAAAGATCATATTTGACAAGGAAGACCTCTTGAAAATCTTGGCTATAGACATGAAGAAAAAAAAATTCCCTACAAGACAGGTGATTCATTTGCTGATCCTTCAACATGGAAACAGCTCTGAGACTGAGTGAGACATGATAAGTCTTTTTGGCTATGGCATGGATAGAGGTCTGGTTATACAGTCCAGATGGACTTATAAAATTGAAAGATGCCTTTCACCTGTTCAAATATAAAAGAAAAAAATCATCTTTAGCTGACTTGTATACACCGTACATTTCATACATGTATTAATGCAGATATGTATTTTACCTTTAAAAGTGTATATGATTTCAGAAGAAAAAGACCAGACACCAATGAAAACAAGTATCCCAAGTGATTCAGCCTCTTAAAATGCCTCTGTTGCAGTTTCCTCAAAATTTTGCATCCAGAACAACTTCAAAGCTGCTAGTTGAGATGGTCCAGCCTCACAGACTACTCCAGTCAAAACTTCAGATAAGTGCTACACTTTCCCATTACACAGAGACTAAACAAAAAATAATATACCTAGCTCTCCCAGTACTTGACCACTATCCCAATTTTCTCAGGTTCTCCTAAAGATGCTGTCAACCCAGACAATAAGAAGCAGTCTAGAGAACATGACACCCACATTCCCAAGAGGTGGAGTGAATAGTTTTTGGTTGTTCAATGGATTATGAATGTTTATCATTTAGGGAGGTTGGTTACAAGTTGTTGTTGGTCATGGTCAGGGAGAAAGCTGAGCAAAGATTAGATTCAGGAATCTAGTTCTGAAAAGAAACGGGGTAGCTGAGCAGTGATGGTGCACACCTTCAATCCCAGCACTTGGGAGGCAGAGCCAGGCAGATCTTTGTGAGTTCGAGGCCAGCCTGGTCTACAGAGGGAGATCTAGGAAAGGTGCAAAGCTACACAGAGAAACCCTGTCTTGAAAAACAAAACAACAACAACAAAAAACAAACAAACAAAAACAAAACAAAAAAAAAGAAACGGGGTATATAGAAATGATAGGCTAAAAGGCTAAATTATTGAATGTACTTTACACTAAAAAGCAACTATTAATCTCAAATATTTTATATTGGTATGGATATTGTGTATTGATACAAATTTCAGGTCATTTTGTTATACTGTATTTTGTTTCTACTCTTGTTTAAGATACTGAACCTATGCAGCTCATTTAAAAATGAAATATACAATTAAGAAATATAGTAGTTATTTATTTATAATAATCAAACTTATAGTCATGTTTGGTATGTTTTCAAGGTTAAACAGATTCTAGACATGTAGGCCAAAGATGGATGCCCCAATGTTGCAGAGAAACCATAGGTGACGATCCAGGCAGCTAGCTGTTTTTGCCATTTTATAGTTTTGGAAGTTGCTTGCTATGAGCTTCCTGTTTACTCAGGTAATATTATATCCCTCTCAGGTCTCTGATGGGGTTGAAGGCTAGATAGTTATAGTTGCAATTTTCCTTAGTTATGATAGAAAATAAATTATGTACAAAACTTTGGATTCACCAAGAAAGGACAGATAATGGAATATTATCTCTAAATTTGCCAAATACAAATGGACCAGACATTGTAAGTGTAATTCTTACTTGATAGTTGTTCTTATTGTATACAGTTTTACTGTATTAGAGTTAAAACCTTTCCTTTTTATTTAGAAAAAAGGGGGGAAATATTGTAGGATATTTGTACACTGTGTCGATATTTGTGCACTGTTGTGATTAGTGTAATTAAAAAGCTGAACTGCCAATAGCTAGGCAGGAGGTATAGGCAGAGAGAGAACTCTGAGAAGAAGAAAGGAGGAGTTGCCAGACAGACACCAAAGAAGGAGAATGGCAGTAAGGGATGGGGCAATGAGCCACATAGCAGAATGTAGATTAAATAATATGGGTTAATTAACTTATAAGAGCTAGTTAGCAACAAGCCTAAGCTGAGGCTGAACTTTCATAATTAATAATACGTTTCCATGCCATTATTTTTGAGCTTGTGGTCCCAGTGAAAAAGTACTGCAACAGGGTATTTCTCAAGCTGGAGCATTTGACATCCTGGGGAACTGACATGCTCTTTCTCTTCAAAGCAAGGATGATTTATTTTATAACAAATCATTAAAAAAAAAAGCAAACTAATACAAACCTATCCTCATAAATCTATCCTTGGCCCTCTCAGTGTCATAAAACAAGGGCTTCTTCACACTTCATTGCTAGTCAGACTCACTGTGATTAGCATATACAGATGAACTGCTCAAACTGCATGATTTCAACAGCTCAGTGGACAGGGGTACTTAAAACATAGGCTTGGAAGACTAAGATTTGACATTGCTCTAAGCAAATATCAATACATACAGTATCATAAATATTCCTAACTCTGAAAGACTTGGTCCCTAAAACTGGACCAATTGCTGTGCTCATACTTTGATCAGTAACTTTATAACTGTAACATGTCACAATGACTTAGAGTGTATTGGTTCTGTAATTTGATTTGCTGTAAAATTGTTAAGAGGGCCACCTCTTCTGGCCCTTCACCATCTACAAACCTACAAGCCTAGTTCTAGATGTATGACCCACAAGAAACAGCCACCTTTCCTTGTTGAGTGTAGCTATCAAAGAAGCCTCTCTTTCTACCAAGTGGAAACCATTACAGAAAACCTAAACTGGACACAATGTAGAAATCCACAGATGATGGGAGCCCAGCCCTAGTGGATACACCTCCATCACAGCTTCTGCATCTACAGCTCAAGGAACATAAAAGAAGAGGGGACAGGAAGATGGTAAGAGCCAAGACACCAGGAAGTCTGCTGTGGAACAGTCTCTCCTAGAAACGGGTACATAAAGAAGACCAGAACAACGGCAATAACAGGAGACATGTTAATGTGGAAGGGGGAAATTCCCATAGGGTCCTACCCTCAGACATTTTAAAAGTTCCAGGCAACTAACAACTCCTGGAAGAGGGAGAATTAGCCTCTCCTAAGAATAAGCCCCTTAGAGGGCTATCCAATACAATGTGATCAGCTCTGAAACCATATACACACCCAGAAATGGATTCAGAAGGTTGTATTTTATATACTTGTGCATACACATATACACATATAAAAAAATAATCAAAGACAAAGAGGCTATCAAATTGGGAAGAGGGTAGAAGAGGGATTCCAGGGAAGGTGGCTAGGATAATTCTATTTCAATTAAAAACATATTAAAATGCTAACATCTTTGGCTTTATAATTGTATGAGTACTATGCATGTGAATGAAAAATTTTTTACTAAGTCATTTTTCTGAATTATAACTAAAATTAATTTATGCTAGCCACTTCAATTTTATGTGTTCATCCTTAGGCAGTTGTGAGAAGAGAAGCCAGGAAGACACTGAATAGGCTCAAACATCAATTTAAGTGATGAGAATGTCTTCAACATTCTATAAAACATTTAAGACCTTCTCTTCCTCTTACCTTGAAGTCAGTAAAAGTTACACTTGGCTTTTCTAAATATACGACAAATTTCTTAATATGGTCTGAATGCTTGTGTCGTTCTGAAATTCTTTATTGAAACCTAGCTCCCAATATGATGTAGTCAGAGCTGGGCTTCTGGGGACACCCAAGGGATCTTGTTTGTCCCTTTACTTGAGGATATAACAGGAAGGTTTGTCTCTGCAGCAAAGGTGAGCCTTTTACAGACACTAAACCTTCTGGTGTCTAGATCTTTGGATTTCCCAGCCTCCAGAACTCTAAGCAATAAATTTCTCTTCATTATAAATTACACAGTTTAGTGCATTTTGTTTTAGCAGCTGAAATGAAATGACAGTTCCTAAAACCAAGCCACTATCTGCTTATTTATTAATTCTCTCTGATAAAACATTAAAGAAGTATAAGAGGAAGTCTAGACAGGTTATGCAACTTCCCCCAAAATACACAGGAAATGTCTCCAACCAGCACATCTTGGTCCCATTTCAGTACTTGGCTCTCCAATAAACAAAGTCCTACAGAGGTAAATGCAGACCTCACTACTAATTTGTCTTTTACAACTGAATCAGAGTTGGTCCGGCTGCAGCCTATAAGTCTCAAGGGCTTTGCACTGGGTTGATCCTAAATGTATTTGTTAGAAATAACAGTAATTTTACACCATTGAAAATATTTCACTAGAATTTAAAAACAAGGAAACAAGTACTTTCTTATAACCTCATTTAAAAAAAAAATCAAAGTATTGGGTTGGAGATTTAGCTCAGTGGTAGAGTGCTTGCCTAGCAAGCACAAGGCCCTGGCTTCGGTCCTCAGCTCTGAAAAAAAAAAAATCAAAGTATTAACCATTTACACTACTAAATGTGATTCTGACATGAACATGGGAAAGCTGCTGAGACAGACCCAGTGGAAGAAGTTGAAAATCAAAGTTCAAACCATGATCCTTCATTTTTAAAATGCATGCAACATGTGTGCGTTTTCTCCACTTCGTTATTTATAAAAACAAAATAACATCCTAAACTCAGGTGTGATGACACAGGGTAACGGAGAGGCCATTTACTTTATACAAGATTCTAATTATAGTTGCTCAATTTCACAAATAAAAATGTACAGGATATACTTGTACTAAGAAATTACTCATTCACATGAAGCTTAGATTTAAATGAGGCATATTTACAAAATGACACTGCTGATCAAGCCCACGTCTGATACTTCTAATGTTTGGACTCAGACATTTATATTTTGCATCTAGGACTGCTGTGCCATATGTATCCACACAGCACCCCAACTCTAACAAAAGTACCTAGATGATGCATTTATTTCCTACAATGTGCAGCTAAGATGCATTTATTTCCTACAATGTGCAGCTAAATGAGAAGGCTGGCAGTGTGGATAAGAAACACGGCATGTGCCCAGCATGCACAAGGCCCTGCATCCTTTCCCTAGCACCCAAAAAAACGTGACAAAGCTACTTCAAAAACAACTACATTCCTACTATATATATATATATATATATATATAGATAGATAGATAGATAGATAGATAGATAGATAGAGAGAATGGCCTTATTTTTGTTTTTGCCAGTTTTAAGGCATACATGTGAGTTTATGTGGCTAACGAGTGGCTAGAAAAACTGGAGGTACATACATCAAACTGCTGACACTAGGCCTGAAAAACAGAAAAGGAAGTGAAAAGGAGTCGGTTCTATTTGATGACATGCTGTCTTGTTTTAATTTTGTTTCAAACATTATGTAGCATTTTGTAATGCCTTAAATCAAATCTTAAGGAGTTGGGGCATGGTAGAAATGAAACACATGTGCAGGTCTATCAGGCTCTAAGGCTTCCAAAGTCACAGGCAAATGAGATTTACCAAAGCAAAAAACAAAAATCTACAACAATACAGACTTTTACATTTTGCTAAAGGTATTTTAAAAAAGAATCTTATTTAGCAAAATGCCTAATAAAGTCTGCTTAGTTAAAAAGAAATACAATTTCATATTTCTTATGATTTTTGAGTAATGTCTAAAGATATGTCAAATGGTTCATACCTGTAATCCCAGCACTTGGGATAGAGACAGCAAGACCAGTAATTCAAGGCCTCGGATGCATAGTGAGTTTTAGACTAGCCTAGGCTATATGAGGTTGTCACAAAAATGAAGGGAAAAAGTAGCATTAATGATAATGTAAAAAATTAAAATAAAATAAACTTGCAAAGTTTCAGGATTAATAACCTTTATTAAACATTTACTATTGCATTTCCCAAGCAAAAGCACAGGACTACAAAAAGAAGAGGATTTAAAGTGCAGTGTTTTAAATTTTACTTTCACCATAATTTCATAAATGAAAAGGTATTTTAGAATAGATGCCGGGAGGCAGAATGAAGATGGGCTGGCCTGTCTTGCTGTGGACATCAGGCCATCCCTCAGTAAAGCACAGAAAGGTTGAGGCTGGGAGTAACCAGAAGCAGGGCAGCATTACTGTGAGATCCTTCTGCCTACTCACCCCACCTGCAACCCTGACCAAAGTCAAGAGACCTGTACTCCCCAAGATGGAAACCTGCCAACTCCACAACAATGAAGTCATGGGTCAGAAGTGCAAAAGGTAAGTTTTCTGGGATTGGAGGGATGGTTCTGGTGTTAAAAGCAGTGGCTGCTCTTTCAGAGGATCCAGGTTCAAGCACCACATGGTGGCTCATAACTGTTTGAAGTCCCAGGGATGCAATGCCCTCTTCGGGCTCATGCAGGCATACATGCATGGCATACATACATGCAGGCAGACATGCATGCAGGCAAACTATCCCTATGCATAAAATAAAATTTTAAAGAGAACAAGAAAATGAGACATTACAGCAGCAGCATTTGGGAAGAGGAAGCATAGGTTCTAACAATGACTGAACTACTTAAGGCAGGCCATGCCATCTACTAACCATTCACTTACTCAAGGGATTCATTCATTCTGGTTTATACACTGCTACAGAGACCATTCATTTAGGATGAAACATTTTAGCTTAATTACAGTCTCTCTTTTAAAAGTATCACCTTACTGTCAGGTTGGTAAGAACTGAAGCCAGCTTTCTCCTTTCAGTTTTTCTCTTCAAACACCATTCCAACTGCCCTATCGCCCTTTAGAGTGGCAGAGGCCAGAGGTGGGATCCTTTGCTAAATACAATGGTCAAGTCCTGGGATTCAATTCCAAAGCAACACTTTTAATTAATGTTTTATTGGATCACAGTGGTCATTATCATCAACTTCAGGCAGTCAAGCACAGACTATTTCCTAGAACCAGATTAAACTGGTTTGAGGTCAGCCAATCAAATGTGCACAGCTTTTATAATTAAGCAGTCATTTACTGCTCATTAGTCCAAACTATATCTTAACAATAAATGTGCCAATCTGCTTAAAGCCCACATTCCACTGCCATACTTAGCTCTTTCTCCCTAAATTAAAAAAAAAATGTGTTTTGATAGAGGATCTCATATCATCTAAGCTGGTCTTAGCCTTGCCGTGTAGCTGATGATGCCCTTGCACCCCTGATCCTTCTGCCACCATCTGCAAAGTGCTCAGATTATAGGCATGTGACACCTCACATGGCCTCTCCCTACATTTTGACAGCTAAGTAACACATCATTAGGTCTGTATTTGTAGTTGTACAGTATCTTGAAATTTACAGATCTCTCAAAAAATTAACCAAACAACAACAAAACAAAAACAAAAAATAAAAATAAAATAAATAAAGGCAGCATTTCCCACAGTGCTTTCAAGTTACTGAACAGTATGGGAAAGCTGCTCCAGAGCCACCTGTCAAGGTCTGTAGTCACCGAGCCTCGAGTCCTTAGTGAAGGTCAAACTCTCTGACAATAGAGGTGTGTGAAACTGAACAGGCTTCTTCCAGTTTCAGTCCTTTGCAATCACCAACAGCACCATTCCATCTGTTGTTTTTAATACCACTTTGGCCACAGGCACAGGCTGACCCTAAGTCTATCCTACCACAACAAACTAAAAATAATCACAGGGGTGCTAGCTGCAGTGGAAGCCTTTGTCCCAACCACAGCTGCTTTGCACTTTGTGACTTGAAACCTAAGAATGATCTATACTTCATTTCCATCTCTGTCCCCAGTTTGCCATCTGTGGGAAAGTCTGATTGCTCTATTTCCAGCAATTCTGACCCATGACCATTTCCAGGAGAGTTGGAGCACTGGATGCCTGAAGCACAGTAGTGAAGCATGGGGTGAAAAATCCGAACCCCAACCTAATCTTTTCTTTCCTCAGTGTTTTGTTTTGAGATAGGATCTGTGTATCCCTGGCCGGTCTGGAACTCTCTATGTAGATCAGGTTGGCTTCAGACTGACTGGGATCTGCCTGCCTCTGCCTCGGGAATGCTGGGATCAAATGTGTGCACCATCAAGCTCCAGGGCATGGGCCTCATCTTTCACTCAGTCTGTCTTAGCCACCTTAGTCACTGCTTGTTCCAAGCACTGGCTCCCAAATAAATATGCTATGGGCTAGGTGTGGCAGCTCTCCCATGTAATCTCAGTACTTTGGAAGGTGACACAAGAGGATGACTAGCTTAAGGCTAGTTTGGGCTATATAATGAGATCTTCCTGAAAGGGGGGTGAGTAGTAATACAACCATCAGAAGGCCTCCGTTTCAGCTCACACACACTGCCCTTCTTTGGGTCTCCCCTTCTTTGGGTCTCCCCTTCTTTGGGTCTCCCCTTCTTTGGGTCTCCCCTTCATCTCATACGAAGCCTGCACCCTCTGCTGCAGCTCTGACTGTCTCTGGAAGAACTCACTGCACACATGGTGTGCTTTCCCTTGCTAAATTCAGCATGACTGAAACACACCTTTAGTTGAAACTCCATGGAAAAAAGGCCAATCTTCTGTGTATGTGTAGGTTTATATGTGTGTATGTGTATATTGTACAAACCTGTGTGTCCATGATGTATGTATGTGTGTGTGTGTACATGTATATGAATGTGCCTGAATGTATGTGTGTGTATGAATGCCATCCATGTGGAGATCAGAGGATGACCTTATGGAGCAAGTTTCCTCCTTCCATCTTGGGTTCTGGACATCAAACTTTCCAAATAATGATTCTTATTATCCTCATGGTCTTTGTATTTTAATAGTCATCTACTTACTATTCTATCAATAAAGGAAAAAGAAACATTCATTTTTAAAATAAGCAAACTGCTTTAGGCAATCACCCATGATGTCTCTAACACAAAGGTCACAGGCATTCAAATCCATAAAAAACGAAAAATGAGAGAGCCCTTCCTAGTTCTGGGCAATCTTTAAACTCCAGATATACACCATACAAGATACTGAATGCTTGAGTAGGGAGTTGGGGGTGACCAAGGCTCAAGAAAAACCCTCTGAACTCAATCAATCTAAAGGATTAGCTTGAAGACTGGAGTGGAAGCGGGAAACTTAATGTTTAGGTGTGAAAAACTATGAGTAAAATTCAGCTCTTAAGAAAGCAAAAACAGAGCAAGCCACCATTACCACCTCCAAAGGGGCAGAGCTAGGCACCACCACCACCTCCAAGGGGGCGGAGCAAGGCACCATCACCACCTCCAAGGAGAGGCCTCTCTTGTAAGGCTGGCAAGGATTGGTCTCATTTGGGATGTGATGAAAGTTAACAGGGATACACATCAAAGCACTGGGAAACAGAAGGACCCGGATTCATCAGGGGAAGTTGTCACTCAGGGAATCTGCTGGTATCCTAAAGGATACAGTTGTGTCTCCTTACAATTTGGGCTGAGAATTATGCTTTCATCCATGTGTCACAGATGCCTGGGCTTGCACTGGAGGGCTATGCAGCTCTGATTCACTGCCATCCTCCCTGCACTAAGCCCACGTCATACCACTTCTCTGTGTTCCAAGTAAAGCATCAGCCTTAAGGCATCGCTCTTTCAGACTGAAACGCTTCAAGTAGATAGTATCCTTTTCACTGTCCTTTGTGGAAACATCCCCACTGCCTGGGATTGTTATTCCACAGCCCATGCAGAAAGAACTTGGAGGCAGTTGCTTCGAGAACACTGTCACAGAAGAAAGCAAAAGCCCCCTTTCGGAACCACATGCTCTAGATTTAACTGAGTGCTCAGAGAATAGTCTGTGCTAAAAAGGCGACCATCTCCTATTCTAGCGCTGTTTTGTTTTGTGCCAGCCTTACTAATCCCTGATAACTGGCACATAACTTTCCAAAATTATCCTTAAGCCTAACCTAATTTAGTCTTGCATTTTTACCTCGTGGGAATATGGTTACAGCATAGGCTGGTCCCAAAAGACAAACTCAGTCCTTTGAACATTCACCGCTCTGCCACGTGTGTGACCCTTCACTCCTCAGTACTCTCAGCATTCACATTTTCCACCGAGTGTGTGTTTATCTGTGTGAAACCTAAAACTCCTGGAGAAATAGAAAAGATAATGGGACACAGACGTGCTTCTAATTACCACACACAGCAACTGCATCTCAGCTGGACTGTCTTAAACAAAGATGGAGGAAGGTGACATTCTTGCAGTGGACCTCCATTTCTAGAACAGGACCATTTCTGCTGAGTTCAGATGGCAGCCTAAGGCCAAAGGAAGTGTTCTTCAAGTGTCCTGCAGCTCAGAGCTGTTCCAAAGTGGTCTTCTGTGCCTGCTTCTTTGCCACAGCTCATCCAGAATGCAGAAGTCAGTGCAGACAATGGGTTTCATCAGGACACTCTGGCACATGCCACCATCTCTTTTGAGGCTACAAAACCCACACAGGTGTTCAAAACCTAATATTTTTCTTACATGCATGTCCTGAAATCCTTACTCAGTCTGTCTTAAGCCTGAATTTTGTGTCTGGGAGCATGTGTGTATGTATATGATATATGTGTGTGTGTGTGTGTGTGTGTGTGTGTGTATGCGTGTGTGTGCACGTGTGTGTACACTTGTGTGAGTTTGGTACTCCCACACCACAGCATGCATGTGGAGGTCAGGTGTCAGTCCTCAGCTTCCGCCTTTCCCCTTTGTTGTTTCTTACGGCTGTGGACCAGACTAGCTGGTCCATGAATCCACCTCATATCACAAGGGTTGCAGATGCATTACTATGCCCAGCTTTACACAGGTTCTGAGAACCAAGACTTGGGTGTTTTACTGAGTCTTCTTCCTCAGCACTGTTTTGGTTTTTGAAGACAGTCTCCTGTAGTCCAGGCTGCTCTTGCATTCACTATGTAACCAAAATCGACTTTTAACTCTAACCCCAGGTGCTGAGATTACAAGTGTGAATCACTCATGCCATATTTTTGTCATTTCGGTCTGTTCTTTAAGACAGGGTCTTGGTAAGTGGCCCTCGAGGGCCTGGTACTAGCAACATAGCTCGGGTGGCTTTGAATTGGTGGCACTCCTACTGTCCCTTGCTCCCAAATGCTGGTATTACAGCTTCTGAAGGGCTGTGGTCCTTCTTCACTAAGTGCAAAGTCATCCCTGGGCCTGACACAGACAGCACCCAGCAGAACCCCTGGGCCACAGACAGTGAAAAGACAGGCTTCAATGGAAGGCATCAGCTTCCTTTTTAAATTTGCTTGCTTCTTAGCTCTCAATAAACTACGTGGTCTTCAGCAGGTTGTAAGACTGACTGATGTTTATGTTTATGTGAATCATCTCAGCCCTAGAGCTGGGTGTATAGCTCAGTGGTGGAGTAGTTATCTCGCATACACAAGGCCCTGGGTTTGACCCCCACCACACACACACACACACACACACACACACACACACACACACACACACATGCACACACAAATTGTAGTATTAAAAGAAAACACACAAATGAGGATGGGAACCACACTAAATCTTGCCTGTAACACAATAAAATTATCATAGCTCAAAACAGTGAAAATATTGTAGTCATTAAAAACCTTGTGAATGAATTAAAGTGATCTTTTAAAAGAGCATTTTCTGTACATTTTCACTTTGAAGTTTGAGTTTTCAAAATTTAGCCTCACAATAGCACCCAAGTTCTATTCTGGGAATTTCTGCACTCTGAGACAGTCTTATTCAACTCATTTGTGATATTCACTTTCTGGCTCCTGGACAGCTGGCAATGGGAGGCAACAACAAGATCACCCTACTAAGTTCCTGCTGAGGAACCCCAAGAGAAACAAGTGACTACCCAGAGAACTGACCCAGAGGTCAGAGCAGCTAGACATTTGTAGGGCAGGGCATGCACAGCCCAGGCCACAGCAGGCTGCCCTGAACACTGCCTTCCCTCTTCTTCCCTGACTTCTCTTACTCTCTAGGCCCACTGTTTGAGGTTAGCTGGGCTGACAGCCATCTTCTCTGATTCCCTTTTCTGATTTAGTCCTCTCGTCCCTTTCCAAAGCATGACAAAGCTCAGAAAATCAAGAAATGTATAATGTCTATAAATGTGAAGCTTGGGGCAAAGTCTTAAAAACTGAAAATTGACATCTACCTAATACTGAGAAAACGTGTTCACACTTGGGGATTTATGTCAGACTTCACAGAGTGTTTAACTGAGCCATTAATCTGGGTACTTTTGTACATTTTTTCATTGAGACCGCAACGCACCCTGAAATCACTATGCTGAAGAAGAGCGGGTGTCCATGGTCCACCAAAGGCATACCTCAGATCCCAAACCTCCACAGGAAGACAGGCCAAATCATGAATCATTATTATTGCCATCACTAGTCAAGACACTGTCTCACTGTGTAGCCCAGGCTGGTGCTGGATTCATAATCCTCCTGCTTTGACCTCCAGAGGTTCCAGGCTTGTCCCACCATGCCCAGTTTCCAACTTCAATCTTAATGCCATGTATTCAGCAATACAAGGTGGAGAACAGGGCATGTATAACCAGCTGCCTCAGTTCCCTCTTATACCACACAGGAAACTCCTAGCAAAATCTGAGGCCTGACTGGTTATTTTTGATATGCTTACTTTTCCTGTAATTTGTAATTTCATTGTTCCAGTGTGCACCATTATTTCCTTTGATGTTCAGAATCTCCGAATGAGAACAAGAAGGTAATAATTCCAGCTTCCCTGCCAACAGTTCTCTGCTGCCAGTTTCGTAACACAGTCTTGGCACAAAGGATTATATAACCAGACCCAATTAATATCACTAACAGGTATATTTCCCTAGTCTTTGACTTTCCACAGTGACGTCTCAAGGCTAAAATAAGACCCACTCTGTTCTTACAAAAGCATCAATCTATATAGCAGCACAGCTGATGTGTGAGTGCTCAGTGACAGCCTAGGAGCTGCTTTGCTGGAGGCTGGTCCTCAACACGGGAGGCTGAGGCAGGGTGGCCATCTGAGCTCAGACTGCAAATAAATGAGACACGGCCTCAAGGAAAACAGAGAGAGAGAGAGAATGAATGGGAGGGGGAAGAGAGAAGAAAATGGCTGACCAAAGAAAGAACAACTTTGGATCTACCTCCCTGCCTAGCTGATGCAGGCTACAGATAAGAAGGAGCTTCTGCAGGGGAGAGCTGAAGGTTTATCATGCAGCATTTAGGTAGACACTTAAAGGACAAAGAAGCAAACATAGAACAGAAATGATTTCACAGGCCTAAACTAAAAAGTCACCATCGCCAGACTGATACCCATCTGGCCCAAAAGTTTACATAACAGAATTTAGAAACCTGGCTGGAGAAGGGGCTCAGTGGCAGCATGCTTCCCTAGCTTGTCCACTTGGCTTAAGGCCCAGCACCACCACCAACCCTCCTCCTTCCAACAACCAAGGACAGAATTTAGGATTAGGAAATGAGATGTATTTATGTATCACAGCTTACAGATTTCAAAACATGCAGGCACATTTCTACATCACTGTACTTGATAAACAGAACTGTGTTTGCCTCAATAAAGCAAAGGGCAAAGGCATATAGCCAATTTACAGATCTGACACAGAAGGCAGGGGAATTCCTATCATCAAATAATAAACTCAGTTGAACTAGCTAGCAACACTACTCTAACCACCGGTTTCTAGCTGTCCATCATCCTGAGATTCTGACAGTGAACAGGATTCTCAGTGCTCTCAGACAGAAAGCATCTTCAGATGCTCAGCAAAGACTCAGTGGACGGATCTGCCAGGAACATCCCTGTTGGATACAACAAAGCCTATGTGACAAGGACGTGTGATCAGCTCTGTCTGCGGTCTTGTATTCTCCCATCTTTTACAGCACACAAAAACAGCCTGCACCTAGAGTTCAGTTAATTCTTAGGAAGTAAACCAAAGGGAACTGGAGAGCAGAACAGTTTAAGTAATGCTCTGGGTTTCTGATTGTGTAATTTAGACAATGGAATTAGCAGTTGATTAGAATGAGCTCAAAAAGAGAAAACAACCAGGTTGACCCCAGGTAGTCATTTTCTTCTTCTTTTAAACACAGGGGCTGGCTCTGTAGCCCAGGCTGGCCTCTAATTTGTGAATCTCTTGCCTCAGCTTTTCAAGTGCTGGGATTACAGGAGTGTGCCACCATACCCAGCAAGCTTTTACCCTGACACAAATATATGTATTGTTAACAATAAGTAACAAAAGCACCAACATATTTTAAGTTCTTTACAAAGGAAAGAAACATTTTTCCTCACTTATCAAAAATGCTGATTGTTGCTATGACTTTCTAATTGCAAGGACTTTTTGAGAAGAACAGAAAACAATCCTTTCCCAAAGAATGTTTATAAAGATTAAAAAGTTTAGACACAAGTCTCAAAATGAATTAGAAAGGGATGACTTGCACAACTACATAAAAGAAAATGTGACAGTTGACAAGGTAGCTCAGACACAGTGTTTGCCTAGTGTGCCCAAGGCCTGCCTCTGATTCCCTAGTTCCACAAGATAAAAGCAAAACCACA
The DNA here is from genome assembly GCF_903995425.1 of Onychomys torridus. Taxonomy (NCBI): domain Eukaryota; kingdom Metazoa; phylum Chordata; class Mammalia; order Rodentia; family Cricetidae; genus Onychomys; species Onychomys torridus. The sequence goes on along the minus strand of NC_050449.1, from coordinate 68,398,225 downwards.
TCCCAAACCTGTATTAGTTACAGCTCAACACTGACTGCTCATAAAATGGGAAATATGCTAATTGTTCTGCCCTGCTTTAATTAGCTTAAAAGAGCCATCACCTACATCAATTACATAAATTTTAATTTCACAGTATTTGAAAAATTGAAGGGGGACTGGGGGGGGGGTGGCACATGCCTTTAGTTCCAGCACTCAAGAGGCAGAGGCAGGAGGAGCTGAGTTTGAGGCCAGCCTGGTCTACAGAGTGAGTTCCAGGAACACCAGGGCTACAGAGAAACCCTGTGTCAACAAAACAAAACAAAAAGAACAAACAAAAATAAAAACCTTCATTTTATAGGACAGCATTTTCATATCTCAAGCTCACTGTACCTTATACCCTATTCAATTACTAAATTAGTGTTGCTTAATTAATAATTTTTTAACATTTGCAGTTAGCTCATCAGGTGTAGAATTATGCTTAGGAGGCTAACTTTAGTCTTAAAATACTATTGTAAACATTGGTAGGTTGGCTTCAAAATCTCTTGCTCTATTTTCTAGATAGACATTTACCAGGTTTACTGGTGAATTACATCACTGTATTCTATCTGAACTGCACAAAACTAGTCAAGACACCTAATTAAGAGACTATATAATTTTGGGGGAGCATCTTCATAAGTGCATTATGGATGGGCAGTATGGATTCCTTCCTGTCAAAAACCACTAAGCTAATCCCTGACAGTTTTGATCTCATTCAGAAATAATTAATTCAACTAAACATATATAACAGATTTTCAAAACACTCCTTGGCAGCTTTTGTTTTAAAATATATTCTGTGCACACAGCAGGACTCCTGGCTAACCACCCTCCCTCCCCGATGTTCTCATTTCTATCACATTTTTCCTCATTAAAGTGAGCACACAGTATCTGGTTTCTTTTCTTCCCACTCATTGTTCAGATTAGCATTTTAATAATCCTTCAGGCAATGCTGTTCAAAGGAAACAGGCTATCTGAAGCAGAGGACAATTTGTCCCTATGTCCCATGACTCTCAAAGTCCAATCATATCCCTGGACCTGTTTATTAAAAATCCACGTAAACCAGCCGTACAAGCAGCAACCACCCCAAACTGGACGCTTGACAACAGAACCACTGAAAACACCTCATTACACACCTTGTCTTCGGAGCCCTTTGTTCCCACTGAAAACCATACTGGAAGCCTCCGGCTGTCAGTTGCTACACTGTCAGCCACGGAGGGATCCAGATGTCGGCAGCGGTGGAAAACACGGGAGCAGAGCACAGTGCAGCGCAGCGCTTCCCGTGCAGGCTTCTCACAAAGGCAGAGTAGGGAGCACATAGCAACAGTGCGCTCAGCTGATTGGACGCAGGCTGTGCTCAGCCTCACTCCTTGCTTACTCGCTGGCTCGCTGGGCTTCCTGTCTACTTGGCAGCACTGTCATGTTGTCTTTGCTCCTCTTAAGAACTCAGCTGTGTTTAGGCAACTTGAAAGGGAAGATCAGTGAACTGACAATGACCAGCACGGGGCCCCAACACGTGTACTTCTAATTGCTCTTAAAAGACCAGAAGTGTGTAAGATAAAATTGATCTCTGGTAGGGTTGCACATAAACCCAGAACAAAGCAGGGAAGTGAGGGGAAACATTTATTACCTTCCACTTCAAGTAAATCAGGTTCTCACCCAAGTGAAACCCTCAAACAACGTGTCAATACAGAAATGGTAACCATGTGACTGTCATGGACCTGAATCTACCTACTATGAACTCTAACAGCAAACTCCTAGATTGGCACTACCAGAGAGGCACTGAATTGGCAGGCAGGGCCTATCTTTTTGACCTCACAAGTCCCAGTGCCTTTAAGCGGCAAAAACAGGTTAACAGGTTGCTGAGTAAGATCTAAAAGGGAAAAGCCACAAGCTGCTTAGTGAACTCTTACAGTGTAGGAAGGAGGCAGGAATTTACAGCATAGGTCTCTTGTATGAAGCAAGACACATATTCTAAATTCATTTACTTTTATCTTAAAATTACCTGGACATGGGAAGGTATTAATATTTTTCAGGTTTCATGTATGCTAGTCCACATCATCTCCACGAACATCAACAGCAAAAATACCTCCCCAGGTTGCAAAGCTGTTTGGATTTTAAATTTTTCAATGGTGTTGCTGATTGAACCTAGAGTCTTGTGCTTGCCAGGCAATCACTCTGCCACTAAGCCAGACCCCAAACCCCTATAAGTGCCTGGGAGACTCAACACAGGTATGAGGGGACAAACAGGAAGGATCACAAATGGTTTTATTTCAGAAATGCTTTTCTGAACATCTATCTCATCAACCAGGCACAGGGCTCTGAATGTTAAAGCAATGGAACCTTTTTGAGTTCTTGGTGGCAGCTTTGAAATCTGTAGAGCAGCTGCTGCAATCTGCTCTTACTGGGAGCTTTGTTTACCTCAAGTGTCCTAGGTGGGGGAGTGCAGGATGATGGAAACACTGGCCACTAAGCACCCCATGAGCACCACGAGGCTATTTTTACACGAGAAGCCACAAACAGCACGGCAGCAGGCCGTTTCATAACAGCCCCAGAATCCACAAGATTACCACTCCAAGGAAGCGTCTAGATTCCAGGGGTTCATAACACACAAGTAAACACAACCAAAGAGTTAAATCTAACCCTACTGCTGGCTCCTCCACTAGGCATCCAGAGCTCCCAACTCTCCCAAGGAACATAGGGTATGCTTGAAAACACAGAATGAGCTGTGACACAGGCAACTCAGGGGATGCTACTGTAGGGAAGGCAGGGTTTTAAAGTCAGATCAAATGGTTCAAAATATGAATCTTCTATTCACTAACAGTAAGAGAAAGAAAATTTCTAAGCCCCTTCCCTGATGCAAGACTAGTCTCAAGACCCCTCTAAGTACCGGACCTAGAATGCACACAGCTGCTGAGAAATGACTGCTTTATGGGGTCTCCTCTGTCACACTGTATGCCCTTCAAATGGCAGTATCACATCTGCATGTTACAATTGCTCACCCAGCATCATGCTAATTTAAATCCCACATAATTTAATTTTATTTCCAAACTACTGGAGATGAAGAGAACACAAATGAATAGAGAGTATTATTTCCACTGTTCATATAAAAAAAAAAAAAACCTGGCTCATCTAAAGGGAATCACATTAAAAATCTCGATTAATAAATTTTGATTTCAAAATTAACTTTTTACCATCTTTCAAAACAAAACAACAACAAAACCAGAAGAGCCACATAAAACATAGCTGAGCATGGTAGAACACAACCACAATATAAACATTCCAGAAGCCAATGCAGGAGGATCACGATATCTAGGTTATCTTGGGTTATGCAGTGAGACTCTATCTTGGAAATAAACCCAATACTAGTACTCCTAGGTAGAGTGGGACCACTTCCTTTTAGTTACAGCTGTTGAGCACTGTTAATTAGCAGCTTATGCTACTGAGTGTTTACTGATATTATAGTATGGACCAACAGCATAAAGAATTCCCAAGCCAGGTGTACTGCATACCTATAATCCCAGCACTTAGGAGGCTGAGGCAGGAAGAATCAGATTTTGAGGCGTCTGGGCTACATGAGACTCTGACCAAAATAAGTAAATAAATAACTACTAAACAAAAAAAGGGAGAGCTCAGAAAATACATTATATTTATTTAGTCAGATTCTAAGTATAAATTAATAACCTTTTCCAAGAAGTACACCACCTTGAAAAATAAAAACTAGCCAGGTGGTGGTGCACTCAGGAGGCAGAGGCAGGTGGATCTCTGTGAGTTCGAGGCCAGCCTGGTCTACACAGTGAGTTCCAGGACAGGCACCAAAACTACACAGAGATGGGAGGACATGCAGAGATGACCAGCCACACTAGTGTAAGCCCATGAACTGTGGACTGGTGGCTGTGGAGCCCCCATGGCACTGGACTAGGCCCTCTGGATACAGAAGATGGTTGTTGGCTCGAACTGTTTGGGGGGCACGCAGGCAGGGGCATCGGGATCTGTCCCTGGTCTATGGGCAGGCTTCTGGAATCCAGTGCCTGTGGTGTGACACCTTGCACAGCCTTGGTGCAGTGGGAAGGGGCTTGGACCTGCCTAGGCTCAGTGTGCTGGGCTATGCTGACTCCCCATGGGAGACCTCGATTTGGGGGATGTGAGGATGTGAGGTGGCTTGGGAAAGAGGGCTGGGAGTGGGAGGAGGGAGGGGGGGGGTCTGTGGATAGTATGTGGAGTGAGTAGAAAATTTCTTAATAAAGAAAAATGAAAAAAAAAAAAAAACCACACAGAGAAACCTTGTCTTGGAAAAACCAAAAAAGAGAGAAAAATAAAAACTAGCCAAACAAAGTTTACTTAACAAGGTTCTTCCCCTGTGCTGCTGGTCCAGTACGTCTTGAAGACCACCTTCCGTCTTTCTGAAGGGGTCTTGCTTCTCCCTGGGTTGCTAATCTTAGTAAACAAAGCTATGATGGATATGCACGCAACAACTCTGTAGATCTCCATCTGAAGGCCAAGAGTCTAGACACAGAGATGCTACACAGGACTGGCTTCTGTCCTTAAGTCTCTGCCCCCACCCCTACACACACCTACACACAGACTAGTATGCACTCTATGTGGTCCAGTTCAGGAAGTTACTTTTGTTGTCCTCATGCAAGGAAACTGACAGGAAAGCTCATCTTTTATAATGGTTTTTAAAACAATGTATTCATTCCAGATAGAAAACAGAAGAACGTCAAAAGCCAACTGTTTTAGATTATCTGTTTCCTGCTAGCAGAACTAAGTGCTAAGATACTTTGGATACAAGCTTTGATACTTCCTGAACAAAAAGGGCCTTTCAATGTGGGTATGTTCAGTAACTACCATGCACATGCATACATTAGGGAGCCACTACCCAGGAGCCGCCACCCAACTCGATACATATCTGCCTCCTCTCACTCTCAGGCAGCTCTTCTCCAGCTGGGAAACTGACTTGTTCCCTGTCCAGGCAACCAGAGTCAAGTGGACAAAACTAGGTTCTGATGTAGTTCTTTCTGTATCTTATGTTCCAGCTTAAACATGGTTGTCCTTCCCAGAACCTGCGTGTGAGGGGGGAACTGGACCTTGAGGATGCTGGACAAGTGCATTACCACAGAAATACAACCACAGTTTTCTTTCTTTTGTCTTGCTATGTAATCCTGGCTGACCTCAGCCAAGGTGGCCTTGAGCTTAGTGACCCCGGCCTCAGTCTTACAAGTGCTGGGATTACAGTTGCTCATCACATTGCAATTTTTACTTATTTAAATTGAGACAGGGTCTCAAAATGTTGCCTACCCTGACCCTGAATTCACTGTAGCACACAGGCAGACCTTGAACGATGAGTAGCTACGATTACAGGCCTGTGAGGCCAGGCTGGACCAATGTTTCTTATATACATACATCCATTTCCATCCATAAGGCAAATACAGCCTCACACAAGGATATGATTTTTTTCAGTTTTTTTTTTGGGGGGGGGGGTTCAAGACAAGGTTTCTCTGTGTAGCTTTGGAGCCTGTCCTGGAACTTGCTCCGTAGACCAGGCTGGCCTCGAACTCACAGAGATCCACCTGGCTTTGCCTCCTGAGTGCTGGAATTAAAGGCATGCGCCACCACTGCCCAGCAAGGATTTAAACACAGAATGTTCACACTGATGTTTTCTGTCTACTAACCAATATTTGACACTACAGCCCATTACACACCGAAGCTGCTAAAAGGCTGGGATGCACTTCACCAGCAGAGTACCCTACCTCCTGTAAGGGTCAAGCCAAAAGGGGAGAATAAATGCAAACCAACCAACCATCCAGCCTGACACAGGGAGCCTGGACACAGCAAGACCATGAGTGGACACCAAAGCATCAGGCTGGTGAACCTTGTACTTCATGACAGAGGTCACTCCCTCCATCCAGGGGAAGTGAAGCAAGGGAGAAGGACCTGACCTGAGAACCACGGACGGGAGACTTAAACTTGGCCTCCAGCCAGCTTTGTAAGTGAAGTGCAGCTTTGAATGCTCCAGGGAACGCACAGTGAAGGCCCAACCAGACCCAAGTGGGAGAGCTGCAAAGCGCTACAGTCTGTAACTTCCCACCGTGGACTTCTGAGACAGCCCAGGCAGGGTGCAGGCACCTTCTCACAAACGCCAACCTTACAGGGAAGATCCTCCTCAGGCAGATGCTCTCAGGGTTTGCAATATTTCCACTTAAACACTTTCCTAGCAAAACTACCTGAGCTTATTTATTTATAAAGTTATAAAAAATGATTTCTCTAATGCCACAAATCATCTAGCTCAGTGCTTGGCTTTCAAGAAATCCAAGAATGTTAAGTCTCTTCTTGGGCAGGGAGACCCAGCTCAGTTGCAGTCAGTGCTTGTACAATGCCCTTGGATGGATTTCCAGAACCACCCAAGTATTTTAAGTTTCCTTACCTTTGGATACATGAGGTCCATGGTACAATAAAGGAATCCAGAGCCCCCTCCCAAAACACCTCTTCACATGTACACATACACACAGACAGACATAGACACAGACACACACTGACAGACACATATAGACGTAGACACACAGACAGACAGACAGACACACATACACACACAGAGCAATACAGATAAATAGCAAATGGATGAAGCTGATCTTGACTGTCAAAGGTTTCTATTCTTATTTTTTACATTGCTTAAACAGTATCACATATAATACCTTAATTATTAAGTTGCAAGAAAGGTAACAAAATAGTTAAAATTCAACACTGTTAACGGTTATAGATATAGCTAAGTCTTTCTGAAAATTCAAAACAATAGTATGCTGTTGGGACAGTCTAGGGATAAGGCAAGATGCCAGTCACATTCATTTCCTCCTCCATGCACACACCAAGTTGGGTTTGCTGAGATGATTTGGGTGGCAAAAGAGTACCTGAAATACTTCGTTATTAAGAGCCAACAGCATTTTTGACATAAATAATAATAAGGCTCAAAGGGACCTAATTGGCATCCTCATCTGGGCATGGTCTGGGTTACGATGACCCGCATGGGCTGCAGGAGCAGAGTCTTGTTTACAAGACCTGAGATCCTGGAGAGAAGAAAATGTTCTCGCCGGTTCTTTTGGCACCGTTCATACTACATTGTTTAAAATGAGCGAGAACAGGGGTTATTTTAATCTAAGCTACCGGGCAAACACTTCGTCTAATAATATCTGCACACACATTAGTCATATATAATAAGTGTCAAGATCAGGCATAAGAATTCTTTTTAATACCCTATAACACATGGTTAATTTCAGCATTATTACATAAAACGTGTGTCGAGGTGCACATGGATCCCCCTTTACTTCCTCACAGGTGCACTCTGGGGTTTGCTAATGACCTGTTACTGCAAAGCATGCTACTTTCAAGTCAACTAGAACCAATAAAGACTTTTTATGCTGATAAATCGATGTTTTTCCTGAAAGCTTTTCCATGGAGCTAAGAGCCCATAATTACCTATTCTTCTGTTCCTGAAACAGTATTGTGAAGATTAAGAGGCTGCCTAAAGAAACTAAAGCAGTTGGTGAGTGACAACTCCAAGCCCTATGCCTGTCACTGATATATATATATATATATATATATATATATACTGTCACTCTATTAACAGGGGCTGATGTCAGTGACAGATTTGGTACATTAAATTCTGGAAGAACTTTAGGAAAAATCAAGTAAGTTCAACAGTTACACAGACCTACTGAGCCTAGTATGGCGGCGCACACTTGTAATCTCAGCACTAGAACCCTGAGACAGGAGGACAGGGCAGGCAGCCTAAGGTCAGCCTGGGTTACACAAAAACAAACAGGGATGGAGACACAGCTTAATAATAGAGGACTTTCCTTGCAAGCATAAGGCCCTAGGCTCCACCTCCAGCACTGCACTGTGCTGCACTAAGTTATATAGTTAACTAATTTTAAAAAAGACCACAGAGAGCAGATACTAGAATTAATGTGTTGAAAAACAACCAAGAAACCAAAGCGGTCATTTAAAAAAGAAATATATATATATTATGTGTGTAGTGTGGATGTGCTCAGAGGCCAGACTGAAGGTGCCAGATCCCCAGGAGCTGAAAATACAGGTGCCTATGAGCCTCCTGGCATTGGTGCTAGAAACCAAAATCAGGTCCTCTGCAAGAACAGCAAGTGCTAGTAGCCACTAAGACATCTCTCTGGCTCCATTTTTTTCTCATAAATAAGGAAAAAGACATTAGCCACCACTGCATGCACAAAGACTGACAAGTGATTTTGGCAGCAGAGAGAATGTTGTCTCAGGGCAACAATGTTGACTATTTATCTCTGAAATTGTTTGAATATACTTTAAAAAGGTGTGCTAATATTTTCATTTTAGTTTTCAAGGTGCCATATGAACATCCAAGCATAACAACACATGCCTGTAATCCTAGGACTTAGGAGGTAGAGCTTGGATGATCAGGAATTTAACTTAAGGCCATCTTCAGCCTTGTAGGGAGTTCAAGGCCAAGCTAGGCAATGTGAGATCCTTCTAAAACACACCAAGGCTAACTAAATCAAACCCCTTACTGCATCCTGTCTACTCCTGTCTAAAGAGAGCAAAAGTACTCATCTTCAAGGTGCTGTTGTTGACTAAGGAAGAGATGGGCATGTGAATGGTTTATAAACACAATACAAAGCCAATTCTGTGGCTGGAAGGAGAGACACAGCCAAGGGCTTGGAAATCCTCTCTTCCCTTGGAGAAGACAGATCAAAGAAGCACAAAAAGTGTGGTCAGTATCTAGTCTTTAGTTCCTAGAGGAGGCCAGACTCTTCCAAAATTCAGCGCCTATGTACAAGACACCTTACCCTGGAACATTCTGCCCCCACTCCTCACACAGCTCACTTCCTCTTGCCCTCTGTTCTTTCACAGAGGTCTTAACCACGTTCTCTCTGATCTCAGCCTCTTTTGACCTTTGTACATTTCTTTCAGAGCACCTGGAATATGTGTTCAACCTATGTACCAAAGAGACACTGACATTCACAGCATTAGACAACAGAACTACATATTGTTTAGAATCGAGTTGTAGACTGAACACTTTCCACAGCTAACCTCTACCGACTGCTACAACAGCCCTGTCAGGAAGGAGGTCCTACAACAAATGCCGGCAGATTGGAAACCTGAGAGCAGCTTTAATAGCTGGAGAGGTTACTTCTTTTCTCCAACCTTGTCCTCCCCACCCCTCCCTCCCTCCTTCCTTCCCTCCCTTCCTTCCTCTTTCCTTTCTTTCTGTCCCAGAACTTGCTCTGTAGACCACAATGGCCTTGAACTCACAGAGATCTGTCTGCTTCTGCTTCCTGAGTGCTGGGATTAAACCCATGTGCCACCACCGCCCGGCCAAATTCTAGTTTTCTTAACTAGAGTTTCACGTTCTCCAAAAGCCTTTCTCACTCACGTTTCTGGAAGCTGAATGGCTCTGAGACTAATTTCAGAGTAACAAAAGCACTTTCAGGGGCTGAGATGCTCATAATGGAATTTCATCTGTACCACTGTGTATGTCACCTGAGGCTTTCCCTCTGATCTGAGCCATTCAGAGGGCCTGGTAGACACCTGAACTCTACAACCCGAGTTATCAGAAAGGCACAGGTCGAGGTTAGATGATACGCTAGAGCACACTACACCTCCAGGACCAGTTGTTTCACTCTGCATAGCCACTACTAAGATGAAAACACACTTTCTCAACGGTCTGTCTAGATCCTTCCCAATTTCTAAGTAGACATGTCCAGAGAAACATTTAAGAAAGGAGCTATGAATGAAGGGACAATGAGCCTAGAGGGACTCCCTGAAGTCATCTCATCTAGCCACCAGATGAAGAGGATTCTGGCTAAAGACGGTGGTGCCTATTCACACAGACAGTCAGAGAACTAAGACCCAGGACCTTCCTGCTTCATGCTTTTCCTACCCCAACAAGCCTCCTCTGCTGGCCACCGGCTTCCCTCCCTTTAAGCTTTGTTGTGAGACGATTTCTGTAGATGGGGAAGGAAAGCGATGCGTGCCTATCCTCTCCTCAACACAGCCAGGAAGCTTACTGTGTGGCAGGGACGGCCATGCTCAGGGATCACAGGGCGTCTAATTGCACAGAATTTACTTGAGCTTCTGCAAACGACTGTCTAGACCGGGGAAGGAACCTCTCTCCTCCCCACCTTACCCTGTGTTTCTCCCTCACATGTTAGAACCTGTGGCTGAGGACAGAGCAGCTTCCTGCTCCATCTCGAGTCTCATAAAAGCACAGACACACCATTATTAGTACTGTGCACCACACTAGTAGTTGAAGAACTTTCAGAATAGAGAATACTAACCCTTCGTGTTCACAAAGAGCGAAAGCAAGGGGTAGAACAAACGGAGAGGAGAAAGAGTTTAGCCAAGAGCAGAGGTTAGTGCTGAGTAATTTTCCTAAGTGCCATCACAATGTAATTCTGAGATATAAAACATAATTTCAAGACTGCCAAATAGAAGCATCTCTAGGCTTGCTTATGGCTAAATTAAAGAAATGAAATTCAGTGATTCTTCTAAAAAGTTTTCTGTAGTAGCCAGGTGGTAGTGGCACATGCCTTTAATCCCAGCACTCGGGAAGCAGAGGCAGGTGGATCTCTGTGAGTTCAAGGCCAGCCTGGTCTTCAGATGGAGATCCAGGACAGGCACCAAAGCTACACAGAGAAACCCTGTCTGGAAAAAACAAACAAACAAAAAAGTTTTCTGTAGTCATCCTAAAGTAATTACTAGTTAGTGTCCACTGTCAAACAGATTAAGCCCAAAGTCCTTAGCTTGACATTCAAAAATATAATCACTTCTATTCCTAAATTAGCCCTCAGTCCAAGATTCTGCCTTCTACCTTGTCTTAGTTAAGGTTTCCCTTGTTTTGAAGAGACATCATGACCACAGCAACTCTTAGAAAAGAAAGCTTTTAATTGGGGCTGCCTTACAGTTTCAGAGGTTCAGTCCATTATCATCACAGTGGCAGGCAAGCAGACATGGTGCTGGAGAGGTAACTTTGAGTTCTACATCCCATCAGCAGGCAGCAGGAAGAGAGGCACTGGGCCGGGCTTGAGCACTGGAAACTTCAAAGTCCACCCCTAGTAACATACTTCTTCCACAAGGCCACACCTACTCCAATCCCCATCCTTTCCAAGAGGGCCACCCCCTATGAGCCTGTGGGGACCATTGTCATTCCAACCACTACACTACAGCTCTCTCCTCAGAGTGCCCTGAGCCATCTCAACCTATAATTGTAAAAACAAAACAAAACAAAACAAAAGTCTGTCTATGTCTATGCAAATAAGTGTCTTTAAGGCTCAACACAGCTGCTGTGTCTTCTTAAAGACCATCCATACCTTTAAATCCTTCTTCCTGGCTGCAATCAATCACCCCAAAGCACTCTGACAGAGACATTGTTCTGACACTCAGCTCATTTCAGAAGACTGCAGCAAGGTAGACAAGCAGTCAGATGCTCCCTATGTAACCATCACTTTCCTTAGCAAGACCTCAAAAACTGAAGGGATTCCTAATCATCTGGGATTTTACAGATGAAGTAGCTTGTTAACATTAAACCAATGCCACAGAAATCCAAATTTTGAATTCCACAACCAAGGAAGGCTGAGTTTGTCGTGTGTGTGTGTGTGTGTGTGTGTGTGTGTGTGTGTGTGTTTCTTTATTATGACCTTCAGGGGACTTCTCTCAGACCCCAGCGGTTGGGTACCCTTTGCACATGCTCCCACACTCGGGCACAGCTGTTATCAGACCACTTACTGTTCAGGCCTCCAGGTTTCTGGCCCTTTCTCCATTAGATTCCCATTTTGCCTTGCCCTCGTCATCTGATGGCTGGAGAACACACGTCTGACATATAAGCATATATGCTTAGACACTGAACAGCTCCTGTGCCAGCTGTGGTGGTGAAGCCTGTAATGCCAACATGCTGGAGGTGGAAGCAGTATGATAGTGTTGAGTTGAAGGTCTGCCTAGGCTACAAAGGAAGTTCAAGGCCAGCTTGGGCTATATGTTGAGACCCTGCTTTAAAAAAAAAAAAAGCAAACAAAAAGAATAAAAACTCCCTGATTATTTTTTGGTACATATATAGTTCTTCTTTATCATATAATTTCATTCAATCCACAAATAACCTTATAGGAATAAATATTCCCATGTAAAAGAGAAAAAAACCCAATACCAAAGTATTTTATTTTACATTACAAAGCTAACAAATCACAAAATGATGCATAGAAATTCCCATTAATGACCTGTTCTATGCCCCTCTCCCTCAAAAGGTTTTAACTGACATTGGCTATTACTCACAGCACCATGAAACAAGACTGAATTCTGGGCTTAGAGAAGGAGAGTAGCCTGGTCCAAGTCCTTTGGAATCCTAGGTAATGCTGTCAATCATTAACAGCTCATCATTCTGTTTTCCACAAAGTTCCTAGTGCCCACCACTGCCCCAACTTCTCTGCCCTAATGGACTGATCACCACCCAGAAACAGCTGGATGTGCCCCAAGTTGCTCTGCTTCCCCTTTCCTGTGGCATCTGCCCTAACACTGCACAGTCCAATGATGGTCTCTACTTCTAGCTTTCATGGCATATCCAATGTTGATGGGGACAGGTCTGTTGACCTCTTGTACCTGTTAAAACTAGTTTTTATGACAGAGTTCTGGAATACTCAGTTCTTCAGAACAGCCAAGGGAAAGACAAAAACCAGAGGTAGCACACTAAATCCCTTTCTGTATCATGTGTGGGCTAGGTCTTGAAACCATGAGCCAAGTGAGCTAACCCATACCCCTGCCTGTGTGAAGCATATGGCTCCTGCCATTGCCAAATTCCCAGTTCACTTTCCAAAAGGCTTCAGGTAGACAGTGTTAGAGCAAAAAGAACTGTTACTCAGACAATGTAATTGTCTAAAGGTCATTTTGGCCTGGCAAATGTTGGTATTAGAATATTACATTTATTTATTCTCTGTGTACCACCTAAGTGCATGGAAGTTAAAGAAAGCTGAGTCATCATGTGGATGCCGAGGATTGAACCCAGGTCCTCTGCAAGAGCAGCAACTGCTCTTGACCACTGGGTCATCTCTCCAGCCAGCTCCTGAAGTTAACATTTCAATCCAGATTTGATTATGAAGTTTCAGGTCCTTCACTCTTGTTACATTAGATCACATAGCTAAGGGGGTCTAACTGACCTGACTACAGGATGGCCGCAGTTTAATACTCCTGAAAAGCATCTAACCAGGCTGCTACTCTGAAGGTGAGGCAAAGGGCAAGTCCTAGCTAGGCTATGAAGATAGTTCAAGGCCAGTTCAGGTGGCTAAATAAGACATTGTCTCAAATATAATTAAATATGCATCTATTAATCTAAGTGACTCTCTACCTGGTGTAACTTAAGTCAGGGAACAAGGAGTAATTCACTTTTTAAAATGTGTGACTTGCTATTAGGAGAGAGCCTCAACTGTGAAGCACCTGACTGCCCTTGGGAACACTTCAGCTACTTATAGAAGATCCAACCCTCAGAGTAAAGCAGGAGTGTTATTACAGCATTCCACAGCTTACAAAGTCCTTTGGCGCATCATTTCACCTGAGCTCAGAAACGATACTGAGCCAAGCACATTTTCCAGATGAGAAAACAGGGTTGGGGCTTGACCAAGTCACAAAACCCAGTGACAGGGCAGCCCTATCTCAACTTTAAATCTTCCAAGTCTTTCCCCTGCTCTTCCATCTACTCCCCAGCCTTGTGTGCTTAGAAACAGGAAGTTCACCTCTTTACTCCCTCCCTCCTGAAACAACAACAGGAACAAACTGAGCATGCGGATGGTGATCAGAGCTTCCTCTACATATCTGTTTGTGGATCACTTGCTGATTAGATAACCTGGAGACAGAACAGCCTTTGCCTACTTGTTATTTTATAATGTTTTATTTCAGTTCAACTTGGCTCTATAACACACACACACACACACACACACACACACACACACACACACACACTTTTTCAATAGGAAGCTCCTGGGCTGGTGATGTAGCCCATCAGTAGCAGAGGGCTGGGCTAACTAGCATGCAAGAAGCCCTGGGTCTGATCCCTAGCACTGCCTGGAACTGCACGGTGGCCACAACCCTGTATTCCCAGACCTGGAGAGGGACACGATACCCTTCCCCTTAATCTTGGAATGGAGAAATGTTTTAAAATGTGTTGGGAAAAAAATCAGGTATAAAGTTGTGATAATAGCCTCAAAGTTCTAACTCAAACAAACACCTAGAAGGGAAGGATTTCAGCTGGTGTCAATGACAACTACCTTCTCTTGCTCCCATTTCTTCCAGTGATGTGTACGAGCCATTCACTCATTCGTTAGTTCATTTGACAAATGTGTAGTAAGTGTGGGCTATGCACCTACAACACACCTTCCAGCTACAGTGCGATGAGTCAGGGGACATAGCTATGCTTCACGTGTCAACAGACAGCAAACAAGGAAAAAGATAACTAGTTACAAAGGAACACAGAACGCTGATGCAGAGTAGCAAGAGACATCTAGTTTAATAGACATATCAACAGTAACAGTTAATGTGAGTTGCGAACATTAGGGTAGTCAGGAGGAAAAAAAAACCTCTCTGAAAAACATGGTACTGCCGCTTGCAAGAGAAAAACAAGGAGCACCATGGGATGCTGGAGAGAAGGGCTTTTTCGATAAAAGGGAAAATGTATCTAAGACCCTGAGTGATAACCAAAATCCAAAACTGTGGCCAGTGGCACTGCATATAAAAAAAGGGAAGCCATGAACAAAGCTTGTTTTATTTTATCTGGTGAGGAAGCTCACCTCAGACCTGGAGCTCAGGTGTCACATGCACGTACACGGCTCTGGTTAAGAACTGCACTCTTTGCCAGGCAGGCCAACAGGAACCTCAGACACAATCATGGAACTGCTCTGGTTTTATTGTTCGTTTTTGTTCCTTTGGATATAATACCTCCCTCTGAAGTCTGGTCTGGAACTCATTCTGTAGCCCCAGGCTGGCCTTGAACTTGTGAAAATTCTCCAGCCTCCTGAGTACTGGGAGATGTTTGACTTGGCATACTCTGGTCTATTCTGCATTTTCCCCCATCTAAGCAAGGACAGAATCACCTGCAAAGAAAGACTGTACCTCGTGGGATGGAAAAGCCCCACAAACGGACAGTAGTATCAGGACAAAATATCATGAATGTAATACATCAATACAATTAGTGTAATTAATGAATATCATAAATATAGCTGTTGAATGAAAACAAAGGGAAGACTGTACCTTACTTTCACCACGCACGCACCAGGAGTAAGAGACTCTATGTTTAGTGTTCTTTCTTGAAAAAGAAAGAAGGAAGACACTGCCATGACTGGACGTAACGATGAGAGAAACCAAATAAACAAAGCCAGGTGTGGTGCAAACTTGTGATCCTGACAGGCCAGAAACTGAGGCAGGAGGATTGTTCTAAGCTAGAGGCCAGCAATACTCTGTCTCAAGAAACAAACAACAAGAACAAGAAGAAATATAAATAATGGCGTTTGATTAAAAAACTAAAATTCTTCTGGGCTTCTTTACATAAGATGCTCAAAACACACAGATTCATCATTGTTTACAGATAAGTGAAATTTTAAATTATTCACTGTACATATACATTAGCTTTTCAAGTCTACCCTCAGATTATTTTTTTT
Organism: Onychomys torridus; assembly: GCF_903995425.1. Classification (NCBI taxonomy): domain Eukaryota; kingdom Metazoa; phylum Chordata; class Mammalia; order Rodentia; family Cricetidae; genus Onychomys; species Onychomys torridus. The sequence goes on along the minus strand of NC_050449.1, from coordinate 68,382,539 downwards.
CCTCATTGGACAGAGAAATGACAGTGTTCGGTCCACTAAATCACCTCCTTTTCACTCAATGACAAGAAAAACACAGGGTACCTCTCTGTCCACCCCTTTACTATTTCAGCAATTATCTGGCAGCGCCTGATGTGTCGAGGCTCATCAGCATAAGTGCGTGACTGACTGACGGGGTGGCCAGCTCTCAGCTCAGATCACCTCCACTCCCAAGCAGGAGCTGAATCAGCCCCTTTGTTCCGTTCGCCCAGCTTTCTCTAAATGCCTGGCTTCGTCCTTAGAAAATGTCCAAAAGCAACAACAGCAGCTCACATTTGCATGCTCCCTAAGTGGCAGCTGCTGTTCTGAGCACATTATGCATGTTAACTTATTTAATGTAACTCTAAGCCAAGGTACTATTTATTAAAAGCCCATTGTAAAGACCCAGGAGCCAAGAGGCAGGCAGAGTCCACAGTCGCGAAGCTCAGAGATAACTTGCTGGTTTCCCCAGCTTCTACATTTGTTTGTTTGTCTGTTTGTTGTGGTGTGTATGAGGAGGGCAAGTGTCTGTTCCCTCCCTTCACCATGTGGGTGTTAGGGATGAAACTCTGGTTGTCAGGCTTGAAAGCAGACTCCCTCACGCCTATTTCCCCCACCAATCAAGTTCTATCTTATAACATTCTAATGTAAATTACTGTTACCGTGAGGCTGGGAGCACATACTAGAACTCACTTTGAACCTGGATTCACTATCTGGATACCTTACGTAAGAAACTAAAATTCTGACCAGGCAGTGATGGCGCATGCCTTTAATTCCGGCAAAGGCAGGCAGATCTCTGTGAGTTTGAGGACAGCCTGGTCTACAGAGTAACCCTGTCTCAAAAAAAAAAAGAAAGAAAGAAAGAAAGAAAGAAAGAAAGAAAGAAAGAAAGAAAGAAAGAAAGAAAAATTCTCTGTGACTTAGTTTCACTTCTCTACACAACAAAGGTGCTAACAGATACACCCATGAGTAACTGTGCAGATGAAATGAGTTACACCTGGAAAGAACACGGAACATGGTCTCTGCACAGAAGGCCCGAGTATCGGCTGTTAACACCACCACTACCTTCCCCTCCGGGAATTCAGCCAGAGACTGCAGTTAACATAGCCAGCATTTCTTCTCTTCCGGCATCTGTCATTTCTGCTGTTTGATTTACACAGGCCAACAATGGACCTTTCGCACCACAAGAGGAATGCACCTGAGTCCCCTGCCACACTATCTGGACCTAACCACGTCTTCCTTCTATTTCAGCTATCTGCAGAACACCATTTGAAGAGAACAAGACTACTTGTGTCTACAGAAGCAGGTCCAAAGACTAATGACAGAATTCGTAAGATAATACAAAAGGGAGAGAGAGAGACAGAGCATATTCCTCCCATTTTAACCTAAAAAATATCAAATTTTTTGAAGATTTGTTTGTAGGTCAAATTTTGCACTTATTCAAGCATCAGACAAGATCTGCAAAATGTTTGACTTGAAACACAGTATGTTTAAGTAACTGATTTATTGATACTTAAAAGTTTGTCTTACTTTTTAATAAGTTTCTGTGAACCAAAATAGCACTTAAAATAGACAAAATTGGGGGCTGGAGAGATGGCTCAGTGGTTAAGAGCACCAACTGCTCTTGCAGAGGTCCTGAGTTCAATTCCCAGCTACCACATGGTGGCTCACAACCACTTGTAATGAGATCTGGTGCCCCCTTCTGGCCTGCAGGGACACATGCAGGCAGAATACTGTATACATGATAAATAAATAAATCTTTAAAAAAATAGACAAAATTAATGTATTTTATAACATGTGGGAATATGCTTTAATTACTTCCACACAAAGATCACGTTTGAAAGACTTCCCATGAGACACCGGACACTCCATATTATATAACGAGCCAGGTCCAAGTTGTCCATCCTGAGTCCAAGGCAGAGCAGCTTACCCTCTGTAGCAAACCAGCTGGGCTCAGCAGGTAACACCATTTAAAAACCTATAATCCAGGAAAACTTATTCTAACCACAGCACTCCTCAGACAGATATTAAGGTAGTTATAACAGCAGGTGATGGTATAAAGGAATAAACTACACACTTACGTTATGTGTCTCTTTGTAGGTTGGATATTTTCCCAGACAGCTACAGGCTGGCGGTGGTGGCACCTTTAATCCCAGCACTCAAGAGGCAGAGGCAGGCAGATTTCTGTGCCTTCAAGGCCAGCCTGGTCTAAGAACAAATTCCAGGACAGCCAGGGCTACACAGAGAGACCCTGTCTTGAAGAAACAAAACAGTTGAGGCCAGCCTGGTCTACAGGGTGAGTTCCAGGACAGCCAGGACTGCTTCATAGAGAAATCTAAAAAACAAAAACCAAAAAAAGAAAAAGAAAAACACAAACCAAAGGGCTCCTGACTGCACATTGACTCTTATCTCTGCTGAGCCCAGTCTGCAACTGACCAACATGTCAGCACCCACAGTAAAAGTCATGTACTGAGTTCCTACCATGTGTCAACGACTCTCAGAGTTCATATGAGAGAAGACAGAAATGGATGTGAGGAAGAACACAAAGCAATGAGAAAGGAGACTCTGACTCCAGAACGCACACTAACAATTAACATTAAGGACCTATGTTGCCATTGTTACCCAAGCATGTTATAAACTGTTTGGAACTTGAAAAATGTTTTTGCCCACTTGTTCTATACTATTTTGTTTGTGTTAACCATAGAGGCCAGGCAGTGTTGGCACACACCTTTAATCCCAGCACTCGGGATGTAGCGACAGGAATATAAGGCAGGAGGAGACAGGAGCTCCACACCCCAATTCAGTCTGAGGATTCCTAGAGACTAAATAGGATCATGCTTCACCTACTAGTAAAATACTACTCATACAAAGATAGTGGAATGTAACTCTTTGCTACACAGTAACATGTTAACTGAGTCTATAAACAAAACCTCCAGCTTCAACTTACTTATCAGGCAGAGTTGACTGCATCTACCTACCCTATAAGGTACCTACACATGCATACACTCAACACCAGAAGATAATGTGCATGCTCTGATTGCCTGAACATTTCTGTTTTAATACTTGAGATACATAATTTACAAAAATCTAGAAGAATCTGGTCTTTTGCTACTAAATCCATTTGTGCCACTCTCTCCATTAAAGTAAACCAAGGAACATGCATTCAGAAACTACTACTGTGAAAAGCAAATTAAACACTTTGGAACAAGTCAGCCAGTCTGTCTGTCTGTCTGTCTATCTATCTATCTATCTATCCATCCATCCATCCATCCATCCATCCACCCACCCACCCACCCATCTATCCATCCTCCATCCATAAATATATCCATCATCCACCTGCCATCTATCTATCCATCCATCCATCCATCCATCATCCATTCACTCATTTAAGCATCCATCTTTCCACAGAGCAAGCCAGCATATGCACACTGAGGATTGAACCCTGAGCCTTGTAAGTGTATTAATTGTACCACTGAGTTATATACCTCAAACCCCAAAAATACACTTTTGATGGACATAAACTCCCCCCTCCCTAAAACAAACTTACAATTTATGTACATACAAAAGAACTATAAAATTGTTTGTAAAAATTAGGAATAATTAAAAATGTGAGATTTGCCGGGCGGTGGTGGCGCATGCCTTTAATCCCAGCACTCAGGAGGCAGAGCCAGGCGGATCTCTGTGAGTTTGAGGCCAGCCTGGGCTACCGAGTGAGTTCCAGGAAAGGCGCAAAGCTACCCAGAGAAACCCTGTCTCGGAAACCAAACACAAGGTGAGACTCCCACCGTAGACTGCTCTGTAATCTTCTTCCACTTTACAGAAGTCGGAGCTAGAGACCTTACCTGTGTCCTGGTTTGGTTTACAGAGGAAATATTACACCCAACTCTAAAAGCAGACCCATTTCACCCTCCAAAGGTTCGCAGAGATAGGGTATAGCTCAAGGGTACTGAGTGTACAGGCCCTGGGGTTAATTTCTAGTACCAAAAAGAAAAAATGAAGGGCTGAGGACATGGCTCAATGGTTAAGAGCAGACTGCTCTTGCAGAGGACACAGGATCATATCCTAGCTCTTACATGGTAGCTCAAAACTGTGTGTAGTGGGCAGTGGTGGTACACTGGGGAGGCAGAGGCAGGCAAATCTCTGAGTTCGAGGCCAGCCTGGTCTACAAAGCAAGCTTGAGGCCAGCCAGGACTATACACAGAGAAACCCTGTCTCAAAAAACCAAAACCCAAAACAAACAAACAAACAAAAACCCACTGTGTGTAATTCCAGTTCCAGGGAATCTGATATCCTCTTCTGGCCTCTGCAGAGTAGCAGGTACACACATGATGCACAAACATACATGTAAGCAAAACACCCATACACATGAATTTTTTTTTAAAGAAAAAGAAAACAGGAAAGGAAGAAGAAAAAACAGAGGATATGAAATGAAAAGCATTGTGATTTTTCTGTGATTCCCACTTAACGTTTTTATCAGCTAACCAAATGCCACACCCAATCATAGGGTAAGGGCCTCCCAGTACAGTTACTTACAAACATCCTAGCAAGTCCCAGGGCAGTGTGGGCTATACAGGGAGCTCTAGTCTCAAAATGGTGGTGGACACAGCTGTACCCTACTAAGCAAATAGTTCCAAGTCTCTACATTAAAACAGACACTTTACTAGTTCTTACACACCTATCTGAGAGTCTCTTATTCACCTTCATTTTACAGAGATCCTGGCATCAAGTAGGATCTAGTTCTCCAGGACACAGACTAAAAGCAGAAAAACTAAAGGAACAAGAATAAGTATATTAGCATCAGAGACTGCTAATACAGGGGGCCATAAAACCAGACATGAACAGGTAAGAAAGAGCCGAGTGGCTGAAGTTAAGAGCCACTAAGAAAATATCACAAATTTACCTAGCTTCTCTAGATCCTGCCATGGCACACAGCTGCAATTTTCAGCAGCTCCCCCAAGGATGAATTATATTGACTGTATTCACCCTTTTTCCTTTAAAAAGCATCTCTCTCTCTCTCTGGGGGTGGAGGGACAGGTGGAGAAGAGGGTCCCCTGGAATTGAAGTGACTGGTAGTTGTGAGCCACCACGTAGGTGCTGGAACCTGAACTCAATTTCTTTGGAAGAGCAGCAAGTATTCTTAACTGCTGAACCATCTCTCTAGTCCCTCTTGGTTTTTGCTAAAGTAAAGGCCAGTACTAGGGTGGTAGAGGCAGGATAGTTAGGCATTCAATGTCAGCCGCAGTGAAGGCTAGCTTGGGCTAAATAAGACCGTACAAGAGCACATTGCACATAATAATGAAAAGATCTATGAAAAACTTGCTTTAGTGTTTCTGTAGTAGTTTGTTAAGTAAGACTTTGTACTTACTCTGAATCTTGTGTTTTTTTTTTTTTTTTAATTCATGAACCAGACAGTTCAGAGTTTGTTTTTTGTTGTTGTTTGTTTGTTTGTTTGGTTGGTTGGTTGGTTTTGGTGTTTTGAGACAGGGATCTCTGTGTAGCCCTGGCTGTCCTGGAATTTGATCTGTAAACCAGGCTGGCCTTGAACTCAAGAGATCCGCCTGCCTCTTCCTCCCAAATGCTGGGATTAAAGGCGTGTGCCACCACTGCCCGGTGACAGTTCATGTTTTTCTGGAATAAAATCACAACACTGGATTTGGGATGATTTCATTTTTTTTACCTGAGAATGATGTAGGGAGCAAGAACTTTCAAGGGGAGAAACTCACTCTCACTTCTCTGGGAATCTTGAAAGTGGATTTATTTTCCGTACCAACTTGTATCAGTACATAACTAAACCTTCTATTGTTTAGTTACAGTCTTACCTAAGACAAAACAAGTTTTATAAAGTTGCTGTTGTTTGAATACTGTGGCTTTAAAGCAACTTTTTAACAAGAATCCAAGACAAACAGTGACTTTGATTTTATTTGCTTGTTTATTCTGAGATGCAGCTTCTGACCTTGGTACCAGTTTTTCCACAGTCATTGATGTAATCTAAAAATCTAAACTTAGCATGGGACACAGGCAACCCTCTCAGCAGCAATACACCCCATAGATATGTCCACAGACATAACTATAAACTTAGCTGAATTAACAGTAAAACACTCAAAAACTAATTTAGAGCATGAACTTAAATATAGCTGTCTCCCACTTCTTCCTAGTATATTTTAAGAGACATTATGACCAGAAGACATATTTTAAACTAGACAATTTGTATTTCTAATCATTTTGAAAAATATAAACAGGAAAAATAATTGTTTTCAGGTACGGGTTCTTGAAAATCCACTTCGGGAGGATAAATCGCTTTTTCCAGTCCTGAGATCTCAGATTTGAGTGAGTGCTGTTTTTCAGTCCTTCCTCCCAAACACGATAATACCTACTGCACAATTTCTTGGACTCGAACTCACATCTGACTAAGAAGCTCACTCCTAACCACTAATACTATATCAAACACGCCTCAAAGCTGTCCTTATCCTTAATCGGAAGGCTAATAAACAACTTTTAAAGTCTCTGGGAAAAAAAAAAAAAAGGAGGCTGGTATGGTGTGGTGGGGCTGTAATCTTAGCACCGAAGAGACCAAGGCAGGAGGGGGCCCAGCTGTAGGCCAGCCTGGGGTATATCGTGATATGCTTTTTCTTTTTAAGGTATATTTTTTATTATGTTAAAAATGTTCATTTACTGGGCCAGTGTGTGCACTGTGTGCAAATGTGCATGGGTTGAGGTCAGAGGACAACGTTCAGGTTGGTTCTCTCCTTCCACCCTGTAGGTTCCAGGGTTTGAACTCAGATCATCAGGCATGGTGGCACCTTTACCCACTGAGTCATCTCCTGGGCTTGTAACACCCTTTGTTTTTCATTCAAAAAATGGGGTGAGGGAGGAGCAAGGTATACACATTATTTTCTAAGTCTTGAAAAATGTAGGTTTAGAGTCAGGCAGTGGTGATTTTAACTCCAGCACTCAGGAGGCAGAGGCAGGTGGATCTCTGAGTTCCTGAGTTCGAGGCTAGTCTGGTCTACAGAGCAAGTTCCAGGACAGCCAGGGGTATAAAGAGAAACTCTGTCCCGAAAATCCAAAAACAACAGCAATAATAATAATACAGGTTTAGAATGGAAAAATTGGGTCCTTCATTGTCCATTGAGAGATAGAACCTGGGGTACTCTAAAAACAACTGGAATTCACTTAGAGCACAAAAATGAACCAATGAAGGGCCACAGTGGTGCATGCCTGTAATGCCAACACTGTGAGTTCTGGGCCAGCCTGGGTTACATGGTGAGATCTGTGCCAGCCTAGACAACTTGGCAAACCCGATCTAAAAATCCCACAAAAAAAACAAAAAACAAAAACAAACAAAAAACAGCTCATGAAACAGAAATGATCACAAAATCATACTCTTTATCAAGTTCAAACTCGAGTTTCAAAAGTTGGGAAACTTTTCTAAAGTTGGGCTGATTTTACCTAAAAAATGAGTAACCGCAACTAAAAAGGATACTAAGCCCGTGGCCGCTCACAAATGCTGCTTTTGACCCTTCATTCTGCCACGGACCAAACACTCTCTAAGGACAGGTCCTTCCCATCTGACTTCAACCACCTACTCCACAAGCCCATCTCTTCCTGAGCAGCTGCTATCTTCACAGAAACTGTTCCTCATGTCTGACACAGGAATAGTTGATCCTGCGGAAAACTAGGTTAACGCCTCTAAAAGGCGACAGAGAAACAAAACACAACTCAGGCCCTACTTAAATAAATCATTTACCTCGGTCCGGCTTCATTTTCGCATCCAATTTCCACCCAAAGCGCCGTAAAACACAGGTGTGGGTTCTTCCAGCCGGCACACCGCTGACTCAACGGTTTTGGCTTCGTTTTCCACGCGCTAAGAGATCAAAATTAAAAAAAAAAAAAAAAATTAAAAAAACAAGGGTAACAATCGGGTCTTGTTTTAACCCCCGGATCTTGCAAGAAAACTACTAAGTTAGGCCTCTTCCTGGAGCAGACTGCAGTGACAACCCTGGGCAGGTCTGAAGGAAAAAAAAAAAAAAAGCTCAAGTCTGCGTACCGCCTCCCCCGGCGTCCTCGGGCCTAGCACCCCTGTTCCCCGCCCCTGCGCTCTCCAGGCCAAGGTGTCCTCCTCTGACACAGCGTCTCGGAAGCACCAGCAGGATCTATTTATGCCCTGGAGGTACAGGCACGGAGGAGGAAGAGTCGGGCTACAGGAGCTAAGGCAGCCCTCGCTCAAGTATCCTCTGGGCACCGAGGCACCTCCGCAGGGGCCGGGGCGCAGCAGCCGCCGCAGCCCCCCGGGCCTCACCTGCGGGGGTTCCCCTCTGGCTAGCCTCGCCGAGGCCTCGGGAGCCGGGTTCCCGCCGGAGCCGGTCAGCAGCAGAGCCGGGCCATGTCCTCAGCCGCGCCGACCCACGCGTGGCGCTGCCCACCCGGGAGCGGCTCCCATGGCCCGCCGGCTCGCAGCCCTCCGGGACCCCCTCGCTCCTCCTCCCGGCACTGCTCTCCGCGGCCGCCCGGCCGCTCACATCACACTCCGTGCCGGATCCGGGCCACGCCTCCCCGAGCGCAGCGCGCAGCGACCCCCGCGGCCGCCGCCGAGGACGCCCAGACGCCCAGACGCCGCCGCGCCCCGCGCATCCACCGGCCCCGCTGCCTGTCCGCCCGCCCGCCAGCCTCGCTCGCTCGCTCTCCACTCTTTCTCTCACTGTTTGCCCTGTCAAAACACTACCCGGGTCACGTGTCCCAACAACAGCCAACCCACTCTCGTCACTTCCTCCGCCAAGGCTGCGCGCGCCGGTCGCTATGGCAACGCCGCCGCCGCCGCGCGCCCTGGAGCTGGAGTTTGGGGGACCGGTCTTCCCGGGTGAGGGGGTTGCGGGGATCTCGGAGGACGCGGGACCCACAGGACCCACCTGCACTGCACACCTAAGCAGCCATGGAACTGCGCCCCGGGTGCACCAGGGTCACCTGGGAGATGTCACCCCAGGGCTTACCCCAGACGGGAAGATAATTATAGTGTCTCCTCCTCCACGGGGATGCTGGCCTGGCGCAGAAGAGCTGGAATCCAGCCCTCAGTGCATGCTATTCCCCCATGGAACCCGTGTTTGATGTGGCCGGGAAAGGAAAATGAGGGCCATACATACCAGGGAAAGGAGCTTGGGGAGCAGGGAAGGCCCCTTCCCACTGCACCCCTAGTTTTTTTTCCGTATCTGCTAGGACCCAAGCTTCAGAAGCACTGGAAGAGCTAAAAATAACTCGTGTAACTTCTAAAGCACTGACTCACCGCCAAGCGGACACTTCTGACACCATGTTATTGTTGGGGAGCTGTAATTTTCTTGTTGTGCTATAACAATGTGACACGGTGACATTGCGTGTTCCGATGTTGTGTCATCCCTTAAACACAAACAGATGTCAAGAATCTGCTGTCGCTAAAAAAAGCACCGAGGGCTGCAGCTATTAGCCACTCACTTTAAGACAAGCCCAAATGAAGAAGTACAACATTGCAAGGCTCTAGTTTCATTGGGAACACACACACACACACACACACACACACACACACACACACACACTTTTTTAAGAACCTTTTTTTTCTTTCTTTTTTTGCATATGAGAATCACAACAGGAAGGACTAAAGCGAACTGTGGTCGACTCTCTCTCTGTCTCTCATCTCTCTATAGTTTTCCATTTCTAAACTTTTAGAGGTATGATTTTTTTTGTTTGTATGTTAGAGACAGGGTTTCTCTGTGTAGTTTTGGAGCCTGTCCTGGATCTCCCTCAGTAGACCAGGCTGGCCTCGAACTCACAGAGATCCACCTGGCTCTGCCTCCTGAGTGTTGGCCGCCAGGCTAGAGATATGATTTTTAACCCATGGTTTTTGTAAAGCACGAAATTGGCAATTTTATTATTATTATTACTACTATAATTATTGAAGATTTGATTTGATTTTTCGCATATGAGTGAGGGCTTGGGATACTGATCAATGGTAGGGCGCTTGCCTAGCATGCACAAGGTCCTGGTTCAAATCTCTAATACCAAAGGAAAAGTAAAATAACAATACATACTCAACAGTGTAAGTACTTATTTTCTTGTGGTTTTGTCTGTAACACACGCATGCAGTACACCCAGAGGCCAGAAGAGGGTGTTGGATCTCCTGGAACTAGAGTTACAGAAGGTTGTGAGCTGGGAACTGAATACAGGTCCTCTACAAGTGTTTTTAACTGCTGAGCCATCTCTCCAGCCATCATCATCATCATCATTTTGCTTCAGCTCAAATACATGGACTTTCTGTTGTGAATAAGTAATATTTTTCTAGATGATTAGACATGTACCATAAAATAACATACACAACTGAAGTTATTAACTTTAGCTCCAAAGCTGGTTGAGCAGGGCAGAACATGTAGAGATGGATACTCTAGTTGTGGAGATGTTCCACCATGAGAAGTGAACGTCTGGGCAATGGAAAGAGTTCTTTGATATAGTGGTGGCTACAAATGTTAACTCCTGGTAGACTTTCCACTATTTAACAATGTTTTGTGCTTTTTAAAAAATGGGAACAGAAGTTTGACTTCTTCTGCAATCGCTTTTCAGTTAACCTTAGTAATGGGAGACAGAACAGTTATAGATAATCCAAAATAATTTAGCATGCCAGCTGGGGTCGGATAACAGCTGTTGTAGAAGGTTTATGGATGATGAGGTGGCAAGAGGTGTGATTCAGCAGCACCATCCTGCTTAGTGTGTAAGAAGCATAAAGAACAGAAAAATGGGTTGATGAAATGACTTAGGTGGTAAAAGGCGCTGCCTAGCCTGAATGCTATCACTCCAGCCCTAGGACCCAAGAGGTGGAAGAAGAGACTGACCCCCACAAGTTATTCTCTGATTTACATTCATACATACACACACACACACACACACACACACACACACACACACACACACATCCTTCTGCAACGATAAATATCATTATATGCAAGAATAGAAAAATGTTGAGAGAACATCTGAAATCTTAGCGCTCAGGGGCTGAGACAGGAGGATTGCTGTAAGTTGGAGACTAGCCTAAACTAGCCTGGACTACAATGAGTTCCAGGTCAACCAAGGCCACAGAGTAAGATTCTATCTTTTTGTTTTTGTTTTTGTTTTTTGAGATAGAACCTCTCTGTGTAGTCCTGGCTGTCCTCGAACCCACTTTGTAGATCAGGCTGGCCTCAGACTCATAGAAATCTGCCTGCTTCTGCCTCCAGAGTGCGGGGGATTAAAGGTGTGTGTCACCGTGTCCAGCGGAGATTCTATCTTAAAAACCCAAACAAAACATATTTGAAAGGGATGGGGATGTGCTCCATGGTAGAGAGCTTATCTGTCCTGAGATCCCATCATTGCAAGGAAGAGATAATGATGACAAAGGAGGAATAGGCTGGAAATTGGCCATCTGATGAAGAGGTCAGAAGTTCAGAGGCTGGTCACTAAAACACGAAGGTCTTTACTACTGCAAAAGTTATTATAAACCAACTAAAAATGTTAAGAAAATCTTTCAGATACCAAATGTAAGTCTATGGACTGGAGAGATGGTTAAGAGCACTGGCTGTTCTTCCAGAGGACCCAGCTCAGAGCTATCCATAAACTCCAGTTCCAGGGAATCCTATACTCTCTTCTAGGTCTCCAAAGGCACCAAGCACACATATCATATACAGACATACATGCAGGCAAAATCTCATATGCATGAAATAAAAATAATTTTTAAAGATAATTCTATTATTTATAGCTAAAGGATGATCATAAAAGAATACTTAAGAATCATCACCTGCAAATACACTGGGCTTGCTTGTTTGTTTAGAGGCAGAGTCTGGCCATGTATCCCAGGTTGGCCTTGAACCTAAGATCCTCTTTCTCAACCTCCCAAGTGATGTTATTACAGGTTGGGTGCCACCGTACCCAAAAATATACTCTTTTAAATATAGCATTTGGTAGCTTTTTTCGTCATGAAGTATATGGAAATAGAAATGCATAGTTAATTAGAATGTATGGCTAAATCTGGTCTTGCACAGTAACTAACAACAGACAGACCAAACTGTACATGTTTCCCCTCTGAAGTGTAAGCTGTCTTTTTTAAACGGTTTCTGGTCATTCATTAAGTTCACCATGTTCATTTCCTTCCAAAAGTAAAAGATTGTAGAGTCATATCCAAGACACCAGCTTCTACAAACAACCCTGTGCCTTTCCTTCCACCGGTTGGCTGCTCTGTCCTTTTGTGACACTGTCTACTCCCTGCGACCACAGGTATAAGGAAGTGAAAACGGGTTCCAGTTCCTGTCTGCAGAAGTGAGTGTATACCTAGACACACAAACACCTCTACATTTAAAGCCATGGTAACTTTTAATTATTCTGCAGCTTTACTGAGCTATGGGAGGTCTCTGTGTCACGGCATGTGTGAGCATGTATGCGAGGTCAGAGGTCAAGCTTGGGTCTGCCAACCACAAATATGTGTTGCATTTGTCTTCCTAAACCTGGATTGTATAATTTAACTTGCTTTTCAGTTTTATCCATTTTCCTACAAATTCATTTTTTTTTCTTTTTGGCTGGATAAAATTCCAGCATGTGTATGTACTGCATTTTCATTACCAGCTCATCAGTTGATACATATCTAGGCTTAGGTGGTGTCTTGCTATTATGGAAAGAACAGCACTAGTGGTGGGTATAAAGAGACTCTGTGGTAGAGCATGGACTCTTTGGTGTAACACCCATATTCTTTTAAAGGCTTATTTTATTTTTAATAATGTGTCTCTCTCTGTGAATGGGGAGCTGGTGTGCATGTGAGTGCAGGTGTCCAAGGAGGCCAGAGGAGGGTTTCAGATCCCCCAGAGCTGGAGTTAGAGGCAGCAGTGATCTGCCTCATGTGAATGCTGGGAATTTAACTAGGCCTATGCAGGAGAGGTACACACACTTAACCACTAAGCCATCCCTCTAGGCTCCTAAACACCTACTTTTTTTTTTTTTTGGAGCTGAGGATAGAACCCAGGGCCTTGGTAGGCAAGTGCTCTACCACTGAGCTAAATCCCCAACCCTAAACACCTACATTTAATGAGTGAAACAGGAGTTATTAAAAAAATGAAGTTGTGAAGGAGGCATGTTGGAAGACACATGGGAATAGTAGGAGGGGGAAATAGAAGCAGATATATTATATTTCACTGTGCGCATTTATAAAATGTAAAGAATAAAAACTAGGTGAAATATAAGAACTATCAGGCTGGCTGGTGAGGTATGGGGAGACGGGAAAGGGGGACTAGAAGAATTTTGTTCTAGGCACATTGTGTTTGAAGAACCCATAAGCATCTAAATGGAAATTCAGAAAGAGAAAAATATTCTACCCTGGGACCTGTGGCCGGGGTCTCACTCCAAGCACACCATGGTGGTAATTCCACGGGAGAAGAGATGAGCAGGCCTGTAGGTTTCTAGAAAAATGGGTGCTCAGTTACATCAGCTGAGGCAGAGACGTCAAATAAGGTAAGGACTGAAGAAAATATCCTTTGATTTGGCCGCCACATCACACATAAAGGAAGGGACAGTTTTGAAACAGCCTTTACAAAGAGAGAGACTGCAGCTGGGTACACATTCAGTGAATAATCCACGTTTGGGAAATTTACCACGCATTGCTGTAGATGTGATTGGTATTTCACATCAGGTCAGTGTGATATAAACCTGAGAAGAGCTAATGTGTTTATCCTGAGCACATATTTTGGGAATTCAACATCATTTGTACTAAATCACAGGAATTCTATTATCTATGGTCTGGTGAAATGTTCCAGGAAAAAAAAAATTGAACATGTTGGGGCTGGAAAGATGGGCAGCAGTTAGGAAAGCTTGCTGGCTGCTATTGCAGAGGACTGGATCTTGGTTCCTAGCACTCACCCCCAACACCTCATGGCAGTCTCTTATTCCAGTTTCAGGGGCCAGACGACCTGTTCTGGCCTCCATAGACATCTGCGCGCGCACACACACGCATACACACACACACACACACACACACACACACACACACACTTAAAAATAAGTCTTTGGGAAGAAAATCTAACATCCAGAATATTTACAGAAAGTGTTTTTCTGGGAAATGTTTCCTGGTGTATTAGAATGCCACACTGTGAAAGCTACAGGATTCCTTCAGCTCTCACTCACAAATGTCCATGGGTGGGATTTCTCTTCATGGTGCTACATGTACTTTCCTCCCAGTAAATTCTGACTCATGTCTAGCTCTTCATAGAACACTTCAGGATGATTCCAGGGAACATGGCTGGGCATCCATGTCGTATTCATCAAGTGATCATCTCGCAGCAGCGTTATTTTGTGAAGATATGGGTATGTCATGAAGTCAGCATGGCTCTTTGGGTTATTGACCTGAGTACAAGACATGTGCCCTGGCTACGGCCTTTAATAGGAAGGCAGCACTCATCCATGCAAGATGCCTCAGAATGCCTGCTTTGAGTGTGACTCTCCGTGCCAGCATTCTGATGCTCCTGGCCACTGGCATTGATCCAAGGATCAACGCCTGACCTGAAGCAACACTCTGCAACATCAGTGGCCTGCAGAGTGGACTGTTGCTAGAGCATTGAGCCAGATAGGGAGTGTATCGTGCTGGTTAATGACTGGCTAATACAGACAGAAGTCTGTTGTGCTGTTAAGTAACAGCTAAACTAAAACGACAAGGGTTATATTGGTTAGTGACTTGCTAAGCCAGATAGGAATGTGTTACACTGGCTAGTGAATGGCTAAGGCAGATGTGTATTATTCTGATTAATGACTAGCTACATATATTTGTCTTGATGACAGTGGTAGGAGAGCTGGGAGGTGCTCCAGACATACACAGACAGTACCAGCTAACCCTCCAACACAGAGCCCTCCCTGAGAATAGGCAACAGGCAAGGGAGCAACAGCAGCTACTTCTCAAAGAATACCAAGTGATCTTTAAAAAAGAAGTGATTCTTTTTTTTTTTTTTTATGGGCATGAGTGTGTGTGTGTGTCTGCGTGTGTGTATATATGCACCATGTGCATGCAGTGCCCATGGAGGCCAGAAGAAGGCCTTGGATCCAATGTAACTAAAGTTACAGAAGGTTATGAGTAGGCATGAGTGGGTTCTGGAAATTGAACCCAGGTCCTCTGGAAGAGCAGCCAGTGCTTTTAACCCTGACCCATCTCTTCAGCCCTGAAACCAATTGCTCTTAAACTAAGAGCTTCCATCATACGCTACTGGAAGTGCCAGGTCCAGATGGTAAGAATGATGGATGGTGCATTGTTCTGTGGCTTGGATGCTGTAACTACTGAGCACCTTGTGTCTCTTTCTTTTAAGACACTATGAATCTTTCCACCAACACCCCCCCCACACACACACACACCATGAAAAAGGCAGCCTGAACATCTCTGATGCCTGAAACTTGAAAACATCTGAACCAGGTATGGTGGTGCACATTTGTAAAGCAGGACTAAGGAGTCTGAAGCAGGAGGGTCATGAATTAGAGGTCAGCTGTGCTATATAAAGAGACCATGTCAGCTAGGCGGTGCATGCCTTTAATCCCAGCACTTGGGAGGCAGAGCCAGTGGATCTCTGTGAGTTCAAGGCCAGCCTGGGCTACAGAGTGAGTTCCAGGAAAGGTGCAAAGCTACATAGAGAAACCCTGTCTCAGAAAACCAATAATAATAATAATAGTAATAATAATAATAATAAATAAAGAGACCATGTCTAAGTAAATAAATATAAGTAAAACAATTTTACACAATTTCAAGTTATGAGTGAAAATGTTACAATACACTCCTGAATTAGTTCTCTACACACATCTGTTATTCAGTCAGCAATATGTCTGGTTGCCTACTGTGTGGCAGACACCTGTACTCGTTAGGAATTTAGTAGTGAATGAAATTGATGTAATCCCTGCGTCCAGGTGCTACCATCTGCAGGAATGTGTAGGCTATGCACCCTGGGGACCATCCTCAACTTATCAGAGCTCAGAATCTTGGCATATGTACTCATTTGCTTTTTTCCCCAATGTATATAGTTTTCTAGACACTTCCACAGCATATTATCGAGATGCGTGTATTAGAATACTTCGACAATCACTGTAAAATTTAGCCAAGATTTTTCTGAAACCTAACATATTTGAAACAAAGCAAGCAGGAGAAAGCAGCCTGAGTAAACCTGTAGCTATTAACCATGGTCCTCCAGTAGAAACGGAAGTATAAAATATGATGAAATTTGCAGAAATCCATTACAAGCCAGCTGACGACTAGGGCTAGCATTTTGTAACAATGGAAAAGTGCCACTGACAAATGAAAGGGGATCCAGGGAGTAATAAGTCTTCCTTCCTCATCCTAAGAATGAGATAAACTGAAAATTAATGGTGTGGATTGCCCAAGATAACGGGCTGAAAAAATAAAGAGATGGGTAATTCATTAAACTAGATTAAGGAAGATGGAGGAGATGGGATCTGATACTTGGTGAAATTGAAACGTCCAGGATCTGACATTGATGTATTCCAAGATGACCCTGCTGTGATCAGTGGCCAAGCCAAAAATCTAAATGTTTCTTATAACAACAGAATTAAGTATGTTTTCCCCGGAGGAAATAAAGTGGCCCCAGGGGGTTGGGTTCCAGTGCTCAGGGGGTTGACATACAGCTTTGAAGAGTTGGGGTGCAGCATCAGAGGTTTGGGGTGCAGCACTAAGGTCACCCTGTGAAGCGGTTCATAGTTGCTCAGACTCATCAGCTATTAAACTATTTGAGCTTCGAGGAACTACAAATGCTGTTAGTTATATCCTTTCTTTCTAAAACACCCAAATCCCCAAATACCAGCGCTTTTAATTGCTGCATGAGACTTAATCTGCCTGCTACAGTAGCACTGTGGGAATTCTCTCTTGTGGCTTTTAATTAAATAGGTTGCAGTCTGGAAGTCTGCATCATTCTACAAAGAGAACACAAGCATTAGAGATGAGAGGGATGAGGACTGCTCACATTAATTATGAAAATGTCATTTATAATTTTATATATAAGAACACTAGAAAATTAAGGTGAATGAGTGAAATGGAAATCATAAAACAGGATCAAACAAGGTAGAGGCAAGTGTGGTGCACCTGCATAATCCCAGCACTCAGGAGCCTGAAGCAGGAGGACTGAGTTCAAGGTCAGCCTGTGCTATCTGCCAAGAGTCTCAGAAATACAGTAGTATAGTGTATTACCTGAGTATTACAGGAGTACAGAACTGCTTAACAGTGTGGAGTCCATTCACATAAATTCATATACATCACTGATGTATCTGATAAAAGGAAAGAGAAACCAAATGACCATCATTGGCTGAAAGTCCAGTTGGCAAAATTTAATACGCATTCCCTTGGAAGATCTCGAAGAGATCTCATGGTAGAGCATCCCTGTCATCCAGTACTGAGACAATGGCAAATTCAAGAGGATCAG
The DNA here is from genome assembly GCF_903995425.1 of Onychomys torridus. Classification (NCBI taxonomy): domain Eukaryota; kingdom Metazoa; phylum Chordata; class Mammalia; order Rodentia; family Cricetidae; genus Onychomys; species Onychomys torridus. The sequence goes on along the minus strand of NC_050449.1, from coordinate 68,365,086 downwards.
GAGTGTGAGGATAACTTGTACTACATAGTGAAACTGTCTCAGAGGCAGAGAGAGAGAGAGAGAGAGAGAGAGAGAGAGAGAGAGAGAGAACATAAAAAAATCAGGTTTACAAGAAAGATACTAGAGCCGGCTGGCCGTGGCACACGCCTTTAATCCCAGCACTTTGAAGCAGAGCCAGGCAGATCTTTGTGAGTTCGAGGCCAATCTGGTCTACAGAGCGAGATCCAGGACAGGCACCAAAACTATACAGAGAAACAAACAAACAAAACAAAAGAAAAATGGGCCTGCTGTACATGTGTGCCTAACCATTTAAATTGTTCTTTTGTTCAATAAAGCAAAGCTTCTAAATTAAATGCACTATATAACACGACACTTTCTCATTTTGAGGCAGCCCCTTCACACACACAACATGGTGGGTCATGCCGGTAATCCCAAAGCTCAGGAGGCTGGAGCAGGTTGCTCTGTGTTTGAAGCCAGCCTGGGCTATACAGTGTATTTCAGGCCAGCCTGCGATTTAGAGTGTCCAGAACAAAACAGCATCAACAAAAACAACCCCTGCCCCCAGCACACAGCCCAGATACATAACATAGAAGTTTACAATTTTAGATATCAGTCTCTGTATGCTCCTCCTCCGAGTTCTTATTCTCCTCCTCCTTTCCTTGTTTTTCTTATTTTTTGAAACATAGTTTCATGTATTCCATGCCGTCCACAAGCTCCTTATGTAGCCAAGGATGACACTGAACTTCTGATCCCCCTGCCTCTATCTCCCAAAAGCTAGGATTACAGACAATAGGCACCACCATGTTTAGTTTATGTACTGCTGGGATGGAGCCCAGGGTTTTGCGCATGCTAAACAAAGACTCTACCAGCTGGAGCCACACCCTCCGTCCTTGCATGGCCTTCTTAAGACCCTATATCAAAAGTCTTTGATATGTGATTGCTTAGAATTAAAGCGGGTATTAGCATTTCTCCTTTGAGATCAAATAATTCACGGAAATTTGACCTGCATCTTTGTATTAAATGACTTAAAAAAAAAACAACCCACAAAGAAGGCCAATGTAAACCATCAATGACACAAAAATGTCACTGTTTTATAACACCAGTGCCAACACATTAGAAAAGACCCTACCACCTACTTTCAAATGGAATTCAGAAATACATTTACTCTTGCCAGGCATGGTGGTGCAGGCCTATAATCCCAGCACTTGAGAAGTTGAGACAGGAAGATCAAGAGTTCAGGATCAGCCTCCTCTACATAGTGAATCCAAGACCAGCTCACTAATGTTTTCATGATGATCTGCTGCCAAGTTCACATTCCTAGCCCCTGACCACCTATCCTCTGACCTCCAGACTATACAGTTATTGAAAGCAAGGTTTTTCACTTCTCCTTACATTTAGCAGTGTGGAGGACTGTAGGCATACTGGGCAGGCGCTCTATCATGCAGTTACATCCATAACCTAAAGAGGCTTTTTGAGGTAGGATTGTCAAGACTACGTCTCAACTGGGGTGAGTTGAAGGTCAAAGGTACAGATACCCTGGTCCATTAAGGGATACAGCAGACGGTCCTTGTCAGGAACTGTCCCAGACGTTGGACTACTCCCTGCAAAGGCTTAAGGCCAACAATGATGGAGAAAACTTGGTGAAGGAGAGTGGAGGACAGTTGGAAACGAGGTCTGAGGAGACAGGGGTCTAGATCACCTGGGGTCTCAGTGACAACGGAGATGACTTTGACATTATATGAGCTCCTAACATTGCAGAAGTCATTCTAACTGCTCTGTTGAAATTAGAACCCAGCAGGACAAGGGCAGACCCAAAGGGTAGGTTAGTAGGCTATGACTAGAATCTCTGAATGACCTGGTATGGCTCGGCCTGCCATGCCCCTTCTTACCCAAGCTAGACACCTCAGTGAGCAGTCCCAGTCATCCTTCTCTGCCGTTTACCCAGCCACCTCCCATCTGTGTTAGTAACTCTCCTATGCTGAGACCAAGTACCCGTGACAGCATCATAGGGGACTAAAGACTGATCTTGCTCACATTTTTGTGGGTTTCCGTCCACTGGGCTGGAGGATGTGGTGGAGCAGAACAGATCACTGCACAGAGACAAGATGCAGAGGAAGAAGGGATTGGGGACCAGGTAGGATCTTCAGAGGCATGTTCATAGTGACCTACTTCTAGGTAGGCTTTCTAATGGCTATTACACCTCCCAAAAGATGGATACCATCATCTGGGAACTGAGTATTCAACTGGTGAGCAAGTTGAGGACAGTTCATATTCAAACCATGACACCAGCTATCTTCCAACCCACAAACCCCTGAGCCCACCCACTGCCTCGATGCTATACTACTCAGACTTACCTGGACCACTGAGGCCTCCTAACTGGCTATTCTGCTTCCTGCTTGTCCCCACTTCTGGTAGGCAAAGGTGTTCTGATAACAGAGGATCTGAAACTGGGGTGTGTGTGTGTGTGTGTGTGTGTGTGTGTGTGTGTGTGTGTGTGTGTAATATACACAGTCTGTAAGAGAGGCTCGGTTTCATTTTTGTTAACATAGAAATGAGAATTGAGGGCTGGAGATATGGTGTGTGTGTGTGTGTGTGTGTGTGTGTGTGTGTGTGTGTGTATGTGTATGCATGCCACAGTATATCTGTAGATGTCAGAGGACAACTGTAAGTTAGCTCTTCCATATGGAGGTTAGATTTAGGTTAGCTGCTGGGCAGTGGTGGCACACGCCTTTAATCCCAGCACTCAGGAGGCAGAGGCAGGAGGATCTCTGTGAGTTCGAGGCCAGCCTGGTCTGCAGAGTGAGATCCACAACAGGCACTAAAACTACACAAAGAAACCCTGTCTCAAAAAACCACACACACACACAAAATTTAGGTTAGCTTGGGAACAAGCATCTTTACCTGCTGAACCATCACATCAGCCCTTTGTATTTCTTCTCTTTTCTTTTTTCAGAGCTGAGGACCCAACCCAGGGCCTTCGAGCGCTCTACCACGGAGTTAAATCCCTGCCCCAGCCCTTTGTACCTTCTTTCGTATGTCTTACTATGTTGCCCTGGCTGGCCTGGAACTTGCTATGTAGACCAGGATAGACTCAAACTCAGAGAGAACTGTCTGACTCTTCCCTTTGTTTCCCTAGTATGGGGATTACAGGTGTGCACCACCAAAACCAGATTGTGTTTCATTTCTATGTATTTACTTACTTATCAGAGAGTCTCTTGGAGCTCAGGCTGTATTACTAATCCTCCTGTCTCTACCTCCCAAGTGCTGGGATTATTAGTGTGCTGCCGCACTCATCTTGTATTTTGATTTGTACATTTAAAAATAGTATCAGCCAAGGATGGTGACCAACACCTGTAATCTAAGTACTTGGGAGGCTGAGACAGGAGGATGGTTGTGACTTCAAGCCCAAACTGCACTACATTATGAATTCTAAGCCAGCTTGTGCTAGCTACTGAGTCGAATCTTATTTCAAAAAAGGAAAATATTAAAAGGAAATAATAATAATAAAGTTATGTTCTGTGGAACTTAAGGACTTTACCAGGTTGCCAAAGGAACTCAAGTCCGGAACAGACTAAAGTTTTGTGACTGTCACTTCAAATCTCTGCTGGCCTGATCTTATCAGTGCCATGCCTGGAGCTCCTTGGACACGTGCTGGTGTACAGGATACAGGCCTAGATTCTTTTGTTTTCTTGTGTGGACTCGGAATCAAAGCCAGGGCTTCACACACTAGGCAAGAGCTCGGCCACTAAGCCATAACTATTGCTCTTATACACTATTCCATTTTATGCCTGTACCACATTAAAAAAAATTATCCAGCTGTTTGACCTAGGCCAACTCCAGTGATCCCCCTGCCTCAGTTTCCAAAATCGCCACCATAGCTAGCAAGCCCCATGCTCTTCAGTGCTGCCAGGGATCTCCACATCTGCGCTTAGTTTACTTGTAGTCAATAGAAGCATTTTTCCTTTAAATAAGTCCTCATACGGCACTCCGTGGGTGTTCTTAACTCACAGCATCAGATGGCTAAATCCCACAGTTCTCAATGTGAGTGTCCTTGCCAGAAGTCAAATGTGAGAGGAAAATAAAACTACTCCAATTGCTTCGGAAACTCAGTAGGTTTCAGAAGAGCCAGAGAAGCTTTGCTAAGTCGCCCATCAGTACTTGGCTCTTGTAGCTACAGGAAAACAGAAATAAATGAAGAATCTTCTGGCCACCTCGGATCCCTGTTGGCCCTTGGCCATTTTGTTTCTCTGGGTGTTGCTGGTGTTTCCTGATCCAGCAAAGCCTGTCCAACCATGGACAACTCCTGTTCTAGCTTCCAGGGTTCTCCTCTGCCAGGAGCGCCCTTTCCTCCACCCACTTAGGATGAGTTGTCTCTGCCTCTCCTCTTCCTCCTCCTCTCCTCCTCCCTACATCACATTATGCACGCTCTTTAACATCCTCTTCAGAGTCCTGATTGACCTACTTGCCTATGCTTGCTCAACAATAACACCTCATGCAGAGAAACTCTCTGACATGCGTTAGAGTCCCTAGAGGTTATCAACAGATGTTTGAATGGTGAGTGGAACTGAAACTATGACCTTTTAGATAATTGATTCGAGAACATGATTCAGTTCGGGGTGTGTGTGTGTGTGTGTGTGTGTGTGTGTGTGTGTGTGTGTGTATGTGTTCATGTGTTGTGTATGAGTGTTTATGGGCACGAGTGCAGGGGTGTGTGTGCATATATATGGACATGCATGTAGAGGCCAGTTGACATTGGTTGTCATCCTCCATCCCTTATCACTTTAAATGTTGAGGCACAGTCTGTTGTTTGACCCAGAGCTCACCAATTTAGCTAGTCTAACTAGCCAGCATGCTACAGTGATCTCTTCTCTATTCTCTGAGCACTGTGATTACAGGCAGCTAAAAATACTTGACCAGCACTTCTGTGGTTGCTGGGAGTCTGAACTCTGAACTCAGGTCCTCACGCTTGTATGACAAGTGCTCCACCCGCCAAGAAATCTTCCCACCTTAACTCACTTCTTTAGCTCATAAGGATATGATGGACTGCACCTCAGAGTATTTTCCTTTCTTCTCCTTCTCCTTCTTCTTCTTCCTCTTCTACTTCTTTTGTTTTGCTTTTTTTTTTTTTTTTTTGAGATAGCGTTTTTCTGTGTAATTTTGGTGCCTGTCCTGGATCTCCCGCTGGCCTTGAACTCACAGAGATCTGCCTGGTTCTGCCTCCCGAGTGCTGGAATGAAAGGCGTGCATCACCGCCGCCCAGCCCCTATCTTGTAATATGCAATTCTATTTGCTTTGTAAGTAAATTTTTATTTGTAAAACATAGACTAGAAGAAAGTTGGGATTCATAGGATTCACTGCTTGTTTTTTGAGACAAATCTCAAAGCCTGGAAAGGCCTTCCACTGGCTGTGTAGTCAAAATGATTTTGAGCCTCGTGATTCTCTTGACTGCCTCCCAAGTGCTGGGATCACAGGTACGTGCTACCATATCTGATTTACATGTTGCTAAGGATCAAACTCACAGCTCTGTGCATACTAGGCAAACACTCCACCAACTAAGCTACATCTCAAGTCTCAGAACCACCATGTTAAAAAAACAGAAAAAGCTTCTATAACTTGTTTAAAAAAAAATAAGGAGGCAGAGGCAGGGGATCTCTGTGAGTTCAAGGCCAGCCTGGGCTACAGAGTGAGTTCCAGGAAAGGTACAAAGCTACACAGAGAAACCCTGTCTTGAAAAACAAACAAACAAAAACAAAAAAAGAAAGGAAGGGAGGAAGGAAAGAGGAAAAAAGAAAATCAGCCAAGTACAAAAAGTGGACAAGGCAGAGTGTTACTCTGTGTGTTTGTAACCCTGGATTCAGTCTCCCATACTAAAGAAAACTTACGCAAAAGACTTGACTGGAAACTTGGAAAAAGAAACTTTTCACATGGCTAAAAGAAAAGACAAGAAGAAAAAATAATTTAACAAAAAGTTAGTGAGGGTCATCCAGTCTTACAAATAACTCAGAAAATACAAAAGAAGATTAAAGAAACCCAAAAGGCTAAAGTTATAAATATTGACAATATCAAACATTTTCAAGAATGTAGAATTCATATCTGTTGATGCAGGTATGTGTAAAAGGATAGTATATTTTTTTCAAAACTACCCGTTAGTTTCTACTATAGTTAAACCTGCCTCTATTTTATCACCCAATAATTCTATTTAATGCTGAGAATCAAACCCACAGCCTCAGACATTCTGTGCAAGCACTCTACCACTGAGCTACATTACCAGCCTTCATTTTTCTTTTTAGTTTGAGACGGGGGTCTCCTTGAGTTGCCCAGGCCAGGCTTGAGCTCTGTAGTCCAACTAAGCCTTGAACTTGAAATCCTCCTGCATCAGCCTCCTCAACAGCTCAAATTAGAGGCCTGCACCCTGAGGCCTGAATCAGCAATTCTATTCTTTGCAGTCAAGAGAACTGAATACACATGTCCTCTCATTTGTATAATACTGTGGCCACAGCTCTATTTAAACCATCCAAAAGAAGAAATAATCAATTCCATCAGAAAACAAACGATTGTAAATTTACTACGCCACCATTAAAAATAAATGTCTTAAGGGTAATGCTACACTTTTGTAATTCTGTCACTCAGGAGGCAGAGGCAAGAGAATCAAGAGTTCAAGGTCAGCCTGAGTAATCTAATAAAAGCAGGCTCAACACACCAAGAACTGAAGATTTAGCTCAGTCCTAAAGTATTTGCCCAGTGCGCACAGGACACTGGGTTGGATTTCCCAATGCACAAACAAGCAAATGAACAACCCAGGAAGAAATAATCAGCTCGATAAAGATAAATATAGAGCAAGATAAAGAAACCTCACAATGACTGAGAGAACACCAACCACCGGAGGAGTGATAAGAGAAGGAAGCAAGTTGGGGAAAGAAGGACAAGTACCACGTATTTTCTTCCATATGTGAGATCTACATTTAGTAGCATATATATGAATATATATGTGTATATATATGAATGAGAAAAATGATCAGAGACTGTTTGGAGGGAGAAAGGGGACAAAGGAGTGTGATGTGGATGAACTAAGAGTACATGATACACATGTCTGCAAAAGTCTTAATGGAGCATATTTTCTATTTTCTATGCCAACTAAAAATGATGATGATGATGATGATGATGAGACCTGCCAGATGTGGAAGAGTTCTAGTCTATGGTTCCTTTTATATAAAAGTTAAGTAAAATCAGTTCTAAAAGATGGTCATAGAAGCTGTATTAGGGGATAATTCTTTCAGGGCCCAGAATGAAAAGCACACAAGGGGACTCTCATGGATGCAGACTACTTTCTGTAGTTTATCTAGATGTGGCTATCGATCTAGATAGAGAATGTGGACTGGACATTTAGTCACTTGACTATTTAGATGCTTTAACTCGTGCAACAACAGAATAAATAAACAAGTCAGCAGCAGTGGTCACGGTTTTGGAGATTCATGTGGGGCAAAACTGGGGCGGGGCGGGGGTTGATATAGTCCAAACCAAACTTCTCTTTGACCTAGTGGAAAGAATAAGAAAGCTATTCTTGGATGGGTAAAACAGGGGAGTGAAAACAAAAGTAGTTTGAAAATAGAAGCACTGTATCAATGTGGAGTGTGAGCAGAAACTCCCCTGGTCCTGGTGAAGAAGAGCTTGGTTAAACCCAAAGACTCAGTCACCGAGCACCATGATTGGCTGGCCTCCTACAGTGAGCTACCAGCATTTTATTTTTCTAACTATCTACCTTTTATTTCCTCTTGCTTGTCTGTGTCTTCATACTGTCGGTGTTTGGGGCTGAAGAGAACCCTATCCTATTGCTGTCAGGCAGGAGATGGGAAAATGAGAGACATCCTTGGGCTAGGGGAGAAATGTGTGCCCTCCAGGTCTAGAATGCTCGTGTCCTTCAGTGTAGCTAATCTTTCTGTTTTGGTTTGGTTTGTTGAGATAAAGTCTTAATGTGTCTTCTGCGGTGGCCTTAAACTCACTACTCCCCTGCCCCCGATGCTTGAGTTCTGGGATTGCAAGTATGTAATTTTTTTAAAACATGCTTTTGAATTTACATCCTTATGCTTTACAGACTGAACCATCTCCTTATTCCAGAGATGTGTACTATTCTTTCCCCTTTCTGTATCAGTCTGATTTAGTATTTGTAAGAATCTGAAGTGTAGTTAGCAATATCCACAGCACTGAAGGATACTAGAGGCATCAGTAGCAATTAGATTTTTGCATTCTAACATTTGTTTGTTAGAATAGTCAGCTCTAGTCAAGATTTTCCAACCAGAGAAATGTGACACACTAAGCATGAGGCATTCTAAAGCACAAGTGTCTCTTTCTTTAACATTCACAGTTGCACATTCTCAATGTACAAATCTAAAACTTAGATTCCTTAAGTTTCTTTCTTTCTCTCTTTCTTTCTTTCTCTCTTTCTTTCTTTCTTTCTTTCTTTCTTTCTTTCTTTCTTTCTTTCTTCTTCTTCTTTTTTTTTTTTTTTGTTTCTCAGTGTAGCTTTGGAGCCTGTCCTGGAACTCACTCTGTAGCCCAGGCTGGCCTCGAACTCACGGAGATCCACCTGCTTCTGCCTCCTGAGTGCTGGAACTAAAGGCGTGCACCACCACCACCCGGCAAGTTTCTTTCTTTTCCTTCCTTCCTTCCCTCCTTCCTTCTTTCCTTCTTTCCCCCTCCTCCTTCTCCCCTACTCTCTCTCTCTGTATCTCTCTTTCTGGCTTTCTCTGCTGGTGTTGTAGCCAGGGCCCTGTGCATGCTGGAGAATTACACTAATGCTCAGTTATGCTCCTAAAGTTTAGATTCACAATTTAACCCTCCATGGAAGTCCAACATAGATTCTTATTCTCCTTTTTCAGATGATGCCAAGGTCTACTGCCAACTTGAGCAGTAGATGGGTCCATTTGATGCATGGCTTCAGTGACTTCTGGGAACTTGGGCAGCTGAGCATGGGGAAACACTTCCATTGGTGGTCCTTTGTGAGTGGTGTACCCTTGAAAGTATTCTTTTTTTCTCTGAGAAAACTGAAAGTTTCTCAGATTAATTTAATTTTCTATACCCTTGAGCCTGGGACAGATATGATCTGGCTAATTATTAAGATTTCCTCTAGGCATTTCTCCTGTTGTTCTGATGAAACTTGGTTGACTTCCTCTTAATAGCCCTCACCACTTCTAAAATCCTACAGTAGGGACTGACAGATACCCTGTGCCTCATCAGTGACCTTCTGAGGACATAAAACTACCCATGCAATTCAAGAACTATGAAGTCACTGGCCCACAATCTTCAAAACTGTCAATGTCATGAGTGACCAGAAGCAGGAAATATTCCAAGTTAAGGGTGGAAAAGAGACATGATCAAATGCTACCCTGGTGGGAGGGAAAAAAAATGATCATTTGGGCAACTGACAAAATTGAAATATAGACTATAGTTTATATAAAAACAGTCAGTTGCTATAAAAAAATTAGAGTTTAGTGCTCGTGTGGCATGTAAAGGACTGTATTTGCTGCTAGGGAGATGTCTCAGTGGGAAAAGTACTTGCCATGTAAGTGTGAGGACCTGAGTTCAGATCCCCAGGGGCATGTAAAAAGCTGAGCACAGCAGAGAAACTACCCTCCCAACACTAGTCGGGCAGAGACTGGTGGATGGCAGTCCTTGGATTTGCTAAGCAGCCAGTCTAGCTGAAATATGGAGCTCCAGGTTCAGGGAGAGACCTTGTCTCAATCCATAAAATAAAGATGTAATGGGGGAGGACATCTCAACACCACCACATGAGTGAGCACACACACACACACACACACACACACACACACACACACACACACACACAGGAGAATTTCCTTCTCAAAAAATTAGACCGAGGGACCATATACTTTCCATCTGCTTTCAAGTTGTTCAAAAGCAAGCAAGCAAACAAACAAAACAGAACAGTGGTAGTGTTGGTGGGCAGTGTGGGCAGAGGAGAATCAAACCCAGAGCCTTCTACCAACTGAGCCACATCACCAATCAACCCCATGTCTGCCTTTTATAGATGAGCCCCTGAATGCAGATTTGCTTTGGGTCACCTGGAAAAAAACCTATCCTAATTTACTCTCTTACCATGCCACAGCAACCCTGTTACCAGAGGTTGATGTCATAGGAGGCTCAGGAATTTTTTTCCTGGGACTTTAAGAAAGAAGAATGGGGTTGGGTGTGGTGGTACACACCTTTAATCCCAGAATCTGGGAGGCAGAGGCAAGGGCAGGCAATGGGTCAGCCTGGTCTACAGAGAGAGGGAGTTCTAGGACAGTTGGGGCTACACCGAGAAACCCTGTCTTGAAAAATCAAAACCAAACAAAACAACAAACAATAGGAGGAGGAAGAGGAGAGGAGGAGGAGGAAGAGAAGAAGAAGAAGAAGAAGAAGAAGAAGAAGAAGAAGAAGAAGAAGAAGAAGAAGAAGAAAGAATGGAGTTGTCCTGGGAAAATAATTGCTATGCATATTAATTTAGAACTTTAGAAGGGTCATAAATAGGACAAAATGAATGAACAGAACAAAGAAAGAGTTTAAGTGAGTTCCTGACAGCGCGAGTTCTGTTTCATGTAAACTGACTCAGTGTCAGCACCCCGCTTCTAGAAAGCAGGACTTCACTGGGAGAGACTCCAAGACACCTTCCACGACAGATGTGACACTTCAAAACAACCCTGGGATTCAGGGGCCGAAGTAGAATTCTGATACTTTTCAATTAGAAAGGGGAAAAGTAAACCACAATGTGGGTGGGTTGGGTCTTTGTGTGTGGGGGTGTGTGTGGAGGGGGTTGGGTCTTTGTGTGTGTATGTGTGTGTGTGTGTGGAGGGGGTTGGGTCTCTGTGTGTGTGTGTGTGTGTGTGTGTGTGTTCCTTTTTATATTTTCTTTTCTGAGGCAGAGTCTCACTATTGTCCTTGAAACTTGCAATCCTCCTGCCTCAGCTGTGTTGGGATGAAAGGCATTGGACACCTAATCCTGTAACAAAGCTGGTCAAATCTGCCATCTTGGTCAGGTTCTTTGACCTCTTTACCACATTGATCCATTCCTGACTCTCATCTCCTTCCCCCATCACCCACTGCAGGTCCTGCTTTCTCTAGACTCCTACCTACCAGGTGTCCACCACAGCAGCCAGGGGCTGTGCTGTGGAGAGAGCTGGGGGCCTGAGAGCTGAGAGCACAGGTGCAGGGCAGCAGCCTACATTGTGAAGAGGCCAAGGCTTCCAAGGAGAAGCCCAGAGGGGAGGTAAATGAAAAGAGATCTGCTCCTCAGGGAACCCTGGCCTGCCTGAAGCGGAGAAGGCCCTTGACCGTCCTAGCCTGGCTCTCTCAAAATAGTTCTGCTGTTCAGGCCTGGCTCCCCTAAGATGGTGGTTCTCAACCTTCCTAATGCTGCAACCCTTTAGCACAGTTCCTCATGCTGTGGTGACCCCCAGTCATAAAACTGTTGCTATTTCATAACTGGAATTTTGCTACTGTTGTGAATCACAATGTAAATATCTGGTATATAGGATATCTGATTTGGGACCCCTGTAAAAAGGTTGTTCTACCCCCTCACAGGGTCACGCCCCGCAGCTTGAGAACCTTTGGTTTAAGGCCCTCTGGGATGTTTTATTGTTGTTTTCGAGGTAATGGTGTTGGATTTGACACCCTGATACTTGTGTTGATGAGTTGATAGTCACCCCACAGAACTACAAATGCCCAGAGCTACAGAAATGCTCTGAATGGGATGCTGTGCTGTATGTATTGCTGGCACTGAGCCCAAAGAGAGGCAGCATTCAAGTGTCCTGAAGTGCCAAGGCCCAGTGGGAAGCTTGACAGTTAGTGCAGAAACCTGCAGCTGTGAAGTCTCCTCTCTCCTCCCCTCCTGTCCCCTCCTCTCCCCTCTCCTCTCCTCTCTTCTGTCTCCCTTTCCTTTCTCTCTCCTCATTCCCCCTCCTTCCCTCCCTCCCTCCCTCTCTCCCTCCCTATCCTCTCTTCTTAAATTGTACCTCTGGGAGCTCCAAAACTGAATCAAGCTTATGAATGAATAAAAGGATTTTATTCGCAGAAACTTGATGGGACCTCATGGAACAAATACCCACATTCAATTTTCAGACCCATTTTCTACCAAGAAGTTTAGATGAAACTCCAATGAGGCCAGGCTGGTCATCACAGCTAGTTTGCAGACTTGAGCAGGAGGGTCATGAGATCAAGGCCTGCTGGTCCACAGATTGAATTCAAGGCCAGCCTTGGCATCTTAGACTCTGGCTCAAAATAAACAGCAGAAAAGACAAAAGTAGTCTGTGAGAGCTGAGACTACAACTTTCCGGTAGAGTGCTTGCCTAACATGCACAATGCCCTGGAGTCAATTCCTAGCATCCCCTCCCTGGAAAAACAAAAACCAAAAACCAAAAACCAAAAAACCAAAAAACAAACATTTTTTTTTCCAGTAACACAAGAGGCTAATGAAGGAGGGTCAGGAGCCCATGGCCAGCTTGGGCTGTAGTACATTGTGCTAGTGAGGCAGATCATTTGACTTGAGAATAACCTTTGAAACCATATTTCAACATCCAGAGAACAGAGATACTGAGAATGTTCTAGGGCTCCGAGTGTCCCTTGGAGCTCATGAAGGAGATCTGGCAGGAGGCAGGGATTGCAGCAGGTCAATATGCTGCCCTTAAAGCTCCAGGAGAGGACCAGGACAGGCTACATTGCTCCAAGCAAAGCACCTGCCAGTCATTCAGTTGAAAGCCTCTTTCTTTTCCAGGTTTCTGGGTCCTATATGAACCGGTACCAGTTTGGCTCCTAAAGGCATTAGCTTCGTGAGCCATTCTTTCTAGATACTGGGCCAAGCATCATGAGCATTTTAAGACTTTGAATTCCTTGGAAAGTTTCTGTTGAGTTGCAAGTGAACCATCATTTGTGTCCTCTGTTTCCTGAGGAAACTCAGACCTTAACATGCTGGTGACTTGGCAACATTCTAAAAGCCTTCACTGAGCTGGCAGTGGTGGCTTACACCTGTAGTCCAATCTTTTGGGAGGTTGGGACAAGAGAATTTCCTTGAGATTGAGGCCAACCTGAGTTATATATTGAGTTACAGCATGGGTTCCAGTGGAAGTTCCTGTTTCAGAAATCAATACCACAGCCTGGGAGTGTCATAGACAGACAAACTATCTCAAAAAAACAAAACAATCAACAAAACCCCAAACAAAAAAAATCAATACTACTTCTACTACTAATAATATTCAGGAAAAGAGGAGGTGGCAGAAAGGCAAGAAGGATGGAGGAGGAAGAAAGGAAGAAGAGGAGGAAGAGGAAAAGTTCTTACTTAGAAATCGACCTCTAGGATGCTGGGGTTATCTATTTGACATCCTAAAGGACATCGCTCTGCATGTCCTCAGAAGGAGTAAATTTTCATCTTTGACAGTTTGTTTAGTTATAACTGTTGCACAACAAACCATTCCCAAGACACACACACACACACACACACACACACATATATATATAAGAATGGTTGCTTTTCTTTGTTTTTGTGTTTTTTCTTTAGCATAATTTTTATTAATTCTTTGATATTTTTCCCCAATATAATATTTTTATTAATTATTTCAGAATTTCATACAACACACCCCATTACACTCACTTCCCATTCCTACCAGGTCCATCCTCCCACCCCTGTGCCCCCTCACCAAAAAAAACCCAAAAAAAACCACCAAGTCCAATTTGTGTTACCCATATACTAACTGGAGCATGATCAAACTCCCAGTGGCCAGCCCCTTAAGGAAAACTAAATCCTTCCCCACCCCCCACCAGAAGCCAATGACTGTAAAGAGCTACCTAACTCCAGCATCTTTATCACAATTTTTAAGGACTCTCTTCAATAGCTTCCTGTCTAGACTGTTTCTTTGGGGTGGGGGTAGGGAGGGGTTGTCGCAGAAGCCTTCAGTGTCTCTCATTCTCAGTTATGAATCTTCCGTCAACACCTCTACAAAAGAGGACTCCTTGCCCATAGCAGCTGGTGGCAGCATGGATCATGGACTTCCACATGGTTTCCAGAAGCAACTTGGGTCATTGACATCAATCTTGTCCCCAGGGAAGGCACAGATCATGGACATTGCCTTGGAGGAGCCTTCCTGTTCTGTGCTGGAATGTTGACTTGTTTTGTATATGCTTTGTATATATACAGGCTTGTTGCATAGCCCAGGTTGGTTTCAAGTGGGCAATCCTTCTACTTCTGCCTCCTGATACTGGGTTTACACACATGTGCCACCATACCCAGCAAAAGATTGATTGTATCGTCCTTACAGATTCTGTGTTAGGAAATCTTACAGAGAAAAAAGAGGATGGCCTGACTCTGTTTTGTGAGATCTGGGTCCTCCACCAGGAAGAAGGTGCATGAAACAGGCTGAAAGATGGAATCCACTGGTGACAGCTTCACACATGTTTCTGGCAGTTGATGGCTGGACACATCTACTCATGGTCTTTTAGTCGTGTCTCTACTCAGAACTGTTTGGACTTCAGAACATAGCAGCTGGTTTCCAAGAACCAGTGTCCCCAGAGATGAGGGCCAGAGGCATGTGAGATATTTCTGTCCAGGCTTGAGGTCTTATGTTAAAATCGGAATGTGGGGTGAGATGATGTATTGCAGTCATCCTTGGTAGAGCATAATAAACAACTGTAGATTTGACTTTCAGAAACAGCTAAAACCCTTTGGGAGTTAAGCTTGATAAAGAATAGAGAGGAATGAAGTTGTTTGGATTATAAACTAAGAATTATGAGCTGAGGATGTGGCTCAGTTGGTAGAGTGCTTGCCTACGATGCACAGGGCTCTGAGTTGAATCCACAGTACTACATAAACCAGGCCTGTTGGCACATGCCTGTAATCCCAGGGAAGGGTGGGGACATGCTCGGGGGTAACAAGATCCTGCCTCAAAACAAAGAAACCGGACAAAACACCTACACCCACAAAACTTTTTAGACAAAGTGTGGCACTTCAATGGTGACTGTGATCACTTTGATCTCGCCCTGTACAGACCTAGGATCCTCTCAGAAGCACTTGAAGAGCTGTCCAGTGGACTGGTACATTCATGCCGTTAAAAAAAAAAGCCATGTTCATAATCAAGAGCCTCTAGACTGTGGGGATTTTGTGGATGGGACATTTTTAATTTCTGTAGAGATGAGATATTATAGATAAATAAACGAGGGTTTGGGTTGGGTTATCTTTGCTACTCGTCTCTTTGAGACAGGGTCTCGGTCTCATGTAGCCTAAGCTTCCCAGGCTGGTCTTGAACTCACTATATAGTACTGATGATGATCTTGAACCTCTGGATGAGTGCTGGGATTATAGGTGATATAATAGGACCTATGGTGCTCTACACACACACACACACACACACACACACACACACACACACACACACACACTAGGATCTATGGTGCTGGGGAAGGGACTCAGGGTATTCCTAAGCAAGTACCACACTGAGCTATGTCCAGCCTGGTTATACTTTTGTTGTTGCTGCTGATAGTGTTTCTTCCGTTTTTTCTTCCTTCCTTCCTTCCTTCCTTCCTTCCTTCCTTCCTTCCTTCCTTTCTTTCTTTCTTTCTTTCTTTCTTTCTTTCTTTCTTTCTTTCTTTTTTCGAGACAGGGTTTCTCTGTGTAGCTTTGCACCTTTCCTGGATCTCACTCTGTAGACCAGGCTGGCCTGGAGCTCACAGAGATCTGCCTGCCTCTGCCTCCCGATTGCTGGGATTAAAGGGGTGCTCCACAATCTGTCTTAGGCCCCACTTCTTGATCTCCCTCTCCTCTCTCCTCTCCCTCAACCCCCCCCCCCCTCTGAGACAGGATCTCTATAGCGCTGGCTGGCCTGCGTTCTTAGGTAGCCCAAGATGTCTTTGGAATACTGGCAATTCTCTCACTACAGCTTTAGGGTTTTTACTTGTATTTGTGTGTTGGGGTGTGTGTGTATCTGTGAGCATATGTGTACATGTGACTAAACACGTATATGTAACCAGATACGTCAACCATTGTATGTCTTTCTCTATTTCTACTTTATATTTTTAATTTTTAATTTATTATTTAAAATTTTCTTTTTCTAATTTTTGAGACAGGCTCTCACTATGTATTGTTGGCTGGCCTGGAACTCATTTGATCTGCCTGGCTCTACTTCCAGAGTGCTGGGCTTAAGGTCCGCACACCACTATGTTCAGCCAGTTTGCTTTTTTTTTGAGCTGAGGACCGAACCCAGGCCCTTGCACTTGCTTGCTAGGCAAGCGCTCTACCACTGAGCTAAATCCCCAACCCCAGTTTGCTTTTGTGATACAGTCTTTCTTTAGTCAGAGTTCACTGACTGGCTAGGCTGCCTGACCAGAGGGCTCCAGGAATCCTCTGGTCTCTGCTGGACCAGAGTGAGGGTTAAAGGCATGAGCTCCAATCCTTGGCTTTCATGTATGTGCTGGGGCTATGAATACAAATAGATCCTCATGCTTGTGTGGCACACATACTACTGACGGAACCATCTACCCAGTCCCTGATACAGCCTTTTGAGTGCTGGGATTACAGGCATGAGCCACCATGGCTGACCCAAATGCTCTCTGATCGTGTTTCCTAAAACTTTATTCTGCAAAACATTAGTTCCTGGAGATGGGACGTTCTCCTCCCAGATCCAACTAATGACAAATCCAACTGAGAATTAAAACATCTTCACAGAGGAAACACATCTGTGGAGCTGGGCTTGCAGTAGCTCTGGGGTATGGCAAGGAATTTGTCAGGGAGCTTTGACCTTAGAAGGAAAGGTAGGAACAAAGGTGTTTGACGTTCGAACCCAGAAGCCAAAGAGTCCTCCTTCAAAGAGATCTCAATGCTCCCTCCTGGAACGGTGGAGAACACCGCTGTGCAGTCTCATCCTTAAAGAAAGCTCTAGAACTAACAACAACAGCTGCAGTGGAGCTGACTTGCCATGTGCTCTGTGTTCATTTTTAATTTCTGATTAAACTGGTACCAGCTGATCTGATTCATTTGGGGACTTCAAGGCCACCTGGGGCCACTTGATAAAGGCTCATTAATATAACACAATTGTGTTGCCCGGGTTGCCAGGCTGCTTTCACAAACACGAAAAGCAATCTGGGGTATACATGGTAAAAGGAACCATCGAGCTGGAAGAAACCTGAGAGATTATCTCCTTCAGCTCCTTCATTGTAAGGATGAAAACCGAGGCTTAGCTACTGTTGGGCGACTTCCCCAAGAAAACATTTGTCGATGCCAGCTAAACCAGAAGTGAGGGCCAAGTGCTCTTTACCTATGCAGCTCTTCCAAACAGGAACCCATGTACTTGTGTGTTGCTGGGGGAAGACCTAGACCCTTACCCAGCAGAAGCAAAGCGTTATGGTTGTGGATTTATTTTTCTTATTTTTAATAACCTGTGTATGTGAGGGATGGGCATATGCACATGAGTGCAGGTGCTCAGAGGGGCCAGAGATGGTGGATCCCCTGGAGCTGGAGCTAAGGGTGGTTGTGAATGACCGATGGGGGTGCTGGGAACTGAACTGAGTTTCTCTGTAAGAGTAGTAAGTGCTCTTAACCACTGAGCCACCTCTCCAGCACCAGAAGCAAGAGTACATCAGTTCTGAAGCAGTCCTTCCGCTTAACGGCCAGATCTTTTAGACATTGTACACATCATTTCACTTCCCCCGAGCCTCCGCTTTCTCGTCCACAGAATGGTATTGATTCCGGACCTAGCTGACTTGTGGAGTAATCCTAAGGGTCAGATGAGGTAATGCTTTGGAAACACTTTAAATAAACTTTGTGGTTCGGGGATGGAGTTCAGTGAAGAAGTGCTGATCTAGCTGCACAGAACCCTGGGATGAAAGGTGGGTGTGGTGGCGAATATCTGGAATCTGTGAACTCTGTAGGGGCAAGAGGATCACAAGTTCAAGATCATCCTCCGAACACAGGGAGTTCAAGGCCAACATCTGCAACACAAACTCTTCTCAAAAAACAAAAAGCAAAAACCCCACAAAGTAGCCATTCTCTTTTTCTCCCTTTGTCAATGACACACAATGAATAATTGAGAGCAAATCCACAAAGCACTTGCTCAAGGACTTTTGGAGCTAAAAAGCAAGCTTGTACAGCTATCTCTCCACTGCACTTACTAGTTGAAGGAACAAATGTTTGCCTTGAATATTCTTGGTATTTCGAGACCAGTTACATAGGCCTGCCACAAACAGTGTAGAGCAAGGCTACAAGTAGGGGGCTCACATACTCTGTGTCTATGTACAGAGAAGTGGAATCTTGCTATGATGACAATACACCTTCATAATAACCTAGAAATCTGTGTGAATGTACAATTCTCAGAATTACACACACACTTACACACACACACACACACACACACACACACACACACACATGCATGCACACACAAAATATGGCATCACAGAAAAAAAATCAAACCCAAGGTCCCAGGCCCAGGCATCTGGCCCTCGCTTATAGCCCACTCACTCTTCATCTGCCTGCACTAGGAAGATTCCTCCATGAATCTGGCTACCTCAGTTTCCATATTCAAACTGGATCTCCACATTCCCTTTGAAAAACCCACACCAGTCCACCCTTCAGACCAGGAGGTATGTACTAGAAAGGTGGACCCCAGGAGAATGCTAACTGGCTCCTATTGCAGGCTTTGGACTGCCTTGATGAGGAAATCCAGGGCCCCCAAATAGTATTGCAATAGCGGTCTAGCAACAGACTCATCAGACGTAATAGATTCTTCTTCTTGGAGAGTGCAGAGAAGCAAAGGAACAGCATTCCTTGTGAAGCAATTCTCCTGTAGATGCTGGTAACAAATTAGGGCTATCAGGCCGTCACATGTACTGTCACTTCTGGCTCCAAATCAGTTGAAGGACAGTCTCAAGAGCCTAATAGAAACCCCAACTTTACTAATGAGAGCAGAGAGTACAGCTTGCACCTGTGACCAGGGGACTGCCACCACCCGGCATCCTACCATCTTGCTCTTCCTGTGGGTGGGGAGTGCTGATCCTTCCCTATCGAAGAGGAAACTCAGAAGGATGTAGGCCTCCAAAGGAGGTCTCTGTCACCCCTGCCTGGCACATGGGAACAAACCCAGAGAGGGCAAGGTCAGCAAGAGGGAATCAACAGACAATAGACCTTCACTCCTCTCTGTCCCCAACATGTCACTCCTCCCCCAGGGCCAGGGCCCAGAGCAGCTTCTGTTCCTTTACTGCAGGACAAAGTGTGAGCAGAAGTCACTTTCCTTGGGGCCAGTGGTGGCAGAAGAGACGAGAAGTGCTAACTCAACCAATACTGACTCAGTCTTACCCTTTCGGAACATTCTAGAACAGGTGGGGCCTGGAAACCAGATTTCAAAATGAGCTCCACTTTTTACAAGAATGGGGCCAGCTGCCACCCACCCACTCCACGTGGCTCTTGGTGGGTGAATGAGGGGGACAAGAGAAGACATTTGTAATTTGCAATCTAGGCTGTGGCAGCTGAAACTCTTGGTATCAGTTCTGGAAAATAGCCAAGAACTTCCTAGTGGGAGCCCCACACGATTGGATTGGAGAGAAGAAAGGGGTGTGTTTGTGTGTGTGTGTGTGTGTGTGTGTGTGTGTGTGTGTGTGTGTGTAGGCCAGAGGTTGACTTTGGGTACCATTCTTTTTTTTTTTTTTTTTTTTTTTTTAAGATTTATTTATTATGTATACAGAAGAGGGCGCCAGATCTCATTACAGATGGCTGTGAGCCACCATGTGGTTCCTGGGAATTGAACTCAGGACCTCTGGAAGAGCAGCCGGTGCTCTTAACCTCTGAGCCATCTCTCCAGCCCCTGGGTGTCATTCTTAAGAGGCTGTTAACCTTGGTTTTTGAGACAGTGTCTCTCATAGACCCAGAGCTCACGGATTAGACCACCAGGCCTTAGGGATTGTCCTGTCTCCACTCCCTCAGTGCTGGGATTACAAGCGTGGCCCACCACATCTGGCTTTTCTTCTTTTTAATGAGGATTCTGGGTATCAAACTCCGGTCCGCATACTTGTGCAACAAGCATTTTAATCACAAACCCATCTCTCCAGTCCTCCCATCCCCCTTGCCCTGAAGTGGACTGAAGGAAAACTGTCCCTCCTGAAGCTCTAAGTCAAGAGAGAAAAGCCTGGGGCTGGATGGGATACCTAAAAATGCGCTGGAGTTTTGGCAGAAGTATGAAAATTGAACAAATTTCTAATACTGTCTCTCTGCCCTCTTTTTGGCCCTAGCTTCCTGCATGCTTATGCCATCTTCCATTTCCTTCCATTTGAGCTAGTCAGCTTCAGGCATCCCTTCATCCCTTCACATGTAGCTCATGGGTAGATGGAGGAGAACATTTAATAACATTAAAACATTAATTAATTAAAAACGATGAACAGTGATGTGTGACTCCTAGGTTTCCTAAGCTACCAAAGACACATTTGTATTCTAAAAGAACAGAGGAATAAGCTCAGTGGATTACGTTCCGGGCAGAATTCTGAAGCTGTTTGTCTGGGAATGGGAGATAGGTCTGTTCTCAGCCCTCACAGACAATACAGCCTTCTGTGAAACAGTGAGTGAGTAAGGACCAGTCACAGACTCAGCAGAGGTCAATCATGAAGACACAGAGATGACCACTGATTGTGCAGAATGAGGTCACTGATAACTTAAAAGAACTAAGGAAAACTGTCAATGATGAGCAATACCATGTGAATTTGGTTTAGCTGGGAGTTTGGGGTGTCTGCTAAGCCCTGGGCTCATATAACAGTCTGGAGAGAAGAAAGACTCATACTTATTGGAATAATGGGATGTTGCTTCTGAGAGGTCAGAGGAAAATAAACTTTTAGAACACTGGATATTTTCTTTAAAGACAGGGTCTTGTATATTCCAGGCTAGCCTTGAACTTGCTATATAGCTGAGGCTGAACTGATCCTATTGCTTCTACCTCTTGAATGCTGGAATTACAGGCATGTGTCATCAAGGTTAACCTGGACGTGTAACTGCTGAGCTTACTGCTTTTTTCTAAGCGAACCTTCAGTCTTTAACTAAGGAAAAGTGAATCTGCCCCTTGCTGCCAACTCATGGACACATGGCCCTTCTGCTGATGTAAGCACTTGGCCTGATTAGCCAAGCACACCTTCCCTTCCTCACCCCAGGCAATCCTTCCCCTTCATGACACCGCTTCTCTGTTCTTACCTCAGAGCCTTCATTCCTCTCTCCTCACCTCTGCTCTTTAGGCTTTCCTTCACCTTCCCAGCAAGGCACCTTCTGCCCCTCAGAACAGTGTACATCCTTCAAAATTTGCTCAGGATTCCAGCACTTTAAGTACCAGGACCCCCCTACTTCTGATCTCTGAACTCTGAGATTCTATTACTTTTTTTAATCTGTCTTTCTGTCTATCTAATCTATCTGTCTGCCTGTCTGTCTATTATGTATGTATGTATGTATGTATGTATGTATGTATGTATGTATGTATGTATCTATCTATCTATCTATGTATCTATCTATCTAATCTATCATCTATGTATCTATCTCTCATCTATCTATCTATCTATCTTCATTATTATTATTATCATCATCATCACTATCACCAATGTATTTGTATAATACCAAGGACTGAGCTTCAGGCTCTTAAATATTTGAGGCAAGGACTTTTTCAACGAGCTACAGTCCCAGACTTTTCTACTCTTTAGACAGAGTTTCACATGGTTGCCCAGGCTGATCTTGAACCCACTGTGTAGCTCAGACAGGCCTTGAACTTGTAATCCTCCTGCCTCATCCTACCCAAGTATCTGGTGTGCCACCAGGTCTGTCTGAACTTGGAATACAATAAAAACACTCATAGCAGTAATGATCATGGCTGTAAGAATGAGGCCTTAATGTTGGAATATTACAAAGAATGGCAACAACATGCTATTTCATTTGTTACATGATTGTTCAAAAGATGAGGGATTAGTATGATTACAGCCTAAAAATTAAAAAAAATTAAAATATTCAACATGTAAACTGAGATCCAGAAAGAATACATTTGTTTCAGAAGATGGCAAGGCACCTGTGGTGGTTTGAAAGAAAATGACTCCCAAAGGGAATGGCACTATTAGGAGGTGTGGCCTTGTTGGAGGAAGTGTGTCACTGTGGGGGTGGGCTTTGAGATCCCTTTTGCTCAAGCTTGGCTCAGCAGCTCAGACAGTCAGAACAGTTCCTGTTAATCGCAAGCCAAGATGTGGGACACTCAGCTACTTCTCCAGTACCATGTCTGCCTGCATGCCCCCATGTCCCACCATGATGATAATAGACTGAACCTCTGAACTGTAAGTGAGCCACCCCAGTTAAATGTTTTCCTTTATAAGAGTTACTATGGTCATGGAATCTCTTCACAACAATAGAAACCAAAGCTAAGACAGCATCCTTCCATTTTGGTCTCTTGGACAGGTATGCACATGGCCAAACACATCACAAACTTATCTAAATCATTGAGGGTTTAACTAGGCAGTTCTCTGTAGGTGACAATGTCATTTTGCAATGTCAGATGTTTGAACACAACTGGTAGTTTCTGATTATTTTGCAGAAGCCGGGTGTGGTGGTGCATGCCTGCAATCCCAGCTGCTCAGGAGACTGGGGCAGGAGAGGCACAGTGAAGTTGAGAGTAGCCTGTGTAAGTTAGCAAGACCTTGTCTCCAGCACATATATGTTCGCACACACACCCCGTAGTATTTTTAAGTTCTTTCCCCTTGCTAATTTGGCTCTCTAGTAAGATCACTGGTTTCTTCAGGGCAGGAAACCTCTGATAGGGTTTTTATTGTTTGTGTTTTCTCAGCTTCTAGAATTGTAGCGAATGTGTAATTGGAGCTTAGAAAGTGCCTCACTGAGACAGGGGTGAAGTTCAGTAGGAGAGCATTCCTCCAGCATGAAGGAGGTCAGAGGTTATACACCAGCAATGAAGGAAGAAAGAACACCGCTGTGGTGAGGAGGACCTTGTGCATGTGTGAGTGTGGAAAACTGAGCTTCCTGGGTGAGTCTATTCACCTCATTTGGGTGTTGGAGGGAATGGAGAGTGTAGAGACTTCAAAGGACCCTTTGAGATGGAAGCTTCGTTACTAATCAAAAGTTCTTCAGTGTTGGAATCCAGATGGGAAGGATGGCTCTGCCATCAGATGAACATGGGGATAATGAAGAAGGCATTCTGGGAAGACTGGGTATCCTGGGGCTCATTTATCCGATTGAGAGAGAACCTGGGGAGGAAGAGATAGATGGGCCTTCTCTTTCCTCTGGTTTAGCTGCAGAGAGATGGCCTGTGGGTCATCAGCCTAGCTCTGCTGTTCACCCCTGAACAAGAGGACGGAGAGGCCCCTGCACTTGCTCCAAGTCCCATTCCTAAAGGTGAAGCTACTGGAGTCACTGTGCTGACTGGGTGAGGGCAGATTGAGAAGGGACTGACTGTGTGTCCTAGGGATGTTGTAGGCCCTGGCTGGTGTATCTACTGGCTTGTTGCCACATAAGCTTGCTCCCACAGTGAGGATGTGCAATCTTCTAATGGCATCAGAAAGATTTGCTAAGATTTACATTTGTAAACATAATAGATGGAACATTAAAGTTTCAGTACTTGGAGTAAATCCTGAGTATCGATCACCGTGCAGAAGATTAATTTGAACCACATTCCAAGTTGAGTATGTAAGCGTGCCAGCAAGATTTCTGAGGCAAAATTATCAATGTACACTTCCCAGTCCCCAGATCACTTTTAATAAACATGTAACAACTACTTCATTTCTAACTAAGACATCAAATGCTCCCGAGAACTTGACCTTCTCTGTGGGGAAATCAATCAAACTATGATAAGCAATGAATGTTCTAAACAAACATTAAGAGCTGGGGAAATAAGAAATATACTTATGATGACAAAGATTATTTCATTCTCCAGAATTTTTTCCCTCATGTATATCAGACTAGGAAGTCTTAGAGGCTGAGAAAGTTTAAGAAGTAGTTTGAAATTCTAAGTACGTGTGTGTGTGTGTGTGTGTGTGTGTGTGTGTGTGTGTGTAGCTCAGCTGGTATGGTGTTTGCCTGGTGTGAATGAGGCTGTGAGTCTGATCCCCAGCACTCATAAACTGGGTGTGGTGGTTTGTGATCTCAGCACTGGGGAGGAAGAAGCAGGAGAGTTAGAAATTCAAGGCCATCCTTGGCTACATAGAGAGTTCAAGGCCAGCCTCAGCTACCTGGAACCCCATGGTAAATAAAATAATAAATTCTAAGTATGAAAATACTTCTTGTATACATATTAAGGCATAAAATCATATCAGACAGTCAGGGAAGCAATCAGAAACTATACCTTAAGTTAGAGAGAGAGGAAAAAAAAAGGCAGATATACGGAATGGGGCCCAGTGCGCGGTCTGGGTGCGAAGTCTGGGTTCATTCAGCTGGTCTTGGAGGGTAAAGCAGTAAGGTCTCCTATAGTGTTAGTTACATGCCTAGTGTTGACTCAAGCAATTTAAACATATTGACATGTTTGCCAACTCGAGGAGTTAGATTTTAGTCTATTCATTTCATAGATAATGGAATCATGGCCCAGATCAGTTAAGCAATTTATCCAAAGTCACACAGTCAGTAAATAACAGCACTGAAAATGTAATCCCAAGGAGTCCAGAGGCAAAGGTTCTGTAGCCCAGGCTGACCTTGAACTCACAGCAATCCTCTTGCTTTAGTCCTGGTATATGTATGCACTATCACACTCTGCAAGACTGTGGTGTTAACCACAGAGAATCTCAAGATTCACGTATGACCCCTAGCAACAACAACAACAATAATAATTTTAGTTGTTTCTTCCCATGTTAAAACCCAAGGTCAAAGTTGGGATATTGAGATACATGCTTGCAGATCCCTGATCACTGTTCTATATAGCAAGCCATATCCACAATCCCATCTTCTTTTGTCCTGGATTGTGATTGACAGGCAAGGGGCTGGTCCTGGAAGGTTCTGAAAGCCTCTAGTTGACTGCCAGCTCACAGTTCACCTCAGGAATCCTCTATGTATAGATTCCTTACTGTGGGCTGTGGAGACATACCCTCCACTCCAGGCCCCCACGCCTGCTCCAAGGCCATCTGAAAGCTGGCTGGTAACCTGCAGAATGGCTTCTGCTGAGCCATTTGACCACTGCTATGACCGGCCCAGTCAGACTGCTCTGTGAGATGCCTCATGAAAGCAGTGCAGCCATGAGGAGAGGGCACCCTGGGGTGGGAGGCACTGGGCTAGCTGGGAGAGTCAGGTCATCCGTTGGCTGGTTGGTAGGGGCCAAGTGATGAGACATCAGGTTTGCAGACTTGCTTGCTGCAGAGCTCCTGGGTGACAGGGCTGTGTGGCATCTCGAAGCATCACAGGTGATGTCTGTGAAGATGGCAGTGTAAATGTGGAGCTGTTCTCTTGCAAACCCTTAGAAGTAAGTCCTGTCCTCTGAGAGTGTGTTCATCCTTTCCTGTGATAGACTATCTGGACAAGATGCCAAAATACAGCTTAGCAGGGAAAGGTGTGTTTTAACACATAATTCCAGTTATAGCCCAGGAGTGAAGTCATGGGATCAGAGACTTGAAGCACATAGTCACGTCACAGCCACAGACAAGAGCAGAAAGACATGCTTGCTAGCGTTTACTGCTTGGCTGTCTTTCCTCTACTCCTGTATAGTTCAAGGCCACAAACCAAGGAGTGACGCCATATACTGTGGTGATTATATTGTGTGCTCTAATAAACTTGCCTGAGGATCAGAGGACAGAGTCAGCCACTAGATTAGACAGAGAAGCCTGGGCAGTGGTGGTACACACCCTTAATCCTATCACTTGGGAGGCAGAGAACTCTGTGAGTTCAAGGCCACACTGGAAACAGAGCCAGGCAGTGGTGGCACACAACTTTAATCCCAGTGAAGCACACACGCCTTTAATCCCAGGAAGTGACGGCAGGCTGGAGAAAGGTATATAAGGTGTGAGGAAACAGGAAATAAAGCAGTCCAGCTGAGACCCTTTCCGGTGAGGACTCAAAGGCTTTCAGTCTGAGGATTCCTGGAAACAGGATTGGCTGAGGAGTTGGTGAGGCGAAGTTGGCTGTGGCTTGCTCTGCTTCTCTGAACTTTCAGCTTTCACCCCAATATCTGGCTCCAGGTTTTTATTAAAAGACCGTCTAAGAATCAAGCAACAATCCCCTTTCGGGCTGGCTCTTCCCACACCGGTGAAGGCTGTCATGACAAAACAGCACACACATGCACACAAGGCACCCTCATCTAGACAGTCCCTCACTGAGACTCTCTCCCTAGGCGACTCTACTCATGTCAATTTGACAATTTTCATTTTGCAAAGTCATTTTTGCAGCTGACAATAAAAAAGAACGTAGCATCTCAGGCTCTCTGATCCCCCTCTCCATTTCCCTTCTCCCAAGGCCACCTGCTGAGCCAACTGTCTGCCAGCCTTCATTCCCAACCCCTCTCCACTGTGAGTCCCTCACCCCTCCTACAGAAGCCTATAAGGAGCTCCCAATAGGACTCACTTGAGGAACAGAATTTGCTTAAAAATCATTCTGATAAGAATTTTCAATGAGTTTTAGGCTCATTTGCAAAAGGAAAACCTTTCAATTTTCTGATCAGTAGCCTATTACTGCTGATTGGAATCAGAACATATGGAAATTTTCCAAGCTGAATTTCAGCAAAAGTGCTTGCATAATAACTATCATGATTTATGAACACATGGATTCCTTTGGGTCCACTTTACCTCGGTGAGGTGTCATTCATCAGCCTTGACAGCCCCTTGAACTCCATGTCAAAACACACCAATCTTCTGCAGGTCGAGATGCTCAGAATAATGGACTGTTGCCCACCTCGCTGCTCATACTTAAACTATTAGTATTGTTTCCAGGAATAACAAATACTTAAACATTTTTTATTTAGGGGTCTCATTGGTTCAAAAAATGTACGCTTTGTAACACGAACCCCAGATTAAAACTCTGCACCACAAAAATAAATTATTTATGAGCTGGGAAGGTCCTGGGGGCCCCTGGATCTACGAGATGAATATTAGATCATCTTCTTGCTTCTTCAACCATTCTTCACCAGTGCCCACTGCACTGGTGGCTCTGAGATCCTGCTGCAAGGACACACCCCCTCTCCTTACCCAGTGTTTCTCGCTGCATGAACCCCCTCCCAGCCTCTCCTTGCCCAGTAGTTTCCTGTTGGTTCCTTCCACCATCCCAGATGGTTGAATTTTATCTATTTGGGAAAAAAGGCCTTATCATTTACACTCTCCTTTCTTCCATTCTTTCCCTCCTTCCCCTTCCTCTACCCCTCTTTTTCTCTTGTCCTATAACTCAATATGTAGTCATCAATCCTCCTGCCTCAGCCTCCCAAGTGCTGGGATTACAGGCACTAACTACCTAATGGTGGTTTGGGCAGACAGGCTCTCCAGCTGTCCCATCCTCAGCTGACTACAGTTTTCCTATGCCCTACTGTTCCACATACCGACGCAGCTCACATTTGGCTGCATCCCTGAGAATTTTCCACTACCTCCTACCAGCCCAGTGATTCCCAAGAAAGCAGGTTTTATGGCAGGTCCTGCTGTTTCATAGGCATCTGAGTATCGTAAGCTCTGCTGTCTCAGGTGCCTCTGTGAGCACTCTGTTGTCCTAGCTTTACTCTATGATATCATCCTGAGTGATCTTCCCTGTGGGACTCCTTCCTTCCTCATGCTCTTAGACCTGGACATACATTATTTGTTACCGTTTAGGCTTCCTGAGAATTAGCAACCAACTGTTGCCGTGAAAACAGAGGTCAACCCTTACATTTCCTCTCACACAGCCCATAAGGCAATCCCAGCTGCAGTGTGTGTTGACTTCATGTTTAACATCCAGACATCTGTTGCTTGTCAACATTTCGTCAAACAGGCTGCGTGAACCACAGGGTTGGCTGTGGTTACTAAGCGGGCTAAGCATGTTTCAACAATAGAAAGATACTGTCTCTCTCGGGCCTGATTCAGGGAGCCTCTCAAAGGCAATGAAAACACCTTCCATCCTGGTCAGAAACATTCCTGAAGGAAAGGGTCTCACGGATGAGGCGGGTGACCCCAAATCATCCACAAGCCCTGGTCTTCTTGAGAAACAGCACAGGGCACAGAAACTGAAGTTATTGGCTCCCCCAGAAGGGAAAACACAGCCACCTGTTGTGACTCACACGGGCTGTCTGGTACTGGCTTCCAGGTTTGCCTTCCAATTAAGCTGAACAGAAGGACAGAGATTGTCTAGTTGAGCCTGTGGGGCAACAGGTGTTCAGACCATGAGTCCATGAGGTCACTCCCAGCGTGGGGACTTAGTCTGAAAATGAATTTTGATCTTTAAAAGTACTGAGAGCAGGGACTGGGGATGCATCTCAGTTGGTGGCACCTAGCATGCACAAAGCCCTGGGCTCAGTCCTCAGCACTGCACAGGCGTGGAGGAAGGAGGATTCCAAAGTTCAAGGTTATCCTTGACTACACAGAGAGGTCAACCCAGCCCCCATGAGACTATCTATCTATACACATACATACATACATACATACATACATACACACACAAACACACATACACACACAGAGACACACACACAGGTGGTTGTGAGCTGATATATATTATTTATATATTATATAATATAGATTTTTATATAGTAATTGTGTTTTAAATTGTATAGAAATAATACAGTATATATAATTTTTTAATTAGAAAATAAAAATTACTGAACCTTGTCGTGGGGTCTGAAAACAAGTGAGTCACTTCATATTGTTGAAGGAATAAACAGGAACTTAAGTGACAGATTCAGTGGTTCGGTGGCCGTTCTGGTCATGGCAGTCTTATGACTTTGAACTGCATTTCTAAGAAGCTACCAGATAAAACACAGCTGGGGGAAGGCTGAGCAGGGAGGAAGCTGGGGGAGCTGGCAGAGAGCAAGGACGTTGGAAAGAAGGGTCTGCAGCTGAGAGAACCTGGAAATGTGGGAACATCCCTCCTCCCCTCCAACCTGCCAACCTTCCTGAGGGGTTCCAAGCAGGCATTGGGAATGTGGGACGAGAGAGACCCATGAACTATGTATGACCCATCCCTGTGTGGCAATGTCTCCAATACAGAAGCCAGCCCCAAGCTTATGTGAAAGATTTCTGAGCGTTCAGCTTCTTCTTAGACCAGTGTCAACCCCCAAACCTAGGCTGAATTTCATTTAGACTGTTTCCCGAAAGCCTTTGGATTGGCTGTGTGTGGTAGCACAGGACTACAGCTCCAGCTAGGTGAGAGGTGGAATTCAGATTTGAGGCCAGCAGCCTGGGTTAGAGAGCAAGACCCAGTATTTAAAAAAAAAAAAAAAAAAAAAGCCAGGGCGCTGGAGAGGTGGCTCAGCAGTTAGTTAGGCCCAGCACTCAGGTCACATGGCTCACAAGCACGTGCAACTCTAGCTTCAGGGGATCCAATGCTCTCTTCTGGTCTCCACTGCACACACACAGACCACACACACACACACACACACACACACACACACACACACACACACACACAGACAGACACACATAGACACAGATAGACAAACACACACACACACACATATACAGAAACACACACACACACAGACACAGAGGCAGATAGACAGACAGACACACACACCACACACATACGCACATATATACAGAAATACACACACACACACACACACACACACACACACACACACACACACACAGAGCTGCTGAGTTAAGGGGTCACATAACTTTGTAATCAGAATTGGTTTCATGGTATTTTTTCACTCCTTCACTCTGTTTTTTGAGACAGGGTTTCTTATAGCCCAGGCTGGCCTCAGATTCACCATGCAACCAAGACTGCTTATCTTCCTGCCCCATCTCCTACGTCCTAGGAATATAGGCATGTGTCACCATTGAAGGATGAACGGTGGAAAAGTCACGGGCCACGGCCACAACAACCAGAGTTAGAAAGCGCTTTATTGGGAAGAAGAGGGGACAGGAGGAAGAAGCCAGGCCTGACAGAGGGAAAAGAGCAGGAACAGAGAGAGGAAACACAGGAAGAGATGGGTGGGGGTCCGAGTCCAGCTTTTTAAGGCAGGGACACAGTCGCCCGCACCCCCTGATGATGTAATATGTTAGACCCGGAAGACTGAGAGCAGACTCCTAACAACCATGCCCAGATTCTTCATTCTATTATTTGGGGGAGAAAAATCACTACCCTCCCCCAATTTCCAAAGACCTTTCCTGTATAGCACACCTGCTTCAGTATACGCCCATGTTTTGCGACAGTGTGATCAGTTTCCTGTTGATTTGGTTTGTCCCAGACACGTGCCGGCTGGCCTTATGACTAATGCACGCTTTAAGAAGCCCTAAATAGCTGACCTGCCATTCTGGTTTTTTGGTAATAGGCCCACGTCTGGTCTCTCTTCCTCATCTAGCTGAGGCAGTTGGTGCTGAGGTAACTTTCCTGTTTCTGCCCTTACAGGGGCATGGATGAGGTTAGCTATTCAAACTCTACTTCTGTGCTGAGGGGGCTGGGAGGGTAGCTCAGGTAATAGAGTGCTTGCATAGTCTGCCCAAAGCCTAGGGTGTAGTCTCCAGCACTGTGGGGTATAATCCCAGTACTTGGGAGTAGAGGCAGAGGGGGCTCAAAGTCATTCTTGGTGAGTTCAAGCCTAGGTGACATGAGATCATCTCTTAAAACCACACACACACACACACACACACACACACACACACACACGGTGGAAGGGCAGGGGAGTGCTTCTAGGCAAGCATAATAAATAGATCTTACTCATAAAGCTCCTGCCCCTGTCCTCTAAGGTCCATAACCTGCTTCCTGAGAGGTAGGGCAAAGAGCTGACCTGTCACCATCCCCCACCCCTGCTCCCACAGATTTCTGACTTATATTACATCCCAGAGAGTGCCTGAAACTATACGTAAGCCAAACCCAAGGTTAAAAACATCCCTCTCTCCATCTGGGGAGCTGGGCTTCACCTTGCACAGGGCCTTAAAGATCCCATCCACACTCCTGCCAGGACAGTGTCATAAATCCAAACACAACCCACCACACCCTATCTTCCAGGAGCTAAAAATACAGATCTCCCCAATAATGATAACTCTACTGTAGACGTAACCGTCTTATTAAATAAGAAACACAGAGCCCAATGCAGAGTTAAAAGCCCAGGAGGTCAGAGCAGTAGCTGAGAGCTGATACTAAAAACCCTTTCTTACCCTTCGCTGCCATCCTTCCCCTCAGAAAGAGACCTACTTCCTGTGTATGTCTTTTTTTTTTTTTTTTTTTTTTTGAGCTGAGTATCGAACCCAGGGCCTTGAGCTTGCTAGGCAAGCGCTCTACCACTGAGCTAAATCCCCAACCCAGTATCTGTCTTTTTATTGACTTTCTGTTCTGCCTTCTCATTGGTTGTAAACCCAACCACATGACCTCTTCATCACTGCCTGTCTGTACAGACCTCCAGGTCTTTTATGGCTGGTATTGAGATTAAAGGTGTGTGTCTCCATGCTGGCTGTATCCTTGAACACACAGAGATCTGCCTGTCATGTGATTGAGATAAAGGTGTGCGTCACCACCGCCTGGCTTCTGCTATGGCTTGCTATTAGCTCTGACCCCCAGGCAACTTTATTTATTAACATACAAATAAAATCACATTTCAGTACAAATAAAATATGACCATACTCTACCAATGTATTTTAACAACAAAAAACCCAACTTATCATTTTCCAAAAAACCACAATGAACACAGTAAAAATATCACGACAGTATAAAAGTCTATCTATTATAATTAGACTTCCTAGTTCATACACCAAGTCCCCTCAATGGCCCCCTCACCCCTTCCCACCAGTCATCAGAATCATACAGAACCTCCTAGAAATGTTCTCTGTGTGATGGATATCTAGTACCATTTAGTTGACATCTAGTGGCATCTAGTTGTCATCTAGGTTAACATCTAGTGTCTTCCTCCATCATTCTCCATCTTCTTTTTAAAAAATTTATTTTTTGGTCAGGGATTTAGCTCAGTGGTAGAGTGCTTGCCTAGCAAGTGCAAGGCCCTGGGTTCGATCCTCAGCTCCACCCAAAGAAGAAAGACTCTAGAAACTTTGTAAACTTGGAGAATAAGGTATAATGTCTGTCCTAGTTAGGGTTACTATTGCTGTGAAGGGACACCATGACCACGACAACTCTTATAAAGAAAACATTTAATTGGGGTGGTTCACTTACAGTTTCAGAGGTTCAGTCCATTATCATCATGAAGGGGAGTATGGTGGTATGCAGGCAGATGAGGTGCTGAAGCCAGTCCTACATTTTGCAACAATGGGAAATCGACTGTCATACTGGGCATTTATTCTGAGCATGGGAAACCTCAAAGCCCACCCCACAGTGACACACTTCCTCCAATAAAGCCACACCTCCTAATAGTGCCACTCCTTGAAATTATGGGGGGCCAGTTATATTCCGACTACCACAGGGTCATATCCATCCTCACCTACCTACATTCTCTCGTATCTGGGTCTGTCCCTTATAGGTGTGTGGCTGCTGGAAGGGTTGGCCCAGGAGCAGTATTAGGAGTGGAGTAAAGGCTGTGAGTCAAAAAAAGGAAACACCAAGAGCTGGGGCTG
This sequence comes from Onychomys torridus, assembly GCF_903995425.1. Taxonomy (NCBI): domain Eukaryota; kingdom Metazoa; phylum Chordata; class Mammalia; order Rodentia; family Cricetidae; genus Onychomys; species Onychomys torridus. The sequence goes on along the minus strand of NC_050449.1, from coordinate 68,332,440 downwards.
TAGCTCAGCAGCAGACCAGTTGCCTCGCATGCATTTCAATCTCTGGTATTGAAAAAAAAAAAACAAAAACAAAAGAGTAATGTCCACATGTACCTCCTCACACAGACACACAGAGACATACACACAGGCAGGCAGGCAGGCAGACAGGCAGACACAGACAGACAGACAGACATTGTCATTTAAATGGAAGTCAGTTTTTCTGTGTAGTACTTTTTCTATTCATAAAACATTCTCAGAGGGGCTGAGGATGTGGCTCAGCCAGTAGAGTGCTTATCTAGGGTGCATGAAGCCCTGGGTTTGATCCCTAGCACCCCAGAAACTGTTGGAGCCCACCGAGGTTTCCTAGTGGCTTTACCCAGCAGGACTGCGTAAGAGGATGATTGGACCACGGGCCTGGGTACCAGGTTGGAAGGGTCTACACTTGGTTGTATCTAGCAGGGGGAGATCTTTTTGCCCCCCCCCCCCCCCCGGTATTGTTATAAAAAGCGCTTTGGAATAAAGTTCTTGCTGGTGGGTTTTGACCCAGGCCCTCCCGAGGCTATCCTGTGTTTTCTGTCTTTCCTCTCGTCATCTAGGTATCTCTTTCTATCTAAATATTCTCCACTTCTCCCTGCTCAAGAGTACCCTGATTGTAAAGGTGAGGGCTGGTCCCTGACAAGAAACCAGGAGTAACAATGTGCACCTGTAACCCTAGCACTCAGGAGGTGGAGGCAGGAGGCAGGAGGATCAGAAGTTCTTGGCTGGATGATAGGTTTTTCCAGCCTGGGATCATGAGATCCTGTCTAAGGGCTTAAAACTCTAGCACTTCAGAAATGTTTAACTTGGATGAGTAGACAGAACTTCCAGGATGCAGGAAGTCAACAGAGAAAGCAGACTAAGCATCACAGACAGGCCAGTGGACACAACTGCGTGGCCTGGCGTCCTCAGGGTCACTTGACCCTGTCCTCAAGGAGTCAGAACGTGGCTAAAAGGAGTTTTGAGGTTTGAGACAGACAGAAAGGTTTACAGGTATATAAAAAGCAGGCACATTGTATGGTCTCCTACGGATCCTAGTTTTCACAAACATGCTATAAAGACAATTTGGGAAGTTTCAGAATTTACTGCAAATTATATAGTGTTGAGGATATAATTATACAATTTAATTTGGTTTACCTGTGAGAGGTGATATTTTGACTCTAAAGGTGTTTTTATTTCTAAAAGATGTACACTGAGTTTTAAAAAAACACCTCCCGCCCCCCTTTCTCTGGAATTTCCAGCCTTTAAAAGGGAGGTGACCAGGGGAGAAAGGTAGGGTGTGTCTGTGCTGTTGGCTCATTTTTGTTCTGGTTACTTGAAAACAGGTGGCATTACTGACAAGTGGGAACAGATTTGTGGGGAGAAAGAAGAGCAAACTGGAATGTTTGTGGACACACACACACCTCCTGTGCCATCTCTGTGAGTAGTGAGCTCTGCACAGTCAGCAGGCAGAGAGGCACGGCCTGCATTACGAAAAGTCAGGCTTCTTGCTCCACAGTTGGGAGCCCTCTTACCCACATCCTATCACACTCACTGGAGATATGGCAAGGCACTCTGAAACAGCAAGGGAAGCAGACACACCCTTGTTTGCACCTTGTGCTCCCGGCCTCCCGAGTCAGGGACCTGTTTCAGAGGTAGCAGGAAGCCCCGAGTTAATATTACCAAAGGACTCACGCTTGAGTGGGAACGCAGATGAAGTCTCTGGGGGCTTTAGTTCCTCCAGGCGTGTAGACCTCAGAGCTATGCCTTCAACCTCTAATGAGTACCTTGGAGGGAGCACATATGAACTGGGGCGCCAGCTTCTTGGACTGTGCAGTTTGGAACAAACCTTGAGATTCACTGAGAGACAGTGGCTCTGGTTGTTTTTTAGTTTTTCGAGACAGGGTTTCTCTGTGTAGCTTTGGCGCCTTCCTGGATCTCACTCTGTAGACCAGGCTGGCCTCGAACTCACAGAGATCTGCCTGCCAGGCTCTGGATGCTCTTAACACCAACCAAGAAACAACAATTGAAACGAATGCAAAAAGCCCGCCTCTGCTGGCTGTGGTCGAGCACCCCTGAAACCCCAGCACTTCAAGGCCAGGGTAGGAAAATCCAGACTTGGAAGCCAACTCAGGCTTACACAGTGGCCCAGTTTAGCCTATGTGTTTGGGGATTTAGCTCAGTGGTAGAGCGCTTGCCTAGCAAGCGCAAGGCCCTGGGTTCGATCCTCGGCTCCCCCCCCCCAAAAAAAAAGAGACCCAGTCTCAAATGAAAACAATAAAAACAACCCCCGGCCCCAAGTCTGGCCTCTCCTCTCCCATGCTTGGGTCCCAGATGCCCTGGGTTCTGGCTGACCCAGAGGCGGGGTCCTCTGCCCATTCTTCAAGGTTTTGCGGGGAGGGTTGGGTGTTTCTTGGTACTAGGAAATGCTGAATATTCCAGGGTCGCTGACGGCTCTCTGAGCAGGCAGGGATGCCCCTCCACCAGTTAGCCTCGGGCTGTGGGTTAGGAGTGGCAGAAAGGATGTCTTTAAATAGATTTCCTTTTTTGTTTGTTTGGTTTGAGGCTTGGTGATCGAGGTCACTCTGGGAGGAGCTTGGAACGTAGTAGAAGGCTCTGGGTAGAGACTTCGGGCTCACATTTCACCACCAATTAATTACCCTTCCACTTAGGTGGGGGAAAGAACAAGGTTGGCAGGGTGGGGTCCAAAACTGAGAAAGAGAGGAAATCAGTGCAATAAAGTCAGCATGGGCAAGATGAGTCAAATGCATTTCAGAAGCGGGGTGGTGGCGGCGCCACCTTTAATCCCAGCACTCGGGAGGCACAGTCAGGCGGATCTCTGTGAGTTCGAGGCCAGCCTGGTCTGCAGAGTTAGTTCCAGGAAAAGCTCTAAAGCTACACAGAGAAACCTTGTCTCAACAAAACAAAACAAACGAACAAAAACAACTGCATCTCAGGGCTGAGAGTGTGGCTCAGTGGTGGGTGCCCTTGCTCAGCATGTGTGAGGTCATGGCTTCCATCTCAAGCTCCAAAACGAACAAACAAACAAAAACAACAAGAATGACAGGCTATGGTTCAGTCCTCCTGAGAGTTCAATTCAGCTGGTACAACTTAACTTGATGAGGATTCCTTGATGCTCATGGCTGGAAAGCTTGGGTCTCCGGACAAAGACAAGATAAAGCATGGTGTTCTTGTGTTGTGAGCAAGGAGTGAATTTATCCGATGTCCTAGCTAGATTAAGGTTAAATCTTTCATCTGACACTTGGGAGCTTGCATGGTTCGGGGGGGTGGGGGTGCATCAAGAGAGTGTTTTGCCATGCATCCCAGCCTAGCCTTGAACTCACAACGATCCTCCTGCCTCAGTCTCCAGTTTTGGTGTGCACTACATGCCCAGATAGCCTTAGTATTTTAAACAAATTCTTCGGCTTTGCTGGGGGCAACTAACAAAGAGCTGAACTCTCGGGGCCAGGTGCAGACTTGAACTATCACATGCCGCAGTGAGCAGGTCTGGGGTTTTGTGAGAGAATGGCATGAACCCAACTCAGGTGTACAGTTATGGGGGGAATGTGAGTGTGTGTGTGTGTGTGTGTGTGTGTGTGTACATGTAGGATATCTATATATAATACAAATATAAACTTACATAAATTTGTTTATAATTTTGCTTTAAAATGACTTAAGGAAAAAAATGAGAAAAAAAATGGTGTGGAGTATAGTTTCTTGGACTTAAGCGCTTGAGAGTACTCTTTGCTACTTATCAGCAGTGTGACCTTGTGCACCTGGGGAGCCCTCCTTGAACCTGGAGGAGTCCTGCCTGGGGCTCCTTCAGGGCACGGAGGCTGCAGGAGGAGGAAGGGGTGGGAAGGGGTGGGGTGGATGATCTAGCCTCTGAACTTTACATCACTGTTTACTGGCTCATTCTTCCATACCTCGTCACTTAAGTGTCTCTAAAGACGGCATCTCCCGGTAGTGATTATACATCATACAATGATGTCACCTGCTCCAATGTGAGCAGGAGCTATCTCATTCTTATAAAGCTCTTTTTGATCCCTGGGTCTTCCCAGTTTTGCTGACAGGCATGTTGGTCAAGTGCTGCCATCTAGTGGCTAAAGTACATATAACTAAGCCTGGAAAAGATTAAGGACCCAGGCATGTCCAGCCATTTGACCTGGACATGTGGTCATTTACAAAGTTCACGCTGGAGAGCGCTCAGTCGAGTTATAAAACCAAACACACACACACACACACACACACACACACACACACACACACACACCATAGAACTCATAATATTTTAACTATTTCCTTTTTTTTTTTTTTAATTTAATTTTATTTTCTCAAGACAGGGTTTCTTTGTGTAACTGGTGTGGCTGTCCTGGAACTCACTCAAGTAGACCAGGCTGGCCTCGGACTCAAGGAGATCCACCTGCTTCTGCTTCCCGAGAGCTGGGATTAAAGTTGTGTGCTATCCCTTCCCAGACGGTGTTTCCAATTTCCATTCATTGCTATCTTGGGTTTATTGCCCCCCCCCCCCTTAATACAAAATTTTTCCTTTTTCTCTTTTGTTGTTTTTCCTTTTTGTTTATTCTTCCTTCATGTATTACACCCCAGCGGCAGTTTCCCCTCCTTCCTCTCCTCCCAGTCTCTCTTCCTCACGTCCCCTCTGCCTGAGCTAGACCCACTCCTCCTTTCCCTTCAGGAAAGGGCAGGCCTCCCAGGGACATCAACCAAACCCGGCAAAACAAGTTACAATAGGCACCTCCCCTCATGTCAAGGCTGGATGAGGCAACCCATTATGAGGAAAAGGGTCTCAAGAGCAGGCAAAAGAGTCAGAGACAGCCCCCGCTCCCACTGTTAGTAGTTCACCAAGAACACCAAGCTACACAACCATAACGTGTGTGGAGGACCTAGTTAGACCCACACAGACTCCCAGATTGTCAGTTCAGTCTGTGGGCCCCTAGGAGCTCTGGTTGGCTGATTCTGTGGGTTGTTTTCTTGTGGTGTCCTTGAACCCTCTGCAATCCTTCCTCTTTTTGATGGTTGTAACCCATACCGCCAGAAGCAGTTGTGTGCATGCTTCTGGGTGACTAGGCCTTTTTCAGTCTTTTAGTCATGGGTACAAATAGGAATTATATGAAGAATTTTTTTTAACCTTTTTTATGTTCCTGTCAGCGGCGTAAGAAAACTTAGACTTCTTTAGGGAGCCTCCAATGTGTTTGTTCTGGATTTATTTATTTATTTATTTATTTATTTATTTATTTATTTATTAATTAAACAAAGTCTTGCTGAGTAACTCTGGTTGCTCTGGAACTTGCTACATAGACTGGGCTGGGCTCAAACTTGTGGTGATCCTCCTGCCTCTGCTTCCCTAGGGCTGTATGACAGGAATATGCCACAAGTTTTGGCTTTAAGAAAAAAATTTCTATCCTAACAGGCGGAAAGTGATGTTTCATCATGGTTTCAATTTTTTTTATTAAATATGTTTATTTATTATTTTTTTTCCATTTTACATACCAACCCCAGTTTCCCCTCCCTTCCTTTCTCCCGCCTCCTCACCTCCCTCCCACTCTGCCCCCATCCACTCCTCAGAGTGGGTAAGGCCTCCCATGGTAGTCAACAAAGTCTGGCATACCAAGTTGAAGGAGAGGCTAGCCCCTCCCCATTGTATCAAGGCTGAGCAAGGTATCCCACCACAGGGAATGGGTTCCAAAGTGTCAGTTCATGCACCTGGGATAAGTCCTGGTCCTGCTGCCAGGGACCCCACAAACAGATCGAGTCACATAGCTGTCACCCACATTCAGCGGGCCTAGTCTGGTCCCATGTTTAATTTTCATTTCACTAATGACTTAAAATGTTAAGCTTGTCTCCCATTTGTTTGTCTTGTCTTGAGAAATATCTACCTTGGTTGTCTGGCCACTTATAGACTAGTATTTGTATTTCTGAGTTGTTTTCTATGTATGTTGTGCTGTTGGAGCTGCTGTGTTCTCTACGACATGACTTGCAAATGTCTCCTGCTAGCTGGGCTGTCTTTAACTGTGTGGTAGTGTGTTTTAAAGTGTTGGGTAAGTTACTTGTAGTGCAAATTCTAATTGGTCTTAATAATAGAAACCCAGAGTCAGATATCAGGGTGAAAGCTGAAAGATCAGAGAAACAGAGCAGCAGCCACTAGAGAAACTTACCTCTTGGAAACTTCAGACTGAAAGGGCTGAGCTCCTGTCTCCACCATGCCTCATCACTTCTTCTCTCTGCCCAGCCATATCACTTCCTATTTCCTCCTCCCAAGTACTGGGATCAAAGGTGTGTGCCCCCCAAATACTGGGATCAAAGGCATGAAATCCCAAGTGCTGGGATTAAAGATGTGTGCCACGACTGCCTGGCCTCTAGGAGCTAGTTCTGCCCTTTGATCTCTAGGCAAGCTTTGTTTGTTAGGGCACAAATAAAATATCACCACATGTCCCCCTTTTAATCTAAATTTTAAAAAGAAGGTTAGAACTAATATAAGAAAAACTATATATAACAAGTACAATAACATATACAACATATACAAGCAATAATTACATTAACAATGTCCAATCCATTAACATTTGACAAATTCAGAAAAAATACTCCATTATCTAGCCTATCTATCACCTATCTTGGTGAGTCCAACAGGTTGTACCTAATTCACTTTCTATCCTACTTGCATTACCAACACTATCTTTTAATGTCTCTCAACTCTATACACTTTACAACTCTTTAGTGAATTTCTTTTCTGGCTGGGGTAACAAAGAAATGTATGACTGTAACTATAAAGTCTTCAACTCCATCAGAGACTCAAGAAGGAAATAATATTGCCTGAGTAAGTGGGGAAGTGCAAGCAAATGACTTCCAAAATTTTTGAGAAATGACAGAAACAGCTGACTACCTGGACAGTCACTCAAGTTTCCTTTGCAATGTTGGGCTATCCATCTTCAGTCTACAGGTCTAGAATGTCTGACAGACTTCTCTGTGAAGCAGGGTTTTCTGAAGGACTGTCCTACCTTGTTCTGGCAAAGTTTGGCAGTCTTTTCTTTTGTGTCCTTCTTGTTCACTTGGACAGTATACTGTCAGTAGTCAAGGCAAGGGCATTTTCTTGCCCAGTGGCTAGCTTTTGCCACAAAGAAAGCAAACTCCATATAGAGTTTCTTCTATGCCCATCATCTTCTCTGAAATAGATTGGTACTGCCAGGAGCAGACACATCTCATTGTCATTTAAAAAAAAAAAGGACCTATAATATTAAAACATCTTAAGTGCCATTTTCTGTAGATCTCTGAATTGTTTGAAGACTACCTGTCTACCTAAAATATATGTGTTTGACCTTGAAAACATACCTAACATCACTATAAGTTTAATTGTAATAGGAGACTAACTACTACCTTGCATTTCTTTATTAGTCTAAATAGTTTGTAATAACTTTCGAGGACTAGCAATGTGTATTACATTGTTAAATGAGATGTATAGGTACAATACCTTTAATAAGATTAGAAATATATGTACAGTATGTTCTAACAAAAATAATCTCAACTTTGTATCAATATACAAAGATCCATATCAATGTAAAATATTTAAAACAAGTAGTTGCTTTTTAAAAGTAGATTCAATAATCTATCCTATCTACATCTCCCCTTTTTCTTCTTTTTAAAATAAGATCCCTGAATCTAAATTCCTTTGTTCAGTTTTTTTCCTGACCATTACCAATAACAAGTTGTAACCAACCCTGTCCCTAAATAATGACAAATATCCATAACCCATTGAATGACCAAAAACCACCCACCCCCACCTCTTGGGAATGTGGGCATTGTGTTCTTAAATTTACTTCCTGCTGTCTGGGGGTGATGGCATCCTTAGGGGATCCTCAAAAGGAAAATTTGGGTGAATTGTCAAGTCCTGGGAGAGGTACCTGTATCATTTGTTGTCTAGTCTCTGCATAGTGGGAAACTTACTTTTCCTGTAGTTGTGAAACATTTTTCTAATTATTCTTTTATCAATAAAAACTCAGGGGTTGGGGATTTAGCTCAGTGGTAGAGTGCTTGCCCAGCAAGTGCAAGGCCCTGGGTTCGGTCCTCAGCTCCAAAAACAAAAACAAAAACAAAAAGACAAAACAAAAAAACAAAAAACTCAGGAGTCAGATATTGGGGTAAAAATCTGATTGATCAGAGGAGCAGTAGAATCAGCCAGTGATCTCTCTCTGTCCTTGATTCAAAAGGGCTGAGCCTCTTTCTCTAAGCCCCTCCCTATTACTTCCTGCATCTCTCTGTAAGTCCTGGGTCCTCTAAAACCTCTATGGTTAAATTGGTTAGCTAGTAGATAGCTCTGATTCGAGGAAAACTTTATTGGCAGTTTTGGAAGTATCAAAGTGCAATCAAAATATCCCATCGAAAGACCCCAGACCCCTGGGATACTTTCGTCTGCGGTAGGGCCCCCCAGAAACCAAGATTCCAAACCAGCAGATGCAACACGCAAGGGGAATGTATTCAGCACTGGCAGTCAGAGAGCACCGAGCAGCGGTTACAAGCATTTTTAAAGATAAAAACTACAAAATTAGCATAAGATACCAGGTGCCCCGGGTTTGGCCCAATTTAAAAATCATCATATATTTCAGCAATCATTTTGTTACGAGGGAAATTTTGTAACACTCGTGGTAAACTGGTTGGCTCAGGGGAGATCTAGGGAGCGTGGTTACTCTAGAGGGGAGTTCGAATAGTTACATGCTTGTGATTGGCTGACATTTGACCTAGTTTGCTGGACTCGCCAGATGGTCCTTATCTTGGGTCCCATTTGGGGAATTTTTAAACAGACTTCTTCTTCTTCTTCTTCTTCTTCTTCTTCTTCTTATTATTATTATTATTATTATTATCTATAATTACAGACCTTGTCCCAAGGCCGACGTCTGGACTCTGAAACTTTTTACTTATTTCCAGGGAGAGGATGGGCCAGTGCCTAACGCAAGCAAGTTTACAGAAGCAAAGTCAGCAATTTGCAATTGTAAAATGTATCTCTAATTTTTTTTCTCACACAACATATTTGTGATGTAATATCTGCCTAAAAGCAGCTGAATAGAGGAAACATTTATTTCAGTGTATAGTTTCAGATCATCCTGGTGGGGACCAGCAGGAGAGATGTGACTGGTCACATTGTATCCATAGTCAGGAAGCAAGGAGATATGAGCACTCAGCTCTTTTTCCTGTTTTGATGTCACTCGTGGCACTAACCCAGTAAATGCTGCTACTCATATGTGGGGTGGGAGCTCAAGGATGTGCCCAGGGACCTGTATCCTGGGTGATTCCAGGTCCTGTCAAGTTCACAATCAGTATCAACAGTCACCAGTGCAAAGGTGTTTAATTTTGTTAAAGCTGAACTCTCCCAGCTTGGTTCCAGATCTCATTCAGTCAAGCACTCATTGAGGAGTGTATTCTCCATGTGATTATCATTCCTAATCTGTAAATGTCAATAAATGAGGTTATTCTCTGTAGATGTATGTCACTGTCCAGATTCCCAGCAGTGTCCCGGAACTTTTCAAAGCCTGTTATGAATGTCCTATCTGCCTTTTCCCTTGTAGTTTTAAGCTCAGCTTTATCGGTTCTCCATGTGGCCACTGCCTCAGGCAGCTATGATATTAAACTCTTGCTTTTCACTGTTCTCAACAAATGGCCCTAGGACATCAGGGTGAGCTCTGAGTTGGGCCAAATAAATGTGAACGGAGATCTCTGGGGAATATCCAGAGAGGTCAGATAATGGCAGTTCACAGAGATCTGCACTTTGGGAGAGAGTAATAGCCTACTGCCCTTCTGCCATGGCTAGGAAATTGGTTTTCACTGACTGGGGAGCTATTGGTTCTTAAGGCTAATGGAGAGCTGGAGTGGCTTAGTGCACATTAAAGCATCACAAAGTTGGTGGTTGAGCTAGTTGTCTTCATGTGTTCATGTACGTATATGGGTGCATATGCATGTGTAACAGTTGTATATGAAGTTCAGAAAATACCCTTGGGCATCATTCCTCAGGTGCTGTCTACCTTTCCTGAGACAGGGACTCTCACTGGCTTGAAATTCTCTGATTATAGGTTGCCCAGAGAGCCCAAGGGACCTCTTGTCTCTGCCTCCCCAGTGCTGGGCTTATGAACACCTACCGCCATGCCCAGCATGGTAACACTCACTGCTCTGGGAATCAAACTAGGGTTCTTGCTTTTGCAAGACAAGGGCTTTGCTGACTGGGTATCCCTCAGCCCTTGGATATTCTTAAACATACATTACTCAGATCACAGCAGACCTGAGACTAATTCCCGTCACGTGACTAAGTTGTGTGGGTAGTTTCTGCTAGTGTCCTTGTTACTTTGATGGAGGAAGACCCTGGGGAGTGTCTCTACCTTCCCTGGTATACCCAGAATCCCCTTCAGGCTGCAGGTCTGTGGAGACCAGCTTCAGAGAACAGAGGTTCTTTTGAGGCTCTGATACTTGTCTTTGGCTGCCTTCCTCATGCCAGAGATAGAGGATAGAACACAAGTGTCTTCATGTGAGTGTGTAAATCCAGCAGTGTGTTGGGGGAATGGATTCCATATACCCTTTCCTGAATTCACTCCTTGAGAACATCTCGGTTCTCCATAAGGTCTAGAGAGAGCTGTGTTGAGATTCTGACATCTTCTGGTCCATTCACTCTAGATGAAGCCTTGTCATAAGTGTCAGATCCAATCCATAGCAACACAAGGTGATGGTAGTTTTTTTTTTTTTTTTGTAAAGAAGATTTCACTGGATGTCTGTCTGGACGACACAGGTGGTGTGCTGACTCACTAAAGGGAGTTGTGATGTGCATCTGTGTGCATGTGTTATAAAATGTGTTCAACATAAACAGGTACTGAGATGAGGGATGGGATGTTGTGTTGGACAATCACAGAGAGGGAATGGGAAGCTTCAGGCAGTCAAGGCACCTTAAGGATGGGGTGTGGGGGGCTGGCTGTTTTACAGGTGATGGAAGTGGAAGGGTGGGATAGTACTCCAGGCAGAAGCCTTCAAAGGTTGAGGCAGAGAGGTAAGAGAGAATAAACCCAGGGAGCAGCCCAAGTTGGGGAGAGCAGGAACAGAACAGTTCTTACAATGTCTCTTGTGACTGTCTTGATGTCACAAAACGGTATATGGTTTAGATGATGCAGTGATTGGCATGACAACCAGAATGGATCTACCCTAAGTACTTTGGACGGCTGAGGGCCTCTCTGACAGCTCATCACCAAGAGGTTTTTGTTCAGGTTCAGGGTTTTGTTTGACTGGTGGTCGTTCTGAAACAAGGCTTCTTCTCTGTGGAGTGGAAGCTAACCTTGAACTCACACCCATCCTCCTTTATCCTTCTTAGTCTAGGACCACAGAAGTGCCACACCATGCTTTCCTTAAGACGCCAGCTCTCTCTCTCTCTCTCCAGAGATCTGGGATTAAAGGCGTGCATCACCACCGCCTGGCTGAATACCAGTTCTTAACAGCTCTCTTTTCAGAGTGCTGGTTAAGAAAGGATATCATAGCCTATGGCTAAAATCCTATGTCTTGGAGAGAACTTTTGGGGCCTAACTCTTTCCCTCAACAAAAATCTTTAAAGATGAAGCCAAGCCGGGTGGTGGTGTCCCACGCCTTTAATCCCAGCACTCAGGAGGCAGAGGCAGGCGGATCTCTGTGAGTTCAAGGCCAGCCTGGGCTACCAAGTTAGTTCTAGGAAAGGCATAAAGCTACACAGAGAAACCCTGTCTTGAAAAACCAAAAAAAAAAAAAAAAAAAAAAAAAAACCAAAAAAACCAAAAAACAACCCCCCCCTCAAAAAAGATGAAGGCAGATGCAAAATACTCCTGTCTCAGGTATCCTTAAGGGTCTGGGTGACACCACAGACACTGTGTTTCTGAACTCATCAATTGGATTGAGATTAGAGGAGAGTGCTGAAGGTGGGGTGGCTCCTTAAGCACCCAGAAAGACAGAAAGGGGAGACCTTCCTCCCTGCACAGAGTTGATGCCCTGCCTAGAGTGGACACAGGGATGAACTACCTTAGAAGGACTATTTTCTGCAGCCAGAACTTACATTGGTTTCAGTGCTTTAAAAAATAGGTGGTGTAAACAAACATTTTGCTAAAGCAAAAAGGGGAAACTAGGGGCTCATCATTCCTCTCCACATTCTATTCTGTCCCTTGTATTATATATTTAAAATTTTTTATCGGTGGATTCTGCTGGAATATCCACTACAGACAAGAACTGGAGGGCTCCTGTTGCAAATCACCCTCTAGAGCTATGGAAGGACCTTTCTACTGACACTTGGAGGGGACCCAACCTGGCGTTGGTGTGGGCCAGGAGTTCTGCTTATGTCTTTCCTCAGGACAATGAAATTCCTCATTGGGTTTCTGAGTGCTGAGTGTACCCTGTGGCTGCAGCTGAAGCCCAACATGGCAGAAAACTATTGGGTCTTCGTGAAAAAACTCTCCCCTTCCGATGCCAATGGGGATTGAAAGCCCAACAGGGCCATCTTTGGCAAGCATTAACGTAAGCCTAGGAACTGCAGCCATGCGGTTGGATTCTCCAGAAGGTAATGTATGGTAACTGCTTTTTCAAGTATGTTTGAGAACGTGTCACCCAGACGCCTAGGAGATTAAGGATAACACTGAAATCACTGACCTCCATTTATTAACAGTAGCATGCCAGCTAAGCATTTTCATTCTCACAATCCTATCCAAGCTGGAGTAGTACCTACTTCTCAGGAGTGGCTCTGTGCAACATTTTTTGGCCTTCTGAAATTCATTTAGTCCCCTTTGAAGATACCTTAAAATTTGTAAGTCTGAATGTAGCCATTATGAGACCATTAGTTCTGCTCCTTGTGAGATCCCTGTTTTTCCTTTATGGTTCTTAGTTGTTCTTTTGCAGAGCTGCCAGCTTGGGTCGTGCTGGGATCAAGAATAATGGGCCTTGGCAGTTTGTGTTCCTGGAGTTGTGTCCATGCCAATGGATACCCACATGGTCCAGAAGAGAATTTGACATCACCGCTGCCGTTGTTGCTGTTATAACAGTGACGACCACCGCTACTACTGTTTCTGGGATTGCCATTTCATAACTGGTTACTACAGCTAGCACAGTGGAGACCTTGGCAGCAAAAGTAGCTACCATAGTTAACTAATTTTTCATTCTATTGGGCATGACAAATTTAAATCAATGGTTATATACATTTAGATTGGCTTTGAAAGTTATAAATTTACAAACTCAAGTTCCATTTGCTCTCAGGATACCATCTTCCAAGGACTCCAATTTGCAGTAAAGCATGTTAAGGAAGGGAATGGCTCAGTTGCCTTTAGCCTACCGGCTATGGGTGGGTTAAGTCTTCTGTTGGTCTTTTCTGTGTTGAACACACAGATTGCAAGCCCAGCACCACTTAGAGATATTTGGCAACAGTTAACTCTGCAGCTCTCACACTATTGAGCCTGTATGATGAGTATTCACAGACGGGTAATGCCTGGGAGTGCTCACCAACCTAAGACAGAGTGCCTGTGTGGCCTGGACAGGTGTCTCCATGACAGGTAAGGTGACCTGCTGATGTCCCATGCAACCTAAGTCAGAAGCTCATTTTTTAGCAAAAGGGGGGGGGGCACCTGTAGGTCCCTGGCCCCCGTTTTGGGTAACTGTTGCATTGCTTGCCGACCTTGACCTTGATATCTTCCCTATGCTAATTCCCTGTGAGATTCCACCCTCCTGAATGCTTAAGGGAAGCTCCTTGTCTGTGTATCCAGCATATTGGGCATTAACAGCTTAGATGCAAGATTGAAAAACATTAGAAGCCGGGTTAGGGATTTAGCTCAGTGGTAGAGCGCTTGCCTAGGGGTCCTGGGAGTCTCCCATTGTGCTGTAAGCCTGTATTTAAGACCTCCTCCCTCGGCATTTGGCATTCAGAAGAAGAAGAAGAAGAAGAAGAACAAGAAGAAGAAGAAGAAGTCAAGATCATGATGGGGAAACCCACAGAGACAACTGACTCTGGACTGGCAGCTCAGAAACCTGCATGGGACCGAACTAGGCCCGCTAAATGTGGGTAACAGTTGTGTGGCTTGATCTGTTTGTGGGGTCTCTGGCAGCAGGACCAGGACTTATCCCAGGTGCATGAACTGGCTTTTTGGAGCCCATTCCCTTGATGGGATACCTTGCTCAGCCTTGATACAATGGGGAGGGGCTAGGCTCTCCTTCAACTTGGTATGCCAGACTTTGTTGACTACCATGGGAGGCCTAACCCACTCTGAGGAGTGGATGGGGGTAGAGTGGGAGGGAGGTGAGGAGGCGGGAGAAGGGGAGGGAGGGGGAACTGGGATTGGTATGTAAAATGAAAAAAATTAATAAATAAATATATTTAAAAAATAGGTGGTGAGATTGCTCAGTGGGTAAAGGCATTTGCTGCCAAGCCTGATGACCTGAGTTCAATCCTTGGGACCCCAGTGATGGAAGGAGAGGACCAATTCCTGTAAGGTTTTGTCTTCTAACCTCCACAAGTACACTGTGTTTTACACACACACACACACACACACACACACACACACACAGAGAGAGAGAGAGAGAGAGAAACATTTATTTATTTATTTATTTATTTATTTACTTATTTACTTATTTATTTACTTATTTATTTATTCTTCCCAAACAGGGTTTCTCTGTATAGCCCTGGCTATTCTGTAACTTCCTCTGTAGACAGGCTGGCCTCAAACTCACAGGGATCCACCCGCCTCTGCCTCCTGAATGCTGCGCTTAAAGGTGTGTGCCACCATCACCACCTGGCAAATATAATACTTTAAAAAAAAGAAAGATAGGAGACTGTGGTAGTTTGAATGTAATTGACCCCCACAATCCCAGAGGGGTGGCACTACTAAGAGGTGTGGCCTTGTTGGAGGAAGTGTATCACTGGGGGCGGGCTTTGAGGTCTCCTATGCTCAAACTACTCCCAGTGTCACAGTCTATTTCCTGTTGTCTTCTGATCAAGATGTAACCAGCACTATGTCTGCCTGCATGCTGCCATGCTCCCCACCATGATGCTAATGGACTGAACCTCTGAACTGCAAGCCACCATCTCAATTGAATGTTTCCCTTTATAACAGTTGCTATGGTCATAGTGTCTCTTCACAGCAATAGAAACCCTAACTAAGACAGAAGTTGGTACCAGGACTGGGATATTGCTGTGATAGGCCTGACCATGTTTTTGTTTGGAGGAATTTGGACTTTGGTACTTTGGGTTAGACAGAGACACACTGACCATTCCTGGAAGGTTTCCATTTTTCTTATGACTTCTTTTTTTCAGACAGGGTCTTACTATGTAGCCCTGGCTGTGATCTAGAACTCACTGTGTAGACCAGGTTGAATTTGAACTCACAGAGATCTGCCTGTGTCTGGCTTCCCAAGTGCTGGGTTTAAGGGCTTGACCATCACGCCTAAGAAAGCAATTCTGTTCTTATGTTTAAAATATGAAAAACCTGGATCTAAGGGAATGGCCCAGAGCGTGAAGGCAGCTGCTGCCAAGCCTGATCGATGACTCTGAGTTCCATGCCTGGGATCCACACCATGGAAGGACAGAGTTGACCCCACCCTCCGCCCCATCCCAAGTTGTCCTCTGGTCTCCAATTAGATGTTGTGGTATGTGTGCACACACAAAAGAAGTTAATAGAAATGTCATCCAACATTTTACATTGTGGCTATTCCAGGGATTGAATGGGAATGAGAAGAAACCAAATCTACTCTGATCAGGTAAACTAAGAGCCATTGAGAATTTACACACCAGAGGCTGTGCCAGAGTCCGCATGCTTCTAACTTATAACTCCCATAACAACCCTGCCACACAGGCAGGCCCATTAGACAGAGAGGAAACTGAGACTGGGGAATCATTCACCCCAGCTCGCACCCCTGAACAGCACGAATTGGACTCAGTGGGCTATTGAAAAAAAAAAAAAAAGATGGGGTGGTGGGCAGGGTCGGCTGTGGGAGGAGTTAAGAGGGAGTAGGGTGTGAATAAAATTGAAATACAGTGTATGGCAGTCTCAAGAATATTAAGAAAAGTACATTTAAATTTTGTTTCCTTAATCTTTTCTTTAAGCATGCTACCCTCTCACCTCCGGCTTCCTCCAGAGGAAAATCCACAGACGGCTTCCTCAGCACCACAGGTGGAATGAAACAAAAGCAGGCAAGGAGGGTCTAAATGTAAAGTGCTGGAAAATCCAACATTTTATTCACTACATTTCGGTGACTACACAAATTCGGGAACATTGTAACACTGGGAGCATGATGACATCACCACTTGCTTTTTTTTTTTTTTTTTTTTTTTTCTTTAGCAAACACAGCAGATGATATTGCACGGCATAAAGAGAGAACAGTATTGAAGCTCAAAAAAAAAAAAAATTTAAACGAGAAAGAAAAGGGAAGAAACCTTAATGCAGTACAAACCAGAAGAATGCCTAACACGTGACACGTTTTGTCGCTACGCACGGAAAATACAGAAGCGTCAACAGAGAGAAAGACAGACGAAGTATCAGCAAATGACTGTAACTGGGTACAATAATTATTTCATCTGACGTGTTGATGCAGTGTAGACACTACCACCATTTTCCTAACTGACAAAGAAGAGGACAGTAACGTTTATTTGTCTCTTATCAAAAATCTCCTAAGCCCCTCACGGTTAGGTGTGTAGTTAATGAATCATGTATTTACTTTTTCTACTGATTTTTTTTTTTTTTTAATTCATTGCTAAGGAAGAACTCCCCCTGCCCTTGGAAGATTTTCTACTCTACTGATCTTTTATTTAACTTTTACCTGATGATTGTCTTAGGCACCCTCCTTATATAATAAACCATCAAGCTAACTTGAACAGGGAAACTGAGTCACACGCTTACAATAGCTGGGGTCAAAAGTGTGCCGACGATGGAAAATGGGGAAGGGACGAGTCTCAGTGAGTGACAGATGGGCTGGTTCTGACAGGACAGCAAATGGGGGTCGGGTGGGGCAAGATATGACAACAGCTAGCAAAACAAGTGGGAGGCAGTGTTTTAAAATTTATTATTATTATTATTATTATTATTCATTTTTAATTGTCAGTTGGTTCAGACAGCAATTCTAAAATGAGCCCACAATGATTATGTAATAAATGCAGAACATACTATAAAAAAAAATCCACACTAACATAGAAATAGAAGTGTGACCTGGTAAAGATAATTCTGCTTTGAGCTTCAATGTTGACCTCTCAAAGCCTTCCCTCAGCATCCTGACTCCACACAGCCACCTGGGGCTCAGAGCAGACTTGTGACCCTATTCACGTACAGAATCAGTGTAAAAAGGTTCCTCTTGACCCGAAAACTGCACCCTCCCTTCTCCTTCCCCACTCCAAAAAACACACCTAAAAGAAAAGAGGGCTAAATGCCTGTGTTGAGGGGGATGTTGGGTACACCAGTGAGTCTATGCAACGTACTCCAGTAAAGCTGACTGACAGAGTGGTAGCTCCTGTGACGTTGGCCCTGGTCCTTGAGGGTTCTGTGTGTGCTGATCAAGGACCAGACCTGCCGTGGCTAAGGGGCCTCTCACGTCTATGAGATGGGGAGTGAGAAAACACAAATTCAAATTGCTCTGCAGTATACTCTCCCCCAAGGACCCTTAGAGTCCTTCCCATACAATAGGATACACATGAGCAGGCAAGGGTGGGGCGGCTGTGGGGATCAGGGGTGTGGTGCTCTTAACTGTATTTCCTAAATTAGGGTGAGCATTCAGCCAAGTGAATTTGTTTTGCTTCTTGCAGGGGCTGCTGGGGGTTGGAGGCCCCAGGCCCGTTTTCCTCTCAAAGACAGCTTGGTGGAAAGGCTGCTTTCCACCCAGAAGTGTAGAAACAAGGGCCTTGAGAGGGTTTCCAGATTCAAGTTAGCTTGTCTCTAGGTTTTTTACTTTGACTTCTTATACCCATGCTTGGATAGTTAAAAACAGACAAAACAAGCAGTGGTGGAACCAAGTGGCCCCCAGACACAGGTGCTGCCAGACACTGGGAAAGGTCTTCAGCTCTTTGAAATTTCTGGTCTTACCTGCAAAGTAATTTTTTTTTCTAAAAAAAAAAATAATAATAAAAATAAGTTAAAGGAAAACCACAGGTAATGCCTTCCATCTTTCTACCTTGGTACACTCATTTGGCATGGACAAGTTTTTGAGAGGGAGCTGGCAGTGTTCAGAGCACATGCAGCTGTGCTCACCAAGAATAAACTAATGAAGGCAAGCAAGGCTCTTTCTTCAGCTTAGCGTCAAGGACAAAAGAGATTGTAACATAAAGGTTTGGCCATTTCATTGTACTATATACACTGTAAAAAGTACACAGTCATAAATTAACAAAGTGATTAAATAAGTTCATATAAAATGTAATTAAATTAAAACAAATCACAGCACATTATAGAGAAAAATAGGAACCAGTTTCACAAAAAGATTATATATATATATATATATAATTTTTTTTTACCCTGTGGAAACAAATTTTCTACAAAACACAAACTTTCTTAAGTAATGATCAAAATGAAAATCATTTCTTATTCCATTCTTGCATTTTTACACAACCCTTAACTTTTAACCCACTGGGGGAACATTCCCAAAAATTAACTCTTCCTTGAGCAACGGAGCAGTTCAGCCAAGAAAATAAACCCCAAACCAAAGTGGGGGGTGGGGGTAGGGTGGGAAGGGAACACCCAAACACACAGCTACAAAATAAATAAGAATTATAAAGGTTTTTTTTTTCTTTAAAGTAACCTTAACAATTAACAAACTAGTAAGTTCTGCCTTATCACATAGAGTCTCTATACAACATAACCCTAAAGCTTTATTACTATGAGGTATTTGGAGGAATTGGTAAAGGTGACGCACGGCCTGCCTGGGGATGGGACTCCGTCAAGGAGTGGGGGGGGGGGGGGGCTCAGGGAGGAGCAAGAGGAGGAGCTTTGGTTTATCAGCAAGAATTGGGGGTTGGGGAAGTCATCCTTTGGTATCAAAGAAAGTTTCATTGCATGGTTGCGCAGAAAAAGCACCACGGTGAATAATTATTCCTTTTTTTTTTTTTTTTTTTTTCATTAGTGGCCTTTCTAAGAGGCTGAGGTATTCAAAGAGTATAAGGTGAGAGAGGTTAACAGCGGTTTAACACTTTGGTTCAAGCAAGGCACTCGTCCTGGGAGTTTACAAACTTTGCAACGTGTTTGCCTAGAGATTTACAAGAAGTAGCAGTCATAAGAGTAGGCGTTCCTAATGTTGTTGTTGTCGGTGTTGTATTGTTATTAAGAATGAAGACAACTTTACACACTGAGTGAAGAGGGGGAGGCGGGGAAGGGAAGGGGCGGAGTTCCCTCTGCAGACCATGACCGTGCATGAAAATATCTTTGGTATTCTTTGGTATATCAATGTGATTAAAATCACCAATGGAAATTGAGTGAGGTAGCGTCTTTGGTTCACACTATAAATAGTAGATCTTTACACTTTTTTTTCTTTTTTTTTTCTTTTTTTTCCTTTTTTTTCTTTCTTTTTTTTTTTTTTTTAAACACATGGAAGTAGCTATTTCTTACCTTCTGCTTCTTTGTCCACACTATTTGGGAAGTAGTTACCAAATGCACTGTAGAGCAAACCCACACCACAGTTATAATCCAGAAGGCCAAGTGCATCCCCTAAACAGCCTCTGGTATTTGAATGCACCCTAAACAACGAGATAGAAAAGGAAGAAGTGCTTTCTCTTTGTTTGCTAAATGCATAGTTTCATCCTGTATGTACAAAGCAGGGAGGGCGGGCCGTAAGGAAAATGTCTTTAGACTCTTTGGTATAGCAAAGTTGCATTTAACCTGCAAAGACGGGTGGGTTCTTCACCTGGGGGAGCAATGGGAGTGGGATGGATCTAAATGTAGCAAGCACTTTTATGTTGTTCTGGGAAAATAAGTATGTTTTTCGAGGGGCATGATGGGTGGCAAGTTCTGTCAGAACTTGTGGATCTCCCTATACATTTTCTTTGGTCTTTGGAATCAATTCCCAAGGCGCTCAGGGACAGGAATACTCAGTCCCCAGCATCCAGAATTTCCCCATCTGGACAGTTACTGAGATCTGAGTTTTACTCCAGACTCCAAACATCCCTGTTTGGCTTTCAGCGAAAGCTTCCTGTTATTTGAGGACCTGAATGACTTATGGCCAAAAACTTGTACAAAAAAGAAAAGAGAAGAAAAGGAACAAAGAAAGAAGGAAGGAGGGAAGACAGAAAGAGAAAGGAAAAGAAAGTAAGAAAGTCTTTGAAGTCTGGTTTTGTTTGTAATGTGCATAGCAAAGAGAGATAAGCTCTTGGGGTGAATGGTGTGAAAGGACTCGATCTGCTCTGTAGAACATGAGGGAGCCATCAGTTAGTGCTACACAAAATGGAAATAGAAACGTGATCTCTGGATGCTGGTTCCAAAGCAAAGAAAAAGTTGCTCCTACAGGGTGGGAGAAGGTATTGCTTATAAAAGCTGAGTGTGTCTGCTACGGTTTCTAAGAAGCAAACGTTTGGAGTATGCTCAGTCAAGTAAGAAAATTGCTTTTCAGGCTCTGACTTGTGCCTCTGTTTACGAGAAAATATATCTCTAGGCCCTGAAATTGTGTAATTGGTGCAAATTTAATGCTGGTATGAAATCATCTTTGGTGTCAGCAAGTAGGGTCACGGTTATTTCTCAGATAACCATCATGGGATTTAAAAAATGTAGTCATGTTTTATTTTGAAGACTGTGCCTCCACAGTACCAAAATGATTGGCTTGAAAATGCAAAATGCAGTTGGGTGAGTCACGGAAGTAACATGATAAAGGAAAGACATAGGTTGACTAATTTTTTTTTTTTCTTTCTTTTCTTGGAGTACTGAAAGTTGGTAAGACTGTGTATGGACACAATTAGGTTTCCCCTGAATTTTTAATTCCCTTTTTTTTAAGTAAATAAGGCTATACCCCCCTCCTAAATTATAAATGCACCTACATTCCCCAGCTCCCTCCACTTTCAAGAGCAGAAATAATGTTTCTATTTTTAATTTTTGTTTATGCTACAGAAAACTTGAGCAAATCTCAAAGGGTGGCGATTTACTGGTTCTTCATGATTGAGCTAGATAGAATTGTGCCATCTTTAGAAGAAAAACTTTTAAGTTGGAATTTTGGGTGAACTTTTAAAAATACTGTGACAAAATATGTCAAGGTGCATGCTGGTTTTCCTTCACCTAATCGCCAGATGGATGGTTCACTGGTTGGGTCAGGCGCCTCTCTCTAGGTACCTGACATTTGACCCCCAGGAGTGAGATTTTATGTTATAAAATTTTAATTTTTTTCATTTGGCATTTTAGTGAATCCTATTGAACAGCTACTATTAGGATGGCTTTTGGTGCTAGATTTCTAGTTAGGTGTGACATTAACTGAGGGTACCCCGTTCTTGACTTTCCTGTGCATCAGGTATCTGTTCAGATCAGTTGTATTTCTACCAAGTTCAGACAGAGTGTTTCTGGATGCCAAATGATTTTTTAAAAACTTTGTTTTGGCTTCCTGCCTTGGTCTGTGCAGCCCCAGTTAAATGATTCAGAAAAAGTCAAAATCGAAAAGTTTGATTAGGAAGCTTGGGTTTAATTTTTAATCTGTCCCTGCCAGACAGTAGAAGCCATGAGATAAAATTTCCAGGATCATTTATAGCAAGAAAGAATGTTAATGCTTTGGAGGTTATGCTTAGGAGAATGTGTCTTTTAATTCTGAAGGAACCAAAAGGCTTGTGTGAGACCAGAGCACTGGCTTTTTGTATGCAGTTCTCCTAGGCTACCACTTCTCAGTGGTACTACTGTTTTCCTGACATCTACCTGATATGACATCTGAAATCGGAATAAAGTCAGTTCAATTGTTTTTTGGGATGGTTACAAAATATGAGATAACTAATTGTTATTAATATTGGTCTGCTTGCTTCATTCATGTTTGGGAAGGATTTAAAAAATTATTTTGGTGCCAAATGCATAAAGTAAATTTAAGCAAAATTAGTCTAAGTGTTTTGGGGGTGGGGTGGGGCATTTACTAAAAATGATCACTTTGGACAATTTTTTCTAATTCAGTTATCTGCCCTGGTAAGCTTTAGTTTCCTAGTGTTTATATGGGGACCTACTCTGAAGAGTCCTCACATCTTGGCTACGTGTAGATAGATGATGCATTATGTCTTTTCTCTATGGAAGTGACATTTATGGATCCCATGTGCACCACGTCAACCTCTCTGCCATGGTGGTAACTGCTTCCCCGAAGCCACGTTCTTCCTTGCCAGTTCTGAAAACTCATATTTCAAATGCTTCAAGAGTCATAAATAATAGTCCTGAATCTACGTGGCATGTGGGTTACAGCTAGATCAGTTCATACGTATAACTTTACATAGTATCTTGTGTAAAAATAGCTTTGGTTATTAAAATCATTGCAATAAAATACCTGCACTATAATATTGTGTGTTCTTTGGTACCTGGGTGATTTTTTTTTTTTAATGGATGGACTCTTGTTTCACTTTTCTTTAAAAAATATCTGAACATTTCTTAACAAACAAAGAGAGTGCACTAGTTTAGGCGCCATTCAAATGATCTTTGCTGGGTTTGAATCTGCATGTAGGTTGCGGGCCTGGCAGGTTCAAACGCTAGGCTAGAATAGAGAAATCACACCTTAAATCCAATGAATTTAGAAATCCCACACTGTGTGGGTCACACTCCTATGGTGCGACCCTTCCTGAAGACCAGCCCTGCCTGAGTCCCTAACCACTGGTGGTGGTGGGTGGGTGTGCGGATACCCGCCCACCCGCCCACACATGATATTGAGACACTATACACCTTTGTGGTGTAGTGGAAGAGATGAGAATGTCTGATCTTAAAAGATGACCGCTCAGTGGCTCAAACATTACTGTGCTTCGAGCCACGGAGCAGCCAAGCACAGTGAGGCGCAAGGGTTGAAGGCGTGAGATCCGATGTTTTCCCGATCCTTTCTCTTGCCAAGTTTTGCCCGGCTGAAGTATGTGTCTCGGAACAAAGTCAGAATGCAGGTGAGCTCCAGTCTTTGGTTTCTTTGGACTATAAATACCACTTTTATTTCTTCAAATATTTCTAAGTATAAACCTGCTATCTCGAGGTCCTGGTCTTTAAAAACTTTTTTTTTTTTTTTTAAATTAAATTTAAAGCTTTTCCACCGAGGTTCTAGTCCGTGGTTCTTCCTTCATGCTTTGGTACAAGTGCTTGATGAAGAGGAGGAGTTGCCTGAATTGGAGCTGCCCTCATCTTGCCATTTGTCCAGACTCCTCCTTCTCGCGTTCATGAAGAAGTTGCTGACAGTGCTCAGCTCCAGCCCCAGCTGCTGGGAAATGGTGATTTGTAATTCTTTGGACGGACGCTTATTTTCCTTGAATATTGCATGTAGAGTTCGACGTTGGACGTCTGTGAAGACCAGCCTGGGCTTTTTGGGGGTGTTGCCTCTATCTTTCCCGTGCTCTTGCTCTTTCCGTTTGCAAGCTGCAAAGAAATACGGAAGATGTTTAGAACAAATTCCCTGTGGGGGATTTTGGCCAGCCATTCCTCAGAGCCCACGTTTTGTCTGCTGACCCCCGACTAAAGCACCAAGGATGGCTGGGACGAAGTGTAATAAAGGTATAGAGAGCTGAAGGACAGGTGGGATTTTGCGCACTGTGGGTGGGTCCTGGCACCCCTCCGTTTCTGTACTCTGTCTTAGGTAGGTCAGGTAGCTCCATCAGGCCTCTGGCTAAATGACCCAGTAGGCTTGAGTTTTTCTTCTAAAAGGATATTTAATTCTTTACAAATTATGTGTGTGTCTGTGTGTGGGTATGTACACACGAATGCAGGTGCTGATGGAGTTAAGAAGAGGGTGCTCGATCCCCTAGAGCTGGAGATACAGGCCGTTGTGAACCACTTGACATGGGTTCTGGGGACCAAACTTGGTTTTCCTCTGGAAGACCAACAAATGGTCTCAACCACTGAGCTGGTTTCTCTAGTTCCTAATGTGATCTTTAGGGTTTTTTTTTTAATTATTTTAAAAATTTTATTTATTTGTGTGTATGTGTGGGCCTGTGGTGTAACTCTATCACGCTCTGCTAAGGTCATACTCCCCCAACAGGAGGAAATGCACTCTCCATCTCCTCCCAGTATGCAAATCTCTGAAACACTAAGTCTGTCCCCCAGAAACCTTGTGCAGAGACAGGAGCCAGGTGACAGACTCTGTAGGGAAGACCCAAAATTAGACAGTGGCCACTGAGGAATGGGACACACTTCTCTGGAGGTGGCATCCAGGGGACATACTGACAACCTGGCCTTGGGTGAGTGTGTGTGTGTGGGGGGATGTGGGAGTGTAGGGGTGTAGTGAGCTAGGTAGAAATGTTTAGGATACTTCCAGGTTTCTGGCTAGATGGTGACACACAGAAAAAGAGTTTTATGAGGGTATAATTACTTGTATATAGGACAAAGTGCATTGGAAGTGCTAGCTTGCCACTCTGCTAAAGATCTCCGATAGGTAGTTGTCCAGAAAACAGCAGGATGTATGGAGCCTGGAGCTCAGGGGAGAGGTCTGAGCTAGAAATACAGCCTTGGAAGTCATTAGGGCTCTAGATGATAAATTATACAACGCATACTTAGGGAAAAGTAAATAACAGTATTGGGCGAAGTCTCAACTTATCTATCATTCAAAAGGCAGAGCTAAGGAAAATCCCTGCAAAGAGATGTCCATTTTCCAGCTAATCAGGAAGCACATTTGAAGGACTTTAAGAGGTCCTAGGTACTTGGCAGAATTCTGTGGCCCGAAGCTACCCACAGCAAGTGTTTTCCAAGTGGCATCAGAGCAGCAAGAACCTCTTCCACAGAAGTTCTTTGAAAGGAGGGTTTACAGGTCAAGGGCACCTAGAAAAACCTTACCTAAATGGCTGCTTCCTCAAGATTCACAATGTATGTTAGCATACCTAACTGTTTCTCAAGTCCATTCAACCCCAAACCCTTTGTGGTGGAGTATGTCTATCATAAATTATATGCTACTCACATCAGGGAAATGTCGGTCAGTATATTTTGCCTCAAGGTTTCAAGTGCTATAGATACTGCAGGATCAGAAACTGCAAGGTGAAACCCTGCTGGAACAGGGACCTGGCTAGCCTCTTCCTGTTTTTTTTTTTTTGTTTTTTTTGTTTTTTTTTGGTTTGTTTGTTTGCCTATGGTGTCCTGAAAAATGCAGCTCAGAGCCGGTGGGGGCTATTAGAGATGGTACCTGTAAGTGCATGTGGTTACATCTGGAAAGAACACTGCAGAAGTCAGAAGAGCCACATACGAAGGCCATAGTATCAATAGAACAGAGAACAGCTTAGCTCATTTGGGATTATGAGGTTACCAGAGGAGAAGAGGAACAGCCTACAGAAACAAAGTCTTACTTCTGGAAGCTTACATAGAATGATAACTGTTAGAGGCCTTGAGAGACCGCATGAATGAGAGAAACGCTTTGGGATGTCTGTGGGAGACATTACAGCATAGAGACAACCCAGGCCAAGATAAGGAAACTGCAGCTGGAGGTCTGAATCTCCACACGTGTATGTGGGGGTTCGGGGAGGGACCCAGGAACCAGGAAGAAGGAGCCAGGGGCACTGCAGTGCAGGAAAGTACTCACACATGAAGGCACACACAAGCTATACACAGGCCATGGGGGGTGGGTGGGCAGAACTGGGTTGAGGGGTTGAGATATATGAAGCCCCTAGTATGAGTCCCCTCCAGGAAGGAGGCAAGCCAACATGCTTTCAGGATTCTGTGGCAAACTGTAATGGGAGATGCCTCAGCCACATGGGTAGCTTTGATCTGCTAGGGTGTGGTCACTCATATGAGTACTGTGCAGGAGGCAGATGCAGACATGGATTGTGCACATTGGGGAGAAAGGAAGAAAGAGAAAAGAGCCATGTGCAGGTAGTGCATCTGTAATTACAGCACTCGGGGAATGGAGGCCGGAGGGAGGATTGAGAGCTCAAGGTGGGGAAGGCCTGAGGCACCATGTCTGGAGTCTTGCTTTGCCTGCAATGTGCAAAGCAGAGCCAAATGTGTTTTGAAAAATATGAGTCTTCCGGGTGTTCAAAAATGTTCTGTGAACAGAGTTTTGAGGTCAGGTCAGTTTGGAAATGTTAATTGATCAAGTGCAGTGATTCGATTCAGACACTACCACCACTCCAAGCCTGTAATGTGGGAATGTGCCCCAGCTCACGCTATCAGGAAGCACTCTCTGCAGGGAATTTTAGGACTTGTTTCCCTTGGAAGAGTGTTTCTCAATATGTGGTTGGCTGCCCTCAAGCTGGTCTATGACCTATCACCGACCTATAACAAGATCACGGCAGGAAATTAAGAGTGACCAGGAAGAACTGTCTATAGATGCTTGACATTGCTGGGATAGATAGTCAAGCATGACTGTATTCCTACCAGTAAATTTTTTTCCATATTATATTCTAGAACTGTAGGCACAAGACACATGTGGATTAAAAAACAAAAACAAACAAACAAACAACAACAAAAAAAACCCCAGCGAACAAGTAGTGCTCTCCTACCTAGATTTTCTCCTGGAACACACTTTATAAGCATGGTGTGTGGTGGCACCCTAGAACCAGCTCTGAGCCAGTGGCTAAACACCACCTTGTCCATTTTCCTTCCTTAACGACTCAAAGCTCTATCCTGCATGGGAAGTGTTGACTGATGGGGCTGGAGAGATGGCTCAGCGTTAACAGTTCATACTTCTCTACCAGAGGCTGGGTGTTTGGCTCTCAGAACTCACATCAGGGGTAGGGTTGCCTCTAACTCCATCTCCAGGTGATCTGATACCCTCTTTTGGCCTCTGCAGACACTGTGATCAAGCATGTATACCCACACAAGACACACATAAATTAAAAATAAAGTTAAGTCTGAAGCCTTGGCTGAGTTGTGCAAAAGTCTACCAGGAATCTGTCTGGGAATACGTGGGCATGGATATCTTGGCCTGGGGGATGTTTACAAAGCCAGATGGACTTGGAATACTTGTTAGACAAACCTGGACTCAGAAGATACAGTGGATAATCTTGGGGTCACTAAAGGTATGTAATTCTGTGCAAGTCTCTTACCATTTTTTAAGCTTAATGCCCCCAGTTGCAGTGGGGTCCTTACTTCCCGGGATGGTAATATGTTTAAAATAAGAATATATGCATAGATATGATTAAAACTGTGGGCTCTTAAATAGTGCAAAAGTTAGCAAATTAGGGACTGGAGATGCAGCTCAGTGGCAAACACAATCCCCATCATTGTGAATTCTTTTGCATATGCATTTACCAAGCTTCCTCCTTCAGCCAGTACGCAAGTCAGACACTGGGCTCAGGTCTTTGCTGACTTAAACTTCTGTTATAAAGTTGACAGACCCTGGAGACCTCTTTAACTGAACAAAGAGCATTGCAAGGCCTCTGATGACCCTGAAACTACCACTCAGAGCTGAAGCTCCTCTTCTGGTTTCCAAAGTCTATTATGACCTTAATTAAATAATGTCCAAGGTAATCCTTCTCTCTGTCGGGTGTATAGCTACTCCATTGACTTCCATTGTACCATCTATGACCTGTATGGATTTTTATTCTTTATTCTTGTTGTTTGATTGGGACAGGACTTAATTTCTCAGGCTGACCTGGAACTCACTGTAACTGAGAATCCTCCTGCTTCTACCTCTTAAGTTTGGCGTTTACAGGCATTTGTGCCATCACATCGAATTTATGTGGTTCTGGGGATTGAGCCTAGTGTTGTGCATGCTAGACAAGCACTCTACCTACTGACTACATCCCCAGAATCCTTAGTGGTTTTTGAAAAAGAGCAAATAAGCCATGAGTCCTGTGGTACACACCTATAGTCTGCCCAAGGCTATACTGGGCTACGAAGGGAGATCCTGTCCCCCTCCAAAGAACAAACAACAACAGCAACAACAAAACATGCCAATGAGGGCTCTGCCATCAGCTAGTCCAGATTCAGTCTCATCCAGATGAAGGTGGACTCCTTGTGAATCAGGACTGTAAGAGCTTAAAGCAAAGACAAGCACCACACTCTCCATCAACAGTCCAACACTGACTTCCTAGACCTCTAAACCATTGAAAACAGAGGCTGGAGTGATGACTCAGCAGTTAAGGGCACATGCCCCACTTGTAGAGGACCTGAGTTTGGCTCCCAGAGCCCATGTCAGGTGGCTCATACCTGTAAGTTTAGCTCTAGGGCAACTGCACTCATGTGTACCCACACAGAGACATACACATAAACCTAATTAAAAGTAAAAAAAAAAAAAACAAGTCTTAAAATACATGTACATACATACACATGGGGACCTGAGGGCTTCATGTCCACATGTCCACACTCATATACACAATTAAAAAATATTAAAAAGCCCTTGGATCACTTGGAGTCCAATAATTGGTATGGTTCTACAGTTATGATGCTTGTTCTACATAGGTATGCGTGCGTGCCTGGTTTTTTGAAGCTGAGTTTCTACTTTTTTGCCTTACAGGTGTAAGACAATGGTTTGAGCATGTTGGCTAGTGGTCTTTAGTCTATCTGTCCCAGGGCTGGTTGCTTCACACAGAGGAGTTGTGTGGGTAGAGAGAAGCTCTGTTTCAGTGTGGATGTGCTGTAAATCCAGAGGGGCCTGGGAGATCACATTGTAAGAAAAGCACCACTTTGCCAGAACCTTCAGTTCTGCTGCAGAGCTAATCAAATCCTTCTACCAACCTGGGCCAGGTTCTTCAAGGGAAAAAAATGAAATGCAGCTCCATGGCTTGATGATGCCAACAACCACCATGACCTCAGGGCACGGCAGGCAAGGCAGACCCTGTCAAGGACTGTCTGCCTCTGTGTAAGGTATGGACAGCTTGATCCCAGCCTGGTGGCACATGCCTGGAATTACAGCACGTAGGATGCTGGGTTATGGCAATTGTTGAGGGTGGCAAGCCCAGGCTATATTACAAGATCCCGTCTCAATCCTCTCTCCACCCCAAAAAAGAAATGGACTCCTCAAGAAGTGTGGGTTGAATGGTCACCTCTCAGATCAGCTGGTCAGCCCCTCTGTTCCACATCCCCTTGTCTCACTGTTCATGTAACTCAACCTCAGCCTTAGTCCTTAGTTCTGGGGGCAGAGATGAGCATGAGGTGGGGCAGACTAGGAGAAGAAGCCCCTTTATCTTCCATGTGAAAGAGGAGAGATGGGGAACAGAGGGCTTCATGTCCACATGTCCACACTCACACACACAATTAAAAAATATCAAAAGGCCCTTCGATCACTTGGAGTCCAATAATTGGTATGGTTCTACAGTTATGATGCTTGTTCTATGAGCCAGTCAAGATATATAGCTGACCTGATGAACTCCATGCTTAGCTTGCATTTCAGCTCATGGGGGGGTCTGTTGTGAATTGTAAAATTTATTGATCCACTTTTTATAATTAATAGCTATATATTTCATAGTAGTCATAACAACAAAGGTGATAAAACAACAACAACAACAGAACTATAAAAATCACAATATCCAAGGAAGAGAGAAGACTCAGCGGGTAAGAGCTCTTGTTCTACAAGTATGGGGACCTGAGTTTGAATCCCAACACTCACATAAAAAGATGGATGTGGCTACATATACCTCTAACTCCAATGCTGTGGAGTCAGGGGAATTTCGGGGACTTACTGGCTGCCAGTCTAGCTCCAGGTTCAGTGAGAGACTGTCTCAAGAGAATAAAGTAAAGAGTGGTAGATCTGGGCACCTAATGTCTTCCTCTGGCCTCTGAGTATAGATAGATGTGGCTGTGCACAGTTTCGTACACAAATACATACACCATGCACACAAAAATATAAATAAAAATAATTGCCTATAGTTCATTTCAAATGAGTGAAGTTTGCCTTGTTTGTATTTCTGGAAAGATGTCTATATGATCATACTGCAAATTTCTATAATATGCCAATGATGTCTCCTGAAGCCCAAGAAGAAGGCTCAAAGACTACTCTACCTCAGTTCCCAAGGATCTTGATACTCTGACCTCAAACACTCTTCATCTTTCTCCCCACTATTGCCCACCCACTGCCTACCATGCCCATCACACCCACCACACCCATAGCACCATTCAGAAGCCATGCCTAAATGCACTAGGCACATTCATGCTTCAAAACCTTTACCTACACTATTTCCTCCACCCAGAATGCCATTTCTTCCTTATCTCCATATAAATAATTCCTTATATAGCAAAGACCAAGTTCCAGCATTTCCCTTTTTTCTATGCTTTCTCCGTCCCAGGGAAAATTGTTGATTCCTATGATGACAGACCACCTTCCATCAATCTCTCCCACTAGAATGGAGAGAATCTCCTGCATGGTTTAAAAAAAAAGAAGGAAAGAAAGAAAGAAAGAAAAGAAAAGAAAAGGGCGAGACCACAGATTTTAAGTTTTCTTTTTTAGCATTCTTGTTATTTAAATGAGTTAAATGTGGGCCTGTATGAAGTAGAGAACTCAAGATAAAATTTAGTATCAAATTTCAAAAATCCTTTTCCTGGCCAGTTTCTCTTGAAACAGGTTAACACTACTGAGGAGACATTTCTAAAGTGGCATTTAGAAAATCAGTGGAGGGCTGGAGAGAGTCGGCTTAGTGGTTAAGAGCACAATGCTGCTCTTGCGGAGTACCTGAGTTTGAATCCCAGCACCCTAGTGGTGACAGAACTGTCTGTAACCCCAGTCCCCTCTGACTTGACACCTTCTTCTGGCCTCTGCAGGCACCAGTTACATATATGCACACATGCAGGAAAATCACTCATACATAAAATAATAAAATAAATAAATCAAAAAAGAAAGAATAAGAAATCAGTGGAAGTCAGCTGAGTCCTTGAGGGAAGAAAGTTGTGATACCCTGAATCAGAAGGGGGTTCAGAGCCAGACAGGGAGCAAGTTGGAAGGATAGAGCTGGAGAAGAAGAAGGTACAGAGGAATTAAGTTGGTCTGAGACTCCAAAATGAGTTGCACATCTCTCACAGACAATTGGTGTGCAAGTTGAGGCTCTGTGCCCCAGAAAGCTAAGATATACTGTGATCTTCCCTGCTAAGTCTGGAGTGTAACTGATCAATATATCCCTAGTTAGGGGTACAGAAGAAAATAACTGGATTTTTGTTTCTCCTAAGCCAGGGTCTTGTGTAGCTCAGTCTGACTTAAAGCTTGTTATGTCTCTGAGAATGGGCCTGAACTTGTGATCCTTCTGCCTCTACCTCCCAAGTGCCGGAACTACTATGCCCAGGTTCTGCAAAGATGGGGAACGAAGCTCGCACTCTACCAACTGAGCCACATCGTTAGCCCAAGAACTGGAATTGTGCATGAGGACAGCACATATCTACCTCCTTTGCAGTGGAAACCGTAACAATACATTCATGACACGGTCCCTGGAAAGGAGTCTTGGAGAAATTCAGCCTCTGGGACTGAAGTGCTCACATGGATCATGTGCTGGATATTCGTGAAGATGCCATTTTGCTTCTTTTCTGGAAGCTGCATGTCAATGAACACTTTTTACCATTTGGGTCTCTCTGACTACTGGTTCCCCACATCCAGAGTTGATGGCATCATGCTTTTCTCTTGAGCTCAACGACTAGCCTGCACTCTGCAGTGAGAAAGGCTAGTAGTGGAACCTTCAGGAGTCCTCAGTGGTGGCTAGAATTTGGAACAAACTGAGAAGCATTAGAAGCTGGTCCCTGGGACCCGGCTCTAGATGGGCAATGGATCCAGTTCACAGAGGACCCAGGTGATTCAGTCACATGGCTACTACTGAGATGCTCTAGGCCAGTGTTTCTTAGACTTGAGTCAGGTGAAGATTCTGCCTGAGCAGGTCGTGATGGGACCTGATATTCTAGTGCTACCCTGGACCAGGTGCTTCGGATGAAACTGGAAGTTGGGATGCTCAGATCCATGGCTGGGAGCTGTGCTGGCTTTTGATGCTGGGTACTGAACCCAAGGTTCACCATGCTGGCCACATACTCTATCTCTGCCCCACAGTCCAGTCCCTGGCTGTGAGGTTTTTCAGCACTAACTCCCCCACTTTGCCAAGCACCTAAGGAGGAGAGAGAGCAGAGAGACTAGAAAGCAGCTTCTTGGGTGGGGGTACGTATTTCAGGACGAGAGGGACAAGGAACAGTTTTGGTGTGACTATCATCTGCCAGGCTGGTCCCAGATGAACAAGGTGAGCTCACATTATAGTCTTGAGCGATGCCTCTCAAAGTTTAGTGTATGTTATGGTCACCTTGAAGCTTGTTAAAATATGGATGAGGAGGATCTGCCTCAGGGGTTCTGGTACAGCATGGTTTGTAAGAGGCCAAGTGACGTGTGTGTGTGTGTGTGTGTGTGTGTGTGTGTGTGTGTGTGTGCTTGAAGGAAGAGCTGGGAGTTATTTCCATCAAAAAACAGCTAAACAGGTTTGTTTCCAGATGTGCTATGGGACTGAGCAAATGCAGTGTGTGTGTGTGTGTGTGTGTGTGTGTGTGTGTGTGTGTGTGTGTATGCGCATGCACACACATGAGAGAGAGAGAGATTGTAGACCGAAGGATATATAACTGGGACATGAGGAAAGGCAAAAAAAAAAAAAAAAAATCCACGGGAATATTTCACAATTATGTGGGTGCAGATATTGGTACAAACTTGTGATTTTACACACACATACACACACACTCACTGCCCCCCCAACACACTGAGCCAGTGAGATGGCTCAAAGGGTAAAGGAGCTTGTCATCATGCCTGAAAACCTTGATTTCATTTCCAGGACCCACATGGAGAGAGCTAGCTACTGTGAGTTGTCCTCTGACCTTTACACATGCCGCATCATGTATGTATGACCATGAGTACCAACATGCACACATAAAATTAAACAAATGTAATACAAATGTAAATATTCAGCATGTGCGTGAATGCATCTATGTGTATCCGTGTGTAAATATTTACGTATACACATCCTAGGTTTATCTGAGAGAGCGGAGAAACAAAGCCATGCTAAAAGCACATGCACACATAGTACCCAGCTCTTCTCAGTCTCTAATACCTTATCCATCAGCAGAAGCCACGGGCCATCAAAGAAGCCACGAACCCAAAGCAGGGCAGGGAGGGTATCAGACGAATGCGGAATATCTTTTTACGTTGGAAAGTTTAAGAAAAAATAATGAGGACTTGTCCCAGGACATAGAAGGGGCCCCCAACACCCAAGGATGTTAAAGCGACTCCCATCAGCTATGTCTGGGACAACCTGAGCTCCAAAATACTTAAAAGCAAGTAACACGGTTGCAAATTGTTGATATGTATATATATTTTATATATACATATAAAAGGAATGTGTGAGTCCACACCAACAGTAAATGGTAAGTAAGTGTGAGAGAGAGAAGGCTGAGGATTGCTCATCCAACATGCAGAAATGCTGAGGATGGAAAGCTAGACCAGGCCAAGATCCACAGGCACTAAATAGGGGATTTTGAGGGGAAGTAGAATATTCACACCATCTTAAAATTTCTCCCATGGGTTGCTTTTTAGTTGGAAGGTAGAGGGGAAAAAAGGCCCAGTGATTACACAGAATAGAAATTAGACAAGACTTGGGGTAAAGAAGACACACTCACCAGGTAAGTGAGGAACAGACAGTTGGGGGCCTCCAGATGTGATCCTCAGAGAAGGCACACTGCCACCCATGCCGCTTTCTGGGTAAGAGAGCAGAGGCTCAATGGAAACAACAGAAGCACACACAAGAAAACGAGCACATTCTAAGGGGGCCGATAATAAAGGTCACTTGACTGGAGTGCAATGTCTGGGACCCCCATGGTGGAGGGAGAGACCCAACTTCTGCAAATTGTCCTCTGACCTCCACTTTGGTGCTCTGGGCATGCTCGCACCCCCAACACATACACACGTGCACTACACACCCACAAACAAGTAAACGAACGAACGAACGAATGGATGAATGTAATAAAAATAAAGATTAAAAAAGGAGAATGGCATTTTTCAAACATGCGAGCTTTGTAAAAGACAGAAGATGGAAGAGGACCATTTTACAGTAAAAGAATCAAGGAGCCGTGGCAGCAGAGTGTGAGACGGAATCCTGAACAGGAGGACCATGCTCGGAGGACATGGC
Organism: Onychomys torridus; assembly: GCF_903995425.1. Taxonomy (NCBI): domain Eukaryota; kingdom Metazoa; phylum Chordata; class Mammalia; order Rodentia; family Cricetidae; genus Onychomys; species Onychomys torridus. The sequence continues at coordinate 68,298,299 of NC_050449.1, read as the reverse complement.
TGAGTCACCTAACAAAGCCGAGCAGTAACCACACAAAAGGCTATCCCCATCCTTAGGAAAACGCTCGGGTATTTTGAGGTGAGGGGCCATGATGAATGTAGCCTGCCTTCAATAAACCCATATGGGAAGAGGGCAAACATGAAGTAGGACACTAACCTTTGGTCTGGTGAGGAGGGTATCCTGACGGCCTTTGTCCTACTTTATCTTTGAAGATTTTTGTAAGTTGAAATGAGTTTCAAATGAAAATTTAAACAGCTTCGAAATGGTATTTAATGACCCTGAGGCATGTTTGATTGTAAATACTCTATCAAGTTAATTTTGTAATAAAATAAAAACTTAAGGTCTATCTTCTGTATGCACCTTTATTTTTATTGCATCTATTTATCTATCTCCCCCTCTCTGTCTATATCTATCTATCTATCTATCTATCTATCTATCTATCTATCTATCTATCTATCTATCGTGTCTGTGTACACACACACACACACACACACACACACACACACACACACACGAGCCTGTGTACACGTGCACGTGAGTGGGTGTATGTAGAGGCCAGAGGACAATATGGGAGTGTTGGTTTTCTCCTCCCACCATGAGGGTCCAGGAGATTGAACTCAGGTCATCTGGCACGTGGCAAGTACCTGTTTACATATATACTATTAAAAAGCTAGAAGGAAAGAATATGGTATCCAGAGGTCAGGGAAGACTGGAGCAAAACCATGTCTTCTGGACATGGCCAGACCCCTACACTTGTGAACTCTTGGCAGCTGTGGTTGACAAGATAAGACCTGCACCAGATCAACCAGTCAACATTCCAGCATGGCATGGGAAGCGGTTCCCAAGCCCCCCACCTCTAACTGAGGAGCTATTAATTGTGGATGGCTTTTGGGAGGGAGGTCAGTTCCCTTTAAGTGTGGGGTCCGTGGTTGGTTCATTATGTTCTAGTGAGTGGCTTCATACCCATAAGTATGTGGGCAGCATAAATTGGACTTAGTGGTTTTTTTTTTTTTAATAGAGGCCATGAAGTTTGGAGGGTAAGGAAGGGAATGGGAACCTGGGCGGAGTTAGGGGAAGTGGGTATGTGTGAATATGATTGAAACATAGTGTGTGAAATTTTCAAAGAATTAACAATATTATAGGTTTTTTTTCAAGCAAGCTAGAACTAAACTAATATATAGAAAGGTGTTATCTCTTGGTTATAGAATAATGAGCAATTTCCTCCGGTTTCTTTGTTATAATCTCATGTTTTCTAAAGTTTTAATGTGGGCATCAAATACTTAGAGAAAAAAATCTTTGAAAGAGAAAACCAAATCTTTGGTAAGACTTCTTCTATAACACTGCAGGCTGCCCTGTCATCCCATAACAGCAAAATCAAGCCAAAGCCCTGAATACCATGAAACACTCAAGGATAGGAATGGTTGTTGGCGAGGACTTGTGAATTATGATACTTCTAAAATATCAAACCATAAAACTTTATTTCCCCAAGCAGTTTATAGACCAATGTAAGTGTCTAAAAATAGGAGATTGATTAAATAAATTATAGCACAACTATAAGATCGAAGATTCATTAATGTTTTCTGGCATTAAGCACTCTGAGAGCAAAGGCAGAGTGTGTGCTTTGTCGACTGTCTTGCAGATTGTGACAACCCTTATCTCTACATGTCTATTGAATTAATGAATGAATGAATGCTACTCATAACAGTTTGGGAAGGGGTAATGGTGGGATTACTAGGGATTAATATGGCCTCTGTTCTTCTTTCATGTGTTTTCAAATACTCCACCATAAATGCAATAACACGAGACATTTTTATTCAAAACTTTTGTGTTTATTTATTTATTTATGTGTATATCTTTGTGCCTCTGTGTGTGTATGGGCATGTGGATGCAGTGCCTGTTGGGGCCAAAAGAGGGCATTAGATTCCCTAGAGCTAGAGCTTCAGGTGACTGTGATTTTGCTGACACGGTGCTGGAAGTTCTACTCCTCTGCAAGAGCAGTATGCTCTCTTAGCCTGTGAGCCGTCTCTCCAGCCCCTGAGTTACTTTTCAAAGCTGGCCTGGGATAAAGGAAATTCTATTGAATTTGGGATTACTTTCCATCTCCCGAGAGCATGGTCACCCTACACTGCCTCTCTATTTGTCACTCAGCCCGCCTGCTGCAGTGGCACACGGCCCTATGTGGGAGTAAACTGTCAGTCAGAAGAACTAAAACAAGAAGCATTCTCCATTTCCCCTGGAAACTCATTGTTCGAGGGATGAAGATCCTTTAATTATTTATAAAGAAAACCATCCACTCTACATACACACACACACACACACACACACACACACACACACACACACACACACTCATAAGCTTTAAAAGCCACAGGTTGTCTTTGGAGAGTGCAGAAGGTCCCCCAAGTTTCAGAAGCTCCCCACCCCACCCAACTCCTGTCCCACATCCCTGTAAGGATAACCAGTCCTTTTTGTGTGTGAATATCCTTCCAGCCTATTCCTGGCAGGATGATACGTTCTAAAATTTAAAGTCCTGTTTTATTAACTTTAGTATAGAGTACCTGAAAACACACAGAAGTTTAGTGTCAACTTTAATAACAGGAGAATGGGTTAGGAAGAAAACTTTGTATGCCTATTTATGTTTAACTTCTTAAAAATTATGATTGTACGATGTGTATGTAAAATACATATTTATTAATTGGAAACAATCCTTCTTTTATTTGGGGACTCATGGGACAATCATGCAAATAACTAGTGTGCTGGGTAGCTTTGTGAACTAGATACAAGCCAGGATCGTCTGGGAAGAAGAATCTCAGTGGAGAAAATTCCTCCATCAGATCGGCCTGTAGACAAGCCTGCAGGAAATTCTCTTGATTAATGGTTGATGTGGGAGGGCTCAGCCTATTGTGAGCGCCCCTAGCCAGGTGGTCCTGGGTTGTGTAAGGAAGCAGGCTGAGCAATCTATGGTTAGTGATAAGCAGTAAGCCACACTCCTCCATGGCTTCTATTTCAGTTTCTGCCTGGAATTCCTCCCTGGACTTTCCTTCATGATGGACTGTAAGCTGTAAGATAACACAAACCATTCTCTCCCCCAAGTTTTGTTTTGTTTCTGATATAGGCTGGCCTGGCCTGGAAGTCACAAGAGAGCTGACTGCCTCTGCCTCCCGGGTGTTGGGATTAAAGGCGAGCGCCATCACGGCAGTCCTAGTTTGGTTCTGGACAGTATTTTATCACAGCAATAGAGAGAGCAAACTAAGACAACCAGATTAAAGAAAAACAGGATTCTCTTTCTGGCGAAATAAGGCTTGTGTTGTGTTCAGTGTTATTCCCACCACAGGGTGGCTCACAGCCCAACCAAGACTGGCCAACACTTGCCTGCCACACACACACATGCCCACCACACACACATCCCCGCCCCACACACATCCCCCACCACACACACGTGCCCACCACACACACACCCCTCACCAAACACACATGCCCACTACACACACATGCCCACCACACACACATCCCCCACCAAACACACATGCCCACACACACACATGCCCACCACACACACATGCCTGCCCCACACACATCCCCGCCCCACACACATCCCCTACCACACACACGTGCCCACCACACACACATCCCCCACCAAACACACATGCCCACTACACACACATGCCCACCACACACACATCCCCCACCAAACACACATGCCCACTACACACACATGCCCACCACACACACATGCCCACCACACACACATCCCCCACCAAACACACATGCCCACTACACACACATGCCCACCACACACACATCCCCCACCACACACACATCCCCCACCACACACACATCCCTCACCAAACACACATGCCCACTACACACACATGCCCACCACACACACATCCCCCACCAAACACACATGCCCACCACACACACATGCCCACCACACACACATCCCCCACCACACACACATGCCCACCACACACACATCCCCCACCAAACACACATGCCCACCACACACACATGCCCACCACACACACATCCCCCACCACACACACAGATGCCCACCATACACACATCCCCCACCACACACATACATGCCCACCACACACACATCCCCCACCACACACACATCCCCCACCACACACACATGCCCACCACACACACATCCCCCACCACACACATACATGCCCACCACACACACATCTCCCACCACACACACATCCCCCACCATACACACATGCCCACCACACACACATCCCCCACCAAACACACATGCCCACCACACACACATCTCCCACCACACACACATCCCCCACCACACACACATGCCCACCACACACACATGCCCACCACACACATACATGCCCACCACACACACATGCCCACCACACACACATCCCCCACCACACACATACATGCCCACCACACACACATCTCCCACCACACACACATCCCCCACCACACACACATGCCCACCACACACACATGCCCACCACACACATATATGCCCACCACACACACACATACCCATGCTGAGTCTCTCCTCTCATAGCCTTTGCTGACAGATTGGTTCCCTGTTCCTGGGGTTACTTCTGTTCCTCTAACAACAGGGTTGGGTGTGTTCGATCCCTTGCATTGGTTCTCTAAAGGTCCTATGTCCTCGGAGGCAACTATTGGCCCAGGGTGGGAAAGACTGACTACCACAGCATCACAGTGGCTCTGTGGGTAATGGTATACACAAATGCCCAGCTTCCCCAGGCAGGGTCACAGGAGTTAATCCCCACCAGAACCACTCCCAGGATCCCTGCTCCATTTTACGTTAGACGTAGCTCTGAAATTTTATCACTCCCCATGTTGGCAGCCCACATCTTTTAGCTACTGCTCAGCTGTTCATCTGCCCCCTCCATTCCAGAATGTTTTCAAAACCACAAACCTGATCATTTCATTTCACAACTGGCCACGGCTGCCTTTAGCCCCTGCTGCTAGAGGCCCTTGGCCTGTATAGACACACAAGGTCTCCATCAGTACTTTTAAGGTTCCTCTTTTGTGTGCCTGTACTTTGCCCAGTGCCTGCTGCATAAGAGTCTCTAGCCAGTCAGTGTTTGGGCAAATGAAGGAATAGGAAAATGCTGAAGGATTTTCTATAGTCCTTCCCAGTCAGTACACATATAGGAACCTCCTGGGGACCCTGTGAAAATACAGATTTAGATACAGGAGCTCAGGGCTGAACCCAGAGTTACCAAGTGATGCTGCTGGTCTCTGAGATTCACTCAGAGAAGAAAGGATGCACAGAATCATGATAGCTTTCAAGTTGGAAAAGTGTGCATTTGGAATTAGCTCCTTCTACAGGGATCTCAAAATCTTGAGTGGACTTTAGAATTGAAAGAGATGAGAAGAAGTTAAAGATTTTATATACAGATCCTGTGCACACTGAGCAAGTCCATAGGCTATTCCAGAAAAAAGAGAGAAGTAAGTAAAAGTCACTTGGTATTAAATTCCCAGTACTATTTTTAAAAAACCAGGGTCTTAATGTAGCTCGGCTGGCCTTGAGATTCTTCCTGATCCTCTTGCCTCAGCCTTAGCCTGCAGAGGTTACAGACATGCATTATTATGTTGTGCTGCATCTAGGAATCTTTCCTCTCTTCCCCTTCTCCACCAATCTGATTGTCTCCCTTGGAGGAATGTGAAATGTATGATGCTCTGCTCTCCACCATTGCAATCAGAGCCCGGGTGTTGCTGATGGGAAGTGAAACTGCCAGCTTTGTAGTAATTCAGATCCAAAAAATCTGCAGAGAACAACATGTATGGGCATGCCTGTAGTTTCAGCACTGAGGAGATAAAGGCAGAAAGAGCAGAGGTTCAGAGGTTCAAGGCCAGCTAGGCTACAGAGTGAGTCAGAGGCCAGCCTGGGCTACTTAAGAAGAAATTATTGAGAGAGAGAGAGAGAGAGAGAGAGAGAGAGAGAGAGAGAGAGAGAGAGAGGGAGGGAGGGAGGGAGGGAGGGAGGGAGGGAGGGAGGGAGGGAGGGAGGGAGGAAGGAAGGAAGGAAGGAAGGAAGAAAAAACAAACCTACAGAGGGATTTTAGCCCAGGTGCCATGCATTCTGTTCCTGTCACCCTGACTTCGGACTTAATCCCATCTCATTCTCTAGGTCTTTAAAAGTGTTCTTTCACTACACCTAGACTTCTCCCTGCAGCACACACTGAGCTGAGCACCCTCAGCTCCTGGAAGAAGTATATGAACAGCCTGTTGTCTTTCTCCACTAGTCCTATTTCCTGGACAAGTGTGCAGTAACCTCTGGGTCTCTACAGCAGGGGCTCAGGTAAGGGAGGAAATCAATGATTCTTCCCAGATCTTCTGTCTCTCCCTTCACTCGGTCCACAGCGGACTACCTTTCCCTGACAAAACCGGTATCTAGGAAGGATCAAGTCCTGAAAAAATGACAATACAGAATGCTCAGGGGGTATTAGAATAAAAGTGGGTTGGGGGACCAGACCAAAAAACCACCCCAAACAGAGGGACAACCTCCCCAAACCATCACCTTCCTGTGCAATGTTTAAGCTTTTTAATACTTAATGTTTTCAAAGAGACTATGTATCATGTATATAAGATCTGAAAAGGTTACAACATGAGCTCTTAAACCCACCCACCACTCAAGAGGAGAACTGGAACACAGCTGTTGTATAAAGACATAGGGAACTTGTTTTTCTTTTTGAGATGCCAAGGATACAACCAAGGGTTTGCTTGTACTTGAATAAGCACTCCACTACTGAGCTACATCCATACCCATTCTCTCTCTCTCTCTCTCTCTCTCTCTCTCTCTCTCTCCCTCTCTCTCCACATAATATATCTATATTCTATTGTTTATCTGTCCACTTATCTACCATCTACCTCTATCTATCCATCAATCTATCAATGTATGTATGTATGTATGTATGTATGTATGTATGTATCTATCTATCTATCTATCTATCTATCTATCTATCTATCTATCCATCAATCTCTCTCTCTATCTATCCACCTATCACTTATTGTTTATTATTCATTTACCACCTTCTATCTGCCATCTACCTATCTACCCACCCAACTATTTATCTTCTATCCTGTCATCTATTTATTTTAGTAACCTTTTGAGACAAAGACTGTCTCTGTAGTCCCTGCTGGATTTGAACTCTTTTTTGAGGTGTGGGGGACAGGTTTGAGACAGGGTTTCTCTGTGGAGTTTTGGTGCATGTCCTGGATCTCACTCTGAGACCAGGCTGGCCTCGAACTCACGGAGATCCACCTGGTTCTGCCTTCGGAGTGCTGGGATTAAAGGCGTGTGCCACCACCTCCTGGCCTTGGATTTGAACTCTTGATTTTCCTGCCTCAGCCTCTCAAATTCTACCCTTTGTTTTTTAAAAATAGTTTGTATCATGTATCCATCTCCAAATATAGTTGTTTAGGCTTGCTTGCTTTTGAGTTTTGCCTTATATGAGAACATTCTGCTTCATATGTGTACACCTTACATTGGGCTGTTTCTGTTTTTTTTGTTTTGTTTTGTTTTTGTTTGTTTGTTTTTTCCTTCTCTTTGGAATAAAAGTTCCAGAAGCAGTCTTTTCACATTTCCAGGAAGGCCATGAGTTTAGAATTATGAGTGGAATTACTAGATGAGTGTGGATCCATGGTTATATGATGACGACAAATTTGTTGTAGCAAAGACGTTAATTTACACTCCCACGGTAGTGTGTATGTGTCCATGAAAATCCATGCTATCTCTGTCAGCTTGTGTTACTGGAACACAGGCAATAGAATCTCACACTGCAGTACTTCTGTGCCAAGAGACAATGCTCCTGGCTGCATGGGCTGTTAGCTCCCGAGCACCTGACTAGAGAGGCCAGCCTGAGACACTGCCATCCAGATTGAGCAACCATGCCCCGAATCTTGTCTAACCCTAATAGAGGTGGACAGGACACTGAATGGAGACAGGAGATGAAGGTGCCTGCTGGGCTTTGCCATGGTTACACTGTCGTGATAGGAGGCAATCAATGACAGAGTGAAACCTGGAAGGTACCCCGAGGCCAAAGCCTTCATTTTACGTTTAAGGAGACGGAGGCTCACAAAGGTTAAATTACTTGGCAAGGTCTAAGAAGTAATTACTGCATGAACCTTTCTCTAGGGCACTTGATTCTTAATCCAGAGTTGCCCACGTTTAGTAATTGAAGACAGCATGATGTCATCTATTAATTTCTCAAAGAATTAATAAAAATATTATATTAAAAAGACAGCATGATGTGATTCGTAATGACTTTAAATATTCAAATAATCGATTTATTTTTAAAGGCAAATGTTTAACTTAAATGACTGATGAATTTGATAATGTGCACTTCTTTGCTTATTACAGGAGTAATATTCAATGGGATGAATGGAAGACAGAGACAACCTCAATTATGGTTTCAATATGCAAATTTAACTGTACTAAAAGACATGGGTCTCTTGAGGAAAATAAAATAATCCCCAATTATCTCACTGATGATTCTTATTCTTGGATCACCTTCTTAGGAAAATGTGAAGTGAAGGCATCTCCTTAAAAAGTGTGTAGGCCTGGCGGCGGTGGCGCACGCCTTTAATCCCAGCACTCAGGAAGCAGAGGCAGGCGGATCTCTGTGAGTTCAAGGCCAGCCTGGTCTACAGAGTGAGATCCAGGAAAGGTGCAAAGCTACACAGAGAAACTCTGTCTCGGAAAAAAAAAAAAAGAAAAAGAAAAAGAAAAGAAAAAGTATGTGTGTGTGAGTGTGTGTGTGTGTGTGTAAAGCAAACTTCAAATTCTTAAGTTTCAATTTAGCACTCCTTTATGAACATTCATAATTAAGCTGTCCTAAGAGGCTGGGGGCCATGAGATTGTGGGAGGACAGCATCAGTGAATTTCTGCTTTATAATGTAAAACTACTTTACACCGGGACACGGAAAACTAATCGAAAAGAGTCCAGTATGTAGGAGATACTTAGTGCTCTTCAGAGTGAGCATAATGATTGATCATGCATGCTGTAATCCAGTGCAGAAGACTCTGACCCACTCACTACAGGGAAAAAAATCCACCTGGGGAAGGGAGGAAGAGCCCTAGCGACAGGCTAGGAATCGGTATGGGAAGCGGCTCCCGCAGCCTACAGGGGAAATGCTGGTTCATGTCCATCTTGGGAATTCTCGGCTTCTTCACTCCTGCTCATCTGCCTTGTGCCTCTCTACTCCAAGGAGTCATTCTTCTTTTAAAAAAATATTTCTTCCAGGCTGGAGATGGAGCTAAGTTGGTCATGTGCTTGCTTCAAATGCTTGAATGCTCCTGATTTGATCCCCAGCACGACACAAACTGGGCATGGTGGCACACTCCAGAACTCAGGAAGTGGAGACAGGGGGATCAGAAGTTCAAGGTCATCCTTGGTTACATAGTGAGTTCAAGACTAGCCTGGGATACATAAGATCCTGCTGCCTTTCTTTTTTCTTTCTTTCTTTCTTTAAAAAATGTTTACATTTAACAGTGACTTCGGTTTGGTAATAAAACCTTCTGTGTACCATCCCTCTCTCAGTGCCAGACTAAAGCTTGCTAGGTGCTCATTACTTTGGGGCGAGGGCTTGGACTGAAAGAACACCTAGGGATTTTGCTCAAGAATGCTGACTATACTGTACTGAGTTACTTCTTGTTCAAGTTTTCCTCCTGGCAGTCATTTTAATCAGCACTTCTCCTATTTAATGAGCTTGTAGTGCCATTACATAATCACCCAGCTCGCCAGATTAATGATGAAAAGAGGAACTGATTTTTCCAGCTGCATCATTTGAAGTAAACGTTAACTTTCTTTCTGAGTCCTTCGTCTAACAGCATTAGCGTGACAAATATGTCTTTCTCTAGCATAAGTAATTAGAATTTAATCACTTTAACTGCATCTTAATTACCCCAAATGAATTGAAAGGACATTTAATAGCAAAGATTAAATTGCCTTAATGAACGATTTCTGTGGCTCCATCAATACTGGAATCACGGTAGCCGCTCCTCACCCACTCCTCAAAACGCCTGTGAGGAGCGCCACTGACACTAGGTGGCATTGCTCCGCACGCTTGTATATCTCTCCCCCCACCTCCCCCGAACTCCTCTGCTTAAGAAGGCAAGGAGAAAGTGAAAAACACATAGCTTATTCTGTTCTTCTGACAGCCTCTCTCTCTTTTTTAACATCATCAGCTGTTAAAAGAAAGGAATTATTGCAGAAACTGTCCGTTCTCGTTACCCCACGACATATACAAAGAATCAAGGGTGGTGGGTATGCTGGAGCCTGGCTGAAACGGAGTTGCTCTCAATCACCAACATACACACAGAGCTTTTTGTGTGCTTTGTGTGTGGGGTGGGGTGGGGTGGGGTGGGGTGGGGTGGGGTGGGGGTGTGTGTATGTGGTGTGGTGTGGTGTGTGTGTGTGTGTGTGTGTGTGTGTGTGTGTGTGTGTGTACAGTCATCCTAAAGTATGTGTAGAGTCCTAAAATAAGCTGATTTTGGAAGAACAGAGCCAAAGGCAGATGAGAACATCAGCCTTGGAAGTACGGGTGGCCTCGGGCCTTTGGGCCTTCCTCCAGGCATTGGTCCCAGAGGGCCAAGCTTACCCGCAGAGCACGTCTAATGAGATGGGCCTTTCCCATCGATAATTGTTTAAGTGAACAAGTGGATATATCCATGAGAGATGTGAGCTTCACATCTGTTACCACTCTGGCTGCTTGTTTGGAGCCGAGCAATTAACAGAAATCTTGCTTATACACCTAAGAAGAAAGGATGTTTCAAAAACTTTCCTTGAGAGATTTACTCTCCAATTTCAAGAGCTTTGTGATGCATGGACCTTGTTAAATAGATGTTTAAGATAAAGAGCCAGTCGCCCAGGTGGTGGATCACGCCTTTAAACCCAGCACTCAGGAAGCAGAGGCAGGCAGATCTCTGTGAGTTTGAGGCCAGCCTAGTCTACCAATCTACAAAGTGGGTTCCAGGACAGGCATGGCTACACAGAGAAATCTTGTCTTGAAAAAAAAAAAAAAGAGGAAAAGATAGTGAGTCAGATGTCCACATTCTGGGAACATTGACTGTGGTCTGGAACTGGCAACAGAAGCCAGTGGTGTAGGCTATGCTTGGCCAGCCAGTGTCATTAAATTGGGGAAACTGAGTCCAGGGCATCAGTACATTCCAGGGGAGTGACTAGAAACAAATTATTTAACTCCACTATAGAAAGCATCAGAGAAAGCAAAAGTAACTACCACACACCATATAGATTCCCAGACCTCCGAGCACATTAAGATCACCTGGGAGCCTGGGTCACACCCCACTGGATTAGATTGGGAGATCTGGGGTTGTAGCCAGACATTCGCTGTTTAAGTCTTTAAGTGATTTTCATGTGTAGTAAGACTTATGAGCCATTAGCATAGACAGAGTATTAACTGGGAATGCCTACTCATCATGCAATAAATAGGTGAACAGCCAACTTAAATTCTCTCCTTTTTCATTGGCATGGCAGCCCTGGTGAATGATCCTCTAGGGTTGGGCTCTGTTCAGCTGTTGTCTTATTAAACCAACACATTAAAGGAATGGGGATGTTCTAGAAGCTATTCGTTCCATTGTAACATTATAGAGACATATGTAGATGATAGAACAGTCAGACCTGATACATAATTGCGTGTCTGTATCAAATGGTCAGATTGTCACATGCCTGGGCCAGTCACTCCGCAAGCAAGTAAGCTTTATCAGAGTGAATATACTTGTTTCAAAATAAAAACCTGTAGAGTGGATGAAATAGGAATATATGATTGTGTACTAAACTCATTTACATTAGAAATAAGACCTTCCTTCTTCATGGACTGTGAGACTGACATTTTTCCAAGGAGAAAGATCGTGGCAGTCTTCTGAAGGTGCTCACTGGTCTTATTCAAATGTTGACACACAGAAAATGATCTGTGATGCATATGGGTTGAATTTTTTATTAGAATTGTAGTTGATAACAAGCATAACTTCATGAGATCCTCTTTCTGTAGCAACTCTTGGTTTGGGGCAGGGGAGGCATTCAATTTTACCAAAGCATGGAGATCTTAGTATTTAAATAGGGTCTGAAATGAAACCAGTTATTTCACTTTCGAGCTACTGAGGTTGAGGTTGAGTTACAGAAATGAGCGTGTGCTTAAATACTCCACTATATGCAGTTTACTGAGAACACAGGGCATTATCACTTCAAGGACATGGCTGCCACTAACTGTGGAAGCCGAGGAGTGAGACACACCTGGGAACCTCCTTCTAAATTACCCACAGCCACTAGAATTGAACATTTCCTTTTTACAAGAAAACCAAGAATGGATTTTTTTTTTTTAACCAGTACACTCTGTAAGAACTGTTGCTTGGGAGAACTTTGGGGACCAGCGTGTTTGATTAGCTGAATTTGCCACGGATGTGGAAGATGATGACATCAAACAGCTAGTGTAACAACCTCCTTAAAGACCTCGTAGATTAGAGATGACTATAGATTTTCCCCAGCACGGATCAAAGGGACTGAATTGAACGTTTTAGCTTAATGATCCAACTCTTGTCACACCCACAGGGACGCAAATTCCGATTTTATATGCTGGTGTGCACGCGCCACGCCACGTAGGGACAAACCAATCAGCCCCTGACCTTTGACGACGATTTTGATCTTTTCGACGACCGGGCAGGGCTAGTGTTTATTCTGGGAGGGGCTTCCTGCTCTCACAAACTTCGGAATATTAGCTGTTAATGTTTCTTTGCGGCAGCGTGGAATCCTGTCCCATTCCAGCAGCTTTTTTAGAGACAAGAGTCCAGCCTTAGGCAGGGGGCGGTGGGGCTCTGTCCAGGGTCCTGACTCTGGGCCAGGGCTCCATGCCTGCAGGCTCCGCCAGCCCTTTCACTCACCCTGAGGGATGGGAAAACAAAGGCTTCCAAGCTTAAGGCCCGGGGGCTGCCTTCTGACTCAGGCCAGTTTGCTGGGAAGCAAGCAAAACAAAGGAACTGTTAATCTGTGCGGACTATACTGGTCCCAGCTCCCTGGACTTCAGACTGCCAGGGTCACCTCTGCACTCATTGCTCCTCTTAGGTAAAAATATGTCAGAGAGCATAATTCGGGCATGGAACAGAAACAGTCACCCTTTCTGGGTAGGTTAGAGTTCCGGGTGTAATTGGTAGGGAAGGAAATTGTGTCTTCCTCGATGGGGCTTTTGCTAGGCATCCTTTTCCTCCTCCACACTTTCTTCCTATCAAAATGCTGCTTAGAAAAATCTTTAGGACAAGGATGCTCTAAAAACAAAGCCTCAACCAGCATAACATCCTGTTCCCTCGCCAGGTGGCCACTAGGGGGCACGCGCAGCGTCCTTAGCACAGCCACCCCGGCTGCAGCAAAGAGAACCTAGGTTCCGAGGTCCTGGAGCGAAGCCAGTTCATCTCTGCCTCTGCCGAGCTCACAGTGGGCAAAAAGCTTCGAAGACAGTCACGTTGTAGGCTTTGGCTGGCTTTACTGCTACGACCTACCTGTACTATTGGTAAGGTTCTCTGTCAGTTGTAAGCGGCTGAGTCTGGAGTGACGGCAGTACCCTGAGCCTGGGCATTCGGAAAGGATACTCAGAATTATACAAGGATCTCCAGGCTGGATTTTGGGGGAGGGGGGAAAGGTAGGCACCTTCTGAACATGCCATTCCGTTTGTTTCTGGTGGGTGTCCTTCTGTGACGGCCACAAGATCAGCACACCGCAGCCACCAGGGTCCCCTTAAACCTCAGAAAGCAGGCTTAGCCCGCTACAAAAACTACAATTGCTAATTATCGCCACAGGCACCTCTCAGCCTCACTGCGCTTCCTTTCCTCATGGGTTGCCCCAACGAAAAATGCACAAAGGCAACTATTGTCCCACCGAGGGGACAGATAAAGTCTGTGAGAAAGATGCTGCTCAGAGCCTTCTGGTAACTGTTCCCAAGTCCTTTTGACTTTATAACCGGCGGCTGAGTGTGTGTGTGTGTGTGTGTGTGTGTGTGTGTGTGTGTGTGTGTGTTCCGACTACCCCACTTCACCCCCACCGTTCATCCCTGGAGGCTCTGGGACTCTCGGTTGCCTCCTGATAACGGGTTATCCCTTAGCCCTGCTGGGAGAAAGCCATCCCAGGCCTTGACCTCAGCCTCCTAGGCGGACACGGTCGGTCGCGCCCTGCCGGCCCTTTGTTCAAGCAGCAGAGGACTAGGAGCAGCTGCATCACGGGAGAGCCACAGAGCAGGGCGCCAGGGAATCCGTGTGCCGCCGCCTTCTCCTCCCACTCGGGAGCCCAGGAGCCATTCCAGCCCTGGCATCTCTCATACCCAGTCCTGCCCTCTCTTTCTCTCTCTCTCTCTCTCTCTCTCTCTCTCTCTCTCTCTCTCTCTCTCCACCCAGAATTCTTCAGGGGTTGAACAAATGCGGTTCCTAGGGCTCAGCCTAGCACTCCTACCTGGCAGCACCAGACACTTGAAATGTCACCGATCGGGATAAATATTAACACAAAAGCAAATGGACGTGTGCAGAGCCAGTTATCAATCAACCAGGCCGCAAGGCCACTCACTGCAAACACTGCCCAGGTTGGGTTGGGCAAGACTTTCTCAGGGCCACTTCCAGGTAGAACTCCCCCCTCCCGACCCCCTCCCACCCCCCACCCCCGGCCTCTTTGCTCCCCACGTAGATCTGCCTCTAGCACAGAGGGGCAAATACCCGACCGCAAGGGGGCGAAGTATCAGGTGCTGAAGGGCAGACCATCTTCGTGTAGGGCTCTGGAGGGCTCCTCACCTCTGGCAGGGTCTGTGTGCCCAGTACACAGCCTTGCCTGGGCTGAGGACCTGAGCCGCCACGCCACCATCTCCTGGGTACACAGCGCTAGAGCGGCAGGCACTCACTGGTGGGTGTCTCTTGCAGTCCCTTCTTGCGCTGTCAGCTCCCGCTGAGGGGCCAAAGCCTTCTGGAATATTTAATTGGAAGCTAATCTCCTCCTGTCTTGATAGACGCCCACGTCAGAGGCGGGGCACCCAGCTTAGCTTCCCCACCCCACTCGGGACCAGAAGCGGCGAGCGTCTGGTCACGCTGCGTTTTAATGAGCAGCAGCAAGCATTACGTTGAGGCAACATATATTGATTTTTAAAAGGTAGTTAATTTGGTGAGAATTTCCTCCAGTCTTTCACCAGCGCTTGTAATTTATACACCCTCCTGGCGCCTCCCCAAACATACTGCCACGTGCAGGGGATTTTGACCCTCCAAACATGCTACATGGAACACGGGGCACAAGAGGCAATGGAGGAAACCACCCTTCCACTGAAGAGTGAAGGAACTAGGTCGGGCCTTAAAAAGGGGTTGAGAAAGGATGAAAGTTTAGTCTTATGTGCAACAGCTAGCAAAGGTGCAGTGTGTGGGTGGTGGTGGTGGTGGCAGCGGGCTGGTTAGCAGGCCCTGAGTTCCTGCAGTTGCCATGAGAAAGCATAAGGCTGTCAGTCCTTAGACTCCATTGCTGAGACCTGCTAGTCACCATCCCAAGGACCAGAAACCGATCTCTCTTAAGCAGGGGGAAAAATATCAACGAGCCAGCCGGGTTGGTTGTTCATTAGAGACTTCAAAATAGGCTGTGATTTTCGAGGCAGAATGGATGGTTCTGGGTACCTTGCATGAGCACCTAGCCCCCTCACTGAAGACTTAGGCCACAATCCTTCTCACTCTTTGATGTTACAGAAACAAAATGAAAGGTGGTTCTCCGCTTTGTCTCAGGATACCCAGTGCCCTTGGGCTTGGTGTCTGCTGGGGCCTCCTATTTCCCACACATTCTAGGAAAAGGCCACATGCTTGGAGCCAAGAATAACCAACAGAGCTAGCCATTGGGACCTAGTGTACAGACACCCTTTGATGACCTTCTGGGTCCCATAAGCACCTGCTCAGCACCCAACTCGTGCCTTTGGTGTGCAGGTTCTAGAACCTGGCCTTCATTCACAGGGCTCCCCAGCACCTAGCATCCCTCATGCCCAGCTCAGTTTTCTTATCTGGAAGTCAGAGGGTCTTGTTCAGGGTAGACAGGCTAGGTTTCCAAGACTAGGTAGGTACGCATCTCAGCACAGGACCTATCAGTTCTTCCTTCCAGGGTGTGACAGAAGACTGTGTAGAGTGTCACTGATGTCTGGAGTGTCTTCACCAAGTGGTGGGACGGGACTTTGGTGAGGGAGTACGCTTTTTATCCACACTTCCCGGACTGGCTATCCTCAGAGCCCTACCTGTCTGGAAGGTCCCGAGCACTGGCTTCAAGCATTGGTGCTATGGAAGGTTCTGAAAGTGGAGCAGCTGGGTGAGCAGCAAAATCAACTGCCCCGCGGGGGATCAATGTGATAGTGGAACCGTGAGGCTTAGGCGCCGGCGCGGCATTCGGTCGGCCCACGTCCCCTTGTCCTTCGCCTCACCAGAATCCTGGGAGCACTAACCCGAGCCTGCCTGGAGAACTTTAGAGCAAAAGGCTGAGTGAGCTAAGCCGGAAAGTCTGGGCGGTCAGAGGCCGAAGCAGGGTGGCACCTACCACCAAAGGCTTCTAGAGTCCAGCCAGATGCAGGGAACACTAGGGTAGCCTCGCGGGCTAAGATCCCAGGCTTGTCCGCACCTGCCTTTTCCCAGCTTCTCATTGGCAGGCACCGGGTGGGGGGAGGGGGGTTTGGCCTCATGCTTTGATTTTAGTCCGTGAAACGGCTCAGTGCCCTCGGCTCAGAGCGGATTGACTGTCTCTTATTCTCTAGGGACGAATTAATGGAGAACGATCAGTTAATTAACAAACCTTCATTCCAGCGTTTACCTTTCCCTTCACCAAGACTCAGACCTGGGCTCAGGGCTCAGAGGAGGCTGTGTGTGGCTTGGGGCGGGGGTGGGGGGTGGGGGGACGCGGACACAGGAGTCAATCAACGCGGCAACCTCCACCCAGGTCTCGTGAACACAGTCCGCCCCTAGGCTGCCCTCTTCTCTGGTCTTCAAGGGTCGCCGACTGTGTCTGAATCCCTGGTGCGGTTCATCATCTGGGCTCAGCTGTCCACTAGGTCTCTTGGTCCACTAGAGGAGCCAGGCCTGGCGCTTGCACTTGGCAGCTGAGACTTTCAGCGCTCAAACATCAAACAGCCTGCTAGGGGTTTTGAACCGGGAAACCAGCTTGCTGATTGGGGGGGGGGGGGGGGGGGAGACGGACGACATTTACACACTCCTACCCAGTAGCACCGAGATTTAGATGAAAAAAATCACGAAAACGAAAAAGCGAGTTGTCAACGGTGGTCCTTGGGCTCAACCGGGAGGTTCCCGGGAACCCGGTCCCCGTTTGTCTCAGCCCCTCTCCTTTCCACAGCCGCAGCGCACGTGTGGAAACCCTTCCAAACCAGCCCGCCATGCACACATCACCTGCAGGTTTGGACTCTGCACACACCCTATCGAAGTGCGGGTCCCCCGACGCGCGGCGCCAATACAACCGGGGCAAGAGTGGGTCGCCGCAGCCAGCTCAGCCAAAGATTGACTGGTAGCTTGAGCAGGGCCAGCCCCGCGCCGGGTATGTGCCATGGACCCAGTTTTTCTTCGTCCCTTCCTAAACCCGCTGTGTTCCTCTGAGAACCACCCAGCCAGTGTTCCACCAGGGTCCAAGAGTCAGTCTCTCGGCCTGTCGTTCTGTCCCCGAGCACAAATGCAACCCCAAAGTCACGGAGGCCGCCTTGTTCAGTCTTCGAAGCCTCCCACAGCCCAACGCACTGAGCTCCCGAAGGAGAAGGTCGCCTGCCTAAGCTGGTTCTTCCAGGTCTAGGGAAGAAAGGGGAGGCGGAGCGGGGACGAAGCGCGTCCAGCCTTCTCTCATTCCCTCCCACCTTCAACCCCTTATCTCGCCCACGCGCCCATCAGCTCACCTGCTAAGCGGAGCGCGGACATGCGCTGGAACTCCGGCTCCTGCAGCCACTTCCACATTCTCCGGAAGGTCTCCCGGCCGGACTTGAGTTTGCTCCAGGGCTTGGGGTTTCGCAGCAGGTCCGAAAGGGTCCCCTGGGAACGGCAGAGCACCCTCTGCGCGAAGATGGCCTGTGGGATGCTGTAACGTTTGAGCTCGGTGGTGATACGCTGCGCCACCTCTTTGGTATTGATCTCTTCCATCTGCCCTGAATTACTTCCATTGCTGACCTGCGAGCCGGTCACCGAAGGGTTGGGCTCCCGGGCTGTGCCCAGGAGCTGTCCGTGGCCCTGGGCATTCAGGTGGGCATGGGGATGGTGCGGAGGAAGGCCGTTGATGGGCACCATGCCGGCCGAGGTGGGCGTGAGGTGCTGTTCTCCGTGGCGACCGAGCATGGCAGGGTGGTGGGCTTCGAAGCCATTTGGGGTGAGCATCTTGTCGGTGGGCATAGCCGCTCCAGGATGAGCATAGTGGGGAAGCCCTTGCTGGGAGTTGTGAATGCTGCCCAGACCGGAGCCAGAGAGGGGCGAGAGGCTCTGGCCCATGCTAGCCACGTCCTTGTGGTAGGGGGTATAGAGGTTATTCATGGAGGCCAGCCCGCGTTCATCCCGCATAAGTGTGAAACTACCGCTCACGTTGCCCGCCAGGCGCTGGTGGTGGTGTGGGTGGTGGTGGTGATGGTGGTGGTGATGGTGATGAGGGAACTTGTCGGACACGGTGGAGATGGGCGGCAGCGGCTGCAGAGGGGTTAAGGTGGTGTAGGTGGTCGGCATGCTCATACCTGGGGGGGTTTCACAGGCCATGGTCATGGTGGGGTGCAGGGGGCCAGCCAGGCTGTGCTCAGGGGCGCGGTGGTGGTGGTGGTAATCGCTGCCTCCGCTGCCGCCGTCCAGCAGGGAGGCCATGCCCATGGAACGCGGGTGCGCGGGAGGCAGGTGGCTGCCGCGGTGCCCCACGGAGCTGCGCGCGTGAGGGCTGCCGCCCAGGAGGTCGGCAGGGGCGGGCACCGGCTCATGGCTCACCCCGTGCAGCTCGCCGATCGCCTCCATGGTCAGCTGCGCGTTCATCGTGATGCGGGCGAGCGGGCTGCAACATCGATGTGGCCGGGCAGAGGCGGCGAGGGGCGCACGGAGTCCAGTCTTCACATCGGCTGCCGCCGGCGACTGTGGCCTTTCTTCCTCTCACTGTGGGGAGCTGTGTCTCTCGCTCTTTCTCTGTGTGTCTCGCCTTCTCTCTTGCTCCCACCTACCCCTCTGATTTTTTTTTTCTTTTTTTAATATTAATTTCCAAAAAGGATCCGCGCTGTTGGGAGAGCGCGGTGCCCCTAGCCCGCCCAGCCCGGCCCCCTCACGCCCCTGTCTTTCTTAGAATCGTGCTGACCCCGGCTCCCTTGACGCGGCCCGTGCGCCTGCCGCGGCTGCTGCTTGCCCGCGCCGCCCGCCAGCTCGAGCCATGGCTCGGTTACTGTTACAGACTGTGGCCGCGATTCGGTAGCCGCCGCCGCCGCGGCCGCTGCCCGCCCTCACGCCCGCCGGGCGCAGCGCGCATGCGCGCTCTCAGGCCCCGCCCCCTCGGTCCCAGGGCACGGGCTCCGTGACGTCCCAGTACAAATGAACCGGGGGTGCGTGGGGGGGGAGAAGGTGGGGGGGGTGCAGAGCTTTCGAGGCGGCGCCGGATGGCCCCCGGGTGGTGCGCACGTGCACGGGACGCGCGCAGAGCGCGACCTGGAGCCGCTGCCACCGTCCCGGGAGGCTTGCTTCCTCCCCCGGGTCTTCCTCGCTGCCTTCCCTTCTCTTCCCAGCCCCGACTCACTTGCCTAGCTTCTGTCACAGTGGGCCAGCTAGGTTAGAGAGTTAAAGCCCCTGGGTCTGAGTGGCTGTTTCCCGGTGCAGGTTACCCACGAGGAGCCGGGGGGGGGGGGCTGTGCCATGGCTCTCGCCCACTCGCCCACTGGGCTTTATTCCCTGGAGGGTCGCTGGAGGCCGTTCTCCAACCTTAAATGCCTGGCCTAGGGGGCCTGGGAGGCGAATACCTTAAATAAACCCTGTGTTAGCGTGGCCGCTGTTGAATTGGCACCTATGATCCTCCCGGGTACTCCTAGATCCGTCTTTCCTCATCCGAGCCATGGGCAGAGGAGCACTCGGTGCCTTGAGTCCGGATCGAGGCCACGCCTCGCTGTCCCAGACCTCAGAGGAGGTCTTCCACTGTGCTTCCAATTAAGGCGGCTTTCCACTTCGGTTGAGCCTGCTTGGGGGGTCGTGAGGGGGACAGCAGAGAGTGCCTGACTGGGCTCCCTGCTTAACATCGGTGGGGGGGTGCTGGTCTCTTAATTACTCCATAGCCTTCCTAGAAGAGCACCTAGAGGCTGCTGCTGCTGGGAAGGAGTACCCACGCAGGCAGAGTGCACGTGGCCGCGCGGGTCTCCGCTTAGCCCGCAGGGACGCCTTCCTCTTCCCGGCGTCCCTGCAAGAAGCCTCCAGATTTGAAAATCAATTCAGCTCTGGGCATAATTGCGCCCTTGTCACAGTCACGCTCCAATCCGGAATTGAACCCGGGCCTTCAGCCTGGTGGGGACGCGTGGGGAGGCCCCCAGTGTGGGACACACACCCGGCCGCCACATGCCGCGGCTTTCTTTTATTTACAAAAGAAAGAAAGAAAAAAGTCCGTAACAAAAGGCAGAGCCTTGTCTGCTTAGGTGCTTTTATCCCTTGGAGAAAGGACAGATGTGCCCATTGTCAGACACTTGGCAGTTACGGCCGGGTCAGCGCCGAGCCTCAGCCCGGGGCTAGCGGTGTTCACAATAAGGGTAGCCTCGAAGCTGGGCTTCCAGGGTTCAGTCACTGAACAAAGTGTCTGAGGCCTGCTAGTCGCCAAACACAGAGCCCACCACTGCCTGTGTTTCCTTCCCCATAACCGTTTTTTCAGAGAGGCTAGGATTGAGTCGTGGTGGTGGGGGTCTGTGAGAAAAGTTTGGTGTGGTGAACCCTGGGGACTAAATCCCATCAGCTAAGGCACAAAGGAACTCATCTCTGAGCCCAGGTCCCTGCCACCAACAGTGCAAGATCACTCCAGGTCAGTCAAGGTCAGTGGGTACACTAAGACTTCCTAGAAAGCTAGGCTCTGGGACTGACTAAATCTTCTGGGTCTCATCATCAGAAAGGCCCCCATCCTACCCAAATAACTACTGTGGATCCTACTTCTTTCCCACTTGGTCATGATCATTTAGGAATCTGGAGCACCTCCCCCAGGAAAAAGTCTTTGGGGGGGGGGCGGGGAACCCACTGCCCAAAACCAAAACTACACTAAGAATTTATTATCATCTCTTCAGACACATTCAAGCATAAAATATTTTCTATCTAGCGAATCAGCTTCAGAAGCCAAATCCACATTTTTTTCTTATTCTTGAACCCCTTTCCTGTAGTATAGAGTATAAGACCACAGGGTGAGTTAAAGCAATCCATGTTCAACAGTTTCTGCAACCATATTTTAATCCCATTGAAATGATTGATCTGTCCTTATCATCCATCCTCTCTTCTCGAAAGATCGTTCATTTAAAAACTGAAAGAAATCAGTACACAAGTTGTTCGTGGTGTTCCTCCCGGACTCCATTGGAGACTGGGAAGACTTCCTTCGTGGAGACTCCTGGCTGAGGCCCTGGAGCCCACCAGAAGAAGGGTGGGGTCGCGGGGGCTCACCTCTGCCCATGCAGCAAGGGGCTTTGTCAAAAGGTGGCTTGTTTCACTTCGGTTCCCAAAGGAGAAAGGAAGTTCTGGAAGGAGCTTTTGGCCTTGTTCACTTCAGTGTTTGACATCCCCCTCCCCATGAACCCACTCTGTCAGGACAGCAGGACCCGGCTCACAAATCTTCCTCCTCCTCCCATATTTTACACCTTTTATTGAAACACGGTTTTCCTGTAGTTGGTGAGTCAGAAGCAAGGTGTTTTTGACCTCTCAGAAACATTTCCTGTCACCTACTATGGAGTGTAGAAAGGATGTGGGTCGTGTCCCCCCCCCCCCCCAGCCTCTGAGGGATTGTCAAATGCTAGGAGACTGGGGTTATCTTTTGTTATCTTGTCTTCTTTTCTTAGAGTTCCCGGCACAAAGCTTGGCTCCCTTAGGTGCACTCTAAGGGAAGAGAGAATTAGAGTCTGTGGAAGAATTCCTTGAAACTGGAGAGGTAAGTGTGTGAGGTGGAGGATAATTAAGGAAAAAATAACGTCAAAAATTGTATTAAAATACGTGTTTAAAAAACAGGGGTGAAAGGCTCGACTGGATGCCTGTTACAGTATTTTCATATTGGAACCCAGCTTTTGTGCTTCCGGGGATTGAACCTAGGGCCTTGAGCTAGGCAAAGACTCTATTACTGATGTTTATTTTGTAAATGTCTCAAGTGTCTGGGAGTGGGTGGGTAAATGAAATTTGTCCTCTGCTAAATAGGCTTCAGTTTGCAAGGAAACATTATCAGGCTTGGGGGAAAGGCCATTCTTGAAAATGCTGGCCACACAAGGTTCTCTCGGAATGGTCCATTCGATTCAGAGTCAATGGCTTAGCTTTCTTTGTGAGCAGTAGGGATTTAACATATGGACCATTCAAAAGAAATGTTTCTAGGCTCTCTGGGCCATCAGGTGCTCTGGTTTCTGTTTTGGTATCTGGCAGTCCTGGGGTTCAGCAAGTGTTCCTACCTGAGACTTCAGGGTGAGGGACCCTTAGCCTCAGCGTCTGAAGCCCTCCAGCTTTTCTGAAGCTTGCAGGGGCTAGCACGAAACTCCCGGGGAGGGACATGTGGGTGGCATCTGGCTACAGCAGAACTCTTGATAAATGGGGTGAAGGATTTGATTCTAGATGCTTCCAACAGGGTTTTACTGTCTTCCTGTGGAGTCTTTCCGTCTCTGGAGAAAATTTATTCAGAAAATTGCTGTTGGCGCTTAGAATAGACAAGAATTTTGGAACAGGTGGTCTGATGATACATTATCGAAAGAAATTAAAAAAACAAATTAATTCCCAGTTCCATGTGACGTGTCACCGTTTTCCAACCCCCTCCCCTGCACAATAGGGGGGAAGTAGTGTCTTCTCATTCGGGTGGGGCTTCTAATGCCCCCTTTCAAACTTTGTGCCTGTATTTTGTACCTATATAGTTTCCATTCCTCTGTCTGGCTAACCTCCCTCCTCCTTTCCCTTCCTAAATGTTGTTTTGCACACGAAAATGATTTTAAACCCAGCACTTTTGCACCGTCCATTCTTTCATTTCCTATTCCCCAAGATGATGCCTGCGGAAGGGCGGTCAGCTAGCTCCCTCTGACCCCACCTAACATGGTGTTCCAGGAACTGCTTGGAGCCGCCTTGGTGGCGTTGGAGAACTGACCAAGCAGAGAGCATCTCTGGTTACTTCCTGGGCAGGGAAGAAAACCGCCTGCTCTCCTGGGACCCTGCGTGAACTACCAACGGAATCTTCTGGGTTGAAACTCTTTCTGGGGGTCGCCTGCTTTGGCAAAGGCTCCGCAGGTCTTCAAGCCAAGAATGCAAAAGGGGTGTCACAGAGGCTGTGGGACTAAGGGAGAGGCTTCTAGCTCCAGGGTGCCGGGTAGCAGAGCCCAGTGCTGGTCAAGGTTAGTCTCACTCCCGGGAAATGGGCCTTCTGTCGTCTGATCTTCAGTGGATTTCTTTCTTGGTTAGAATTTTATATTGACGGAGAGAGGCACCTTTTCTAAGATGGTGAGGGAGCCGGTGAATTGTCCAGATTTGGGGCAGCGGTGAATACTCTTTTTCCAGTCCTTGTCCTTTGGAGGTCCACGATGGATTAGCCCTGGCCATCTGGTGGTGGAGAGTGTCAAAACTGGGAATTGAAAGGAAGGGGTGAGAGCGAGGCCCCTCATGGTGGTGCCATTCAAAGCGACTCAAAGTAAGGAAAACTCAGAGGGGTGGACGGAGGGCCAATTGTACTAGCGATGCTCTCTAGTACTTCTCCGACGTTGGAGATAATTAAAGAGCAGAAGTCACCAGCCACCACCCAGCTGAGAGCCCCAGATGCACAGGGCTTGGACCAGCCAACCTACCCCAAGCCGGCCCAACGCACGCCCACTTGGCGAACTCTACCGTCGCCCGGCAACGCCGACGCAGGCACAGAACAGCTGCACTTGGGAAGGAGGAAAACTCTTTAAACAAATCATTTTGGTGTCTAATCAATTAGTGTTTGCGAAGTCAAGTACCATAGATTTAACAGAATAATCGTTACTGCCCTTGTCTTTATATGACCCGCAGACACCTAGAAGATTTAAAAATAAAACGCAGGTGTTCTGAGCGCCTGCCCCGTTGCCTGCATCTCCCTCCTCTGCCAGCTCTGCAGGGTTTGGATTTTGCTTCTTCCAAGCTGGGACTCATATTTTACTTTTTCCTTCACTCCCCATACTTCACCTCCCCCCACGTCTCTCCCCATTTCCCACCCGGCTCGCCCTTCACAAATCAGCCACCTATCTCTCGGTCAGTCCCCACCCTGGGTCTCTGACCCAGAGACTCTGTGCCCTGGCCCTTTAGCCCGATGGTGTAGGATTATGGAGTGGACTAGAGTCCCCCGCTCCACCCCAACCTCCAGACCTTGGCTTTCACGCCTTTCAGAACCCGTCCAAGACACAAGGGGTCTCATGCTTGACCTCCAGTTTCTATGGAGTTAGGGGAAAGACCTTGGCCTGGATGTGGGTCTTGCCCCATAATACAACCCGTTAGTTCTCTCTCTCTCTCTCTCTCTCTCTCTCTCTCTGTGTGTGTGTGTGTGTGTGTGTGTGTGTGTTGGGGGGCACTAAAAGGAAAAAAGGAAGAGTACAAAAGCTTTGGTCTGTATCCCATCATAACCTGACTGGGAAGAAAGGTGTGTTAGCCGGCGGGACTGAAGAACCAAGCCAGAGGTTTGCCATGGTACAGGGGACTGTCTCTAGGCCTGGCCCATCCCACGGTCTATGAGTCTGTCTGTAGGATCTCCAGACTCTTGTGGTCCAGAGTCTTTGACAGATTTCACATGCATGGGTCCAGTGTGTGTGTGTGTGTGTGTGTGTGTGTGTGTGTGTGTGTGTGTGTGTGTGTGTAACTGGATGAATTCACTAACCCTTTGCTACCGGAGTCCCCATGCCTCAGATGAAGTCTCAGACTATTGAAGGGATGTCAGTAGGGCCCAGAGACATAGAGGTGGGGGGGTGGGAATATGGACATATAGGTAAGAAACTTTGGAAGGCCCAGACAGCCCAAACACCTGATACACCTGGTTTGTGGTTTTGTTAAATTAGAGAAATTAAATTTCTACAAGGAAAGAGTGAGTGGCAGGCGGAACTGTAGGTTAATTTATCTTACCAGCTCCTCCAGTTTCCAGATGCCCCAAACTTGACTCCAGAGTGTTCTCACCTCGTTGGAACTGCCTGGCGCCCCAGTTTCCAGCATCACCCGAGAAACCTTCCTCTCTACAATAGATGATTACAATGTGCTTGACTAATGCCCGTATTTTCCTGTTTAACATACATTAATCCAAGTAACAAAAAATCAATATTGCTAACAACATTGCAAACAAATCCTAGTCCACCTCACACAAAAACCTCAGATTTTCAATCACTCCTATCCCCTTGAATTTGTTAACCTCTGGGGATACCAGTAGCTCCTGACTACTGTGAAAATCAGTCCTAACTTTTCAAAAGCCTGGTCTCTAAAATTCCATTCTCCCCCACTCTTTTATCATGGGTATGTATGTGCAGAGGCACTGATGACACTCTGCCATAGCCACCTCTCTTCTGGGGGAGAACTTGGAATTCTCTTAATCCTGTCACACTTGCTGTCACCTTGGGTACCAGCAAATGCCTAAGGTCACTGGACAGTATTCTGGGTTTTCTTTTCTCTCTGGGACAACACCCCATATGTAGTAGATTCCAACATTTTCCCGGAGTAGGGGATCCCACACTTTGGTCTTCTCCCGTTTTGTGCCTGTCCTAGCTGGTGGTTCTTGTTGGGAGTTTATTCTCATTATTATTTTTAAAAATTGGTGTTTTCCACCTGGAAGAAACAAACCAGAGGGGCCGGCTAATGAAGGAACTTAGGTTTGCAAAACACCGTAAATAATTTATTATTGTATTTCAAGGGAAAAAAATAGCTTTCTTAAATCATCCCCGCAATATAAATGGTAGACTTACAGTATGGTCCTGGTAAGTCTAAATTTTTAAAGGAGCAATATTCAAAGAGACATAGATGTCTGTATTAATTATTTATTCGCCGGTGCCTTCCTTCGTTTCTGACTTATTATTAATTAGGCGCCTCTAGTCTTTCACAGAGCGCTCCACTGAGCCGGTTGCAGCTTTAAATATGAATTAAAAGCAAATCCAAGCTACTGTAATGCGAAAATTATTCCGTGTCTTGCATGGCAGAGATGAATAGCCGCGTGGATCAATACCGTGAAACTCGGCTCCCAACGACAAGGTTATTGATAGTTCGTAGTAATGACATTAATGATGGAAAAAGAGGAATAACCGCCCACCCTCCTTGGAAACTTTTTAGCCACTGAAACCCCCGCAATAAAAATGGGAAGGGGGCAGGAATCGGTCTTAAGTGTAAGAAGAAAATTATTTATGAAACCCGGCTAAACGACTTCGGAACCTTGATGCATTTGAACCTAAAGCTCTTGGCTTCTGGCGGCCCTGGCTCCAGCTGGGGAGACCGCGAAAACCCCAAGCTGTGGAGAGCTGGGGGGCCGGGTGCGCTACAGCAGCCTTAGCCTCCGGTGTGCATCCCTCCTGCCCGGTTCCCCGCTGGGAGAGCCCTGTGGAGGCGCCGAAGACTGAAGCCTCTGGAAGTGGGTGGAAGCGGACTGGCTTGAGGTCAGTCCTCGCTGGCTGTCCGGGCGGCGACCTGGGAGGCCGAACCTTTGCGGTCCGGACTTTGGCCTGGGTTTTCTTTCCCTCGGGTTGGTTTAGCCCCAGTCCCCGAAGAGGACTGCGGCCTCGCTGGGGCCCAGAGCCGGTTGGACAAGGCTGTGGCGCGCAGCTCGCCGGGGCCCGAGTGATGGGAAAACTGTTCGAGACCCCGCAGGAAGCCCAGGCCCTGCACCCCACCTCCCCTCCCCGCAACCCGCCGGGTTAACAGGGCCTGGGCCTGGCCTGCGGCTGCTCTTTAATGCTGGACGCCCCAGGCGTGCAGAGCAGGCAGGCTCGGGTCTTTACCCACGTCGGGTCCTCTGCGGTCACCGAGGCTGCCAGTCCCAGCATCGACCCCTCTCCCTGTCCCCTAGCCGAGGTTACAGCGAGAGAGGACGCGTGCAGCGGGGATGCGAAAGGTTACATCCTGACCCGGCCGGGCTGCAGAAAAGGTCAGCGCCCTAGGGACGGTCGCAGGCCCTTGGTCCCCCTCCCCTCCCCCGCAGGGCGCTCTGCCGCCCGGTCCCCTCCCCCAAGCACGAGGACCCGCCTCTGGGGGCGGAGGTCGTGGTGACCCTGACAGCTAGGCAAAGGGCTGTGCGGTGGCTGCGGGTCGCCGCCGGCAAGCAGGCCTGCTCGCGGTCCTGGCGCGCGTCCTGAGAAGTGTTTTGGGTTAGAGTGGGTAGTTGGGACGTTTGCTCTGGCCCCGAAAGGGACGGAGAGGACGTCCGTTGCTGGGAGAGTGGGGGCGACCACAGTTTTTTTTCCTCCCTTCAGAAATATGGGTGATTTTGTATTTTTGTCTGTCCGGTCTCCCTCTGTTTCCTCCCTCTTTGCTTTCCCACATCATCGTTGTTTCATCCTCCTTTTCCGTTACACCTCTCTCCCCCTTTCCCATTTCCTCCTCTACCCTCTCACCCCTAGTCTTACACAGTGCCTCTAACCTCCTTCCCACACACACACACACACACACACACACACACACACACACACACACACACGTCTTCTGGGGCCCGCTACAGGCCTTACCTCTAGACCTTCCTAGGAAAGGAGCCAGTTACATTGACAGTTACCCACATTAAGGAATCCTGTCTTTGAAGGAGGAAGGGCAGGTGAGCGAAGGGACCACCTGCTCTTCGGTGGTCCCTTGCTGTTGCCCCTGAAGCTCCTCAGCTAGGTTTTGGCTACTGCCAAGGTTCCTCTGGCCTGGACTGGTCGGGAAGAGTTTCTAGGGCCTCACAGTGCCTTGTCGACCTCCTGACACCGGCAAGACTTCTGCGTGCTTGTTTTTCTCTTACTTAATTTTATTAATTAGAGGGGGAGATCAAAATGAATCTCAGAGGTCATAACCACTACAATCACCACTTGAGCCTTAGCTCTGTTTCAGAACAAAAGGGTTGGTGGCTAAGTTGAAACCGGTCTCCAGATAGTTAGGACAAACCCAAACTTCCTGACACAGACAAAAGTCCACAGTCAACTGAGTGTTTTGGAGAAGCACCCTCTACACACACTGGACGCACCAGCCTCATCCCCTTGAGGTCTACAAGCAATACCCCTACACACACACACACACACACACACACACACACACACACGATCCATGGGCCTCATCCCCATAAGGGTCCACAAGCAATGAGTCTTCTCAGAAAGGAAACACTACAGACTGTAAAAGAAAACAAAAAACAAAAAACAAAAAACCACACTTGATTCTGGAAAAAAAATCAATATCGAAATTAGATTTATTGTCTGCTTATGTGATTAAAAATGACAAAGTGTTGGCTTTTATTTTCATAAAAAGACAGAAGGCTGAACAAAATAATTTACTATTGAGTTCTTTTTGTTTCATTTGCCTGGCAAAACCCTGAGGGGGCTGATCAGGCAGTGGGGAAGTGCAGTGCTAAAGTCAGGAGCCCCCTGAGGAGAGGCTGGGGCACCTTAGCCCGGGAGGTGATTGCGGCTATGCTTGCCAGAAGAAGAAATTTCCCAATCTCAGATCCAGAAGCAACTGAGTCCAGCTGAGAAGTTCTCAACTCTGCCTTGCTCGAAAGAAATGCTGGGTGACCCCAACATGACCTCAACCCGGGGTCTCAAGTCTTGTTTTCCAAGGTAACTTCCGGTTCAGGATGCTCTCCTTTGCTTTTTCCAGACTCCACAGCTCCAGAACTCAGCCAGCTACCTGTACAGGAACAAGTGCTTGGTGTGTGTGTGTGTGTGTGTGTGTGTGTGTGTGTGTGTGTGTGTGTGTGTGTGTCTTTCAGAGCTTATGCTGGAATCAGCAAAATGTTTGTTTTCCACACCAGCCTAGGTTAGTAGATCTTTTAACTATGGTGGCTGGAAGTGTACTTGAGGAATATACTACCTTGGACGTGCCATGATTACATCAACAGCTGGGTTCTGTTTGTTTTAAAAGGAAAACAAAAGAGCCCTCAAGGTGCATCTCTCTCTACACCCCCCAAATCCTCAAGCCAAGTGTCACAGTCCTCCGGGAGTCTCTCCACCTCTGCTCCACACTGTGAGCTGTCTGTGGTGTCCACTCCCAAATTTTCACTGCCTTGTTCAAGAGCAACATGGCTTCTTTGACAGTGACTTCACACACGTTTCACAGTGTCCGGGTCCCTTAGCACCCTTAAACGCACCTTCAGGTTTTAATGCAGCGCTCTGTGGAGGTGGCACATGCTGAGACTCATTTAGAAAATCTTTGATGGCTTCTTTTGGTTGTTCTGGAAACCAGCCTAGAGTGCTTAGCTTGCTGGACTTGTAGAAATGAATGCCCTGCCAGCCACCTCTTCCGTGGACTCTCCGGGAGAGTCATAGCTGAGGGAAGGAGATGGGCAGGCTGCCTTTGGTAGGTCAAGTGTTTGGGTCCGTTGCTTTGGGGCTCCTTGAATCTGGAAGGCAGATTCTACAACCGGCGTCCTGAGGAGCTCACCTGGCCTTTCCCACTGCCCTCCAAGGCCCTCTTCTTGGGCTCATGTTGGGACTGGCGTCTCCCCAGCAGCCTGGAGCTGTGAGGTGCAGGGTCAAAGATCAGGGATTCTCTAGGCACAGGCTCCTTCTTTACACACAGCTGGACACTGTAACGGTGGTTCTTGTCATGGAGGCTGGGTGCCCACCGCCGACCAGACTCAAATCTCAGATCGCTCCCAACTCTAACCACTCTGCAATGCTGTAGGGTCTTGGAAGAGTGGGAGGGGGTGGAAATTTAGGAAATGATATTCATATATCAAAATCAAGAATCTTTTGTTGAGGAGGCATGCATGGTTCAAGGCTTCTTTAAGCATTCCCGCCTTGGTCTAGCTTTGACCAGAAGCTTCCATTGTCTCATTTTCTTCCCCAGCTTGGCTAGAGCTGGAAAGAACTTGCCAAACGAATACCCAGCCTTCCAAGTAGGCAAATCTGTTCCAAAGAGGCTGACCTTTTGCCTGAATGGGGGCAAGGCCAGCAGAGTAAAAAGCAGGTTTCTATGCAAGCCCACGTGGCTCCATGCCACCAACACATGTCCATCAATTCCTGCAGGCCAGGGGCTGAATTTCCATGTTTCCAGCCTCAGCTCTGAGCCCCGAGCTGCCAGTAGTTAGAATTCTCTCTCCGATGAAAGCCATCGTCAATAGAATTCTGGGTATCAAATGAGCAATAATTTGCTGTGGCTACATGCTGGATAATGAAAGATGTTAGTGGGATCAATAAAAAATGAAAACACTTTTACTTACATCTTGAGTTACAGTTTTAGGAGAGGGAGAGAAGCAACCAGCCCAACGCTGGTTCACAGTCTCCTAAGTCTGTCCCCAGAGTCACGAGGCTTCTTCGACGTCCGACTAGCCCCTCCTGACCCCCCGGAGCTTCGACTTTCTCCAGGGCTGACAGAACAGTAGACTATTTGCATTACATTAACTCCTCAGGAACCAGTAATAACTTAACTGCCAGGGCTTTCTTCTCCCTCAAAGGCAGAGCTAAAATTAAAATAGTTTCCCGCCAGAACTAAATGCCCCCTAATTGGCTGTAGTTTACTGAAAATGTATGCAAGTGTCTCAAAGTGAACCTGTCTTTTGACATCCTCGGAGAGCACACTTGACCAAGATGGCCCTGGGCAGGCCTCTTGTCTTCGGTTAGACACACCAGGGCAAGACAACACATTTAATTCCTTTGGCTTCGTTTTTTGTGTTGTGAGTCAAGACTAGAAATTTCAGTTTTTAAACCTGCTCCCCCCACAGATATTAATTGCTCACATCTATCCCATAGTTTCATTTGCTTTGTCCAATTTGCTTTTAATTTATGTTGGATTTATTTGTCTCAACATGTTTGCTTTTCTTATCATTCAATCCCAAACACACTTTTACTGTTTTGGTTGCTAAAGAATTGGTTAGGAAAAAAACCCAGAGAAACAGTCTACGTTTTTCAAAGATATCAAAACAAATAAACTGAGAAAAATACTCAGTGCATTCTGCATAAAGCAGGCGCTACGAAGCCCCCTGCCTGATCTCAGTGCTGAAGTAATATGAGAAGAATATTTGAAAATGTGTTTGGCTATGTCTGCAGGTTTAAATAACCTACGTTCTCCCCACTATTTAAAAAAACAAAAACAAAAACCAAACCAAAACAAACAAAAAACCCAGAGCACAAATTTAGCCATTGTTGAAGTGAAAGAGATGGTTATAACTACAACCTTCGAGTGTCAAGGTCAGCGGCCCGGTTGTCTTTAGAAGGGTTGGGTTTAGATTCAGAGCAAGGGAGTAACCTGGGCAGTGTAGAAACGTCAACTAGACGTGGGGAAGAATAGACAGATTCCAGTTGGGGGGTTGCTCGGAGGAGTGGACCCTACCCGCTCCGTTTGTACAAAACGCACAAAGCAGGTGCGCGGGGCCGCGGCGCGCTGCTCCGGAGTAGATCCGCGCGCAAAGCTCTGCCGCGCGCTCGCGTGCCCGCCACCCGCCACCCGCGTTTACATCCCTCTCCTAGGCCAGCTCTCCGTTCTCATTTGCTGCTTTAAACTCGCGGGGAGGACCTGTTGTTACCCACGGTGGAGGGCAGGCAGGCTCTGGGAGGGGGACACCCCCTTTCCGCTTCCCGGGCGTGACGCGGGTTCTGTCCCCCCCCCCCCGCTCCCACGCTATATGCGTGGCCACGAGTTCATCAGAGGACCCGCGTGGCACACCCTGGAGCACTTGGCTGCTCTGACTCCCCATTCTCGGTCCACTGCCGCGTGGACCTGAGAGGCTGGCTTACCGCGGAGGGCGAGTCCGTGCGCATTAACGGATTTCACGGCAGGTTGTTTCTGACACGCGGCGAGGTTTCAGCTTTGCCTCCTAGGAGAGAGGGAAAGCCGAGTCAATTTGCATAATTTCAAATGAGAAACGAGGAAACGAGGAGCCCAATTTTAAGCCCCGGATCTCACCCCTCCCCTATAAATCACCCCTGGCCCTCCCGGTGCAGAACCGGAAAAAGTAACCAGTGTTCGTTGCAGGTACCTTTCTTTGCGTTCATTTTAAAGACTGGGACGCAGTGGCCGCCACTTTCTCCAAAGCCAGGGGCCCGGCCGTTCTCAGGCTTGAGGGTTCCTGCAGGGTCGCGGGGATTAGGGAAGCGGGCAAGAAAGTCCACGGACTCCCCATCAGCACCCGGGGTCTGAGTCCCACTCAGAACCCCAAATCTCCTGCACTCCTTCGGCTTCAGCTTTGAGTCCCGGTAAAGATCAATTCCCTCCCTCGCGCGTTGGCTCTCTGGCTCACACGCGTTTGTAGCCGTAAATAAACAGCTAATTCAGGAACCGAAGAGCGAGGGAAAAACCGGGAGAAAAGAGGTGACCCAGAACCCCAGCGCTGGTCTCGGCTCGCCCCGCGTCGAGCGGCTCCTTTTGCTCAGGCCAGCCGTGCATTTGGGGACGCAACTTGCATTTGAATAGCTGCTTGCGCTTGTTATGGACCCGAGAAAGCTCTGAAAGGGAATCACTATGCAAATTGTCCCAGTTACAATCGAAAGGTTCGATCTCCCGGAGCTGCCTGACGGAAGTTGATGTCAGCTCTCTGTGCATTAGGCTTGCGTTACCGCCTTCTTAGGCCTGCTCGCCACCCCCGCTCGCTCCTGCTGGGAGGATTTTTTTTTTTTTTTTTTTTTTTTTTTTTTTTGCTTATGTGTGTATTTTCCCTGGTAATTAAAAAAAAAAAAGAAGCATTAAAAAAAGAGACTGAAGGTGGTTGTCTAGCTGCCTCAGTCCTGGGAGTCCCAGGGGCACCCCAGGGAGGTGTGGTGACTGGGCTCCCCCTTTTTTCTTTTCTTTCTTTTCGTCCCCCCCCCCCTCCATTTTCCCCCTGCAGGTGTTAATAGTGTGTCTGAAATCAAACATTTAGAAACACACACACACACACACACACACACACACACACACACACACACACACACATTTAAAGAGCTTTGCGGGACCAGGAGGTGAAGGGGTGGTGGTGGCTGGGTTGCCTGTCTGCCTCCGCCAGTCTGCTTTATCCTACAATGCAGGCTGCGGATCAATACCCGCTTGCTGTAATCCCAGTAATTGTAGGGCTTGCAGCTTTTATTTTAAAGAAATAGGACACTAGGACGCGGGCGGGCGTCAGAGGCTCTGGGGTTGGGTTGAGGTGCCTCCAGGAGTCTTTGGGGGGGGATATCTATCTATCTATCTATCTATCTATCTATCTATCATCTATCTATCCATATACCTGCCTATCTCTGTAAAACCAGGGATCCCGAGAGAGCTCTCCACAATAGGATGATGGCAGCCCCTGAGCAGCTTGCCAGGCCCTCCTGGTTTCTGTCTGGGAAAGGCAAATCTGGAGGTAGGTTCAGCAGAGCAGGCCGCTCAGGGTCAGCCTTTCTGCAGACCTGGTCCCCGAGAAGTCAGGTAGGCCTGAGCCTCTTGGCCCCAGGAGCTGAGTCTGGGGTGCACACGTGTCAGATCTTGTCTACAGGGGCCCCAGGACGCCAGACGTTGGCCTAGACAGAAGCTCAGTCAGTACCGGACTGCGTGGAGCTTTTCCCTTGGCAGGCAGACAGGGGCGCTAGGACCCGGTGAAGCGGCCCCTGAGGCCGCGGCCTCCTCCTGGAGCACGGCAGGGCAGCGTGTGCAGCCGCTGAGACCCACCCCGAGCCCCCAGGCCCCGCAGGCCGCCGGCCGCCTTAGCTGCCCATCCCCGGCAGGCAGGCAGGCAGAACCCAGGCAAGGCCGCCCCGGCCTGAGCCCCTCTGCTGGCCGGCGTAGCTTCTGGCGCCCCCGAAAATGACCATCTGTCATTCAATTAAGGTTTCAGGGCAGCTGATGGGGGAGCGAGGGTCAGCGACCCCAGGACAAAACGGCCTGCTGCCTCGGATAGGAGAAGTTCAAATGTTAAACGCAGAACATTGTGTCCTGTCCTGGTCCCGGCCCCCACCGGGCCGCAGGTCCGGCCTGTGGACAGCAGCGAGGTGAAGGGCAGCGGTCATTAGACTTAGGTTTCAGCTCTGGGCCGGGGCCCTTCTGTTGGGCTATTTCGACCAGAGAACCTTTAACCCTTTCCCGCCAGCCCTCCCCCCCTAGGGTAGGACAGATTGTGGAGAGAGAGACAGATGTAGTCCTATAAAGGGATCTGCTCACTAATCTGCAGGAAGTGCAAACGATGTACCTAGATGACAGACCAACATTCACTATAGCAGACTAACTCAAGGGTCTCCCTAAAGTCTTACTTTTTTATAAAAAAAAAAAAAGAATTTTCGTTTTAGGGAAGGGATATATCTAATAAATGCCTGTGGTCCTGTCAGACCACAGTGTGTGTGTGTGTGTGTGTGTGTGTGTGTGTGTGTGTGCGCAAAAATTGCAAACTTCCTTTTGAATGGTGCTTACCCATAAGTGGATGAGTGGAGATGAGCTTCAGCTAGCCAGACAGCCCCTTCTGGTGAAGGGGTCTACTGTACAACGGATCTCCTTTATACTTGAAAATACCTCAGTTGCTTTTCTTGTTCTAGACTTCCCACAATTAATTGAGATAAAAAGGGGCTGGAGAGCTAGCTCAGCACTTTAAGAACACTTGCTGCTCTTACAGAATACCCAGGTAAGGTGGCTCACAACTTCTGTAACTACAGCTCCAGGGGATCTGATGCCCCCTACTGGCTTCCTGGGACACCTACACTCACATGCACATACACAAACAGGCACATAAAGAAAAATAAATTCTATTTGTTAAAGATGAGATAAATAATATAATTGTTATTCTTCATAAGAGTAATACACATTAGGCATCCAGAAGCCATGGGCATTTAGGCATTCACATATGTTTCTCCACACAGGACTCTGGAGAAGCAGTCACTTACTTAGCAGAAGCAGTGGAAGATCCAATTATTCCTCTTAATTACTAACCATGAAGCCTGAAAACAGCTCTGTTATCAAGGTACCAATGCAAGGTGTAGCCTGGCTAGCAATAGAGGATGCCCAGGACTTCCACCTCTAGTGCCCCGTTGTCCACATGAAATCTAGCCTCTACTTTTTGGAAGTAAAACTATCAAGTAATCAATTAATCAATCAGGCATTCAGCATGGAAGTACGCTAGCAAATTTTTCATTAGGTAATAATGAATAATACATGGCACTCCACTATATTGACTGTGGTAAATGATTTAAGGTAAGGTGCTGCAACAAGTACCTTTAAATAAAATCAAAATAAAAAGTTTACCACAATCATAATCAAGTGTTCAGTCATCTTCCTATTGACCCACACAGCATCTTTCTTCAGGGACATTTGGAGTTATTTCTCTCTCCCCCACCCTACAAACAGACCAGAACAAATTGATGAATTGAGCGTTCACTATGCTAATTTAGATATGATAAATATTTAATTAACATCTCTAATAGCCAGTCATAGAGGGCCTCCGATCTTCTTTACAGTCTTAGTAATCTAAAGTAAAAGCTTTCCCCATTAATAGCCTGATGCCACCCTAGCAGCTTCCTTTCTAAGAAGGCTCTGTTTAGCCCAAAGGAGAGGGGTACTAAGTACTCTTCACCAGGCAGAGCCTTATTCCAGCTTGCAGAGGACCCTGAGGATG
Organism: Onychomys torridus; assembly: GCF_903995425.1. Classification (NCBI taxonomy): domain Eukaryota; kingdom Metazoa; phylum Chordata; class Mammalia; order Rodentia; family Cricetidae; genus Onychomys; species Onychomys torridus. The sequence continues at coordinate 68,262,429 of NC_050449.1, read as the reverse complement.
ATGTCCATTCTGCACTAATTCTACCTTGTCTAGTTTTTGCACGAGGCTGCTCTAAGAATAGGGCAGATTTTATTTTATTCCATTTTCAAGGCAAGCCAATCATTTGAGGTTGTACTAGGATGTGTATTTTACTATATGCATTCATTTAAATTGTATTTATTTATTCATATTTATATATGCAAGTTTTTCCTGTGGAAATATATCTGTACCACACATGAGCATGGTGCCCATGGAGGTCAAAAGAGGGTGTTGTCGGATCCCATGGGATTGGATTTATGGAAGCTTGTAAGTCACCATGCAGGTGTTGGGAATGAACTTTTGTCTTCTCCAAGATCAGGAAGTGCTCTAGCACTAAGTGATATCTCCAGTGCCCTGTATGTATTTTATTTTTTTATTTTTATTTTTATTTTTTGGAGCTGAGGGTCGAACCCAGAGCCTTGTGCTTGCTAGGCAAACGCTCTACCACTGAGCTAAATCCCCAACCTACCCCTGTATGCATTCTAGTAAGGTATATCCTGAAGTAGATGGCAGATCACGTGTGACAAACTCCAGAACGAAATATGTGAGTCTTTCCAGTGGAGAGTGGTATTAAAAAGAAATCTGAACCCCTAAGGATCCAAGTTGAGGTCCAATGGCACTCACTCGAAGTAGGGCTCTTGGGTAAGTCTTGTGCCTTAATTTTTCTCCTTTAAAATAGAGATGGTTAGGGCTGGAGAGATGGTTCAGTAGTTGAGAGCTCTTGCTGGTCTTCCAGAGGACTGGAGTTCAGGTCTTGGCATCTCTGTTGGACAGATCACAATGACCTGGAACTCTGGCTCTAGGGAATCGCACTCTACACTTGGGCCTCCCAGAAGCACTTTACAGTTCCAAATGGTGATTGACTCATCAGTCTTTTGTTTCTGTGATGTGAAGCAGGAAGAAACCAGAAGGCTTCAAGTGACTGGCAGGCAGCACAAAACCAGGCACCAGAATAGAGACACGTAGAATGCCGCTTCTAGCCACTGAATTATCCTTATGCAACAGCCCCATATGGTTTAGGAAGATTCCAGAAGTGGCATTGTATTTCCTAGGGAACAGGAATCAGGTCAAAACTGAGGGCTCAAGAAACCAGAAACTCCCTGGGGTGATCTGACTCAGGCCGGAACCTGGGGATGTCAAGCCTGGAGTACCTGACCTAAGAAAAGAAAGAAACCTTGAGCAGGTGTGTTCAAGACACCGGGAAGCCATCCCATACAGAGCATCCCTCAAAGAATTTGATACAAAACAGAACGGATTTATTGGATGTCGTAAAATAGCAACCCAGAATTATTCTCTTTGTTAGCACAAAATAAGCACGTGCAATTGCAGTGTATGCATTAGTGCTGACACAACAGATGTTTGTTTAGATGAGGTAAATATCCCAGTAATATCACATACTTTGGATTTTTTGTGTTAACTGCATTTCCCTGTTTGTTTGCTTTTCTTTTAACAGGAAGTTCCTAGAGAGAAAGGCCAACGGGGAAGAGAAGAAAGATTGGCCAGTGCACAGACCAAACAGGAGCTGTGAGCAGAAGCCGGCAGAATCTGGCCTTGGTCAGCATATTCTCTTCTTTCTCTTTACAGCAGAGTCTCTGGTAGCCTAAGTTGTATTGAATTTGCTGTGTAGACAAGGATGATCTTGAACTCCTGATCCTCCTGTTCCACTTCCAGATAGCTGGGATGATAGCCATGCGCTACTACGCCTAGTTTTATGTACTATGGGAGATCTAACACAGACAGGGTCTCATGCATACTAGGATAACCACTCTACCTACTAAGTTACCTACCTAGCCCCTAGGCATACCTTTTAATATATAAAACTTTAATCTGTTAATAGTATTAAAAAAAAACTCCATGTTAAAAAAGACTTATTTTGTTGTCTGTATTTGTCTGCCTGTATGTATGTGTACCACATATATGTAGGAGGCCAGAGATGGTGTTAGATCCCCAGGAACTAAAGTTAGATGGTTGTGAACATCCGTGCCAGTGCTGGGAACTGAACCCAGGTCCTCTGCAAGAGAAGCAAGTGCTCATAACTATTGAGTCATCTGTGGTGGTTTGAGAGAAAATGGCCCCCAAAGGGAGTGGCCCTATTGGGACGTGTGGTTTTGTTGGAGTAGAGATGGCCTTTTTGGAGGAAGGGTGTCACTGTGCGGGCAGACTTTGAGGTCTTTCACTTAAGCTTCATTCAGTGTTGTAGTCTCCTTCCTGTTGCCTGCAAGATGTGGGATTCTCAGGTACTCCAGCACCATGTCTGCCTGCGCGCCGCCATGCTCTCCATCATGAGTATAATGGACTGAAACTTTGAAACTGGTAAACAAGCTACCCCAATTAAATATTTTCTTTTAAGAGTTGCCATGGTCATGGTGTATCTTCACAGCATTAGAAACCTTAACTCAGCCACCATCTTTGCAGTCCCAGGGTCTCTAATTAAAAAAACTTAACTGCAGAGGAATGATAGTACTAAATTTGGTTAAGCAGGATGAGGTTTCACTATAGCTCTGGCTGAACTGGAGCTCATTAACTGTCTTTGAATTCATAGAGATCCACTGGCCCTTATTCTCACTCTTTGTTGAACTTGATTTACTTGTTTAGTATGGACAATCTTGTCCTGGCAGTGTGAGCTGGCAATATCCCAGTGAAACACAAAGCGCCTCCCTAAGCCTTGAACAGGGCTGGGGGATGTGTTACAAACAGCTGAGTGTATTTCCCAGGGCTCCAAATATACATTCCAAATCTGGCTGCCCTGGTAGGGTATATCTTCATTTCAGATCACCTGGTCACAAGTCCTGTTTCCTTCACTTTGATGAACTACAATTTGTTGATGTGTGGTGGTTAACATTGATCATCCATCACCTGTATGCATTTTAACAGGGTTAAAGACACCTAGAGGACAAGCCCCAGGATACGCCTGTGAGAAAGTTTCTAGACGAGGTTAACTGAGGTGGGAAAGCCCACTCTAACTGTGAGTGTACCATCGCATGAACTGAGGTCCTACGCTGAACACAGAGAAAGTGAGCCGCATACCAGCGCTCATCTCTCTCTGCTTCCGGACTACAGAGGCGGTGTGAGTAGCTGCGTCAAGCTCTTTCCACCATGGCTTCTCCATGACCAAATGCAGGCTGGAATTATGAGCTGGGATGACTCCCCCTTTCCCGTAAGCTTTTGCCAGCAGTGAGACAAATGACTAATACACACGGCATGTTGGCTGTTCTACTTTTCTATTATAACATACAGGAATATATGATTTTTTTTTCCTAGACAGGGTTTCTCTGTGTCGCTTTGTGCCTTTCCTGGAACTCACTCTGTAGACCAGGCTGGCCTCGAACTCACAGAGATCTGCCTGGCTCTGCCTCCCGAGTGCGGGGATTAAAGGTGTGCGCCACCAACACCCAGCCATGATTTCTTACTACTTATCTGAACTCTAATTTTGTCCTTTGATGGCTTCACACATGTATGTGATGCATCCTGGTTAATACTAATACACTATTATAATATACTACTAAATGCAATCTCTTTCCTTTCTAGCCCCCTCCCTCCCCTGCCTTTCCTTCTTCTTCCCTGTAAATCTGTTTCCTATGTCCATGAGTTTTTGTTTCTTTTGGGTCCCACTGAGTTTAAGGTTGGCATCTGTGTGATCATGGGTTTGAAACTATCTATTGGGGCCTGATGTGCTCGGCAGTGGTCACGCAACTAAATACTATGCCTCCCTCTCTCCCAGAATCCGTTGCTTGCCAGGAGGAAAATCTTAAAAATTTTATCCTTTGTCACTTTCCCCCCAATTGGTTTCTCATTAGAAATGGTTTTGGATTTTCTCATTTTTTAAAAAATGAGGTTGATTTACTATTGATCTTTGTAAGCTTCCAAATGCTCCAATAGGTCTTCAGTGTTGTCATGCCTGAGCATTTGCATTGAGGAGTACATATTCTTCAGTAAGAGATGGCTTTTGTCCTTACCGTCACTGTTGGAGTCATAGGAGATACATGTATCTGTAAGTTACACTATCAGCAAAATCTACTTCATGATAATAAAGGAGACAATAAAAAGTTTATTCAGGAAGAGTGTTGTGTCAGTCAGATTGTGTTGAGTGATGATGCCCTTTAGAATCCAACCCATAGCAAAACAATCTGCCCACCCAGGCTGACAAGTTGCTCTCCGAGGCAGCCCTGCATCCAGGAGAGGTTTAAAGTGATGGAGACTTGGGCTTCCATTGAAATAATGGGACCTGGTCAGTAGAAAGGTCACCCGGAATGACTTTGGCCAAAAGGCATACCATCTTGCCTCTCTTGAAACATACGGCATCATCTTCTCTCTGTTGTGATCAACGCTCTTCATCTCAGATTTGATGTAAGCAGCAAAATCTCTAAATATGGGAGAAAATACATCCTAGCACCTCTTCCTCTTATTCTTATTTTTGTCCCAGAGCACGTGACCATCACTGCTGAGTTGTACTGAGTGGCGCCAGTCACGTTTTACATTGATGGCATCTCCTGGCCTCTCTTGATTTAAAATGAAGTTGGGCTGCTCCGGTAAAAGGATTAAATTACATGAAAACACTGACTTTATCCCTTGAAACCTTTATTCTTGAGCTGGAATTGCAGTCTAGAAGCAGAATAAAAGCAGAATGAGTTATGTAAAGACAACTTGGTAAGAGGTAGGTATCTAGTTATTTAAGTTAGAAACTAAAATTCAACACATGTAGCTACTTAAGTTTGTGTTATCAAATTGATCATTTTCAGAAGGACAAGAGGAAAAGTCCAGGGACTTCTGTGGGCAATGAAGCACTGCTCCCTGGAAACTTAGATTCTCAGGAGGACTGGGTAAGGATGGGGTTTGGCAGACGGAACATTGAGCTTGTCCCTGCTCGCACACATTTTGGGTATTAACTAGTTTTGATAGAGAACTCTTCTCTGGAAGCCATAGGGGTCAGTGTGTAGTGGCTTTTTGTTGAATTCAAGTAAGCATAAGCAGTAAGTATTTTCAGCACCTGTAAGTAATCTAGGTCTCTTTATTATTTTCTTATTTTTTTGGAAACTTGTGAATACTAACCAATAAACACAACAAAAGGGAAAAAAAACCCCTTTAAAGGTTACATTTTGTGCTGGGTATATTGGTGGAGTGCTTGCCTAGCATACACAAAACCCTGGGGTTCAGTCTCCAGCATTGCATGGTGGCTCATGCCTGTAATCCTTGCACTTGGGAAGCAAAGGCAGGATGGTCAAGAGTTCAAGGTCATACTCACCAACAAACTCATCTGGAGTTCAAGACCAGCCTGAGCTACATGAGACTCTGTTTCTCTCCCTACCCACAAAATTATCTTTAGCATTTCAAGCAAAAATATAATTTGACCCATGTTGGTAGAAATAGTTCATTTGTTTCTCTGAGTTCCTAGTTTTGTTTGAAATGTCAAAGATCCTTAACTAGGTATTTGACATTAGAAAATTAATGATAGCTCCCTTTGTGACATGGATGGCTGATGTGTTTCAAAAGCTTCTTTACCATTATGACAATACAAATCCAATTTCCCCCATGGATATAATCTTGAATTGGAACACTATTGCAGTTTCCAAAGATATTAGATGATACAGACATTTAAAACACTTAAAAATTTAATAAAAACAAATGTAAGACTTCTAGCATTCCAGTTCTTAAGACTTCCGAGAAACAAGTCATATGTCTGATGCTGACTTAATATTGCTCTGTAGGATGAATTACAGCCCATGGCTCCATTGATGTTGAATTTACATTTAGGAGAAGTAGATACAACTGTCTTGTGTACCATAATTACTTTGCATTTCACTTGTCACTGCTCACCTGTTTTGAACCTTTCACTATGAGGTACACATATGGGGGCTAGAAATAATAGCTGTGAATAAAAAGGCAGGTGACTGGTAGTGTGATTATAGGCCTCAACAAAGCTGAGATACATTTATCCAAAATGAAAGTATGTGTCTGTTAAGATGGACTAGTTTGGTGCTTAAATCCAGATAGTTGAGACTACAGTGGCATGGACAGAAATGGAGAGTTGGGGAAGGGCTTGGCTGTGTGGGGTCTCGTGGGCCATGACAGATTCACATGTGTTCTCCATTTGGTGGGAGGCTGGGTGGGGGAAGTAGCTCCGTCACTAGAGTGCTCGCCTCATATGCGTGAAGCCTTGGATTTGATCTTAGCACTGCACACATCATTGTAATGGTGCTTGTCTATGATCTCAGCATAGGGAGATGGAAGCAGGAAGATCAGATGTTTAAGGTCATTCTCAGCTGTATAGCCAGTTGGCCAGCCTGGGCTACAGGCTACAGAGAGCTTGTTTGCTTATTTATTGTTTGTTTGTTTGTTTGTTTATTTTGTGTGTGTGAGTGTGTCAGAGAGAGAGAGAGAGAGAGAGAGAGAGAGAGAGTGCAGGAGTGGCAGGCAGAGGACAAGTTGCAGAAGTCAGCTCTTCTTCTACCAAGAAGATCCCAGGAATGGATCTCAGTTTGACAAATGCCTTAACCTGCTGAGCAATCTCTCACCAGCCCATGATTTGTGTTTTAAAAGGCTCCCCTGGCTGCTTTTGTTCACCAAATAGTGGGGGATCAAGAGTGGAACTTGGTGGGGAGCTATCGGGGAGCTTTGCAATTTTAGATGAAGGAGGATGGTTTGGACCGGTGGAAGCGATGTTTAGAAGACAAAGATGACACATTTGGCTTAACTGGCCAAGTGGAGAGTGGGATGAGGCTTCAGGGAGGGAGAAGAAATAGAAAAGTGGTAGTGGGAGAAATAGACACTCCCCACTTTGTGTTTGTAGTTGAGAGAGACCTCTTATTCATCTTAGTTTCTTCCTAAAATGCCAGAAGATGGGGAAGCTTCCCAGGGTCAGTTCAGCGCTGTGAAACTCACAACATGGATGTATTAAATTATGAAATCATTGTGTGGGAAGGCTCTAATTTATTTTGCCAAAGGAAGATACTATATTTAAATGGATTTGTTTATTGTTTTAAAGGAGTTTGTTCCATCCAATATGCCAGTTTGATCATATTGTTACAGGAGAGAGAAAGGTTTAGACTTGAAAAACAAGGGAAAATGCTTTTGTGAGGAGAGATTGCTGTTATCACTCACTTGAGCAAAGTCTAACAAGGACACCATGGGTTGGTGGATGTTTCTCACTGCATCCTCAGGGGATCCAGGCCCATTTTAGCTTAGTGCTGGTTGTGTGTATGATACGTCCACAAAAGAAATTCGTAAACATAGGTATGCAGAGATGTCTCTGCTAGCAAAGGCATTTGCTTCACAAGCATGAGGACCTGAGTTCAAATCCCAAGGCCCTACATCAAAAAACAAGGCTTGGCTGCACATGGCTATAACCTCAACACTGTTAGGGTACAGAGACAGGGGAATTTCTGGGGCTTTTTGAAGACCCTAATTCAAGGGAATAAGGCAGACAGTGATAAAGCAGGGCTGTAAGTGCACATCAACACTTACACCTGCATACCCACAAGCACGTGTACCACGCACACATGCGCACACATACATACCACACATAATACCACCACACCCACTGCATACACATACCATATCACACCTACACTCAACAAATACACACACACATGTACATACACACACGCCACATAATACCACACACATCATACCACATCTACACCTACTGCATATACACACTATATCATACACTACACCAAACTCACATATATCACAACACTTCTACACCTAGTAAACACACACACACTCACAGAATTAAAAAAAAAAATCTTATTGAGATTTGAATCGGAATTCCATTAAATCTTTGTATCAAACTTAGGGAGAACAGATATCTTCGTTGAATCATCCAATATGTGAACAACATGGTGTTTCTCTCCGTTTTCCAAATCTTTGACCTCCTTCCCCTGCCAGCGCTCTAATTCTCAGCCTACAGACCCCGTGTACAAGTTTAAGCTTATGTATTAACACTTTATTTCCTTTGAAGTGTTGCAAATGGCTTCCTGTTTTAAATTTCGGTCCCCACAAGTGTTCTGGTTGTGACTATAGACTCACGTGGTTGGCTTTTCGTGTTGATCTTGTATTGTGGACAGTTACTCTCAATTGTCAACTTGACGGAATCTAGAATTTCCTGGGAGATGAACGTCTGGGCATGCCTGTGGGCATTGTCTTCTTTGGGTTTATTGAAGTAGGAGGACGGCCCGTTGTGGGTGGTGCTGTTCTCCTGGCCAGGACCCCGAACTGTGTAAGGGGAGAAAGGGTGCTGAGAAGCGGCATGTATTCCTTCCTCTTTGCTTCCTGGCTGCCTACACAAGGTGACCACATAACTGGCTGCTTCGGGTTCCCACCTCAGTTTCCCTGCCTCCATGGACTCTATCTTAAACCGTGAATTAAAGCAGACCTTCCCTTCTTAAGTCATTCCTGTCAGGGCATTTCATCACAGTAACAGGAGAAGAAACTTAAGCCATGTTTTAAGAGGTTCTCCTACTCTACAAAACGAGAGGATTGTAGCAAATAAACTCCCCTCTGCATGTCTGGGTCTTTTCAGATTTTCAGTGTGGAATCTTGAGGCTCTCGCAGTTATAAACGAGGTGAATTTGAGCATATTGGCCTTCCTTAACATCGTATTTAATCTACTGTTGTAAAAAAAAGTTGTAGACAGTTTTTTTTTCATGGTAGCACAGATTTTCCTGATCTAAACACATTATGTTCCTGTTTGTATTGTCTATTGTTCTTGTAGCATTTGGCAATTGAGTACAAAATCAGTAAAATCTGTCTTTACATCTTAGCCGAGTCGTGTTGTTTTAGTTTTGCTTTTTCCCTCACCACTTGGACTTGAGTAAAAATGATTTATTAGAAGCACCCATGTACCTGTGGCTTGGTACCTAGATTGATCAGCTAAGCCCCCCCCCCCCCCCCCCCCCAACTCATGCTTATGGCGGTATGACGAACATCTGGGCTTCAGCTATCTCCTAGGATTTTTTTTTTCTCTCTAGACAGGAAATAAAATGCAAACAAGCACCCTTGCCATCTTTATGGTGTGTTTGTATGCCTTCAGCATGAGGATCACTGGGCAGAGGGCACTGTGGAATGGGCAGAGGTGGGTATGCTGTACCAGGTGGGAGAGTTTTTATTGGTAGGAATCATTGCCCACCACTCAGCCCGTTTGAATTCATTTTTGATAAGGTCCTCTGTGGGAGCCGGTTTTCAGGTTCCTCATGGCTTTACCCAGCAGGTCTGCATAGAGAGGATGATTGGACTCCGGGCCTGAGTGCAGGTGTCTGAGATGGTCTGCACTTGGCTTATCTATAAATACCTTAGGGCAGAGACAGTCAAGGCTGGTTCAAATAGGTTCCAGGCCCTCTTGAGGCTCTCCTGCATTTTCTATCTGTTTATCTCCACATTCTGAATCGTTCTATCTAATATTTTCTGCTGCTTGCACTCAAGAACTGTGGGGTTAGTGAGTAAACGCCCCGCAGTCCTTACAAACAAGAACCCCAGGGGCTCACTTAGAATTTGGCAAAAATAAACACAGTCCAGTGGTTATCACTTCGGATAATTCAAATCCTTACATTTCTAGCATGTGGAGGGATTCATGAAGAGCCTTGGTAACATCTTTCCTACACAATCCTCACCCACGATCTCCACCTTTTGGGTCACTTGTGCCACAGTTGAACTGAAATCACCCCTGTTACTGCCATTCTCTCCTGCCTCCCAGTCCAGACCTTCACCGTGCAGCCCAGCCGTTGTTCTTTATGAACAGGGAGAGAGGGATATTTTAGGGGAGCTTACAGTGCTTCCATTGATAGGGAAGAGATGGAATAGTCCTATATCATCAATTTTGGTCACATAATACTACAATGTAACACCAATTAGATGCTTGGGAAGTACTTGTTGAATGAGTGAATGAATGCTGATCATTCTTATATCTCAGAAATTTATCCTACACCTTATTATTTAGCAAGCAGATCAAAGAATCTCATGAAATATTAGCTCCATCCTGCTCTCAAGGGACAGACTTGATCTTAAGTTGACTCATCTGAAATCATCCTGGCTGGCATGTTGAATGCAGAGAATATGCTGTTTGGACTCAAAGACTATTCAGAATATGGGAAATAGTATAATTGGTGACTGAGTTGAATTTGTGCTGCTTTCATTGAAAATAATAGAAGCCACGGTAACAATCCCAATTTTATTCTGCAATGCTTACTATATACATACCAGATTATAAAGTTTGTTTATCTATCTATCTCTCTATCTATCAATCATTTATTTAGTATGTATCTGTTTCTATCTATCTATTGCTTTGCTATGTATCTGTCTACTATCTTCTTGTATCTATTTACAATATTTATCTTTCTATCAATTACCTATCTATCTACTATCTACCTTTCTATAAATTATTTATCTATCTACTATACCTATCATCAATCAACTACTGTAGATCATCTCTATATCTATGTATTATCTGTATCTATCTACATATGAACTGTCACCTATCATCTCTCTCTGTTTTAGGGTGACTAATTTGAACCATTTTCTTGAGATTTTCCTGGTTTAGCACCACCATTCCACTATCTCAAGAATGCTTCCCACTGCCCCCATGCCCAGGGAAACTGAGTGATTTGTGAATTATATATAAGACCCTGTGATTTTTATTCTAATAAAACTTAAAAAAGCTAACAGACATTATGACAGCATACATTTTTTTTTGTCTACTTGAAATTTGCCTGTCTATGCATTTATTTGCTCATATGCATGTATGTGTGGAGGTCAGAAGCCACCTTGTATATAGCAGGTTTTCTTGGACCGCCAGCCCCCAAATCATGACATAGAGTTATTAGTTATGAGTACTCAGCCTTAGTTTAAACTTGTCCCACTAGCTCTTATAACTTATTTTAACCTTCATCTACATTTTTACCTCAGGGCTTTTTACCTTACTTTCATTCTGTATGTCTTGCTTTCCTGCTTCTCTTGTGTCTGTCTGTCAGCTCTGTGTCTGTTGGCTACCTGGCTGGTGCCCCAGATATCTCCTACTCTTTCTTCCTTGTTCTCTCTGTCAAGCCTAGATTCCTCCTTCTACTTATTCTCCCTGACTGCCAGCCCCACCTATCCATCTACTGCCTAGCTATTGGCTGTTCAGCTTTTCAGCTTTTTGGGACAGAGTTTCTCTGTGTAGCTTTGGAGCCCTTCCTGGAACTCACTCTGTAGCCCAGGCTATCCTCAAACTTAACAGCAATCTGCCTGCTTCTGCCTCCCGAGTGTTAAGATTAGAGGTATGAACCACCACTGCCCAGCTTGGCTGTTCAGCTTTTTACTAGACCAATTAAGTGCCTTAGGCAAGCAAGGTAAAACAAATGCAACGCATCTTTACATAGTTAAGCAAATACAACATGAACAAATGCAACACACCTTTACATAGTTAAAGTAATATTTGCAACATAAACAAATGCAGTGCAACTTTACATAGTTAAGGTAATTTTCCACAGCACTTGTGGGAATCAGTTCTCTTCTACTACATGGGTTCTGGGAATTGAGCCCAGGTCTTCAGGTTTGGTAGTAAGGACCCCTAATTGCTAAGCCAAATTGTTGGTCCATCTGATTAGTTTTAACCATGACTCATCCAGTAACACACTTTCTGTGTAAGCATGATAACTTGAGTTCAGAAACCCAGAACCCAATGGGTAAAAAGCCAGGTTCTATGGTGCATATCTGTAATCCCACTGTTGGGGAGGTAGAGACAGAGGGGTCCATGGAGCTGGTTGGTAGGTCAGTCTAGATAAATGGCTGTGAAGTAGAATAAGTTAGAAAAGAGCAATTATTAGATGCTGATTTATTGATTTATTTAGTGATTACTCGAAGCACAATTTGTACTGTCTACTTGCCAAGCATGATTTCACTTGCTACCTGAAACAGAATGACTGGAGAATTAACTAAAAAATGGGTCATTGCCCTTAACAACCTGCTGACTGCTATGTACACATCTGTAAAATCTCACTTACTTGCTCACCCCATCTTGTAGTTTTAGAGTATAAAATGAGAATGTCAACTGGACCTGGAAGCAATACTTTTTCAGAACCTGTCCTGGCTTTGGTCCCCTGGTGACATCTCTCCTCCACTTTCATTGGTGTCAGATGCTTATTCCAGAAAGATTCTGTAGATCTAACTTTCCTGGCCAGCCAGTCATGGAGACATCAGGAAAGTTAGATCTACAGAAAGAAAGAAAGGTAAAATCTTCAGGTCAAAATGTAGATGAAGAGAAATGGGTTAAGTTATAAGAGCCAGCAAGAAATGAGCATAAGATAAGGCCAAGTGTTTATAACTAATAAGTCTCTGTGTCATGATTTGGGACCCAAAAAGAAAAGGATGGCTACAAGAGGCCATGCCTTTGAAAGAGTGAAAGGAGGGGTATATGGGAAGGTTTGGAGGTAGGAAAGAGAAGGGGCGATGTAATTATAATTTCAAAAATAAAATAAATTAAAATAAAGGAGGGAGGGTGGTCCTTTAGCCTTCGCTTTGGCCATGGCTTCTGTAGTTCATAGTTCTGCTGAGTTTCTTCTTATCTGTAATTAAGAATCAATCAATCAAACAAACAAACAAACAAACAAACAAACAAATATTTCCATGCTACATGCTTAGCAACTGTTGAAGTATAGAAAGCAAGAAACCTCATCTCCATCCTGGTCAAGAGGAAGACACCATGCTGTTAGATACAGTTAGTTATTTTCCATGTGTTTGTTTGCTCTGTGTTTTGAGTTGTGATGAAATACTGAAGATAAACCAAGAGGTGTGAAGAATAAGACACAAGCATCCAGGGACCCAGTGTTCTGCTTAAGAAATGAAATGCTTGTGTAAGCATTTGGGTATTAGCAAACTTTAGGTTTGAAACTTTGGGTATTCTTGCTCTGTCTCCTAGGCTATCAGAGAGATAAGTGTAGGCAATGCTTTCATTCTTACTTCTATTAAGTACTGTGTGTTGATTACCAAGTATTGCAAGTCATTTCTTTGCTTACTCTCATGGTTTATGTACCTATTTTCCTGCAATTTACACATGATGCCTGTAGTTAGATTTTTCCTGCCTGGCCCACAGTCAGGACAAATCTCTCTTACCTGCCAGTCCCACAGTCGCTCAGACCCAACCAAGAAAGCACACAGAAACTTATATTGCTTATAAACTGTATGGCCGTGACAGGCTTCTTGTTATCTAATTCCTCTATCTTAAATTAACCCATTTCTGTTAGTCTATACTTTGCCTCATGGCTTGTGGCTTACCTTTGTCTTTACATGTTGCTTCTCATGGCAGCAGCTGGCAGTGTCTCCTCCCAGCCTTCCTGTTTCCAGCCTTCTCCTCTTCCTTGTCCTGCCTAACCTATCCTTCCTGCCTGGCTACTGGCCAATCAGCACTTTATTTATACAGAGTGATATCCACAGCAGATGCCCAATGTTGTATTGGTGGGATTTAGCCATGTTGCTGTGGCTCTTCTTAGTCCATTTTTTGTTGCTGAGTAGTATTCCTTTGAATGGCTACCATTTATCCATCTTCTTTTTTATTAATAAAAACTAATCATTAACTGAGTTCATCACTAAGTTTTTTGTGGGTCAGCATTACAAACTAAAAACATCTGCTGTGGATATAGCTCTGTATAAATAAAATGCTGTTTGGCCAGTGGCCAGGCAGGAAGTATAGGCGGGACAAGAGAGAAGAGAATTCTGGGAGGTGGAAGGCTGGGGGGAGAGATACTGCCAGCCACCACCATGACATGGAGGATGTAAGGTAATGGTAAGCCATGAGCCACGTGGCAAAGTATAGATTAATAGAAATGGGCTAATTTAAGGTAGAAGAAGTAGATAACAAGAAGCCTGCCATGGCCATACAGTTTCTAAACAATGTAAGTTTCTGTGTGTTTACTTGGTTGGTTCTGAGCGTCTATGGGCCTGGCAGGTGAGAGAGATTTGTCCTGGCTGTGGGCCAGACAGGAAAACTCTAACTACAAACATCCATGGTTTTCTCTTTATATATTTATAAAAAGTTTCTTTGGGAATATATTCAGAAAATAAATTCTTCAATATTACCAGATATTGCTAAATTATGGTCCCACTATTCCACAGATTTATCAACACCTGATGTATTCAGACCTTAAATTCTGTTGATCTGATGGTGTGGAGTGATATCTCATTATAATTTTTTTTATTTCTCCTAGTGAAATTTAAGCGACGGTTTTATGAATATATTATTATACTTAAATTAACCTGATTACACATGTTTTTGATTTATAATTCAAACCTAAGTATTCCACTTTGTTACATGCTCTTTGTAAATATTTTAATGGTTGTATAATATTCCAGGATGAGAGAGAAAAAAGGCCATTTGCTGTTATTAGAAATGTAGGTGTTATCCAGACTTTCCCTGTTATAGCAAAGACTCTAAAGGCATTTGACCAGAAAGCCTTCTACACATTTTGGATGGCTTCCTTGGGTTGGCTTGAAGAGCAGTTCCAGAGCTCTGGCTGTGGCGGTTGCCAAGTTGCTCTTGGAAAGGCCATTCCCATGTTCTTGCCAACCAGCAGTGCATAAACAACCCTGGGGTTGGGAGGGTACTGCTGACATCGTTTCTGGATTCTCCAGAGAATGGTTCCAAATGCTTCCTCTAAGCCATTTGGAGCACATGCCAAGGATGTGGAGAGGGGGCTGGCTCAGAGAAGAGTCAGAGCAACTAGTAGGCACATGTGCTCCCCTCTACTTCTCAGGGAGCCTGACTAAGAAAGGAGAAACCAAGTACTCGGTGTTCTCTACAGCTGGCTGCACAGGAGACCCCTTCCTTCCCTTTAGCATAGTGCATCCCTAACTTTTTTGATCAAAAACTCTTGCTTTCTGAAGATAAAAGGCCTCCCAGCCCCCGTTTTTTGAGACAAGGTGTCATCAAACTCAGGCTGGCCTTGAACTCTCAGTGAAGCCAAAGGTGACTTTGGACTGCTGACCCTCTGCCTGCTTCCCATGTTCCAGTTATCACAGTCACGTCCCACCAGTTCATAGTGTCGTGAATCAAACCCAGAGCTTTGTGAATGCTGAGCAAGCACTCGGCTATCTGAGCACGAACACCAGCCCTGTGACTTAAAGAAATTGAATCCCTTTTCCCTTGGAGATAAGATGGTATGTGTATTATGCTATATATAATAGTTTATCAAATCCATCAAATATCAGCCACTTGCTATATCCTGGGAAGATCCCCAGAGATTCAATAGCTCATCACCTTATCATGGACCCTATAGCAGCCTCTTTACCATATACTCTATAATGCTAACATTAGTTATAGAGAGTTACAACAGTTGCATTCATGATTTGTCGTAATACCTAAGGTTATTGTTATAACTGGTAGTGCCTGAGAATTTATTACAAAATAGTACCTTTTGGGGGGTACAGTTGGGATGCAGGTATTGGAGTACAGGGGTATTTATAGCCCAGAGTTAACAGATCTTTCATAGCTGAGCCAGTATGCTAGACTGAGGCTTCTCAGCTCTGGCACACTGCCCTGCTGGGCTAATATGTTAATAATAAGTGGTGCTCCTTCTGCACTGGCCCTGCCCCTCATTAGTGTCCCCCAGGATCTGCTCTGCCTCACGAGTCTCCATTCTGCCCCCAGTATCCCACTGGGGGCCTCCAGGGGTGGAGTTTGAGAGCTGCTCGTACATCATAGGTGGCTCTTTAAAAAGAGATCTTACAGGAGGCAGGATAATTTAATGGCCATGAGTAACATTTGCAGGTCCAGAGGCTGAGAGAACGACGAGAGTGATGAGGCCTTGGTGCCCAGGACACGGTCTCCCCGTCTAATGGGGAGGAAGCCACCTGGCAGTCCATAGGGAAGTGGTTCTTCCTCCTACCCCCAATCTTCCTTTGAAGTCCATGGACTGTGTTTGCTAGTAGACCAGGAGGGGGAAGGAAGGATATGGAAGAATCTGGAAAGGATACCCTAAGATTCTGCGTCTGCACAGTAGTTCAGTTCTTTAACTCAAACAGTGAGAAATCCATGAGATGAACATAAGCTAGGCTAATGTAGCCAGATAACCCCAACAGGAACCTCTTAGCTGCAATGATCCAGTTGTTCATGGAGAGGGATTTCCAAGGCTACATACACAATGAACTCTAAGGACATGCACACATGTCAGCAAGAATTTCCCTGTAGAATATAGGCACCCGCTAAGGTTTAATAACATGTATTGCAATGCCCCAACTTTTGCTGTTTGCAAACCCTATCCATATTAGCTCCTTTTCTGTCACTGTGATAAAACACAAGGACCAAGACAATTATAGAAGAGAGAGTTTATTTGGGCTGATGGTTCCAGAGGGATAAGAGTCCACAGTGATGGGTAGGCAGGACAGCAAGCGGTAGGTGTGGCCCGGAAAGCTGAGAGCTCACACCTTCAGATGAAGGTGCAAGAGCAATGAAGGCAGAGAAAGGGAACTGTCAGTGTGGGGAAACTGTAAACACTCAAAACCTTCCCCTGGTGACACTCTGCTCCCAGCAGGGCTGCACCTCCACAACCTTCCCAAACAGCTCCACTGACTGTGGACCGAATGAGATACGGGGGACACGCTCATTAAAGCCACTACACTTTTTTTTTTTTTTTAACAACAAACCACACAGCACCCAAACCTGACACTAACAGCCACAAAACAAATGAAACAAAAACAAAACACTCAAGAGCCCACACCGTCAGGAACCGGTCTTTGTAAACCGATAGAATTTTAACATACTTGGATAAAATTCCTCAATATAAGAAGTTGTTCCTGATTTATTAATGTTATAATCATATTAATTGTTATCACCATTATTGAAACTAATGAATTAGTCTTGGCACTGGATCCATATAATTAGAGAAATAAAATTCTTTGAATGCTGAACTCCTGGGCAATCTGACGACTGCACCAGTTCCATTATTAATTTCAGGGTTGTTCAGCTTAGCTTCAATTAAAATCAAACATTTACTTTATTACTTTCGATTGAGTTGTTATCTTTGAATGGGTAATGTGGGTAATATATGCACAAGGTAATAGAATTCAAACAGCAAGTCTCCGTCCAATCACTGACCCATGTGCCCACCACCTCCTCAGAGGCAACCAGTATTGTCAGAGTTTTATTGTTCACCTCTGAGAGATTTATCAGAGCTCCACCTGCCCATTTATATCTTTATATAGCTCTATCCATATCTGATTTTATTTCATATAAATGGGAGCATAGTTTATATATTATTCTGCCACTGCATTTTTCTTAGTGCTATATCTTGTCCATAGTTTCACAATTCCTTGGTTTTGAATGGCTGTGTTGTATTTTGTTGAAACTCTGAAACATGTGGAGCAACTGTCACATGCTGGATGCCACATAGGAAATGACCATGGATATGGCGGGACTCTGCAAAATGATTGGCTGTGTACCTTCTCTAGGGAAGCTATGAGAAAAATCAAGAAAGGAGCCTCAGAGGGAAAGATTAGGTTTATGTGAAGTTCCAAGAACTCCTTCTGGAAGGGGAAGATTTGAACAAGGTATGTCAGGGGCTAAAATCACCGTGAAGGGAGGAGTAGAAAGGAATGTACAGTAAATCTGTTGGAGGCATGGTGATTGTGGTGTGTGGGCATGGAGAGGTAGGCACAAGGATAGAGGTAGGAGACAGTTTGGTGCTCGGGATGTCAAGCTCATGAGCAAAGCAGTGGATGTTCATATCCGTCTATATGTGTGTGCACATGGATGTGAGGGTGTTGCATGGAGTCTTGGAAAAGAGGGTGGAGATAGAAGAGGAAAAGCTATTGAGTAGGCCAGAAAGTAGAAAGGGCCCAGAGGAGAGGGGACAGGAAGTGTGACTCTTGAAACATCATGGATCTAATTTTTCTTATGAATAAGGGTTGGCAGCTTCCTGACATCATTAGCTATTCTAAATCTATTCCCTGATGAGCCTGGAGTTTTGAATTCCTAATGAGGACAATCTGACTGACAACCCATTTAGGATAATACACTTTAATAGAACAGTCAAACACACTTATTTCAACTGAGATACAGAGTGCCATTAATTTGCAGAAGAAAAATAACTGTGGGGTGGTACCCTCTGCCATGCAGCTCTCATTGACAAGGCTGATTGGAGATGTCACTGAGTTACCATGTACAGTGGCTTCTAGAATGAACAGATATCATGCTTCTGTGCTTCATTGTGTACTTGCAAAGAGATTTTTTTTTTTTAAAAGCTAATTGTTAGACACTTAAAAGGGGCAAAAAATAATGAAGGAAAATAAAGTTCTCCAGGTAAAGAATAAATGGCATTTAGCAAGTCAAGTTCATTAGCCTGTCTCTTGTATCCATACCCTGGCGTTGGATGGTCAGCACCCGCTTTTCTTTGTTATTTGAGTCCCTCTCAGAATTCCAAGAGGCTCTCCACTGGGAAGTGATGAAGCAAGATCATTAGCATACAATGTATTGATGAAATTCAAAGGGACTTGATTCTAAAACAATGCAGTATATTTTCCACATCCCAGAATGATTAAACAAACAAGCAAACAAAAAACCCAAAACCTCTCCTTGTCCTCTGGAGAGAAATACACATAATGCTGAGAGTTAAATTGACATTTTTTTTTTTCTGTGTTCCCCTAATAAGTAGTTTCTTGCCCCGAGTGAGTGAGTGGCTATTTTCAAAGCCTGTCAAATATTTCGAGTTGCCCGCTGGGGAGCAGCCCAGGTGGGGTCAGCCACTGCTTTTGTTCAGCACAAGCTGTTTTAGTGGGTGGTGAGTTCCAGCAAAGACTCCGAATTCTAATCCAGAGAGGATTTGGGCAGAGGATTTGGGGCGGTAACCTCAGGAGCCATCACCATGGGAGTGAGGGCAGTCAGTCTGGCATGGGGATGGCGTCCTGTCGGCAACAGGCACCACTGTCTATCTGCCCAGGCAGAAAGTCACCCCGAGCTACTTCCTCTTTGACCTCACTTGGACACTCTTGGGGTCAGACACATCCAACTGCTGGGCTGTCTCTGAAATGCTGTTGGAGAAAAAGGCAGGTGGATCTCTGTAAATTTGAGGTCAGTCTGTTGTTATAGACAGTTCCAGGCCAGCCAGGGCTGCACAATGAGGCCCTGCCTCAAAATTTAAAAAAACAAAGAAAGGAAGGAAGAAAGGACGGAAGGAAAGAAGGAAGGAAAGAAAGAAGGGAGAAAAATATATATAAATGCAATGGGATTTTTCTCAGCTTTAAAGAAGAAGGGAGTCAGGTCATTTGCAGGCAAATGGTTGCAACTGGAGAGGTCATATTAGCTGAATGAAGCCACTCAGAAAGGCAAATTATTGTATTTCTGTCCTGTCTGTGAATTCTAGACTTTCTATACATTTATAAAATTTTGTGTATGTGTGTGAGTGTGTGAATGTGTGTGAGTGTGAGTATGTGTATATGTGAGTGTATGTGTGTGAGTGTGTATGTATGTGAATGTGTGTGAGTGTGTATGTGTGTGAATGTGTGTATGTGTGTGAATGTGTGTATGTGTGTGTGAGTATATGTGAGTGTGTGTGAGTGTGTGTGTGTGTGTGTGAGTGTGTATGTAAGTGTGTGAGTATATGTGAGTGTGTGTATGTGTGTGAGTGTGTGTGAATGTGTATGTGTGTGAGTGTGTTTGTGTGTGTATGTATGAGTGTGTGAGAGTGTGTATGTGTGTGAGTATGTGTGAGTGTGTGTATATGTGTGTGAGGTGTGTATGTGTGTGAGTGTGTGTATGTGTGTGTGAGTGTGTATAGGTGTGTGAGTATGTGTGAGTGTGTGAGTATATGTGTGTGTGTGTGTGTGTGTGTGTGTGTGTGTGGTGAAAGTAGAAGTGAAGCTATCTAGATGAACAAAGGGGGTGATGGGAAGGGGAAGATGAGGGAGGGAAAGGCAGAGGGGAGGGGAGGAGGCAAAGGGGGAGGAAGAGGAGGAGGTGTGGGTGGAATACGCTAAATGTATGATATATACTTGCATGAACATTCAGAAAGAGTAATAGTAATTTCCTAATATCATCCAGTACAAAAATTCCCACTGTTTAGATCATCTCCAGAACGTCTTTTAAAGGTATTTTGTTTCAAGCCGGATCCAGACAACATGTAAACATTGTACCCTGTATTGGGCTTGTGTTTGAGTGTCTTTGAATGTGTAACAACCTCATTTTCTACTGCAAAACATCATCTCTCTGTTGAGGAAAACTAATCATGTGTCTATTATAAAAGGTGCTGTGCTGCAGATTGATTGCTTACATTCGTGTGAATTTTAGTCCAACCACATCCATACTCTGTAAAGCAGTAGTTGGTTCTGAGACTAATTTAGCCTTTTCTCCTCTTCCGGTAGGAACACGAGACAGATGGTGCTGTGAGCTTGCTTCCTCAGGCACCCCAGCAGGAGTGGCCCACTGTTAACCCGGGGTCGGTTGATGGGTCCAACTTAGGTGTTCAAAGCAGGTATCTGACACATGCTAATGCCTGATCTGTTAGCAGTGTCTGTGCATAGGCATGGCATGTATGTTCATTCGTGTGCAAGCCAGAGGTCAGCCTACGGTGTCATTCTTGAGGCACTATCTACCTTATTTTTTGAGATAGGGCCTCTCACTGGGACCTAGGGCTCGCTGACAGGCTGGGTGGGCTGGCCTCCAAGCCCAAGAATCTTCCTTGTTCAATCCCTGAGTCCTTGGATTGAACATGTGCTATCACGCCTGGCTTTTTATATGGCTGCTGGGGATTGAACTCAGGTCTTTATGCTCTGAGGCAAGCATTTGATAGGCTGAACTAGTGCCCCAGACCCTTCTCATCTCTTTACCTAATTTATATTAGTGACATTGAAGAGAAAGCCTCAGTTCCTTGCTGGATCATGGATGAGAATCTGGACAATCTGAGAATATATCAGGCTGAGGAGATGGCTCCGTGTGTTAAGAGCATAGATTGTTCTTGCAGAGGACCTGAGTTTGGGTCCCAGCGCTGAGTCGGGTGGCTTACAACCACCTGTAGGTACAGCTCAGGGAGGACCTGAAATCTCTGACATTTGTAGGCACCTGCATTTACTTGTACATATCAACATATGGATCCATGCATATCGACACACATAATTAAAAATAAATACACCTTCCCCAAAGGCTCCCAAATCTCAGTGGATCACTCTTTTAAACTGGACAAGAGAGATCTGAGGCTACTGTTCCCATGCAGCTGTGAGCATCGGCTGTCCACAGCTGTCAGATCATTTGGTTGTCAGCCTGACTTTGCAGAGTGCCCATCCTGGTGTTCTCAGGTGTCATTCAGTGTCAGAGGAGGTTGTGGGCTGCTTAAGGCCCTGAAGCCTAGAGCCAGGGAGCTCTAAGTGCTGTGATTCCATTTTTATTTTGTTTTTGATATTTTTTTTTAAGTTAAAATACAATTACGTCATTCCCCCTCCCCACCCCCATTTCCCACCCCTCCCATGTGCCTGCTCTTGACCCCCTTCAAATCCACGGCCTCTTTTTCTTTGCTTTATATAATATAGACATATATACTCCTAAATATATGAATACAACCTACTCAGTCCACAAAATGTTACTTGTATGGATATAATTTCAGGGCTAACCACTTGGTATTGGGTAACCATTTGGGGGAAGCTCTTCCCCGGGAAGGAAATTTCTCCCATACTCAGCATCCTTTAGCTGCCTGATTATAATGTTGTAGTGCTGTGCTCTTGATAATAATCCTGAGGGGAAAGCCAGGAGGGCTGAGACGAGCGCTAACAACAGCGATGTGATGAGCCGCTTCCTGTACATCTGGCTCAGCCTGCTTGGTCCCAGTGAGGAGGGCAAGGGGGCCTTCTGTGGTAGAATGATCCTGGCATTCTGGATCTGGATGTTCTTGTCCCTTGTAAGCAGAGGTGTTTACAGAAGCCTCTACTGGGAGATCGTTAAAAAGGGGAAGGTGTATGGATAAAGACTTCTTTGTTGTTCCCCTTTATCAGGCTTACTCTTCTTCCTCATCCTTTGATGCTCTCCTATAAGAGATGGGGAGAGAAGGCCATACTATTAGCAACCTGAAGACCTGGGTTTCAGATCTGACCCTGTCACTCTGTGACCTTGGGAAAGTCATCCAACCTCTCTGGGCCTCCGTGTCTGTCAAATGAAGGTCTGGATTGTACAGTTTATAACATTTGATAATCCCAATTTCTCTGAGCTGTGTGAATGAAGGATGAAAGTGATTGAAGGCTGAGCCGTGGGTGCCAGGGTCAGCCCTGAATTGGGGGAGTGCCCTTTAGTGTTGACTGTCCTCTTCCTCATGCATGTTCTGCATCTGTGTCCTCCTGATTCCCACTGGTGATAAGGACGTTATTCTGGTGCATTCCACAGAGCTGTTCCGTTACCTTGTCTTCGGAACTCAGCAGCTCTGGGCTTTACTCTCCCGAGTGCCTCAGTCCAACGACTGTTGAACATTGACTATGCAAAACTCTGTGCTACTGAGCACGGGGATATACATAAACCCTCAGGGTGAGACTTTCCATGGAGGGTTGCACACCACTGCCTGCATTACAGGCTAGTTCTGTGAGGGGAGGCCTGCTGGATGAAAAGCACCCATGGATAGAAGGGAGGGCATATTGATTGTTGAAAACCTGTTGGGCAAAGCTCAGGGAGTAATCAGTGCGTTTAATGAAAAGTCAGTGTGGTGAGTGAGTTGATGAGCTGGATGTGAGAGTGGTATTGGGAGAAGATGAGCCATGGGGAAAATTTTGGATGCTTGATTGAAGAATCTGTGAGACAGGGCTCTACTGAAGGTGAGCTGGATTCTGGGAAACCCTGAAGCTATGTTATCCTAGAATGTAGTACATTTGGTGGACCAACGTGAAGGGCATAGACCCAATCCCATAGTCTACTTGTGTTTGGGATCCAGAACCCCAAATTTCAGGTGGTTACATAGCACCAGTATGGATAGAAGAGACCCCCCCCACCTTAGTTATAGCAAGAGTGAGGAAACACAGGGAATTGGCAGACTTGAGGAAGTACCTCCTGAGATGGTGTTGGAGCACCCAGGAAAGTCCTTGGGATTCTTGGGATGATGTGAGAGAGACAGGAGCAGTCTGTGGGTTCTAGAGAGTGGATGGGGATGGGGGTGGGGACAGAGAAATGCTTTTGTGTAAATGTCATCAGCTCACCTGGAAGACAAGAGGGTGGGAGGATCTTGGGTTGTGGCAGTTAGAGTAAATCTTGAGCCAACTCTGCCATTGAAACTCCAGCCCCTTCCCACTTCCTGCCATTGCCAAACCCAGTCACTCACTGTGACCCACATCCTGATAGCCTGGGCGAAACAGTTTCTAAGGCCTTGTTTAGATAAACAACTCCAGGATGGAGAAACTGCAGGCTTGGTGAAGTCTGGGCAGTTGCATTCCCCAAACCCCACATATAAACTCCAAGGGTCTCCTTCCCCTCCCTGCAGGCTCCTCTTTCTTGCTGCATCTGCCCCTCACTGTTTGAAATAAGCAGGTCTGTCTGTTGAGGTCAGGCTGGTCTCCTGGCTCCTTAAGCCACTGCAGAAATCTAACAACCACATGAGTAAAGAAGGGAACTGATCACTAAGTCTTCGTGGGCTCCACGTGATGGGAAGGAGATGGGGACTGGGTAACTCTTCAAGACTGTGGTGGGATGGGGGGCAGGTGACTCCCCATGGCAGTGATGAGGTGGAGTGCAGGCCACTTGTCTGACCTCCACATAAGGCAGAGGATATCCAGGCTTCCTTCTGTGCAGAAGCCTCCAGGTGTCCTGGACTATTGGTGTGGAGACTTTCGTTCCTTCTGTTCTGTTTGTTTTGCCTTTCAAGGCTAGGATGGATCCTTGGCACTTGCCCACTCCAGGCAAGTGCTCTATTATGGAATTACAGCTCCTCTTTGCTGTTTATGCTCAGCCACATCCCAGGAAGCACCACTGAGCTAGTATCTTGTTTTTAAAAATGGTTTTGAATCTTTTAAAGCCCACGGATTATTAGCCAATGGGCTTCTTCAGTCACAGAATGAACCAAGGTACGCTTGAAGAAGGAGCTGGCTTCTCCGCTTTCTTCTCTATGTGCATCTCACGGCTTACCTCAGCCCCAGCCACCATAGCTTGGTGTGCAGTGAAAGTGAAAAACCCTTTAGTTCTTGGTAATTAGAGTGAGATGTGGAAATCAGGTCTCAAGAAGCCGAGGGCCTCATTCTAGCTGTCTTTCACATGTCAGCGCCCTCTGATCTCTCATTCTCTGGTGGCACCTGCTCAGATCCATTCAACACATCCACTTCAGTAACTCGATTACCCTGGGCAGTGCATTTACATAACACACCTCCCTCTAGTCAGGTGCAGAGCTCAGTCATTTCGCACGGGGCCTGGCGTCTCTCCTCTAATATCACTTTACACACAGATAATGAACACAGGTTCCCAACAAGTGACTGCATCAGTCGATACAGGAGGCGCAGTCCTACCTGCGCGCGCTGCCTGCGCTGCTTCTGGAACCAATTAGCCAGCCTAAGTCCAGCGCTGCGGGAATACTTTCCCCAAAGTGGTTCTCAGGCTCACCCTGGGGTTATCTTTGTCTGTTCGTTACAGAGGGCATGCGGAGCACGCACGTTGTGCGGCTCTCTTGGGAGGCCAGTCAGGTTATCGTGCTAGCTGAGAGCCTGGCTTGAATTCCCTCTCTTCAGTGCCTTGATGCACATAAAAGGACTCAGGGTGATTTGGTGTGTGGAGAGATGCCAGGAACCCATGCCAGGCCTGATGCTTTTTTGCAGCGAAGCCGCGGAGAGACCAGCCTCCTTCCCCGTCAAGTCTCAGGGTTTTAACTTGGCTCACAGAACTGATCTAGGGAGAAACACAAGTGCTCTTCTGGCTTCTGCTCTTCTCTCTTCTTCTGTCCCTTCTGGCTGAGCAATCCTAGTTGATGTGAAGGGAGGTCACTATGCGGGGAGTCACCTTGGGTTTGCTCACTTGGGAGAACAACTCGCCAAGTTCCTAGTTAGTTTTCCTGTGGAAACGCTGGTTTGCATTGTTTTAAAAATTGTTTGTTTGTTTGAGTGTGTGTGTGTGTGTGTGTGTGTGTGTGTGTGTGTGTGTGTGAGAGAGAGAGAGAGAGAGAGAGAGAGAGAGAGAGAGAGAGAGAGAGAGAGAGGGAACACACATATATGTGTGTGCATACAGGCTAGGCTATCATTTCTCAGTAGCTGTCCACCTTGTTTTCCTGAGACAGGGTCTCTCTCTGAACCTGAGGCTAGCCTGATAGGCTCGACTGGTGACCAGTGAGCCCCAGAAATCTGCCTTCTCAGCTCTGCTTTTACATGGATGCTGGAGGTCTATTCAAGGTCCTCATGTTTGCTCAGTAAGCCCTTTACTGACTGAGCTGGTGCCCCAGCCTTGGAATTGCTACTGCTTTTCTAGGCTGCTGCTGATCAACTGTCTGAGAAAACTGTGTGCACAAGCAAAGCTCTGCGCAGATACACAGGTTGTGTGTGCAGTGTGGGGTGCTGATGAGGGAGGTGGGAGCAGCAGGGCCTCAAAGACAGAAGGCAAGGGACTGAGATACTCTGCTCAGCTCTGTGGCTTACTAGGGTGGGGGGGCCTCATCACCTTACCTAGACAAGACTTGGGGCTCAGTTTCCTCAGTAACTACGTAGCTCACTCAAGGTTGTTTGAAGATTAGAGAAGACAATGAGGGACAAGACTCGGAAGACAGAGAAGGAAGGAATTGTTGGTGTCTTTGTTGATTTAATTGTGACCTTAATCCAGCTCTCCCAGGCCCTTAGTTATTTCAAAAATTAAAAAAAGCAAAAAAAAAAAAAATCACAATTATTTATTTATTTATTTTTGAGTCAGGGTCTTACTATGTAGCCCTAGCTGTCCTGAAACACTCACAGAGGTTTGCCTACCTCCTGGGTGCTGGAATCAGAAAATCCTTAAGTGTTTTAAAAAATTATTTATTTATTTGTGTGTGAGTGTGTGTATGTGTGTGTTCACGTGGGTATTTAGGTGCCTGCTGAAGCCAGAAGAGGTGGTCAGATCCTATGGAGCTGGAGTTTCAGGCAGTTGTGAGCCTCCTCGTGTGGGAACTGAACTCGGGTCCTCTGCAAGCTCTCATTACTGCCGGGCCATTTTTCCAGCCCTGGCTATTTCATCCATGTTGTTTTTACTTTCTATTAGTTCAATATTGCTTTAGTTTGAAAAGCACATCTTTCTGCGTTAGGTCTCAATGAGACAATAACTAAGACAGGACCTGTGTGGACAGTCTTTTCATGAGCAGCTGCTCCACGGTGACTTGTACATAGTTGGTGCTTAATGAATCTTGAATCTTGCAGGTCCATAGAGGCCATCTGAACATCCTGGTTTG
Source organism: Onychomys torridus (assembly GCF_903995425.1). Taxonomy (NCBI): domain Eukaryota; kingdom Metazoa; phylum Chordata; class Mammalia; order Rodentia; family Cricetidae; genus Onychomys; species Onychomys torridus. The sequence goes on along the minus strand of NC_050449.1, from coordinate 68,236,096 downwards.
TCTTGTGACTAATTTTAGAAAAGGGCAATAGAGATGTGACTCAAAGAAAAGGGGAAAAATGAGCCCAAAGAGTTATTCTCTACCAATTTGTTCTTTTCTTGATATCTTTTTTCTTTGATTTAATGAATGACTCTGATTCCCTAAGCCTATTGTGGAAGTCAGTCACTCATCACCAGTTCTCTCTCCCCAGCCAGAGAGTAACGTCTTTAACGATGGTGCCTTGTTGTGACTAATGGAATGAGACTGGGAGAGATATCTCCTGAGTAAAGTTATAATCTCCACTTCAGTCTAATATGATATCTTAGACTGAAAGGTGCAATGGGATTAAGACACCCCCCCCCCCATCAGATTAGAAATATCGACACATTTGAAACTTTAAGGCTACACATCCATTGCCTTTTGATATAGTTTTGAGTGGGGTGAATTCCCACCGGGATGGCCATGGGGAGGCTTGAGTATCTGTGGCTGGTGCCAAATTGCTGCAAACAACATTCTGCTTCAATCTATCAACTGCTCGTGGAGCTCCTGGAAAGTGCAGAACACAGTACTGAGTGTTGTGGGAGAGACAAAAAAATGAGGCGATTTGGTCACTGCCTGTGCTTCAACTCCTGCGGGCACAGTGCATCAACTCCTGCGGGCACCCGGCCTGCATCAGAGACTGCAGGTGCGTTCTTACAGTGCTAGGAGCCTGGATTCCAACCTTTGATTTCACAGCTCCATGCCTGTGCTTGGGGGTTGAAACCTTGGTGCAGAAAGGATGCTTCTCTTCCTGCTTCTGTTTCAGTAACATTGGCCACAGTAAGATTGGCAGGTTAGTGATTTGGCCCCATTAAAAGGATGTGAGAGTATTTAGGAATGAGAAGGTAGGGTAGGGCAGACGCAAACTTTTGGGTTTGAAAAGGATCTTTGTTGTCCTAGTTATTTAGATATATTTCCCCAGGGTCAAATGGGCTGTTTTCTCCCTGTCCCCTTCAGGGTTTCCAATCTGTTTCATCACGTCACTGAGTAGAGAACGTGATCGCCCTCACATTCTCTGTTTCAATAGTGAATAGACTTAAGTCCAAAGTTATTTCAAATGTTCCCACAGAGACTCAACTTCTTTAATTATGAAAATCAAACTTAACGCAAGTCCCTTGAGAGAGTTTACAGGAGAAGAAGAGCAGGAAGCCAGGCCACAGGCTACATCCAGCTGCAGGCAAGCTTCCACTTGGATCCAATAGTAGTTCTTCCTTCTCAGGTTAAGATGTAGACAAGTTGAGTTCCTGTACAGCCATTAGAATGTTGCTTTTTTCTTTTTGCATATGTATGTGTGTATAACATGTGTATTCATGTTTGCATACGAGTATGTGGGTACATGTGTAGGTGTGTGTGCCTGAGTATGTAGTCTTCTTTCTGTCTCTCTGGTCTCTGTCTTCTCTGTCTCTGTCTCTCTCTCTCTCTCTCTCTGTGTGTGTGTGTGTGTGTGTGTGTGTGTGTGTGTGTGTGTGTGTGTGTTGGGCCTTACATCAATCAGATAGTGGTTGGTTACTCTTGACCTTTGTACCATTATTGCACCAGTGAATCATGTAGGCAGGTCAGGTCCTGGCACCCTTGTAGATAGAAGGGTTTGTAGCTGGCTTGGTGTTTAGCTTTCCATCATATGAAATAAAATGAATGTGATATGAAATGAGTACATATCACCTTTGTCTCTTTACTTCACCCAGAATGCTTTTCTTTCCTAGCTCCATTCATTTACCAGTGAATTTCATTGTTTTAAACAATAGCTGCATTCTCAGAATATTTTAAAGCAAATCAAAATAGTGGGTCTTGTCACCTGTGGGTGCTTCAATGTCCTTCAATGTCCATCATAACCATAACTGTTAAGAACAACAACAGCAGCAGCAACAACAAAAGCCTGCTGAGATGCCTCAGTGGTTAAGAGCACTTGCTGCTCTTGCAGAGGTCCCGGGTTCAGTTTCCAGCACCAACACAGTGGCCTATAACTTCTGAAACTCTAGTTCCAGGGGAACTAACTTTTCTTGGGTAGATATGAACAAATGCCTATTTGCTCCATATAGGCCACCAGTGAAAAGGATTCCAGCCACGTCAAGTTGTCTAGCTTGGTTACAACTTACTGGGGTTACTAACATAGGTGAGGGGTTACTTATGGAGCATGGGTGACTCAAAGGTAGCTGTGTCACTCTAAGGCCCATCCTAGCATAACTCACAAAAGCTCAATCTGTAGGCAGCTCCACTGAACGTTCTTCTCACCACAAGTAATTTCTTATTGTTTGTCTAGCATTGGGCGAGGTTTCATGAGTCTTGAAATTTTCTGAACTTCTTGAGTCTTGCAAGCTTTGGGTTGTAAGCTGCTAGACTTGGGTGCTAGGATCCAAATTCGGGTCTTTTGGAAGAGCAGTATGTGCTTTTAACTGCTGTGGTAGTTTGAATGTAATTGGCCCACATAATCTCATAGGGAGTGGCACTATTAGGAGGTGCTGCTTTGTTGGAGTGGGTATGGTCTTGCTGGAGGAAGTGTGTCATTGTGGGGCAGGCTTTGAGGTTTCCTATGCTCAGAATACTGCTGAGTGTGTCAGTTGACTTCTTGTTGCCTTTAAGCCAAGATGTAGTCGGCCTACATGCTGCCATGCTCCCTACTGTGATGACAATGGACTGTAAGCCACCCCAATTAAATATTTTCTTTATAAGAGTTGCCATGGTCATGGCTGGGCAGTGGTGGTGCACACCTTTAATCCCAGCACTCGGGAGGCAGAGCCAGGTGATCTCTGTGAGTTCGAGGCCAGCCTGGTCTACAGAGTGAGTTCCAGGAAAGGTGCAAAGCTACACAGAAAGCTACAGCTTCCCTGTCTTGAGAAAACAAAAAACAAACCAACAAACAAAAAACAAAAACAACAACAAAAAAGAGTTGCCATGGTCATTGTGTCTCTTTACGGCAATAAAATCCCTAACTAAGACAACTGCTTAGCCATATCTTCAGCACTTACAGTGCAATTTCAAACCAATAGAACAACAAAGTCCTTCCTCATCTGCTCTACATGGCTTCTTACTTTTCCTGTGGTGATATGGGTAAGGAAAAGGATGTAGAGTGCAGAGACCCTCTAAGAAGGTTGAAATGTCCTTGTATACAGAGATAAACCATGCCTCTACCACACGTATGGAGCTTGGAAAGGAGGACTGACTCATTGGGTGATGACTAGAGGTCAGGACAAGACATGAGGATTGCTTCTTCCTGAGAAGATGTTTATCTGGCCAGGGAGGGTGCCTCTACAATGCTAGACACTCAATAGCTTCTAATTCATCCAAGCCTTCAATATAAATTGCCTATGATTTTCCTCAACAATGCTATGGGATCCTTACCTGAAACAACGCAGGGGAAGTTCTACAGAAGCCCTGCACACTGTATTTCTTTTTCTCCTCATCCCTTCCCAAGGCCACTTCATGATTCCCATTACTGTGTAGAGCAGGCAACCCCTCTTTCCCTCAACAAAGGAATTTAGCAATCCGTGAAGCTGTTTCGTCTTGGCAGCAGAAACACCAAATAGCAATAGTGCGGCAGAATCAACACTAATAGCTGACAGCAAATTAAAGTGCCAGCCTAGCCGGATGTAGCACCGCCACCTCTCAACACCTCCAATGCAGGGTCTGCTGCTATAGCTGTAGTCCATGACACATCATCGTTATGTATCCACATTTGTTAGCAACAGGCAGGGCTCAGAAGACTTCTGTGTAGCATGGATCTTAAAAGGTCTTATCAATAAAATCAATCCTGAGCCAGGTATTGGGGTGAATGCTGGAAGATCAGAGAGGCAGAACAAGCCACAGCTACCTCACCTCGCCAATTCCTCAGCTGATCCTGTTTCCTCAGACTGGAAGCCTCTGAGTCCTCATCTGGAATGAATCTCAGCTGAACTGCTGCTCAAAAGCCTAAAAAGCCTAATCAGGCTCTAGTTCCTGGTCCTCACACGCCTTATATACTTTTCTGCTTCCTGCCATCATTTCCTGGGATTAAAGGCATGTGTCACCATGCCTGGCTGTCCCCAGTGTGGCTTTGAACTCACAGAGATCCATCTGGATCTCTGCCTTTGGAATGATAGGATTAAAGGCATGTGTGCCACCATTTTCTGACCTCTATGTCTAGTGGCTGTCTGTTCTCTGACCCCAGATAAGTTTATTAGGGTGCACAATATATTGGAGAACATAATATCACCACACTTCTGTGTTGCATAGAGGTTGCACTGCCTCTAGATACAGTAAACATGGCTGACAAGGCCTGCTTCCCAGTGTTGCTGTTCTTATTCTTCAGGTGGTGGCAACCCACAGAGGCCAATTAAAAAGAGGTCTTTCAGAGTCTCAGCGGTTGCTCTTCTTTCTGAGAGAGCAGTACTGTGGATGCACATTCTCTCTGACCCATGCTTCTTGGAGTACCTTCTAAAAATGTATATTTGCCCATGGATGGCTGGATCGACCATTGCTTGACTGGGAAGATTGGAAGTTTAATTCAGACAGACTCAAGCTTGGTTGATTACCAGTGGAGACTTTCCTTGATTTTTCTGTGCCATCGGGCAGACCATCTCAGTATAGCAATAGCTGCTCACCTAGTAAGAGCAGGAGAAGTTGGTTGTAAGGCCCTTAAAATTCTCCTTGCTTGTTATGGGCTTAGATTATTTTTTTGGAATTTTATTAATACCTCTGAACTCATGCACACTCCTAGGTACTCTAAGCAACTTTTCAGAGCTTATAGATGTTTTGTGTGCTTTCTTTATACTTTTAAAAATGATTTCTATTTTTATTATTTTTAATTTTGTGTGTGTGTGTGTGTGTGTGTGTGTGTGTGTGTGTGTGTATGTGTGTGTACATGAATGCCCATAGAGGCCAGAGAGGAACCCCTGTTGGAATTACAGTCAGATTGTGAGTCTCCATGGGGTGCTGAGAACCGAACCCAGGTCCTCTGCAAGAGCAGCACGTGCTCTTAACTGTTACTCCATCTCTCCAGGTCCTCTATTTTTGTTTTAAAGGAGGTTGAGTTGTTTTCTGTGAGGGATGACACTTCCTGGTTTCTGGCTTTTTGATTGCAGAGCCCTTGTTAATTGTGCTAATTGACAAGTTGGAGATGGGCTGACTCACATGACCCTGTGACAGGGCAGCACCTCAGTGGCCTGTTATCACTTGGTAATTGCTCTTACTCAGGACACCTGGCCACTTTTCACTGAATGGGCCTCTGGTAGGGTTTACAGTGTGCTTTGGGTTTATAGACAGCTGTGGAGGAAGTGAGTTATGAGTTCTTCTTGCAGGTAGTAGGCATGTGAGGATGTACAAGGGCAGCCCAATCCTCTGAGTTGAGGTGGAATCTATTCTAGAATGGACTCTCTAAGCATGAGAGATTCCAATTTAAATACCTTGATATAGTCTGAACTGGGACTGGGGATATAGCTCAGTCAATGAAGTGACTGCTGTGTAAGCATGAGGATCTGAGATTGGATCCCAGTTGTAAAGGTCTAACATGGTGGTTCATGTGAATAACCCAATGCTAGGAGAGTGGGGCAGAGGTGGGGATCCCTGGAGCCCATTTACTAGCCAGCACAGCTGAACTGGGGAGCTCCAGGTTCAGTGAGAGACCCTGTGTCAGAATAATAAGGTGGGAGACAATCAAAGAACACAACCGAGGTTGATCTTTGGTCTCCTTGCGCACATGCATCTGCACACACATGTGCATAAATCTACATGAACACACACACACACACACACACACACACACACACACACACACACACACACACCACCTGAATTTAACTTTAGATTTTGGAGTGGGTGGGTGGAGAGATGGGGAATATAGATGAAAAAGTGTTCTAGGAGTTGATAGTGGTGATAGTGGGTTATGGTTACATGGAACCTATCATGATCCTGAGGCTATATATATAAAATATGTGAAATTTTGCATAATACAAAGTTAACATATTTTTGAACTTCTTGCAAAGTCTGTATGTGGCTATGTGAGTTGGGATAACATGATTTGACTATAATTATCTTATATTGTTTGATAAGAAAATTCATATCAAGCATTTTGCTGCTAATTTTATGCCAGTCTCTAAAAGGATTTAATATGGGCCCTGTTTTGTCGGTACCTTTGGGACTTCCTTTAGTTCTTAAAACCACCAGCATGGGTGACAGACTACAGCTTTGGTCAGCTCCATACTGCCTAGGAGACAGCCAACGTTTGACACACTTACCTAGGCTATGGTCTGATAGAAAATAAGACCTCCTCACTTCTCCCTGGAATTTTCCTGGTGATTGTGGCTGTGGGGAGAAGGCTTTCTGAAAAGGGAAGTCTGTTCACAAGAACACGCCTGTGTGTGTTGTTGCTTGTGTGTGGATCGTCCTCTTTGGGTTTATTCTTGTTTTTTAGAATGCTCTCCCGACTCACAATTCTAGACACCCAATCACACTTCATACAGCTAGTCTACACAGCAAGACAATGACATACAAAGGCAGTGTCTAAAAATGTTTTATGAATTAATAAATACTAGGAGAGCATACTTAGGCTACACCCATAGAACACAATCTTAAATGGACTAACACCCAAGACTACAGTCTAGGAAGTCAAAAAACCAGGAATAAATTCCTGCTTGCTCAGAACCTGCTTGTGGTGAGGTCAAGACCCAGTGTGGGGAAGCAGGATGAGAGCAAACAGTATACACGATTATCCAAAGAAGCACACTTAACACTCGTTTTAGAAATCCTGCAAAGAGCCTGCTTAGGGAGAACGCTTTTGTAAAATGGTAAATACCTCAGCAATAAGAGAGCCATGGGAATCCTTTACTATGAGATGGCTCTGCCCAAACACACCTCTGAGATAAATGCAGGACGTGATCACAGCTAGTGTAAGTCAGAGTGAACACACATGGAGACTCGTCACTCTAGGCTACGATTTCTGAGGCTGGGGCGTGAAGTGGCCGAGACAAACACTTAGCTCACTCAGCTGGGGATTAGTAAGGGACCCTGACAAGCCTGTCTAATTAGAACACTCTCAGGCCATCTGTAATAGCTGTGGGGAGTTGCTGTCGGTAAACAGTGTCTGTTCAGGGGGTCATTGCATGGGGCGCCTCACAGCACCACAGAGAGGCTTGACTCTTTGCTTCTAGCAGTCATCTTGCCTGAAGTTCTCCCCCCGCCAACACCCCAAGGAGCTCCGTGCCCTTCTCATAGAGACACAAAGGCTCCTGAGCTCATTGTGGCCGCCTCTGCTGGAGGAAGGTGAAAGATGACACTTGGAAACACACACACTAATTATAACCCAATTTAGTTCCTGTGTGTGACTCTCTGTCCATCCCCTTCACCCTTTCCCACATTTCACTCCTATTTGTTGGGGAGGGATGGAATATTTCTGGAAACCAGCTCCCCCCCCCCCCCCCCCCCCACATCAGCCACCAAACACATGCAAGCCATGCTGTGGTAATTAACAGTCTCCACCTTCAAAGTACATTTCATGGGACTCTCAGTCAGGTAAATCTAAATGAGCTCTGTTAGAATGGGTCATAAGACACAGCACAACCCTCCCTATTAGCTCCTGGACCTCTGCCAATGCAGCACACTATTTTGGGAGTTGGGCTTCTGGCACCAGGAGACTGGTGCCCAGGGACTTGGAGTAGGAGGAACAGGAGGCCTTCCCTGTTTCTTGGGGTCAGTCGCAAGTTCTGGGATAGTAAGCAAAGGGTTAGTGCAGCTTGATGGTAGAGAAGGGAGCAGGTAGGAAGTCAGGGATACCAGGGCAGCCAGCCATGCTGGAGGGGTTCTTCCTGGGATTCCCAATGGCTTGGGAGAGAATAGAAGGAAGTCCTAGGCACCTCTGAGAGTGGCTTGACCTCTGAGGCCAATTATCTAGGCTGAGGCTAATTAGAAAGAGGCTGGGGCTCCAGACTTCTTGGAAGGAAGTACCTCAGTGTCCTTGATGAAATGAGTTACTCTTTTCTCCTTCCCAGGGAAGGGCTGGGTAACTCGATCTCAGAGATCTTTTCCATCTCGAACACCTACAACTCTGAGGAATTTTCTGCAAATCTGTGGACTTGCCCTGAGAGGTTTGCCTGACTTTCAAGAAACACTCATGGCCCAGATGGAAGGTGTGGTCACCAGTATTTCTGAGAATATATCTTTTTAAAATTTATTAATATTTTTTTGCCCGCTACTTTGGTTACTCTGCAAGGAAGGAAGGGATTAAACACAAAGTAATTCATTGTGCTGACTATAAAGAGATCACAAATGTAAAAACAAAACAAACCCAGAGAACCTACTAAGTTCCAATGCAATTTGCAGAGGTTGGGGGGGGGGGAAGATTCAAATGCAGTAGAGAATAGTTTTTTGTTCCTATTAATAAGACTGTGTCTGTCCTTAAGCTGTTTGCGGTATGAAGGAGACCAAAGTGGATATGAAGAACTCAAGGGAATAAAAAAAAAAAAAAAAAAAAAAAAAAAAAAAAAAAAAAAAAAAACCACCAAAAACAGGGTGAAAGCTTGACTCTGAACTGGCCATGAAAACAGACAGGAGATGGGGCTGGAGAGATGGTTCAGCAGTCGAAAGCAAGTAGTCCTTGCAGAGGATGTGAATTTAGTTCCCAGTACCCAGTCTAGGTGGCTCACAGCTGCCTGTAATTCCGGCTCTATGGGATCTGATGCCCTTTTCTGAACTCTGTGGGCACTGTACATGTGCACACCCACTGCCTCCACCACATAGTTAAACATAAAATTAGTCTTCATACCACCTAGGAGAAAAATTGAGATTTGAAAGAGAGATTGGAGGAGCAACAGTAAAAACAGTTGTGTTAGGGCCTTCCTAGGAGCCGGTGTTGGGACAGCGGCCGGTATTACTAAAGATTCCATAGGGTTACGTCCTTGGGGCTCTGAGGAGGGCAGCCTGGGGCTGTATTGCATCATGGCAGCTCCAGTATGGTGGGAGAGAGAGAAGTCACATGGTGAGACAAGAGACTAGAAGGTAACCCAGAAGCCATTCTTGCTTTTTATTTTCACACACGTTCATGGGCACTAAGTGGTCTCATGAGAACGGCTTAATCCCTTCTGATGGCGATGTCCCTGGTCACTTAATTGCTTTACCTCTGGAAGGTTCCACCCTTCTCAGCGTCACTGCCCTGAGGACCACACCCCCGGCATATTGCCCTCTGTGGGGTGGGAACCACATCTACACCCCAGGTGCTCTCACACTCAGGCCCTCCCACAAGAGGCTGCCCCTTACCTCTCCATGCAGTCTGTAGGTGTGTGTGTGTGTGTGTGTGTGTGTGTGTGTGTGTGTGTGTGTGTGTGTGCATGTGTGTGTTTCAGGGCAGAGTCATGCCCTCAGATCTTCAGGCTCACATACCAAAGCCCTCATAGCAGCTCTTTCTTGCTGCCTTTGAGAATATTCCAGGCTAGGGCAAAACTGCCAGAGGACCCTCATCATTCCCAAATTGTTTTTGAAAGGGGTTCAGCTTACCCTACTTAGAGCTGTTTTCTGACTCTTTCAAGGTGACTGAAGATTAAAGGAGGGGGGGGAGAGATAGATAGATAGATAGATAGATAGAGAGAGAGAGAGAGAGAGAGAAGGAGAGAGAGAGAGAGAGAGAGAGAAAGAAGAAGAAGAAGAAGAAGAAGAAGAAGAAGAAGAAGAAGAAGAAGAAGAAGAAGAGAGGGAGAGAGAGAGGGAGAGAGAACACAGTTATGAGCCTTTACAATGACAAAACAAAAAACCAAAAAAACCTAAGAACAAAAACAAAACCAGAAACATTCAAAAGAAGACAAAACAAAACAAATCTCAAAAGCTCAGGGGCTCTAACTCTCCTGGTGCTAGACTCCCTCTCCACAGAGGGAAGTAATTTCCAGTTTGCTCTACAAGAAGGAATAAACAATCACATTCCTGTCAGTTTCCTAGTGTGGAGTTTTCGGGTGATTTTATATCCAGCAGCGCCGCTGTCGACAGAGGCTTAGCTGGGCTGAGCTACCTGCAAGCCTTTACAAAACGCCTCCCCAGGACACTGGCAGAACCCTTTTCTGAAAGAACCTGCATCCTCTATCAAGATTAGAAAAATTTGTCTGCCACCTTTGAACACAGAATGGAGCTCAGCTGCAGGAGCGTCTGGAAACCATCAAGGAAGAAATCCCTTTTAAAGGAGCGGTCTCCCTTGAGATCTCACATCATGGCCCTCCTGCCCCTCCACACCTCCTGTCCTTCCCTTATCCAGGGACAGAAACCACACAGTCCCACTACAGTGACTTTTCTCTGAGAACACTTGACCTGCCAACTCCACAAACACTCTGCAGTCAAGTTGTGGAAAATGGAGGTACAGAAGAGAGAGGTGACGTCTTTTGAGTTGTGTGTGGTGTGTGGAGGGAAGGTGGGCTGCCTCAGAAAATGCTCCTTTAAGAATGAGAAAGTCTCTTAGGCCACTTAGTGCTTGAAAGAGTCAGTAGAAGGGCCGGTGTGGAGGGCGCTTGAGGATGCCACATTCAACAGCTGTGGCAGGATGCAAGGTTAGTTCTGGTCTCTAAATCACCCTTCAGAAAACAGGGCTCTAGGTTATAGCCATTCATCAAAAATAGCTTTTGTCTCCCTACTATGTGCTAGGCAGTGGTCTGTGAGAAGGGTCAGCTGATTTTTTTTTTCCTGTAAGAAAATAACCATTTGCAGTAGGCAGATAGCAACTTATTCAGACTTTTCAAGTGCTCCATCTCCTGTTACATCTCTGTTCAGCTCTGCGCAAATCAATCAAAGCGACCATAGATAATACCTAATGATGGGCCTGGCTGTGTTCTAATAAAACTTTATAAATCTAATATACAAGCAGTGGCTTTTGACCTCTACTCTAGGCACTGGCAATATAGAGTTGAGCAAGTAACATTCCTGCCTTTAAGGAACATGTTTAAGGTAGGTGCTATTTTAAAATCAAGTTCTTAGGGCTGATGAGATGCTTTAGTGAATAAGGGTGCCACTAGCTGCAATGGCTTGAATTTGATCGCTGGGACCCTCATGGCTTGAGGAAAGGACTAACTTCTGCAAGTTGTCCTCTGACACCCCCCCCACTTTAAAAATGTAACAGAAAGTAAAATAAAACAAAAATAAAATCTGAATGTATACTCTGATTTTGTGTTTTTCAATAAATGAGTCAATAGAAGAATTATATATGGATTGAAGAGGCTGTGTGGGAGAGTTTTATGTCAACTTGACACAGCTAACGCCATCAGAGAGGAGAGAGCCTCAATTGAGAAAATGCCTCCATAAGATTGGGTTGGAGGCAAGCCAGTAGGACATTTTCTTAATTAATGATTGAGGGGGGAGGACCTAGCCCATTGTGAGTGGTGTCTCCCCGGGCTAGTGGCCCTGGGTTCTATAAGAAAGCAGGCTGAGCAAGCCAGAGGGAGCAAGCCAGTAAGAAACACCCTTCCATGGCCTCTGCATCAGATCCTGCCTCTAGGTTCCTGCCCTGTTTGACTTCCTGTCCTGACTTCCTTCAGTGATGGATATGGATATGGAAGCACAAGCCAAATAGACCCTTTCTTCCTCAAGTTGCTTTTGGTCATAGTGTTTTATCACAACAATAGCAACCCTAAGACAGAGGCATTGATTGAAAAGGCTCCCTCTAGGTTTTGACGTTAAGCATGTTTGCAGTATATTTTCTTACTTCATTTATCCTGAGCTGGATAAGAAGAATTACATGATCAAAATGTATTGTATGAAAATTTTAATAAAAAGAAGAACAATTTCCTGACTAAATTCTGCAGGTATAATTTAAAGGAGATCAGCCTGTTCAAGGATGGTATGGACATAGACAGTTGGCATAATGCAAATATGTATGTGATGGAATAAAATTTCATTGCCTTTTTTGTTGTTGTTGTTTGTTTGAGAAAGCATCTTAATATCTAGCCCTGGCTGGCCTTTAACTCACAGAGATCATCCTGTATGTGTCTTCTGAGTGCTGGAGTTACAGGCATGTACCACTCCCACTGTGCTTGGTCTGAAGTATCATTGCTTCAAGTAGAAAACTAATTGCTTTATTCATAGGCTAGAAGCTTTATATTCAAGTTGACCACACTGCTTTCTGGAGACTGTCTCTTTGGGAAAATGGGCAGCTGTTTCCTACTGTGCTGTAATTTCTCTTTGGTATTTCCATGACTTCAACAAACATCTGTAAGACAGTATACTGGGAAATTAAAGAAGAACCAGTACTACATTCTTAGATGGGAGGCATTAAGTGGTTCAGTCAACCTGCACCAAAGCACAGAGAAGCGATCCAGGTCTGGACACATGGCAGCCAAGTTGACCCCTAGTTACAACTACACCCCTGAGGTGTTCCTGTGGTGCCTGGGGAGGGCAGCCTGGCCAAGGGTTAGACTGTCAGGGAGTGGGATAAAGTGAAAGAATCACTCCCAGCACTGTTTTTCAGGTTGTAGAGGAGAGGGAAGTCCCCTGGTTATGAAACCGAAGACCCCTGGGCAGTACATGGACACGGAGATATTTATGAGGACCTGCTTTGTGCCTGGTGCAGAGTTGGGCTTGGGGATGCAAAGCTGTTCTCTAACCTGATGAGAGTCACAGCATCACATGATGTTTCAGTGGCATCTTGGGACACATGACAAGTGACAGAGGTGTGTGCATGACATCATTTGAGTGTAGGGTGTCTAAGTCTGTCTTAGAAGATAGGGAGAAACCAGAAACAGTCCCAGGAGGAGGCAATACTCAAGCCAAGTTTTAAAGAATGACCAGGGGAGGGCTGGCTCAGTTGGTGAGAAGTTTACCTTGAGAGCTAAGGACTTGAGTTGATTCCTGGAGCCTGCATAAAAAATCTGGGTAAGGTGGAGCATGCTTGTAATGAAAACGCTTCCAGAGCTAGGGGAGCAGAGGCAGGTGGATTGCTGGGGTCTCACTGGAGAGCTGTCTTGGCCTACTTAGTGAGTCCCAGGACAGTAAGAGAATGCCTAAGCAAAACAAAACAAAACAAAATAAATCACCCCCCCCCCAAAAAAAAAACACCAAAGAGCAAAAAACAAAACAAAACAAAAAAAACAAGGTGTATGGCGCTTGAGGAATGATGCCTTAAATTGATCTCTGGCTTCCATCTGCATCACCCACCGTCTCAGAGAACAAACAGCTAAAATGGAGAAATGAATTTTAGGCCAAAACAAGAATGGAAGTAAACTCAGAAGTGTGAAGGAGCATGGCTTTAGGGGAAGTCACATAGCTTAGGCAGAGACCTTGTTGGAGTTTTATGTAGTTTGAGATTACTGAACTTGCTGTAGCTGAGGATGGCCTTGAACTCCCCATTTTTTGCCTCCACTTCCCAAGTGATGTGTGCTACTAGTGTGCCCAGTTTATGTGGTGCTATGATACAACCCAGGGCTTTGGGCATATCCCCCAGTACCTCTTTGTCTCCATTTAAAAAAAAATTATTTATCAGGTAAATACAGACGTGGGGAAAGGAAAGCTCTGATGATACCCCACATTTGGGCTATGAAGAGTTAGGCTTTAACTAAAAATCTTGCCTTGTTTTTCTGGTGGGCTGTCCTGGGATGCCCACCTAAGTGCCTTTAACTTCTAGTGGGGTAACCAAGGCTCCTGTAGGGATGTGTGTGGAAACATGTGCTGGGTACGTTAAACATTCCACAGCTCCACCTCTGGCAGCGGACAGATGGTGATTTATCCTGAGAACTGTTGATGTGCTCTGATGAAGTGCTCTGTTACAGAGCTGTTTTGGCAGACCTTCTTTCTCTATTTACTTCCTCCTCCTCTGTGTAGCAGCTGCCTTCCCTCTGACATTCTTGAGCTACCTTGCTCCAGTGAACATAACTGGTATGACCTTATAAAAGGTTTTATTTAGGTATGCTTTATAAAAGCTGACGGTTTCAAGTGATAAAGGTTGGACAAATCCTCCTGTTCAGACTCATAGTAGCTTCCGAAGAGTTTCTTTTCTCTTTTTGGTCACCCCTTCTCTAATCGTAATCCCAGGTGGCCACTGATCTGCTTCCTGGTGCTACATTTTTTTTTCACCTTCTCTAGAATTAAAACTGACAAAATAGTAATGTGACGAATTATCTGTCAAGTTCATTAAAATATTAATTTAATTAATCATAAAATCTGCCAATACACAAGGGTATCATGTGGGTAGAGTGTTCTAGAAACAAGCAGAGACACCATTCAGTAGAACTCAACCTTTGGGTGGCAGGGGAACCACTTTCCCTGCACTGTGGCATCAAGTGCCAATGTGGGTTGGCTTCAGGATATTTTAGGTCAGATGTATTAGGCTCTTTGAATCGCAGTGACTTTTTGCGGACCTTGAGATTCTGCTGGTTAAGCTTATTTACATAATGAAAGTTGCTGCAATATATCGTTGATTCTTGTTATTAAACAAATCCATATGCCGGAGATGAAAATATAGCCAGGTATGGCTTGAGTCAGGAGAGTTAGACCATGTCTATGAAACATCTGCCTGGATGTGGTGACTGAACGCTCTTGATTTACCTCTTCTCCCACTCTGTGGTTGCTTCATTGTTGTCCAACTCATTTCTTCCCTCTGTGCTCATGTCCCCAACCCCCTGTGTGTTTGTGTGTGGGGATGTGTGTGACCCAATAAGTTTAACTAGAGGTGCTTGTATGAGTTTGGGTGGGGGGTTATTTACAGGAGCATGGGCAACTGACAGAGGCCTCTACCATTGAAGAACATGTCTCATCCTCTCTCCTAACGATATGACCTGCCAATAGTTTCTCAGGGAGGGTGGGTCATGGGTCCGTCCCCCCACCGATGATGGAATGCTGATAGATCCAGCCTTCTTCGAGGCTTCTGCAGGTAACTACAGCTGCTGTGAGTTCAAGATAGTGTTCCCCAGCACTCCAGCCCTTCCTCCAGCTCTTCCTGCCCCACTCCAACAGTGTTCCTTGAGCCTTGGAGGCTCATTTATTTCTAAGTCTGTTATCCATGGTATGGGGTGTGTGAACTTGACAGCTTGGGTGGGGAAAGAGGAAATGCTTTGGGAGGGTGGCCCGGTCTGGGCCTTGGTTTCTTTTCCTCTAGGACTCCTGGGTCCCCTTTGCTTTTTCACTTCTGCCCGGTCTGAGCCCTGGTGATAGAATATCCAGGAGAGTTTAGATCCTAGCGGTCTTTTCACCTTTGGAGAACAGAGAAAAATTACCTCTGTTTTAACCTACTCAGATCAGATGAGAAGGAATGTGTTCGTGTGAGTCTGGTGGAGGTGGGAAGGGGGGCAGAAAGGATTGATTTGTTTTTTGTGAGTGAGGCTTTGGACTGGGTGTGTTCATATGATTTTTATAACTAAGAAAAATCTCTATACCAACACTGGGAAGGCAGCTAATATTTTTTGAAAATCAAACATTGTACTGGGGTTAACCGCCTTTTTCTTTCATGCTTCCTTCCTCCTCTCCCCCTCCCTCCTCCTTCCCCCTCTTCTTCCTCCTCTCCCCCTCCCTCCTCCTTCCCCCTCTTCTTCTTCCTCTCCCCCTCCCTCCTCCTTCCCCCTCTTCTTCCTCCTCTCCCCCTCCCTCCTCCTTCCCCCTCTTCTTCCTCCTCCCCCTCCCTCCTCCTTCCCCCTCTTCTTCCTCCTCTCCCCCTCCCTCCTCCTTCCCCCTCTTCTTCCTTCTGTCCCCCATCTTTCTTTCTTTCTTTAGACAGAGACTCAGGCTGACATTGGATTTGTTATATTGATGACTTTAGGACGACATTGAACTTCTGATTTTCCTGGCTCCACTTCCTTAGTTCTGAGATTACAGGTGTGTACTACCATGCCTGATTTATATGGCGCTGGGAATCTAACTCAGGCTTTGCATGTGCTAGATGAGCAGTCTACCAACTGAGCCACACCCCTAATTCCTTAGTTGCTTTTTTTTTTTTTTCCAGATGAGGGAAGGAAGACTCAGAAAAGCTGAGTGACTGCCTGAGGTCACAGCGTCAATGATGGCTGATTGATTTCTCTTAGCAGATCTTGGGGGAAGACAGACTCTGTTCGGAAGGCTAGCAGTACAATGGGCCACATCTTGTCAGCATTTCCAGTTAAAGCATTTTAGAACGGGGATGGGCAAGCTGTCTGCGTGGGAGTTTGTGTGACCACATACAGCTTCAGTATGAGAAGATGCTCACGTTTCCTCCATCATTTGGCCCCAGTAGGCTATTTCTGCTTCTTGTTACCTCAGATTCTGTCTCATTCCCTCTCCAAGGATCCATTGATTTGGGGGTGAGTGAGGTGGGTTTCCAGTCTCACCAGTTGACGAGCCTGAGTCTCACTGGACACATAGTGCTCCTGGGACACAGCAGAACTCTGCCTTTATCCTGCTCCAGGGCCACAGATAGGTTCTGTTATTACTAGGCTCTCTAGAGCTCTGGCAAATTGATTCACATTGTCTGGGGTGCTCAGGCTTCACCCGAACTACTGATTGCACTCTGTGCACTCACTCCGTTTCAATAAAAGCAACATGGCTCATCTGAACACTGAAACATTACTACCTTTGTGCCCTTGAATTTCAGATCCAGGGTAACTGGATCCACATGGCCAGGTAAGGGTTCCTTACCAATCTGGATCCATGTCTGGTCCTCTCCCAAACTCATGAAGCATGTTTGGTTGCCTAATCCATCTTACCTGTGGCTTGGGGACTCTAACAAAGCAAGACCGAAGCTGGGCAGGCTGGAAAGCCTGTGCCTTGATCATCACCTGCTTTTCAAGTATGACGGGGCTTGCAGGGAGGGAGTAGGTGTGACAGCCTGCGGAGACCCAGAGGCTGGTCCTGTTCTCCCTTAACTGCTACACTCTTGCATGGCTCCAGGGATTGACCTGACTTGGATGGCAGGGGAGTGAAGAAAGGCTGAACACACAGCTGGGATTGGGTGGTCTGGGCTCTCTGATGGAGAAGCCTCAGCACCAAGGCCAGTTAGGTTATTTATTCTAAACAGTTGAACATGGAGGCAGGGTTATTGCATGCAGCTGACCAAGGAGGTGGAGCTATTATATACAGATAGACAAGGAGGCATGTTTATTATATACAGCTGAACAGGAGGCCAGTTTAGTTAATCTTGGTGGGAGCAGTCTCTGTGGTGGATTAGTCTTCAAGCCATAAACACACAGTGGGTGAAAGCTATGGTGTATATCTCCTGCAAATACTGTCAATATCTACATGTGAGCCCAGAGGGAAGGTTTTGGCATTTGCTGTGAGTATAAGGCATTGGGGGCAGTGACATGGCCATGCCCATGCCAACACACATTCACTCAGGTTTTCACTCACTCACTGTGGTAGTTTGAATGTAATTGGCCCCCATAATCTTATAGGGAGTGGCACTATTAGGAGGTGTGGCTTTGCTGGAGTAGATGTGGCCTTGTTGGAGGAAGTATGTTATTTGGGGGGTGGGCATTGAGATCTCATATACGCCCAAGCTATGTGCAGTGCTTGAGTCTTACTTGCTGTTACCTTCTGAATAAGATATAGCCAGCGCCAAGTCTGCCGCCATGCTCCCCACCATGATGATAATGGACTAAACCTCTGAAACTAAGTGAGCCACCCCGATTAAATGTTTTCTTTTTATGAGTTGCTGTGTCTCTTCACAGCAATAGAAACCCTAACTAAGACACTCCCTACATGTGACATAGATTTTGGTTAGAGGGAAGGATAAGGCTCTAAGCAGTAGCATATATATCACAGCTTCCAGATGCTAGGCCAATCATGCTGGCTTGCTCTCATGTATTGATTTCTTTCGCCTTGTAGTTTAGAAATATACATCACTGGGCGGGTGGAGGCTTCTCTGGTATTCTCTGGGGGCAGCCATTCTTTTCCGATAGACTCCCACTCTCCTCCATGATAGGTCTGTGTTCATGCTAGGAGATTTGGGACCTGGGTGAGGGAGAGAAAAACAAGCCGGTAAGAGTACAGAATTTTAGGAGCACCCATCTCGAGCAGGTGCAAGAATAGGGTCAGTGGTTGCATGGCCCAGGGATGATCTCTTCCTTATATTTTGTACTCTGGGTCCTTCCCTTGCTTCTCCCTTCTCCTGGCATTGCTAGGAATTTATAAATCATAGAAATGGCCCTCTGAAAAGGCACACATTTCATTAAGACAGGGAGAAAGCCCACAGCACTTTAGCTCATTGACAAAGCTGGCCTGTTTCTGTTGTCCCTGGTATGGAAAATAAACCCTCATCATCTGCTCGGGTCCCATTGGAATGTATTAGTTCTCCTGAGGGACGTGTCAGCAGGTACAAGCCACATGCCAGGGAGCAGGGAGACAGCAGCAACGAGGCTAATTTGAAAATACTTCTGTGGCACTTAGCAGGGTGTGATTTTAATTCATTTTTTGTCCCTTGATAATCATAAAGTGCTCTCAGGCTGTGAATATCCATTTTGACCAGCATGCTCATACCTCATCTGGGGACGGCATTTAATGGCATGGCGATGATGGGATCCACAGGGGAATTGTGTAAGGTACAGGCATTTGCTTCATGGAGAGAAACACCATTGATACTAATTCACATGGCTATTTCAAATAATTACTAATGTGAAGATATTGTTTGTATACTCACATTGAGCTAATATTTGCATGACGTTTTGAGTTTGGCCAAAGTTTGACTCACATGATGTAGTAGCTACTTTTCTAATTTCTGTGATGAAATATCTGACAAGCAACTTAATGGGATGGGAGGGTATAACACAGATTGCTAAACAGTCTTATTAATAAAAAACCCAGAGCCAGATATTGGGGTGGAAACTGAGAGATCAGAGGAATAGAACAAGCCAAGCCACAAATTCTTACTGCTAGGAAATCCTGAGTCCAAGAGAGAGCTACTTCCTGTATACTCACACCTATATACCTTTCTGTCCCTGCCATCTTACTTCCTCTCTCTGCCCAGCTACATCACTTCCTCTTTCTGCCCAGCTCTATCACTTCCTGTCTGTCTGTACAGACCTCCAGACCTCTATGGTTAACTAGTGCTGGGATTAAAGGCTTGTGCCACCGACTGATTCTGTTCCCAGTGTGGCCTTGAACTCACAGAGATCCGGATGAATCTCTGCCTCCTGAATGCTAGGATTAAGGGTATGTGCTACCACCACCTGACTTCTATGTTTAATATAGCGGGCTGGCTTTATCCTCTGATCTCCAGGCAAGCTTTATTTGTTAGAGCAAATGAATAAAGAAAGAAGGTAGATAAAAAGCTTCAGTAATAGTACTAAAGTTGGGCCCATATAGAGCAGGGCTTCTGGCCAATGCCAGTGATTGCTGTTTTTTTCCCGTGTGTATGGAGTGTGTGTGTGTGTGTGTGTGTGTGTGTGTGTGTGTGTGTGTGTGTGTTTAGGATGTAAGTTGAAACCTAATGTTTTCTTCAGTTGCTTTCAACTTTAATTTTTGAGATAGGGTTTCTTACTGAACCTGGAGCCCACTGATTCAGTTAGATTTGTTGGCCAGAGATCCCCAGGGATCTGCCTGTCTCCTTCTTGCCAGAGCTGGGATCACAGACTCTGGGGATCTGAACTCAGGTCCACACACTTGTGTGGTAAGCTCCTTACTGACTAAGCATCTCCCCAGCCTCCCAGCAATTGCTTCTGGAAACAGCCAATGTAGGGGCCCGGCTCGGCTTCTTCTGATCCTTCACGTTCCCTCCTCTGTCTCCGTTTCCATCTCTGACTCTCCTTTCCCTCCGTTTCTCTCCCTGCCCACAGACATTTCTCTTAATCGTTGGAGACCTAACATCTTTAGAAAAATGTGAATGAAGAGCAAGCAAGACACCTCTTGATCTTGTAAACATGGCCGATGATTTAAATAAGGCTCCATTTATAGGTGAAATAAGAAAATGTAAATTATATCAGACTTTTTTTTGTGACACAATTCAAAACTGCTGGCGTGTTTGGAAATAAATGCATTTTCCTTCACAGTATGACATGTTTTTGAAATAGAGCAGTTATTACATATATATGCACATCCCCCCCCCCCCCCAGAAGCATGGCCAAAACAGCGAAGAAATTGCCTTACCTTGACCTTTATGTGATTTCCATGGCTGATCTGAGCCCTTAATGACTGGTCATTTGGGAGGGGTCAGTCCAGTCCCCTGCTGCTGTAGGGGTAAAAGGACAAGCTGAGAAGCCATTTGTATCATTTTGCAGAGAAAAGGGTTATTGATGGCAAAGTGGAGGACTTTTTAAAGACAGCTCCCAGGAAGATTAGGACCCTGACTATCTGGCCTGGCCCATGATTCAAAACCTCACTGGCTACCCTCTTCCTCTCATGATAATTGGTGCCCGCTGAACACTCCTTTAAAGCGATCATTTTCCCCTCACCCTGACCGTTTGTGTAACCCCGCATCTGCATTTCTGCAGCATCCGACCTTTCTTTAGCTTCCTCTCACATTCCTGGGGCCAGTGGATGACTGTGGCTTCCCTGGATTTGACCTTTGGTGCTGCTATTGGGCTTGTCCTCCTGGTCTGTCTTGTACTGGTGGGTCTGATCCCATGATCCAACCCACCCCCATCCCCTCAATAGGCTGGACAGAGAGTAGGGATGCTATTATCAACCATCTCCATTAATTAATTAGTTTATTTAGTGGTGACCAGAGGCCCGCTCATCTTGAAGCTCACAGAGGACTTTAATGATGAGGGATGGGCTTGATGATGGCCCATCTGTATTCCTGTTTGCCTTTGTGTATATGCTTGAACATGTTCCTGTGTGCACTTAACTATGTATGTGTTCATGTGCAGTACGTGTGTATTTGTGCGTGTTGAAGCCAATGGTTGACATCAGTCAGTTGTCTTCTACAATCATTTCACACACTGCTTTTTGAAATGGGGTCTCTCATTGAGCCCAGGGTTCTCTGCCTATTCAGCCAGACTGGCTTGCTGGCCAACACTGTTTCTGCCTTCTCTCCACAGTACTGAGTTACAGGTAAGAGCCACATGGTGACTTCTGGGAATCAGGTCCTCACGCCCGTGTGATAGGAAGCACATGGCCGACTGAGCCATCTTTCAAGATTCCTCAGTTTACTTTCTTTTTGTGACATGTTGCAATCTGACAGGCTCATGACAAGTACAGGTTGGTCCAAACTGGCTCCTGCTAATAGCTACAAGGTGAGATCTAACAGCTCAGACATCCAGCAACACAGATCTCAATTTCCTGTTCTGTGTTTCTTCCCGCTGTTTTGCAAGGGTCTCTCCTTGAATCAGTGAGGTGTTTGCAAAGCCGTCCTCTTGCAGAGGGAATGTGGAGCTGGCCTTCCTGGCTCTTCTGGGTCAGAATGAACGGATTCAGTTGTGATTTGTCACCTTGCTGCAAAGCCTTTGCACAGTGGCCGAGAGTAGTTCCTCATTATTTAAAACTCTCCCAATTCTGTGAACTAACATGTGTCCCTACAAACCTCACACAAGCCACTTGTGTCCCTGGGAAAATGAACCAGGAAACTTCTTGCTCAACTATTGTAGCATTAAAAAATATATCATAAGTGAGAAAGGAGGAAAATATTGTTTGCTAAAGGGCTGCTGGGTGAACTGCCTCTTGGCCTTTTGACAGTGTCTTTGAAATGGAAATGGCCAGCTGCTTGACCTTCTGTTCGGTGGCCCTTTTTGTACAAAGTCCGACTGCGGCAGCCTCACAGCAGCAATTCACCTAAGGACACAAGCACCATTTCCATTTTTTCCTACACCTCCCCAGTTGTTACGATGAACATGTTTTCAATATTTGCATGCAAAATACCATGCTTTAAAAAAAAGAAAAGAAATGCATCGAGACATTTGTAACTCATAGTGATTTCAAAATATCGGTGACTTGTCTGTCTTCAGGTCTGCTCTCTATCTGAGCTTTTAAAATGTAATGTAATGTGAAAAAGCCCAAGAAAAGATGATTATTCATGAATGAAGCTTGGGGGATACTCAGGTTCTCATTCTCTTGCACTTGAAAGGGGGAGCGTGGAGAAATTCTCCCCTTTATTGTGAATGAAAGGACAAACAAGGAGTAGGCTCTGTTTTATGTATTAGGGATGGGAGAAAACAAATAAGTGCCTTTATGAACTCTTTTTTTTTTTTTTTTTTTTGAGCTGAGGATCGAACCCAGGGCCTTGTGCTTGCTAGGCAAGCACTGTACCACTGCGCTAAATCCCCAACCCCCTTTATGCATTCTTATTGGAGCAATTCTAAATTAGAATTAAGGGTCTTTCAACAAAGGAATTAGTGCTCAGATGTGCTGCATGTTGGACTGTGCTGAAGCCTCAAGAGGCCACACTGGAAAGAACAAGCCTTTGGGCTACCCCTCCCTATGCTGTTCTCTCTTCCTGTGCAGAATATCTAACGAAAGACTGGAGTTGAGGTGAGAGAAAGTTCAGGACTGTATTTAGGGAAGTGGCTGGGCATCCAGATGCTGCCCTGCCATGGATATGGCTGCTTTGCTGGGCTACAGGGCCATGACACAGAAAGCCTGGCTTTTTATCCCCTGACCCACACGTGTGTGTCTGTGCTTCATGCTGAGCTGGGGCACAAGGGTACTAAGTGGCAAATGGGCAAGGGAGTGGAAGAAAGAGCTATAGATCAGAGTGCTGTGATGGGAGTAGGTGCTGAGGTTCTGACCCTGTGCCTGCCTGGTTAGCCACTCTATTTTATTATGCTTTTAGTGAAGAAGTTTTAGGGCCAGTGATAGGGCTCAGTAGGTAAAGGCACTTGCTGTTAAGCCGAATGACCTACCTGATTTTGATTCCCAGGTCCTACGTGGTGGAAGGAGAGAACTGATTCCCACAAGTTGTTCTCTGACCTCCACACATGGATTGTGGCATGTGTGAGTATTCTTGTGTGCATGTGCACACATGACCCCCGCCTTCCCAATTGTAATAAAAAGTATGTGTGTGTATCTGTGGAGTAAGGATGTGGGTATGAGTGTGTATGCACGTGTGTGCTTCTGGTTTAAGTCTTTCTTTGATTGCTCTCCATGTTTATTTTTTGAGACAGGCTCTCTAATAGACCTGAAACAATTCAGCCACGCTGGTGGGCAATGAGCTTCAAGGATTTCCCTGTCCTCCCCACTCCCCTGCCCTGACTGTTGGGGTTATAGGTGTGTACCACCACACCCAGATTTTTTTTTTCTGTCAGTTCTGAGGATTCAGCCCAGATCCTCATGCTTGCATGGCATTGTACTCATTAAGCTGCTTGCCCAGTCAACCAGTTGCTTTAATCCCAGACTAGTTCCATGAGGCTGGGTGCTGAGGTGCTGAGATTGACAAGAACAGGTTCTGGGCATGGGCAATCCTAGCTTCAGATTCTGGCTCGGCAGCTTACTAGGGGGCCATTCTGCTGCAGACACAGGTGTTTTTTTTTTAGATTATATTTTATTCTTTCTTTTTTTAAAATAATTTAATTTAATTTAACATATCAGCCATAGGTTCCCCTGTCCTCCCTCTCCCGGCCCCCCCCCCACCTTTCCCCCCAGCCCACCCCCATTCCCATCTCCTCCAGGGCCAAGACTCCCCTGGGGATTCAGCTCAACCTGGTGGATTCAGTCCAGGCAGGTCCAGTCCCCTCCTCCCAGGCTGAGCAAAGTGTCCCTACATAAGCCCCAGATTCCAAACAGCCAGCTCATGTACTAAGGACAAGTCTGGGTCCCACTGCCTAGGTGCCTCCCAAACAGTTCAAGCTAATCAACTGTCTCAGTTATCCAGAGGGCCTGATCCAGTTGGGGGCTTGTGGTTCACAGTTCATGTGTTTCCATTAGTTTGGCTATTTGTCCCTGTGCTTTTTTCAATCTTGGTCTCACCAATTCTCGCTCATACAATCCCTCCTCTTTCTTGCCAATTGGACTCCTGGAGCTCCACCTGGGGCCTGGCCATGGATCTCTGCATCCACTTCCATCAGTCATTGGATGAGAGTTCTAGCATGACAGTTAGGGTGTTTGGCCATCTGATCACCAGAGTAGGTCAGTTTGGGCTTTCTCTCGACCATTGCCAGTAGTCTACAATGGAGGTATCTTTGTGGATTTCTGGGGACCTCTCTAGCACTTTGATTCTTCCTGTTCTCATGTGGTCTTCATTTATCATGGTCTGTTATTCCTTGTTCTCCCCCTCTGTTCTTGATCCAGCTGGGATCTCCTGCTCCCCTAAGCTCTCTTTCCCTCAAACCTTGTCCTTCATTACCCCCACTCACATACAGGTTGTTCATATAGATCTCATCCATTTCTCTGTCACTGGGTGATCCCTGTGTCTTTCTTAAGGTCCTGTTTTCTAGGTAACCTCCCTGGAGTTGTGAGTAGCAGTCTAGTCATCTTTGTTTTACATCTAGTATCCTCCTATGAGTGAGTACATACCATGTTTGTCTTTCTGAGTCTGGGTTACCTCATTCAGGATGATTTTTTTTCTAGATCCATCCATTTGCCTGCAAACCTCATGATGTCATTGTTTTTCTCTGCTGGGTAGTACTCCATTGTGTACATGTACCACATTTTCTTTATCCATTCTTCAGTTGAAGGGCATCTAGGTTGTTTCCAGGTTCTGGCTATTACAAACAATGCTGATATGAACATAGCTGAGCAAATGCCCTTGTGGTATGATTGAGCATTCCTTGGGTATATGCCCAAGAGTGCTACAGCTGGGTCTTGGGGACGATGGATTCCCAATTTTCTAAAAAAGCACCATATTGATTTCCAAAGTGGCTGTACAAGCTTGCATTCCCACCAGTAGTGGAGGAGAGTTCCCCTTGCTCCACATCCTCCCCAGCATAAGCTGTCTTCTGTGTTTTTGATCTTAGCCATTCTGACAGGTGTAAGGTGGTATCTCAGAGTTGTTTTGATTTGCATTTCCTGGATAATTAGGGATCTTGAGCAATTCCTTAAATGTCTTTCAGCCATTTGAGCTTCCTCTGTTGAGAATTCTCTGTTTAGTTCTATAGCCCATTTCTTAATTGTACTGTTGGGCATTTTGATGTCTAATTTCTGGAGTTCTTAATATATTCTGGATATCAGCCCTCTGTTAGATGTGGGGTTGGTGAAGACCTTTTCCCATTCTGTAGGCTGTCGCTTTGTCTTGTTGACCATGTCCTTTGCTCTACAAAAGCTTCTCAGTTTCAAGAGGTCCCATTTATTGATTGTTTCTCTCAGTGTCTGTGCTACTGGTGTTATATTTAGGAAGTGATCTCCTATGCCAATGCATTCAAGACTACTTCCTACTTTCTCTTCTATCAGGTTGAGAGTAATTGGATTTATTTTGAGGTCTTTGGTCCACTTGGACTTAAGTTTTGTGCCCAGTGACAAATATGGATCTATTTGCAGCCTTCTACACATTGACATCCAGTTATGCCAGCACCATTTGTTGAAGATGCTTTCTTTTTTCCATTGTACAGTTTTGGCTTCTTTGTCAAAAGTTATATTTTCATAGGTGTGCAGGTTAATGTCAGGGTCTTCATTTTGATTCCATTGGTCCACATGTTGGTTTTTATGCCAGTACCAAGCTGTTTTTATTACTGTAGCTCTGTAATAGAGCTTGAGGTCAGGGATCATGATGCCTCCAGAGGTTGTTTTATTGTACAGGATTCTTTTGGCTATCCTGGGTTTTTTGTTTTTCCATATGAAGTTGAGTATTATTCTTTCCAGGTCTGAAGAATTGTGTTGGTAATTTGATGGGGATTGCATTGAATCTGTACACTGCTTTTGGTAAGATTGCCATTTTTATTATGTTAATCCTTCTTATCCATGAGCATGGGAGATCTTTCCATTTTCTGACATCTTCAATTCCTTTTTTCAGAGACTTAAAGTTCTTGTCATATAGGTCCTTCACTTCCTTAGTTAGAGTTACCCCAAGGTATTTTATATCATTTGAGACACAGGGTTTTAAAGTCTGAAGTCTCTCTATAAACTGAAGGCTGCTGTGGGGACGATCAGAAATGATGAACTCGGCACAGTGAGTGCTCAGCCTACTGCACTACTCCTCCTTCCCACTTTCCAGAAAAGGAAAATCAGGAAACGACCAGATTCAGATTTAATTTAGCTTTTCTTCCCTTCCCAATGCTAAGTTCATGGCCTTGCAATGTTTCCCTATGCAAACAGGGACCCAATGGTGTTAATTACCCCGTGTGAAGATTTCTTCGCTACTTAGGCTTCAAGTACATGTCTTCTGTTTTCTGATCCTAACTGTGACTGAAAAATGACAACAGATGGAAGAAACAGTGTTAGCATCCCAGCTGATGCCTGCTCTAATGAGCCACTGTTTTCTACCATACTGGGTTTATACCTGTCAAAGCATAATTAGGAGACCCTTTAGCGAATCACAATGAAAAGTCCTGAGTTTTCCTTCCCATTAGTGTTTTCACCTCAGTTTAATACAAGTACAAGCAGTCTTTATCTCACTGAATGCAAATCTATTTAGACAAATCACAAAGCACATGCTATGACCATTTACACACGTGTGCTGGGTGTTGTGTACATGTGTATACATGTTAATGTATGCATACACAGGAACACATGTTGAGGCCAGAGGTTGATGATGAGTTTCTCTTTTTTTTGAGACAGGGTCTCTCATTGAACCTGGAGCTCACAGGTCCAGCTAGACTGGTTGAGCAGTGAGCTCCAAGAATCCTCCTGGGTCTGTCTCCCCAGGACTGGAATTGTAAGTATGCGCCTCCATCCCTGACTTTTTACATTGGTTTTGGGGATTGAACTCAGGTCCTCATATTTGCACAACACATACTTTATCAACAACGGTGCCTTCACCCAAGCCCAGCATTTCTATTTATAAAACAAGTTCAAATCCATAATTACTCTCAGCGAAACGGAAGAGTTAATAGCAAGTCCCTTCATTTAAGCCCCCTCTGCCCCCCAGGGATTCACCCACTCATTTAACAAACACAAACTGTGCATCTATCACATACTAGGCACAAGGCCAAAAATAAAGGTTGACATAAATGCAGACATTAGTGAATCCAAGGACTGGAGCAAGGGGTCGTGCAGCCGACATGTGCAGTTTTGCAAATCCAATCACAGTTGTGGAAATTAAAGCAAGAAAACCAACCAACCAACCCACCCACCAAAGGTAGACTCCAAAGATCCATAGAAGAATTCATTTCCATCAGATGACCTGCCATCATGAAGTCAGAGGAGGCACAGCGGCTCAAGAAGCAATCAGGATTCGATTTTAACCGAGGGCAAGAGCACACAGTGTGTTTGACTCAGGCCTCTTTCTGCCAGGCTTCCCCACATGGGATCAGAGAGATTGTGTTCCACCAGTAACAATGGCCCCGGCTCACCAAGGTCGGAGATTTAGTTCAGAGAGGCCTCGGAAAGCTCAGATCTCTATCAGGAGCAGCCCAGCATGTTTGAGGCCCTTTGATACCTGGTTATCAGGATGAAAACAGGACTTCTGGTACTAGATACTGCTGATGAACTCGAGTGTGCCAGGAGTCTTTACTGCTATTCTGCCTGGAGTCAGCTTTGAAAAAGCTTAATAAAAGAGAAGTGCAAAGGAAAAGATTAGCCGGGGGTTCCTAAGCCTTACCATTCTGGCTTGTGTTTTGCACAGACTTCAGGTTCTTTGCTTCCGTTAAGGCCCCTGCCTGGGATGCTGGACAAAGTTAGGATGAAAGGCAAATTGAAGCATTCATACTTCTCCAAGTGTTTTTTTTTTTTAAATACTTATTTTGACTTTTAATTATGCATATTTGTATGTGTTTGTGTAAATGTATGGTGTGTGTGTGTGTGTGTGTGTGTGTGTGTGTGTGTGTGTGTGCTTGCAGAGGCCAGAAGATGGCATCAGATCCCTGGGAACTGGAGTTACAGGTGATTGTGTCCCACCTGATTTGGGTGCTGGGAATTGAACTCCAGTCTACTAGCAGAGCAGGAAGTACTCTTAACCACTGAGCCATCTCTCCATCCCCTGCTCCAAATGCTTTTTAATATTTTTCATCTGTACAGACTGCTTTCATGAATTTGGGAATGAACAGGTAATTTTGTCACATAAAATAAACGTGATATTTTGCAGTCATGAACATTATTTTTTTGAGATGTAGAGAACAACACTAGGATCTTATGATATATCATTAATAAGACAATGGAACTTGAAGTGCAAGGACCGAGTTCAACCACCAAACCTTCCTTAAAAACGTCATGCTTATAATCCCAGCACTGGAATGGTGGAGACAGAACCCTGAGGCTTGCTGGACATCCAGTGTAGCCTAATTGGTGAAGTCCACACCAGTGAGAGACCACGTCTCAGAAAAACAATGTGGGATTGTAGCTAGAGGGATGGCTCAGTGGTTAAGAACATGCACTGCTTTTGCATAGGCCACAAGTTTGGTTCTCAACACCCATGTCATACAACTCACAATAGCTTCTGTAACACCAGCTCCAGCACCTGTATTCATGTACACATACCCCTACATACACATGCAGGCATATACACAATTAAAAATCTTAGAAAATATAACATGGATAATGTCTGAGGACCAACATCCAAGCTGACTCCGACCTCCACATGCACATCACCACACATGTACACACAACTGCATATACATGTGCTCATATTTAAGTGGAAAAATTACTGAAAAAAATGGAAGCCTATAGATTTAAGTCTCAACTAGCTTACCATGTGAAATGGACAAGATATCTTTTTTTGTCATTTCAGAATGTTTTCATTCATTTTTAGAAAACTTCATACAATGTATTATGATCGTATTCACTCCAGCTTCTCCCCTAAACTCCTCCAAGCTTCATATTCTCCTCCTACTGCTCCCCCTTACTTTGTGTCCTCTTTTTAAAACACATAATAATCCATTGTCCTGTTTGCTTCTATGTTTGTGATCTTGCTTGGTTTCTATGTTTGTGATCTTGTTTGGTTTCTATGTTTGTGATCTTGCTTGGTTTCTATGTTTGTGATCGACACCAGGACCAAAAGTGACATGAGGAGGGAGGGGTTATTACATCTTACAGCTTACAGTCCACCATGAAGGGAAGCCAGGGTGAGTACTCAGTGTAGCGGGAATCCGAGCAGGAACTGAAGCAGAAGCCATGGAGGAGTGCTGCTTATTCTGCCCTCCCAGCCTACTCAGTATGCTTTTTTATACACTCCAGGGCCACCTTCTTGGGAGAGTTCTGCCTGCAGTGGGCTGGACTGCATGAATCATTAATTAAGAAAATGCCCCACAGGTTGGCTACAGGACAATATGATAGGGACCTTTTCTCGTTTGACCTCTTCTCAGATGACCAGCTTGTGTCAAGTTGATAAAAACTAACCAACACACTCATTGGCTCCAGTTTGTTCTGCCTGCATACTTGTGGTCACGGGGCCATCCACCAGAGCATGGTGAACCTACCAGGGGCCACACCACTAAAGAAAACTGACTCTCCCCTTTTTGGAAGCCATCAGTTGTCCATATTTAGTTATCTCCTAATTGGCTCATTTTTTTTTTCATATTTGTAAAATGAGGCCAGAGTGGGCAAGGTATCGCTTGGATGCTGTTCTCCCACATCTGGCTTCTGCCCTGTGCAGGTTGCTGTACCCCAGCTCATCTCTACAGTGAATATCAGTTTCTTTCCCTTCTAGATATAAACCTGCTGTGGTTGCAGGATCACATTGCACAGCACCAAGCATGTGCCACACCCACAAGTTCAAGTGTTCTTGGTGTAGGTAGGTGTTTGGGTCAATATCAGCACTTTTGTAGGGACTCATGTCTGGCCTGGCCTGGCCTGGGGAAATCTTCTGGTCTTCTCTCCTCTTGGCGGTCTTGGGTAATGGGGGGCTTTTGGGAATGTGTTCAGGCATTGATTATGCCAGCAAGATTGATTTTGGAGTTTGTTCTTTCATCTTTAATTTAGATCCTTGTTACTATAAATCTGACAACATTCTTATTTGAATTTTCACCTGTAGAAATCTAAAACCAGACCAAAATATAACTGGTCTTTTACAAAATTCTTTATTTTTTATTTCTGTGTATGTGCATATCTGTGTGAGCATATGACACATGTATGGGTACTTGTGGAAGCCAGAAGAAGGCCTCGGATTCCTGGAACTGGAATTACAGGTGGTTGTGAGCTGCCTGACATGGGAACTGGGAACTGAATCCAGGTCCTCTGGAAGAGTAGCAGGTGCTCTTTACCTCTGAGTCATCATCTAATTAGCCTTAACTGATTTTTTTTTTTTTTCATGTTTGTTGTCTTCGTTCATGCCAGAACTGTTTACCTGGAAGGTTAAGCCAAAACTCCAGGAGTCATCCTTGAACTTTCTCTCAGTTTACCAGCAAGTGCTTGTCATGGTGACATTTATAAGTTTCTGTATTTTCTCTGCTTCCCTAGTCTCCAAGCTACCTCCCTAGTCTGTGCCTGCAGCTTTCCTCCAGAGTACGGTGGTATCCTCCAATCTGCTCTTTTGAATTCTATGTATATGGCCACAGTGTATCTGGAGACAGTGGCTATGTTTTTCAGGTTAGAGAGAGATAATTTCTCCCACCTTCATTGACCTTCCTGTGTTCAACCATGGAACCTTGGATCTTGATTACAATACTTACTCCAGTCTAAAAGTCTTAGGTAGCCTGGCTTTTCCTGCATGGCCTTGTGGGTCTTCTCTGATGGATCCTGCTTCCTCCTGTGTGGAGAAAGTACCATCATTTCCACCTACATCTCAGACCTGATGCTGTCTAGGAAAGCCTTACCTGTCTTTAGATCTGGACATGTCTCTCCTCCTTTTAAGCTCTCATAGGCACTTGTGCTTTTCTTCTGAAGAGAAGATGAAGAAACTGAGGCTCATAAAACCTTATTCAACATGAACCAGTTACTTAATGACCAGTATGGAGCTGGAATCTAGAGCCCCAAGGCTCTCAATAAAAGGTCTAGCATTTAGAACTGTGTCTGATTCTAAACTTTTTGCTGCTAGCTGTATACCAGAGACAGGCAGTAAGGTATCCCTCTCATGGAGATTTTGACTGACAGTGCAACCTGTGGTACTGTGACAAAAAGGATTCTGAGGTTGGATCCTTGATTAGTGGAGAAGTGCTATGTGACTGACTAGTGAAACCTGCCATGGGTAAAGGGGCGGAGAAGGAAAGTACGCAGGATTGTGTCCTATGTTAATGCTGCAGTGCCCAAGATTATAGTGCTCATCCACTCTTAAAAACCAAAAGCAGAGCCTCCTTACTGATCAGAGCAGTCAAGGGCAGAGTCAAGGTCTCCTTAAAGTGACTAAGACTAAGATCTCTAAGGATCTAGAAGGTACCAAATCCATCAATAATAAAAATCATGTCTGGTCTATTAACAGTCTCCTTTACTCTATCAAAAACTTTGATTGATGTACCACTGGGCATCAGAAGCAGATGGTGGAGGTGGCGTTTTTCTCTGACGTGACCATCATGACTGGAACATACGGGAAACCCTACCTACTGTTTACAGGAAGGTGTGAGCAGAGGGCAAGACTTTCTCACATCTCAGTGCTAGACGTTGGGAATCTTGGCACTTTCTCTTCAAGTCTACTGGGCTGAAATTTATTTGAAGATCTGAGATTGGTCTTCCACATCTCTGCACCTCCCCTGGAATAGCTAATGAAGGGTTTGGCTCATGACATTTGTGATGGCTGGGTCTGTTTTACCTGCCAAAGGTCCCACTTGCCTGAGGCAAAGTCATTGCATGATCCTGCATCCAACTAGGTCTTTTCCTGTTTCTTGTCTTGTCTGTGACTGTGGTTGGGAATTAGGTATTCATTCAGGAGATTTCAACTTTCTGAATTCTCTTTAGGAGGGTCTGCTCATCTTGGGCTGGTGGCTGCATTGTCCAAGTACATCCACCTCGATTCTAAGGCCCACACAGGGAAAGCTGTTCCTCTTTCTGTGGCCTCTGCTTGTTACCCTGCAGAAGAAGACAGGAACTAAAGCTTTCAGGTTTAAGATCCCAGGTTCTTTCCAGGTTCTTTTTTTTTTTTTTTTTTTAAAGGTTTATTTATTTATTATGTATACTGTATTCTGCCTGCATGTGTCCCTGCAGGCCAGAAGAGGGCACCAGATCTCATTACAAGTGGTTGTGAGCCACCATGTGGTTGCTGGGAATTGAACTCAGGACCTCTGGGAGAGCAGTTGGTGCTCTTAACCACTGAGCCATCTCTCCAGCCTGATCCCAGGTTCTTAGTTTGAGGTTTTGCTTCCTATTTGTGTTTTGGCTTATCCTTTAAGGTTTTTTTTTTCTTTTAAATTGTGTGTGTGTGTGCGTGTGCGTGTGCGTGTGCGTGTGCGTGTGCGTGTGCGTGTGTGTGTGTGTGTGTGTGTGTGCATTCATGCACAAAAGTACAGAGGGTGCCTATGGAGGCCACAGGCATCAGATTCCTATGGAGCTGGAGTTACAGGCAATTGTGAGTCACCTGACATAGGTACCGGGAATGGAACTTGGGTCCTTGGCAAAAGAAGTACATGTGCTCTGTGCTTTTAACTACTGCATCATTTCTCCACACAATAAATGGGTCCCAAGGCTGTTTTTAAGAAGTGATTTTTATTTTCTTCAGGGTCTCATTGTAGCCCTGGATGGCCTTGGACTCACTCTGTCGACCAATCTAGCCTCAAATTCACAGAGATCTGCCTGCCCCTGCCTCACAAATATTGGGATTAAAGGAATGTACTACCACACCCCTGCTCATCTCTTTAAATTTGCATTGTCAGCAC